>NC_051328.1:27856209-30356209 GCF_015220235.1 Choloepus didactylus | reverse complement strand
ATGGAGTAGAGAGATCATTCTGAAGGTTATTCTTATGTGTTATATATCGTTTTTTAGTTTTTAGTGTATTAGAATAGCTAGAAGGAAATACCTGAAACTGCTGAACTGCAACCTAGTAGCCTTGATTCTTGAAGATGACTGTATAACTACAGAGTTTATACAGGATGACTCTGTGATTATGAAAATCTTTGGCTCACACTTCCTTTATTGAGTGTATGGACAGATGAGTAGAAAAATGGGGACAAAAATTAAATGAATAATAGGAGGGATGGAATGTTTTGGGTGTTCTTTTTACTTTTATTTTTATTCTTATTTTTGGGGGGAGTAATGAGAGTATTCAAAAATTGATTGTGGTGAACCTTTGTTCAGCAGCTAGCTCGATTTCAACTGCTACTGCAGCTGCTCCACCACCATTTTCAGAACCCAAATAATTGCAG
This sequence comes from Choloepus didactylus, assembly GCF_015220235.1. Lineage (NCBI taxonomy): Eukaryota > Metazoa > Chordata > Mammalia > Pilosa > Megalonychidae > Choloepus > Choloepus didactylus. Next base: position 30,355,772 of record NC_051328.1, on the reverse strand, counting down.
CCGGCTGTTCCCAGGATGGTGATCTGTGTTTATATTGCATCTTCTTCTGGTTCTACGGCAATTAAGAAGAAACAGCAAGATGTGCTTGGTTTCTTGGAAGCCAACAAAAAAGGATTTGAAGAAAAACATATTACAGCCAATGAAGAGAATTGGAAGTGGATGAGAGAAAACGTACCTGAAAACAGTCGACCAGCCACAGGGTACCCCCTGCCACCTCAAATTTTCAATGAAAACCAGTACTGTGGGGACTATGATGATTTCTTTGAAGCCAGAGAAAATACTGCAGTGTATGTCCTTTTAGGCTTAACAGCATCTCCTGATTCAAAGGAAGCAGAAGCCCAGGCAAAGCAGCAAGCATGAACCTTAAACATTCTGTCTTATCCTGAAACAGGAAAGTCTGTTGCTTTTATAAAATAGCAAAATTATCTTGGCTTAAAAAGATTTAGGCTTAATTTTTTTTTTTTTTGCCATGAAATGGGAATTTATTTGTTCAGACTTTTGAAGCTAAAGGAAAGTCCAAATCAAGGAGTCTTCAAGGCGATGCTTTCCTCCTGAAGACTGATGTTCTGAATTTCAGTCTGTTTATAAAGAACTCAAGTCATACGATGCAGACCTGTCCTGACTGAGGTGGGCCATACCTTAACTGAAGTAACCTCATCAAAAGGTTACTCATACCTACAGGAATGGATTAAATTTAAGAACACATTTTTCTGGGGTACATACAGCTTCAAACCACCACATGGGCCTTGAGTGATCTTTGAAAAGGAGAAAGGTGTAAGCCCTAGCAAAGAAACAGGAATAACCATGGTAGAAAAAGAGAATAGGAAAGAAACCTCCCTTATTGCTCCTCACACTGGAAGTTAGGAGTAAGAAGAAGTCAATCACTGGCAGCCATTTTTACATCTTGTTTTTCAGAGAACCATTCTTCTTAGGCAAGTCCCCTCATAGTGAAGAAGTTGATTCTGTTTTTCCATTTCCTCCAACAGAATAGTGATTAACTTTTGATTTCCTGATGCTTTTATGTCAACAGTCAGATTTTATAGTTTTCAGTTCCTATGTCCACCTGTCCTCCATATATAGATAGATAAAATAGTCCTTCCTATTTTAATGGTATATTTTAATCACTTAAGTACAAGTCTCCAGATTATATACCTGTAGACAAATCAAATCAAAGCTATCCTTCATTATGTGTTTACTAAATGCCAGGCACTGTGTGAAGCATTGTACATATATTACCTCATTTACTCTTCACAAATTTCCATTAGGAAACTATTATTCCAGTTTTTCAGATGAAAACCACGAGGGCTGAGAGACAGTAAGTGATTTTAGGCTTAATGTTGAAATAATAGATTAGTTAACATTTTTTCCCTGCAAAAGGTCAAAAAGGATACATGATTAAAATGAAAATGGTATCAGGAGAATGGGAGGTAAACATAAAATTTTAAGATGTCCCAGAATAGTGCTGTTACCTGCCAAAACATTTTACGTACTTCATTGATTTCAAAAAGCAAACACTCATCCCCTTTTTGGTATTATTGCAGCTTAAGTATATTTGTGGCTCAACTTGTTAAATATTAAGGAATTTTAAACGGAGAGATCAAGAGAGGATCTGTCTCTTGTTCCCAAATAACCTCATTAATTTTAGTGAACATGAATATGTATATTTTTAATGTTACATTAATGTGATTAAAAATAGTTCAGGTAATGTTTATGATGTGTCAATCATTGTAATTTCTTATGGTGATTATAACTTTCCCATTCTTTTGTAGACGCAACTTCTGTGTACTGAACCATAAGTTTTGCAGGCGTCTAAATGTAATCTTACATTGCACATTTCAGAGATCAGAACAGACTGTGTCCCCTAAAAAAAATACTAGATGCGTTCAGTTGATAAGTTCTTTCCTTAACTACGTAGCAATGATGAAATCATGTTTCTGAGTTGCTTGCCCCAGTGAAATATGCATATATGTGTCATGGAAGTGGATGGCAAGTAAGTTTAAAATGGTATCCTCTTGCAAAGAGTTCTATATAAGCTATTCTAAAGTAGGCTGGCACTCATTGCTCAAGACTGGCTTTACCTGGGGAGGTCTAAAGATGAACCGAAAAATCTTAGTGGTCCACCCCCTACCTTAAAGCACTTGGATCCAGGAATTTCAGTATCTCCCAGATACCTGTCTTTTTTTTTTTTTTTTCATGTTAGGCATATATTGTGTGTATCCATTAATCTAAACAGTGTTCATCTTTTCTATGCCTCTATTCCAGCAAATATTAAGTACAATTACAAGAAACATTATGACCTAAATAACTTATCCAGAAGATATACATATTGTCCTTTAATTCCACACTACTTTATTACTAAAAGCAAATACCTTTATTTTATCAATTGATGTATGCAAGTCTATGCTCTGCCGAAGTCAGCATATAATAGATACATGGCTTTGTTTACTGAGATTCGAACATGATGCAATGCTTTCAAATAAACTCAGTACTTTTGGAAATATAAAAAAAAAATGTGATTAATGTACACTATATGATGGTACTATAAACAACTGATTTGTTTACACTTTGGATGACTGTATGGTATGTGAGTATATCTCAATAAAATTGAATTTAAAAAAAAAAAACCCTCACTGGAGAGAGAACTTCTAGGGACAATGGAGTAGGGAGCTACAGTACTCAGTCCTCCTCCAAAAACAGCGAGTAGACAGACAGAAACTGTCTGAAAGAACTTTTCTGGAGCTCCAGAGATGAGGGGAGCAGTGTATAGCATTAGGGGAAGAGCAGGAAAAAAGAGACTGAGAAACTGCTGCAAAAACCTGTGAGTAACTCACCCCACGGTGGTGGCCAGCGCTCACCCCCCATCATGGAGGCGAGCTACCTCAGGTCCAGTACATGGCTGGCTGTTGCAGATGGAAAGAGATGTGGAAGCCCTTCTTCCCAAGAATGGGGGAGCATGGCTAAGTACCGATCACGGCTTTGATCAGCAAATTTAGACCGCTGGGTCCCAAGTCTGCACAGTTATTTTAGCCCGCCTAGGAAAGGAACCACTGTAGCAAACCCTGCCCCTAACAGGGGCAGAGCCAAAGGAGGTTTAAAAAACAGAAAAATAAAGACATAAAGCCTACTCAGGGCTATGGGGAATGGTTTGCCGAAGAGCACCTTCTGCTAGGCAGGCCAGGAAAGCACAGCCTTACGGAGCCAACAAAAAGGAATTTGGGCCTCTTTTCTGACCTTCTCCCCAGGGCCCTTTGGAACTGCTCTGTGCTCCCTTCATGGGTCCCTGGCCTGGTATAGCTGGGAAAAACTGACTTGGGAAAGTCCTCTCTAGGGTGAGTGACCAGAATTTGCCCTCTAGGCAACACCAGCTAGAGGCAATGGCAGAGAGATTCCAAAAGGAGCCGAGAGGTCACTGTGGTGGGCATTCTTATGCACAGTATAGACAACCCTTTTTAGGTCTAGTGAATTGGAGTAGCTAGCACTAAATACCTGAAACTATCAAACTACAACCCAGAACCCATGAATCTTGAAGATGATTGTATAAAAATGTAGCTCATGAGGGGTGACGATGTGATTGGGAAAGCCACAAGGACCACACTCCCCTTTGTCCAGTGTATGGATGGATGAGTAGAAAAATGGGGGAAGGAAACAAACAAACAAACAAAGGCACCCAGTGTTCTTTTTTACTTTAATTGCTATTTTTCACAATAATTATTATTATTGTTATTTTTGTGTGTGTGGTAATGAAGGTGTCAGGGATTGATTCTGGTGATGAATACACAACTATGTAATGGTACTGTCAACAATCGAATGTACGCTTTGTTTTGTATGACTGCATGGTATGTGAATATATCTCAATAAAATGAATGTAAAAAAAACAAGATTAAGTGTCAAGTGAATTGTAAATTTTCTTATATACCGGGGCCTCTGTTACCTTTTTCACAGAAAAAAATGACAACTATAATGAAGTTCAAAGTCTTTTCAATTTGTATCTTAGAAGTATATGGATAAAACTTTAGAACTATAACCTTTTCCTGTAAGATTCTTGTGCCATTTCTTATGATGTGTATAAACCATTTAGTAAGAATTGCTATTTTCAGAAAAAATGTTTTTTTTAACAGTGTGGAATTACCAATCTTTTAAAATGTACTTATTAATTATAATTTATTACCTATATGTTGCTGTTGGATTATCTGAAAACATAAACATGCAATCTGTGAATAAAGGCAGTTTCATTTTTTCTGTTCCGATTGTTAAAAAAATAAAAATAAAAATCAATAAAGAACAAACAAAAAAACCTACAGACAAAACAAAAACAAACAGAACAGATTAAGATTTCCACAGAAGGAACTGAGGAAAGGAAGCTTTTCTCCTGGGGATGAAACAGTTGCATAAACAGAGCAATCTTAAAAATTGTAACACATACCTAGGGCAAGAACCAGCTATATAAGAACTGAATAAATCTGATCAGTTAAACACAGGCAAATCCTAAAGGTCTAGAATAAGTTGAACCAAGTGTCAAAGAAGAACCTTAACACAAAACCAATCAACAACAAAATCTAGACAAGAGAGAAAAAACTGACCATCAGAGTAAACTTATCAAGATAATCAGAAGCCTAGCATTAGTAAAGAATTATACACCATACTTAGAAACAGGAAGACATGGCTCAGTCAAGGGAACAGGGAAGATATAGAATTTGGAAAAACTAATCAAAGAAGGTCAAACAAATCTCCTTAATCAATTAAAGGACATGAAGGAAATATGCAAAAAGAGAGATAAAGGATATTAAGACAGTGGGTGAGCATAAAGAAGAACTTGAAACTATGAAAAGGAATGTAATAGAACTTATGGGAATTAAAGGCACAAAAGAAGAGATTAAAAATACACAAGAGGCATACAACAGCAGATGTGAAAAGGGAAAAGAAAGAATCAGTGAACTAAAAGATAGAAAAATATATATAGAAAAAATAATGGAGAAAATTGAGCAAGGTCTCAGGGAACTGAATGACAGCATGAAGTGCACAAACATAAGCATCATGGGTGACCCCAAAGAAGAGACGGGAAAAGGAGCAGAAAGAAACAAGTCTCAATAGAGAGATGGAAGAAGATGGCGGCATAGAGAGGAGTGGGAACTAGTTTGTCCCCTGGGAACAGCTAATAAACAACCAGGAACAACTAGTAAATAATCTGGAAAAACTGCAGGGGGACAAACATGACTGTCCACTCATCATATACCAACCTGAATAGGGAGGAATGCCCGAGACTGCAGCATAAAATCTGTAAGTAAAAACTGCAGATCCAAGCTAGGAGCCACCTCCACCCACAGCCCAAACTGCAAAGCCTCCTGGTGCTAGAGAGCAGCACTCTCCCAGCAAGCTAATATAGCTCAGTTGAGCTCCAACTGGGGTTTTAATTAACAAGCATGGACTGCTCCATACAAGCTATGAATCCTCAACAAGCAGAGAGAGGCTTTTGGTGACAACCGACCTTGGAGAGCTGGAAGGTGGCCACTGACTGGCCCTGAAGGGGGTTTTCTGTCCCTTTTTCAATTCAGTGGAGAAAGCCTCAGCCATTTTCAGTTCACAATGCTCTAACCCAGACAAGGGTGGAGATAGCACAGGTAGGGAGTCTATTCAGATGCTAATGACCTATCCCTATGGGGGTTATCTTTCCTAAGAGGAAAGAGGTGGGGCCCAGCTCTACTACCTGTCTTCTATTCAGACCCCAGAGCCTGGGGGAAAACAGCCACGGGCCACACCTCCTTACACCAGTCTGGAGCTACAGGCTGACAGGCACCACCTGCTGAGCAGAAAAGCACAGTACTTGAGGCCTCACAGGCTGTACCAATTTTCTAAGACACCCTCAGGGAAACAGGGATACTATTCCCTCCTTCCAAGATCTGAGCCCATTCTGGTCTGGGAAAACCTGACTGGAGTAACCAAGGAAACCAGATTCCTAGACAACAGAAAACTACAACCCACACTAATAAAAACGAAGTTATGGCCCAGTCAAAGGAACAGACATAGAATTCAACTGAGATACAGGAACTTAAACAACTAATACTAAATCAATTCAAAAAGTTTAAGGAGAACCTAAGATGGTGGTGAGGTGAGAGGGCAAAAAAACACCTCCATGAAAAATACTAGATAAAAGCCAGACAGTGACCCAGAATACCAGTTCCAATGATGCACCAGCCAGACAAGGTCTGCTAAATCCACAGAGACCATGCATTTGGTGAAACCGGGAGTCTGCATTCTGAAACGAGTGAGTGAGCCAGCTGAAAATCTGGCGGCCGCGCTGCAGTGTGGGGAAACCATGGGTTGGCATTTGGAGATGGACTAGTTCTTTTTAAAAAAAAAAAAACCAGGAGCAGCTGCGGATACGGCGGCAAGAACCGCGCAGTGAAGCATGACAGGAGTGGGCTGTGCCAATGCCTCGGTGTCTGGTGTGGAGGATAGCCCCTCCCACACGTGCTGCTGATTGTCTCAGGGCTAGGGGAGCAGAGGGAGCCAAAAGGAGAAAGAAACCATGTCGTTGCAGCCATCTTCCTGGTGGGCTGGGGACGCTCCTGCCCAGGGCCAGAGCCATAGCCCAGAGCTGCGCCAAGGGTCCCAGTGTGACGGGAAGTGTTTCCCACAGCACCGCACACACACCACAATATCAACCGTGGACAGTAGCTTTTAGTGCACCCACAGCTAACTGTCCCAGAGCTGGGAAGGCGGAGCTGTGCAAAAAGGGGGAAATTAACACGCCCCATTCAGCCATCTTTACAGCAGGCTGGGAACACTCCTGCACGGCCCGGTGGCCCAGAGATTCCCTGGAGAACCGGTGTGCACTTGTGACATGGCACAGCCTTCCCTTAGCAGAGGTCCTGGAAGAGAACAGCTGAGAAGAGGAACGCACTCAGAAAGCCCAGGGACCTTATGCCAATACCAAGGACTTGTGGGTCAGTGGCAGAGACAATCTGTGGCAAGACTGAAATGAAGGTTTAGACTCTTGCAACAGCCTTAAATTTCCGAGAACACCTGGGAGATTTGATTATTAAAGCTGCCCTGCCTCCCTAACCACTCAGACACACGCCGCACATTCAGGATGGACAGCACCAACAACACACCCAAACTTGGTGCACCAATTGAACCCCACAACAGTCAGATCCCCACACACCACAAAGACAAAGTTGGAGAGAACTGACTTGAGGGGAACAGGTGACTTGCGGACACCATCTGCTGGTTAGTTACAGAAAGTGTATGCCACCAAGCTGTAGATCTGACAAATTACAGATCGGTATTTTTCATGTCCTGAAAGAACCCTATCAGGTAAAGCAAATCCAAGAGGCCAAAAACAACAGAAAATTTTAAAGCAAACTCACGATATGGAGAATCCAAACTCAAACACCCAAATCAAAACATCAGAAGAGACACAGTACTTGGTGCAATTAATCAAAGAACTAAAGACAACCAATGAGAGCATGGCACAGGATATAAAGGACATTTAGAAGAGCATGGCACAGGATATAAAGGACATGAAAAAGACCCTAGAAGAGCATAAAGAAGAAATTGCAAAAGTATATAAAAAAAATAGATGATCTTATGGAAATAAAACAAACTGTTGGCCAAATTAAAAAGATTCTGGATACTCACAGTACAAGATTAGAGGAAGCTGAACAATGACTCAGCATCCTCGAGGACCACGGAATGGAAAATGAAAAAACAAAAGAAAAAATGGGGAAAAAATTTGAAAAAATGTAAATGGATCTCAGGGATAAGACAGACAAAATAAAACGTCCAAATATAAGACTCATTGGTGTCCCAGAAGATGAAGAGAAGGGTAAAGGTCTAGAAAGAGTATTCAAAGAAATTGTTGGGGAAAACTTCCCAAACCTTCTACACAATATAAATACACAAATCATAAATGCCCAGCAAACTCCAAGTAGAATAAATCCAAATAAACCCACTCCAAGACATATTCTGATCAGACTGTCAAATACTGAAGAGAAGGAGCAAGTTCTGAAAGCAGCAAGAGAAAAGCAATTCACGACATACAAAGGAAACAACATAAGACTAAGTAGTGACTACTCAGCAGCCACCATGGAGGCGAGAAGGCAGTGGCATGACATATTTAAAATTCTGAGAGAGAAAAATTTCCAGCCAAGAATACTTTATCCAGCAAAACTCTCCTTCAAATTTGAAGGAGCACTTAAATTTTTCACAGACAAACAAATGCTGAGAGATTTTGCTAATAAAAGACCTGCCCTACTTCAGATACTAAAAGAAGCCCTACTGACAGAAAAACAAAGAAAGGAGAGAGAGATAGAGAGAAATTTAACAGACATATACAGAACATTACATCCCAAATCACCAGGACACACATTCTTCTTTAGTGATCACAGATCTTTCTCCAGAATAGATCATATGCTGGGACAAAAAACAAGCCTCAATAAATTAAAAAAGAAAAACAACAAAAAACAGTTAAATATATTCAAAGCACATTCTCTGAACACAATGGAATACAAATAGAAGTCAATAATTTTTGATTTGTAACTCCACTATTTACTTCCTACAGGATATAAAATACATAAACTGTAATGACAAATCAGTGGTTTTGGACTCAATGTAAAATATGTAATTTTTGACAAGAACCACATAAAGGTGGGGGAATGGAGGAGTATAGGAACATAGTTTATGTGTCCTATTGAAGTTAAGTAGGTATCAAAGAAAAACAAGATTGTCATAGATTTAAGTGGTTAAATTTAAGCCCCACAGTAAACACATAGAAATTATCAGAGAATATGATCAAAGAGATAAAAAGCAGAGTATGGGTTATGAGAAGTGGGGGAAGGGGCAATGGGGAGTTAAGAAATGAGTATAGGGTTTCTGTTTGCACTGAAGGGAAATTTCTAGTAATGGATGGTGGGAAGGTGATAGCATTACAACATTCTAAATGTGATTAATCCCACTACTGGAATGCTAGGGAGGGGTTGGACTGGGAAGATTTAGGCTGTATATATGTTTTCACAATGGAAAAACAAAAAAATATATAAATAGGCAATGACAATTAAATGCCAAGGATGATCCTGGATGGGATCTGAGGATGGAGAAGAGGAGGCTCAAAGGGACACAGTTGGGACATAAGGAAAAACAAAAAAAAAAGGAAATATAGAATGTAAGCTTTGTATCAATGTTGGAGTTCTTGAATTTCTTAGCTGCGCTTATTAGGATTGCATGGAAGAATGTTCTTGTTCATGGGAATTGTATATGTGAATTATATTGTTTGTTCAAGGATGTGTGCAGCTTGCTCTCATGTTCAGAAGACAGAGCAATAGATGATGGATAATAGATAGGGAGGGAGGGAAAGAAAGAAATGGTGGTGTGACAGGATGTTAAAGTTGGTGGATCGGGGTATCAGGGGAAGGCGGTCGGGGTATGCTAGAGTTCTGTACATGGGTTTTGTATTGTTTTTGCAACTGTTCCTGTAAGTTTGAATTTACTTCAAAATAAAATTAAAAAAAAAAAAGAATTTGAAAGAGTAAATAAAAAAACAAGTTGCATAATATACTTCTAAGGTATGACACTAGCACAGAGTTGACAACAGAAGGGTATATGGGAAAAATCTACATATTGCATAATAGGGACTAAAATTAATAGGAGTAACATAATAGTACTACACAAATACTAGGGACAAAAAATTAAAGGCTTATGAGAACTATGAGATGTTTTGGGTCATGAGAATTGTTTAAAATGGAGAGTAATGAGGATTGTACAACTAAGTGAGGATAATGTGAGATATGGATGGATTATTGTGGACATAACATATGCTATGTGAACTTAGAAAATCCCTACTTTATAAGTCAAGTCCACAATCTTGCAGCTTGCTCAGGTGAAACTTATGATTGTAAAGGGGAGGCCAGCCCACCTATAAATATGCCTAGGAGTCACCTCCAGAGAACCTCTTTTGTTGCTCAAATGTGGACTTTCTCTAAAAAAAGATTTGAAGAGTGAGAGGAAAGAATTAGTGAAACAGAGGACAGATAGATGGAATGCAAAAGCACAAAAGAACAAATGGTGAAAAAATTGAAAAATTTGAAATGATGAACACCATGGAGTGCACAAATAAGAATCATGGGTGTTCCAGAAGGTGAAGAGATGAGTAAAGGCTACAACAAATATCCAAAAACATTGTTGGGGAAAACTTCACAACCCTGCTAAATGACATAAATATGCAAATCAAAGATGCCCAACAAAGTCCAAGTAGAATAGATTCAAATAAACCCACTCTGAGACATTCTGATCAAATTGTTAAATGCTGAAGAAAAGGAAAAAGTTCTAAAAGCAGCAAGAGAGAAGCGATTCACCACATACTAGAGAAACAACATAAGACTAAGTACTAACTACTCAGCAGGAACAATGGAGGTGAGAAGGCAGTGGTATGACATATTTAAAATTCTGACAGAGAAAAATTGCCAGCCAAGAATTCTTTATCCAGCAAAGGTCTCCTTCAAAACTGAGAGAATGTTTAAAATATTCACACACAAACAAACGCTAGGAGAATTTGTTAACAAAAGACCTGCCCTGCAAGAAATACTAAAGGGAACTCTACCAGTTGAGAAAAAAGGAGAGAGAGGTCTGAAGAAGGGCACAGAACTGAAGAGTATACACATGGGTATCTTAAAAGAAATATAGAGAGGGAAAAAATAGATCTAACAACTAAAATCCAAAGGATAAGACAGCTGATTCAAGAAATGTGTTCACAGTAATAACTTTGAATGTGAATGCATTAAACTCCCCAATTAAAAGATATAAATTGGCAGAATGGATTTAAAAATATGAATTATCAATATGCTGTTTACAAGAGACTCATCTTAGACCCAGCGACACAGAGATTGAAAGTGAAAGGATGGGAAAAATGTTCCATGCAAGCTACAGCCAAAAGAAATCAGGGGTAGCAATACTATTATCAGATAAAATAGACTTTTAAATTCAAAGACGTCATAAGAGACAAAGAAGGACACTATATATTAATAAAAGGGATAATTCACCGAGAAGAAATGACAATCATAAATGTACATGAGACAACCACTGGCTAAACTGAAGGGAGCAGTAGACAAATCTACAATAATAGTGGGAGACTTCAATAAACCTCTCTCTTCTATAGATAGAACAAGAAGACAGAGGACCAATAAGGAAACTGAGAATCTAAACAATATGATAAATGAATTACGTCTGTTAAGTCTAATTCATTTATCATATTGTTTAGGTTCTCAATTAACAGACATATATAAATCATTACATCCCAAAGTACCAGTATATACATTCTTCTCTAGCACCCATGGAATGTTCTCCAGGATAAATCATATACTGGGGCACAAAACAAGTCTTAATAAATTTTAAAAGACTGAAATTATATCAATTCAAGGTGATCAGTAAAGTTACATGCTGTAATTTCTGGAGCAATCGCTTTAAATAAAAAAGATACAAAAGAAAAAAGACAAAGATAAGACAAAGATAGGACAAATAAAAACAAATAGTAAGACGACAGACTTAAACACAACTGTACCTGTAATTACATTACTCATAAATGAAATAATGAATCAATGAAAAGACACAGTGTATCAGGCTGAATAAAAACCATGACCCAACTGCATGCCATTTAGAAGAAATACACCATAAATATAAGAACACAAAGATGTTAAAACAAAAAGAATGTAAAAAGATAAATCTTAAAAACATAATTCATAAAAAACCAGTATTTATATCAGACAAGGAACATTATCAGAGATAAAGAGGGACATTTAAAAATGATAAAAAGATTAATCTATCAGGAAGATAGAACAACCCTAAATATGTATTCACTCATTAACAAAGCTGCTAATTCCAGCAAGCAAAAACCGACAGAACCAAAGAAACAACTGGGCAAATCCATGATCATAACTAGCTATCAACTAAATATCAGAACAGAATGAAGACATTCTCAGAAATGGAAAATCTAAAAAAAAGTCACCCTTTCTTAAGAAGCTACTTAAGAATGTACCCTGACCAATGAGAGTAATCCAAAAAGGACAAGGACATGGGAAGGGGCAAACAGGTTATCAGTAAGAGAATGACGTAAAGGAAATCCCTAGGAGGAGTCTGAAGGGAGATGGCAGGATAGCAGCAAGTCTCTACTACATGAAGTTGTTTATAGCATAGTCTAGAACTATGTGATTTAAAAACAAGCATTTGAGGGCTGTCATCATCCTACTGCCTTTGTAACCTGTTTGAGCCTGGCCCAGATTCTTATCTATATTTGGTCTGATTTGTCTTGAATATAGGTTGATGACATCTGCCTCGTTCCCCCAAACAGGCTGCCTTGATCAGATGAGGACACTCATTTCATCCCCTACAAATGTTCTGCTTTCCTCTACTCCTCTACTCCTGAGAATTGGAGTTGACCAGTGAGCTAACAAGCAAAAAATACAGAGCAGCCCACTCCAATTATATTCTGTCAGACATTCAACAGCTGATCCACACTTGGGCCCTGCCAGATGGCTCACATATGTTGAGCCCTGTATTTCCCTGGACTTATTCATGACCTTGCCAGTGACTTCCCCAAATGGGACTTTTATAAACTCTCAGGACAGCTGAAGCCAGGCTATGACCCAGAGACCCTATTCAGCTCATCTTCTCCTGGGAGCCTCTGTCCAATAGAGGCAAAATCTCTCTATACAGCTAGATTTGTGCTTGCTTGAAAACTATCGTCTCATTGCTCCCCAGTAAAGCTGTATCATTTTATGCTATCATTATCAATACATGGGTGGTTTCTTCTTTCTAACATTGGCTAGTCTAATTTTAAAAAGCAATTATTAAAACAAAACAAAACAAAACAAAACAAAACCCTGAGACCTGGTAAAGGATTGCTCCAGCCCGACTCAAATGAAGACCAAAGAACATGCCAGGCAAAATGTTCCCCATGAATTTTAATAGGAACTTACTTGCAGGAGGATTTTTCCCAAGGACAGCCAGTTAGGAAAGGAAGTGAATGATCCGGGCAAACGAGGAAGAGGAGAGCCTTATGTATCTTGGCAGAGCCTCACTAGATTTGGTTACAAACAAATCTCAGCTGAGTTTCATGAAAGTTTACTGATTACCAACCATGATTAGGCTCCGTGACCTTCAATGTCTGTGCTCTGGTCATGTGGACCATTGCATGCTCAAGGCTCCACCCTTTTCCCCAGAAGGGTGGGGGTGGGTGCTGACCCTGGGCTGCCACAAGGATACATGAGCACATGAAAGGACATCTTTCAGTTCTCACATATTTGGAAGGAAAAAACCTCCACCAGTCAGAAAGAAAGTCATGCAAAACAAGACAATGTTAATTGCTGTTTTAGTTTTCCAAAACTAAATTTTACATTGATTAGGGATACAGACATAAGTGGTCAAACCACTAAGAAAGCAAGGCAATGAGCAACAAAAAATGTCAAGATAGAGGCTACCTACTGGGAGAAATCAAGGAGAAAGTGCATTTTATGAAGAGTAGGTAATGTTCTATTTCTTAGCCTGAGTGGGTTCATGGGTGCCTATTTTATTATTATTATTGTGCTTCTTAGTGTATACATATTTGTTATACATGTTGTTATAACACTCCTCTGTAAATGTATTATAATACATAATAAAAAACAATTATGTAAAAAAAGAATGAGGAAGCGCTGTATGCTCTGATAGAGAAAGATTCTGATGTTGAAAGATAAAAGCACAAAGAACAGTGTGGTTAATATGCACTCTTATAATAACCTATATTCGTACTTCTGTACATACACATAAACTCTTGAAAGTTACACAAGAAAGAAACAATTAATGCTTACCTGTGGGGGATACAGGGAAAATTTAAACATACACCCACATATTTACTGAGGTCTCTGGCATCATGCTAATCTGACTGGAAAAACATTATACCTAACATGCTGAAGAATGTGGTATGAAACGGCCATAGACAAACTGATAACCCATTCAATTTGGGTTGTTTTTAGGGATGCTGTCTATAACACCACCAACACGAAGGCCCATGCCATTTACTCAAACCTAATGCTAGAGAACCAAGGACCTCACATCATAATAGATGCGTGTGCTGGTTGGAATATATTATGTCCCTCAGAAAAGCCATATTCTTTGATGCAATCTTGTGGGGCAGACATATTAGTGGGGATTAAGTTGGAACGTTTGGATTAGGTTGTTTGCATGGAAATGTGCCCCACCCAACTGTAGGTGATAACTAATGAGGTATTTCCATGGAGGCATGGCCCCACCCATTCAGGGTGGGCCTTGATCAGTAGAGCCATATAAATGAGCTAACGGGCAGAGAGAACTCAGTGCAGCTGTGAGTGATGTTTTGAAGAGGAGCTACAGCCAAGAGGGACACTTTGAAGAAAGCACAGGAGCTGCAGATGAGAGAGTTTGAAGACGGCCGTTGAAAGCAGACTCTTGCTCCAGAGAAGCTGAGAGAGGACAAATATCCCAAGTGCAACTAAGAGTGACATTTTTGAAGAACTGCAGCCTAGAGAGGAACGTCCTGGGAGAAAGCCATTTTGAAACCAGAACTTTGGAGCAGACACCAGCCACGTGCCTTCCCAGCTAACAGAGGTTTTCCAGACACTATTGGCCATCCTCCAGTGAAGGTACCCAACTGCTGATGTGTTACCTTAGACACTTTATGGCCTTAAGACTGTAACTGTGTAACCAAATAAACCCGCTTTTATAAAAGCCAGTCCATTTCTGGTGTTTTGCATTCTGGCAGCATTAGCAAACTAGAACAATGCGAATCACATAACTGTCTTTATGCTACTGGTATTGACCAGTTATTCCTAACTACGTTTTCCTTGAGTTTCACTCATGTATATTTTCCTATTTCACTATCTAGACCCTTAAAAACTTCCTAAAATGCACTGAAAAAGAGTGAAGAATAAACAACTTACCTGGGATTTGTTCATTTTATGCAGCTTTTTGGTAAAGGCAGAGAACTATTAAGGCAGAACTGAAATAAAGAACAAAGGAAGACAATGTTATTAAAGATCTGACCTGCCCCACAACTGCTAGAATTACCTGTTTTGACATCCCTACACCCATTTGGGAAAATACCACCTTGTGGGATGGTCCCTTTGCCTCTGCAGAAAAGGCAGAAAGGACCATGCAGTGGCAGCACCCACCTGTAGGCTTGAGACTCAGACAGGGTCAGAGGACCTTGACAAGGGACCTTCTAAGAAGGCAGTAAACAGGCCAGTAAAGCAAAACAAAAACACACACAAAAAATTAACAATTAATTTGAGGGTTATAAAAACAGAGTGGAACTAAAAGAACTGGAAAGCAAAACATAAGACTTGAGGGAGAAGGCCACAACTAAAGCATTTTAAATTCCTTGAATTTGAGATATTAAGTCATGTGTGCATATTAATAACTATTAGGAGAATGAAAGTCTAAACAAACCAGACAGAAGACAGATTTTTCAGACTGGAGGACATTGGTAAGAATCAAGTAAATTACCCTATATATAACAATAAAAGAATAATTCTAGAAAGAAAAATCCTTTTAACATAACTTTGAAATATATTTAAAAAAGCACTGAAATATTAGACAAAATACTTCCCATACAAACTGTTTTTCAAACTAAACAAATAGTGAGGGGAAGACAAACAAATGCTAGAATTAGAAAATCAGCATTCTACAGCCCTAGTTAAATAATGTATCTAAGCAATGATCATGAGTGGCTAGAAATATCACAGAAAGTCAAAGCAGACTCCTGATGGAAGTACAGAACAGTATCTATAAGCTTTTTCTTTCTCCTAATTAAAACCTGAATCTAATCAAATCTGACAATTTATAGGAAATTCACGGGACTGATGAACATGTCAAGTGACACCCAAGCAATGCAGTCAGCAAAATCTAGACTGAGAAACTATATAGGATAAATGACTGGGTTACTTCAGAAATAAACAGTAAGAAAAAGAAAGAAATGGAGGAGAACCTGTACATTAAAAGAGACTTATTGATATCATCCAATGACAATAATGAACATTATTTGGATGCTGATTTGAACAAACTAAGTGAAAAAAAAGAGATAATTTTATCTCATATTATCAGATAACTAATGAAATTTTAATACTCCTTGGATCTTTGATGATAATAAAGGAATTATCATTACAAAGTGAGAATCAACAATGATAGAAAATATTTTAACCAAAAATAAGTTAAGCCAGAAAGAAATGGAAGAAAAATTACCACATACTCCAAACAAACATATATATTTGGAAATTAAAAAATAATCTTAAGTAACTAGTGGGTAAAGGAAGAATGTATAATGAAAAAGTAAAAATATTTATAACTGATAAAAATAATACATTTTAAAAGTTTAGGGATGCAGCAAATATGGTACTTTGAGGGAAACATAGAGACTTAAGTGCTTGTACAGATATTTAAAATGGCTAAAATTAAGTGATCAACAATAACAAAATGAACAGCATAAATCCAAAGATAGTAGAAAATTCAATAATGCACAAATTAATCAAACTAAAAACCAAATGTAGATCAATAAAACCTAAAAGATGTTTCTTGGAAAAGACTATTAAAACAAGACAAACATGTTTAAAATAAAAAGACAGCAGGGACAAATAAATCATATCAGGAATTATAAAGAGAGACATAACTAAACACAAGATACATCAATAATTAACAAAACTGTAAGAGTACCATGAAAACTTCATACCAACAAATTTGAATTCTTATCTAGAATGGGCAAAAACACATTAAAAAAAAAAAAAAGACTCAAGGAAAAGAAAATCTGAATAAACCTGCTTCTTATACATGACATCAAGCCTTCAAATGAACATCATTAAACACCCAAAAAAGCAAGACTAAAACAACCCACTGTACTGTGAAGAAACAAATCAGTCAATAGAACCCAACTCAGAGATGGCTCACCTGTTGATATATCAGAAAGGGAATTTAAAATAACCATGATTCATGTGTTAAAGGCTCTAATGGGAAAGGTGGACAACATGCATAAACAAATAGGGACTTTCAGCAGAGAGATGGAAACTCCAAGAAAATATCAAATGGAAATGCTAGAAAAGAAAAGCAAGGTAACAGAGATGAATGAATACCTTCAATGGCTCAATAAACTAAACAGAGCCAAGGAAAATTTCAGTGAACTTGAAGATAGGTCAAAAGAAATTATCCAAACTGAAACAGAAAGGGGAAAAAGTGAAGGAAAAAAAAAGAGAGCAAGCACCTGAGGGCCATGGGCAATATCAAATGGTCTAACAAACATGTAATGAAAAGAGAGAGAGAACAGGGCAGAATAAGTACCTGACGAGACGATGGCTGAGAATTTTCCAAAAGTAATGAATGATATCAAACCACAGATCCAAGAAGGTCAGAGAATTGATCCAAAGAGGATAAATACCAGAAAATAAAAACAAAAGAACCCCACACCTGGATGTATCATATGCCCTCCACTGAAAACCAAAGTGAAGAGAAAGTCTTGAAAGCAAAAAGAGAAAACACACATTATATACAGAGAAACCTAGACAAAATAACACAGTGAACTTTTCATCAGAAACTATAAAAGCAGGAAGACAATATAGCAAAATCTTTTAAAGTGCTTTAAGGAAAAAACTACCAACCCAGAATTCTATACCCAGCAAAAGTATACTCCAAAAAAGAAACTTTTTCAAACATTTAAAAACTGAAAGAGAGAATTCATTACCAGTAGACCTACACTACAAGAAAATTTAAAAGTTCTTCAGGTAGAAGGACTATGACTGTAGGCAGAAATCTGAACCAACACAGAGAAATGAACTCCAGGGATGGTCAAATTGAAGACTTTTTCTTACTTTTAATAACTCTACAAGATAACTAACTACTAAAGCAAAATTAGTAGCAAAGTTCTGTGAGTTTATAGCATTTGAAAAAGTAAAATGTATGACAATAGCAGAAAAGATGGAGGACGGAATTGGGAATATACTGCTACAAGGATCTTATACTAAACATGAAGCAGTAAAATATCATTTAGGTCCACTGTGATAAGGTTCACAAAATGTCTACTGCAAACCCTATGGCAACCACCAACTAAAAAAAAAGGCGTAAACTATAAGCCAACAGCAGAGAAAAAAACAGACTCGTGAAAAATTCTTAATATAAAATAGGCAGAAAAAGAGAGGAACAAAAGCAGATGAACGAACAGAAAAATAGCAAAACAGTATGTTTTAATCTAAGCATATCAATTGATTGGCATAAACAAACCAATTAAAAGACAGAAATTGTCAAACAATTATAAAGACCAAATTATATGCTCTCTATAAGCAGTCAATTTTAATTATAAGGACAGTTTGATTAAAAGTAAAAGGATGGAAATAGATAAACCTTGCAAACACTAATCAAAAGACAGCTGGAGTAATTCTATTAAATTTCAGATAAAATAGACTTCCTAAGAATTACTGCACCAGGGATGAAGACTAACACTACATAACAATAAAGGTAATAAAGGTGTCAAATCACCAAAAAGACATAACAATCATATATATATATATATATATATATATATATATATATATATATATATAAAAGCTTTAAAATACAAAGAGTAAAAACCAATAGAAGTAAAATTTTAAAATTGATAAATCTACAATCATTATCGGAAACTTCAATAACTGAAGTAGATACAGAACCAGTAAGAGTACCAAAGATATAAACTACAATACCAACCAGCTTGAGCCATTTAATGTTTATAGAATACTCTGTCACTAATATCAGTTTATACTTTCAAGTACACATAAAACATTCACCAAGATAGATCTATTGTTGGACACAAAACAAACCTCAACAAATGTGAAAAAACTGAAATCAGTAACATAGTATAAACTTTAACCAAAACAGGATTAAATCAGACATCATTAATAGAAAGAGATCTGGAAAATCTCAAACATTTGGAAATTAAACAATACACTTCTCAATAATCAATTGGTGAAAAATGAAATCACGAGAAATTTTTTAATATTTTGAATTGAATGGAAATGAAAACACAATACATAAAAATATGGCTAACAGTATTTAGAGGGGTATTTATAACAATAAACTGAAAACAAGAAATTTAATGAATAAGAAATTTTAAGCTTCCACCTTAAAAAAACTAGAACTAGCTAATTAAACACAAAGCGAATAAAAGGAAATAATAAACATAAGAGCAAAGATCAAGGAAACTGACAACAGAAAAACAACACAGAAGTGCAATGAAACCAAAAGCTGGTTATTTGAAAAGATTAACATTAATAATAATAATATTAATAAACCTCTAGCCACATTGACCAAGAGGGAAGTAAAAGACACTAATTAGCAATAGAGAATGACAGAGGAGACATCACTACAAATCCAACATACATTAAAAGTATTTTCTTTGAAAACAAAAATAGAAAATCAATAACTAAAGTAATGAAGGAGAAATCCCAAAAACATAAAATAAGGAAAGTGGGAAATACCAACAAATACGAGAGAAAACAGACAAAATAATGGAAAAAAAAGCCTCCATCTCCTACAGCAATTAAAGACTACATAGGAATGGGTTTTAAAAATGCAGAATCTTTTATTAAAAAGATTACAAAATGCTGCAAAGAACAGGAACAACGACTTGAACAAACAAGAAGGCCTGTAGGAAAAGTAGACATCATAAAGGCATCCATTCCCCCTAATTCAATGCAACCATTACGGCAGCACAATAAATATATCAACGGAATTTCTTTTAAAATACACTGATTCTAAAGTACAAGTGAGGACCATGGTAAAAACTTTGTATACTCTCAAAGTGGCAGACTTCTGGGAGCCATAAAAGGAACGAAGTAAATTCTGTTACAGAGAAATTCAAAACATCTGCATGGCAAAGACTACCAGTGAGCAAACTCAAAGATGAGTGAAAAATATCTGTCACCCGCATAACATAAAGTGCCAACTGGTTGTGTGACCTTGGATGAATCGCTTCGCATTTCTGAAAAGCAGATGATAAGGAATCTCACAGAGATTTGGAGGAGTTGAAACCTCTGGGAAAAGACTCGCAAGGAGACTGCAGCTTTTATTCCCTGGGCACACACTGCGCCCAGAAAACGCGCGACGCGGCTGTCAATCTCCCACGGCCGCCCGCTAGGCCCGCCCCGCCCCCGTCCTCGCCCCGCGCCGGCGGGGCCTGGTCACGCGCGCCCCCGCAGGGGCTTCCGGAGTCGCTCCCGCGCGGCCGCAGACCCTAGCCGCCTGTCGTAGCCGCTGCTCCTGACAAAGGAAGGAAAGCAAGTCCTCGCGACAGCCCTTCCCGTGCGTCGCCTCCGTCCCCGTCCCCATAGGTCCGGCCACGCCACCCCTGCCCGCCTAGCGCGGAGGAGAGCGGCCGGCGGCCCCGGACGCCGCCGCGAGGGTCACCGCTGCCTACGAGTCGCTGAAGTTTGGGCTCCCACCCCGCGAGGACACGAGTCCATCCACATCCACGGCCCCTTGGCCCCCCAGCCCCGCGGAGCTGCCTGGCAGTCTCCTTCGTACCTGGAGGGACACACCCTCCACTGGCAGCTCAGTTCCGGGCCGGGTCACGGCGCGGAGCGGCGAAGACGCACGAAGATGGGGGCCCTGTCGCCCACTCGCGGCTGGGGTGGGGGAAGGGCGGCCCCCGTTGCTCTCGCAACGGTGCACATGCGCAGTCGCAGGGGTTGCGCGTCTTCCCAGGTCGTCCGAAGATTGATCCGTTGAACTTCAGGACTACATTTCCCATAAGCTCCCGAGGCTGCGCCCTTAGCAACACTCAGGAAAATCTACGCCTTCGTTTAGTGATCATTTCACCCCCCATCTCCCTGTCAGGTTATGAGTTGCAAACCTCTACTACCTCCAACACATCCAAAACCTACTTGTAAGGTTTACACAAATAATCCATCAAAGCTGTATGAAAGTTTGAAAGTATGTTCAAAATGAAAGAAGACAGCAAATATCACCCATAAACTCACTTTCCTTAATGTAGCATTAAATTCACACTTCCCTGATATTTTTTTCCAAAATTGGGACATAAGGGTATCCGGTATTACGACTAGCTTTTAATTAAAGCAATATATAGTAAATATTTTTCTTAAACTTCTTTGTCTCGTTCTAACAATAATAACATAGAAAATAGTTTCCCTTCATAAGAATTTAAAAATATAAGTATTTGGGCATAAACTAAGCAGGAAATATTCGGAATTATATGAATTAAGATATAAAACGTACTGAGTGTCATTACAAAAGACTTCCCTCTTTCCCAAATGGAATAATTCAATATCGTTTGATACAATTCCAATCAAAATCTCAGTAAGGTGTTTTTGTTACTTATTGTTTGCACTGTTTTATTTTTTGTTTGTTTGATGGAATAATTCTATAAATTATCAGAAAAAAAAACAATACTCAGGGCATTTTGTAAAAAGAGGAATATCTATCAGATATAAAAATGTATTACAAAGCTAAAATATTGAAAACTTTTTGGTATTGGCTCCAGAAAAGACCAAATAAAGACTAAGAGTACATATTAATTTAGTGTCTAATTTCTAAGCATTGGTGAAAGTCTGGAGTATTCCATGATTGCTGATGGGCAACTTGTTAATCTGAGGGCAAAAGGGTTAGATTCCTGAGACTGCACATTAGAACAATTAAATAAAACCTTGATACAAGATGTAAATTTCAAACAAAAGCTATTTAAGTAGTTATAAAGAAATAATAAGGGCATGTTTTTCATACTTTTTGGGTGAGAAGGTAGGGCACCAAAAGGCAGAAATCCATAAATAAAATGATTGACAAATTTAATGATAAAAAAGTTAAAACTTCCATATCTGAAAAAAAATAACCATAAACAAAGTTAAAAAACAAACTGGGAAAATGTATGTGATATATTTATCGAAGACAAAGGATAGTCTTAATTTATGAATTCCTCTTACAAGTTGATTTAAAAATGAACACCCAAATAAGAGAAATAGGCTAAGGAAGTGTATGGGCAATTAAAGAAGAAATATGTAGAACAATAAATTTATCCAAATTTTTTCCCTAAAAATTAGAGAAAAGCAATATTTCTTTATGTTTGAAAATATGTACAAAATGAAAAAAGAGCAAATATGTGTCATTTTTTTATGGCCTATACATTTGACCAAGATATGAAAGAATAATAATATTGAGGGTTGGATTGATTTCCAAAAATATTTCTTATACAATTCTGGTGGGACTGTAATATATAAACTCTTTCTGAAAACTTCATTGTATCAAAATTTAATTTTTTTTAAATATCGTAGCCTCTAATCTTGTGTAAAAATGTATATACCAGGATGTTCTTCACATTGCTATTTTTATTTGCAAAACTAAAAGCAACCTGAAAATCTTTATAGGTAAAATAAATCATGATAGGTAGGTAGAATTTGGGGAGGTATTGAAAATGATAATGTGTACTAACTACATGGAAAGAGGTGTCCAATACCTTGAGAAGTGGAAAAATGCAGATTACACAAGAATATGTAAGGGTTTGATTCCATCTTGGTAAAAATTACGCATGTTTCCTGAAGACTAAACACTAAAATATACCAAAAGAAGGGCACACCCTGGAAAAAAATTCCCTACCTCCTTATGCATAACCATACAAAGTACTTAATGTATGGACTGAATTTTCTGAAGACATTGCAAAATTTGAAACCACATTATTTCATATTAATTTCCCTTTAGGAATAAAGGAAAACTGCAGAGGAAGTTTTTGGAAAATATATTGCATATTTTTATTTAAATGCTGCTTTTTAATTTTATTTTTACTTTCCTCTAGGATTTCAGAGTACTATGTCCTAAATCAACTCCCCAGCTTTTCCTATTGGTTGTTAGATCTCCTTCTTGCATGTTGTAATATTACACTTCCATTCCAATAAGCACTGGCACTACCACTAAGAATGCTTTAGTGATACTGCTATTGGATGCAAAGGGATTTGAACTCTAATAATAATGAAAGTTTAAAATAGCAAATGTCCCAAAACACATAAACAACAGTGTGATTTGTTCATGGAATAGTGACAAAAAATTTATTTTTATTTACTTAAGTGACATTACCATGTGGCACAGGTTATGTATCACTGCACATGTCCATGTGAATGAACTTTTGTACTTGTACTTTGTTATGTTAAAATCCATTGGTCTATCTTGCACTTTGCATGGATCTTTTATACAGGCACAATTTTGTAATACCATGCCTCAGTCATTTGAAAAATACTGGTTAGCTGAGTGATGCAGATCTCCGAAGTATTAATAAATTCCATTATACAGTTTCAAAATTTTTGTGTTAAATTCACCTCTGATCTCATCAGAAAAGCCTTTAGTATTGGGAAACAGATGCAAGTTTTTGCCAAAATTCTAATTTTCACTTGCAAGCTCTTTTACCATTGTTGTTTTCCTTGAAGTGACAGCTCCCTTCATTCATTTTGGAGAAAATGTTTGCCAAATAGTCTGAAGAGCCACAGTTCACTGTCAGTCTTTCTTTCAAGTAAAAATTGTGTTCTATTAAAAAAAAAAAAAAAAAGAGTTCGGCTCACGAGTCAAACAACTACCCAAATGCTTTTCCTGAAGTCAGCCTTCATGTTTCAGTATTCAGCAGGAGCACTTTATGCATACTATCCATTTCGTCAGACAGAATATAAAAAAGATATGTACTCGAAGACTGAGATTTAGCAAAATCGGTAGTCCTAACTGGTTCCTCAAGGGCATTCTTAAGGGAAGCTTGCATTTGTTCCCTGCAAGTTCTTGACAGTGAAGAACGCGAGGACTGCTAGTACAGTTTGAAGTCACTGCCTCGATTCCTGTGCAGCACCAGTTTTCCCCACCCCCGCTTTTGCAGCACCAATGCAAAAGTCACACAGTGAACCCAATGGAAGAGGAAAATAACGTCTTAGCATTAATATTAAAATAGTCTTGACCTCCTGGATCTCATGAAAGGTCCACAAATCACCCTTAAAGCATTATCATAGAACCATAATCACACAGAAATAATTAACTATTTCCTTAATATTATTTGAATTTCTAATTTTTTTTCATGAATGTCACTTTTTTTTTTTTTTCCAGATTTTTATACTCAGGATCCAGATGAGTTCACATACTGTGATTGTTTGATGCGTTTTAATCTGTAGGTTCCCTCACTGTGTCTTTTTTTTTTCTTGAAATTTATTTGTTGAAGACACTGGGTTGTTTATTCTGAAGAATTCCCATGAAGTCTGGATTTTCCTGTCCACCTTACATTTTAATTATCAATTTTATAATAATTGATATTTACCAATTTTATTTAAGTATAAATTTCCTTCATCTGGACTCTGAACTGGAGGAGGTCCAGTTCAGGAAGAATTTGGGGGCAAATATTAGCAATTGATTCCCTTCCCCTCGCCAGGCCTTTAAATGACACTTTTTTTTAACAAGGTCCTGAGTATTCAGAAGCCAAAAGACAGATGTAAATCAGAAATGTTTTTTCCCCAAGTGTCTTTATTTTCTACAACTTTATTCAGCAGTCCTGCAATCGGTATTTATTGAGCACCTGCTGTGTGCCAGGTCTTATGAACGAGACATAAAGCTCTGCCCTCATGGAGCTTACATTCATGTTATGGTAGGGGAGCCACATCACAAATAGACAAAATCGAGAGCCTACCAGGTGGTCACCACTACTCTCTGGAGGAGAGTCAAGAGTGCTGACGGTGGGGAGGTGCGGTTTTGAATAGGGGGTCAGGGAAGGCTTTCCTGAGAGGGTGATGTCTGAGCCAAGACCCCATAATCATGTTGCCACAGGGAGTTCATCACCCACCACTGGTGGATGCTCCCTTCCTTCGCTTACTTCCAGCATTTGAACAGTACCTCTCCAATTGGTCATCAAGACCCCCTTGCAAGGCAACTCGCTTCCCTCTTTTATACCCGACGTTGGAAAGGAATGATACTTAATTAGAGCTTTTTCCTCATTTGTGGCCTTTATCTATTTTTCTCATAGCAATATTGCAAAGTAGGAAGACTGCAAAAATTCCCCTGACATGGAGCAAAGTAAGTATCTCATGGTTTTATTCCTTCTTTTGTAACATAAATTATTCCTTGGCAACAGAACAGCCTGAGCCTTGCAAAACTCAGCTATCTTGTTGAGTGTTTGATAAGTCTGTCTTTCTCCTGAATGAATGAAGGATTGTAACCTGGCTAATTGCTTACAGAAGTTTTATCCTGGGATCCTCTGGGCAGACCGGGACTGCCTTCCACACTGGGCTTGGTAGGAAAGGAGCTCAGTAGATGAGGAATGAATGAACGCCTAGGGGCAAAAAACAGTGATGCTTTAAACCCAACTACTACCAGCATCATTGAGCTTTGCAGTCCTGTCCACCTGAAAACCTGAATGACCAAGAACCCCTGCATCCAGCACCCTGCACCTGGTCAGAGAAGGTAGCTGCCCATCTCTCCTGCTGACCATTTCCCAGGTCTTGGGACTGCAAAGGACTCCAGTTACTTCCTCACTCCCTCCTCTATGGAGAGACATCTAAAGAATATCCTATTTATCTCATCTTGGGGAGAAAAAGGTCATAGTCATTCTGAGTAAGTTTCAGTATAGAATTTATTATTTTAATGGAGGATATAGAGATAATTTTGTATTGGTCATAGAGACATGGGCATGAGAATGCTGTGGTTTCTGGTATCACAAAACAAAGCAGTTGAATCAAAGATTCCCATTTTTTATGAGTGAATCCAGAAATAGGATGGATCAGGAGACTATTAGTCCAAATGCTTCTGTTTCCAAATGGAAAGGGTAAAGCCTCAAGAAGCGACAAGTTTTACTTCTGACACAGACAATATGTTTCGCAGTTTCAAAAATGACAATATAACTTACAATGCCATGGGAAAATGGTTGTGTGTTTCATTTTGTTTTCCTAGAAAAGCGCTCCTAAAAACATAGAGGTGATCTCTATCCTGTCCTTTGTAGACAAGCAATCATTTCTTTGTGTGCAACAGCTGACACTTTGCCAGATAACAGGAAGGAAGTTCATTTCTGTATCTGAAATACTTGATAACTCTGGGGCTCTTTTCATTCTCTTAACAGTGTCTATTGCAGAGCAGAAATGGTATATTTGAGATAAGGCACGAGCGGGTCCTGAAGGCACAAGTAAGTTACATGAGGAAGTGGCCCAAATGCCCATGGCCCCCACTCCTGCCACCTTACCCTCTCTTTCCCAGCCCACAGCTATGGCATCTTGGGGAGTTCCTTACAGTCAGTTGACTGAGGAAGAGGAAACTTGGGCCTGGTTTATAGATGGTTCTGCATGATATGCAGGTACCACCCAAAAGTGGATAGCTGCAGCCCTGCAGCCCCTTTCTGGGATGTCCCTGAAGGACAGTGGTGAGGGGAAATCCTCCCAGTGGGCAGAACTTCAAGCGGAGCACCTGGTTGTTCAGTTTGCTTGGAAGGAGAACTGGCCGGGGTGCATTTGTTTGTACACTGATTCATGGGCTGTTGCTAATGGTTTAGCTAGATGGTCAGGGACTTGGAAAGAACATGATTGGAAAATTGGTGACAAGGAGATCTGGGGAAGAGGTATGTGGATAGACTTTTCTGAGTGGGCAAAAAATATACACAAGGGTATTTGTGTCCCATGTGAATGCTCACAAGAGGGTGACTTCAGCAGACGAAGGTTTTAAAAATCAAGTGGATAAGATGACCCATTAAGTGGATACCAGTCAACCTCTTTCCCCAGCTGCTCCTGTCATTGCCCAATGGGCTCATGAACAAAGTGGTCATGGTGGTAGGGATGGAGGTTATGCATGGGCTCAGCAACATGGACTTCCACTCACCAAGGCTGACCTGGCCACAGCCACTGCTGAGTGCCCAATCTGCTAGCAGTGGAGACCCACACTCAGTCTCTGATATGGGACCATTCCCCGGGGTGATCAGCCTACCTGGTGACAGATTGGTTACATTGGACCACTTCCATCATGGAAGGGGCAGCAATTTGTTCTAACTGGAATAGACACATACTCTGGATATGGGTTTGCCTTCTCTGCATGCAATGCTTCCACCAAAACTACCATCCATGGATCACAGCATTGCTTCTGATCAAGGAGCCCACTTCACGGCAAATGAAATGCAGGAATGGGCACATGCTCATGGAATTCTCTGTTCTTACAATGTTCCCCATCATCCAGAGACAATTGGGTTGATAGAATGGTGGAATGGCCTTTAGAAGACTCAATTACGGTGCCAACTAGGTGGCAATACCTTGCAGGGCTGGGGCAGTGTTCTCCAGGAGGCTGTGTATGCTCTGAATCAGCATCCACTCTATGGTGCTATTTCTCCCTTAGCCAGGATTCATGGGTCATGGGAGTGGCACCACTCACTATTACCACTTGTGATCCACTAGAACGATTTTTGCTTCCTGTCCTCACAACCTTAAGCTCTGCTGGTCTACAAGTCTTAGTTCTAAGAGGAGGAGTGCTCCCACTAGGACACAAAAACAATCCCATTGAACTTGGGCTTCTCACGCCTCTGAATGAACAGGCCAAGAAGGGGATTACTGTACTGGCTGGGGTGAATGATCCTGACTATCAAGGGGAAATAGCACTGCAACTACACAATAGTGGTAAAGAAGAGTTTTCCTGGAATACAGGAGATCCTCTAGGGCATCTCTTAGTACTATCATGCTGTATTAGTTACGGTTCTCTAGGGAAACAGAATCAATAGAGAGGTGTCTCTGATTATCAAATTGTAAAAGTGACTCACACAACTGTGGGTATGCATAAGTCCAGATTCTGTAGAGCCGTCAACAAACTGTCAACTCCAAGGAAGATGTCCGATGAACTCCTCAGGAAACGAACCAGCAACATTGACGAACTCCTCAGGAAATGCTTCACTGGGCAGCCGAAGAAGAAGTGAAGGTCCTCTATCTATCTTGCTTATAAGTCTTCAACTGATTAATTGGATCAAATCCAGCCAATTGCAATCTCTCATTGTGGAAGGCACACCCTTTGATGAGTCATCAGTCACAGCTGCAGTCAATTGACTGATGATCCAATAAACCAGCCTGTTGGTTTATCAACCGGCCTCAAACGTCCTCACAGCAATTGTTAGGCCAGTGTTTGCCCTGTGATTAAAGTCAATGGAAAACTGCAGCAACCCAATCCAGGAAGGACTACCAATGACCCAGAAACTTCAGGAATGAAAGTTTGGGTCACCCCACCAGGCAAAGAACCATGACCAGCTGAGGTGCTTAATGAGGGTAATGAGAACATTGAATGTGTATTAGAAGAAGTAGTGATAAATATGAACTATGGCCACGTGATCAGTTACAGAAACAAGGACTGTAATGGTATGAATCTTTCTTTCTTGTTTCTTATGAGTATGTTTGAATTAGTACATAAAGCAAATATCTTTGTTTTCTTGTCTAGTGTATCCCCTTGTCATATAACATAAATTGTATTGTTCATATTGTAGTGTTTAAGTTACAGGAGATCAGATTTAAGAGTGAATATTGGAGGTGGGGCAAGATGGCGGACTGGTGAGCTGTATGTTTTAGTTACTCCTCCAGGAAAGTAGGTAGAAAGCCAGGAACTGCGTGGACTGGACACCACAGAGCAATCGGACTTTGGGCATACTTCATACAACACTCATGAAAACGTGGAACTCCTGAGATCAGCGAAATCTGTAAGTTTTTGTGGCCAGGGCACCCGCACCCCTCCCTGCCAGGCTCAGTCCCGTGGGAGGAGGGGCTGTCAGCTCCAGGAAGGAGAAGGGAGAACTACAGTGGCAGCCCTTATCGGAAACTCATTCTACTGATCCAAACTCCAACCATAGATAGACTGAGACCAGACACCAGAGAATCTGAGAGCAGCCAGCCCAGCAGAGAGGAGACAGGCATAGAAAAAAAACAACACGAAAAACTCCAAAATAAAAGCGGAGGATTTTTGGAGTTCTGGTGAACATAGAAAGGGGAAGGGCAGAGCTCAGGCCCTGAGGCTCATATGCAAATCCCGAAGAAAAGCTGACCTCTCTGCCCTGTGTACCTTTCCTTAATGGTCCTAATTGCTTTGTCTATTAGCATTTCAATAGCCCATTAGATCTCTGAGGAGGGCCCTTTTTTTTAATCCTTTTTTCTTTTTCTAAAACAATTACTCTAAGAAGCCCAATACAGAAAGCTTCAAAGACTTGCAATTTGGGCAGGTCAAGACAAGAGCAGAACTAAGAGAGCTCTGAGACAAAAGGCAATAATCCAGTGGCTGAGAAAATTCACTAAACACCACAACTTCCCAAGAAAAGGGGGAGTGTCCGCTCACAGCCATCATCCTGGTGGACAGGAAACACTCCTGCCCATCGCCAGCCCCATAGCCCAGAACTGCCCCAGACAACCCAGTGTGATGGAAGCGCTTCAAATAACAGGTATACACCACAAAACTGGGCGTGGACATTAGCCTTCCCTACAACCTCAGCTGATTGTCCCAGAGTTGGGAAGGTGGAGCAGTGTGAATTAACAAAGCCCCATTCAGTCATCATTTCAGCAGACTGGGAGCCTCTCTACACAGCCCAGCAGCCCAGAACTGCCCTGGGGGGACGGCACTCACCTGTGACATAGCACAGTCATCCCTCAACAGAGGACCCGGGGTGCACAGCCTGGAAGAGGGGCCCACTTGCAAGTCTCAGGAGCCATACGCCAATACCAAGGACTTGTGGGTCAGTGGCAGAGACAAACTCTGGCAGGACTGAACTGAAGGATTAGACTATTGCAGCAGCTTTAAAACTCTAGGATCACCAGGGAGATTTGATTGTTAGAGCCACCCCCCCCTCCCTGACTGCCCAGAAACACGCCCCATATACAGGGCAGGCAACACCAACTACACACGCAAGCTTGGTACACCAATTGGACCCCACAAGACTCACTCCCCCACTCACCAAAAAGGCTAAGCAGGGGAGAACTGGCCTGTGGAGAACAGGTGGCTCGTGGACGCCACCTGCTGGTTAGTTAGAGAAAGTGTACTCCACGAAGCTGTGGATCTGGTAAATTAGAGATAAGGACTTCAGTTGGTCTACAAATCCTAAAAGAACCCTATCAAGTTCAGCAAATGCCACGAGGCCAAAAACAACAGAAAATTATAAAGCATATGAAAAAACCAGACGATATGGATAACCCAAGCCCAAGCACTTCAAATCAAAAGATCAGAAGAGACACAGCACCTAGAGCAGCTACTCAAAGAACTAAAGATGAACAATGAGACCATAGTACAGGATACAAAGGATATCAAGAAGACCCTAGAAGAGCATAAAGAAGACATTGCAAGACTAAATTAAAAAATGGATGATCTTATGGAAATTAAAGAAACTGTTGACCAAATTAAAAAGATTCTGGACACTCATAGTACAAGACTAGAGGAAGTTGAACAACGAATCAGTGACCTGGAAGATGACAGAATGGAAAATGAAAGCATAAAAGAAAGAATGGGGGAAAAATTGAAAAAATCGAAATGGACCTCAGGGATTTGATAGATAATATGAAACGTCCGAATATAAGACTCATTGGTGTTCCAGAAGGGGAAGAAAAGGGTAAAGGTCTAGGAAGAGTATTCAAAGAAATTGTTGGGGAAAACTTCCCAAATCTTCTAAACAATATAAATACACAAATCATAAATGCTCAGCGAACTCCAAATAGAATAAATCCAAATAAACCCACTCCGAGACATATTATGATCATACTGTCAAACACAGAAGAGAAGGAGCAAGTTCTGAAAGCAGCAAGAGAAAAGCAATTCACCACATACAAAGGAAACAGCATAAGACTAAGTAGTGACTACTCAGCAGCCACCATGGAGGCGAGAAGGCAGTGGCACGATATATTTAAAATTCTGAGTGAGAAAAATTTCCAGCCAAGAATACTTTATCCAGCAAAGCTCTTCTTCAAATTTGAGGGAGAGCTTAAATTTTTCACAGACAAACAAATGCTGAGAGAATTTGCTAACAAGAGACCTGCCCTACTGGAGATACTCAAGGGAGCCCTACACACAGAGAAACAAAGAACGGACAGAGAGACTTGGAGAAAGGTTCAGTACTAAAGAGATTTGGTATGGGTACAATAAAGGATATTAATAGAGAGAGGTGAAAAATATGACAAACATAAACCAAAGGATAAGATGGCTGATTCAAGAAATGCCTTCACGGTTATAACGTTGAATGTAAATGGATTAAACTCCCCAATTAAAAGATATCGATTCGCAGAATGGATCAAAAGAAATGAACCATCAATATGTTGCATACAAGAGACTCATCTTAGACACAGGGACACAAAGAAACTGAAAGTGAAAGGATGGAAAAAAATATTTCATGCAAGCTACAGCCAAAAGAAAGCAGGTGTAGCAATATTAATCTCAGATAAAATAGACTTTAAATGCAGGCATACTCTGAGACACAAAGGCGGCCACTACATACTAATAAAAGGGGCAATTCAACAAGAAAAAATAACAATCGTAAATGTCTATGCACCCAATCAAGGTGCCACAAAATACATGAGACAAACACTGGCAAAACTAAAGGAAGCAATTGATGTTTCCACAATAATTGTGGGAGACTTCAACACATCACTCTCTCCTATAGATAGATCAACCAGACAGAAGACCAATAAGGAAATTGAAAACCTAAACAATCTGATAAATGAATTAGATTTAACAGACATCTACAGGACATTACATCCCAAATCACCAGGATACACATACTTTTCTAGTGCTCACGGAACTTTCTCCAGAATAGATCATATGCTGGGACATAAAACAAGCCTCAATAAATTTAAAAAGATTGAAATTATTCAAAGCACATTCTCTGACCACAATGGAATACAATTAGAAGTCAATAGCCATCAGAGACTTAGAAAATTCACAAATACCTGGAGGTTAAACAACACACTCCTAAACAATCAGTGGGTTAAAGAAGAAATAGCAAGAGAAATTGCTAAATATAGAGAGACAAATGAAAATGAGAACACAACATACCAAAACCTATGGGATGCAGCAAAAGCAGTGCTAAGGGGGAAATTTATAGCACTAAACTCATATATGAAAAAGGAAGAAAGAGCCAAAATCAAAGAACTAATGGATCAACTGAAGAAGCTAGAAAATGAACAGCAAACCAATCCTAAACCAAGTACAAGAAAAGAAATAACAAGGATTAAAGCAGAAATAAATGACAGAGAGAACAAAAAAACAATAGAGAGGATAAATATCACCAAAAGTTGGTTCTTTGAGAAGATCAACAAGATTGACAAGCCCCTAGCTAGACTGACAAAATCAAAAGGAGAGAAGACCCATATAAACAAAATAATGAATGAAAAAGGTGACATAACTGAAGATCCTGAAGAAATTAAAAAATTATAAGAGGATATTATGAACAACTGTATGGCAACAAACTGGATAATGTAGAAGAAATGGACAATTTCCTGGAAACATATGAACAACCTAGACTGACCAGAGAAGAAACAGAAGACCTCAACCAACCCATCACAAGCAAAGAGATCCAATCAGTCATCAAAAATCTTCCCACAAATAAATGCCCAGGGCCAGATGGCTTCACAGGGGAATTCTACCAAACTTTCCAGAAAGAACTGACACCAATCTTACTCAAACTCTTTCAAAACATTGAAGAAAATGGAACACTACCTAACTCATTTTATGAAGCTAACATCAATCTAATACCAAAACCAGGCAAAGATGTACAAAACAGGAAAACTACCGGCCAATCTCCCTAATGAATATAGATGCAAAAATCCTCAACAAAATACTTGCAAATCGAATCCAAAGACACATTAAAAAAATCATACACCATGACCAAGTGGGGTTCATTCCAGGCATGCAAGGATGGTTCAACATAAGAAAATCAATCAATGTATTACAACACATTAACAAGTCAAAAGGGAAAAATCAATTGATCATCTCAATAGATGCTGAAAAAGCATTTGACAAAATCCAACATCCCTTTTTGATAAAAACACTTCAAAAGGTAGGAATTGAAGGAAACTTCCTCAACATGATAAAGAGCATATATGAAAAACCCACAGCCAGCATAGTACTCAATGGTGAGAGACTGAAAGCCTTCCCCCTAAGATCAGGAACAAGACAAGGATGCCCGCTGTCACCACTGTTATTCAACATTGTGCTGGAAGTGCTAGCCAGGGCAATCCGGCAAGACAAAGAAATAAAAGGCATCCAAATTGGAAAAGAAGAAGTAAAACTGTCATTGTTTGCAGATGATATGATCTTATATCTAGAAAACCCTGAGAAATCGACGATACAGCTACTAGAGCTAATCAACAAATTTAGCAAAGTAGCGGGATACAAGATTAATGCACATAAGTCAGTAATGTTTCTATATGCTAGGAATGAACAAACTGAAGAGACACTCAAGAAAAAGATACCATTTTCAATAGCAACTAAAAAAATCAAGTACCTAGGAATAAACTTAACCAAAGATGTAAAAGACCTATACAAAGAAAACTACATAACTCTACTAAAAGAAATAGAAGGGGACCTTAAAAGATGGAAAAATATTCCATGTTCATGGATAGGAAGGCTAAATGTCATTAAGATGTCAATTCTACCCAAACTCATCTACAGATTCAATGCAATCCCAATCAAAATTCCAACAACCTACTTTGCAGACTTGGAAAAGCTAGTTATCAAATTTATTTGGAAAGGGAAGATGCCTCGAATTGCTAAAGACACTCTAAAAAAGAAAAACGAAGTGGGAGGACTTACACTCCCTGACTTTGAAGCTTATTATAAAGCCACAGTTGCCAAAACAGCATGGTACTGGCACAAAGATAGACATATAGATCAATGGAATCGAATTGAGAATTCAGAGATAGACCCTCAGATCTATGGCCGACTGATCTTTGATAAGGCCCCCAAAGTCACTGAACTGAGTCATAATGGTCTTTTCAACAAATGGGGCTGGGAGAGTTGGATATCCATATCCAGAAGAATGAAAGAGGACCCCTACCTCACCCCCTACACAAAAATTAACTCAAAATGGACCAAAGATCTCAATATAAAAGAAAGTACCATAAAACTCCTAGAAGATAATGTAGGAAAACATCTTCAAGACCTTGTATTAGGCGGCCACTTCCTAGACTTTACACCCAAAGCACAAGCAACAAAAGAGAAAATAGATAAATGGGAATTCCTCAAGCTTAGAAGTTTCTACACCTCAAAGGAATTTCTCAAAAAGGTAAAGAGGCAGCCAACTCAATGGGAAAAAATTTTTGGAAACCATGTATCTGACAAAAGACTGATATCTTGCATATATAAAGAAATCCTACAACTCAATGACAGTAGTACAGACAGCCCAATTATAAAATGGGCAAAAGATATGAAAAGACAGTTCTCTGAAGAGCAAATACAAATGGCCAAGAAACACATGAAAAAATGTTCAGCTTCACTAGCTATTAGAGAGATGCAAATTAAGACCACAATGAGATACCATCTAACACCGGTTAGAGTGGCTGCCATTAAACAAACAGGAAACTACAAATGCTGGAGGGGATGTGGAGAAATTGGAACTCTTACTCATTGTTGGTGGGACTGTATAATGGTTCAGCCACTCTGGAAGTCAGTCTGGCAGTTCCTTAGAAAACTAGATATAGAGTTACCATTCAATCCAGCGATTGCACTTCTCGGTATATACCCGGAAGATCGGAAAGCAGTGACACAAACAGACATCTGCACGCCAATGTTCATAGCAGCATTATTCACAATTGCCAAGAGATGGAAACAACCCAAATGTCCTTCAACAGATGAGTGGATAAATAAAATGTGGTATATACACATGATGGAATACTACGCGGCAGTAAGAAGGAATGATCTCGTGAAACATATGACAAGATGGATGAACCTTGAAGACATAATGCTGAGCGAAATAAGCCAGGCACAAAAAGAGAAATATTATATGCTACCACTAATGTGAACTTTGAAAAATGTAAAACAAATGGTTTATAATGTAGAATGTAGGGGAACTAGCAGTAGAGAGCAATTAAGGAAGGGGGAACAATAATCCAAGAAGAACAGATAAGCTATTTAACGTTCTGGGGATGCCCAGGAATGACTATGGTCTGTTAATTTCTGATGGATATAGTAGGAACAAGTTCACAGAAATGTTGCTATATTATGTAACTTTCTTGGGGTAAAGTAGGAACATGTTGGAAGTTAAGCAGTTATCTTAGGTTAGTTGTCTTTTTCTTACTCCCTTGTTATGGTCTCTTCGAAATGTTCTTTTATTGTATGTTTGTTTTCTTTTTAACTTTTTTTTCATACAGTTCATTTAAAAAAGAAGGGAAAGTTAACAAAAAAATAAAGTAAAACTAGGAAAAAAAAAGATGTAGTGCCCCCTTGAGGAGCCTGTGGAGAATGCAGGGGTATTGGCCTACCCCACCTCGATGGTTGCGAACATGACCAGAGACATAGGGGACTGGTGGTTTGGTGGGTTGAGCCCTCTACCATAGGTTTTACCCTTGGGAAGACGGTTGCTGCAAAGGAGAGGCTAGGCCTCCCTATGGTTGTGCCTAAGAGCCTCCTCCCGAATGCCTCTTTGTTGCTCAGATGTGGCCCTCTCTCTCTGGCTAAGCCAACTTGAAAGGTGAAATCACTGCCCTCGCCCCTACGTGGGATCAGACACCCAGGGGAGTGAATCTCCCTGGCAACGTGGAATATGACTCCCGGGGAGGAATGTAGACCCGGCATCGTGGGACGGAGAACATCTTCTTGACCAAAAGGGGGATGTGAAAGGAAATGAAATAAGCTTCAGTGGCAGAGAGATTCCAAAAGGAGCCGAGAGGTCACTCTGGTGGGCACTCTTACGCACACTTTAGACAACCCATTTTAGGTTCTAAAGAATTGGGGTAGCTGGTGGTGGATACCTGAAACTATCAAACTACAACCCAGAACCCATGAATCTCGAAGACAGTTGTATAAAAATGTAGCTTATGAGGGGTGACAATGGGATTGGGAAAGCCATAAGGACCACACTCCACTTTGTCTAGTTTATGGATGGATGAGTAAAAAAATAGGGGAAGGAAACAAACAGACAAAGCTACCCAGTGTTCTTTTTTACTTCAATTGCTCTTTTTCACTCTAATTATTATTCTTGTTATTTTTGTGTGTGTGCTAATGAAGGTGTCAGGGATTGATTTAGGTGTTGATTGTACAACTATGTAATGGTACTGTGAACAATCGAAAGTACAATTTGTTTTGTATGACTGCATGGTATGTGAATATATCTCAATAAAATGAAGATTAAAAAAAAAAAAGAGGGAGGCAGTAGTTATGTAGAGAAGATGTAAGGATGGAAACGGAGGCCAGGAAGGAGAGAAGATGACTTTGAAGATGGAGGAAGGGGCCACACACCAAGGAATGCAAGCAGCCTCTAGAAGGGAGAAAAGGCAAGGAAACAGATTCTCCCCTGGAACCTCCAAAAGAAAAAGAGGCCTGCCAACGCCTCGATTTTAGCCCAGTGAAACTGATTTTGGACTTCTGACCTCCAGAACTGTAAGATAATAAATGCTTGTTGTTTTAAGCCACCAAATTTATGGTAATTTGTTACAGCAGCTATAGGAAACTAGTATACTGCTGCCCCCGCTGGATAGCACTAACCTGTTCTCCGAGGAGAGGAAGGTATGTATGTGAGTGGGGCAAGTGGACGGAGTGCGGTAAGAAATCAGAGAAGACTTCCCAGAAGTCCGGGCAATCAGACTGACGCAGGTCATTTATGACCAGCTCATTTATTTCGTACATGATCCTAACCAAATTATTTAACCTGAGTTTCAGCAACAATTCATTGTTAACAATGCATGGGTTCATGCACTGCTCATAGGATTGCTGAGAATTAAATATGATTTTTTAAATTAAAAAAAAAAAAAGAGTGAATATTACTTAAGGACTTGCACCCCCATTTTGGAGAGATTTAGTTTTTTCCAGTTGTACGCAAGACAGCTGAATATTATTAGGTGAAAAATATGTCTGTTATTGTTTTTTATTTAGAGATTAGGTATGACTTCAGATGATGTGTATAGCTGTCAAGTTGACAAGGGGTGGACTATGATGGTTGGGTTCATATGTCAACTTGGCCAGGTGGTGGTACCTTCATCTGGTCAAGCAAGCACTGGCCTAACTTACTCCAAGAACATTTTGTGGACCTAAGTCATCAGTAGGTTGATTGCAGTTGAAGTCTTTAAAAGGAAATATGAAGACTTCAGCAGTCAGAAGAGAGCATTTCCATCTCTCCTTTAGCCAGCCAGCCTCTCCTGGGGAATTCATTGAAAACCTTCATTGGAGTTGCCAGCTTCCAGCCTGCCCTATGGAATTTGAACCCGTGCATCTCCGCAGTTGTGTGAGACAATTTTATAAAGTCTCAGATATCTCTTGTTGGTTCTGTTTCCCTAGAGAACCCTGACTAATAAAATTATATTTACCCAAATATTAAGTATATAGCTTGATAAATTTTTACATATGTCTACAAACCTGTAACTACCATCCACATCAAGATCTGGAACATTTGCAGCATCCTAGAAGGCTCCCTTGTGCCCCTTTCCAGTCAATGCCAATCTCCCCCCACCCCACCCCCACCCCCCAGATCATGATCATTCTACTTCTATCATTTTCAGTGAATTCTAGGAAATGGTCCCTATACACTTGAAAATAATGTACAGTCTGCAGATCTTGGTTGTAGAATTCTATTTGTACACATTAAGTAAAATTTTTTATTGTGTTCAAATCTGTATCTATTGAAGTTTTTACAAATCTGCTTGTTTTATCAGATACTGACAGAGATGTGTTAAAATCTGCCTCTATGATTGTAGGTTTTGTAATGTTTCCATGTAGTTCTGTTAATTTTTGCTTTAAATATTGTAGCTACGCTATTAGTTGCATACACATTTAGAATTGTTATATATTTCTGGTGAATTTAACCTTTTATAATTGCAAAATGTCTCTGTTCCTAATGTATGGTGGATCAAATTGGGTACCTGAGTTTGGACACATTCTTGGTCCTGGTCTGCCTTGTGGTAGGCGTGGACCCATTGTAAGTAGGATCTTTTGAAGTTGTGACTTCAGTTAAGGTGTGGCCCAACTGAATCAGGTTGGATTTTAATCCTGATTATGGGATCCCTTATAAGTAGAAGGAAATTCAGGCAAAGAGAGAGCGAGCCATGGAAAGACACTGGAAGTCAACAGAACCAGGAGGAGAAAGAAGACATTGCCATATGCATTTCCACTTAACAGAAAAGTCAAGGACCAGGGATCACTGGCGGCCAGCCTAGAATACCAGTCTTTGGGGGAGAAACCATCGCCTTGTTGACACCTCAATTTTGGACTTCTCCTTGCCTCAAAACCATGAGCCAATGAATTCCCATTGTTGGAGGCAATCCATTTCTTTTAATGATTGGGAATCTGAGACACCTAACAATGATTTTTGCCTTAACGTATACTTTACTTGATATTAACATACTTTATTTTCATTAATGTTTGAACGATATATTTTTCCTATTGTTTTATCTTCAAATTTTCTGTATCTTTATATTTAAATTGTATCTCTTTTAAGCATCATAGTTGGTTTTTAAACACAAACTGGCCTTTTAATTGGAAACTTTACCCTGTTTACATTTTGACATAATTACAGATGTATTTGGTTTTAAATCATTCATCTTATTATTTTATTTCTACTCATTTTGCCTGTTTTTTCTTCCCTTCTTTTGATTTTTTTTATAAGAAATTTTATTTTGAGATAAATTCAAACTTACAGGAACAGTTGCAAAAACAGTACAAACCCCATACACAGAATTCCAGCATACCCCGACCCCCCTCCCCCGATACCCCAATCCACCGCCTTTAACATCCTGTCACACCACCATTTCTTTTTCTTTCCCTCCCTCCCTCCCTCTCTCTCTCCCTCCCTATCATCCATCATCTATTGCTCTGTCTTCTGAACATATGAGAGCAAGCTGCACACATCCTTGAACAAACACTATAATTCACATATACATTTCCCATGAACAAGAACATTCTTTTATGCAATCCCATTAAACGCAGCTAAGAAGTTCAAGAAATTCAACCTTGATACAAACCTTACATTCTATATTTCCTTTTTTTTTCCTTATGTCCCATCTGTGTCCCTTTGAGCCTCCTGTCCTCCATCCTCAGATCCCACCCAGGATCATCCTTGGCATTTAACTGTCATCTATTTAGACTGTCTTTTTTTTTTTTTTTTTCCAATTGTGAAAACATATATACAGCCTAAATCTTCCCATTCCAACCCCTTCCTAGCATTCCATTAGTGGGATTAATCACATTTAGAATGTTGCATTGCTATCACCTTCCCACCTTCCATTTCTAGAAGTTCCCCTTCACCCCAGACAGAAACCCTACACTCATTTCTTAACTCCCCATTGCCCTTTCCCCCACTTCTCAGAACCCATACTCTACTTTTCATCTCTATGGTCATATTCTCTGATAGTTTCTTTGTGTTTATCGTGGGGCTTAAATTTAACATCTTAAATCTATAACAATCTTGTTTTTTTTTTTATACCAACTTAACTTCAATAGGACACATAAACTATGTTCCTGTACTCCTCCATTCCCCCACCTTTATGTAGTCCTTGTCAAAAATTACATATTTTACATTGAGTCCAAAACCACTGATTTGTCATTACAGTTTATGTATTTTAGATCCTGTAGGAAGTAAACAGTGGAGTTACAACTCAAAAATACAGTAGGATTGGTATTTATATTTACCATGTGATCTTTAGTGGTACCTTTTATTTCTTCATGTAGTTTCAGTCAATTGTTTAGTGTCCCTTCCTTTCAGCCTGCTCAACTCCCTTTAGCATTTCTTATAGGACTGATCTACTGGTGGTGAAGTCCCTCAGCTTTTTTCTCTGTCAGTAGGGCTCCCTTTAGTATCTGAAGTAGGGCAGGTCTTTTATTGGGAAAATCTCTCAGCATTTGTTTGTCTGTGAAAAATTTAAGCTCTCCCTCAAATTTGAAGGAGAGTTTTGCTGGATAAAGTATTCTTGGTTGGAAATTTTTCTCTCTCAGAGTTTTAAATATGTCATTTTCTCGCCTCCATGGTGGCCACTGAGTAGCGACTACTTAGTCTTACGTTGTTTCCTTTGTATGTGGTGAGTTGCTTTCCTCTTGCTGCTTTCAGAACTTGCTCCTTTTCTTCAGTATTTGACAGTCTGATCAGAATATGTCTTGGAGTGGGTTTATTTGAATTTATTCTACTTGGAGTTCGCTGGGCATTTATGCTTTGTGTATTTATATTGTGTAGATGGTTTGGGAAGTTTTCCCCAACAATTTCTTTGAATACTCTTTCTAGACCTTTTACCCTTCTCTTCCCCTTCTGGGACACCAATGAGTCTTAAATTTGGGTGTTTTATTTTATCTATCATATCCCTGAGATCCATTTCGATTTTTTCAATTTTTTCCCCCATTCTTTCTTTTGTTCTTTCATTTTGTGTTCTGTGGTCCTTGAGGAGGCTGATGTTGTTTAACTTCCTCTAATCTTGTATTATGAATATCCAGAGTCTTTTTAATTTGGCCAACAGTTTCTTTTATTTCCATAAGATCTTCTATTTTTTTATTTACTCTCACAATGTCTTCTTTATGCTCTTCTAGGGCCTTCTTTATGTCCTTTATATACTGAGCCATGCTCTTGTTGCCTGTCTGTAATTCTTTGATTAATTGTGCCAAGTACTGTGTGTCTTCTGATCTTTTGATTTGGGTGTTTTGGTTTGGGTTCTCCATATCATCTGGTTTTATCATATGCTTTAAGATTTTCTGTTGTTTTTGGCCTCTTGGCATTTGCTTTACTTGATCCCTACTTTGACAGAACTGCAGCTTGGTGGCGTACCCTTTCTCTAACTAACCAGCAGATGGCTTCCATGAGTCCCCTATTCCCCTCAAGTCAGTTCTCCCTCACTTTGTCTTTGTGGTGCATGGGCGTCTGATTCTTGTGGGGTCCAATTGGTGCACCAATTGGGTGTGTTGCTGGTGCTATCCGCCCTGAATATGGGGCGTGTGTCTGGGTGGTTAGGCAGGCAGGGCAGCTTTAATAATCAAACCTCCCAAGTGTTCCTGGAGATTTAAGGCTGTTGCAGGAGCCTAAGCCTTTATTTCAGTCTTTCCACCAATTGTCTCTGCAGCTGACCCACAAGTCCTTGGTATTCACATAGGGTCCCTGGGATTTCCGAGCAGTTCCCCCTTCCCAGCTGTGCTCTTCCAGGACCTCTGCTGAG
The DNA here is from genome assembly GCF_015220235.1 of Choloepus didactylus. NCBI lineage: Eukaryota > Metazoa > Chordata > Mammalia > Pilosa > Megalonychidae > Choloepus > Choloepus didactylus. Next base: position 30,314,466 of record NC_051328.1, on the reverse strand, counting down.
GGAGGGCCGTACCACATCACTTGTGCGCACCAGCCCTCCAGGGAAGCCCTGGGTCACTGGGCCGTGCAGGGACGCTCCCAGCCCGCTTCAAAGATGGTTGAATGAGACGCGTTAACTTCCCCTTTTTTGCACAGCTCTGCCCTCCTAGCTCCGGGACAATCAGCCGAGGGTGCATTAAAGGCCACTGTCCACGGCCGATATTGTGGCATGTGCGTAGTGCTGTGGGAAAGATTCCCCATCACACTGGTTTTCTTGGCGCGGCTCTGGGCTGTGGGTCTGGCCCTGGGCAGGAGCGTTTACCACCCGCTGGAGAGATGGCTGCAAGGAATGCATTTTTTTTTTCTCCTTTTGGCTCCCCTCTGCTCCTCTTGTCTCAAGACAATCAGCAGTGGGTGTGGGAAGGGGTATCCTCCACGCCAGACACCGAGGCATTAGCCCAGCCCGCTCCCACCATGCTTCACTGCACAACTCTCCCCGTCATATCTGCAGCCACTCCTGGGGTTTTTCTTTTAAAGAACTAGTCCATCTCCAAACATCAGCCCACCGTTTCCCCACACCGCAGCATGGCTGCCGGACTTTCAGCTGGCTTACTCACTCGTTTCAGAATGCAGGCTCCTGATTTCACCAAATGCATGTTCCCTGTGGATTTAGCAGACCTTGTCCGGCTGACGCATAGCTGGAACTGGTGTTCTGGGTCACTTTCTGGTTTTTATCTAGTATTTTTCACGGAGGTGTTTTTTTGCCCTGTCTCACCTAGCCGCCATGTTAGGTTCTCGATCCTTTTGATACTTTGACTATTTAAAAATTCCATTTCCCCCTCTGGTAGCAAATTAGTTAAACATTTTTTCCCTGTTCTTTTAATGGTTATCCTAGAAATTATATTATCGTTGATTTATTAAGCACCCTTACCAATTGCTGGAAAATTCATAGACTTTATTTACCACCTTCCTGACTTACATGCAGTCATTTTCATGTGTATTTATAACATCATAAGACATAATGTTTTTATATAGTCAATATCTGTTTATATTCATCCACATATTTATCCCTTCCATTGCTTTTTATTCCTTCCAGCAACTTCAAACTTCTATCTGGAATTATTTTCCTTTTCCAGGACAGCCCTGTAATAGTTCTTTTAGTGTGACTGGTGATACATTCTCTAAATTTCTATTTGCTTTGAAATGCTTCCCCCCTTCATTTTTGAAAGATATTGCCACTGGTATAGAATTCCAAATTGGCCATTATTTTCTTGTGACCCTATGAAGATATTCTTCTATTGTCTTCTCGTTTCCAAAATTTCTGTTGAGAAGTCATCTAAGCTTTTGAAGATAATCAGTCTCTTTTTCTCTGGCTATGTTTAGCTATTCTCTTTGTCTTTGTTTTTAAGCAGCTTTACTATAATGTATCCTTCCTGGTGGACTTTTTTTCAGTCCTGCTTGGGGTGGATAGTGGATTCTGAATTGCTTGATGTTTGTTTGCTTTTTTTTTTTTTTTTTTTTTTTTTTTACTTTTTTTCATTTTTTTAAATTGTAGAACATAACATATATACATAAAAGTGACAACTTTCCAAGTGCAATTCAAGTAGTTAGAGAAAAAATTTCAAACAATATTATGGGTTACAATTCCACAGTTTCAGTTATTTCCTTATTATGAAATATAACATATATACAAAAATGTAATATCTTTCAAAGCATGATTTAACAAGTAGATATGTAGGAAATTTCCAAAGTTATTATGACTTATAGTACCATAGTTTCAATTATTTCCTTATTGTGAAATACAACATATAAACAAAAAGGTAAAGCTTTCAAATTACCATTTAACAAGCAGCTATAGAACAAATTTCAAAGGATGCTATGGGTTATAGTTCCACCATTGCAATTCTTCCCTTCTAACTATTTCAATACCCAAGCAACTAAGAAAAAGAAAATTATATTTATATGTGAATATATGTATATTCAGTATTCATAATCTGTTGTTAAATTACATCTTGTCTGTTACTACCCCCTCCACTAGTTCACTTTCCCAATCTTCAGGAATGTCTAGGCAGTGACCACCCTAACCTGTTCATGTTGAAAAGGGGTGTCAACTTTATGAGCAAAGAGGACATACCTAGTTGATGTTCTTGAAGAGGCTATTGCCTCTGGTTGTTGTTTTTTATTAGTAGTGAAAAATTCCCAGCCTTTTTCTCTTCACATATTATTTCTGTCTCTTCCTCCATCTCTCTCCTCTCCTTCTGGGATACCAACACATGTATATTAGTCCCTATTTTAAACCTATTCTATATGTTTCTCATTTCTTCTTTATTTCTGCTCTTTTGTCTCTTCTTGCTTGATTTTGGGTATTTTCTTTATACTTCTTTCCCAGATTATTGTCCCTTCACCTACATCTTATCTACTATTCAGCTTATCTGTTAAGTTTTTAATTTCTGTCATTGTATTTGTAATTTCTTGAATTTTCATTTTTTCCTTTTCCTATAGTTTCCAGTTCTTCTTCTTGTAGTTGATACTTGAATATATTAATCATAGTCATTTCAAAATCATTGCCTGATATTTGGATGCCCTTTAGGTGTGTTTCTATCATTGTTTCTCAAGGTTTTAGTTGTGGTATCTTGATTCCTTGTATACCTGATTATTTGTTTGTTTAGAAACAAAGGAAAAGACAATGGTAAATATTTGGAATAATTTGTAAATATTAAAATTTGAAAGGATTAAATACTGTCTAAGGAAAATAATCCTCAAGGAATATATTCATTAAGTATTGCTTGTTATATGTCTCCATGATTATATGCTATTGTTACTTAATATGTTGTCTTCATCTTATAACCTTTGTTAATAAACTATGGTGTGAACCTTCATTCAATATTTGTACAACTCACAAAATGTTTCATATTCTTACTAGTTACCCTTTATAGTGATTCTAACACAGGTCTTATATTGATGATCATATAAAAGCATAGGGGTTTATAAGCTTTACCTAGAACAATGGTTCTCAAACTTTTTTTAGGTTGCAGGGTCTCCTATATATTTTTAAAATTTAGATATAATTCAAATACCCTAAAATTCACCATTTTAAAGTATGCAATTCAGTGTTTGTATGTTCAGAATTGTGTAACCATCACCCTAATTCCAGAACATTTTCATTACCCCAAAAAGAAACCGTGTACTTATTAGCAGTCTGTCCCATTTCTCCTCTCCTCAGTCCCTGGCAATCACTACTGTGTTTACTTTCTCTGTGGATTTGTGTCTTATGTGCATTTCGTGTAAACAGAATCATGCAATATGTGATCTTTTGTGTCTTCTTTCACATAGCATAATGTTCTCAATTTCTTGTTTTAACAGGTACCAGGACTTCGTTCTGGTTTTATCTTCAGTATGCTGAGTCTTCTTCCTGCTCAAATCTGCTGTTGAGCAGGGACCTCTACTGAATTTATCGTATCAGCTATTGTACTTTTCAATCTAACTTTCTATTTGGTTCTTCTTCTTATTGTATAATTTATAATTGCAATTTCAGAGACTTCTACTATAATGCCTCTTACCCTGCAGGCCAAGGAATCAATGTAGGGATTATGCCATCTACACAATATTCCATTCCAATTACACATTTGAGGGGGAAATGCCTACTGGATGGGTCCTGGGACCCACTGAACCCACAGAGTCAGCCTCCCCCTGGCCCTCATTTGCCCCCACTCAAGCAGAGTACCATGCTGATGCTTTAGATTTGTTGATGGTTAGGTTCATGTGTCAGCTTGGCCAGGTGATGGTTCCCAGGTGTCTGGTCAAGCAAGCACTGTCCTAACTGTTACTGCAAGGACATTTGTGGCTGGTTAATAAACCAGAAGGCAGGTTTATTAAATCGTCAGTCAATTGGCTGCACCTGACTGTTGACAAAGGGCATGTCTTCAGCAATGAGAGAATTCAATCAGCTGGATTTAGTCCAATCAGTTGAAGACTTTGAAGGGAGAGAGAGAGAGGACCTTCACTTCTTCTTTGGCTAGCCAGCGAAGCGTTTCTTGAGGAGTTCATAGAACACCTTCATCGGAATTTCCACTTTGCTGCCTGCCCTGTGGTGTTCGGACTTGTGCATCGTTCCCTACTGAATTTAACTCATGCATCCCCACAGTTGCATGAGACACTTTTATAAAATCTTATATTTACAGATATTTCTTGTTGGTTTCATTTCTCTAGAGAACTCTAATTTAGATTCCTAGGTATCAATGTCAATTTAGGCTTTTTGTCCAGAAGCCTTTAAAATATCTGGGTATTTCCCCCTTTCCAATGTATGCTTACCCAAGGAAACATCTGTAGATCCTTTGGAGAAGGACTGGAGGAATCTTCGTCGTCTACCCAAGTGTGTGGTCATGTCCTCCCTTACAGAGAGTCAGTGGGTTCCAGGTCTGACAAATGGCTGAGGCCCAGAAACTAGGCAAGGGATTGTGACTTTTTATTGGGGTGACTGCCTTCAGTCCCCTGATTGTCTCTCATTGATTTGTTTTGGTTATATAAATTAAACTACATCCTAGTTGCTTGCTGTGTTGGTTTTCTACTGCTGCTTAACAAACTACCACAAGCTTGGCAAGTTAATGCAAATTTACTGTCTTACAGTTTTGTAGGTCTGAATCTAATCAAGCCTCTAGATCTTTGCTCTCTAATACACTAGCCACTTGAAGTTAAAATGAATGAAAATTAAATGAAAAATAAAATTTAGTTCTCATTTACATTAGCCACTTTTCGAGAACGCAGTGGCCGCACTTGGCTAGGTACTAATGAAACAGGAAGCACAAGATATGGAGCATTTCCACCAGCACTGCTTCTAGATCTCATTGTTAGTGAGAAATACAGGGAATAGAAAAATATGTTAAACAATATCACATGGATGCAATCATCCAAATTCTGGTAGAATTTTCTGTAGAAAATTCTTTAGAACAAATGACACAGTTTCGTTATCAAATAAATGGCATGGGAAAAAAAAGGAGAAGGAGAACTGTTGTAGAATTAAAGAGATTTCGAAGGAAACACATTAACCAAATGCATTGTGTGGACAGTAAAGGAGACTTTTTTTTTTTTTTTTTTTAAAGACAAATGAGCTAAGCAACACTAGTGGAAGCCTGAAGTCATTCAAATAGAGTTGGGGAGAAGAACCCATTTAGAAAGAAATAGGAGTTTGTGTCCCAGACTTGATTGGGAAGAAAAACAAAGCTAGGAGTAGCTTTACCTCAGTGATGATAGCAACATGCGTCTTCAGATTTGCTCAGGGAGGAAAACTGGACCTGGGACAGCTTCAAGACCATCAGTCACATCATTCCCTGTTGGTGTGTTTTGAAGGCTTCTCATAACTGCCCAGTGGGAGGCGGAGATGAAAGGGATGGGACAGTCAGTTCCTTCACTTACCTGGTGAACTACCACTCTTTTTCCACAACTCCTCTTCCAGGAAGCCTTCCTGGCTTGCCTCACTCCTCTACCCTACAACATCCCCAAAGGACCTCCCTAAGCTTCCCTACTCCTGGTCCTGATTGCAGCCTACTCTGTGACACTGGAGCGGAGACTTGCAAAAGAGAAAGAACTAGCCAGGAGGAGAGTTTGGAGACCCATTCAAGCAGAGGGGGAGCACGTGCCAAGCCCCAGAGCCTGGCTGGAGCTCAGGGTATACAGAATAGAAAGAAAGCCAGTAACTGGAATATGGAGGCCAAAGAGGAGACCAGAAGGAAGTGGGGTTCATGGAGAGGTCAGCAGGAGCAGGCAAGACCTTTAAGTCCATGGTAAGGAGTTTGCGTTTGTTTGAAATGCTATGGGGAGCCACTAGAAGCCAGAGAGTTTCCTGATGTGTCGGGAAGCGTCTCTGCTTTTCAGAACTGCTGGCCCTGACACCTGCAGACGTCCCTGACTCAGCAGGGTCTGGCAGGGGCCACCTTAAGCCGGCACCACCTTAAACAGGCCCCACCCCTGGCGCAGCCAATGGGCCTGTGCAGCCGCCACCCCACTCACCTCCAGGGCCCACGCTCCAAAGGCGCTGCCCAGCCATGGCCCGCCTGCTCCGGGCTGTGACCTGGGGGCTGTTCCCCCGGAGGAGCTACTGCTCCAGGGAGGTGCAGGTAGGCTGGGGAGGGGGTAGGGAGACTCCTGGAGGGAGGGGGGCCTGACCCTGCGTTCTCTGTGACGCCGTGTATGACCTTGGGCAAAGGATCACGGGTGTAGCAAGAGTGGGCGTTGAGTAGATGGGCTGAGGTCCCCACAGTGCAAGTGGGGTTGGGGTCAAATGGAGGAAACCCCTGGAGGGGCTCTAAGAGCCCTGCAGCCACCCTGGAGATAAAGTCTAGTAAGGGGCGTGGTCAGTTGAGTGGGGGAATTGGAAGCTTTTCTTTGCTCTCACTCATTAGCAAGCTCTGTCTCTGCTGTGTACGGGGCAATGGTTGGCTGGCACCTGGACAAAGGACAGAGAGGCGCCACCTTTTTAATTCACTGAGGTAGGGCCAGCTATTTTAAAGAAACCTTGCTGACATCCTGTTTGTAGAGTAAATCTGTTTTTTATTGTTTTTAATTTATTGTTTCTATTATTTGTTTGTTATGCTTTTTGGGTGAGGGTGCTGGTTTTTCTGAACTGAAACACCCAATGGGTGTGTCTGGAAAAGAGGCATTCCTGTACAGTGGGTTCGCTTAAATTGGGGCCCAGCAGGTGGCGTCCAGCTGAGGTGGCTGTTAAGGATGGTGTCCCTAGGGGGTGGGCAAGGCCAGAGATACCAGCAGCCCCCACCTCACCCCACCGCAGTGGCCACGGCTGTGGTCCCAGTGCATCTTTCGGGGCACCCTGGCAATGCATTTCTCCCTGCAGGGCGAGCTCAGCAAGAGCTTTGTGGAGGCTCTGAAAGCAGTCGTGGGACCCTCCCATGTGTCTACTGCCACTGCAGTCCGAGAGCAGCATGGACATGATGAATCGCTGTACAGGTGTGTGGAGGGCATGATGCATTGGTGCCCAGGTGTGAGTGGGGACATGATGAGCCAATGGACAGGTGTGTGGGGCATGATGAGTCGATGGACAAGTGTGTGTGGGGGATCTGAGTTGGTGCATAGTTGTGCAAGTGGTGGGGGGGAGCATGAGTTGTTGCACAGGTGTGTGTGGAGGCACAAGTCAGTGCACAGGTGCATATGGGGCATGATAGAGCACTGCCCAGGTTTGTGGAGGGATGGGGGTGAGAGGGTGGCATGATGAGCTGGTGGACAGGTGCATGTGGGGACATGACAAGTCAGTGCACAGGTGTAGGGGGGGTTGATGGGTCAGTGTACAGGTGTGTGTGGGGCATGATGAGTTGGTGTGCAGTTGGGTGTGTGGCTCAGTGGGTCACTGCACAGTTGTTGGGGCTTTACACAGATGTGTGTGGAGACTTGTAGGACAGTAGGTTCGCTTAAATTGGGGCCCACCAGGTGAGGACCAGTCTGATGGGGACTCCCCCTCCATCAGAGTCCCCACTAGGAGTGAAGCAGGCAAAGCCCTGGGTTACCTTCCCCACCCCAGCTGTTTTGGGGTGCTCTGGCACTCTCTACTTCTCCTCCACACCTATGTAGAAGGATGCCCTCTGCTTGTCACCCACAAAGGCCTCCTCAAGTGAGAGTGGGACCAGAGGGTACCAAGACCCCCTAAGTCACCAGACATCTGGTTCTAGGTGCCAGCCCCCGGGGGCTGTGGTCTGGCCCCAAAATGTGGCTCAGGTCAGCCAGCTGGCGGCCCTGTGCTACAGCCAAGGCATGCCCATCATTCCATTTGGCACCGGGACAGGCCTTGAGGGTGGCGTCTGTGCTGTGCAGGTAGGACGGGCCCCCCACCCCCCACCCCGGTTCTGGTCTCATCACAGTCACCGTCCCGGCTGCCTCCCTCCCCAGCCCACCCCTGCCCAGCCCTGGGGTGGGTGCAGCCCCAAGACAGAAGGCCTGCCCTCTTGGCACCCCTCCTGCCAGGGCGGGGTCTGCCTGAACCTGACCCACATGGACCAAATCATGGAGCTGAATGCTGAAGACTTCTCGGTGGTGGTGGAGCCCGGCGTCACCCACAAAGCCCTCAACACCCACCTGCGGGACAGCGGCCTCTGGTTTCCTGTGGGTAGGCCAGGGCTGAGGGCTCCCTGATAGCCGGGCGGCCTCCGGGGCTTGGCCGGGCCTCTCTCCCCGTTCCCCCACCCCCGCCAAGTTTGCAGGAAGGGCCTGCGCCCACCCCAGGCTGCCCTCTGCCTGCCCTCTTGCCCCAGACCCAGGTGCAGACGCCTCCCTGTGTGGCATGGCGGCCACGGGGGCCTCGGGCACCAATGCCGTGCGCTACGGCACCATGAGGGACAACGTGCTGAACCTGGAGGTGGTGCTGCCTGACGGGCGCCTGCTGCACACCGCGGGCCGCGGCCGCCACTTCCGGTGAGCGCCCGCCACCCGCCGTCGGGGCTCTCCTGCACCTCCTCCCGCCGGCCTCCGCGGGGTCGCGTGGCGTAAGGAAGGTGGACGGTGCTGGGGTTTGTTCATCCTGCATCCTGAAGAAGGACTCGGAGCCGGCGCGAGGCAGCCTTGGGCTGCGGAGCAGAAAGCCCGGTGCCAGGAATGGGCTGCCTTGGTGGCAGTCTGGACCCGGGAGGGAGGGCTCCGATCCCCACCTGGCAGGGACGTGGGAACAGTGCCCTGGTCTCCAGCTGTAGGGTCCTGCAACTATGGACCTGGCCCTGCGCCACTCTGAGCCCCGGGACTCTGGACCTAGTGCCTCAAAGGCCCCTGGCTGGACGTCCGTCACCACGTGCCCTGGGCATTCACCTGCCTTGTGTGTTCCGGGATCTAGGAAGAGCGCAGCTGGCTACAACCTCACGGGGCTCTTTGTGGGCTCTGAGGGGACGCTGGGCCTCATCACCGCCGCCACCCTGCGCCTGCACCCTGCCCCTGAGGCCACGCTGGCTACCACCTGTGCCTTCCCCAGCGTTCAGGCTGCCGTGGACAGCACGGTGCACATCCTTCAGGCGGCAGTGCCCGTGGCCCGCATTGGTGAGGCAGGGGCTGGGGCAGTTGGGCGGGCTCCCCGGAAGAGGATCCCTTGGAGAGCTTACGTTCTCTGCCCTCTCCCGCGCCCCAGAGTTCCTGGATGACGTCATGATGGACGCCTGCAACAGGTACAGCAAACTGAGCCACCCCGTGGCGCCCACACTCTTCCTGGAGTTCCACGGCTCCGAGCGGGTGCTGGCAGAGCAGCTGCAGCAGGCAGGTGCGTGGGGTGCTGTGGGGTGCTGCGGGGTGGGGGAGTGGGGCCTGGGCCACCCCACCAGGGTGGCATCACCACCCCTCCCCACCTACAGAAGAGATCTGCCGGCACAACGGAGCCTCCCACTTCTCCTGGGCCCAGGAAGCCAAGGAGCGCAGCCGGCTGTGGGCGGCGCGGCACAACGCCTGGTACGCGGCCCTGGCTCTGCGGCCTGGCTGCAAGGTGAGCTGGGACCCGCGGCTGGGCCCGGGAGCCTTTCCCTGCCGTGCCGAGGAGCAGGCTGGCCCACAGAGGGAGGGGCCCGCATGGGCGGGGCCTAGACCCCAGGGCTGCAGGCTGCTCCCGCCCCCTACCTGTTTCCAGATGCTTTTCTGGCAAACCCTCGGGAGCCCCCTGTAGCCAGGCCTGGGAACAGGGTGGAGAAGCCACCCTGAGTGAGGGGAGATGAAGGAGCAGGCAGGCACAGTGTGATGCTCTTGGGAGTTGTAAACACAGAGGGAGGCCTTCTTGGAGGAGGAGATGATAAAACAGATGCCTGAATCAGGAGCCAAACCTTGAAGGGAAAGCCAGGGCTCCAGGTGGAGGGAAATACTTGCAAAGGCTCAGTAGTGGGAGGCACTGGGGACCTGTGGGTGGCTGAGGGTAGGAAGCAAGGTGAGAGCTGTGAAGTCCTGGCTGGTAAGGCCTGGAGAACACACCAGCCTTGTACAGCAGGGAGGGGACCGACATTTCCTTGTGTGAGGCCAAAAGCTAACACCAAATCCCCCCAGAGCCGTTCCTGGCCTTGAGAAGGTAGGCAGGGGTGCGGGGGAGAACCTGAGAAGCTGCCCCTTCCTCCACCCCAACCCAGGGCTATTCCACTGATGTGTGTGTGCCCATCTCCCGGCTGCCAGAGATCCTGGTGCAGACCAAGGAGGACCTGAAGGCCTCGGGACTCACAGGTTCTGCTTGTCCAATGTTTGGGCGCAATTGGGGAGGCGCTGGGGCTGGCTGGAGTCCGGGTGAGGTAGAGGGCAGGGGAGAGTGGAGACTGGGCTGGAGGTGGCAGCTCTGTCCCCTGGGCCCCCAGGAACCATTGTTGGGCACGTGGGTGATGGCAACTTCCACTGCATCCTGCTGGTTGACCCCGAGGACACCCAGGAGCTCCGCAGGGTGAAGGCCTTTGCAGAACAGCTGGGCAGGTAGGAGCAAAGCCAGGGGGGCTGAGGGCAGTGGGAAGAGCAGCCCCCTGAGGGTCTCTTCTCCACTGGCTTCCCAGGCGGGCACTGGCACTCCATGGGACATGTACAGGGGAACACGGCATCGGGCTGGGCAAGCGGCTGCTGCTGCAGGAGGAGGTGGGCGCCGTGGGCATGGAAACTATGCGGCAACTCAAGGCCGTGCTGGACCCCCGAGGCCTCATGAACCCAGGCAAGGTGCTGTGAGGGGCTCTAAGGACCTTGGTCCACAAGCCCCCAGGCTGCGGAGCCTCCTCTCTCCTGGAACCTCCCTTGATGTCCTGGAGCAGCCCTCTGCCTCTGCACAGACCCTGCAGGGATGGAGAGCTGCTGAGGCCGCAGCAGCCCTCAAGGCCAGAGGGAAGGGATGCCTGGGCCTCAGGCTCCTCACTGGCCCTCCCTTGGCTGGGGAAGGCAGTGACTAGGAGGCTACCCTTCATCCGGGCCTCCCCACCACTGGGGGTCAGGGATAAAACCCGAAGGGACCCGGCAGCCTTTGCTCTATGCCTGGGGGCAGAAACCTCCCACTTCACATTAACATGAACCCAAATCTAGGTACCACCTGGTCCTGGGAATCCAGATCTTCTCCTTGGGGCCCCCCAAATAACTCCCACTTACAGCTGTTTGGAGGTTAGCAGGCAGCACCTGTGTACAGCCCTTCCGTTGTGACCCCGCCACCACCTCCAGGTTCTCTGAGGGCCCTGTCCATTGGACAGTGATGCCCTTGTTCCAGACCTGTCCCTGCCTTGTTGGAACCTGGGATCCACTTTCAGGGACCTGGGTCCCTTCCCCAGTTGCTCTGCCACTGAGCCCGAATGAGGCCTTAGAACATTCTGAACACATTCTCCAAATAGCTGCTACCAACCATTAGAAATGGAAGTAAGAGGGTTCTCCCTGTACCCCACCTCCCCAAGGAGTATTGTGTTGTACTCCTTTTTTGCCCTCGAAGTCATGGCCTTTGCTGCTGTGGCTGCCCCTGCATTGGGATCTCCAGCCAGAGCCACTCGGCTCAGTCCTGTCTCATTTCCCTGGTCTGGGCCACTTGGCAGTTGTTCCCCCAAAGCCCACAAGAGGGCAAGCTCAGACCCCACAGCACCTCCTTGGGGCAGTGGCGCCCAGGACTCGCCCCTGGCCAGGGCTTATGCTCTCAGGCCTGCCCCAGGCAGCCCCACGACCTGGCACTTGGGGCTTCCCTGCACTGGGGCACCCACCTCCAAGGGCCAGGGAGAGGTCTGCTGTCCTGGAAATCTCTCCCGTCTCCCTTGCCTTCTGGGTCTTTGGTCCCTGAGGAAAGGGGCTGGGCGAGCAATGCAGGGCAGCCAGAACAGGCAGGCAGCACCTCCTGCCATCTCACCCTCCCAGCCATTTTTTTGGCCCTGCCTCTGATGTCTCTTCCTGCCTGCAGCCCCTCAGGCTCTTCCTCTTCCCCGCTGTCATCCAGGCCTGGCCTGGTCCCCTGACCCAGCAGCCCCCTCCAGGCTGTGGCTCCCTGTGCAGCTCCAGTCAGGGAAGCCCTCCTCTGCTAACGCTGGGCTAAGGCCCGGGGCCTGCCCTGGGGGGGTGCCAAGGCCACAGGCAGACAGCGGGGGCACTGACCTGAGCTTTGAGGACGCCCTTCGGTTAATTTTCTGTTCCACCACCCTGCTGCCCTGGATGGGAGCAGTGGCTGTGCCAAAGGGTAGTTTGGAGGAAAACCTCATCAGCCTTCTCCCTGAATCAGCCCCAATGCATGCCAGCCATGCTTCCTACGGCATCGGAATTGCAGCGCTTTGCCCCCTGCCCCCTCTTCCTCCCAGGCTGCTTGCGGGTCAGCCTTCCTGCCGGAACCCAGGGGTGCCTACTGGTCAGCCCTCCTGCTGGAACCCAGGGGTGCCGCAGGGGTGGGGGCAGGGCTGTTCTCTGATGGGTGCTCTGGTGCCTGGCAACTAGGAGGTACTCAGCAAATGGCCACTTCTCACACTTTTTTTATTAAGAAATATTTCTAACATAGAGAAAAATTGAAAGAATGGTACATCATTCACTGATACCAGCCACTGAGGATTCAACAATGAAGATTTTTTGCCTTCTGTCCTTTGTAAGTGTATTTTTTCAGAACCATCTGGAATTAAGTTACACATTTCATCTCATTCACCTGTATACCTAGCATATACTGCCTAAGAGTAAGGTAATTCTACAAAACCTTAAGACCATCAGATGGCTATTAAACAAAGGGTCCTGGTAAGGTGTTCCTGTCCAGGAATCCCCCACTCCCCCAAAGCATGCTGGGCCCTTAGCAGAAGTGGGTTGATCCCACCTCCCAGCTCCTCCTCGTTCTCTCCCTGCAGGAAGGCAGAGCAGGAGCAACACAGGATCCTGGAGGGCTGTCTGAATGGAGGATGACAAATCCTACGTAGGCCCGAGCAGCTCAGAACCTCCAGTCCCTCTCCTACCCCAAGAGCTGGCAATCTGGGCCTGAGTCCTGAGGACCCGGCAGCCGGCAGAGGGCTGCAGAGTGCCAGGAGGGAGTGGGGATTAGCACCAGCCCCCAGGAGCCTGGAATAGCACCCAGCGTGGGCTACAGCCTTGCCTCACCCCAACTCACGACCACTCGGCTCACCCAGGGCCAGGCAGACACAGCCGACGTGGGCGCACAACTACCCGTGGCAGGTCTAGGGGTCAAGCGAGGAGACCTCCTTCAGGGCTGGGCCCAGCTCTGCCAGCTTCGCTGCTGGAATTAAATATAGCACAGGGAGACACAGTTGCCAGGCAGAAACTGGAGGTGCTGTGAATAGAACAGTGCCCTTTGCAGTGACAAAGCTACAAGGAAGGCTGTGAGGCATGTGCTGTGTGCTTCAGGGGAGTCTGACCCTCACAGTGACTTCTGAGATGCAGGATTTTTGTCCCCAATTCACATGCAAGGACTATGAAGTTTAGACAAAGGAAGTTGTTCCCTGAAATCATTCTGCCAAGGAGCAGAGTCAGGATGCAGACGGTTCAGAGCTGCCTGCCTCCTCTCACGATGGTCTCAGTCCCCTGGGGCCAAGACGCTAAGACCGGGACTCAGAACCATGAACTCTTCCTTAGTGTTCCTCCAAACATGCGAGGGTGCTGGCGGGCCTTGGCTCCCTTGTCCCCACTGGTCTGCAATGCCCTTAAACTGAGTAGCTTCAGGAAGGTCTGACATCAATCACCTACAGAGGGTTGTGGCAGCACAATCCATACTCCTGGGCCTGGTGGGGTCAGCGCCCCCAGAGGACAACAGCATAGAGGGGGTCCGAAAAGGATTGGAGACGGAGCAGACAAGCCATGGAGAAGCCTCCGTCCTGAGCATGGCTCAGTCAGACTGCAGGAGGCCCTGGAAAGCTGCTTCGGGGAGTCTGTCTGGCACAGGGACAGAGGCCTGGCCTGCACTGCTGCCCCTGCCTTGAGCTCCCCGCCCAGCCCACAGTTTGCCAACTTGTGTGAGCCCTGAGTGGCTGGTTCTGGTTCAAGGGCTCCGAACTGGCTCAGCCTCAAATCAGGGCCTCTTTCTGGGCCTCAATGAAGCATGCTCATGAGTCAGCACTGGAGGCGAGCAGCAGAGCCACAGGCAGGGCAGCGAGGGGAAGGAGAGCAGGCGGGGTCTGGTTTTGTACACCTGGGAGGTAAAAGCCTACGGTGGATGCAAGAGCTCTGCCCCTGCAGAGCTTTCCAGAGGAGTTCCACCGTGACCAATCCATACATGACCGCAGATTGTATGCCAGGACACTTAAAAGAGAGCTACTAAACTTGTAGCACACGGTTTTGCCCTGCCAATTTCCCTCCTCCCAGATATGACGGGCCTGAGAACCACTTCACACACTTGTAACCTCAACAAGCCTAAAGGAATGCTAAGGAGTTAGGCAAGGGAGGGGGCACAGGCCTTCACCCCCATTTCTTAATTGTATAACAGTACTTTATTAAAATAAAATCACACAGTGCACCTTTTATTAGACATTATTTTAATACCATATCAAAACACCTTGACTATTGAGGAAAGCTTTTTCCCAAGCTTTGAACATTTTTTTTTTTTTTTACATTTTATAAGTTTTTTTTTTTTGTATTTTAATATATAAATACAGAAACCTATCTGGCATAGGCTGATGCCACGTGTGAACATTAATGGCTAAAATGTTCTCAAACAGAGTGCCTGAAAACAGGGGTAGCTACACATATTTTTTGATGATTTTTTTTTTGTTTTGTTTTCTGGAAAAAAAAATCCACAAGGGTCTAAGAAAAATGTTCAGGCATTTTTGCAGGACACTTGTGATTGTTAGATCCTCTGAACTGACCAGAACCAGGAGAAAAGAAGAAATGGGAATGGAGGGGAAAGGTCTCGACGGGCTATTTTTTTGGCAATGAAGTCAAGATATCAGGGTCCCAAGGGGAGAACAGTGCAAAATCAAAACAGAAAAATGGAGAAAAAACACCAGGGTGGCAGGGATGGCGATGAAGTGGCCAAAGGGGGGTCAGGGTAGGGCTGTGCGCGTGCACTCACATGCCGTCACCACGCTGGGGTGGGGCCTGGGCTGTGGTCACTTGTCACTGAGTGGGGCAGAGCTGGGCAGCAAACGGCAATCTGTAAACATCACGAGGAAAAACACCAGTCGACACTAGACTTTTTTTTATAATTTTTTTTTTTTTTTTGTAAACACTTTAAAGACAGACCCACAACGCCTTTCATAGGTGAAAAAGAAAATGCCCTTTCCCTCCAGGGATGAGGGGTGAGGGGAAGGATGGTGGTTGATGCTTTCTTCTCTCAAACTTGCTCTCATCCAATTTGGTGTCCTCACGGGAGAAAGGGAGAACCATTCTCTGGAAGTCAGCGCAGAAGGGGAGCCCTGTTCCCAGGGGTGTCCCAAGCTCAGCTCTGCCCCAGTGTCCGAGGATCCTCCTCTCAGGAACAGGGGGAGGGGTCTGTCCCTGTGTGGATCGTAATAAATAAGTCGTGCTCTGTCTGGCCGGAGGGCCTGCTGGGCCATCCCGCTGAGCTGCAGGCCGGGGCAGCGCGTCTGTGGTGGTGTCTGGGAAGGACCCCTGAAGCCAAACATCGTGCCAGGAGTTTGGATTCACACTCCAGCGCCAGGTTCCACTCCCTCTGCCTCACTCTCACCCTTGCTTTTTCTTCTCCTCAAGTCATCAGTTTTTGAGGTGAAGGTAAAAAGAGCAAATGTCCCTGATTTGTCTGACATCATGAGCTGTTCTGGGAGTTTACTTGGAATAAATAAAATAAACCTAATGAAGAACAAAAACAGAGAGAGAGAGAGAGAGAGAGAGAGAGAGAGAGAAAGAGAGAGAAGAGAAAAGAAGCCCCCAAACCTTTGGATGTGAGATAAGGTGGACTCAGAGTTTTGGTTTCTCTGGGACTTTTGTTTGCCAGAAGCAAAGAAAATGCCAGCGCAGAATTCTGAGGAGATGGGTAGGAGGGGGGACAGGAGAGGATGGTCGGCAGGAAAGTAAGGTGCCCCGGGAAGACATGGAAAGGTCAAGTCCAGAATGGCTGCAGAGAGAGATACACGTGCACATCTGGGGGGGTGGGGGTGGGGCGTTAATGCGTTGGCTGGTAGTGGAATCAGGAACCTGGGCTGCGGCAGGCAAGGGGCGAGCCTGGGCTGGAGGCCCCGGGTTCATTTGCGAGTGGGAGTGAGGAGGTGGCCTGTGGTCAGGAGGAACCAGCAGTAAAGAAGACAAGTGCTTGCTGTGGATGATGCACCACCCCACGGACTGTCTCATTTAATGAGGGCAGTGTCTACACGGGGACAGGGACAATATCATCCCCCTGTTGCCAAGGAAGAAACGGAGACTCCAAGAGGCGAGGACTTGCCCCAAGTCACAAAGTGAGGGCAAGGCACAGCCAGGGTGCAAACCCAGGTCCTGGGTGGTCCTCAAGCTCCTGCTGCTTCTCCTGCCCTGGCACGTTCCAAAGGTACATTCTGAACTTGCTGCAGGAAGATCTGCCCCGGACATCTGGAATACACTGGTCTTGTCTCCAACTAATTCTAACTTTTTAAAATTATGCACGTTAGTTTGTATCCCTTATTTTTTTCCAAGGAAAACCATTTTCATTCCTCTAAAACTGCTCATTGATAAGGCATCCCTCCTCTTTTCCTCTGTTCCTGCATTCTTCTGGGCAGTATGTGTAACAGCACCCAGCCCACCCAGGCCCCTGGGTGACCTGACTGGAAGCCTGGGGCCCTCTCTTCCCCAAGCTCACCTTTGAGAGGAGTCAGCAAGCCCAGCGGGTCAGTCCGCAGGGTGTTCTGGACAAGATCTGTTCACTTCAAACCACGAGTCTATGCAACTGGAGAGGGTGCAAGGGGAAACGTCGTTACCTGCTGACCAGGTCTTTCAAAGGGTCAGATTCCTGAGCAGGGGTTTCCTAAATCTTTCTTGAAAGGAACTCTGGGAAACAACTGTGTTCTCCAGATTCCCACTTCTTGAAGAAGGGAGGGGCAGAACACAACAATGATGGTGGCCCAATGGCGGAGTGGGGTGGATCTGGGCCTGGCAAGAGGGGACAACAGTGGCCCTGAGAAGGACAAGGCCTCACCTGCACGGAGCCCAGGAGGATGGCAAGACCTACTAATGGGAAGGTGAGAGCACGGGGGCAGTGGGAGTGAAGCTGTGAGCTGTCCCTGGCTCTCAGCTCACTCCCCAGCAAGGGACTTCTTGGCAGCCCCTAACTTCTCACTGGCTCTGCTGTGGCCCAGCCGGCCTCCATCCCCTTGAGGAGAAAGTGGGGAGGACAGAGAGCCAGGGGAGGCTGGCAGGGGAGCCCTGGTCTCTAGTGCTCCTAGACAAGGATCGTCTGAGTCCTGAATCCAAAAGGGAGCAGGTCTGCCCCAAGACAGCTTCCTGATTTGTAAATCAACATCTGGGCATTTTCAAAGACAGGAGCCACACAGGTAATTTGCATAATTCTCCCCCAAGGTCAAAACATCTTCCTATTCAGGTTCTGGTTAGTGCTTCCCTGGGGCACTAAAGCTCTGGGCTGGGGCCCAAACGGAGTCTCCACCCCGCAGGCCAACCTCCAGCTCCCCCCCCACGGCCACCTCTGGGGCCAGGGAGCCCTGGGCTGGAGGAGCGAGGAGCAGGCGGTGGCCACAGGCACAGAGCGTCCTCCCGCCAGGGGTGTGGAGGTGTCTTCTTTCCATTTGGAAACAACGAGGCTCAGGCTGGAGACAAGGACAAGCCTCCGCCCTGCTAATTATAGCAGCTTTCAGGACTGCGACCCAGTGGAGGTTCCTGCTGCCACCTGGTCTCCTTTGGAACAGAGGCAAGCCCGGGGGCAGGGGCAGCACTGACTAAAGTCCCCACCCTATGGAGCAGGCAGGGGCCCATGGAGAAGAAAACACTCAGGGAGACTCATGCAATAGTCAAGTTAGGTAGGTCCTAAGCACCTCCAGCCAGTGGGCCCCACAGGGCTCCTCACCAGCTCCTGCCATCCAGGGCCAACAAAGCAGAGCAAAACCTCCAGCAATTCAACTCTGCCCTGCACCCGAGGGCTTGAGCCTGTGTCGGCACACGGGGTACCACCCGCTGGCCTCTGCCCCGACCCCACTCAGAACCCTCATGGGAGGAGGGGGTGCCCCGCAACCAAAGGGGAGAGAATGGCTCATGGCGAGGGTCTGCCCTTCTCTCTGCCCGCCCCGAGGAAGGGTCCCCTGGAGTCTGGGGTGCAGCTGCCCCTGTCAGCCCTCTCATACCTTTTGTGATAAATGCACAGGCAGGGCAGCCTGGCTATCGTGTCACCCTGAAGCAGCTCCTCCAGGCAGATCACACACTCACCCGCGTCTTTAGTCAGCACGTCATCTGTGAAGTGGGGAGAGGGGAGAAGGGTAGTCACCAGCAGACGGTGGCACAAGGCAGTCAGGGGGCCAGGGACTGGCTGGGACTTCTTGGGTGGCCCAAACTGTGCAAGGCTCTGGGGCGGGGCACACAGGCATCAGGTGGACCCTTCAGCCCTCACCGTGGAGACATGTACTCCACCAACCAGCCAACTACCCAGAGAACAAACTGGATTAAAGACCACATCAGTGGCCCTGGCAATGGAGGAGACAAAAGGCTGGCGAGGGAGAAATGTGCAGCAGAGGCAGAAGGAGGCAAATGGTTCCCCAAATACATTTTCCCCTAAACACACATATATACCAGCTGCACTGGTTTCTGGTTTGGAAAAATATGGAAATGGGGAGAGTAGTACACAGCAAGAATGAAGGGCAGTGAGAAACTGCACACCACGGGCTGCCAGCAAAACCACGGCTGGAAGAGCCCAGGCGGAACGAGGGAGAGCACCAGGGCCGAGTCAACAGTCCTTTCTCTGACACTGGACTGGGCACTGGGCACTCAAATGAATAAGCCACAGCCACAGGAGTCGAGCAGCCCAGAGCCTAGTAGGGGAAACTGAACAAGAAAAGGAAAAGCATGGTGAGTTTTGGAAAGTCTTATGACACACATAGGCCCAGGTGTGAGGGGTACAGAAGATGCCTAACTAGGGTGGGGACTGCTCCAGGAAGGCTTGCGAGAAGGTGATGGGCTGAGGTGAGCCCTGATGGATGAGTGGGGAGAAGGAATTTGAGCAAAAGGAATGGTATCCGAGTGTCTGGGACCTGCTTGGAGTTTGCTAAGGGAAGTACAAAGAGAACACATGGGGACAAGGAGGGGGTGAGACCAAGTCACTGAGGATGGACCTCCATGTCCGGCTGTGGCATCTGGCTCTGCCTGGTTAATTGAGAGGTACTGGAGGTACGCCATGATCATACCTGGTCTCTGGAAGCTCCCGGAGAATGGACTGGAGGAGACCACAGAGAGGGCGCCCACTCTGGAGGCCAGCACAGGGAGGGGGACTCCAGGCCTGCACTGGCAATGGGGGCGGGCGGGGGGTGGGGGATGTTGGGTGCCGGCAAGGGCACACGGAGGAGGACAGGTGTGGCGAGGAAATGATGAATTCAGAGTTGGGTGGGAGGTGCCCACCCGGCATCCCCCTGGGACATGCTCATGAAGATGTCCAGGGGTCGGCTGGAGTCTAGATCTGGGATTTAGAATAGAGATGAGGGCAGCAGGTACAAATGGGGAAAATGAGAATGTCTGCGGAGAAAGTTCAGCTTGAAATCCAAAGAAGGAAGATGGTGGAACCCAGGTGAACTCCAATATTAGAAGGCAGGTGAAAGAGATGGCGACCACAGGAGGAGGACCAAGAAATCCGGGTCACTGATGTGAAGAAAGCAGAGCTTTTAGCAGGACAAGTTCCCCACCACTAAAAAATTTTCACTGTTCACAACACTGCCAAAGCAGTCTAAAGAGGTCCTGTGTGTGTGTGTGTGTGTTTTCATGTGAGCCTCACAATCACATGAGCTTGGCGAGACACATGATGCTATTTCTGCTTCACAAATGAGGATACTGAAGCCCAGAGAAGTTAAACATCTTGCCTAAAGCCAGAGGGTCCGTGAGTGCTGGTGCTGGGACTGGGACCCTCCACGTGGGAGCCTCCTCCAATGCTTTTTCTTTGCAGCTCCTGATTTTTCTGGTGGAAAGCAAAACACCTGGGGCCCATGTCAAGAATATATAAAATGAGAATTCTTCATGGCCTAGAAGGCTGTGGTGACTCAAAGCCCCCCACCAAGAACCCCAGAGAAAAAGCATAAAATAGGGAGGATTCAAAACTTAGTTCCCCATGCACATGCACAGTGAGAGAAGGCACGCTGAGGTTCCTGGCTATCACAAAAACCTGCAGTCATTTGCTCTGGCTGTTGACATCTGGCTAACCCAAGGGCCATCTGACAGGGAGACATAATTCCACAGGGAAAAAAATAGATGGCCACAGCCTGCCAGTGGCATGTGACCCCTCAGCCTCCAAACGTGGCACACTGCGGATCAGTAAAAGAGTATGACTCCATTTTTAAAAAGCCATATATATTCAACTATCTGTGAGCATATATGATTGTGTAAGCACAGAAAAAATTCTGGAAGGATACAGAAACTTTAATATAATGGTGGAAGGAAGGATGATTACAAGAAAAATATTTTTATACACTTGTTTGAATGTTTGAACATGCACTGCTTTTATATTTTAAACCCCAATATAGAAGTATACCCCAATACAGAAGTGTCTATCTGTATTTTACTCTAAAATGCAACAAAAGGGTAACATGGATTGAGGTTGGATGGAGAGATGGATAGATTCGTGATAAAGCAAGTACAGTATGAAGTATAGACTCTAGGTGGTGGGTATATGGGTATGTTTGACATTTTTCATAATAAACAACTGGAGGGGGAAAAAAAAACAACTCAGTACAGCAGGAGGAAGAGCATCTCAGCTTTGAGAAGGCAGAGCCATACTGCAGACACTCTCGGACACATGTCTCCTGCTCTTTGTTTCAGGCATTGCGTCTGTAACATGAAAGTTTGGGCTACAGATCTTAGTTGCCTTTCATGACAAATTCCACACTTGATGATTTCCTCTGGAGTGTGGTGACATTATTGACTCTGTTTCCCCTTGCCCTTTCCCCACTGATTGGTAACTAAGCTGTGAGCCCAAGGGGCAGGTTAGAATTCTCTGGGCCCCAAAGAGCTTCCTATGCAGGCTGCTCTAGCAATGCATGCGTGGCCCCTTGGAGGTGACTGAGATATGGCAGGGGAAGCCAGGTACAGAGATAAGGATTAGGGACTTTTTTTCTCAGACAGAAATGGACTTGATTCTCCTCTCTTTTCACACTGAGTTTTCACTAGGGGAAGGCGAATGGGTAGAAAGCAAGGGCGATGCATTTACTTAACCTAGGGCGAAAGACCCAGACATTCAAGCACTCAGATGAGCACATGCAGGTCAGGTGCAGCCTCTTCCTTACCAACAATCGACTAAGTGCAGCGTGGGCTAGCCTGGGTCTGCAGCACTGGTGGAAGAACTACAATGTGCAGCTGCCTGAAGGATCCTGGGGATGGGGGCGGTGGGGGGTGGCAGGCTTGGAAGGGAAGCCAGTAGTGCCCACACCTACCTCAATGCCCAGGGAGCCCTGCTCTTCCCATGGAAGGAGGCAGGAGGAACACAAGACTGGGAACAGGTCTGAGTGGGCTGAGTGAAGCTTCTTGTCCCCATCATGGGGCTATGGGAATCAGCAGCCCCTAAATGTCCCTGAGATCCTAAGCAGGGGGGTGGAAGTAGCCGAAGCTGCAGCGTGGCTATCAGTCAGTTTCTACAAGATTTCCACTCTTATCTGACAGACGTCTATTGCACACTGTTGGGGAAGGTCATGGTTTGAAGGACCCCAAGTCCAGCAGAAGTTGAGGCCACATCTGCAGACAGATTCAAATGCCCCTTGGCACTCCCAGTCCCTGGAGGGGGGCTCTACAAATGCTGGCTGGTGAGGACACAGGAACAAAGCTGCACTGTCTGCCTCTGTGGATTCTGCCTGTTTCCACTGCCCCTGCCCACCCTCAAATCCCTCCCAGCTTCCGGATGTTGGTGTGCAAGCCAAACAGTGGCTGCCCGAGGAGGAGGTGGGAAGTGTTTTTGGTCTGGCTGGGGGTGGCACTAGATGGTGGCAAGTGCTTGTCCCCAAGCAGGGGACCAAACCGGAATGGGAGGCCAAGCTCTCTGGAGCAAACTGGGAGGTGATGATTGTGCTGCGGTTGGGAGGTGATGGACTACTTCTGCTCCCTCGGAGATACAGGGTAGCACTCCTGACAACATCTGTTTGTCAAAGAAAATAAATCTAGAAGGAGAAAAAAGAGCACTCATCTCTTTGAGGCCAGTTGTATGCCAGGAACGTCACACCCATATCTCAAGGAATACTGGGGTGGGTTCTGCCTTTATCTTCCAATGAGGCCTGGGGAAGCTGGGCCACTTTGACAAGCTCATGCAGTTGGTAAGTGGCCGAGTTGGGGTCTGAATCCAGATCTAACCCCAAGCCAAGTGCCTGCCACTCTGCCACCTGGCCTCCTTTCCTTAGAAGACCAAGTGATATGGGTCTCTTCCCCTGGGGCAGGAAAACACCACCCATTTCACAAGCAGCATCAAACCTCTGTCTGTGAACACGTGCATGGGAGGTGGGGAGTGGGGGCCGCGGGGTAGAGGAACCCAGGTGCTCAGAGTGAACAGGCTGGAGTTTAGGAGCTGCCCTGCTGCCTTGACCTGCCATGCTGGGGTTACATGCCCTGTAGAGAGCTCTAGCAAAATGTTCCCCAAGGGACACTCAGAGGTGCTGGTGACTTGGAGAGGGTGGGGAGGCCCGAACGGCTCAGGAGACATTTCTGTGTCTCATATTGTGCAGCTCTGAGTCAGCAACTGAGAGCGCGGACATACGTGTACATTCCCCCTTGTGCCTGGTGCAGTTAAGGCCCCAGTAGGAAGGAAGGTAGGAGCCAGAGGGAGAACCCCAGGCTGATGATGCAATTACTGGCTCCACCCCCTGGCCCCATTTCCCGTCTAGGTGCCAGAGCGCCGTCTTCCAGCCCTGTCAGCATGCGTGAGCACATGCAGAGCTGCTGGCCCTGTCCCCGACAGGAAGGGTCAGAGCCACCAATGCCAGGCCTTGCTGGCTCCCTTCTTGGGAAACCTGGGGTGTCAGCTCTCCAGGCAAAGGGAGCCCTTGGGCGGACAGAGCACCTCCATCAGCAGCAGCATCCCCACCCTAACACCCCAACACCCCAGGACTGCAAGGTGCATCCAGATCACTGTTTTGGTGAACTGGGGTTACAACAATGACAGCCCAGAGGTAAAGATGTGGCAGCAGAAGCCTGGATGCTTCACATTTACAGAGGCTCCCAGGGCCCCGTCACTCAGTCCTTCTCCTTGACTAGCCATTTCTGGTCTCCCCCACTTTGTCAAGCCCTGCAGGCTTTCCTCCCTCCCACTGCTCATTCACCAGCAGCCATGGCTGGGAGCTCTTGGATGAGCTGCCTACACTACCCCCCTTCCTACTTCCCTTCCCCTCCCTCTTCCCTCCCTCCCATAGAAGCATCAGGACACCTCTGCAGCCACCAGGCTCCAGCCAGACTCCTGGCGCTGCTTCAGCACCTAACAAGAGCTCCTGGCAGCACCCCACACAGGGCTGGGCACATACCCCAGCCAGGCGGCCGAGGCCTTCAGCATGGGGTGCCTGGCTGCCCTCCTGCCTGACCACAGGGTCTCTGAAAGTCAAAGACACAGGCCAAATAAGCACCTGTGCATACAGATCTGCCAGCCTGGGGAGAACTGTGGGCAGGAGGCATTTCTAATTTTGGGGGAGCCAGGCTCCCTCTTTAGAGAATGTTTGCATGACAGAACATCAAGAGCCCGTGAAGATGGGGGCCATGACCTTTGGCAAAGAGGAAGGAGATGACAATCATGACATAAGCAGGGCACGGGTCTGCACACCATATGAAAGCTGAGGGGAGAGACTATCTCCTGAAGCAGTCCTGACAGCCACCAAACTCTCCTTAATAGTGCTGCAAAGGAATCTGTCACAGACATAATCTCCCAGGGACAAGGGCCCTGGCTTGTCTTAGAACCTGTGCCCCCTCCAAGCTTTTAATTGACAGTCCATCATCTGTTATGACCCTATAATATAATGCTTCTCTTCAGTTCAAAGCAAAATCTGACCCCTCCATCTTGAGACTCATTCTGCTAGGTAATTCATTTGAGAGTCAAAATTGGAGTGCTAACCTATTTGAGAGTCAAAATCTTGAGGCCTCAGAACTGCAAATGCAGATGGGAAAGGGAGAGAAAATAAAAGGCCCATTCAAGCTGACCATATTTGCCCACATCAATGGGTCTCAACAACTCCTCCTCCCTTTTACGTAGTGTCCACACCTTCCAGGATTCCTAGCTCCAGAGCTGCCCATGGGAGTGGGCTCAGGACAAGCATTGAACACCAAAGGCTTAGTGTCTGCAGCTCTTCCGTGCCCTCTAGTATGGGGACAGCACATGCACAAGCGGGGATGGCTGGGGGCTGGCCCTGGGAGCACAGGTTACTGGTCTTCACATTCTTTTTGGATCCTGGGTGAACCAGTTAAACTAGTCTTGTCTTTCCCAAGTTTTTTTTTTCTTCTTCTTAATCTGGCAGGCGGCTACTGGAGGCCTTCCAACCTGCTGATCAGGCCAACCCTCATAATAAGAAAAATACTACTTGCTGTCTGCCTCATTTAGGAGGTTTCCACTTTTTTTCCTTTGGTGGTTAACTAAATTTCATCTTATATAACCACATACATTTTCTAAAAATTTCCTCATTCAGTGCCAGAAACTACAGTGTGTGTGTGTAGAAGGGAACCTCCTGGGGAGGAACCAGGAGTTCTAGTGAATCCTCTTAAGGAAACAGCCCTTCTCTCTCCACCTGCTAAGAAAGCTTCATCTTGCCCAATTTCCAGAAAGAGTCCTAGAGTTCTATACCTCACATGCTGTTAAAGGCTCCTCGTTTGTTTTTTTTTTTTTAATGGAAAAGGTAAAGTGAAGCTGAGGAGGTTGGAATGATGGAGAAATCATGGGTAAAATCTGTTACTGACAAACCAAAATAAATACTTTGCTTTCCTGACATGGGAACTGGCCCCTGACCTGTAGTCGGCCCCTAGGGACTTCTCCGAGCTATACAAATCCCACTGATAAACACTTTCCTCCTGTCTGGAGGATTAGGGTGTCTTCAGGGGAGACACATGCCTGAATCTCAGAAGCCTGTACCATGGTGGTCTCCTTTCAGCTTTAAGCAGGTACCCAGAGGGGCCAGGCTATCATTTCTGAAGCACCCTCAGTGTTTAACACAAACCCCACCGATGGTACCAGATGCAACTGACCGTTCTCCCTCTGGTGGGAAAGGACTGGCTTTTGCAGAAGAGATCCTTGAATTTGAAATCTCTAGTTTCCAGTCCCTTTCTCTCTCTCTCTCTCTCTCTCTCTCTCTCTCTCACACACACACACACACACACACACACATGCTCCCTACCCCCGAACATACACACCCTGAGGAAGTGGCCTCTCAAGCAGAGGAGAAGGGAAAAACAGGAACAGAACAGTCAAGCAGTAGTTACACTCAGGCTGTGGGCTGGGCCAGCCAACCTCCTCCTCTCTAAGTCAGGGGGCTATGACTGTGGTTTCTATGGATAATTTGTGCTCCTGATGGGCAGCCACGCCTGGTCTCCTGTGCAGGGAAAGGAGGACCCTTCCCTATGGCTGCTGGTGGGGAGGAAATGTTGGGTACCACCAAGGGCTTGAGTGCTTATACAGAAGAGGACAAAGAGACCCTTGGAGACGTCAAGGGCGAGTCAGGAGAGCAGCCCAACCTGCCTGCCCTCCCTGTTCTCCAAATGGGGTGTGCAGTGACCCCTTCCACAGGGCTGTGCCCTCCAGAACTGTTCCTGCAAAGTTCTGCCTGAGGACTCCAACAGCCAAGTTCTCTCTGGCCAAGTCTGCTCTCAAATGTCTTTGCGCTCTTATTACAGCAAAGACAGTGTCTACAGACAACTCTCCCTTGATCCACAGGACAAAAAGGGATCTTCATGAGGTCTCTACATATGGGAAAAATAAGTCAATACAGTTTTTGAAGCCATGGTTGGGGAGAAGAAGACCCCCCCTCCTCCTTGGTCCCAAGCAGAGACGGGTAACAGGAACAAAGCTGAGATTGAGTCTCCTTGACAGAACACACATAGACAAGTATGACAAGAAGCCCAGAGTACACATGACAACACATTCAGAGACATGGTGGCAGCCAGGCCCAGGAGACAAGGAAAGGCTGTCCACTGGGGAGAAAGGAAGGGGCTTCCTGGATGCTAGTGGGCTATAAAGCAGGTAGAGACAGGGCCTCAACCTGCCCTGTGGCTGGTCCTTTGATATGAGCAAAGGCCATCAGACTACATGTAACTAGGACAAGGGACAAGCACGTAACATGTCCACCCACAGGCAGAATCTTTTGGCCAAGCAAGGAAATAAGAGGACAGTAGGATGTGTTTCCAGGAGAGTTAAGTACATGGGATTCATCACGCTTATCTCCCAAGAGCAATCTGAAGGTAATAAATGCTCTAGGGCACCATGGGCCCTTTCTAGGCTTCCACTGGGTGGGGAAAGAGCACATCTGGGCCCAAGGAGTATCCACCCAGGAAAACATTCATAGTTAGGAGTGGTTAAATGATCCAGGCTCGCTGTGAGTACAGCCCTTGGCCTTTTTACGAAATCCCAGAACCTTTCCTAACCACTGCTGTGACTTTAATCCCGGAAGGTGGAGCACCCTCCATTCGGATTCAGTTCTCTTAGAAGACCCAGTTCTCTGATGAACATGGTTTGAAGACCAGGCTCACACATAACACAGCGGAAAACCAGAGGGTCACCAGCAGCTCCGGGCAAGCAACCTTAAGGAGAAAGTCCGCCCACATTGTAAAAAAATGAAAAGAAAACTGTGGATCGTCTCATATCTTTCATGGCAAAGATCCCATCAGTGGCAGCTGTGACTTCCTAAGCACTGACCATGTGCCAGGCTCTGTACTGAAATTTCCATTTTAGGGACAGAAAACTGAGGGTCTGCTAAGCTAAGTAAGTTGTCCAAGATTATATAGCCAGAGAGTGGTAGAGGCAGGATTGAACTCTCATCAGTCTGACTTCAAATTCTTACCCATGTCATACCAAGCAGATGTTTACACTCATTTTGTCCACAGAGGTACCATATTAGGGTGACTTGGGTTCCACAGGATCCCCTGGCTCTATCCTACCCCTGCTGTATTCACTGGTTGGCTCTGACGCAGCCTCCAGGGCAGGAAGCAGCAGAGCTTTGGTGGAGCAATGAGTAGGGTGCCAGCATTTTTATTCCCCTAAGGGTGTCCAAGTATTGTACTTACTCCCTCAGGTTCTGTGCCCTGGAGAGTCACAAGGCTTAATCAGGTGTTCACTGGAGGTGCAAAGTGACAAGGAGAGGCTCAGGCTTCCCACACTTGATGCACACCACCCCCATACCTTCCCCAAAGAAAGATGCTGCTCCCTCTGGGGCCCCTCTGCGCCCAGAAACTAACTCCTGGAGTGCATCCAACTGTCCTGGAGCCTCCCACCATTGGGGGTGTGAGTGGGTGAAGGGGTGACTGTATCTCCCAACTAGAGGTCCGAGAAACTGAGGGTGCAGAAGAAAGGGCAGAAGGACTAACTGAGCAAGCTGGGCGACTTGGTGGTACCATGAACCTGAGCCCTGTGCCTTCCTTCCTGTCCCATTCCAAAGAAAAGCTCCCTGGGACAGCCGAGTTCCTTGTCACCATTCAGGCATTTCTGCCGGAAGCCAGGATGGAAATGCTGCACAAAGCCATGTGAAGTTGGGGAGACCCTCACTCAGAGGCCCCCACAGAACTGGTTGGCCCTGCAGTGAGGCTCAAGGAGGCTGGTGAGGCAGGCCAAGCCCTTACCATTGTAGGAGAGGCGTGGTTTGCTCAGACACATTATAAAGTGCATTTCCATCTCATCAGAAGCCACGGACTTGGAGCAAATGGGGCACTTGAAACCTGAAAGAGAGGAAAACAGGATGAAATGTTTTCTCCAAACCAAGTATACCCATAAAAAACGTGAGTGACTACTGCCATGTGAGATCAGAGATGTACAGCGAATTAAAATCTAGACAGACCATAGACCTTTTGTCCTCCATTAAGTTATGCAAAATTTTGCTATTTTATCATAGTCTTCAATTCCCACGTTTTCACTTGTGCTCTCCCTGTCATGTGCTCCTTGGTAAGTTCAACAGAAGTCGATGACACCTGGTTTGAGTTTTACTTTCTTTTAGACCCTTTCTCAACGGGGTCCAGTAGGAAAGGAGAATGAGGAGGCACTGAATCAAGACATCTGAATAATCAGCCTTCGAATAAGACACAGTTTAATATTCCTCTACCTCTAACCCACCCCTCCCCCAACGCCCTTGATGTTGATCACTCATGGGGGGAATCACTACAGTTATCAGCACCTCCACTCTTCACCAAGCTCCACCTCCTCACCCCCATAACCAGGTAGCACCTGTATCCCTTACCCAGAGCACCTTTCAACTACCAGAGAAGCGGTGTCTCCTCCTGGCTGGGGCAGCTAACCCCTGGGAAGCGTGTGAGCAGTGGGATGGCCCTCCAGGGCCCATGGGGCACTCCCACATGCCACCAAGAGGGTAACAGCTGTTTCATGGTGCCAGGCAAACACAGGGTATTTCCAAGGAAGTACAGACTGCTCCTACACCCAAAAGCCTCATCAGAATTGTATCAGTATTGGTGAATTTTTGTTGAGAATCTTCTGAACTGAACTCCATTAAGCAAACCTATTCCCTTCATCTGTTTTTTTATGCAACACAGATAAAGTATTTCCAATTTTTCTGTTTTACATTTACCGAAACTATTTTCAAATGGATCTGTTCTTTTCCACATAAATTCTCTCGAACAGATGATGCCACTAAAAAGTTATTTATTCGTCCATATAAAATGTTACATATTACAAGCTTCTCCCTTTGGTGACCACGGTTTCTACCTGCCCAGTCTGGGTTTCAAGGTCAAATATAGTACCTCGAAACGTTGTAGTGAAGATTTAAGTCTTCTGTTAATTTCTGTAAAATCTTTCCATACACAGTTTTATTTGATACCAACTATCATGAAACACATAAAAGACCATGCACTTGTGTTGACTGTCTGTGCCAGGACAGAGAAGGGGTCCTCATTGTCACCAGTGTCCTTCATGAGGCCACCTGGCCCATTCCTTGTGGAAAGCCAAGGGCTCTGACAGCTGGGGGTGCTAAGAGACAGGAAGCAAGCCAGCTCACACACCACTGTAGAGTACGAGCACTTCGCTTATAGTCTCCGAACCCTCCTCTTTGCAGTGACAAAGCTTTGAACTATAGAACCAGGCAGAAAATTCAGGGTCTGGTTAACTAGGGACTAAGTGGATACTTAACTCCATGGCATTTACCCATTACCCCAACCCCTATCCTCAAAGATCCCAGAATCTTGGCTTCTCGGCTAAAAAAATCTTGGAAATGGTACCAACCCAAGGACGTTGGCCAAGCTTTGAGAAAAGGCTGTATGATTATTATTATTTTTCAGAAATCTCTGGGTGGTTACAAATCCATTAGTAACAAAATCAGAAGATTAAAAAGAAACATAGGGAGTGCGTACCTCCAGTTTTCTGGCAAAAGTGGATCTAATGTGCCAGGCTGATGATTTTCTACCTCAGTTTAGAAATCTGCAGATCCAGTGTTGTACACTTGATGGACAGAAGAATAATGAACTTGATTCCTGTTAAACGAGGATGCTCCTCATCTCTAACCTAAATCTCTCTGACCCTTGGATCTGCCTCTCTGCTTGTGCCCCACAAGTAAAGCCAAAACTTATAGAGTAAATAACATTCCACAGAACAACCAGCCACTGGGAGATTAAGCATCTCATTTTCTTCAGAGATTCATTTGCACAGGTTTCTTTTAACCTCAAAAGCCCAAGGTTTTGGGACATTTTAAATGATTACAGGATGCGTCTACTTTAAACTTGCTAATTTAGTACCTGTCTGCAGGTCGGGGACTCAGGGCCGTGGATGGCAAGGAAGGATGTGCTCTGGGCCACGTCCCTAACACTGAACCTTGACACATTCACTGTGAGGTGTCAGAGCTATTTGTTACTAATAAAAAGCCGTCGGTATCACACACTACTTACCTTTCTGATAACTTAGAACAGATTCTCAGTTATTCCCATAAGGGCACCAATGTTCCACCCCTTGCAGGCCAGCAGTGACTTCCTGAGTGGGGGAGTGGGTAGAGTCACAGCCAAGGTGCTGGGAAGCCCATGAGACCGTCCACAAGGGACTGTCTTTTCATTTACATTTGCGTCCTTGGGAAAGAATTTGAGACACACTGGTTTACACCAATCCTCCTCATTTTACAGATACGGAAACAAGCAGCAGGGGGGCCACTGAGTTGCCCAGGCCATACAACCGAGGCAGTGGAGCTGAGGCTAGAACTGGCTTTCTTGGCTTCCAATCTAAAGTTCTTTCAACAGGGAAGAGTTTGCCACAGGTTTTAAGACAGAGGTTCACTAGGGTTATGTGACCCCTGAGAGGAAGGGTCCCTGCAGCAGGGGGAGGCCTGCACTCTGCCAAAAGCAGGGTTAATCCACCTGCATCATCCACCTTGAGATTTTTTTTTCCTTTTGGGGGGTTACGGCTCAAGAAACAAATAACTTGGGGTCTATTATATAAGTGGGAAATGCCAAGATGACCTGGGTTTTCCAGCCCTTAGATCCAGGCAAGTAACCTACCCACCCAGGACCTTAGTTTCCTCATCTAAAAAATGGGGGGTTTAATTTACACCTGCAAAGATCAAGTAAGACAAGAAACATGAAAGCAGGCTGAATGGAAGCTCATCAAACATAGGGTGGTATTATCATCGCACCAGCCTAACAGCACTTAGTGAGGAGGAAGGAAGATGACAGCTAAGGGGAGGACTTGGGTGCACAGAGGGAATGGGGTGACGGCCTGGCAGGAACCCAAGCAAAGGCACACTGGCCACAGGCCAGGCAACATGTGCTAGGCGGTGGCCAGTGGCCACCACATCTCTGACCATCCCCACTAGCTCCCATCTGTTTTTGAACTTCTACTTCTAGAACACCATGTACCGCCACTGGCACTTCCCCTACAGCCAATGTGGAAACCGCAGCCCCCCTCTAATCTCTGTGGCACCTACTCTTGCACTGATAATAAGTAACAGCATTTTTGAGTCATTACTGCGGGCAGGCAGTCTGCTTGACATTTTTTCTTATTTACCACAATGTCTGGCATACCATCAACTCTCTACAGTGAGGACATCAAGGCCTAGGAGGTTAAGTACACCCAAGGTAACAGCCTGAAAGGGGCAGGGCTGGCACGACCCCTCGGGAAGTCTCATCACTGAGTCTGCACCCTTGACCCCTACACCAGGTCAGCTCCTGGGTGACCAGCCTAGGAGGAGGAGTCAGACAGCAGAAAGAACATAAAATGCAGCACAAATGCAAGGTATTACTAAATACAAATTTCTAACCTTCCACATTGTTCCAGCAATTTCTCCTAAAGAACCTATGGTCCCGAATAATCCTGTAAACTGAAAAACTTATTTTTTTCCTGGAAATTCTGTTAATATGGAAGGAAGGAGTTCTGCTTTCCATTTGGCACTGAGCCTAGAGCACTGGTTGTAAAGTGCTTAGTTTGCAAATTATCTTTTAACTGGAAAATAAAGGGCAAAAGCTAAGAGGGACAGAAAAAAATACAGAGAGCTAAGTGCAAAAAATAACTGCTCCACCTTCTTCCCTGAAAGATCATCCTATGATCAAGCTGTCCAGTCACTATTCAACACCAAGAGCCACACAGAATGATAAACACTATGATGTTTATGTGCTATCTGAAGGTTAATATCTAGGAAATGTTGATACCATTTTGGAAAAAAGTCTGAACCAAATTAAAATCAGCCGTGCAAACAAAGATAAGCCAGAGATATGCCAAGTCATCCAGTCCACATGATTTTGTCAAATTTCGGAAGAAACCTTCAATACATTCAACAGTACTCTATAACACTGTTTAAGAGATGCTTCGTTTTCCTTCTGAGAAAGCTACAGGCTGAGTCTTCAGGCCATTCCCTAATTGCATCCCAGACCACAGACTCTTCCGTACCACACCTGGAAGCCAGTGAGCAGACAGTAAGTGCTCCCGGCAGGTCTCCCCACATGCTGTGTCTTTAATTTCACCACTGACAAAGCGGAGGGAACCCTCGGCAACTCAGGCCTGCAGGCCGATCTGACTCTGGTTCGCCTTAAGCCATCATCTCTTCCCACCGAATTGACAGACCGTAGGACTCCTTGCACTTTTCTGCCAATTTCTCAAACAAGGAAGGACAGATTGACAAAGCACCACAGGGAACCTGTCTGCAAGCACCCAACTCCCTTGCACTGGGTGGGCCCCACGGAGCAAATGCTGGTACAAGACCCCTCCACCTCCAATCAAGAGTAGCCAAGAAAGAGCTCCTAATGGAAACCTAATTTCCTCTCTCTTCTTTTTTCATCAGATTAGCTCAATGTTTATACAGCAATAGAGAGTTTCAGCACCCAGAGACCAGCTGCTTCCTGTCTTTCAACAAGCATCTTGCTTAAGTGGGGGAATCCTTCGCCATTCAGTCCTCCTGTGTGAGAAGCCAGAGCTCCCACCAGAAGAAAAGTTGTACTCGCCCCCCTGTGCAGGGCCTTGACCCCTTTTAGCACCAGGTAAGGGAAGCTCTCAGTGACCAGGTAAGCCCACGGGATGTAAACCCACGCATGCCTTCGGGCACGCTCACCCAGTCATGCATTGAGCACCTTCCTGGGTCAGTCTAATTGGGACCCTTACTCAGCACCCCCCGACTGACAGAGCACCTGAGTAAGGGTGGGACAAACAGGCCAGGGTATCAAGAACTTCAGTCTGACCCAAGCCCCTCACCCCTATTCCACTACATTTACCTTGCAATATAAATGAAAGGTTTTGTGATTTGGGGGTGCACATGCTTCTCATTTTCCAAAACTGCAATCTTCTCCTTTAAGACCCGGTTTCTCAGGCGGGACCACGTGCTCGCTCGCTGCTTGTTGCTCTACTTTCCCGCCCTCCCCTCCCTCCTCAGTGTTGCTGCGCTATTTTCACGCTGCCCCAGTTCTCCCCGTCTCCGGAATCACCTAAAGGGAGAAGAATCAGGAGGCGCACCCAGGGTGAAGGAAGCCACAGCATCTGGCAGGACCTCCTGCCCTGGGGAAGAGGGGCTGATGGAGACTCCTCTCAGCTGAGGAGCTCGGGGAATGCGAGGCTCTGAGCACTCAGTTCCTGGTTTGCAGTCACCATTTTCCTCTGTCACATCCTCGTGGTGTTTAATGTCAATAAAATGGGACCTGACTAAATGGATTTTATTTAATGGGGTTTACTACAACTGGAAGACCGAGGGATAGCACAGGAGATGTGCCCTGAAGAGTAGAGGCTGTGGGTATCACATTCTTCTCCCACACACAGTCCCAAAGAAGTAACTGAAAAAACTAATGTACAATTTATCATTGCTGAGGTGTGGGTTCGTCTCTCTTTGAGAAAATTCTGGACTGGAGAAAGACCCAGGAGTTCTGGCTTTTGCCTCATTTGACCCCTCTCTTCTGGTCTCTGTTTTAGGGCCTGGGGCCAAGAAACTTCTCGCAAGCAGAAGTCAGAATAAAGCCACACTGACACTTAAAACCCAATTGATATGTCTGTGTATATACGACATGCCTGCTATCCAATACAATGCCAACCAATAAAATTTAAAAAGGTGACAACACCGAATGTTGGTGCAGCTGTGGAGCAACTGGAACTCTCTTGTTTTGCTGGCGGGAGTGTAAAATGCTACAGCCACTGTGCAAAAAGGTGTGGTAGTTCCTTATAAAACAGAAGAGTGAATCCTAAGCTAGTACGTACAATTATACAGATGTACTTTTAAAAAAAGCCCCCCAAAATGAAATATACACCTAGTCTATGACTCAGCAATTCCTCATCTAGATATTTATCAAAATAACTGAAACCATATGTTTACAATTAACATTTACAAGAATGTTCATCTCTACTTTATTCATAAACAGGAAATAACCAAGCTGTCCATCAAGAGGATGCATAAACAAATTGTAGTATATTCATGGGATACAACGGAACATTATTCAGCAACAAAAGGCAACGAACTACTGATACATGCAACAGCATGGAATAATCTTTTTTTTTTAACTTTATCAAAAATTAAAAAAAAACATTTCAAACAAAACAATGATGAATCTTAAAAACATGCTCATGCATTAACCCGCTGCTCCCTGTGAGGGAACTCCCCCTGCCATGTGACAGGGCGACAACCCCGGGGACAGGGAAAAGAGCCTTTTGCTGGCAAAGCAGGGGATTCCACCTCTCACCCACCCTCCCTCCACTCTTTTTTCTTTCTTTTAAATAAGCTTTATAAAAGTGATATATGCTCATTTTTAAAAATTAGGAAATAAAGAAAAATAGAGAGAAAAATAATAATCATTCATAATCCCTCCTACCACTCCAAAATGGATACTTTTCATATTTTGATGCATGTTCTTCCAGACTTTATTCTATTTATACATATGAATACATATTTTATTTCAAGTTATTTGAGATATTTTATATCTATGCATATAATTGAACACGATTTTTCATATATTATTAAATTATGAATATTTCTGAATCACTAAAAAAAACCATGTTGAGTAACGGACACAAGAGAGCACATATTGTATGATTCCAGTTACATGAAGTTCTAAACAGGCAAAACTATCCTACAGTAGAAAAAATCAGAAAAGAGGTTTTCTTGGGGATGGCAGGGGGTGGGGGTATAGGAATAGGAGAGAAAACTTTCTGGGGTGATGAAAATGTTCTATATCATGAAAGCAGTTTAGGTAACATATGTGCATGCATTTGCCAAAGCTCACTGAATATTCACTTAAGATTTGTGATTTCATTGTATGTAAGTTTTTACCTCAACAAGGAAAAAAAACCCTAAATGTTGGATTATAGTTAATGATATGAATGCTGAAGTAGTTAGGGGAAAGTGTACTGACATCTGCATTAAAATGAGATGCATCAAAAATAAGATGCAGAAATTAAAATTCTTTCAACTTTTTCCTATGTTTGAAAATTTTCATAATACAACAATGGAAAAAGAATCAAGTGGTGAGATGTACTGTGAAAAGAAAGCAGAGCAAAGTGGTGTGTGTGTGTGTGTGTGTGTGTGCGCGCGCGCACTGTTTTAGATACGACATTAAGGAAGGCCTATTTGGAGGTGACAGGTGAGCAGAGACCTGGGGAAGCCCTGCAAAGACCTGTGGGCAAGGCTCAGAGGCATGAATGGCCTTGCTGGGTAGGAAGAGCAAGGTAGAGTGGCTAGGCCCCGAGCACAGGGCAGCAGGCAAGAACGGGAAACATATTCTCAGAATCCTTGCAGATCCTCAAATACCTTTCTTTTATTCCGACAGCGGAAATGGATATCTTGCCTGGATATGGGATTCCTGAGTTGCATTCTTATTTTTCCTCAGAGGTCTTTAGATGCAATTCTACCATCTTCTAGCTTCTTGGTGTTGCAAATAGGAAATCTGATGCCAGTCTGATTTCTTTTCCATTGTAAATAACTTTTGACCTAAAAGCTTGAAAATTTTGTCTTCATCTTAAGAGTTCAGAAATTTTACCAGGATATGCCTAGAAGTGTCTTTCCTCATAATCCTATCTATAACGTGGCCAGTCCTTTCTTCTTCAGGGAAATTTTCTTCTACACATTTAATAGTTTCCCCTAGTGGTAAGTCATTGGTGCTGTTCACCAAGGATCTCCAGCCTTCCTCCTTCCAGCTACACAGTAGGACTGCACTTGCCTGCCCCTCCGAAGTTGAGAGCGGCTTTGTGATTGCTTTGGCCAATGACATGTGAGCGGGATAAATGTCTGTTTCAAGCAGAGTCAGTGCACAATTCACCACATCACCTTACACTGCTGCAGTGACCAGGGAAGCAGGTTTTCAGATGACCCCCTGCACTCTTGACCTGCATCTGACACTATAGCATGAGGAAAAAATAAACTTGTTGAGTGAAGCTACTGAGCTTTTGGGACTGTTTGCTATTACATTGTAACCTAGTTCTAGCCTGTACTGACTGATATCCTTCCTCCACCTTTTTCTCTTTCTAGAACTCAGTACTAAAATGTCAAGTGCCTTGGCTCTACCTTCTAGGTCACTTATCTCCTCCTCCATAGTTCTATCTCTTAGCATCTCCTCTGGAGTTTGGCCTTTCTAACTCCTCTGGGCCCTGCCTGCCTGCCTGGCCCCTGCTTGGCTCAGAAGAGGGAAAGGTTGGTTGGCACTGGGAGTCAGAGAGAGGGGCAGTATGCATTTAAGCCACTACTTCCCAGAACCCTCTCTGCCTGGATATTCTTATTTCGCTCTCTAAATATACCTTCTTCCTTGTATCAATGACAATCTACACAGCTGTCATTTTCAATGTGTATTTCATACTGATAAAATAATATATTGAGCTTAGCTATTTTCTTTTGCTGGGTGTTTGGATTCTGAACTTTTACCTACTACAAAGATTCAGAAGGGCTCACTGTTCGCCCTCCACTCTAAGCACAGCATATTCCACTTCCAAAATATTTTTGCTGTTTCTGGATTCCAGACTGAGTGGAATGGGAGAAACTTAGACCAGGAGTCAGAAGAAACACGTTCTCCCAATGACTAGCCAGGTGGCCTTGCACCAGCCATTCAGGAACACTGGCACAGGGCCTGGCCTCCTGTTCAGACATCCAGCCAAGGATGGATGTGACAGTGCCCTGGGCATGGAAGCCCATGTGAAATGTGGGGGCCATCAGACCAGGCTTCATCCAGTACAGCTCAAATACACCAAGGCTTGCTGGTAAATCTGCCCGTATGAGGGAATTCACAAATACCCTTCTTCGGGCCAGAAAGTGAAACATGAATTGAACCTACTTAATATATTTTGTGGACTCTAAGATGTCATCAATTTTAAGACATGCACCATTATGAACCTCCAAGAAACAAAAAAGCTGCCAATTATAATTTTAAGATGTGAATTAAATATATGACACATCCTGATTTTGGAGGTGCTAAATTGTGAAAAATATGTGACTTAGAATCAATGAATATGTGAAAAATGCCAGCATGAATGTTTGAAAAATACTTAGGCTGAATCCCAATCACATACCCAATAAATTTATTCTTGTTCACTCACTGCAAACCAGAACAGGCTCAGCAAAGATATCCACAACTAACAAAGGGAAGAACTGCAGGGTATGCACGTGGATGTGTGCATGACGGCATAAAACTGACCCTGTTGCTACGGTATGTCCAGGCTGCAATCCTGGCAGGTGGCACTTCAACAGCAGAATTCCAGCCAAGTGAAGAATGGGATGAGCATTTGCCAGAAGCAGGCGCTACAGTTATTAGTTGGTACTGTTCCCTCGGACTGTCTAACTCATCTTTTCCAAAGAGAGGACCTGGAAGGCTGTGAAGGAGAGACACAATGGGGGTGGGGAAAGGGACATGATGGTCTGATAGCCAAGGCCAAGTAAGTGCAAATAAGAAGTGACCACCTCAGTGTATGAATCAACTATTGGCCAGGAAAGATGAAAGTCAATTCATAATCCCCTGGTTCCTGGCTCAGTCTGGAATCCAGAAACAGCAAAAATATTTTGGAAGTGGAATATGCTGTGCTTAGAGTGGAGGGCGAACAGTGAGCCCTACTGAATCTTTGTAATAGGTAAAAGTTCAGGGCCTGGCCTCCTGTTCGGACTGTTCAAGCCCAGCCAAGGCTTATAAACTTGCTTGGGCAAGTTTAGGAGCATCCAATCATGACTCAAAAAGCATCCAAGTAAAGTCTCCAGAGGAACATTAGGCTTTTATTTTGGAGGTGTCTTAAAAGGGAGACTGTTGAAAGAGGAAGACTCTCCTGTATCCAAAGGGCTGAGCCAGAATTTCTTCTGGTTCTTGGATAACAGGGATCCTCTACAAGCTAGGCAATGGGAGAGACAGATCTGGGCAGGAAACACCTAGTTATTTAGCTGGCTGGCATGTTTCCCCCACACATGGCTCTCTCACTTTCATTCCAATCCCCAGCGCACCACACACATGCCTCTTATACCCAAACCCACAGCTGCTGCTTTTCAGTGTTTGGACGATGCCGGAGAACACTCTAAGAGTGGGGCCAAAGACCATGTCCCCTCAAAAGAAAAAGGGCAACAACAAAAACCAGTCTTTAGGCAGAGGGATTTGTGGACTGTCTCAGCATTAGCAACAGGAAAGTGCTTCACTTCTTCCAATTCCAGAGGGACTGTCTCCAGAGACGCTGTCTGAGCAGGACGCCAGCCACGCAGGTCTCGCCTCCCTCGAACAGGTGCCTCCACTGACTTTCCCAGAGAAACAGGACTGTGCTTGGAGCTGTGTTGCAGACTGGTTTCTTCCCTGGATATGAGGTCTTTATTGATATACTGAGGAATCCCAACCTTCAACTAATTTGTCTTTTTTATAGAGTGAGTGTGTGTCTGTGTTTGGAGGTGGGTTAGAAGAGAAAATGAGAGTTAGGAAAGGGAAAAAGACAAAGGAGGAAAGTTCCACACAGAATATTTACAGGACCAATTGTTTATTTCTGGGCTCCTGAAGGTATTGTCCACTCCACTGTCCATATGGCTGACAGGATTTTTCATTGACAAGAAAAGAAATGCTTGAACATACCACTAGGTCAAGTTTAGCGTAATATTTGGCTCACAGGCAAATGGACATGACATTCAAGTCTAAGTGACTGCTCATACTGAATAAAACCACTGGCCTTGCACTGTGTAACCTACATCTATTGATGCTGACAGCCATGGCCTTCATGTCATTGGCGGTCTCCTAAAAGGCTCCAATGATAATCCCAGGATGCAGAACATGTGCTACTGTATTCATTTTCCAAATCTATCACCCTGCCTTGGGCCCTGGCTCTCAACAAACACTGCAGGCTGAGCTGGCCTATTTGGCAGAATGAACGTTGGCTGCCTGGCTGACTTCCTGCCTGGGCCTAGCAGGGTATCCTCTGTGCAGCTGCACCTCCAAGACAGAAGCAGATGGAGGCAGGAACCCAGAGGACATGGTCCTTTAGAGAAGAGGCTTTGGTAGAAGGCCACAACTGCTTTGAAGTGCATTTGAAAAAGAAAGAAGCCAAAAGAATTGAATGGATTTGTCTTTAAAGCTCAGCAGCAGTACATAGATTCCATCCCGTCAAAGGGAACCACCAGGGTAAATCATCCATGACTATGAGTACCATAGAGAAAGAGATGGAAAGACCCTACAGTGCTATGAGGTAATAACACTGAGTCAGAGAATTTCCCAGAGAGGTGCTCTAGACACAAGGCATGACCTAGAAGGACCATCAATTCTAAACTCCCTAAAACAGTGCCTTATCCAGGCATGTAAAGTGTGCTCATGCATATCGCTGTCCTCTACCTCTGGTTCAGATTACTTGAGTCTGGTAGATAAGAATGGGAGGGGAAGAAGGATAGAGCAAGGATGGGAGAAGAGGAGAGGCCAACATGGAAGCAGAAACATGGCAACACCTCATAGATTTTTATTTATGATAAGAGTACCAAGGTTAAGAAAGTCAAGGATCTCCTAACGATAACAAGGAGTCAGGCTGGCTGGAAAGCAAAAGATTTGTGATATGACGGAAGTTTAAAATCAAGCACAGGCAAGTGGACAAAATAGTAAGCCAATAAGCATATCTATTCTGGACCTTACAAACTAAAGATTTATGAAAGAAAAAGACAAAATAAACTGGGAATTCCTTCTTGGCCTTTATCTTTTACACTGAAGACTATTTTTACATTGATTTTGATAATTCCTCATTTCAAATACCAGCATGTTAACTTCCCAAAATAGTCTCGCATCAGAAAACTAAATACTGGCAAATATCACTTACTGAAATCTGTGGAAGATAAAAGAATGACAAAACCAGCAGCTAAATAGGGGAGAAAAAGTGGATTTAGACTCAGAACTCTAGCATTCAAATGCTGCCTCTTTCACTCACTACTTATATGGCTAAAGGCAAGTCATCCAACTTCCTTGAGCTTCCATTTTCTCATCTGTAAAACAGGAATAATTTTACCACCCTAGCCATTAAATGAGAAAATATAGTAAACAGATAAATGTTATAGGAGACACGATTATTCTATTAAAGGATAAAACTTAAAAAGGGGGAGATAGCAAGGGTTCCCTGGCCCTACTAAGGATTAAGAAACATGGCATCCTCTCTTGGCACACAATTCAAAATGGTACTATTTGCCATATTCAAGTAGGATGAGCAACTATATCAATCTAGTTAATCAGTCTTTCTGTGTCTGTCAGTCCATCCATCTGTTCATCAGTCCATCCATCCATCCACGTACTAGTTTCTAAGTAGTGAGGAAATATGGCAAAACATTAAATATAATTTCTACCATCAAGGAACCAGTGATCTATTAGGGAAGAGGAGAGAAGAAAAGACCACAGTATTCTCATTCTTTTTGCCACTTTCATAGACTAAAGTGGCTGGCTACTGAATGTAATACACAGCTTCTTAACCTGGACTTTCTTCAAAAGACTTCAGAGGATCCATCAATCTCCTGAAATAATATGCCAAGTTCTGGGGTAGGTATATTTTTCTGGGGAATGGATCCATAGTTTTAGATTGTCAAAAGGGTTTGGGCTTATAACCAGAACCTTATGTGTAACAAAAGAAAGATTACATAGAAGGTTAAAATGTGTTCCAGATATCAGGGGGATTCCAAGGGAGGAAAAAAACTGAACGAGGCTTTCCAGGGCCTCTAAGTCATGATCAGGGTCATTTAATACCTGCTAAAGCAAACTGGAGGACCACTGAAAACAAGTTCCATTAAACAAACTTTCCCTCTCTACTGATTCAGCACTATTCCCCACCTTAGAAAACATTCTCTCAATCCCATCTACACCTCCAGCTACTGCTCCATTTATACCTTCCCTTTTACTGTGAAGCGATCCAAAAAGTTGTCTGCAATGGCCATCTTCACCTTCTTTCTTTCCATTCCCTCTTGAACCTGATCCAATCCCCAAAACTGCCCTTATCAAGGTCGTCAATGACCGCCATATGGTAACATCCTAAAGTCAATTCTTGAACAATGAGCAGCATCTGAGAAAGGTGATTCTCCACCTCCAAGTGCTCTCCCTGCCAGGAAGAGTGCACATTTGCTTTTAGGTCCCCTGGAATATCCCTCTCTCTGACTTCTGCTTGTCTCCCTCTTACCTCCTTAGATGACTCGTCTAAAACATCCACCACCCTCAACCCACACCCCCCGACAATGCTGTATTTTCTTCTTAGCTCACCATGGTTGCATCTGCTGTCTGTCACCCCCATTACAATATAAGCCCCATGAAGGCAGAGTCTGTTTCTTTTACTGCTATATCCCTAGAGGCTGGCATAGAAGAGTCTTGAAAATATCTGCTGAATGAATGAATATCACACCTCATGGTACTGTGCGAAACGGGCCCAGCTGTATAACCAGAAAAAGAGAACAAATAAAGCCTATTTCAGACTGTTGCTTTAGTCCCTTCCTGGTGGAAGCTACCCTTACCATCTAGGGCTCCAGCAGCTGCCAAACCACATTAAGGGAGGTAAATAGGACGGTGAAGCCTCCAAACTGTGCCTGAGACAAAACTGTCGGTTAAAAACCCACTGCGGTCTTACGCTGCTTCCTGCCCAACCTGGGTTCTGATAAGGCGTGAGATAACATGCACACGTGCATGTGCACACACTGCAGGCACCATGGCCACCAGCTCTGTGGTGTGCACTGGGCAGAAGGGGATCTGCTTTGGTTGCTACCTGGGCAGGCCTGGCAAGTAATGGGGGCAGAAAAAGGTCAGCGCCTGCTCCCCACGCCATGCTAAAACCAGTCACTCATTCCTGCTACCAACAAGAAAAGGCAGGAGCTCTCCAGACTCCTCCCCACCCACCCCCACCAGGAAGGGCCTGGAGATGGGGGAAGAGCAAAGAGCAATGCGGGGTGACCTGGGCTTCCTCCCCAGGCAGGCTGCTGGCAAGAGACCCAACAGCCATTTCCTAAACAGGGGGAGTTTCTGAATGCCTCCGCAGTCTAACAGATACATTACCTTGAAGCAATTTTTTTATCATGGAGATTTTTCAGACCTACAAAAAATAGAGAGTAATATTAATGAGCTCCCAAGATGCTCATCATTCAGCTTCAACAATTATCAACTTGGGGCCAATCCTGTCTCATTTATACCTGGGGTGTTCATGTCTTGGTTTGCCAGGACAATCACAGGTTAAGCCTACTGTCTGTCCAGGTGTAATCAATAGCTTCCTCTTTCAGACTCAAACTTGCCTGGGATTGGACAATAAATAACATGGCCACCTGATCTCTTCTCCCACCCACTCCCCTCTGCCCTGGTTTATTTTGAAGCAAATTCCAGACATGATTTAAGTCCATCCATAAATATTTCAGGGTGTGCTATCAAGTATTTTAATACATTAACTTAAGAGCACGGTGTTGTCTCCTCTCTCACTCTTGCTGTGGGCTGTCACGTTTCATGGCAAGGGTGGGGTTGCAGAGGGCACCGGTGAGACTGTGTGCAAAGCGCCAGCAAGCGAGCCAGACTCCTCCACCATAACCCCTGCTGACCCCACTGCGGCCACCATATCACACGGCCTCCACAAAGGAGGTCTAGAAATAGTCATGGGCAACCGGACAGCAGAAGAGACCTCAGCAGGCGGGGCTCCTAGAAGGAGCAGCCTGAGTTCGAATGCTTCAGAGTGAAGGAACTCAAACCTCAAACCCATCCCCAAGAGAATAAAATTGCACCCTCTATCTCTGCTCTCCAGATGGTATCACTGCAAGATTCCAGAGCAGGCGAAAAGCAAGGACATTCTCAGCAACCTACCTTCCCAACATTTTACAGATAATTGGACAGAATTTCCTCTTTTGAGCCCTTAGATGAGAAGATCCTAGGAAGCTCACTGGTCTATGATCCAGCAGCCCCACTTCCAGGTATACTTCCCAGAGATAAAGGTCAGTAAGAGGACAGGATGAGGCTGTACACCATGGTAGTGAGCTGCAGGCAGCCTCGATGATTCCAGGGGGACAGTAAGTACCATGGAGAGGACGGACACTATGAGACTAGACGCAACCTGCATTCTCAATGGCCTAAATGTGTGCACCGGGTAGATCTGAGAAACAGTGCTGAGGAGCAAAAAGAAACAACAGGCTCTACAGCACAAAGCCATTTAGTTAAATTAAAAACACGCACACAAAGCAGCAATTCAAAACACACCAGTAAAAGAATACACACCAAACACTTTCACATGCTTACCTCTGGAGGAGATGGGGATGGAGAATTGGAACTAACTGGAAAAATAAATGTATGAATGAGTACAGTCAAGAAAGCAGCCCTGCCCAGACTAATGATAGTGTGTCACGAACTGAGGAACAGCATTAACTCAGCCCGCTGCACCAAAGGGAGGTCCAAAAAGAAAAAAAGAGAAAGAGAGAGAGCCAGC
Source organism: Choloepus didactylus (assembly GCF_015220235.1). NCBI lineage: Eukaryota > Metazoa > Chordata > Mammalia > Pilosa > Megalonychidae > Choloepus > Choloepus didactylus. The sequence goes on along the minus strand of NC_051328.1, from coordinate 30,271,008 downwards.
AAGCTCACTGTTAATAGAAACCAGCAGACAGTCAATGATTGTGGGAAGAAGCCTGGCCTCAATTTGTTAATGCTTTTTCACCCAACTAGATAGATAACTGGATGGCAAATGGTCTAGCACATGGGAGAAGGGCAGGGGGAATGAAAAAGGAAGCCTCACCCAACCCATAAAGCCACAGAGAAGGGGATCTTCCTACTGTTCACACAGGGAAAGGATATGATGGATGGCAGAGTGTGGGGTTCATTGCTAGACCAATGCAGAGCCTGCATCTCAGAGGAGAAGGTGGAGGGCCTCAGAATGGTGGCCTGGGACTGCTGGGTATGGGAGTACCTGCTTCTGGTTGGGTGATCCACGTCACGGCTCCGTTCACATTTCTTATCTGAAAAAGGAGGGGGTTTGATGGGACAATCTAAACCTAACATTGCTTCCTGCTCTAACACTCAATGCTTATACAAAGTGTATGGTGAGTGTGTGTGTGTGTGTTTATTGTCCAGCACAGCTAATCCTGTGTATTAAACGGTGTTAATGATCAATTTTGTGCATATAGCAGTGGGTAGAATTTTAAGGCTAAATTTATTTTCTCCATTTTACCGAAGGATTCCATGTGCCAGGCATGGGGCTAGGCACTGAATGGCATTCAAGACAGAAAGCGCTCCTTCATGGAGCTTAAACTGTGATGGGGGATACTGACAGATAGGCACTTATAGTGCATCATAATAAGTACCATGCTAGAGACAGGAACAAGGAGCCAAAGGGACCTCATCTATATTTGGAGGCCAGGAAGCTGGGCCAGTGAGGGTGTCAGAAAAGGCTTGGTGTAAGACGGGAAGGCTAAACTGAGACCTAAAGGCTAAGCTAAAGCCAGCCAGGTTGTTGGGGGAATAAGAGAAGGGAGAAGAGGGTTCCAAGAAGAGATGGGACGGCATGTGCAAAGGTCTTGGTGTGACAGAGAGACTGGTCTTTCAAAGAACTGAAAGAGTGTCAGTGTGGTGGGCTCAGGAAGGTTGACTTCTCTCAACAGTCGAAGGGTGCAGTGGACTGTTTGGAAAATTCTTTTCCAAAAATGGCCTCAGGACTCCTCCCAGTCCCACGTGCACCCCCAGGACATTGACATCCCCATCAGGCTCTTGAGGTTCTTTTCCTCCCCTTGAACCTGGGAGGACTTGTGGTGGTACTGACCAACAGAGCACAGCAGGGAAGCTACGCCTCTTGAGGCCAAGTCAGACCCAGCTACAGCTGCTGCTAGGCTCTCTCTCAGGACACTAACCCTGAGACCCAGCCACCCTGCTGTGAGGAGCCAGGCCACAGGGCGAGGCCACACAGAGCCCTGGCTGACAGCACCGGCTGAGGTCTACGGACAGCCAGCACCAACAGCCAGACATAGGAGGGAACCAGCCTACACATGACACCAGTCCTCAGCCCTGGAATTTTCCAGCTGAGGCCCCTGACACATCATGGATCAGAGACAAGCCTTCCTTGCTGTGCCCTGGGTGAATTCCTGACCCACAGAATTCATGCACACATAAACAGTTGTTTTAGACCTCCAAGTTTTGGGGTAATTTGTTACACAGCCATAGTACGAGAACAAATGTATAGATAAAGTATAGTATATTTACAAAATGGGAAACTTACAGCAAGGCGAATGAAAGATCTACAACTATATATAACAATATGGACGACTCGCACAAACATAAAGCAGCAGACACAAGAATACAAACTATGTGATTCCATTTACTTAAAGTACAAAACAGGCAAGGCACAGCTACGCTGTTACACAACAGAATAGCAGCTACCCTTGGCAAGGGGCAGTGACCGCAAAGGGCCACGAGACAGGTCTCCTGGCAGGCTGGTTATAGAGGTAACCACACACTCACGATGTAATAGAGGCACTTTTCCTAATGTATACTAAACCGCAATAAAAAGCTTTTTTCTTTTTTTTTTTTTTAAGGTTGAGAGGTAGTGTGGCAAAAACAAATGAAGGCTGAAGAGCTAAGCAGGGGTCAGATCTCATAGGGCCTTGTAAGACACCTTGGGGATTTGGGGGGACACCATTCCAGAAATACTGTAAAACTACTGAACAATTCTGAGCTGGACTTACATTTTAGAGATACCAGTCTGGCCATAGTGCAGAAAATGGATTGGGAAGGGGTGGTCTGAGTGCTGGCAGAGCAGTGGGGTGGGGTGGAGGGGTGGGGGTGACTGAAGTCCTTCAGGCCACAAGCGGTGTGAGGGGAGAGAAGAAGGCTGAGGCCAGGCTCCCCTGCCGTCGGCCCCAGAGCCCCAACCCCGAGAGGGCCCACGAGAACTTGTTATTAGTTTAGAAGTGAGAGGAATGGGTGGCGGAGGAGTCAACAACAAAACTCAAGTTTCTGGCTTGGGAAACAGGGTAAATGATGGTTTTCATGGAGATACAGATCCTAGAAGAAGGATGGGTGGTTGGAAAGGAGGCAGAGATGAAGATGATCAACTTTGGATTTTTCAGATTTGAGGACCCTGCAATACACAAGAAATCTGGTGTGAGATAGGGGGCCAAGGCTGAGAGGGTAGATCTGAACTGAAGATGTGGATTAGGCTACGGATGGTGATAAAAGCCTTGGGAAGAGAAGAGCTCACCCAGGAGAATGCAGAGGAATCCAAATCTGAGCCCCACGGGAAAGTAACAATAAAGGGACTACATTAAACACTTGTGGATGCACAGGAAGTAAAAGCAGGCAGGCAGCTAAGAATAACATTTATGATACATAGCTCTGGGGGCCACAGCAAAAAGAGAGAGAGAAAAAAAAGTCCTGAAACTATAGATGTCTCTCTGCAAAGCAACTTTTCTTGCCTTTCTGTTTTGGCTGGAAAGGAGGTAGTGCTACTGAAAGACACCTCATGACTTGGCTAAACTTAACGCAGACCTGTAAAACTATGGGCCAATTAACACTGTTCGCTTCTCCGGCCAAAGAGCAACAGAAAGTACCATTCTGCTGACCTTCTGCAGCTCCGACGGTTCTCCTCAGTTAACAGCTTGATTCCATCCATTCCCTGAACAAAGTAGGAGGAGACCCTCATGGTTATGAGTACACCCAAAATAACTTTGTGAGGTAGCTATGGGGCCTTTTCACAGACAAGGCTAAAGACTCACAGATGCTGGTCAAGGAGGGAGAATGTTCTCCAGCCTTGGCCACCGGTCGGGATTTTAAGCTTCAATTAGGGCCATCACATTCCACGTCCTGGAGGGGGCGGGTACACGGCTGTAGAAGTGGTGAGAGGGCTTGCTGGACAGACCCCAGCCCCAGCCCCACCTCGCTCACTGCCTTCACACACATCCGGGGCTCTCTTCATCCAAACACCACCCTATAAAAATGTATCACTGGTCTATAATTTTTTGGACTGGCAGGTAATTGAATCTGGCTTTCCTGGGCAAAACCAATCATCCGGACAATCTGCACCCAAGAACACTGGGCAGGGATCAGAGCCCACCTTGGCCGCCCAAAAAGGGTGTCTTCATGCAGGCGCAGCTGCCCCACTGTCTGCTCTCCACCCAGCTCGGGACAGGCCTAGCTGGCAGTGGCGCCTCCTGCCCACCTGGGGACGGCTTTTTCCAACCACTCAAGCATATTACAAAATGTTCACCAATTCCAACTCCTCCAGCTTAGGGCTTTCCAGGCTTTTTCTGAGTGTTTGGGAAATTCACAGGCACTCAGGACTAAACTTTGGGGCCTATTTTATTTGACACTCCCCCCCCAAAAAAAAAAATGCAGAAAATTTTTTTATTTTTAAAATATGTTTCCAGAACAAAATACTTACCTATCAAGACTTCTTTTTTAAACACATAAATGAGGTCAAATCATCTATACTATTTTGAAATCTGCTTTTATGTTTTAAAACACATTTTCCCTCCATGGAAATAATATAATCGCCCTCATCTCTTTTAAGAAACAGTCATATACTACTCTATTATACAGATATAATTTATTTGGCTAACTTCCTAAAGATAGACATTTAGACTGTCTCCAGTTTTTTAGTATTAGAAATAACACTACAATGAACATCTTTATACATTTATCTTTGTGCACATGTCCAGTTACATTCTTTGGGTAAATTTCATGAAGTAAAACGGCTTAGTTAAGACATGGATACTTCTTATTAACTACTACTACTAGTGCTGCTGCTACTACTACTATTACAAAAGTAATTCACTCTGGGGATGGGGCCCCCACCTTGTTTCACGCCTCTAGGGGGCAAGTCTGAGAACCCTGCTAAGGCACTGTGGAATTTAGGCTATAGTAACACATCCTGTGAAGTAAAACATCATCCTGTGGCTTGATTGTAACCCTGACATTAAAACAAAATTTGATGAACACTATCAACCTGAAAACTTTTTAAACCACTTGTGTAAAAAAAAAATCAACTAGCCATTCCTAAAAGTGATATTTTTACACCCTGAAGTCTTATCAGTAATGTTTCTTACTTCTGCTTTTGAAATCGTGTTAAAATTGTATAAAGAATACTGTTCAGTATTAAAGAGAAATGGAGAGACCATGGAAAAAAAAAAAAAAAGTAATTCACGATCTTAGTCCAAAAAAAATTCAAATTGTACAAAAGGATATAAAGGAAAATGTAAAAGTCCCAATCTAACTCCCCAGAGGTAATTACTGATAACAGTATCTTCTATGTCCTTCTGCAAAGGACATACACATTTGACAATCTCTTCCTTGGCTAGAGCCCTTTTCCTGATTCTGTGTTTTCCTCTTTCTTGGTTTACTCCCTTCCCTCATTAAGGGGGAGCACATCTCCAGGAGCTTCCTGAGAAAAGATTATGTTTTTGAGACCTTGCATATCTGAAAGTCTCACACGTCTGTGGGTGGGGAGCTGGTTGACTGGTGGTTTCCGTGCAGGGTGAACGGATGCCAGGCTGACCTACCCCCTTCTTTGTTGTCTTCACAGGCCACAGCTCACGGTTCTTCAGTTTACAGGTGTCCTTGAAAATGCGGATTGTCATTTTGGATATGTGACCTTTTACTTTTTTGCCTTCTAACTGGATCATTCTCATCAGCAAACACACTGATATTTCTCCCATTTTGGAAAAATGCCTTCTCTTGACTCCACTACCTCTGACAGCTAACTCCCCATTTCTTTGCATCGTTTTGCATCAAAACTCCTCTGAGATGTTATCTATACTTACTCCCTGCCTAATTCCTTCCTTTTTTAAAACACATTTTTATTGCGAAATACAAATATATACAGAACAGTGATAACTTTCAGAGTACGGTTTAAAAAGCAAAGTGCAAAGGAAAGGCTAAACTTGCTTATAATTGTGCCTAAGAATCTCCCCGAGTGCCTCTTTGTTGCTCAGATGTGGCCCTCTCTCTCTAGCTAAGTAAGCCACCTCAGCAGGTGAACTCACTGCCCTCCCCACTACATGGGATCTGACACCCAAGGGTGTAAATCTCCCTGGCAATGCGGGATATGACTCCCGGAGATGAATCTGGACCTGACATCATGGGATTGGGAACATCTTCTTGACCAAAAGGGGGATGCAAAATGAAATGGAATAAAATTTCAGTGGCTAAGAGATTCCAAATGGAGCCGAGAGGTCACTCTGGTGGGCATTCTTATGCACTACACAGATAACCCTTTTTAGGTTTTAATGCATTGGAATAGCTAGAAGTAAATACCTGAAACTATCAAACTCCAACCCAGTAGCCTTGACTCTTGAAGACGATTGTACAGCAATATAGCCTACAAGGGGTGACAGTGTGATTGTGAAAACCTTGTGGATCACACTCCCTTTATCCAGTGTATGGATGGATGAGTAGAAAAATGGGGACAAAAAACTAAATGAAAAAATAGGGTGGGGGGGGGGATGATTTGGGTGTTCTATTTTACTTTTTTTTTTTATTCTTATTTTCACTTTTTCTGGTACAAGGAAAATGTTTAAAAAATAGATTGGGGTGATGAATGCACAATTATATGATGGTACTGTGAACAACTGATTGTGCACTTTGGATGACTGTATGGTAAGTGAATATATCTCAATAAAATTGAATTAAAATTTCTACAAAAAAAAACATGAAAGAAAATCTTCATGATCTTGGGTTAGGCAAATTTTTCTTACATACGTACAAGCCAAAAGCAAAAATCTATAAATGAAAATAACTGATAAATTACTCTTTCAAAATGAAATGTATTATTGATACTAAATGGATTTATCTAATAATAATTATGCTGAGTTAAAGAAGTAAAAAAAAAAAAAAGTTATAGAGCAATTTTCAAAGAATGTTATGGGTTACTTGCCTACTTCCTTTCTATCTCTTTCTCCCTGAACCCACTCCGCCAGTCAGACTTCTGCCACCACTGCTCCACCAAAACTACTCACCTAGTTTTGGTGAATAGCAAGTTTTCCATGTTGCTAAAACTATCAGTCAATTTTCAATCCCTACCTTACTTGACTTCTCCGCAGGATATGCCAGAACATCCCTCCCTCTTCTTTGACAGGCTTTCTTCACTTGGCTTCAACGCTGCACCTCTCTTGGTTTTCTTCTTCTCCAAGGGTTGCTCCTTCTGTCGTTGATCCTCTACTGTTTTCTTCCTACATTCTCTCCCTTCTGAATCTCAAGGCTTTAACTACCATCTGTGTTTTTGCCTTATCTGTGCTCTAAGAAGTCCTTCCCTGCTCCAGTGACACCATGATAGTCTACGTTTTCTTCTACCTATTCATACTCTTATCTGCAATTCTTAGAGCCAGATGAGTTTTGGAATTCAGACTTTTCCAGATGTAAGAAAGATGAAGTTACATAATATCCCTGTCAACATCCAAGACAGCATCACATAACTGTACTCATAAATAGTTTTGAAGTGAACCACCAAAGGCAAGTATCACCGATGGATGTCACTTGACCAAATGATCAAACTTAACAGAACTAGTGGTGGAACTACCTGACATTAGTGTGTCTCCTGACATGATACAACGTGAGCACACAGCAACAATGCTCATAAAATCATCTTGCCAGAATGTTTAAACTGTAACTCATCAACCCTCTAGACCTAAGTTTCTATTTATAAACAGATATAAGGGAGAGAGGAGAAGGTTCAGTGATACCATGAGGAAACAAACAGACAAATACAGAATGAGGGACATTTTGTAAGTCAATTGGTTCTGGTCTTCACAAGAAGGCAATGTCTGTCTGTCTGTCTCTTCCTCTCTGGCAGACAGACATATAAAGATACACATAGATACAGACACATCAGGAGAAACGGAAAAAACAACCACCAGATGCAATGTATGAACCTTGACTAGATCTTGGTTCAAAAAAAGTCATCTAAAAAGGATATTTTTGGTCTAAACTCAAAACATCCCTCAAACTAGAATCTCTTTAAGGTCTGAGCAGAAAGCAAACAGGGTTGGGGCTAGGAAGAGGATCTAACAGGTACCCCAACATGCTGTATCATGGGGAAGCCCCCCTAAAGAGGGAGAGGAGTAGAAGGAAGGAGGGGCTGGGCCTGGAGTGGGGCCTCTGGCACGTCTCGCTGTAATGCCTGGGGAGGGCTCTGCTCGCAGATGGCTTGAAGCAGGTGAAAGATGTATCCCAAATCAGGAGAATGGTTATTCTCAAGTCTGCTGTTTAAGTGAGGGAACTGCCTATATATTTTTCCTTTCCCCTCCAAAGTTATTTTACTCTGAATAGATGCATTTAGCGAAGTGGAAAGTAAAATTAAAGTTTGGAAATCAATTTAGAATCAATGATTCCCTGTCTTGTGTTCGTATAGGGCTTTGTTTCTGCCAGTATTTCAAAACTTATCACAGTCTTTTTTCTTTTTGTTAGAGCAGTTGTAGATTTTCAGAAAAACTATGCAGATAGTACAGAGTTCCCATCTACTGCCCCCGTCCCACTGCCTGAATTCTCTATTTTAACAGTTTGCATTAGTGTGGTGCCTTAGTTACAAGTGATGAAACAATATTATAATTATACTATTAACTATAGTCCATAGTTGACATTAGGGTTCTCTCTGTATTGTACAGTTCTATGGCGTTTTTTTCCCCCTCTTTTTGTCCTGGTAACATATATATCACCTAAAATATCCCATTTTACCCACTTTCAATTACACAAATCATGATGTAAATTACATTCAGAATGGTTTCATGATCTGTCTTGCATATTTTATGCACATGTTTTCATCTCCCACACTAGATTGTTCCTGAAGGCAAACAATATGTCTCATTTATTTCTGTATTCTCCATAGTAACTCATAATAACAGGTATTCAATAAACATATATTGAGTGAGGAAAAAACATTTGGGGATAAATAGGGAAATCTGAATATTGACTGGAAATTAGATATTGTGAAGCTATTGTTTTATACACAGATAAATGTGACAATATCAGCAATTTATTTCAAATGATTCACCAAGAAAAGGAAAGACACACACACACACACACACACACACACACACACACTTATATTAAGCAAATATAGCCAAATGTTAATAAGTGTTGAATTTAGGGGGATCCACTGTACTATTATTTTAATTTTTCTGAATGTTCGGAATTTTTTATAATAGCAGTTTGAAAAAACTCTGCAGTGAAATATATGATATTCACATTAAGTAGGATAAATAAGTAATTATAAATAGCTTCACACAGCTCAAGTTCTGCTGCCACATGGATTATGAAAAAGCTTTTGGTTGTCAGAGCTTTCTGTACTTCAGATTCGTGGATAAAGGATGGTGGACCTGTATAAATTCTGTGTTGTTACTGTTCTCATTTAGGCCTTTAATCCTTCTAGAGCCCACACTGTATGTGTTATTAAGTGGAGATCTGATTTATTTCTTTATATCTAGCAAGTCAATTCTATCAACACTATCTACTAAGCAATCCATCCTTTCCCCACTCATTTGTGGTACCCCTTTATAGCAATTAAGTTCCCACATATAGTCTGAGATCTTTACTCTCTTCCATTTGTCTGTTACCTGTTCTTGTACAGACACCAGATTGTATTTAGTAGTATGGCTTGGTAGCTTGCATTATTTGGTGCAGAAGTCTCCTTTCTTTTCTTGTTTTTTTTTTTTTCTGAAGGTTGACTTAGTTACTCCAAATAAAAGTTTCTCAAAAAAATTCAGTTAGAATTCTGAATGGGATTGTACTTGTAGCAGAGTGTGTTTTCCAAAGAAAGCTGCACCAATATATATCTCATCCCACATGCTCTTTGTGATGCTGCTGTCTCTCGATCGAGGAGTGGGGTCTACGTTCCGTTCTCCTCTCTCCCACCTTTGCACCTGCCTCGACCACTAGAATAAGGAAGAGGTGATGTTGTATGCCTTCCAAGGCTAGGTCATAAAAGGTGATATGGCTTCCATCTTGTTCCTTCTTGAGACATGCACCTTGGGAATTCTAAGCCAACAAGAAAGAATTCCAGCTAACTTGATGGCACCATGCTGGAAAGATCGTGAGGAAAGCTTACATAGAAATACGGATGCCCAAGAAGCCCACCTCTACCAGCACCCAGCTATTTGAGTCTTCCCAGACCAGGCACCAGGCATGTGAAATTTTTGAGTTTATCCCAGCCACAGCCACCACCTGAGTGCAACCTCACAGGAGGCACACAAACGCCCGACAGAGCCACTCCCAAATTACTGGCTCACAAAAACCATGAGAAATAATGATTATTGTTGTTTTAAGCTATAAAGCTTCGGAGTAACTGGCTACCCCATAGTTACTGGGATAGTACTGAATTTATGAATCAATGTGGGAGGGAGATTATCGCCTTTTTAATATTAGGTCCAGTGCAAGAATATAGAAGACTTATCCATTTATTTGGATCATCCTCTATATTCTTTATTAAGGTTTTCAAGTTTTCTCCCATGGAGGTTCTATATATTCTTAAGTCAATACCAGAAACTTTATGGTGTCTGCTGTTATGATTTCATTTCTTATATTTCTAGTTGACTATTGCTGGCATAGAGAAATGAAATTGGATCTGATGGATTGATCTGCTAGATCTCGTATCTTGTACTATTTCTGACAGTTTGTTGATTCTGATTACAGTCATGTAAAAATAAAAAATGTTATCTCTTCCTTTCCAATCTTCTCATTAATTTCTTTTTCTTTCCTTACGTGTTGGTGAGGACCTCCACTATTATGTTATAAAGTTTCTTCCACTGAATATAATGTTGGCTGCAGATTTTTATTTTCACATGACTGTTGCAGAACAATATGTAGAGCATGATGCCTCAGAAAATAAAGGCGCATATACATGCTTGCACAAGTGGGAGCACGGACACACGTCTGAGTGGAGACGCCCAGGTTTCACGATGGCTACCCGGTTACCCACAGGAGTAAGACTAGGAGTGAAGGAGGGACCATCGATCAGGTTCTATTTTAAACACTTCTGTACTGTTTGATTTTGTGACAATGAACTCAAATTACCATCATAATTACAAAAATCAAAAAAGATTTTTTAAATTAAATACCTCCCCCTCTACCCCAATTACCCCTGCCCCTCAGCTAAAAGCCATAGGTTGGGATTCTAGTAAGAAGGTATAGCCAAAAGTCTGGGCCCAGATGTGTGGTCCTAACAGAAAAACCTGGAGGAGTGAGCAGTCAGTGGCAGTACTTGGGGGCCACTGGCCACGGCAGCAGCACAGCGCCTCTTGGTTGGCAGACTGTTCTGAAATGAGCAGCCAAGAGCCTCCCCAGGCTTTCTTATCATTTTTGCTCTCTTTCCCCTTCTCCATTCTCAGCTCTGGCCGCCTGCATTTAGCACATGCAATACTATAATTATCGAGGCAGTGGGATTGGTAGAATGTCTCACTCTCTGAAAGCACATGCCCTTCTTTCCTTATTTGAAGCCACTAAGCAAGGCCACTGGAACATGGCCCATCTCTCACTGAAGATAAGGTGAGAAATATACCAGCAGCCCCCACAAAAAGCAGAGTTTGCTCAGGCTGAGCTCACTGAGTGCTGGATTCCTGCATGGGCAGGCCCGTAACCCATGTGCGCCAGCTGGCCTAGCTCCCGACTGCGCTCTGCGGGGTCCTCGGAGGAGCACAGGACAGGGCCGGCGGTCAGTCCTTCCCAAGAAGACCCTTCGGTCTCACCCATGCAAGTACACCAGGTGCCAAGAGTAGCTAGACAGCCTCACTCTCTCCTCGCAGCAGCTCACTTAGCTTTTCGGTCCACCCAGGAGAATGGTGGAAGGGGGAGGAGCAGTAGGAAGGAAAAATAACAGTGGCCCACATTTCTGAAGCAACTTCTCCGTGCATGGTTTGGGGCATTTTATTTGCACAATTGCATTTCATCCTAGAACCCTTGCACAAGGCACCACTACTATGCCCACTTCACAGATTAGGAAATTGAGGCACAGGGAGGTGAAGGTCAGAGAGCTAGTGAAAGAGACTGGAGCCAGATCCCAACCCAGGCAGACTGACCTCAGAGCCTGGCAGACTGGCCCCTGGCCCAGGACAGGATGGGGGTGAGTGTGTGGGGTGGATACACAAACAGACAAACCATAAAGACAGTGTTTTGATACAATATCAGGCCCTTATCTCAGAGTTTGGTAAATGGGTGACTCAAGGTAGGGGAGAAGTTTCTAGGAATAATATTCTTATACCCTTTGAATCATCTAGAAATACACAGGAAGAACTATAAGAATGAAGGGAAATGGATCCCTGTATTTTAACAAAAATGCTCAATGGACCATCTTCATTCCTTCTTCTAGTTCCAATAGCATGAGGGAGGCAGATGCCACACAGTGAGGTCACAGCCAACTCACAAGGAGGCCACTTTCTCTCACTCCTTTATTAAGTGGAGAACAAAGGCAGTGACTGCTTTGTGGCTGGAGCTTCCCCTTCTCACTCTGACCCCAACAGGAACATCTGCCCTGTGCTCCCAAGTAACCACCCCTCCTGCAATTACAGAACCTCAGCATCCACAAACTCATGCCACCACTCAGCTCTCAAAACCACTTGCGCATTATTTTCATTTATTTATTAATTCAAACACTTTTAAGACTAGAACAAGGTTTCTGAGCTAAAGTTGAAAACATACAAACAAAATACCACCATATATTTTTTTCAGATATGCAACCTACACACATATCCAAGGCAAGTGGGCATCAGAGATGTAGGGGACAGTGTAATATTTGCCAGATGTACTGGGTGGAGCCCGGCTGTCTCAGCTGCAGAGGTGACTACCCCTGTCTGCAGGAATGAGCACACCCACCTAAACCATGTCCCCGGCCTCCTGCCCAGGCCTCCTCCACAGAACCACTTGCAGCACCCTCCATCCCAAGTGGAGGAAAGGGCCAGTACCTTCCAGAGTCTGGCTAGAGGTGTCCAACTTGCTGCTGAGGCTGTGTGGTAAGGACGGACATAAGCAGGGAGCTGAAAACATGTGCATTCTCATCTAATTCAGTAAGACACTAGACAAATACTAGTGTTTCTGAGTCTCCATTTTATCCCCTGTAAAGAGAGGGGGCTAGTTTATGCCTCTAAGATTCCTTCCAATCCTAAGACTTAAAGATTTAACGTTAAGGATTATTGTGGTATTTCTTGACTATCGAGGGTCCCCTCAGGGGGAAGTGCCAAGAGAACCCTGGGTTCCTCTGCCCCTGGAGAAAGGTAGCACTCTTCCCATGCAGCAAAGGGAGATGGAAGCCCTAAGCCCTCAAACATGGTAAATGTTCCAAAATATTTTCAGAACTGACACCCCAGTTCAAAGAAGGCCTAAATCAGAAAAGGAAAGGAGGTACTTGCAATTCACAAACAGTCTGTTAAACCTCAGAAGACTACTCTGCATTCCTCCTCCATGCTATGAATAGCCAGGCCCTCTGACACCTCTGCTCGGACCACCGTGCGGCATCCCCACCCACCCACCCCGTACCAAGCCTCCAGTACCTACAGTGACCTCAAGGACAAAGGCTCACATAGAGATTAGCTGCCAAGAGACTGCTATGGGGGTACCCAGCTCCTGGATGGCTCTCAAACATACCTACTGCTGTAAAGATAAGAGGATAAAATAAACTCAGGTGCAAGTGGCCAAAGCTGCTCTGAAAAGGTAAAGTCAGATTCTGTATTTGTATACTCTTACTTGGCTCTTTTCATTTACCCTTTCTGATAAATGGCTCAGTTTATCACACTTCAGCAACTCTCAATTTTAGCAAAAGGTCAAAGTATCGACCATGAGCTACTGCAAGTGGAAACTTCTCCAGCTGCCTTCAGACATGCCTTGAGAGGGTCTATGGAGGGAGTAATAATTCCCAAGAGACCGAGATATGCATTTTCTGAAGAGATATGGAGTGTCAACCTCTGTTACCCTAATCTGTCCGGGTTAGAAGTGGACAGCACTTCTGAACAGAACAACTACAGGGCGCTACCTTTCTTCTGAGAACACTCTTAAGTTTCTAAGCATGTTGTTCAAGATGAGATGTAACAGGTCTGTCAAGGCAAGTTTTTAAAACTGCCTCAGTTGTTCTGAAGTGACTGCACAGCCACATGCCTAGATTGTTTTAAGCAGCACAACATTGAGAATATTTTTCCACTGATACTGTGTCAAGCCAAAGCATAACCTAATCTTAAATTTCTCACAGATTGATTTGAGGGAAATACAATGTCAAGCAGCACATTCCACAGTCTCAGCAGCCAGGCCCTTGGAAAAGGGGCCCTTGCACAGTACCACTACACTTAGGCTAATTTTGATTAAAAGGCCTCAGCTAGATCTCATGATGTTACACAGAAGCTGATTCCTCAAATTAATACTTTAAACCAAGTTGGTAGCAAGATGATTAATTCTGTTAAGAAACCGGGTGGAGGGAAAGTCACGTTGAGGCGTGAGGAGCAATTGAGAAGTCTCACATTTTGTATTTCTGATGAAGCCATCAAAAACCCTGACAAAAATAATAAGAAATAAAATAAAATAAAATAAAATAAATAAAATTAAAATAAAGTAATAAAATAAAGTAAAATAAAAACAAAAACCCTGACAGTGAGAATAAAAGAACTATATTCACCCTGCTGGGCAGCTTATTGAGATTTTCCTTCTTCATTTCTTAGCCTCTTCTTCTGGCAAGTAGGAAAACTTCAGTACCCTCATAGTAAAGAGGAGAAAAGAAGACAGGAGTTCAGAAGTCTCCCCAAAAAATCAAGGATGTAGCCAAGATTAAAATTGAGGTTTCCTGATTCCTACATTTTCCTTCAAATTCTTCAAGACTTCCTTCTCTGAAACTGGTATGCTAGGGTGGATTTCATAGTCCTGGTATCGAATGTAGAGCTAGGATATATTTTCCCACTTCTGCCACAGGCAAGGTGGGACTGCACTAACTTAGTAAATTGCTTTATCACCTTGACTTAGCAATGGCAATTCCAAGCACTTCCAGGTTTTCCACAATTGAGAGAGGATCCTCATGCCCTAGACTGTACCAAATAATCAAACCAGGATTCTAGTCACATACCCTTCCCAAACTGTCTAATCTCCTAGGCTTTGTAAATGCAAAGGAGTGAAGGGAGAAATGGGGTGAGGGAGGGCGGGCAAAGGGTGGGATGAAGGATTTGACTTCCAACTGTCAAATCAAACAAAGCCAGCCTGAAGGAGAGAACAGAGGAATCAAATCCATCAGCCCAAGATCCTTAGTCCACTTTTAAACTGATTTATACCATTACAGGTAGAATAAAAACCACAAGCTTTTGGCTCTAAACACTTCTATGCTTACGTCTAGAAATGGAAGGATCAAATAAGGCCTGAGAACAAACTTCAGTAGACTGGAATCTTCTGATGGCAGAAAAATGCTCCCAGGCGATCTAAGCCATCTCACCACAAACAAAATTAGAAGACTATAGTTTTCTCTGTTACCCCCACAGTAGATCCTGGTCTCCTTGGCTTATGTTGTTCTTTTTTAAATTCTGCAGCTATCTGATGCCATGCTACAAGAGAGAAGGATAACTGCAGAGCGCATGTAATGAGACCTAGAACCTAATCTGAAAACAGTTCCCATAGCAGGCAGTTCCTTGGGCTCCCCCTATCACAGGCAGGTCTGGGACATTTGAGGGATTCATCCTTCACTGCTCCTAAACGCTCACGCAGCTGGAGATCAAGGCCAGTATCTAGTCATTTCGATTCAAATATGAAAAGCCTAGCAGGTAGCAGCCCCTAAGATAGAAAATGTTTGGCAGCAGCTCAGAAACAGAACAAGGGAAAACCAAGGTGCCTGCACACTCTCAACTAAGGCACGCATTTCCTGGGTGGCAAGACATGATTATTTAAAGAAAAGGAAAGGGACCACAAGAATGTGCAACAACATTCCTGGATCCAGCCAGTTGAAGCTGCACCCAAAGCAGGCATCAGTGCTAATACCCTCTACTCTCTAAACTCTTAATCTCACCTGTGATCAAGTTACCAAATTCAATCCCAAAGCTTCTTACCTAAGTACCAAAGCCACATGGTGAGATCTGTTACTTAATTTCTGCCCAACTGCTCACACGCAGGGTTAGGACCCTCCTTGTTCAGCAGGGCTCCAATTCTTTTCAACCCTACTATGGTAGCCATTCCAGGCATTTCCATTTCCACCACTGCTTTCACTCTTGAGAGGCCTTGTCCACTCTGTTCTTCCTGCTGTCTGCGGTGGTGGTGGGCAAGCAGCTTAGGGGAACTAATCCTTGGACTTCACAGTTCTTGCTGTATTATGCTCAGAGCACCTCTCGCAAGCAATGTTACTGAAACCCAATAAAGAAAAAGCTGCACACCATTGATGAAAAGAACCCACCTAATGGGGACAGCTCCAGGCTTGTACTGCAGAGAAGGAAAAGGAAAAAGGGCGGGCCTAATACTAGTGTATTTGCAGGAGGAAAAGGGCTGGAATAAGGGTTCTTGTCTTCTCTGGGGCCCCACATTTGTTGAGGGGGCTTCCAATGGCATTGGTCCCTAACCTTATCCATACACAGCCCATTGCTGAAACAGGAGTTTCCAAGGCAGACCGAAAGGACCAATTCCATCACCAACCTCCCAAAGCAGCTGTTTGTAACAATCCTGGGCCTGGGGAAGATGAATCCCTCAATTGTTTTTGAAGTTTTAATTTTCACTTATAAAGTTTTTTCAGTCCTATGCACTAATACCTTGGACTTTGGAACCAAAAATCTTGAGGTGAAAGAGATCCAGAGTAAGCACACAAAACAAGAGAATGAAACTGGTCTTTCTGTTGTCCTGAGCCAGCCAACATCTCCTGCTGAGGGCTTTAGTTTCAAGCTTTCTTCTTCAAACCCCTCTCAATCCAGGATCAAAATCATTCGTTTTACTAACATCCAGGTGTCAATCAAACATGGTGATTCTTTTTTTTTTTTATTAAATTCAGTTTTATTGAAATGCATTCACACACCATACAATCATCCATGGTATACAATCCACTGTCCACAGTATGATAAGATAGTTATGCGTTCATCACCACAATCTATCTCTGAACATTTTCCTTACATCAGAAAGAACCAGAACAAGAATGAAAAATAAAAGTGAAAAAAGAACACCCAAATCATCCCCCCATCGCACCCCATTTGTCCTTTAGTTTTTATCCCCATTTTTCTACTCATCCATATACCAGATAAAGGGGGTGTGATCCACAAGGTCTCCACAATCACACTGTCACCCCTTGTAATCTCCATTATTATATAATTGTCTTCAGGAGTCCAGACTGCTCGGTTGGAGTTTGGTAGTTTCAGGTATTTACTTCTAGCTATTCCAATACATTAAAACCTAAGAGGTATTATCTATATAGTGCATAAGAATGTCCACCAGAGTGACCTCTCGACTCCATTTGAAATCTCTCAGCCACTGAAACTATTTTGTCTCATTTTGCATCCCCCTTTTGGTCAAGAAGATACTCTCAGTCCCACGATGCCGGGTCCACATTCATCCCTGGGAGTCATATTCTGCATTGCCAGGGAGATTTACACCCCTGGGAGTCGGGTCCCACGTAGAGGGGAGGGCAGCGAGTTCACCTGTCGAGATGGCTCAGTTAGAGAGAGAGGGAGCCACATCTGAGCAAAAAGAGGTACTCAGGGGGAGACTTTTAGGCACCATTACATGCAAGTTTAGACTCTCCTTTGTGGTAATGAGCTTCATAAGGGCAAGTCCCATGCTGGAGGGCTCAGCACATCAAACCGCCAGTCCCAATCAAACATGGTGATTCTTACTGAGGAAACAAATAAGAAAACAATACTCTGTGCCCATCTATAATTATATTTAAATAACCACACTAAATCCCATATAGATCAGAACTGGCTTGGCACGAGGAAATACAAAACAAGCATTTGAATCATGCTGGAGTCAAAGGAGGAGGGGAAGTGAAGGAGGATGGCAGGGTGGAGATAAAGAAATCATGAAGCCATCTGATATGTTTTCTGAAACAGGGAAACCCCAGGAGATTCTGAACAAACCTTAAGGAAAATATAACAGCATTACTCCGAGGAGAAACGCCATCCTAACCTACAACCCTAATCTTGGGTTCCAGTTACTGAACTGAAAGATGCCACAGGACTGAAAACATCAGGGCGAAGACAATTTTCTGCCCCTGAGATCTCTGGAGAAAAGCTGGAGGTGGAGTGTCTCCCACGTGGAGCCGGGAGTCATCTCTTTCACCATCCGCAAGCTCTTCAGGGTCCTTGGGCTGCCCCTTTACAGGTGCTCATTTGTCTTGGCTCATTTGTCTTCGCTACCAAATGACCTCAGCCCACAGCAGGACGCTTACCTGCTCTTCAAAGGAAACTTAGTGAACACTTTTATCTGCTTGCCCCCTCACAGGGGAATCAGTCCAAGAGCCACAGCAATGCCTGCTGGGAAATTTTACCTCTTAACAAATAGGAGGGCACCAATTGATTCTCAAAGCAGCAAACAGGAGACACTCAACTCACTCTGACTTGGTTAACTGTAAAAACAAGGGACGTCTGTGTATTGCAATCCTGCTGCCTTATTTTTCCGGTACTAGAATGGTGAGAGCCAGGGAACTCTGCATTCTTCAGCTGCTTCTCAAGGGATCCCCCGTGGTTGGGAGGTGGAACTTATTGGCATTAAGAATCCCAATCATGAGACAACTCCACGGAATCTAACAAGTGAAGACTTGTCTCCTTCCACACCATACTACTTGAGAACTTCAATATCAGTTAAGTCTTTATACAAACCTACAGTTTCCATTCCTTTTAAAGAGGTGCAATACCACTTTATTCTTTAACTGAGAAAGGTAAACACCAACCTCAGACAGGCTTATATATACTCTCAAACCTGTTCACAACCATTGGAACTTATGAGCAGCATTATCACTGAAAATGATGGAATCCTCAACCCAATACCCTATTTCCAGTGTCTCTGCCCTGAGCTGCCTGAAAAACCTCGAACAAACAGCCACTGGGAGAAGGGCCTTTTCCTCTGCCAGGATCTATGAGAGGAAAAGGTTTCTTTTATAGGTCAACTTCCTTAAGACATGGCAAGGATTCCAGTTCATCTCAATGGAGCCTTAAATTTCAAACCCAGAAACAAACAAACAAAAAACAAACAAACAAAAAATGAGCTCTAAAGTGATAGGGAGGGGACCTACAGAAATAACATCAGCTATTAGTAGCCAAAATGACTATGGTCCTCAGAATTTTCCTCAACAGCAGATATTACAGATTACATATCATCTGCCTGCTCATTAAAGGAATTGACTTAAATTCTGAGCAGCTCAGGGACAGCTTTAAGTCACTGGCTAGCCAATGTTTACTGAGGAAACACCGGAGCAGAAACATTACCGTATTCTTTGAAGCTTGTGATGCAAGAGACAACCTCTTGGTCCTTCAAAGATGAACCCAGTTAGAGAAGAAAGCTAATTTCAGTTGGAAAGGGAATAATTATCCCTGCCGTTCTGCATGTTCACACTGTTATTCTGTAACATGAAAGTCCTTTCATCACCAAGTCACTTGGAGAGCTAGGTAGGGGTGAGGTCGACGGGTACTGGCACTCGGAGGCCCTTCCAGCAGAAGTGTGGCTCCAGGGAGTGGCGGGAGGGGGTTTCCTCCTCGGGACGAGTAGCTGGTGCTCCCACAATGCCTTTGGCCACGTGGGCAGAGGGAAAGGCCTTTCGACCAAAGGGCCAAGCAGAGCCCCTCATCAAGCCTGCAGCCTTCCCCAGAAGACTCTGCTCTTAGAGTCCAGAACGTGACTCTGCAGGCAGCACAGAAAGTGCTGTGGACCAGGTGCTTCCCAGAGAGCTACGTGGGACCTTCGGTCAGGGCCCTGGTTCTCCCACAAGAAGTACGACTCTAAATCCTACACAGGGAACTGGAAAAAAGGTGTGGATGAGCACAAGGGAGAGTGGTTCCAAGTTCTACTAAGCTAGCGTTACCACTTTATTTAAATAAGAGAAACAGTTCCTTTAGAAACATTAAAAAGGAGAAAGGGGGAAAGTCCAAATGAGGTTCCCACACTTCTCAGTTCACTTCCTGCCTCAGTGCCGGCTGGGACAACGCCTGGCCCTGCCTGTCAGGGGAGGGAAGCCACCTCTCTGTAAATGACCCGTGCCTGTTAACAATGGGCCTTCTCTCTGCATTTGCTCTGGGGCGTAGATACAATCATAGTAACAGGTTCATCAAGACATCTTGCTCCTTTAATTACTGTTCTAAAGCAGGAAGGCTGCCCAGGGGAGAGCGACCAAGTAGAGAGTCAGAGCTTCTTGTTCAGACTTGAAAGGCCAGGTGTGCAAAGGTGCAAGCCAACACGGGTGGGAAACCTTCCAACCGACAGAGGCAGTGAAAGCCAAGGCACCATTTCCATGGCACAAGGTTCACACCAGGGAACTTCAGATGGGGGAGATGGTCAGGGAAGCACAAAGTGCTAGTATTTATTATCTGACTGGTAAATTATGAAATCCCACTCCGTAAGAATAAACCGTAATGACTCCTTACAACACAGTGAATCCTATTGTGAACAATGGACTTGTTCTTTCATGAACTGTAACAAATGTACCACACCAATCCAAGGTATTAATAATAGTGTGGTATATGGGAACTCTGTATTGTATGCATTATTTTAACTTCTCTAATTAAAAAAAAAAAATTGGGGGGAGAAAAGAGTTAGAAGTGCCTGAGAGAGCAGAGTCAAGGCTGGTGAACCCAGCACAAGGCCTGGAAAGCCACGGAAACTGCAGTCAGCCTCTGCCCTCTGCCCCCACGGCTGGGCCCCCTGGGGAATCTGCAGAGGATCTTGGGAGGACGGCTCACCAGATGGGAAACGAGAGCCAGGCCAGTGTCCAGCCTGCCCTTCCAGCCACAGGACACCTTCTGAGGTCAGGAAAGCAAGCAGAGAGCAGTCACGGCACTGGGGAGCAGGGCGGTGCCAGCTCCTTCCAGCAGGGCTCCCTCAATTCAACTACAGCTCAGAGCAAGAACCCTGAAAGGACCCCGCCCCTCGCAACAAGAGTTTCTTGGTTTTATTTTCCTTCTCCAAACCAAAACTGCTGAAGTCAGGAACTTCATTTCTCAATTAGCACAGTTAATGAGGTCCTTCCCACTCTGGAAGACAAATGTAGGGTCAAGGAAAAGCACATGTAAAAATGCTCTGCTTGTTGAAATGCGCACAGTATGCCCATTACTTTCCCCATGGGCCTCTGCCATTTCCACAGGAACCACAAAGCCAGAGGAAACTAAAGGGCCTGTGGGGGAAAAGTACAAAGCACACTGTCAACAAGAAGGGGAGAACTAATCTAAAATGGAAGCAAATCTATTAGCTAAAGGAAGAGACACACATAGAGCAGTGAAAAGCAAAATTCTGACCAGGGCTTGTGAAGTCTCTGTTATCACCAAAGGGAACATAATGGAAGAATCAAGGCACCCTGGGGCAGCCATGGCTGGGGACAACCAGGTAGACCCTCAAGGGTCTGTTCTAAAGTCTGGATTTTCTTGCATACGCGACTTGTGTATTCCAAAGTACTAACTAAGCTGAGTTTATGAGGAAATAGCTTGATTTACATGTGCCAAATGTGCATATATACAGAGTTGTGTTTGGTGGCAGGAGGCACACCTATGATGGAGATTATGGATGCAAAACGAGGAAAACCTCAGGGCTCACAGGTAGTCCTTGATAACTGCAGACACCGGCATCTTTCCAGACAGAATCCTCAAGTTAAACAACGTAACGTTTTTTTAACCCTCTAATACCACCTTATATGTATATTTAGATAATTGGTGTTTGATTTGTTGGTTCTAAGTGCCCTGCTGAATTAATATTATAAGGTAGACGAAGTGAGTTCAAATCCCCTTGGTTTCCTCCAGGATATAAAAATAGAGCTTCAGGAAGGCAATATGCCTACTGAGGGCAGGACACTTCCACACAGTCACCAGCTCTGTTTTAAGGCTTTAAATTTGTGCTCCAAAGAAGCAGAATCACAGAGGAGAGACTGCAAAGATTAAAACTGCATTTGGTAAGATGTATCAAAACAATGAGGATAGTCAATGGATGGAGGGTTGCACAGATGAACAGCTTATGATTAAGCAGATAAATTAAAATGTTGATTGCAGGGCCTAGGTGGTGTGAATCCAGGCGTTCACCACACAATTCTCTCAATTTTACTATCTCTGGCAGGCCTGTCACTTGAGGATGAAGCTGGCCTTGCCAGAGTGAGGGTATCAGTCACACCACTGAAATCAGAGGGCCTGGCCTGGCCTTAAACAAGCCTGCTGGTCTGGAGAAGGCCTGTCTGGTCACCGAGCATTCTCTACAAGGATGTGCATCAAAATCACCCTGATCAAAATCAGGGGACTTTTACAAACAACTCTTGCTTGGGTCCCACTGAAAGTTTACTGACTCACAATTTGAGTAGATGGGGTGATATAATGTTCTACATCTCAATAGGAGTTTGGGTTGTGCTGGCATATGCACTTGTCAAAACTCAGAATGCACACTTAAATGTGTGCATTTCATTGTATGTAAATTTTACTTCAAGAGAAAAAAAGCTGTAAACAAACACTGAACCCCAATTAATGGTATACATGTTGAAATATTTAGAGGGACGTGTTCAGATGCCTGCAATTTATTTTGAAATGCATCGAAAAACAAGATTGGTGGCAAGAGGAGTGGCTAGATGAATAGATATGTGATAAAGCAAGCACAATAATAAAAAAAGACATTTGAGGGGGTTGATGGTAGAGGTGGTATTGTGGCTGGTCCAGCACACAAGTACTTTTTAAAAGTTCCTCAGATGGATTGAGCAAACAGTGGTGCTCCATACCACGAATACGACTTAGCAATAAAAAGAAACAAACTATTGATAAATGCAACAACCTGGGTGGATCTCAGGGTAATTACGCTGAGTGAAAAAAGCCAACCCCAAAGGTTACACACTGCAGGAGTCATTTCTATAGCATTATCGATACGACAAAATTATAGAAATGGTGAACAGATCAGGGTTACCACGGGATTGGGATGGGGAGGTGTGCCAGTTTGGATATATTCTATCCCCCAGAAAAAGTCATGCTCTTTAATGCAATCTTGTGGGGGCAGATGTATTAGTGTTGATTAGGTTGGAATCCTTCAACTGAGTATTTCCATGGAGCTGTGACCCACCCAACTGTGAGTGACACCTTTGGTTAGGCGTGACCTCTGATTGAATGTTTCCATGGAGGTGTGGCCCCAACCATTCAGTGTGGGCCTTGATTAGTTCACTGGAGCCCTATAAAAGCTCAGACAGAGGGAGCTCACTGTTTGCTGCAGCTGCTGAGAGACATTTTGAAGATGGCAGATGAAAGCTGACATTTTGGAGAATGCCATTTTGCAACGCCAATCTGGGAGCAAGTAAACGCCAGCCATGTGCCTTCCCAGTTTAACAGAGGTTTTCCAGATGCCAGTGGCCTTTCTCCAGTGAAGGTACCCTATTATTTATGCCTTACCTTGGACACTTTATGGCCTTCAGACTGTAACTTTGTAACCAAATAAACCCCCTTTATAAAAGCCAATCATTTCTGGTGTTTTGCAAAACCACAGCATTAGCAAACAGGAACAGGAGGTGAGGAGGGAATAGGCAAGGGTAGCAGGAGGGGTCTCTGTGGAGATGGAACAGTTCTGCATCTTGATTGTGGTGGGAGTTACACAAATCTACACATGTAATAAAACTGCATAAAGCTATATACACACAAATGGGTGTATGTAAAACTGGTGAAATCTGAAGGTCTGTGAATTGTACCAATATCAATTTCCTGGTTTAGATGTTGTTCTCTAGTGATGTATGTTACCACTGGGGGAAATTGAGAACATGGGATCACTGTGTACTATTTTTGCAACTTCTTGAGAATCTATAATTATTTCAAAATAATAAGCTGAACAAAAGTTCTTCAGATGATTCCAAAACATATCCCTGGTTAAGAATTACCAGTTTAATCTAACTACTCACTGTAGAGACAAAAAACCTGAAACCCATGGAGGTTTCCATATCACAAAAAACTTTATCTTCTAATCCTAAAACTAAAGGAAAGTTAATCAATTACCAAAAATATTAATTACTACTTCTGAGCCATTTGTGCCTAAAAACACCATCTCTTCCTTCCTTGGGATAGTAATCAATCTTGGTTTTACATTAAAATATTAGGATTGAGATTATCCAAACAGATAATTTGGGGGGAAAAAATGAGAGGTTGAATGGGCCAAAAGGGGAACAGATGTTTTCTACAGTTACATTAGAGCAGCTGCAAATTTGCAAACTGAAAATTATAGAGAAGTTTGTCAAAAACTATTTCACATCCACCACATACAAGCCTGGGTTTGTCAAAATGGGGTTCTCTCAGCTCTGAGAGCTCCTAAACCATTATTTGCTAGTAAATTTCAAAAGAAGTAGGAGGGAGGCATGCTCCAGACACAGCTGTTTCCATCTGTTGTTGAAAATAAGATCCTGTCTAAAAAAAGAAAATGTTAAAAGTCATAAATCCTTCAAACTACAACCTCAGCAGGGGAATGAAGAAAGATTCTTTTCATCTTTTTAAAATCAATAACATTGTTGCAGCTTAATCAGATTGAAAAGAAAACCACACAGACGTATTAAAATGCGGATGTGCTGATGCCCTTAAGAACTGAAAGCTTTAAGCAAAACAAGTAACTTCTGCTACTTCACTATGCTCCCTACTACTTTCCACCATTCTACTCCCTCTCTAATGCCCAATTACTAAAAAAAAAATAATTTGTAAGACCTTTGTAATCATTGTGAATAATAATATGGGAGCTAAGATTCCAGGATTTGCTAAATGATGAGAAAGGTGTCAACTTTAGTCACCTGCTGAAAGCTCACGGAGGGTAAACTTTTTAAGCCCTATAAACAAACTCTTTAAAGTGCCAAGTCTCAATTTGGAAAATGAAAATCAGGGGAACTTCCAGTTATAGCAAAATGGTGCCTAGAAAACCAGAAAACCCTAGTGCAACAAATATTTAATACTATTGGAGAACAAAAGAGAGAAGTGGAAATCCCCAGGTGCCAGAAACAAAAGAGGAGGTGGAAGTGGGGAAAGGAGACTTGCATCCCTTGTGAAAGATGAGCTCACAGTCAAAAATTACAAAACACGGGGGAAACAATCTACCATGGGTAGGAATCAGAAAACAACACAATCTGACAGATCCTGTAAAATAAATATACTTAAAGATTAGACATAAGAGAAGTATTCGAAATTCCAAAGAAATAATAAGATACTATTAAAAGAAGGAAGGAAGAAAGGAAAAGGCAGGCAAGAAAAAGAATTAAATAGAATTAATGGAAATGAAAAGGATAGTCATTAAAATAAAAAATTCAATGAATGTAAAGATTATCAGTGGATTCTAAAACCCAGTAGGTCAAAGCAAAGATTATTGGGAAGTTGGGCATCACAACATCTCTGAATTATGAACTACACATTATTCACTAATCATAAAGGGGAGAAGGTATCTTCACCTAGAAGATACCACCTTAACCAGTAATCAGTGGGACAAATCCACATCATCGTATGATGTGATGGGAAGGAAACAACATTGTCTATGCAGTCCTTTTGCCAAAAATGTTGAAACTGAATCTAACCATGAGGAAACAACCCACAAACCCAGATGGTGGGATATTCTACAAGACAACTGGTCAGGACACTTTAAAAATGTCAATCTCATGAAAGGAAGGGAGGAAAAAAAAAGGCAGAAGGAATGTTTCAGATTAAAGGAGTCTAAGGAGTGACAACCAAATGTGCCCCTGATTAAATTCTGGATTAAAAAATAAAAAGCCATAAAGGATATTTTGGAGGCAACTGGAACTTTGAATAAAGACATAATATTAGGTAATAATGTAACTGTTAAATTTCTTAGATGTGATGACGGTATTACAGTTTTGCAGGAGAATGTCTCTGTTTTCAGCATTACATTATGAAGAATTTAGGAGTGAAATGTCAAGATGTCGTGACAACTTACTTTTAAATGGTTTAGAAAAAAATATATATGAGAGAGCTAGGGAAGGAGTGAGAAAGAGGAGTAAAGCGAATGTGGCAAACATGTTAATTTGGTTAAATCTAGGTGAGGGGTATAGACGAGTTACTCAACCTGCTCTTTTGACTTTTCTATAGGATTCAAAAGTTTCAAAATAACAAGTTAGGGGAAAGAAAATTATATCTTGTATACTTATAAACATAAAAGCCCGTGTTATGTATCAAGGTGATTAAATAGCATAATGAGTATGGGGGAAAAAAGAAGGAAGGAGAGCTAGAATTGGAAAAACTTAATGAATGATTTAATGTGGTTCCAATCCAAGTAACATAAAAATAAGAAAGCCCTGAAGAGATCATTAGTTCACTATTTCATGGGATCTCGATTCTATATTACTTAAAAGAACAGATATTAGTATGCATTTGTACTGGATCATCTAAGGAAATTTAATTGCCATTTTCACCAAAAGACCTAAGAGTATTTTCACAATATATTCTAAAGCCATGAATCTTAAATACAAAGTGAACACAGGCATCTAATATTACTATCAAAGTGATTTTTAAGAAAGAAACAAAAAGAGGACATGAAATAAATCCCAAGCTGCTTGTGGGATGCAGCTAAAGAAGAACCTAGGGGGCAGTAATAGTTTAAAAATGCATATACTAGAATAGGCAAATCTATGGAGACAGAAAGTAGATTAGAGGTTGCCCAGGGCTGGGGGATTTAGAGGGAAATGGGTGACAGCTAAGGGGTGTGGGGTTTTTTTTTTTTGGGTAATGAGAATCTTCTAAAATTGATTGTGGTGACAGTTGCACAACTCCATGAATATACTAAAACCCGCTGAATTGTGTGCTTTAAATGAGTGAACTGAATTGTTTGTGAATAATATCTCAATAAAACTGTTAAAATGCATATACTAGAAAATAAAAATAATAGAAAACCATTAAAGTGTCCAACTCAAAAACCCAGAAAAGAACCACAGAACATACCCAAAAGAGTAGAAGGGAAGACAGCTGATCCAAAAAAGGTTTATAACAGCAACTTGCAGAAACTGTGGTGGTGAGGCAGAAAAGAAGCTAATTAGAATCCTGGGTCTCTCACAGAAAGGCCTGGGGTGGCAGTGCTGGAAGCTAAGCTTTAGGGACGAGGCCAAACACCTCACCACAAAACTGGCCCGATCAGGAACCCTCCACTACCGGGACTGCCCTGCCAAGCACCATTCTTCACACCACCCTGATGCCATTTATGTGCTAGAAATTGAACTTGTAAACATGCCACCCCCACCCTTGAGTTGCTCTCTTTCAAATCAGCCTTATGTGGGTGCATGGGACCAAGACATTATTCTGGACTCGGCTGTGAAGAAGGTTGGGTTTAATTTAAGTTTTCTGAGCTCTAACTTGGCAAAGGAGGCCTCATGAGGTTGGAAAGTCCAACACCCATTCTTAAGAGCCAATGAGGTATAACCCAATAAAAGGTATCTACAAATCTACAGCAACCATCACTTTTAAAGAGAATGCCTTAAGAGCATTCTCTTTAAAATCCCTTTATGGTCAGGCACATGACAAGTATGGCCCTCTATCAGTGCTTTAATTCAACAATGTCCTAGGGGGCCAAGACAGCATATTAAGATAAGAAAAAGAGAAAAAAGATATAAGGACTAGAAAGGAAGAGAAACAACTGTTATATGATTATCTACATTACAAAAGGCTCAAGAGAATCTACAGACTATGAGAACCAATGAACTTCTGGCAAATTTGCTGGACATAAGATCTATAAACAGAAAGGTCAACAGCACTTCTTCATGAACCAGCAACAATCAGACAACAAACAGGTACAAAAGAGTTCACAGTGGCACTTTATAATAGCTAAACTGCGGGATCAAACTGTCTTTCACTGTGCATACAGACAAACTGCAAATGGTTGCTCATCCATATATCCAGGGAAAGCAGTTAAAATAAATGGGCTGGCTCTGCATGGATAAATCTTGAAAACAGTGCTGATTTTGAAAAAAGCAAGTGGCAAACAGATAAATGCAATATATCCATTCATTAACATACACACAAAATCGTGGGGATTCATATAAGTGACATGTGACACAAGTACAGATAAATCCACAGGAATGATAAAAAACAAACATTTCATCTTGGTGATGGATACACAGATGTTTGTTACATTATTTTCTATACTCCTCTTTATATTTGAAATGCTTCCTAACTTTTAAAAAACAAAAACTCCTTGAGGTCCTTAGATAAATGCAAACATTAATTTCGAAGGGGCTCATAATGTTTAAGACAGTCCCACAACTCTCTGCTCTCTACTATTTACATACACCTCTTTTCAGGGCACTCTAAGCTTATTCCCATTCGACTACTACCCCAGCAACAGATTCACATAAGAGATGGAAAACCCAGCAAAGAAAGCGATTTAATTTCCAGGATGCTTATTTTTAAGTCAGAATACAAACCGACCTTAGGTAGTGCCCCCTTCTCCTGGCTGGCATGATCTCCTACTGAAAGGTGTCAGGGATAAACATACCACATTCTCCGCATGGGAGTATTCATTGAGATTATTAACGAGAGGATGTAGCTGAGCCTAAAGAGCAAAGCAGGCTTACAGGCACCAGGTGCAAATGTGGTTCACATTCAAAGTCAAGTCAAGACCATAACATGGATTTCTCTGATAAGCAGTGATTGATAACGTTATGGCATTTTTACTGCTAGGTGAAGAAAAACAACAACTTAGACCCAGGCAAAATTTGCTTATTAGCAGTAACTTTCCCTGCTCGTCCATCCCCTCTCTGTCTAGGACAAAGCTTCTCCTTCCCAGCCTTTTCATAAGGTGGGAAAAATGGCCAAGAATACTTAAAAATAAATAAATAAATAAAAATAATGCAAAGGGCAGGCAAAAACCGAAACTGCCGAACTGTAACCCGTAACATTCTTTGAAATTTGCTCTCTAATTACTTGTTAAATCATACTTTGAAAGTTATCACTGTTCTGTATATGTTATATTTCACAATAAAAAATGTAAAAAAAAAAAAAAAAAAACAGGAAAAAAAGGGGGGGGGGGGGGACCAGGCAAAGTTCATGCATTTAATGTTAGGTCAGATACTAGGTTTTCCTTGAGTCCTGGCCAGGATTATTCTGGTCCTGGGCATGGGGGAGATGGTTTGCCTGTGTGTGTGTGTGTGTGTGTGTGTGGGCATGGGGGAGATGGTTTGCCTGTGTGTGTGTGTGTGTGTGTGTGTGTGTGTGTGTGTGGGCATGGGGGAGATGGTTTGCCTGTGTGTGTGTGTGTGTGTGTCAGATTAAAAACACACAAAATTCTCACAGCAAAAAACAAACAAAATTCTCACAGCGAGTGCTCAAAGACCACGTCCCCATGCCAGATCCATGAGCCCACCAGACAAGCACTGTCTACCGATCCAACCAGGACACCTGCCAGGAGATTCTGATGAAGACGAGGGCTTCCCACAGTAGAGAAAAGGACAAGAGTAGCACCTAATGGAATCACTATTTCAAATCCTCTGCCACTTCATTCTTCTGAAGGAAGTATTAAGCAACGTAAGGGAAAAGAATTCCACTTTTAAAAGGCCCATGGGTGAGAGCGCACCATACTAAGCTCCCCTTGGGGAATTATATTAAATAACAGATCAGTTTGAGGTACTGAAAATATATTACTCCATTCATAAGTATACCATTGATGTTTCATTTGCCACACATACAGTCTTTTTTCCTAAAGAAAAGAGTATGACCATCAAATAATTGAATTAAAAATACAGATCCTGCAGCCTTGTGAAATCAGCAGCAGAAAAGTGAGTAAATAGGACTAGCAGGCCTGAAGGAAAAGAACTCCATCTGTCCCCACATCCAGGTAGGCTGACACCTAAACTACTGCAAAGGATTTTCAAGATTTAAATTCAAAAGTCAAGATCACATTTCCAAAATTTAAAGCAAGGGTAGCTCCTAATTCACAGCAGGTTCTTTGAAAAACCAGGGTCTTCCCTCTCGCTTACAGTCTATAGCTATTGGTGTACTTACACTATAGGCTCTCAGACTGTGAGCTTGATGGCAAGAACCATGTTTTATCCATTCCTGTATATCTATTAGGACTTAAAATAATGCCCTGCATATATATAGCTAAATGCTCACTAAACATTTGTTGGATTTAAGTGAATCCAGCACAAAAAGGCCTGTTGACGTAGAAGGAAGACAAGAACCATACAGTTTTGGAAGACAGCCTGTTTAAAAGAAATACACAGTGAAAATGTTAAAGATAAGCAGCCAACCTTTGCGAGAAAGTGATAAAATGTTCCTCAACGTAAAATTGAAGAAGGGAAGCACCAGAGTTTCCTCTCCCAAGCTTCTGAAAAGATAACAGCATGCCTGGCTTGAGTGATAATGTGTTACAGGCTTATTAGGCAAGAACAGGTGAAAAAATCTGATAAAAGCAATCAACTATGAAGCTGTAGAGGGGACCAGGCTTGGCCGGGATGCTTCAAAACTCACTGGTTCAAAGATGTCTTTAAATTAAGAGAAGCCTCAAAAAGAAGAGAGGAGAAAAACACAACATCCTAAACTTGTTCTTCATTGTAGAAGCTCTGTCCCTCCTATTCAACTATTTATCGAGTGCCAACAACTGGTGAGACAATGAGGTGGAACAGCACAAAGTGTAACATGGAGGGAAACACCCCACTGCTCTGGAGTCGCTCTCGGACCATTTTCTCAAACTAGCTGTTACACCTAACGTGCCCGCCCTGGAAGAATGCCAATATAAAGTGTTTCTCAGACCCTCATTTATTAAAAACTTCTCGAAATGCAGTGAGCCTGTTTCAGCCCTGTGAGAAGTCAGAGGGACTCCTGAATGAAAATTTTCAGGATTCAAAATCAGATAACTGTTCTGTAGAAATCAACAAGCTGATCCTAAAATTTATATGGAAATGCAAAGGACCTAGAATCACCAAAACAATTTTGAAAAGGAAAAGAAAAGTAGGTGAATGTATACTACTCGATTTCAAAACTTCCTAGAAATAACAAGTACAAACTATTAGTAGCCAAGACAGTAAGAGACATATAAATCAATGGAAAAGAGTCCAGAAATAAGCCTGTACATTTAAGGTCAATTGATTTTGCCAAGGGAATTCACTGGGGAAAGGATGGTCTTTTCAACAAACAGTTCTGGGACAAATGGATATATATGTGGGAAAAACACACACACACACCCACATGCACACACACACACACACACCTTTTACCTCACACCATAGAGAAAAATTCAACCAAAATAGATCTACATAGATTGAAATGTATGAGGTAAAACTAAAAAACTTCTAGAAGAAGACATAGAGAAAATCTTTGTGACCTGGGACTACGTGAAGAAATTATATATGGCACCAAAAGCAGGATCCATAAAAGAAAAAAAAATTGATAAGTTACAGTTCATAAAAATTAAAAACTTTTGCTCTTCATAATATACCATATAATGAAAACACAAGCCACACCCAGGAGAAAAACTTTGCAAATCTTTATATATGAGGAAGAACTTGCATCAAGAATATATGAAGAACTCTTACAACTCAGTAACAGGAAGACAACTCAATAAAAACAAAAATGGGCAAAAGATTTGATTGAACAGACATTTCACCAAAGACATACAAATTGCTAATAAGGACATGAAAAGATGTTCAATATCACTAGTTATTAGAGAAATGCAAATCTAAATCACAATGAAATACCACAACACACCTACTAGAATGGTTATAATTCATAAGAATGACAAGACCAAGAGATGGCAAGGATGTGGAACAATGAGGACCCTCATATATTGCTAATGGGAATGTGAAAAGGTACAGCCACTTTGCAAAACAGTTGGTTAGATTCTTAAAAAATTAAACATAGACTTACCATACCACCCAGCAATTCAACTCCTAGGTATCTATCTACCCAAGAGAAATAGAAACATGTCCCACAAAAACTAGCAGACATGAAAGTCCACAGAAGCATCATTTATAGTTATCCCAAACGAGAAACAATCTAAACATCCACCATCTAAGTTAATGAATACACAAAATGTGGTGAATTCATACAATGGAATACTACTTAGCAGTAAAAAGGAACAAACTACCAATAAACACTCAGCATGAATGAACCTCAAAACATGTGAAGCAAAGGAAGCCAAACACAAAAAACTACACATTGCATAATTTAAACTATGAAATTTCCAGAAAAGGCAAATCTAGAGAGACAGAAAACAGCTTAGTGGTTGACTAGGACTGCAGCCTGGAACTGGGCTTGACTGTAAAGAGGCATGAGGGAACTTTTTGGGGTGAAGAAAATTATAAAACTGGATTTTCATGACAGTTGCTATAAATTTACTAAAAATCACTGAATCGTACACTTACAACGGATGAATTTTATGGTATGTAAATTACAATTCAGAAGAAAAAGCCAAAACAAAACCTAAACCTCACATTATCTGGAAGATCCCTATCTGCAGGTTTCTACACATGTACATAAAGGTGAAAATCTTTTGGGACACTTCCTAGCAGAAGTGGAGTTTTCAGGCGAGAACTAAGAAATGGATTTCTCAACAATGGTGTTTCTCCAACTTTAGCACATGTAAAAATCAGCTGGAAAACCTCCTTCCCTAAACCCTCCCAGAGATGTGAATTCTGTAGTCTGGGGTGGGGCCCATGATGGTGCATTTCTAAGAAGTTCCCAAGCGATGCTGTTGCCTCTGGTCCATGGACCACACGTGGAACACTGGTCTGCAACTTGAATGGCGCTGCTGCGAGAGCAGGTATAGATGACAGAGACACATGGGGTGCTCCTTTAGGTACAGGAGGGGGAATCCCCGTAACTAGACTCACGCCAAACAAGAGTCATCACAAGAATTACCAGAAACATTTATTAAAAACACAGATTCCATGGTCTCACCCCAGGTCTGTTACATCAGAATCTTTAGGGCTGGCAGACCTGGGAATCTATACCTCTTACAGTCACTTAGGGAGAACGTTATGATCAATCTCATGGTTTAGCACTTCGTGAGCTATAACACTCTTGAATATCATTAACCTCAATGATTATAAGTGGTTTCCAGAGTAAAATTGTGTGTTTCTGTGTTGAAAATGACAGAATAAATGTCCTATATTATAAATGGCTCTAAGTTAGAAGGGCCTTCCTAAACAGGGTAATTTTCAGGGAACTAAATTACATTTATTCAAGGTATTCCAAATATGCTTCCATATTTAAAAACTGTTACTCCTTTAAAAATATTTAGGCCACTTTTCAAGTTTAATCTATATCTGTTCACGGCCAAGAGCACATATTTTTCTGACTTTTTA
Organism: Choloepus didactylus; assembly: GCF_015220235.1. Classification (NCBI taxonomy): domain Eukaryota; kingdom Metazoa; phylum Chordata; class Mammalia; order Pilosa; family Megalonychidae; genus Choloepus; species Choloepus didactylus. Next base: position 30,238,251 of record NC_051328.1, on the reverse strand, counting down.
ATGGAAGTGTGTAATTGTTAGATCTTGTAGGAACTACTAATTCTGTACAATTCTGACAGGCCCTCGCTAGTAGCAGCACCATTTTTACTGGTTCAATTCAACGATTTGCTGCATACCAACTGGAGTCTAATGCTGTGCTAAGCACAGAGGTTAGACACTAAAGAAAATATGGTTCTTACAGGAATTTATCCATGATTATAAAAACAACAGTACTCAACATCAGTGTATGCTGGAGCAGATAGGGGATATATTTCCTTTTTTTTTAATAGAAGTAACAACACTAAAATTATTTTCAATTTCTCTTACCAGTATGGCTTAAAGGAGTGGAGGGACTTCTTGTCTCATACACTGGAATACCATGTTGTACGAGCCAGAAACAGCCAGACTGCAGACCTCCATATGAATGTACTCAGAAGGATAGACAAATGAGAATTCACTAAAAGCAGTTCCCAGTTTCTTCAGAGATTCTGATTTAATTGGCTTGGGGTGGGGCTCAAGCTCCCTAGGGAAAGGGTTCTGTGGTAGAGTATGTTTCTAAAGATAGTTGCAACAATACTGTCTATCCCGCAGGGCTCTTCGGTTCCTCCCCTTCTCACAAAGTCAACCCAAATCCTTGTTTTGACCAACAGAATGTGTCAAAGCTTCCCAGGCTGGCCCCTGAGAGAACTGCAGGTTCCACCTTCGCTGCCTGGAATGCTTTGCTCTTGGAATCCAGCTGCCACGTAACAAAACCCAAGGTACCCAATTGGAGAGAGGGAGAACCCCAGCCTCCTAGTCAGGCCCTCCGAGGCACCAGACATGTGAGTGAAGCATCTCAGATATTCCAACCCTGGCTGCCATGTGATTACATCCTCGTGAGACACTCCTGCTGTTGGCATAGAGAAGAATCACCCAGCTAAGCCCTGCCTGAATTCCTGAGATGCAGAATTATGAGCAAATATAAAATGACTATGATTTAACCACTAAGTTTTGGGGTAGGTTTGGTTACCCAGCAATAGATAACACAAAAAGTCTGCTCTCAAACATTTTCTAGGTAGATGATACGTAGATTGTAGCCAATATGTATGGACTTGGTCTCTACATATAAGTGGCTGGAGGAGTCTGAAATCTAGCAACCAGGGGAAGAAAATAAGTGATCACAATCCAAAGCCAATTCACTTACTTATCACTGACTCTTCCACACCTGTCAGCTCAAGGTCTTGTTGCTTTCCAAACTGTACAGTAAAAAAGCCAGTTACATCCAGGGAATGCAGAAGAGAACAGTCATGGTGAAAAAAGAAAAACAAAGCAAAACAAAACAAAACATATCTCTCCTGAGGATCCTGGCTACTCTATTAAGATGCTTATTGATTACACTGAGAGACTTCTAAGCAGGAACAGATTTGAAAATAGCAGTAACAAATGTGCAACTCACCTCATCTATCAGTGTTTCACTTCTGTATAATAAAACATTTGTTGATATTTGACAGTTACTTATGATTCTCAAGTGAAGCACTGTTGTTTATTAGGATTTTGATTTATAATTCGAAATAACCTTTCCAGAAGAATATTAAAAACTGTGTTTGGCACATTAAAAAAAAAAAGCAAGTTATATGAAAGTCTTATGTCCTTTCTAAAGGCCATGCTAACTAACATCAGTGGGTGATATGTTTTCAGCTCACTACTCTTTTTCCTCTAAGCATAGTCTACTCATAGGTCTTGAGTCCAGAAGACTTTTAAAAGATTTTAAAGGAACTGGAAAGAAAGGAGAATTTAAAAAAGGAAAAGGAAAGAAAGAATATCCACCCCCAAACAAGGAGAGAGACCATACAGTATCAAACCAAATATTCCCAAGCTGCCTTGTTTAACAAAGCAAATGAGGCCCAGGGCTGCCATTTCACACTAAATTCTCAATGGGTCCCACTCTTAAGAGCTTGCTGAAACAGAAGAAGCAAAAGACCCTGAAGATGGAGATCTCGAGAATATCATCCATTCTGCTCTTCCCTCTTCATACCTATACTTCTTGTCAATTTTATAATAGGAAAGAGAGTTTAATCCCAATCACATCTAAAATGCCACCCATCAAAAAGGCTGCAAAAGATGCTGCTGCAATCAGGCAGATTCAAAGTCTGGCTCTGTCATTTACCATCCGTGTGACCTTGAGCAAGCTACATAACCTCTCTAAGCCTCAGTTTAATCAGCTGTAAGATGGGAATGATTTCTGTTCACCTCTTGTGATTGTTACGAGATAAAATGAGAACACATGTAAAGTACTATCCTGGTGCCTAACACAGAACAGATATTCAAGAAGCATCAGTCCACATCCCCTTCTCTCTTCCCTACCAAATCACTAGATCTATAGAAGTGTTGCATAGCCCAAAGACTTTCTTGAACATTCTCTAAGTAAATACTAAAGAAACTGTACCACATATGGTTCAGTTCATAGTGCTCAGGAGAGTTAAACATGTATATACATAAACATACACCATTCAGGTACACAGGACAAATCCCATAAATCCAGGTACCATCCAGGTATAACCATCCCTTTTAAATGTTTAAAATTTCAATAACTGAGATAGAAAATGAAGTTGCTCCTACATTTTTGGACAGGTTGTCCAAAGTTCTTTGGATGAATGAGCAGATTAACTTGGCTGCCAGAGAACAGGCTGTGCTTGTCTAGAGATGGAGCCTTAAAAGGAGAACTGCAGAGAAGCTCTGAGCCCAAGGAAGCTAAGCAAGTCTTAATCATCTCAACTCATAACTGAGAGCTGGCTAGTGAAAACTTTAACATTTGGAAGTAACAGGTCCTTGTGTCTACTGCTTGAAAGAGAGGAAGGCTATGAAACTGGGTATATAGTCTTCATATTCAGAAGGATGCTGACAAGTAAGGGAACTAGTTTCGATAGGGTTTAGAAGGAGACCGAAGATTTCCAATGTGATCCTTCTTTATGCTAATATACGGTAATAAGTGGAATCTCCTACTCCTAACTGGCACTGACCTGGTAAAGGCAGTCTCCTGTAATTATACTCCAGTCTTCACCAGTCTCCGTTGTATTGTAATTTCCCTCACTCCTTTTAGCCACTTGAACACAGAATAAGAAAAAATAAGACTATATGTGTTCTACACTATTTGAACTGTGAAATCTCAATTTTATTATTTAGGGCCTACTTGTTCACCTTCCTCTCAGGTACAGTGGGTGAATCTGAGGCAGTGGTAAAGGAATAAGAGATCTTCTAATGAAAGTGGATGAGTGTATATTTTTGAACCCATTTAAAACCAAATTCAGCTGGGTAGATATGAACATATAAAAGATATTTTAAAAAAATTTCTTTAAAACATAATTTAGGAGGCAGGGCAAGATGGCAGACTGGGGAGCTGTATGTTTTAGTTACTCCTCCAGGAAAGTAGGTAGTAAGCCAGGAACTGCGTGGACTGGACATCACAGAGCAATCTGACTTTCGGCATACTTCACACAACACTCATGAAAACGTCGAACTGCTGAGATCAGCGAAATCTGTAAGTTTTTGTGACCAGGGGACCCGCGCCCCTCCCTGCCAGGCTCAGTCCCGTGGGAGGAGGGGCTGTCAGCTCTGGGAAGGAGAAGGGAGAACTGCAGTGGCAGCTCTTATTGGAAACTCATTCTACTGATCCAAACTCCAACCATAGATAGACTGAGACGAGACACCAGAGAATCTGAGAGCAGCCAGCCCACCAGAGAGGAGACAGGCATAGAAAAAAACAGCACGAAAAACTCCAAAATAAAAGCGGAGGATTTTTGGAGTTCTGGTAAACATAGAAAGGGGAAGGGCAGAGCTCAGGCCCTGAGGCGCATATGCAAATCCCGAAGAAAAGCTGATCTCTCTGCCCTGTGGACCTTTCCTTAATGGCCCTAATTGCTTTGTCTCTTAGCATTTCAATAACCCATTAGATCTGTGAGGAGGGCCCCCCCCCCTTTTTTTTTAATCCTTTTTTCTTTTTCTAAAACAATTACTCTAAGAAGCCCAATACAGAAAGCTTCAAAGACTTGCAATTTGGGCAGGTCAAGACAAGAGCAGAACTAAGAGAGCTCTGAGACAAAAGGCAATAATCCAGTGGCTGAGAAAATTCACTAAACACCACAACTTCCCAAGAAAAGGGGGGTGTCCACTCACAGCCATCATCCTGGTAGACAGGAAACACTCCTGCCCATCGCCGGCTCCATAGTCCAGAGCTTCCCCAGACAACCCAGTGTGATGGAACTGCTTCAAATAACAGGCACACACCACAAAACTGGGCATAGACATTAGCCTTCCCTGCAACCTCAGCTGATTGTCCCAGAGCTGGGAAGGTGGAGCAGTGTGAATTAACAAAGCCCCATTCAGTCATCATTTCAGCAGACTGGGAGCCTCCCTACACAGCCCAGCAGCCCAGAACTGCCCTGGGGGGACAGCACTCACCCGTGACATAGCACAGTCATCCCTCAACAGAGGACCCGGGGTGCACAGCCTGGAAGAGGGACCCACTAGCAAGTCTCAGGAGCCATACGCCAATACCAAGGACTTGTGGGTCAGTGGCAGAGACAAACTGTGGCAGGACTGAACTGAAGGATTAGACTATTGCAGAAGCTTTAGAACTCCAGGATCACCAGGGAGATTGGATTGTTAGGGCCACCCCCCCTCCCTGAGTGCCCAGAAACACGCCCCATATACAGGGCAGGCAACACCAACTACACACGCAAGCTTGGTACACCAATTGGACCCCACAAGACTCACTCCCCAACTCACCACAAAGGCAAAGCAGGAGAGAACTGGCTTGTGGAGAACAGGAGGCTCATGGATGCCACCTGCTGGTTAGTTAGAGAAAGTGTACTCCACGAAGCTGTAGCTCTGATAAATTAGAGATAAGGACTTCAGTTGGTCTACAAATCCCAAAAGAACCCTGTGCCAGTTTGAATGTATTGTGTCCCCCAAATGCCATTATCTTTGTGGTCTTGTGTGGGGCAGACGCTTGGGTGCTGGCTGGATTTGCTTGGAGTGTGCCCCACCCAGCTGTCGGTGATAATTTTGATGAGATGTTCCCATGGAGGCATGGCCCCACCCATTCGGGGTGGGCCTTGATCGATGGAGCTATATAAATGAGCTGACACAAAGAGAGGAACTGAGTGGAGCTGGGAGTCATGTTTTGAAGAGGAGCAAGCTTGCTAGAGAGGAACATCCTGGGAGAAAGCCGTTTTCAGGCCGGAGCTTTGTAGCAGATGCCAGCTGCCTTCCTAGCTAGCAGAGGTTTTCCGGATGCCATTGGCCGTCCTCCAGTGAAGGTACCCGATTGCTGAGGTGTTACCTTGGATGCTTTGTGGCCTTAAGACTGTAACTGCGTAGTGAAATAAACCCCCGTTTTATAAAAGCCTGTCCATCGCTGGTGTTTTGCATTCTGCAGCATTAGCAAACTAAGACAAACCTTATCAAGTTCAGCAAATGCCAAGAGGCCAAAAACAACAAAAAATTATAAAGCATATGAAAAAAACAGACGATATGGATAACCCAAGCCCAAGCACCCAAATAAAAAGATCAGAAGAGACACAGCACCTACAGCAGCTACTCAAAGAACTAAAGATGAACAATAAGACCATAGTATGGGATACAAAGGATATCAAGAAGACCCCAGAAGAGCATAAAGAAGACACTGCAAGACTAAATAAAAAAATAGATGATCTTATGGAAATTAAAGAAACTGTTGACCAAATTAAAAAGATTCTGGACACTCATAGTACAAGACTAGAGGAAGTTGAACAACGAATCAGTGACCTGAAAGATGACAGAATGGAAAATGAAAGCATAAAAGAAAGAATGGGGAAAAAAATTGAAAAAATCGAAACGGACCTCAGGGATATGACAGATAATATAAAACGTCCGAATATAAGACTCATTGGTGTTCCAGAAGGGGAAGAAAAGGGTAAAGGCCTAGGAAGAGTATTCAAAGAAATTGTTGGGGAAAACTTCCCAAATCTTCTAAACAACATAAATACACAAATCATAAATGCTCAGCGAACTCCAAATAGAATAAATCCAAATAAACCCACTCCAAGACATATACTGATCACACTATCAAACACAGAAGAGAAGGAGCAAGTTCTGAAAGCAGCAAGAGAAAAGCAATTCACCACATACAAAGGAAACAGCATAAGACTAAGTAGTGACTACTCAGCAGCCACCATGGAGGCAAGAAGGCAGTGGCACGATATATTTAAAATTCTGAGTGAGAAAAATTTCCAGCCAAGAATACTTTCTCCAGCAAAGCTCTCCTTCAAATTTGAGGGAGAGCTTAAATTTTTCACAGACAAACAAATGCTGAGAGAATTTGCTAACAAGAGACCTGCCCTACTGGAGATACTCAAGGGAGCCCTACAGACAGAGAAACAAAGAAAGGACAGAGAGACTTGGAGAAAGGTTCAGTACTAAAGAGATTCGGTATGGGTACAATAAAGGATATTAATAGAGAGAGGGGAAAAATATGGCAAACATAAACCAAAGGATAAGATGGCTGATTCAAGAAATGCCTTCACGGTTATAACGTTGAATGTAAATGGATTAAACTCCCCAATTAAAAGATACAGATTCGCAGAATGGATCAAAAAAAATGAACCATCAATATGTTGCATACAAGAGACTCATCTTAGACACAGGGACACAAAGAAACTGAAAGTGAAAGGATGGAAAAAAATATATCATGCAAGCTACAGCCAAAAGAAAGCGGGTGTAGCAATATTAATCTCAGATAAAATAGCCTTTAAATGCAGGGATATTTTGAGAGACAAAGAAGGCCACTACATACTAATACAAGGGGCAATTGAACAAGAAGAAATAACAATCGTAAATGTCTATGCACCCAATCAAGGTGCCACAAAATACATGAGACAAACACTGGCAAAACTAAAGGAAGCAATTGATGTTTCCACAATAATTGTGGGAGACTTCAACACATCACTCTCTCCTATAGATAGATCAACCAGACAGGAGACCAATAAGGAAACTGAAAACCTAAACAATCTGATAAATAAATTAGATTTAACAGACATATACAGGACATTACATCCCAAATCACCAGGATACACATACTTTTCTAGTGCTCACGGAACTTTCTCCAGAATAGATCATATGCTGGGACATAAAACAAGCCTCAATAAATTTAAAAAGATTGAAATTATTCAAAGCACATTCTCTGACCACAGTGGAATACAATTAGAAGTCAATAACCATCAGAGACTTAGAAAATTCACAAATACCTGGAGGTTAAACAACACACTCTTAAACAATCAGTGGGTTAAAGAAGAAATAGCAAGAGAAATTGCTAAATATATAGAGACGAATGAAAATGAGAACACAACATACCAAAACCTATGGGATGCAGCAAAAGCAGTGCTAAGGGGGAAATTTATAGCACTAAACGCATATATTAAAAAGGAAGAAAGAGCCAAAATCAAAGAACTAATGGATCAACTGAAGAAGCTAGAAAATGAACAGCAAACCAATCCTAAACCAAGTAGAAGAAAAGAAATAACAAGCATTAAAGCAGAAATAAATGACACAGAGAACAAAAAAACAATAGAGAGGATAAATATCACCAAAAGTTGGTTCTTTGAGAAGATCAACAAGATTGACAAGCCCCTAGCTAGACTGACAAAATCAAAAAGAGAGAAGACCCATATAAACAAAATAATGAATGAAAAAGGTGACATAACTGCAGATCCTGAAGAAATTAAAAAATTATAAGAGGATACTATGAACAACTGTATGGCAACAAACTGGATAATGTAGAGGAAATGGACAACTTCCTGGAAACATATGAACAACGTAGACTAACCAGAGAAGAAATAGAAGACCTCAATCAACCCATCACAAGCAAAGAGATCCAATCAGTCATCAAAAATCTTCCCACAAATAAATGCCCAGGGCCAGATGGCTGCACAGGGGAATTCTACCAAACTTTCCAGAAAGAACTGACACCAATTTTACTCAAACTCTTTCAAAACATTGAAGAAAATGGAACACTACCTAACTCATTCTATGAAGCTAACATCAATCTAATACCAAAACCAGGCAAAGATGCTACAAAAAAGGAAAACTACCGGCCAATCTTCCTAATAAATATAGATGCGAAAATCCTCAACAAAATACTTGCAAAGTGAATCCAAAGACACATTAAAAAAATCATACACCATGACCAAGTGGGGTTCATTCCAGGCATGCAAGGATGGTTCAACATAAGAAAATCAATCAATGTATTACAACACATTAAAAATTCAAAAGGGAAAAATCAAATGATCATGTCAACAGATGCTGAAAAAGCATCTGACAAAATCCAACATCCGTTTTTGATAAAAACACTTCAAAAGGTAGGAATTGAAGGAAGCTTCCTTAATACGATAAAGAGCATATATGAAAAACCCACAGCCAGCATAGTACTCAATGGTGAGAGACTGAAAGCCTTCCCTCTAAGATCAGGAACAAGACAAGGATGCCCGCTGTCACCACTGTTATTCAACATTGTGCTGGAAGTGCTAGCCAGGGCAATCTGGCAAGACAAAGAAATAAAAGGCATCCAAATTCGAAAAGAAGAAGTAAAACTGTCATTGTTTGCAGATGATATGATCTTATATCTAGAAAACCCTGAGAAATCGACGATACAGCTACTAGAGCTAATCAACAAATTTAGCAAAGTAGCGGGATACAAGATTAATGTAAATAACTCAGTAATGTTTCTATATGCTAGAAATGAACAAACTGAAGAGACACTCAAGAAAAAGATACCATTTTCAATAGCAACTAAAAAAATCAAGTACCTAGGAATAAACTTAACCAAAGATGTAAAAGACCTATACAAAGAAAACTACGTAACTCTACTAAAAGAAATAGAAGGGGACCTTAAAAGATGGAAAAATATTCCATGTTCATGGATAGGAAGACTAAATGTCATTAAGATGTCAATTCTACCCAAACTCATCTACAGATTCAATGCAATCCCAATCAAAATTCCAACAACCTACTTTGCAGACTTGGAAAAGCTAGTTATCAAATTTATTTGGAAAGGGAAGATGCCTCGAATTGCTAAAGACACTCTAAAAAAGAAAAACTAAGTGGGAGGACTTACACTCCCTGACTTTGAAGCTTATTATAAAGCCACAGTTGTCAAAACAGCATGGTACTGGCACAAAGATAGACATATAGATCAATGGAATCGAATTGAGAATTCAGAGATAGACCCTCAGATCTATGGCCAACTGATCTTTGATAAGGCCCCCAAAGTCACTGAACTGAGTCATAATGGTCTAGTCAACAAATGGGGCTGGGGGAGTTGGATATCCATATCCTAAAGAATGAAAGAGGACCCCTACCTCACACCCTACACAAAAATTAACTCAAAATGGATGAAAGATCTCAATATAAAAGAAAGTACCATAAAACTCCTAGAAGATAATGTAGGAAAACATCTTCAAGACCTTGTATTAGGCAGCCACTTCTTAGACTTTACACCCAAAGCACAAGCAACAAAAGAAAAAATAGATAAATGGGAACTCCTCAAGCTTAGGAGTCTCTGCACCTCAAAGGAATTTCTCAAAAAGGTATAGAGGCAGCCAACTCAATGGGAAAAAATTTTTGGAAACCATGTATCTGACAAAAGACTGATATCTTGCATATATAAAGAAATCCTACAACTCAATGACAATAGTACAGATAGCCCAATTATAAAATGGGCAAAAGATATGGAAAGACGGTTCTCTGAAGAGCAAATACAAATGGCCAAGAAACACATGAAAAAATGTTCAGCTTCACTAGCTATTAGAGAGATGCAAATTAAGACCACAATGAGATACCATCTAACACCGGTTAGAGTGGCTGCCATTAAACAAACAGGAAACTACAAATGCTGGAGGGGATGTGGAGAAATTGGAACTCTTATTCATTGTTGGTGGGACTCTATAATGGTTCAGCCACTCTGGAAGTCAGTCTGGCAGTTCCTTAGAAAACTAGATATAGAGTTACCATTCGATCCAGTGATTGCACTTCTCGGTATATACCCGGAAGATCGGAAAGCAGTGACAAGAACAGATATCTGCACGCCAGTGTTCATAGCAGCATTATTCACAATTGCCAAGAGATGGAAACAACCCAAATGTCCTTCAACAGATGAGTGGATAAATAAAATGTGGTATATACACACGATGGAATACTACACGGCAGTAATAAGGAACGACCTCATGAAACATATGACAACATGGATGTTTCACAGAAAGAGAAATATTATATGCTACCACTAATGTGAACTTTGAAAAATGTAAAACAAATGGTTTATAATGTAGAATGTAGGGGAACTAGCAATAGAGAGCAATTAAGGAAGGGGGAACAGTAATCCAAGAAGAACAGATATGCTATTTAACATTCTGGGGATGCCCAGGAATGACTATGGTCTGTTAATTTCTGATGGATATAGTAGGAGCAAGTTCACAGAAATGTTGCTATATTATATAACTTTCTTGGGGTAAAGTAGTAACAGGTTGGAAGTAAAGCAGTTATCTTAGGTTAGTTGTCTTTTTCTTACTCCCTTGTTATGGTCTCTTTGAAATGTTCTTTTATTGTATGTTTGTTTTCTTTTTAACTTTTTTTTCATACAGTTGATTTAAAAAAGAAGGGAAAGTTAAAAAAAAAAAAAAAGAAAAAGAAGGAAAAAAAAAAAAGATGTAGTGCCCCCTTGAGGAGCCTGTGGAGAATGCAGGGGTATTTGCCTACCCCACCTCCATGGTTGCTAACATGACCACAGACATCGGGGACTGGTGGTTTGATGGGTTGAGCCCTCTACCATAGGTTTTACCATTGGGAAGACGGTTGCTGCAAAGGAGAGGCTAGGCCTCCCTATGGTTGTGCCTAAGAGCCTCCTCCCGAATGCCTCTTTGTTGCTCAGATGTGGCCCTCTCTCTCTAGCTAAGCCAACTTGAAAGGTGAAATCACTGCCCTCCCCCCTACGTGGGATCAGACACCCAGGGGAGTGAATCTCCCTGGCAACGTGGAATATGACTCCCGGGGAGGAATGTAGACCTGGCATCGTGGGACGCAGAACATCTACTTGACCAAAAAGGGGGATGTGAAAGGAAATGAAATAAGCTTCAGTGGCAGAGAGATTCCAAAAGGAGCCGAGAGGTCACTCCGGTGGGCACTCTTACGCACAATTTAGACAACCCTTTTTAGGTTCTAAAGAATTGGGGTAGCTGGTGGTGGATACCTGAAACTATCAAACTACAACCCAGAACCCACGAATCTCGAAGACAATTGTATAAAAATGTAGCTTATGAGGGGTGACAATGGGATTGGGAAAGCCATAAGGACCACACTCCACTTTGTCTAGTTTATGGATGGATGAGTAGAAAAATAGGGGAAGGAAACAAACAAACAAACAGACAAAGGTACCCAGTGTTCTTTTTTACTTCAATTGCTCTTTTTCACTTTAATTATTATTCTTGTTATTTTTGTGTGTGTGCTAATGAAGGTGTCAGGGATTGATTTAAGTGATGAATGTACAACTATGCAATGGTACTGTGAACAATCGAATGTACAATTGGTTTTGTATGACTGCGTGGTATGTGAATATATCTCAATAAAATGAAGATAAAAAAACATAATTTACTGTTTAAAGAAAACAACAATCACAACAATGTATTATGAGTTTCATTATATATGTGTGTGCTGTGTGTATATATGTGTGTGTGTGTAAAATACATGACAACAATGTCAAAGAGGGCAGAAGGAGGTAAATGAAAGAATATTGCTATAAAGTTCTTTCACTATACACGAAGTGGTATAATACTAGTTGTAGGCATACTGTAATAATTTAATGATCTATATTGTAAAAAAAAAGAGGGGAAAAAAGAAGAGATGAGATAAACAAACAAGCAAGATGGGTATCTTAAATCCAACCATATTGATAATTACATTAAATGTAAACAATCCAGCTAAAAGGCAAAGATTGTCAGCCTGGATAAAAATAAAAAGGTAACACCAAACTATATGCTTTCTATGAGAAATTCACTTTAAATAAAAAGACACATACACTGTTTTAGTTAACCTACCTCTATTGCAAGTCATAAAACTGGATAGAGTGCAATACTAGTGATCAGTAAGAAGGATTTCCAATGAAAAGATACAGAATGGTAGAATGGATTAAAAAGTATGACCCATATGCTGTTTACAAGAGACTCACCTTGGAACCTGTGACGCAAAGAGACTGAAAGTGAAAGGATGGAAAAAAATATTCTACGCAACTGTAACCAAAAGAAAGCTGGGTAACTATATTCATATTGGAGAAAATAGACTTTAAATGCAAAAATGTCATAAGAGACAAAGAAGGACACCATATAGTTATAAAAGGGACAATTCACCAAGGAGAAATAACAATCATAAATGTTCATGTACCCAGTCACGAAGCTCCAAAATATATGAGACAAACATTGGCTAAACTGAAGGGAGCAACAGACACGTCTACAATAATAGTGGGAGACTTCAATACACCACTCCCTTATCTATAGACAGATCAACTAGACAGACTACCAGTAAAAATACTGAGAACCTAAAGAATATGATAAATGAATTAGACTTAACAGACATATATTGAATGTTACATCCCAAAGTACCAGGATATACATTCTTCACTAGCGCCCATGGAACATTCTCCAGGATAGATCATATGCTGGGGCACAAAAAAAATCTTAATAAATTTGAAAAGATTTACATTATTCAAAGCACATTCTCTGATCATAATGGAATGCAAACAGAAATCAATAACCACCAAAGAACCACATCTTTCACAAATATATGGAGGTAAAATGATTTCTGCTTTGTATATTTTACAATAAATACATTTTTAAAAATTTGAAAAAATATTTAGATTGGAAAGGGAGAAATAAAACTTTATTACAGATGATATGGTATTGTATATAGAAAATCCTAAGAAGTTCATACAAAAGTCTACAGAACTAGCACATGAATTTAGCAAGTTCACAAGACACAGGAATATACAAAAATTGATTGGATTTCTGCATATTAGCAATAAACAGTTTAAAATATTAATAAAGAATTCCATTCATAATAACATCAAAAATAATAAAGTACTTATGAATAAATGTTACAAAAAGGGAAAGATTTGTACATTAAGAAACACAAAGCATTCCTCAGAGAAATTAAAGAAGATCTAAATAAATGGAGAGAACTTTTACATGCAAGAGTTGAAAGAAACAAAATTATCAGGAAAATAACCCCAGATTGACCTATAAATACAATGCAATCCCTTTCAAAATCTTAACAGTTGTTTCTTACAGAAATTGACAAGCTAATTCCAAAATTTATATAGAAATGCAAAGGTCCTAGAGTAGTGTGCCAGTTTGAATGTATTGTGTCCCCCAAACGCCATTATCTTTGATGCAGTCTTGTGGGGCAGACATTTTGGTGCTGATTGGATTTCCTTGGAATGTGCCCAACCCAGTTGTGGGTGATGACTCTGATGAGATATTCCCATGGAGGCATGGCCCCACCCATTCAGGGTGGGCCTTGATCAGTGGAGCCATATAAATGAGCTGACTCAAAGAGAAGGAACTCAGTGCAGCTGTGAGTGACATTTTGAAGAGGGGCAAGCTTGCTAGAGAGGAACATCCTGGGAGAAAGCCATTTTGAAACCAGAACTTTGGAGTAGACGCCAGCCACGTGACTTTCCAGCTAACAGAGGTTTTCCAGATGCCATTGGCCATCCCCCAGTGAAGGTATCCGATTACTGATATGTTACCTTGAACACTTTATGGCCTTAAGACTGTAACTGCGTAGCCAAATAAACCCCGTTTTTATAAAAGCCAAAAAACAAAAACAAACAAACAAACAAAAAAAACAACATGCTCCTAAACAACCAGTGGGTCAAAGAAATTGCAAGAGAAATTGGTAAATATCTAGAGATGAATGAAAACAAGAACACAACGTATCAAAACCTGTGGGATGCAGCAAAGACAGTGCTGAGAGGGAAATTTATAGCTCTAAATGCATATATTAAAAAGCAAGAAGGAGCTAAAACCAAAGACCTAATTGAACAACTGAAGAGGCTAGATAATGATCAGCAAACTAACCCTAAAGAAAGTAGAAAAAAAGAAATAGCAAATATTAAAGCAGAAATAAAAGAGCCAGAGACAAAAACAAAAACAAACAAAACGAGAAACAACAGAGAGAAGAAATAAAAGCAAAAGTTGGTTCTTTGAGAAGATCAACAAGATTGACAGACCCTTAGCTAGACGGAAAAAGTCAAAAAGAGAGAAGACCCAAATAAACAGAATCAGAAATGAGAAGGGGATAATTACTACAGATCCCAAAGAAATAAAAAAAAAATCATAAGACGACACTATGAACAACTGTATGACAACAAGCTAGACAATTTAGAGGAAATGGACAATTTCCTAGAAACACATGAACAATCTAGACTGACCCAAGAAGAAATAGAAGATCTCAACAAACCAATCACAAGTAATGGATCCAATCAGTCATCAAAAATCTACCTACAAATAAAAGCCCTGGGCCAGATGGCTTCACGGGAATTTTACCAAACTTCCAAAAAGAATTAAGACCATTACTGCTCAACCTCTAAAAAAACTGAAGAAAACAGAACACTACCTAACTCATTCTATGAAGCTAATACTACTCTGTTACCAAAACCAGATAAAGATATTACAAAAAAGGAAAACTATAGGCCACTATCCCTGATGAATATAGACACAAAAATCCTAAACAAAATACTTGCAAATTGAATCCAAAGGCACATTAAAAGAATTATATACACCATGACCAGGTAGGGCTCATTCCTGGCATACAAGGGTGGTTCAACATAAGAAAACCAACTAACATAATTCAACACATTAACAAATCAAAAGGGAAAAATGAAATGATCATTTTGATAGATGCTGAAAAAGCATTTGACAAAATTTAACATCCCTTTTTGATAAAAACACTTCAAAAGTTAGGAAATGAGGGAACCGTCTTCGATATGATAAAAAGTATATGTGAAAAACCCACAGCCAGCATAGTACTCAACAATGAGAGGCTGAAAGCCTTCCCCCTAAGATTGGGGATGAGACAAGGATGCCCACTGTCACTGTCACCTCTGTTATTCAAAACTGTGCTGCAAGTTCTAGCCAGAGCAATTCGCCAAGACAAAGAAATAAAAGCTATCCAAATTGGAAAGGAAGAAGTAAAACTGACATTATCTGCAGATGATATGATCTTTTATTTGGAAAATCCTGAAAATCTGACGACGAAGCTACTTGAGCTATACAAAAATTCAGCAGAGTGGTGGGATTTAAAATTAATGCACATAAGTCAGTAATGTTCCTAAACGCCAATAATGACCTAACTGAAGAGGAAATTAAAAAAAAAATTCCCTTCACAATAACAACTAAAAAAATCAAGTACCTAGGAATAAACTTAACCAAGGACATAAAAAACCTCTACCCAGAAAATTACAAAATTTTACTAAAAGAAATAAAAAAGGACCTAAATAGGTCTAAAAATATTCCCTGCTCATGGATAGGAAGACTAAATGTCAATATGTCAATTCTACCCAAACTGATCTACAGATTCAATGCACTTCCAATCAAAATTACAACAACCTACTTTGCAGAGTTGGAAAAGTTAGTTATGAAATTTATTTGGAAGGAAAAGGGGCCTCGAATTGCCAAAAACACCCTAAAAAAGAAGAACAAAGTGGGAGGACTTACACTTGAGAGTTTGAATCCTACATAAAGCCACAGTGGTCAAAACAGCATGGTATTGGCACAAAGACATGATATTGATCAATGGAATTGAATTGAGAGTTCAGAAATAGACCCCCAGATATATGGTCAATTGATTTTTGATAAGGCCCCCAAATACACAGAACTGGGACAGAACAGTCTCTTCAACAAATGTGTCTGGGAGAACTGGATAGCCATAACCAACACAATGAAAAAGGAACCCTACCTCACACCCTATACAAAAATTAACTCACAGTGGATCGAAGACCTCAATATAAGAGACAGCAGAATAAAACTCTTAGGAGATAATATAGGGAAACATCTTCAGGACATAATTATAGGAGGTAGCTTCTTAGACCTTACACCCAAAGCACAAGCAACTGAAGAAAAACTAGATAAATGGGAACTCCTCAAAATCAAAAGCTTCTGTGCCTCAAAAACTTTGTCAAAAAGGTGAAGAGGCAGCCAACTCAATGGCACAAAATATTTGGAAACCATATATCTGATAAGAGACTGATATCCTGCACATATAAAGAAATCCTACAACTTAACAACACTAGTACAAACAGCCCAATTATAAAATGGGCAAGATATGAAAAGGTATTTTTCCAAAGAGGAAATACAAATGCCTAAGAAACACTTGAAAAAATGTTCATCTTCACTAGCTATTAGGGAAATGCAAATCAAAACCACAATGAGATACCATCTCATACCAATAAGAATGGCCACCATTAAACAAACAGGAAACAATAAATGCTGGAGAGGATGTGGAGAAATTGGAATTCTTATTTCATTGCTGGTGGGAATATATAATGGTACAGCCACTGTGGAAGACATTTTGGAGGTTTCTCAGAAAACTAGATATTGAAGTACCCTATGATCCAGCAATTCCACTTCTCGGGATATACCCAGAAGATTTGAAAGCAGTGACAAAACAGACATTTGTACAGTGATATTCACTGCAGCATTGTTCACAACTGCCAAGAGATGGAAACAATCCAAGTGTCCTTCAACAGATGAGTAGATAAACAAAATGTGTTATATGCATACAAGGAAATACTATGCAGCAGTAGGAAGGAACAAGGTACTGAAACATATGGCAACATGGATGAACCTTGAAGATACAAAGCTGAGTGAAATAAGTCAGGCACAAAAGGAGAGATATTGCATGTTACCACTTCTATGAACTCCCTGAACAATGTAAAATCAATGTCTTATAATGCAGAATATTGGGGACCTAGTGATAGACAGAAGCTAGTGAGGGGGAATGATAATCTAATATGTTCAGGTATGTTAATAATGGTGAATTCAAAGATATGGAAATGTATAGGGGTGATGACTGTTAATGGGATTATAAGTATCAGAGCTGTATTGAAGGCAAATACGATTGAAAGGTGTTGTTTCAGGCATATATCCTACAAATCAGCACTACAAATATAGATAGGTGCTTGCATGATATACTTCTAAGGTATGACACTGGTACAGAGAGTTGACAACAGAATTGTATAAGGGAAAAATCTACTTCTAGCATACCAGGGACCATAATTAATAGGAATACCATACTAGTACCACACAAATACTAGGGACAAATAATTAAGGGCTGAAAAGAGCCATGAGGTGTTTTGGGTTGTGAGAATTGTTTAAAATGGAGAGTGATGAGGATTGTACAACTAGGTGAGGATAACGTGAGATATGGATGGATTATCATACATATAACATATATACTATGTGAACTTAGTAACTCCCTACTTTATAAGTCAAGCCCACAATCGTGAGGCTTGCTCTGGTGAAACTTATGGTTGTAAAGGGGAGGCCAAACCCACCTATAATTATGCTTAGGAGTCACCTCCAGAGAACCTCTTTTGTTGCTCAAATGTGGGCTTTCTCTCTAACTCTGCAAATAAATTCATCACCCTCCCCCCAACATGGGACAGGACCTCCAAGGTGAGAGTCTCCCTGGTGACGTGAGACATGGATTCCAGGAATGAGCCTGACCCCGGCATTGAGGGATTGAGCATGCCTTCTGACAACAAAATCAGGTTTCTGTGGCTAAGAGAATTCAAATAGAGTGAAGAGGCTGTCCTGGACATTACTCCTATGCAAGCTTCAGCAAGATATGCCAAATGACCACAGTATGATATGCCCAAGTCAACAGCAGTCCCGAAAACCCTAAAGAATACCTGGATCTTTATCTGAGACTCTATAAATAAAGTCTCACTCACTAAATTTATTCTTCAGAAACTTAAATCCTTCAGAGAACTCCTATGATAGCTAAGTCCCAAATCCCAGAGGCAATAGCCTCTTCAAGAAAATCAACCAGATGTGTCCCCTTTCGTGTAAAGTTGACACCCCGTTTTCAACATGAACAAATTAGGGTGGTCACTGCCTAGACATCCCCAATGTTCCGGTTTGCTAATGCTGCCATCATGCAAAATACCAGAAATGGATTGGCTTTTATAAAGTGGGTTTGTTTGGTTACAAAGTTACAGTCTTAAGGCCATAAAAGTGTCCAAGCTAAGGCGTCAAGAATAGGGTACCTTCACAGAAGAATGGCCGATGGCATCTGGAACACCTCTGTTGTCTGGGAAGGCACGTGGCTGGCATCTTGTTCTTTTGCTCCCAGGTTGTGTTTCAAAATGGCGTTCTCCCAGGACGTTTCTCTCTAGGCGTCTGGAGGTATTCTCTTGGTTTCTCCCAGGCAAACTCTGAAGTAGCAAAAGTCTGTTTTCAATGGCCATCTTCAAAATGTCTCTCTTGGCTGCAGCTCACATAAGGGGTCCACAATTCCAAGCATGTCTTAGCATCAGCATCAGCAAGCAAACATCTAGGTCTGTGTGGCTCTTTTTAAAGTACTCCAGTAAGTCAATCAAGACCCACCCTGAATGGGCAGGGTCACACCTCCATGGAAATTATCTAATCAAAGGTATTACCCACATTTGGGTGGGTCACATCTCCATGGAAACAGCCTAATCCAAAGATTCCAACCTAATCAACACTAAATATGTCTGCTCCCACATAACTGCATTAAAGAACATGGCATTTTGCGGACATAATACATCCAAACCAGCATACCCGAATATCGGGAAAAGTGATTAAACAAGAGGAAGAGACAAGATGGAATTTAACAAAGGAATATGAATACTGAATCTCTATATAATTTTCTTTTTCTTAGTTGCTAGGGTATTAGAATAGCTAGTAGGAAAGAATTGAAATGGTGGAACTGTAACCCATGGCACTCTTTGAAATTTGTTCTATAGCCACTAGTTAAATTGTAATTTGAAAGTTATTGTCTTTTTGTATATATGTTATATTTTACAATAAGGAAATAACTGAAACTATGGTACTGTAACTCATAACATTTTTGGAAATTTCCTACATAACTACTTGTTAAATCATACTTTGAAAGATAATACCTTTTTGTATATATGTTGTATTTCACAATAAGAAAATAATTGAAACTGGAACGGTAACCCAGAATATTCTTTGAAATTTGCTACTTGTTAAATTGCACTTGGAAAGTTATCACTTCTGTGTATATATATTACATTCTGCAATAAAAAATATGATTAAAAAAAAAAGAAAACTGGAGTATATCAGACAAAGAACAGATTTCAGAGTAAAGAATATTACCAGGGATAAAGAAAGTAACTTCGTAATGATGAAAGGATCAATTTATCAAGAGAACATAACAATCCTAAATGTTTATGCATCTAATAAAAGAGCTTCAAAATACACAAAGCAAAAATCATAGAACTGCAAAAAGATGGAGACAAATCCACAATTATTATTGGAGATTTTAACACTCCTCCCTGTGATTGGTAAAACAAATAGGACAGAAAACCACCATAGCTGTAGAAGACTTGAACAACCCTAACCAAATTGACCCAATTAATGTTGATCACCCCAAAACAGCAGAAAACACATTCTTTTTTAATGCTCACAGAACATTCATCAAGGTAGACTGCATTCTAGGCCATAAAACAAATCTAAATAAATTTAAGAGGATTCAAGGATTCAAGTCATACAAAGTATGTCATATGATCACAAAAGAATTAAACTTAAAACTAATACCAGAAAGATATCTGGGAAATCCCTAAATATGTAGAAATTAAACAAGACACTTCTAATAACCCATGGATCAAAGAAAAATTAGAAAATATTTAGAAATGAATGAGCATAAAACACAACATAATAAAATTTATGGAATACAGCTAAATAAAACAGTGTGTATAGGGAAACTTTTATCTTTAAATGTTTTTATTAGAAAAGAAGAAAGGTCTAAAATCAATGATCAACACTTAACTTTAAGAAGCTAAAAAGCAAAGAGCAAATTAAAACCAAAATCAGAAGAAAGATGAAACAAAAGAGCAGAAATCAAAAAAACAAAAACCAGAAAAACAATAGAGAAAATAAATGAAACCAAAAGCTGATTCTTTGAAATGATTAATGAAGTTTATAAATCTCTAGCTAGACTAACCAGGAAACAGAGAGAGACAAATGACCAATGTCAAGAATGAAAGAGAGGTCATCACTCAAGACCCTGCAGACATTAAAAGGATAATAAGGAAATAATGCAAACAACTCTATGCTAATAAATTCAACAGCTTAGATGTAATGGATAAATTTCTTGTAAAAGAGCAACTACTAAAGCTTACTTGATAAGAAACAGATAACCTGACAAGCCTTATACCTGTTAAAGAAATTAAATTTGTAGTTAAAAACTTTCCCACAAAGAAAAGACCAGGCCCAGAAGGCCTTCTTAGTGAGAGCTACCAATGAAGGAAGAAGAAAACAAACAAACAAAAAATACTATACAAAATTTTCCAGAAAATAGAAATGGAAGGAACACTTCCCAATTCGTTGTATGAGACCAGTATTACACATACCAAAACTAGACAAACATATTATGAGAAAAATACAAATATCATTCACGAACATAAAAGCAAAAATCCTTAAGAATATTTTAACATCAAATTCAGTAACATGTAAAAACAATAATACATCAGGGCCAAGTGGGCTTGGTTTGACATCTGAAATACTTCAATGAAATTCACTATATTAACAGAATAAAGGAGAGAAAACCATAGATCATCTCAATAGATGCAGAATAAGCATTTGACAGAATTTAACACACATCGCTAAAAACAACTCTCAGCAATCTAGAAACAAGACGGAAACTTCTTCAACTTTACACAGAAAACAGAGAGAGACAAATGACCAATGTCAAGATGAAAGAGGGGTCATCACTAAAGACCCTACAGACATTAAAAGGATAACAAGGAAATATTGTAAACAACTTTATGCTAAAGTTGTTACCCACAGCTAACATCACACTTAATGATGAAAGACTGCATGAATGCATTTCCCTACAACTGGAAGCAAGTCAACAATATCCACCCTCACCATTTCTATTCAACATTGTATGGAGAGCCTAGCCAGTGTAGTGATGTAAGGAAAAGAAATAAAAGCCATACAGATTGGAAAGGAAGAGATAAAATTGCCTTGATTCGCAGATGATATATTGTGTGTGGAAAATTCTAAGGATTACACAAAAGCTACTAGGACCAGTAAAGTAATTTAGCAAGGACAAAGGATACAAGATCAATATACAAAAACAAATGTATTCATGTACACTGCAAAAAACTGTAAGAAAATAAATCTTTAAAACAGTATTAACAATAGGTTCAACTATCATGAAATACTCAGAGATAAATGCTTTAAAATGTGTGCAAGACCTTTACTCTGAAACTACAAAACACTGCTGAGGAAAGTTAAAGAACATTTAAATAAATGGAGAGTGAGATGGTTAGGTTCATGTGTCAACTTGGCCAGGTGATGGTACCCAGCTGTCTGGTCAAGCAAGCACTGGCCTAACAATTGCTGCAAGGACATTTGTGGCTGTTTAATAAACCAACAGGCTGGTTTATTAAATTATCAATCAGTTGGCTGCAGCTGTGACTGATGACTCAGCGAAGGGCATGTCTTCCACAATGAGAGAATGCAACTGGCTGGATTTAATCCAATTAATTAATTGAAGACTTATAAGGGAGACAGATGGAGGACCTTCACTTCTTCTTTGGCTGCCCAGTGAAGCATTTCCTGAGGAGTTCGTTGAAGTTGCCGGTTTGTTTCCTGAGGAGTTCACTGGACATCTTCCTTGGAATTGACAGTTTGCTGACCGCCCTACAGAATTTGGACTCATGCATACCCACAGTCGCATGAGTCACTTTTATAAATTTTATAGTCATAGATACCTCTCATTGATTCTGTTTCCCTAGAGAATCCTAACTAATACAGAGAGAAATACCATTTTCACAGATTGGATGCTGTAATATTGTTAAACTGTCAACTCCCTCCAAATTTATCTTCAGTTTTAACTCAATCCCACTCAAAATCCCTGAAGACTTTTTGGTATTGATAAGCTGATTCTAAAATTTATATGGAAATTCAAAGGACTCAAAATACCCAAGACAATTTTTATGTAGAATAAAATCAAGGACTTAAACTATTTGATTTCAAGACCTAATACAACACTGCAGTAATAAATACAGCTTGTTATAGGCATAAGGGCAGACATATAAAGTAGAACAGAATAGTCCAGAAATAGAACCACACATATATGGTCAACTGATTTTCCATAAAGGTTCCAAGTCTTTTCAACAAATAGTGTTGGAACAATTGGGGAAAAAAATGAACCTTGACTCCTCCTTCACATCATACACAAAAATTTACTCAAAATGGATCAAAAGAAAATAAAAAGGCAAGCCACAGACTGTGAAAATATTCACAATATATATATCTGACAAAGGATTTACATGTAGAATATATTTTAAAAATCTTACAAAGCAATTAATGTGGCAACTCAATTTTTTAAAAAACGAATTAAGTATCTGAATAGATACTTTACCAAAGAAGATATACAAATGGCCAAGTATCACATGAAACTAGGCTCAACATCATTAGTCATCAGGAAATGTAAATTGAAACTGCAATAGGTGACCTGGAATTTAGCAATGGATTCTTAGATATGACACAAAAGTATAAGCAACAAAAGAAACAACAGATAAATATGACTTCATCAAAATTAAAAACTTTTGTGCATCACAGGACATGACCAAGAAGGTGAAAAGACAACCTGCAGAATGGGAGAAAATAGTTGGAAACCATATATTGGATAAGAGCTTAATATCCAGAATATATGAAGAACTTTTGCAATACAACAACAAAACGATAGACAACCCAATTAAGAAATGGGCAAAGGACTTGAACAGACATATTTTCCAAAGAGGATATACAAATGGCCAATAAGCATGTGAAAAGTGCTCAGCATCATTACCCATCAGGGAAATGCAAATCAAAACCACAATGAGATACAACTTCACACCCACAAGGATGGCTTTTTAATGGAAAACAACAAGTAATAGAAAACAACAAGTAATGGAGAAGATGTGGAGAAATTAGAACTCTAGCATATTGTTGGTGGGAATGTAAAATGGCATAGCCACTGTGGAAAGCAACATTGCAATTCCTCAAAATAGAGAATTACCTTATGATCCAGAAATTTCACTGCTTCGTATATACCCAAAGAAAGTAAAAACAGGGTCTCAAACAGATACTTGTACACTAGTGTTCTTAGAAGGATTATTTACAATAGCCAAAAAGTAGAAACATTTTTGTCCATTAACAAATAAATAGAAAAACAAAATATGGTTCATACACACAGTCAAATATTACTTGGTTATAAGACAGAATGAAGCTCTGAGACATGCTGCAACATGGATGAACCTTGAAAACATTATGCTGAGTGAAAGCAGCAAGGCACATAAGGACAAACATTGTATGATGTCACAAATTTGGAGGGATAGAAGGTAGACTAGAGGTTACCAGGGAATGGGGTTGGAGGGATTTTTTTTTTATTAGTGCAGTTGTAGGTTTACAGAAAAATCATGCAGAAAGTACAGTTCCCATAACCCTCCCTTGTGGTCCCCACCCCCCCACCCACAGAGTTTTCCCTATTATTAACATTTTGGGTTAGTGTGGTACCTTCATTACAATTGCTGAACCAATATTATTGTAATTATATTATTAACTACAGTCCATAGTTTACATTAGGGTTCACCCCCTGTGTTGCACTATTCTATGGGTGTTTTGTTTTTTTTTTCAAATTTTGATTTTGGTAACACATATACAACATGAAATTTCCCATTTTAATCACATCGAAGTATACAGTTCAGTGGTATTAAAAAAAAATATGGAATGCTTCACAAGTTTGTGCATCATCCTTTCACAGAGACTAATCTTCTCTGTGTAGTTCCAATTTTAGTATGTGTGTGCTGAAGTGAGCATGAAGGAGGAGTTTTTTGCTTGGTGGGTATAGAGTGTTTACAAATAAAAATTAAAAAAATAAAATAAAGACTTACAATACCAATTGTTGGTGAGGATATGGAGCAACTCAAATTCTCATATATGGCTGGTGGGAACATAATATGGTATAACCATGTTGAAAAACAGTTTGGTAGTTTCTAATAATGTTAAATATACACTGACCATTTGACCCAGGATTCCACTCCTAGGTATTTATCCAAGAGAAATATAAACATATTTTGCACAAAGCTTTCTACACAGATTTTCATAGCAGCTTTATTCATGATAGTCTCAAACTGGAAACAACTCAAATGTTCATCAAAAGGAGAATGGAGAAACAAATTCTGGTATAACTAATCAATGGAATATTACTCAGCAATAAAAAGGAATGAATACTTACAGGTAAAAACATGAATGAATTTTGAATATATAGACACAAAAGGGTACATACTGTATAATGAATATGAAATCCAAGAAAAGGCAGTGATAGAAAGTGGTTCCCTGAGGTCAGGGTGGATAGGGGAATTGACCAGGAAAGGGCACATGGGAGCTTTTCAGATGGAGGGAAAGGTTTCATGTCTTGATTGTAGTGGTGGTTACATGGGTATATATATTTGTCACATCTCATACAACTGTTACATAAAATGAACAAATTTTTGTATGAATTATATTTCAATAAGGATTAGAAAATTACAATACAAAAAATGGAATTATAACTTTTAAAATAAATTGTTAAAAAAAAACTATAAAATAAAATAAATTGTTGGGCTACACTTAAAAAAATATGCACCACATATGTGTTTACCAAATTACTCCTTCAAGCATCCTTCCATTCATTCTGATAAAATATTTACTGAAGGGCCTCCTATGTGCCAAACACTGAACTACGCTTTGGGGATACAGCAGCAAACAAAACAAATCTCTGCCCTCACAGAGCTTACATCTAGTGGGGGAGGAGGACAATAACAAAATAAAAAAGCATATGCTATGTTAGATTATGGCAAGGCTCAGGTGAAAATAAAGGCAGCAAGGTCAGGGTGAGGGAGGTATTCGCAATGTCAGATAGGATTGCTAGGGAAGGCCTCACTGAAAAGGTGACACTTGAGGAAAGAACTAAGCAGAGGGGTCCAGGAACAGCAGAAGGCTGGTGTGGGCGGAGTGGATAAGCAGGTAGGGGAGGTGGTGAAAGGTTATGGTGGTCTGGATTATGCAGGGCCTTGTAGGCCACTGTGCTTACTCTGAGATGTGGGAAGGCACTGTGGGGTTCTGAGCAGAGGACTGACAGCATCTGACTTCCATTTTAACAAGATCCCTCAGGTCGATGTGTGGAGAAGACTCAAGGAGAGCAAGAGCAGAAACAGGGAGACCAGTGACCAGTTAGGAAGTCAATGCAACAATGCAGCTAAGAGCTGATGTGGTCACACTTGGGCCTGGGTAGAAGCAGTGAAGATCAATTTTTGGGTATGTTTTAAAAGTTCAGCCAATAGAATTTGCTATGGACCAGGTGTGAGTATGGACAGAAGAGTCAGTGATGACTTCAAGATTGTCATTTACCGAGAAGACTACAGGCATGTTTGGCTGGGGCTCAGGAATCAGTTTTAACATGTAAAGTTTGAGATTCCTAGTAGACATCCAAGTGAAGGTATTCAAATAGTCAGCTGGAAACACAAGGCTTAAGTTCAAGGGAGACCACAATGAGATACCACTTCAGAGCCATTAGAATGACTATGATAAAAAAGATAACAAGTGTTGGTGAGGATGTGGAGAAACTGGAACCTTCATACACTTCTGGTGGAAACATAAAATAGTACAGCTGCTATTGAAAACAGTCTGATGGCTCCTCAAAAAGGTTAAAAAAATACATACCAATTCCTCTTCTAGGCATCTACCCAAGAGAAATGAAAACATCTGTCCACACAAAAACTTGTACATGATTGTTCATGGCAGTCTTTTCAAAATAGTCAAAAAACGGAAATAACCCAAATGTCCATCAACTGGTGAATGAATAAATAAAATGTAGCATATCCATAAAATGGAATATTATTTGGCAATAAAAGGAATGAGATACTGATTATCTGTTACAACATGGTGAACCCTGAAAACATTATGCTAAGCGAAACAAGCCAGATGCAAAGGCCACATACTCTATGATTTCATCCATGTATGAGTTATATCCAGAATAGATGAGTCTACAGAGACAGAAAATAGTTCAGTGGTTGACAGGGGCGAGGGGGGGGGAGAATAGGGAGTGACTGCTAATGGTTATACAGTTTCTTTTGGGGATGATGAAAATGCTCTAAAATTGATTGTGATGGTTGCACAACTGTGAATACACTAAAAACCATTGACTTGTACACTTGAAATGGGGGCATGTATGGTAAAAGCAGTTTAAAAAAAAAGCTCAAGGAAGCATTCCAGCTGGAGATGTAAAATTTGAGGTTCATCAGCATACTCACAGTACACATAACAACAACCCTTGATGACTTCGCCCAAGGTTGCGATACACAAGAAAAACAGAAGTGGTCCAAGGACTGAGCCCCCATGCCCTTCAACATTAGAGGTAAAGAGATGACAAGGAATCAGCAAAGGAGACAAGATTAATGACAGAGGCAGGAAGAAAACTAGGTGAGTATGTGTGCTGGTTTGAATGTATTATGTCCCCCAGAAAAAGCCATATTCTTTGATGCAATCTTGTGGGACAGACATATTAGTGGGGATTAAGTTGGAATGTTTGGATTAGGTTGTTTGCATGGAAATGTGCCCCACCCAACTGTAGGTGATAACTCT
The DNA here is from genome assembly GCF_015220235.1 of Choloepus didactylus. Lineage (NCBI taxonomy): Eukaryota > Metazoa > Chordata > Mammalia > Pilosa > Megalonychidae > Choloepus > Choloepus didactylus. The sequence goes on along the minus strand of NC_051328.1, from coordinate 30,211,333 downwards.
GATGAGATATTTCCATGGAGGCACGGCCCCACCCATTCAGGGTGGGCCTTGATCAGTGGAGCCATATAAATGAGCTGACAAACAGAAGGAACACAGTGCAGCTGTGAGTGACGTTTTGAAGAGGAGCTACAGCCAAGAGGGACACTTTGAAGAATGCACAAGAGCTGAGAGTAGCTGCAGGTGAGAGACAGTTTGAAGACGGCTGTTGAAAGCAGACTCTTGCTCCAGAGAAGCTAAGAGAGGACAAACACCCTAAGAGCAACTAAGAGTGACATTTTGAGGAACTGCAGCCTAGAGAGGAACGTCCTGGGAGAAAGCCATTTTGAAATGAGAACTTTGGAGCAGATGCCAGCCATGTGCCTCCCCAGCTAACAGAGATTTTGCGGACACCACTGGCCATTCTCCAGTGAAGGTACCTGATTGTTGATGTGTTGCCTTGGACACTTTATGGCCTTAAGACTGTAACTTTGTAACCAAATAACCCCCCTTTTATAAAAGCCGATCCATTTCTGGTGATTTGCATTCTGGCAGCATTAGCAAACTAGAACAGTATGGTATCCTAGAAGCAAGTGAACAAAGTGTTTCAAAGAGAAGGGCGTGATCAGCTGTGTCAAACACAGATGTCTTTCACATAAGTTGAGGACTAAGAATGGGCTACTGGATTTAGCAACAAGGTCCTAAGTGACCTTGATAAAAAGTAGTTTCAACTGGGTGGTGAGGGTAAATAAATACCTGATTAGAGTGGGTTTGAGGAGAATAGAAGGAAAAAATCAGAAGAGCAAGAAAAAAGAACTCTTAGGAATTCTGCTATAAAAGGAAGTAGAAAAATGGGGGTAACATCTGGAGGGGAAGTGGAATCAAGAGGTTTTATCTGTCATTGTTGCTACTGTTTTTGAGATCGAAGAAATACTAGCATGTTTGTGTGCTGACAGGAATGTGCCACCAAAGCAGCAACATTTTAGGAGAGAGGGAAGGAAGGCTGCTCTTGACAAGGCAAGTGGGAATGAAGTCCAGTGCTCAAGAGGAGGCCTTGGACCTTGCTTGGAGCATGGGCAGCTCATACCCAGATATAGGAAAGGGGGAAAGAGTGGATATGCAAGTAGGTGGTTAGATACTGTGGTAAGTGCTGGTGGGAGTTCTCTTCTAACTTCTGTTTCTCAATGAAATAGGAAGTTCATCAGCAAAGGCTGAGAAAGCAGTTTCAGAAAGAGGAAGGTTGTAAAGTCCTCTAGGAGGGTAGGAGAATGAATGGGCTAGGGAGATGCAGCAGGGTTTCCAGGCAGCATTGGGGGCCCACTTGAGATTTATGATCATGAGTTCAGAGTGAAGCAGGTGAATATACTTGTGTGTTTCCTCCAGCCATGCTTAGTGGCTCCGGAATATACACCCAGAGTAGGCAGAGATTTGGATTTAACCAGAGTTGTGATTTAACCAAACAAGTGTGACAAAGTAAAAGAGGGGCAAGGGAGTTAAGGGTATATTACATGAGGTAGTGTTTATAACGACTGACTAGGGGACTTAAATTATTTAAGAAGGGGAATAAGGGCCGAAGGGGGTGAGAGACAGAAAGAAGGAAAAAGGATCAATGTCATGGTTTATTAATTTTTTTGGGGTATGGTAGGAACATATTGGAAGCAAAGTAGTTATTTTAGGTTATTTGTTTTCCTTAATCCATTGCTTTGTTTGAAATGTTGTGGGGTTTTTTTGGTTGTTGTTTGCCTGTTTGTTTTTAATTTTTTGATAAACAAAGTTAAAAAATTGAAAAAAATCAGTAGAAAAATGGGAGTAAAAACTAAATGACAAATAGGGTGGGATGGGGGGATGGTTTGGGTATTCTCTTTTCAGTTTTATTTTTTATTCTTATTCTGATTCTTTCTGATGTAAGGAAAATGTTCAGAAATAGACTGTGGTGATGAACGCATAACTATATGATCATACTGTGAACAGTTGGTTGTATACCATGGATGACTGTATGGTTTGTGAATATATTTCAATAAAACTGAATTTAAAAAAAAAAAAAAAAAAAAAGGATCAATGTCAGACTGTGTTAGGTCCTACTGGGGTCAAAGAATGTTGAAAGGATTGGTGATGTAAGAAAGAGCAGAAAAATGCAGTCACAGGTGGCAACTCTTATGGTTAACATGATAGAGAAATGTGTTTTATTTCTCCACCATTTTATGAGACTACAAAGAATGCTGTAGTCTTATGAATGGTAGGGAGGCTGTAGAGCTGAAAAGGAGTCCTATAATTTAATTTCTGATGCCCATACTGATGGCAATTTAATAAGAACATAAGGAGATGCCATTTATTAGAGTTACATCACTTTCTAGCTATGTGACATTGGACAAGTTCTCTAAACTCTTTGGTACAGTTTCCTTATCTGTAAAATGGGGGTGATAACAGTACCTATCTCACAGGGTGAAGATGGAAAAGATTAATATATATTAAGCAATTAGAATTGTGCCTGACATTTAAACTTAGCATTAAATAAATGTCTGCTAGAGAAATATTGTTTCACTTACTACTGCTGGTTATGCTTCATCATGTTCCTTTTTCAAAAAAGATGCAATAACCAACAAAAACAGACTGTTATAAAGGCAAAAACCTCAATAGGGAAGAGTTCAAGATACAGGAATTAAGCCTGGCTGAAGCTCAAATCATTACAGAATTTTTCCAAGTACTTTTCCCCATCTGTTCCTGTTTGTCCACTTTTGGGGAAATGGGGAAAAGGACACATGCCATCCAAAGGTGCTTTGAGCTCACTGGCAGTCTATAAATAGCGACCTCACTGATGGTGATGGGGTCAACTTCATTCTAAACTCTATTTCCAGATTCTGTGCCAGTGCCTTCACTTCTTGCCCACATGGTTGACCTCAGTCACGTATTAAAAAAAAAAACTTAGGAAAGGGTGCTATTTCTTACCTAGGAATATTTCACATGTACATTTAGGAACAGACCAGAGTCCTTTCACAAGTCAAACAGATGCTCAGTTCCTGGACATTTCATTACTCCATAGGTCACTGGAGGAGGGAGGAGAATTGAAAGACTTGCCTGCCTGTCACCTGACAGCAATACCAACTGGGCCACTGTTGGAACCAATCCCACGCGGGACTCCTCTGTGGTACACAATCTCAGACAGATGTCCAGGCCCCAACAGATTGCTGCAAGCCCCTCCAGCACACTGCCTGTTGGACAGTTTCTGTTGGCAGCACCCAAGAAAGCAAAAGCATCCGGCTGAGTGCAGAGCCACGATCAGCTGCCTCTTAAAGACCCAACTGAAAATGCTCCTCCTCCTACTGCACAGCCCTTTCTTGTAGAGCTGCTCAGACTGTGGGTCCGAGTTAAAAATGTCTCATGCTCTAGTCCAGTCATTGGCAAGAACAATCATCCCACCAGAAAGAAAAATGGGAGGAAGCAGTGAACTCTTGAACTAGTTAGACATATTTGCAGTGCTTCAGAGTTGAAGGCTGGGAAAAAACAAGGGCTCCTATGAAACCTGTCACCTAGTATTATTTATTTACCAAATGCCCTCTGCAGTTGGGGCCCAGCTCTGGGCTCTTTCTAGCTTTTAACTGAACTTTCTCTAAAAACCACCTAAAGGTATAGAAGGAGCTATGTGATCTTTCCCTGTAGAATTCTTACAACAACTTACAGAGAAGTTTTGACAAAATACTAGAATGGTCTGTCTGGCAAAGAGGTAAAAGGGTAAAAGAGCACTTTGGGGCAAATTTCTTGGGCAATAACTCAATTTATCATGACTTCACCTAAACAGACACAATAACTAGTGGGTAGAGGTGTGAGATTTGCTGTGAATAGCTTCCACTTCTAGGTACAAGTTTCTGGCAATTACAACAGAGACAAAAACAAAACAAAATCCACACTGGTGCAAATGGAACAATATGGAATGATGAAAAAAACATCAAATAAAAAAGTGAAGTTGCAAAACAATAAGCCTAATATGATCTGAACTGCTTTATACACATCCATTCATACACAGGCAAAAATCTAGAGATATACATACCAAAGGGATCATGGGGAACTTGTGCTTTCTACATTGTTTGAAATCTCTACAATGAATATTCTGATTACCTTTGTGATCAGAAAAAAAACAGAAGAAATCTTGCATCCAGATTTGCTTAAAAAACAAAAGAGGAGACTGATTTGGAAACCACAAAGGGCGGTTACTTTTGTTTCTGCAGTTCATCCCTTTTCAACTTCTGCTAGCGCATTTTTTAACAACTTTTTCCTTTCTTCTACAAATGCAGCCTCTGAATCTCTTTCTAAAACCCTCCCAGTCATCTTACAAGCCATCTTCTTCTTTCAGACTAATGTCTTCCAGAAAGCCAACTACAGGTCATCTTTGCCAACCCTACAAAAATCTCCAGAATGAAGTAAGTATTGACGCCTTTTCTTCTACAAATTACCTTTATCTTCACCCCTAAATCATCACCATCCTTCTTTACGTGAGTATCTTCACTGAACAACTTCTACTTAGGCAACTACTCTGCCATGGGCCATAAACACCCAAAACAGATGTTTAGAAAAGACTTTCTCAACTAACACATTTGGCACGTTAACAGGAACTCTGCAATCAGCAATAATACTCCTTCTCTGAAGAGCAAACTCCCTAGCAAGAGAAAGTAAATAAATTTAGTCTCCTGCCTATTCAGCTGGTTATTATGGGCTGTGGGTACTTGGAGCACTGTGTTGAGGAGGATTCTGAGTCTGTGGAGGGCTCCAGGATAACGAGTAAAGGAAGTTTAAGCAACGTCTGCCTCAGGCAAGAAACAAGAGTAGGGCCAATGAACCTTCTCCGTGTAACCCGTCAGCTAGGGCTGGCGTGACTTACACCATTTTTAGTCTTGGTATAACTCTAGTGCAGTCACTGTGAAATGTTTATTTGAAGAAGGTGTGGATTTGTGCATGGGGGGGAGGGTGGTAGTGCTAGAGATATATTTCTTTTCTTGAGAACCTTTAACTGTTTTATAGCAACTTAAAGGAAAATGAGATGGCAAGGGGATGGAGAGAGAAGATTTCATCCCAAGGAATTTCCAACCTGAGTCAAATTTCATATAATAAAGACCATGGAGTGATTTTCTCCAGTCACCTCACAAACTCATGCTCCCTATTATCAGTTTAATCACAGTTGATAAAATCAAGAAACTGTGCAGAAATTTTTCTCCATGTTCCCTAACGCTTATTTAACATCAGGGATTCATTCTCTTTTCTATTTATGTGGCTGCCCCTCTTCCCAGTGTACCAAATTACAGGTAAGACAAAGGGGCTTAGGTATAGCATCTCATCTCATAAATCATTCTTGAACATGATGCTCTCTTTAAATACATCCTATAAAGAAATGGTACTCTAAAGAAAGTCTTATAGGTTCTGGACATCAACAGGTTCACTTGATCCATTTTCTGAAATTATACATTTACCAATTCTCTATCAACTGTAAGAATACTATGGAAGAATCTAGAATAGCACTGTCCAATAGAACTTTCTACAATGATGGAAATGTTCTATATCTATGCTGTCCACTTGCCATAAAAGGCTACTGAGCACTTAAAATGTGGCTGTGTGACTGAGAAACAGAATTTTTTTTATTTTAATTTAAATTTAAATGTAGCAATGTATTGCTAATCACTACTGTATAGTGCAGTCTAGAAGAAGACAGAGAATAAATCCAGCTTCCCTAGAAAATGGAAAGCTCTAAAAGTTTATCTAGGTACAGAGGAAGAGTTAAGCCTTCTGTTATCATAGAAACACATCCTTGCCACAGCTGTGAGCCCCCAAGAGGTACAATGCTAAAAGGTTTCCCTACATGACTCAGGAGCTGCTCTTCCTCTGGGAGTGGAAAACAAAACAATGATGGGCTTCCAGCTTTCTGCCCCCTTGTTCAGTTCTTGAGAACAGTATAATGCCAGGGTGATACAGCTTCATGGAATTTTTGAGCCGGAAGAGAACTTACAGAAAGCAGCAGGGCAGCCCCACTTACTTTCCCAAAGAGGAAAACTAGAACCTTGGAAGTAAGGGGATTCAATCATTGTTGTTTCAATGTTATACACAATGGAAGTCAATGCAGTAAACAACCCACCAAATTATTCCAAGTGTTTCAAAATGTAGTTCACAGAAATAACAAAACTTGGTGGATGGGCTACAGAGCAGATAAAGAAAGAATCAGTGTATTGGGAAGGTAGATATGAGAAATTACCTAGAGTGCAGTATACAAGATAAAGAGTTAGAAAAGAAGAGAATTTTAAAATATTATTAGGTATTAAAAATGTATTAATTATTAAAAATATAAAGAATATAAAGAGAAATGAAGGATGGAATACAAAGGTCCAATATATGACTTCTCAGAATTCCAAAAGAGATGGGAGAGAATAAAAGAAAGGCAAAATTTGAAGGGATAAATGGCTAAGAATTCCTCAAATGCTTTGAAAGACATGAAATCTTAGATTCAAGAAGGACGAACATAAAGGAAATAATAAAAATAAAGCAAACCCTAAACACTTCATAGTGAACCCAAAGAACACCACAGACAAAGAGAAGATATAGGAGGAGGCGGGGCAACATGGCGGACTGCTGAGCTGTATGTTTTAGTTACTCCTCCAGGAAAGTAGGTAGAAAGCCAGGAACTGCGTGGACTGGACACCACAGAGCAATCTGACTTTGGGCATACTTCATACAACACTCATGAAAACGTGGAACTGCTGAGATCAGCGAAATCTGTAAGTTTTTGCAGCCAGGGGACCCGCGCCCCTCCCTGCCAGGCTCAGTCCCGTGGGACGAGGGGCTGTCAGCTCCGGGAAGGAGAAGGGAGAACTGCAGTGGCAGCCCTTATCAGAAACTCATTCTACTGATCCAAACTCCAACCATAGATAGACTGAGACCAGACACCAGAGAATCTGAGAGCAGCCAGCCCAGCAGAGAGGAGACAGGCATAGAAAAAAAAAACAACACGAAAAACTCCAAAATAAAAGCGGAGGATTTTTGGAGTTCTGGTGAACATAGAAAGGGGAAGGGCAGAGCTCAGGCCCTGAGGCGCATATGCAAATCCCGAAGAAAAGCTGATCTCTCTGCCCTGTGGACCTTTCCTTAATGGCCCTGGTTGCTTTGTCTCTTAGCATTTCAATAACCCATTAGATCTCTGAGGAGGGCCCTTTTTTTTTTTTTTTTATCCTTTTTTCTTTTTCTAAAACAATTACTCTAAGAAGCCCAATACAGAAAGCTTCAAAGACTTGGAATTTGGGCAGGTCAAGTGAAGAGCAGAACTAAGAGAGCTCTGAGACAAAAGGCAATAATCCAGTGGCTGAGAAAATTCACTAAACACCACAACTTCCCAAGAAAAGGGGGGTGTCTGCTCACAGCCATCATCCTGGTAGACAGGAAACACTCCTGCCCATCGCCAGCCACATAGCCAAGAGCTGCCCCAGACAACCCAGTGTGATGGAAGCGCTTCAAATAACAGGTATACACCACAAAACTGGGCGTGGACATTAGCCTTCCCTACAACCTCAGCTGATTGTCCCAGAGTTGGGAAGGTGGAGCAGTGTGAATTAACAAAGCCCCATTCAGCCATCATTTCAGCAGACTGGGAGCCTCCCTACACAGCCCAGCAGCCCAGAACTGCCCTGGGGGGACGGCACTCACCTGTGACATAGCACAGTCATCCCTCAACAGAGCACCTGGGGTGCACAGCCTGGAAGAGGGGCCCACTTGCAAGTCTCAGGAGCCATACGCCAATACCAAGGACTTGTGGGTCAGTGGCAGAGACAAACTGTGGCAGGACTGAACTGAAGGATTAGACTATTGCAGCAGCTTTAAAACTCTAGGATCACCAGGGAGATTTGATTGTTAGGGCCACCCCCTCTCCCTGACTGCCCAGAAACACGCCCCATATACAGGGCAGGCAACACCAACTACACACGCAAGCTTGGTACATCAATTGGACTCAACAAGACTCACTCCCCCACTCAACAAAAAGGCTAAGCAGGGGAGAACTGGCTTGTGGAGAACAGGTGGCTTGTGGACGCCATCTGCTGGTTAGTTAGAGAAAGTGTACTCCACGAAGCTGTAGATCTCATAAATTAGAGATAAGGACTTCAATTGGTCTACAAATCCTAAAAGAACCCTATCAAGTTCAGCAAATGCCACGAGGCCAAAAACAACAGAAAATTATAAAGCATATGAAAAAACCAGACGATATGGATAACCCAAGCCCAAGCACCCAAATCAAAAGTTCAGAAGAGACACAGCACCTAGAGCAGCTACTCAAAGAACTAAAGATGAACAATGAGACCATAGTACGGGATACAAAGGAAATCAAGAAGACCCTAGAAGAGCATAAAGAAGACAGTGCAACACTAAATAAAAAAATGGATGCTCTTATGGAAATTAAAGAAACTGTTGACCAAATTAAAAAGATTCTGGACACTCATAGTACAACAGTAGAGGAAGTTGAACAACGAATCAGTGACCTGGAAGATGACAGAATGGAAAATGAAAGCATAAAACAAAGAATGGGGAAAAAATTTGAAAAAATCGAAATGGACCTTAGGGATATGATAGATAACATGAAACGTCCGAATATAAGACTCATTGGTGTCCCAGAAGGGGAAGAAAAGGGTAAAGGTCTAGGAAGAGTATTCAAAGAAATTGTTGGGGAAAACTTCCCAAATCTTCTAAACAACATAAATACACAAATCATAAATGCTCAGCGAACTCCAAATAGAATAAATCCAAATAAACCCACTCTGAGACATATACTGATCACACTGTCAAACACAGAAGAGAAGGAGCAAGTTCTGAAAGCAGCAAGAGAAAAGCAATTCACCACATACAAAGGAAACAGCATAAGACTAAGTAGTGACTACTCAGCAGCCACCATGGAGGCGAGAAGGCAGTGGCACGATATATTTAAAATTCTGAGTGAGAAAAATTTCCAGCCAAGAATACTTTCTCCAGCAAAGCTCTCCTTCAAATTTGAGGGACAGCTTAAATTTTTCACAGACAAACAAATGCTGAGAGAATTTGCTAACAAGAGACCTGCCCTACTGGAGATACTCAAGGGAGCCCTACAGACAGAGAAACAAAGAAAGGACAGAGAGACTTGGAGAAAGGTTCAGTACTAAAGAGATTCGGTATGGGTACAATAAAGGATAGTAATAGACAGAGGGGAAAAATATGACAAACATAAACCAAAGGATAAGATGGCTGATTCAAGAAATGCCTTCACGGTTATAACGTTGAATGTAAATGGATTAAACTCCCCAATTAAAAGATATAGATTCGCAGAATGGATCAAAAAAAATGAACCATCAATATGTTGCATACAAGAGACTCATCTTAGACACAGGGACACAAAGAAACTGAAAGTGAAAGGATGGAAAAAAATATTTCATGCAAGCTACAGCCAAAAGAAAGCAGGTGTAGCAATATTAATCTCAGATAAAATAGCCTTCAAATGCAGGGATGTTTTGAGAGACAAAGAAGGCCACTACATACTAATAAAAGGGGCAATTCAGCAAGAAGAAATAACAATTGTAAATGTCTATGCACCCAATCAAGGTGCCACAAAATACATGAGAGAAACACGGGCAAAACTAAAGGAAGCAATTGATGTTTCCACAATAATTGTGGGAGACTTCAACACATCACTCTCTCCTACAGATAGATCAACCAGACAGAAGACCAATAAGGAAATTGAAAACCAACACAATCTGATAAATGAATTAGATTTAACAGGCATATACAGGACATTACATCCCAAATCACCAGGATACACATACTTTTCTAGTGCTCACGGAACTTTCTCCAGAATAGATCATATGCTGGGACATAAAACAAGCCTCAATACATTTAAAAAGATTGAAATTATTCAAAGCACATTCTCTGACCACAATGGAATACAATTAGAAGTCAATAACCATCAGAGACTTAGAAAATTCACAAATACCTGGAGGTTAAACAACACACTCCTAAACAATCAGTAGGTTAAAGAAGAACTAGCAAGAGAAATTGCTAAATATATAGAGACGAATGAAAATGAGAACACAACATACCAAAACCTATGGGATGCAGCAAAAGCAGTGCTAAGGGGGAAATTTATAGCACTAAACGCATATATTAACAAGGAAGAAAGAGCCAAAATCAAAGAACTAATGGATCAACTGAAGAAGCTAGAAAATGAACAGCAAACCAATCCTAAACCAAGTACAAGAAAAGAAATAACAAGGATTAAAGCAGAAATAAATGACACAGAGAACAAAAAAACAATAGAGAGGATAAATATCACCAAAAGTTGGTTCTTTGAGAAGATCAACAAGATTGACAAGCCCCTAGCTAGACTGACAAAATCAAAAAGAGAGAAGACCCATATAAACAAAATAATGAATGAAAAAGGTGACATAACTGCAGATCCTGAAGAAATTAAAAAAATTATAAGAGGATGCTATGAACAACTGTATGGCAACAAACTGGATAATGTAGAGGAAATGGACAATTTCCTGGAAACATATGAACAACCTAGACTGACCAGAGAAGAAATAGAAGACCTCAATCAACCCATCACAAGCAAAGAGATCCAATCAGTCATCAAAAATCTTCCCACAAATAAATGCCCAGGGCCAGATGGCTTCACAGGGGAATTCTACCAAACTTTCCAGAAAGAACTGACACCAATCTTACTCAAACTCTTTCAAAACATTGAAGAAAATGGAACACTACCTAACTCATTTTATGAAGCTAACATCAATCTAATACCAAAACCAGGCAAAGATGCTACAAAAAAGGAAAACTACCGGCCAATCTCCCTAATGAATATAGATGCAAAAATCCTCAACAAAATACTTGCAAATCGAATCCAAAGACACATTAAAAAAATCATACACCATGACCAAGTGGGGTTCATTCCAGGCATGCAAGGATGGTTCAACATAAGAAAATCAATCAATGTATTACAACACATTAACAAGTCAAAAGGGAAAAATCAATTGATCATCTCAATAGATGCTGAAAAAGCATTTGACAAAATCCAACATCCGTTTTTTATAAAAACACTTCAAAAGGTAGGAATTGAAGGAAACTTCCTCAACATGATAAAGAGCATATATGAAAAACCCACAGCCAGCATAGTACTCAATGGTGAGAGACTGAAAGCCTTCCCCCTAAGATCAGGAACAAGACAAGGATGCCCGCTGTCACCACTGTTATTCAACATTGTGCTGGAAGTGCTAGCCAGGGCAATCCGGCAAGACAAAGAAATAAAAGGCATCCAAATTGGAAAAGAAGAAGTAAAACTGTCATTGTTTGCAGATGATATGATCTTATATCTAGAAAACCCTGAGAAATCGACGATGCAGCTACTAGAGCTAATAAACAAATTTAGCAAAGTAGCGGGATACAAGATTAATGCACATAAGTCAGTAATGTTTCTATATGCTAGAAATGAACAAACTGAAGAGACACTCAAGAAAAAGATACCATTTTCAATAGCAACTAAAAAAATCAAGTACCTAGGAATAAACTTAACCAAAGATGTAAAAGACCTATACAAAGAAAACTACATAACTCTACTAAAAGAAATAGAAGGGGACCTTAAAAGATGGAAAAATATTCCATGTTCATGGATAGGAAGGCTAAATGTCATTAAGATGTCAATTCTACCCAAACTCATCTACAGATTCAATGCAATCCCAATCAAAATTCCAACAATCTACTTTGCAGACTTGGAAAAGCTAGTTATCAAATTTATTTGGAAAGGCAAGATGCCTCGAATTGCTAAAGACACTCTAAAACAGAAAAACGAAGTGGGAGGACTTACACTCCCTGACTTTGAAGCTTATTATAAAGCCACAGTTGCCAAAACAGCATGGTACTGGCACAAAGATAGGCATATAGATCAATGGAATCGAATTGAGAATTCAGAGATAGACCCTCAGATCTATGGCCGACTGATCTTTGATAAGGCCCCCAAAGTCACTGAACTGAGTCATAATGGTCTTTTCAACAAATGGGGCTGGGAGAGTTGGATATCCATATCCAAAAGAATGAAAGAGTACCCCTACCTCACCCCCTACACAAAAATTAACTCAAAATGGACAAAAGATCTCAATATAAAAGAAAGTACCATAAAACTCCTAGAAGATAATGTAGGAAAACATCTTCAAGACCTTGTATTAGGCGGCCACTTCCTAGACTTTACACCCAAAGCACAAGCAACAAAAGAGAAAATAGATAAATGGGAACTCCTCAAGCTTCGAAGTTTCTGCACCTCAAAGGAATTTCTCAAAAAGGTAAAGAGGCAGCCAACTCAATGGGAAAAAATTTTTGGAAACCATGTATCTGACAAAAGACTGATATCTTGCATATATAAAGAAATCCTACAACTCAATGACAATAGTACAGACAGCCCAATTATAAAATGGGCAAAAGATATGAAAAGACAGTTCTCTGAAGAGGAAATACAAATGGCCAAGAAACACAGGAAAAAATGTTCAGCTTCACTAGCTATAAGAGAGATGCAAATTAAGACCACAATGAGATACCATCTAACACCGGTTAGAATGGCTGCCATTAAACAAACAGGAAACTACAAATGCTGGAGGGGATTTGGAGAAATTGGGACTCTTATTCATTGTTGGTGGGACTGTATAATGGTTCAGCCACTCTGGAAGTCAGTCTGGCAGTTCCTTAGAAAACTAGATATAGAGTTACCATTCGATCCAGCGATTGCACTTCTCGGTATATACCCGGAAGATCGGAAAGCAGTGACACGAACAGATATCTGCACGCCAATGTTCATAGCAGCATTATTCACAATTGCCAAGAGATGGAAACAACCCAAATGTCCTTCAACAGATGAGTGGGGAAATAAAATGTGGTATATACACACGATGGAATACTACGCGGCAGTAAGAAGGAACGATCTCGTGAAACATATGACAAGATGGATGAACCTTGAAGACATAATGCTGAGCGAAATAAGCCAGGCACAAAAAGAGAAATATTATATGCTACCATTAATGTGAACTCTGAAAAATGTAAAACAAATGGTTTACAATGTAGAATGTAGGGGAACTAGCAGTAGAGAGCAATTAAGGAAGGGGGAACAATAATCCAAGGAGAACAGATAAGCTATTTAATGTTCTCGGGATGCCCAGGAATGACTATGGTCTGTTAATTTCTGATGGATATAGTAGGAACAAGTTCACAGAAATGTTGCTATATTATGTAACTTTCTTGGGGTAAAGTAGGAACATGTTGGAAGTTAAGCCGTTATCTTAGGTTAGTTGTCTTTTTCTTACTCCCTTGTTATGGTCTCTTTGAAATGTTCTTTTATTGTATGTTTGTTTTCTTTTTAACTTTTTTTTCATACAGTTGATTTAAAAAAGAAGGGAAAGTTAAAAAAAAAAAAAGAAAAACAAGGAAAAAAATACGTAGTGCCCCCTTCAGGAGCCTGTGGAGAATGCAGGGGTATTCACCTACCCCACCTCCATGGTTGCTAACATGAGCACAGACATAGGGGACTGGTGGTTTGATGGGTTGAGCCCTCTACCATAAGTTTTACCCTTGGGAAGACGGTTGCTGCAAAGGAGAGGCTAGGCCTCCCTATGGTTGTGCCTAAGAGCCTCCTCCCGAATGCCTCTTTGTTGCTCAGATGTGGCCCTCTCTCTCTGGCTAAGCCAACTTGAAAGGCGAAATCACTGCCCCCCCCCCACGTGGGATCAGACACCCAGGGGAGTGAATCTCCCTGGCAACGTGGAATATGACTCCCGGGGAGGAATGTAGACCCGGAATCGTGGGACGCAGAACATCTTCTTGACCAAAAGGGGGATGTGAAAGGAAATGAAATAAGCTTCAGTGGCAGAGAGATTCCAAAAGGAGCCGAGAGGTCACTCTGGTGGGCACTCTTACGCACACTTTAGACAACCCTTTTTAGGTTCTAAAGAATTGGGGTAGCTGGTGGTGGATACCTGAAACTATCAAACTACAACCGAGAACCCATGAATCTCAAAGACAGTTGTATAAAAATGTAGCTTATGAGGGGTGACAATGAGATTGGGAAAGCCATAAGGACCACACTCCACTTTGTCTAGTTTATGGATGGATGAGTAGAAAAATAGGGGAAGGAAACAAACAGACAAAGGTACCCAGTGTTCTTTTTTACTTCAATTGCTCTTTTTCACTCTAATTATTATTCTTGTTATTTTTGTGTGTGTGCTAATGAAGGTGTCAGGAATTGATTTAGGTGATTAATGTACAACTATGTAATGGTACTGTAAACAATCGAAAGTACGATTTGTTTTGTATGACTGCGTGGTATGTGAATATATCTCAATAAAATGAAGATTTAAAAAAAAAAAAAAAAAAGAGAAGATATAGAAGCAGCCAAGTGAAAGAACCAGACTAACTCCAGGATAATTCAACTGACAGCAGACTTCTCAACTGCAACACTAGAAACCAGAAGATAATGGAATGGAATAACTTAAAAAATTCTTTCCAATTGCTGCAAGAAGATGTCAACCTGGTTTTGATGTATACCTAAGTTATCATTCAATAGTTATGGCAAATAACAGCTCGTATACAAGAAAAAAAAAGTTTACTACTAATAGACCCTCACTGAGAAAACTGTGAAAAGCTTATCTCTGGATGAAGGAAATTTAAGTCAGAAGGATGAAGTACAATGTAAGAACAGCAAGCAAAGGAGCTGCTAAACAGGTGGGTGACAACTAATTCTGGAGTATAAAAACAAAGTAGCATTACAATGCTAGACTACAATATGTAAGACAGACTATGGGATACAGTATAATGTAATGTAATGTAATATCATATAACATAACATAACATGGGAAGAGATTAGAGATACTGATTTAATTTTAGATTTTAATTCCAGTACACAGGCCAAAATTTAAGGGCAGTCTCTAAAGAAACTGAAAGCTTCGCTTCCATATAGTGGGGAATGGAGGGAAGTAGGTAGAGAGGGGTAAGATAAAGAAAACAAACTAACAGAAGGTAGGAAAGGAGAAAAACTCAAACAAACATATAGTAAACAGCACACTATATTAGAAATAATATATAACTGCAATCTTAATACTTTTAAATGGATTATTGCCAATTAAGACAATTTCAGATTAGGTTGGAAAAAATCCAACTACATGTCATTTAAGACATTAGGACACAGAGTATGAAAGTAAAGGGATAGGAAAAGATATACCAGGCAAATATTTGCAAAATAAAGCTGGCATTACTATCAGATAAAATAAGTCCAAGAGGGAAAGCACTGTTAAGGATAAAGATGGTCTCTACATAACGATAAAAACAATTCTCCAGGAAGATGCAACAATTCCAAACTACCGTGTACTTAAGAGAACTTCAAATTATATACAGCAAAAGTTGACAAAATTATAAAGAGAAGTCAACAAATCCACAATCATAAGGAAATTTTAACATAGTTCTCCTGAGAACTGGTAGATCAAGAACACCAAAATTTAGTAAGTTATGGAAGATCTGAACACAATTAATGAGCTTGTTGTAAAGGATATACAGAATCAAACCTCACCCAACAATTACAACACATCCTTCTGAAGCACAAATTAAATATTTTTGTAAAATGACCATGTAGTATGCCAGAAATCAAGTATCAATAAAAATCAATTTCATACAGATTGCCTTGTGACTATAATGCAAGTTAGAATTCAACTTTAAAAAATGAAAATTTAAAAATATATTTCTAAATAACTCATGAATCAAGGAAGAAATCATAATAGAGATTAGAAAATAGCTAGAACTGGAAGATAACACAGGAAAGATTAAAAAAAAAAAAAATCATGGGATCCAGCAAAAAAGAATTTCAAAAAGAAATTCTAGAGCCTTAAATGACCATATTAGAAGATTGAAAATCAATGAGCATAGGTTTCACCTCAAGAAATTAGAAAAATAACAACAGAGTAAGCACAAGGAAAGTAGAAGGAAAGAACATAAAACAATGAAATTAAAAAAAAAAAAACAAAAGTCACATCGGATTGTGAAAACCTTGTGGATCACACTCCCTTTATCTAGTGTATGGATGGGAGAGTAGAAGAATGGGGACAAAGACTGAATGAAAAATATGGTGGGATGGGGGGATGATTTGGGTGTTCTTTTTTACTTTTACTTCTTATTCTTATTCTGATTCTTTCTGGTGTAAGGAAAGTGCTCAAAAATAGATTGGGGTGATGAAGGCAAAACTATAAGATGGTACTGTGAACAGCTGATTGTACACCATAGATGACTATATGGTATGGGAATATAACTCAATAAAACCAAATTTAATTTAAAAGAGGTAAATCAACAATGGGGGGAGGAGGGGAATGGAATGTTCTGGATGTTCTTTTTTATTTTAATTTTATTTTTTGGAGTAATAAAAATGTTCAAAGACTGAGTGTGGTGATGAATGCACAACTATATGATGATAACGTGAACAACTGATTGTACACTTGGAAGGATTGTATGGTATGTGAATATATCTCAATAAAATTGCATTAAAAAAACCCAGTAATCAACAAAATCAAAAGCTGATCCTTTGAAAATAAACTAATAAAATAAATCCCTGGCAAGAATAATCAAGAGTAAAAAGAAAATACACCAATAATATTAGGAATGAAAAGGGGACAGAGTATAGAGATAGACACAGAGAATGTCTAGAAATATATGCCTTGTCAAAACTGACACAAGAATAGAAAACCTGAATCGACCAATAACATTAAAGAAATTGAATAATTAGATAAAAACCTACCTACTCAACAAAAAAAGGTCTCAGGCCCAGACAGTTTTACAGGACAATTTTACTAGAGAGTTCCACCATACAGTCAAAGAACAGATGCTCCCTTTGTCTTCATTTATTTCTCCCAGATCCACTTCCCAGCCTGCTCCACAAGGCTAACAAGTCTGGACAAGGTTCACTTCCCAAATTCCTGCTGTGTTTGGCCAACGGGAAGCACCAGCAGGAGATCGGAGGGTAGGATGACAGAGAGGTTGGGATATTTATTACCTGGTTTCCTCTGTGCCTTGCCACAGTTTGGCAGTGGTTTTGTTCTGCTGTGTAAGTCCTCTGGGACACCTCTACTAGGGCTAGTTCCCACCAGGTTCTATAATGGCTTCCTCCTTTTGCCCTCTAGATTTAGGGGTGGTAACAGCTTCCCACTAGTGTCTAGTGGCTTCACCATCCACTCTTGGTGCCCTTAATCCTGCCCACAGCTTGGTAAACAGTCTCTTCATTAAATTTGATTCAGTCACCTCTTTGAGTGTACCATCTGTTTGCAGACAGATCTCTAATATGCTTTTATATAAAATCTTCCAGAAAAGAAAGAACATTCAACTCTTTTTACAAGACTACATTAATCTTAATAACAAGACAGCATAAAAATAAAATGAGTCAAATTTCATAACATATGTAACAATCCACATTAAATCTAGCAATGTACGGAAAAATAATTCATCATAACCATGTAGGGTTTATTTCACAGTTTTCAAGGATAGTTTAACATTAGAAAATCTATTAATACAGTTCACCTTATTAAGAAATGAAAGGGGAAAGAACAGATGATCATCCCAATCAATGCAAGGAAAAATTTGATAAAATAGCCATTTGTGATGTTTAAATTAGGAAACTATGATTACAAAGGAATAAAGGTAGCTACAAAAAGGAAAGCATTCCTGTTAAAAATAAGAAGTATACAAGGATGCCCATGATGATAGATTCTAATAAACTTTCTTTTGGAGGAACTAGCAGCATCTTAAGACAAGAAAGAAAACTGATACGTAAGAGAGTTAGAAAAGAAACTGAACAGTTATTATTTGTAGATGATATGATTCTCTTGGGTTTTCTACTTGAATATACATGAAGCCGCCAACAATTACAACTTTTAAAAGCTACTATTTACACTAACAACCAAAAACTATAAGGCACTTACTTATAAATCTAACAAAAAGGATTCAAGGTCTTTAAAAACTTTATCCAACAACATAAAATAATAATCAGAGTTTACATTTATTGATCACGTACTATTTGTTGGGCACTGTTTGGAGTGATGTGACTATCCCTTTAAACTCAATTAGTTCATACAATAGTCCCGTAGGACAGTTTTAATATTACAAGCCTCACTTTAGAGATAAAGAAATTAAGATACAGTGTTGATAAGTAACTTGCACAAGTTTCCAGAACTAAAAATCAGAAATGTTGATATTCAAACTCGGGCAGTGTGGCTCCAAACCTGGGCCCTTAACCACTACCCCACTCTGGCTTTCCCCAACAGACGGTGTTCTCATTCTTCCAATGAAAGCATCTCTTGCTGAGCCGAGCCATGCCTCCAGAAGCCATTCCTTAGTCAAGTTGAGGAGCTGATCTGAACTATCCAGCCTACAGCTGTCTGAGCAGACCATCAATGCAAAGGCAAGAAGCCACTCAGAGCACAAAACTTGGGGACAGAGTTTAACCATCTCTGATTGATTACACTAGACTTCAGTGTCAGGCCTAGCCCCCTTTCAGACACCACATCGCATATAAGGTCTTGTGATTTTCCCATTCCCAGAGGAGGTCAATGTATATTTCCCAGACTTGAGAAGTTTCATTTATTAAGACCTTAGACTGCTTCGCAGAAACATGATTTAATAGAAGTTCAAGTATTTATGTGTTTCTGGCAATTTTTGAGGTTGCTGGGTAAGAGATAAACAATATTTATCTACAACATTTATTTACAAGCCTCACAACTTCTCTGTAGGTCCGAATTATTTCCAAGTTTTAAAACTGTGAAACAAAAATTCTGTTCTTATATCTTTAAATCCATTCCCAGGTTCATGGATAGATTCAATTTTATAGAGATGGCAACTGATAAATTCAATGCAATTCCAATACAGCTTTTTTCCGTCACAGGAGTTGACAAGCTGATTCTGAAATTTATCTGGAAACATAAAGGGCCAAAAATAGCTTATCAGTTTTTGTTGTTGGTATTGTTGTTGTCTTTAGCATATGGACCTGCTTATTCTGTTGTTTCCAATACAAGGACACAGGAAAAATGTTACTGCTTTTTGCAATACAGTAGAAAACAGAATTGAAACTGCCCACGATGGTTGGTTTGCCAGATGTCCTATCATTGGGAAAGAACACCAGCTCTAAACTGAGCAATTCCTGGTACTTTGTTCTTCATTTTGTTGATCCTATCTGGATTTCTGTTTGTCTCCTAAAAAGCTTTATTTAGCCAACACAGTTCTGAAGAAGAATAAACAACAAGGTGAAAGGATTTGCCCTTCCACACAGAAAGAACTATCACAAAACCGTAGTAATTAAGAGAGTATTAAATGTTTACAGCATGTGAGAGAGAGAGAGAAAGAGAAAGTCTTAGCACAAGGATAGACAAACTGACCAATAGAACAGAACAAAAGCCAAGAAATAAATACATAACTAGAAAGAAACTTGATATATATTAGAGGGGGCTTTGCAAATTAGTAGGAAAAGATTTCACAATCCCTCACATGTTACTGGGAAAACTGGTTACTGAAATAGAAAGGAAAATATCCCCATTTCACTCTATTCAAAAATTTTAATTCTCCATAGATCAAGGACTTAAAAAAGAAAGGCAAAATTTTAAAACTTTTAGTAAGAAAATACAAGATAATATTTTTATGAAATCTGGGAAATATTTTTTAATACACAAAATGCACAAGCCATAAGGGAAAACACTGAAAGAATCAATAGCATTAAAACTAGAATTCATTATAAGAAATCATAAACAGTAAAAAGAGATAAGGCACAAACTGGGAGACGATATGTCCGCATTACATATAATGACAAATAATTAGTATCCAGAAAACAAAACAAAACAAAAACACAAACTCATAGAAATCAATAAAAAAAGAACCACTCAATATAAAAATGGATTTCAATATAAACAAGCATTTCATAGGAGACATTCTGATTAAATATATAAGATTAATATATTAATTATATGTAAATATATATTAGCAAATATATAAATAATATAAAATCACAATGATACACTACTCACAACTGCCAGAGCCTTCTAAAAATTAAAGTCTGACAATATCAAGTTTTGGCAAGGACGTGAAGCAAGCAAAAACATGCTATTTTAGGAGTGTAGATTGGTGCAAGCGCAGTGAAGATCTACTGGGCAATATTTCGTTAAGAATTGAAGATCTATACACCCTATGACCCAGCTATTTCATGTCTAAGGATGCACCCTAGAAAACTCTCCTTCGAGTATATAAGGAAACATACAAAACATTCTTGAAGCAACTGAAATTAACATTTAATACCCATCAATAAGAGAAAGGATAAATAAATGTATTTGTGATCTCTAAAATAAGAGTATAGCTGTGAAAATGAGTGTGCTAGAGTAATAGGTATTAAAATGGATTCACATATCTCAATTCATTTTGAGGTACAGTCAATTCTTATCATTCATGGCAGCTGGTTTCTATGAAGTCATGACAAACACTGGATTAGCAAATAATGCACCACTGCTCCTAGGGGAAATACAGGGTTAGGTTCCTACAAACCTCTGGTCACATTTTCTCCAGTCGATCAATCTATCACCTTGTTTTATGTGTGTTTCTGTTTAAAGACATCTTATTTAATATACATTGTTGATTCATTAACATTGAACTCATGTCCAACAACACAATAACTCACGCTGGAACAAAGCAAAGCTTATTTAACATATGTGTTTTCTCCATAAGGCACATCCCCGTCTTCTTATACTTAGGAACACTACACAGTACTTTAGCACTATGTTTGTGAGGCATTTCAAACATCGAAATCACCAAGAAAAAGCATAAACATTCAAAAACGTGCCACTAAACAGACTATGCAAAGGACACTTGTTTACAGTATGAGAGCTAAAACAAGAAGGCAGGGTGTTGCCTTGTTTGACCTCACTGGGAGCTTGTGCATTGGGTAACTCAAATTTTTCACTGCTCAGTACATGTCTGTGAATGACCACAAAAGTGCTGTGAGTGTTGATTTTGGGGTTACAAATAAATTTCAGCAAGTAGGTGAATTTACAAATATGGAATCTGTGAATAATAAGGATTATTATATATATCTCAAAAAATATATATATGTATATATAGTGCCAAAAGAGATATTAAGATACAGATTACACAAAAAATTTATATAAAATCAAACAAGTAAAACCAATACTATTTTGGATAGATACAAGTAGTAAAGGTACAATTATGCATAGGATGATGAACATTATAGTCAGGATAGTGATTACCTTTGGGGAGGGAAGGAGAAAAATGGGAATGGGGAGGGGTATGTATATACAGTGATATCTGTAGTGTTTTATTTATTAATCTGCTTGGTAGGTAATTATGTTACCTTTTTTTGAATACTAGAAAAAGTTCATTTTTTGAAAAGATTCTAAGACACCAAGAAGTTCCTAGTTAGAGTCACACCACTGTTTGATTTCCTGAAATGTATAAGTGAAACAAAACTGAAATAGCACAAAGCCCTACGACTTTTTTCCATTTAGCAATGACAGGACTGAAACTTTAAAGTTCATCTACTGAAAGTGAATTGGCAGGAAAAGGAAGGGTCAGGCTCCAGCCTGGATCCCATGACAAAGTGTACCCTACAGACCCTCAAGATATGGGAAGTCCTACGTGGGACCTGACTTCCAGGGGTGGAAATCTCCCTGGCAACACAGGATATGACTCCCAGGGATGAATCTGGACCTGGCTTCGTGGGATTGAGAATATCTTCCTGACCAAAAGGGGGATGCAAAATGAAACAAAACAAAGTTTCAGTGGTTGAGAGATTTCAAATGGAGTTGAGAGGTCACTCTAGTGGACATTCTTATGCACTATATAGATAACACCTTTTAGATTTTAACGTATTGGAATAGCTAGAAGCAAATACCTGAAACTATCAAACTCCAACCCAGCAGCCTTGATTCTTGAAGACGATTGTATAACAATGTAGATTACAAGGGGAGACAGTGTGATTGTGAAAACCTTGTGGATCACACTCCCTTTATCCAGTGTATGGATGGATGAGTAGAAAAATGGGGACAAAAACTAAATGAAAAATATAGTGGGATGGGGGGATGATTTGAGTGTTCTTTTTTACTTTTATTTTTTATTCTTATCTGATTCTTTCTGATGTAAGAAAAATGTTCAAAAATAGACTGGGGTGTTGAATGCATAACTATATGATGGTACTTTTTTTGTACACCATGGATGATTGTATGGTTATGTGAATATATTTCAATAAAACTGAATTTAATTAAAAAATAAACAAAAACAAACAAAAAGAGATGGGGAAGTAATTCTTATTACTTTATAAAAGTGACAAAGAAATTATCACTTTTTCCTTAAGTACTCTGAACTCCTTAGGCAAAAGATACTTTATAATTATGCCATCATATAATACTGTTGAACCTCCACTATATAACCTAAGAAAAATTAGTCCTCTCTGAGCAGAGGTGCCTCTTGCTTTTTCCTTTTTTAAGGGAGTTGGTTAAAGTCAAGGGATATATGTATCCTACAGGCCTGCACCTTTAAGGCCCAGAGTTCTCCCTCCCAGTTCTGTGCTTGTGCTCTTTTCTCTATCAATTATTCTGACTCTTATGCATCAAACAGCAACTTCCTGTTTCCCTTTACTGAGCTCTGGAGACTTGGATCCGATCAGAGGCTTTGAAAATAGGTACAAAGCCAGGAAAAACATGGAATGGAGACAGCCATGAGTTCCCAAAGGAGAGTAGATCTTCACACAGCTGTAAGAACCTTCCGGACTCTCCTCTGTCTGTAGCTCATATAATACGGTGGTTTGGACATGGGTACCAAAGAATTGTAAATAAATGAAGCTGGAAATGGGTAAAACTCACACGTGGGTTGGCAGAGAGGTTTAGGATAGGCATTTTGGATGCAGGTATTATAATCTTGGCTTTTTCTAAGCTCTAAGTATTTCTAGTATTTTCCTTTCTACAGTCCTGCAAAGAGACTGGGTGATGTGTTTCTTTTGGGTGCCATTCCAAGTGCTTTAGACCTAAAATCTTAAGCGCACAGACAACCGTGCACGAATCTTCTCTTGTAGCATGCTATCATGGCTGTGCCAAGCACCATGCAGCCATTTCACAATATAGAGGAAGGAGACAGACATAAGGAACTACTCACAATCTCTAAATTCTCATCATTAGGTGCACAGCTTCCCTTAGTCCAGAAACCTGATGCCTGGCTTGTAAAAGTCCCTCTGGCCCCCTGACCAAAAGCTCAGTTTCATGATCCTTTTACCCTACAATGGAGTTTAAAGTACAGTTTTTGAAACTCCAATCTTGTGGACATGCACCTGCTGCGACTCACCAAGCCCAGCCGCCCAATTCTATTCTGCTATCCTGCACTTTGAATTCAGGGCTTGGTGTCAGCATGGAAAGCCCCAGAGTTCTGATATGGCAGCCTCTGCTTATGTTCCACCAAGGGATTTATCATCCACAACCTACTCAAATCCCTCCCCCAGCAGCTACCAAAAATTCCCCTGGTGAGAAATGCTATTATGAGAAGGGGTGGCTGCTTTATGACTCACACTGTTTCATTAAAAAGATTTTTTTTTTTTTTTCAGATTTTCAGTAGAGGAATCCAAAGGTTTTCCAAAGCCACAGCAAAACAGAACAGCTCATAATACTATTTCTCAAAGGTCTGCCACTTCATAGGAGATTCCTATACCTCAAAATACTGGAGGCACCTAGACTCACTATTCTTTTGTATTGCACTTGGTCACTGGGCTGAGAGAGGAGGAAGGGAATGGATGAGTTAAACACAGCCAACATGATCAGGCTCATCAGATATTAAGATGGAAGGCAGCTATCTTGCAAAAGAGTCAGTCTTCATCACAGCTCTTAGATTTGCCTATAGTTAGGCATTGGAGTGGATGTCTCAGCCACATCTGACCAGACTGAGGAAATTGTATAATATAAGGAGTAGATGGGTATTTGCGGATGTTTGTTATATTAGTGGGCAGTGTCAAAACACAAAACTTCTCTGACAAACTGACTTAGATCGTGTTAGACCTTTGAGGAGATTAAAGATGTAAATGATCTAACTGGAAGACAACAGAGTGCTCATTTGTATTTATGGTTGACCAAGTAATTCATTGTGTTAGGCTGGAATCCCATGGATTTGTAGGATCTCCAGAATACTCAGGCAGGCACCAGGATAAAAGAATTCCAAGAGCTCTCTAGGGAAAGGCACCTTCTCAAGAGGGAAGAGGTTATCCAACATGGAAACAAATGAAAAGATCCCCAAAGAGCTGAAAAACCTGGACAAAGTGGCTAAGCTGGCTAGAGCCCAGAATCTTAGGTTCTAGTTCTACTCCTATCTTGCCCCAGATTTAAGCTTTTCCTGCAGGCTAACAAATCAACTTTGACCTTAAAAGATACTATATAGTACAGTACAGGAGACTAAATTTTAGAACAACTACTTGTGAAGCATGGCTTATTTAATCATTCTTTTAAGAGCCATGCTATGACAGGCCTAATTCACTACGACCAAGATGACTGCATATGCCTGAATGTAAGGTGAGGTTTCTCAAAAAAATCACACTTCAAAATGAAGACGCCACCTTAGAGTCAATGTCCTCACAAAGTCTGTCATCATGGGACATTATTTTAAATTTGTTACTTTGAGCAAAAAATACTTAAATCTGACACATTTAACAATTATTTCTGGGGGAATGACATCACAATTGCCAGTGTTGGCTGTTAAAAACAAGGCTTTTATAAATTACTTTAAAAAACAATTAAATGTCAATGTTGGGGAGCTCAGAGACATACACTTACAAGACCAAGGAAGAAAACTGTCCCTTACATTTCCGTATGGTATTTGTGGCTTGGGATAAATTTTATAGAGAGAAATTGAAAAAGTGGTGAATCATGCTCTACAAAATACTGTTCAATGATCACAAAGACCAGTGGCTCTAAAGATGACAGATATACATGAAGGGTTTGAAAAAACAATTTTTAAAAAATATTCTCAATAAGAAGATAGAGGACCAGTCTTTTACAAGCATCTGACTGGGACCACAAAGATCACCTGCCCTGGTCCAGAAATAAGGGTTTAAGAAAGAACGAATAGTGTGGCTGAAGAATAGAGGAAATATTATCCTCACAGCAGCCTCGTGGAGAGAACACTTGGATTTGTTTCCTAATTCAACAGATGAAATGATGAGGAAGATAAAATCTATAAGCTGCAATACTCAGACTCTTCCTTAAGCAAGAGAGTGAGGGAAAAAAAAAAGACTCTAAGAAAGAACAAATTTATATTAAACACCTTTACAATAAAATATATTCCCAGCATCTAGTACAGGTTCTGGTATACCTGAGGCACTCACTAAATATTAATTGAATAAATGAATGTCTTTGTTTGATACATCTCCACCAAAAAAAAAAAAAAAAAGTTCTATACACTGAGGTCAGTAAGAGACAAGGAAAAATAGGTATTCTGTCTACTTTAAAGTCTGCATTCATCCTCAGATTTTATCTTGTCCAGTTGCCTGGCTGGGGATGTATGTGAAAGGATATAACTCAGTAAGCCGTTCCATGCCTCATAAGAAAAATCAGAGGGAAGACAAGCACAGAAGGAAAAGGGACATTGCAACAATTACCTTTTTTTTAAATACTTTTTTTTATTGTGAGCTTTAACATACATACATAACAGTGATAACTTTCAAAGTGTTATTTAATAAGTAGTTAGAGAGCAAATTTCAAAGAATGTCATGGGTCACAGTTCCACAACTTCAGCTATTTCCATTATTGTAAAATATATATACAGAAAGGTGTTAACTTTCTAACAAAAAAATTCTATATAATTTTTACCAATTATATAGGTAATTTCAAAACTGTTATGGGTTACAGTTCCACAGTTTCAGTTCTTTCCTTATTATGCAATAAAGGGTATATACAGAAAGGTGAAGACTTTCAAAGTACAATTCAAAGAGTAGCTATAGAGCAAATTTCAAAGGATGTTATAGGTTACAGTTCCACCATGTCATTTACCTCCTTCCAGCTATTCCAACATGACAGCATGAAAAAAATATAAAGATTTATATAAAGCTTCAGTATTCATAGACCTTTGTTAAATCTTATCTTGTTTGTTGCTACCCCTTCCTCTCACTTAATCTCTTTCTCCATCTTTAGGGGTGTCTAGGCACCCTAACTTGTTCATAATGAAAGGGAGTGTCAACAGTATAGGGAAGGGGGTTGCATCTGGTTGTTATTCTTAAAGAGGCTGTTGCCTCTGGGTTTTAGGACTTGTCTGGCATAGGAACACTCCGATGGATTTAAGTTTCTGAGAGATAAAACTTAGTGAGTGAATCTTTTATAGAATCTCAGACAGGTATTTGGAGACTACTTTTGGTAAGGGCATGGCATCCTGTGCCACAATTACCTTTTCTTTGGAGCAACATTAATTTTCAGGACCCAGGCAGACTGGTTCAGGTCTATCTATAGAAGAAAAATGCTTAGTTCCATGGAAAAGAAAACTGTCACATAATGGAATAATAATCTTGCTGGGTGAACCTACCCTCTGGTGGCTATAGAAAAGCTTTGTATGGACCCTGCTTAGGAAATATCTGATTAGTTTAATAATACTGAAAATAATGCTAATGAATGCACCAAAAAAAAAATCACTCAGTGTTCTTTCTCCTTTTGGGGACAGAAAAACTAAATCCATGGTAGAGGTGAGCTACAGATATAGACAATCCTCTGACTATACTTTCAGAATCCTTTGCTACAAATTCAGGTTCTGGAGTCTCTCTTTTTGTGTTACTGAATTCTTAGAGTGGGGTCCAGTCAGCTGCATTGTTAATTAGCTCCCTAGAGAATCTTGAACACAGACAAGTTTGAGAATCACTCACAGAAAGACCTCCACAGAACCACAAAAATCAGGAGCATTTTTGCCTGTGTCTGCCCTCTTCTTACTATAGATCCAAGAGTGAAATATGAATTCTTATCACGCTTCCATCTAACTTGGAGTTTACAGAGATGCAGTCAATTCCCTCTTCCTCTTTCTCCCAACAGATGAAGGTTGGTTGTACTCTCAAGACTTTCAAATCCAAGGAGATCTTAAGTTAACATCTCATCAATCTAGAAACTACCTCAGCTGCTGCTTTAAGAGCAAACTTAGTATTCTATTTGTTTCACTTGAAGGTTGGTCTTGAGGATATTCAAACCCACAATTCACCTCTTATCCAGAAAGCATATCAAAGACAGGAACCCAACTGTTGGATTCAAGGATAAACCTGTGTCCTTATGAGAACCTAAGATTCAGAAGTGAAAACTGCTCACTCTCTTAAACTGGGGCTATGAGAAGCCCCTTCTCATACTCAAGCCTATCACTACAGCAATCACTATGAGTCATTTGATTCAGACCAGGCCATGACAAAGCTTGGTAAAGAGATCAAAATTTACATTCATCCATCATACTACCAAGACTGGGGTTGGGATTTAGGTTTTAGGCTAACATCAAGATTCTAGTATCACAACCTCAGTGACCCATTGTTATGAAAAACAACCCTACCCAAGGGTTGGTAGGAGCTAAACCAATATCCATTTAAATTACTACCACTTCTCTACAAAGTTTTTTCCAATTTTAGTTTTACAACTGGGTTTACTAAAATTTCATTGCCCAGTAAACTTGGGTTGAGTATTACATTTGTAAAATACAAAGCACATTCCTTTTCCCTACAGTAAGCAGAGTTGTTTGGTTAAGAGTAGACTGGCTCAGGATATCATTTGTGACATATTTGGGATTGGTCTTTAATATGAAAATGTACACATCCCATAAAACAAACACTTAAAAGCCAAATATTGTTTCCTACAACACCTTTCAAATGCCTATGAGGAAGAGCTAACTATGACCTTAAAGAAATAATCTTTTTACTTTACAGAAAATAAGCCCTCATGATACTAGAGAACTAAAAACTCTGCTTAAAAAAACAATCTTAAGAATAGAAGTTTTGCAGAGCAGAGGACCCATCATGTTCTTTTGAGACCACAGAATGCTTTTCCTTTTCCAGAAACCATGTAAAGGCCTGTTACCTCTAGCATACCTACAGAGAGACACAAAGAGGCTTTCTGATCCAATCCAATGGAGTTGCCAACTTTCCCTAATTATTTAAGAATAAAGAAAATTAAATCACTTGAGAACCCTAGAGTGGCAGTAAAATAGAACCCATGAGATACCCTGCTAGCATATTCAAAGACTTATCAAAAGTCACCTATATCAGCCCCAGCTGATAGCTTGTTAGCAATAGAGGATAAATATTTATGCCCGGCACAAATTAGATTTTCCTGAATGTGCACATTTATACATACATATGACTAAGAAATGGAATGAAATCCTCAATGACCAGCCATTTTATAATAGGACCCAGAAAACATGCCAACCTCTTCCAACATGGTGGATCTTCTGTGTTTGTCCCCATATCTAGAAATCCATTTTCTGCAATAAACAAGACTACTGCAAAGAAAGACCAGACCTCCAGTGTACAACTCAAACAATCAACCAACCACTAGGAGTTAAACACCTCAGAGTAAAACTTACATATTAATGTAGAAAGGAAGGGACTCTGTAACTCCAATTATAAAGCAGCTCTTCTCAACAGCATTTATTATTGTGAATATCCCATCACTGTAGGCTAGATTTCAGCAGAAAGCAATGGCTTCAAATACTAGCTTCCATTTTGGGGATACAGTTCACCAAGTAGAGCTCTCTGCCCATCAAATTCTTTAGGAAATCAAAGAAGGCAGAGAGATATAGGAGAAGTGCCCCTATAGGAATAACACCGCATATAAGAATAACACCGCTTCACATGTATATGTCATCTGGCTCTTGCATACTTGAATTATCTCAAGAGACCCTCACAATGATGACTCGTGAGACAAGCAGGACAGGTATTATCTCCATTTTACAGATGAAGAAATAGTGACTCAGGCTAAATGACTCACTTGCCCAAGGTCACAGGTCAAGCAGTTAATTAGTAGTTCAACCAGGAGATGGGCCGGCCTTCTAACTGGAAGCCAATGCAATTTCCAGGACATTACCCTGCTTCCTTATGTTTTAGGATGAGAGGCAATAGAGTATAATGGGTAAGAGCCCTGATTCTGACACCAGCAGACCTGAATGCATTCCAATGCCAGCTCCACCACCTCTTAGCTGTCTGGCCTTGTGTAAGTTCCTTCCTCACCTGTCCAGTGGGAATAAAAATAGCCTCACCTCTGGTGGAAAGGGGAAGTTTAGAGTCATGGATGTCACCAGAAGGAAAGGTGGAGGTTAAAACATGGGAATGTATAACACAGTGATTTTTGTGGTGGATAATGTCTGTGATTAACTGTACAAATATAAAAAGTTCTTTCATGAACTAGAGCAGATGTATGACACTATTATTAGGAGTTAATAATAGAGGGGTATATGGGGGGGAAATGTACCTATTGCAAACTATGGACTATAGTTAACAGTAATATTTTAATACTTTCTCATCAGCAGTAACCAACGTACCACTAATATTGGGGGATAAGGAGTATGGGAGGATTAGGGTTCTCTTTTTTTTCTTTTCTGGAGTAATAACAATATTCTAAATTTATCATGGGGCTATATGCACAACTATGTGATGATACTGTGAACCAATGATTGTATTCTTGAGATGGTTTCTATGTTGTGTGAATATATCTCAACGAAGTTCCATTAAAAAAAAAAAAGAATGAGGTAGCTCCAAATGTACTGATATGGAATTAATACCAAGATACGTGGTTAGATGAAAAAAAAGCAAATATTAAAAGAGTGTTTATAGCATGTTATCTGTGTAAAAAAGGAGGCAGAGTTAAATATCCACATAGATGCTTATATGTGCATAGAATAGCTCTTGAAGGATTAACTAGAACCTGGTAATATTTATTGTCACCAGAGGAGAAGAACTGAGAGACAAGAGGTCCAGGTAAGAAGGATACCCATTTTTCACTGTATTCTCTTTCATGCTGTTTTTATTTTAACCTTGCACAGGTACTACTTTAAGAAGAAAGAAATAAAAATTGTTTTAAAGGGGGGGGGGAATAGCCTCACCCCACAGAGTTATAAATGATGATAAAGTTAGATGGACGTAAACTACTCCATTCACTCAACAAATATTTTTGTGCTGGCACAGTGCAAGAGTTACAATAGTGATAAGGAGGCAACATCTTGCTTTCATGGAGCTTAGAGTTTAGCAAACTGTAAAAACAAATAAGTAAATAGATAAACAAAGGAAAACAGGTAAGCAGCTGGAGAGAGTAACAGGAAGGGGTCAATTTTTAAGAGTGGTCAAGGAAGACCATCTCTGAGGAGGATATGCAAGGGTTAGAGCACAACAAACCGTAGGAACTCAGAGAAAACAAATGAGACTGCAGTATATCTCGTGGGTTTTGGGGATCAATCTTTATAGGGTGCCAAGGATTATCACATACGTATTACAAACAACAAAGAAGAAGCTCAAGAGTGGTTACATGTCTCGCACAGGGTCACAGCTACTTGGAGGAGGAGCTGGGACTGGGACCACAGTATTCTACCTCTTACCACAGCATATGCTCACACCCTTTGGGGAGGCCTCAAGTACACTGAATTCCCCCATTTATTTCACTGAAAGATCTGATTACTGTGCCCATAAAGATTTCCAAAAGCACCCTGAAAATATAAGCAGCCATACTGTATCAACTTCCTGGCATCTAGTCAATTGTGCACTGAAATTCTTAACCTTCTAAACTTACAACACAACAACAAAAACAGCTAAGACCTTACTCAAAGGCTCTAAAGGGGTAATAAGTTTCCTTTCTTGCAGCAACCAATAAGAGAGGAAAGGGATGTCCCAGAAGATCCCGTGGCCTGTTCCAGGTGAGATAGAACCACCACTGCAGAAAAGTGGAATTAAGAAGGGTCATCTCAAATGAACCATGCAGGAAAAGTGAATTACTTTATATGAGTAAAAGAATGAATTCCTAAAACAGTGGTTCTCAACCGGGTGGTATCACCTCACTCCATCACCACCCACCCAAGGACATTTGGAAATTCATGAAGGTATTTTGGGGTATCAAAATGAACTGCAGGATGTTACTGGCATTTAGTTGGTGGGGCCAGGTATACTCAGTGTTTTGCAATGGGCAGAATGGTCCTAAACAGTAAAGAATGCAGTGCCCAAAATACTAATAGCAGCCACCCTCTCCTCCCCCACTTTAGATACCCTTCCCTGAAGTGCTCCTGCTTTTCCTGCAATCCCATGGTTCAGTGGTTCTCCCAAGCCTTACAAATGGATGGAGAAAAAAAAGTGATCTAAAGTTTCACAACTGAGGAGACTGAAATTTTGGAATCCAAGGGTAAGCTTGTAACAAACATGGAACTTGGTAATGAAATAAGGATAAAGAGGTTTCTTGGATGAAATAAGGATAACGAGGTTTCTCTGAAGAGACGGACTTAAGAAACTAGCAAAAAGTGAACTCCCTACCTCTCTTCCTCAGATAAGTCCTTAAAAGAATACATTTGTTTTACAAAACAAAATTATAACTCTGATTTTATAGAACCTTCTTATAGTGCTTATCAGTTTAATATAAAGCCCGATACTACTGACAGTTCAATCATCTCACAAATACAGCTAACTCTGGGCTAAATTTTATAAGAAAAATTAGTGATGTCAAGATGCTTAAAGCTTGAAATAGAATTACCATATGGACCCAGCAACTCCACTTCTTGAAATATATATATCTCCAAAAGAACTGAAATCAGGAACTTGAAAAGATATTTGTACACCAATGTTTATAGCAGCATCATTCCACAAATCAAAAAGTGGAAGCAAACCAAGTGACCATCAACAGATTAATGTATGTACACACAATGGAATATCATTCAGCCGTAAAAAGGAATGAAGTTGTGATGCATGCTACAATATGGTTGAACCTTGAGACTTCAGGTTGAATAAAACAAGCCACACACAAAAAGACAAATGTTATATGATCTCGCTTATATGAAATACCTAGAAGAAGCAAATTTCATTGAGTCAGAGAGTAGATTACAGCTTACCAGAGGGTGAGGATGGGGGAGTTATTGCTTAATGAGCACAGTTTCTGTTTGAGGTGATGAAAAAGTTGGGATAATGGATGTTGGTGTAGGTGGCACAAAATTGTGAATGTAATCCATACCACTGAACTGTACACTTGAAACTGTTTAAAAAGGGAAATTCTGAGTTGTATATATGTTATACAATAAAAAGTTTAAAAAAAATGTCTAAAACTGATAAAATGCCTGAAAAGTGCCAAAGGCAGTCATGCCTTGCATCTCATTCAGGGCAGGGTTTGATACAGGTTAGAGACTTCCCACTGATATCTGGAGGACTGTTTAAAGATTAAAACACCATCGCAATTCAAAAGCCACTGTCAAGCGTCACTCTATTATTAGTCACTATTTCCCTCAAAAAATAATTTCGCAAATTCAAGTTTATGGAATTGAAAAACAAAACAAAACAAACAAATCCAGACTATTTCCAGTAAAAAAGAGATGCAAAACGTCTACCCTATTTCACAATAGCTAAAACATGATCCAAGAAACATATCCTCCATGAAGTATCCTGAAGGGCAGAAACAATTTTTATCTTAATGATGTCTAAATTTTCTCAACTCTCCCAAAGGAGTCTGAATATGTAACTTATTCACTCCAACTTGCCAATCAGCAGGTAGTGACTCCATACATACCCTTTTCAACCAATTTTATAGTCGCCCAACCTGGGTTATCAGGTTAGCTGAGCAGAAAGATGTGTTTTGTTCCAGGAGCTCCTGCCAGCACCTGGGAAACCCCTCCTCCAGTCTTTCGCTGGACTATCACCAGAAGTTCACAAAATGAATTCACCCAGGTTCTCTGAATCCTCCTCTTCCCATGTCATGTGCCAATAGCCAGGCAACAAAATCCCACTTTGCCAGGCTCTGTGTTATAAAAAGATGCAGATTCACGGGAAGAGCAAACACTTAGCACGAAGGAGAAGAAAAAAGATGGAGGCATGTGAGGGCCACTGAGCAGAGCTTACTGCATGCAACATGGGTGACCAGAGCCAGGTCCTGCAAAGCCTCCGGAGGGAGGCTCCCTGGTGGGCCCTCAATCCAGCAGGCCACACCTGTCTATGCCAGAGGCTTGTAGGCTGCTCCACTTTAAACAAATCAAATAGATCTCCAGCAGGGTGGCAAAACTGAGCACACACACCCCACCCCACCCCCAGCAAGGGTGAGAGACCTAATGCAAACACCAGTTGCCCGTCAATTAAATTTCTTTTCACACCCTCTGCTTTGTTTAGGAGACACTGCTTGGTCGAATTGGATCCATCTCTGTTAATGGCGAGAAAGACACGATACTGCAGTGCTAGAAAGGAGACACCCAAGCTGACTTGCCGTAAGCCAGACAAGACCTCTGGGGATTCCGGTACCAATAAACGGAACCTCAGGAGGCAGGTTTCACTCAGCTCAACCACAAGTGAACAAACGTCTCAAGTCCTAAAACGCCTGGCTCCGAGCTCGGAAGCCTCACAGAAAGCCTCTTTTCTGGAGGTTAGGTACCCAATTCATTCCTCGGTATCGGAACCAGAGGAAAGCAGACAGATCCAGGTCGCGCGCTCCATATCCAAATCTTTGCACGCGCGAGAAGGTTTGGGGCGCCCCAGCGCGCCCTTCCTTGCACTCCACCCTCCGAGGCCTCCACCACCCGTGGACTCACCACTGTGCGAGCTGAACCACCTAGGTGCGATGTGCAGAGGTAGAGCATCCGCCAGCGAGGCTCGGGAGCCCAGGTACAGCATCCCGTCTCTATGGTGACCGCCGCCCGTCTCCTGGTAACCATTGCCATGGGCATAGGTGGAGTCGGACGCAGACCCTCCGCCGCCGGGCGCCCTCTCGGAGTCGCCGGTCCCCCGGGAGGCGGGGGTGTAGAGGCCAAAGGGCACCCCTCCGGTCGTGCTGGGGTCCATGCCCATGCCCGCCACCGAGCTAACCGAGCGGCTGCGCAGCCCCATGGCCCCGCCGCCCGTCCGGTAGTGCCCAAAGTGGGGCGCCCCTCCCGGGGGGGGCACGGCGCTGTCATCGGTGGAGACCCCAGGGAAGGGGCCCCGGGAGCGGGCCGCCGTGCTCTGCTTGCCCCCCATGCTCGCCCGGGCCCCGATGGGGAGGGAACCTGGAGGCCGAGACCCTCCCCCACTTCTCAGCAGCGGGAAGAGGGTTGGGCGAGCATAAAGGGGGAGGGAGTCAAAAAGGAGACCAGGAGGGAAAAAAAGGAAAAAAGAAAAAGAAAAAAAAAAGAAAGAAAGAAAACCCGCGCGGTGGAAGAAGCAAGCGGGCGGGGATCCCAAACTAAGACTTTAAAACGATCCAAGGCAAACGCATGTTTCCCCTCAAGGTCCAAACAGGCGCAGTCCGGCGGGGACTCCGCACGCCACAGGCCGCCCCCGGGCTCCCGAAAGCCGGGGGAGCCGCGGGGAGCGAGGGAGGGAGGCGGCGGGCGAGCGGGCGGGCGCAGGGAGGCGCCGGAGGAGGCCGCCCGCCCGAGAGGAGGCGGCAGAGGAGAGCTGGGGGCACCCGGCGCGTCCCCCGCCTCAGGACGCTGCGACCATGGACGGCGGCCCGGACCCCTCCAGGCCTCGGGTGAGCTGCGGCGCTGGGTGGCCTGGCGGAGCTCGGGAAGCCGCCGTCGCGTCGTGTCGCGATCTCTCTCCAGCTGCCGCCAGCCCCGCCAGCCCCGCCAGCCGCGCCGCCCAGCGCGGTCCCGGGCTGCGCTCGCCGGCGCTCCTAGCCGCCGTGGAGACAATGGAGGGCGGCAGAGCGCAGGCGCGGCCCGCGCCCCCACCCCCACCCCCCCGCCGGGTTAACCCCTTCGCCGCCCCTGCGCCGCCCGTGGCCGCTGACGACCCAGAGGTCCCCGCTGAGCCCCCTACCCCCGGTCGGCCTGCGACCTGCGTGGTCTAAGCCACGGGACGTCAGAACCAGAAGCAAGACGCCTCTTCAACGAAAGCACTCTTTAAGTCCCAGAAAGTGGCTAATTTTTCCAGGGGAATCAAATGTGAGGGGCGGGGGGA
The DNA here is from genome assembly GCF_015220235.1 of Choloepus didactylus. Lineage (NCBI taxonomy): Eukaryota > Metazoa > Chordata > Mammalia > Pilosa > Megalonychidae > Choloepus > Choloepus didactylus. Next base: position 30,176,211 of record NC_051328.1, on the reverse strand, counting down.
GGGGCGGCGATGGTTCTCGGGGGCTGGAAAGGAAACTCAAGAAGAAATTAAAATTACCCAATACGCCTACCCGGCTCTGAGGGTCACTGGTCAAGCTCCAATCCTGACAAAAATTTGCCCCCACAGCACCCTCTGGTGGATGTGGTGTCCATTCTTTCTGCACTTCCCCATCCCCTTGTTTGGCCTCATCCACACTCCAAGAACCCTCAGCACCAAGAAGCTTAACATTTTATTTAGGCTGAGGAAGTTTTGGGGTGAACAGCGCACAGGGGCACTTGTGGTTCCCGGGCTTTACGGACACTAGATAGGTCAAAACGTCCTGGTTTGGGCTTAAGGAAATGGGCATATTCTCTCACTAAAATGTTATCTTCAGAATCATTGGGTGTAGATACAAAGTGAAAAGATATGGATATAGAAATAGAATAATGCAGCTACAAGTGGTTTTGGAAATGCTCTAGTCCAACGCAGGATCCTGTTTTGTTTACCATGTGTCTCAGCGTGCACCACAGGGCCTGGGGCACCGTAGGTACTCAGTAAGTATTTGTTGACCAGACCCTTATTTTGCATCTGAGAAGCAGCTTTCCACCTCGGTCCTGGTCTTATTCACACACTCTTGTTCCTTTGTTCATTCATTCTACACTATTTTTCAAGCACCAATGTGCTAAGTGCTGGCTATTAGCATCACCCAGCTCCTGCCCTGACTTCTTCCCTCTAAATGTCCACAGGTAGGTCCAAACCAAGCAGGCAAAGCAAGGTGTAAAGAAATATTAAAAGGAAACTGAAAAAGAACAGCTGGCCTGTCACAGATTTTAATTGTCCCAGGATCACCAGCCGGGAAAGACTGTTTGCAAGCGTGGAGCTGCCTGGGGGAATGAGTGCAAAGCTGTGGGGAAGGAAGCCAAGAGTCAGATAGGAAAATGAAAGTAGGAAGAACCAAAATGTGCTGCCCAAGAAATTATCTGTGCCTAAATGTGGAGTTTGTGGGCACTTAAAATCCAAATGAGTAATTTGAAGAAAATGAAGAAAGCTTAAATTTAACCTAATTTCCTCCCTGAAGAAGGAATATAGTAGCAGAAGAGGAGTGATCCAATACTGTGCAGAAAAAAGGATACTAGGTCCCTTGATGGATAGATCACTCTAGGGAAAATAAATATAAAATGTCCATTGTAACCATCCAACTAGCGTTAGATTTACATATTCACTCAACACTTTTTAATGCATCTAACAAAATATTTAGTGTCCACTAAGTGTCAGGCACAGCACTGGGTTCTGGGATATAGTGTTGAACAAGACAGATGGAGTCCCTGTTCTTGTAGAACTTCAATATAAAGGGGAAACCACACCCACTAGGATGGGTATAATAAAAAAGACAGGTAATAACGTGTTGGCAAGTTGTGGAGAAATTGGAACCATTACACACTGCCAGTGAGGATGCAAAATGGTGCAGCCACTTTGGAAAACAGTTTGGTGGTTCCTCAAAAAGTTAAACATAGAGGTATCATGTGAGCCAGTAATTGCACTCTCAGGTGTATATACCCAAGAGAATTGAAAACATACGTTCACATAAAAACTTGTACACTAATGGTTATAGCAGCATTATTCATAATAGCTAAAAAGTAAAAATAACTATCCATTGACCGATGAATGGATAAACAATGGAATATTATTTGGCAATAAAAAGTAAGAAGTTCTGACACATGCTACAACCTGCATGAACCTTAAAAAGATTATTCTAAGTGAAAGAAGGCAGAGACAAGGGACCACATTATATGATTCCATTTATATGAAATGTTCAGAATAGGCAAACACAAAGAGACAGAATTTAGATTCGTGGTTGTGTAGAGCTCAGTGGGGAGAGGAAATGAGGAGAAATGGGGACGTGAATGGGTTTCTTTTTAGAGTGATGAAGATATTTCTGGAATTAAATAATAGTGATGCTTACACAACCTTGGGAATATACTAAAAACCACTGAATTGTACACTTAGAAAGGGTGAATTTTATGGTATGTGAATTACATCTCAATTTAAAAATTATAGACATAGAGATATACAAATGGGAAGACCAAGAAATACTGAAATAGGCAAGGACAATATGACATGTAAGCTTAGAACTGTGTCTGGCACATAGTAGGTGCTCATTAAATATCAGTCAAATGAATGAGTGGATGACTCAATGCTTTGAGAGTGGAAGACCATGGTGCTCATGGGAAGACAGAGGCAGGCATTAACAGCAATTCTAAGCTGAGACCTGAAAAGTGTATTGGAGGTTAACAAGGCAAGGGAGTGGGGAGAGGAGAAGAACGTTCCAGGCAAAGTGAGCAGCATGTTCGAAGTCCCAGAGGTAAGAAAACATGGCATGTTTAAGGAACTGAAAGATGCAGTAGAGCTACAATGGTAGACAGCAGGAGGCCAAAAAGGAAGCTGGTTGGCCGGGGCAGGCCACGTTACAGAGCGTGGACTGTATCCTAAGGGGATGGGGAGCTATGGGAAGATCATCAGCATCATTGTCACTACTACTAATAATAGTTGCCAAGTATTAAAGAGCACTAAGGTTGTGCCAGACTTAGTGCAGGTTTCTTTAAATGAATTTGACATTTAATTCAAATGCAGATAGGTACTATCCCCAAGGCTCAAATTGAAAAATGTGCCCTCTCTCAAAACAAAGATATATTTTTATTAGCTTGTTATGCATTAAAGAGACATAAAGCAATATGGTGCTCCTTGGGTGGGTGGAGGGGCATAGAAAGTGGGAGATGTCTTTTTGTATCTTGTGTTTTCGAGCCATGTAAGTTTGCATATGTATCATATCAATATATATATTTATGATATATACCACATGCACAATAAAGTTTCAAGCAACCAGTAGGAGCAGAATTGGACTTCTAACCCTTACAGTGAATATGCTCCTCGAGGAATTTTCAGGTGACAGTTTTGTTTTCTGTGTATGCTTTCCAATAGGAATATCAGAGCTGCCTGACAGCTCTATTTCCTATTGTAAATTAATCATTTGACCTTAAAATTTATTCCAGCCTACTGGTTGTCTTTAGCCAGTCTCTCACATCTAACACCGCAGTCTCTCACATCTGAACAGCTGGATCCTGAATTGCAAAGGGGAAGCCCCCATTTACTGCCTGGGATGTGGTGACACAGTTGTAGGTGCCTTGTGGGACCCTGAACTGGAGCCTTTCTCAGACTTGTTATCTCATGCACATTTCAAATTACAATCCCTCCCCACCCTGAAATGAAACTCTTAAAACATAGAGCTAGGAAAGTTCTTCATCTAGCATTCAATATTCAAATTTACATTGTGAGAAAGTGACTCGTGACATAGTGACAGGCATCTCCTGAAACCTGCAGCCTCAAATTAGTTTCCTTTTGTCATTTGTTGCATCGAGTCCCTGTGTGTTTTGCTCCAACTTTCCCTTGTGGGTTCATTTCCCCACTGTTGGGTAGTTGAGTTCTCTGGGGAGGTGAAAAGTCATTTTGGGGACTCTCAACACAAGGCGGTCAGATACAGAAATGATTCCAGCTAGATTTGGAACCTCAGCTCTTTCATCTTCATGTTCTCACTGACCCTGGGTGAGCTGCATCTTGGTTTCCTTCAGCTGTGGCTGTGAAACAGGGTTAATAAACTGCTGACCCACCTTCCAGAACAGTCAGGAGAAAGAGCTAATAAAATCGGTTGCCAGAGCCATTTGCAAATGTGGGTATAACAAGGTTGCAAAGCCTCAGTTATAAACATCTCAGGGAAAAACTGTTAAGTCTGGAACTTCAGCAGTTCAGAAAGTAGGAGGCATGATTCATTAGTGCCTGCCTACTCCTGGGAAGCAATGGGAAACCCCTGGCCTTTCTCTGTCTTGAGCAACAGAGGATTAGGACAGTGTCCCTGAGCCTTAAAGCCAGCCCCAAGCATCTCCTCTGAAGGTGGGCAAGAGTTCCTCAGTGGAAAGCTCCCTCTCAGCCCTCTAAAATTTCTTTACATTTTCATTGTTTTACTTGAAAAGGGAAAATTAAAACAGAGAAACCAAGATAATGAGCAACCAGGTACACATAGCAAGAAGATGATATGGGCATATCCATAAATATTTGGTTACTGATGAAGAGAGGGAAATTACTAATGAGGCTGGGGCAGGGATCCAAGATTCCCAGCCATAAAGGGACTATCTCCACATTCTGCAGAATAGGAAACAGAGGACTAGAAAGATAAAGGATCTTGTTCAAACTTGCTTGACTAGTTGCCGATAAAAGCCAGAGGAGGCCCTAGATTTCTGGGTTTGTTGGGTAGGCTGCTTTCCTGTGTCTTGGCTAGCAATGTCCCTCTGAAAAGACATTGTTTAACGATAAGGGCCCTGTGGCCTGGTCAGCAAGTATGGTTTGCTTGGCAAGGAACCCCAACAGACCCCAGCCTCCGATTTAGGCAGGACGTTTTCATGCGGATCTCAGAGGTACAAAGCAAAGAAGCAGCAGCCTGAGAGTTCTAGAATTAGCTCCGGAGTCCCCACTCTTTCATAGTGACAGTGTGGGCGGGAAATGGAAAGAGGGGCCTGAAGAGGCAGTTTGAAAGGTGCTCACATTCCCTCTCTACTGGGTCCTTTTCACATTTTTAAGAAAGAAAAATTGAGAGAACAGAGAGCACTAAGGATTTGAAACCCGAAGTACTTTCTGTGCCTACGAACCATGACAAGCAGATTTTTGAGAACTAGACAAATGTGAACTAAGGAGGTGGGGGAGGGTTGCAGGGATGCTCAGACAAGGGCAACCCTACTGGTTTGGGTGGGAAACAGGTCTACAAAGCTATATGTAGAAAAACAGATAGGGTGCTTTGGAACCCATATATATTTGTCCAAAATAAAACTCAAATGATTAAGCATGACCCTTTATAACTAGCCCTTTCCCAACTTTTCCAGCCTTAATTCATGCTACAACCAGCCGTAAACCCTGAGTTATAGCAATGCCTGACTATTTGCTAATCATTCATTCAGCAGGGATTTATTGAGCACTTACTACATACCATACAAAAAGCAAATAAATAAGTATGTGGTATGTTAGATGAATTAATTTATTCATCTATTCCTATGTGATGGCATAAGCATGCTTTGGAGGTGGACTTTGCCTTTCCTCTCTCCCTGCCCCTGGGCTTGCCTGGCATCTTTCCCCTTCCTGGCTGTCCGAGCTGAGGTTCTTCTCTATAGAACAGTCCATAGACTTAAGTGATGGAAAATTGGGAGGAAATAGAGGCAGGAAGAAAGGACCTTAGAGGATGAAGTTCTGAGCTTGAGAAGTGTTTCAGGGGCCACAGTGTGTGAGAATAGCTGATGGGTGGAAGGGAAAGAAAGCAAAGGGCATTTTAAAGAGAATGATTGGTCATTATGTGTTCCCTTCCTGGTGTAAAGAATTACAAGTAAAGACTCTGAATAGTTTCTGAAATTACTTCTGACTGCACAGAAGTGTCCTTTTGACCTTGACTGCACACGGGTTATGACTTTATAGGCTCTTCACATTCATTCATTGGACATTCCTCATGGAGCACCTAGTATGTTAAGGCACCATGCAGGGCCCAACAAAATAGACCTGGTACCTGTCTTCCCAAGGCTTGAAAATATTAAATAAACAAACACACAAATAAATTACAAATTGTGATGTGTGTTTAGAAGGAAAGAAACATGGAACTGCTTTATATTTCCAGAACACATCCTAGTCTTCACAATTTCAGGGTCTTTTTTCAAACTCTTTATGCTGAAATACTTTCCACACTCTATCAAAACCTAATATTACACTATAAAACTCAAATATCATCTCCTTCAGGAAGCTGTTTCAGGTCCCCCACTTAGGTTGTTCTCTCCTGGCACCCTGCTTGCAAGTCTATTATAAAACACAATTCATTCTGCCAAGTATATACCTATTGTAGAGCAACCAACTGTCCTAATTTGCCTGGGACTAAAGGGGTTCCCTGGATGCAGGACTTCCAGTGCTAAAACCTGGAGCAAACTGGGACAAGTTGGTTACCCTAACCTGTTGACATGTCCATCTGCCTCCCTTACGTCCAACATTCCATGAAGACGGTGAACCGTACCTTCTTATCTCCATTCATGCAATGACTTGTACATGGAAACAGTAATAATGTTAACAACAAGAACAACAATAGTTTATACTTGAGCATTTACTGCATTCCAGGCCCTGTGCTTAGCACCTTACAATAACCAAGTGGGGTAGATCATTCCCCACTTCTGCAAGAAAACAGGCTAAGCCACCCAGTTAAGCCAGGGTGGGAATGAAAGGGTAAGACAGAAGAGGGAAACTCAATCACTTCTCACCATGATCTAGCAGTGATTCTCAAACTTTTTTTTTTTTTTTTTTTTTTACCTCAGGACCTATTTACATATTAATTATTGAGGACCCAAAAAACTTTTATGTGCGATATATCAACTGATAGTAACTGTATTAGAAATTAAAACAGAATTAAAAAATATTTATTCATTATCTCATTTAAACATTCATGTTTAATGAATTACCTTTTTTATTAAAAAACAAAAAACAAAAAAACAAAAAAAACAACAACTATATTTTCCCAAACCAAAAAATTTTAGCGAAAGAGCAGCAAATCTCTGTAGTGTCTGGCTTAGTAGAGAACAGCTGTATTCTTACATCTGCTTCTACATGTAGTCTATTGCAATATGCATCATGTAGCCTCTGTACACGGGTAAGAGAATGAAAGTGAAAAAAGGAAATGGCTCCTTACTATGATTATGAAAATTGTTTTGCCTTTGGAGACCCCCTGAATGTGTCACGGAGACCCCCAGGGGTCCTTAGACCACACTTTGGGAGCCCCTGCTGTTCTGTATGAAACAATACATTGTGCAGACTTTGAAATGCCTTTACGGCAGGCCCCACGGGAGAAAGTAACCTTGGGTTTGCACGGATGTTGGGTTTGGGTTTCTAGACTGGTTTTGCGTCTTTGTCAGGAATACCTGACAGGAGATAGGGCAGACAGCGTATACCTCCCCTCTGCCAACCCTACCAGGAAAGCGTTTCAAGTCCAACCCAAGCCCTGCTCCACCTTGGACTACAACTCCCAGCAGCGCTCGCGGCAAGGGGCGGTTCCGCGGCCTTGTGCAGCATGAGTGACCCGAGCTGAGTGATGGACGTGAGAGGGGGGTGGGCCCGTGTGTGGCAGGCGCGGTGTCGCAATTGGAGGAGCCGGGAAGAGGGTTGGACCGGGTGTGTGGGTCAGCCAATGGTTTGCGTTCAGGCGGAGGGACCGGGCCGGGACGTAGCAGGGCTGGTTTGCAGGCTGCGTGGGGCACGCTGATCCCCGGAACCTGGGTCTGGGGGGAGGGCACCATCCTGGGGCCGGGGCGTTGGGACTGGGGAGATGGCGGCGCGATGGAGCAGTGAGAACGTGGTGGTGGAGTTCCGTGACTCCCAGGTGAGCTGGGGGCCGAATGAAGCCTCTGGGCATGCGCTCTGTCTTGGTTCCCCTCCCCCAAGCTGCCAGGTCTGCCCTGGGGATTAGGGGGAGACGCCCCCACCCCGGGCCTGGTCTATGGAGATGGGCAAGGGGTGTTCCGGAGCTGTCAGATCCGGGAGGGCGAGAGCCGCCTCGATGACCGTTGTGGGCAGTTGGGACGGGCGCGGACGGGGTTTCGGGGGTCTCCTTGTAGTACGGAGTGTGGAGTCCACTTTGGGCCACTGAAGCGCAGAGGTTGCGCGTGGTTGAGTGCTGAGTGAGGGGAGGCTTCCACGACCCGGGGTGAACCCGGAGGTGTTTGCTCCCGGGTCTGCGCCTTGTGACAAGTCGCCGAACTTCTCTGCGCCTCACTGTTGTAGAGTTAACCCTGCCTCACAGAGTTGGGGGGAGGAGTCGATGAAAAACTGCCCGCGGAATGCCTCTTTCAGCGCCTAAGTTTTTAAGTGGTTGCTGATGCTATGATATAGTGAAAACTACTGTGTGGTGAATAGAAATGCGGACCATTGCACTGAATACACGGGTTCGAATCCCGGCTCCGCCCCTAGCCTGTCGTCACCCTCTGCGCGTCAGTTTTCTCACTTGAAGAGGGAGATAAAAGTGCTCACCTTGTAGAGTTGGCCTGAGGGTTTTATGAGGCGAGAAGCCTGAAGAAACGTTAGCACTTTTTTTTAGGATTTTTACCATTTTTCTATTCCCGGTCTTCCACATGCCAGGCCTTGTGCTAAGTGGCTGATCTACATGTTTTGTTTTTCGAATTCCTGAAAGAACGGTGCAAGATGAGTAGGGGGTAGCCCCTTTTTTCCAGATGGGAAAGATGAGGCCGGCCCCAAGTGACATGCCCAAGGCCTCATAATGTTGCCTAATTGGGATGCTAACGCAGGGGTCTGCCCTAGAGCTCTACTTTGTCTCTGGCAGGAAGCTCAGCCTGCCTCAGGTCGTTCCACAGTAAATATTCCCCTTCCCCAGTGCCTGAGTGGATCTCTTCATTTATTTAAAACACATTTATTGAATACCTTCGTGTGTCAGGTTTTCATTCCTCGTTTATTCAACAAGGATATATTGCACTCTTACCATGTGATTTATACTGAAAGGCAATCTGCATTACAGTAGAGGGGATGACGTGGTTTCTTCTTTCTAGAAACCCCTTCCCCTTTTGCCATAAATATTAACAAGTGGAGATGCCACCCATCGGTTTGCCCTGGCCGAGAATTCGAGCAGCAGCTTTGGGATTAAGGGATCTTGAAGCACTTTGCACTGCCAGCATGGTGTCTCTGGGAAGCCTGCTCTCCCAAGAAAGGCGCCAGGCTCCTGGGGAAAAAGAACCATGTTCCTGCTACCCTTCTTGTTAATTGCTTTCACCGGGGACTAGGACAGAACAGAATCACTGTTGTGCGTCTACGCCTGCTAATTTGGAAGCTACTAATCTGCAAGCCCTTTAATTCTCACAGAAACCCAGGTAGTCTCACCCCTGCTTGTTGGAAGAAATGTAATTGAAGAAACCTGCAGAGAGGGTGCTGACACGTATATTAGGATGTTAGGAAGTAGTATCAAATAATTAAACCTAAACAGCAGTTGTCATACTAAGGGAACAAAGCAATTTAACTGCCTTATGGGAGGTTCTGTTTTTCTTTCTGATTTTTCTATTCAGTTGGAAGGGTACCTCTTTGTTGTGAATTAACATGGTTTTGTGGTTGAATCTTGTGACAGTTAGGAGTGTTGGGAACCAATGTAGAAAGGAAAATAAAACCCTTCATATTGGCTTTCCGAAAAGACTAGAATGATAAACTTTTCAAAACACCCACATCTTTTAAAAATACTTTGTCTAAAATAAAGATTTTAGACTTTTCAGGGAAAAACCTCAACCTGAAATGTGAAACTCCTTTTTACAGTTTATACAAATGTCATCTATTTTATAAAACAATGCCTTGAGATATTACCACCCCTAATTAATAGTAAAGAGTCTGGGCTGCTTGGCAACAACCCTGGAATCATTGATCAGTGTACATCAGCACTACAGGAAAACTTTTAGACTCTTCGGGAGCAACACCATCCAATAGAACTTTCTGTAATGATGGAAATGTGCCTGCTGTGACCTTGAAATGGAGCTGGTGTGACTGAGACATTGTATTTTTAATTTTATTTAATTTTAATTATTTGCCATTTAAATTCCCACTTAATGGATAATGGCTATGGTATTGGAAAGTGCAGTTTCAGGTCCTCAGAAGAGTGGAGGTTAAATAGTTTCTACTCTCAAGGAGAGGTAAAATGGCAGAATGTGCAGTTAAGAAGTCTCTAACTCAGTGCTATGAGCAAAGATATTACAGAATATAAATCTTGTGATGAAGGTAGAAACTGTAGACTCATAGCCAACTGCCCACTTAATATTCTCCACTTAGGGAGAGGTTTATCAAGCTCAATATGTCCAAAATAACTGTTTAACTCTCCTTGCACCCCAGCTTCCTGCCCCTGGAAGTTCCATCCTCCCCATAGCCACAGTGATTTTTCTTCTAATGCCAGGCTTATTGAGGCATAAATAATGTATAATTAAATTCACTCTTTTAAGTGAACAGTTTGTTGAGTTTTGACAAATTTATATAGTCATGTAACTACCACCACAATAATTTTCTGTCACTCCAAATGGAATCGTACATTTTGTAACCTTTTGAGTCTGGCTTTTCACTTATCTTAATACTTTTGAAATTCCCACATGTTGTTGCGATTATCAGTTAGTCTGTTCCTTATTGCTGCGTTGTAGTTCATTGTATGGATGGACCACAATTTATTTATCCATTTGGGCTGTTTTTGGTGATTATGATAAAACTGCTATAAATAGAAAGTGATTTTTAAAAAAATAAATTTGTTCCTATCTTTCTCTTGATGGAAATCCTTCAGTGGCTTCTTACTAAGAATAAAATATAAATTCCTTATTTTGGACTGTTCTCTGTAGTGGCCTCTGCTTCCTTTTCAGATCACATCTTTCACCACTTTCCCCTTCACTTACCATTTGTTTGTTTTAATCTTTCTTCCCCACTACCGTGTAAGCTCCCTGAGGGTGGAGACTGTTTTGCTGGTAGTTGTATCCCTAGTGCCTAAAATAGTGCTTAGTATGTAGCACTCAACAAATATTTGTTGAATGAATAAATTTTAAAAATCAACTATATTAAGAATATTAACAGGAATTAGGGAAAAAGTAGGTTTTCACCATTTTAAAAATAAACTTTTATTTTTATTTTAGAATAGTTTCAGACTTACAGAAAAATTGGGAAGTGTTCCCTTTTGCCCCATACCTAGTTTACCTATTTTTACCATCTTCAATTAGTAAGGTACATTTCTCACAATTAATGAACCAATATCAATATATTATTGTTAACCCAAATCCATACTTTATTCAGACTTCCAGGGTTGTTATCTAATCACCTTTTTTCTGTTCCAGGAGCCCATCCAGGATACCACATAATGTTTTCTCATCATGTCTCCTTAGACAATTCTTAGACTTTGTCACACTTTCTTTGTTTTTGATGGCCTTGACAGCTTTGAGGAGAACTGGTCAGGTATTTTGTAGAATGTCCCTCAATTGGGATTTATGATTAGATTTTTGTTATGGGTTTTGGGGAGGTAAAGTGCCATTCTCATCACATGGCTTATCATTGTTGATGCTGACCTCAATCACTTGGCTGAGGTAGTGTTTGTTAGGTTTTTCCATTGTAAAATTACCTTCCTATCCCTCTTCTGTACTGTCCTCTTTGGAAGGAAGGCCCTATATGCAGTCCACAATTAAGGAGTAGGGAGTCATGCTCCACGTCTTTGAAGATGGAGTATCTACATAAATTATTTGGAATTCTGCTCAGGAGATTTGTCTCTTCTTTCCCACTTATTTATTCAATCATTTGTTTATACAAGTATGGACTCATAGATACTCATTTTCTACTTTGGGTTATAATCTAATACTACTTTATTTATTCTGTTGCTCAAATTGTACCAGCTTTGGCCATGTGTTTCAGTTGGCTTCTTTGTTACTTTGACATACTATCATCATTGTGGTGGGGTTTTTTTGTTTGTTTATTTCTTTTTTTTTTATAGCACTTTCTTACTTTCTGGCACTTCAAGGTGCTCCACCCTCAGCTTGTATATTTCCTGCCCAGGGTCCTAGAATCCTTTCTCCAAGGAGCCCTGGTTCCTTTTATTGGAGAATGGAATTAGAAACCAAGATCTGGGCTCTAGGTGTGCTCACTGTTACTGGGGTGTCATTGCTTCCAGACTCTCTCAGATGACAGATCTAAGACATATGTATGTGCATACTAACTTATGTATATCTATAAATATTTCTTTATGTAGCCATCTATATCAGTATTAACCTGTACATGAGTTCATACGGATGTTTCTAACTCTAATCCATTATCACTTGGATCATTTTAGGCTCTTCTCCTTGCTTATCTTTAGCCTCCCACTCCAACATTCACAAACCTGTCTCCTACCATCCTCTATCCATTTACTTAATTGTTCAGTTTCAGTATACATGCTTATGTGTTTCAGAATTATTACCTTGTACACTTGTAAGAAACTACTTCATCCCTTTCTCTTTAGTCTCACAGATTCCACTCAGGTTTTTGCTGTTTTCAAGCAATGATTTTCTCTTCTCTGCATTCTGGTCTAGTCTATATGAGTCATTCTTTTAATCACATTTTAAAACATTTTACCTTACAAGTTGTTTTATTATGGAATATATCATCCAATATGAATAATAGAGATACCATATAAATAATAATAATAAAATATACCCTCCAGTCTGCTTAAGGAATAGAACATCCCCATTTTAAAGCCCCAAAGGCCTTTCCCTCAGAACTTATCTCTTTTCCCTGTAGAAGCAGCAACTCTCTTGAATTTTGGATTAATCATTTCTCATTTTCCTTCATAGTTTTACCATGCATACACACACACTCACACGCACACACAATATTTTGTTTCATTTTGTCTCTTTCTGACCATTATATAACTGGAATTATAAGGTATGAAGTCTTCTGTGACTTACCTTTTTTGCCCATTATTTTTGAAGTTCATATTCACGTTGATTACTATTGCTGAAGTTCTCTAATTTCTTTGTGAAGTAGTGTTCAGTTGTATGAATGTGCCACAGTTTATCCATTGTCATTACATTTTTGGGTATTTTCAGTTTTTTTTATAATTACAGATGTTATTATTATATCATGAACATGGTATTTTACATAGGCATGGAATTGCTGGATTGAGATGTTCGTGTTATTCAGCCTTATCTTAAAATGTCAAGCTGTTTCCAGAGTGATTGGGAATTTATACTCTCCTCAGTAGTACTTAAAGAGCCCCTAATGGTTCATATCCTCACCAAAATTTGGTGTTAGCAGACATTCAGATTTCTCATTCTTTCAGCAATTAGTTTTTGAAAGCCTGGTATATGCCAGACTCTGTGGATACAGGTGAAGAAAACAGACAGAAAGCCCTGCCAAGATCAAGCTCTCATCCTTCAAGTCTACTGATTTTCACCTATCTGGTGCATATGAGGTGGTCTATCATTTGGGGTTTTGATATGATTATCAAATCAATCATGTAAGTTGCTAATATGGTGATTTATATTGTATTTACATGTTTCTGGAGCAATCCAGCTTTGGTCCCTATTCTTCTAGTTTCACTTGAAGCTATATAGGGCTGTTTCTGTTGGAAGTGATTAATTAGGATGTGAATGCTGCAAATTATTTGTTTCCTAGAAAACTTAATATGAAGATGTAATGGTGAATTGGGAAGAGCATTGTATAGATAGAAGGTAAGCGTTTGGAGCTAGACTGCCTGGATTAGGATCCATGTTATGCCAATTGTCTGCCATGTGATCTTGGCAAGTGTGCTGGTTTGTATATATCATATCCCTTAGAAAAAGCCATATTCTTTAATGCAATATTGTGGGGGCTGATGTATAGTGTTGATTAGGTTGGAACTCATTGGTTCAGTGTTTCCATGGAGATGTGACTCAATCAACTATGGATGTATTGCCCCACCCATTCAGGTGGGTCTTCATTGGATCACTGGAGTACTTTAAAAAGAGCCACATAGGCCCAGATGCAGAGCAACTAAGAGTGACATTTTGGAGGTGCAACAGCCAAGAGGAACACTTTGAAGAATGCACAGGAGCTGAGAGAGAAGCTGGAACACAACCTGGGATTAGCAGACGTCAGCCACATGTCTTCCCAGTTAACAGAAGTTTTCTGGATGCCATTGGCCTTCTTTCGGTGAAGGTATACGTGTTGACACCATAGCTTGGACACTTTTATGGCCTTAAGACTGTAACTTTGTAACCAATAAACACCCTTTATAAAAGCCAATCCATTTCTGGTATTTTGCATTCTGGCAGCATTAGCAAATCGGAGCAGCAAGTTACTTAACTTTTCTAAGCTTCAGTTTATCCATAAAATGAGGGTAATAGTATCCATCTATGTTGGGGATCCCAGGACCACCCAGGTTCTGTGATTTTCTGGGAAGATTCACAGGATCAGAATATAGTCAAATTTATTGTTACGATTTATTACAGTGAAAGGATACAAAGCAAAATCAGCAGAGGGAAAGGTGCATGGGGTGAAGCCTGGAGGAAGCCAGATACAAGCTTCCAAGAGTCTTTTCCCTGTGGAGTCACCCAGGACATGTATAATTCTTGCCGCACCAAATTGTGACAACACATGTAAAATATTGTCTGCTAGGAAAACTCATTAGAGGCTCAGTGCCAAAGGTTTTTATTTGAAACTGGTTGTCTAAGCACCCTTGTCCAGCATGTACCACACTTCCAGACTCCCCAAAGGAAAGCAGGTGTTCAGCATAAACTACATTGTTGTATAAACTGTTTAGGGACAGTGAGCTACTCTTACCAGTTAGGGAATGGTGGGAACCCTCCCAAAATGCAGGTTCTCAGGCAGCAGCCAAGGGCCAACCTTGCGAGCAGGCAATTCTCAGGATAGCTGTCTCAGACCCGCTGTGGTAACTCTTCTCTGCATACTACTTCTAGAGTTTCTGTGAGGATTAAATGAGGTAATTGGTGTAGAGCACTTTGCACATGGTTAGCATATGTTAAGTGCTCAATAAATGTTGCTTATTATTATTGTATTAGAAAACTTGCTTAAGAAAGCAACAAATTTGGCCTAACAACGGTGTTTAATAGACTCATGGAGCTGAAAGGAACTTTAGAAGATGTCTCATCTCTTCTCCTATTTTACACACAAGGAACCTGAGACTCAGGAAGATTAACTGATTTACCTAATGATAACCACTTTGTACCATTTTAGTTTGTGGGGAAGTGAGGATGTTCTCATTTTAAAAGGGGAGACTTTCCGAGAAACACCCATTGTGCTAAGCATGTGAACAAGAGCGTCAGATAGATAACTTCTAGTAAGCTCTAGACAAGGATGGTTCAAAGGTGGTGTCTGTCCCCCATTTAATGAGATTGGATCTTGTCACTTGAAATGGTCTGATCCTTGTTATATCAGTGAGTTTCAGTTTGTGGTTTTATTCTATGAAACCTGATAATACATACATTATAGTCTTTGCTCAAGCCTGTGACAAAACTCGTATAAGGGGAACTGACCTAGCTCTGATTTGCATTGATTGGATGTTTCCACTTTGCAGCATTTGGAAGGATAAACAGGCAAAGTGCTTTCATTTTTTTAGAACAGCTCTTTCTAATTTATCTGGAATTGAAAGGGGAAGAGTTGATTCCTTTTTAGTCACTTCAGATAAACCCTAGATTTTGTTTCACAGACAGCAAAGGTCTCTTGAGAGGTTTTCCTTTGCACTGAATCAGGATGGAAAGATAATCCTATGAAATGTTATTATGGATTCTTCCCAGAAAGATCAACTTTCTAAAAAAGACTTTTGTGTTTGTACCAAAATATAACTGTAAATCCTGAATGAATTTGTAGTGTAAACTATCTCATTGTCATTTTACAATTACACAATGTCATAACTGTTGTTTTTTGAAAGATGAGAATGTTCTATTATAAGCTTTTTTTTTGGGTACAGTTTCATTGCAATGTAATTTACATGTCATACAATTCACCTATTTAAGCGTACAATTCAATGATTTTTTGGTATATTTACAGAGTGTGCAACCATCTCCACAATCATTTTTAGAACATTTTCATTGCCCTGAGAAGAAACGGTGTAACCATGTACCTTTAACACCGTCCAATGCTTCCGGACCCCATCCCCTGCCAGCCCTAGGTGACCACAAATCTGCTTTCTGTCTCTATAGATTTGCCTAGTCTAGACATTTCATATAAATGGAATTATATAATATGTGATCTTTGTGACTGGTTTCTTTGATTTTGGTTAATGTTTTCATGGTTCTTTCATATCATAGTCTATGTCAGAACATCATTCCTTTTTATTGCTGGATAATATTCCATTATATGGATATATACCATATTTTATTTATCCATTTATCAGTTGATGGGCATTTGAGTTGTTTCCACTTTTTGATTACTATCAATAATGCTGCCATGAATATCTGTGTACAATTTTTGTATAGCATAAGCTTTTTAAAATTTTATTTTATTTTATTTTTATTTATTTATTTATCTTAATTGAGATTGTTCACATGCCATACAATTATCCAAACATCTAAAGTGCACAATCAGTTGCCCCCGGTATCATCATACAGCTGTGCATCCATCACCACAATTAATTTTTTTTCAATGAACATTTTCATTATTCCAGAAAAGAAATAAAGACAAAAAAAGGAAACTCAAATCCTCCCCTACCCCTAACCACCTCCTGTCTTTTCCTATCTGTCTGTAGTACTCCCTTTAGTATTTCCTTAGAGCAGGTATCTTGTTCACAAACTCTCTATCGTTGCCAGTTTGTCAGAGAATATTTTAAACTCTCCCTTATATTTGAAGGACAGTTTTGCCGGATATACAAGTCTTGGATGGTGTTTTTTCTCTTTCAGTATCTTAAATGTATCACACCACTTCCTTCTTGCCTCCATGGTTTCTACTGAGAAATCTGCACATAGTCTTATCAAGCTTCCTTTGTATGTGATGGATCGCTTTTCTCTTGCTGCTTTCAGGATTCTCTCTTTGTCTTTGACATTTGATAATCTGATTATTAAGTGTCTTGGTGTAGGCCTATTCAGATCTATTCTGTTTGGGGTAGTGTGTTCTTCTTGGATCTGTAATTTTATGTCTTTCATGCGAGATGGGAAATTTTCATTGATTATTTCCTCTGTTATTGCTTCTGCCCCTTTTCCCTTCTCTTCTCCTTCTGGGACACCCATGACATGTACATTCATGTGTTTCATGTTGTCATTCAGTTCCCTGAGATGTTGCTCATATTTTTCCATTCTTTTCTCTGTCCTTTTGTGTGTAGGCTTTCAGGTGTCTTGTTCTCCAGTTCCTGAGTGTTTTCTTCTGCCTCTTGAGATCTGCTGTTATCTATGTCTCCATTGTGTCTTTCATCTCTTTGTTGTGACTTTCATTTCCATAGATTCTGCTAGTTGTTTTTCCAAACTTTCGATTTCTACCTTATGTACGCCCAGTGTTTTCATTATATGCTTCATCTCTTTTCCATATTTTCTCTAAACTTTTTGAATCAATTTAGCCTTAGTTGTTTCAATTCCTGTATCTCAGTTGAAGTGTAAGTTTGTTCCTTTGACTGGGCCGTGACTTCATTTTTCTTAGTATAGGTTGTAGTTTTTTGTCGTCTAGGCATCTGGTTTCCTTGGTTACCCCAGTTAGGTTTTCCCAGACCAGAACGGGCTCAGGTACCAGAATGGGGCAATATTCAGTATCAGGTTTCCCTGAGCATGTGTCTTAGAAGATTGACACACCCTGTGATGCCTCAAGCCACTGTGCTTTTCCTAACCTGCCTAGCAGGTGGTACCTGTCAGCCTGTTGCTGCTGACTGCTGTAAGGAGGTGTGGCCCGCTTAGTTTCTGTTTTGGCTGTTTTCCCCCAGGCTCTGGGGTCTGGTTCTGAATGGAAGGTGGGTAGTAGAGCTGGGCACCACCTCCTTCCTCTTAGGGAAGATACACCCCTTAGGGAGTTTTCATCTGCATTTAAATAGGTTCTTTGTTTCTCTGACACTGCTATCTGCACCCTTGTCTGTGTCAGAACTCTGGGAACTAAAAATGACTGAGGCTTTCTCCATTGAGCCACTCAGGTTGAGAGAGAGAAAAAGGGACAGAAATCTCCCGTTCAGGTCCAGTCCATGGCCCCCAGTTTCACCCATCGGCCAGAGACAGCACCTGGTCCTCTGGGCTCCCTTTCCTGGGACAGAGAAGTCCCCTGGCTCTCCAAGTTCAGTCATCACTAAAAGCCTCTGTCTGTTTTTTGGGGATTTGTAGCTTGCATTGAGCAGTCCACATTTGCCAATTAAAACCCCAGTTGGAGCTGGACTGAGGTATATTAGCTTTTTCAGAGAGTGCTGCTCTTTATCAAAGCAAGGCTTTGCGGTTTGAGCTGCCATGGGGGGAGGGGGCTCCTGGCTTGGGTTCGCAGTTTCTACTCACAGGTTCCACGCTGCAATCTCAGGCATTCCTCCCAATCCAGGTTGGTGCGCAATGTGTGGACAGTCACGGTTGTCCCCCAGCAGTTACTCCAGATCATTTACTAGTTGTTCCTGGTTGTTTATTAGTTGTTCCAGGGGGACTAACTAACTTCCACTCCTCTCTATGCCGCCGTCTTCTTCCTTCTCTCCTAGCATAAGCTTTTAAGACTTATATATGATAGCTAATATTTATTGAGTATACACTATGTATCAGGCATTGTGCTAAGTGAATTTTTACCCTCAAGGAAATTGCTGTCTAATGGGGGAAATATATCAGTAAATAGATAATTATTATAAAGTACCATAAGTGCTGCATAAGGGTAAGCCTTGGGTACTGTGGCAGCACATGGGGAAGCACAGCTAACTCACATTGGGCGTGTGTGTGAAGGGATGGTTCAGAAAACGTTTCTCAGAAGAGCCTGAACTGCATCCAGAAGAACGAGAAGGAATTACCAGCTGAAGAGTGGAGAGAAGTGTCTTCCAGGCAAGGAAAGTGTGAGGTCCAGAGATGAGAGAGAGTTTAACTGAATTGGGAGGACTGTGAGGAATTCATCATAAAGAATTAATTATAGCTGAAGTGTTGGGATGGGATTGGGAGGTGGGAAACACAAGATGGGCTGTAGAAGTGAGCAGGAGAGAGATCTTCAGTGACCTTTAATGCCTTGCTAAGGTTGTTGTACTTTATCCTGCAAACTGTGAGGAGCCACTAGAGGAGCCTAAGCAAGCAAGCAGCATAACCAGACTTACGTTCAGCAACACCACTGAGAGTGAAGGGAGTGAGGCTGGTGATAGGTTGGTGTACTAATCCAGCCGAGGACTGACAAAGGCCTGAAACAAGGCAGAGGATGGAAAGAAATGGACTGATTAGGAAGAGATGAGGAAGGAGAGTCCAAAGTTAGGAGGAGTCCTACGAAGGAGTCTCGTCACTTAAACCTAGCATTTTTTAAGGATTGATCATTAGTTCAGGTGCTACTGAGAGATCAAGTAAAATAACTACTAAAAAGTATCTAATGATTTTTTAAACTTTTTTTATTATGAAATATATATACAGAAAAGTGATAACTTTCAAAGTATGATTTAACAAGTAGTTATAGTATAAATTTCAAAGAATGTTATGGGTTACAGTTCCACCATTTCAGTTATCTTCTTCTAGCTGTTCTAATCCCTAGAGACTAATAATATATATATATATATATATATATATATATATATATATATATTTATTTATTTATATATATATATATTTATTTATTTATATATTTATTTATATAAAGATTCAGTATTCATAATCCTTTGTTAAATCCTATCTTGTCTGTTGCTACTTCTCCTCTTGTTTGATCACTATTTCAATCTTCAAGGATATCTGGGCAGTGACCACCCTAACTTGTTCATATTAAAAAGGAGTGTCGACATTAAGGGGAAGGGGGATACTTCTGGTTGATGTTCTTGAAGAGGTTGTTGCCTTTGGGTTTGGGGACATATCTGGCATAGGAACACTCTGGAGGATTTAAGTTTCTGAAAAATGAACTTAGTGCGTGAAACTTTTATAGAATCTCAGATAGGGACCTGGATATTAGGATTTTTGAGACTGCTGTGGATTTGAGCTTGGCATACTGTGGCCATTTGGAATATCTAACTGAAGCATGCATAAGAGTAACCTCTGGGATAGCCTCTCGACTCTATTGGAAATATCTTAGCCACTGAAACCATATTTTGTTACCTCTCTTTTCCCCATTTTGGTCAAGAAGGCACTCTCAATCCCTCAATGCCCGGGCCAGGCTCATTCCTGGGAGTCACATCTCACGTAGCCAGGGAGACTCACTCCCCTGGGAGTCATGTCCATGCATGTATGTGTGTGTGTGGGGAGGGGGGAGGGGTGTTAATGATTTTTAACAATGAAAGAGGTAAGTGACAGCATTTGCTCAATCATTTTTTATTTTTTTACACCTAAGAGGTGGTAGAATTGGGTTCTGAATTGAGTGCTGACTACCATGAGACCACACATGCCCTTTCTGCTGCACCAGACTACCCCTGTTTCATTCCTGGAGAGCCTTAGGTGGTTGCAGAAATGGCAAGTAAAATCTTCCTTTTGATGAAGGAAGGCCTGTTTCTTTGGATTGGTGAAACCAAATGCTTAAGGGCACAGCTGACTTTGGGGGTTGGCTCTTGAATAATTTACTTTTTAAATAAGGAAACAGCAATTTGTGTATGGAGGCTTACAGAATCTCATGGAATTTTATACTTTATTAGCCATTATTTAGCCTGCCTTTTCCAAATAAATTACATTTTCTCCACCCCAATAAGAATCAAACCTCACTGTCAACACTATGGTAGTCTTATTTCATAAAAAGCATATGATTCCTAACTTGTTCATGTGACAAAAACCATCATCCTTACTGCGGTTGAAGGAATAAGGGCTAAGAACTTTATTCTATTCTGTTTGAAGAGGTCTCTTTTGACAGGGTGCAGTTCTGAACAGTAAGTTTTTTTTTCCCACAGCTGGGAGAAGACTTTTCAATATGGAAAAACAAAGATTGAAAGAGGATATGATTGAAATTTTCTATTATAGAGTATGGGTAAGGTACACAAAATTTCTTTCATCAGATTTCTCTTTTCTAGTAGGTTTCACACAGTAGGCAGTAAACAATCAAAGTTTATTGTCCTAGAAGGTAATAAAGAAGCTGTTATAGGTTGAATTGTGTCTCCCACCCCCAAGATATTTTGAAGTCCTAACACCCAGGACCACAGGATGTGACCCTATTTGGAAATAAGATCATTGTAGATGTCAATTAGTGAAGATAAGATCACACTGGAGTAGGGTAGGCTTTTAATCCAGTATGACTCGAGTCCTTAAAAGAAAAGGAGAAAAGACACAGAGACAGACAGATACAGAGGGAAGAGGGCAAAATGAAGATGGAAACAGATTGGAGTTATGTTGCTGCAAGCTGTGGCATGCCAAGGATTGCCAGTCACCACCAAAAGCTAGGAAGAAGCAAAGAAGGATTCTTCCCCCAGAACCTTCGGAGAGAGCTTGGCCCTGCCAACCCCATGATTTTGGACTTCTAGCCTTCAGAACTGTGAGAGAATAAATTTCTGTTGTTTTAAGTCACCCAGTTTTTTGTGATTTGTTATGGCAGGCCTAGGAACCTAATAACAGAAGCTAAGGGACTTTAGAAATACAGCAAAATTTATGGATGATAAATTATTAAGGCCAACTACTGAAAAAATGCTTTGAGATTGTTGTATATTCTTTGAGATGCTTGCCAGATTATGAGCTGGAAGGACCCTGATTTTACCTTGTTTCTGACTTAACAAACATGTCATTAGGAGCTCTGGGGAAAATGAGGTAGACCTGCCATGCAGCCGCTCACCAGCTAGTGGGAAAAGATAAATACGTACAGAAACAAGCAAGTTGTGGCAAGTCCTTTGACAGAGGAGCAGAGACAATGCTTTCTTAGAAGGTGGAACTCCCTTGGAGGACTCTGGGAAAGCTTCTTAAGTCTTGGAACTTCAAGGATGAGTAGAATTTGAACAGCAAATTAGGAGAGAGGGGCTTCCCAGGCAGAGGGAAGAGCTTACACATCTCTCCAGTACTGAGAGACTTGCTGACCTTCTCTGAGAGAGGCGAGTGCTACAGATTAGTATGGCTTGAGCAGGTAGAGGATGAAGGGTAAAGACAGATATTCTGTATGCATCTAATTTGGAAGTGTTTTAAAGACTGAGGAATTTCTACTTTATTCTATTTGTAGTGAAAAACCAGCAAAGGTTTAGGGCAGTAAATTGACAATATCGGAGCTCTGTTTTCAGAAGGTTTAATGATAGGTAGGATGGAAAAGGGAGAAAGAAGGGAAGAGAGACCATTTGGAGATAGTTTCTGTAGACCAGGCCATTGGCATTGAGGGCTTAGGCCAGGATGGGAGGAAGGAGGGGAGAGGAAACTTGACCTAGAATGCCTTTGGGAAAAAGTATGATTTTATTATAAAATAATGCAAAAACAGAAATAGTGCAAAAATGTAAACTCATCTAGAGGAATAAAATAAAACCTCATAGTAACAACTACTTAAATATTTTGATATACCTCATAATAGCAAAAACTTAAATATTTTGATATACTTTCTTCAGTGTTTTTCTTAAGCATATATTTGTAAGTAGCAAGTTCAAAGTTTGCTCCATAGTAGGGTGTAAGATGCTGCTTTACTTTACTTAAAGCTCTTCTTTAATTGGCAACAAGGCTGCTCCTGTGGGTTGGTGAGAAACCCCCATATCTCAGTCATTATTAGAGTTTCCTGTTCTGTCTTCCAGTGGATGATATAAGAATCCCATGGTCACATGGTTCTTTTTTATTTTTCCCGTAAACTTTTTATTTTAAAATAATTTTGGACTTACAGGACAGTTGCAAAAATAATACAAAACCTGTATAGAGACACCCACAATCACTGATCTACAAGCTTTTGACATTTTGCCACATTTGCTGTATTATTCTATCTGTCCATCTGTTTATCCATTCATCCATCTATTTATCTGTCTTCTAAACATTCAAGAGTAGGAGGTATACATCATGTTCATTGAACACTTAATACTTCCATGAATATTTCCTAAGAACAAGAATATTCACTTATATATAATCACCTTAAGTACAGTTGTCAAATTCAAGAATTTTAACAGGGATATAAAGCTTATGGTCTTAATCCCATTTTTTTCATATGTCCCAATAATATCTTTTTGGACCTTTTTTCCTCCATTATTAGATCCAGTCCAGGGATCATGTATGACATTTTTTTTTTTAAATCTTCATTTTATTGAGATATATTCACATACCACGCAGTCATACAAAACAAATCGTACATTCGATTGTTCACAGTACCATTACATAGTTGTACATTCATCACCTGAACCAATCCCTGACACCTTCATTAGCACACACACAAAAATAACAAGAATAATAATTAAAGTGAAAAAGCAATTAAAGTAAAGAAGAACACTGGGTGCCTTTGTCTGTTTATTTGTTTCCTTCCCCTATTTTTCTACTCATCCATCCATAAACTAGACAAAGGGGAGTGTGGTCCTTATGGCTTTCCCAATCCCACTGTCACCCCTCATAAGCTACATTTTTATACAATTGTCTTCAAGATTCATGGTTTCTGGGTTGTTGTTTGATAGTTTCAGGTATCTACCACCAGCTACCCCAATTCATTAGAACCCAAAAAGGGTTGTCTAAATTGTGCGTAAGAGTGCCCACCAGAGTGACCTCTCGGCTCCTTTTGGAATCTCTCTGCCACTGAAGCTTATTTCATTTCCTTTCACATCCCCCTTTTGGTCAAGAAGATGTTCTCCATCCCACGGATGCTAGGTCTACATTCCTCCCCTGGAGTCATATTCCACGTTGCCAGGGAGATTCACTCCCCTGGGTGATGTATGACGTTTAATTGTCATTTTCTTTCAGTCTCTTTTTTTTAAGTTGTGGAAACATATGTACAATGTAAACTTTCCCATCTCAACCACTCCTAATCATACAGTTAAGTGGGGTTAATCACAGTCATGGTGTTGCACTACCCTTACCACCAACCATTACCAGAACTTTCCCCACATCCCACATGGAATCCTTATACTCATTTTGCATTACTTCCCCCTTCCTCCCACCCCTGGTAACCTGTACTCTACTTTCTGTCTCTATGCGTTTGCATAGTCTGGCTATTTCATATAAGTGGAATCATGCACCTTTCCCTTTGTGTCTGACTTATTTCACTCAACATGACGTGTTCAAGGTTCATCCATGTAGTGGCATGTATCAGAACTTCATTCCTTTCTAAGGCTGTGTAATGTTCCATTCGGTTTATCCATTCATCCGCTGAGGGACATTTGGGTTGCTTCCATCTTTTAGCTGGTCACATGGTTCTTAACTTCATGTCCAGACTTAGCTTCTCTTGGCCATTTCCCCATCTGGTCCCTGAGGATGGTGAGGTCTGGGTAGTAGATTCCTGTCCCCCACAACAGGCCAAATTTACTCGTGAGGCTGTTTTTTTTTTGTTTGTTTGTTTTTGTTTTTTTAACTTACAGTTATGGCTTTATTATAGTAAAAGGATACAAATCAGAAGCCCAAAGAAGAGGTGCATATGGCAAGGTCTGGGAGGGTCTCAAATGCAGCTTCTGTGTCTTCTCCAAATGGGGTCAGAACACGTTACCTGGCCTGCACAGCAATGCATCTTGTCAATGCTGGAAGCTTTCTTGAGCTTCAAGTGTCCCAAGTTTACATGGAGTTTCATTATGTAGGCCTGATTGGTGGAATCCAGAACCGTGCTGTTGAGCTCAGTCCCCAGCACCCTCTTATGCTATCCCCCTGATAGCATATGAACTATCAGATGTGGTCCTGCATCCACCATGAATAACAAGAGATACTTCTATCAGGGGAAATTCCAAAGATTTGGAGAAGATCTCCCAAGAACTGGGGGCAAATACCAGCCTAAGTTCTTTGTTATGCTACAATTCCCTTTTAAAAAAAATCCCTTTCCTGCCCTTTTAGTAGAATTTAGGAATATCACAGAGGTAAAAATTTGTATTCAATCTGCCATTTTTAAGCAGGAGCATCTCATTGTATTTTAGCCCCTTGGTCAGGCTGTTTTTACTTCCTCTGCTCAAAGCATTTCCCTCTCTCTGTTTCCCCTTTGGGACAGCCTAGCAAAACTCTCCTTAAGGTGTCCTACAAACACAATGTGGGCCTCTATTTTCTGGGGTAGGGATGAGAAAGATCAGTTAGATTTTTTTTTCCTCTTTTCTTTAACTAACTTCCTCTGATACAGTGAGCTATGATACTTTATTGCAGTTTGGCTTCTGCATTTTTCCATGTCATTTTTTAATGCTTCTAGAATATTCCATGATATAGATATGCATAATTTATTTGCAGATAATATGAAATAAGCAGCTTTTTGCATAAAACTTTTGCTGTATTTTAGATAGATTCTGGAGGTGGAATTACTGAGTCAAAGGGCATTTTTTTTTATTATTGCCATTTTTTTTTTATTATTGCCAAGATCACCCTTTGTTAGTTTTCTGTCACTGCATGCCGCAAACGTAGAAGCTTAAACAATACCCATATATTAGCTCTTGGTTGTGTAGGTCAGAAGTCTGGGCACTGCATGTCTGGGTTCTCTGTTCACTGTCTCACAGGTTGAAATCAAGGCATCAGTTGGCTGCGCGCTCATCTGGAGGCTTGTCTGAGGAAGCCAAGCTCATTCCAAACCCATTCAGGTGTTGGCACAGTTCCTAGTGGTTGTAGGACTGAGGTCTCTGTTTTCTTAGTGGTTGTCATTTAGGGGTCACTCTCAGCTCCTCTCGGCCACTCTGAGATCCTTACCGTGTGGCCCTCTCCATCTTCACAGCCAGCAACAGAGAATCTGCCTGGTGTTGAATCCTCATATTTTGTGTCTCTTACTTCCTCTGTCTCTGACCTTTAGATCTAGATTGAAAGGGCTCATATGATTAGGTCTCTCTACCTTAAAATCAGCTGATTTGGGACCTTTAGTTACCTTTATAAAATCCCTTCATGGCAGAACCTAAATTAGTGTTTGATTTAGTGATGGAAGAGAATGTGTGTCAACCAAGGGCCCAGAATATGGGGGGCCACCTTAGGATTCTGCCTACCACACACCCTCTAGGAAGATTGCAGCCCCCTTGGTTAGAGGTACTGTGTTGCCCTCTTTCGTACCATTTATCTATAAATTACACAAGAGAAGTTCTGGAAGTGACATCTCATTTTGCTATCTGCTTTTACAGCTGGGCTTTTCTCTGCTCACGACTCTAGCAGAATAAAGGATGCATATTAATCACTTTTCAGCCTCCAGTAATAGCACCCTGGCTTTTTGTCCCCAGTATTACCCATGACATGTTGCTTGAAGATATGCAAGTGTGAGAAATGCATTAATAAAACCTGTGGGGATGAGTGAGAGAATATCTGTGTACCATTTGTAGCTGTGGCAGAATGTGCAAAAAGGATTATCTCTTGATAGTCTTTTGGAAAGGACTTAAAACATTTAATAACCAAACAATGACATAAACTGCTTCATGGTAATGCCTTGGGGATGCAGCAGTATTTGAACTTGTCCAAAGAAGAGAATTTAGGACTGTAACTGCCATGATTAAAATCAACTACATACTTTAGACTGAATGCAAATTCACTTGACTTCATGTTGTCTTTTGGGAATTGGACATTGGATCTTGAAAAGATGGTACACCCTAAGAATTGTGAGACCTGGGAAATGGAAACCAGTAAAACATACTAGAAATTTCAGACTGAGTATGAACTGGCCATCTCACTAACAAGAATATGAGCTTGGATGCAGTGGGGATGATATTTGAATATTACCAACTACCATTTGGCTTGGAGGAAGAGTCCATGCCCTTTGGGAAGGCATGGATATTGTTGTTGGTGTGTGTTTTTGGGGCAGGGATGGGTTAGGGAGGTCCCAGGCTAGGTTTTGCTTGGAAGAGACTCGCTGCATAGAAGCTGCTGTTTGCTGTGAGCTAATCAGACTCCTCAAGGGCTCCAGGACCTCTGTCTGCTCAATTTTGAATGCTCTAGCTTGGTTGTGTGTAGTCCTGGTGTGTGTTTGGGGTAACATAACAGCTGGCCTACTGTGAATGGCGAATGTGAGATTTAGATGGGAACCTCGAAGGGGCTGAAAGTATTCACTGAAGAGGCCTAATGATAGTTGCTATCTGGGAACTACCTGGGAGCTGAGAAGGGGAGGAGTCAAACGTGACTTCCTCCCTTCTCTAAACTAGGCTTAGTTTGCTTGCAGAACTGAATCTTTGTTCTCTCTAACAGGCAACTGCCATGTCTGTGGACTGTCTTGGGCAGCATGCAGTGCTTTCTGGGTAAGTGAGCTTTCGGAGTTCATCTGCTACAATTTCTGGGAAGAAGTGACAAATCAAGAGATTTCTGGGAAAATGGAAAAATACTCTTATATTTAATGATTACAGTCATAGGTTTAGTTTGGAGATCATCGTGATCTCGGAGTTATTTGCAGTTTATTTTTGTCTCTGCCTTAAAAGGTAAGCAATAAAAATCCTCTGAAATTTCAGTGACTGGTAGTGTAATCTTGAAATTGCAATTTTTAGTTTATTGCCCAGGCTTTTTAGAAGGATGCTGCCTGGTACGGTCCAACAGTCAGTTATTAGGATTGAGGGGATCTGGGATCTAGTTAGCAATGCCGCTAATTGTGAGCCTATGGACATTTATTCAGTTGGACTCCCTAGACTTCAATTTCCTCACAAAAGAATTCTGTTTTATCAGGAAGGAATTGAGCTACATAGTTTCGGTAATGCCTCTGGCTCAAATCTTTTAAGATTCTGGCAATTAAAGACCATGTTTGCAATTTGCTAATGACCCTGACATTGTAGCAGTATAGTGAAATTTAATGGCCTGTGTCCCCCCTTCCCTTGCATATTGCTCTAAATTGGAGCCCATTAATAGACTGCTATCAGCGTCAGGCCCGACTGCTTTCCTGAGAACCCTCCAATTACTTCCCCCCACCCCAAGTTCAGCTGTATTTTTATTAACTTAGTTGTTTATGAACGATTTACAAATCAACGAAAGGGTTTTCTTCTTTATTAACTTATTTTATTTTTGAAATCATGTTTTAATTTACCTTTAAAAACATACAGGCACATGATAAGCACTTAGATAGCTCAAAAGGGTATAAATACACAATGAAAAGTTTCTCTTCTACCCCTGGCCTCTTCCCCAGAGACAACCGTTGTTTCCATTTCTTGTGTTACACTGAATACATAAGGAAAATTAATTTTGTTTTTTTTTTTTTTTTTTTGCCACTAGCTCCCTCCTCACTTTTAAAGCTTTTTTTTTTTTTTTTAACCAAGGAACTACCTGTACATAGTTTAAAAAGTCAAATAGTATTTCAAGGCTTATATTGTAAAACAGTAGTCTCCTACCTCACTTTTTGCCATTCCTGATGCCACTCTTCAGAAACAAATACTTTAAACTCTTAGCTATTTATCCATTTTTCTAAATAGTATACATATACTGCTATTTCTTGATTTACCCATTTTAACTATTATAAACTTTCTACAATGGAAGATGAGGATTTAGCATTTTTACTTTGCCTTATGGATCTCTTACATGCATATCTGACCTCCTGCCTCTTTCCAATATAGTTATGCGACAGTTGGATTGGGTTGAATCAGTATTGAAGTTCTTTCTTTCAGAATTGTTGAGCGGCCCAATGCCATTCTGATTCTGGACTCTTTGTATGTGACCTATTTTTCTGTTTGGAAGCTTTAAAAATCCTGTCTTTATCTCTACTGTGTGTGAAATTTTCACTATGGTTGCTTGGTATGTGTCTTGTTTTACATTATTACTTGTTTTGTCTAAACAATTAGAGGCATAAAATAACTTGGCGTCATGTAACCTTACTAGTGACCCATAAAATACTCTTCAGGTGCCCTGGAGTAACTCTGGTTCAGACATTAGACTTCCCAGCATTCAGTGTGTCTGATGCCATTCTTAGCATTCTAGGAGAGAATGGAGTTAAGTAACTGAAAGCATGTAAGTGTTTTTGTTTTAGTGTGTTCTTAGATAAGTATATGTCCATATTATTTTCAGCATGAGCTCAGAGCTCTCCATTTCATTTTCTTATATTGTATTTTAAAGTATATGTAGTAATATGTATACAGTACACTAAACTTAAGTGAGCAGCTCAAATAAATTTTACAAATATATATATTCACCCATGTGACCACCATTCAGATTAAGATACAGAATATTTTTTAGCATCTTGGTAGGCCCTTTCATCTGGAAATCTATGTATTTTAGTATGGGGAAATTTTCTGCAATATGTCTTTGATAATTTCCTCCCCTCCATTTTTCTTCTCATTCTTTCTTTCTGGAACTCCTGTTAGTTGATGTTCGATACCCTGCATGGATTCTCTTTTGGTCTTTTGTTACGTTTTGTATTTTGGGAGTTTCTGTCAACTTTATTTCTAACCTTTCTATCAGATTTTTCATTTCAATTAATATTTTAATACTCAGTTGCTATTTCTTGTTCTCTATTCTTTCATTGTCATCTCTTACCTCTCTGAGAATGGTAATGATAGTTTTTTCTTTCCTTGCATTATCCCTGTTTCCTTTGAATTCCTCTATTTCTTTTGATTGTATTGGTCTCTTTCAGATTTCGTCAAATGACTGATGATCTTTGGCTCTATGATGATATTAAAGAGTGATTGCAATCTCTATATATTTGGGCAATAGTGGGCATCAGGTGGGAACCAAGCTCTTTTGTTGGGGTATGCCCAAATGACATTATCTGTAGCACTTTGTTATTGTTATTACTATTATTATTTTTGTTAGCTTGCTTTTGTTTTTTCTTCGCCTGGTCATTTTCTCCTGAGAAGAATCCTCTAATGTCTTTCTGAAGAATAAAAGCCTAGCATTGTGAGCACTGAACAAGGGAAGAGGTCGAAGGGTTTCACATTTCGCTCCATGCCTTCTGCTTGCCTCTTGTCTTAGGCCCAGATTAGTCGCAAGCCTGGATTCTTCGGATTAGTTTCTCTAGGGAATAACAGCACTACCCTCCCCGGGGTGGGGAGAGGTGGTCACCTGCTGTGTGGGATAGACTAAACCACTCTCCTTAAAGTTTTTTTGGACAATTCTCCTTGTTTTGTTCTGCTTGTTGCTTTCTAGCCCTATCCCTTACTATTGCCTTTAGACCTAAACCTCAATTCCTGAACCATCCTGGGGCTCTGCAGTGTGGATCAGCTTGCTTCTCATTCAGTTCCCCTCTGCAGGCACTTGGGCTTTAGCTTTCTTTATTCTAGTTTAGTTACCATTTGTCAATTTGCTTTTCACTTCCTTTCTCATTTTCTTTTTCTTTGTGAGTTTCCTTTTCTCTTTTTAATTCTGATTTTAGTGGGGCTTCAGGGGGGAATAAAGATAAACATATATGTTCAGTCAGCCCTGTTTGTCCTGAAGTGCCCATTTTCTGCTATTCTACATTTGCTTTTTAATATCTCTGAAGTCACCTATCAAAGCAGCTGTGGCCTCCCATTTGCAGGCCTCCAGGGCCTCCTGCAGCACCAGTTTCAACCGCCATTTGGTGTTTTCTCAAAGAATTACTGTCTTTCTTTTTAATGGGAACATGCTGGCCTGAGTGCCACAGGATCAGGTGATTCTGTAGGTGCAGTCAGAGGTTATAGGTCTGTTGTGCACTGACTTTCCTAGGATTATTGGAAGTTCTGTGAATTTGTATCTTACCTGTGCTTTCCTTCTTTTTTCTTAACCATCCCTCCTTGAGGTTTCCATACCACCTAGAGTCTTACCTGCCATTTTAACTCTTCCATTTCCTTCTCTTCTGAACAGGGATGATTAGCCTTTCTTTTCATTATTGAGCCTGTCTATCCACACTGATAGACAGGGACTTGGAGCTCTCTCTAACAAAGATTCTATAGCTGATGGCTGCAGAGATATTGATTCATACGGCAAGAGTTTTTTACTTAAAATAGAAAGAAAATAGGATCCCTGTTTCCAGATCCTTTATATTGATAGGCACTTTGAAAGTTATTGGCACTTAGTATGCTATTTTAATTATTACTTATTATTTTTTTTGTAGTTATTTTCCCTCCTGGTAGATTTAACTTAGTTCCCTTCATGAGGCCGTCAACTTGCAAGGGGATCTGAAATTCTCTACAGGATATTTGTCTAAGTGAAAAGTGAAGTGTTTAATTCCAAATACATCTATCAGGTTATCACTATGTGCAAAGCACTGTGCCTGATGATGTGGGGGATACAAAGATAGTCAAGACCTGGTCCATGCTCCAAACACTCAGCAGATTTGGGATGAGAGCCTTAGCATTAGTTCTGCTGCAAGATAAGTGTTGTGGTTGAAATGCAAACCATGCAGTGGGAGTAATGTGGAAGCTGTGATTTATCTTAATGGGGAGAGTGGAAAAGGCTGGGAGCAGGGACAGGATTGGAGCTGAATCTGCTGGGAGAAGGTTAGACTTTTTTCCTGGATAGCTCTGATGGGGAAGACCATCTCTGGAAAGGGACTCTCACAAGGGTATGGTTTGTATTGCCCTGAAAGCACTGAGTTATTCTTTTATTTTTTATTATTTTATATTGAGGTGAAATTCCTATAACATATAACCATTTTTGGAACCTAAGATGGTGGCTAGAAGAGACAGGGCAAAAAAGCACCTCCATGAAAAATACTAGATAAAAGCCAGAAAGTGACCCAGAACACCAGTTCCAGCGATGCACCAGCTGGACAAGGTCTGCTGAATCCACAGGGACCATGCACTTGGTGAAACCAGGAGTCTGCATTCTGAAACAAATGAGTAAGCCACTTGTTATCTGTCTGCCACACTGCAGTGTGGGGAAACCGAGGATTGGCATTTGGAGGCGGACTAGTTCTTTTTTAAAAAAACCCAAATGGGGCTGCAGATACGACAGTGAGAACTACACAGTGAAGCGCAGCAGAAATGGGCTATGCGAATGCCTCAATATCTGGCACGGAAGGTAGCCTTTCTCACACCCACTGCTAATTGTCTCAAAGCGAGGAAGGCAGAGGTTAGCCAAAAGAGGAAAAGAACCACACCCCTTGCAGCCATCTTCCCGGTGGGGTGGGAACGCTCCTGCCCGGCACTGGGGCCACAGCCCAGAGCTGCATCAAGAAACCCAGTGTGATGGGGGTGTTTCCAGCGGCAAGTGCACACACCACAGTGTTGGGCGTGGACAGTAGCCTTTCACGTACCCACAGCTAATTGTCCTGGAGCTGGGAAGGTGGAGCTGTGCGAAAAGGGGGAAATTGGCACGCCCCATACAGCCATCCTTACAGCAGGCTGGGAAAGCCCCTACACAGCCCAGCAGCCCAGAACTTCCCTTGAGGGATGGCGCACACTTGTGACATAGCACAACCTTCCCTCAGCAGAGGCCCTAGAAGGGCATGGCTTGGAAGAGGGACCCACTCAGAAATCCCAGGAACCATACGCCAATACCAAAGACTTTGGGTCAGCGGCAGAGACAATCTGTGGTGAGACTGAAATGAAGGTTTAGACTCTTGCAACAGCCTTAAATCTCCAGGAACACCTGGGAGGTTTGATTATTAAAGTTGTCCTGCCTCCCTAACCGCCCAGACACACACCCCACATTCAGGGTGGACAGCACCAACAACACACCAAAACTTGGTGCACCAGTTGGACCCCACAAGAATCAGACCCCCGCACACCACAAAGACAAAGTTGGGGAGAACTGACTTGAGGGGAATAGGTGACTCATGGATGCCATCTGCTGGTTAGTTAGAGAAAGTGTGCACCACCAAGCTGTAGATTCAACAAATTAGAGATTCGTCTTTGAATAATCCTACATATCCTAAAAGAACCCTGTCAAGTAAAGCAAATGTCAGGAGGCCAAAAACAAAAGAAAATTTTAAAACATATAATAAAACCAGATGATATGGAGAACCCAAACCGAAACACCCAAATCAAAAGATCAGAGGAGACAGTACTTGGAGCAATTAATCAAAGAACTAAAGACAAACAATGAGAGCGTGGCACAGAATATAAAGGACACGAAGAAGACCCTAGAAGAGCATAAAGAAGAAATTGCAAGAGTAAATAAAAAAATAGATGATCTTATGGACATAAAAGAAACTGTTAGCCAAATTAAAAAGATTCTGGATACTCATAGTACAAAACAAGTACAAGTACAAGACAATATCTGGGGGTGGGGTGGTGTTGGAGTTCTCTGTATGGGGTTTGCATTGTATTTGCAACTGTCCTATATGTTTTAAATTATTTCAAAATAAAAATTAAAAAAAAAATAATAAAGTGACTGAGTAGCATTTAGTTGTGAAACCACCACCTCTAGTTCCAAAACATTTTCATCACCCCCAGAGGAAACCCTGTACCCATTAAGCAGTTTCACCCCATTCACTCCTCCCCCCATCCCTTGGCAACCACCAGGCTGTGTTCTATCTCTATGGATTTACCTATTCTGGGCATTTCATATAAAAGGAGTCATACAGTTTGTGGCCTTTTGGGTCGGGCTTCTTTCACTCAGCATAATGTTTTTGAGGTTCATCCACATTGTACTCATGTTAGTACTTCATTCCCTTTTATGGTTGAACAATATTCCGTTTCATGTTTTTACCATATTTTGTTTATCCCTTCATCCATTGATGGACATTTGGGTTGTGTCCACTTTTTGACTATTGTGAATAGTGCTGCTGTGAACATGCATGGACATGTATTAGTGTGAGTACCTGTTTTCAGTTCTCCGTTAGTTATTCTTGTCACTTGAATGCCTTTGAATACATAAATGTCATGTATATCTGGAGTGTTTTTGAACACTGCTTGCAAACCATATGCAATCTTAAATGTGCTTTTATATCATATGTTAATGCTTTGCATGTATTTCATGTTGTTCTCCTAGCCGCCGATTCCTGTACATCGTTAATCTAGATGCCCCTTTTGAAGGTCACCGAAAGATCTCTCGCCAGAGCAAATGGGACATTGGAGCTGTGCAGTGGAATCCTCATGACAGCTCTGCACACTACTTTGCAGCTTCGGTGAGCTCTTTGAGGAGTACAGAAAAAAGCTTTTAAATGTGATCTGGTGCTGGCAGGCCTTTGTCCTGTGTAGAGAAGAGAATGTAACCCTCATTTCTGAGTTAGAAAAGGCATTTGGGTGGTTCTAAAAGAAAGGCAGAGGCAAATTAGAGATTAGAGAATATGTATGTAAGAATGTTTACTGGTACCATGGATGTCAGACTTTGTATTTCTAGGGATTGAATTCAGATTATGAAAGGGAAACAGACAGAGCCTGCCATTTCTGTGTGTGGTTAGAACTCATTTTCATCAGCAGCGTTGTAACTAGCCGGTGACACAGTGGCAGATCACGCTGAAAGTGGTTCTTCCTGCTGTTCTCCAAGGTGTAAGGAGGGTACTGGTAAGCTGCTTTGTTGTCAACCTTCATCACTTTCACAGGGGCCACAAGACTCCATGCACCCTTCCACTCAAAGGAGGGGAGTCTTCCATGATTGTGACTCATTAGATTTATTAACCCCCTGAAATTTTATGCAAAAATTTACATGCCTGTTTATATGTGAAGTTTTCCAGGGAAAAGATGTATAATTTTTATTAGGTTTTCTAAGAAATTCATGGTACAAAAAAGATTCTGAGCTAGATGTCTCTGGTATCTTTGGCCAGATTCCATTGCATCATTCCATTCTCCCAAAACAATTAGAGATCTAAACCTTTTGCTGCATTTGCCCTGGGCATAAAGAACAGTATTTAAGAGAATCCTTATTAGCCAGGGGATGGAACCTTGCTTCTGTGCTGCTTGGGTCTGTTCTTATCACCAGTCACAGGCTGTGAAAGGAAAGCATCTGAAACAAGAAAGAGCAACCTGTCAGCTTTAGAAGGAATAAAAAGCTGTTCTTACTGGTCATTTCCAAAACAGACTCTGACTTTGAGTTTAACCACAGATGTCTGAATTGGGACTGTTCTGAAAGAGAGGGGAGAGTTTACTGCATTTCCATTCTCAACCTCTGTCCTCTATGTTAGGAAGAGTGCTCTTTGGTTTGGCTTGCGCTTCTTGGCCCTTTAGCTCCCCTCTCACCCTTGACCCCTGAACATTTAGGCCAGGGTTTCTCAGCCCCTGCTCCACGGACATTTTGGACCAGAAAATTCTTTGTTGGTGGGGGCTGTCCTGTGCATTGTAGGATGTTCAGCAGCATCCCTGGCCCCTGCCTACCAGATGCCAGCAGCAACCCCTTCAGATGTCCCCTGGGGAGCAAAACCACCACAGTTGGCAACCACTGATTTAGATTGACCCCTCAGTACTCAGTCTTAGTGGACTAGCTCTGCATTCATGCAGGAATGGCGAGAGGAAGGAAACCTTTTGCAGTGGAGAGAGCATGGACTTTGGAGTTAGGCAAATCTGAGGTCAAGCCCCAGCTTTGTCATTCACTGTTTTACCTTGAGTAAGCCTCCTAACCTCTGAGCCTGTGTCACCTCAGCTCTGAAATGTGGGTGAGTGACACCTCCTGTGCAGTGTGGTAGTAGAAATGAGAGGGCAGGCTTTTCAGGTACCTGGTGCACAGACTGGCTCAGAACAGGTCTGCAGTAAATGGATAGAAGATGATTAGAATGAGGGGACTTTTCTTTTCACTCCAAGTCCCACTGGAGGCTATTT
This sequence comes from Choloepus didactylus, assembly GCF_015220235.1. Classification (NCBI taxonomy): domain Eukaryota; kingdom Metazoa; phylum Chordata; class Mammalia; order Pilosa; family Megalonychidae; genus Choloepus; species Choloepus didactylus. Next base: position 30,140,984 of record NC_051328.1, on the reverse strand, counting down.
TGAATCCTAACTTTTTCATAGAAGCTTTGCCTATTTTATTTGGAATTGGAAACTAGCATTTCAGGATAAAAATCTCAGAACTTTATATATCTGTCTGTCTCTAAGCTAAAATGAAAATCAGCCTATTCTCTAAATCAGTTCAGAAATTGTTAAATAGCTTGCCATTGTTTGCAGTCTGTTAATAATCTTTATTCACTTTAGTGTGTTTCATAAATTCATGATATTCAAGGAGCCTGCTGGTTGGTTGTTTCTTTTAGGTTAAACGTACATTGCTGAAGGCTTTTTCCTTTTTCTTCCTTTATCCTGTTGTAGCTGTAGCTTCTTCTGGCCCATTTTCTCTGCCTTTTCCTGCTTGACCCATTAAGAAATTAAGTATAGACATATTTCAAAAGATCTTATATAATTTACCTTCTAGGACACCCCTTTGGTAGTGTTTCTTTATTCATTCTTAGGCATCTGCATTTTTAAAAGTGTGGTAAATGAACTGTACGTATGTGATAGTGGGAAGAGTGGGCTGAAAGCACCTGATGTGATGGGAGTTAGCTGGAGATGGGTGCTGTGACCTTCAGAGTGGGGAAGAGTTTCTCTAGGGGCTGGAGGTGTCTCAATAACCCATAACCACATGCTCAGCAGTGAACCCATACACTGTAACTGTTCAGGATGAGTTTCTTTTGAAGATAATATTACCTTCCCTTTTTGAAATTCAGTGCTCTCCATATGAATTGAGCTGAGATTAGTTCAGCTAATCTTAGCTGTACTTACGTCTGATGGCCTTTTAGGAAATTCCAGTCTGTAGGATATTTGCCAGGCAAGTTGGTTCTTACATGGCTTCCTCTTCTCAGCTTTAAACAGATCAGGGTGAGAGTATATATTCTGATGTGCATGTTATGCTATGTTCTGCTTCCCTTCTCGTGTTTCTTTTTAGAGTAACCAACGGGTCGACCTTTATAAGTGGAAAGATGGCAGTGGAGAGGTGGGCACAACCTTACAAGGCCATACTCGCGTAATCAGGTAGGTAATCAGCCCTCCACAGATTCTTGCCTGTCATTTGTCATTCTGCTTCCAGATTGGACAGAGGACTGCTGTCCTTCTCCCACAGATCTCTATTCAGTGACCCTCAAAGCTCACAATATACAGCATCACTTTGTCACATTCCTCTGGGGACCAAGATGAAGATGTCATCCTCCCATTGCCTTGGTTTGATCTTCTCTGTTGCTTTGGCCTTGGGCGGCTAATGGGTCATTCGTATTCACTGAGGTGTAGGCTTTTATAGCAAAAACAACCCATATTTACGAACCAGCACCCATGTAGCTATTAACATCAATCCCAGAAGGCACTAGACAGATACAACCCAGTCTAGAGTAAAGGATTAGAGCTATTTTTGCTTCAGAAGGGAGAAGAAATTATGCCAGTAGAATCCTTCTCTTCACAACAGTGCCCAGGGGTACCTGGAGACACCTGGGAGCAAACCTCTGCTCTTTCTGCAGCAGCTGTAGATTAGCACATAAAACTGTATCACATTCAGTTATCCAAATCCAGACTTGCTTCCCATTCATGGTCTTCTAGTTGGCTTTTGTAGGGTTCCTTGATCCACTCTTTCCCTGGGTCACTATGCCTGGGTAGGGAAAACTTGTTCTTGGAAGTAACAGCAGGAAGTGCAGGGGTGCTGAAGCTGATCTGGGAAGTGATGGGCAAGATTAGACACCCTGGCTTGAGTCAAATGTTCTGTGCAGTCACCTCCTTTGTAGGAATGAAGGTAAGAGGAGCTGTGTGGCAGCATGGCTGTTGGTCACTGCTCTAAGAGATGTTGGGTTACCTCAAGGCACCTATGGTTGAGTCCAACTTAGAAAATGGTATCTCAAAGATTATGTGTTTTTTCCTTTGTTTTGTCTGTTTATTCAGTGGGGTATGTGTGTATTTTAAATGGAAATGTTCCATTTCTTTTCAGGAAACAGGCGATAGCTGGAGACTACAAGGGAAAGAACCTGAAGTTTCCTTCAGAGATCAATTAAGTCTTGTTTATTCCCAAAGAGTCTTTGGAGATTCCCAGCCTGAACCATGTTAAGAGACCCATTAACAGTGGCTTTCTGAAGCCACTGGAGACGAAATTTCCTAGTGCTTTGGAACCTGACTCTGATTTTTTTTTTTTCTTTTCTTTGTTCTGTTTGTTTCTTATGTTCCCAGTGACTTGGACTGGGCAATATTCGAGCCAGATCTCCTGGTTACCAGCTCTGTGGACACCTACATCTATATTTGGGATATCAAGTAAGAACAAGAGGCATAACCACTTGGTTGTGGGACTATTTGGGACCTTTGTCTTAGAGGTCAGATGTCTTAGTTTTGTTTTCCCTAGCAGCAGACCTTGGACAAGGACATTATTTAAGAGGTGTAAGAGGTGAGAGAAATGCTGGTGGGGGAATGGAGAAGAGAGACAGCATCGAGAAGGCTGCAAATAAAGGGTGTGTTAGCAACCTGGGTACCACTATGAACAGCTTAGAGCATTATCTTACTTGAGAATGCTGAGTGCTGGTGAAAACCTCCCTCCTCAGAGGTATCCCACCCAGGGCTAAGGAAGGGGGATATTTATACACTGTCAATCATTGGTTGAAGGTGGCCCCAGGAGGAGGGGTCTTTATTCCCTGGTACTTCAGGCCTGCCACAAAGGTTGGCGAAGTGGACTGCAGCAGCTAGGGAAATTCATTTGCAAAGAAACACGGGTGTTGGCATTTGGAAGTTGGGCTGTTTGCTGAACTGGTCAGGGAGGGGGTGGGAATTTGGATGGGGCACAGACACACCTTCTACAGCAGGCGGGGCTAAGAGACATCTGCTCAGCTCTTCACTCACTCTGGTGAGGCTTCCATTCCCCATCTGGAAAGGGGGCTTATCACTCCCACATAGGGTTACTTTTCATGGAATAGAGAGTAAAGGAGCACCCAGCCCAGGGCCTGGCCTGTCACAAGCTCTTAATAAATCTCTCTCTCCCCCTTCCTTTGTATACAAAATTCCCTTGGCTGTTATCATTAGAGGTGGGTACTTGGAAGGTGAAGTCTATAGAGTCCCCCAGAGTATACACCCACTCCCCTAACTGGGCTTCTCCACTTCTTAAATGGCAGTGTTGTGAAGCTTTACAGCAAACAATGGGATGGTAGGTGGAAGACAAGCCAGGCATGGGGCTTGCAACCAACCAGACAGACCAGCAAAAAAGGAGCTCCTAGGGAATCAGAGTGTGCAGCCGATTTACAGAGTGTCACATGCAGAGTGGCACTTTAGGTGACTGGTCTAAAGTGAGCACCAGAGGGGAGGATCACGAAATCCAGGGGAAATAGAAGAGGGAAGTCCCCAAACAAATAAACAAAAACCCAGGGTATCCCTCATTTATACGAAACAATCATTTTTGTAATTTAAAAACTTAATGACACTGGGCTGATGATTCTTTTTTAGGTTTTCTAAATAGTAAGCCGGAGCCTCAGTTTTGCCTTGTCTAGCCCTCTCAGCCCTAGGGTGCTATCATTTTACCATTTGGTGTAGAAGTTGCCCCTCCAGCTTTGTAGTGAACTACGCAGCCTCTCTTTCCACGAGACTCCCATTGTGTTCAGTAGTAGTTTTTTAATTCACCATTGAAGTGCTGTTGGGAAGGTTCTTGCACAGTCACGCTTCCATGGCTATCACCTGTTGCCACTAGGAGAAATGACACCAAGAAGGGCCTCTTCTCTCCCTCCATCAGGGTTACCGCAATCATGATGAATCATGTAAATTGTTTTGTACAGATACAACTGCATTATTTGAAATTTAGAAGCTGGCCAAGAAAATTCATCTACCTGATGGAAACAGGCCTCTTTTTACGCTTCTTCATTTTAAGACTTTCACAGCAGATCTAATTCCAAGTTTCCATTGAAAGGAAAGTGAAGAAATGAGTGCAAAGGGTGAAAATTACCAGATGGATAGTGGCATATGGACTGGGCATTTGATTTCTGACTTTTATATTTCAGAGATACCAGAAAACCTACTGTTGCACTGTCTGCTGTAGGTGAGTGTGTACTCCCCGCTGGCCTGCCTTCACTCCATTCCTTCCACTCCTTCTCACACTCTGACCACCCTGCACCTCCACTCTGCCATGATGGGGTGAAATTTTAAACCCCATGTTGCAAGGGGCTTGCTTTGGGCTACTCTCAGAAGATAGATTCAGGGATGGGGAGTATGGGTCAGGAACTTATTTCGGAATTCAAGAAGAAAAGCCAAGGCGGTTTGTTTTTAAATTTTTTATTGTGGAAAATTTCAAGTGTATATAAAAATAGAAGAAAATGAACTGCCTTGTGGTCACCATCCAGCTTCAATGATTGTCAACATATAACCAATCTTATTTCATCTTTACCTCCATCCACTTTCCTTTTCCCTGCCTCCACCACCACAGGATTATTTTGAAGCAAATCTCAGATATCATTTCATCAAAAAATATTTCAGTATGTATTTTTTACAAGATAAGAATCCTTAAACACACATACACATAACCACGATACCATTAACACACCTAAAAATGTTAACAGTCATTCTTTAATGTCAGCAAATGTTTAAGTAGTGTTCAGATTTCCCCAATCGTCTCTTAATTTTTTAGCAATTTGTTTGACTCAAGATCCAAATAAGGTCCACAGTTGCAAGTGGTTGATATCTTTCTCATCTTTCTAAATCTATAGTCTCTTTTTCCTTTCCTTTTTTCATTTGTTTGCTTCTCTTTTCCTGCAGTTTTGTTTTTTTTATTGAAAAAACCATGTTGTTTGTCCTTTGGTTTTCCCACAATCTAGATTATGCTGATTGTATCCCCATGGTGTCGTTTAATACGAACGAACTGAGCCTTTCAAGTTACTTTCTGATCTACCTGTTTCATTGCTTACTTGAAATTGACTATTTTTAGAATCCTGAACAGGGGCTTTTATGGAATACTTCCATGCCTTCCCAAGAAGACAACTTGGTTGTAGAACTGGTATAACTTACTCACAATGATGAAGTCCAGTCATCAGCACTGTGTTTTGGGCTCCTTGATAAAAATTATCATCTGTCTCTTAAACCCTGTTCCTTTATTCCTTCTCATCGTGTTTGGTGGTTGCTCTAAAATGGTTACATGATTCTTCGTGTCTCTCTGTACCTCCTTGCTTCATTATTTGAAGATATTTAGCATCAGGACTATTAAGTAACTGGATTTGTTTTTTTTTATGAATTTAGGGACCACAGCTATCTTGTTCAGTGTTAAAGACTAATGTTAGCATTTGTACTTGACCAGAGGAGATAGATACTCAGGAAATGTTTGTTGCATCAACTACCTATACTTCTGTGCTAAGTGCTTAAGAATTCCGTTGATCTAGCCACGCCTTTTTTGGCACTTAATTATCTGAGACAGGCTGAACACAGAGGACACTGAACAGAATAAAAATGCAGATGGTCTGTAAAATGCTTAAGTCACATTCCCCTGACTTTGTGACTGTTCTAGTTGCTAATAGCTGCCTTTTTGCAAAACACCAGAAATGGATTGACTTTTATAAAGGGGGGTTATTTGGTTAAAGAGTTACAGACTTAAGGCCATAAAATGTCCAAGGTAAGTTTTCAACAATCAGGTACCTTCACTGGAGGATGGCCAGTGGCATCTGGAAAACCTCTGTTAGCTGGGAAGGCACGTGGCTGGCATCTGCTCCAAGTTCTGGTTTCAAAATGGCTTTCTCCCAGGAAGTTCATCTAGGCTGTGGCGCCTCTTCAAAATGTCACTCTCAGTTGCTCTTGTGCGTTTGTCCTCTCTTAGCTTCTCCGGAGCAAAAAGTCTGCTTTCGAAGGCCATCTCCAAAATGTCTCTGTAAGCTTCAGCTCCTCTCTCAGCTTCCAGGCATTCTTCAAAGTGTCCCTCTTGGCTGTAGCAAGTCTGCTCCTTCTATCTGAGCTTATATAGTGCTCCAGTAAACTAATCAAGGCCCATGCTGAATGGGTGGGGCCACACCTTCATGGCAATTATCCAGTCAGAGTTATCACCCCACAGTTGGGTGGGGCGCATTTCCATGGAAACAACCTAATCCAAATATTCCAACTTAATCCCCACTAATATGTCTGCCCCCACAAGATTGCGTCAAAGAACATGGCTTTTTCTGGGGAACATGATATATACAAACCGGTACAGTGACTTACACGGGTTTTTAAATTGGATTAGTTTTAGAGGAGCCCTAAAAAAGAAAGACAATTCTTGTTTTCAGCCCACTTGTTCTAATTGCTTTCCTACTCTGTTAAAGGTCCTAAAAACTAGAAATATGAAACTTTTTCCCTCTTTGCATCTCAGTGAGGTGGCAGAGCTACCCTGGAAGAAAAAAGACGAAGAGGCTTGTGGGTCTTTATAAGCTGCTTGATCTAACATTCCATGACAGATGCAGTTGTGGTTACTGCCTTCTCCCCAGAGTCTGTGATCCCTGTCTGTCACTGAGCACGTTGTTTATGCCCTTTGGGATAGGGAGGCAGTAAGACCGTGTCTGTGTATACTTCAGTGCTCTGTGTCTGAGAACTTACAGTCTGGAACTTCCTTTTGACCCTGGTGTCACCCATCCTAGTAAAACAGTATTGCATTAGGGGGATCCCAGAATCTTTTGGCAGCCTTCATGTTTCTGATGGACTCCCCCACTGAGAAAATTATATTCTCTGGGAACTCTTCAAGTAAGTGTCAAGAGGAGCTAGAGCAAACTCTTCTCATTTACTTTCTCTGATACCCTTTTTTGCAAAGGAACTGAGTCTCTTAAGTAATACATTTGCTTGCTTCATCTCTAGCGGTCTTCACCATTCATTCATGGATGGTTTAAGATGCCCTGTGGCTCAGGGGACAAACAAACCAAACAAACAAAAGATACCTTCACCAAAACCAGCACAGTATATCCTTGGACAAGGACAAGTTCTGGGCCTAAACTCTCTGTTTCCAGTGAGACTTTCAGTCCCGCTTTATCATATGCTTTCTGGATTTCTTGGATCAGGTTGCTTTCCAAAACCCTATATCTAATTTGGTTTAACCCATCAGTAAACACCAAAAGGGAAAGGTGTCAAACAGTAATGACATCTTTTTTGTGAGCAAGGACAAGGTTCTGATTTAACTTAATGAACTCAAATTTTTTAAGAGTCAGCTAGAAGAGCCACGTGTTTCAGGTTTTCCACATCTCAGCCCTATCTGGCATCTTACTACATTATGCCTCCTCTCTTAAGCAGCTCTTTCATCATTGTTGTCACTTCCTTGTGTTGGCAGAGGGAGAAAAGGAATGAGTACACATAGTGCCGGGGGGGTCCCTTTGTCTGAGTCACCGTAGTGCCAGTGGCCATGTCTGACTCTGCTGGTGGGGAGATGAGAGTCCGGGAGTTGTGCATATAAACTTGTGATGGCAGAATTGGTTAACACTAGAGGTTATGCTTCAGCTGAGCTTCAGCTTGAGGCTGTACTTTTCCAAGACTGTCCCTAAAAAAAAAAAAAAAAGTGGGAGGAAGTAGGCATTTGAGCAGAGGTGCTTCTGATTAGGGGCATACACTTGGTCTCATTGAAGATGATAAAGGCACAGGTTGTGATGAGTCTTTACTATTGAGCAGTGCCATGCTGAACTACTGCACTATAATAAACTCCATTTTCCTGCTGATTCTGCTGGGAGGTAACCTGTAGATTTTTTCCTATGCTAGATTATTTCCTCAATTAAGTGACCATGATCCACTTCCCATGTGTTAATGCATTAATTTTTTTTACTTCATTCTATCTTTAATGGTAAAGTTGGTGTAGTCATAGAAACTCAAAGTTTTATGTGCTTATTCAACCAGAACTCATTATCTAACTCCCCTGGAACTGGTTCACTGTGGTTCTGAAGGCATTGAGGGCAGCAGCTTTCTTCCCTTGATTTTTGTTTGCAGCGGGTGCCTCACAGGTCAAATGGAATAAAAAAAATGCTAACTGTCTTGCCACCAGTCATGATGGAGATGTACGGATATGGGACAAGCGGGTGAGTAATCTCTTTTCTTTCCTCCCAGTTGTTTTTTGAGTATGGTTGTAGAGTATGAAGAGGATATTATGAGTACCAAGACTTACCTTGAGAATCTTGGGTACCCTGTGCAGCATTGTAAATTGCCATTTTAAGATCATAGTACCAGATGCCACTTGATTCCCAATCAACTTGGTAGAGAAATGAGATATTATGATCAATGGCTAAGAAAATGAACTTGGCTTGACCTAAGTTTGAGTCCTAGCTTCACTGCCTCCTAATTGTGACATCAGATAAGCCATTATAACTCCTCTAAGCCTCAGTTTCATCATCTTTAAAATAAAGATAATCATGAGTGGACCACTGGGGAAGTCAAGCCTTGGGGACCAGATACTCTTATAGAATGGTCAGCAGGTATCTTCTGATCCCTGCCCCAGATTGCAAAGTGAAAACTAGTTGTTCTAGGGTGTATTAGTCAGGGTTTTCTAGGGAAACAGAACTGACAGGAGTTACGTGTAAATATTATGAGATTTTATAAAATTGTCAAACACAACTGTGGGATTGCACGAATCCAAATTCCATAGGGCAAGCTGTAATCTGGGGTCTGAGGCAGATGTTCAGTGAATTCCCCAGCAGAAGCTGGCTGGCTAAGTAGAGATGAAAATTCTCTTCTGACTGCTGAAATCATCACTTCTCCTTTTAAAGCCTTTAACTGATTGGATGAGAAGTATCTCATTGCTGAAGGCAATCAACTTACTGATTATTTAAGTCCACAGAAAGTCCTCACAGTAACAATTAGGCTAGTGCTTGCTTGACCAAACAACTGGATGCCATTACCTGGCCAAATTGACACATGAACCTAACCATCACACAGGGCATAGATCATCTAGACTGCTTCCACTGTAAATTACCAAGGTGGAGTACTCATGCCCAAATCCTCCCTTAGGTCAAGAGGCTGTCCTGCTAGCCTCAAAATAGCACACAGAGCATACCTTTTCATGGCAGCAGCCTATGTAACTGATAGGCATGGAAGAGGTGCGAGATCTCGGGGTGCTGCTGTAATGGGAAGTCTGCTGGAAGTGTGGTATATTGGCATCAGTGAGAATATGATGCAGGGAAAGGGTCTCCCCACATCTGACTGCCAGAATATTGGGAAGTAGTCCATAGCGCCGTTGACTTCTGTAAGACCTGGAGTGCAGTCTGCTTCCTGCCTTGTGAAGCCTTAGGCTGCAGATCCCCAGCCTTTTTATGGGAGGGAGCTACTTTGAATTTTTCTGAAACTTGTTCAGGGGATGTCCCTGATGGGGTGTTGTTGATCATAAAGTCTCAGCATTCCTTCTGGCTGTACTCCTCCCTTCCCCTTCTTGTGGGGATATGGTCATCCATTTGGAGAAACAAGAGGGAAGTGAAACAAAGTTTGGGTGTGGCTTTGGGCTTGGGTTTAGGACCTGCTGCTACGGCAGAGTGCTGGCTTAGGTAGCTCCTTGGTGAGAAGATGATGATAGAAACAGAGGTTGGCATGGGGGCATCTTCTATAAGGTTAGCTTTTGTCTTCTGTCCCTTTAGTCCAGTCCAGACTGGCTCTTTTTATTTTTTAAATTGGTGATTGGTTTTGTTCATTTTGTCACCTGCATAGCACTTAAAAGTAGAAAATGTTTTAAATAAAATGGGTTTAATTAATTTGTAGTGCTTATATATTTGCTTTAGATTGTTTTCAGGGCTCCAAGAAAAATTGAAAATCTGTTATTTAGACCTGAACTCCTTCAATATCTGTTTTCCAAAGCCCTTACGTTGTAGAAATATACTGTGAAACTTTTCCTTTTTAGTCTCCTGACTTGTCCACTAATAACACTGACTTCCCTCAGCAAGTTTTTTATCTATTTTGTTTAAACTGATAGAGGGTTTTAAGATTGATTGATTGATTAATTGGATATTGATAATTAGAACTTGTGGTCACATGGTTTCTAAAACTTGTTGGTCATATTTTCACCTCTCTGGTGTTTTGTAGTGTCAAAGCAGTGTTGATAGCAAGTATCACAGGCCTAAACAAATACAGTGTCAATGATAATATTTGATTTTTATTCAAACTCATGTATGACTAATAATATTTGCTAACATTTACTGAGCATTTATTATTTGCAGGCACTGTTCTAAGAAATTTACATGTATTGATTTATTTCCCTTTCTAACAAGCCTGTAAAGTAGACACTAATATTATCCCCATCCTACAGGTGAGGAAGCTGAGGCACAGTTTGGAGCCAGGATTTGAACCCAGGGAAGCTGGTTCTGGAGACTGCTCTCTTAAACTTATAGACTAATAATGCTAATGATAGGAGAAATACATGCTCTTTGTAGAAAATATAGAGAATACCTAACATATTAAAGGGAAAATAAAAATCATTCCTAATCCTACTATCCAGAAACAAGCACTAACATTTTTTTTAACTCAGGTTATCATGTTGTGTGCATAGTTATGTGTTCTTTTTTTCCATTTAACATTACAACAGATGCATTTTCCCCATGTTATAAACTTTCTATGTATACCTTTTGGTAGCTACATCATATTGTATCCAATAGGTTTACAATAATTGATTTAATTATTCCCTACTTATTGGGCATTTAGGCTGTTTCTGGTTTTCTAATGTACCAGATAACACTGAGATGAACATCTTTTGTGTATAAGACTTTGTGAATTTGGGTTATTTCCTTAAGGAAGAAACATTTTTAAATCTCTTAATATTGCAAATTTTTTTCCCCAAAAGGATGCACCATTTTATATGTACACTAGCAGTGATTAATGCACACTCACCAGCATTGAATATTATTTACAAATGTCTTCTAATTTGATTGGTTAAAAATTTTTGTTTTAATGTGAATTTCTGAGGTTTCCTTCTGAGTTTATTCATTTTATATGCATGTATTAATCATTTGAATTTTCTTTAGTGAATCATGTGTTCATTCCCTTTTGGGAACTTAGTGCTCGATGCCTTTATGATTAATAGTTTTATTCTCAGGTTAGAGGGTGGGTCTATTTGTGTGTCATAGCCGCTCTTCTTGGGTGATTGTGGGAAGGGGAGTGGGAGCTGCAGACTGCACTATCAAACGCAGAGAAAGCCCCATTACTTCATAACTTTCATCGAGGCCACGCATGGGACTGGAGCAGAATATTGGTTAGGCTCACAGGTCCATTTACAGAGCATGTGTGAAGGAGGTGGACAAGTCTTTTGTGGTTGCTTAGTTTAAAAAAAAACAAAAAACAGAGTTTCTTGGAAGTAGAGACTATCCCGTAGTATTTTTGTATCTCCCCTTTGGCACCCAGCAGACTGCTGGGTATATAGTAGAAACTCAGTGATTTTTTTCTGAACCAATGACAGTCATTGCTTATCTGTTGCAGAAACCCAGTACTGCAGTGGAGTATCTAGCAGCCCACCTTTCCAAAATCCACGGCCTGGACTGGCATCCAGAAAGTGAGCACATTCTCGCAACCTCCAGCCAGGACAACTCTGTCAAGGTCAGTGGTGCCGGCTGTGGTGGAGCTGTTTGGGAGACGTCAGAGATGTGTGATAGCACTTCCTTCAGAAGGAAAGCTGCGATATGTTAGCCTCATATCTCTGTTTAAGGCGTACACATGCTCCTTGAGGGCTTGGCAAGTAAACCTGGCTATGTGGACCAGCAGGAGTGATGTAGAAACATCTGTCTGATCTGGCTTCTAGAATTTGTTCATATAGTTTTCTTCTTTCTCTTTGTGAAAAGAAGTCAGAGACAAAAGCATTTAGGAAAACAAGTTTATTTACAAAGAAGTTACAAGGAACAACTGGCTCATCAAATAAAAAACTACAACAAATATTTAAAAGGAAAACTCCAACAACATTGTCAAGGTTATCAAGTTTACAATCAATCTGTTTGTGGTGGAAAAACAGCAATTTTCTCACATGACTGTTTTATCTGCAAAAGTTATGTATCTTCAGACATCAGAATTGCATAGGTCTGGGATTCTCTAACTTAGAGGAAATGCTCAAGGTTTTGTGTGGTTTGATAACTCTTGTTATTTTTGGTTTGTCTCAGAGTGCAGCGTTTCTTTTTGTGTGTTTTTCCTCCCAGACTATGGGATGTGATGTGCATCCTTCTTCAAAATGATGGCAGGGCATGGGGTCGGTTTTGCTCCAGAGTTCTTCCTTGTGGTCAGGTCACCACCCCTAAGGACAGGGATTTGACCACAGATTGACCACAGGGATTTGACCACAGCAATTTTGCAATTCAGCATTGCGGTCGCGTTTACTGCTTCGGGGGGCGGCCGGTTGCTGAACCCTCGGCTCTCGGACTTGTTCGGAGGGTACCGGCGGCGGGGGCTCTTTCCCGGAGGCGAGGGCGAGGCGGGGGACTTGGCCAGGTCCCCGGCGGTGGCGTGCAAGGTGTGGAGGGCGGCGAGAGGAAACAGGCGGGACGCTTTTTTCAGGAGGGTAAAACCAAGAGCATTTATTCAGGGGTGAGCACAAGTTATATAGGCTGGCATAGAGGGCGGAGTCGGTGTAGGGGTGTGGGGTCCTTATATGGCAATGCTGAAGGGATAAAGGCTAGGATTGGTTCTGAGAGGACGCGGAAGCTGTTCGCAGCGGGCGGGAGTTGCTTTGGCAACTGTGCTTGCGCACTGGCGGTGGCGGGAATTGCTCAAGGCAATGGGGAGTGTGGTGCAAGATAAGGGGTGGGGGGGGGTTTCTCCGGCAAGCTTCCTTTAACGGTTGTATTTTGGGTGAGGAAATGGGGCCTGCATCCGGCTCCACTTTCTCAGGCCCGGGGGGCTGTGGAGGGCGCTACCGCCCGTGCCCACCACCCTCCCCAGGGGCGGATCCGGTCCCCCGGCCCAGGCCCGCCAAGTTGAAGCACGTAATCAGTATCCCACAAGCATCAATTTAATGCTTCATTATATTTACTTAAGCAAATAAGATGTCTCCTTTTTATGGTCAGCAAAATTAGAATCATAATACACTAAGGCTTAAAGTTGACTTCTATATTGAGGTTTGTAAGTCCCCTAGGGTTGTAATTTACTTTTTGTTGTGTTGTGTTTTCTTTTTTTGTCAAGTCTTAAAATATTTTTATTTATTTTTAAAAATTATTTATTTTAATTTGTGGTAAAATATACTTAACATAAAAATCATTTTAACCATTTTAAGTAGACAATTCTTTGACATTAAGTACATTGATAATACTGTAACTTTCACTGCTATCTATTACCAGACTATTTTCATGATCCCAAACTAAAAGTCAAACTTACTTAGCATTAACTCTCTGTTTCCCCTCACCCCACTGGGGTAACCACTATTCTGCTTCCTGTCTCCATGAATTTGCTTATTCTAAGTATTTCATATAAGAGAAATGATGCAATATTTGTCCTTTTGTGCCTGCCTTATTTCACTTAACATGATGTCTTTAAGGTTCGTCCATATTGTAGCATGTATTAGCACTTCACTTCTTTTTATGGCTAATACTCTGTTTTATGGAAATACCACATTTTGTTTATCCATTCATCTGTTGATAGACACTTTGGTTGGCTTCTTCCTTTTGACTGTTGTGAAAAATGCTGCTGTGAGCATTGGTGTACAAATAACTGTTCAAGTCCCTGCTTTCAGTGCTTTGGGGTATGTGCTTAGGAGTGGAATTGCCGAGTCATGTGGTAATTCTATGTTTAACTTTATGAGGAACAGCCAAACTGTTTTCCACAGTGACTGCTCGATTTCACATTCTCTCCAGCAATATATGAGGGCTCTTATTTCTCCACATCCTCTCCAACACTTGTTATTTTCAGTTTTTTTAATAATAGCTATCCTAATGTGTGGGAAGTGGTAACTCATTGCCGGTTTAATTTGCATTTCTTTAATGGCTGTGCAGTTTACTTTTAAGGATGGAAAATATGGAAAAGCATGTAAGAACATATGGAAAGCAGTGAAAAGGTCTGACAGATGTATAATTGTAGTTGCTCAGGGAAAGGAGAGAGAGAATAGAGTAGAAGCAATATTTGAAGATAAAATAATGGTTGAAAATGACCTAAAATGAGGAAAGCCAGCAAACTGTAGATCCACAAAGTACTTCCTCCCAAAATAAATAAAATATTTAAGAAGAATTAAAATTCAAATCAAAATTTTTTAAATTAAAAAAATATATATTTCCCCCTCCTCACACACAAAAAACTAGTTTTCCTAATGACCTTTTATAATGATAATCTGTTCTGTATGTACTTGTTCTTTCTTAAAACTTTCGAAAATTTAACTGGTCATAAAAATTTGCCTTTTCTTTTGGCCGGAACCGCCATCTTGCAGTAATTTGCCAAAATGACGAACACAAAGGGAAAGAGGAGAGGCACCCGCTATATGTTTTCTAGGCCTTTTGGAAAACATGGAGTTTTTCCTCTGGCCACGTATATGCGAATCTACAAGAAAGGTGATATTGTAGACATCAAGGGAATGGGCACTGTTCAAAAAGGAATGCCTCACAAATGTTACCATGGCAAAACTGGAAGAGTCTACAGTGTTAGCCAGCATGCTGTTGGTATCGTTGTAAACAAACAAGTGAAGGGCAAGATTCTTGCCAAGAGAATTAATGTACGTATTGAGCATATTAAACACTCTAAGAGCCGAGATAGCTTCTTAAAGCGTGTGAAGGAAAATGATCAGAAAAAAAAGGAAGCCAAAGAGAAAGGTACCTGGGTTCAACTGAAGCGCCAGCCTGCTCCACCCAGAGAAGCACACTTTGTGAGAACCAATGGAAAAGAGCCTGAGCTACTGGAGCCCGTTCCCTATGAATTCATGGCATAAAAGATGTAAAAAAGAAATAAAAGACTTGTGGATCATAAAAAAAAAAAAAAATTGCCTTTCGAGTACATTATGGGGATATCCAGTTCAGACTCAAAGATCTCCCATCAAAGAGGAGAAAATATATGTAAGTATATATATAAAAGACTCTGGAACTGGTTTAATGTGCTTAGAACAAAGAATACTTTCAAAAAAGTTTTGCTGGTAAGTGCCAACAATAAGGTGTTAATAAATCTTAGAAGTTGTTCCCCTATTAATCCATAATATGAATGAATGAGTATTTCAGAACACAGTACATAAAGAATAGGTAAAAAAAAAATCCTGTAAATTCCCAGAGTTCCCTAACTTGCCTAGGATAAACTCTTCCATCGTGCAAGTGTAAAATAATTTCTGAGCAAACAAATTGGTGCACTTTGCTGTCCTCTAGAAAAACATTAATGAATTAGATTATGATGAATTAGATTATAAGGTCTGTTAATTTTAATGGAGTTTCTGTTTTGATTCACTCAAGGAGAATAATAATCATTTATTTAAATTTAAAAGGAGAAAATTCAAGAATTTCTGGGAAGGAGAAAGAAATCAAATTTCTAATGCTTTAGATATACTGCTCTTTAAAAAGGCCTCAAATGTTTGCTGAAGCTGTAACTCAGGGGAAAAAAATTAGCAAATTTTTATAAAGTTTTAAAAGAAATATTGAGTATATAATGAAGAAAGTTCAGATAATGTTCCTAATGAAAATGACTCCCTGGACAAATTAGACTACTTTGATAATTTTGGTTTATAAACATGTATTCTCCTGATTTTATCACAGTATAAAAAAGATGTTAGCATGCTCTTCTAACTTAAGTAAGACTTGGATTTATTTTCTCATGGTAAGCTTAATTAAACTTCCTAAATTACATAAATATTTTTATGGATTATATAAATTATCATTTCCACAAATGTTTTTTTTTTAATTTTATTTTGAAATAAATTCAAACTTACAGAAACAGTTGCAAAAACAATACAAACCCCATACACAGAATTCCAGCATACCCCGACTCCCATCCCCCGATACCCCGATCCACCAACTTTAACGTCCTGTCACGCCACCATTTCTTTCTTTCCCTCCCTCTTTCCCTCCCTCCCTATCTATCATCCATCATCTATTGCTCTGTCTTCTGAACATATGAGAGCAAGCTCTACACATCTTTGAACAAACAATATAATTCACATACACATTTCCCATGAACAAGAACATTCTTTTATGTAATCCCATTAAGTGCAGCTAAGAAGTTCAAGAAATTCAGCATTGATACAAAGCTTACATTCTATATTTCCTTATTTTTTTCTCATGTCCCAACTGTGTCCCTTTGAGCCTCCTCTCCTCCATCCTCAGATCCCATCCAGGGTCATCCTTGACATTTAATTGTCATCTATTTAGACTGTCTTTTTTTTTCAATTGTGGAAACATATATACAGCCTAAATCTTCCCATTCCACCCCCTCCCTAGCCTTCCATTAGTGGGATTAATCACATTTAGAATGTTACAATGCTATCACCTTCCCACCATCCATTCCTAGAAATTTCCCTTCACTCCAAACAGAAACCCTACACTCATTTCTTAACTCTTCATTGCCCCTTCCCCCACTTCTTGGAACCCCTGCTCTACTATTCATCTCTATGGTCATATTCTCTGATCCTTTCTTTGTGTTTACCGTGGGGCTTAAATTTAACCTCTTAAATCCGTAACAATCTTGTTTTTCTTTGATACCAACTTAACTTTAATAGGACACATAAACTATGTTCCTATACTCCATCATTCCCCCACCTTTACGTAGTTCTTGTCAAATATTACATATTTTACATTGAGTCCAAAACCACTGGTTTATCATTGCAGTTTATGTATTTTAGATCCTGTAGGAAGTAAATAGTGGAGTTACAAATCAAAAATGCAGTAGTATTGGTATTTATATTTACCATGTGATCTTTACTGGAAATTTTTATTTCTTCATGTAGTTTCAGTCAATTGTTTAGTGTCCCTTCCTTTAAGCCTGCTCAACTCCCTTTAGCATTTCTTATAGGACTGATCTACTGGTGATGAAGTTCCTCAGCTTTTGATTGTCCGGGAATGTTTTCATCTCCCCCTCATTTTTACCCTCCAGGTGTTTGTGAATTCTCCAAGTTTCTGATGGTTATTGACTTCTATTTGTATTCCATTGTGGTCAGAGAATGTGCTTTGAACAAATTCAATTTCTTTTTTTTTTTAATTTATTGAGGCTTGTTTTATGTCCCAGCATACGGTCCATTCTGGAGAAAGATTCATGATCACTAGAGAAGAATGTGTCCCAGTGACCTGGGATGTAATGTTCTATACATGTCTGTTAAAATTCTCTATATCTCTCTCTCCTTTCTTTGTTTCTCTGTGTGTAGGGCTCCCTTTAGTATCTGAAGTAGGGCAGGTCTTTTATTAGCAAAATCTCTTAGCATTTGTTTGTCTGTGAAAAATTTAAGCTCTCCCTCAAATTTGAAGGAGAGTTTTTCTGGATAAAGTATTCTTGGTTGGAAATTTTTCTCTCTCAGAATTTTAAATATGTCGTGCCACTGCCTTCTTGCCTCCATGGTGGCCGCTGAGCAGTCACTACTTAGTCTTATGTTGTTTCCTTTGTATGTGGTGAATAGCTTTTCTCTTGCTGCTTTCAGAACTTGCTCCTTCTCTTCAGCATTTGATAGTCTGATCAGAATATGTCTTGGTGTGGGTTTATTTGGATTTATTCTATTTGGAGTTTTCTGGGCATTTATGCTTTGTGTATTTATATTGTGTAGAAGGTTTGGGAAGTTTTCCCCACAATTTTTTTGAAAACTCTTTCTAGACCCGTATCCTTCTTTTCCCCTTCTGGGACACCAATGACTCTTAAATTTGGATGTTTTATTTTATCTATCATATCCCTGAGATCCGTTTCGATTTTTTCATTTTTTTTCCCCATTCTTTCTTTTGTTCTTTCATTTTCCATTCTGTGGTCCTCAAGGAGGCTGAGTTGTTGTTCAGTTCCCTCTAATCTTGTATTATGAGTATCCAGAGTCTTTTTAATTTGGCCAACAGTTTCTTTTATTTCCATAAGATCTTCTATTTTTTTATTTACTCTTGCAATGTCTTCTTTATGCTCTTCATGTCCTTTATATCCTGTGCCATGCTCTCATTGTCTGTCTGTAGTTCTTTGATTAATTGTGCCAAGTACTGTGTCTCTTCTGATCTTTTGATTTGGGTGTTTGGGTTTGGGTTCTCCATATCATCTGGTTTTATCATATGCTTTAAGATTTTCTGTTGTTTTTGGCCTGTTGGCATTTGCTTTACTTGATCTCTCATTTGTCAGAACTGCAGCTTGGTGGCATACAGTTTCTCTAAATAACCAGCAGATGGCGTCTGTGAGTCACCTATTTGCCTCAAGTCAGTTCTCCCCAACTTTGTCTTTGTGGTGTGTGGGGATCTGATTCTTGTGGGGTTTAATTGGTGCGCTAAATTTGGGCGTGTTGTTGGTGCTGTCAGCCGTGAATGTGGGGCATGTGTCTGGGTGGTTAGGGAGGCAGGGCAGCTTTAATAATCAAACTTCCCAGATGTTCCCAGAGATTTAAGGCTGTTGCAAGAACCTAAGCCTTCATTTCAGTCTTGCTACAGATTGTCTCTGCTGCTGACCCACAAGTCCTTGGTATTGCTGTAGGGTCCCTGGGATTTCCGAGCAGGTCCCCCTTCTCAGTCATGCTCTTCCAGGACCTCTGCTGAGGGAAGGTTGTGCCACGTCAGAAGTGTGCGCTGGCCCTCCAGCCAAGCCATGCAGGGGCATTCCCAGCCTGCTGTAAAGATGGCTGAATGGGATGTGTTAATTTTCCCGTTTTCGCACAGCTCTGCCTTCCCAGATCCAGGACAATTAGCTGTGGGTGCACTAAAGGCCACTGTCCAAGGCCGATATTGTGGCATATGTGCAGTGCTGCGGGAGAGACTCCCCATCACACTGGGTTTCTTGGCGCGGCTCTGGGCTGTGGGTCCAGCCCCGGGCAGGAGCATCCCCAGCTCACCAGGGAGATGGCTGCAAGAGGCGTGGTTTCTTTCTCCTTTTGGCTCCCCTCTGCTCCTCTGGCCCTGAGACAATCAACAGTGGGTGTGGGAAGGGCTGTCCTCCATGCCAGACACCAAGGCGTTGGCCCAGCCCACTCCTGCCATGCTTCACTGCTCCTGCTGTGCTTCACTGCGCGGTTCCCCCCATCCTATCGGCAGCCGCTCCTGGGTTTTTGTTTTTTTTTTTGAAAGAACTAGTCCGCCTCCAAATGGCAACCCACCATTTCCCCACACTGCAGCGCAGCCACTGGACTCTCAGCCGGCTCACTCACTCATTTCAGAATGCAGACTCCCAGTTTCACCAAATGCACAGTCCCTGTGAATTTAGCAGACCTTGTCTGGCTGGTGCATTGCTGGAATGGGTATTCTGGGTCACTTTCTGGTTTTCATCTAGTATTTTTCACGGAGGTGTTTTTTTGCCCTGTTTCTCCTAGCTGCCATCTTAGGTTCTCTCCACAAAATTTTTAAAATTATAAAAATGTAAAAATTATATGTTAAGTAAATTGAATTATAGTAACTGATGTCTTTTAAGTGTTTGCTTTCATGGACTTTTTATAATACCAAAGATCAGAAGGACTTAGCTATTTTGTTGTAGTATCAGGAGAAATTTGTTTAATGGCTCTCTGATAAACATTTTTTTTACATTTTTTGTGAATTATAACGTATATACAGAAAAGTAATGACTTTCAAAGTACGTTTTAACAAGTGGTTATAGAGAATATTTCAAAGTATAGTGTGGGTTACAGTTCTACACTTTCAGTTATTTCCTTCTAGCTTTTCTAAAACCCTAGAGACTAAAAAAAAAAAAAAAAATCTGTATAATGATTCAGTAGTCATAATATTTTGTTAAATCCTGTCTTGTCTGTTGCTACTCCTCCCTCTCATTTAATCACTGTCTCAATCTTCCGGGATATCTGGGCAATGACCGCTCTAACTTGTTCATATTGAAAAGGGGTGTTGACATCATAGGGAAGGGGGATGCAGCTGGTTGATGTTCTTGAAGAGACTGATGACTCTGCGTTTTGGGATTTATCTGGCATAGGAACAATCTGGAGGTTTTAAGTTTCTGAGAAATAAACTTAGTGAGTGAAACTTTTATAGAATCTCAGCTAGGAACCTGGGTATTCTTTAGGATTTTTGGGAATACTGTTCGTTTGGGCTTGGCTTACTGTGACCATCTGCAGCATCTAACTGAAGCTTGCATAAGAGTAACCCCCAGGATAGCCTGTCAACTCTATTTGAAATATCTTAGCTCCTGAAATCTTATTTTGTTAAAGTTCTTTTCCTCATTTTGGTCAAGAAGGCATTCTCAATCCCTTGATACCAGAGCCAGGCTCGTTCCTGGGAGTCATGTCCCAGGTCTCCAGGGAGACTCACAGCCCTGGGAGTCACGTCCCACATAGGGGGGAGGGTAATTAATTTATTTTTAGAGTTGGGCTTAGAGAGAGAAAGGCCACATCTGAGCAAAAAAAGAAGTTCTCTGTAAGTGACTCTTAGGCATAGTTATAGGAAGGCTGAGCCTCCCCTTTACAGCAGTAAGTTTCATAAGAGCATGACTCAAGATCGAGGGCTTGACTTGTTAAGTAGGGGATACCTAATTTCCCATAGCAAATACTCTGTCCGGAATAAACAGTCATCTCACACTATGTTCACTTAGTTGTACAATCATCAGTACTCTCAATTTTAAGCAATTATCGTAACCTAGAACACCACATAACCTGCCCCCCCACAATTATTTACCCCTAGTATTCGTGTGGTGTGGTACTAGTAAGGTATTCCTATTAAATATAGTCCATAGTATACAATAGGTAGTTTTTCACATATACCACTCTGTTGTTAACTCTTTGTACAAGTCTCATATACCTTGGAAGTAGATCATGCAAGAACTTATTTATTTTTATAGTGCTAATCTGTGGGATACACAACTTTAAACAATCCCTTTCAATCATGTTCACCTTCAATACCACACTGATACTTAGAATCCCTTTAACAAACTGTCATCACCCCCATCCATTCCCATACTTTAAGTACAACCTCGTTAACAAGTCTGTACATATTAGGTAATCATTCCCCCTTCTCTAGCTTCTGTTTCTCTCTAAGTCCCTTTTAGTCTACATTTTAAGACACTAATTTTGCATTATTAGGGGGTTCATATTAGTGATATCATACTATATCTCTCCTTTTGTGTCTGACTTATTTCACTCAGCATTATGTCCTCTGGCTTCATCCATGTTGTCACCTGTTTCAGGACCCCATTCTTTCTTACTGCTGCATAGTATTCCATCATATGTATATACCACATTTTGTTTACCCACGCGTTGGTTGAAGGACACTTGGATTGTTTCCATCTTCTGGCAATCGTGAATAATGCCGCCATGAACATCGGTTTGCAAATGTCTGTTTGTGTCACTGCTTTCAGATCTTCTGGGTATAGTAGTACAATTATAGTAGTGCAATTGCCGGGTCGTAGGGTAACTATATTTAGTTTTCTGAGGAACCGACAAACTGTCTTCCACAGCAGCTGTACCATTATACATTCCCACCAGCAGTGGATAAGCATTCCATTTTTTCCACATCCTCTCCAGCATTTGTAGTTTCCTGTTTGTTTAATGGTAGCCATTCTTTTGGTATGAAATGATATCTCATTGTGGTTTTGATTTGCATTTCCCTCATGGCTTATGAAGATTAAGATTTTTTCATGTGCTTTTTAGCCATTTGTATTTCCTCTTCAGAAAAATGTCTTTCATATCTTTTGCCTGTTTTATAATTGGGCTATTGTACTTTTGTCATTGAGTTGTATGATTTCTTTATGCTGGGTATCAGTCCCTTATCAGATATATGGTTTCCAAATATTTTTTCCCGTTGAGTTGGCTGCTTTTTCACCTTTTTGATAAAGTCCTTTGAGGCATAGAAGCATTTGATTTTGAGGAGTTCCCGTTTATTTATTTGTTCTTTTCTTACTTGTGCTTTGAGTATAAGAATCAAAGAAGCTATATCTCCTATTACTAGGTCTTGAAGTCTGATAAACTTTTTTTTAAATTCAGTTTTATTGAGATATTTTCACAAAAAACACAGTCATCCACAATGTACAGTCAGTTGTTCACAGTTGATAAACTCTCGATATCAACTTTTGTTCCTTTATGGAATGTCAACTTAAATAGTAATTTCAAAATCTTTAAGTTAGTTTTCAGACCTTGGACTAATATTAAATTGAGTTTAATTAATGAACAACCTTTGAATATCTGGACAATTTCAAGTAAGATGAATTTTTTTAAATTAGATTACCAAAAAATAGTTTATACATAGACACACATGCACACAAAACACACCTATCCTTGATTCTTTTTTTTTAAAACAAAAATGCCAGTATTTTATTAAAAGTTTGCAAACATTTCTGAAAGCTCACACACATAAAACACTATACAGTATTGACAATCTGGTAAAACTGCTGACTGAAAACAGGGGTTAATTGTTATATGGGCAGAGTTCTTCTGTTTTAATTATATTTTACCAGAAAGAAGCTGTAACTCATACAATGAAACTATAAAATAGTAGACTTATTTCCATAAGCTACACTGGAACAAGTAATATAGCTACCCCTATACCACTTTTCAGTATGTTTCCAATTAATTACATTTTCCCTCCGTATGTTTCCAATTAATTACATTTTCCCTCATTCCTGTTCTTCATACATTTGAGTTGCCCTGAGCCCAGCAGGGTACTAATGGGCTTTCTAGCTGAAAAGAGGCATAATGTGGATGATCTTAGAAGTAAGATTCATCATCCAACAAGTATTTTGATTCCGTACTGTGTGGCAGATGCTGGTGTATAAAGCTGCCTTCAACTCACCACTTACTCAACGAATAAAGAAGGTGGGGCTTACCCAACAAACAGGGTATAGAGCTGATTCTTGGTAAAATGACCCAAGGTGCTTATGAACTTGTTCTTCTCTCTTCTCTCTGTGGTCCAGGCCTATTCCCTAGAGGATTCTGCAGGCTTAGCAGAGCCCCAGTGCCACAGCATCATTATGCCCCATTCTGCATATAGTGTTCAAGGGAGCCAGAGAATCAGCTGATAAATTCCTAAGAAATTTTACTCTCCCAGCTTGGCTGATCAGATTTTCTTCTTAAGCTCTTTTTGTTAACTTGACCCTTATCTACATAAAGCAGTGTTTCTTTGGTAAGTTTCAAGGTTCATTCAAGTCATAAATATTGGTTTCTGAACTTGGAAGTTGACCACCATTTCTCACCCCAACCTTCCCTCCCCATAAAACCCATTGGTATAAAAGATTTTTCACCTGTAGTAAACTAACTAATCAATTTAGATCCATTTAGTTTTTTTTATGCAATTTTATTGAGCTATAATCATATAACATACAGTCATTCAAAGTGTACAATCAGTTGTTCACAGTATCATCATATAGTTGTACATTCATCACCGCAGTCAAACTTTGAACATTTTCATTATTTGAAAAATAAAATACAGATTAAAATAAAAAAGAATATCCAAACATCCTATTTCCCTCCTCCCCCCATTGTTCATTTATTTTTTTAAAAATACAGTATAATTGAGTAAAATTAAACACACACCCTATAGTCATCCACAGTGTACAGTTATTCACAGCACCATAATATATTTGGGTGTTCATCAACAGAATCATTTGAACCTTTTCCTTATTCCAAAATAAAAATAAGAGCAAATGAACACCTAAATCATTCCATCCCTTCCATCCCACCCTATTCTTCATCTAATTTTTGTCCCCATTTTTCCACTCATCTGTCTATCTGGGTAAAGGGAGTGTGAGCCACAAGGTTTTCACAATCACACAGTCACACTGTGCAAGCTACTTAGTTATACATTAGTCTTCAAGAACTTGATTCTTATTTTTATACTTTATTTTCCAAAAGTTAAACAGATCAAAAAGGATGTACAAATACCTTTTCATCATGTTAGTATACAGGTCTATTTTTGCTGCTTTAAGAATGTAAAATATTCAGTATCAGCACATATTTTGTGGAGAAAAGTGGTCTGAAATGCTGGGCTCCCTCCCCTTCTGGATTGGGCCCTGCAGTTACTCACTGCTGGGTCAGCTCTCTGAGGCCTTCAGACAGATCCTTTTCATATTTTGTTCAGCTTTCTTGGTTGTTCTCAGTGGGAAGACTGGTTTAAACTACTTAGTCCATCATTGCCAAAAGCATAAGTTCTTTTATTTATTATTTTTTTCATTAAAAAAAAACTTTATAACATTTCAAGTGTATACAAAAGTAGAGAGGATAATAGGAACCCCGTATGTCTATTGCTCAGCTGCAACAGTTATCCATTCATGGCCAGTCTCATTTCACTTGGGCCACCTTGTGCCTTCACCCCCCAGATGTCATGTTATTTCATACACCTCTCATCTCTTTTTCTTTTAAATTCAGTTTTATTGAGATATATTCACAAATCATGCAGTCATCTGTGATGTATGATCAACTAACTGTTCACAGTACCATCATATAGTTGTACATTCATCACCCCAATCTATTTTTTGAACATTTTCCTTGTACCAGAAAAAGTAAAAATAAGAATAAAAAATAAAAGTGAAAAAGAGCACCCAACCCACCTCCCCCACCCTATCTCATCTCTTTTTTTTTTTAATTCAGTTTTATTGAAATATATTCACAAACCATACAGTCATCCATGGTATACAATCAACTGTTCACAGTATTATCATATAGTTATGCGTTCATCACCACAATCTATTTCTGAACATTTTCCTTACATCAGAAAGAATCAGAATAAGAATAAAAAATAAAAGTGAAAAGAGAATACCCAAACCATCCCCCCATCCCACCCTATTTGTCGTTTAGTTTTTACTCCCATTTTTCTACTGATTTTTTTTCAATTTTTTAACTTTGTTTATCAAAAAATTAAAAACAAACAGGCAAACAACAACCAAAAAAACCCCACAACATTTCAAACAAAGCAATGGATTAAGGAAAACAAATAACCTAAAATAACTACTTTGCTTCCAATATGTTCCTACCATACCCCAAGAAAATTAATAAACCATGTCCAAACAGAGGAGTAAGAAAAACAAATAATCTAAAATAACTACATTGCTTCCAACATGTTCCTACCATACCCCAAGAAAATTAACAACTCCTAAGAAAACAAAGGAATAAGAGAAAAAAAAACCTAAAATAACTCTATTGCTTCCAACATGATCTTACTATATCCAAGAAAGTTTATAAACCATAATCATTCCTGAGCATTCCCATAACATTGAGATTACCCTCCATAGTTTATCTGTTCTTATTAGATTATCATTCCCCCTCCACTAATTGGTATCTCTAGGTCCCCTACATTCTACAGTATAAAACATTGTACATTTTTCACAGAATTCACATTAGTGGTAACATACAATATCTCTCTTTTTGTGCCTGGCTTATTTTGCTCAGCATTATGTCTTTTTTTTTTTTTTTTTAATCTTCATTTTGTTGAGATATATTCATATACCACGCAGTCATACAAAACAAATCGTACTTTCGATTGTTCACAGTACCATTACATAGTTGTACATTCATCACCCAAATCAATCCCTGACACCTTCATTAGCACACACACAAAAATAACAAGAATAATAATTAGAGTGAAAAGGAGCAATTGAAGTAAAAAAGAACACTGGGTACCTTTGTCTGTTTGTTTCCTTCCCCTATTTTTCTACTCATCCATCCATAAACTAGACAAAGTGGAGTGTGGTCCTTATGGCTTTCCCAATCCCCTTGTCACCCCTCATAAGCTACATTTTTATACAACTGTCTTCGAGATTCATGGGTTCTGGGTTGTAGTTTGATAGTTTCAGGTATCCACCACCAGCTACCCCAATTCTTTAGAACCTAAAAAGGGTTGTCTAAAGTGTGCGTAAGAGTGCCCACCAGAGTGACCTCTCGGCTCCTTTTGGATTCTCTCTGCCACTGAAGCTTATTTCATTTCCTTTCACATCCCCCTTTTGGTCAAGAAGATGTTCTCCGTCCCACGATGCCAGGTCTACATTCCTCCCCGGGAGTCATATTCCACGTTGCCAGGGAGATTCACTCCCCTGGGTGTCTGATCCCACGTAGGGGGGAGGGCAGTGATTTCACCTTTCAAGTTGGCTTAGCTAGAGAGACAGGGCCACATCTGAGCAACAAAGAGGCATTCGGGAGGAGGCTCTTAGGCACAACCATAGGGAGGCCTAGCCTCTCCTTTGCAGCAACCGTCTTCCCAAGAGTAAAACCTGTGGTAGAGGGCTCAACCCATCAAACCACCAGTCCCCTATGTCTGCAGTCATGTTAGCAACCATGGAGGTGGGGTAGGCGAATACCCCTGCATTCTCCACAGGCTCCTCAAGGGGGCACTGCATCTTTTTTTTTCCTTGTTTTTTTTTTTTTTTTTTAACTTTCCCTTCTTTTTTAAATCAACTGTATGAAAAAAAAGTTAAAAAGAAAACGAACATACAATAAAAGAACATTTCAAAGAGACCATAACAAGGGAGTAAGAAAAAGACAAGTAACCTAAGATAACTGCTTAACTTCCAACATGTTCCTACTTTACCCCAAGAAAGTTACCTAATATAGCAACATTTCTGTGAACTTGCTCCTACTATATCCATCAGAAATTAATAGACCATAGTCACTCCTGGGCATCCCCAGAACGTTAAATAGCTTATCTGTTCTTCTTGGATTATTGTTCCCCCTTCCTTAATTGCTCTCTATTGCTAGTTCCCCTACATTCTAAGTTATAAGCCATTTGTTTTACATTTTTCAAAGTTCACATTAGTGGTAGCATATAATATTTCTCTTTTTGTGCCTGGCTTATTTCGCTTAGCATTATGTCTTCAAGGTTCATCCATGTTGTCATATGTTTCACGAGATTGTTCCTTCTTACTGCCGCGTAGTATTCCATCGTGTGTATATACCACATTTTATTTATCCACTCATCTGTTGAAGGACATTTGGGTTGTTTCCATCTCTTGGCAATTGTGAATAATGCTGCTATGAACATTGGCGTGCAGATATCTGTTCGTGTCACTGCTTTCCGATCTTCCGGGTATATACCGAGAAATGCAATCGCTGGATCGAATGGTAACTCTATATCTAGTTTTCTAAGGAACTGCCAGACTGACTTCCAGAGTGGCTGAACCATTATACAGTCCCACCAACAGTGAATAAGAGTTCCAATTGCTCCACATCCCCTCCAGCATTTGTAGTTTCCTGTTTGTTTAATGGCAGCCATTCTCATCGGTGTTAGATGGTATCTCATTGTGGTCTTAATTTGCATCTCTCTAATAGCTAGTGAAGCTGAACATTTTTTCATGTGTTTCTTGGCCATTTGTATTTCCTCTTCAGAGAACTGTCTTTTCATTTCTTTTGCCCATTTTATAATTGGGCCGACTGTACTACTGTCATTGAGTTGTAGGATTTCTTTATATATGCAAGATATCAGTCTTTTGTCAGATACATGGTTTCCAAAAATTTTTTCCCATTGAGTTGGCTGCCTCTTTACCTTTTTGAGAAATTCCTTTGAGGTGCAGAAACTTCTAAGCTTGAGGAGTTCCCATTTATCTATTTTCTCTTTTGTTGCTTGTGCTTTGGGTGTAAAGTCTAGGAAGTGGCCGCCTAATACAAGGTCTTGAAGATGTTTTCCTACATTATCTTCTAGGAGTTTTATGGTACTTTCTTTTATATTGAGATCTTTGGTCCATTTTGAGTTAATTTTTGTGTAGGGTGTGAGGTAGGGGTCCTCTTTCATTCTTTTGGATATGGATATCCAACTCTCCCAGCCCCATTTGTTGAAAAGACCATTATGACTCAGTTCAGTGACTTTGGGGGCCTTATCAAAGATCAGTCGGCCATAGATCTGAGGGTCTATCTCCGAATTCTCAATTCGATTCCATTGATCTATATGTCTATCTTTGTGCCAGTACCATGCTGTTTTGGCAACTGTGGCTTTATAATAAGCTTCAAAGTCAGGGAGTGTAAGTCCTCCCGCTTCGTTTTTCTTTTTTAGAGTGTCTTTAGCAATTCGAGGCATCTTCCCTTTCCAAATAAATTTGATAACTAGCTTTTCCAAGTCTGCATAGTAGGTTGTTGGAATTTTGATTGGGATTGCATTGAATCTGTAGATGAGTTTGGGTAGAATTGACATCTTAATGACATTTAGCCTTCCTATCCATGAACATGGAATATTTTTCCATCTTTTAAGGTCCCCTTCTATTTCTTTTAGTAGAGTTATGTAGTTTTCTTTGTATAGGTCTTTTACATCTTTGGTTAAATTTATTCCTAGGTACTTGATTTTTTTAGTTGCTATTGAAAATGGTATCTTTTTCTTGAGTGTCTCTTCAGTTTGTTCATTTCTAGCATATAGAAACATTGCTGACTTATGTGCATTAACCTTGTATCCCGCTACTTTGCTAAATTTGTTTATTAGCTCTAGTAGCTGTATCGTCGATTTCTCAGGGTTTTCTAGATATAAGATCATATCATCTGCAAACAATGACAGTTTTACTTCTTCTTTTCCAATTTGGATGCCTTTCATTTCTTTGTCTTGCCGGATTGCCCTGGCTAGCACTTCCAGCACAATGTTGAATAACAGTGGTGATAGCGGGCATCCTTGTCTTGTTCCTGATCTTAGAGGGAAGGCTTTCAGTCTCTCACCATTGAGTACTATGCTGGCTGTGGGTTTTTCATATATGCTCTTTATCATGTTGAGGAAGTTTCCTTCAATTTCTACCTTTTGAAGTGTTTTTATCAAAAAGGGATGTTGGATTTTGTCAAATGCTTTTTCAGCATCTATTGAGATGATCAATTAATTTTTCCCTTTTGACTTGTTAATGTGTTGTAATACATGGATTGATTTTCTTATGTTGAACCATCCTTGCATGCCCGGAATGAACCCCACTTGGTCATGGTGTATGATTTTTTTAATGTGTCTTTGGATTCGATTTGCAAGTATTTTGTTGAGGATTTTTGCATCTATATTCATTAGGGAGATTGGCCGGTAGTTTTCCTTTTTTGTAACATCTTTGCCTGGTTTTGGTATTAGATTGATGTTAGCTTCATAAAATGAGTTAGGTAGTGTTCCATTTTCTTCAATGTTTTGAAAGAGTTTGAGTAAGATTGGTGTCAGTTCTTTCTGGAAAGTTTGGTAGAATTCCCCTGTGAAGCCATCTGGTCCTGGGCATTTATTTGTGGGAAGATTTTTGATGACTGATTGGATCTCTTTGCTTGTGATGGGTTGGTTGAGGTCTTCTATTTCTTCTCTGGTGAGTCTGGGTTGTTCATATGTTTCCAGGAAATTGTCCATTTCCTCTACATTATCCAGTTTGTTGCCATACAGTTGTTCATAGTATCCTCTTATAATTTTTTTAATTTCTTCAGGATCTGCAGTTATGTCACCTTTTTCATTCATTATTTTGTTTATATGGGTCTTCTCTCTTTTTGATTTTGTCAGTCTAGCTAGGGGCTTGTCAATCTTGTTGATCTTCTCAAAGAACCAACTTTTGGTGATATTTATCCTCTCTATTGTTTTTTTGTTCTCTATGTCATTTATTTCTGCTTTAATCCTTGTTATTTCTTTTCTT
This sequence comes from Choloepus didactylus, assembly GCF_015220235.1. NCBI lineage: Eukaryota > Metazoa > Chordata > Mammalia > Pilosa > Megalonychidae > Choloepus > Choloepus didactylus. Next base: position 30,111,509 of record NC_051328.1, on the reverse strand, counting down.
GTACTTGGTTTAGGATTGGTTTGCTGTTCATTTTCTAGCTTCTTCAGTTGATCCATTAGTTCTTTGATTTTGGCTCTTTCTTCCTTTTTAATATATGCGTTTAGTGCTATAAATTTCCCCCTTAGCACTGCTTTTGCTGCATCCCATAGGTTTTGGTATGTTGTGTTCTCATTTTCATTCGTCTCTATATATTTAGCAATTTCTCTTGCTATTTCTTCTTTAACCCACTGATTGTTTAGGAGTGTGTTGTTTAACCTCCAGGTATTTGTGAATTTTCTAAGTCTCTGATGGTTATTGACTTCTAATTGTATTCCATTGTGGTCAGAGAATGTGCTTTGAATAATTTCAATCTTTTTAAATTTATTGAGGCTTGTTTTATGTCCCAGCATATGATCTATTCTGGAGAAAGTTCCGTGAGCACTAGAAAAGTATGTGTATCCTGGTGATTTGGGATGTAATGTCCTGTATATGTCTGTTAAATCTAATTCATTTATCAGATTGTTTCGGTTTTCAATTTCCTTATTGGTCTTCTGTCTGGTTGATCTATCTATAGGAGAGAGTGATGTGTTGAAGTCTCCCACAATTATTGTGGAAACATCAATTGCTTCCTTTAGTTTTGCCAGTGTTTGTCTCGTGTATTTTGTGGCACCTTGGTTGGGTGCATAGATATTTACGATTGTTATTTCTTCTTGCTGAATTGCCCCTTTTATTAGTATGTAGTGGCCTTCTTTGTCTCTCAAAACATCCCTGCATTTGAAGTCTATTTTATCTGAGATTAATATTGCTACACCTGCTTTCTTTTGGCTGTAGCTTGCATGAAATATTTTTTTCCATCCTTTCACTTTCAGTTTCTTTGTGTCCCTGTGTCTAAGATGAGTCTCTTGTATGCAACATATTGATGGTTCATTTTTTTTGATCCATTCTGCGAATCTATATCTTTTAATTGGGGAGTTTAATCCATTTACATTCAACGTTATAACCGTGAAGGCATTTCTTGAATCAGCCATCTTATCCTTTGGTTTATGTTTGTCATGTTTTTCACCTCTCTCTATTAATATCCTTTATTGTACCCATACCGAATCTCTTTAGTACTGAACCTTTCTCCAAGTCTCTCTGTCCTTTCTTTGTTTCTCTGTCTGTAGGGCTCCCTTGAGTATCTCCACTAGGGCAGGTCTCTTGTTAGCAAATTCTCTCAGCATTTGTTTGTCTGTGAAAAATTTAAGCTCTCCCTCAAATTTGAAGGAGAGCTTTGCTGGAGAAAGTATTCTTGGCTGGAAATTTTTCTCACTCAGAATTTTAAATATATCGTGCCACTGCCTTCTCGCCTCCATGGTGGCTGCTGAGTAATCACTACTTAGTCTTATGCTGTTTCCTTTGTATGTGGTGAATTGCTTTTCTCTTGCTGCTTTCAGAACTTGCTCCTTCTCTTCTGTGTTTGATAGTGTGATCAGTATATGTCTCGGAGTGGGTTTATTTGGATTTATTCTATTTGGAGTTCGCTGAGCATTTATGATTTGTGTATTTATGTTGTTTAGAAGATTTGGGAAGTTTTCCCCAACAATTTTTTTGAATACTCTTCCTAGACCTTTACCCTTTCCTTCCCCTTCTGGAACACCAATGAGTCTTATATTCGGACATTTTATATTATCTATCATATCCCTGAGGTCCATTTCGATTTTTTCAATTTTTTTCCCCATTCTTTCTTTTATGCTTTCATTTTCCATTCTGTCATCTTCCAGGTCACTGATTCGTTGTTCAACTTCCTCTAGTCTTGTACTATGAGTGTCCAGAATCTTTTTAATTTGGTCAACAGTTTCTTTAATTTCCATAAGATCATCCATTTTTTTATTTAGTCTTGCAATGTCTTCTTTATGCTCTTCTAGGGTCTTCTTGATTTCCTTTATCTCCCGTACTATGGTCTCATTGTTCATCTTTAGTTCTTTGAGTAGCTGCTCTAGGTGCTGTGTCTCTTCTGGTCTTTTGATTTGGGTGCTTGGGCTTGGGTTATCCATATCGTCTGGTTTTTTCATATGCTTTATAATTTTCTGTTGTTTTTAGCCTCGTGGCATTTGCTGAACTTGATAGGGTTCTTTTAGGATTTGTAGACCAATTGAAGTCCTTATCTCTAATTTATCAGATCTACAGCTTCTTGGAGTACACTTTCTCTAACTAACCAGCAGGTGGCGTCCACGAGCCACCTGTTCTCCACAAGCCAGTTCTCCCCTGCTTAGCCTTTTTGGTGAGTGGGGGAGTGAGTCTTGTGGGGTCCAATTGGTGTACCAAGCTTGCGTGTGTAGTTGGTGTTGCCTGCCCTGTATATGGGGCGTGTTTCTGGGCAGTCAGGGAGGGGGGGTGGCCCTAACAATCAAATCTCCCTGGTGATCCTAGAGTTTTAAAGCTGCTGCAATAGTCTAATCCTTCAGTTCAGTCCTGCCACAGTTTGTCTCTGTCACTGACCCACAAGTCCTTGGTATTGGCGTATGGCTCCTGAGACTTGCAAGTGGGCCCCTCTTCCAGGCCGTGCACCCCTGGTCCTCTGTTGAGGGATGACTGTGCTATGTCACAGGTGAGTGCCGTCCCCCCAGGGCAGTTCTGGGCTGCTGGGCTGTGTAGGGAAGCTCCCAGTCTGCTGAAATGATGGCTGAATGGGGCTTTGTTAATTCACACTGCTCTACCTTCCCAACTCTGGGACAATCAGCTGAGGTTGCAGGGAAGGCTAATGTCCACGCCCAGTTTTGTGGTGTGTGCCTGTTATTTGAAGCACTTCCGTCACACTGGGTTGTCTGGGGCAGTTCTGGGCTATGGGGCTGGCGATGGGCAGGAGTGTTTCCTGTCCACCAGGATGATGGCTGTGAGCGGACACCCCCCTTTTCTTGGGAAGTTGTGGTGGTTAGTGAATTTTCTCAGCCACTGGATTATTGCGTTTTGTCTCAGAGCTCTCCTAGTTCTGCTCTTGACTTGACCTGCCCAAATAGTAAGTCTTTGAAGCTTTCTGTATTGGGCTTCTTAGAGTAATTATTTTAGAAAAAGAAAAAAGGATTAAAAAAAAAACAAAAAAAAAAACCGGGCCCTCCTCAGAGATCTAATGGGTTATTGAAATGCTAAGAGACAAAGCAACCAGGGCCATTAAGGAAAGGTCCACAGGGCAGAGAGATCAGCTTTTCTTCGGGATTTGCATATGCGCCTCAGGGCCCTTCCCCTTTCTATGTTCACCAGAACTCCAAAAATCCTCCGCTTTTATTTTGGTGTTTTTGGTGTTGTTTTTTTTCTATGCCTGTCTCCTCTCTGCTGGGCTGGCTGCTCTCAGATTCTCTGGTGTCTGGTCTCAGTCTATCTATGCTTGGAGTTTGTATCAGTAGAATGAGTTTCCGATAAGGGCTGCCACTGCAGTTCTCCCTTCTCCTTCCCGGAGCTGACAGCCCCTCCTCCCCCGGGACTGAGCCTGGCAGGGAGGGGCGCGGGTCCCCTGGCCGCAAAAGCTTACAGATTTCGCTGATCTCAGCAGTTCCACGTTTTCATGAGTGTTGTATGAAGTATGCCCAAAGTCAGATTGCTCTGTGGTGTCCAGTCCACGCAGTTCCTGGCTTTCTACCTACTTTCCTGGAGGAGTAACTAAAACATACAGCTCACCAGTCTCTCATCTCTTTTTAAAAACATTTTAATTAATGTATGTAACAGATTCAGTAAAATGCACAAAGTACGCTAACCCTAAGTGTACATCTTGATGAATTTTGCACATGTATACGCTCAGGTAACTGCTCCCAGATCAAGATATAGAACATTTCCAGCACCTCAGAAAATTGCCACATGCCCTTTCCCAGTCAGTACTACCCTCCAGAGACAATCACTGTTCTGAATTCTGTCACCATTGATTAGTTTTCCTTGCTCTTAAACTTCATATTATTGGAATCAAACAGTATGTACTCTTGTGTGTTTGGCTTCTTTCACTTAACCTGATATCTACAGTGAGATTCATTCATTTTGTTGTAGGTATCAGCAATTTATTATTTACTCATGTAATGTGCAACAATTTATTTATCCATTCTTCTATTTATGGGCAATTGGGTTATTTCCAGTTTTGGGCTCTTATGAGGAAAGCAAGCTATCAACATTCTTTTATGTCTTTGGATGGCATATAGACTCATTTCTCTGGGGCATATACTTAGAAGTAGGATTGCTGGGTCGTAGGATAGCATATATTTAACCTCAGTAAATAAGGCCAAACAGCTTGTCGAAAGTGGTTGTATCAATAATTGAGAGTTCCAGTTGTTCCATATACATCCCAACACTTTGTATTGTAAGTCTTTTCTTCTCATCTTTTTGTTGAAGTTATCATACAGGAAAAAAAAAATGACCTCTTTTTCATGTTCATTTGGGTAACTACCACCACAATCAAGATTCAGAATAGTTCCATTACCCCAAAAAACTACCTAGTGCTATATTCACAATCAAACCCTTACACTGCCTCCAAGAATGTCATGTAAATGGAATCATACAGCATGTAACCTTTTGAGACTGGCTTCTTTTGCTCAGCATATTGCCTTTAAGATTAATGCAAGTTGCTTCAGGAATCAAGAGTTCTTAGACTTTTTATTGCTGAGTAGTAATCCATTGTATGGATATACCACGATTTATTATCTAGCCATTGTTGAGGTACATTTGAGGTGTTTCCAGTTTTTTATGATTGTGATTAGAGCTGCTATAAACACTCATGTACAGATTTCTCTTTGAAGAGAAGTTTTCATTTTTCTAGGGTAAATACGTAGGATTAGGATTGCTAAATCATATGGTAGTGTATGTTTAACTTTTTAAGAAACTGCCAAACTGTTTTCCAGAATGACTCCTGTCATCTGATTTGGAAAATAATGTCTTAATACCTGAATGGTTCAGTGTTTCAAGTTTGGTTTTCGTGCCTTTGGTGCTCTGTGATTTCCTGCTTTGGTGATAAATGCTTAGTTCTAAGTATTTTTGTCCCTCACATGAGATGCATAGGCAGCTCTAAGGTAGAGTTTTTTTCTGAGTTACCTTTGTATATCCTTCGGCCTCTAGTCCCACACCTTAAGTGTTGGAATGAATGAATGAGTATGTACTTGAATGAACTGGTATCCAGAATTGGTGTTCCTGTGTGACCTTGGGCAAGTTATAGCATTTAGTAGTTTAGATTTTACGTTTGAAAAAGAAATAACATCCATTATATGGTTGTTATAAAGATTAAATGGGGTAAAAAAAACTTAAAACTCTAAATGCAGTAAGTAGTCAGTACATTGCAGCTATTATCCTGCCTAGTGTAATAGTGATAAAGGATCAACACATGTCACTTTTAGCTTTCAATGACGAAGGTCGTTAAATAGGCAGGCAGACTGACAATGATCTGCCTCAGTTGATGGGCCTCTTGAAGTAGGGGAAATTCTCCTCTAATGTTTGTAAATGTGTAAGGGAGGTTTTCTTTGTGTGTCTGTCACAGTAACATCGTTATGGGGGCTGAACTAAAATACACTACTGGAATGTATCTTTAGAGGACAAAAGGCAATGAGTTTGAAGGTTATGCTTATTTCAATAGTTGAGTTTTTTTTAAATGGCATTTATTTCACAAATTATCCCACTTTTCTTTCTTCTAGTTCTGGGATTACCGGCAACCTCGGAAGTACCTCAATATTCTCCCTTGCCAGGTGCCTGTCTGGAAGGCCAGATACACGGTGAGTGAGACGCCCTGCCTCTCCGCCTCTTGGTGGGAAATTTCACATCAGTGCTTCAGAGACAAGGGGCCAAGGAACATTTTCTCTTTTTTTCTTTGTGAGGCAGTTTTCCTTTCCTCTGTTCTGTTGGTTTGGAAAAGAGGGTAAAGGTGATAATGATGACATAAAAACTGGTATCTATTTTATCTATTTTAAATTTTACCCTTGGAATGTTGGGTCAGTATATATATTAGAATTGCTAACAAAGCTAGACAGAGAAGCTCGGCACTGAAAAGAGGTTCACTAATGGTAGGGGAGCATGGTGGGATGGAGATAGAGGGTCAAGAGGCTTTAAATCAATGGATTGTAGAGGAAAGAACTCTGGCTTTGGATTCAGAGGACCTGGATTTTGGGCCTGAGTCTGCCATTTTAACATTTTTGTGGCACTGGGCAAATCACTTGTTTTTGATTAGCAGTTTCCTCCTCTGTGGAATATGAGAAACAATTTCTACTGTGCCTTTCTTGTGAAATAATGTATATGAAAGTGCTTTATAAACCATAAAATGCTATACAAATATAGGGAGTAGGCTATTACTAAACTTTCAACAATTTTTTCTCTGCCACATTGATAGCTGCTTATCGGAGATGACATATTTCTTTTAATGTCAATCTAAATATTAGATTAGGGAGAGTAAAACTACCTGTGTACATTGGGTTGTCACCACGGGGCATTGTGGAGCACAGAAGATAATTTGGGTATTATATTGTTTTGCATCTGGGAACACTTGCCAAGAAATTAGACACTTTTTTAATGAATTGAAATACTTCTCTGGATTAATATGTTAAATAAAATAATATGTTAAATAAAATAATATTGTAAATAAAAAATAATATGTTAAGTAAAATAATGTTAAATAAAAAATAAATAGAAAAGTGCTTCCATGTGAGGAGGTGAAGGTAAATGTGCTCTTACATGACTATAGTCTCTTCCTTAAAGAACAGAGATTAATTATAAACCAATTGAGCCTCTTAGCTACCCAGCAGATTGGATTTTGGTAATTAAAACATGTCAGTCCTGAAATTATGAGGTTTTTCTTTGAATAGTTGTAGTATGGAGGCAGTAGGAAGTGACGCTTCACGTGGGTGGTGAATTTCTGGTGCATTTCCACATGGAAAGAATCATATTTGTTGCTCATGCTGGGAAAGCACTCTCTTAACTCTTGAGTGGGAACTCATGGAGAAAGGCTAGGATGCAACATGGTGTATTCCAAAACAGTAGTCAGAACCATTTTCTTATTTTAGGGTGAAAAAGTTCTTCTCAAGTATTTGGTTGGGACTTATTTTTCATTTGCTGTGGTTCTTTTCATAAGCATAGAAGAGGGTATATGTGATGGTCAACTTAAAGTATTTGGAAAAATTTTCCCCAGGTGGGTTGGCACTTCCATCATCTAATTTATTTTAGTTAGGGAGCAATTCCCATTTTTGCTAACTCAAGACTCAGTTGATTCTCCCTGGAATAATCACATGCTTTTCCCTTTCTTGCCCTAAGCCTTTCAGTAATGGATTAGTGACTGTGATGGTTCCACAGCTGCGGAGAGAAAATAGTCTTCTCCTTTGGAATGTCTTTGACTTGAACACCCCAGTTCATACCTTTGTGGGGCATGATGATGTGGTTCTGGAGTTCCAGTGGAGGAAACAAAAGGAAGGTGAATATAAGAGAAGACTTGCTGCCAGATCATCTTCTGAACCCTGTTGAACAACAGTACCAGTCAGTGCTTTGGTCATGTGAAAGGAGGACAGCAGAAATAGGGCTGGGCTTTAGGAATGAGAGAGTTGTAGGATCACCAACTTTAATAGCAGGCTGTGTATTAGTAGGGGTCTCCAGAGAAACAGAACCAACAGCACATATGTTGGTTTATTATAAGGAATTGACTAATGTGGCTGTGGAGGCTGAAAAGTCTGAACTCTGTAGGGCAGGCCACAGACTGGAGACTCTGATAAAGGTGATTATGAAGTCCTTAGTCTAAATTCCCCAGGGAAAGCTGGAAATTCTGGCAAGAACCGATATTGAACCAGAAATTCTTCTTCTGACCCCTGAAACCTTCAGTTCTTGGTTTTAAGACCTCTAACAGATTGGATGAGATTACCTGCATAGCTGAGGGCAATCTCCTTTGTTGGGTGCAGATGCAATAAACTGATTGTAGATGCAAATCCCATCTACTAAATACCTTTACGTATCAACTGGGCTCGTGTTTGACCAAAAACTGGACACCATAACCTAGCCAATTTGATCATGAAATTAACCAAGATGGGGAAAGGGAGTATGCAGCTGCTGTTCTTCCCCCAAATTCTCTCCTTTTCCCTGATTTTCAACATAGTCTGTCTCCTGCTTGGAAGAGATCTGCTATAGTAAGAAGTTGATATAATAGGAGTCAAGAAACCCTTGGCCTCAGTTTCTCCATCAACCTACCATACAGATTTAGTTAGAGCCTTTCTTTTCTTGAGATCTTATTGGCGCGATCTCTAAATTTTTTACAGAACAGACATATATTTCTTGGTGTTCTCATAATTATAGAAGGCAGGCCAGGCAGGTAGAGAGATTTGACTTGTCCAGAGTCCCAGGAAAGATCTCCAGTAGAACTTGGATTAGAGCAGTCATCATCTTATCCCAGTTTGTGACCTTCATGTTCCTCTTCTAGGATATTTTTGAAGTGAACTTTTGATCATCATTTTTAAGTTTCCCATCCTTATTTCCCAAATCTCTTTCTTCTAGAAACATGAGGCTACCTCCGGTCTTTATCCCACCAATTGCATGCTTGGCTTTTGGCCTTCAACTTAATGTCTTGCATTTTGCCATAGGAATATGTAGTTTCCCCACAGTCTGATAGGGAAGGGTTGACCTGTAGTATGGGGCTGAAATCAGAATTGCTCAGCAGCCCATTGTTACTTTCTCATCTCTTCTTTAAGCTGGTAGGATAGATTGTATAGACTAGGACTGTCTAGCCAGTACTGAAATAGTTAGTATAAGTTACAGGTTCAAAAAAAAATTTTTTTTGATTGTGAGATGTATCACGTGTCTAGAAAATTGCATAGAACATGTACAGTTTAACAAATAATTGTAAAGTAAAAATCTATGTAGCCACCACCAAGGTCAAGAAAGAGCATATTTCCAGAACCCCAGAAACTTCCTAATCACAACCCCTTCCTTTCTCACAGAGATAACACTATCCTAATGCTTATGATAGGCATTTTAGTTTTTTTTTTCCCTTATTGTTTTACCATCCACTTATGCATCCCTGAAAATAGTTTAGTTTTGCTTGCTTTTAAACCTTTGATAAATGTAATTATCCTTCATGTATGCTTCTATTTTGCTTCTCTCTCAACCTAATGTTGCTCCAGTTTATTTTTTACTCCTCTTAGTTTTTATTGGACCACCTCAGGCTTTGATTTTGATTTTTTACTGTGGGTGAAGCAGCCTTCAGAGAGATAGGAAGAGAATCGGGTGGTTGTGGCCAAGAGAAAAAGATATTTCATGAAGGAAGGAATAGTCATTGGTTTCAAGTGTTGCTGAAGGATCAAACTGCAGATTAAGAGAAAAGGATTTAATTTAACGAATAGAAAACTATATGATCATTAATAGAGGACATCCAAAAGCAGATTGAGGCTACAAGCCACATTGCAAAGTAGCATGAATAGAGGCATCAGAAAACAGTTTTGTGAGTGAAGGAGTAGAATAGGCCAGTTGGCAGAGTCCTGCTGCCCTCTATTTGAAGGCAAGGAGAAGAAGCAAGTGCCCTTTGGAAATGAGTGGGAATAGGGCTGAAGGCATAGTTAGAGGAGTTGACTTTAGAAAGGAATCAGGCATACCCTTTCCCCAAACAGGGACCTGAAGAGTCCAGATGTGGGTCAGAATATTGTTGATGCTAATGTGAATCTAGATGGTAGAACTCAGGCAGTGATTCACAGTAGTTGCTGTTTTGTTGTCAGGAATGAAAAAGGATACTTTAATTAATTGAGAGTAAAGGCTGTGTTGAAGATACTGACCTGGAGAAGGACCTGATTGATGGAAAGAGAACAGGCTCTTGTTTTGCTACTAACTCATCCTGTTACCTTGGACAAGCCATTTTCTCTGCTGCCTCAGTTTCCCCATCCATAGAAGGAGGGAAGAGGATGAAATGATTTTTAAATTTTTTACTCTCTGACGATGGCCTTGAAAGATTTTCTAGTTACTGCATAATTATCCTGGAATATCCTGATCTTCATAAAGCTCTTTCATACAGCATCCAAAGCCTTATAAAGGCTTAGAATAATTTCCCTTTGACCAAATTTAATATGTGAAAATATAAGTTAATCAATTAAGAACATTAGAGAGTGGTTATTCAATTTATAAAGAGATGCATTTCTTTACCAAAAACTCTTGTAAACAGTAAGATACCATGATGCATTTAAAACAATTCATTTTACAAAAAATATATTTATCCTCAGCTCCTCAAGAGCATATAAAAAAAGGAAGAATATTTGTAGAGGTGAAAGTTTAGTGTGACATTAAATCCCAGCATCTTTCTTCACCTGCTGATGTGCCAGTTATTAGTTCACTTCGTTTAAATTTCTGCTCAAATGTGACTTCTTCAGGGAGTCCTATCTAAAAATAGTTCCCCCATCAGTCTCTGTCCTTTCATCCTGTGTTATTTTTCATAACACTTATCACTACCTGATATTATATTATATATTTAAGTGTCTATTTCTATCACTGAAATGTGAGGTCCATAAAGATAGAGATTGTTTTATTCATGTATAGTCCTAGAGTCTAGAACAGTGCCAGGCCCTCAGGAGATGTTCATAAATATTTGTTGAATGAATGAATGATTCTCAATCCATTGCGACCTGTAGCAAAGTTCATTTTGAAGTCAGAAAAATTTCTGGGATCCTCATTTGGTTATTTCTAGGGTCAAAGGATTACCAACTGGTTACGTGGTCCCGCGATCAGACCTTGAGGATGTGGCGGGTGGATTTCCAGATGCAGAGGGTATGTATTCAATGCTGTTGTGAGGGAATGTAACTGTATACTCTAGAAACTTTTTTAAAAATAAAAGATTTGGTATTTGTGGAAGTTAAAGGATACATGATAAACATTTAATGCATACTTTCGGGTTGGCTGAGTGGCTTGTGTAGGGCACACTGTGGATTTGAGGACTTAAAAGGGTGAACTTCAGTATTCATCACTTTAAGGACAAAAAGCTACTGAAATGTCTTTTTTGCTCTTGCTGTGATAAATAATAATATAGGTAGCATACTGAACACATGGCCTGGGAGCTTCCTTTTTTTTCTCTTTCTCTAAATGGGCGAGGAGACCCACCCTTGTACTCTGCTATGTTTGGAGCCCTCTGTTCCCTTCGAAAACACTTATTCTAGGAAGCCATTTTCGATTTTTACCTCCGGAGGATATCTGTCTCTTACATGAGCCACTGTGGTGCCTTGCGTGGACTGCTTTTGTGAACCTTACTTTGCTCTGCCTCATCACAGGCTACTGTCTTATCCTCATTTGATTCTAAATTCCTTGAGGGCAAGAATCATGTCTCACTTGTTCTTGTGTCCCCTGCAGTGCTCTGCATCCTGCTTTGCACAGAGCAGATAGAAAATGCTGGGTAGAATCTGTAGCACTGCTTAGAATGAAGTCACTTGAGCATTTTGACCAAGATTCACTACTTTATTGCCTTTTAAATAGATTTTCTCCAAAACACCATTTGCTCCAAATGTTTTGAGGTTATGATATGTTTGCTTGTGGGTTAGCTGAATAAACTCCATCAAGTTTTGGAATTTAAATGTTTTCTGAGGGTTGCATAAGCCATAAATGTGATGAAAGTTTCCAGGATAGAATAATAGAGTATATTATCCTGTGTATTTAACGAGGGAGAGTTGGTAATGGGCACAGCCCATTTTGATTGTATCTTGTCTTGCCTGACACTTCTCTATCCTTTGTGATTCCCATTTTTAAGTCAGAGCTTTTTACCCAAACATGTCTGCTAACTTCCCTAGACCTAGATCTTCTACCCTTTGTTTCAGCTTTGTGCAAATGACATCTTAGATGGTGTTGATGAGTTCATTGAGAGCATTTCTCTTCTGCCGGAGCCAGAGAAGACCCTTCACACTCAAGATACAGATCACCAGCACAACTCCAGCCATGGGGAGGAAGAAGGTAATTTGTCTAACTGATGTTTTAGGTGAGATGGTTCACTGTGTGTTTCATAGTTGCAGCAATGATTGAGGCAAGATCAGAACCCCAGAATTCTAACAATTGGTTGGGGGTGGGGTGGGGAGTCTTGGTAGAGCGGACAAGGGAGTGAATATCAAACTTAAAGAGGAGACATTTAAAAGGTAATTTGACATGGAGAAAGAATAAGAATCTTGTGAAGTTCAGTGGTATTTTTTAAACTTTCTGTAACTTGGACCAAAAGGACATAAAACTCAAATTAGAGGAAAAATCATGAAATGAGGGGGAATTAGCAGAAAAATGTGTATTGGAAGGCCCTCTTTATTTTTCTCCTAATTTGGAGAAATATTAGGGAACTTCAGGTGAAGGCTTTGTGTAAATAACATGTCTTAGTTACTTAAACTAAGTAAACCTTAGTTACTGAAGGTTTAAAATAAGATTTGATATCTGGTAGGATAATTCTTGAACTTCTGGAATTTTTTTATTTTTTGGTAAATGCTAGAATCCACTTGTAGCTTCCATTAAGGATCTGGTTGAGATTTAGATTAAAATTAGATTTTTACTGATTTTGCGGGGGAATAACATCTTTACAATAGTGAGACTTAACTCCATTAACATGCTTTATTCTATCTCTCTATTTATTTTGGTCTTGAATATCTCTCAATTTTGTTTCTTAATTTTCTCCGTAGAGGTTTTGTCCATCTTTTATTAGTTTTATTTCTGGGAACTTGACATTTTTAAGCTATTAAAAATGGATTCTAAAAATTTGTTTTCTCTTCATTGCTAACGTTATATATTTTTTAAAAATATAGTTCATTTGTGTATAATGATCTAGTAGATTGTTAAATTCTCTATTTTTATAATTTATCTTTAGATTATCTTGAATTTTCTGAATACGTAATCTCGATAACAGTTTTATTTTTCCCTTTCCAGTTTTTAGACCTGTTTTTTTTTCCTTTCATTTTTTTCTTTCCTTACTTTGCTGGCTGGGATCGTCAGTACAATATTGAACAGCAGTGAAAAAACACTATCCTTGCCTTGTTCTCAGTCACAAAGGGAAAGTAATATTGAGTTTAGGATTTTTATATTTATGTTCACATAGGAGATTGGTTTTTGATTTGTCTTTCCCTTAATGATTGGAGTCTTGATACTAATTTCATAAAATAAGTTAGAGAATATTTCTTGTTTTTTTTTTTCCCAGAAATACATTATCTTCCTTAGTGTTTGGTTGAACTTGCCGGTAAAGCCATCTGAGCCTAGAATTTTCTTCATAGGGAAATTTTTGCTGATCATTCAATTCTTTTAATAGTTTTCTAGTTCTTGTTTGGTCAGTTTTGGTAGGAATTTTTCTTTTTCATTTAATTTTCAAATTCAAAGGCATAAGGTTGTTTTTAATATCTTTTGATACTTCTAATGTCTGTAGCATTTGAAGACATATCTTTTTTCATTCCTAAATTGGTTATTATTGTCATTGCTCTCTCTTTGTTTCCTTTCTGATTATTCTTATCAGAGATTTGCCAACTTTTTGTTTTCTCTAAGTATCAACTTTGGTCTTTGTTGATACTCTATTGTATGTTTGTTTTCCATTTCATTCATTTCTGCTCATAATTATCTTTATCCTTTTCTTTCATCTTTGAATTTATTTTACTGTTCTTCCTTTTTAGATCTTTAATTCTCTAATTTTCAACTTTTTTTTTTTACTAATATAAGCAACTAAAATTATATATTTTACTTTTAAGTATTTCTTTAGCTTTATTTTATAAGTATTTTCATTATCATTTAGTTCAAAAAGTTTTCTAATTTCCATTAGAATTTCTACTGTAATCCTTGGCTTATTTTCAAAGTATGTTTCTTAATTTAAAAGTATTTTTTTTAATTTTAAAGTTTAGTTTTTTTCTGGTATCTTTGTGTTATTGATTCCTAACTTAATTCATTTTGGTCATAGGCTATGGTTTGTATTTTTTTAGTCCTTTAAAATTGTTTCAGACTTGAACCAATATATGGTCACTTGTAAATATTCCATAAGAATATATAAACTGCAATTGTTGGATAGAGTATTACCTAATACCCCTCCATTAGGTATAGTTTGCTAATGATGATGTTCAAATATTCTATATACTAATTTTTTGGTCTACTTTTTCCTATCAGTTATTGAGAAATTTGTTAAAATCTCCCACTGTAATTGTGGATTTGATATTTCTCCATATAGTTCTGTCAGTATCAGCTTTATCTCTGTTGAGGCTCTATTAATAGGTTTATACACATTTTAAATTGTCATATTTTCCTTTACCGTTATGAAGGATATCATTATGAAGTTAACTTTTTGTCTTAAATCTATTTTGTGTGATATTGATAAAGCTACACCAGCTTTGTTTACTTTAATATTTATTTTCAAGCTTTGTGTCTATGTCTTCAGATTGTCTCTTATAAATAGCATATGATTAAAAAAAGAAGTCTAGTGTGATAATCTTTGTTAATTTGAGCATTGGTCCTTTTATATTTAATGTAATTATTAATATTTTTTATGTCTGCCGTCTTATGTTGTATTTCCTATTTATTCCATATACTCTGTTTCTTTCCCCCTTATTTCTTGTCTTCTTTTGGATTGGTTATTTTTTATTCTGTTTTTCCCCTTTGCTAGTTAAAAACTCAGTATGTTTTCTTGGTGTTTACCCTATAAATTATGATATACATACTTAACCTTATCAAATCTCCTGAAAAGTTCACTTTAATTCCTTTTACCTTCCTTCTGGCTTCCTCCTATGATATTGCTGTATATTTTAATTCTATCTTTTAAAAAAAATCCCACAGGGCATTATTATTATGTTTTTTTTACTTCTAATAATTGTTTATATTCCCATATTTATCATGTTCTTGCATACCAGGTCTTCAATCTGATATTTTCCTTCTACCTGAAGCATACTTAAGAATTTCCTTTAATGATGGTCTGCTGGTAGTAGTTGTTCTGTAAATGTCCTTATTTCTCCTTGTCTTGGGAAATATCTTTTTTGGGTACAGGATTCTAGATTGGTAGTTTTCCTCCAACACTGAAGATTCTGTTGCACTGTCTTTGGCTTCCATTATTGGTATTGAGAAGTGAGTTGTCAAATCTAACTGCCCCAACTAAAATCAATGTGACTTGTCCCTTTGACTGCTTTACAATCTTCTTGCTTTTGATTCTCTGTGCTCTCATTATGATTAGGTGTAGGTCTCTTTTTAATTATCTGACTGGCTTGGGCTTTATTAGACTTCTTCAGTCTGTTGCTGTCTTAGGGCTAGAAAATTCTCAGCCAGTAACCCATCACAAATTAATTCTGCTCTATCTCTCCTCTCTTCTTAAACTCCAACTAAACATCTGTTAGTGCTTCTTATGTATTCCATGTGACTTAACTTCCTTTTTAAACAAAATAGAATACAACAATGTAACCCTGTATATCCATTTTCCAGTTTCAACAATTATGACATTTATGGCCAATATTATAAGGTTTTGAAGAAATTTTTTATCCAACATTTTTAATAGGAAGACTAGTCTGCATTTTACCTAGTCTACCATATTAACTTATAAATTTTAAAATGAAATATTTTACATAGAGAAAAGTACAGAGAATATTATTATACTTTCCATCCGATGTAACAAATATTGAATTTTGACATATTTGATTTAGAGTTATGTTATCTTATTACAATCTGAAAGTACCTATTCATCTTACTATGGATTGTACTTTCTAACATATTTATGCTTTTGAATGAATAAATAGAATGAGTTGTAGTGTCCTGGGAAAAAATCCTACTTAAGCTGTCCTTTCCCCTCTTCATCTCCAGGGTATTTCTGCATAAAATAGTATCTTAATTCCAATTTTTCACACCTACTCTCTCTTATTCTGGATGCTTTGTTTGTGATGTCTCAAGCTATGGTCATGAAATGAGAGGAACCTAGACAATGTGTGTGTGGCCCAAATCTGCCACTCAGGTGCCAAGTGCTGGCCTCAGAGGACATACCCCCAGAAGAAAGTCTGTGGACTGTCAGGTCGAACATTTTCATTGTCTCCTCAAATCTAAGCTAAATGATTTATTTTTTGGTTGGCTTTTTCAGCCCTCTCTTTTTCTCAAATGGTAGGAAAATGCAGATACCTTAGAATCGCTCTCTGACTTGTTTTCACAAATGTTTTCCAATAATTGAACTTCTCTTTCCTGCTAGTCTCAAAGGAGGATCCCCCTAGCAATCTCCTAGAAGAGAGGAAATCGGATCAGTTAGGGCTACCTCAGACTCTGCAGCAGGAGTTCTCCTTGATCAATGTGCAAATCCGGAATGTCAATGTGGAGGTATGTAGTGATTCAACAAATTGTCTCTCATGATTGCCAACCACAGTTTGTAGGAAGGAGAAATGTTCAGCTATGATTTTGGCTAGCAGATAGCTTTGCTGCTCCGATAGGTGAGTCTCCTGCTTGCTTTTTTGTTTCTTAGGTTTTCTAAAGATACAGATGTTTTATAAAAGCTAACTTTTTCCCTTACCCTATTCTTTTCTCACAAGTTGAACCAAGGACTAAACTGATGTTCATGTGCCTTAGCATCTCCTTAGATGCTTCTATACCTTGTTTTATTGTATATGAAGATACTTAGATCTGGAAAGGCTATGACTTGGCATGGGTCACTGATGAAATGGTGGAGCTGAGTGTAGATTCCCAAGCTCCTTATTCTCTAAGGCTCTTTTCACCATGCTATACTTTCTTCTCTTACAAGCTGGTCGTTACCCAATGACATAGATGTATAATAAGAAGGTGACCAAAGCCTTTTTGTTCACTTAGCACAAGGAAGGTTTGCTCCTTCCCTTTCGGGCTGCTTGTCTAAATTCTTTGCTTCAGAGAATTGAGTATCTCTCCATGACAGAGTTTTTCATTTGCCCAGATTCAATCAATAGTAAGCAGGGATATGTGCTGTTACGTAATTATCTCATTTTGCTTGTAAAGCACTCTTTGCAATAAGTGGTTTTATCCCCACTTCACAGATGAAGAAACTGAGACACCAGATGAAGTGACTTGTCCAAGTTTAGCAGCTATTTTGTAAGAAAGATCATATTTGAATCCAAATCTCCAGATTTCCTATATGTGTGACTCTTTTCACTTATACTGCAGCTGCATTTTCTGGTTGACAGCACAAGAAATTGAAGAATAAAAGATTCTTTGATTAATTGGTTATCTGTATCAGCTCACTTTATACTCCCCTTGTCCCAGTTGAGAACAGTGTGGATACCTAGTGATATAGTTCAAGAAAGAGATCTGACTTCCTTTCCCCAGGAGTACTTTTCTTTTTATATTGCGGTATAATTTACATTCTATAAACTTTATCCTTTTAAAGTATACAATTCACTGGTCCTTGGTGTAGTCACAAAGTTGTGCAACCATCAACACTATCTGTCTAGTTCCAGAACTTTTTAATCCAACCAAAAAGATATCCTGTCATCATTAGCAGTCACTCCCCATTTACCCTCTCTGTAGCCCCTGGCACCTACCAATGTGTTGTCTGTCTTTATGGATTTGCCCAAGAGATTTTTTAACATGTCAGATTATTTCACTTCTTCCTGCTCTATTTTCTTATCTCAAAATAAATATAAAAATTTTTACTCTACCTCATAGTTTCAGCAATTTTTACCTCACAGTTTTGGGATGAAACTTTTTTAAGTCAAAATATCTTGAACTTATTAAATAGGTGCTAAAATTAAAAATCTGTTTTGAAAATGAGTTTGTCATCCAAATCTTCCAAATTCCTTTGTTTTTGTAGACTCTCCTTTCACCCTAATGCCAGGAGCATGGACTGACATTCATTTAGCATCTTTAAATCCATTTGCATCTACAGACCCTTTAAAGTCCGTCTCCAGAGCAGTTCTTGGTTTGTCTCTTGCAGATGGATGCAGCAGATAGGAGCTGCACGGTGTCCGTGCACTGCAGCAACCACCGCGTCAAGATGCTGGTGAAGTTCCCCACGCAGTACCCAAACAACGCTGCCCCTTCCTTCCAGTTTATTAACCCCACAACCATCACATCCACAATGAAAGCTAAGCTGCTAAAGGTGGGGATCTGTGTTCACAAGTTTTCTATAATGTTTTAGGAGAAGAGCTCTGCTCATGAGCATCTAGTAAAGTTGAAGGAAAACTCTGTAGATAAGATTTGGAAGTTATCTGTTCCTTACACACTGCAGTGTTAGCATATAACTACTATGCTTGTCATTCATTTTGTGGAGAAAACACTATAGCAGTGGTGTTTAACCTTTTTTTGGGACATGGACCCCCTTGGAAAGTCTAATAAAAACTATAGATCCTTTCCCAGAAAAATTTGCCCAAATGTTGCATATAATTTCAGAAGGTTCACAGATCTCATTAAAGCTATCTATTAATCCTGGGATAAGAACCCTTCAATACAACTTCATTTATCTGGAAATAATAGGCAAGATCTATTCTGAAGCTAAAACATATTCTGTTATCAGGAAGAAAATATGTAAAGTCATTTTGAAAAAAAATGCATTCAATGAGAGGAGACACCACTGTGTTAATAGTGTGAGGTTGGCTGACTGCACAGGCCTGGTGTGATAGGGTAGCATCACCTGAATGGAGGCAGTGCAACAGAGCATCTGGTCTTTAGCCCTACAGGTTCAAGAACTTGATTTGTCAGCTAATTTAGAGCTAATCAGGCAGAATACCCATTAAAAAGCCAAATGAGGACTCGGGCAAGATGGCGGCATAGAGAGGAGTGGAAGCTAAGTAGTCCCCCTGGAACAACTACAAAAAACCAGAAACAACTAGTAAATAATCCAGAATAACTGCGGGGGGACAAACGAGACCATCCACTCATCATACACCAACCTGAATTGGGAGGAATGCCTGAGAACACAGCATAAAGTCTGTAAGTAAAACCTGTGGATCCAAGTCGTGAGACCCCCTCCCCCATAGCCCAAGCTGCAAAGCCTCGTGGTGCCAGAGAGAAGCTCTCTCCCAGCAAGCGAATATAGCTCAGCTGAGCTCCAACTGGGGTTTTAAGTAGTGAGTGTGAACTGCTTACTACAGGTACGCATCCCCAAAAAACAGACAGAGGCTTTGGGTGACAACTGACCCTGGAGAGCCGGAGGGTCGCCTTGGACTGGGTCTAAAGGGGACTATCTGTTTCTTTTTCAGCTCAGTGGAGAAAGCCCCAGTCATATTCAGTTTCCAGGGCTGTGACTCGGGGAAGGGTGGAGACAGCATAAGCAGAGAGCGAGACCACTGAAATGCTAATGACCTCCACCTGGGGGCTCTGTCTTCTCTAGGAGGAAAGGGATGGGGCCCTTTCCATTCAGAACCAGACCCCAGAGCCTGGGGGAACACAGCCACACCTCCTCACACCAGTCAAGAATTATAGGCTAACAGGCATCACCTGCTGGGCAGAAAAGCACAGTGACCTGAGGCATCAAAGGGTGGAGCAATTTTCTAAGACACACCCGCAGGGAAACCAGATACTGAATATTTCTTCCCTCTGAGACCTGAGCCTGTTCTGGTCTGGGAAAACCTGATTTGGATAACCAAGGAAACCATGCCTAGACAACAGAAAATTACAACCTACACTAAGAAAAACAAAGTTATGGCCCAGTCAAAGGAACAAACATACACTTCAACTGAGATACAGGAATTTAAACTAATGCTAAATCAAATCAAAAAGTTTAGAGAAGATATTGCAAAAGAGATAGAGGCTGTAAAGGAAGCACTGGGCATGCATACGGCAGAAATCAAAAGTTCAAAAAAACAACCAGTAGAATCTATGGAAATGAAAGGCACAACACAAGAGATGAAAGACACAATGGAAACATACAACAGCAGATCTCAAGAGGCAGAAGAAAACACTCAGGAACTGGAGAACAAAACACCTGAAAGCCTACATGCAAAGGAGCAGATGGAGAAAAGAATGAAAAAATATGAGCAACGTCTCTGGGAACTCAAGGATGAAACAAAGTACAATAATGTACGTATCATTGGTGTCCCAGAAGGAGAAGAGAAGGGAGAGGGGGCAGAAGCAATAATAGAGGAAATAATTAATGAAAATTTCCCATCCCTTATGAAAGACATAAAATTACAGATCCAAGAAGCGCAGCGTACTCCAAACAGAAGAGATATGAATAGGCCTACGCCAAGACACTTAATAATCAGATTATCAAATGTCAAAGACAAAGAGAGAATCCTGAAAGCAGCAAGAGAAAAGCGATCCATTACATACAAAGGAAGCTTAATAAGACTATGTGCGGATCTCTCAGCAGAAACCATGGAGGCAAGAAGGAAGTGGTGTGATATATTTAAGATACTGAAAGAGAAAAACCACCAACCAAGAATCCTGTATCCAGCAAAGCTGTCCTTCAAATATGAGGGAGAGCTCAAAATATTTTCTGACAAACAGACAATGAAAGACTTTGTGAACAAGACACCTGTCCTACAGGAAATACTAAAGGGAGCACTACAGGGTGATAGAAGACAGGAGTGTGTGGTTTGGAACACAATTTTGGGAGATGGTAGCACAACAATGTAAGTACACTGAACAAAGGTAACTATGAATACGGTTGAGAGAGGAAGGTGGGGAGCATGTGAGACACCACAAGAAAGGAGGAAAGATGACTGGGACTGTGTAACTTGGTGAAATCTAGAGTATTCAACAATTGTGATAAAATGTACAAATATGTTCTTTTACGAGGGAGAACAAGCAAATGCCAACCTTGCAAGGTGTTAAAAATGGGGAGGCATTGGGGGAGGGATGCAATCAGCATAAACTAGAGACTGTAACTAATAGAATCATTGTATTATGCTTCCTTTAATGTAACAAAGGTGATATACCAAAGTGAATGCAGATAAGGGGGGGGGGTAGGGGAGGCATGTTAGACACTTGACATTGGTGGTATTGTCTGATTCTTTATTCTACTTTGATTTAAGGTTATTTTTCCTTTTGCTGCTTCCTAGCTGTCATTTTTTTTTCCTCTTTCTTTTGCCTCTCTACCTTCTTTGACTCTCCCTCCTGCCTTGTGGAAGAAATGTAGATGCTCTTATTAGATAGTGGTGAAGGTGGTGAACACATAAATGTATGACCATGCAGAGAACCTTTGATTATTTACTTGGGATGGAATGTATGGTGAGTGAACAAAACCATATTAAAAAAAAATGGGTTGATGACAAAACCTCGAGGGCAATATACTGAGTGAAATAAGCCAGACACATTAGGACAATTATTGCAGGGTCTCACTGATAGGAACTAATTATAATATGTAAACTCATAGACATGAAATATAAGGTACCAAGATATAGGATGAGGCTTAAGAATGGGGAGTGGTTGCTTAGTATGAGCAGAATGTTCAATTAGGATGAACTTAAATGTTTGGAAATGAACATGGGTGTTGGTAGCAAGATGTGAGAATAACTAACAGCGCCAAATGGTGTGTGAATGAGGTGGAAAGGGGAAGCTCAGAGTCATATATGTCACCAGAAGGAAAGTTGGAGGTCAAAAGATGGGAATGTATAAAACTGAATCCTATGGTGGGCAGTGTCCATGATCAACTGTACAAATACTAGAAATCACTTCCATGAACCAGAACAAATGTATGACAATACAATTAGAAGTTAATAATAGAGGGGCATATAGGGAAGAACTATATACCTATTACAAACTATATACTACAGTTAGTAGTATTTCAACATTTTTTCATAAACAGTAACAAATGTGCTATATCAATACTACGAGTCAACAATTGAGGAGGGTTGGTTAGGGATAGGGGAGGATTAGAGTTTCCTTTTCTTTTTTTCTTTTTTCATCGTTCACTTTATTTCTTGTCTGGAGTAATGAAAAGTTTCTAAAAATTAAACAAAAATTAAGTGTGATGGATGCACAGCTGTATGAGGGTACCCAGGGGCAAGTGATTGTACACTTTGGATCTTTGGATAATTGTATGGTATCTGAACAATCTCAATAAAAATGAAAAAAAAAAAAAAGCCAAGTGAGCAATGATAGACCTTTTTTCAGTTTGAGTGGTGTCATGTATGAAGTAACTGAAAAGTCTTAACAAAATTATGTTGACCTGAATGTTATTCATCTTTTGCCCATTTTGGATCATACACACTTGATCGTTCATCTTATCTTGTTGGGATGTGATATGTAACTAGTTTTTCATGGAGCTTAAGGATCTCTGAAATGCTAGTTAGCCAGATTTTATTTGACATTTTGAAATTGGAATCTGAATATTTCATTGCCTAGGTCTGTAAACTAGATAAATTTTTCTATTGGTATAAAAACAATAGGATTAGGAAGTGTCTCTAAAGGTCTATTTCGCTTTCGAGGGCAGCACTTCTGCCTCTGAGGAGTGTTTGCCGCCGTTGCTACCGCCTGGAGTTTCTTCAGGCTCCAGGTTTCTCTGCCAACCAAGAGGAGTCCAGGGAGGAAAAGGGGCGCTCAGGAGCCAATAACCCACTCCTCACACGTCTCTTCCAGCCGGAGATCGCCCCTGCAGGGATGGGCAACAAGATGTGGTTGCTCTCCCGGTGCTCCTCCTGGTCGCTGTTCCCGCCGCGCTGTTGCGGGGGGCGGGCGGCTTCACGCCTTCCTTGGGCAGCGGCTCACGTTCTCCCTTCCAGCCGACCAGGAGTATTTCTTCCAGCCCATGCCCCGGAAGGCCTCGCTGGAGACCTAGAACCAGGTTTTAGATGGAGCAGGATTAGATATTGATTTCCATCTTGCCTCTGCAGAAGGCAAAATGTTAGGTTTTGAACAAAGAAAATGAGATGGTGTTCACACGATAGAGACTGGAGTTGGTGGCTACAGGTTCTGCTTTGACAATACATTCAGCACCATTTATGAGAAGGTGATTTTCTTTGAATTAATCCTGGATAATATGGGAGAACAAGAACAAGAATAAGAAGATTGGAAGAAATATGTTACAATATGTTGGAAATGAAACTAGAAAACATCCTGGAATCCATCAATAGCATCAAGTCTAGACTAAGCAAAAGTGGTCATATCCAAACTCTGCTTAGAGCATTTGAAGCTCATGATCAAAATATACAAGAAAGCAACTTTGATAGAGACAATTTCTGGTCTTTGGTAAATTTTAGTGGTCATGGTGGTGGTATTAGCCATTCAAGTTTATAAGCTGAAGAGTCTGTTTGAAGATAAGAGGAAAAGTAGAACTTAAAACTCCAAAGTAAAGTACTTACCACTCAAAAACATAGGTGGAAAAATGCAATAAACTTGTTACAGTCAAGGTCATTAATAGTTTTTTCCAAAATATTTCAGGCTTTATCTTGTGAAACAAGTATAATTTTAATGTAAAAGCAAAGACTTTACTTTTGTCCTTGCAAGTAATCTTATTGATCTAGTAGTACTTAAGTGAATAGCAGAAATATTTTTAAGAGTATATATATGTATATAACTAACTGAAGAATTTTACAATTGTCATAGTTCTTTTAAACAAATGAATATTGGGCCTCAGTGCAACTCCAAACAATCTATTTTTAAAAGGTCTCTTACCCAGAAGTTTCTTTGTAAATGTGGCAATTATAAGCTAATTGTAGGAGTTTTCAATATAATGTTATAAATCTTATCTGATAAGTACCTAATCATGGATTTACTATATGTTTAGAAGAGTAAGGCTCAACTTTTCTCTACATATGTGCCTCTCAATAATGTAAATAGAAGCATAACTTTGAAAATAGTAACAGTTTTCAGAATTTTATAACCAAATACTGTATTTCAATTACATTTCAATTTAAAATATTAGTTAAAAAAATATTAGTTTTATATCCTTAGCCTACATTCCCCAAAGCTAGTATTTTGACAATTATTAAAAATGCAAAAGGATATGATTCCTAGGGATGAATCTAGACCTGGCATCGTGGGATCAAGAACATCTTCTTGACCAAAAGGGGGATGTGAAATGAAACAAAATAAAGCTTCAGTTGCTGAGAGATTTCAAATGGAGTCAAGAGGTCACTCTGGTGGACATTCTTATGCACTATATAGATAACTCTTTTTAAGTTTTAATGTATTGGAATAGCTAGAAGTAAATACTTGGAACAACCAAACTCCAACCCAGTAGCCTTGACTGTTGAAGACAATTGTATAACAATGTAGATTATAAGGGGTGACAGTGTGATTGTGAAAACCTTGTGGATCGCACTCCCTTTCTCCAGTATATGGATGGATGAGTAGATAAATGGGGACAAAAACTAAATGAAAAATAGAGTGGGATGGGGAGGATGATTTGGGTGTTCTTTTTTATTTTTATTTTTTATTCTGATTCTGATTCTTTCTGGTATAAGGAAAATGTTCAAAAATAGATTGGGGTGATGAATGCACAACTATATGATGGTACTGTGAACAGTTGATTGTACACCATGGATGATTGTATGGTATGTGAATATATCTCAATAAAACTGAATTTTTAAAAAATTCAAAGTCATACTTTCCTTATTAAAATTATGACAAATTTTTTCTTTGAAGTCAAGAATATGATCAAAGATTGCTTAGTCCTCATAAAGACACAAACATTCTGTCTAGCTCTTAACAAAGGTATATGATTTTAAAATTAAATATGAGGAAATAGCTTATTTTTATATTACCTGTCAACAATGTTGTGTTAATTTTGCATGACTATTGACTTGTCAGTTGTGAAGGAAATATTGCTAATAGGATCTGGGCCTAACATAAATATCTTATTTTCTTATCTCTCAAAATGATCAGAAACAATAATAGGAGTTTAGGTCAAGTTAAGAGTATCAGATCAAAATAAAGCTGTCTGAAGCAGAACTATATATAAATGTTTGGAATCTGGCTCATCAGGATGATCCAATCCTAATTTATTATAAAGTATAGAAAATCAATTTCCAGTTATTTGGCTGTAGTTTTTATTTTTTTATATTATTTCACACTGTTTTAAATCATTTATAAGTATTCAGGTACATATGAAACTTAAGCTGCCCTCTAAGTTTCAGCACTGAATATATTTATTTATTTCAATTTTTATTATCACTTTCATAAATATCCTTTCTGATCATTTTATTGACCTTGAAATAAGGATTGGAAAACAACAGAATCCCTAGTTATAAAAACTCAATATGTGAATGATCATATACACATACAAGATCTCTGCATCCTAGCTTACTAATAAGTACTGTTAATTTAGCTACATCATCAGTTAAATAGATTATTAGGTTTCACTCATTTGTAATATTGTATATGACAAAATGTATTGTGAATTAGAAACAATCAACTTACAAATTTGGAGTATAGAATCCATTGACAAGTTAGTACTGCTGGAATTCTTGATAAGCGATAAGGATATCCAGAAACATAGTGGTTTCATTTATACTAAGAGTGGCAAATAAAGATATATTCCCCTTCTAGTCCCTTGGGAGAAGAATAGAAGCTTAGATTCCCTACCCTGAGGCTTTTAAGAAATGATGTAAACCATATATGATCAATTGATTACCTTAATTAATTAAGAAAATGCTTTAGGTGTCCTGTTTAACATATGCAAAACCTGGGCCAATATATGATCATTGCCTGTGAAGAACCGTCCCTTTTTCTGCTGTTAGATTTGTAACCAGAAGCAAATTTTAGTACCGTGACTAATAAACCAGGGTACAGATATTAACTAGTGCAACTTTTCTATAAAACTGTGAATATGAATTCTACCTCTTATGTATGACTTGTTACTGTACAGTACTCTGATTCCTTTCCTAATATTGAATATGTTTTATCATCTGCAAGTATGATTTGTGCCACTGATTATAACCCTATGACTCAATTATGTTTTACCATATAAAAATAATTAATGGCTTTATTTGGAAAACTTAGAAATGTTTTCCTTATTTCTTAGAAAGAACTTAGGAATGTTAAGGACAATTTTATTTTTATAGACACAAAGTGAAAAGAATGAGATTATTTAAGAAGCATATTCCCTGTATTAACCAAAAAAAAAAAAAAAAAAAAAAAAGTAAAATTTGCAAATAAAATCTTTTAACATTTTTAAAGGCATATTTTTTATCTGCTGTTTTAAGAAATGTCAGTATTTAATTTCTCAATTAAAATTATGCTAAAATTGAGCAAGCTATTAATCACTTAATATCTGATTTTGTCTTTGGTTGTTAATTATATAAACTTTAAAAATACTACAATATTTTACTAAGGCTTAGACTAGTCTGATTTATTTTTTATTTTTTTATTTTTTTATTAAATTCAATTTAATTGAAATACATTCACACACCATACAATCATCCATGGTATACAATCCACTGTCCACAGTATGATAACATAGTTATGCATTCATCACCACAATCTATCTCTGAACATTTTCCTTATAAGTCTGATTTATTTTTGTGTCATTAATGATGTGCTATTCTCTCATGAGAATGTCAAAAAATGGTTGGTAAATAACTTTGAAAATATCATTGAAATAAATTGCAAATTGAACTTTTTTTAAAAAGGTCTATTTCAAAGCTGATAGAAATATAATGTAGGCCACATGTAATTTTAAGTTTTCTAGTAGCCACATCAAGAAAATAGAGTAGCAGGTAAAATTAATTTCTAGTATATAATTTCCATGATATCCAGAATATCGTATCAACATAAATCAATATAAAAATTTATTGGGATCTCTTATTTTCTTTTTGTTGTTGTTCTGTCTTCAACATTTGGTGTGAATTTTGCACTTATAGCACATCTCGCTTTGGACTGGCCACATTTCATGTACTCAGTAGTCTAGTTTATATGCCTTTCTTCAGTGTGTGTATGTCCATAAATATAAAAAAATAAAGATATGTTATAGTTTTCACTAAAGTGAAATCTACTCCCCCTGGCTCAGAGCAATTTTCAACCCAGCCCAACATATATACTAAGTTACTGAGATTTTTTTTCATGGCAGGCAGTGGGTTGGGAGAGAGGAGGGGGATTGAATTCACTAGAAGGAAAGAATAGTCATCCTATTACAGGAAAGGTGCCCTCTTAAAACCAGCATGTGTGCTTACCATGGATAAGGAAAGGGCTTCTTTAAGAGACCTCATCAATAAGTCGTCCTCTTTGAGCCCCTAGAGAAGGTGAAAAGTAGTATTTTGTATTGGAAGCCTCAGATGTAACCATGGTCCAGTTGCCCTGAATCTTCATTGCTTCTGACTGCTTTGCAGAATAAAAAGCTAATCAGGAGAAATATGTTGCTATTCTTGCCTGTGTTCTTTGCCTTTTCCAGATCCTGAAAGATACTTCCCTGCAGAAAGTAAAACGCAACCAGAGTTGTTTGGAGCCCTGCCTGCGCCAGCTTGTCTCCTGCCTTGAGTCTTTTGTGGTAGGAAGGATGAAATAATTGTATCGACATATGCTTTAGTGTTTCGCTTCATCTCTTCCTCCCTAAAATCTTGGGCTACCTGTTTTTTTAAAAAATTTTCATTGTGTATATGTGCACAATACAAAGTTTCTCATCTTAACCACTTCCATGTGTGTACAATTCAGTGATAATTAATATTAATTCATAATATTGTGAATATAGTATGTGTTATATATTGTGCTTCCATCACCCCCATCCATTACCAAAACTTTATCACCTCAAATAGCAACCCTATACCCATTAAGCAATAACTCCCCACTCCTCTCCCTCCATCCCTGTAATCTACTTTCCATCTCTATAAATTTGCTTCTTCTAGGTATTTCATATAAGTGAAGTTAATCAGTGTTTGTCCTTTTGTGTGTGACTTATTTCACTCCACATGATGTCTTTAAGGTTCATCCACATTATAGTATATATCAGAACTTCATTTCTTTTTATGGCTGAATGATATTCCATTGTGTGTGTATACCACATTTAGTTTATCCATTCATCTGTCAGTGGGCACTGGGGTTGCTTCCACCTTTTGACTATTGTGAATAATGCTATTAAGAACATTGGTGTACAAATACCTGTTCGGGCCTCCTGATTTTGTAATAATGTGTCTCCATTTTGTAATTCAGCTTTAAGACAGGTTGTATTTTTTGTTGTTGATTTTTAAATTTCAGAACCAAGAAGACAGTGCTTCCAGCAACCCCTTTGCTCTCCCAAACTCTGTCACACCACCCTTACCAACATTTGCTCGGGTAACCACTGCCTATGGGTCATACCAGGATGCCAATATCCCCTTTCCTAGGACTTCTGGGGCCAGGTTCTGTGGAGCAGGTTGGTCTATTTTGGGGTCTCTGATTCTAGATTTAGAGGGAGCAGCTAAGAATGCCATATATTCTATAAAACATCTCCATTAGAGAATTTCTGTTTGTTTTGATTTCCTGAGAACTCAAAAAACTCTTATTAGCATTGTATTGTCTGATGCCAAATTGATGTCTGTGGATATATCCTAAGAGGATTCATCAGAATGCAGTCTTGATTTTTTTCATTCTGACGAGCTTGATTTGAGTTTCTACTGAGAGCATTGATTCTCAAGAGGGGGCAGACCCAGGAAATAAGAGTACCTGCGAAGACTTTCTCCAAAACACACACATCCCGTCTCTCCTGGATCCCGGAGATTCTGACCTTTGCTTCTGTTAAGAATCTCTATAGTCCTGATCCTTTGTACTTATGAAAATGCATCCATTTATTTATCTCAGGTTTATTGAGACAGAGAAAAGATTGACCAGTATTGCCTTAGGATTTCACACGGCCAGCTCATTGTCACTGATGTGCACATGTGCCATCTCCTTTGTCAGGTTATCTGGTGTATTTCACAAGGCCTATGACCATGCATCGTGCAGTTTCTCCAACAGAACCTACTCCTAGGTGAGTCTGGGAGATGCAGATGTAATCTCCATTCATGGGGCCAGAAGTGGGCAGAAATCTGGGAATGACCACTGAGTTTGTGGACAATTTTAGTTCTTCAGTAAACTCCCATGATCAGATTTATTTGAGAAAGATCAAGGTTCATTAAATTCAACTAAGCTGAGACTTCTGCTGTTAGGCTATTACCAAATTAGCAGAAGGAGTATCTTGATAAAACCCTGTAGTTAAAACAGACAAATTCTATATTCCCCCAATGCTGAAGTATTATTTGATCATTAAATAAAACTGGAAAAATGACAAAAATACCATCCATAGTCCTACAACACCAATCAATATCCCACTTCTAACAGTGTCAAAAAGTGTTTAATTTTTAAAAATAATGTAAATAGTATGTTGAAATAAGTCAAACAATATAGAAGTTTTAAATTAAAGTGTGGAAGTCCTTTCTTTCATTTCCCATGTTCCAGTGAGAGCCCTTGTTAACAATTTAACATTTCCCTTTCTAGTCTTTGTTATTTTTCTGTGCACTATATTTTTTGAGAGGTATTTTTTGATGTTATGTAAATGAAAATTTAAAACTGTTTATTTCCCAAATGCTTGTTTCTAATATATAGAAATCTAATAGATTTATGTAGATTGTCCTTGTGCCTAAATTTACTTAATAGTTATAGTAGTTTGTGGATTTCTTTGAATTGTTTATCTATTAAACAAGCGTGTCTTCTGCAGATAAAGCATTTTCCGTTTTGTCATTTCATCCATCTTTTCCTCTTGGTTTCATCGAGTGCTAAGAACAGCCCTACATAGAAATATAGAAAGCCTGAAGCCAGTATGGATAATTCTGCACTTTCATCTACAGATCTCTCTCGGCCTTGTCTGCTTATCATACTGGCTTGATTGCACCAATGAAGATCCGCACAGAGGCCCCTGGGAACCTTCGTTTATACAGTGGGAGCCCCACTCGCAGCGAGAAAGAGCAGGTCTCTATTAGCTCCTTCTACTACAAGGAACGGGTAAGCAGCAGAGCCATAGCCTTTGATTCTTTTCCCTTCCTGTGGATTCTTGTTCTTTGTCTTCCTGCCTGCCATGCACAGCAGCTAAATTAGTACTCCCCCTATTCTCTTTGACTTCTGTAATTAGTTTAAGACCATTACTTTGTTCCTTTCATTTGGTTTTAACTGGTGTAAATTGTGGGGAGTTTAGTTCCATATTCTTCATTCTTCATTTAACCCTATATTTGTAACCCTCATTCATTGAGTTGATTCCCATTATTTCAGGTAGAGTAATTAATTTAGCTTCAGATCTTCCTTGGTGTTCTGATGTTTCTCAACAAATTAAGGAATGCTTCTGAAGGCTTGGGATCTTGATATATTTTCCCAGTTTTAAGAAGCTCTAAAGTTGATCTCTAAAAGGTTTGTGTTTTAACTAAGTATATACTTAAGTTCTCGTTTGAATGGACCAGTTTATCCAAAAATCACCTGCAATTGTCTTTATGTTCCTGGGTTCTTAAGGAACTCATAGCACTAAAGTAGTTATTATTATAAGTTTCACAGAAGACTTTTGTGACAGTAACATAGAGGATGTTGCAGAGCAATGGGAAAGATTGTAAGAACTCCTCTTGTGTCATCAGATTCACACAGGAGGCTTAAACAGACTTTTAACTGACATGTGTTAAACAGTGTTACCATTGAGTTATTGCACAAACTCACTCCTTAGGAATTCTTTGTGGTTATCTCCAATTAAATGAGAAATGATAGATTGACTATAATTAAAATTTGTTTTTAAAAATCAAATTATTTTATATAAAAAATCAGTTTCTAGCAAATATTAGATGTATCTTCTCTTTGATTGCAGTATAATGTCTAATATTCCTGGTTTACAGTAATAGTTGACCATCTCTGACTTTGTTTGGTCTTGGGGCTATAGCAACTAAAACAAGAAGCAGAAACTAATGTTTGGGTCAGGGCTAGTCTTGGGCAAAATCATTCAGTTGAATAGGGAAAATAATTTTTTGTTGCCTTTATGGCCAACTTTCTACAGTTCCCTTCATCACATCTCTGATAAAATTCTGTCCCCCATCATAGACTTCCTTAGAATACCTCCTAAACTATATCCTCTCTAAGTCCTTTCTTTACCTTAAGTTCTTTTTTCTTTTTCTTCTTGCTAGCAGATAGCAGGGTAGATGATTTGATAAACTGGTTGTAACTGAGGAATTTTATTGACATAATAACCAAACAAACTCATGGTTGAGTAAATATGGGAATTTTCTTTAGTGTTAGGGCTAGGTTGAGGCAATCTTTAGTCAAAGAGGCAGATCTGAATTCCCCTCCCATTCATGTCATGTGCTACCTATGCTCGTGGTTAGACTGGGCAAAATAGGTTGACCAGTGCTTTTGACCCTGCAGTAGTGTGTAAAGGCCATTGTTAATCAAAATAACTGCAGCTCCAAGATGGGACCTCTCAGTGCAAAGCACTTATGGAGCTTGTAGAGCTTTTGATAGTCTGGCCTCTTTTACTATGAACACCACAATTCTAAAGAGGGGCCAAAGATAATTATCTATTATCAGCTAGGATTTGCTGGGAAGTGGAGGAAGAATTGCAATATTTCTGTTTGAGGTGATTCCCAGTATTCTTCGACTACAGAAAGGGGGTGGGCGGGGGGTCTAATTATAGTCCCTTAGTATGACCTAGAAAGTGATCTTTCAGTTTCATTTCACAAAGTGACCAAAGTAGGGGGGTGAGGCTATTGTACTATAAGTTTATGTGAAACTTTGTGTTGATATATAACATACACATGAAAGGTCGCAGTTCATTAGCATATAACTCAATGGATTAACAGTCACACAGGTCAAGAAATAGAACAGTACCTGAACCCCAGAAGCCGGGCAGTGGGGTGGGGGGGTGGGGGGGCAGTAGGGCTACATTTTAATAGATGACATGTAGTAATTATTAGGTTAAATCATATGAAATTGCAAAATTTGGCCATTTTTTGGCCTAACAAAACAAGTTTCATGCGGTTAAGCCTAATAGGTTAAGAAGGTAAAATCAATAAGACAGTTATTTTGTGATGAATTTGGAAAAAAGACTTCTCCTCAAGGCTTGTTCGTATCCATCCCATTTACATGAGACAGAGGGAGACTGAAGAAATGAAATGTGGCCATAATATCTTATGTAGGCTACCTTCTCTTCCTCTTGTGGGTTGATGCAGTTTTGTCCCTCAAAGAGTGTTTTCTAGTCTTCCAGGTGTCCAGTTTCACATGTCAAATGATACCACTTTTATTACTTTTTTTTTCTGGAAGTTATTCCAGTTTATTAAATCTCTTTGTGTTCAAATATTCATTTTCAGCCCCAATTTTTCTTTTACAAGTTTTTATTCCCTTTTAGATCTCTATCCCCTGAGAGCTTTAAATGAGTGAGAAGAAAGGACTAGAATATAACTGCTTTAAAGTGTAGCAGTGATGGAATGAGAAGGTATTTTTGAGACTATAAAAAATCTTCTTAGAGCCATTTGAGGATTACTATCTGTTTCTCTTGTCATTTTTGTGTGTTTTTAATCTGCCCTGCTTAGGTCATATTGTTATATTCACCCAAATGTTCTCCAGATGAAATTCCAAGGTTTGCTTCTAAAAATTTTTAGATGTGAGAGACCTTAAATAAAAACCTAGAAATTTCATAGGAAGTGAGAAACTACAGGGAAATGCTGACATTTGTTTGACAACTGGACCAACTATTAATAGTTGAGGAATCTGAAATATTGCTTATTCCCAGGGTAAATCAGAAGGCCCAAAACTTATGATAAACATTGTCCTATAAACATTTAAAAATTTTTGCATCCTTCCACATTAGCTTCAGTTTATGTTTCTAAAAAAAGCTCTGACGTAAATAAGTGGAGAGGTCTTGAAGTTAATAGAATAATTTCTAATTTCCCATAAATAATTGTTTGCTTTTTTGTTTTTTTGTTTTTTAATGTTCATATACTCATGTTAGCAGGAGTACCCTCAGGGGTGTAACTCCTCAGCTTTGGCTCTCTCTCTTATCCCTTCCTTTCTCCAGGACTCTCCTTTCCCCACGGCATCACTCTGTAAATAGTGCTGTAGTCCCAGGCTCAAGACTTCCAAATTCCCTCATCACCCCCCAACCACACACACACACACACACACACACAAGATTGAGTGTCTTGAAAAGCTTCTTCCTTTTTAGGAATGAGAATGCACTCTCACATACCTGCTCTCCTTCTCACCTGTTAAGAGGGGAAATGAGTCCTCTGCCTCTATTTTCCCACTTACACTATGATCTTATTCCTTGTTAGAGCAACTCAAACCTGGATCGTGGTTCCTTTGTCAGCAGTGTTGATGTCGGCCTCCCCATATCCTGAAATGTGTTTCAACAAAAGGACAATGAAATTGAAGCTGTATTTGGAGTGTGATGGTTTGGGAAGGCGGTGAGGGAATCATCAATCTATACTGCTGTGTTTAGGTTCAGAATTTTTAGTCGTTCCAATCCCGATTTTGCAGTGTATTATGGTACCTTTTAATCCATCAGATGTGTGGGAAGCTGTCGTTTTATTCTATATTTTTCCCTTTTAATTTTCTTGGTGTTTTTCTTCCCTCCTCCTGGGTGTAACGTTTTCACGCACAGATGTCTCCTCGCTCTGCCCGGCGACGTTGGTCCATACAAGCAATTAACGACTTCCCGGTACTGTGCGCTGTGCAAATGCTCTCCTTAACTAATCCTGTCTCTACCCAAAGGCCCAAGAATAAAATGCCACCTGCCTGGCTTTGAGGAACCTGAAATGACAGGTTGGCTGGTTCTCAGGACCAGCAACGATGAATTTTTCACTCTTGGGGAGTCAGTTGCCAAGGACTGCCTCCTTATTTAATCATGGAGTTGCAAATGGATGAATACTGATGTTGCTAAGGATTTTGGATGGAATTCTTTAAAACTGGAGCTTAATATTGAGTTTCTTAGAAAAAAAATCCCCAATTGTAACCCATTAGTTCACCTGATTTCACTTGAAGTGTTTGTATAATTTCATAGTGATTTCAAAAGCCTACCTTTGGCATGAGGGGAAGCAGAGGAAGATACAAGAGGCTTCCACCATTGTTGTCTCTCTGTTTCTATAGTCTTGGTCTGGTTAAGAGAGTGAAGTGCCCACTTGCTTCATTGACATGATGCATAAGTTAGTTTTTATCCTTTGGGAATTTTCTGGAACACATTTTTTTCCTTACCATTAATATTTTGCATTGACAATAAAACCTCTGCCATGAACATCCTCTCTTCCTTTTCTTTCTTTCTTACACACTCCTACTGGCCATCTACCCTCTTCTGTCTTCCTCTCCCACCCCCTTCATGACTTCAGTAGTGTCATGGTGATCTCAGGCTGTGTAAGGCGGCCTTGAGGCTTTTGTATAAATTGTGTTGGGTGTGACGAATGTTTAGTGGAGTGGATCTGTATAGCCTTTCTTATAAAAACACCAGTTGAAATCAGGAGCCCTGATTATCAAGTACCACTGCTTGCCAGCCACTTGCAGTTGGAGCCACCCGTGTGGCCACCTTTTCTCAAACAGCTATCCCAGCTGACCCAACTGCTAAATTCTGGAGCACTGGAGGGAACACCCTGAAAATTTGTCCATCTACTTATTAGGGTGCTATGAGGATCTGAAGCCCCAAGTAACATCTGATTTGAGATTTAGTGTATGTTCATTTAAATGCCCATTTAAATGCTTCTGGAAATGAATTCCCAGAAGTCCCTGCTCCTGCTGCTATTTAAACAGGAACTCATTTTGACTCACTGCCCACTCTGCTGATTATGCATTGTTGATGGGGTTGCTGCGAAGCAGTTGGTGGCTTATTCTTGGGCTGTTTTTACATTTAACCCATTTATTGGCATTGATGTTGCCTCCGATTGTAGCAGTAACACTGGTGGTGCAGTCACAAGCTGGCTATTGGTTTTCATTCAGTGCTATTTGCACCACTGCCTCCCCTCCTTTTTCCCCCCTTCCCAATCCACTCCTTTCTTCCCCATCCTCTTTCCCATAATTCCATGAATGCCTTCTTGGTATGTTCAGAAGAGCATTCTGGTACTCGTCATGTAATAATTTGTCTGTCTTGCTTTGTCTCTCTTGCCTCAGTCCCTTCTCATAAACTGTGTGGGGAAAGGGTACTTCCTATTGATGGGCATTGAAAAGACCTAAGAGCAATGCAGAGTCTTTTGTCCCCCACAGTTACCAGTTTTACCTCAGAGACGGATATCCACATTTAAACCCATTAAGAGTGGGACTGGAGCAGTGCAAGGGGTATAGAGCCCTCCCCCAACCTAGAAAGATGGACTCCCTCTTATCCTAATGTGTCATTGTTCTCTGGACCCAGAGAATCCGAAGGGAAATCTGCTATTGTTACCTGACTGTTGCACAGACAAGAGACTCCTAAAATTGCCAACAAGATATTAAGGGGGAAAGAGTCTTAGGTGAGGCGTGGATGGAATATGAACTCCTTTTGTTGCCAGAGCACTGGAGGGAACACCCTGAAAATTTGTCCATCTACTTATTAGGGTGCTGCGAGGATCTGAAGCCCCAAGTAACATCTGATTTGAGATTTAGCGTATGTTCATTTAAATGCCTTGTTTTACTTGAATCCCCAGAAAAATTGTCTGGGAGACAAGATTACAGAGTGACCTCTGCAGTCTGGAGGGGAGATATTTCATGTTTAAAAACCACCAATCAAATAAAAAAAATAAAAATAAAAACAAAACACAAAGCTGTTTTGTGACCCCTTAAAGATTTTTTATAATGTTTTCTAGTTATTCCTTGCTTGATTAAAACAGCTAATAATACTACCCCATAATTGCTTTTATAGTTTGATTTCTTGGTGGCAGCCGTATTTAGGTTGTGCCTATGTTAGGGAACCTCCTTCTGTTATAGGCTCAAAGGCAGTTTAGTAAGGTTCCATAAAATACCACTGTTACATTCAGTATGGATCAAACAGAGAAACACATAGAATGCTGATATCTTAAAAAGTGCTAGGAAGTACAGACTGATTTCCATAATTCAGCAAAGAATATTTGCAAAAAGTTGCCAAAGATCACTGTCTTCGTATTTCTATCAATAAGTGCTTGTTGACAGCTCATGTTGGTCTGTTTCTATTGCCCTCTCCAATCTAAGACTGCCAGTGGGGGAAGAGTCCTAAGACATCTCTTTGGACTCTGAATTTTCTCATATCTGAATATGCCTACTCCTAAATGTGTGGGGTGCAGACTGTTGAGCCCAGCCTGAAACGCAGCATCTTGCTCTGAGTCTGGCATGTCCTTTGTAAAGCCGCATGCTGTAGGGGCTGCCTGCCTCTGCTGATCTTTAGTAAACTACTCTGGTTCAATAGAACACAATCACAAGGCTGGCAGAAACGGACTTAAAAAGTGAGTCATTTGTGAAGGATGGTGTTGAAGAGGCATCACCAGAATTGCTGTTAATCATCTTTTTATATGTATCAATGGATCCATTTAAAAATGGAGCAAACTATTTACATATTAACAGGTAGTTTACTAAGGACTTAATTTTTTTCCTCTTAAATCTAAAATCATACACTTAAAAGCAAGTTAACAACTGTGGGCCTTGGCACCTGATAGGTCTGTTCAGATCTCTGTTCTCGTAACTGACTATGACCTTGGGCAAGCCTTGAGTCCTCACTTGTAAAATGGGGATAATGTCCGCTCTGCCATATGGCTGAGGCAAGGCTTATTCTGCTGGCTCAGAGTGATCCATCCATAAGTCAGAGCTAATATTGTTGTTCACAATGACAGACAATCCTAAATCAAACATTTTGTACACTTAGACTTTATGCCATTTGTCAGTTTTCTAATAAGCTAGTCTTCTTGCAGATAAGCCACTTTGGGCACAGGGGCCTTAATATAATTGCTAATATGCTTTTATTACGTTTGCTTTAAAAATCAGGAAATTGTGGTTATTTTTAGCATAGTCTGAAAGCTAGTAGACCCATTCCTCAGGAGGCCTCCATTTATTTCAGCTGCTTAATTAAACTGAGCCACAGTGAGTTGCTCACTCATTCAAACACTTGGCATTTTTTCTTTGTAATAAGAAGCCAGGGTGATTGCCTGGAACAGTGTTTAGAAGCCATCCAGCCAACCTGGAAGACCAAATTAGATGGATCATATTTAAGCTTTTGAAAGAGCTATGTTTCCATTCCAGGTGGAATCTTTTTAGCTTATTAGTTTTTTAATCCAGTACCCCAAATCTCATTTGAGCTGACCAATTAAGTGAGACCTATGGATGTGTGGTATCCTGGAATTTTTGGACTCCGGGAAACCCAAATGAAAATCTTAGTGAAATCAGTTTGTGTACTTGGTATCTTTCCCACTCTAGTAAGCCATATTGTGATTTTCACTGTCACTGCAAGGTAGAAATACACTAACCTACCCATGGCTATATAATAGTGGTTAGTGCACATGACTACATCTGTCTCACATTAGTTAACATAGCCTGGCTCCAGCCCATTTTGACAGGTTGTTTATTTTTTAACATGTTCTCCCCTACTTGCACCCATGTCAATATGATTAATGGCTAAAGGGATAGTATTTGTGTGAGTATGCTACAATTCTTCATAAAATGACAGGGAAAGTAGAGAATTGAAGAGCTACTCTAGAATAATAGAATAAGTGTCCTCTTTATTGCAGAAAAATGACTCATCTATAGATAAATAGCAAATGGTACCTGAACTGCTTCTTAGGCTCAAATGGGTTAAGGTTCCAAATTGATCATATAGCATATGTATTTATAAATTGTGATAAGCAATTCATAACCATTTCAGCTAAACTTCTTTATCTACCTGCCATGAAAGTCCAGGTGTCCAGGGTTTTGTAAGTTCCATAACACTTAATAATCCTATATTGAAGTTAAATTCATTGGGCCACTTAGGAGATAAGATGGGACATTAATGGCCAGAAATACTTGAATTTAGACCATGACTAGTTTATGGAAGAGTGTTTACTTAAAATCACTTGTGGAAAATGAATTTATTTATGAGTAATCTAAATAATGATCTGCTCTCAAATTCTAGGAGTTTATATTCATTCATAATAATTACATATTTTTTAGTTGCACATTTCAATTTATACAGCCCTATCCATCCACACCTTCTCATTGTATCCTTATTAACCTTGTGAGAGTGGTATCACAGAGCTTATCATTGCCCACAGTTTACATGTGAGTGAAGAGAGAGGGACATGCAAAAAACTCATAGCAAATAAGGAACTTTTCCAGTCATATTGAGCCAGTACATCAGGTTTTCTGACTCTAAATCCAAGGCCCTTTTCACCATCTCCTTTTGCCTTCTTTGTTAATATGTCACTTTCCTCCTAAGTTGACTCACTTTGGTGGCCCCTTTTAAAATTCTGGCAATAAAATAAAATAGAAGATTGCTCCCTTGGCTAGTTGTCATTTTTTTTTAAGATAGCAGTGAGGCTACACTCGGATAGTTCTAATTTTTCAGGACATTTCTCATATCACACTTCTGGGTTCATCTATAGCCATTTGTAGGCAAGGCTCTGGGGAGATGGCGTAATTGCTCATGATATTCCATGTCTATTACCCAAGTCCCTCTACTCAAGTATTTCTGACATTCTAAAATGATTGCTTTTAGAAATAATGGACGTCTGTTAGGAAAAACAGACATTCTGCTTGAGCTTCTAAGTTTCTTTGCGCTCCATAAATTAAGATTTACAGAGCTCACACAGCTGTGTCTGAATTAAATTTTCAAAAATCCTATTGAAACTGTCTGAGAAGAAAAAGATTTGATTAATTTCAGCCAAGAACTTTAAACCTAGTGCTGCCCCCAACCTTAAAAGCTGCTCTTCTCCCACATTTCTTGTGGTCTTTACTAACTTTATTTAGCTGCTTTTTTGTTTTTTGTTTTTCCTAATTCTGGCTTTCTGGTATCTATTTTTGAGCACCTGCAGAAAGTACCTAGCATTGTAGTAGGTGCTTGTTTTCCTATTAGGATTTTGGACTAAGAGCTCAATGCCCTTTGTCATCCTTTTATTTCCTACAGATGCTGATTCATATAATTGTGGGAATGAATAATGTGCAAAGTCTCTGTAAATTACCAATGACCCAAATATGATGTGCTATGCCACTGTAGGCTTCCATTCATCAGAGTCCCCGTTAGTTATATCTTGTCATCTCCCCCAGAAATCAAGGAGATGGAAAAGTAAGCGTGAAGGATCGGATTCCGGCAATCGACAGATCAAGGCTGCTGGCAAGGTTATCATCCAGGATATTGCCTGCCTTCTTCCAGTGCACAAATCATTGGGAGAACTATACATGTAAGTTCAAAATTTCAAGTATGCTTTGCTTATAACTTAGTCATGATTATCAAACTTTTTTTTTAAGTAGTGGAATCCTTATTTCAAAAGCAGTTTTTTAGAAGCCCAATATAGTAGTTTTCTATTGCTCATGTCACCAATTACCACAAAGTTAGTGGCTTAAAACAGCATACATTTATTGTCTCACAGTTTCTGTGGTCAGGATTCTGGGCACTGATAAGCTGGGTCCTTGCTTAGACTTTCCTAGGCTGAAATCACAGTGTAGGCTGGGGTAGCAGTTTCATCTGATGCTCAGGATCCTCTTCCAAACTCATACAGGTTGTTACCAGAATTCAGTCCCTTGCAGCTGTTGAACTCTTGGAGAATTTCATCTTCTTGGAGATGAGAGGAGAATATCTTTGCTGACTCTACACCTTCTTTCTAAGGCCTCATCTGGTTAAGTTGTCTCAAAGTCAACTGATCAGTAACCCAGTCACAGGCATGCTGTCCCATCATATTTACTGGTCTTGCCCACCCTCAGAAGGAGGGAATTAGACAAGGTGTGCCCACCAGGAGGCCGGAATCTTGTTACCATTTTAGAATTTTGCCCCTTATCCCTACTATGCAAGGCAGACCTACTTTTATTGACAGGAGCTGGGGTGTGGGTGATGGGCAAGCAGAGGCTGGTCTGCAGTTCCCATCCTTCTTTCTGAACTTGAACACATAAGGAAAAGTATTTATTTTGTAGTTTTTACACAGCACACTGCTCTTTGTGTTAGAAACCAAAGTCAGGGTGGCACATATTTAAATCCATTTTCATTAAACCTTCAAGCCTTGGGAACTCCACAGAAAAGCTGGCTGGAAAATTGGTACTTGAGTGTGTCCTCTTCTCCTGACTTTAAAGAGGCAAGCAAACTCACCTTCCCCAGCCTGAATCCACAGCGTGGGATTAGCTGAAGTTAAAGCTTTCCTCCATGATAGATTGAAAGGAGCTTAAGAACACCACAGAATAAAACATTTTGAGTGACAACCAGAAAGGCAATTTTTAGTCTGTTTGTTAAAGAAGGAATGATTGATTTAGGAAGTTAGGCTAGAAAGAAGCTTTTTTATTTTAAAAAAAAATTTTTTTTTTAGCTTGAATGTGAATGATATTCAGGAAACATGTCAAAAGAATGCCGCTTCTGCCCTGCTTGTTGGAAGAAAGGATCTTGTCCAGGTATTGTGCATCCCTTTTGGTGGAAAGCTGGATTTTTTCTTTTTGAATATGTTATTTTCACTTTATAGTTGTGATTTAGTAACATTTTCAAGGTATGCCTCCTATTTTGCAATTCCTTTCCCATTTTCTTTGGAAACATCTAAGGCTAAAGCAGGGTTTCAAATGCCCTGGATGTTTTTCTTATTATTGCTTAGTTGGGAAGGTCCTAAAGTAGTTACTAAGTGTTTCTTATTACATCTCTTTTCTGTTCCAAACATGGTGATTGTTATGAATCCAAATTAGGGTAACTGTGTCTTTACTATTTGCAGCCCGAATTCTTTTTTTTTTTAATTAACTTTTTAAAAATGCTTTATTTATTAAAAGGTTTACCAAAGCATTCCTTTAGATGGAGAATTGTTCAGTTTTTAAAGTATGATTTAATCTTAACAGAAATTTAAATTATCTTAATCTTTGAAGGAACTCATCTAGTGTAATACAGCAAGCTGCTCTTACATTGGTTTTTATTGACAGCTTTAATGAGATGTAATTGACATATCCATACAATTCACCCATTTAAAGTGGACAATCAGTAGCTCTCAGTATATTCAGAGTTGTGCAGCCATCACCACAATCAATTTTAGAATATTTTCATTACCCCAAAAAGAAATCTGTACCCCTTAGCCATCACTTCTCAATTCCCCCTTTCCCCCATAGCCCTAGGCTAATCTACCAATCTACTTTATGCCTCTTTGCACCCTTAATTCTTTAGCATGAGGATGAGACTGAGCAATGGGTTAGATTGAGCTATTTTTCTATCACCTCAGTTTTTTTCCTTATAACCCTCCAAATAACCCTTCTCTTGATTCTTACCTAATTAAAAAAATCCCGAGTGGCAGGCAGCCAGCGACTGAAGAGCATTGGAGATATCTGCTTGTGAAGCAAAGGTGTCTACCAAACTATGAATGATATAAGCACTTTACTTGAAATTAAAGAGTACCCTGATAATGAGGTACAGAAAAACCAAGTACTAACTCTGGAAGACTGGCAAGAAAAGTGGGTGAGCCGCAACATTGCATTTCATCAAGAACAAGGACATCAGCTATTAAAGAAGCATTTGGATACTTTTCTTAATGGCAAGAGTGGACTCAGGATATTTTTTCCTGTTTGTGGAAAAGCAGTTGAGATGAGATGGTTTGCAGACCTGGGACACAGCGTAGTTGGTGTGGAGATCATTGAACTTGGGATTTGAGAATTTTTTACAGAGCAGAATCTTTCTTACTCAGAAGAACCAATTGCTGAAATTCCTGGAGCCAAAGTATTTAAGAGTTCTTCAGGGAACATTTCATTGTACTGTTGCAGCATTTTTGATCTTTCCAGAGTAAATATTGGCAAATTTGACAGGATTTGGAATAGCCTTAGTCGCTGTTAATCCAGGTGATCAAGAATGCTATGTTGATATAATGTTGTCCCTAACAAGAAAAGGGTTCCACTACCTCTCATCTGTTGTTTCTTATGATCCAACTAAACATGCAGGCCCACCATTTTATATTCCAGACACTGAAATTAACAGGTTGTTTGGCACAAAAAATTGCCTTGAGAA
Source organism: Choloepus didactylus (assembly GCF_015220235.1). Taxonomy (NCBI): domain Eukaryota; kingdom Metazoa; phylum Chordata; class Mammalia; order Pilosa; family Megalonychidae; genus Choloepus; species Choloepus didactylus. Next base: position 30,069,730 of record NC_051328.1, on the reverse strand, counting down.
AGTTGATGCTTTTGAAGAACGACATAAAAGTTGGGGAATTGACTACATATTTGAAAAATTATATCTATTTACAGACAAAATCTAGAACATCAACATGTTTTTGGGCAATTGGAAAATTATGCTGAGGCATGAAAATATAATGAATGACTCAAAAAATTGTTCACCAATCGTATCACAGATCTTTGTTCAAAAATGCATATAACTCCCGGGCGGGGCAAGATGGCAGACTGGTGAGCTGTATGTTTTAGTTACTCCTCCAGGAAAGTAGGTAAAAAGCCAGGAACTGCGTGGACTGGACACCACAGAGCAATCTGTCTTTGGGCATACTTCATACAACACTCATGAAAACGTGGAACTGCTGAGATCAGCGAAATCTGTAAGTTTTTGCGGCCAGGGGACCCGCGCCCCTCCCTGCCAGGCTCAGTCCCGGGGGAGGAGGGGCTGTCAGCTCCAGGAAGGAGAAGGGAGAATTGCAGTGGCTGCTCTCATCGGAAACTCATTCTACTGATTCAAACTCCAACCATAGATAGACTGAGGCCAGACACCAGAGGCTCTGAGAGCAGCCAGCCCAGCAGAGAGGAGACGGGCATAGAAGGAAAACAACACGAGAAGCTCCAAAGTAAAAGCAGAGGATTTTTGGAGTTCTGGTGAACACAGAAAGGGGAAGGGCGGAGATCAGGCCTTGAGGCGCATATGCAAATCCCGAAGCAAGGCTGATCTCTCTGCCCAGGGCACCTTTCCTTAATGGCCCTGGTTGCTTTGTCTATTAGCATTTCAATAACCCATTAGATCTCTGAGGAGGGCCGTTTTTCTTTTTTTTTTTTTTTTTTTTTTTTTTTTTTAAATCCTTTTTTCTTTTTCTAAAACAATTACTCTAAGAAGCTCAATACAGAAAGCTTCAAAGAATTGAAATTTGGGCTCGTCAAGTCAAGAGCAGAACTAAGAGAGCTCTGAGACAAAAGGCAATAATCCAGTGGCTGAGAAAATTCACTAAACAACACAACTTCCCAAGAAAAGGGGGGTGTCCGCTCACAGCCACCATCCTGGTGGACAGGAAACACTCCTGCCCATCGCCAGCCCCATAGCCCAGAGCTGCCCCAGACAACCCAGTGTGACGGAAGTGCTTCAAATAACAGGCACACACCACAAAACTGGGCGTGGACATTAGCCTTCCCTGCAACCTCAGCTGAATGTCCCAGAGCTGGGAAGGGGGAGCAGTGTGAATTAACAGAGCCCCATTCAGCCATCATTTGAGCAGACTGGGAGCCTCCCAACACAGCCCAGCAGCCCAGAACTGCCCTGGGGGGACGGCACTCACCTGTGACATAGCACAGTCATCCCTCAACAGAGGACCCGGGGTGCACAGCCTGGAAGAGGGGCCCACTTGCAAGTCTCAGGAGCCATACGCCAATACCAAAGACTTGTGGGTCAGTGGCAGAGACAAACTGTGGCAGGACTGAACTGAAGGATTAGACTATTGCAGTAGCTTTAAAACTCTAGGATCATCAGGGAGATTTGATTGTTAGGGCCACCCCCCCTCCCCGACTGCCCAGAAACACGCCCCACATACAGGGCAGGCAACACCAACTACACACGCAAGCTTGGAACACCAATTGGGCCCCACAAGACTCACTCCCCCACTCACCAAAAAGGCTAAGCAGGGGAGATCTGGCTTGTGGAGAACAGGTGGCTCGTGGACGCCACCTGCTGGTTAGTTAGAGAAAGTGTACTCCACGAAGCTGTAGATCTGATAAATTAGAGATAAGGACTTCAACTGGTCTACAAACCCTAAAAGACCCCTATCAAGGACAGCAAATGCCACGAGGCCAAAAACAACAGAAAATTATAAAGCATATGAAAAAACCAGACGATATGGATAACCCAAGCCCAAGCACCCAAATCAAAAGACCAGAAGAGACACACCTAGAGCAGCTACTCAAAGAACTAAAGATGAACAATGAGACCCTAGTACGGGATATGAAGGAAATCAAGAAGACCCTAGAAGAGCATAAAGAAGACATTGCAAGACTAAATAAAAAAATGGATGATCTTATGGAAATTAAAGAAACTGTTGACCAAATTAAAAAGATTCTGGACACTCATAGTACAAGACTAGAGGAAGTTGAACAACGAATCAGTGACCTGGAAGATGACAGAATGGAAAATGAAAGCATAAAAGAAAGAATGGGGAAAAAAATTGAAAAACTCGAAATGGACCTCAGGGATATGATAGATAATATGAAACGTCCGAATATAAGACTCATTGGTGTCCCAGAAGGGGAAGAAAAGGGTAAAGGTCTAGGAAGAGTATTCAAAGAAATTGTTGGGGAAAACTTCCCAAATCTTCTAAACAACATAAATACACAAATCATAAATGCTCAGCGAACTCCAAATAGAATAAATCCAAAAAAACCCACTCCGAGACATATACTGATCACACTGTCAAACATAGAAGAGAAGGAGCAAGTTCTAAAAGCAGCAAGAGAAAAGCAATTCACCACATACAAAGGAAACAGCATAAGACTAAGTAGTGACTACTCAGCAGCCACCATGGAGGCGAGAAGGCAATGGCACGATATATTTAAAATTCTGAGAGAGAGGAATTTCCAGCCAAGAATACTTTATCCAGCAAAGCTCTCCTTCAAATTTGAGGGAGAGCTTAAATTTTTCACAGACAAAGAAATGCTGAGAGAATTTGCTAATAAGAGACCTGCCCTACTGGAGATACTAAAGGGAGCCCTACAGACAGAGAAACAAAGACAGGACAGAGAGACTTGGAGAAAGGTTCAGTACTAAAGAGATTCGGTATGGGTACAATAAAGGATATTAATAGAGAGAGGGAAAAATATGGCAAACATAATCCAAAGGATAAGATGGCCGATTCAAGAAATGCCTTCACGGTTTTAACGTTGAATGTAAATGGATTAAACTCCCCAATTAAAAGATATAGATTCGCAGAATGGATCAAAAAAAATGAACCATCAATATGTTGCATACAAGAGACTCATCTTAGACACAGGGACACAAAGAAATTGAAAGTGAAAGGATGGAAAAAAATATTTCATGCAAGCTACAGCCAAAAGAAAGCAGGTGTAGCAATATTAATCTCAGATAAAATAGACTTCAAATGCAGGGATGTTTTGAGAGACAAAGAAGGCCACTACATACTAATAAAAGGGGCAATTCAGCAAGAAGAAATAACAATCGTAAATGTCTATGCACCCAATCAAGGTGCCACAAAATACATGAGAGAAACATTGGCAAAACTAAAGGAAGCAATTGATGTTTCCACAATAATTGTGGGAGACTTCAACACATCACTCTCCCCTATAGATAGATCAACCAGACAGAAGACCAATAAGGAAATTGAAAACCTAAACAATCTGATAAATGAATTAGATTTAACAGACATCTACAGGACATTACATCCCAAATCACCAGGATACACATACTTTTCTAGTGCTCACGGAACTTTCTCCAGAATAGATCATATGCTGGGACATAAAACAAGCCTCAATAAATTTAAAAAGATTGAAATTATTCAAAGCACATTCTCTGACCACAATGGAATACAATTAGAAGTCAATAACCATCAGAGACTTAGAAAATTCACAAATACCTGGAGGTTAAACAACACACTCCTAAACAATCAGTGGGTTAAAGAAGAAATAGCAAGAGAAATTGCTAAATATATAGAGACGAATGAAAATGAGAATACAACATACCAAAACCTATGGGATGCAGCAAAAGCAGTGCTAAGGGGGAAATTTATAGCACTAAACGCATATATTAAAAAGGAAGAAAGAGCCAAAATCAAAGAACTAATGGATCAACTGAAGAAGCTAGAAAATGAACAGCAAACCAATCCTAAACCAAGTACAAGAAAAGAAATAACAAGGATTAAAGCAGAAATAAATGACATAGAGAACAAAAAAAACAATAGAAAGGATAAATATCACCAAAAGTTGGTTCTTTGAGAAGATCAACAAGATCGACAAGCCCCTAGCTAGACTGACAAAATCAAAAAGAGAGAAGACCCATATAAACAAAATAATGAATGAAAAAGGTGACATAACTGCAGATCCTGAAGAAATTAAAAAAATTATAAGAGGATATTATGAACAACTGTATGGCAACAAACTGGATAATGTAGAAGAAATGGACAATTTCCTGGAAACATATGAACAACCTAGACTGACCAGAGAAGAAATAGAAGACCTCAACCAACCCATCACAAGCAAAGAGATCCAATCAGTCATCAAAAATCTTCCCACAAATAAATGCCCAGGGCCAGATGGCTTCACAGGGGAATTCTACCAAACTTTCCAGAAAGAACTGACACCAATCTTACTCAAACTCTTTCAAAACATTGAAAAAAATGGAACACTACCTAACTCATTTTATGAAGCTAACATCAATCTAATACCAAAACCAGGCAAAGATGCTACAAAAAAGGAAAACTACCGGCCAATCTCCCTAATGAATATAGATGCAAAAATCCTCAACAAAATACTTGCAAATCGAATCCAAAGACACATTAAAAAAATCATACACCATGACCAAGTGGGGTTCATTCCAGGCATGCAAGGATGGTTCAACATCAGAAAAACAATCAATGTATTACAACACATTAAAAACTCGAAAGGGAAAAATCAATTGATCATCTCAATAGATGCTGAAAAAGCATTTGACAAAATCCAACATCCCTTTTTGATAAAAACACTTCAAAAGGTAGGAATTGAAGGAAACTTCCTCAACATGATAAAGAGCATATATGAAAAACCCACAGCCAGCATAGTACTCAATGGTGAGAGACTGAAAGCCTTCCCTCTAAGATCAGGAACAAGACAAGGATGCCCGCTGTCACCACTGTTATTCAACATTGTGCTGGAAGTGCTAGCCAGGGCAATCCGGCAAGACAAAGAAATAAAAGGCATCCAAATTGGAAAAGAAGAAGTAAAACTGTCATTGTTTGCAGATGATATGATCTTATATCTAGAAAACCCTGAGAAATCAACGATACACCTACTAGAGCTAATAAACAAATTTAGCAAAGTAGCGGGATACAAGATTAATGCACATAAGTCAGTAATGTTTCTATATGCTAGAAATGAACAAACTGAAGAGACACTCAAGAAAAAGATACCATTTTCAATAGCAACTAAAAAAATCAAGTACCTAGGAATCAACTTAACCAAAGATGTAAAAGACCTATACAAAGAAAACTACATAACTCTACTAAAAGAAATAGAAGGGGACCTTAAAAGATGGAAAAATATTCCATGTTCATGGATAGGAAGGCTAAATGTCATTAAGATGTCAATTCTACCCAAACTCATCTACAGATTCAATGCAATCCCAATCAAAATTCCAACAACCTACTTTGCAGACTTGGAAAAGCTAGTTATCAAATTTATTTGGAAAGGGAAGATGCCTCGAATTGCTAAAGACACTCTAAAAAAGAAAAACGAAGTGGGAGGACTTACACTCCCTGACTTTGAAGCTTATTATAAAGCCACAGTTGCCAAGACAGCATGGTACTGGCACAAAGATAGACATATAGATGAATGGAATCGAATTGAGAATTCAGAGATAGACCCTCAGATCTATGGCCGACTGATCTTTGATAAGGCCCCCAAAGTCACCGAACTGAGCCATAATGGTCTTTTCAACAAATGGGGCTGGGAGAGTTGGATATCCATATCCAAAAGAATGAAAGAGGACCCCTACCTCACCCCCTACACAAAAATTAACTCAAAATGGACCAAAGATCTCAATATAAAAGAAAGTACCATAAAACTCCTAGAAGATAATGTAGGAAAACATCTTCAAGACCTTGTATTAGGAGGCCACTTCCTAGACTTTACACCCAAAGCACAAGCAACAAAAGAGAAAATAGATAAATGGGAACTCCTCAAGCTTAGAAGTTTCTGCACCTCAAAGGAATTTCTCAAAAAGGTAAAGAGGCAGCCAACTCAATGGGAAAAAATTTTTGGAAACCATGTATCTGACAAAAGACTGATATCTTGCATATACAAAGAAATCCTACAACTCAATGACAATAGTACAGACAGCCCAATTATAAAATGGGCAAAAGATATGAAAAGACAGTTCTCTGAAGAGGAAATACAAATGGCCAAGAAACACATGAAAAAATGTTCAGCTTCACTAGCTATTAGAGAGATGCAAATTAAGACCACAATGAGATACCATCTAACACCGGTTAGAATGGCTGCCATTAAACAAACAGGAAACTACAAATGCTGGAGGGGATGTGGAGAAATTGGAACTATTATTCATTGTTGGTGGGACTGTATAATGGTTCAGCCACTCTGGAAGTCAGTCTGGCAGTTCCTTAGAAAACTAGATATAGAGCTACCATTCGATCCAGCGATTGCACTTCTCGGTATATACCCGGAAGATCGGAAAGCAGTGACACGAACAGATATCTGCACGCCAATGTTCATAGCAGCATTAGTCACAATTGCCAAGAGATGGAAACAACCCAAATGTCCTTCAACAGATGAGTGGATAAATAAAATGTGGTATATACACACGATGGAATACTACGCGGCAGTAAGAAGGAACGATCTGGTGAAACATATGACAACATGGATGAACCTTGAAGACATAATGCTGAGCGAAATAAGCCAGGCACAAAAAGAGAAATATTATATGCTACCACTAATGTGAACTTTGAAAAATGTAAAACAAATGGTTTATAATGTAGAATGTAGGGGAACTAGCAGTAGAGAGCAATTAAGGAAGGGGGAACAATAATCCAGGAAGAACAGATAAGCTATTTAACGTTCTGGGGATGCCCAGAAATGACTATGGTCTGTTAATTTCTGATGGTTGTAGTAGGAACAAGTTCACTGAAATGTTGCTATATTATGTAACTTTCTTGGGGTAAAGTAGGAACATGTTGGAAGTTAAGCAGTTATCTTAGGTTAGTTGTCTTTTTCTTACTCCCTTGCTATGGTCTTTTTGAAATGCTCTTTTATTGTATGTTTGTTTTCTTTTTAACTTTTTTTTTCATATAGGTGATTTGAAAAAAGAAGGGAAAGTTAAAAAAAAAAAAAAAAAAAAAAAAAAAAGATGTAGTGCCCCCTTGAGGAGCCTGTGGAGAATGCAGGGGTATTTGCCTACCCCACCTCCATGGTTGCTAACATGACCACAGACATAGGGGACTGGTGGTTTGATGGGTTGAGCCCTCTACCATAAGTTTTACCCTTGGGAAGACGGTTGCTGCAAAGGAGAGGCTAGGCCTCCCTATATTTGTGCCTAAGAGTCTCCTCCTGAATGCCTCTTTGTTGCTCAGATGTGGCCCTCTCTCTCTGGCTAAGCCAACTTGAAAGGTGAAATCACTGCCCTCCCCCCTACGTGGGATCAGACACCCAGGGAAGTGAATCTCCCTGGCAACGTGGAATATGTCTCCCAGGGAGGAATGTAGACCTGGCACCGTGGGACGGAGAACATCTTCTTGACCAAAAGGGGGATGTGAAAGGAAATGAAATAAGCTTCAGTGGCAGAGAGATTCCAAAAGGAGCCGAGAGGTCACTCTGGTGGGCACTCTTATGCACAGTTTAGACAACCCTTTTTAGGTTCTAAAGAATTGGGGTAGCTGGTGGTGGATACCTGAAACTATCAAACTACAACCCAGAACCCATGAATCTCGAAGACAGTTGTATAAAAATGTAGCTTATGAGGGGTGACAATGGGATTGGGAAAGCCATAAGGACCAAACACCACTTTGTCTAGTTTATGGATGGATGTGTAGAAAAGTAGGGGAAGGAAACAAACAGACAAAGGTACCCAGTGTTCTTTTTTACTTCAATTGCTCTTTTTCACTCTAATTATGAATGTACAACTATGTAATGGTACTGTAAACAATCGAAAGTACAATTTGTTTTGTAAAAAAAAAAAAAAAAGATTTGGGGACCCACGAGAAAGCTGTATTAATCAAACGCATATCTTAACTCTGGTGGACTGTAAACCTCATCCCCAACCCCACAACCATCTTACCAGCTGTTTTTGGAAGTCTGTGGGATAAGGGCACTCTTGAGTTCCTGGATGGGGCATCTGGAATAGACCTTTCTCTAGTATCAGTGATAAAGCTAGGTGACATCTCTAAAAAAAAAAAAAAAAAAAAAATGCATATAACTTTTTAGAGAAAAGTACATTCTAAAATGTTAAAATGGCTACCTTTGGAGAGGAGAGTGTAATTAGGAGTTAAAGCATACTGTTTTACTTACAGATTGTAAAAATTTTTACCATCAGCATGTATTACTTGTATAATTAATATTTGAAAGAGAAATGCAATGCATAACAAAGGAATATAAGAGATGTAGAAAAATTGACATTGAGTGTAATACTTTAATAAGGTGCAACGTAAAAAGAAAGTAATCTAAGAAGTTATATAAAATAATAATTTTTACTATTAACACCCCTTATGCACCCCTTTTCACATTTTGTCTGCTTATATAATTTGATATGTAAGAGAAACAAATTTAAAACTTTAGTTAAATGAACTAACTTATGGAACCAAGTGTTTTTCCTAAATTGTAAAAATTTTACAAATTTTAAAATTAAGTTTTTTTCTGAGTTTGGAACTTTTTCGTTTTCTCTAGTTGATCTTGTTTAAATGATAGACTTACATGACATACAGTGAATCCAGATTCATGGTTTTTCACTATGAAAGTTTAGATTAGAATCTGTTTTTCATTAACACTCATTTTATTTAATCAAACATTCCCTTCTACCTGCACTATCTAATATCTGAAAGGTTTAGATTGTTTAGCTCATGTTAACAAAATGATGGATTTTATTAAAAGTAAGTTATTTGTGAAAAAAAAAAAAAAATCCCTAAGACTTCTATTTGTCTTCTAATAAATGCTGCCATGTCTTTGCCCCAAATCCGTTTAGGAAAAACTGAGAGTCATGGATTTAATCTATGTAAGAACCCAGCCACTTAAAGTGCTGTGCGCACTAAGGAGGCAACACGACGGAGTAGAAATAGTGTGTATTTTACAGTGAAAGATCTAGGTTCAACTTGGCTTCCTAGCAGTGTAAACATGAGCAAGTTATTGCAGACTCTCAGGCTCCATGTGTAGGTAAAATGAGACTCATGAGAATAATTACCTCATAGGTTCAGTGAGCAGATTGGTAAATGGAATACTAAAGCAGACCCAAGGTCCACGTTCTGAAAAAACAGTCTCTGAGGAAAAATTACTTCTAAAGGTTTTTGTTTTGTTTTTGAGTTTTCAGTACTTTTCTGGTGGAGTTGATTTGGAAAGGCAGGCTAGTCTGAGTGAAGTGGAAAGACCTTTGAGTTCAGACAAACCTGGGTTTAAATCTGGGCTTTGCCACTTTTTTGCTGTGTGATCATAGGAAAGCCACCTCATCTTTCTGAACCTCAATTTCTTCAACTGTAAAATGGGAACAACACTACTAAGGTCATTATGAGAACTAAATAAAATAATATATATAAAGTTCCCACCTATGCATGGTAGATGGTCAGCATCTATATTTGTACAGTTGCTTCTGCTGTTCTTTTCATGATCATCATCATTTGTGGCATGGGGACCATTTAATGCGACAGAGAAATGACTCCAGTGAAAATGCTTGAACAGTTTTTTTGTTCTTTCTTATGCACATGTCTGTTATTTTGCAAAAGGTTACAGAAATATACCCAAGTGTCACTATTTCTATTGAAGGCCTTTAGGAAGGGGTTATTGCAAGTGAGGGAGTATCATGTCTAGGTTAAGTATGTTGGTAGCACATAATTTGATTTTGTATGTCTGATGTTTGCCTGTTTTTCAGTGCTTTTATTAGCTTATTCTGTCTTCCTAGATTATAAGCTCCTTGATTCAAAGACCATGTCTTCTTTTTTGAAGAAGTTTCTCACAAAGTCTAATATTTTGTTTTCCAGTTACAACGATGTGTTGCTACCAAGAAAGATTTTCCAAAAGTAGTAGTAGATTTTTAAGGTATTGAGGGAATGGGAGCGTTTGTTTACAGCAGGATGTATTTAGCATTGTGCCTGGGATTTAATAGACTGTTAATGGACATTAGTTGCTCCTGATTCCAAGCCCCATGAGATGTTAAGTTTGGATGTATTCCCCAGATTTCGTGTCAAAAAAAAAAGAAAGCCAAGTCTGTTTTGTCTCTCCTTAGCTTCTAAGAATATCCTGAAACTTTAGTAATGAAGGCAACAACACTTTTCATTGCTTGGGCGAAAAAGGATTGATCTTAAAAGTAATACCCATTGCTTTTTGTCCACCATGCCAACGCAGTTCACTAATGAAGCAGCAGAGAGTCACATGAGTTAGTGGTTAAATAGATGACCCATTGAAGTTATTGCACTGGGTTATTTCTCTGAAGTTTGCTTAACTAAGAGTATTTGCAGCACATACAGGTCTCCTAAAGATCTTGTTAAAAGGCAGATTCTGATTCAGCAGGTCTAGAGTGGGACTGGGGATTCTGCATTTTGGTTGGTGGGCTCCCAGGTCTTGCTCTCCTCCGAGTAGCAAGGCTGAAGGCCATGCGTGGAGGATGGGTGGGGTTCTGTGGTGGCCTCTGTTCCTCCTCACCAGTCTGAGTCAAAGTGTTTCTTTCTTATCCGTTCAGGTTTGGTCGCTGGCTACTGTAGCTACAGATCTTTGCCTTGGTCCAAAATCTGACCCAGATTTGGAAACACCCTGGGCTCGACATCCTTTTGGGCGACAGCTGCTGGAGTCCCTGTAGGTTTTGAGAGCTAAAAGTGGGGAAATGAATAATGTAAATTTTAGGTCTCTAAACACTTTAAAATATGATACTGCTGAAGAGGAAGGTGTGGAGGCCTAAAGAATGTGAGGAAGATGTGAGAACTTTGCTTTTAGTGAGGAAATAATTTCTGTGCAGAACTAACTTCTTGTGGTGGAAGGAACTTCATAATATTTGTCATTTAAAACAAGGATTCAAGACCTGTCAGACTGATGTGACCTTTAGAGACTTATGCTTTAATTCATAAGTTCCATCAGTCTGAACACTGGAATTTGACCTCTTAAGACAGTAAATTTCTTCATGAGTACCATAGGGGTGAATCCTGAGAATTTATTAGAGAATATATTTGGCTTTCATGTTTGCCAAAGGCCATGATGCTTTCACCTTGTTAAGCGATTTATGTCATATAATCCACCATTGTCAGTTTGCTTAAAACACTGAATTTGTGTTCAGTTCATTACACTGAAATATGGCAGACTGGAAATATACAAAATAATGTACAACTATCTCCATAATAGTGAGGCCCTCTGCTTCCATTAGGCTTCCTTGGAGCTTGCTTTACTTACTTGTTGAGGCTAGACCTGGGATAAGGGCTTATTCCATCACAAAGGCAAAGTTCTTCTGATCCCTACCTCACATTCCAGTATAGTGGTTCTGAAAGGAGCAAAGGGACTAGAAGGTAAAAATATCCTTTGTTATTATGTAATAGCTCTGACATAATACTACCTCTGGATTCTATTGACTATTCTCCTCACCTTGCTGGTACAGTGTTTTCTGTCCACTTTCACATAGCTTTAGGTTATGTGAATGAAGTATATAGGAACCCCCCAAAAAGCAATGTGATTCTTCCTTGGAGTTTGGGGATACTGAGAGAGCATGTAATACATCATTTAGTTTTACTTCAGTCAACTTAATTCTTGGAGAAGCTACATTACATTTGAATCCTTGCCTCCTCCAGCCTGAAGATTTCAGATGGGTTATCTAGGTCATTTGTAATACTTTGATATATTTTATTCCTAAACAAATTGAGCTAGACTCAAAATAGGTCAAACCACTTGCTCTAAAGAAGCCCCAGTTCTTTTTTTTTAATACAATTTTACTGAGGTATATTCACACATCATACAATCCATCCGAAATATATAATCAGTGGCTCACTGTATCATCACTTAGTTGTGCATGCATCACCATGATCAATTTTAGAACATTTTCATTACTTCAGAAAAAGAAATAAAAATAAACAAGAACACCCAAAATATCCTATACCCCTTATCCCACCCATTCTTTCGTTTTTTAAACAGCCATACACACCATACAATCCATTCTAAGTATACAATCAGTGGCTCTTGGTATAATCACATAGTTAAGCATTCAGCACCATTGTCAATATGAGAACATTCTCATTTCTTCCAAAAAGAAAAAAGAAAAATCCCTAAATCCCCCTGTTATTGACGTTTAGCTTTGGTATAGTGCCTTTGTTGCAATTAATGAAAGAATATTACAGTGTTACTGTTAACCATAGATCTTAATTTGCATTAATTATATTTCTCCCATGTACCGCCCTATTATCAACATCTTGTAATAGTGACATACGTTTATTCTAGTTCATGTAAGAACTTTCTTATATTTTTACAATTAACCACATTGTTGTCCAATCTAGGTTTCACTAAGTTATACAGTCCCAGTTTTTATCCTCTAGCTTTCCTTCTGGTCACATACAAAGACCCTAGCCTTCCTCTTTCAACCATACTCACACTCAACTTTATTAATTACACTTACAGTATTGGGCTACCATCACACAATATTGTGCTATCCATTTCCAAACATTTATAGTCAACCTTATAATACATTCTGTATTCCTTAAGCATCACTTGCCCAATCTCTGCCCTCTTTCTCTCTCCTGATAATCTATGCTCTTAAATTTAACTCTCAGGGTTTGCTCATTATAGTTTAGTGAAAACATACAACATTTGTCCTTTTGTTTCTGTCTTATTTCACTCAACAGAATGTCCTCAAGGTTCATTCATGTTGCATTCATCACAACTTCACACCTTCCCGCAGCAGCACAATATTCCATCATATGTGTACATCACACTTCACCCCTCCACTCAGTTGATGGACCCTTGGGCTGCCTCCATCCATTAGCAATCATGAATAATGCCTCCATAAACATCAGTGTGCAAATGTCTGATCGTGTCCCTGCTTTCAGTTCTTCTGAGTATATGCTAGTAATGGGATTGTTGGATCATATAGCCCCAGTTGTTGACAGAAATTTTGAAGCAGAATTAAGCCTCCCTTCCTTGCTCTATGGTAATAACCTGCCAGGATTCTCACAGTTGTCCTTCTTTGATTCCTTATCTTGATTTGGTTTCTTTCCTCTCATCTTTTTCTTCAGGTTGGCTCATTACTGTCGACTTCGGGATGTTCAGACATTGGCTATGCTTTGCAGTGTGTTTGAAGCCCAGTCTAGGCCTCAGGGTACATCAAACCCCTTTGGGCCCTTTCTTAACCGTTCTTCCAATCTTGTGGTGTCCCATAGTCGATATGTAAGTTTATGTTTTTCTGGTTTGTGTCTGATTTTTCTTAAGTGTAAAATTCCATGTGGAATGGTACTTTGATGCTACACCTGTTCATTCTTCTCTTCCCATCTATAGCCTAGTTTTACTTCCTCTGGTTCCTGCTCAAGTATGTCAGACCCAGGGCTCAACACTGGTGGCTGGAACATAGGTTGGTATGGAAATGCCCTAACCTGTTCTTGATTTTTTTGTACTATAAAAGCTGTGTATGAGTCATTAATGTGTGATCTTTAGCTAATGAATATTCTCCATGTTTTTCCTTGCTTTCCATTTCTCTTTCAACTTAGTATAATAGGGCTACTATTGCCAGTAAGGCCTGGGCTTAATGTTTGAACAGGCCAATTTCTTATAGATCATCAAACCTTGCTGGGTTATCTTTTCATCTTGTAACCTCAAGACACTGATAATGGGATTTCCCACTATTCACCCCCAAAAACATAACCCTTATCTAGTTTCCCTTTCACAAGCCCCTTCCATGATCATCTACACTTCCGATTATCTCCCTCTTTCAGTGTAGAGAAATAAGACTGGGCCTAACTCCAGCTGGCCCAAAAGGTCTGTTTATTGAGTAGATGTATTTTTGTCTTCTGGGTTTTTAAAATTTCTTTTTTTAAATTGATCTTATTTTACTCAATAGTTAGAGTAATACATGCCTAGAGAAGAAAAAAAAGTATTAGAGAAGAAAATAACGTCTCATAACACTTTCTTTCAATCTCTGGTCATTCTGTATATGTGATTTTTATGTTTTTTTTTTTTTTTTAATCTTTTCAGAAGCATTTTCTCATGGTGTTTAAAGTCTTTTTAAATAGAGACTGCATAATATTCCACTGTGTCAGTATTACTATAATTTGCTTAATCATGTGTGTGCTTAATTACAAGGATACCTTAATAATAAATACCTAAACAAAAAGGTAAGGCTAGGAAAGAGTTCTCTTTAGTTTTATTTCTCAGGGCTTTCAGCTTAGCTTAACTTTTCTTCCAGGGGATAAATTAGACACATACTGCATTATGAGAGTTTTCAGATATCTTATATGCTTTCTCTGATTTCCATCTTCCATTCCCAATTGATTTTCTTCAGCGGGAAGAGAGGCAGAACATATATCTTCACCCTGGGGAGAGTCTTCACCAGAAGAAATACGCTTTGGGAGTCTGACCTACAGTGATCCTCGTGAGCGAGAACGTGACCAGCATGATAAAAACAAAAGGTAGCTAGAATCCCAGAGGAGAGCTGCAATTTCATAGCTCTCAGACTCAAAGTCAGGAATCTTGCTTTAAGAAAGGTATATTAAATGCCATTTGGTATTGAACTTGTTTTTTCTTAAAAAAAAATTGACAGGAACTTTTTAAAATTTTATCTAGGCTTCTGGACCCTGCCAACACCCAGCAATTTGATGACTTTAAGAAATGCTATGGAGAAATCCTCTATCGCTGGGGCCTGAGAGAGAAACGAGCTGAAGTGCTAAAGTTTATTTCCTGTCCCCCTGATCCTCACAAAGGGATTGGTGAATATGAATTTCTTTTCTTTTTGCTATCTGAAAGGTCCTATCATTTAACTTGTTCACAACATAAGACATGGAATGAAATCGTAGCTCCTTTCTCATTTAGAAGCAGAAATTTCTGAAGCATACTGAGTTTATTCCATGCTTCTGAAAATGCTTGCATTTTATAACAAAACTCAATTTATATTGTAACAGAAATAGTTTTATTTCTGAGTATACAGTACAGAGAAGTAGCAAAATTTATTCATTCCTTCAACTAATGTGTATCAGGTTCCTCTTAGGCACTAGGCACTGCCCCTTGTGGACTCATAACTTAGTGGGGGAAAACAATTAAATAAATACAATTTGTAATAAATATTAGTGGGCAAACGAGGATGTTGGGACAGGGAGAGTAGGGAGAGAGTTTTGGAAGATGTGTTGAGGTGTCTAGGTAGTCCTCTCCGAGGAAGTGATGTTTAGCCAACAGCTAAAGGGTAAGAGGGAACAGCCACTGGGAGAAATAACCAGTGAAGGAAGTCCAGAGTGGTGAGAACACAGTGAATGAGAAGAGTGATATAAAATTAGATTGCAGGGATAATTAGACAGGGACCTGTAAGTCGAGGTAAATAATTTGGATTTTATTCCAAGTCCAGTGGAAAGCTATGAAAGGACATTAAGAAGGCAAGTGGCATGACCTAGTTGACATCTTATGAGGATTACTTTAGCTGTTATGTGAAGAAAGGATTAGAGGAGGGCAGAAGTAGGAGGAAGACCAATTTTTAAAGGCAGTTACAGTAGTTGTTGCTGACAGGGCGGCGTAGGAATGACACACAGACACAAAGTTAAGAATTAAGGGCGCAGGGGGCCCACTGCATCTCGTGCTAAGTGGACAATAATGCCTCTGTGCTCCAGCTATTTATTTCAGAAGATAAGGGAGTATATGCTAAATGTCCTCAGGCACAGGAGAGCCCACCAGACACCTATGTTTACATCCTGTTGCATATCAGAAGGAACAATCTAGGTTTAGGACAATGGTAAACGTTGTCGTGGTAGTCACAAGACACATATCTTTACAGGGCGTGCCTGCACGGCATTCCATGCAGGCCTGCGGCTTAGCATTCCAAGCCACCACCCTAGATACGGCTCAGGCAACATGGAAGACTCAGTTTCCCACAAGTAGTCAGAGAAATTATGACAGTATCATCCGAGTATGGTATTGATGGAGACGAGGAGAGATGGATGGATTCAAAATATATTTTAGAGGTAGGCTCAACATGACTTGCTAATATATTGAATGTGAGAGTGAGGGAAAGAGACGAAGCTTGGGTGATTCCTAGGTTTCCAGCTTGAGCAGCTGGATAGATGGCGGTGTCATGTTCTGAGATGAAGAAGACTGTGGAAGAAAATCTGTGCGTTCAATTTGGGACACTTGGAGATGTGTGTAGGATATTCGGACTAGAGAAGTCATGTAGGCAGTCAGATGTGAGCCTGGAGTTCAAAGGAGACACTGAGGCCAGATCTATAAATTTGGGAATCTTCAGAATATGGATATATTCAAACTGTGAGAATGGGTGCATTTACTGTGGGGGTGGCGTGTGGTGGTGGGAGTAGGGGCAATGGTGTTGGGAAGGAGAGCTTGTATCCTGGAAGAATATCCAGAAACATAAACTCAGAATGAGAGACCAGTGAGTTTTTAGGAAAAGCAAGACTGGTGATAAGAAAGAAGTTGAGAAGAGATGGTTTTTAAAGGGTGGAGTGAAAATGGAAGACTGCCAAAGATAGTAGACTGAACAGACATTAATTTCATCCCTCTCCCCAGATCCACCATAATGGCTATAGAGAGCTTTCCTAAAAAGACCTGACTGTACAAGAAGTAATATTAGCAATAAAATTTGGGACCTGAGAATCAGATAGTATGGTGGTAGCTAATATTATAGGACCTGAGTAATATGAACTGGCAGTCAGAAAAATAAGATACAATTGTACAGCCCACAAATGGCTCATGAATTAGTAATACCAGGAACCTCTGGAAGTGGCATGAAGATGAGATTAAAAACAGGAGTATTGTTTAACAACTTTTTTAGGATCCCCACAGCCCTTTTCCTGGTTTGCAGAGCAGGTCATTACCCCTCCTCTAACCCAAACAGAAAACTGGGAAGTTATTCTCTGAAGAATGTCAGTGCATTTCAGATTGAAAGGGCCCACCATGTACATAGCCTAATGTGCCGGTTTGAATGTATTGTATCCCCCAAATGCCATTATCTTTGTGGTCTTGTGGGACAGACGTTTTGGTGCTGGTTAGATTTGCTTGGAATGTGCCCCACCCAGCTGTGGGTGGTGACTTTGGTGGGATACTCCCATGGAGGTGTGACCCCACCCATTCGGGGTGGGCCTTGAATCAGTGGAGCCATATAAACGTGCTGACTCAAAGAGACTGAACGGAGTGCAGCTGTGAGTGACGTTTTGAAGAAGAGCAAGCTTGCTAGAGAGGAATGTCCTGGGAGAAAGCCATTTTGAAACCAGAACTTTGGAGCAGACGCCAGACACATGCCTTCCCAGCTAACAGAGGTTTTCCGGACGCCATTTGCCATCCTCCGGTGAAGGTACCTGATTACTGATGTGTTACCTTGGACACTTTATGGCCTTAAGACTATAACTGTATAGTCAAATAAACCCCCTTTTTATAAAAGCCTATCCATCTCTGGTGTTTTGCTTCTGCAGCATTAGCAAACTAGAACACCTAATGAATGAAGAGACCAGGGGTAAAAAGAAGATTCTAGAAGCTTCCAGAGAGAGAACGCAGATCACATACAAAGGATAAAGACTGTGAATGGCTTCACAGTTTTCAGGAACAATACTGGAAACTAGATGACAATGAAGCAGTGCCTTCTAAATTCTCAAGAAAATTATTTCTGACCTAGAATTCTGTACCCAAATTATCAATCAGGTATAAAAGTAAGCCTTCAGCTATCTAAGGAGGAGGAATACATTCAATCCAGCAAAGAGTGGAGTAAGAATGGTGGTAAAAAGAGGTCTATATGACAGACCTAGAGATAGACCAGTCCAGACTGGAATGGGTTAGCAGGCTGCAGTAGTGATGTCCCCAAGGAGAGAAAATTCAAAAAATACCTAGTATATTTCAGTATTCTATGTATTTATAGAATATTTGGATATTTGAGGGAGACTTTGGAGATGAATTATCAATAAGTACTTAGCAAACTAAGCACATAAAAAGAACATGACTGGAGAGGCGGGGCAAGATGGAAGACTGGTGAGCTGTATGTTTTAGTTACTCCTCCAGGAAAGTAGGTAGAAAGCCAGGAACTGCATGGACTGGACACCACACAGCAATCTGTCTTTGGGCATACTTCATACAACACTCATGAAAATGTCGAACTGCTGAGATCAGCGAAATCTGTAAGTTTTTGCGGCCAGGGGACCCGCGCCCCTCCCTGCCAGGCTCAGTCCTGTGGGAGGAGGGGCTGTCAGCTCCGGGAAGGAGAAGGGAGAACTGCAGTGGCTGCTCTTATCGGAAACTCATTCTACTGATCCAGACTCCAACCATAGATAGACAGAGACCAGACACCAGAGAATCTGTGAGCAGCCAGCCCAGCAGAGAGGAGACAGGCATAGAAAAAAAAAAACAACACGAAAAACTCCAAAATAAAAGCACAGGATTTTTAGAGTTCTGGTGAACACAGAAAGGGGAAGGGCGGAGCTCAGGCCCTAAGGCGCATATGCAAATCCCGAAGAAAAGCTGATCTCTCTGCCCTGTGGACCTTTCCTTAATGGCCCTGGTTGCTTTGTCTATTAGCATTTCAATAACCCATTAGATCTCTGAGGAGGGCCCTGTTTTTTTTTTTTTTTTTTTTAATCCTTTTTTCTTTTTCTAAAACAATTACTCTAAGAAGCCCAATACAGAAAGCTTCAAAGACTTGCAATTTGGGCACGTCAAGTCAAGAGCAGAACTAAGAGAGCTCTGAGACAAAAGGCAATAATCCAGTGGCTGAGAAAATTCACTAAACACCACAACTTCCCAAGAAAAGGGGGGTGTCCGCTCACAGCCATCATCCTGGTGGACAGGAAACACTCCTGCCCATCGCCAGCCCCATAGCCCAGAGCTGCCCCAGACAACCCAGTGTGACGGAAGGGCTTCAAATAACAGGCACACACCACAAAACTGGCGTGGACATTAGCCTTCCCTGCAACCTCAGCGGATTGTCCCAGAGTTGGGAAGGTGGAGCAGTGTGAATTAACAAAGCCCCATTCAGCCATCATTTGAGCAGACTGGGAGCCTCCCTACACAGCCCAGCAGCCCAGAACTGCCCTGAGGGGACGGCACTCACCTGTGACATAGCACAGTCATCCCTCAACAGGGGACCCGGGGTGCACAGCCTGGAAGAGGGGCCCACTTGCAAGTCTCAGGAGCCATACGCCAATACCAAGGACTTGTGGGTCAGTGGCAGAGACAAACTGTGGCAGGACTGAACTGAAGGATTAGACTATTGCACCAGCTTTAAAACTCTAGGATCCCCAGGGAGAATTGATTGTTAGGGCCACCCCCCCTCCCCGACTGCCCAGAAACACGCCCCATATACAGGGCAGGCAACACCAACTACACACGCAAGCTTGGTACACCAATTGGGCCCCACAAGACTCACTCCCCCACTCACCAAAAACGCTAAGCAGGGGAGAACTGGCCTGTGAAGAACAGGTGGCTCGTGGACGCCACCTGCTGGTTAGTTAGAGAAAGTGTACTCCACGAAGCTGTAGATCTGATAAATTAGAGATAAGGACTTCAATAGGTCTACAAACCCTAAAAGAACCCTATCAAGTTCAGCAAATGCCACGAGGCCAAAAACAACAGAAAATTATAAAGCATATGAAAAAAACAGACGATATGGATAACCCAAGCCCAAGCACCCAAATCAAAAGACCAGAAGAGACACAGCACCTAGAGCAGCTACTCAAAGAACTAAAGATGAACAATGAGACCATAGTACGGGATATGAAGGAAATCAAGAAGACTCTAGAAGAGCATAAAGAAGACATTGCAAGACTAAATAAAAAAATGGATGATCTTATGGAAATTAAAGAAACTGTTGACCAAATTAAAAAGATTCTGGACACTCATAGTACAAGACTAGAGGAAGTTGAACAACGAATCAGTGACCTGGAAGATGACAGAATGGAAAATGAAAGCATAAAAGAAAGAATGGGGAAAAAAATTGAAAAAATCGAAATGGACCTCAGGGATATGATAGATAATATGAAACGTCCAAATATAAGACTCATTGGTGTCCCAGAAGGGGAAGAAAAGGGTAAAGGTCTAGGAAGAGTATTCAAAGAAATTGTTGGGGAAAACTTCCCAAATCTTCTAAACAACATAAATACACAAATCATAAATGCTCAGCGAACTCCAAATAGAATAAATCCAAATAAACCCACTCCAAGACATATACTGATCACACTGTCAAACACAGAAGAGAAGGAGCAAGTTCTGAAAGCAGCAAGAGAAAAGCAATTCACCACATACAAAGGAAACAGCATAAGACTAAGTAGTGACTACTCAGCAGCCACCATGGGGGCAAGAAGGCAGTGGCACGATATATTTAAAATTCTGAGTGAGAAAAATTTCCAGCCAAGAATACTTTATCCAGCAAAGCTCTCCTTCAAATTTGAGGGACAGCTTAAATTTTTCACAGACAAACAAATGCTGAGAGAATTTGCTAACAAGAGACCTGCCCTACTGGAGATACTAAAGGGAGCCCTACAGACAGAGAAACAAAGAAAGGACAGAGAGACTTGGAGAAAGGTTCAGTACTAAAGAGATTCGGTATGGGTACAATAAAGGATATTAATAGAGAGAGGGGAAAAATATGGCAAACATAAACCAAAGGATAAGATGGCTGATTCAAGAAATGCCTTCACGGTTATAACGTTGAATGTAAATGGATTAAACTCCCCAATTAAAAGATACAGATTCGCAGAATGGATAAAAAAAAATGAACCATCAATATGTTGCATACAAGAGACTCATCTTAGACACAGGGACACAAAGAAACTGAAAGTGAAAGGATGGAAAAAAATATTTCATGCAAGCTACAGCCAAAAGAAAGCAGGTGTAGCAATATTAATCTCAGATAAAATAGACTTCAAATGCAGGGATGTTTTGAGAGACAAAGAAGGCCACTACATACTAATAAAAGGGGCAATTCAGCAAGAAGAAATAACAATCGTAAATGTCTATGCACCCAATCAAGGTGCCACAAAATACACGAGAGAAACACTGGCAAAACTAAAGGAAGCAATTGATGTTTCCACAATAATTGTGGGAGACTTCAACACATCACTCTCTCCTATAGATAGATCAACCAGACAGAAGACCAATAAGGAAATTGAAAACCGAAACAATCTGATAAATGAATTAGATTTAACAGACATATACGGGACATTACATCCCAAATCACCAGGATACACATACTTTTCTAGTGCTCACGGAACTTTCTCCAGAATAGATCATATGCTGGGACATAAAACAAGCCTCAATAAATTTAAAAAGATTGAAATTATTCAAAGCACATTCTCTGACCACAATGGAATACAATTAGAAGTCAATAACCATCAGAGACTTAGAAAATTCACAAATACCTGGAGGTTAAACAACACACTCCTCAACAATCAGTGGGTTAAAGAAGAAATAGCAAGAGAAATTGCTAAATATATAGAGACGAATGAAAATGAGAACACAACATACCAAAACCTATGGGATGCAGCGAAAGCAGTGCTGAGGGGGAAATTTATAGCACTAAACGCATATATTAAAAAGGAAGAAAGAGCCAAAATCAAAGAACTAATGGATCAACTGAAGAAGCTAGAAAATGAACAGCAAACCAATCCTAAACCAAGTAGAAGAAAAGAAATAACAAGGATTAAAGCAGAAATAAATGACATAGAGAACAAAAAAACAATAGAGAGGATAAATATCACCAAAAGTTGGTTCTTTGAGAAGATCAACAAGATTGACAAGCCCCTAGCTAGACTGACAAAATCAAAAAGAGAGAAGACCCATATAAACAAAATAATGAATGAAAAAGGTGACATAACTGCAGATCCTGAAGAAATTAAAAAAATTATAAGAGGATATTATGAACAACTGTATGGCAATAAGCTGGACAATGTAGAAGAAATGGACAATTTCCTGGAAACATATGAACAACCTAGACTGACCAGAGAAGAAATAGAAGAACTCAACCAACCCATCACAAGCAAAGAGATCCAATCAGTCATCAAAAATCTTCCCACAAATAAATGCCCAGGGCCAGATGGCTTCACAGGGGAATTCTACCAAACTTTCCAGAAAGAACTGACACCAATCTTACTGAAACTCTTTCAAAACATTGAAGAAAATGGAACACTACCTAACTCATTTTATGAAGCTAACATCAATCTAATACCAAAACCAGGCAAAGATGCTACAAAAAAGGAAAACTACCGGCCAATCTCCCTAATGAATATAGATGCAAAAATCCTCAACAAAATACTTGCAATTCGAATCCAAAGACACATTAAAAAAATCATACACGATGACCAAGTGGGGTTCATTCCAGGCATGCAAGGATGGTTCAACATAAGAAAAACAATCATTGTATTACAACACATTAAAAACTCGAAAGGGAAAAATCAATTGATCATCTCAATAGATGCTGAAAAAGCATTTGACAAAATCCAACATCCCTTTTTGATAAAAACACTTCAAAAGGTAGGAATTGAAGGAAACTTCCTCAACATGATAAAGAGCATATATGAAAAACCCACAGCCAGCATAGTACTCAATGGTGAGAGACTGAAAGCCTTCCCTCTAAGATCAGGAACAAGACAAGGATGCCCGCTGTCACCACTGTTATTCAACATTGTGCTGGAAGTGCTAGCCAGGGCAATCCGGCAAGACAAAGAAATAAAAGGCATCCAAATTGGAAAAGAAGAAGTAGAACTGTCATTGTTTGCAGACGATATGATCTTATATCTAGAAAACCCTGAGAAATCGACGATACAGCTACTAGAGCTAATAAACAACTTTAGCAAAGTAGCGGGATACAAGGTTAATGCACATAAGTCAGTAATGTTTCTATATGCTAGGAATGAACAAACTGAAGAGACACTCAAGAAAAAGATACCATTTTCAATAGCAACTAAAAAAATCAAGTACCTAGGAATAAACTTAACCAAAGATGTAAAAGACCTATACAAAGAAAACTGCATAACTCTACTAAAAGAAATAGAAGGGGACATTAAAAGATGGAAAAATATTCCATGTTCATGGATAGGAAGGCTAAATGTCATTAAGATGTCAATTCTACCCAAACTCATCTACAGATTCAATGCAATCCCAATCAAAATTCCAACAACCTACTTTGCAGACTTGGAAAAGCTAGTTATCAAATTTATTTGGAAAGGGAAGATGCCTCGAATTGCTAAAGACACTCTAAAAAAGAAAAACGAAGTGGGAGGACTTACACTCCCTGACTTTGAAGCTTATTATAAAGCCACAGTTGCCAAAACAGCATGGTACTGGCACAAAGATAGACATATAGATCAATGGAATCGAATTGAGAATTCAGAGATAGACCCTCAGATCTATGGCCGACTGATCTTTGATAAGGCCCCCAAAGTCACTGAACTGAGCCATAATGGTCTTTTCAACAAATGGGGCTGGGAGAGTTGGATATCCATATCCAAAAGAATGAAAGAGGACCCCTACCTCACCCCCTACACAAAAATTAACTCAAAATGGACCAAAGATCTCAATATAAAAGAAAGTACCATAAAACTCCTAGAAGATAATGTAGGAAAACATCTTCAAGACCTTGTATTAGGCGGCCACTTCCTAGACTTTACACCCAAAGCACAAGCAACAAAAGAGAAAATAGATAAATGGGAACTCCTCAAGCTTAGAAGTTTCTGCACCTCAAAGGAATTTCTCAAAAAGGTAAAGAGGCAGCCAACTCAATGGGAAAAAATTTTTGGAAACCATGTATCTGACAAAAGACTGATATCTTGCATATACAAAGAAATCCTACAACTCAATGACAATAGTACAGACAGCCCAATTATAAAATGGGCAAAAGATATGAAAAGACAGTTCTCTGAAGAGGAAATACAAATGGCCAAGAAACACATGAAAAAATGTTCAGCTTCACTAGCTATTAGAGAGATGCAAATTAAAACCACAATGAGATACCATCTAACACCGGTTAGAATGGCTGCCATTAAACAAACAGGAAACTACAAATGCTGGAGGGGATGTGGAGAAATTGAAACTCTTATTCACTGTTGGTGGGACTGTATAATGGTTCAGCCACTCTGGAAGTCAGTCTGGCAGTTCCTTAGAAAACTAGATATAGAGCTACCATTCGATCCGGCGATTGCACTTCTCGGTATATACCCGGAAGATCGGAAAGCAGTGACACGAACAGATATCTGCACGCCAATGTTCATAGCAGCATTATTCACAATTGCCAAGAGATGGAAACAACCCAAATGTCCTTCAACAGATGAGTGGATAAATAAAATGTGGTATATACACACGATGGAATACTACGCGTCAGTAAGAAGGAACGATCTCGTGAAACATATGACAACATAGATGAACCTTGAAGACATAATGCTGAGTGAAATAAGCCAGGCACAAAAAGAGAAATATTATATGCTACCACTAATGTGAACTTTGAAAAATGTAAAACAAATGGTTTATAATGTAGAATGTAGGGGAACTAGCAGTAGAGAGTAATTAAGGAAGGGGGAACAATAATCCAAGAAGAACAGATAAGCTTTTTAACGTTCTGGGGATGCCCAGAAATGACTATGGTCTGTTAATTTCTGATGGATATAGTAGGAACAAGTTCACAGAAAGGTTGCTATATTATGTAACTTTCTTGGGGTAAAGTAGGAACATGTTGGAAGTTAAGCAGTTATCTTAGGTTAGTTGTCTTTTTCTTACTCCCTTGTTATGGTCTCTTTGAAATGTTCTTTTATTGTATGTTTGTTTTCTTTTTAACTTTTTTTTTCATACAGTTGATTTAAAAAAGAAGGGAAAGTTAAAAAAAAAAAAGAAAGAAAGAAAAACAAGGAAAAAAAAATGATGTAGTGCCCCCTTGAGGAGCCTGTGGAGAATGCAGGGGTATTCGCCTACCCCACCTCCATGGTTGCTAACGTGACCACAGACATAGGGGACTGGTGGTTTGATGGGTTGAGCCCTCTACCATAAGTTTTACCCTTGGGAAGACGGTTACTGCAAAGGAGAGGCTAGGCCTCCCTATATTTGTGCCTAAGAGTCTCCTCCTGAATGCCTCTTTGTTGCTCAGATGTGGCCCTCTCTCTCTGGCTAAGCCAACTTGAAAGGTGAAATCACTGCCCTCCCCCCTATGTGGGATCAGACACCCAGGGGAGTGAATCTCCCTGGCAACGTGGAATATGACTCCCGGGGAGGAATGTAGACCCGGCATCGTGGGACGGAGAACATCTTCTTGACCAAAAGGGGGATGTGAAAGGAAATGAAATAAGCTTCAGTGGCAGAGAGATTCCAAAAGGAGCCGAGAGGTCACTCTGGTGGGCACTCTTACGCACACTTTAGACAACCCTTTTTAGGTTCTAAAGAATTGGGGTAGCTGGTGGTGGATACCTGAAACTATCAAACTACAACCCAGAACCCATGAATCTCAAAGACAGATGTATAAAAATGTAGCTTATGAGGGGTGACAATGGGATTGGGAAAGCCATAAGGACCACACTCCACTTTGTCTAGTTTATGGATGGATGAGTAGAAAAATAGGGGAAGGAAACAAACAGACAAAGGTACCCAGTGTTCTTTTTTACTTCAATTGCTCTTTTTCACTCTAATTATTATTCTTGTTATTTTTGTGTGTGTGCTAATGAAGGTGTCAGGGATTGATTTAGGTGATGAATGTACAACTATGTAATGGTACTGTAAACAATCGAAAGTACGATTTGTTTTGTATGACTGCGTGGTATGTGAATATATCTCAATAAAATGATTAAAAAAAATTTAAAAAAATTAAAAAAAAAAAAAACTGCATTTAATGAGTTAAGGAGCATAAAGCTGGTTTAAGTAGTTAGACGTTAGCCCTGTCACTCTGGATAATATTTGTACGGAAATTTCCTCACTGCAGACCAAAGTTAAGTTAAAACCTAAATGACTGACTGGCTGGGCTGAGATAACAAAACCCAGAAAGAAGGGGGAACTAGAGACAAACAGAAATAATAAAAGAAAAAAATCACAGACACTATGGATGGTAGTGATGGGGTAAATGTACCAGTCATGGAAGTCTAGGAACATTCCTACTGGGAGTTACTGTGAAAACTTTTTGTCCCAAAGGTTAAGGAAAATTATTTTGGGATGTAGGCTCTAGGACCTTGCAATTCATGTTATATCTAGTATTGAGAATGGGTCAAAATATATATTTTTTCATTGCACACTAAAATCAAATGAGTCCTTGAAGCAGAAATGTAATACTTTTATATACATCGTCCTTCAAATCAAATTTTTCCTGTATCAGTAGTTAAGCCAAAGAAACACATGCCCAACTTCTTTATTCTTTATTTTTCTACCTCAATTGATGTATTCTTCCCTACAGGCAAATGTTCATGTCATCATTTAGGTTTGGCAAGCAATTGTATGTTTTTGGTTCCTTATGATTCGAGTTCCTTTTAAATTGTTTTGTTTTGGATTTGATAAAACTCCAAACACATTTTTCTTGGAGCATTTTCCCTCTAAGATGAAGTCTATTGTAACACAGATTTTTTTTAACACAAACATCAAAAAATTTTGATTTTGGAATGTGGAAAATGTTAGGAAGTGTATTAAAATAAGATGGGTGGTAGAATCATACCTCTAAGTGAACAAAGGAAAACAGGGCATATTACACTGTGTTATCTCAGAAATGGGAGATGTGTGTCACATGTCAGTGATAGTACTGACACAGAAAAAAAAAAAAAAGAACATGACTGTTTCTAACCCTAGGAAAAACAAAAGATGCAAGAAATGAAAAGTAATTATAGTGCATAGTACATAATATAAGGTTCACAGTACATGGTTTAGCTTGAATAATACTTACTTAGATAAATAATGTAAAATCTGAATTCTAGTGCAACCAAAATGATAACAGAACTATATGGGGAAGATAAAGGGACAAGTGTTCTATGTGTGTGGCAAAAAGGGTGGTTTGGGGGAGATCAGGGGAGTGAGAGAGCTTCCACTGTGGAAAGTCAGTAGATAATGCTTACATATGAAAATTAAGAAATAGCTTTCTGAATATGTTATTTAGAGATGGGGTGAAAACAAATGAAGCAGTTAAATGAATTGGAAAGTTTCCCTTTGGGGAATAGTGAGGAGGTACGGGGGTGAGGGGAGAGCTGGTTGTTGTAATAAGCTTTATGAAGCCATTTGACTCTTTAAATTATGTGTCCTTATAGTTTCTGTTTTAAAAAGTAAATAAACCAGAGTAAGATACATATTTTGATATTGAATAATGAGGATTAATATGGATTATTTTGGTGTGTGTACTTGAAGAAATGTAAAGACACAAAGTGCTATTTGGGCAATATATTTTTCAGATCAACTTAAATGCATGAAGGCATTTCAGGGAGAGATTAGTGATAGCCTGGGAACAATTTGTCTTTTAGAATTAGTTTTCAGGGAAATATATGAATCACAGAGATATGTAGCTTTTGTATGAATCCATCAATCAGCTAAACCCTTACTGACATCTGTTATTACACAGAAATGCTGGATTTTGTGGGATATACAAGGAAATCTAAGGTATGGTCTCTGGGGTTAAGAAGGCTATAACCCAATCAGAGTTAAGATATAAATATAATTGATATTCAAGAATGAATAATATGTCCTAATACTAATAAAAATAGCATCAGGAGATTAAAAAGGGGGGTGGGATGTGTAAGGAAGAGTCATACAAAAAACATTAGGAAAGCTATTTTTATTTGCACAGTTTTATAAAATAGTCCAGACTTTGGAAAAATTGGACTTTCCAAAATCAGGGCAAAACAAGTACTGAAAGAAAAAGACTTCAGGGTTACCAAGGTTGCAGTTAGTCTTTTCATGGGGGAAAATCAGCAGTTCCTCACGTGATTGCCCCATCTGCCAGAATCGTCACATATCTGCAGACAGGTTTACATAGCAAATTTGAGGGATAAATTTATTTTCATTTGGGAGTTAGGTATTTTTAGAAAGGGCTTAAGGTTTCATTTATTTTGAGAGTTAATGCTAGTCAAGGGTATTCTTTAAAAAAAGAAAGAATCCCAGGCTATAAGATGATTTTTGTTTTTGCTTTTTTCTAATTGTGGTATATGATGTGCTTTGTCATTGTGGTGGTAGAGCAAGGTGGGTGCTATCCTTTCTCAGTCCCTCCTTAGGGGGCAATTCCTGCCCCTGAGATGTGGTTTAGGTCATCTAATTTTATTCAGCAATTTTCTGATTCAGTTTATTAATTTAATGTTTTGTTTATTTGGCTTTTTTTTTCACATGTGTATAATTGGTGATGTTGATTAATACATGTGCCAGTTTGGATGTCTTATGTCCCCCAGGAAAAGCCATATTCTTTGATGCAATCTTGTGGGGCAGACATATTAGTGTTGATTAGATTGGAATCCTTTTGAAAGTTTCCATAGAGATGTGACCCACCCAACTGTAAGTGATAACTCTGATGAGATAATTTCCATGGAGGTGTGGCCCACCCATTCAGTGTGGGCCTTGATTACTGGAGCACTATATAAGCTCAGACAGAAGGAGCAAGCTTGCTATAGCCAAGAGGGACACTTTGAAGAACGCATTGGAACTGACAGAGGAGTTTCAGCTTACAGAGACAGTTTGGAGACGGCCTTTGAAAGCAGACTTTTGCTCCGGAGAAGCTAAGAAAGGACAAATGCCCCACGAGCAACTAAAAGTGACATTTTTGAGGAGCTGAAGCCTAGAAAGGAACGTCCTGGGAAAAAGCCATTTTGAAACCAAAACTTGGAGCAGACGCCAGCCACATGCCTTCCCAGCTAACAGAGGTTTTCCGGATGCCATCGGCCATCCTTCAGTGAAGGTACCCAATTGTTGATGACTTACCTTGGACACTTTATGGCCTTAAGACTGTAACTGTGTAACCAAATAAACCCCCTTTTGTAAAAAACAGTCCATTTCTGGTGTTTTACATTCCAGCAGCATTAGCAAACTAGAACAATACACGGAAATCTTGTGTGGTTAACCAAACTAGAGCCCTACGATACTAAGATTTTAGCATTAACTTCTGTCTATAGGTTTCTTCAAGTTTCTGGAATCATAATGTAATCGTTCTCTGTGCCAGAAATATTTTTATTGTGCTGATTAGTTTGTCTATTGGGAACCAAGAATGATCCACTTCTCCTCTACCTGGTTTCACCTGCAAAACCTCTACCTGTAGTAGTTGTCCTCCTTCCCAGTGAGCCCCAAGTTTGTCAGTGGTCCTGGCCTGTCAGGAAATGACATTGTTTACTTCCTGTAAGGCTGGTATTTCCCAAGCCAAAGAAGTTTCTGGAGAGGACTTTGTAGACTTCATACCTATGTATGATGGATTCTCCTTAGTAATAGCTTATCATAGCCAATTAAATGAGACTTGAATTTAAATGTGACATTTGACATGTCCTTGTTATAAATTTGATTTATCCACATGTATCCTGATAAGGAGGACCGATTCTTGTTGAATTTGTGTGAATACTTACTTTGTCAGGAAAAGAGAAGTTACTTTGTATGACACTTAACTGTAGTTTCAAGTAGTTTGCAGAGAAAGCTAATCAGTATGTGTTGTTTCTTATGGAATTATTGGCCTAAAGTTTTCCTGATGATTTATGACCTCACAGTCCATATTAAGATCATTTTTAAATTTTTCCTTAGAATTCTGAGAGGGTAATTGGAGCAAGATGCTATTTAAAGAGTGTTTTGTTGTAATTTATGTAAGTATAACCTGTTAAATTGAAGAGTAATGATGGAGCAAGAAGTAAGAAAAGGTGTTTTCTCAGAGGTCTGTTAGAAAATAGACCATTAACCATGATTAAATTTTTCATTAGTTTTATTCAGGCCTTGGTAAGTAAGTCTTATTCTAATTAACCTAGGTTATTTAGCCCTCTCCTTTCACTAAAGTTATCTGCTTCTGGATTGAAGAGTCCTGGGAATCCCATAGCCTTCCCACAATCTGTCAAGTGTCAGTGCCTCATTTAGGGGATGTCAGCATCTTCTGTAGATCTAGGACCCAGGAGTCTCTTCAGTCTAGTGTCAGTATGAAGATGCTCGTGACAGTTCTTGAAAGAGGTTTTATTTTGATGTTTCTTCTAGAAGTTTCTATTGCTGACCTACAGTTTATAGCAGGGGACTTCAGGCAAGTGAGGAGAAAGCAGAAATCTCCTGTTGGACAGTAAAGCTAAATGGCTCTGGTTAATTTATTATAATAAGTAACAATATTAGATTGGGGTGGAGTCTTCTACTTAGTTATATACGTAATCATTTCATTAGGATTTAGTTTGTGATTACCCTGAGAGTAAAACATTATGAACAGTGTGGACATTGCCAAATCTCCAGAGCCTTTTAATTCATCCCATAAAATGTTAGTTATGGTTGTAGCCAAATGAAAAAGAATATTTTAAAACCTAAAAACATTATAAAAGTCAGTTTGTGACACATTTGCCAGTCCTTGTAAAAAAAACAAGAGAATCCTTTTATCCATATTGAATGGTGCACAGTTGTTGAAAGAATTTCATATTAACAACCTTGTACTTATAAACAGTTAACCTAGAGAGTTTGAAATTCTCTTTATTATCTGTCAATACTTCTCATATTAGGATTCAATAAATATAAGAACTCTCACAATAGTGTTGAGCTAATTAAACCAAACATTCCCCATTATTTCTAGCATCTCTCCTTCTATAAAGTGAGGGAACAAATTTTTAGTGTTGCCCAATGGTCATCTGGAAAATCCCAAAGATATTTAAAATGTAAAAGATGTTCCGTGAGAGCTCTGCTACTCTGAATTTGGGGCCTGAAATTGGGAAAAGGCAATTTCAAAAAGAATTGCTAGATGTGGTTTTTCTTTAGGTGACTAGTTTACAACTAGGTTGTAGCTTAATATACTGAGATAATCTGATCATTTTTCTATTTAGGTTTAATTTAAGCAGCAGAAAATTTCTCATTTCATGTTTTATGCACCCATTTTGTTTTGTCATCTAAGACGTGCCCTTATTTTTATCATTTGATCTTGAATTATTAAGTAGATTGTTAAAATAAATGATGTTTTGCCACCCTTAAAAAAAAAAAAAAGAATTGCTAGAGATTTATAAGCATAAGTCATAAGTACATAAAGACAAGAAATAATTGCAGACTTGGTTCAGAATGACAATATTTAAAATAAACCCAAGAGCAAATAATAATTATTGTGATCGTTAGACTTTTCAGAAGTAGACTTTTGCTTAACATAATTCAAACGTATGACCAAAATCATCAAAAGTTAGCCAGTTCTCAAGTGAGATTATTTTGGTGCTTTCAAGAGCCTCTGTTTTCCAGGCACAGAATAACTTTTCTCTTTCTTGTTTACAGATCAATTTTCTTTTGAACTATTGCTTTTTTCTTCTCTATGGTTTATAAGATTTTTTTAAGTCTTAAAATACCTTAACACACACACATATACACATACAAAGAACAACAAATTTAAAGTTTTTAACTTTATTTTTAAATATACCACCCTTATCAGCACATTAAACAAGACAGAATGTGTACCTCATTGATTGACCATCTTAATAAAACTATAGCATTTCCCTTGATGAACAAACAAAGCATATCAGTTATCTGAATACAGATTCTTACCTCTTTGCGAATAGTACTAGTTTGCAGTTTGTATCTAGTATAGTCTTAACCACCCATATTAATTACAGCTCTTAACAGAAGTTAAGGGCTCTTCCCTCAGACACAAAGAAAATCTAGGGCTGTCTGTCACGTGCAAGTGCCTCTAGCAGACCATCAAGGAAATTCTAAAGATAGTTGCAGTGGAAAAGATACCTTGACAGCTTTATTACTGAGCACATTGTACATCTTATTTCTCCTAAAGTGGTAAAAATAAGCATTTACACAAGCATGGCCCAAAGGTGTCTGCATATCCTTTGTAACCTGTCACCTAATGGCCAGCTTCTAATGTATAACAGTAAGAGGTAAGGGAGAAACATAAAATTATGCTTAGTGACTGAGTGTTTTTGTGTTCTCTGTCTTTAAGAATTTAGCTCCACTTAGAAATTGTCCAGATATGCAAAGATTATTCATGAATTAATTAAATGAAATAGTAGTTCGAGGTCTTAAAGTTAATGAGGATCTTGGACATACTATCAAGAAACATAATTACTAATTGTTCTACTATGCTAATGCTGCCCGAATGCAAAACACCAGAAATGGATCACCTTTTATAAAGGGGGTTTATTTGGTTACACAGTTACAGTCTTAAGGCCATAAAGTGTCCAAGGTAAATCATCAACAAATGGGTACCTTCACTAGAGGATGGCCGATGGTGTCCGGAAAACCTCTGTTAGCTGGGAAGGCACGTGGCTGGCATCTACTCCAAGTTCTGGTTTCAAAATAGCTTTCTCCGAAGACGTTTCTCTCTAGGCCACAGCACCTCATCAAAATGTCACTCTCAATTGCTCTTAGGGCATTTGTCCTCTCTTAGCTTCTCTGCAGCAAGAGTCTGCTTTCAACAGCCGTCTTCAAACTGTCTCTCATCTGTACCTTCTGTGCATTCTTCAAAGTGTCCCTCTTGGCTGTAGCTCCTCTTCAAAATGTCACTCTCAGCTGCACTGCAAAATGTCACTCACAGCTGCACTGAATTCCTTCTGTTTGTCAGCTCAGTTATATGGCTCCAGTGATTTAATTTAGACCCACCCTGAATGGGTGGGGTAACACCTCCATGGAAATTATCCAGTTAGAGTCATCACCCACAGTTGGGTGGGGCACATCTCCACAGAAACACTCAAAGGATTACGATCTAATCAACACTGATACGTCTGCCCACACAAGATTACATCAAAGAAAATGGTGTTTTGGGGGACATAATACATTCAAACTGGCATATTCCACCCCCTGGACCCCAAAATGACATGATCTTTCCATATACAAAATACATTCATCCCACAACAATATCACAGAAACTGAAATCATTTCAGTAACAATAGTTAGGTACAAGATCCCATCAAAATCAATTATAGACATGGTCAGTCCTAAAGCATAATTCTCCTTTAGCTGTGGATCTGTGAACTTAGAACAAGTTATGTGCTTCCAGTATACAAAGGAGGGACATTCATAGGATAAACATTCCCATTGCCATAAGGAGAAACAGTAAGGAAAACAGGGTGAAAAGGACCAAAACAGTCCTAAAACCCGCAGGACAAACTCCATTAGATTTCAAAGTCTGAGAGTCATTAACAGAATGATGTTGCGGCTTTGGGGCTTGAGAGAGCCGGAGTCTAACCCTTCCTAAGGGCCTTTGTGGCAGCTCTTTTCTCTCCAAACGCTGAAGTGAGTGTTTCAACATATCCACACATTGGGGAGACCACCTTCTCAGCCCCACCCTCCTCAAACATCGGGGCAGCACCCGGATTCTCTTCCATCTCCGGGGCACACACTCAACCCCTTCAGAACAGTGGGGTAGCAGCCAGGCTCTCCCCAGTCCCCTGGGAATGTGCTCCACCCTCTTTGAGGCCTGAGGTGGCAACACCTTTCCTGAACATCGAGGTGAAAGCCCACCCTTGACCTCTGGGGCAGACTCACCCTTTCCATGCTTGTGGGCCTCTCCACTCTCCCAGCCTGAGATCTCTTAACTCCAGACCTCAACCTCCATGGCTCTGTCTTTGAAGGAATTTTTCCTTCAATTTTTTCCTTGTCTGTCTCCTCCAGTCTCGACCGGCAGCGGCTCTGTTGGTGAAGAGCTCGCAAAAATTCTGTTGGCTTCGCATGAAGCACACAGGGGTCAAAGCCATCAGACAATAGGACTTTCTACAAATTCTTTCTGGATAACTCCGTCTCCAATCTTGGCTTGTACTGAAATGGCCATCGGGTTCCAAGTTTGGTTAAATCCTCACATTGGGCTATAACTTCTGGAGTTCCACTCTCTGGAAGTCCAGAGTTTTTCAGGCCATCAATTTCTGTTCTTTGAAACCAAGAGTTCATTTCTCAGCTTATCTCTGTCCTCTCGTATTTTACTATAAGCTGCAAGTAAAAGCCAGGCTACTTCTATATTTTTCTTGGAGATCTCATCAACTAAATATTCCAGTTCATTGCTTTCAAATTCTGCCTTCCACCCAACAACAGGACTCAATTTTGCCAAATTCTCTGCCACTTTAAAACAAGGATTGCCTTCCTTCCAGTTTGCAACATCACATTCATCAGAATATATCTTTAGAGTCCATATTTCCACAGTCTCTTCAAAGCAGTTTAGGCCTTTTCTATCAAGCTTCTCACAATTCTTCCAGAATCTTCCCCTTATCCATTTAAAAAGCCATTCCAACATGTTTTGTATTTGCAAACTCAGCAGCACCAGCACCCCACTTCCAGTACCAAAATCTGTTCCAGTTTGCTAATGCTGCCGAATGCAAAACACCAGAAATGGATCACCTTTTATAAAGGGGTTTATTTGGTTACACAGTTACAGTCTTAAGGCCATAAAGTGTCCAAGGTAAGTCATCAACAAATGGGTACCTTCACTGGAGGATGGCCGATGGCGTCCGGAAAACCTCTGTTAGCTGGGAAGGCACGTGGCTGGCGTCTGCTCCAAGTTCTGGTTTCAAAATAGCTTTCTCCCAGGACGTTTCTTTCTAGGCCACAGCTCCTCTTCAAAATGTCACTCTCAATTGCTCTTGGGGCATTTGTCCTCTCTTAGTTTCTCTGCAGCAAGAGTCTGCTTTCAACAGCCGTCTTCAGACTATCTCTCATCTGTAGCTTCTGTGCGTTCTTCGGAGTGTCCCTCTTGGCTATAGCGCCTCTTCAAAATGTCACTCACAGTTGCACTGAATTCCTTCTGTTTGTCAGCTCATTTATATGGCTCCAGTGATTTAATTTAGACCCATCCTGAATGGGTAGGGTAGCACCTCCATGGAAATTATCCAATCACAGTCATCACCCACAGTTGGGTGGGGCGCATCTCCACAGAAACACTCAAAGAATTACAATCTAATCAACACTGATACATCTGCCCACACAAGATTACATCAAAGAAAATGGCATTTTGGGGGACATAATACATTCAAACTGGCACACTAATGATATGAGTTTTTTAGAGAGATGATATTTTAATAATTTACCCAGATGGATATGGAGAATAATTAGGTTTTCATTTACAGTGTAATCTAGAGTGCAAAAGAACAAACCCTTTAAAACAAAATATTGTTATAATTCAATTTATTTGAACATACACTTTTTACATTCTCATAATTTTAAATATCAAATGGAACTAATATCTAACCAGTAACACCATTAAGGAAATTTAAGCTTAAACTAATTAGGCATTTCATGAGAAAATAAACCTAAGTCTTACATAATATAAAATGTTAATGCTTAGAGGGAGAAGACATAGCAGGCTGTTAAACCAAAATTAACAATCCAATCTAATTTATCTTAGGATTTACCTTAACTCGGACTATCATATAATTTTTTCCTTAGTTATAGTGTATTAAACATTTTTATTGGTACATTTTTGCAAGTACAATTATCATAAAGCAGAGGGACTGGCTCCTGTAGAAAAAAGCACTCCCTCTGTTGAAACAGATGGAAGGAGAAGGGGAGCAAAGATAGGTAGATGTAAAGATCTGTGGTGTAAAGATGAAGGGCATCTGTTTTCTCAGGGAAGTGAGATGAGGGGCCATCAGGTGAGAGGGGAGTGACGAGACGTGGGAGGAGTTTGCAGAAAGTGGAGGGGTGTAAGTAGTCACTGGGGGATGGAAGACAAACAATCCCACTGCTGTGCAGTGCAGTATCCTTCGCCGTCGGTGAATTTGAAGGGAAACGCACAGCTCCAAGGTGGGCCTTCCTTCTGGACACTCCACTTCTTGGTGGAGACACGGAGTGGGGAGGTGATAGGGTGGAGGTTTTGCCACGTGGAACAGTGGAGGGAGAGAAGGGCAAAGGAGTTGAGGATATTTGCAAAAAAGTGATTATGAAATTGGTCTGTGGAATTCAGGCCAGCCAGAGAGGAAACTGCTGCCAGAAAGGGGCTGATGGACAGTCTGAACATGAGTTAAGATGAGGACGGTGATAACCTGAAAGGCCATATGTGCAAAGTGTACGCAGTATAGATTTTGAGGACCCCAGGGATCATGCCAAGAGTTGGGGTAGCAGGAAAATTTGAGAACCAGGCCTTCAGTGAAAGGGGTGTGCATGTGTGTTGAACAGTGTCAGTAGATGACAGCAGAAAAAAGGTGAGAGGCTGGTAAAGCCAGGTAGTGTTAGCCTCAAAAGGAAAGGTAGTGGTCTTGCGGCAGCAATGGGCACAGCATCCACCCCTCCTCCTGCCCCTGTCAGGGCCTCCAGATGAAGCAGTGCCCTTAGGCGGCAGCCAGAATTGAGTTGAGGTCAGATGGTGAAGGAAACATACAGAGAAGAGTGTACAGAGCCTGTGGGAAAGTTTGCATTTTGGGTGGCCCAATGGAAGGATTGGGCAGGGAGGAGAAAGGATAAGAAATTTAAATTAGAGATATGCAGAGGAGAGAGGGAAGAGAGAAGGGGGAGATATGGTGGGTCACAGGGGAGGCCAGGACTCAGGGTGGTAACAAGCACGCTGGGTGGGATGGGTGGATGGACGATGGGGTCAGCCCTCACGGTCTCCTCCAGGAAGCCTGGAAACAGTTCCAACATGGTGGCCCTGCTGGCTCCCCTCTGGGGCAGAGAAGCACGGTGGCATCCTGACATGATCCATCTTTGGTTGCTCAGTCAGTTAGTAGGCAGGTGTTAAAAAGGGCCAGCTGTAGACGTTGTACACCCCTTGAGCTCTCACCTGAAATGTTGACTTAATTGTTCAGTTCTTTCCGCAAACGTTTAAGCGCCTTCTGTATGTCAGGCCCCAGGCCAGCTATTGAAGGTGGGAAGGGGAATGAGATGCAGTCACCACTTAGGGTGGATGCCAGGGTTTCCACACAGGGACTCAGAGAGCCAGGCACCCACTGCACCCCCTGCCCACACCTGCCACTTCATTGGGAGCAGCTGCTCTTTAAAACGCTTGTCTAGATTTTAGCAGAAGGGGTTCTTCTGCTCTAAAAAGTTTGAAAGTTATTGATCTAATACAATCCTGTAGAATCCAAAGATGACTACATCCTAAATCTTTCTTGCCTAACAATGCCCAGTTTCCTTTTTCAGAACTAAACTTATTGTTTCTCTTTTCTTTGGCTGTCTCCAACTGCTTCCAGAGTTCGGCGTGTACTGCAGCCATTGCCGGAGCGAGGTCCGTGGCACGCAGTGTGCCATCTGCAAAGGCTTCACATTTCAGTGTGCCATCTGCCATGTGGCCGTGCGTGGCTCGTCCAATTTCTGCTTGACCTGTGGACACGGGGGACATACCAGCCACATGATGGAGTGGTTTCGGACCCAGGAGGTGTGTCCTACAGGGTGCGGGTGCCACTGCCTGCTCGAAAGCACCTTCTGAACTTACAGACCCTGGGAGTTGTTGGAAATTCCATAGGGCCCCATGAATGCCACGAGAGAGGCTCCCGGCCATCCCTGACCAGACTGGAGTGTGGTTCCCCAGAGAATGCTGCAGCGTTGGTGTTCTCAAGCCTCTGCCCTCTCTTCTGTGTACCATGGCTGGCAGTGGACATCGCTGTAGGGAGGTCGAGGCACCGTGTCATGGGTCATGTGCGTCAGCTAAGCTAGCAGGTTAGAGGTTATGTTGGAGAAAAGCACACCCCTCCAGAGCCAGGGCTAACCTGAAACCACTGTACAGCATCCTATGCTGGTTCCGATACCAAAGTCAGATACAAAGGAGTCTTCTGTGCCAAAGGACAGCAGATAATAATTTAACCGACAAGTGGCTCAATGATGTCAGTAGCTTTGGAGGTTGGTACATTTAATGAGCTGATGGGCAGTGGCCTTTTAAAATGATACTTAAATTATAAATATGTTATACTTAAGGATGCTTAAGATATATTTTGTACTTATTTCCCCTCCATCTGCTCCCCCTTGGCTAATAAAATTCTAATAGTTGTTTTTAAAAAAGAGAGGAAAAAAGGAACAGAGAAAGTTAAACATTTTAGTGAATGACTTCTAATCGAAGTTAGCTATTTTGGACCAAAGTCATTAGTCATGTTTTCAAAGGAAATGTTGATTTACTTTTGTCATCTAACAGAAGAAAGTAAAATTTGACATTTAAGTTTCTTTCCAACCCCAGTAGTCTTATAATTATTTTTTTTAGCAAAAGGAAGATGAGATTGCATCACAATGCTGATATAAAAGTCTCCTCTTGCCTGTGTGCAGGTTGGCTGGGTTCCAGTAAGTACCTTTCACTCTTCATTTGGGCTCCTCCAAAAACTTTTGCCTGGTGTTTATTTTTGTTCCAAATGGTTGTGACTCATGGGTCCACCAGTTCTTCAGAATAATTCTCAATTCTTCACATTTTATATGTACCAGGGAAGAGAATTTGATATTTCGTTTGAAATTTCTATTGCCTAGAATTTTACAATTCCAAATTGATTAAGGAATATAATTTTATGTCATATTATTTTGTGATATTATGCCCCAAAATATGAGAGTGTTATACATCATCATGTTTCAGACTACGGGTCAGGACCCATTAATGTATTGGAAATCAATTTAGTGGATAAAAGCCAGCATTCAAAAAAATGAAATGAATAAAAGAGAAATTATTAGAATGTACCATGCATGCATAGTTATGGTAAAATTGTTTTTATGTAACTTGTTTACGAATGTGTACGCACACACTTGCAAGTATGTATACTGGATCACACTGTAAATTCATTTATTAATGAAGGTTGTATTCAAAAACATTTTCAAAATACTGTTTTTTTTGTTTTGTTTTGTTTTGGGTCTCTCTTTTTTTTTAATTCAGTTTTATTGAGATATATTTGCATACCATACAGCCATCCATGGTGTACAATCAGCTGTTCACAGTACCATCATATAGTTGTGCATTCATCACCCCAATCTATTTTTGAACATTTTACTTATACCAGAAAGAAACAGAATAAGAATAAAAAATAAAAGTAAAAAAGAACACCCAAATCATCCCCCCATCCTGCCCTATTTTTCATTTAGTTTTTGTCCCCATTTTTCTACTCATCCATCCATACACTGGATAAAGGGAGTGCGATCCACAAGGTTTTCACAATCACACTGTCACCCCTTGTAATCTACATTATTATACAATCATCTTCAAGAGTCAAGGCTACTGGGTTGGAGTTTGATGGTTTCAGGTATTTCTTCTTGTATTCCAGTACATTAAAACCTAAAAAGTGAAGAATGTCTGCCAGAGTGACCTCTTGACTCCATTTGAAATCTCTCAGCCACTGAAGCTTTATTTCATTTCATTTTGCATCCCCTTTTGGTCAAGAAGATGTTCTCAGTTCCATGATGCCGGATCCAGATTCATCGCCGGGAGTCATATCCTGCATTGCCAGGGAGATTTACACCCCTGGGGTCAGGTCCCACGTAGCGGGGAGGGCAGTGAGTTCACCTGCCGAGGTGGCTCAGTTAGAGAGAGAGGGCCACATCTGAGCAACAAAGAGGTACTCGGGGAGACTCTTAGGCACAATTATAAGCAGGTTTAGCCTCTTCTTTGCAGTAATGAGCTTCATAGCAGCAAGCTCCAAGACGGAGGGCTCAGCATATCAAGCTGTCAGTCCCCATTGTCAAAACACTGTTTTAAATGATTATGCCTTGTTCCCTGTATTACTGGTTGTGAAACACTGACACAAAGAAGAGCTGTAAAAGGCTTAACCCGGGGCTCTGAGTTCAGATGCCAGCCCCTCAGCAGAGTGAGTGTAATAACCAGGTGCAACCAGGGGCACTGGGGAGGCTAATAGAGGAGAGAGGTCCGGGAATTTGAATTTGTTACACTGTGCTTTTCACTTCTTTTTCTTGTAAAGGCTACTGTTATGGTGATCACAGAAGAGATTGAATAATTTACATAGAGATAAAGGACCTGTTGTCTTCTTCAGTGAAATCACATCCCTTGCAGAGAACAGTCTTTTCCTGTTCCTGCTCAAGCTAATGTAAAATCTGTCCTTTTCTGTCCCCATCAAGAATGAGATATTTTTATTGTTTTGGTTTATTTTCATAGGAGTCTTGTCTAATAAAACTGAAAATTATTTAAATTGCCTATAATAATAATGGGTTTTAAGAAATTTAAAGTTTAAAATGTTGCATAATGTTTTCTTTCAATATGCAAATTCCTTTTGAATTTGCAAGAAGCCAGAACAAGTCTAATATTTGAAAAAATCCATATTTGGTGCTAGCCATGGTTGATAATCTTTCCACCTCAGAATAGTAGATTATTATAGGCAGTGAAGACATTTTTTTTTAACTTGAAAAAGAAAAAAATATATACAAACTTTGTTCCCAACTACCTTTGAACTTGATAATGCCATGTATATAGAATCAATAGTGTTTAAAATTTACTTTTTTTAAGATTTCATCTAATATAAAAATGCATTCGGTCTGAAGAAGCTAAGTTTTCATACTGGGAGCACCTATCATTGAGTGATTCCTTAGGTGGTTGACAGAATTCAGCAGAAAGCAGTTTCCTTTTAATTGGTTTAATATGATGCAGCAGGAACGTGAGGGAAAGACGAGTCATTTATTTTGTCAGAAGACTAATGTTGTAGCCACCCTTGACCTTGGAGGGGGTGGGTTGCTCATTGGTGGTGTCCATCTCCATGCAACAAGTCAGTTTCTTTGAAGGTTGATTTTGCTAGCATGGAAAAATAGTTCCAAAGTTAGGGTTGTAGATAACACACTCTACTAAATGCTTCCAAAAGGCTTACCTTTCATACCAGTATCAAACACACACTCAAAGGATGAATCCCAGGGAAAACACCTTGGTTTCTTCATTCTCCTTAGACCTACATGTTCTTATCAGAATCAGAAATAAATCTATTTTAGTTTCTCCCTTCTATCAGATTGGCAGGTGTCACAGCCTAAGAGGGCTTTTGTAGCCAAAGAACTAAAGAAAGCACTGGACATGTTCGGAGACATGAGTTTTTATTATGGGGCTTAAATACAGGGTGGGGAAGTCGAGCCACGTTGCCCTGAAATCAGGAGCTTCTCTGGATGGATTCAGGAGCTGCTCTGAATGGTGGCCAGTTCAGAGCACAACGTGGAAATAGTCCGCCCTTTGGAGGGCTGAATAAGCTGCTTATAAGGGCTCAACATTCCAATGGGTGTGAGAGCATAAGGCAGGGAGCTGGGTCATGCAATGTAGGGAGGGGTTGATTGCAATCAACGGGGAGGAGGGGAGGATTATAGAGATAACAGTATCTCAGGGAGGAGGTAGTTGAGGATATAGATTACAGTCAGCACCTGATATTACAAGGAGAATAGGTCAAACCTCAGCTGTCCTAGGTCAAGCAAACTGCTGTGTGCTGTTTTCAGGACACTTGGGGACCAGGGGCTCCCACATTCCACCCCCATGCAGCAATTTGCGTTGACCATAGAACAGACATTGCATCCATAATTCACAACAACAATACAGTGAACAGCAGAGTACAAGTAAACCAGTACATATGGACAGTAATCCTATTAACAAGTGGCACCATGGCCAAGTTAAAGAATTAAACCATTTGGACAAAGGATTATCAGATAAATGTTCAATATTTTGTATATGATCTGGCATGTGATCAAGAGCTTATGTTATATTTTGTGAGTTATTGGGTGCATATACACAACATTGAATATTAATTAAAGCACAGCCGCACCTGGAGCTAAAATAGCTAAAGGATAAAACTACCAGGCAGTCTGCTTTATCTAGTTCTTTTTGTTTGTTTTTACCATTTCCTAACTTTGTCCACAGAAATAAATTTCCCTTTCTGCAAACTTTCTGCAACTTTCTATAACCATCCAGGTTTTTGTCCTACATTTTCTTTTTTCCATTCTAAAACAACCAGTCATTTAGGACAAAACTACTTTCCTTTTCCTTTCCATACAAAACATTCTTTATACCTCTTATACTAAAATTACCAAAATAATTTTGGAAACTGTTTTCAAGCAGACATTCTACAGCATACAGTCACTACTAAATTTAAAACTTGTTACAATAATGCTAAATACAACACTTTAGTTAATGCATTATTGAAACAGTAATATACAATTTTTAACAAGAATTAATAGCACATGTATGAACGATATATAAGCTGAGTTTTCAGTAGTGGACAGAAGAATTCCAGATCAGGGTTTTTTCTTTTAAATGCCCTACTTTCTGCCCCTGCGGGGAAGCCCTTCGGGTCAGGTCTACAGTTAGTTTGGGGTTGCAAAGTTACGTATACAGTTACCTCGGGGATGGGGGCCCCAGATGGGAAATACAAATAATCTTTGGTACAATAAATACCCCATGGGCTTAGGATTCTCAGCCAGCTTGGCTGCATGGGCCAGAACCAGAGCCAATTGACCTTATTTTTCCCAGTTTCTAGTGTTTGTGGCACAGGCAAGAGCAGATTATTATCCCTACCTCTCTGCGGCTTGAGGGCAGCTGGCCTCTCTTATTTTAATTCTTAAGGCCTGCATGGGTCCC
This sequence comes from Choloepus didactylus, assembly GCF_015220235.1. Lineage (NCBI taxonomy): Eukaryota > Metazoa > Chordata > Mammalia > Pilosa > Megalonychidae > Choloepus > Choloepus didactylus. The sequence goes on along the minus strand of NC_051328.1, from coordinate 30,027,103 downwards.
GCGGTTGCCATTTCCACAGGAGCAAGAGCAGCTGCTTTGGGTCTGGAGTTAACGCTGGTACAGTCATCGAGTCCATTGTTGTAAGGAGTTTGTGTTCCTTTAAAAGGCCATTCGTTCTTTCAGTTAACCCAGTTGCTGTGGGATTATAGGGCAAGTGAAAAGTCCAAAGGACGTTATGTTCTGTAGCCCAGGCCTGGGTTAAAATTGCTTGGTGAAGGGGGTCCCCCTATTGCTCTCCATGTGTGTGGGGACCCCGGAAAAGGCGCTTAATTTTTTTTAAGCTACGTATGGTAGCTCACTAGTTGGCCCTGACCTCTGGGAAGGCCAGCAGCAGTCCTGTAGCTGTATCTACAGAGGTGAGGGTATATTTTGCCCCTTTGGGCAGAGGAAGGGGCCAATATAGTCTACTTGCCACCAAGTGAGAGGAATCTGGTCTCGGCCGATGGGTCCAAGTCACTGAGGAAGCATTCTGGGCCGTCACAGCAAGCAGGAGGGGCTAGCGTCTTCTACTCCTTTTAACTCTTGTCAGGTCATAGGCAGCTGAAACTGCTGCACCAGCTTCCACAGGGTCTGGTACCCTCGGTGCTTGGTTTTCCGATGCAGCCATTCAGTCACCTCATGCATTGCTGCTGTTAGGTTGTGGAATTTCGCTAGGGCATCTGCAGCTGTTTACCTGGCAATGAGTTAACATTATGGACAGAAATCTGGAAAGCAGTTATCTTACATTTCTGGCAGGCTGTCCAGATGTCTTCCCACAGTTCTTTCCCCCATAGGGGGCGGTCGATTACCGTCCATTGCTCCTGCTTCCACGTGGCCATCCATACTGTTAGGCCTCAATATATGGCCCAATTATCTGAGCAAAGTGTCTCCTGGTTCATGAACAATTACCATCCATACAGCCCGCAGCTCAGCCCACTGGTTGCTTTGCAAAGTTCCAGTCTCCTACCAGATGATGTCAGTAACTGGCTGGACAATCACAGCCGTCCAGGTAGCATATTGCCCAAGTGCCAGTCTGTCAGTGTACCATGCAGAGTCAGGTATACTCCCTTGTCTGTCGATGGTAGGCATGGGAGGAGCCACCTCTGGAGGATCAAAAGGAGGCAGGGCATGCTGCTCTTCCACATGGGAGACTGGTCCTAAAATTTCATGCATTTCTGCACTCACAGGGCTATTGTTAAAAATTCAGCATTGTAGGATGTAGGCTTTCCATTTTGTCAGCGTGCTTGGCTGAGCACTCCCCGAACGGTGCTTATTTATAGTCTCCTGTGTCCACCCCTGTATGAGTGTGGCCACTCGGTACCTTTGAGTTTAACCTTCAACCTGTAACAGAGCATTATAAGCTGTGCACAATTGCTTTTCCAAAGGGCTATATCTGAGTTCTGTGCCCTTTCAAAGTTGGGACCAAAATCCAATAGTTACTCATTTAGCCTGTTGCCTTTGCCACAAACCCCACCCAAAGCCAATATTGGCATTGGTCACATCCAATTCACAGGATATATCGGGGTCCACCCCCCTTAAAGCCTGTGCTTGTAATTTTATAAACACAGCCTGCTGTGGAAAATCCCATTCCCATGCTTTTCCTTTTCTAATTAGAGTGTACAAAAGTTTAAAAATTTTTAAATAGAGTATAAACAGTTTCCAATAACCTAATAAACCAAGAAAAGCTATTAATTGTTTAGGAGTTAGCAGGATAGGATAACTTTGTATCTTAACAACAATAGCTAAAGGAATAGCTTTAGTTTTACCCAACCAGACAATACCCAAGAACTTGGTAGAATGTCCAGGCTCTTGCAATTTGCTTTGATTTATCGTCCATCCTCAACTTTCAAGGTGGGTCACCACTGTGCTAGCTGAAATTTCTAGTTCTGGAAAAGAATTACTGGTTAGCATGATATCATCATCATAGTGAAACATAGGGGTGTCCTTTTCTTTAAATCTTGTGCTGCCAGTCCATGGCAGATGGTGGGACTGTGGGGGTATCCTTGCAGAAGCACAGCAAATGCCCATTGTTGGTTTTCCCACGTGAAGATGGGCACAGTCTGGCTGGAGGGATCTAAAATACTAAAATAAGTTTTAGCAAGGTTTAACACAAAGTGAAATTGGCTTAATTGAGTACTCATATCCTGCAACAAGATAGCTATATTCGACACAGCTGCAAACAAAAAAGTTATTAAATTAAGTTCAATATAATTAATAGTCATTTGCCAGGTACCGTTAGCTTTTTCCAGGGCTGTTAAGTGACCCTGGTAATTTATACTGATACATTACTACAGAATGTCTGGGGGAAGGCTCCTTTTGTTGGACGAGAAGATGAGCATGCTTACTTTCCTTAGTTTTAATTTCCCAGTCAGACAGGGGCTCATCATCTTTTGATGAGGAATCAACAGGGTCCCACACTTCAGGGCCCCAGTCAGGGGAAGCTAGGGTATGCCTAACTTTCCCTTCGGGGCAGCTTATGCCCTCTTACTCTAGTGTACTGGCATGCCAGTATCTCTAAACTTTTATCCAGAGCATCTTTCAATTTGGCAGGGGTCAATTGCATATCCCTTTCTAACTTCAATTCTTCTTCTAAGTGGCAGACTGCCACATCAGCCATTAAGGCCTTTTCTCTAGCTGTACATACAGCCTCCAAGAACAGCCAGGCTACTGCTGCAGCAGCCTGGTGGCTTTCCTTTTTCTCATGAGTCCTGCAGCCTGTAGCAGGAGGGCTATTAGTCCAGCTGGGGAGCCGTACACATATCCATACTCCCTCTGCAGACCCCATTCATCTAGGAGGGTAGCCACCCTCCCCACATAAGTGTTGCAGGCCACCCCGGTATCCCTCCTGGGGACTTCCCCTCTCCCTTCCCCAAGTTCATGTCATCAGTGGCTGGGATTTCTTTAGTCTCCAGGCTGGCATGCCAGTTGTCACGGCCCAAGAGGGCTTTTGTAGCCAAAGGACTAAAGAAAGCACTGGACACATTCTGAGACACGAGCTTACCTACAGGGTAGAGAAGTTGAGCCACGTTGCCCTGAAATCAGGAGCTTCTCAATGGATTCAGGAGCTGCTCTGATGGCGGCCAGTTCAGAGCACAACATGGAAATAGTCTGCACTTTGGGGGGGCTGAATAAGCTGCTTATAAGGGCTCGACATACCAATGGGTATGAGAGCATAAGGCAGGGAGTGATTGTAATCAACAGGGAGGAGGGGAGGATTATAGTTTATTTTGTTTATTATAGTTTATTTTGTAGATAACAGTATCTCAGGGAGCCTCAGGGAGGAGGTGGGTAGTTTCAGGAGAAGGTAGTTTCAGGTATAGATTACAGTTAGCACCTGATATAACAAGGAGAATAGGTCAAACCTTAACTGATCTAGGTCATGCAAGCTGCTATGTGCAGTCTTCAAGGCCCTTGGTGAATGCCCTGTGCCCAGGGTTCCCACAGTAGTCAAGAAAACATGGCATCTGGGGACACTGTTAGTAGTTCCTTAAAAATGTCGCATAGGTTGGGGCCGATAAATGAGTCTGGGGAGGAAGGCAACAATGGGTCCTGAATGCTGTGCCAAGGAATTTGGGCTTTATTTGTAAGCCACGGTTTCTCAGTCTTTCATCCTATACTGACTATATAGTCGATATTTGACACAAATACAGACCATCAATTTTAATTTTTAAAAAAATTACCAACAGAAGTGTTTAAAAGAATCTTATCAGTCATCATCAAAGGCCCATCTTTCACCAAGGTTTCCTATGTTTGGCTTAAGGATGTATAACAGAAACCACAAGGGTGTCCATGTCTGGTCCGTTTTGTTTTTTACTCTATATTTCCCCCTGTAAAGTAAGAAAATTCTAAACTCATTGTTATAAGTTACTGAGAATACAAGCAAGTGCTTGGTAGTTATTGACATGAATCAGTGTCCCTTGTCTTGATAGTCTCAGTATTTTAATATCATATAATTCTTGATATTTTGACTCAAACATGCATGAGAACTTAAGGAGTGATTTCCCACCAAAGACCTCAATAAGATGATGAGCAGTGAGCATATATCTCAGAAGAAGATTCCATGATAGAGAGAACCATCAAACATTCCATGATAGAGAGAACCATCAAACATTCCATGATGGAGAGAACCATAACTGGATTCCTAAACCCCTTTTTGCTCTGTTGCAGCATTTGGCTATGATTTACAAAATATGCCCAGTAATAATATCATCTGCTCCTTTCCCTAACAAGTGAAGGAAATCATCAAGTTTTTGGAAAGACTAAAACTCATAACAGTCAAACCATTTACACCACAGTTCAGTGTGAGTCACTTTTGATAATTTGCCCTCTACATTATAAAAGATTTTTCTCCATGTTTGTTGATAAATTTGAACAGTTTTTTCTGGTGTCATTTTGCACTTGGTCATAAAACACTTGATTGATTTTCCAGAGAGACCCTACATCTAATTATCAAATGATAATAGCCATGATTGATGGAGTTTCATAACTGTGTACTGGGGAATAGGTGCAAATGGATCACCAGTCTAATAAAATATGATTTCAGGTATTTATTATACCTCCTATGCATAATTTTATTTTTCAGTCACTAATTCCACATGGTCACACTTAAAAATTCAATTATCCCAACACATAGAGAGTCATATTTTGTATTTTCTCTGAAGTCCTGTTCCCTGTTTTCACCTAGTATATATTCCAAGTATTAGTTACTACTTTTATCACTATTTTTTTTTCATTTTTGAGCCATTGATCCATTTTTGTAAATCAGAGATATGCTACGCACTAGTAATAATGAAAAATGCAAGTTTAACAGACAAGGTACAAATGATAAACAAGATGAACCAACATGGTCTTTGTAGCACATGTGCAACCTTCAAGGACATAATTAAGAACATACTGATTAAGAAATGAGATTTGTATAAAAATCATAGTTAATATTATAGGTTAAATTTGTGAAAAATATGCACTTACATTATTTTCTTTTTCTTCTGGAAGGCTAGAGCACCTGCAGACCAAGCAAGAACACAAATGGTTTGAGGATCTCACTTGAGAAGTACCACTTTAGGCAATGGGAGCCATCAAAGAGTTTTAAGGAGGGCAACATGGTCAGGTTTTAATTTGGCCATGCACATATTAGAGGTGGAAAAACTACAGACAGGGACACTGGTTAGGAGTCTATTTCTGTGCCTTAATTAAATTGGAGAAGAGGTTAAAAGAGTCAAAAGCTCTTCAGAGAGTAGAATCAGCAGCACTGAGCTCAGCCCTGGATTTGAGGCTACTAGAGGGTAGCTGAAGGCTGCCCCTGAGCAATCCCTTTCCCAGTGGCCCATACTCAACCGTCTACCCGAGGGTGGCCCCTGTGCTACCCTCATATCCAGGAGGCCTCACTTTTCTCCTGCCCGAGAGCTCCTGGCATTCTTCCCCATTTCTCTGGGGTGCTTTTGCTGGGAGTTGGTATCAGGCACCTGAGGTGAGCCTCCAGGCTCTGTCTGGAGAAGGACCACCAGGAGAGGGCCTTTTCCTGGGCTTTAAAGCTACCACTGGGTTTCTGCTTCCTTCCTGCCCACTTCCCTCCCAGACCTCTCAGATCTCCCTAGGCTTGCTTGACCCTCTCAGTGGTGGACACCAGGAACCCCCAAAACCCATCTAGCCTGTCAGGGGCAGTGTTAAGATGCAGTCCTGACCATTGCTTCAACCCCTTCACCCCTTCATTGCACAGGAGGAGCAACCAAAGGCAGAGGGAAAGCAGTGTCTCAACTCACAGTCTAGGTGACCCACAGCTTTTTATGAAATGATTTTTATGTATTTTTGAAACATTTTAAATGTTGTTACTATTTTGTCCTCTCCATCTGTCCCCATATGATTTCATAATAGGGTTTATTTTATTTTCACAAATCAGAAAAAATATAGACACAAAGGCACAAAGAGATGAAATCGTCTCCTTATGAAGTTTGTGTGGTCAGCCTTTGTGCTGCTTCCCAGAAGGTGAGAGAGTGGCTGTAGTTAAGAAAAAGCACAGGGAGCTTATACCTCAGGGCATAATTATAGTGCAATATCACAGCCAGGAAATTGACATTAATACACTCCATCGACCTTATTCCGATTTCACCAGTTTTACATGCACTGTGTAATTAGTTATATGCAATTTTATCACATGTAGATCTGTGTTACCACCACCACCACAGTCAAGACTCAGAACAATTCCATCACAGGGTTCCCTCATGCTTTTATAGCCGTGGTCACCTCCCACTCACCCACTCTCCCTAAGCCCCTGGCAACACTGTTTTCCTCCTCTATAATTGTATCATTTCAAAGATGTTCTATAAATGGAATTGTACAGTATGTAACCTTTTGAGATGAGCTTTTTCGTGCAATCCCTTGAGATTCGTCCAAGTGATTGCATATATCAATAGCTTGTACCTTTTTACTGTGTGATATTCCATGGTATGGATGGACTACAGTGTGTTTAACCATTTGCTTATTGAAGGACATTTGGGTTGTGCGATGGTTAGGTTCATGTGTCACCTTGGCCAGGTGATAGTACCCAGCTGTCTGGTCAAGCAAACACTGGCCTAACAATTGCTGCAAGGACGTTTGTGGCTGGTTAATAAACAAACAGGCTGGTTTATTGAATCATCAGTCAATTGACTGCAGCTGTGACTGATGACTCACCAAAGGGCATGTCTTCCACAATGAGAGAATGCAATTGGCTGGATTTAATCCAGTTAATCAGTTGAAGACTTACAAGCAAGACAGATAGAGGACCTTCGCTTATTCTTTGGCTGCCCAGTGAAGCATTTCCTGAGGAGTTCTTTGAAGTTGCTGGTTCGTTTCCTGAGGAGTTCATCAGACATCTTCCTTGGAGTTGACAGTTTGCTGACTGCTCTACAGAATTTGGACTACAGTTGCAACCTACAGTTGTGTGAGTCACTTTTACAAATCTGATAGAGACACCTCTCATTGATTCTGTTTCCCTAGAGAACCCTAACTAATACAGGTTGTTTCCAGCTTTCAGGATTGATTTTTTTTTAAACTTTTTGTTGTTGTTGTTGTTGTTAATTTCTTCTTCATATAAACAGAAAGTTTTCACTGCAATCAGTGAAACAATACAAAGAAATAAAATTAACCATCTTCCTCTGGTCTCCCAAGCAACCGGTATTAGCTGCTGTGTGTTTACCCTCACACACAATTACTAAAAGGAATTTTCTCTTTGTAGAAAAATGGGGTTCTGTTATATGTTTTACTCTATAATTGGCTTTTCTCACTTGAAAATACATGAGGACATCTTTCTGGTAATAGATGTGGTATAAAATAATAATTTAACATTGGCAGCAACACTTCCCTAGGAAATATCAAAACTGGAGACTGATGTGCCAGGACTTCTGGTCTGAACAAAATGATGTAGTCTCATTTTACTCTGCTCCTTCCTGTAATTATAACTATCAACCCAGGAAATGATGCAAGAAGGAACCAAAGAACCCTGAAAGGTGGAAAAAGAAAGTCGAGCTGGTTAGGAACCCCAGGACTGTAGGGACAACAGAGCAACAGGGCATCTAACAACCCCCCACCACCACCCAACAGAAGAAGGTGTCCTCTGACCAGTGTTATCCAGCCCCCAACCTGGCAAGCGAGGGGACCTAAGTTGATCAAGAGTCCTGCCAACAATACCAGGTGAGCCCAGTAGCACCAGCAAAGGGGATCAATTGGGAGCTCACTGATAACAAGCAGCTAGGGGAAATGATCTCCTTCCCTGCCAGAAGTGCACCCTCCTTCCTCATTGGACCTGAGAATCCCCTCCCCCACCAAGACACCAGTCGCTGTGGAGAAAGGGATCTTACCATAAGCACCCTACCCAGAAGCCTCTTTGTCCCCACACACCTAGAGGCATCGGGCAGCAAAGCCTGGGGAAGCTCATTCAGCTCCCTCAGGCAGCACCAGGAGCTACCAGTGGGAGCCCCAATGGCACCAGATAAGTTAAGCAGACCAAAACAGCACCACAAGGACTCTGAAAATTATATTACTGGAACCACAGCCCAGAAAAATAGGCCAGGCCCTATGTGCTAAACCTTAACAGGATGGCTGCCTTTTAAAATAAAAGATTTAAATAGGACCTAGAGTCTCCCAACATAATAGGCAAAATAACCAGGATACAACTGAAAATCATCTATAATACCAAGAACCAGGACAATCACAACTTGAACAAGAAAAGACAACTGATGTCAACACTGAGATGAATCACATATTAGCATTGTTTGACAAATATTTTAAAGCAGCTATCATAAAAATGCTTCAACAAGCAATTATAAATTCTCTTGAAACAAAAAATAGAAAATCTCAGCAAAGAAACAAATTTAAAAAAAGAACCAAATGGAAATTATAGAACCAAAAATTACAATCACAGGAAAAAAAATTTTGGATGAGCTCAAGAGTAGAGTGGAGATGACAGAAAGTAGAATCAATGAACTTTTGGACAAATTAAGAATTTACCCAGTCTGAACAGAGAGAATAGTGACTGAAAAAAAAAAAAATTATCAGAGCCTCAGGGACCTGTGGGACGATACAGAAACATCCAACATTTGTACAATGAAAGACCCAGATGCGGAAAAGAGTATTTGAAGAAATAATGGCTGAAAACTTCCAGAATTTAGTGAAAAGCATAAATCTACAGATTCAAGAAGCTGAGATTTATTTGTTTGTTTGTTTATCCAAATAGGATAAACTCAAAGTAGTCCATTTCAAGACACATCATGATTAAGCTTCCGAAAAGACAAAGAAAAAGTCTTGAAAGCACCAGAGAAACACGTTAATCTATATGAGAACACCACTTCAAATGCCAACAGATTTCTCATCTAGATGGAGGCTAGAAGGAAGTGGATAGCATTTTTCAAGAGTTGAAAGAAAAGGACTGTTAACCCAGATTATATATCTGGCAAAATTATCCTTCAGGGATGGAGGGGAAATAAAGACATTCTCAGATACAGGAAAACTATAAGAATTTGTCACCAACAGATCTACTATTTTTTTTTTTTTTCTTCAAACCATTTAGATTTATTAAATGGTTAATCTAACTCATGTGTCAGTAACTTTCAGTGATATTCTACTGTCAATTTCACAAATGTTATAGTATCTAGCATAATAATTATATTTAATGTCTATGCCCACAGACATACTATCAGTGTTAAGAAAATACCCAAGTTGTCAAGCCACCAATGCTTTTTTTTTTTCTGAATGTTGTAAAACCTCTCCTTGCTTTTTTTTAATTTTCATTTTATTGAGATATATTCACATACCACGCAGTCATACAAAACAAATCGTACATTCGATTGTTCACAGTACCATTACATAGTTGTACATTCATCACCTAAGTCAATCCCTGACACCTTCATTAGCACACACACAAAAATAACAAGAATAATAATTAAAGTGAAAAAGAGCAATTGAAGTAAAAAAGAACACTGGGTACCTTTGTCTGTTTGTTTGTTTCCTTCCCCTATTTTCCTACTCATCCATCCATAAACTAGACAAAGTGGAGTGTGGTCCTTATGGCTTTCCCAATCCCACTGTCACCCCTCATAAGCTACATTATTATACAGTTGTCTTCGAGATTCATGGGTTCTGGGTTGTAGTTTGATAGTTTCAGGTATCCCCCACCAGCTACCCCAATTCTTTAGAACCTAAAAAGGGTTGTCTAAATTGTGCGTAAGAGTGCCCACCAGAGTGACCTCTCGGCTCCTTTTGGAATCTCTCTGCCACTGAAGCTTATTTCATTTCCTTTCACATCCCCCTTTTGGTCAAGTAGATGTTCTCCGTCCCACGATGCCAGGTCTACATTCCTTCCCGGGAGTCGTATTCCACGTTGCCAGGGAGATTCACTCCCCTGGGTGTCTGATCCCACATAGTGGGGAGGGCAGTGATTTCACCTTTCAAGTTGGCTTAGCTAGAGAGACAGGGCCACATCTGAGCAACAAAGAGGCATTCAGGAGGAGGCTCTTAGGCACAATTATAGGGAGGCCTAGCCTCTCCTTTGCAGCAACCGTCTTCCCAAGGGTAAAACCTAAGGTAGAGGGCTCAACCCATCAAACCACCAGTCCCCTATGTCTGTGGTCGTGTTAGCTACCATCGAGGTGGGGTAGGCCAATACCCCTGCATTGTCCACAGGCTCCTCAAGGGGGCAATACATATTTTTTTCTTTGTTTTTTTTTTTTTTTTAACTTTTTTTTCTTTTTTAAATCAACTGTATGAAAAAAAAAATTAAAAAAAAAAAAACATACAATAAAAGAACATTTCAAGGAGACCATAACAAGGGAGTAAGAAAAAGACAACTAACCTAAGATAACTGCTTTACTTCCAACCTGTTCCTGCTTTACCCCAAGAAAGTTACCTAATAAAGCAACATTTCTGTAAACTTGTTCCTACTATATCCATCAGAAATTAACAGACCATAGTCATTCCTGGGCATCCCCAGAACGTTAAATAGCTTATCTGTTCTTCTTGGATTATTGTTCCCCCTTCCTTAATTGCTCTCTATTGCTAGTTCCCCTACATTCTACGTTATAAACCATTTGTTTTACATTTTTCAAAGTTCACATTAGTGGTAGCATATAATATTTCTCTTTTTGTGCCTGGCTTATTTTGCTCAGCATTATGTCTTCAAGGTTCATCCATGTTGTCATATGTTTCACGAGATCGTTCCTTCTTACTGCCGCGTAGTATTCCATCGTGTGTATATACCACATTTTATTTATCCACTCATCTGTTGAAGGACATTTGGGTTGTTTCCATCTCTTGGCAATTGTGAATAATGCTGCTATGAACATTGGCGTGCAGATATCTGTTCGTGTCACTGCTTTCCGATCTTCCGGGTATATACCGAGAAGTGCAATCGCTGGATCGAACGGTAACTCTGTATCTAGTTTTCTAAGGAACTGCCAGACTGACTTCCAGAGCGGCTGAACCATTATACAGTCCCACCAACAATGAATAAGAGTTCCAATTTCTCCACATCCCCTCCAGCATTTGTAGTTTCCTGTTTGTTTAATGGCAGCCACTCTAATCGGTGTTAAATGGTATCTCATTGTGGTCTTACTTTGCATCTCTCTAATAGCTAGTGAAGCTGAACATTTTTTCATGTGTTTCTTGGCCATTTGTATTTCCTCTTCAGAGAACTGTCTTTTCATATCTTTTGCCCATTTTATAATTGGGCTGTCTGTACTATTGTCATTGAATTGTAGGATTTCTTTATATATGCAAGATATCAGTCTTTTGTCAGATACATGGTTTCCAAAAATTTTTTCCCATTGAGTTGGCTGCCTCTTTACCTTTTTAAGAAATTCCTTTGAGGTGCAGAAACTTCTAAGCTTGAGGAGTTCCCATTTATCTATTTTTTCTTTTGTTGCTAATGCTTTGGGTGTAGAGTCTAGGAAGTGGCCGCCTAATACAAGGTCTTGAAGATGTTTTCCTACATTATCTTCTAGGAGTTTTATGGTACTTTCTTTTATATTGAGATCTTTGGTCCATTTTGAGTTAATTTTTGTGTAGGGTGTGAGGTAGGGGTCCTCTTTCATTCTTTAGGATATGGATATCCAACTCTCCCAGCCCCATTTGTTGAAAAGACCATTATGACTCAGTTCAGTGACTTTGGGGGCCTTATCAAAGATCAGTCGGCCATAGATCTGAGGGTCTATCTCTGAATTCTCAATTCGATTCCATTGATCTATATGTCTGTCTTTGTGCCAGTACCATGCTGTTTTGACAACTGTGGCTTTATAATAAGCTTCAAAGTCAGGGAGTGTAAGTCCTCCCACTTTGTTTTTCTTTTTTAGAGTGTCTTTAGCAATTCGAGGCATCTTCCCTTTCCAAATAAATTTGATAACTAGCTTTTCCATGTCTGCAAGGTAGGTTGTTGGAATTTTGATTGGGATTACATTGAATCTGTAGATGAGTTTGGGTAGAATTGACATCTTAATGACGTTTAGCCTTCCTATCCATGAACATGGAATATTTTTCTATCTTTTAAGGTCCCCTTCTATTTCTTTTAGTAGAGTTATGTAGTTTTCTTTGTATAGGTCTTTTACATCTTTGGTTAAGTTTATTCCTAGGTACTTGATTTTTTTAGTTGCTATTGAAAATGGTATCTTTTTCTTGAGTGTCTCTTCAGTTTGTTCATTTCTAGCATATAGAAACATTACTCACTTATGTGCATTAATCTTGTATCCCGCTACTTTGCTAAATTTGTTTATTAGCTCTAGTAGCTGTATCGTCGATTTCTCAGGGTTTTCCAGATATAAGATCATATCATCTGCAAACAATGACAGTTTTACTTCTTCTTTTCCACTGTGGATACCTTTTATTTCTTTGTCTTGCCGGATTGCCCTGGCTAGCACTTCCAGCACAATGTTGAATAACAGTGGTGACAGCGGGCGTCCTTGTCTTGTTCCTGATCTTAGAGGGAAGGCTTTCAGTCTCTCACCATTGAGTACTATGCTGGCTGTGGGTTTTTCGTATATGCTCTTTATCGTATTGAGGAAGTTTCCTGCAATTCCTACCTTTTGAAGTGTTTTTATCAAAAACGGATGTTGGATTTTGTCAAATGCTTTTTCAGCATCTATTGAGATGATCAATTGATTTTTCCCTTTCGAGTTTTTAATGTGTTGTAATACATTGATTGTTTTTCTTATGTTGAACCATCCTTGCATGCCTGGAATGAACCCCACTTGGTCATGGTGTATGATTTTTTTAATGTGTCTTTGGATTCGATTTGCAAGTATTTTGTTGAGGATTTTTGCATCTATATTCATTAGGGAGATTGGCCAGTAGTTTTCCTTTTTTGTAACATCTTTGCCTGGTTTTGGTATTAGATTGATGTTAGCTTCATAAAATGAGTTAGGTAGTGTTCCATTTTCTTCAATGTTTTGAAAGAGTTTGAGTAAGATTGGTGTCAGTTCTTTCTGGAAAGTTTGGTAGAATTCCCCTGTGAAACCATCTGGCCCTGGGCATTTATTTGTGGGAAGATTTTTGATGACTGATTGGATCTCTTTGCTTGTGACGGGTTGATTGAGGTCTTCTATTTCTTCTCTGGTTAGTCTAGGTTGTTCATATGTTTCCAGGAAATTGTCCATTTCCTCTACATTATCCAGTTTGTTGCCATACAGTTGTTCACAGCATCCTCTTATAATTTTTTTAATTTCTTCAGGATCTGCAGTTATGTCACCTTTTTCATTCATTATTTTGTTTATATGGGTCTTCTCTCTTTTTGATTTTGTCAGTCTAGCTAGGGGCTTGTCAATCTTGTTGATCTTCTCAAAGAACCAACTGTTGGTGATACTTATCCTCTCTATTGTTTTTTTGTTCTCTATGTCATTTATTTCTGCTTTAATCCTTGTTATTTCTTTTCTTCTACTTGGTTTAGGATTGGTTTGCTGTTCATTTTCTAGCTTCTTCAGTTGATCCATTAGTTCTTTGATTTTGGCTCTTTCTTCCTTTTTAATATATGCGTTTAGTGCTATAAATTTCCCCCTCAGCACTGCTTTTGCTGCATCCCATACGTTTTGGTATGTTGTGTTCTCATTTTCATTCGTCTCTATATATTTAGCAATTTCTCTTGCTATTTCTTCTTTAACCCACTGATTGTTTAGGAGTGTGTTGTTTAACCTCCAGGTATTTGTGAATTTTCTAAGTCTCTGATGGCTATTGACTTCTAATTGTATTCCATTGTGGTCAGAGAATGTGCTTTGAATAATTTCAATCTTTTTAAATGTATTGAGGCTTGTTTTATGTCCCAGCATATGATCTATTCTGGAGAAAGTTCCGTGAGCACTAGAAAAGTATGTGTATCCTGGTGATTTGGGATGTAATGTTTTGTATATGTCTGTTAAATCTAATTCATTTATCAGATTGTTTAGATTTTCAATTTCCTTATTGGTCTTCTGTCTGGTTGATCTATCTATAGGAGAGAGTGATGTGTTGAAGTCTCCCACAATTATTGTGGAAACATCCATTGCTTCCTTTAGTTTTGCCAGTGTTTGTCTCATGTATTTTGTGGCACCTTGATTGGGTGCATAGACATTTACAATTGTTATTTCTTCTTGCTGAATTGCCCCTTTTATTAGTATGTAGTGGCCTTCTTTGTCTCTCAAAACATCCCTGCATTTAAAGTCTATTTTATCTGAGATTAATATTGCTACACCTGCTTTCTTTTGGCTGTAGCTTGCATGAAACATTTTTTTCCATCCTTTCACTTTCAATTTCTTTGTGTCCCTGTGTCTAAGATGAGTCTCTTGTATGCAACATATTGATGGTTCATTTTTTTTTGATCCATTCTGCGAATCAATATCTTTTAATTGGGGAGTTTAATCCATTTACATTCAACGTTATAACCGTGAAGACATTTCTTCAATCAGCCATCTTATCCTTTGGTTTATGTTTGTCATATATATTTTTCCCCTCTCTCTATTAATATCCTTTATTGTACCCATACCGAATCTCTTTAGTACTGAACCTTTGTCCAAGTCTCTCTGTCCTTTCTTTGTTTCTCTGTCTGTAGGGCTCCCTTGAGTATCTCCAGTAGGGCAGGTCTCTTTTTAGCAAATTCTCTCAGCATTTGTTTGTCTGTGAAAAATTTAAGCTCTCCCTCAAATTTGAAGGAGAGCTTTGCTGGATAAAGTATTCTTGGTTGGAAATTTTTCTCACGCAGAATTTTAAATGTATCATACCACTGCCTTCTCACCTCCATGGTGGCTGCTGAGTAGTCACTACTTAGTCTTATGCTGTTTCCTTTGTATGTGGTGAATTTCTTTTCTCTTGCTGCTTTCAGAACTTGCTCCTTCTCTTCCGTGTTTGACAGTGTGATCAGAATATGTCTCGGAGTGGGTTTATTTGGATTTATTCTATTTGGAGTTCGCTGAGCATTTATGATTTGTGTATTTATGTTGTTTAGAAGATTTGGGAAGTTTTCCCCAACAATTTCTTTGAATACTCTTCCTAGACCTTTTCCCTTTCCTTCCCCTTCTGGAACACCAATGAGTCTTATGTTCGGACATTTTATATTATCTATCATATCCCTGAGGTCCATTTCGATTTTTTCAATTTTTTTCCCCATTCTTTCTTTTATGCTTTCATTTTCCATTCTGTCATCTTCCAGGTCACTGATTCGTTGTTCAACTTCCTCTAGTCTTGTACTATGAGTGTCCAGAATCTTTTTAATTTGGTCAACAGTTTCTTTAATTTCCATAAGATCATCTATTTTTTTATTTAGTCTTGCAATGTCTTCTTTATGCTCTTCTAGGGTCTTCTTGATATCCTTTGTATTCCGTACTATGGTCTCATTGTTCATCTTTAGTTCTTTGAGTAGCTGCTCTAGGTGCTGTGTCTCTTCCGATCTTTTGATTTGGGTGCTTGGGCTTGGGTTATCCATATCGTCTGGTTTTTTCATATGCTTTACAATTTTCTGTTGTTGTTGGCCTCTTGGCATTTGCTGAACTTGATAGGGTTCTTTTAGGATTTGTAGACCAATTGAAGTCCTTATCTCTAATTTATCAGATCTACAGCTTCGTGGAGTACACTTTCTCTAACTAACCAGCAGGTGGCGTCCACGAGCCACCTGTTCTCCACGAGCCAGTTCTCCCCTGCTTAGCCTTTTTGGTGAGTGGGGGAGTGAGTCTTGTGGGGTCCAATTGGTGTACCAAGCTTGCGTGTGTAGTTGGTGTTGCCTGCCCTGTATATGGGGCATGTTTCTGGGCAGTCAGGGAGGGGGGGTGGCTCTAACAATCAAATCTCCCTGGTGATCCTGGAGTTTTAAAGCTGCTGCAATAGTCTAATCCTTCAATTCAGTCCTGCCATAGTTTGTCTCTGCCACTGACCCACAAGTTCTTGGTATTGGCGTATGGCTCCTGAGACTTGCGAGTGGGTCCCTCTTCCAGGCCGTGTACCCCCTGGTCCTCTGTTGAGGGATGACTGTGCTATGTCACAGGTGAGTGCCATCCCCCCAGGGCGGTTCTGGGCTGCTGGGCTGTGTAGGGAGACTCCCAGTCTGCTGAAATGATGGCTGAATGGGGCTTTGTTAATTCACACTGCTCCACCTTCCCAACTCTGGGACAATCAGCTGAGGTTGCAGGGAAGGCTAATGTCCACACCCAGTTTTGTGGTGTGTGCCTCTTATTTGAAGCACTTCCGTCACACTGGGTTGTCTGGGGCAGCTCTGGGCTATGGGGCTGGCAATGGGCAGGAGTGTTTCCTGTCCACCAGGATGATGGCTGTGAGCGGATACCCCCCTTTTCTTGGGAAGTTGTGGTGTTTAGTGAATTTTCTCAGCCACCGGATTACTGCCTTTTGTCTCAGAGCTCTCTTAGTTCTGCTCTTGTCTTGACCTGCCCAAATTGCAAGTCTTTGAAGCTTTCTGTATTGGACTTCTTAGAGTAATTGTTTTAGAAAAAAGAAAAAAGGATTAAGGAAAAAAAAAAAAAAAAAAGGTGCTCTCCTCACAGATCTAATGGGTTATTGAATATTGAAATGCTAAGAGACAAAGCAATTAGGGCCATTAAGGAAAGGTCCACAGGGCAGAGAGATCAGCTTTTCTTCGGGATTTGCATATGAGCCTCAGGGCCTGAGCTCTGCCCTTCCCCTTTCTATGTTCACCAGAACTCCAAAAATCCTCCGCTTTTATTTTGGAGTTTTTTCGTGCTGTTTTCTTCTATGCCTGTCTCCTCTCTGCTGGGCTGGCTGCTCTCAGATTCTCTGGTGTCTGGTCTCAGTCTATCTATGGTTGGAGTTTGGATCAGTAGAATGAGTTTCCGATAAGGGCTGCCACTGCAGTTCTCCCTTCTCCTTCCCGGAGCTGACAGCCCCTCCTCCCACGGGACTGAGCCTGGCAGGGAGGGGTGCGGGTCCCCTGGCCACAAAAACTTACAGATTTCGCTGATCTCAGCAGTTCCACGTTTTCATGAGTACTGTATGAAGTATGCCCAAAGTCAGATTGCTCTGTGGTGTCCAGTCCACGCAGTTCCTGACTTTCTACGTACTTTCCTGGAGGAGTAACTAAAACATACAGCTCACCAGTCCGCCATCTTGCCCCGCCTCAGATCTACTCTTAAAGAGGAAGTTCTCCAAACTCAAAGGAAATGATTAAAAAAAAAAAAAAAAAAAGGAATCTTGGAGCATTAAGAAGGAGAGAGGAACAATGGAAAGAGCAGAAATACAGGTACATACAATAGACTATCCTTCCTGTGAATCATATAAATCATATTTGATGATTAAATTAAAAATTACAACACCATCTAATTCTCATGACAATGGTATGTAAAAGTGGGGAGGGTAAAAAGACCTAAATGGAAGTAGCGTTTCCACACTTCACTTGAAGGGGCAAGATAGTTGATACCAGTAGACTGTGATGAGTCACATTTGCAACTTTCTTAGCAACTGCTAAGAAAACTACAAGGTGATACACTCAAAAACTCTAGAAATAAGTTAAGATGATTTTTTTTAAGTGTTCGAGTAACCCACAAGAATGCAAGAAAAAGAGACACCCAAGAATGAAAAACAGAAAACAAATACTAAAATGGCAGATTTATAATAGGCCCAAGTTAGAATTAGCCCAGAAGTTCTTCAACAGGTGAATGGTAAAGCAAACTGTGGCACCCCATGCCAAGGCATACTACCCAGCAATGCAAAGAAATGAGCTATTGAAACACATATCCACTTGAATGAATCTCAAGGGCATTATGCTGAGCAAAAAAATCAATCCCCAAAGGTACATTCTGTATGATTCCATTTATATAATGTTCATGAAATGACAGAGAGCTGGAGAACAGATTAGTGGTTGGGTGGGCATAGGGAGGTGGGTATGGTTATAAAAGGGCAACAGAAAGGATCCTCGTGGTGATGAAACTGTTCTGTATCTTGGCTGTAGTGGTAGACACATGAAGCTATGGATTTATATATGTGATAAATTGCACAGAACTAAACACACAAGTACAAGTAAATCTGGAGAAATGACTAAAATCAATGGGTTGCACCAATGTCAATATCTGGTTGTGATTTTGTACTGTAGTCTTGAAAGAGGTTACCATCGGGGGAAACTAGGTAAAGTGTACATGGGTCTCTCTGTATTTTTTCTACAATGATCTCAAAACATAAAGTTTATTTTTAAAAAATAAAATAGCTAAATACTATGATTCAACACAGTTTGTTCTGGTAAATGACTATGAAATTTGAAAATCAATGCAGGTTTGCTATAACCTCTCTGAACCTAAGTGAAGACTCTTTCTTGACTAATGAACTGTGGGACTTATATTAACTAATTGCACATGGACTTATGAACTCCTCCTGTTCTACCCAAGGAGCAAGATTCAATTCTTAATTAGCATAATCACCCCCTATGTGTCGGTTTGAACGTATTGTGTCCCCCAAATGCCATTGTCTTTGTAGTCTTGTGGGGCAGATGTTTTGGTGCTGGTTAGATTTGCTTGGAATGTGCCCCACCCAGCTGTGGGTGATGATTTTGATGAGATGTTCTCATGGAGGCGTGGACCCGCCCATTCAGGGTGGGCCTTGATCAGTGGAGCTATATAAATGAGCTGACTCAAAGAGAGGGAATGGAGTGCAGCTGTGAGTGATGTTTTGAAGAGGAGCAAGCTTGCTAGAGAGGAACGTCCTGGGAGAAAGCCATTTTGAGGCCAGAGCTTTGGAGCAGACGCCAGCTGCCTTCCTAGCTAGCAGAGGTTTTCTGGACGCCATTGGCCATCCTCCAGTGAAGGTACCCGATTGCTGAGGTGTTACCTTGGATGCTTTGTGGCCTTAAGACTGTAACTGTGTAGCAAAATAAACCCCCGTTTTATAAAAGCCTATCCATCTCTGGTGTTTTGCATTCTGCAGCATTAGCAAACTAGAACACCCTACCACAGTACCAAGACTGTTGACTTCTCCTTCCTCTTGCAGTGCCACAAACTGGTGTGAGACCCCTTGCATGCCAGGCAAAGAAACTAGGAGCTCATTGTTTGGATTGCTGTAGCGATTTTTCTTTCCTTTAGAACAGCAAGACTTAAGAGCTGAGAAACCCAGAGCAGAGACTTAGAGCAGTTAAACTGACTTGACAGAGATTTTCCGTGAGCAAGCAGAATCAGAATTTGAAGCAAGGCTGCCTGCCTCAAGAGCACTTACTCTTCAGCTCTGTGCACCTGTTGCCTTTAATTCCTTCAGTAATGGAGAGGATGGTGGAATAGATAGGTGGCAGACTCATCAGGATTGAGTTCAGCCCTGGGTTTGTTGCTACTAGAGGGTATGGCTGATGTTTAATAAACATATCTAGTTTCTCATTCCAATTTTAGTCCTTTTAACTTTGTTCCTGTATGGTGGTTGTAATTATTTTCCAGTAATACCCATGCAAACTCATGATAAAACCAGGAATAGATGAGAACTGTGATGTTTGCCATCACTTTGGAAATATTCAGCTAATTCTAGGGGGAGTGGTTATTACCTCCCAAATCAGGTATCAGAAATTCCCAATGCTGCCACCAGGGAGAATGCTTGTTAATGTATGTGGAGGCCCACAAATAAGCTCTCTTCAGCTATGGCCAACAGATTAAAGTAACAAAAACTCAGACATGAGCACCCAGTTTTCCTTCAATCATAAAAATGTATCTTACAGTAGCATAAATCTCAAAACAATCTCTAATTGCTACCTCTATTTTATTAAGGTGAGCCAAAATACAGAATAAGGGATGAGAAAACAATTGGATAGAAAGTATGTATCTTTTTTCATTGATCTCAGCTCTTTGCTCTCCTGGATTACTCTGGACCGTCATTCAGGAAAGCATTCTCCCAGCCTCCATGCTTCCAGGCAATTGGGAGGTGTGCTGGCATACACTGGTGTGAGCTGCTAGCCACTTTGTGCCTAAACCAGGAGTGACACTGGTTTAAATGCCTGGGGCCAGGCCTGATATTCTTTCCTCTGCCACTTCCTTAATTTAGTGAGGATTGTTGGTGGATAACACCCCCAGATTTTCTCTCTATATTTTTTTCATCTTTTCCTCAAAGAGATCAGAATTGGAAGAAAAGGAGAAAAGGTCAACATCTGTGTCCTTAGTAGGTGGATTTTTTTCTCATCAGGATAAGTATCCCAGCAACTACTATGCTTGCTGACTTTTATATCTTAGAGGAATCAAACTTTTTCTTATACAAGCATTTTAGACACATTTGACCCAGGAGTTTAAACATGTGTGTGGTATAAATAGAGGATGTACTTTTTATTGTCGTCACCCCTGCCCCCACCCCACAAAAGATTTTAATAGAGTTGGAAATCCTACAATAGAGATAGCTGAAGGAGACCAAGATGTAATTTTTAGAGCACAAGCTTCCTTAATACTTAGTTCTTTAAAGCTGAGATTTTGTTAACACTAGGTGGCAGCAGAGAACTAGATTCTGTGACTGGATGCTCCTCAGTAAACGTGGGTCTGTGAAAAGAAATTGAGGATAAGGGTTAATTCAGGCTAGTCTACATCAGTTACTCTAGTAGTGAAATGAACAGTCTGCTTACCTGTAGATCACTTTAGAGTCATTGGGCCAGTAAGATTGAATACACACATAACAACATCAGGAAAGAAAGGCCATTTTGGAATTGTGTACCCTGACTTTCTAGTATGAACATGTCATCTCACACATTATTGCTAAAATCTGAGCTTTTAATGTTAATTTCAAATTGCATTTTAAAAACTAAAAACCTGATGAAAATACAGCTACCAAAAAGGAAGATGGATGTAGTTAAACCAAATCTAGGAGACTGGTCAGAAAGGTGCTTCAGAGGAACATGCATTCCAGAAACTAATGAGAAAGGCCCTAGTAAAGGGAAAAAAAATTAAAATAACATTAAGCTGAAACAAGGAGAAACCTGTACAGAAATTATTACTTCAAAGAAGATGTGATTTCAGCATCAGTGATGCTCCTCTGTGCTGTTTGAGTCTTGTCTCCAAGGCTGCGTGCTCTTCAGCTAAGCAGTAACAAAAACTCGCACTAGTGCACTGGTGTGTGTCTTTTTAGGTACTTTCACCATTGACTTTCATGCCAGCCCTCTCAAGCTCATTTTATGGTTGGTGAGACTAAGCCTCAGAGTCATTGTGTCATGCCAAGGTCAAAGAAAGCAGCAGAGCTGGATCACAACCCAGGCTTCCTATAATTTAGCCTGACTTGTTTCACTCTGTGATGTCACTTTAGCAGCAAGACTGTGTGGCAATCTCACATGACTCACAGGAAAAGACATTCTTATCATATTGTGCAATGAAACAGAGGTGGGATAGATAATTCATATGCTGGATAAATGCATCAAATCATGGTTAATGGATCCAGACTTAAAGATGATTTTTATGAAGGAAGAATGCAAAGTCTGCATTTGGTTAGAAACAACTGTAGAAGTACAAGATGAGGAAGTTCATATGAGAAAAATCGAGAGATTTTAGCTAACTGCATGCATAGCATGGGCCAACAATGTGCATTTATGGCCAAAAAAAATCAATGAAGTCTCAGATTTCATCATTTGGATGAAGAGAAACAGTAGTCCTGTTTATGCCACGTTATCATCCCACTTGTGGATCATTCTGTTCAATTCTGGGGCATTTTTAAAGGAACATGTTCAAGGGAGAAGCAAGTGGTGAAGAGTTTGGAAACTATGTAATATGAAGCATTATTGCAAGAATTGGAAATATCTGACTGGATAAAGAGAAGATACAGAGGACACATGAAAAACTGACTCTTAATAGCTAAATGTAAAGTAGATTTACTCTATAGTTGTGGAAGTCAAAAGCAGGACTAACGGAAACAAGTTACAAGGAAATAGATTTCAGGTCAGTATAAAAGTAGCAGAAAAAAAATAAAACAATCAATTGTAATGACTTTCAGCTATTAAGGTTATAACAGAATTCATATTAGAGTATTTCTGTTTAGGGAAATAACTTTGATGAGCCTTTGTGGATCAGGAAGGAGAAGTTACAAAAAATAAAGCTCATATTTTTTGACTGCTAAGGAGAGGGATTTTCACTTTCCCTGGGGAACTTTGGAAAGAAGAAAGAAATGTGAGGAGGGCTGGGAAAGGGAACCCCAAAAGGCCTAGACCTAGGGGGACACACTGAATGAGAAACTTGCTGAGGTGGGGGATGGCTGATAAATTTCTTGAAACAACGACCTTTAACATTAAATTTGAAATTATTTCTTGTTCTATGCCAGAATTGCTCTTGACTATTACTAACCCTTCAGTAAAATTCTGCCATGCAGAGTGACCTTGTGTCAGTGGTGGTTTGGGGGAAGAAAGGGAATAGGGTTCAGGATGGGGTGAAGAGGCCAGTGAGAGAAGAAAATGAATGTGGGCGCTGAGGTGTGATGTGGATGAGTGGAGCGAGCAGGGCACCCTGGGCTGACCAGATCAATATCGGTTCCCAGGAAGTCTGTGGGAATGTTGGAGAAGGCAGCCTGCAACCTGCCGTACTTAGATATTAAAGATAAAGGTGATTTCTGCAGGATGGAGGAATTGGGGATGTCACTAGTGGGGATTTAAAATTAGGATTGTTCAACAACAAAGTAGTAAGCTCCCCATCACCGTAAGCGTTTTCTTGCTAACATCTGCCACATTGTTATAGAGGGAATTCTTGCATTGGATAGGAGGTTTCACCAGATGAATTGTAAGGATCCTTATGGAAGAAACTCACCTCCTTTCCTTCTACTTGCCTCATTATGTCCTACATTCAAAAGACAACTTGGGAGTTTGCAGAAATTTAATGCGCCTTAATACATTAATATCTCAATAACTTTTTTTAAAGGCCTGGACTCTGCTTTACAGCCATCCATTTAACAAGTATCTGTTAGATTTCAGGTGCTGTGCCAACCTTTGCAGAGACACACTTGTTAATTAGACATGATTCCTGTCCTTTAGGCTCTTATGGTTTACTATGCACCATGCTTATGATAATGAGTGTTTTCTGGCTTAGGAACTGGGGGTAGTGGGAAGAGAATCTGAAGACCCTTGTTCTCAGTCCAACTTTGCAATGTGATTGAAGAGAAGGCACAGAACATCTGTAAATCTCTAATTATCTATCTATAAAACAAAGGTGCAGAACTATTCCTGGTGTTTGAAACTCAAAAGCCAGGGCAGTTCAGGCACATAATATAATTGCATGAAGCATGCGCATGTTATGATTTGTTTCATCTTAAATGGTATTCTCCAGACAGGCACTTTGCATATTAAACACACTGTATTTTTCTTCTTTTCCACAGGGAATTGTGTTCTCTCCTATTTTGTTTTCTTGAAACATGCAGCCTTCTATATCTTTTATTCATTTTCCCATATTGATAGAGACACAGTGTATGGGGGTCTTACTGGCACACTACAGCTACTTTAAGCAGAAAAGAGATTTATAAAAGGGATGTTAACTAACTCCCAGAAACCCTGGGAGGGCTGGGGAATTCAGGCTTGGAGGCTGTGCCAGTTTGAATGTATTGTGTCCCCCAAACTCCATTATCTTTGATGTAGTCTTGTGGGGCAGATGTTTTGGTGGTGATTAGATTTGCTTGGAATGTGCCCCACCCAGCTGTGGGTGATGACTCTGATGAGATATTCCCATGGAGGCATGGCCCCACCCATTCAGGGTAGGCCTTGATCAGTGGAGCCATATAAATGAGCTGACTCAAAGAGAAGGACCTCAGTGCAGCTGTGAGTGACGTTTTGAAGAGGAGCAAGCTTGCTAGAGAGGAACGTCCTGGGAGAAAGCCATTTTGAAACCAGAACTTTGGAGCAGACGCCAGCCACGTGCCTTCCCAGCTAACATAGGTTTTCCGGACGCCATTGGCCATCCTCCAATGAAGGTACCCGATTACTGATGTGTTACCTTGGACACTTTATGGCCTTAAGACAGCATTAGCAAACTAGAACAGAGGCTATGCAGTCAGGGGAAGGGTTACCAGATAAAATACAGGATGCCCAGTTATATTTGAATTTCCTTTGGAGCATATTTGTTTGTTAATAATCTGAAGTTCAAATTTAACTGGGCATCTTGTGTTTTTATCTGCTAAACCTGGCAACCCTAGCCAGAGGTTATGCCTAAATTATGCCCCAAGATGATTCCAGCTAAGGGAGGCTTGCACATGCTGACACCAGCAACTGCTTACCCCAACTCTGGACATGGGCTGCCACACACACCCCCTGCTGCCTCTATCCCCCTCCCCCCAATCTGTTCCTCATAGCTCCTCCTCCGCATCACTCATCCAAGTCAAGGTCTTGAGTAGGTGAATTGAATCAACAGAACCTAAGTCACATATCTGCATGCTGGGCTTCAAGGGAAGCTAGCAAAGTGAATTTTTGGCTTCCACCTTGGTGAGGTGAGATTCATTAGATGGGAAATAGCTCAAACACTGGAAGGGTGTTCAGAAGGTGCTGGATGCCTATACAAGACTGGCAAGTATTCATGACATCTGGATAGAATCAAGATTTTGCTCTTAACTGTGCTAAACACATGTACACACAAAACTAGCAACAAGAGTGCAGTAATGAATGAATGGTCACTGAAGTAGGGAGAAAATGTCACCCCACCCCCAGGATGTCCAAATTCTAATCCCTGGAACCTGTGAATATGTTCTCTTACATGACACTTAGAGAATTAAGGTTGCTAATCAAAATAGGGAGGGAGAAGAGGAGGTCCGAGTGAGAAGGACTTGACTGGCTGTTGCTGACTTTGAAGGTGGAGTAAGGGGGCCCCAAGGCAAGGCATGTGGGTGCCTCTAAAAGCTGGAAAAGGCAAGGAAACATTCTCCCCAATGCCTCTAGAAGGAACTCAACACTGTTGGCACCTTAATTTTAGCCCAGGGAGATATATGTATGACATCTGACCTACAGAACTGTAAGATAATAAAGTTGTGTTTTTTTAAGCCATTAAGTTTGTAGGAATTTGTTATGGCGGCCATAGGAAACTAATGTAGATATAAACACTGGGTCCTGGGGCTCAAGAGGCGGTAGAGAGAGGTGAGGTTTGAGGAATTTGGGAGAACACATTCCTTGTCTCAAGAAGGCAGCTGCCACTGGGTTCAAGGAAATTGTTTTCAGATGGGAATGCAAGACTTGGGTTGCCAGGTCTTTTGATTTTTTTTCTTTTAAGGAAACCAGAAATCCAGATTTGTATGTGAAATTATCTTTATTCTTCAATGTTGGTATCTAATTTGATGTTTTGAAAACACAATGTAGACCAAACAAAACATATCTGTAAGCCATATTCCACCTGTTGGCACTAGCTCGTGATTTCTCAAATCTCTAAAGACATTCTGCAGCATTAAAATTTTAGGCTTGGTACATGGCATAAATTGTTACTTTATTCTTCAAACGTATTTTGAGCACCTGTGGCTAGACACTGTGATAAGTGCTAGAGATAAAAAGATGACTAATTTGGTGCTCCCTCAAGGGCTTCACAGTTGATAATTGAGGCAAAGAAATACTTTGAGGAGTTGCCATTAAGGTATGTGAAAGGGCTGTGGAGGCCTGGGGATAGGAGTGACAGTTTGTGTCTGGGACACAGAAGGGATGGCCTGAGTAGAGTTAGGACCTGGCCAAATAAACAAGCGGGAAAAACTTTCTAGGCTGAGGAAAAAGAACATGCAAAGACTTTTCTACCTGAAAGATGGACTTGAAAGAACACGTGCACTTTTGAGTTACTGAAATGGCACCTTGCACAGGTGAAAATACCCTCATTGTATCACTGAATTCCCCTAGCCTTTCCCCTAGCCTTCTTCCTCTCCCATTCCCCAAAGCAGTCATTTCAGTATCATCTCTCTCTTCAGAATCCCCCTGCGCTCCCAGCTGTGAACTCACTTTTGTCTTCACAAGCACGTGGAGGGAATGGTGGTTGTGTGTCCTCCAGCTTCCTGGTTCTAGCCTACAGAGGCCTCTGCCACTTTCCACTTCCCTTAGTCAAGCTGTGTCCTTAGATCTGCTCACCTTTTTCTCCACCTGGGCTTAATGTTTTATTTCTTAACTTTTTATGACATAATTATAGAAAACTTAGAAGAGCAGAACAAAGAATTCTCACATAGCATTCACTCACATTCCCAAATTTTACCACATTCACTTTATCCTTCTTCCCTATCTCTCTCTCTCCTTTCCTGTAATATTGTTAGAATATTTTTTCCTGAATCATTTGTATGTAAGTTGCAGACCTGATGCCCCTTTCTCCCTATATACCTCAGTGTGTATTTCCTTAAACCAGGGACATTCTCAACATGACCACAGCACACCTATCAAAAGCAGTACATTAACACTGCTACAACACTAATATTTACTCTACAGCCTTTATTGATATTTTTCACTTTTCCTACTTAATGTCTTTTAGAGCAAGAGAAGATCCTGAAACACGAGTTGCATTCAGTTGTCATGTCTCTCTAGTCTCCTTTACCAGAATAGTTCCTCAGTCTTTCTTTGTGTTTCAATGACACAACATTTTTGAAGGGTACTGGCCAGTTGTTTTGTTATGATGTAGAATGTCCCTCAGTTTGGATTTGCCTGATGTCTCCTCATGATTTCATTTGGGGTATGCATTTTTGGCGGGAACACCCCAGAAGTGATGCTGTGTCCTCAGGGCACTGTATCAGGAGGTGCATCTGGTCAGTTGATCCCATTACTGCCAAGGTCAACTCTGCTCCCTTAGTTAAGGTGACATCTGTCCACTTTCACCACCATAAAGTTACTGTTTTCCTCTTTGTTTTAACAAGTAGGATACATAAATGGAGCAATGTTTTGAGATGACGTAAATATCCTGTTACATCTCAAACTTTTACCCATTAGTCTTAGTATCCATTGATGACTCTTGCCCGAATCCACTATTTTCTAATTCCATAATTTCTTCTACATTTACTAGATGGATGTCTATTATAAGGAAGAACTGTCCCTTCTAACCTGTTGATCTATTTATATCAATGTAGACTTAAAGATTCTTATATTATTCAATAGATTAAATCCTTTAATCTCATTATTTATTTGGATGCCTGTGCTGTCCCAGATTTGAACAGAGAGCTTACCTTCAAGGTGGCTCTTGTGTCCTTAGGGCATGTCCCCATCATTCTTTGAGCACTTCCTTACTTTCTCACATAAGACATTCTGTGTTCATCTTGTGCTTTCCAGGAAAAGCCAAGAATTAGCCATTGCTCCAAGGATCCCTGTTTTCTTTCAGTGGAGAATGGTATTTGGAAACCTAGAACTGGGTGCTCTGCACTTTTTAAACCACATCCTCTCTCACCTCCACCAGGACCTTACTCCATTGATTATATCCTCCAACTCCTGATTTGACATCTTCCTCTTTCTACAGAATTTCCTTCAGCACATGTTGCTTTCACCTTTTTCTTAAAACTGAGTATAGATTACTTTTTGCTTATTTTAGGTTACTTTATTTTTCATACTTACCACACTAATAAAAGCACAGAAAATGAATCACATATACAGTCTCTTTCATCACTTTCCACCAAAAAAGTCCTCCCTTGAGCATCTCCACCTTCTCTAGCTAAGCTTCTTGAAAGAGTAGCTGTTGCGACCTTTTCCTGCCTTTCACTCCTCAACCTGGCACAGTCTGACTTCTGCTCTAGCCATGCCCCAGGAACCACCCTCCTCCGGGTCACAAAGCACACTTTGTCTTGCCAAATCCAGTAGACCTTATTCTCTACTTCTCTGAGACATTTCACACTGGAATCCCTCCTCCTGATGGAAATTTGTCCTCCTTTGGCATCTGCTGTATCCCTCAGCACTGACCACCACCAGAGTGAACTTGCATTCTGGCTCCGGAAGCAGGAAAAGGGACCCCTTCAGAAAAGAGCAAGGTCAAGCTGGTTTTCAGCAAATTCTCAATGCCAGAAAAATATCACTCCAACAGTCCCACCTTAGATCTGATTATGTGTGGGTGGGCGGAACTGTCCTGGAGGAGAAAGAAAGGCTGGTTACGAGGCTGCTGTGGAGTATCAGAAGGAGAGGCCCTGTGGAGCCGCAGGAAGCCCCAGCCGGAAGGAGTGCTTTTTACTTCCTGTGTCGAGGGACCTCACAGCCCTGCCTTCTCCGCAGCCTTTGGCAGAGACTCCCTTGGCCTTTTGGAGGGAAGGTGGTGTTCCTCGGTGCAGCGTCACTCACAGAGGAGAGGAGGCGGTGAGTGACTCCCTGGTGGCGTCCGTGCCCAGGTAGACAGGGAATACCGGTCCAGGAACGGGTCCTTGAAGCCCACACTTCGCAGGCACAGACATGCCGTGTGCCACCCCAGCCGCTCTGCTCAGGGGGCCCACGGGGAGAATCTCGCCTTTGTAAGATTTTTTTCCTGAATTATGCTCTTGGAATCACTTATGAGTTCATGGCTTGATGCTACATTTTCTAAGAGTTTGTCTTTGAACCAAAAATTAAAAATTATAAGCTGCTATCTTGCCCGTTTATAACCTCCCCCTTGCTCAGACCGAAGAATCCATTTTTTATTTTATAGATCATGCTGGGAAGTTCTTCCTGAAAGGTTACCTAACTTCTCTTCTTATTAATTTCTTGTTACCATAGAATATTTTTTACCTCATTATGGTGATATTAAGCTTCTTTTTAGACTTTTGAGGTTTTCTGTAATAAACATGTTTCTCTTACAATATGAAAATATCAGTAATCATTAGTTTTTAAGTCCATTCTCTCTGGTACATAAAATTTGTTATATTAGTGAGAGGAACTGGTCAGGTGTTATGATCTGATACTTGTCTTTTCAGACAACTCATTTCTTTTATTCCAGGGTGACCTAACTTGTGGCCCACTTTTTGGCCCTGCCACCCTATTATCTTGTAGGAACACTGTTATTTTGCTGGCATAATCTTGATTTTTACCATAAAAAATTTACCTTCCTTCCTACCTTCCTTTTAAAAGACAGTATTTTATTTCATTATTGTACAAGTAACGTGTTCACAAAAAATCAAATATGCCAGTATTATAAAAGGGAATAAAGTGAAAAGTAAAAATGTTCCCTACTTCCCCCGTTCCCTCAAAGTACCAAGTAACAGCTTCTTGGGGCCTTCCAGGTGCATATGCAAGCAATTATGTCCATTTACATAAACAGAAATGATATCTTACTATATGTGCTAATCTGGTCTCCAACTACATTTTGAATACTACAGGAAAAGACTTAGAAAGTTGGCATTAAAATGAAAAACCTTTTTATGACAAAGAGACTATATAACCAAAGCCAAAAAAGACAAACCAGACCTTGGGAGAAAGTAGTTGCAATGTCAACCAAGAATTTCTATCCAGAAAATAATGAAAATCTGTGTATCATTAAGAAAAATAAAACACAGTTTAAAATGTGCAAGATGTAGAAACAGACTGTTCTTTGAAAAAGTCCAAATAAAGAAAGATGCTCAACCTCACTAGTAAACAGGGAAATGCAAAGCGAGACAAAAGAAGGCATTGTTGAGGCAGGATAGACATTGAATCTCAGCTTGCCCTGTCACCTTGTCGCTGCACCTTGGTTTCTTCCTCTCTAAAGTGTGGGTAATAGTACCTGCCCAAGTAAGGTTATTTTGAAGACTGTATTTCAAAGTTCTTTATGCCCTGCTTCCAATCCATTGGCAGGGTCTCCAGGAAAGAACTTATTCTTCCTGCACAATTGGAAACCATCAGGACTCAGTGCATCATGTCCTGTATCCTTGCTTATGTTAACAAACACAGAAAGTTTAGAAATGTATATCATTCATAGAAGTTCACCAGCAGCAATCACAAGTCATGTTGAGAGTATACCCTTGACACGATGTGATGAAAACAACATTTTAAGTCTGCAGTCTTCCTCCCCCCAAACCCAGAAACCAAGTCTAATGACAAGAAAAGCATCACACAAATCCCGAGTCCCAATTGATGGATATTTTACAAAATTTCAAAGTATTCCCTAAATCTGTCAAGGTCCTTATACACAAGGAAAGCCTGAAAAACTGTCACAGCCAAGAGGAGCCAAAAGAAATGTGAAGACTAAAGGAAATGTGGTATCCTGGATGGGATCCTGGAACAGAAAAAGGACATTAGGTAAAAACCAAGGAATTCTGAATAAAGTATGGACTTGAGTTAATAATAATGTATCAATATTGGTTCATTGATTGTAACAAATGCACCATACTAATAGTACAATGTTAAAAATGGGTGAAACTGGGTGTGGGGCATATGGAAATTCTATCTTCTCAATTTTTCTGTAAATCTAAAACTATTCTAAAATGAAGTGTTTACTTAATATTTCTGTAAGGGATTTAGAATGCCTCCTAGTGGCAGTAATAACTTTCTTCCAAAACTGCTCGTAAGAGGTAGGGGAAAGGTTGAAGTTTTTCCCATACTCACTTTTTCTCTGTTTAGCTTATTCCTGAGAATGCCTGTGTTACATAAGTGTACAGTATAGTAACCCTAATTTTTACTGTTCATTAAGTCCATGGTTTAACTTAGGTTCACCTTTTGTGTAGTGTTGTTCCATGGATTGTTAAAAAAAATTTTATTCTTTTACCATGTATACAATCTAACATGTCCCCCTTTAAAAATATTCAGATGTATATTTCAGTGCTGTTAATTTTATTCACAGTGTTATATTACCATCACCACCATCCATTACCAAAACATTTCCATCATTCCCAATAGGAACCCTCTACATTTTAAGCCTCAACTTCCCATTCCCTATCCCCAACCCCCTGCCCCTGTCCCCTGGTAACCTATATTCCAGATTCTGACTCTATTAGTTTGCTTATTCCAATTGTTTCAAATCAGTGAGATCCTTTTGTGTCTGGCTTTTTTCACTCAACGTGATATCTTCAAGGCTCATCCATGTTGTCGCATGTATCGGGACTCCATATTTTATTTATCCACTCACTGGTTGATTGACACTTGGGTTGTGTGCTAGTTGGGAGCTGTTATGTACCCCAGAAAAGGCCATGTTCTTTTAATCCATTCCCGTGGGTGCAGACCTATTATGGGAGGGAACTTTTGGTTAGGTTATTTCAATTGGGATGTGACCCAGCCCTTTCAAGGTGACTCTTAATCCTTTTACTGGAGTCCTTTATGAGAGGGTAAAGGACAGAAAAGGCTGAGAGAGCTCATAGAGAGAAAAGACCTGGAGGAGCTAAGAGAGGACCCACAGAAACTCAGAGAGGAGGTCACTGGAACCAGGAGCTGAAAGCAATGAAACCTGGGAATGAGAGACCATGAGACGCCTGCCATGTGCCTTGCTGTCTGACAGAGGAACCCCAGATGCCAGCAGACTTTATTCAGAGAAGGTATTGTCCTGTTGATGCCTTAATTGGCCTTAGAACTGTAAATATGCAAACTAATAAATCAGCATTGTAAAAGCCAACCCATTTCTGGTTTATTGCATTCTGGCAGCTTTAGCAAACTTAAACAGGTTGCTTCCATCTTTTGGTAATTGTGAATAATGCCGCTATGAAACATCAGTGTGAAAGTATCTGTTTGAGCCCCTGCTTTCAATTCTTTGGGTATATACCTAGTAGTGTGATTGCTGGGTCATATGGTAGTTCTATACTTAGCTTTCTGAGGAACTGCCAAACTGTCTTCCACAGCAGCTGTACCACTTTACATTGTCACTGCAGTGAATGAGTGTTCCTATTTTTCCACATCCTCTCCAACACCTGTTTTTAAATAGCAACCATTCCAATGTTTGTGAAGTGGTATCTCAATGTGGTTTTGATTTGCAATTCCCTGATGGCTAATGAGGTCGAGCATAGTTTCATATGCTTTCTGGCCATTTGTATATCTTGTTTGGAGAGATGTCTGTTCAAGTCTTTTGCCCATTTTTAAATTGGACTGTTTGTCTTTGTTGTTGTTAAGTTGAAAGATTTCTTTATATATACTGGATATTAATCCTTTATCAAATATGTGGTTCCCAAATATTTTTCCCATTATGTAGTTTATCTTTTTACTTTCATGATAAAGTCCTTTGAGGGACAAAAGTTTTTTTTATTTTCATGTGGTCCCATTTATCTATTTTTTCTCTTGTTGCTTGTGCTTTGGAAAGGAAGAAGTAAAGCTTTCCCTATTTGTAGATGGTATGATCCTATATACAGAAAATTCTGAAAAATCCACAAAAAATCTCCTAGAGCTAATAAATGAATTCAGCAAAGTGGTGAGGTACAAAATCAATACCCAAAAAATGAATAGTGTTTCTATACACAAGCAATGAACAATCAGAAGAAGAAATCAAGAAAAAAATTCCATTCACAATAGCAATGAAAATAATCAAATGTCTAGAAATAAATTTAACCAAGGATGAAAAGGACTTGTATGCAGAAAATTACCAAAAAAATTGTTAAAAGGAATCAAAGACCCAAATAAATGAAAGAATATTCTGGATTGGATGATTAAATATCATTAATATGTTAATACTACCCAAAGCAATTTATAAATTCAATGCAATCCCAATCAAAATTCCAACAACCTTCTTTGCAGAAATGGAAAAGTCAGTCATCAAATTTATATGGAATAGCAAGGGGCCGTAATAGCTAAAGCCATCTTGAAAAAGAAGAATGAAATTGAAGGATTCACACTTCCCAATCTTAAAACACATTACAAAGCCATAGTAATCAAAAGAGTATGGTATTGGCACAAGGACAGACAAATAGACCAATGGAATAGAGAGCTCAGAAATCAACCTTCACATTTATGGTCAACTGATTTTGACAAGGTGGCAAAGACTGTTGGGAAAGAATAGTCTCTTCAACAAATGGTGCTGGGAAAACTGGGTTTCCATTTGCAAAAAGTAGGAGGAGGACCCTTACCTCACACCATATACAAAAATGAATTCAAGAGACTGAACCAAGATGGAGGCTAGGTGAGACAGGGCTAAGGAACACCTCCATGAGAAACACTAGATAAGGACCAGAGAGTAACCCAGAATACCGGTTACAGCTATGTGCCAGCTGGACGAGATCTGCTAGTTCCCAGGGGCTGTATACTTGGTGAAACTGGGAGTCTGCATTCTGAAACGAGTAAGCTGGCTGGAAGTCCCACAGCTGCGTGGCAATCTGAGGAAGCCAGGGTTTGGCGTCTGGAGACCAATGAGCTCTTTTAAGTGGGAGGACTTACACTCCCTGACTTTGAAGCTTATTATAAAGCCACAGTTGCCAAAACAGCATGGTACTGGCACAAAGATAGACATATAGATCAATGGAATCGAATTGAGAATTCGGAGATAGACCCTCAGATCTATGGCCGACTGATCTTTGATAAGGCCCCCAAAGTCACTGAACTGAGTCATAATGGTCTTTTCAACAAATGGGGCTGGGAGAGTTGGATATCCATATCCAAAAGAATGAAAGAGGACCCCTACCTCACCCCCTACACAAAAATTAACTCAAAATGGACCAAAGATCTCAATATAAAAGAAAGTACCATAAAACTCCTAGAAGATAATGTAGGAAAACATCTTCAAGACCTTGTATTAGGCGGCCACTTCCTAGACTTTACACCCAAAGCACAAGCAACAAAAGAGAAAATAGATAAATGGGAACTCCTCAAGCTTAGAAGTTTCTGCACCTCAAAGGAATTTCTCAAAAAGGTAAAGAGGCAGCCAACTCAATGGGAAAAAATTTTTGGAAACCATGTATCTGACAAAAGACTGATATCTTGCATATATAAAGAAATCCTACAACTCAATGACAATAGTACAGTCGGCCCAATTATAAAATGGGCAAAAGATATGAAAAGACAGTTCTCTGAAGAGGAAATACAAATGGCCAAGAAACACATGAAAAAATGTTCAGCTTCACTAGCTATTAGAGAGATGCAAATTAAGACCACAATGAGATACCATCTAACACCGGTTAGAATGGCTGCCATTAAACAAACAGGAAACTACAAATGCTGGAGGGGATGTGGAGAAATTGGAACTCTTATTCACTGTTGGTGGGACTGTATAATGGTTCAGTCACTCTGGAAGTCAGTCTGGCAGTTCCTTAGAAAACTAGATATAGAGTTACCATTCGATCCAGCGATTGCACTTCTCGGTATATACCCGGAAGATCGGAAAGCAGTGACACGAACAGATATCTGCACGCCAATGTTCATAGCAGCATTATTCACAATTGCCAAGAGATGGAAACAACCCAAATGTCCTTCAACAGATGAGTGGATAAATAAAATGTGGTATATACACACGATGGAATACTACGCGGCAGTAAGAAGGAATGATCTCGTGAAACATATGACAACATGGATGAACCTTGAAGACATAATGCTAAGCGAAAAAAGCCAGGGACAAAAAGAGAAATATTATATGCTACCACTAATGTGAACTTTGAAAAATGTAAAACAAATGGCTTATAATGTAGAATGTAGGGGAACTAGCAATAGAGAGCAATTAAGGAAGGGGGAACAATAATCCAAGAAGAACAGATAAGCTATTTAACGTTCTGGGGATGCCCAGGAATGACTATGGTCTGTTAATTTCTGATGGATATAGTAGGAGCAAGTTCACAAAAATGTTGCTATATTAGGTAACTTTCTTGGGGTAAAGTAGGAACATGTTGGAAGTTAAGCAGTTATCTTAGGTTAGTTGTCATTTTCTTACTCCCTTGTTATGGTCTCTTTGAAATGTTCTTTTATTGTATGTTTGTTTTCTTTTTAACTTTTTTTTCATACAGTTGATTTAAAAAAGAAGGGAAAGTTAAAAAAAAAAAAAAAAAAAAACAAGGAAAAAAAAAAGATGCAGTGCCCCCTTGAGGAGCCTGTGGAGAATGCAGGGGTATTCGCCTACCCCACCTCCATGGTTGCTAACATGACCACAGACATAGGGGACTGGTGGTTTGATGGGTTGAGCCCTCTACCACAGGTTTTACCCTTGGGAAGACGGTTGCTGCAAAGGAGAGGCTAGGCCTCCCTATGGTTGTGCCTAAGAGCCTCCTCCCGAATGCCTCTTTGTTGCTCAGATGTGGCCCTGTCTCTCTAGCTAAGCCAACTTGAAAGGTGAAATCACTGCCCTCCCCCCTACGTGGGATCAGACACCCAGGGGAGTGAATCTCCCTGGCAACGTGGAATATGACTCCCGGGGAGGAATGTAGACCCGGCATCGTGGGACGGAGAACATCTTCTTGACCAAAAGGGGGATGTGAAAGGAAATGAAATAAGCTTCAGTGGCAGAGAGAATCCAAAAGGAGCCGAGAGGTCACTCTGGTGGGCACTCTTATGCACACTTTAGACAACCCTTTTTAGGTTCTAAAGAATTGGGGTAGCTGTTGGTGGATACCTGAAACTATCAAACTACAACCCAGAACCCAGGAATCTCGAAGACAGTTGTATAAAAATGTAGCTTATGAGGGGTGACAATGGGATTGGGAAAGCCATAAGGACCACACTCCACTTTGTCTAGTTTATGGATGGATGAGTAGAAAAATAGGGGAAGGAAACAAACAGACAAAGGTACCCAGTGTTCTTTTTTACTTCAATTGCTCCTTTTCACTCTAATTATTATTCTTGTTATTCTTGTGTGTGTGCTAATGAAGGTGTCAGGGATTGATTTGTGTGATGAATGTACAACTATGTAATGGTACTGTGAACAATTGAAAGTACGATTTGTTTTGTATGACTGCGTGGTATATGAATATATCTCAATAAAATGAAGATTAAAAAAAAAAAAAAAAAAGACATAATGCTGAGCAAAATAAGCCAGGCACAAAAAGAGAGATATTGTATGTTACCACTAATGTGAATTCTGTGAAAAATGTACAATGTTTTATACTGTAGAATGTAGGGGACCTAGAGATACCAATTAGTGGAGGGGGAATGATAATCTAATAAGAACAGATAAACTATGGAGGGTAATCTCAATGTTATGGGAATGCTCAGGAATGATTATGGTTTGTAAACTTTCTTGGATATAGTAAGATCATGTTGGAAGCAATAGAGTTATTTTAGGTTTTTTTTTTCTCTTATTCCTTTGTTTTCTTAGGGGTTGTTAATTTTCTTGGGGTATGGTAGGAACATGTTGGAAGCAATGTAGTTATTTTAGATTATTTGTTTTTCTTACTCCTCTGTTTGGACATGGTTTATTAATTTTCTTGGGGTATGGTAGGAACATATTGGAAGCAAAGTAGTTATTTTAGATTATTTGTTTTCCTTAATCCATTGCTTTGTTTGAAATGTGGGGTTTTTTTGGTTGTTGTTTGCCTGTTTGTTTTTAATTTTTTGATAAACAAAGTTAAAAAATTGAAAAAAAATCAGTAGAAAAATGGGAGTAAAAACTAAGTGACAAATAGGGTGGGATGGGGGGATGGTTTGGGTATTCTCTTTTCACTTTTATTTTTTATTCTTATTCTGATTCTTTCTGATGTAAGGAAAATGTTCAGAAATAGATTGTGGTGATGAACGCATAACTATATGATCATACTGTGAACAGTTGATTGTATACCATGGATGACTGTATGGTTTGTGAATATATTTCAATAAAACTGAATTAAAAAAATAAATAAATAAAACGTCCAAATTTAAGACTCATTGGTGTCCCAGAGGGAGAAGAGAAGGGTAAAGCTCTAGAAAGAGTATAAAAAGAAACTGTTGGGGATAACTTCCCAAACCTTCTACACAATATAAATACACTAGGCATAAATGCCCAGAAAACTCCAAATAGAATAAATCCAAATAAACCCACTCCAAGACATATTCTGATCAGATTCTCAAATACTGAAGAGAAGGAGCAAGTTCTGAAAGCAGCAAGAGAAAAGCAATTCACCACATACAAAGGAAACAACATAAAACTAAGTTGTGACTACTCAGCGGCCACCATGGAGGCGAGAAGGCAGTGGCATGACATATTTAAAATTCTGAGAGAAAAATTTCCAACCAAGAATACTTTATCCAGCAAAACTCTCCTTCAGATTCTAGGGAGAGCTTAAATTTTTCACAGACAAACAAATCCTGAGAGACTTTGCCTGTAAAAGACCTGCCCTACTTCAGATTCTAAAGGAAGCCCTACCAACAGAGAAACAACAGAAAGGAGAAAGAGATATAGAGAATTTTAACAGAAGTATATAGTACCTTACATCCCAAAGCACCAGGACACTCATTTTCCTCTAGTGATCACGGATCTTTCTCCAGAAGGGACCATAAGCTGGGACATAAAACAAGCCTCAAGAAATTAAAAAAAAAAAAAATTGAATATACTCAAAGCACATTCTCCAACCACAATGGAATACAAATAGAAGTCAATAATTTTTGAACTGTAACTCCACTATTTACTTCCTGCATGATATAAATTACACAAACTCTAATGACAAATCAGTGGTTTTGAACTCAATGTAAAATATGTAATTTTAGACAACTATATAAAGGTAGGGGAATGGAGGAGTATAGGATCATAGTTTATGTGTCCTATTGAAGTGAAGGTAGTATCAAAGAAAAACAAGATTTATATGGATTTAAGAGGTTAATTTTAACCTCCACAGCAAACACAAAGAAATTATCAGAGAATATAACCACAGAGATGAAATGTAGAGTTTGGGTTAAGAGAAATGGGGGAAGGGGCAATGGGGAGTTAAGAAATGAGGGTGGAGTTGCTGTTTGAGGTGAAGGGAAATTTCTAGTAATGGATGGTGGGAAAGAGCATTACAACATTCTAAAGGTGATTAATCCCACTAATGGAAGGCTAGGGAGGGGGTGGAATGGGAAGATTTAGGCTGTATATATGTTTCCACAACTAAAAAAAAAAAAAAGAAAAGAAAAGAAATAAAGACAGTCTAAATAGAAGATGATTGAATGCCAAGGATGAACTTGGATGGAATTGGAGGATAGAGGACAGGTGGCTCAAAGGGACACAGTTGAGACATAGGTAAAGGAAATATAGAATGTAAGCTTTGTATTATTGTTGAATCTTTTGTACTTCTTAGCTGCGCTTAATGGGATTGCATTAAAGAATGTTCTTGTTCATGGGAAATGTATACATGACTTATAGTGTATGTTCAAGGATGTGTGCAGCTAGCTCTCATATGTTCAGAACACAGAGCAATAGATGGTGGATGATAGATAGGGAGGGTGGGAGGGAAAGAAATAGCGATGTGACAGCATGTTAAGGTTGGTGGATTGAGCTATCGGGGGAGGAGGGTCAGGGTATGATGGAATTCTTTGTATGGGGTTAGTATTGTTTTTGCAACTGTTCCTATAACTGCGAATTTATTTCAAAATAAAATAAAATGAATTCAAAATGGATCAAATACCTGCAAATGAGAGCAAAAACTATCAAACTCCTAGAAGAAAATGTAGGGAAGCATCTTCAGGACCTTGTGTTGGGTGTTTTGTTTTGTCTTATTTTGTTTTGTTTTCAATTTTTAAAAATTTATTGAGGCTTGTTTTATGTCCCAGCATATGGTCTATTCTGGAGAAAGTTCTTGGTCCCTAGAGAAGAATGTGTATCCTGGTGATTTGGGATGTAATGTTCTATATATGTATGTTAAATCAAATTTATTTATCAGATTGTTTAGGTTTTCAGTTTCCTTATTGGTCTTCTGTCTGGTTGATCTATTTATAGGAGACAGTGATGTGTTGAAGTCTCCCACAATTATTGTGGAAACATCCATTGCTTCCTTAAGTTTTGCCAGTGTTTGTCTCATGTATTTCGTGGCACCATGATTGGGTGCATAAACATTTACGATTGTTATTTCTTCTTGTTGAATTGCCCCTTTTATTAGTATGTAGTGGCCTTCTTTGTCTCTCATAACATCCTTGCATTTAAAGTCTGTTTTATCTGAGATTAATATTGCTACTGCTTTCTTTTGGCTGTAGCTTGCATGAAATATTTTTTCTCATCCTTTCACTTTCAACTTCTTTGTGTCCCTCTGTCTAAGATGAGTCTCTTGTATGCAACATATTGATGGTTCATATTTTTTTATCCATTCTGCCAATCTATGTCTTTTAATTGGGGAGTTTAATCCATTTACATTCAACGTTATTACTGTGAAGACATTTCTTGAATCAGCCATCCTATCCTTTGGTTTATGTTTGTCAGATATATTTTTTCTCCCTCTCTCTCTTATTGTCCTTTAATGAACCAATATAGAATCTCTTTAGTACTGAACCTTTCTCCATATCTCTCTCTCCTTTCTTTGTTTCTCTGTTGGTAGGGCTCCCTTTAGTATCTGAAGTAGGGCAAGTCTTTTATTAGCAAAATCTCTCAGCATTTGTTTGTGTGAAAAATTTAAGCTCTTCCTCAGATTTGAAGGAGAGCTTTGCTGGATTAAGTATTCTTGGTTGGAAATTTTTCTCTCTTAGAATTTTAAAAATGTCATGCCACTGCCTTCTCACCTACATGGTGGCCACTGAGTAGTCACTACTTAGTCTTATGCTGTTTCCTTTGTATGTGATGAATTGCTTTTCTCTTGCTGCTTTCAGAACTTGCTCCTTCTCATCAGTATTTGAGTCTGATCAGAATGTGTCTGCAAAGTGCATTCTCATTCATGACCACACCTTGCACTGTGCCTATCTGTTCCTGAGGACACATTCAGAAGGAGATTAGTGGGATCAACTGCATCCCTCATCACTGCATTTGATCTTGGGGTCACAAATGGCACCCATTCTCTCTCTCCTCCACTATCCATTCTAAATTCCCTTCACCTTCAGCTGTCATCTCATCAGGTTTTCATGGCTATCTAGTGGTGTGACTCAAACCTTCATTCTGGAAGGGTCTGAATCCTTGGTAGTCATACCAGTCATTCACAACTCAAGGTTGCTTCACTTGTCTATTCACAGTTACTAAGAGGCTCCCAAGCAGATCACCTGGTCAATATAGCTGCTGCTGCCTCTGAATGATCAATCTGTCAGCCACAGAGACAAACACTGAGAACCTGATATGGCCCTATTCCTTGATTTCTCTGATTTATACATTTAATCCAATATATGCATTAAATCAGAGACTCCCAACTGGCCCCCTTCGTGGCAAGTTGACTACATTGAGCCCCTCCCATCTTGGTTCATTCTTACAGGGATAGATACCTATTCTGGGTATGGGTTTGTCATATTCTTCCCCACTCCCAGTTTGTGAAAGCAGCCCTACCTCTCTCTTCCTGCTGATCAGGGTAAGTTATGCCTGCCAGGTGAATCTGTTTTCCCTGCTGGTCCCTGGGCACAAGGAGTCTAAAGTTCCCTGGCAGTAGCCCTAACTTGTAGTTCAATTGAACCTTTGCTGTCTCCTGGCAAGAGTGTACACCCCTTAGGAACAAGGACCCACCAACCCTGAAGAGCCCAGAGCTGCTGGGACAGGAAGCACAGAGTCACCCAGAGAGTCACTAGGAGTGATGGTAAGTGGAGCCACTTCTGCTTCCCCACCTCGGTTCCCTTTAGAAGGTGGTACCAGCATTCTCTCAGCTGGCTGCCTCTGGATGATACAATACATGATATGACCGGCAGATATGGGCCCATTCCCACACCTCCTTTACCATGTGTGCTGGTTTAAATGTATTGTGTCCCCCAAACACCATTATCTTTGATGTAATCTTGTGTGGGCAGACGTTATCAGTTTTGATTAGATTTCTTTGAGTGTTTCTTTGGAGACATGCCCCACCCAGCTGTGGGTGATGACTCTGATTGGATAATTTCCATGGAGGCATGGCGCCACCCATTTAGGGTGGGCCTTGATCAGTGGAGCCATGTAAATGAGCTGACGGGCAGAGGGAACTCAGTGCAGCTGTGAGTGATGTTTGAGGAGGAGCTACAGCCAAGGGGGACACTTTGAAGAAAGCACAGGAGCTGCAGATGAGAGACAGTTTGAAGACAGCTGTTGAAAGCAGACTCTTGCTCTGGAGAAGCTGAGAGAGGGCAAATACCCCAAGTGCAACTAAGAGTGATATTTTTGAGGAACTGCAGCCTAGAGAGGAACATCCTAGAGATGCCATCTAGGACTTTCTTAGCTAGAAAGAAGTCAATGCTTGGCTTCAAAGCTTCAAAAGGCTGACTCTCTTATTAAGGGCTAATGTAGCTGGTGACTGTAAGTTTAAGCCAGTGTTCATTTCCATTCTGAAAGTCCTAGGGCCCTTAAGAATTAAGCTGCTTCTACTCTGCCTATGCTCTAGAAATGGAACAACAAAGCCTGGATGACAGCACATCTATTTACAACATGGTTTACTAAATATTTTTAGCCTACCATTGGGACATACTGCTCAGAAAAAAGATTCTTTTCAAAATATTACTGCTCACTGACAATGCACCTGATCACCCAAGAGCTCTGATGGAGATGTACAATTAGATGAATTTTGATTTCATGACTGCTAACACAACATCCATTTAGCAGTCCATGGACTAAGGAGTCATTTCAACTTCCAAGTCTCATTATTTAAGAAATACGTTTTGTAAGGCTATAACTGCTGTAGAAAGTGATTCCTCTTATGGCTCTGGGCAAAGTAAATTGAAAACCTTCTGGAAAGGATTCACCATTCTAGATGCCATTAAGAACATTTATGGTTCATGGGAGGAGGTCAAAAATATCAACATTAACAGGAGTTGATTCCATTCCTCGTGGATAACTTTGAGGGGTCCAGGGCTTCAGTGGAGGAAATAATTGCAGATGTGGTGGAAATAGCAAGAGAACTAGAATTAGAAGTGGAGCCTGAAGATGTGACTGCATTGCTGCAATCTCATAAAACTTGAATGGATGAGGAGTTGTCTCTTATAGATGAGCAAAGAAAGTGGTTTCTTGAGATGGAATCTACTCCTGGTGGAAAGGCTGTGAACATTGTTGAAATGATAACAAAGGATTTAGCATATTACATCTTTGTGGTGATAAATCAGCAGCAGAGTTTGAGAGGATTGACTTCAACTTTGAAAGAAGTTCTGTGGGTAAAATGCTATCAAACAGCATTGCTGTTTGTCCTTGGGGTCCTGCCAAGGACCATTTTCTTCCAGAGAAATCTTTCATGAAAGGAAGAATCAATCCATGTGTCACATTTCATTGTTTTAAGAAATTGCCACAGCCATCCCAACTTCCAGCAACCGTCACTCTGATCAGTAAGCAGCCACCAACATTGGGGCAAGATCCACCAGCAAAAGATTATGACCCACCGAAGGCTCAGATGATGGTTTAGCACTTTTTAGCAATAAATTATCATTAATTAAAGTAGATACATTTTTTTAGACATAATGCTATTCCACACTTAATAGACTACAGTATAATGTAAACATAACTTTTATATGCACTGGGAAACCAAAAAAAATTGTGATTTTCTTTATTATGATGGTTTGGAATAAAACCTGCAGTATCTCCAAGGTATGCTTGTATTCCCTTTTTGCCTTTTCACCTCTATTGAATTCTCTCTGTTAAAATAATGAGCATGGTTGCTGTTTTTCTGAATGGACCCTGACTGATAAACTTACTAAACATTTAAAAGGCTCAGTGGGTCCATGGGATGGTTCTGGAGGACCTTGGATCAAATTAGATATATCAGGGGCAAAGATCATAAGGGCAAAATGAGAGAATCAGGCCACACTTGATTGGTTGGGAGAGAGACTCTCCATTCTGGATTGCAGGTAGCATCTGGAAGAGGCTGAATAGTTATTGTCATGATTTTCTAAATCAGAGCTCCTACAAGATCAACCTCATCTTGTTTCCCCAGCCTCTTCCTTGTTGGCATCCCTACAACCCTGACTCTTGACCTGTGGCAGGACCCCATCTTGTCCTCATTTCTGCACACTTGTGTCATTGTGCATCACCTTCCACCCTTAGGCCTCATAAGATTTGTGACCAAACTGGGTTAGTCCATTGCAGGGGCTGCTGGCAGTTTCTTCAAGCAGTGCCACTCCCAGGTCCTTCATCTAGTGACTTCTCTTGGTTTGTCTCTGAGCCGCCACCCAAGCCATTTCCTTCCAGCAGTTTCTTTCTGTGTCCACTGCCTCAGGGTTTCTGTAGGTATCTTATCCAAGGAGATCACTCAGCCCAA
This sequence comes from Choloepus didactylus, assembly GCF_015220235.1. NCBI lineage: Eukaryota > Metazoa > Chordata > Mammalia > Pilosa > Megalonychidae > Choloepus > Choloepus didactylus. The sequence continues at coordinate 29,984,215 of NC_051328.1, read as the reverse complement.
ATTTCAGACCACCCAACAGCTGAGAATAGACACTCACATGTTGTCAGTCAAATCTATATTTGCAGCTGGGGTGGTGGAAATCTTAATTCAAGATTCTCTTAGTCTAGGCTGCATTTCCTTCTTCTTTCTCACTTACCACTTTCACTCCTAGATCTCAGGAGAAGTGATTATGAAACATCTTCTAGTTATGGATGGGGCTGACTTCATGGGCATGTGATCTGTGCCATCACACAGGGGCTACTACTTGGTTTAATGCTCTGCTGAACTTGTCTTGAAATTCTTAATAGTTTTTGAATGAAGGGTCCTGTGTTTTCATTTTCACTGGGCCCAGCAAATGATGCATTGAGTCCTGGATATGGGGCATGTGAAGTCCCAGCAAAAAAAGAGTGAAGATTTTTGAGTATTGACCCAAGAGTACAACTTGCCCCACCTACTCTCCCCTCTAAACCCTGAGCTTCTGTTTGAGGCAGGAGATGCTGGGAGAGTACAAGAAAGGATATGGGTTGCCCTTTCTCTGGGGCAGGATCACTGCTGGACATCAGAGATTCTGTGGTCCAGGCTGTGCGTCCAGAGAGCCACTCTTCCCACCACTCTTGAACTGTAGCCTTGTTTCTCCTCTATCCCTAACTGCCTCCTCAACAAGTGCAGGCAGGCAAGGCAGTGGTGGAGGCAGGTGGGCAGCTGGTCAAAGCCAGCTGTCACGCTGGTCAGAGCCACCATCACCTCTTGCCTAGATTATTGCACTAGTCCCCCCTCCCCTCTCCTCCCTCCCCTCCCTCACGTCCAGTCTATTCTCAATACAGCAGCCAGGTGATCCTGTCAGAGTGACTATATAATTTTCCATCCTCTTTTGATAGCCAAAAGGAATGCTGCTAATAATTACAACTGACAACAGGAGTAAGCTGCTACTGTCCCACGGAAACTGGACTATATGGGCACCTTGGTTAAAACATAAGTCAGATCATGTTGCTCCTCTGCTCAAAACCCCCTACTGCCTCCATATTTCACACAGCATAAAAGGCCGTCCTTACTAGGGGTCGGGAAGCTCTGCTAGGTCTGCTTTCCATCATCTCTCTGACTTTATTTCCTACTATTCTTCACCTTGCTTGCTCCAGCCGCCTGCTTCCATCTGGAAACATGCCAGGCTTATTGTTTCCATGTGGAAACATCTTCAGGGCTTTGGGAATGACTGTTCCCTCTTCCTAAACAGCTCTTCCCCCAGATCTCTGCATGGCTCAGTTCCTCCCTCTTTCAAGTCTTTGCTCATATGTCACTTTCTGGGGGAGGCCCACCCTGGGCACCCTAGAAGTTCAACCCTGCTCCCACAGAAACTTGACCCCCATCATGGCTGCTTAGTGACTTAGCAGGGCCCTGGAGTTTCACCTGATCTGCTTTGGGGAGGTCTGCGTTACCAACCCCACTCCCAGGAGCCCCTCAGCTCAGACAGAGAAATGGGTAGGTACCTTCTGCTCTGCCCCAAATGCATTGTGGGATATTGAGTGCACCTCCTGGGTCTCAGTGTCTTCATCCCAAAACCGAAGGGTGAGCCTGGATGCTATCTTAGGCCCCTTCCACTCCTGCTTACCCTAAGAATTTCTCTCATCCTGGTGGCCCCAATCCTACCTTTGTCCAGTGCTGCTCATGGCCAGCTCCCTCAAGTCAAGACACCAGAGAAGGCTGAGGAGGCAGGAGCTGCTGGGCACCGAAGCTGGGACAGAACTGGAAGTTGCCTCCTGGGCATGGAGAAACAGTTGTCTAACTGTAGTGTCCCTGTGCAGGATTTAAGGGGCTCAGTTTAAATTTCTCACCACCTCTATCTTCACTAAGCCTTCCTTACCCTGGGATCTGTCGATAGAACCCTGGGGTCCATGAACTTGTATGGGGAAAATAATTAAATCTTTATTTTCAATAACCTCTAAATTATATGTAGCATTTTCTTCAACTATGAATATAGGGAACAAATGAACCACAGTGGTATTAGCAGCACCGAGAGAAATCAAAGATAAGCTCATGTCCTAATTCAGCCATGCAGATCGCTAGGAGAGTCACTTGTGCTTATTATCTTTTCAGAATTACTGGATCTGGTTATTTATTCCTATATACTTTATTGTGTGCATTTTAAAACATTATTCTGAGAAGAGCCACAGCTTTAGCAGACGCTAAAGGTTCGTGGCACGAAGAAAAGGCTACGAATTCCTGACGGGTTAATTTTCACTTCCTTGGGCCAAGGCGCGGTTTGGGGGTGTGGTTTGCAAGAGGGAAGAGACTGACTTTCTCGAGCCCGGCCCCACCTCGTCTGGAGCCCCCTGCGGCAGGGGCTGTGAGCGGGGCAGGCGGGTGGGCAGCTGGCACCAGCCCGGGTCCCGCAGCCGATTTGGGCTGCGAGGCGACCACGCGGTGCGGCGGGCACCAGCCCTACCCGCCGCGAGCGCGAACCCACCACCTCGTGGTAAAACGCAGCCATGGCGCACGGCGGCCCGGCGCCCCCTCCCGGAAGGTGCCCGCCGGCGGTCCCGCTGCCTCACGCCGCCGCCTGCTCCCAGGACCTCGGATGGGGCGATTTCCCCCGGGCAGGGCCCCGAATCTAAATGTTCTCTTCTGCGTCTCTCTCCAGCTGGTGCTGGCGTGGATGCGAGGTCCGGAACACGCGGCTGTGCTCAGATGATGCTCTGGGCCCTGCTGGACCATGCATAGGGAAGGGAAGGGATCCAGCTCAAGGTCGCCGGGCAGAGGGACAGGTACACTTCCATCCTCCGTCCCTCCCGATAGACAGTTTTCTAACCTGGTGCTTTTGAGGAAAGCCTTCCTCAGGGGTGGGGACCACTGTCCAGGACATACAGCGCCCTCCAACCCCACACCTTTTGATCCTCTATTCACAACCAGTACCCTCCTCCCATGGATTTTGCCATTCCCAAGTATCATTATTTAAATAAATATAATTAGTAAGTTATTAATAAATAATATTCATAAATTCCTCGTAAGAGTTGGTTGACTGCCAAAGGCTCTAATTTTCAGGGAGATGTTAAAGACTAAGTAGCATCAGTCTTTTTCTTGGGCATAATCTGAAGGACTTGGGGGTGGGACACATGCGATTGAAAAGGGAGCTGCTTTCTTACCACCACAGTATTCATATTACTATAGTGAGATCATCTTGGTCCTCCTGCACAATCCTACCCTTTGGGGAACACTGAAGGAGACTTAAGTGGACCCAGCAGTGGCTTCCCAGGACTCAGCAGCAGCACCCTGAAGAGGGGCTGACCATGCAGGCCAGGCCTGGGGTTAGGGGTTCTGAGGGTTGGAGGGGGCGGTGATTCATAGGCTCTAGTACTGATGGGCATTTTGGAGACTTTCTTCTTTCCCCCAAGTAGACCTGCAGTATCTGTTTCCTGAGCTGAAGCTGGAAAACCACTTGGAGCTTTTCCTGGGCTGTGGCAGATTTTCAGTGCACTTAGAGTTCAGGGAAGCTGCCAAGGTGCATGTGGGAGTGGACAAGGGGGGCCAGACCTGTGGTCCCTGCCGGGCCTCCTTCCCACAAGTTCACTGCATGGCCAGCACCTTTGCTGAGCAGCCGGCTCCTGCCCTGGGTTTTCCGCCAGGTTTTGACACTCAGGGCTGTACATTGCTCCATTCAAGGCTTACCTACAGGGTTTCCAAAGGAGAGGAAGGGTCTGAATAGGGACCTGGCAGAGCCAAGGGTAGTGTAGGGTACTGAGTGAGAATGTACATGAGTGTGTGTGTGGCACACATGTGTGCATTTATGTAGATAGATGTTTATGTCTACATCTGCCCACTTGGTTACAAACATGGATATCAGGTTAACGGCTCCTTCCACTTAGCCTAAATCTGCTCCTTCATTTGGTTGTGCTTCATTAACATAAACTGTGTCCCTACTACATGCCACAGATCCTGGGGAAAGAATATGGACAGTTCTCCAGAAAGCTATCCTGACCCTTGGCAGTATGTTTCAAATCTGTGTTTTCTAGTGATCCCTCAGAAGTTTCTCTTTATAGACAAGGAAATACATATTCTATATCCAAATCAACTTAACATTCCTAGAGCCCCAACTGTGTGTCAGGCACTGAGAAGGGCTACTATACATAGAGGTTTTATGCATAGTTGGCGACTTGTCTCTGGTCAAAATCACCACTGTATGTTTGTATATATACACAGTGTGTACATGTGAGTTGTTTAAGCAGGTGTAGTACCTACTAATGGACACTGAACCCCACCCAACAAATAACCCTCCATACAGGCAGCTGTAGAACGGCTGCCCAGTGTTCGACTTGTTGTCCATAGGACAACAGGAGCCTACCCCTCCCCACTTGCCTCAGGCTGCATCATCTCTTGGGGTCCTTCCCTTATACTTTATTGAGAAAGCGGAGGTGTCAGACAGTGAATCCCTGTCCACGCCACCCGAGCCACCCATCTGCCCACAACTGTGCCAGATTCTCTGCCCTGGATAAGGCATCCTTGCTCCTTTCACAGACCATCTCCTCCATTTGTCCTCAGAATCCCTGTGGCTTCTCACCTCTTAACTCATAAGCAATGTGTTTGGTGTGAGGTAAGAAGTAGAAGTCAGCCTACTTCTCTCCCTCTTTATGCCACCCACTTTCATCCACTGCTCTCTCCCACACAGATTACTGCAGGTGCCTCCTTGTCAGTCTCTGAGCTTTCGTTCTTGCTCCCTCTTGCCTCGTCTCCCACAATCCATTCCCCATAAAAACCGTAGGAGCATTTTCAGGTCACTCCCATGCTCTTATTTGTCTCAGCTCTGACCTCCCCCTGAGCCACCTGTCTCCCAGGTTCCAGCCGCCTCGGCCTTTGCAGTCCCTCAAACACTGCCATCAAGACCTGTGCCTTTGTGTTCTCTCTCCTAGAATGTTCTTCCCCGGAACGTAGCTGGCTTCTTTTCTTCGAGATCTCACCTTCCCAGAGTCAACTTCCTGATCGCTCTTTTGGTTAAGAGCTTTGTTAGCACATGTTTAAAGTGTACAACTTGATAAATTTTGAATAAGGAATCTTTGAAACCATCACCCAATCAAGAAAGCAAACCTATCCACCATCACCAAAGTTTCTTCTTGCCTCTTTGCAATTCCTCCCTCTAGTCCCTCCCCACCATGACCCCAGGCAAACACTGATTTGCTCTCTGGGACTGTAGAGCAGTTTGTTTATAGGAGAATCTTATATAAGTAGAATCATACAGTATATACCCTTTTTTGTCTGGCTTCTTTCACTCAGTGTTATTATTTTCAGATTCATCCTTGTCCTTGTGTGTATCAGGAGTTCATTCCTTTTTATTGCTAAGTAATATTCCATTGTATGAATATACAACACTTTATTTTCCATTCACTTATGAAAATTTGGGTTGTTTCAAGTTAGAGCCTGTCCTAGTTTGCTAATGCTGCAGAATGCAAAACACCAGAGATGGATTGGCTTTTATAAAATGGGGGTTTATTTCGCTACACAGTTACAGTCTTAAGGCCACAGAGCGTCCAAGGCAACACATCAGCAACTGGGCATCTTCACCAGAGGATGGCCAGTGGCGTCCGGAAAACCTCTGCTAGCTGGGAAGGCAGCCGGCGTCTGCTCCAAAGCTCCGGCCTCAAAACGGCTTTCTCCCAGGATGCTCCTCTCTAGCAAGCTTGCTCCTCTTCAAAACATCACTCCCAGCTGCACTCCGTTTGTTTCCTCTCTCTGAGTCAGCTCATTTATATAGCTCCACCGATCAAGGCCCACCCCAAATGGGCGGGGCCACGCCTCCATGGGAACATCTCATCAAAATCATCTCCCACAGCTGGGTGGGGCACATTGCAAGCAAATCCAACCAGCACCAAAAACGTCTGTCCCACAAAACTACAAAGACAATGGCATTTGGGGGACACAATACATTCAAACCGGCACAGAGCCCATTACGAAATTAAGCTGCTGTGAGCATTTGTGTACAAGTCTTTGCATAGCCACATGCTTTTATTTCTCTTGGATAAATTCCTAGGAGTGCAATGGCTGTCACATGGTAGGTATATGATTCATTTTTTAAGATATTGCAAAACTATTTTCCAAAGTGATTATACCATTTTACATTTCCACCAGCAGTGTATGAGAGTTCTAGTTGCTCCACATCTTTGCTAACACTTGGGATAGCCAAACTTCTTAATTTTAGACATTCTGATGGGTGTGTAATTGTATCTCATTTGGTTTTAATTTGCATTTCCATAATAATTACTATAGATATTAAGCATATTTTCATGTGATTATTGCCATCTATATGTCTTTGGCTCAAATCTTTTACCTGTTTTTAATTGGATTATTTGCTTTCTTATTACTGAATTTTGAGTTTTTAAAATATTCTAGCTACAAGTCCTTTATCAAATGTGTGCTTTGTAGATATTTTCTCCCAACTTATTGCTTGTCTTTTTGTTCTCTTAACAGCATCCTCCCAAAACAGGTGTGACAGGCCAAGAATACTGGGACCCCCAACTCTTTTATAGAGCAGAGATTGCACACCAGGAGAGGCAAGCTGAGAAGATCAGAGGCACCAGGCAACACCATGAATATTGGCTTACAGATTTTGCCAAAGGGGAAGGGCAATCCATAAGATCAGAGAGCTCCAGTGCTCTCCCCAGAGAAACTGACTTTACTTGAAACAGTGTGGCAAAGTTCAAGCCCCTGGGTACACTCAAAAGCAATGGAGATTTTAATAGAAAACAAATAAGAATAGGTGGATAGTTCCTCTTAACGAAGACCAACATGCTAAAAGATAGGCCAGCTAGTTTTCCAGAGAGAATGAGAGAAATAAATATCTAAGAAGAGACTCCTGGGGTCAGAAAAGGTATTCAGACACTGGCCTCAAAAATAACACACTCCTGAATAACAGAGTTATCACAAGGAATTAGAAAATACTTTGAATTGAATGAAAATGAAGACACAACATCCCCAAACACATGGTATGCAATGAAAGCAGACTTAAAGGGAAACTTATGACTTAAAGGGAAACTTATGCCTTTATTAAAAAAAAGGAGACACCTGAGCTGGACCTCAGAGGGGCTGCACCTGGCCTTACGGGCTGAGAAGAAAGCCCAGGTAATTGCAGTAATGAATACTGTGGAAGAAAACCAGGTGTCCGGGGAGTCTCAGAAGGTAGAGAAGGCCAGCCCTCCTGCTGTGTAGCAGCTCACCGACCCCATATGCCCCACTGTGGGGGCCGATGTAGGGGACAAGAACACCACCAAGGTGATGTTGATGAACTGGAGCTTGAGGACAGCCAGGGCTTTGGCACTGGAGGGCGGTGTGGGGAAAACTGCGGGGTTCTCCTGGTGGTCGCATTGTATCTTGGAGGGTGACGGTCCGTAGACGAGCAGCTTAAGGCACTCGCTGGGTCATGTGGTTCAGAGATGGCAAGTTCTCAGTGGTGTGTGTTGAGAAGCTGATGCCGCTGAACTCCTTTTTGCAGTGCATTCCAGCAGGCCACCTACCACAAGCAGCCCATGCACCGCAAAGCCATCCACAAAGTCCTGCAGGTGTCCGGCAGGCGTGCAGGGAAACTGCTCCCGGTGTGCCACAACAGTGATGAGACTGACACTGCCAAGGCCGTGGAGGTGCAGAACAAATAGATGGTCGAATGAGCACTCAGGGGCTTCCAGCCCTCTGGCCCCAAGGGACTGGGGCCCCCAGAAGAGGAGAAGAATCCCTACAAATAAGTTTACACAGACACCTGTGTTGAACTTGAGGCAGCTGCCTATGCACCACCCCCAACAGCCAAAAAGCCCCGAAAGAGCACAACCGAGAAGTCCAGAGTCAAGGAGGTTGTGGATGCACACACGAGAGAACGCACGAGAGAAGGCACAGACATGCCGGAACATCGAGGACATTTGCTTCACATGTGGGAGTCTCAATGTCACCCTGGAACACCCTCTCTTCACTGGGGGAATGTGCCAAAATTGTAAGAACTGCTTCCTGGAGTGTGCATACCAGTACGATGATGACGGCCATCAGTCCTACCGCACAATCTGCTGTGGGAGGGCGCGAGGTGCTCCTGTGCGGGAACAACAACTGCTGCAGGTACTTTTTTTTCTTTTTAAATTAAATTCAGTTTTATTGAGATATATTCACATGCCATACAATCATCCATGGTGTAAATCAACTGTTCACAGTACCATCGTATAGTTATGCATTCATCACCCCAATCAATTTTTTTAAAAACTTTTTATTATGAATAATTTCAAATTTATAGGGCAGTTGCAAAAAATATGAACCCCATATAGAAAACTCTAACATACCCCACCACCACCCAAATATCCACATCCACCAATTTTTTCCCTTGCAATTGTATTGAGATATAGTCACAAGCCATACAATCACCCAAAAACTATACAATCATTTGTTCACAGTATCATCATATAGTTGTGAAATCCACCAATTTTAACATTTTTCCCCTTTGTTTTATCCTTCCTTCCTTCCTGCTGTCTGTCTGTCTGTCTATCTATCTATCTATCTAATCTACTTACCTACCTACCTACCTGCTTTCTGAACATTTGAGAGCAGGTTGCACATATCATATTCCTTGAACACATAATATTTCCATGTTCATTCCCTATGAACAAGTATATTCACTTAGGTAATCACTGTAAGTGTAGTTATCACATTCAAGACATTTAACATTGATATAAAGCTTACATTCTATATTTTGATTTTGTAATGTCCCAATAATGTCCTTTTGAGCCTTTTCTCCTCCATTCTTAGATCCCATCCAGTATCATGTATTACATTTAATTATCATTATCTCTTTAGTTTCTCTTTATTTCTTTTTTTAAATTGTGGAAACATACATAAATCTTCCCATCCCAACCCCTCCCAAGCATAGAATTCAGTGGGATTAATCACATTCACAGTGTTGCAGTACCATCACCACCATCCAGTAATAGAACTTTCCCTTCACCCCAAAAACAAACTCTACACTCATTTCCCCATTTTTTAAACAGTTGCATACTATACCATTGAATGGATACTACTATCTATTGAACAATTTCCTATTGATAGATATTTAGATCATTTGCATTTACTTATGTAATAACAATAAATAAAAAGGAGTAGCATTGTACATATACTTTTTTAAAAAATTAAATTCAGTTTTATTGAAATATATTCACATACCATACAGTCATCCATGGTGTACAATCAGCTGTTCACAGTACCATCATATGGTTATGCATTCATCACCTAACCTATTTCTGAACATTTTCCTTACATCAGAAAGAATCAGAATAAGAATAAAAAATAAAAGTAAAAAAGAACACCAAAATCATCCCCCCATCCCACCCTATTTTTCATTTAGTTTTTGTTCCCATTTTTCTACTCATCCATCCATACACTAGACAAAGGGGAGTGTGATCCACAAGGTTTTCACAATCACACTGTCACCCCTTGTAATCTACATTGTTTTACAGTAATCTACAGGAGTCCAGACTACTGGGTTGGAGTTTGATAGTTTCAGGTATTTACTTCTAGCTGTTCCAGTATATTAAAACCTAAGAGGTGTTATCTATATAGTGCATAAGAATGTCCACCAGAGTGCACAATCTATTTTTGAACATTTTCCTTACACCGGAAAGAATAAAAATAATAAAAAAAATAAGTAAAAAAAAACACCCAAAGTATCCCCTCATCCCACCCTATTTTTCATTTAGTTTTTGTTTCCATTTTTCTACTCATCCATCCTTACACTGGATAAAGGGAGTGCAATCCACAAGGTTTTCACAATCACATTGTCACCCCTTGTAAGCTACATTGTTACACAATTGTCTTCAAGACTCTAGCTACTGGATTGGAGTTTGATAGTTTCAGGTATTTACTTCTAGCTATTCCAGTACATTAAAACCTAAAAAGTTTTATCTATATAGTGTGTAAGAATGTCCACCAGAGTGACCTCTCGACTCCATTTGAAATCTCTAGCTACTGAAACTTTACTTCATTTCTTTTTGCACCCCCCTTTTGGTCAAGAAAATGTTCTTAATCCCACAATGCTGGGTCCAGATTCATCTCCAGGAGTCATATCCCACATTGCCAGAGAGATTTACACCCCTGGGAGTCAGATCCCACATAGCGGGGAGGGCAGTGAGTTTACCTGCCAAGGTGGCTTAGCTAAAGAGAGAGGGCCACATCTGAGCAACAAAGAGGTACTCAAGGGGAGATTCTTAGGCACAATCATATGCAGGTTTAGCCTCTCCTTTGCAGTAATGAGCTTCATAAGGGCAAGTCCCATGACAGAGGGCTCGGCACATCAAACCGCCAATCCTCAATGTTTGTGAGAACATCAGCAACAGTCCAGGTAAGGAAGTCCAACACTTCCACATTTTCCTCCCAGCTCCTCAGGGGGCCCTGCATATACATTTTTATTCTCTGCCCAAATTACTTTGGGATGTGTCACTATTTCACACTAACCTATACTAACCTACCATATCTCACTTCCTATTCAAAGTTCCATGTAATTGTGGTGTTTGAACAACTGTAGTGTTTAGAAAATATAGATCCTGCACCAAATGAACAGCTCTTCCCTTGGTCTCACATGGAAGTTGATGTTTTAACACACAGTTTCAACCTTTACTGATTTGCCCTAGTCTTAACCAGATCTTGCTGCAGGTGTGCGTGGATCTCTTGGTGGGGCCAGGGACTGCCCAGGTAGCCATTAAGGAAAACCCCTGGAACTGCTACCTGTATGGGCACAAGGGCATATACAGGCTACTGTGGCGGCAGGACGACTGCCCGTCTCAGCTCCGGATGTTCTTCGCCAATAACCACAATCAGGAATGTGATCCCCCAAAGGTTTTCCCACCTGTCCCAGCTGAGAAGAGGAAGCTCATCCGGTGCTATCTCTTTTTGATAGAATTGCTACAGGGCTCCTGGTGCTGAAGGACATTGCCTAGGAGGTGTGTGAGGACTCTCTCACGGTGGGCATGGGGTGGCACCAGGGCAAGATAATGTATGTTTGGAGACATCTGCAGCATCATGCAGAAGCATATCCAGGAGTGGGGCCCATTCAATCTGGTGATTGGGAGCAGTCCCCGTGGTGATCCCTCCATCGTCAACACTGCCCGTGAGGGGCTCTACAAGCGCACTGGCCAGCTCTTCTTTGAATTCTACTGCCTCCTGTGTGGCACGTGGCCCAAAGAGGGAGATGACCCTCCCTTCTTTTGGCTCTTTGAGAATGTGGTGGCCATTGGGCATTAGTGACAAGAGGGACATCTCGCAATTTCTCGAGTCCAACCCTGTGATGATTGATGCCAAAGAATTGTCAGCTGCACACAGGGCTGGCTGCTTCTGGGGTAACCTCCCCGATATGAACAGGCCAATGACACCCCCTGTGAATGGCACACTGGAGCTGCAAGAGTGTCTGGAGTGTGGCAGAATAGCCAAGTTCAACACAGTGAGGACTGTCACTACTAGGTCACTCTATAAGGCAGGGCAAAGACCAGCATTTCCCTGGCTTCATGAACGAGAAAGAGGACATCTTATGGTGCACTGAAATGGAAAGGGTGTTTGGCATCCCTGTCCACTGAACGGATACCTCCAACATGGCAAGGCAGAGCCTGCTGGGCCGGTCATGGGGCGCACTGGTCATCCACCACCTCTTAGCACCACTGAAGGAACATTTTGCTTGTGTACAAGGGACATGAGGGCAAACAGAGGTAGTGACACAAAGTTAAATGAAAAACATGAAAAACACAAAACAAAAACACCAGGAGCATGAGGATGGAGAGAAGTATCAGCTCCCAGAAGAGAAAAAGGAATTTAAAAACAAAAACCACAGATGCGAAATACTGGAAGACTTTGTCTTGCAAAAAGGGTTGGGCACCATCTCCTGATTTTTCAGTGTGTAAACTATTTAAAACCAAAACCGAGACCCCTCCCTCCCCACCCACTTTTATTTTTGGTCAAACCTTTTGTTTTCTCCTCTTTCCAGAGGGGTTTTCAGTTTGTCTGCATTTTTGTTTCTTGCTGTGACTGAAACAAGAGGGTTTATTGAAGCAAAAATCAATGACCAGGGCGGGGCAAGATGGCAGACTGGTGAGCTGTATGTTTTAGTTACTCCTCCAGGAAAGTAGGTAGAAAGCCAGGAACTGTGTGGACTGGACACCACAGAGCAATCTGACTTTGGGCATACTTCATACAACACTCATGAAAACGTGGAACTGCTGAGATCAGCGAAATCTGTAAGTTTTTGTGGCCAGGGGACCCACGCCCCTCCCTGCCAGGCTCAGTCCCGTGGGAGGAGGGGCTGTCAGCTCCGGGAAGGAGAAGGGAGAACTGCAGTGGCAGCCCTTATCGGAAACTCATTCTGCTGATCCAAACTCCAACCATAGATAGACGGAGACCAGACACCAGAGAATCTGAGAGCAGCCAGCCCAGCAGAGAGGAGACAGGCATAGAAAAAAAACAACATGAAAAACTCCAAAATAAAAGCGGAGGATTTTTGGAGTTCTGGTGAACATAGAAGGGGGAAGGGCAGAACTCAGGCCCGAGCTCAGGCCCTGAGGCGCATATGCAAATCCCAAAGAAAAGCTGATCTCTCTGCCCTGTGGACCTTTCCTTAATGGCCCTGGTTGCTTTGTCTCTTAGCATTTCAATAACCCATTAGATCTCTGAGGAGGGCCCTTTTTTTTTTTTTTTTTTTAATCCTTTTTCTTTTTCTAAAACAATTACTCTAAGAAGCCCAATACAGAAAGCTTCAAAGACCTGCAATTTGGGCAGGTCAAGTCAAGAGCAGAACTAGGAGAGCTCTGAGACAAAACACAATAATCCAGTGGCTGAGAAAATTCACTAAACACCACAACTTCCCAAGAAAAGGGGGGTGTCCGCTCACAGCCATCATCCTGGTGGACAGGAAACACTCCTGCCCATCGCCAGCCCCATAGCCCAGAATTGCCCCAGACAACCCAGTGTGACGGAAGTGCTTCAAATAACAGGCACACATCACAAAACTGGGCGTGGACATTAGCCTTCCCTGCAACCTCAGCTGATTGTCCCAGAGTTGGGAAGGTAGAGCAGTGTGAATTAACAAAGCCCCATTCAGCCATCATTTGAGCAGACTGGGAGCCTCCCTACACAGCCCAGCAGCCCAGAACTGCCCTGGGGGGACGGCACTCACCTGTGACATAGCACAGTCATCCCTCAACATAGGACCAGGGGGTGCACGGCCTGGAAGAGGGGCCCACTTGCAAGTCTCAGGAGCCATACACCAATACCAAGGGCTTGTGGGTCAGTGGCAGAGACAAACTGTGGCAGGACCGAACTGAAGGATTAGACTATTGCAGCAGCCTTAAAACTCTAGGATCACCAGGGAGATTTGATTGTTAGAGCCACCCCCCCCTCCCTGACTGCCCAGAAACACGCCCCATATACAGGGCAGGCAACACCAACTACACACGCAAGCTTGGTACACCAATTGGACCCCACAAGACTCACTCCCCCACTCACCAAAAAGGCTAAGCAGGGGAGAACTGGCTCTTGGAGAACAGGTGGCTCGTGGACGCCACCTGCTGGTTAGTTAGAGAAAATGTACTCCACGAATCTGTAGATCTGATAAATTAGAGATAAGGACTTCAATTGGTCTACAAATCCTAAAAGAACCCTATCAAGTTCAGCAAATGCCACGAGGCCAAAAACAACAGAAAATTATAAAGCATATGAAAAAAACCAGACGATATGGATAACCCAAGCCCAAGCACCCAAATCAAAAGGCCAGAAGAGACACAGCACCTAGAGCAGCTACTCAAAGAACTAAAGATGAACAATGAGACCATAGTACGGGAGACAAAGGAAATCAAGAAGACCCTGGAAGAGCATAAAGAAGACATTGCAAGACTAAATAAAAAAATGGATGATCTTATGGAAATTAAAGAAACTGTTGACCAAATTAAAAAGATTCTGGACACTCATAGTACAAGACTAGAGGAAGTTGAACAATGAATCAGTGACCTGGAAGATGACAGAATGGAAAATGAAAGCATAAAAGAAAGAATGGGGAAAAAATTGAAACAATCGAAATGGACCTCAGGGATATGATAGATAATATGAAACGTCCAAATATAAGACTCATTGGTGTCCCAGAAGGGGAAGAAAAGGGTAAAGGTCTAGGAAGAGTATTCAAAGAAATTGTTGGGGAAAACTTCCCAAATCTTCTAAACAACATAAATACACAAATCATAAATGCTCAGCGAACCCCAAATAGAATAAATCCAAATAAACCCACTCCGAGACATATACTGATCACACTGTTAAACACAGAAGAGAAGGAGCAAGTTCTGAAAGCAGCAAGAGAAAAGCAATTCACCACATACAAAGGAAACAGCATAAGACTAAGTAGTGACTACTCAGCACCCACCATGGAGGCGAGAAGGCAGTGGCACGATATATTTAAAATTCTGAGTGAGAAAAATTTCCAGCCAAGAATACTTTATCCAGCAAAGCTCTCCTTCAAATTTGAGGGAGAGCTTAAATTTTTCACAAACAAATGCTGAGAGAATTTCCTAACAAGAGACCTGCCCTACTGGAGATACTCAAGGGAGCCCTACAGACAGAGAAACAAAGAAAGGACAGAGAGACTTGGAGAAAGGTTCAGTACTAAAGAGATTCGGTATGGGTACAATAAAGGATATTAATAGACAGAGGGGAAAAATATGACAAACATAAACCAAAGGATAAGATGGCTGATTCAAGAAATGCCTTCACGGTTATAACGTTGAATGTAAATGGATTAAACTCCCCAATTAAAAGATACAGATTCGCAGAATGGATCAAAAAAAATGAACCATCAATATGTTGCATACAAGAGACTCATCTTAGACACAGGGACACAAAGAAACTGAAAGTGAAAGGATGGAAAAAAATATTTCATGCAAGCTACAGCCAAAAGAAAGCAGGTGTAGCAATATTAATCTCAGATAAAATAGACTTCAAATGCAGGGATGTTTTGAGAGACAAAGAAGGCCACTACATACTAATAAAAGGGGCAATTCAGCAAGAAGAAATAACAATCGTAAATGTCTATGCACCCAATCAAGGTGCCACAAAATACATGAGAGAAACACTGGCAAAACTAAAGGAAGCAATTGATGTTTCCACAATAATTGTGGGAGACTTCAACACATCACTCTCTCCTATAGATAGATCAACCAGACAGAAGACCAATAAGGAAATTGAAAACCTAAACAATCTGATAAATGAATTAGATTTAACAGACATATACAGGACATTACATCCCAAATCACCAGGATACACATACTTTTCTAGTGCTCATGGAACTTTCTCCAGAATAGATCATAGGCTGGGATATAAAACAAGCCTCAATAAATTTAAAAAGATTGAAATTATTCAAAGCACATTCTCTGACCACAATGGAATACAATTAGAAGTCAATAACCATCAGAGACTTAGAAAATTCACAAATACCTGGAGGTTAAACAACACACTCCTAAACAATCAGTGGGTTAAAGAAGAAATAGCAAGAGAAATTGCTAAATATATAGAGACGAATGAAAATGAGAACACAACATACCAAAACCTATGGGATGCAGCAAAAACAGTGCTGAGGGGGAAATTTATAGCACTAAACGCATATATTAAAAAGGTAGAAAGAGCCAAAATCAAAGAACTAATGGATCAACTGAAGAAGCTAGAAAATGAACAGCAAACCAATCCTAAACCAAGTAGAAGAAAAGAAATAACAAGCATTAAAGCAGAAATAAATGACATAGAGAACAAAAAAACAATAGAGAGGATAAATATCACCAAAACTTGGTTCTTTGAGAAGATCAACAAGATTGACAAGCCCCTAGCTAGACTGACAAAATCAAAAAGAGAGAAGACCCATATGAACAAAATAATGAATGAAAAAGGTGACATAACTGCAGATCCTGAAGAAATTAAAAAAATTATAAGAGGATACTATGAACAACTGTATGGCAACAAACTGGATAATGTAGAGGAAATGGACAATTTCCTGGAAACATATGAACAACCTAGACTGACCAGAGAAGAAATAGAAGACCTCAACCAACCCATCACAAGCAAAGAGATCCAATCAGTCATCAAAAATCTTCCCACAAATAAATGCCCAGGGCCAGATGGCTTCACAGGGGAATTCTACCAAACTTTCCAGAAAGAACTGACACCAATCTTACTCAAACTCTTTCAAAACATTGAAGAAAATGGAACACTACCTAACTCATTCTATGAAGCTAACATCAATCTAATACCAAAACCAGGCAAAGATGCTACAAAAAAGGAAAACTACCGGCCAATCTCCCTAATGAATATAGATGCAAAAATCCTCAACAAAATACTTGCAAATCGAATCCAAAGACACATTAAAAAAATCATACACCATGACCAAGTGGGGTTTATTCCAGGCATGCAAGGATGGTTCAACATAAGAAAATCAGTCAATGTATTACAACACATTAACAAGTCAAAAGGGAAAAATCAATTGATCATCTCAATAGATGCTGAAAAAGCATTTGACAAAATCCAACATCCGTTTTTGATAAAAACACTTCAAAAGGTAGGAATTGAAGGAAACTTCTTCAACATGATAAAGAGCATATATGAAAAACCCACAGCCAGCATAGTACTCAATGGTGAGAGACTGAAAGCCTTCCCTCTAAGATCAGGAACAAGACAAGGATGCCCGCTGTCACCACTGTTATTCAACATTGTGCTGGAAGTGCTAGCCAGGGCAATCTGGCAAGACAAAGAAATAAAAGGCATCCAAATTGGAAAAGAAGAAGTAAAACTGTCATTGTTTGCAGATGATATGATCTTATATCTAGAAAACCCTGAGAAATCAACGATACAGCTACTAGAGCTAATAAACAAATTTAGCAAAGTAGCGGGATACAAGGTTAATGCACATAAGTCAGTAATGTTTCTATATGCTAGAAATGAACAAACTGAAGAGACACTCAAGAAAAAGATACCATTTTCAATAGCAAGTAAAAAAATCAAGTACCTAGGAATAAACTTAACCAAAGATGTAAAAGACCTATACAAAGAAAACTACATAACTCTACTAAAAGAAATAGAAGGGGACCTTAAAAGATGGAAAAATATTCCATGTTCATGGATAGGAAGGCTAAATGTCATTAAGATGTCAATTCTACCCAAACTCATCTACAGATTCAATGTAATCCCAATCAAAATTCCAACAACCTACTTTGCAGACTTGGAAAAGCTAGTTATCAAATTTATTTGGAAAGGGAAGATGCCTCGAATTGCTAAAGACACTCTAAAAAAGAAAAACGAAGTGGGAGGACTTACACTCCCTGACTTTGAAGCTTATTATAAAGCCACAGTTGCCAAAACAGCATGGTACTGGCACAAAGATAGACATATAGATCAATGGAATCGAATTGAGAATTCAGAGATAGACCTCAGATCTATGGCCGACTGATCTTTGATAAGGCCCCCAAAGTCACTGAACTGAGTCATAATGGTCTTTTCAACAAATGGGGCTGGGAGAGTTGGATATCCATATCCAAAAGAATGAAAGAGGACCCCTACCTCACCCCCTACACAAAAATTAACTCAAAATGGACCAAAGATCTCAATATAAAAGAAAGTACCATAAAACTCCTAGAAGATAATGTAGGAAAACATCTTCAAGACCTTGTATTAGGCGGCCACTTCCTAGACTTTACACCCAAAGCACAAGCAACACAAGAGAAAATAGATAAATGGGAACTCCTCAAGCTTAGAAGTTTCTGCACCTCAAAGGAATTTCTCAAAAAGGTAAAGAGGCAGCCAACTCAATGGGAAAAAATTTTTGGAAACCATGTATCTGACAAAAGACTGATATCTTGCATATATAAAGAAATCCTACAACTCAATGACAATAGTACAGTCGGCCCAATTATAAAATGGGCAAAAGATATGAAACGACAGTTCTCTGAAGAGGAAATACAAATGGCCAAGAAACACATGAAAAAATGTTCAGCTTCACTAGCTATTAGAGAGATGCAAATTAAGACCACAATGAGATACCATCTAACACCGGTTAGAGTGGCTGCCATTAAACAAACAGGAAACTACAAATGCTGGAGGGGATGTGGAGAAATTGGAACTCTTATTCATTGTTGGTGGGACTGTATAATGGTTCAGCCACTCTGGAAGTCAGTCTGGCAGTTCCTTTGAAAACTAGATATAGAGTTATCATTCGATCCAGCGATTGCACTTCTCGGTATATATCCGGAAGATCGGAAAGCAGTGACACGAACAGATATCTGCACGCCAGTGTTCATAGCAGCATTATTCACAATTGCCAAGAGATGGAAACAACCCAAATGTCCTTCAACAGATGAGTGGATAAATAAAATGTGGTATATACAAATGATGGAATACTACGCGGCAGTAAGAAGGAACGATCTTGTGAAACATATGACAACATGGATGAACCTTGAAGACATAATGCTGAGCGAAATAAGCCAGGCAGAAAAAGAGAAATATTATATGCTACCACTAATTTGAACTTTGAAAAATGTAAAACAAATGGTTTATAATGTAGAATGTAGGGGAACTAGCAATAGAGAGCAATTAAGGAAGGGGGAACAATAATCGAAGAAGAACAGATAAGCTATTTAACGTTCTGGGGATGCCCAGGAATGACTATGGTCTGTTAATTTCTGATGGATATAGTAGGAGCAAGTTCACAGAAATGTTGCTATGTTAGGTAACTTTCTTGGGGTAAAGTAGGAACATGTTGGAAGTTAAGCAGTTACCTTAGGTTAGTTGTCTTTTTCTTACTCCCTTGTTATGGTCTCTTTGAAATGTTCTTTTATTGTATGTTTGTTTTCTTTTTAACTTTTTTTTTTCATACAGTTGATTTAAAAAAGAAGGGAAAGTTAAAAAAAAAAAAAAAAAAAAAGGAAAACAAGGAAAAAAAAAAAGATGTAGTGCCCCCTTGAGGAGCCTGTGGAGAATGCAGGGGTATTCGCCTACCCCACCTCCATGGTTGCTAACATGACCACAGACATAGGGGACTGGTGGTTTGATGGGTTGAGCCCTCTACCACAGGTTTTACCCTTGGGAAGACGGTTGCTGCAAAGGAGAGGCTAGGCCTCCCTATGGTTGTGCCTAAGAGCCTCCTCCCGAATGCCTGTTTGTTGCTCAGATGTGGCCCTGTCTCTCTAGCTAAGCCAACTTGAAAGGTGAAATCACTGCCCTCCCCCCTACGTGGGATCAGACACCCAGGGGAGTGAATCTCCCTGGCAACGTGGAATACGACTCCCAGGGAGGAATGTAGACCTGGCATCGTGGGACGGAGAACATCTTCTTGACCAAAAGGGGGATGTGAAAGGAAATGAAATAAGCTTCAGTGGCAGAGAGATTCCAAAAGGAGCCGAGAGGTCACTCTGGTGGGCACTCTTATGCACACTTTAGACAACCCTTTTTAGGTTCTAAAGAATTGGGGTAGCTGGTGGTGGATACTTGAAACTATCAAACTACAACCCAGAACCCATGAATCTCGAAGACAGTTGTATAAAAATGTAGCTTATGAGGGGTGACAATGGGATTGGGAAAGCCATAAGGACCACACTCCACTTTGTCTGGTTTATGGATGGATGAGTAGAAAAATAGGGGAAGGAAACAAACAGACAAAGGTACCCAGTGTTCTTTTTTACTTCAATTGCTCTTTTTCACTCTAATTATTATTCTTGTTATTTTTGTGTGTGTGCTAATGAAGGTGCCAGGGATTGATTTGGGTGATGAATGTACCACTATGTAATGGTACTGTAAACAATTGAAAGTACGATTTGTTTTGTATGACTGCGTGGTATGTGAATATATCTCAATAAAATGAAGATTTAAAAAAAAGAGAAAAAAAAAGAAAAAAAAAAAAAAGAATGACCAAACACGCACATGCATGCACACACACACACACACATACACACAACAGTAACAATAAATTGCAGAGGAAAGATGGGAGAGAGGAAAAAAGAGAAACTATATAGAAATCTATATGTTTGGTTTTTTTTGTTTTTTTACTGTATATCTTTTTGTTGTTGTCTCCAGGCTGATAAGCTAGGAGGAGCACAAGCATGGAACAGAAAATCTAAAAACACATTTGGGCAGCAGAATTCCCTCGCCGTCACTGAGCTGTCATACCAGCACCTGGTCTTGCAAAATAGAACCCAACTAGCAGCAGGGACGATGAGAACAGCCACTCATGACACTTTTCTACAGTATTTCAAATGTCCACCACAGGAACCCTTGAAGAAAATCAGTTTATAGAAGCCACTTGTTGTAGTTTGCTAATGCTGCCGGAATGCAAAACACCAGAGATGGATTGGTTTTTATAAAGGGGAGTTTATTTGGTTACACAGTTACAGTCTTAAGGCCATAAAGTGTCCAAGGTAACACATCAGCAATAGGGTACCTTCACCGGAGGATGGCCAATGGTGTCTGAGAAACCTCTGTTAGCTGGGAAG
Organism: Choloepus didactylus; assembly: GCF_015220235.1. Classification (NCBI taxonomy): domain Eukaryota; kingdom Metazoa; phylum Chordata; class Mammalia; order Pilosa; family Megalonychidae; genus Choloepus; species Choloepus didactylus. Next base: position 29,963,738 of record NC_051328.1, on the reverse strand, counting down.
GCATGTGTCTGGCATCTGCTCCAAAGTTCTGGTTTCAAAATGGCTTTCTCCCAGGACGTTCCTCTCTAGGCTGCAGTTCCTCAAAAATGTCACTCTCAGTTGCTCTTGGGGCATTTGTCCTCTCTTAGTTTCTCTGGAGCAAAAGTTTGCTTTCAACAGCCATCTTCAAACTGTCTCTCATCTGCAGCTCCTCTCTCAGCTTCTGTCCATTCTTCAAAGTGTCCCTTTTGGCTGTAGCTCCTCTTCAAAATGTCACTCTCAGCTGCACTGAGTTCCTTCTGTTTGTCAGCAACTTTATACTGCTCCAGTGATTTAATTTAGACCCACCCTGAATGGGTGGAGTAACACCTCCATGGAAATTATCCAATCAGAGTCATCACCCACAGTTGGGTGGGGCTCATCTCCATGGAAACACTCAAAGAATTACAATCTAATCAGCACTGATACGTTGGCCCACACAAGATTACATCAAAGAATATGGCTTTTCCTGGGGGACATTATACATTCAAACTGGCACATCACTGTTACCTCTTGTTTACAGTTTATATATGTATGCTAGATAGGAGATATATATATGTAAAAGGTACTTTAACTACTGTACAAGCTGATTTCATAATGTGCTTTAACGAGTTTAACTATCAGCTTCCATGTGGCCTTAAGTGCAAAGGGTTTTAACTAAGGATGGAAAAAGGGAAGCAGTTTGAGGTTGAATAATTATAACAGTGGGATTTCCCCCAGGGTTCTGTCTCTCCCTGCCAAAAGAGGGGGTAAGGTGAGGTGGTCGGGACCATGGAAAGCTGAGAGTGAAATTTTATCCAAACTCATTCAATAACCTTTTGATTTATTTCTAAAAGGAAACATGTAAGGGTAAGTGGTCTCCATTCCCCAAATTTCACATCGCTGATTTGAGGGCTCCTTGTGGTGGGATCAGAAATAATTAGAGTGTGGGAAAAATGACAGTTAAAACCGCACCTGGAGCAAAAAAAAAAAAAAACAAACCACATACAAAACGAACTGCTGCTTTCCTAAGTCGCGTTCTTTTACAAGCCCCCCTCCATCCACCCTTCCGCACATAAGGTGACTTCCTGTCGTCTAGAATGTGATGTTTTGGTCATCTCCAAAGGCTGCAGTTTTATACTGGGGGACTGATGACACCTTTTATCATTATAATTATTCTTAGGGTTCTGGTTATAATTATGTTTAAGATTTTCTTTTTAAGAAAACAAAAAACCCAACCCCCCTCCCTTTAGGTTTCAAACCAAGATGCAGGGAGCAGGGTGCCTTTCAGTGAGCGGTGGCTCTGGTGCCCTGGCTCCCCAGCCCTCGGGCCCAGTGGGCTACTTGGTGTGGCAGCCCCGCGAGGCTGCCTCCAGCTCAGTCTTCTCCTCTACTTCCCCTCCCCTGGGTTAGGTGTGTCAGGGCTGGAGGGAGGACCGGGCGTTTCTCTCCTCGTGTGTGTGACTTGAGTGGTGTGTGTTTCTTCTCTAGCGCTTGATCTCATGATCTCTGTGCTCTTACCTCGAGTTGGCTGCACCTGGAGCCCCACCTGCACGGCACCCTCCCACCTCCTACTGAGGCAGGCAGCCTGGGGTCCACGGGAGGAAGGGACGATGCCTCACGGCTCCAGGGTGAGAGCCCGATGGGCAGATGCGAGCCTGGATAGATGCTTGCTTAGTAGGTATGTGGCATATAGAGATACATAATTTATAATGAGAAGGGGAATGGCACCTCCTGGGACTGGCAGAGATGTGAAGTATGTTGCCAAGCACATGGGTCCATGATCACATCCCTAGAAAGATGAGGCCTATGCCATAGACACAATATAAACCCATAGATGGGGTTGTGTATAAGAAATATTATGTAGAGGGGAGCAGGGGATGGGGGCTCAGTATACAGAGCCTCGGTCCCCATTGCAGACAAGCCCCATGCCAATCAACCGGTCTCTCTCTCTCACACACACAGGAACCTGTTTCTACGCTGATGCATAACAAATGCTCTCCTGCACAAACACCAGGGAGCTCCCAGCACTTTTTTCCCCAGGATTCGGGATGTTGTGGAGTCATCCAGGCCCCTATTGACCTCCATTGTCCTGACTGCAGGAGGCTGGTCCATCCCAGAAGTTGCTAAGTGCTGAAGGTAGGAAAAGGAGGAGGCTTTATTTTAGCAGGTGCTCTCCTCTAGCAGGTAGCATTCTATCTTTTTGCCCCTGGTGCTGTCAAAAAATTCTTCTCTTAACAACCTGTGAAACTGACCTGCAAGTCTAGGCACCAGGAAAGTTGGCCCTCAGTTGTCTCCCTACCAAAATAAAATTGGCGTCCAGGTCAAAAAAAGAAGGACCTCAAGTCAATAACCTAAACTTCCACCCTAGGAAACTAGAAGAGCAAACTCAAGTCAAAGCTAATATAAGGAAGGAAATAATAAGGATTAGAGTCAAAATTAATGAAATAGGGAATAGAAAAACAATAGAGAAAATCAATTAACCCAAAACTTGGTTCTTTGAAAAGATCAACAAAATAGACAAAACTTTTATCTAGACTGATGGTTGGGGGGGAGACCTCAAATTACAAAAATCAGTAATGGGAGGAGGAGAGCATCATTATGACTTACAGAAATAAAAACGATTATAAAGGAATACAGTGACTGACTGCACACCAACAAATTAGATATATGAAATGGATGCATTCCTACAAAGATGCAAACTACTGAAGCTGACTCAAGAAGAAATAGAAAATCTGAATAGACCTATAACAAGTAAAGAGATTGAATTAGTAATTTTAAAAACTACCCACAAAGAAAAGTCCAAGCCAGATGGCTTCACTGGTGAATTCTATCAAACATTTAAAGAAAAACTTAAACCAATATTTTACAAATCTTACAAAAAAAAAAAAAAAAGAGAGAGAACAGATTGCTTTCCAACTCATTACATAAGGCCAATATTATCCTCGTATCAAAACTAAAGACATCACAAGAAAAGAAAACAACAGTCCAATATCCCTTATGAATAAAGCAAAAATCCTCAATAAAATACTAGCAAATAAAATCCAGCAGCATATAAAAAAGATTGTACAATATGACCAAGTGGGATTTATCCCAAGAGGGCAAGATTGGTTTAACATTCAAAAATAAATAATACAATGTACCACCTCAGCTGAATAAAGGATAAAAACCATGGTTTTGCACAGGAGTGTGCAGTTGTTCCAGCACCATTTGTTGAAAAGTCCATCATTTCTCCATTGAAATACCTTTGCTACTTTGTAAAGACCAGATGATTACATTTGTGTATGGCTATTCTGGGCTCTCTATTCTGTTCCATTTATTTATTTGTCTGTTCTTCCACCAATACCATGCTGTCTTAATCATACTTATGATTTCAATTATTGAAAGAGTTATGTTGAATTCTCTCACTATTATGGATTTTTCTATTTCTCCTTGCAGTTCTAGCACTATTTTCTACCTGTATTTTGAAGCTCTGTTATTATGGCCATACGTTTAGGACTGTTATGTCCTCTTTATGAATTAAACCCTTTATTATTATTAAATGACCTTCTTTACTACTAGTAATATTCTTTGGTCTGAAATCTATTGTGTTTGATATCAATATAGCCACTCCTGCTTACTTGTAATTAGTGTTTGCATGATACAACTTTTTCTATCCTTTTACTTGGCCTTATTTATGTCTTTATATTTAAAGTGGGTTTCATGTAGGCAGTGTCTTAATTGAGGTGTTTATATGCTTAATATTTAATGTGATTATTGATGTAGTTAGGTTTAATTCTGCCATCTTGCTGTCATTTTCTATTTGTCCCACCTGTTTGTTGTTCCCCCTTTCTTTTTTTTCTGCCACCTTTGGATTAATCAGGTATTTTTTCTGGCTCCATTTATCTCCTTTGTAGACTTGTTAGCTATAACTCTTTGTTTTATTATTTTGGTTGTTGCATTAAGGTTTGTAGAATACATAAAATTTAACAGTCTGCCTTCAAGTGAAATTACAAAATTTGGATATAGTAAGAGAACCTTACAATAGTCTCTTATTCCTCTCTTCCTGCCTGTGTAACATTGTCATACATTTTACTTATATATATATATATATGTTATAACCCCCCCAAAACATTGTTATTATTTTTGTTTAAACAATCAATTCTCTTTTAGAAATATTTAAATAATAATAAAAATTATTTTTATTTACCCACATCATTATCATTTCACTTTTCATTCCTTCAAGTAGATGAGAATTTCCATCTGGTATAATTTTTCTTCTGCTGGAAGAATTTCCTTTAACATTTTTCATAGCACAAGTCTGCTGTCAATGAATTCCTTCAGTTTTTATATGTCTGGAAAAGACTTTGTTCCTTTTGTTCTGTAAAGATATTTTTGCTGAGTATAAAATTCTAGGTTGACAGGTATTATGCTTCCAGTACTTTAAAGACGTTGCTCTGTGCTTCTGGTTTGCACTGTTTCTAATGAGAAATCTGACATTCTTATCCTTGTTCTTCAGTGTGTAATGTGTGCCCCCACCCCGCTTTGGTTGCTTTTAAGATATTTCTCTTTATCACTGGTTTTGAGCAATTTGCTTAAAATGTTCTTTATTGTCATTTTCTTCATGTCTCCTGGATTTGGATTTCCTTAAATTCTTGAACCTGGAATTTTATAGTTTTCAACAAATTTGAGAAACTATCACTCTTTATATATTTTTATATTTTTGTTCCCTCCCTCCTTCAGGGACCCCAAGTACCTACATATTAGCCACCTGAAATAGTCTTACAACTCACTAATGATCTATTCATTTTTTTAGTCACTTTTCTCTGTTTTTCACTTGGATAATATTTATTGCTGTATCTTCATAGTCGCTACTCCTTTCTTCTGCAATTTCTAATCTCTCCTTAATGCTCTCTAGTGTATTTTTCATCTCAGACATTGCAGATTCCATCTAGGAAGTTTGATTTGGATCTTTTTTTTTTTTCCATATTCAAAGTCTACTTAACATGCTCAATATTTCCTCTAGCTTCTTGAACATATGGGATACAGTTATAACTGTTTCAATGTCCTTTCCTAGTAATTCTACCATCTAATAAGCCAGACACAAAAGGACAAAATAGTGTGTGATAACGTTTATATGAAATATCTACTATAAGCAAATTCATAGAGACAGTAGATTAAAGGCTTCACGGGCTGGGGAAAGGGAGGACAAGGAGTTATTGCTTAATGGGTACAGAGGTTCTGTTTTGAATGATGAAAATGAAAGGTGGTGATAGCACAATATTGTAAATATAATTAATACTACTGAATCGTACATTTTAAATGGTATGGCAAATTTTGCTATACACACACACACATACATCACTATAATTTAAAAAACAAACAAACAAACAAAAAAAAACTTGTCTTACAAAAACAGGTAGCTAGCCCCGGCGGGGAAGGGGGTAGGGGTGGGGGGCTGTAGTTTACCGATATGAATTTTCAAAATATTAGTTAAAATGTTATTTTGATTACTGAGTTTCGGGCGCCTCCTTACATTTTGCATGGGCAGTCTCGTCCTGCCTCCGCGGTTCTCGGCCCTCCCTCTCCAGGAGCCAGAGGGGAGGTTACTACAAGCTTCTCCCTTGCAGCCGCAGAAGAGGAATTATTACAGAGAATTCAGGCCACCAAGGATGTCTGTCCAGACGGCCCCCTGCGACTTGCTCCACCTGCATCCGCGCGACCCCCTCACTGTCCTCCTGCGACGGGGCACACCTGGCCAGCGCGCCCCAACCTGCTCGGAGCCATCTGCCAGGAGGCACGCAGCTCCCCGCCCTCCCCACTGGGGTCTGCCCCGGCTTCCTGCAGACCCTTGGGGAGGGGCCCTCTCCTGGCTCCGGCCGCGTCCCGCCCGACGGCCAATGAGAGGGCGACATGCAAATGAGCAGGTGCAGTGGCGGCCGGCCCCCTCCGGGCTGCCGCCGCTCGGGGGCTGTTAGAGACTCGCTGGGCGGCCGCGGTGCAGACGCGCGGGCTCCGAGCTGCGAGCTCCGGTCTCCGGCCATGGCCCCCGCTCCGCCCCCCGCCGCCTCCTTCTCGCCCGCCGAGGTCCAGCGGCGCCTGGCGGCCGGCGCGTGCTGGGTCCGCTGCGGGGCCCGCCTCTACGACCTCACCAGCTTCGTGCGGCACCACCCGGGGGGCGAGCAGCTGCTGCGCGCGCGGGCCGGCCAGGATGTGACCGCCGACCTGGACGGGCCGCCGCACCGGCACTCGGCCAACGCGCGCCTCTGGCTGGAGCAGTACTACGTGGGCGAGCTGTGTGGGGACCCACAGGTACAGCCGGGCCCCGGGTCACCCCTGCACGCATGCACCCGCCCACTCCTCCCCCAACCCCCCGACCCCCGAGCAAACTCGGTTCACCTGTCCTCCAGGGAGAACGCAGGATGACAGCCTCCGCCCTCCTCTGCGCTCCCCTCTCTTCTCTCCAGGTAACAGGTCATCACCCCCCTCCCTGTCGGGCCAGTTTGCCCTCCCTCCCTGGACTGCCCCCTGACCCTCCTGCATCCGCTAATTCTCCCATCTCCTGAGTTACCCCCTCCTTCCTGCTTGTTGCGTCTGCAGCCTCTGCCGTCTGACAACTTGGATCACCGTTTCTGGCTCCAGCCCCTCACATGCTCTGACTTCCCTCGGCTTCCCTTACCAGCCTCTCCCTCCTTGCAACTGCTTCCCATTTCTGTGCAGGTGACAGCTCCAAGTACGTCTCACCTGTCCTCCCCTCCCCACCCCGTCCCTTTTTGTCCTTAACTAGTGTGAATTTGCTGGTGCAGCCCCAGCCTTGCACTAGAGCTTCCCTGGGTGGGCAGACAGGACCAGGTGGTGTCTTGCTGGCATGTGTCCTTCAGTATCTTCATCCCTTGTCCTGAACACTGGCGTGGGTGTCTGGGAGAATGAAGGGCTAAGCCAGTTTCTCCGGGAGAAGGGATCAGGCTTTGAGTGCAGGCTGTGTGCTAAGCTGGCAGGTATTTAAGCTTCCAACTGACCCTTGGGTAGGTTTGTTATCCCCATATTAGGATGTGGAAACTGAGTCTCAGAGAGGCTCTGTAATTTGTCCAATTTCAAAACACCAATTAGTGGAAAAACCAAGTGTCCCTGGCTCCAAAATCAATGCTGTCTCCATCCCGAGGGACCACAGACAGGGGAGATGGCCCCCCACATAGGCTCCAGGTAGGCCCAGTCCGGAGGCAAACTGACCCCTGGCCTTGCCCAGGCCTGGTTGGAGGATGACAGTGGGGCCATCACGCTTAGATATGAATAGATGCTGCCCTCTTCTGGCACCTGCTTTCAAGGTGGATCCAGGTGGATCTGTGGATGAAAGGATTCACCTCTCACTGCTCCAGGTGGCTCCTCATTGGGCTGTCTTGCCTAATTCTTCAATCATTTATTCTGACTTACATTCGGTTACTCATGGTCCCTTTCTTCATGGAGCTGACAAATGGAGAGGGGGGACATTGAACTACATAGTGTTGTCAGAGTATGAATCTGGGGTACCCTCCCCAGGTTGGGGGGTGTGATTCAAGGAGAGCTTTCTTGAGAAACTGACATTTACACTGAATGCTAAATGATGGATAGGATTCAGCCAGGTGAAGTGTGCTGGGAAGAACCTTCCAGACAGAGGGAACAGAATGTGTGAAGACCCTGAAGGGAAGGGCATGGTACAGTCAAGGGACATAAGTAAACTCATTGTGACCAGAGTCTGGTGCAAGGAGACAGATGTGGGGCAAAGCCAGAGATCAGCCATGCAGCCATGGTCAGGATTTGGAACTTGATTCTAAGAACAGCTGGAAGCAGGGAAGGGATTTAAGCAGGGGTGGGCATGGTCAGATTTGCATCTCTGGAAGAGAACCCTGGCTGCAGGGCAGAGAAGCAATGGAGGGAGGAAAAGTGGATGTGATGGGTCCAAACGGGAGGCTATAGCATGGTGCAGGCAGGAGGGAGCAGTGACCTGCACCAGGATGCTGGTGCCAAGGAGAGGAGAGGAATTTGAGCGATTTCACAGGTAGAATGTCTGGGCTTGTATGGCAGAGGCTCCATGCCGAAGGAGCAAAAGTTAGCCATAGTTGCAAGCAAAATTGTAAGTAAGGAGATTGGAACCAGAATTCTAGAGGCTGCCTGGCTTGTAGTGGCTCATGGGACCCATCCTACATTGTAGCTGTGTCCTATAGCCTGGACCCTTAGGGTGTGGCTTCTCCACCCTGCTCCAGCCTGGGTATCCCTCCTGGTCGGCTGTCCTAGGTGGCCGTACCTCCCTCCTCTGCTAACCGCCAAGCCCTACGGTTTGGTTTTGGTTTTGCTCTGCTTTACTTTGTTTTGCTTTGTTTTGCCTTACCCAACCCTCAGTGAGGACACACAGAGAATACAGAGACCAAATATGCTTCATACTCCGTCACCCACCAGTTACCCCAAAAGTCCCAGTGTGGCCGTGTCGCAGGCTTCCATATATCTGGGCCCCTATCCGAGGATGTGGAAAGAACAAAAAACTGACAACACCATACAAACATGTGCCCCAAACCTGACCGATGACCACACTCACCAAACACTCCAGTTGCTTACTGGCTTCTGTCTGCAGCTTTCTACTCTTCTGGGAGCATATGTAGTTGTCTTTAAATTGGGGGAGAGGGGTGGCCAGAAGCAAAATCTGGGATTGGGTATCCTTTTAGAGAGAAGCCGCCTTCTTATGGGCTGAGTGGAGACCAGTCACTTTCTGCTCTTCTCTCTAGCTAAGCCCCTCTAGTGGCCTCCGAGCTGTCCTTGTTCACTTCCCTCTGCTCCTCCTGCTGAGGTCAGCGCCTGGCTCCGGTAGTGGGAGGAGCAGGAGGCACTGATGGGCATTGAGGGGAAGTGCTCTGTTGCTTGGGGCTCATTTCCGAATGGCTCCCCTCCCAGGGGCCCTTCTGTCCTGGCTTAGTGCTTGGATGTGAGCATTCAGGAGCTGAGCTGTGAGACTTCCAGGGAGAAGGCCTGGCCCCATTTGTGTCCCCTGTCCCCCACTTTGCTGCACCCCCTCTGTATACACACACACACATTCATTCACACCATGGCACACACACAAAACAAGTCAAACTCGTTTGAGCCAACATACTGTGGGAATGACAAGATCTGCTGTGGCCGTGGCCGTGGCCATGGCTGTAGCCTTGGACGGGGAAACCAAGCTGCCCACCCTGAGTGAGTGAAACAGCGATGGCTGAGCAGGGAAGCCAGACCCTCCTCTCACCCGTGGTCCTCAGGGGCCGGTGGGGTCAAGCTCCTCACTCGAAGAGTGTTAGTGAGGCATGAAGTCAATTTATTGAGCTGTAACCAGCATTAAAAAAAAAAAAAAAGATGGTAGATGATGACTGATTAACAGTGCAAGTATAAAAAAGTTCTCTAATGAACAGAACAAATGTATAACACTATTACAAGGAATTAATATTAGGGTGATTTATGAGGGGAAATGTACCTTTTGCAAACTATGGACTATAGTAAACAGTAAGATTTTAATATTCTTTCATCCACAGTGACAAATGTGCCACACCAATGTTAGGGGTCAATAATAGAGGGGGATAGGGGTATGGAATGTTTTTGGGTTTTTTGTTTGTTTTTGTTTTGAGTAATGAAAATGTTCTAAAATTGTGGTGATGAATGCACAACTATATGATGATACCGTGAGCCATTTGGATGGATTGTCTAGTGTGTGGCTATATTTCAATAAAACTTATGAGCGAGAGAGAGGGAGAGAGAGGAAGGGGGAAGGGGGAAGGGAGAAGATGGGGTCCCGCAAGGAAGGTGCTGGCTCTGCTGCCGCCTCTACCACCACCACGGGCTCAGCCGGGAGAGGCCAGGCAAAGGCAGCTCTGGAGATGGGGCTGTGAAGCAAGTACAGATCAGTGGCCTGGTGCTATTAAAAATAGTCAAACATTATCAAGAAGAAGCACAAGGAAATGAAGTTGTCCAAGTTGTGCTTTTCGGCCTGCTTGTAGAAGATCAACTTGAAATTACTAACTGCTTTCCTTCCGGCACACAGAGGATGATGCTGACTTAGATGAGGTTCAGTATCAGGTGGAAGTGATGCAGAGCCTTTGCCATGTGGACACTGTCCTCCACGTGGGCTGGTGCCCTCCACATACCGTAGCTCCTTTGTCACCTGGGTGCTCCGGATTCTCAGTTACCAGCATGCCGTTGAAGGAGCTGTTCTCATTTATGATCCCATAGAAACTGCCCAAGGGTCTCTCTCACTGAAGGCATACAGACTGGCTCCTAAACTGATGAAAGTTTGTAAAGAGAAGGATTTTCCTCCTGGAGCATTGAAAAAGGCAAATATCACTTCTGAGCATGTTTGAAGAAGTGACACTCATAATTTAAAATTCACATCCAATCAGTGTCCTAGTGGAGAGCTTGAGAAGTCAGCCGTAGCAGCTGAACAGGAATTGCTGGGTCTCACCAGCAGCAAGCACTTGGGGAAGAATCTGCAGCTGCTCATGGGCAGAGTGGATGAACTGAGCCAGGATATGGTTAAACCATAACCCACACAGGGGGACACTACTACAAAGCGGCAGGAACATCAGTTTCAGCAGCATCACCAGCAGAACGTGCAGCGCTGGCATGGAGCAGAGCCCTTGCTCCCTGAGGAGGATCTGCCCAAGCTCCCCAAACCATCTAGCCCCCTGCTGGGAGGGACTCACTGCTCTACCAGGCCAGGTCGATGTTTACAGCCGAACACCAGGAGTTCATAGCCCCAACCTCGGCAACCTCGTCGTGGCCCAGGCTCTTCAGGAAGACAGCTGAGAGAGGGGGGTTTCCGAACAAGGAGCTAACACGTGCTCTTGAGATCCCTTGAGAGCACAGGGGATCCCTTTAATGTCAGTGCCACCTTTGGCTATAACGTTGTCTTTCTAGTCAAAAATAAAGTAAAATAAGATTAAAAAGAAAGAAGGGGAGAGAGAGGGAGGGAGGGAAGGAGGAAGGAAGGGAAGGAAGTACTTGGGTCTAAATCTGCTTCCAAGATCACAGATACTGTGCTTCCCAGACTCAGGTCATCATGTATCATTGTCACAGTTTTTACCAAATTATATTTAATTTTTATCTTTCAATAGACTCACTTTTTATTTTACCATTTGCTCACCCTAGGTGATCATACCTGCAAAATCACAGGTATGGCGGGTACTTTAAAATAAATATAAAACTATTAAAATGAGAAATGCTGATTTTTATCAGCCACCCTGCTCCCCAGCAGCAGAGCATGGCCACACTCTGGGATCCTGTGCGCAGGGCTTCATAACTTTGGTACCCTGTGGATCATCTTCTGGATTGATGAAATAGATGAAATTGTGTGTTAAAAAAAAAAGTGGGAAGGTGTGTTTTTCTGGTGAGAGAGCTACAGGATTTCATCACAAGCCTACAGGGGTACTCCCCCTCCCCAATTGTGCCACCAAGAGGATAATAATTGTCAGAGGGTGGCTCGGACTACCCCCACCTGGCACACACAGACCTGGAGAGGGCATCGCGGCAAACATCTGTCCATTCCAGCTGGAAGAAAGCCCTCTGAGAAGACCATAGGAAGGCAGGCGACCAGCCCTGGGGTAACCCCGATGTCTGATGGGAGCGTCTCTGAGCACCATGTCCCAATTCCACAGGGTGCATGTGTCTCTCTGCGTGGCTTGGACATCTCCAGATTCTGCCACATGTGGTCCTGCCAGGCTTTGGGGACTAGTCACTCAGAGCTTCAGGGCCGGAGTAATTAAATGGGGGATGGGCAATGGGGAGAAGCTCTAAGTGCAGAAAGCCTTGGGGTTCCTATCCCTCCCCAGTTTCTGGGACACCATGAGCATAGCCAATCGGGAAAGCTGGTCTGAGCTGGAACTCAGATGAAAACTGATGCTTAGGGAACTTGCCAAACTGCCCCCACTGTGAAGTGGAGTGGAGGTGAGGTCTTCTTGTCCTGCAAGAGTTTTCCCCAGTGAGGCCGCCCGGCCAGTCAGCAGTCAGAATCCCTCACTGCCTGCCAGGGACTTCCAAGCCCTGTCCCTCTGTGGTGCCGGCTGTCTTACCTGAGGGGCTACCAGGTCCCTGTAGTTTCATGACCACGCAGCACTCCCAGAGTGTTCCCTGGACTCACCCCAAAATTCAGAGAATGAAGGGGCTTCAAGACCCAGAACTGGGGGAAGGTCAGAAATTAGGGTTCTTGGGGGAAATAAAAAGGAACAAAAGGGAATCCCATAACTACATGAAACTAAAACCGTCTTTGGAAATATTCCCAGGAAATAACCCAAGCTGACCCACAGGCCGCATCCATCCATCTTTCCTTATTTTTTTTCTTATAACACACACTCATCATTGCTCATAAATGTGGTCCTCATTTATTTAGACAGATAGGTGATAAGCTCGCTGTGCTCCCTTTAGCCTGCTCCTGTCAGACTCCAGCGCCCACCGCTCCTGAGGCAGCCCTGCACCTCGCTGAGCCTGGTGATCAGTTCACACCTCCATCTTACCTGACCCGGCAGCAGCTCTTGACACAGTTGATCCATCCCTCTTCCTTGTTACCCTCTCTTCCCTTGGCTTCTGGGTACCACGCTGCTTTGGTTTTCCACCACATCAGTTTCCTATGGCTGCTGTAACACTTTACCATAAACTCAGTGAATTAAAGCCACACAAGTTATTCTCTTACAGTTTTGGAGGTGAGATGTCTAAAATGGGTTGGCAGGGAAACGTTCCTTTTCGGAGGCTCTAGAGGAAAATCCATTTCCTTGCGTTTTCCAGCTTCTAGAGACCGCCCGTCTTCCTTGGCTCGTGGCCGCCAGTGAACAATTGCATGACTCAGGCCTCTGCTTCTGTCCTCACAGCTTCTTCCCTGACCCTGATCTCCCGGCTCCCTCTTATAAAACCCTTGTGATTCTGTTGGACCCACCCAGATCATCCAGGATGGCCTCCCGCCTCAAGGTCCTCACCGCAGTCACATCTGCAAAGTCCCTCTTGCCACGTAAGGTCACATGTTCACAGGGTTTGGGGTTGGAATGTAGATATCTTTGAGGGGTCATTAGACCACCGACCACACCAGCTCTACCCCTGGGCCTCCCTTCTCAGTCACCACTGCTGGTTCTTTTCTCTTCTCACTTCACAGAAAATTGCACAAACCTTAAAGCCTGAGAAACCAGCTCAGTGATTTTTTTACGTAGGTAAACAACTCCTTTGCACCATCCAGCGCAAGATGTAGAACACTTCCAGGGGGCAGCCGTTCCCAGAGTGACCACTCTTCTGACTTCTACTGCAGGAGGACAGTCTTGCCTGTCTCTGAACTTCTGAGAAATGAAATTAATACACTTTGTGTAGTTTCTTTCACTCAATTCTATGTCTGGGAGATTATCCATATTTTCCTTACTCTTAACAGCAACTGTCTCCATTGCCTACTCTTCCTAGAGAAGCCACAGGCAGTTGAAGGGAAAAAGTGCCAAGGGCTTGGACAGGGCATGTGCTGATCCTCAAGTGCCTACTTTGTCTTCCTTTCGAGACATCTCCCCATCACCCTACCCTAGTTTGGGCAGAGCCCCATTGTCTCATGGGCAGGTATCCCTCTGCTGATGCCTCTTGCACCCTGCTGCCTGTGAACCTTCCTACCACACTTGGATATGTTACAGCAGTGCTGTGAAGTCTTCAGTGGCTCCCCATTGCCTCATCTTTTTAGTCCTGCTCAAATGCTATTTCTTCTACAGTGCTGTTTCTTACCTCCCCAACTAGAACTTTTTTCTCCCTTTTCTCAGACTCTCATAGCATTTTACCTATTTGACAGCATTCATAGCTTTCTTCCTTCTTTAATGTATTTTTCCGTATGTGTCTTATGTTCTCTACTGAACTGTAAACTCTGTGAGGACTACAGCTGTCTGATTCCCTTTGGTTCCTCTCGGACACACTAGCACATAGGCACATGCTAATGGGAACTAATAAATGTCTGAATCATGAAATACTGAACTGCTTGCTAAACTGAGATGTGCACATAATTGAAGAGAGTCTGGGAATATTAGCACATGCAAGGTACTTCCAGAATTAGAATGTGGAAAAAAAAAATCTCTTTAGTGTTTCTTCTTTGTTAACTGAAAGTGTTGGGAGTTTATGGGAAGATGTGGGGCTGTTAAGTGAATCACTTACTTCTGCCTTTGCCCTTGGTTTGGGCAGCCAGAGAGCAGTGGCACAGCACCCTCCATAGCTTACATCCCTCTCCACAGGCCCTTACCAGTGTGAGGAGTGAAGTTTGCTAAAAAAAACACCAAGCGAGAGCCCTGGTTGCTCAAAGGGCTGTGGCCAGTCCCCATGTGGCCCTAAGCACCTGGATGACAAGCAGAAGCATGGCCCACGCTGCGGAATTTCCAGTCCTGTTTTCTCTTCCCTGTGTCTTTTTACGCAGGTTTCTCTGAAGCATGTTTTCCTGAAACAGCTGCTCTCATCCTTCTCTAACTGCTGCTCTTCTAAGGCAAGCAGAAGACTCTCCCCACTGAGTCATGCCTCCCCACCCCGCCATTATGAGCTCGGTCATAATAGTAAAATTAAGTACAACAAGCTTTATGCTAGCAACATAGTGAAATTTATAACTGAGAACCATAACCTCATACTTGGTATTTTTATATTGTGAAGCATTGCCCCCCAAATAATTATCCAAATGCTCTGTTTTCTTACCTTGGTAGCATATTGCAAGGTATTTAAATACCAATACCATGAAAGCAAATTTGGAGGGATTTGCTTTACTATATTTGAACTACAATGCATGTTAAAAAAAAGTTGTAAAGTCCTGTTCTAGGAAAACTACTAGACAGAAATTCCACTGATGCCAATACACGAGACTACATGCTTAAAGCAGACCATACAGTCTACAGCAAATGTAGTTGATAATTACCAAAGCAAATTCAGTGTGCTTTCTTCTTTAAAGGCGAGAGTAGCATTCCAGTTCTCAGCATGCCCATCACCCACTAGGGCCCCGTGAATGTTACTTAGCATTGCACGGCACCCACATTGCTTACTGGAAAACAGGAGCAGAGTCTTTAGGATCTCTAATAGTGGCTAGTTTGTGTTTATGAATTCCGAATGTTAATAACCTATTAGTTGCTGGTATGTAGCCCATAGTCTTGTATAATAATGAGCGTCTATGAAACGGAGCTTCGTTTGCCCATAAAGAGCAGAGAAAGGCCCCAAACTTTTAAGTCAGTTCAAGTTCCACACTCTGAGACTTCCTCTCCTGGAGGAAAAGGCAGCTTCTCCATTGGGCTGAGTAGTTAGAGCTTCCGTGATCCCACCTTGTCCCCAGCCAGGGAAAAAGCCAGATCAACTTGACCTAGTGGGAGGTTCTCATGCCACATGTCCTGGCTTATGCCAGTTGGAGGCAGGGGGGAGTGTAAAAAATTCCATCATTCCTTGGACCGAAGTAGAATGAATGGTCCTTGTATCCTAGGATAATCAGTTGCTTAAAGTGAATCTACTGAAATAAAGACAATATTTCATGGTAAATGGGCCTGGGTCAGTGGGGAGGGGGACCTTGATTATCTTTAAAAAAGAAATTAAAAAGTTTTTCAAGTTTATTTTAACCCCAAGCAAAATTAGGACTGTAGTTATGTGCTGATTCTTAAACTGAACAGTTAGTGAATTAAATAGTGTTCTATTTTTGTGCTCCTGTGGCATTTCTGACAAATTGTATGAAAGCACAGTGCAATGTTCTCAGCTTCACAATGGACGTTCACAGCATGATCACAAACCGGGTCGTTTGTCAAGAGAATTTAGGGGCTCAGGCTCTCTCTAAGTCTGTGGCTAAGCTGGCCACTCTCTCTTGAAGGGCCACGTCCTTTGTCGAGCGCCTTTCTTTCAGGGTTAACCGTCCTGATTTTGCCAGATCCTCATTTGGCAATGGCGTTGTGAGCCACACAGTTCTCATCACTTTCATGAATGTCATGAAATTTTCTATACTTTACAAGATTTTCAATTTCTCTTGCAGTGGGATTGCCTTTTGTTACCTTTTATATTGTCAGATGACATCAGCCTCCAATGTTCAAGGAGAGAATCCTTTGGGTGGGCTGGAAGTATTGGGGGGAAGAGGTGGTCAGTGTTTGAGCAGAGACTAAATTTAGAAGTGATCAGTTGATATGAATTTTTCCAATGTTAGGGTGATTTTTGCTGCTCTTTGCAACTTGAATCTTCAGGGACTCAGATGAAGTACACTTGGTTAATAGGGACCCCTGGGCCCCCATGGAACTAATGGTAACATACCTTACATTTTTGTAGTGATTTGCATTTTTCATGGTACTTTCCCATAGATTTCTATTTGAACCTTAAAGTAGGTGGGGCAGATGTCGGTTCTCCCATTTCACAGAGGAGGGACCGGTAACCCAGAGAGGTCCTAGAATTGCTTCCCGGCGCTCATGAACTCCCTCTGCCTGCTGGGATGGCGTGTGGCGATGTGTGTACGTGAGTTGCTTTCCTTCCCTGGCCACGTGACTCATTACCTGCATTCTCAGTTACTGATTAATTGGCAGGTCAAATACTCCAGCCTCCTGGCAGCTCCCCTTCCATGGGGTGAGGGGCTGAAGGTGAAAGTATGAGTCAAGCTGATGTTTTGGCTTGAAAATTCGGCTCATCCAAAGTCACACTTAGTTTGCTGCAGCTCTCTTTATTTGGACATTTTTTGTTATCCAGCCCAGAGAAGTCCTTCCTTTACGGGCAACAGGACCAGGGAAACACCCCAAATCTTTGGGGAACCTAAAATAATAATAGCCTGTGACCCCCAGAATGCTCCCTAAGGGGCCTGATGTTCTGGGGAGAATGCCTGACTTGTTTGACCTATGCTGCGGCGGAGGGGTAAGGGGTATCCAGGGGAGTGGACCATTCTGTCTCTTTGATTAAATGTGGAAGGGGGTGGCCAGGCAGGAAGGTGGTCAGTGGCTAAGCTAAGGTTCCTTTCCCCTTAGCCTGCACATCTCTCAGGTGAGGCCTTTCCAGAAAACCCATCATGGGGAAGCAATGCCCAGGGCTTCACCGCAGCCCTGGCAGACCCGGTCCAGAAGGGGGCGCCTTGAAGGGGGTGTCACTGATAGCCGCCAAGATGGAAGCCTTGTCTGGGTAAGATAGAGCATCCTTGGGTGCCAGGGCCCTGGTTTTCTGCCCACAGTCATGCCAAGCTCCAGGCCAGCAGCCAGTCTTCCAGGAAAGCCTGGTGGTGGCACCTAAGAAGCACTATCCAAGACTGTGGCTACCTCGGGAATGCCCATCCTAGAAGGGGCGAGCTTCCAAGGGGAAGGAAAGGGCTTTTCAAAACCCCTGCTATCTAATGTTTTCCTCCATTAAAGACCATCATTTCAGTACATGCTGCTGACATATTTGACCTTGTCATTTAAGTACATGCTGGTGACACATTTGAACAGGTTTTAGACCAGAGTGTGCTCTTTAGCAGGGAGGGAAAAAAAGGAGTAGGGATCCCTTGCTTCTTCCTCCATCACACTCGTCCACCAAGGTCCTTCCCCAGCACCCTGGGTGCAGTTGGAGCTGGTCTCAGCCAGTGCATTGATGTTGCTCCCCCATAGCCTGGAAAATCACATCTCAGTGGTCAGGCTATCCCCGTGGCGGCTGCCGGTCTGGCGTGGGGCTTAGGGGGAGAGGCATCTTGAATGAGACACATTTAGAGAGATTGAAGATGATACAGAAATTCCCCCACAGAAATAAATGAATCCAGGGGTTCCAAGTGTTCTGTCAGACCCTGTGCCAGGAAAATGTGCAAAGAGAGTCCCCAGTGTCAGGGGCCAAGAGCTGGGTCAAGGGGGAGCCTGCAGAGGTGGGGGGCGGGGAGAGGGGCCTGGCCTGCAAGGATGAGGGACCACGGAGAGGCAGGGGCTTCAGCGCACAGCAGGGGGCTACCTGGCTTTGAGCCTTGCCTGTGGCCTTCAGGTGGGCTACCCTGCAGGAGGTACCTTCTGAACCGGCAGGGAAGGAACTTGATCCTGGGCCATTTCAAGTCTACCACGTCCCAGAAACTTTCATTTTATTTGATGTTAATATTTATTAAAGGCATTCCATTAGAGATGGATATCAAAGGTTTATCACATTCAACAATATCCTCTTTGTCAAGGGGAAGGAGAGCACAGTTCATTAATGTTGGACTGTTGACTTCTCTCCCCTTTTCTCTATCATGATAGCTACATATGAGTTTGGTTTATGAAAATTTACATAGCACAGAAGTATGTACAAAAGATAATTTGAGTGTCTTGCCCATCCCAGCAGCCCTGTAAACACTATCAACAATTTCTGCTGTAGCCTCACACATGCGTATTATTCCCTTTTATCTTCCACAGAAAGCCATCACATGGTACACACTGCTTGTCAACTGGCAGCTTTTTAACTTAATGACATATTTTGTACTTCTTTCATATCAGCAATAGAGGTTTACTTTCTTCTTTTTAACAACTGTCCCTATTGATGTTTTTGCCCACTATATTTTTACTAAAATAAAAATCCTTATATAACCATTTTGCATACACGTACAAATATATTTTAAAATAGAGTCCTAGATTTGGAATTTCTGGATTAAAATAATGTGCATTAATGTGTTTTGATGGAGATTGCCAATTTGCCCTCTAAAAAATTAGGTTGTTCCATTTAAACTCCCTTCAAAGCATTTAAGTTAAAAAAAAAAATAGCAGGTAAGAATTCCTGTTTCTGCACATCCTCACCAAAGCTGTGTTTCATCAGTATTTTTAATCCTTGCCAATATAAGAAAAAATTGTTCCCTGTATAAATTTTATTTATTGAAGGGAGGTTGAGTGTTTTCTCATGTTTCTAAACTATTTGCACCTTTTTGTTAAAAATGCCTGTTCATGTACTTGCCCATCTTCCTATTGGATAGTTGGTCTTTTTTCTTATTGCTTTATAATCACTCCTTACATATAAAGGATATAAGCTTATTTTCCAACATAGATATTGCTGTTTTTCCTCCAGTTCTCATTTGTCTTTGGACTTGATGTTTTTTTTTCTCCACACAAAACCTTCAAATTTTTCCTATGGTAAAAGATATCAAATTTTATCATTCTTAGGGAGACCTGCCCTACTCAAAGATTTTATATGTCAAAACAAAAATATTTTAGTATCCTACCAATCATTTCATGGTTTCACTTTTTTACACTTAAGGAACAAGGTAGGGATTTGAGCTTCATATTTTTCCAAATGACTCACCAGTTGTCCCAACACATTTATGGAATAATCTGTCTTTTCCCACTGATTTAAAATACCACCTTCAGCACATATTGATTATCCACAAATATACATATACATATATGTGACCCATTCGTGTTTACCCCTCCTTCTGTTCCATTCCAGCCAAGATTCTGCTCCCACCTGCTCACTAGAGGAAGCAAAGGTCCTGGGGTTGCTCTGGGCCCTGGGGTCGTGTGGCTGGAGCAGGCAGGAAGCCATGGCAGGGAAGCCCACCCACGGGCCCCTGACAGCAAGCCTATTGGGGGGGATCCCAAAGTGGGTGACCCCGAGTCATGGCAGGTCACAATTTAAGCCAGGGAATGCAGGGAAGGGGGTAGAGGGTCTGCAAACAGCCTTGCAGCTGGAACTCAGGTATTTGGGCGGGTCCTGTGTATCCTTCCTGCTTTCTTTCTTGGCAGCCTCTGGTCAGAGGAGGAGGTGCCTGCAGGGCAAGTTCTGTGTGTGTGTGCAAGCGCCACTGTAGGCTAGGAGAGCAGAGAAGCAGCCATTGGCTGACAGGGAACCTGGCACCTGTTTTGGAAACCCCTGTAATTCTCGAATTCTTGTCCCTCCGGCCAAGGGAACTAGCTGCCTACCCTCCCTACACATACCACCCCCCATTCCTTTCATCAGAAGCACATGAGGAACTCACTAAAAACAGATTCCTGGGGCTCTCTGGGGTGATGGAAATGTTCTACATCTTGATTTGGACATTGGCTGCAAGGAAATGTATGTTTATCAAAATGTATCAAACTATATGCTTAAGATCTCTGCCTTTTTGTTGTAAGAAAATTATACCCATTTTTTTTTTAAAAATGAGGCAAATAAATTTAACACGGATTTAGTTATCACTCCTAAGAATATGACTGCATGAGTGCAATGGTTAGATGTTGCTGTACACAAGCCTTTTTTTAAAGATCATTTTTAAAAAGAAACAGTGAAATGTGAATGGTAGGAGCCAGGGGATACAGGTGCTCACGGGGAGATTCTTCCAGGTGTGTTGTGTGATTGAAATTTGTCATAACAGAATGTTGGAAATCACTCACAGATATGCTCTTATGCTGTGAGTGGAAAGACGAAACAAAATAGTGGCGTGCAAATGGGTTCTTGTGGCAAGGGATCGCGTGTCCACTGATATTATTAAACAGCTGCTGAAACTCAGACAACTTAGATGGAAGTTAGTAGGGTGTATCCTGGAGAATGGTTGATCATTGATGTTGAAAACTCATGAAAAGTTTGAGCTTTCACTTGAGTGGGGAAAAAAAGTAACTCAAAGAAATAATTAACATAAGACATAAAAATTTTTTATTTTAATTTTTAAAACCCTTGGGCTACTCCCCAAACCGGCAAGACCCCAGATACCTGAATTTTTAACAAGTACCCCATGTGACTCAGTAGCAGCATTAAATGGAGATGGAAAAATGGAGGCCTTGAAAATGGCTCAGTGGGCAGATCTCTTGGGGTTGTTAGACAGTCAGCGTCCATAGGCTTCCAGCTTGGAGCCTGGCACAGAGCAGTTGTGCAGTGGATATTGGACAGGAAGGCCACTTGTGGCCCGCTGTGGTGAGGAAGGAGCAAGGGATCTAGAGTCCAAAGACCTGAGTTCTAGCCCTGGCTCTGGGCCTTATTGGCTCTTGACTTTGAGCTAGTCGTTTAACTTCTCTGGGCCTTGATGTCCCCATTGCCTGCATCCGCAGCAGGATTGTGTGTACTACAATGAGATTGAATGAGATCTGTGTAACAGAACATGTCTATTAAAACCAAAACAGTGTGATTATGAAGCCCTCAGCTCCAGCTTCTGTTAAGGAACCATTCCTGATAGGTGGTGACAGTGGCAACCACAGCTTCTGATAGGTGCTCAGGGAAGGCTTCTTGAGGAGCTGGCATTTGATGGAGGAAAGGGAGCTATCCTAAGAAGATCTGGGTAGAAAACATTCTGAGGTGCAAGGGCCCGGAGGTGTGACAGGACGTGGAAACATCATGAATCCAAAAGGAGACTCTGGTGAAGTTGGGCAGGTGAAGTGGAGACATAAGCAGGGGCCCTGCCTCAGCAGGTTTGTGGGTCATTGTAAAGGATTTGGGTTTTATTCTGAGAGCAGTGGGGAGCCACTAGGGTTTTAAGCACAGGATTGGCAAAGTCACTGTATATTTTATCAGAGCATTCTGGCTGCCACGTGGAGGGTGGATTGAAGGGGGTCAAGAATGGAAGCAGACAGAGAACTCAGAAGCCATTGAAGTTGTCCAGTTAACAGAGGAAGGTGGCCTGGACTGGGTATCCATGAGGATGGAGAGAAATAGATGGAATTTGGAAGTGTCTTGGAGGTAGAATCACTAGAACTTGCTGATGGATTTGATGCTGAGAGAGAAGAAATGGAGGGAGATGCTGAGGATGATGCCAAGGTTTTGGCCTGAACAACTGAGTGGTGTGGTTTATGGAAATGATGAATACCGGGGTGGGGGTGGGGGGCACAGGTTTGGGGTGGAGGGATCTACGTTCCACTGGGGTCACATTAGATTTGAGATGACAAGGAAACACTCAAGTGGAGATTTCAAATAGGTAGTTGAATTTATGAGTTATGAGCTGTGCTGTCCAGTATGGTAGTCACTAGCCTCATGTAGCTATTCACATTTAAATTAATTAAAATAAATTAAAAAATTCAATTCCTCATTCACACTAGCCCTATTTAAGATGTACAATAGACACAATGGCTAGTGTCTACCATATTGAATGGCACAGATATAGACATGTCCTTCACTGCGGAAAATTCTGTTGGGCAGTGCTGGTCTAGAGCTGTGGTCCAGAGCTGCAGGGTGTTTCTCTCTGGGATAATGGTATCCTATTCTGGAGATCTGGTCCAGGAAGCTGATGTCCCTGCTTCATTTACCAATGGCTCCTTCTTGTCTGCTCGGCTTGCCCATACTGAACCATGTACTCTGTGAAGTCCTTCATCTATGGCCATGTCAGGCAGGCCGTGGCTACCCAGAAGGACAACTTGACATGAGGTTGTTCAAGGACATCATCCCCTGGGGCTGAAACACCATAATGGTGAAGAATGTAAAACATGGTGTTTAATGTGCATAAACCATAGGGTGTAGTCTATAGCTCACCAGGAGACACTGGTTCTAGGGCTCACTGTGTGGAGTTTTCTGGTTTAAGAAATGTGCAGTGGGTTTGGTAGTTATCAGGTTAAATGAGAGTGTAGAGCAGCAGTGGAAAAGAGGACATAGGCTTAGAGTCCACTGATGAAGACATCACAAGAAAAGAAGGCTACACCAATATCCCTTATGAATATGCATGCAAAAATAGTCACCAAACCCAATCCAATAGCATATTAAAAGGATCATACACCATAACAAAGTGGGATTTTTCCCAGGAATGCAAGGGGGGTTCAACACAAGAAAAGCAATGAATATAATACACCACATTAATAGACTGAAGGGAAAAAAGATAATATGTTCATCTCAATGCAGAAAAGGCATTTGACAAAATCCAACATCCTTTTATGATACAAAACACTCAGAAAACTAGGAGTAGAAGGGAACTTCCTCAACATGAAAAAAAGCATTTGTAAAAAGCTTACAACTAAGCTCATACTCAGTGGGGAAAGACTGAAAGCTTTCCCTCTAAGACCAAGAAAAAGATAAGGACACATTATTCAACATTGTATTGAAAGTGTTAGCCAAAGCAATTAGGCAAGAAAAATAAGTTAAACAGCTTAGAGTCCAGCAGACTTGTGTTCCATAACTAACCATGCCACCCAAGACAAGTCAGCTTAAATATCCTCGGCTATAAATGGGAAGAGACTGAATGGTTGGGCAGGGGGAGAGAAAAATTGTTTTAATCGGTAAAAAGAAAAAGTAGGTGTGAAACAGGTTATTTTGTTGTTGTTTTGATTTGTTTACCAAGCAGTTCAGTGGCTTTTATTGCTTTCCCTAATATAATCATTTACCACTATGTAAATAATGGAGAAAACGCTTATTTTTCTTAAATTATTAGATTATAAAAGACAATTTGAAGAATATTGTTTCTCAAATCATGATGTATAAAATTATTTGTTAATTGATGGTCTTGTTTCTCCTTTAGAAAATAGCAAAATATAGTATTTTGCAAAAAATTCTTACAGACTGGAGAGTTACATAATAGATCTGAAATTCATTTCATTACAGAAGTTGGTCAGTGAGGAAATAATACATTTTATGTGTATTTAATTATATATATTACATATAATAAAGTAAATATATTTTAATCCATTTTCCTAGTGGATAACACATCCATGAGCCTACCTGAGGTGACTTGAGGGCTTAGACTTTTAGTTCAAGACTGAAATCTCTTATCTAAAGGGTAAATTTCCTGTAGGCTGCTGATTCTGTTGATCAGAATTGAAACTCGGGTGCCATCCATCCTACCTCTGCAACTCCAGGCAGGATTCAGGGCCAAGGGGTGAATCACAGAGAGCCCCCCTTGTTGACCCTGACCAAGCCCAGGTCAAGCCCCCAACTCCCCCTGCTCAAGAAGGGGATTTACTCTTTGGGCATCTCCAGGTCCCCAGATAAGGCATTCATTGAGGGAAAAAAAAAAAAAAAAAACCCTGGTGCATTCCCTGAAGAGCAGCCCTGCTCCGAGGTCAGAGGCTGGAGAGGGGAGGAGCCGCGTGGTTGCAGATGGTCCAGTTGGATGCCGGGGTGCACGGCAGGACATGATAGAGAATCAAATTCTTGGTCCTCTGAGATTTGTGGAGACATCCTAAGAAGTTTGGGGTGATAATTTAATATCTTCTAACCCCTGGCCCCCTTTTCTGGTATGCTGGCCTGCCCACCTGGGCCTGCTTCTGCTGCTGGTGACAGGGCTGCTGACCGTGTCATCAGAGGGGCTCCTTCCCTGAGCAGACACAAGGCCTGGTCCACGGTGGACTGAACGCAAGGCCACAGGGCCGGCACAGTCTTCTCGTGCGTCTCTTCGCAGCTGCTCAACGGGGAAATGATGACATCTCAGCATACGTTGCCCACTATTTTCCCTTTTCTTTTCTTTTCTACAGTGGCCTGCAAAGCTATCACTTTGCAATGACCGCGGGGAGGGCGAAGGTGTGGGCATGCCTTTGAGGTCCCCTGGCGGTCACTCACCAGGTTTAGCTCCCTTGTCTATGGGGCCTCGCCCCCTCAGAGGGGGGGCCTGGCATCTGATTAGGAGCTAGCAATGCATCTCTTTTAGCCAAAAGTTTCTTGCTCCGGAAACAAGCAGCTGGGAGGAGGCTGCTGCCTGGGGACCATCCTGTGGACCACTCAGTGGCAGGGTGGGGCTCAGGCACAGCCCCACACCCCCCCCATCTTCCTACCCAGGCCAGCCACTTCCTACCCACCCCAAGGCCGCGTGCCACCCAGGTGTGCCGAGACACCCCGAGCCCCCATCTTCCTCTGGGCCCCCCTAGGGTGGGGACAGCTGGACGCAGGGTCTGGGGCACCCTCTCATTTCAGAAAAAGGGTTTTCAGGCCAAAGGCTGTGGGATAAAAGGCCATCTGTCTGTCCCTCAGTGCCCAGCCCCGGCGGTCCCAAACAACGATCCTTTATACCACCCCCTGCCCCCGGTGGCCCCCACCAGGCCGCACACTGCTTCCTTTCACACCACTCTATGGTGGACTTGTTTGTGGAGCAGAGTGCAGCTTTCTGTTGTTCTTCTCTTTTCTCCCCGTCATGCACCTTCCAAGCAAACCCAGTCTAGGGACACCGGGGTCTGGGGTGCTGGAGGAGGGCTTGGGGCTAAGGCAGAGGCTACAGCCCAGGGCTGGGAGTGCCCCCTCAGTGAGCCCTTCTAGAGGGGAGAGGGGAGGGTGGCCCTGGAGGTAGATTCCTATCTGGCTGTGCCAGCACTTGCTTAAGAGGCTCTTGAATGAGTGACATAGTCCCTCGGTGCCTCAGTTTCCCCATCTGTGAAGCAGCACTTTTGAGGCTGAGTGGATACCAGTGAGAAGCTGGGTGCACAGGTCTGCAGTAAGGGCGCATGCAATGGGGGTGGTGGGGCTGTCCCAGGAGCCACATGGTGGGGGGCAGTGGGGGGTGCAGAATATGTCAAGCTTGGCCCTCAGTTTGCATGAAGGGGGGCTGTGGCTTGCTTGATTCCCTGCACAGCCTGCCTCCCACACACAGCCTTTCCATGTGGGGAGAACTGGAGAGTAGCTGCTCAGGCCCCAAAGAAGGGGGAAGCACCCCCACCCCCCATCCCTGCACCGGCTGCTAGATCAGAAACAGTGGGCTAGGGTGGGTTTACTCAAATGCCTTTCTGTGGGCCGCACCAGACATGCTGTGTTGGCTGAGACCCTGGCTGGACCTGGCTTCAGCCCGCGCCACCTCTGCTCCTCCCAGGCACAGGGTGAGATGGCAGCTCTGGTCTCCATATCGTCTTGGCCACCTCCTCAGCTGGTTGAGTTCTATGGCCCTGTCTTGACCCCAGGGGACACTGTTCAGGCCTCTACATGGGGAGGGGGCCCCAGAGATAACATCTCTGATGCATGGCCTGGGTTTCTCCCTTGATCCCTTTGCCCTCACAGATTTTGTCTCCTTTTGCCCTGCCACAGGGGAGGAGAAAGACTGAAAATCAGCGTCCACCTCCCGCTTCTGATCCCCCGCCCTGCATCCTCTTGAGGCCAGCCCCCAGAGCCCTGACTCAGGGAGGAGGAGGAGGCCAGGGCTCATCCTTCGTTGAGCCTGGCTGGGGCTCTGGCTCCCCCAGTGCCAGTCTGTCACCAACCCTGCCCAGCACCTTGGTGCGGCTGACCCCACAGGCCTGCCCCCAGGGGGTGCCTCTGGGCCCCCTGCCCAGCTTCCCTGTCCTGGACTTTGTTGGGGAGAACAGAATCGCTGCTCTGGCCCTGGCCCTGCCCGTCCCGGGGCTCCTCTGAGGCTCCACGTGAGGCAGGAGGCCAGGGGCTGGGTTTGTGTTCGGACATGTCGATTTGGCCCGCAGCATTTTTTGGTTGTTTTCAATTGACTCAGATTTTATACTCTGGAAACTTCACATAAAAATCTAGTTTTCCAGCTTTCAAAAAAAAATCCTCACATGACCTAGGCCTCTGCGGAGGGCTGTCCCCGTATATGGGCATAATCCCTCTTGCTCACCGCAGTCTCCCCCTTTCCCTGTTGCCTTGGCCAGTGAGTCCTGCCCTTGTGTTTCCTTTGGCCCTGCACCAACATCTCTAGCAAAAGAGTGCCTCATGGCTTAAGAAAAATTAGGGCAAACTTTTTTCTTTGTGGAAGTGGAGAATATTCCTACCTGTTTAATATATAAACAAAATGGGTCTGTATTATGAGACCACATTCCACCTGCTTCACTCAGGGAGGCCGCGTGCCTGGCCTCCGGGGACAAAGCCGTAACTCCCAGTGCCTTTGCCAGAGAAAAACAACTTCTTCTTCTGGCACAAAGGTCCCTGTGTCACCCAGCAAGTTGGTCCTAGAGCCTGGTGTGAGACCATGTCCCCTGGTCTAGAACAGAGTCTGGAGGGTCTGGAAGTAGACGGCTGGTCTGGCTACTTTCCCTGAGGGCTGCTTCCCCAGTGGGTGTGTCAGGGGAACTGGCTGGGAACTCCAGGGAGCTGGCAGGGAGCAAGTCCCAGGCCCTGTCTGAGTTTCCAGAGGTGGGAGGTATTGGACTCTGTGTGAAAGAGGTAGTGGGGAAGGGAGCCCACAAGAAGAGGCAGTGTTGGTCCACGGGGCCATCTCCATGAGAGGAGAGTGTGGGCTGACCTGAGAGGAACTAACACTTCACAATCTGCCAGGAATTGGCATTGAGCTGGGAGAAGGAGCTGGTGCTGCTGTCTCGCTGACTTCTCGCCCATGCAGCCTCAGACTGTGGCTGGGGGCATCTAAGGAGATTAAAATGCCCTCCTCACCTGCCACCATATTGCTTAGCGTGTTGGGTGGCTCTGGCAGTGTGGGTGGTCTCCTGGGTAGAGCACACCAGCCATTCCTTGTGCTTGACCTTCTCTCTCCAAGTAGACGCTGGCTGTGGAAGGTATCGAGGCAACTCCGTTCCTGCCTGTCCCTGCCACACTCTGGTGGCTGCTCCAGTTCTGGGCCTGCAGATCTGAAACAGGCCTCCCGTGTACTCATTAATGTGGTCGTTGGACAAGTATTGGGGCCAGGCAGCAGGGGCTCAGCAGTCAGGGAGGTAAGCAGGGTCTCTACCCTCACAGGGCCCATGTCCCAGCCTGGGAGACAGTCAACAAGCAAACATGAGGTGAGCAAGGTGCTTTCAGCTCTGAGGACCACCTTGCAGATTCACACCAGGCCTCTCCCCTCATGGCCATGGGCCTGCCCACAAAAGGGCTGCTGACAGGATCGCCTACCTGCCCTCCCCAGGAGGGGCCAGGATGCAGGGCTCAGTCTTCAATACCATTCTTATTGCCCTCGGACAGTCTTGTGTACCCCAAGTGGGCTCTCTGAGAAAGCTGTCACTCAACCCAGGTGTGTTGGCCTCACTTGTTGATACTTGGGCTGATGGATCTTGTGAAAGCCAATGTAAGTCTGACTATCTGACTACCAGATTACTCATTCCCCTTACCAAATACTGAATTTACTCAATCCAAAGCCCTCCCCCAGAACAACCTACATATACTTGAAAAGAGCACGCGGATTCTTCACGTTAGCTGCCTTTTGGATTTTAAACCTTCCTTTGGCTGGCGTCCAGGAAAAGGAGAGTCTTTTAAATAATGCATTATGGAAGTTTCAAAGAAACTTACTTTTTTTAAAAGTCTTTTAAAGTTTGGGTTGCACCCTAGTTCCAAGGAATGACCTTTAAGTGACTTCTGATTCATGGAAGGCGTTTGCCTGTGGAATTCAAAGGTGAGCCTGGCTCACCTGTAAGATAAAGGTGGAGCATGGAAGTCTGGAAAATGTGACCCAGATCAGCATGTGAGGTGCAGCAGCTCTAGCAGGACTCAGTTCCTGGACCCCCAGTCCCTGAGGTTCAGATGGAGGAAGCCTCCGGAGGGGGAACGAGAGACCCTTTTCGGGAAAGTCTTTGTCTTCTCTGCCTGTGGAGAAGGTTCTCAGACCTTCTGAAATCACAGAAAGAGTCTCAGGAAAACAGTCAATGAAAGGTGCTCGGGGCAGGGGGGGGTCATCTGTCACCCTGACGCTGCCCTTTACTTATGGGGTCTATTTTGAAATATTAGCACCCATTTTTTTATTATTATTAAATTCAGTTTTATTGAAATACATTCACACACCATACAATCATCCATGGTATACAATCCACTGTCCACAGTATGATAACATAGTTATGCATTCATCACCACAATCTGTCTCTGAACATTTTCCTTACATCAGAAAGAACCAGAACAAGAATAAAAAATAAAAGTGAAAAAAGAACACCCAAATCATCCCCCCATCCCACCCCATTTGTCCTTTAGTTTTTATCCCCATTTTTCTACTCATCCATACACTAGATAAAGGGGGTGTGATCCACAAGGTCTTCACAATCACACTGTGACCCCTTGTAATCTACATTATTATATAATTGTCTTCAGGAGTCCAGACTGCTGGGCTGGAGCTTGGCAGCCCCAGGCATTCACTTCTAGCTATTCCAATACATTAAAGGCTAAGAGGTGTTATCTATATAGTGTTAGCACCTATTTTTATGGGGGTTTCTGCTACTGGAGAGGGGGATGCAGAGCTTGTCTGCCTGTCCTTGGACTCTCCTGTCCTTGTTGGGGGTAAGTAAATTCTGGTGGTAAGAACCCAGGCTTCTGCCAGGGAGGGGTGTGGCCCTAAGGAGGTCACCAGACAGTGCCTTGCTGGTATGGTCACTCCTGGGATTTGTCTGTCACTTGTGACCTTACTCCCTGGGGCTCTGGAGTGTCAGCAGACAAACCATGTAATTACCCACACGTTTCATCAGATGGCCGCATAAATACCCACGTGTGTGGTCAGCAAACTGCATGTGAAAACAAGAGGCAGGAAAGTTAAAACCCAACTAAGGCAGAGTGTTGCATGGCAAGTATGACTTCACAAAAGTTTGAAAAAGAAGAGATTGTTTCTTGCTAGAATGGTTAGGGAAGAAGAGAATATTCCAGAGGCCAACTGCTGGATTCAAGCCCTGGCTCTACTGCTCAGTAGCTCTTGCCTTGGTTCCCTCATCTGTCAAATGGGAATAATGATCGTGCCTATTTCATCTGGCTGTTAGGAAGATTAAAGGACTGGGCACAGAGTAGACATTCATGAAATATTAACTGCTGTCATCATCCTGGACAGGGTGACATTTGAGCAGGAAAATGCGAGACATGTTAAAAAATGGCAAGTTTTCCCTTTTGGCTAGTGGGAAAAAATAGGGCTAATCCAAGGGCATAACAGGAGCGGAGTTGGGAATATAGGGAAAAAGACTTGAACTACAGGGAAGTCTAGAATAATCTGACTGGCAGAGGGTGACTGTGTTTTCACTTTTAGGAATGTTGCATCAAAGGGTTTGCAAGCAGGACTTTCAGGTGAGGCTGTGATGTGGGCAGTGGGAAACTCCTGGGGCAAGGAGTGAGGCAAGCATCAGAGAGAGATGTTTGTGAGTCTTCTGAGATGATGCTTGGGGCATCAGATGCTCAGACATATGTGTCGGTTAATAAATGAATGAAAGCAGTGGATGTGGAAGAGAGCTCCATGGGAGGGAAGTGGTAGGGGGCCTTAGGGATACTTCACAGAGCCCACCAGCCCCTAACAAGGAGGCTGACATGGAATCAGGGGGTGCCCTTCTATACCCCCTTTCCCACTGTCTGCTGCCCTCCCATCCATCTCCCCATCTTTTGTGGCCCTCCAGGGAGCAGGTCTGCAGGTCCAAATCACCTCCTGGACCACACCAGCTCTCCAACGATACCAGCAACTGTGGTCCATGAAAACAGCTTCAGGCAGCCATAAGCTAAGTGGATGAGCCACGTAGGGTGGCAGCCAAAAGAGCCCATGGGAGCTCAGTTACCGTGATCAAAGTAGGATGTTCCATAGGAGGGAGGTGGAGCCCTGCTGTGTTCCGCACCGGGCCTACCACACCTGCCTTGTGAGAGTAACATGGACCAACCAGAATGCTCAGGGGGCCCTACTGTGTCCCGAGAGGGTTCTGGGGCAAAGCAGACTTAGCAGGAGGTGGGAGTATTGGCTGTCCTCAAATATCTCTCAGTCTGTCAGGGGTGCAGTCCTAGCGGGGCAGAACCAGGAGTGGTGCCTGGAAGCCTGGAGGCACCGACTGAGCAGAAGGCCTGGAGTTACCAGAACGCAGCCCAGCAACGTTGGACATAAGCTGGTTGGATGAGGCTTCGGCTCCAGGGCCCCGAGGCAGTGAGGCAGAGGCCCCGTCTCAGGCTCCCAGAAGTTGTTGAAGTTGATGTTTCCAAAATGGACCTCTGTCTGCCACTCAGGGATTTCTGAAAAGTGAAGCACAGTCAAAAACTTTAAATGATAATATGCAGGATAATCTACCCTGCTTTGGGTGACTGTTTTGCTGAGAAAACAAAGAGCGTGGTGACTGGGGATACTTGGCGGTGTTTTGAGGGCAAAACAGAACTAGAAGGACCAGGTTATCAAACTACTACATAAGAAAAGGGAACTAGGTTTCTCTTGGGTGTTTAGGGGGCTTCTCTCTCTGATGTGCTACAAAATCCCCTCGTCCTTGTCCTCAAGGGAGCATCAGAGTTGTTTTTTCATCTTAAATTCAGGTATCAGCATGGTGACACAGGCTAAAAATACCGAGATTCACGGACTAAGAGAGAGCCACCAAAGCTGGCTTTTATTTGGGTTGCGTGTGGTTTCTCCCACAAAATACCAACGTGGTCAGTGTCATCATCAGGTTCTCTCGGGTTCATTTGAAAGCAAAAGATGTAAAAGTTTTGGCAACAGAAACCCCAACTGCTGCTCAAATAGCCCCTTTCCACTACCCAGCTTCCGAGGACACCCCCCCCCGCCATTCGCAGGGGCTCAGCAGGCAAGCCCCACCGGCCAGTGCTCTCCCCACGCTCCCGACCGAGAAGCATGAGTTTGACTTTCACGCGGCCTTCTCCCTCGGGCCACACCCCGTGTGACATCAGCACCGGCGAGGCTGTGTGATTTTCCCAAGCACATTCCATTTCCTTCTCGCTTTGCCCTTTGCCAGTTCGCTTTAACCTTGTGGCCCCCTTCTGCCAGCGCCGCCCCCCATGCAGCTGCCAACCCAGGCGTGGGGTGGCGGGACGGGCAGTCTCGCTGTTCCCTGCTTAGCTTAGTGCTTGTGGGCACGTGGAGCGGCAGCCCCAGCCTGTGACCCGCAGGCTCTGTTGAATCAGCCAGGGAGGGGGCGGCAGGGCAGTGCTCGGGCGTGGTACGGTGTGCACCGCCAGCTGCCCAGTGCCACCCTGTGACTGCCTGTGCCCAACGCCTGCCCAGGACCCGGAGTGGGGCCCACATCATTCCCACTCACAGCTCTCCTTTCCCTAGAGGCTTTCAGCCAACGTATTCCCCCTCCTGGATCGTTCTGCCCCTTTGATTTTGGCAGGTTTATTTTTTATAAGGGAGAAGAAAAGTGCACAACATAATACCACCCACACGGGTGTCCATCTGTCTTCAAAAGCACTCAGTGTCCTTGGTTTCCGTCTGCCCTGCCGCACCCGCTGGGCTCCTGCCGCTCGCTGCTCCCTTGTTCTGGGGTGCTTGGGGGCTTGGTTCTCTTCCCCCTCCATGGGAGCGACCACCTTCTCTTCTCTTCTCTTCCTAGAGTTGTGTGGAGAATGGGGCTGTAGCTGCTGCAGAAACTCAGAAGACAGACCCTGCGATGGAACCAAGGTTCGAAGAGGTGGATTGGGAGAAGGTACTGGCATGGACGGAGCGGGTCGAGGTCGCAGCTCCCGGGGCGGGGAGAGGGGCTGTGCAGCCAAAGGCCACAGGGTTGGTAATGGGAGCCCAGGGAGGACAAGGCAGGGCCAGCAGGTAGCCACACCTCACAAACATGACCAGGGACAGCAAAGCCAGGCAGGAGGTTGCAGTGGGTGCATTGTGGTGGAAAGCTGGGGAAAGCTGCACAGGGTGAGGTCTCTGCACAGGACCAGGCCCCAAACACCCCTGGAGAAGAAGAGGCCTTCCCTGCAGCTGGGAAGGGGTGATGACAGGGCAAGCAGACCCAGCTGCACCCAGCTTGGCCAGTGCACAAGGCAGAGTTGCCCCAGACACCAGCAATCTGCTGGAAGAGTCTCTGGCTGGCCCGGGTGTGGGAGCCTGCTGAGGCCAGAGGGGAGAGGGCTGGAGGCATCCACGGGGTTTGGGGAAAGCTGGAGGTGTCTGAGGGCCCTCCTACAAACCTCTCTTGGTGTTTAGAGGCCAGCATCTTGCATAAAGCAGACTCCATTTGTTAATTTGGAGAGGCCTCAAGGAGCTGAGAGGTCACAGATCAACACAGAGCCACTTGGTGGGGAAAGAGGGAAAGGCAGCATTGCCTGGGTGCAAGGCTTGGGTGCCATTTCCAAAGGCCACATTGCATTTCCTCTTGCAGCAGATGCAAAGTGTGTCTGTCCGTAAGTTCCCTAATCTCTGGGCCCTCTGCTGGGCCTGGGTGGGGCTCCGGGGACACAGAGATGATGGGACAGTACCCTGCCCTCAGGGAGCTCACAACCAATGGGAAGGACAGGTGTGTAAACATGGTGGTAACATAGTAAGATGCAGGCAATCCATACAAGGAACAGAAGCAACCCAGAGGAGACATAGGGACCCCACAGAGCTGACTGTTCACTGGGTCCCTTTGGCCAAGGCTCCTGAGGCCCTGGCCCCAGGAACTTGGAGATGGCACCTGTCACACAGCGATGGCCAGTGCCTTTGGGTGAACCCATCAGCCCAAAGCCATCTTTGGGTGCCCGAGTTGATCATCTGGGCAGTGACTCTGTACTCCACCCTCTTTGGGGAAAGCTGTACAGGGGGAGGTCTCTGCATAGGGCCAGGCCCCAAACACCCCTTTGGGGAGGCTATGCCGCCTCCACCCATCAGCTGTCTGGCTCCATCTTTCAACCCCAGCTGGCAGCCAGAGGAAATTAAGGTGACGTCTGGGGCCCAGGTAATCAAAAGGAAAATAGAAACCAGGGAGAGGCAGGGTTTGCCCAGGCCATGGAGTGCACCTCCCATGCTTGTGGGACCCGGTTTCCTGGCCTTGACTCCTGGGCTGGGCTGGGCTGGGCCACAGGTGCTCATTAACCATCAGGCTGGGCATGGGTGACATCCAGGCCAGTTTCTGAGACTGGGGAGTCTTGTCCAAATGGCAGACTTCTCTTGAAGCCTTTGGGGACTTGGCCTGCTCTGCACATGGGCAGGAAGGAAGGGGAGCCAGCTGGCTTGAGTGGGACAGGACCTCGCCTGGAAAAGGAGGAGCTGTGGAGGGAGAGGAGGGGAGTTGGGAAATAGAGAGGGGACCAGAGAGTGGGCTGGGGCATGCCCCTTGCTCCAGGCTGTGCATGGGCAATGAGTTGTCCTAGAAGGAAGGGCTGAGAAGGGGTCCTTGGGGGGCCAGCATCTATAGGCTTTGCTTAGGGGTTAAGGGTTGCAAAGAAAATACCCTAAAGAGACAGCTGGACAGGGCTGGACACATACGGGGCAGCCACTGGGGTGGAGTGGCCAGGAAAGCACCGTCCTGGAGGGGCGGGGGCTGTCGCTTGAGCTGGCTGGGGGCGCGCGGCCCAGCATTGCCTGCCCTGCTCCGGGAAGACCTCGTCACTGCTCCCCACCTGCAGATTCACGGCGGCCCATCCCTGGGGAGGATCAGGGCCCAGGAAGCTCAGGTCACCCCGGCCAGTCCACCAGGATGCCTGTGCTACCCGCGGAGGAGAGGCTCGGTGCTCCCTTGCCCCCGGGCATCCAGCCAGGGGCTTACCTCCCATCTCTTTCATTCTCTCCCACAAACACGTTCTCTCCCACTCCCTCCTTCCCTGTGTCCCTGGCTGAGCAAGGGGACAAAGGCTGGCCATGAAGGGGAGTGGACACCGAGTTGGCGGGGCATCCCCACCCTGCTGGGGTGGATGTGAGGTCTGCCTTGGCGCTCCCCCAGCCGCCCTGAGAAGCACTGGGAGCTGAGCTTCCCAGGAAGGGTGAATCAGGCTGTGCTTTTCTTTCTTCTTCTTTTAATTTCCAAAACGTCCTACTCCTGTGTCACCTTCAGGGCAGGTGGTGCAGCGGGGAGGGCCCACATCCCCTGATCTGATCCTGCCACATGCCCTGGTCTGACGTCAGCCCTGCAGTGGGAAGGCTGCTCCCCTGTGTCCATGTCAGCCCCAGCCCTGGGGCGCTTGCGGGGCCCTGTGGGCCTGGACCTGGAGGAGCTGTGGAGGGGGGCCGAGAGGGCTCCCCAGGACAGAGGGACTTGCCATCCTGCTCTGCATTGCGGCTAAGCCCCTCTGGGTACAGCTGAGGAAGGGGGTCTTGGGCTCCCCTGGCCCAGCCTCCCCAGCCCTGGAAGCTGGGCAGAGAGCGGGGCATTCTGGAAAGAGGGAGGGGAGACTGGGCTGGGGGTGCCAGGGCCAAAAGTCGATGGGAGAGGGTGCTGGATACCTGCCCTGCCTAGGGTCAGGCGGGGCCCCCACCGTCCGCTCTGCAGGGAATTCTCTGGAACAGTTTCTAATCATCCCTTCTGTCACCTGGCCAGGCAGAATCCAGGCTTCCCTGTGGGACCACAGGCCACGTTATGGCTTCTCATCCTACACATCTCTTCCTATTTTCTGGAACCTGAGCCCACCTGGGGCTCACCCAGTGTGGGTAGCCAGAGCTACTCCCTGCTTCTGCTTTGGGCTCACCTGTCCCGTTGGTCCTGTGACTTCTTCTAGTCATTTCTCTTGTCCTTCCCTGTGGGTTTTCCCCTCCCACTTCGGAGCCGGCCTCCCTGCCCGGATCCGGATCCACCACCGGATCCCCCAGATCTCCCTGGCAACAGAGATCCCCCGGGCAGCAGAGTCACGTTCTAGTAATTCATGGTTCTTTCATTGAGCTCTTACCATGCGCCAGACACTCTGCCAAGCCTTCAAACATCTTGACTGTTAACTGATTTAATCCTTCTAACAAGGGGATAAAGATCATAATTAACCTAACTTAGGAAGAGGGTGGAAGTCTCTTGCCAAAGCCACCCGGTCCGTTAGCCCGCTAGTGCGTCCCCTCCCTGTCCCCTCCGCGTGTCCTGGAGCAACTGGTGGGGTGGGGGGCTGGGTGGGGGGACAGGCGGCCTCTCCACAGCCCCCCGGCCTTGCCCCGACCCAGGGGGCCACCCCGCTGCCGCTCCAGGGCCACTCGCTGGCCACCAGCCCCTCAGGAGTCAGGGTGAGTGGCCAGGCAAATGGAGCAGCGGGGGCTCCTCTCCCAACTCCTGCTCCCCACCTCCACCCCGACAGCAGGGGCTGCAGCACGGGGGGTCTGGGCCTGGGGAAGGGCTTGGTGCTGCCCACACCTTCTTTTCCCTTTGGAGACCCTTGGGTGGGCTGCTTTGGAGACCCTGAGGACTCAGGGAAAGAGCCCCTGGGTCAGAGCAGAGGGCCGTTGGCCACCCTGCCTGGGGAAGGACCTGCTGGGCTGCCGAGGGGCTGGCTGGGCCCAGAGATGTGGCCTCCTGCGTCACCTCCCACATCACCTCCAGGGTCACTTCCCGGCTCACTTCCTGGATCAGCAGCCCAGCCTTGCCGCTCCCCTCGAGCCCCTTCCACCTGAGGGATCGCGGGGACCTCCCGGGACTGTCCTGGCAGGGCCCGGGGCTCCTGGCCCCCCTTCAGAAACAGCTGTGCACATGCTCAGAGTCCCCCAGGGCAGAGGGCAGGGGTCAGGGGGTTAAGGAGACGCCCCCGGGGGCCACAGACAGTTGTCAGGAGGGTCTGCGTCAGGAGTGCTGCAGGTGAAAGGTGCGCCCGCCTGGCTTAGGGACAGGGCAGGGCAGCCCTGTGGCCCCTGCTCCCCATTTGCTCTCCCTGGGCCCTCCCGGGGCTGCCCGAGGACCCCCCAGCTGCCCGGTCTCCTGGTCTCCACAGTCCACCCCTGTGGACCTGAGCCTGTCCGGCGGAGCCCCAGTTAGCCTGCCCAGGAGCCTGGGGACCCTGCTTCACTGCCCCAGTGCCCACCGTGCCAGCCGCCCCTGCTGGGTCCTGGCGGCCTTGGGGCTGGGGGATCTGTGGCCCCGGGGACCCCCTCGGCTGAGAGCCCTCCTCTGAGGTGCAGCTTGGGCTCTGGGGCCAAAGGGCTTGGGTCCAGCGCCCACCAGCAGCGCATCCAACCCAGTGACTGCCCACCGTGTCCTCGTCTGTCAAAGGAGGTGGTAGGAGGTCCTAACTCCCAGAATTAAGGCTGACAAAGAAAAGTGGACCTGCAAACCAAGCCCAAGCCCGATTCTTGGATACAGTGGGCAGATTCTTGTCCCCACCCCCTCCCTGCCAACCCTGCTGGTTGGGAGCCCGTCCTCCAGCCTCCTGGCTCAGAAAGCCGCCCTGGAGCTGTGAGCTCCAGGGTTTGGGTGGACATTTCTTTAAACAATTGCCTGAGCTCATGGCCATGGTGGTGGGAGGTGGTGCTGGCACCGGGCAGCTGGCCCCTCTCCTCACATTTGCCCCATCTGGGAGAAGCAGATTCTGAGCTTCCCACCCATGGGCTGGGGCTGCCCCTGGGAATGTTCTGTTCCACTTAGTGGGGGGGGGGGGGGGCGGAGGAAGCCCCCTCCTCACCCTGGCACATGCCCTCCGCCCACCCCCTGGGCAGCAGGCTGGCTTTTCCCCCTGCTGGGGCCCTGCTGGCAGCTGCATTCCTGGCATAGTGAACGAGAGGCCCCCTCCCCCCTGTTGGGGTGGGAGCAGAGCTGGCTGGGGAGGGGGCAGGAGGGCAGGCCTGGCTGAGGAGGATGTGGAGGGCAGAGCTGGCTGGGGAGGGGGCAGGGCAGCAAGGGCACTGGCTGGAGATGGTGCTTTGGCGCAGCTCACCCCGACCTGTGCCTGCTTCCTGGGCCCCGCCTGTTGCTTAGGGTCTTTGCATTCACCAGAGGAACCCCCTCCAACAAGCCCAACTCAGAGCAGGTACATCCTCACCTTTGTCCACACAGCCTGGCTTTAGCTGGTAACCCTGAGTGAATCACTTACCCTTGCTGAGCCTCAGGTTCCATGGCCCTAAAAGAAGGATTGAATGAGTTCTTGTGAGGGAGCTGTGAAAGCCCCCAGATGCTGGGAACCAGATGTGTGGTGGGAGCCTCTTCCT
The DNA here is from genome assembly GCF_015220235.1 of Choloepus didactylus. NCBI lineage: Eukaryota > Metazoa > Chordata > Mammalia > Pilosa > Megalonychidae > Choloepus > Choloepus didactylus. The sequence continues at coordinate 29,926,339 of NC_051328.1, read as the reverse complement.
CTCCGCTTCCCCCTGACCCAGCCTCCCTGTGTCCCCCAAGCCTCGGGGAAGAAAGGAGTGAGAAAGGGCCAGGACCAGGCTGGCTCTGGAGGAAAAGACCTTTGTGTGGGACAGTTGGGGGGCACGGGGGCCTCTGCAAAGTGGAGTATCTCAGCCTCGTCCCACCTCGTTGGATCCCCAGGATGGACCTCCTGCCATCCTCCCCTCTCAAAACCAGTACCCAGCCAGCTGCCCTGCCACAAAGGCTCAGCAGGTACCTGTCAGCACCCACAAGACTTTCTTCTTCAGTGATCGGGACTGAAAGGGACCCCTGAAAGGACCCCCAGCACACAGGGGGTCGAGCCCACAGGGCGAGTGTCCCAGCACTCGGGAATCGCGAGGAAGTGCCACACGCTGAGGGGCAGGAGGAAGGGAGTCCCCCTTCAAGAACCAGCCAACCCCGTCCCAAGAGCCGCTCATCTGTAAACTGGGGAGGAGGCCACAAGGCCTGGGGTTGTGTCCTCACCTGGAGGGCTCACTTTACTTCCCCCGAAAGGGAGCAACTGCAAGAGCAGGACAGGGGTTCTGGTGGGAGAATGACAGGTGTCAGCCTTAGGTGACTGAGGGGGTGTCTCCACGGGGGAGGGAGAGGCCTTCTCGGGGTTCCTCCCTGGGCACTGAGGGGGGCTCCGTCACAGAGATGCCCACGGACTTGGGTTTGAGGTCCTTTAGAGCCGGAGGCAGCCTTTGGACCGACTCTAGACAGCAATATGCCGTCATACAAGTGGCAGTGTCCGCTGGTATGTCTAGGGAGTAACGGAAATCGTGCCCAAAGGGCAAAAGGGTAGTGGGAAGCCCAATGACAGACCATTGTCTGCAGGGGGCTCTGTCCCCACAAAGTTATAAATTCCTATCTCTGCCCCACCACACCTGCAACACCACCTTCGGAAATGTAGTTCCAGCTTCCCACAGTGCTCCGTCTTTTTGTTCCAGTCCCTTTACGATGGAGTGTGGGATCCAGGAGTCACAGCTGGCTGCTCACCTGGTCATTTCTTGTTGAGTCTCAAGTGAATTAAGCCTAAGATTCTTATGCTGTTTCCTACTTGCTTTATAAAATAAGATAAATTAACAGGTGAAAATTTGCCCAAACCACTGCTAGGCTGAGAAAGGGGGCTGTCTACCCTCCCACCCACCCACCCCCATGCTATAGCTGGAAACTTCGTTGGCTCGGTAGCAAAGCCTGGATTAAGCATACAAGAGGTGGCAGAGGGATATCATGTGTAACATGCAAAAATGAAACATATAAAAACCAGGGGTTTCACTCAAGGTAAATGGTGAGAAGTTAAGAATGCATGTTACCGTCCTTAGAGCCACCACTTAAAAAGGCAGAGCAAAAGAGCCTATGGAGGAAATAACATAGAATGTTTTAAAATACTTGATTTATGCAAACAAGACAAGAAAGGAAGAACAAAGGAAAGAAATAGAAAAAAAATAGCAAGATGGTAGACCTACCCCAACATTAAATGTAAATGGACTAAAGACTCCAGTTAAAAGGCAGAGATTGTGTGGATAAAAAAGCAAGACCCAACTACATGCTGTCTGCAAGAGATGTACTTCAAATGTAAAGACATAGACAGGGTGAAAGAAAAAGGATGGAAAAAGATATACCATGCAAACGCTAAGCATAAGGATGTCTGTGTGGCTCTGTTCATATCACACAAAGCAGACATCAGGACAAGAAGTGTTATCAGGGAGCAAGATGGCCATTTCACAATGATAAAGGGTGAATTCATCAAGAAGACATAACTGGGTAATCTTGGGCAAGTCTCTTAGCCTCAGTTTCTTTATCTGCAAAATGAGGAGAATAATAGTAGCTACCTATAGGGGACAGTGAGAATCAAATGATTTAATACACGTTAAAGGGTTTAGAACCGTGCTTGGCACATGACAAATGCTCCAGGTTAGCCCCTCGATGTTATTGCAGTTGGGACAGAACCTCAAGCTCTCACCATGACCCTGATCCTGACCTTTCTGAGGTGGGGTTCTGCAGGCTGCTGTGAGATAAGGTGTAAACACAGGCCACTAGCTGGTTCCTGCAGTTCTTTTCCCTGGTGAGAGAGGAGACGGGCACGCCTGTGCCTGTTTAGAGACCTGAAGCAGAGGGATCAAGGGAATGAGATAGCAGAATCCCTTTGCTCCTAGACTCCTACATACCCAAGGGATGAGGCCAAGGACGCATGGGGACTGGGGCCAAGAAGGAAGCAGCTACCAGGCCGGTTTGGGTTGATCGGCTGATTTAGCTGGTGCTGGGTCGGATGGCTCCGGTCTCACCTGGGTCGCTTTCCAACCTGAGAAGCAGGAAGTAACACCCCACCACAGGAAAGCACCAGCACCTGGGACCTGCCAAGTTTACCTGGCAGGAACCACAACCATCTTTGGGCCTTTCCTCCAGCCGCAAGCACAAAGAGAGAATGTCCAGTGACCTTCCCTGCTTGCCCTGGGACCCCTACCCCTACTCCAAGGCTGTGATAGTGGAGCTGGCTTTGCAGGGCTGGGAGCACATGAAGGCCAGTGCTGAGGTGACCTGCGGGGGCCGAGCTGGCTTGGGCACGGAGGCCTGTGGAAGGAGAGACTCCAGCCAGGACCACAGGAAGGCAGGTTTCCAGAATCACTGTTGGCTCTTTCTCCCAGCTCGAGTGTCCTTCCTCCATCTCTTGCTCACATCCTTTCCTGTCACTTCCTGCCTTCCCTACCACAGTGGCCTCCTCATCTTGCCCCCTTGCATCAGAGATTTGCTGAGCATCCACTGTGTACCTCTTGTCTTCCCTCTAGTGTGTGTGGTGGGTGGAGGCACATCCGGCTTGCAGACAGAAAACTGAGGGCCTCTGAGGTGAAGCCAGACAGGATCTGCTAGCTGACCAGTGGCAGAGCCCGGCACTGAGGGTGGGCTCCCTGCTGCAAGTTCATTGTGCTTTACCCGATTTTCTGTTATGGATCCAGATTAACTGTTTTCAATACACTGGCTGGTCAGAAATCTTCAAAGACTCCCCACTGGCTAAAGCGGAAGCTTACAGACTTTTTTGATCTTGCATCCCTATAAGTAAAGCTTTTAAACACACTCTCCATTATCTGTATGTTTTAATTATCTATAAAATGTTTGCAAGTAGTAATGTACTCCTCTATTATGCACATAGGAAAACATTCAAAAAATAGTTTAAAGATGAGATAAATGTGTGGCATAAAAGAAAAAGAGTCTCTAGTATTTTTCCCATCCTCTGGAGATCGGGCTGGAAGTACCCCTGGGGTACACACACATCCCCACCTAGCAGAGGAGTGGCCTGGAGGATGAAGTGCCAACTCCTGCACCCAGTGTGCTGGGACCTAAGGCCCTCAGCAGCGCTCCCCCCCGCTGCCCGGCTGAACAGTGCCACGATAACAAATGGGCCACAGCCATTCTCGGGCCTGTTCCCACCTCCCTACCTTCTCCTCCCCCTTGCCACCTCCTCCATGTTATATGGGCTCCAACCCAAACCCCAAGTCCTCAGCAAAGCCTTTCTGCCCTGCCCCACCCTGGCAACTGTACCCATCATTCAGGCTAAGCCTGCTGTGCATCCACACTAAAACATCTTGCTTGGCATGTCTCATTTCATGCAGGTGCCATTATTATTATAAATGGGCTCAGAGCTGGGAAACAGAGGCTCAGAGTGGTCGAGAAATGTGCCCAATGTAACACAGTAAGCAGCAAAGCAGCACAGCCAAGATTTGTACCCAGGCCTGACTCCAGAGACTGAACTTAGAATAAGACCTAAGCTATGTGAAGCAAAGATGGACTCTCACATTCCTGTTTATTTTTCTCAGCACCTAGCCTAGAAGTGTATGCCTGTGAAATAGTAAGCAAGTTGTTGAATGAATGATTGTTTAAATGGATGAATGAATGAACTATTCAGGCCAACCCCAAGCAGAAAGCTGTAGTTGTGGGGAAAGAGCCCACTTCATTCCTGGTACAGAATGCACAGCCCCTATACCTGAAGAGTCCTGGGAGAGACTTTAAGCTTCAGATGTAGCTGAATCTGGATGCTCAGGTGTCCTCACCAGGCCTCGGTGTCCCTCCAGCTCTGGGCTTGGCCTTCCCAATGCTGGCAGTGTCATCAGGCAGGCTCTGCCGACAGCTCAGGCTCCTTCCCTGCCGGATTAGCAGCTCCAGCAGGAAGACAGGGTATCCTGTTGGCTCGGGTCACGGGTCCATCCTGGATCCTGTCATTGTGGCCAGGGGTCTGGGACAAGCAGCCTGGCCAGCTCTGGGTCACTGAATTGGGAGGGGGACAGCCCTACACAAACCACATGGGCCGAGGAGAAAGGGGTTGAGATGCTGTAACCAGGAGATGGGAGCATGGGTATGGGCAGGTGTGAATATCAAGTGTCCACTTGAGTCTTGTCTCCTGCAGGACCTGGTGGACTGGCAGAAGCCCCTCTTGTGGCAGGTGGGCCACCTGGAAGAGAAGTATGATGAGTGGGTCCACCAGCCTGTGGCCAGACCCATTCGCCTCTTCCACTCAGACTTCGTCGAGGCCCTCTCCAAGACTGTCTGGTGAGCCCTGCTCTTTGCCCATGATGGACTGTCCTTCTCTCCTGATGGCAGCAGCCAGATGTGGAAGGAGAAGGGGCAGTCAGGTCCCTTCCCAGAGTCCAGGGCTGTGCCATAAGCCCTTGGGGAGGGTGGAACATGCCTTAGGCCCAATCCATTCCTGGGCATGGTTTTGTCCACTGAGTGGATACCAACCCAACATGCAGCCAGAAACCACCGCGAATGCCACCTGCATTTATTCCAGACTCCTGTCAGGGTTTTCCAGCCACTAATTCCTTGGGAACAATTTTACCTGCAATTAGCTCCCCAGCCACAAGAGGTCAGTGTCCATCAAAAGTCAGTAGCCAGAGGGAGACAGTTCCTTTCTGCCAATAACTCATCTCAGTGGCCTAGGGACTCACAGCCTCTCTCCTCCTTTCTCCCACCCCGCCCCGCCATCCCCGACATCAGAGTCACTTTGACCCCAGCTCTCTGTATGCTTTCTGCCTGTGCTTTTGAGGTCATCTTGTCCCCACCTTGAGCCAAGAGGTGTGTTCTAGCTAGAACTCATGAGCCTCCACGCGTGCCTCTCTCACCCCAACGCCCCCTCCCCTCCACCCCCTGCAGGTACAGTGTCCCCCTCATCTGGATGCCCCTGCTGCTGTACCTCAGCTGGTCCTACTACCAAACCCTCACCCAGGGCAACGTCCGGCTGTTCGCATCCTTCACCACAGGTAACACCAGGTCCCTTCCTGACGTGCTCCCGCAGATCCTGGAGGCCAGAGCCCTCAGTGCTCACCCTGGTCCTGAGTTTCTGGGAACACCTATCACAAAAAAAAAATGTTAATGAGGCCTCGCTGTAGAAAGAGTCTTCCAAAAACTAATATTGTCAGGGCCCCCAAAACGGATACAAAACCTGCAACCCGTCAGCAGAAATTAAGTGAAAATATTTCATCAGGTGGCACAGCAATAAAGAAGGGGCGGCTCTCTCACTGAGACTAACATCGGAAAATGCATGACCTGGGACTCTCTGTTAAGAAACTGAACGGGATCCTCCATCAGGTGGCCCAGCTGAGGGTGGGCTCTGAACATAGCACAGGTGAGCAGAGCACCTGGGAGAGAAAGGCTCCGGAGTGTCCTGCAGGGTTTCCAAGGCCAAGACCTGTGCAGCGGAAACCTTGGCGGGAATGCCAGCCCCACCTCAGCCTGCGAGCGTGTCCCACCGCAGGCCCTGCACTTCCTGGGGACTGTCTCGTTTTACCTCCCAGCAGCCCACGAGAAAGATGCTGACAGGATCCCCTTTTAGAGATGAGGAAGTGGAGTCTCCGAGAGGTCACGCAAGTGACTCAGGGTCACAGACAAGGATGTGGATACCAGGTGTCCCCCAGCTTCTAGCTGGGGGGCAGGAGGCAGAGAGACGGTCAGCATATTGGACGGAGTCTGTCAGGGTGGCTACAAGGTTTGGGTGTGGCCTCTTCTGCCAGCCTGTCCCCACAAGCTCACAGCCTGCTGTGGGCCTCAGGTGCATGTTACCTGCCCAGGTGGCCTGTCCATCCTGGCCCAGCCTGCCTCAGGGAGATGCTGGTCCATGGTGGGTGGCTCAGACGGAGGGCAAGGTTGAGGGGAGGGCAGGAGAGGCAGGGCCATGGGGTGGGGGTAGCCTGCGTCTGCTGCCCACTCCTCGCCTTGCTGACTGGGAGGCCTTGAGGTCTCTGCTCAGCCTTCTGAGCCCCAGTCTCCACCAGCTGCAGGCTCCATTTCCCCACACTCGGGGCCACTGACCCAGGAGATGGGGGGAGAACAAGCTGCGGGGAGTTCCCCTGATGCTGGTCACCGAGGGTTAACGTGTGCATCCTGTGAGCCTCAGTTACCCTTTTCTGCCCACGCTGAATAGCTCAGGCACAGCACAGGGCTTGTGCTTGAAGCCTGCTGGCTGAATCACCCACTGTCTGCCCGCGGTCCCCTAACAATCGCCGTCAGTGGCAGGGCCGCCGGGGCTGGCGGGTGGAGGGGGAAGGGGACGCTGAAGCTTTGGCCCAGGTCCCTCTGCCGGGTTCCTCCAGAGATGCCACTCGGTACCAGCTCCAGCCAGATGGGCAGATGGGTGATGCTGGGGTGAGGGGGTGGGCAGAGACTTGACCTATGGGAGGGGACTTTCTTGAGTGGCAGGGAGGAGGGCTCAGCCAGAGCCACAGGCTGCTGCTGCGAGCTGAAATGTGCCTGTCGAATAAAAAGCCCAGAGTAGAGGGTTCGTAAGCCTCTGGCCACAAGGCCATTATGGTGGCAGGAGAGATGAGTCTCCACGTGTCCCCTTACTCCACCCACCCCCACCCCCCAGCTCCTCGGGCAAGACATAAATGCCAGGCAGAGGAAAGAAGAGCCTGCAGAGCCAGGGCACCCTCAGTGCAGCTGCTTCCAAAGGATGCACTGCAGTAAATAAATGCAGCGGGTTGGGGTGCCAAGAAGCAGTGGACGCTGAACAAGAAACAAGTTCAAGTTAAATCCCTAGATTCATGCATGACAGTACTTTGAAAAGCAGAGGTTTCTGCAAATTCAGAATGGCTCCCAGAACCATTCCCAAGAAGTTTAGGGTGAGGGCCAAGCCAGAGCCACGGCTGAGCAGCAGATTGTGTTGTGAGAGCCCTGGCAAAGGTCAAGACCAAAGCCTGTGGTCAGGCAGTGCCCCCGGGTGTCCAGCCCTTTCCCTGCCGGCAGGAGAGCTAAGGGGCAAGGCAGGGCACCTGAAGCTCTGGGCAGGGAGCCAGGAAACTCCTCCCTCGACCCAGGACCCTCAGGAGCTCTGCAAGGAGAACCGAGAGAAGGTGGGCAAAAGTGGGACTGCTGGTTGGAGCTTAGACAGATATATTTTGACTCATTCTATTTAAAAACTATGTAGCTACTTATTATAGATCAGGAGTCAAGAGGGTTCTTCATTACCTCCATCCTGACAACAGCCCCTCAAGATGGGCAGGATTTTGATGGTCATGAAAACTATAACACGTGGGTGATGCAGAGATGGAATTTGAATCCAGATCTGCGAATCAAAGCCTGTGGTTTGAAGGACCCCAGGGGTGTTGAGGCTCCTTTGGAGGCGGGTCCCCTTGCCAACCAGAGTCGCCTGCCAAGGCCTGATGGCCACTTGCAGTCAAAGTGGGAGCATCAGGGAAAGGTGCTGGAGAGGCTGTTTGGGAGGTGTCAGAGCTTGACCTCTAGGAAGGGGCCATAGGAGTGGGAGCAGGCCCCACTGGCGAGAGGTGTCAGACCAGCTTACTACCCCATTAGAGTGAGAAGGACTCTTTGGGGATTGAATCTTTTTTGTTTCATTGTGGTAACATATACATAACATTCAATTTTCCAGGTTTACCATTTTTAAGTACAATTCAGTGGCACTAATTACATTCACAATGATGTGCTACCATCACCAACTTCCATTATTAAAATGTTTTCATCACCCCATACACTTTACCCTTCAAGCAATAACTCCCCAGTTCTCCTCCCCAACCTCCGGTCACCTCTGATCTATTTCTGTCTCCATGAATTCGCTTACTCTGGATATTCCATTTAAGTGGACTCATATGATATTTGTCCTTTTGTGTCCGGCTTATTTCAGTTAGCATAATGTTTTCAAGGCTCATGTTGTAGCAGGCCTCAGAACATCATTCTTTTTTAGGGCTGACTGGTATTCCACGGTGTGGATAGACCACATTTTGTTCATCTGTTTATCTGTCAGTGGACACTTGGGTTGTTTCCACCTTTTAGCTATTGTAAATAAAGTGACTATGGATGGGAATTGAATCTTTGCTGCATCATATGCTAGTTACCAGGTGAGGTTTGAAAAATCTTTTCATCGCATGGAGATTTGTTTGGGACTATTTGAAAGAATGGGGCTTGGCCTAGACTCTGGCCCCAAGAGTTGAAAGGTCACTTCCCCTCCCCACCTTCCTGGGCTTTGGCCCTTCCCCCACAGTCCCCTGTGGTCAGCTGTCCTGGGGCTGCCACAGGAGCCAGATGGCTCGAGCCCTTCCCAAGTGCTTCCCTCAACGGAGCCGGAAGCTACCTCCCCTGGGCCTGGTTCTGTCCTTAGGATGGTGTGATCAAGTCTCATCTCAGCACGGGCTTTTGGAGAGGCTTTCATTTGCCTGTGTAGTCTCCCAGCGGGTCTTTGAGCACCTACTGTGTTGAGCACCAGAGATATAAAATGAAACACCTGGATTCTGCCCATGAAACACTTAGAACCTAATGGAGGACGAACGAGTAACCGGGTGAGGTGGAGGCCAGAGCAGGAGCCTCTAACCCAGCTGGGAGAGGCGAAGGGCATCGGCAGAGGCTTCTCAGAGGAGATACGTGGGCTGAATCTCCAAGGATAAGGAAGGGAGGGAAGGGAATTCCAATGAAGGACACATGAGCAAAAGTATGGAGATGGGGAACCGAGAACATGGGACCTTTAAGAAGCCACAGTGGTTTGGTTTAGCCCCAGGGCAAGGTGATGGGGAGATGAGGCCGGGAAGTGGTTGGCAGGGCCAGGCTGGGAGGGACCTTGAATGCCGTGGTGTGGGGTTTGGACTTTGCTCGAAGGTAATAAGGAACCGTGGAAGGCAGGGAGTTGGGTTGGGAAGCGGCTGCCATCATCTAGGCAAGAGGTGATGAGGTAGTGGAGATTAAGGGAAGTGAAGGAGGTAGACGTGATGGGGCTTGGGGACCAATTGGATTTGGGGAGAGGGATAAATAGAGCATGACCCCTTGGGTAACTGAGTGAATGTCACTGGCCCTCATGGAGGAAAGGAACTCAAGAGGAGCATTCTGGAATGATAGCAGTGGACAGGAGGAAAGAGGAAGATGATTGTCTTCATTTGGGAGCTGGTAGGTGTGAGGGGCCATGAGGAGATGTTGGTAGATGTGAGGGGCAATGAGTAGCAAGTCACTGTCCATGGCTGGGTTGGAGTTTAGATCTGGGAGTTGTCAGCATGTGGGGTGTGGTTAGTCAGGGATGGAGCAGAGAGGGTGGTAAGAGTGGAGGGTCAAGTCTTCAACCTGAGGACAGAGCCAGAGTGTTCCATGATGGAGCCCAGAAAGGGGTGTCCAGAGAAGACACAAAAGGACAGGGACTGGAGTGTGTGTTCTGCCCTTATTAGTCCCAGATCCTTTGAGAATCTGAAAAGCTGTAGACTCTCTCCCCAGAAAAATGCATGAAAGATTCATAATTTGGTATGTAATTTCAGCAGGTTCACAGACAGCCTGCAAACCAAATTAGGACCCTTTTGGCATTCATGAACCTCCGACCAAGAAGCTCTGTAATTGTCAGATTCAAGAAGACAGGGGTTGCCAATGTTACATGCTGCAGCCACGTAAGAGATGGACTGAAATAATACTTGGATTTGGCAAGAAATTCAATATGAATGCCTTTGCAGTCCTGGGGGATTGGGACAGAAGACAGACCTCAGGGGCTAGAGGAGCAAATGGGAAGGGCAAAGTAGAGACCCAAGTCTGGGCTATTGTCTCAGTAAGATCGACTATGAAGAGACTGAGTCCACAAGAGGAAAGCCTAGCCTCTGTTGTGAAGATGAGCAGAGAAGCCAATGGAGAAGGAGAGGTTGAAAATGCTCAGAGGGGTCAGCTGGGATGGAGGGACCTTGGGAAGAGGTGGGCCAAGGGCTCTGCACTGCCTAGCAGGATGAGCCTGGCAAGTAACATGACTTGTCTGTGCCTCCTCATCCTCAGCCATCAGGTATGGGCAATGCCAGTGCCTCTCTGGAAAGGATGAAGTAACTCACTGGAGGTTTGAAGCTGTGTGTTCCCATACCGGTGGGTGTGGCTCCATTGTGAGTAAGACCTTCTAATGAGACAACTTCAGTTAAGGTGTGACCCACCTCATTCTGAATGAGTCTTAATCCTGTTAGTGGAGTTCTTTGTAAGAGAATGAAATTCAGACAGAGAGAGAGAAAGCCATGGAAGCAAGAAGCTGAAATCAGCAGAACCCAGAAGAGAAGGGAGAGACCAGCAGATGCCATGCCAAGAATTGCCGGCAGCCAGTCTTCGGGAAGATAGCTTCGCCTTCATGATGCCTTGATTGGGACATTTTCCTGGCCTCAAACTGTAAGCAAATAAATTCCCCAGTATTTAAGCCAACCCACTTCATGGTGTCTGCTTTGAGCAGCCTAGGAAACTTAAACACCCACCTAAAGCACTTGAACAGTGCCTAGGATGCAAGTCCCATATTATTCCAATCTCTCACCTGGGTACATACCTCTTCCCTGCAGGGCAGGAAGGAAGTACCAGGATGGGGACAGAATCACGTGTGGTTGAAGGTGGAAGGGAGGCTGTGAATGGAAAAGTTCTATGAAGTAGGAGGCCCTGGTAGAAGGTCAAGGAGAGGGGATGGAGGAGAGTGGGGAGTATTTGAAAGAGCCCCTGAGGGCAGATGGGAAGGAGCTGAATCTGGGGACATAAAGGGATCACCATGCAGTGTTTTGGGTCCAGCTGAGGTTGAAGAGCAGACCCATGGCTACACAACTGTCCCACTGTGCTCAGCAGCTTGGATCTGAGGGTGGAGAGGTAGGTCCTTGGACCCATCCAGGGTTGGGGGTTCATGGGGCAGGTGAGGGAGGTGGAGTAATGGTCCAAACAGAATGGCTGGCTTTGGAAAACAGTCTGGCAATTCCTCAAAAGGTTAAACACAGAGCTGCCATATGACTCAGCAATTCCGCTCCTAGGTATCTACCCAAGAGAAATGGAAACATGTTCACACAAACACTGGCACATGTATGTTCATTGCATTAGTCACAAAAGTCACCAAAATGGAAACCACCCATATGGCCACCAACTGATGAATGGAGAAATAAAACATGGTCTTTCCATACAATGACTATTATTATTCTGCCATAAAAATATATATATGCTACATGTGTGAACCTTGAAAACATTATGCTAAGTGAAAGAATCTCATCACAAAAGACCCACATATGTTGTGATTCCATTTATACAAAATGTCCAGAATAAGCAAATCTGTAGAGACAGAAAGTGGAGTAAAGGTTTTCTACAGCTGGGGTGGGGAGAGGGGGGAGATTGGAAGGAAGTGGAAAGTGACTGCTAACAGGTACAGGATGCCATTTGGGGGTGATGAAAATGTTCCAAAATTGACTGTGGTGATGGTTGTGCAACTCCGTGAATACACGGAAAGCCTTTAAATTGTACATTTTAAATAGATGACTTGTATGGTATGTGACTTACATTTCCATAAAGCTGTTACTAGAAAGAGAGAATGCCTGAGGCCAGGGCTTGTAGGGAAAGAGTAAAGGTCAGAGGGCAAGGAGAGAGAAGCAGAAAACTCCCCAGGAAGTCACAGAAAGAATCAAGAGCAAGAAAGGAGAGCCGGTAGGACGGTCGGCACACTGTCATCAAAGGGTTGGACTGGAAACCTTACACCTCTGGTTGTCTCCCCAGACTCATCGTCCCCAGTGTTGTCAGATCTTCCTCCTATACCGTGATTTCAGGTCTGATCAGCTGAGATTTCTGTCCTTGGGTTTCCCTGCCCTTCCTGCCCCACAGCCCCTGGCTGTTACCATCTTCACCAAGGACCCGCCGGCTCTCCTGGCTTAGTCCCCTCCCATCCGGCCCCCTCCCAGCAGGGATCCGCGCCCCCTGCCACCCCCTCACCCCCCCCAAGGAAAATAGCAGATCTTCGGCCAGGAGCCCCTCATTCTCTGAGGGCGCCCTCCTGAATCCAGCGCAGGGCCTGTCCCCAAAGCTGCTGGACCGAGCCGGGAGCTCCCGGGGGCCCGCGGCCCGCCCTGACCGCGCCCCCGTCGCCGCCCGCAGAGTACTCGGTGGCGGTGCCCGAGTCCGTGTTCCCGGGGCTCTTCGCGCTCGGGATGTTCCTCTGGAGCCTGACCGAGTACTTCCTCCACCGCTTCCTCTTCCACATGAAGCCCCCGAGCAACAGCTATTACCTCATCACGCTGCACTTCCTCATGCACGGCCAGCACCACAAGGTGAGCGCACCTGCCTGGGAGTCCGCTCCTGGGGGGGAGGGGGGAGCGGGGAGCCCGGGCCCGGGGTGCTGCCCAGCGCGTGACGGGGTCAGGTATCCTCACCTGAACCAGGTGCGGACAGGGGGAGCGTGTGTGCGTTTATGCCGTCGTTACTCATACCGGGCCTGCTGCAAGTACATGTCATGCATCCTCACAACAGCTCATTCATCCATCCATCCATCCATTCATTCATTCGTAGAGTGCTTACTGTGGGCCTGGCACTGGTCTAGACACGACTGAACCAAATGGACAAAAATTCCTGCCTTCGTGGAGCTTCCCTCTGCGGGAGGCGTTATGTTCACCCCCATTCCACAGAGCAGGAAACAGGCTTGAGGAAATTAGGGAACTTGCCCCAGGTCACACCTTAGACTCCAGAGCCTGTGCTTTTGACCACCCACTACCCTGGGGCCCTTCAGGGTCTACGAGGAAGCGCATGCACCCCTGGCAGCGTCTCTGTCCCTGCATCGGGGGACCCTCCTCCTGTCCCAGGGCATCCCCCAGCAAGCCCCTGGGCTCTGGGCTTTCCCTCACATTTTCTCCCTCCTCCATACTGAGTCCTTCTCCCCCAAGATTCTGTTCTCTGCTGTGGGTAAATCAGAGAAAATGTGGCAGAAATATTTTTGGGACACAAGTGTTCATGTGCAAAAAAAGAAAAAAATTCCTTATGTTGCTGATACTGATCTTAGATTTTTCCTTGGGTTCCTGCAGGCATTTAATCTAGTCTGTCTGAATGAGCTGAGGCAAGTCCAGGGTTTTAGAAGCTGGTTCGGGGTTTTTCTGACTAGTCAGGCATGTCACCCTCCCTGCTCTCCCTGGAGTTGGTCTGTGTCCTTGGGCCCTTCATAGGAGCAGAGCATTGGGGTGGATGCTCAACCCTGGGCCCATTGTCATGTAGGACCCTCTAGGAGGTACCACATCATGCCCAGGCCTGGTCAGTGTCATCCCTCCAGGGAATGTCCAGCTCCCTGTGGCCTCTGCTCTCCAGGTGTGCTGCATCTGCCGCCGTGTGCCTTGTCCCACCTGTCACACCTTTCCCCCCACTGCCCCCATCAAATAATTTTCCCATCCTTCTCAAGGGACTAAAGAACCTTCTGGAAGCCTGCTTGGGTCACCCTGAGGTCCCCAGAATCACAGGGGGCTGCGTCAGTGTTCCTCTACCCAGACACTTCCAGCCAATGTGTCTAGTCACCTGCGGCCATACCATGGGGACCTCGGCTTGCTGATGGGTTGCCCTCCCTGACAACCCTGGCCTCTGCCTAGGTGCCCAGAAACTCCCTCTGGCTGGGGGGTGGTATTTGGGGGTGGGACTCCAGAGCCAAGGGGGCCTCTTGAGCAGAGGCAGGGCTCTGAGCCTGGGGACAGCTGGTGCATCTGGTTCCCCGTCACATCCAACCCCCGGGGCCTGGGCAGGTCCCATTCTCGCCTGAAAATGGGGAGCAGGTTGCCGGCCTCCCTGCTGTGGCTGGGCCGCGCCACCCCTCCTCGGCGGTGCCCACAGGTCCCCGGCCCAGGGCCACCTCCTGACCTGCAGGCCTCCCTCCGCAGGCGCCCTTCGATGACTCCCGCCTGGTGGTGCCCCCGGTGCCCGCTTCTATCATGGTTGCCTTCTTCTACGTGTTCTTACGCCTCATCCTGCCAGAGGCCGTGGGGGGCACCGTGTTTGCCGGGGGCCTCCTGGGGTACGTCCTCTACGACATGACGCATTACTACCTGCACTTCGGCTCCCCACACAAGGGCTCCTACCTGTGCAACATGAAGACGCATCACATCAAGCATCACTTCTCCCATCAGAAGGCAGGTGAGCACTGGCCCGCAGGGGACGCCTCGTTTGTTCATTTAGGGATTTGACGGTGACCACTGAGCTTCCTGCTCTGGGTACTGGGAACACACAGACAGACAGGGAGGTCTGGGGCTCCCCTTCTATCCTTGCTGGCGCAGGGGGTTGTGCAGAGACAAGCGAGGCAGTCAATATGTGACAAAGATCATTTCAGACAGTGACAAGTGCCACACAGAAAACAAAGCAAGGTGATATTGGAGGAGCTATATAACAGGTGGGAGAGGGGTCCAGCTCTGCCCAATAAAATAGACTGCGAGCCACATATGTGATTTTAAATTTTCTAGTAGCCACATTAAAAAGTAAAAGTAAATAGTAATATTTTAATAATATGTTTTTGTTTAACCCAGTATTTCTAGAATAGTGTCATTTCAACATGTAATCAATATAAAAAAAATTGTTAACAGGATATGTCAGATTCTTTTTCTGGTACTAAGTCTTCAAAACCCGGTGTGTATTTTGCACTTGCATATGTCAATTTGGACACTAAAATGTCACTGAAAAAAAATGTCACTGGAGATACGTGGCGTATATTTAGATTTTATAAAATTTACAGTTTGCTAAAACAAATAGCATATAATGGGTAGACTTAACAACAGGAATTTATTGGCTCACGGTTTCAGGGGCTGGAAGGCTGAATTCCTCCTGGGGCCGGTGTTAACTGGCTGGCCGGCAAACTTTGGGGTTCCTTGGCTTTTCTGTCCCATGGCAGGGCACATGGCGGCGTCTTCTCCTTCCTCTCCTGGGTTCCATTGACTTCCAGCTTTGCTCCTCCCTATGGCTTCTCTTTCTGGGTCCAATTTCCTTGGCTTACAGGGACTTCAGCATTTGGTCTGGGTATCTTAACTCATAGCATCCTCACTTCAAAGGCTCTATTTACAAATGGGGTCACACCACAGTTCCAGAGATCTAAACATGACCTTTTGTGGGGGACACAACAGTCAAAAAAGTAGATTCACAGATGGAAGTTTCTCCAAATGTGCTAGAAGTTTCCCAATAACTGAATTGAGTATGTTTTTCTTGGGGGGTGGGGGTGGGAGGGAGGTTTGTTTGTTTTTTCCCACATTCTTCAATTACCGTCTTTATTTGTACTAAGGTGATATATTTGAATTTTCGAATCTTTACTTTTGTTTTTTACTTTGTAACAAGTTTAGAAACATATACGTTTTTCCACTGACATTTAACTTAATTAAAATTAAATACAATTAAGACTTTAGTTTCCCCATGGCAGTGGCCACATTTCCAGTGCTCAGTAGCCACACGTGACTAGTGTTCACCCTATTAGACAGCAGAGCTCTAAAGAAGATGGTCTAAGAAGATTGTCACTGCAGAGGTGTCCCTCACGCCCAAACACGAATGAAGAGAAGGCCCAGATGCAGGTGTCTGGAAAGGAGCCACCGGTGCACAGGCCTGAGGCAGGAAGGAGGTTGACATCCTCAGGGAGGAGCAAGAGGGAAGAAGAGGCAGGCAGGGCCAGGCCACCCGGGGCTTCAGACCAGATAAGGAATTTGGGTTTAGTCAAAGTGCATCCTGGGGAGGCCAGACCCGCCTTCCACCAGCAGGATGGATGTGGGAATCTTCCCCGCGTGCCAGCCACCCCGGTCCCTCCCTGCTCCTCCAACAGCACCTCACGGGCAATGCATTTGTCTCCTCTAGGGTTTGGCATCAGCACTAAATTATGGGATCACATCTTCCACACCCTCATCCCGGAGGAACCCCACCTGAAGACACAGTGACAACTCCCAGCCCCTCCGTCCTGCTCTCAGCGCAGCCCCAGCACCCGGCTCACCCCCATCCCCTCCCACCCTTGCTAAGGAGGTTTGCTTGGCCACCCCGGGTCTGCCCTGGCAGTGTCCTGCCCTGGGACGTTGTAGGGGGTGCTGGGGAGACCTCGAGGCAGGACTGCCCTCCCGACCCACCTCAGGAACTGGCTCTTCCCTGGCTTCCCCATCTCATCCCTGCCAGAGCCTTGGCCCACAGGCTGCAGGGCCCAGCCAGCTGCCGTCCCAAGGGGAGTGAAGGAAACTGACCCCTGTAGCCAGGCCTGGGTCCCACCCGGGTCTCAAGCACCTTGGACTCCCCAGACGCCACCCCAGGTGCTCCCAGTAGGGAGCAGGGTGTGCAGGGCCGGTGGACCCCATCTTCCCCTCCCACCCAGTAGCCCTTCTGGGGAGGCCTCTGCTGCCCCAGCTGTCTCCAGAGGATAGGAGGGGACTGAGGTAGATGAAGGGCTCTTACATGAAGAGTCAGCACCAAGCTGCTTACTACCCCTGCTGCCCACCACAAATGCCAGCAGGACAGCCAGATGCTTCGGCTGTAGCTCCCCCAGCACCTGCCTGTGCAGACAGGCCAGGGGTGCTGGGCGACAGCCTCAAGGCTAGCAGGGGCCCTGGGTCCCTTTCTGTAGGAGTCACCAGCTGCTCCAGCCTTTTTCTCTTTCGGGGACTGAAACCCCCCCACAAGGGGGCTGAAGGGGCTCCACAGGTGGGCATTCCACCCCCTCCCTGGCCATCCTCGATCCTCAGCCTCCAACTAGCACGGAGAGCCCCTGCCCCCTCACTCAGGCCTTCCTGCCAGGAAGGAGCTGAATGTGGTGCCTTATTGCCTCCCCGCCCCCTTTGCTTTCCCTGCTCCCCTCCTCCTGCAGACCCAGCAGGTGAGATTCCTGCCCCTTCATCCCCATAACTAAAACCTGCACTGCTCCTAGGAGGATCTGATTCATAAACGATATAAATACCCTCAGTCTGGCCCAGACCTAGAAGCTGGTCAGACTGCCCTTTCTAACCCTATATGTTGCTCTTATGTTTTTTTAAAAAAAAAAAGCACTTTTGTCATATCTTTGTTCCCTTCTTACTCCCAAACAGTTACTACTTGAAATTTTTTAAAAATCTCAATGAGTGTAAAGGTTAAAGAGAAGCAGTTTGACCGATCCTATGATTTGTAATGTTTACCGTGGAGCTATTTAAAGATTTTGGAATAAATATACAAAACTACATTTGTGAAATAAAGATGTAATAAATTGTCTATTTTGAAAAATAAAACATTGAAAAGAAACCAACACAGATTAGTTGCTGCTTGTTGATTATTGACTCATTAGATCCCATCATGACTTGAGACAGGGTGGGGGGAATGGGGGTGGGGATGGGGTTGGAGGGGGTGGGGGGTGGGGGCAGGGAGGGCAGCCCCAGGGGGTGGGGGATGGGGGTATGTGTTTTCGTCACTGACATCCTGCAGAATTGCTGGGCTATGGTGATAAGAATGACCACTCTACTCAGTTTTATTTTCTCATTATTGTTTTATTACTGTTTTTAAATTCTCTGCAGACAGCCCCCCCCCCACCTTACTGCCTGCACCTGGGGGGGCTGCTCCCACCAACCACCTTGATACATCACTGAGGAGGTGCCTTTTCTGGATTTTATCTGTCCCAACTACAAGTCCAGGTGACTCTCCTAAACAAAAAGGGAAGGCTCTAGCAACAAATGCCCATAGTGGGGACTAGAAGTCAAGATAGGCTCATTTTAGGTGAAGGTGAAGCGTCTCAGCATTTCTCAGTCACCACATCAGAACCACCTGGGGAACCTGTCAAGCTGTAGACTGAAGTCCTCGCTGTCAGGGTCTAATTCAGCAGGTCTGGTGGGGGTGGGCTCTGGCTGCTAAGGCTGAAGACGCTCTGGCCACGGGGGTCCCCACCCTCACCCACTGCTGCCTCCCCCTGCTCCAGCACCCATGCAGGTACGTGGCTCTCTCCCTGCAGCTCCCAGTCTGAACGTAAGTGGCACCTCTCTGAGCCACCCAGCACCCAAGGCCCTGGAATCTATTACTGGAATATGAGTCATCCCAGCAGCTGAAATCACAGTCTCCTTCTACCTGATGGTGGTGGAAGTGGGATCCCAGAGCTTCCCACCCAGAAAAAGGGAAAACACAGAAGAGGGGCACAGGAAGACAGAAACAAGTTCTAAAGATGCAAGCCGGCCAGAGAAAAGACTGAGAAGAACAAGTTTCAAAAAAAAAAAATTTTTAATCTTAAAAAAAAAAAATTTTTTAATCTTAAAAAAAAATATTTAAGAAGAGTAAAACAAAACTAGTAAGAAAGGCCAAAATATTAGTGAATTGACAATGTGGTAATGGGAAGACTTGAAATAGAAAAAGAAAAAATCCCACAAAACCAAATCAGTCAGTTAATGAAAGCGAAAGCTTTTGCAGTTAGTCCAATTACTGAGCATTTCCCCCAGAGCTCCCTGCTGTGTCGGCTGCAACTTTGCAGTGGGGATCTCACAACACCATCTTACAGGGGAGACAATGATGATTTCATTTTCACCAAAGAGCCAGGGGGACCTTACCTTCGAGCCAGATGTCACTCATCCTGCCAGCTGCATCAGGAGTCACCTGGTGGAAATGCAGAATCGATATTATCAAGTGCAGGAGGCCTTAGCAAGAGTCAAAGATCACGTGTTAAAGCAAGCGCGACAGGGGGCATTTTCAAAACACCCGCATGTCTAGCATGAGAAATGATAGGGGAAGCCTGGGACTGACTACATGTGATTGTGTTTGTGCCTTTAGTGGAAACAGACACCCACACACAAATCAAGAAAGTTGAAAGTTTGCTCAGATGAAGGGCCATTTAAATTCTGATTAGTGTAAAAAATAATGATAAATGCAGGTCAAGCAAGCCCCGGCGATGCCAGCAAGTTGCCGCACTTGACCCTCCAGCAAGGGCCCAGCTGCCCTGCCTTAGCCATCCTATTTCTGGCATTTTGCTTCTGCTCCCAAGCACACTGCCTTTGGCATTTCCTGGCTGACCTGAAGAACTGCCCTTTTAATTCTGCTCCACTCCTGCATTAGCTCTGGCCTCCGATCTCTGCTCTAGAACTTCGTACAATTTCTTTATTGTGCCCAGAGTAATGCCCAGCTTATAACAGGGCCCAATAAACATTAGTCTGGTCTCCAGATCTCTGGCCAGTGGCTTATTTGGTCTTTGCCTCCCAGCCTGTTCCCTGGCCTCTGCTGCCCTCTGGTGGCAGCATAAGGCCCTGCCCCACTCTGCCCTCTGACTGGAAAGCAGAGCCTGTGATTTTAAAATTCCAACACTCTTCCTTCTGGACTTACTGTTTTCTTTCTTCTTCTTCCTTTTTTTTTGTCTCATTTATCATCTTTGATAAGCTGGAGCTATGTATTTGAACTTTTAAAGGCTAACCTTCTACAAAGCTGTAAATTTTCACTGCAGCTTTTTTTGCAGGGAGATGCTTAAATTTATCTCAATGGATATGCTTTACCTATAAAGGATGCTACAGATGGATGTGAAAATTTGGAAAATGCCAGGACTTTCCCCTTCACCCCATCCCAGACTCTTTATAATCTGAAGCAGAAAACAGAAGAAACAAAGGAAAAAAAAACTCTTGTTTGGGCAAAAGCATAAAGGTGAGACCCTATCTTCATTTAGGTCCCCTAGAGGTCATGGGTGAGGGTTTCCCTTGGGGGTGTCAACTCCTCCTTACTTATGGGTTATGCTTGCGTGCAAATCAAGCAGACTCTGTGGCTTTGGCAAAGGTCCTGGAGCAAAAGCAGAAAGACGGAGGAACATACTTTGTACCTGAAGTGGGATGCTGTCAGTACAAGTTGAGTGTAAGCCTGCTAGGAACTATCCACTAGCACTGGGGCTGGAATCAGAGCTGAGACAGTTCACACAGAGCCATCTACCCCAACCCAGGGGGGCGGAGGGGGCCTAACAGGAGCACCAGATGTGTCTGCTACAGACTCCAAATGGCTATACCCACAATGTAGGAGTGAACCTCCTCCATGGGGCCCTGCAAGTAAAACTGCCAACACGGAGGGAGAAAAAGATTTGTTTGAGTACATAGAACCACAAGCATAGCCCTCATGATTCGTCACAGGACATTAACGCAGTTCCCAGGATTGCTGTGAAATGTAGTTTATTTGACCAAGAATGAAGCAAAAGAATTAAGAGAACCAGAAATATGATGTAGCTGGGGCTTCCCACTTAACAGCTATTTATCTTATCTTCCCAGCAAAGAATTTTCTATTTCCCTAAGCATCCCACACAGAGATATTGGCATGGAGGGGACACCCCTGAAAGCCCCGGCTGGGTTTTGCCAATTATCCCCAGGGATTTGTGTTAGCTTTGTTTACTGGTGTATCCCCAGCACCTAGAATAGTGCCTGAAACAGAGCAGACACACGACAAGAGATTGATCAAAATGTATTGAGTCAAGGATCTAAGATGGCAGCATAGAGAGGAGTGGAAGCTAAGTAGTCCCTCTGAAACAACTTAAAAAAAACAGAAACAACTAGTAAATAATCCGGAATAACTGCAGGGGGACAAATGTGACCATCCACTCATCATACATCAACCTGAATTGGGAGGAATGCCCGAGATCACAGCATAAAATCTGTAAGTAAGAACTGCGGATCCAAATCGGGAGACCCCCTCCCCCACAGCCCGAGCTACAAAGCCTCGTGGTGCCAGAGAGAAGCTTTCTCCCAGCAAGCGAATATAGCTCAGCTGAGCTCCAACTGGGGTTTTAATTAGCAAGTGTGAACTGCTCACTACAAGGTACAAATCCCCAACAAGCAGACAGAGGCTTTGGGTGACGACTGACCTTGGAGAGCTGGAGGGTCACCTCAGACTAGCTCTGTTTCTTTTTTGACTCAGTGGAGAAAGCCTCAGCCATTTTCAGTTCCTAGTGCTGTGACCCAGACAAGGGTATAACACAGGCAGAGAGAGACATTGAAATGCTAATAACCTCCCCTTAGTGTGTCTATCTTCTCTAAGAGGAAAGGGGTGGGGCCCAGCTCTACTACCGGCCTTTCATTCAGAACTTGAGGAAAAAGAGCCACACCTCCATACACCAGTCAAGAATCATGGGCTAACAGGCGCCACCTGCTGGGCAGAAAAGCACAGTGACCGGAGGCATCAGAGGGTGTACCAATTTTCTAAGACACACCCTCAGGGAAACTGGATACTGAATAGTTCTTCCTTCTGGGACTCGAGCCCATTCTGGTCTGGGGAGGCCTGATTGGGGTAACCAAGGAAACCATGCCTAGACAACAGAAAACTACAACCTACACCAAGAAAAATGAGGTTATGGCCTGGTCAGGGGAACAAACTTGCACTTCAACTGTGATGCAGGAATTGAAACAACTAATAATAAGTCCATTCAAAAAGTTTAGGGAAGATATGGCAAAAGAGATGAACCGTATAATGAAAACACAGGACGTACATAAGGTAGAAATTGAAAGTTCAAAAAACCAACTGGTGGAATCTATGGAAATGAAAGGCACAACACAAGAGATGAAAGACACTCTGGAAACATACAACAGGAGATCTCAAGAGGCAGAAGAAAACACTTAGGAACTGGAGAAAAAGGCACCTGAAAGCCTATACACAAAAGAACTGATAGAGAAAAGAATGGAAAAATATGAGCAACATCTCCGGGAACTTAAAGACAACATGAAAAGCAAGAATTTACGTGTCATTGGTGTCCCAGAAGGAGAAGAGAAGGGAAAAGGGGCAGAAGCAATAATAGAGGAAATAATCAATGAAAATTTCCCATCTCTTAAGAAAGACATAAAATTACGGATCCAAGAAGCGCAGCGTACCCCAAACAGAATAGATCTGAATAGGCCTCCGCCAAGACACTTAATAATCAGATTATCAAACATCAAAGATAAAGAGAGAAACCTGAAAGCAGCAAGAGAGAAATGATCTATCACATACAAAGGAAGCTTGATAAGATTATGTGTGGATTTCTCAATAGAAACCATGGAGGCAAGAAGGAAGTGGGGTGATATATTTAAGATACTGAAAGAGAAAAACCACCAACTGAATCCTATATCTGGCAAAACTATCCTTCAGATATGAGGGAAAGCTTAAAATATTCTCTGACAAAAAGACAATGACCGAGTTTGTGAACAAGAAACCTGCTTTACAGGAAACACTAAAGGGAGCACTGCAGACAGAAAGGAAAAGACAGGAGTGAGCGGTTTGGAAAACAATTTTGGGAGATAGTAGCACCGGAATGTAAGTACACTGAACAAAGATGACTGTGAGCATGGTTGAAAGAGGAAGGCTGGGATCATGTGGGACACCAGAACAAAAGACGAACGATAAAGACTGGGACTGTGTAACTCAGGGAAACCTAGGATGCTCAACAATTGTAATAAAAGGTACAAATATGTTTTTACATGAGGCAGAACAAATGAATGTCAACATTGCAAGATGTTAAAAATAGGGTGGGATTGGGGGGAAAATACAATCAATGCAAACTAGAAGCTAGAATTAGCAGAAACATTGTATTATGCTTCCTTTAATGTAACAAAAGCAGTATACCAAAGCTAAATGCATATGGAGGGGGGTAGTAGGGGAAGGGTATGAGACTCCTGGCATTGGTGATGTTATCTGACTCTTTATTTTACGTTAGGTTAATGCTATCTTTCCTTTTGTCATCTTCTAGCTATCAAGTTTTTTTGTTTGTTTTTCTCTTTCTCTTGCCTTTTTCTTTTGCTTCTCTGTCTTCTTTGACTCTACCTCTGTCTTTGTGGAAGAAATGTCCTTATATAGAGAGTGGCGATGATGCTCAATACATATAAATACGTGACTATACGGGGAACCAATGATTGTTTACTTAGGATGGAATGTATAGTGTTTGAACAAAACCATCTTAAAAGAAATGGGTTGACGAAGAAAACTTGAGAGCACTATATTGAGTGAAATAAGACAGACACATAAAGGCAAATATTGCAGGGTCCCACTGATATGAACTAATTATAATATGTAAACTCATAGACATAAAATATAAGTTACCAGGATATAGAATGAGGCTAAAGAATGGGGAGCAGTTGCTTATTATGAGCAGAATGTTCAACTAGGGTGAACTTAAATATTTGGAAATGGACAGGGGTGAT
This sequence comes from Choloepus didactylus, assembly GCF_015220235.1. Lineage (NCBI taxonomy): Eukaryota > Metazoa > Chordata > Mammalia > Pilosa > Megalonychidae > Choloepus > Choloepus didactylus. Next base: position 29,903,014 of record NC_051328.1, on the reverse strand, counting down.
GGTAACATGTAATGAAAATAACTAACAGTGCTAAAAGGTGTGTGAAGGTGGTGGAAAGGGTAAGCTCAGAGTCACGCATGTCACCAGAAGGAAAGTTGGAGGTTAAAAGATGGGAATGTATAAACCAGTGAATCTTGTGGTGGACAATGTCCATGATTAACTATACAAATATTAGAATTGTCTCTCACGAACTAGAACAAATGTATGTCACTATAACTAGAGGTTAATAATAGAGAGGCATACAGGGAAAAATATATACGTATTGCAAATTATATACTATAGTTAGTAGTATTTTAACATTCTTTCATCAACAGTAACAAATGTACTATACCAAAACTATGAATCAATAATGAGGGGGGGTACGGTTTGGTTGGGGATATGGAGGATATGAGTTTCCTTTTTTTTGTCTTTGTTTCTTTTCTGGAGTAGTGAAAATGTTCTAAAAATTGAAAAAAAAATAATTGTGTTCATGGATGCACAGCTGTATGGGTGCCGTGGGCAACTGATTGTACACTTTTGATCTTTGGATAGTTGTATGGTATCTGAACAATCCCAATTGAGAAAAAAAAAAAAAGAGGAAATTTTGGGTTGAATATGTATCACTAGAATAAAAAAAAATTTTTTTTAAGCCATAGGACTGCACAACACAAACAGTAAACCCTAATGTAAGCTATGGACTATAGTTAGTACAATTATAATGTTCTTTCATCACTTGTAACAAAGTTACCACACTAATGAAAGTGTTAATAAAGGGAAAATTGTGTGTTTAAGCGGAGGGGGGGGTATATAGGAACTCTTGTTTTCTGCGTGATTTTTCTGAAACCTACAACTTCCCTTATTAAAATATAATTACAAACAAAACAAAACTCACACACACACCATGGCTCACATCCCAAGAGAAAACGGTGCCGTGATTTCAGAGGAGGAAGTGATTGTTTTCCCACAGTACGCCTGTCTCATCCCTCCCATCCCCGCCCCCCAATTCTGAGGGCAGAGACGCAAACTCAAGCGCTTTCTTTCTAGTTCTCATAGTTTCCGCTCAGAGCACAAACCTTCCCATACTGTGTCCTGGTTATGATAGTTGGGGAGGGCAAGGTCTCAGAACCGGGATCTTACTCAGCGGCACCCAGAGCCTGACAACGGTGAGCGACAGTTAGCGGGTGGATCCGGGGAGAGCCGAGGGGGTGTGGGAACCGCGGGACGAAGGAAGGGGCCTGGGCCTTGGCTCCGAGCTGCCTGCGCGTCCTGGGGAGCCTGGGCCTTGGCTCCGAGCTGCCTGCGCGTCCTGGGGAGCCTGGGCCCCGGAGCCTGGCGGTTGGCAACAGGAGCGAAAGCCCCGAGGCGGCGGCGACAGCTTCCCGGGCGGGCCGCGGGGCGCGGGGCGGAGACAGCCGTCCGACGAGCGGGTTCGGGAGGCGCGGGCAGAGACGCGCCGCGGCGCCGCGGTGCCGGCCCGGGTTTCACCTCGGGAGGAAGCGGGACCGCAGTGCGGCCGTGGGCCACGTGTCGAGTCCCGCGGGGGCGGCGAGGGAAGGCGGCGCAGGGGCTCGGGATTTCCCGGGGGGCTGGCGTCGGGGCAGCTCGCGGTCTTCGAGGGAAGCCGGAGGAGGGTCTTGCGGCGACTGTGCACAGCGCACGCTGGACGCCCTCGGGAGGGACGGGGGTGAGTCTGGGGGGTCGCCCCGGGGCGCGCGCGGGACCCTGGCGGGGGCGGCGCATCCCCCGGCAGCGATGGGAGAACCGGGTTGGAGCGGGTGAGCCACAGCCGGGTTTCCTGGAACTCGGGCCCACATTGGTTTCGTTTCCTGCGCCCGGATGGTGAAGTCGCTGCCCCCAGGCTCCCATCTGCCAAAGCCAGGGAGGGGCAGGGGCCTTGGGAGCGCCGCGCAGAAATTGTCCAGGCTTCCCTAGACGGTCAGGAGCTCCGGGTCGTCGGTGGGGAAATTTCCAAGACAGACGACCCCAGTGCTTAACGAATCGTGCCTTTCTCTTTCTCTGGGGACCATTTTTATTCACAAGGAGAGTAATCTGCTGTAACCCTCTCATCAGAAAAGGGGTGCTTGATATCCTTTTATTCTTTCCTTTTTTTTTTTTTGGAGGGGTCGTGGCATTAGAGTTCTTTATGGGTTTTATATTGTTGCCACCATTTTAAGATTTTTTAACTTTTCAAATAAGTAACTTTTTTCTCATTGTTACACTACAAGTAACGTGAATCTATTTATAAGATGTTAGCAGTTTTACACTTTTATGAATAGCACTGCAATGAACAGCTTAGTATACTTCTAGCTACACACATACAGCTTTTCCATAGCATGAAATCCTAGAAATTCAAATTGCTGAGTCTAAGTATTGTATGTATGTATTTATATTCCTTTCATCCCTTGGGCAGCTTTGTCTTATACTCAATTCCCTCATGTGCTTTTAAATTGCCTATTCTGGTACCAAACCCAAAACAATTTTAGTTATTGCTGTTTTTAGTACATTTTAATATCTTATAGGGTAAGTCCCCTTATTTTAATTTCTAAATATTCTGATTATCCATACTAATTTCCTTTTTTAAAATGAGCTTTAGCATCATTCAGTTTTAGTCCCCAAATACACCATTGGGGGTTTTACTAGAACTGCATTAAAACAGGTTTATATTAGGGAAGGCTTGCCAAGTTTGTAATTTTTAATCTTCCCGGACAGAAATACAACATTCCTCTCCATTTCTTCAAGCTTTCTTTTGTGTAACTTTCTTCATACCACTCCAGCACTTTTCCTGTAAAATTTATTCCTATGTATTTTTAAACTTTTGTTGTTTTTATGGGTGGGATATTTATCTTTTCCAATGAGTTATTGCTGAGATGTTGCTTTTTGATGAGGCTGGTAATAAAATCCTCTAGATCATGTCCTGGAGTTAGGAAGCTGAAACACACAGTGTTGCTTGAGTAACACTTTCACGTCTTCTTCTGTCTCGAGTGGACCCAAGAAAGGTGGAAAACCCTTTGCCCTTAACAGTTCCCAAGAGATGACCTTGAGGCAGCTGGGAGGAGCTGAGTGGCCTGAGAGCCATGGAATCTTCCAGGAAGTGCCTGGGAGTGCCCGTTACTTGTTACCTCCCCGGTGAGATGAATATAACTCGAAGGCAGAAAAACGAAGGCGTTTCACTCAGTCGTTTATTTGGTTTCGCTTCTGCCTGGGCCTTCCTCATGCTTTAAAGCCAGGTTTTGGCTCCAGGCCCATTACCTTCTCTAAGCTGCTACAAGATCAGTAAAATATGATCATACTTGCCCTACTTATTCCATTGAGCTATTGAGAAGATTAAATTTGTTTAAAAGTACTTTAAAACTATTTCCATGGCCTATTTGAATGCAACTTCTCTGAACCTCAGTGTCTTCATCTGTAAAATGGAATATGACCTCGGTGAGCTTGTGGACTGAAAGCACTTAGCATGTCATAGGTGAACAGAGAGGCTTGTCATCAACACTCTCATCATTCGTTACTGAACTCAATCACCTTTAGTTGCCCAGAACAGAAAACATGATTCAAACTGGCTTAAGCAATTGGGAAGTTTATTGGTTCCTGAAACCTCTGTTTGAGGGATGGGGTAGGCCTTCAGGTTCAGTTCAAACCAGTGGCTCAGTGTTGACATCAAGGATTGAGAGTCTTTCCTTCTTCCCGTTCTGCTATCCTCAGATCAGCCTTACTCCAAGGTTTTAGGATTGGGCCTCTCTGCTGTCTCACTCCCAGTTAGAGGAGAGAGAGAGAGAGAGAGAGAGCGAGAGATGTTGAGAGTGAGAAGCTGGCTTCCTGGGCTCTCTGACAGGAGGAGACAGGAACCTCCTCAGCAGACATTCCCCTCCATACAAATTAACTCAGGTGCTCTTTTTTTTTAAGGAGATGATTTTATTTATAGTATTGCAATAGAGAGAATGTTCATTTTGTGAAAGAAAGGAAAAGGGCCTGGGGTTTTGTAGAGGCAGGTAAACAAGGGACATCATCTGTCAGTCTAATAGGATCCTTTTTTTAAAACTTTTTATTTTGAAATACTTTCAAATTTAAAGGACAGTTAAAAAAAAATACAAACCCCATACAGTAAACTCCGACATACCCCTATCCCCAGATACCCCGACCCACTAATTATAATCTTTTGTAACATTTTCCATATCATTTTATCGATCTATGTATCAATCCATTTTCTGAACACTTGAGTGTAGGTTGTACACACCATGCTCCTTGGGCACTTAATACTGCCATGTCCAGTTCATAAGAACAAAGATATTCACTTATGTAACTACCTTAAATGTTTATCAAGTTCAAGAAATTTAACATTGATATAAAGCATACAGTCTATATTCACATTTTTTCCATCTGTCCCATTAATGTCCTTTTGAGCCTTTTCCCCTCTCTTGATAGATCCTATCCAGGATCACATACTGCATTTAATTGTAATTGTCATTGTCTCTTCAGTTGCTCTTTCTTTCTTTCTTTTTTAATTGTGAGAACATGTATACAACATAACCTTTCCCATCTCAACACTCCCAAGCATACTTTGATGATGATGCAGTACCCTCACCATCTTCCATCACTAAAACTGTCCCATCTCCCCAGATAGAAACCCTACACATATTAAGCACTAACTCCCCATCCCCCCTGCCCCTCACCCCTGGCAACCTGCACTCTACTTTCTGTCTCAAGGAGCTTGTATATTTTCTGATATTTTCTTTATAATTACCATGGGGCTTCATGGGCCCATTTTTAAACCAGTCACTGTGACAGACTGTTAGGAAATCTCTGATGGCTTAGATCAGGGTTTTCTCACCCTCTGCACTATTGACATTTGGGGCTGGATAATTCATTGTGGCAGGAGCTCTCCTGTGTGTTGTAGGATGTTTAGCAGCATCTCTGACCTCTGTCCACTCGATGCCAGTGACACCCTCCTCCTTATTGTGGCAACTAAAAATATCTCCTGACTGACGGATGTCCCCTGGGTGGACAAAATGACCCCCCATGGCGAGCAGCTGATTTAGACTAATCACTACTCATAATCCTATGAAACCAAGGATGGGGCCAGCTTCCCACAATCACATTGCTGAATCAGGGAGGAGCAGATGGCTACTGAAAATCAGGGTAGTATAGGAAGTAGGGAACTGAGTCACTGTCCACCACGATTCTCTGGGCCTCAGAAATCTCCAAATCTTTAATGCAAATGTCCCTCAGAGAACCAACAGTTATAAAACTGTATCTTATTGATGCACAGGGCAAGGGGGAGGGTAGGACAAATTTACAGCTCACTGTAAACATAACTTAGAGGTCTGGGGGTGAGAACTAGGGAGGCCAGGAGGTCCAGGCATTTGGGAAAGAGAAAAGAAAATTTGAGACTGGCAAAAACTGTCTGCTTCTGTTGTCATCCTGAATGTCCTTGGCTGGCTGTGGCCAAGTTTGCAAACCGGGGTTCATGGGCAATATCCAGTTGGCAGACATGTTTCATTTGACCCACACAATATTGGACTGCAGTTTTTAAAACACTTTTTGACACAGTTGCAATATTTAAAATCAAGGGATTTAACATAAAAACCCCTGTTTCTGGCTGCTCTTGAAAAACTTGAAGATCTTCTACCACTGGGACCATTATCTTGGCGACTGGCTGGGTAACCCCTGCCTTGTGCACATACACTCTTTTTATCTTATAGGACTATAGAAACAAAGTGGACTGATATTTGTTCTCTTGCCTGAATCAAAAAATGGGGAAATGAAAGGTAGACTATGAGGTCCACATGCTTCAAGGAAAATGGGAGGAAGCATATTTCTTTGTGGCAGGAAAGATTATTCCTGACTCGGCTCACTACTCTCATTTGAGTTACCTGCCTGGTACCTGTTCTTTGGATGTATTTGTTAGAGTAAGCTAAACCAACGTAACAAGTAGACCCCAGACTGTCAAGGCTCAAACACATAGAAGTTTATTCCTCACTCACGTAATACTGCATGGCAAATATTCCAGGTCTGTGGGTAGCTCTCCTCCAAGCAATGATTCAGGGACCCAGGATCCTTCCATGATCCTGTGCATCCTGGCAGCAGAAGGGAAAGAGTGTGTAGAAGAGACTAGCCTGTCTCAGCCCAAAGCAGCACTAATTACTTCCTCGCACACCCCATTGGTGAGAACTAGTCACATGGCTATGTAGTCACATGGCTATATCAAGCTGCCAGGGCATGCTGGGAGATATAGTCCTGACTGGGCTGACACTTCCTGCCTCCATTTCTTTTCTTCTGGAAAGGCAGAACAGATTTTGGTGGACAAGTCACGTCTGCCTTACATCAAAATGCTGGGGAGACCTCTGCAGGCATTTAAATCACAGTCACACTTGATGCTCCCTTAGCTGAGTAGTAAATGTGCAGGAGACTCTGGGACTTAAACAAATTCCATCAGTTTCTTCCAGGCATGAATAACTTGGGGCAGATCATCTCCTTGGGCCAGTTTGTCTACAAACAATGTGAAGAGATGAAATACTGCCGGAAACAGTGTCAGCGCCTGGGGAACAGGGTCTCCAGCCTCCTGCAGCCACTGCAGTTGCTCCAGGCCCAGGGAGAGAAGAACCTGCCCACTGAGCTGACCACCACTCTGCACCGTTTTCAGGCTGCCCTGGAGGAAGCTAAGGCACAGATAGAAAAGTACAGCAGTAAATCCAGTATCGAGAAATTTCTAACCGTGGGACATAGCAAAATACTCTTCAGTGCAGTGAACAAGAGTCTGAGAGATGTCTCGGACGAGCTCTCGCTGCTGCTTCAGGCTGAGCAATGGACGCTTATTTCAAACATCATCCCTCAAACCTCCTGGCAGCAGGAGGATCAGCAGGACGCAGAGGAAGACAAGCGGGTCTTTGAAAATCTGCAAAGACGTGAGTTTCTTTTCTTGGGGAGGGGCAGATGGGGACATTTGCATCTCACTTTGAGTCACCCAAAGAACAGAAATGATGAAGAGGTGTGAGCAGCTTTTTATACATGTGGCTCAAAATTCCTAACATCCATGGGCCAGATGTAGTGGGGGCAGGTGAAACTGGGTGAACCAGGGATTAAGATGATGCTGGTGAGTCTCCTTTGCCTCTCCATTCTCTCTTTGACATGATACGTGGAATTCTAGAAGCTCATTCCTTCAAGCCTTAGTTTTCCCAGACCTTCAGATAAGATGTAAATTGTTCAGAGGAAGAATTAAATAATTAATGGAGCAAATATGAATTGAGCATCTGCTGTCTGTCAGGCGCTGTTCTAAGTGTTGAGGTGATAGCACAGAGCAAAATAGACAAGATCTCTGCCCTCATGGAACATAAAGTCTGCTGATAGAGGAAATCACTTTATCTAAGGTCAGGGAAAACCACAAAGCAGAGCAATCAGATGGAAAGTGACAATGAGTGCAGAGAGAGTGGTCAGAGAAAGCCCTTCCCAGGCTGACATTTGAATGGACACCTAGAATGATGAGAAGGAGCTAGTTGCAGGAAGATGGAGGGAAGAAAGCATTCCAAGCAGAAAAAAATAGCAAGTGCAAAGGCCCTGGGATAGAAATAATGATGACGTGCAAGGAACAGCCAGAAGGCCAGAGTGGCTTCAGTATAGTGGGCATGGTTGAAAAAATGGTACCAGATGAAAATGGAAAAGTAGGCCAGAAATACGGAAGCCAGGTTATGTGTGCCTTTTAGGCATGGAAAGAAATTCCATTTTATTCTATAAGCCAGAGAAAGCCAGTGAAGAGAGATCCTTAAACATGGCCACGTTGTGATTTGATCTGCCTTAAAAGAAAATCACTCTGACTGTCATGTGGCAAATAGACTAAAGGATGTATTAGTTGATTATTGTTGCACTAACGCTGTACAACAAAGCACCCCCAAACTTAGAGGCTTGAAACAGCAGTCTTTATTTCTCATGCTCACAGGTCTGGAAATCAGTGAAGGTTCCCCTGATCTCAGGTGGGTTTGGCTGGGCTTGGCTCCAGGCCCAATTTGGGTCTGCTCTATGTGTCTCATTTTGGAGCCCAGGTTGCAGACACACTGAGTGCCTGGGGAGTGTTCTCATGGCAGCACTGCAGGAAGCTGCGCCCAACGATGCTGGCATGTTCCAAGCTGTGCCACATCCTCTATCATCCCATTGACCAAGGCAAGTCATGTGGCCAAATCCAACACAAAGGGACAGGGAAGGACACTACAAAGCTATAGCAAGGGTGTGGGTGTAAAATCCTACTAAAAGGGAGTGAAGAATTGGGACTCATAAGTCAACCTACCCCATGGGGCAAGAATGGAAGGGCAAGCCCAGATAGGAGACCGCTTTAGGGGCTAACAAGAGATGATAGTGACTTGAACTAGGGTGGCACTGGTGGAATTAGTTAGTCTTACTGGAGGGCAAGTCTCTAGGAGGATGAGACATGAGCGGGGTTGGAGTTGGGGAATAGGAGTGGAGCCAATGGCCACCAAAAGAGGAAGGAGAGGGGAAGGATGGACACAAATGTGGTCTCTTCACAGTTTTGCAGATCCTGGTGATGGGAAACCCAAACCTTCTCTCGTATAAGGATTGTTGGTGTGAGAGAGAAGTGAGGAAAGGATGAGCCTTCTGGGTGCTTGAGCCCAGAGAACTATTCTGCTGCCTTGGTGGGTAGGGTGGTCTATCCACAATTGGGTCAGCAGGAGGCACCCAAACAGGACAGTTGAGACCTGTTGGAGACCTAAGGGTAAAATGGATCCTTTTCTGGGATGATGGGAAATGAGGCATCTGTAATCCCCGAAGTGAGCACCCAAGCCAAGAGAAAGAATCAGGAATTGAGTGGGGCTGGGAGTGGGAGCGGTACAGAGAGGTACAGAGAGGGGCCCAGCTGCTGGCCCAATAAGGCAGGATTGGGCTCATTGTCCATCTCCTGATGGGGTGGGATGTATGTTCATTCATCAACCTGGAGGACAGGATTTACTTTCTGCTCTTGCTTTAAAAATTTTTAAAACATTTTTTATTAGGTAATACATTCATATAGTACAGAATTCAAAAGGGACCAAAGGGACTCATCCTTGACTTCAAAGCCCTGGTTTCCCTTTCAAAGCACAACCTCTCTTACCAATTTCTTGAGTAGCGTTCCAGAGATTTAAGTATATTTTGCCATTGTTACACAATCAGAAGCATACTAAACACACGTTTCTGCTTCTTGCTTTTCTCATTAAATAATCTTGAATTTTGTTCCCTGTGAATATCCAGAGTTGTCCTGTATTCTGTTCTATACATGGACTATAATATATGTAAGCAGCTCCCTTTTGAATGGCATTTAAGCTATGTCCAATTTTTCATATCACAAATCATACTGCAATGGGCCTCTTTGTATATATTTGAGGGTATCTTCAAGACACACTCCTAGAAGTGGAATTAGTGGGTCTAATTACTGGGTCAAAAAGAATGAGCATTTTAAATTTTGATAGAGATTGCCAGACTACCCTACCCCAAGGTCATTCAAATGTCACTCCGACCAACAATATAGGTCTGTTTCTTCTAACTTTTTCCATTAGAGACTCCCAGTTTTCACACTGAAGGGCCCATGTCCCAAGAACCCCCCAGTCCTGTGCAAATTGGGTTGGTTGGTCTCCCTAAATAGTGAGTTATCAATTTCTAAAAATATTGCTGAATATATAAATCAGGATAAGTTAGATTATGCTATGGTTAAAAAAAGAAGCATGAGAAAGCTCAGCACCTTAAAGAAACAAAAGTTTCTCTCTCATTTAGACCAAGTCCAGGAGACGGTCTGAGGCAGCCATCCTCCTGTGTGGCTCAGCCTTCCAGGATGCTTTCCACGTTGACACAAATTTGCCTGACTCCCAAAGCATCCGGGTTGGAATGTTGAGCAGAGTCAATTAAATGCTTCCACTGGGAAGTGGCACACATCTCTTTCATGTCATTTCCTGGCCAAAGCAAGTCACATGGCCATCCTTGAAGACATTTCCTGTGTGCTTGATAGGAAACTGGATATTGGCAAGCAGCAGTAATTCCTACCATAGTGAATAGGAGAGGTAAAAAATGGTATTTCCATGTGGTTTTGATTTGCATTTCTATTTTTCTAGTATTTGTTGCCCTTTTCCCTGCAGAAAATGACATTATGGAAGCTTCATTGAGGACATTGGAGAATGATGTGAAAGAAATCAAGGAAACGTTGATGCAATGTAAGTTATGTGTCCTGCTGCTTCTGACTGCCCTGAACTAGAGATCATCTCTGTACTAAGAAATTCTGTGCTCCCCCCCCCATCTATGTTCTGTCCTGGGTGGCTGAAACAGACCAGGGGTTTGGGGATGCATTTATGGCTAACCCAGGCTTCCACCAATGGAGTAGCATTAGAAGGAGGCTTCTTGATCAGCAAGATATCTTCTGACACCTGTCAAAGTGCTAAAAACTTTCTCCTATGAATAGAATCGAAGCTTCAATTCACTTGCTGAATTTCCAGGATGAAATTCAAATCAAAATTAAGTGCTCATTCATTCATTCATTCAACAAACTGTGTCTGCTTTGTGCCAGGGTCTGTCCACGGCTGGCAATAAGATGCAGAGAAGGACCCTGCCTCCAGGGGGCTCTTGGCCTTAGCGTAATGGAAGGAAGAGGAAAGATAGACATGTGAATACATAACAGCATCACAGCCGAGACGTTACTGAGCTTGAACTGGGTATCTAACCATTAGACCGAAAATGACTACAAGAGACAAGATCCCAGATGCTCAGGTGCCAAGTTGGGTGGCCAGAGGAGTAGGGAGAGGAGTAGGGAGAACTCCAAGGTAAAAGAGAGGGGCGGAATGAAGGATAAGGCTGTAGGGAAAGGAAGTTCATGACTCATTTCTGTCAACTTTCCAGCGGTGTCTCTACCAGTCACTCAGAGGCGCTGGAACCCTCCCCACAGTTGATCCATTGGATGTTCCAGCCAGAACCAGCTTTGGCTTGTGGTGTAGACATCCCCACAGACAGGCCACTAAGAAACTCTTCCCTTAGGATGCCTTCCTCAGTTCATTGACCCTTTATTCCCTTTTCTCTGGGGGCTGAGGTCAGACTTTCAGAAACCCCGGAAGGAGATCCTACAAGAGCAAATCAGGGAGATTAAGAAGGAGGAGATTTCAGGGTCCTCATGGATCCCACTAAGGAAAACTAAATTCAGCACACTTTATAAAGGAGAATACCACAGATCTCCAGTGACCATAAAAGTGTTCAACAACCCCCAGACCAGCATTGGGTAAGTCATTTTGGATCATTCTCTCATATGTATCATTTCATTTATTCCCTACACCTCCCCAAGGAGAGAGGCCTTTTGTCTCCATTTTCAAATGGGGAAACCTGGGCCCCAAAAGATGAAATGCCTTGCCCTCTGCTAGTAAAGCACAGAGTGCAGATTTCAAGGCACATCTTCCAAACCTCAATTCCAGAGAGTTCTGCCTTTTTTTCCATGTATTTTGTGTATTTTAAAAATTTATTTATTTTCATTCCAGTTTCTCAGTCCCCATCCCCTGCATAGATAATAATGTCTAGTGTATTTAATGTATCTTTTTGTTTGTTTGTGTTCTTGCAAAATGTATCTTATGTGTGCATGCATTTTTCATTTTCGTAAATAGTGCTTTGTTATAAAAAGTGCCGATGGTCACTTTTTTTTTTTTACCTTTTCTTACTTTTTTCACTCAGTGTCATGTTCCATGATGCTACAGTATGTAGTTCTGTCCTTCTAACTGCTGTCCATGGTCTAGATCCACATTTTGCCCATTTTTCCAGTGATGGAGCCTAGTGTGCTTCCAATTTTCCACCACCAAAAATAATGCCGCCATAATTATCCCTTTATGGACCTGAGCTATATCCCCAGGCCTGGAGAAATGATGGGCTATAGAGTATGCATACATTAAATTTGATTAGGTACTGTCAGGGGGCTTTCCAAATGGCTGTACATGCCTACACTCCCCCCAGCAATGCATGAGTGTGTCGATAATTAAGCATCTCTGTCAGACTTTGGGATTAACCAGCTTCCTAATTTTGATGTAATCAAATCCAGCAAAATGTTGCCTTATTATTTGCCTTATCATTTGTGGTACTCTGGTTTTTGTTTAAAAAGCCCTTCCCCACCTCTAGATCTCTCAAAGGTATTGTATATTGTCTTCTATTAACTTTACAGTTTTATTTTTTCACATTTAGGTTTGAATCCATCTGGAATCCACCTTTATATGTGATGTCTTGTAGAGTCTAGATGTATTTTTTGCCATATAACAAGTCAATTTTCTGTACACCCACTTTTTTTTTAAATATTCATTTTATTGAGATATATTCACATACCACACTGTCATACAAAACAAATCATACATTCAGTTGTTCACAGTACCATTACATAGTTGTACATTCATCACCAAAATCAATCCCTGACACCTTCATTACTGCACCCACAAAAATAACAAGAATAATAATTAAAGTGAAAAAGAGCAATTAAAGTAAAAAAGAACACTGGGTGCCTTTGTCTGTTTGTTTCCTTCCCCTGTTTTTCTACTCATCCATCCGTGAACTAGACAAATGGGAGTGTGGTCCTTATGGCTTTCCCAATCCCATTGTCAGCCCTCATAAGCTACATTTTTATACAATTGTCTTCGAGATTCATGGGTTCTGGGTTGTAGTTTGATAGTTTCAGGTATCCACCACCAGCTACCCCAATTCATTAGAACCTAAAAAGGGTTGTCTATATTGTGCGTAAGAGTGCCCACCAGAGTGACCTCTCAGCTCCTTTTGGAATCTCTCTGCCACTGAAGTTTATTTCATTTCCAGTCACATCGCCCTTTTGGTCAAGAAGATGTTCTCCATCCCACCTGTCTGATCTGTTCCATTTGTCTGTCTTTGCATCAAGAACACACTTTTTATTACTGTGACTTTATATTGAGTCTCAATATCTGGTAGGGCAACTCTCTCCTCCTTACTCTTCTTTTTCAGGTTGATTTCACTAATAAATATTGGACAAAGTTTTATCACTTCCTTCTATATACATGTTGAGATTTTTTTGGATTATGTTTTTTAACAACTTTATCATTATAATTTACTATATTGTACATAAAATTCACCCATTCAAAGGGTACAATTCAATGGTTTTTAATATATTTACACAGTTGTGGAACCATAATCTAATTTTAGAACATTTTCACTGTCCGAAATCAAACTCCCCATGTCCATTAGCAGTAAAACCCCATTCATCATCATCACCACCACCTGCAGCCCCAGGAAACCACCAATCTACTTTCTGTCTTATAGATTTGCCTATTCTGTGCAATTAATAGAAATGAAATCATACCATATGTGGCTTTTTGTGACTGGTTTCTTTTTCTGAGCATGGTGTTTTCAAGGTTCATCCATGTTGTAAGCCATTATCATTACTTCATCTCCTTTTCTGGTTGAATAACACTCCATTATTTGGATCTACCACATTTTATGTAACCATTTATCAGTTGATGCGCATTTGGGTTGTTTCCACTTTGGGGCTATTATAAATAATGCTGCTGCAAACACCCATGTACAGGTTTTTGTGTGGACATATGTCCATTTGTCTTGAGGAGTTAACTAGGAGTAGAATTGCTGGATCATGTAGTAATTCTTTGTTTAACTCTCTGAGAAACTGCCAGACTGTTTTCCAAAGTGGCTGCACCGTTCTACCTGCCCAATATAGGAAGGTTTCAATTGGTCCACATCCTTACCAACACTTTTTGATAATAGCAAGTCTAGAGGGTGCAAAGTAGTATCTCATTGTGATTTTGATTTGCATTTCCCTAGAGACTAAAAGTGCTCACTGAGCATTAGAACATCTTCTTCAGAGAAAGAGATATAGAAATCTTTTGCCCATTTTAAATTGAGCTATTGTCTTTTTTTAATTGGTTTGTAAGTGTTTTTTATATATTCTGGATACAAGTCTCTTATCAGATCTATAATTTAAAGATATTTCCCCCAGTCTTTGGGTTGTCTTCACTTCCTTGATAGTGTCCAAGGATGCACAAAAGCTTTTAATTTTGATGAAGTTCACCTTACCAATCTTCTCCTTTAGTGCTTGTGCTTTTCATGTAGTATCTCAGAAATCATTACTTAACCCCAAATCACAAGGATTTACTCCCTTGTCTTCTTCTAAAAGTTTTATAGTTTTGGCTCTTAATTTTAAATCCGTGAGGCATTTTGAGTTCATTTTTGTATATGGTATGAGATAGGGGTGCAAATTCATTTTTTTACACATGACTATCCAATTGTTCCAGTGCCATTTGTTGATAAGATTATTCTTTCCCCATTAATTCTTGGCCCCTTTGTTGAAAATCAGTTGACTATAAATTTAAGGGTTTAATTCTGGAATCTCGATTCTCTTCCCTTGATCTCAAATCCTATTTTCCTCTTGTTTGGTAATTTTTTTCAGGGTTGGTTTTGGAGGAAGGAGTCAGCTGCCCATGCTGGTTTGCCATCTTGATGGGAGTCAGGTTCTCTCCTCTTCACTGTTTCACGCCATCTGTGCTCCCACCACCATGTGGGGCTGATGCTGGGGGCATTGAGAGGCTGCCTTCCTGGCCCTCAGAGTGTCTTTCCTAAACAAAGTTCAGACGATTTGGGGGCTTCTTCCTGAATTAACTGGCCTCCATTTTCCCAGATTGTTCCCCATAACGAAAGGCTTGAGTTGCCCACTCTGCCACATATATATATATATACACACATATATATATATACACACATATATATGTATGTATATATATATGCCACATATATATATATATACACACACTCTGCCAAGGGAAGGCACAAGTGGCCCACCTCACTGGACAGCCCTGTGCCTCAGGATCTGTGGGTGGAAGGGCAAAGGTCCAAGGAGCAGGGCTTGCTTCTTTCACCCATCATGGGGTTTGGTGAGAAGCTTCTCTCACTGTCTCCCCAAGTTCTGGGGAGCATGTTCAGGAGCAGAGAAAGTGCCAAGTGAGGTCAGGAGACTTGGTTAGGCTCTGGACCCAGCCCGATGATCTGACAGATCTTGGGCAAGTTCCCTTATGTCTCTGAGACTCATACTCAGAGAGAATGAGCAGGTCGGATAGGGTCAGTGGATCCCATGATCTCCTGTGATAATTCACCTGCCCACACCCCTGAGGGCCCATGTTTTAGAAAGGGTTGTCATAAAATTTCACTTAAGTAATATTTGATTTCCTTGTAGTTGTTCGTCAAGAAAACAAACAACAGCCTATCAGATCATCTGCCAAATGACATTACAGCCTAAAACGATAATAAAAACTTGACATTTTAGTTGCCTAGCAAAGCCATGTAGGTCATAAAAATACAATTCTATTAGGCTGTTTGAAATATGGAAAACAAGTCAGCAAGCTCTGTTACTTTCTTCACAAACCCTTAGGGACTAACTCAGTGACTCTTACCCTCTCTGCTCCTCAAGCACCTGTGAGGGGTTCCATGTCTGCCATCAGCCCAGCACCTATTCTCACTCCAGGGGATGCTGATGTTACCCCCAGCACCACTGCACGCATTCACAGAGGGCCACTATACTCAGTGTTCTCTAAGGGACCTTCCGGTTCTCAAATTCTCATTTCCCCTTTCACTTCCTTAGATTAGTAAGGGATACCTTCAAAAATGAGATCAGAACCATGAAGAAATTTGATTCTCCCAACATCCTGCGTATATTTGGGATTTGCATTGATGAAACAGGTAAGGGATGCTTCTGGGGTTGGTGCTTTTATGGTCTTGAATAGACCTTCTGTGTTGTAATGTGTTGTCTTCTTTAAGAGCAGATGAAAGGGTGGAGTCTACAAAGTGTTATTAGTATCGACATTATGTTTTTTTTTGCATCCTGAGATGCAAATTCCCCTCCTCTTTCAGGAAAGCCAGTCTTGCAGCTGGGCTTCAGCTCTAGGGTTAGGTTGCCCCAAAGCAGCCACATCTCCTGCCATTCCACTGGGCCGAGGACGGAAAAACTAAATTAGCCTGCCCTGCTACCAAGGACCTTGTGTGTTAGGTTCTTTTTTATCTTAACTTTTTAACGTGGCTGCATTTTCTCTCATGGTCTCTCCTGCTGAAGTTACGTTTTGCTGCTCTTGCCTACAAGGAGGACAGAGCAACTCCTATCTTAATCCCTCTGGAGTTTCTCTGCAGCTTCGGACCAACCTGATTTTGGAGCGTGAAGTCCAAATCTAAAGGCAAATGTTCACTGATGTTTGTTTTCCTGGGTGGGGTGATGGACTCACCCTTTGCGTGTTGGTTCAACCATCTCAGGCCTGTGACCCGAGACCTCAGCTTCTTGTCTGAGCTCCCCTGACCAGCCCCTGCCGTCTGTGTGTCATGTACTCCTTCCTTGCATATTTACCAAGCCCCTCCTTGTGAGCACCATGTGAGCAAAGAGACACATGTCTCTTGGGGCTTTCAGTTGTGTGGAAGAGACATTACTCAAATAACTACCCAACCAAATGTAGAATTATGACATGGCAAATACCCTGAAGAAGAGGGATGGGAACTCTGGGTAGGGGTGGGGGGGATGGGCTCACGGCAGAGCTGAGCCAAGTCTATCTCTGTAGAGAGAGGGGCCACGGTGGGTCATGGGTAGTAGGAGCTCTGAGCAGGGCTGGATTTTCACAGCATCTGGCTCTTCTCCGTCAGAGTCTCTGCCTCAGTTCTGCATCGTCATGGAACACTGTGAGCTGGGGACCCTGCGGGAACTGCTGGACAAGAAGCAGAACCTCTCCTATGGTGTGCGCATTGTCCTGGCCCTGGAGGCAGCCACGGGCTTATACAGGTACGAGATGGGGCAAAAGGGCACCGAGAGGGACTGGGTGAGTCTGTCTACCCCACTGACCATCCCAGAGATGAGAGAACAGGCTGGAGGCCCCAGTTGGTCTCCCCTTCCACACATTGTTTTACCGTTTACTCTGATGATAGCACCTTAGATAGGAGGGGAATGAAGCTTAACCCTGTGAGCAGGAGCTCACAGAACTGGGGGTTGAATTTAATGTCCAGGCTGCCCTTGGGGAGGTGAACAGGACTCATTCCTAGGGTTGCCAGATTTAGCAAATAAAAATATGAGAAGCCCAGTTAAATTTGAATTCCAGATTAGCAATGAATAATTTTGGGGTATAAGTATGTCTCAAATATTACATGGGACATACTTATGCTAAATTTCAGATAAACAGTTTTGTAGTATAAGTCCCAGGCAGGTCCCAAGCAATTTGGGGACATATTTATATTAGAAATTATTCATTGGGTGTCCTGTATTTTATCTGGCAATTCTACCTACTCTCACATGCAGAATCTACATTTCTTTTAGCCCAAAGATCCCCCAAGGGTCACAGATCATAGACCACCTTCATGTTTTTTACCTTATCCACAGTACCGCCAGTATTATTTACTGAATCCTTTTCTTTAAATTGACTCATGTTTTTTTAACCTAAAAAAGTAAAAGTAAAGGAAACTTTCTATTATTACCATAAATTGAAAATCACTATCACTTGCCACAAATAGGTGGCCGTAAATGACAGCCAAACCATGTTATTAAATTCTAGCTGGATAATGCTGCCTGCTAAAAGGTCTGTGCTGCAGACCCACATTCTCTTTAACAGGGGGGATATGAACAGGTGTAGAGAGATGCTCAAGACAGTCAATACCAAACTGAGACTTTCTTCTTGATTTAATCAAAAACATTGGAAATAAATTGAAAGGAGAACAATTTTCTCACTGTGTAATCTTGCATGTCACTGCAGCCTGTACTTTTGGAAATATTTCCTCAGTTACTTACTTGGAATCATAAAGTTTATTTCTTCTCGACTCCCCTCAACAAGTGGATTTTATGAGAAGTAATTTTGGGTGCTGTTTATGTTGGGCCCAGATGGCCTTTGATCCCTTTTTACCAGCTCTGAATACCCCACCCCACCCCCTGCACGTTTTGCTGCTGACAGCTCACAGCTGCAGTTTTCTGAGGGCTGTTGGACACTGGACCCCTCGCCCTTAGAGAGAGCTGAAAATGCCCAGGAGTTTTGTAGCTTCCTCCCCAACTTGTCCCACCCCCACAGGGTGCAAACCCATTCATGGGCTGGTGTGAGAACAAAAGGCCACGTCGTCAGCCTCACGCCAGCAAACCCTGAGGTGTAATTAATTACACTCGGGTTCCGTTTGGGATCAGGCTGAGGCTGGGACTTCACTGGAAAGCATCACGGCTTGACTTCTTCTCCTTCCCTATTGTGCCTTCCCCATTCCCTAGCCAGTTTCTCCTGGGAGCATTTTCTTAACAAACTCCTTGTACCCAAGTCCTGGGCTCGTGGTCTGCTTCTGGAGAACCCAACCCAACCCAAGGGGCTCCATGCCTGTGACTTGGTGGGACCCCAGCCTCACATTCTGTTTCAGCCGGAAGGGTCCTAGGCCTGGTCCAGGCATCCAGCCGTGCCTGTGACAGTTTGGTTGGTCAGCGGTTCCCAGGCAGAGCCCCACTGTTCTAGTTTGCTAATGCTGCTGGAATGCAAAACACCAGAGATGGATTGGCTTTTATAAAAGGGTGTTTATTTGGTTACACAGTTACGGTCTTAAGGCCATAAAATGTCCAAGGTAACACATCAGCAATTGGGTACCTTCACTGGAGGATGGCCAATGGTGTCCGGAAAACCTCTGTTAACTGGGAAGGCACGTGGCTGGCATCTGCTCCAAGTTCTGGTTTCAAAATGGCTTTCTCCCAGGACGCTCCTCTCTAGGCTGCAGTTCCTCAAAAATGTCACTGTTAGTTGCACTTAGGGTATTTGTCCTCTCTCAGCTTCTCTGGAGCAAGAGTCTGCTTTCAACAGCCGTCTTCAAACTGTCTCTCATCTGCAGCTGCTCTGTGTTCTTCAAAGTGTCCCTCTTGGCTGTAGCTCCTCTTCAAAACGTCACTCACAGCTGCACTGAATTCCCTCTGCCCGTCAGCTCATTTATATGGCTCCACTGATCAAGGTCCACCCTAAATGGGTGGCGCCATGCCTCCATGGAAATATCCAATCAGAGTCATGACCCACAGCTGGGTGGGGCGCATCTCCAAAGAAACACTCAAAGAAATCTAATCAAAACTGATAACGTCTGCCCACACAAGATTACATCAAAGATAATGGTGTTTGGGGGACACAATACATTCAAACTGGCACACCCACAGAGGCATCTTCGTCCTTCCCCACCTGAAGGGACCCCTTGGGGCAGATCACATGCTCCAGCTTCACAAGGGCTGTTGGCCCTTGTAGGATGGACACTTCTGGTTGCATCTCAGCTCTGCACACCATTGTGAGATCTCACCTCTTCCTCCCATATTCCCCCATCTGTGGCTCTGACCAGCCTCATTTCTGGTAGTGACTGTCAAGCCCCTAAGACAGTCTGCCTAAGGGCCATTCCTGCTCTCTGTCTTTGTTCACGTCAGGTTGCACCATTCAGAAGTACCCGAACTCCACAGAAACATCACCAGCACTAGCTTCCTGGTAACTGAAGGCTACCATGTGAAGGTGAGCCAGGCCTCCCAGGGGCTCCTTGGACCAAACCAGTATGAAGACTGGGAGAGGGACCCAAGTGGACCAGAAAGGCTGTGCCTGCCTGTTTCTCTGCCTTAATTTTAGAATTGTGCTCAACTCTTCCCCCTGCCTGTAGAGCTTTCTGTGTGCCCACCACAGGGCATGCTCAATCCTTGCCTCCTGTTCGGGGTCTCACCTTCCCTTGTTGCTCACTTAGTAGGGATGGGCTAAAAGTCCTTTCCCCTTAGATGCCTGGACTGCATGTCTGTGTCTCTACAAGACACACCAGGGAATCTTCGTAGGTCCAACCAAACTTTCAGACTCACGGGACTGCCTTAGGCTGCACTTGGCATTCTGTCCATTAGAAGGATATTCAGGAAACAGCCGGCCAGCAGGGCAGCACCAGGCACTTCTCCCCAGGGGGAGCCCTCACAGCTGTCTGCACAGGGGTCCAGGAGATATTCTCTTTGCTCTATGCCATCCCCTGGTGGGAGAGAAAGAGAACCCCATCATCTGGGTGGGGGGCCATCCTAGCTTCGAACCCTCCTCACCCACAGGAGCCAATATCTCTTATAACAACTCTGGAGGTGTAGCTTCCAGTGACCCTGCAAGGGACATGCCAGTTACAAGAGTCACTGCAAAGCACAGCATCCCTATCAAGTATTCACAGTCCCCCTACATCTCCCCTCCCTGTCCAGAAGCAATTTACCTACCAGTGGTCACTTTTATCATCAGTCACGTTACTTAGGAACATTGGTGACAGCCAATCTGTATCAGGTTTCCAGGGGAATAGAAACAAAAAGTTAACTGAAGGTCAGATTATGATATGGAAAAGGAAAGAGTTTTAATACCATGCCCACAGTTCCCAAATGCTGAAAGAATATTTTGCCATCCATAGCTGGTTCTCTTTCTTCCAGCCTTATGAGTGTCAGGGACAGCCCTCAATAACAGAAGAGAGGTCTTTTCTGCTTTGCAATGCCTTTCCCCTTGTCTGTGTGATACAGGTGCTCCTAAAGTGCTCTGCCTGCTCCCCTGCCCTGGCCCTCATCCCACCTGACGGTAAAGAGTCCTACTGAACCTTTCAGCCCTGGTGACTAGCTTGGTGCTTGATGTCAGACAATGTCAGCACTTGGTTAACATGTGAATGAATGAATGAGGAATGAGCCACCCAAGTGTTTTATCCTCTTCCTGACCTTGACCCTAGCTGGGTGTCTGGCTGAGTTTGAGCTGGCAGCCTTCTGCACACCGGTGGCCCTAATGACAGTGTGCTTTGAGTGAGGCTAGCATTCACCCCCATTACGTGTTCTATAGCTCCTTTAAGAACATGGCATTGGCTATGCATGGTCAGAGCAAATTACAGGGTGGTGGAGTTGTACATACGTACTACAATTAAAAGTTTAAAAAAAAATGCAGAGGTGCAAGCTGGCCACTCTATGGGGTCTGGTAGAACAGAGGGGGCCCCACGTCGTTTTTTCATCTGCTTCCAAGGAAAAGCAAGCCCTGTGTTGGCTCTGAGCACCCCGTCCACCGTCACTAAGTGGAGTTAAGTCTTCAGCTGGGAAGCCCTGTATCCATCACCATCATACTAGCAATGACTAGTCTTACAACTTACAAAGTCTTACAGTTGTTTATAACCATTATCTCTAGTAATTCTTGTTGCCATCATCCCTATTTGATAGAGAAGAAACCTCTTTGTGTTTCTCTTGGTCATTTGCTGTAATAAGTCAGACCCATAATGCCAGTCAGCAGAGCAGCCGTACAGACAGAAGACACCCATGGAAATAAATTCCTAAGGTAGAGGACCATTCTCTGACAACCTCCCCACTACCCTCAGCCCCGAAAGCTCTTTCGGTTTCTTTCTGTCTCTAAGTCACCTCTCTATCTAGCTTGCAGGATTTGAGTTGAGCAAAACGCAGACTTCTATCAGTAGAGAATTTAAGGAAAAAGAAGCAGAGAGAGTCAATTCTACAGCCTATGTCTCACCTCAGAGACTGAAAAATGTGTATAATAAATATGACATAAAAGCTGAAATATACAGGTACGTTCATGTTCTTATGCAGATTCTAACTCACGTGAGGAGGACTTGAAAGCCCAAAGCAAACTCCACCTCTTAACTCTGCTGAACGGAATTGGGTGATAGTTGGAAAATTCACTGAGTTTTATGGAAATGGCAAGAGGGGTGTGGGGCAAGGGAGACTTGGATGGTTGTTCAGTTCTTGGTTTTCTTTTAGCTTTGGAATCGTCCTCTGGGAAATCACCACTGGGAAGATACCGTTTGAAGGTGATGAGGGTGAAGCCTGGGTCAGATGGCGCCGGCTGGGGTTGGTCCCCTTCCAACAGATTAGAAAATCCCCATCAGCGCTGTCCCGAGAGCTTTGTCCTCTGCTATCAGCACTGTCTGGGCTAGCTGGTGGAATCCTTGGACGCTCTTCCATTTTTTCAGTCCTGAAAGTCCCTAGATCTGATGCCAGCCAGCACCATCCAGAGAGACGTACAAGTGCCAAAGCAGGTTTTTAAGCCTCCCATCCTGTTGTTTCCATGCCAGGCTGTGATTCTAAGAAGATCTATAAGCTGGCGGGTTTGGAACAACAGCAAGAGCCACTGGGTGAAGACTGCCCGCCAGTGCTGCAGGAGATCATTGATGAGTGCCGGGCCTATGAGCCCTCGCAGCGGCCCTCCATGGACGGTAGGGTTCTTTCTAGTCCTTCCACTGTCCAGCTCCAAAGAGCATGAGCCATACACACTATTTCACATCCCTGAAAGATTCCCCTTTTACAAGCTCTAAGCAGTGGCTTACAACAGGGGGTGAGTTTCCCTGTTCTAAGGGCAGTGCTTAGTCCAGACTGGCTTGGATGGGCAGATTACTTTTCTCAAGCCTGGTTTCTTCTTCTCCTCCTTCTCCTTCCCCTCACTCCCTCCTCTCCTCCTCCTCCTCCTCCTCCTCCTCCTCTTTCTCTCTGTCTCTCCCCCCACCCCCATCTCTCTGTCTCTCTTATTTTCCTTTTTTTTTTTCAATATCCTCAGGATAAATTCCTCAGTTGAAACTTTAATCTCACTAGGTAATAAGCTGCTTCCTCATGGCTTCCTTGCATCATTTCCCTCCCTGGAGGAAGAGGGAGCTCCCTCATTCTAGATTCAAGTCTCCCAGGCTTTCCACAAGACACCAGACAGGAGAGAGAGTGGTTCACATGCAGTGCCCCTGGATTGGGGAACAGTTTCCACCAAAGTTGCTGTAGACTTCAGAGACACCAAATTATTGTTTTCCTTATTTTGATTGTGATATGCATCACTCTACAATAGTGTGTAAAATATATATGTGCCGTTAGAAAATTCATAATAAAGGAATATCACACATCCATCTACCCCTTGTAAAAAGATGGAACATTGCCACTAATTCAGAAGTCACCTGTGAGTCCCCTTGCTTTTTTTTTTTAATTTTTAATGCACTTTTTGATTGTGAACTTTAACATATATACATAACAGTGACAACTTTCAAAGTACGATTCAACAAGTAATTAGTAAATTTCAAAGAATGTCTTGGGTCATAATTCCACAACTTCAGTTATTTCCATTATTGTAAAATATAACATACATACAGAAAGGCATTAACTTTCAATGCACAGCTCAACAAGCAGTTATATAGGTAATTTCAAAAGTTGTTATGGGTTACAGTTCCACAGTTTCAGTTCTTTCCTTATAATGCTATATAGGGTATATACAGAAAGGTGAAGACTTTCAAAGCACAATTCAACGAGTAGCTTTAGAGCAAATTTCAAAGAATGTTACAGGTTACAGTTCCACCATGTCATTTACCTCCTTCCAGCTATTCCAATGCCCCAGCATCAAAAAATGTATATACATTTATATAAAGTTTCAGTATTCATAGACCTTTGTTAAATCTTACCTTGTTTATTGCTACCTCTTCCTCTCAATCTCTTTCTCCATCTTCAGGAGTATTTAGGAAGTGAGCACCCTAACTTGTTCATATCGAAAGGGGGTGTTGACAGTATGGGGAAGGGGGCTGCATCTGATTGTTGTTCTTAAAGAGGCTGTTGCCTCTGGGTTTTAGGACCTCTCTGGCATAGGTGCACTCCAGTGGACTTAAGTTTCCGAGAGAAAACCTAGTGAGCAAATCTCCCATAGAATCTCAGGTAGGGACCCAGGTATTTGGGGGCTACCCTTGGCAAGGGCATGGCCTACTATGGCCATTTGGAATGTCTAGCTGGAGGTTGCATGAGCGAAACCTCCAGGAAGGCCTCTCAACTCTATTTGGGATCTCTCAGCCACTGTAACCTCAGTTTATTACCTTTCTTTTTACCTCCCTTTTGGTCAGGTAGGCATTTTCAATCACTCACTGCCAGAGACAGGCTCATTCTTGGGAGTCATGTCCCACATCATCAGGGAGATTAATTCCCCTGGGAGTCATGTCCCTCATGTGGGGGAAGTTAATGAATGTATTTGCTGAATTGGGTTTAGAAAGAGAAAGGCCACATCTGAGCAACAAAAGAGGTTCCCTGGCAGTGCCTCTTAGGCATAATTATAAGATGGCTCAGCCTCCTATTTACAACCCTGAGTTTCACAGGAGCAAGCCTCAAGTCGAGGGCCTGATTTATTAAGTAGTGGGTTCTTAATGAATTTAACTTAATATATATTCTATCCCAAGATAAACAGTCCGTTTCTTACATTATCTTCACTTAGTTGTACAATCATCACTCTCAACTTTGAACAGTTATCATAACAATAGATTCCAGAGGTCAGTCCCTTGCTTTTTACATTCCTCTCCCTTCTCTCAGAAACAGCCCCTAACCTTTGTATTAAAAAGTTATTTTTAGTTTTGCCACATATGTATACTGTATTATTTGATTCTCTATGTATGGGGAATTTATAGAAATGATACCATATTATATCCTACCATGACTTCACTTGCTCAGCATTATGATTGGAAATTCACCCATGTTGATGTGGTAGTTTTCAGCCCATTCATTTTCACTGCTGCATAATGGTCTGTTAGATAGACCTGCACCTTATTTATCCATTCCTCTCTGGATGGACATTTTAGTTGTTCCAGTACTTAGCTCCTAGGGACCATGTTCCTTCAAACATTCTCGTATGCATCTACTGAGGCATATGTGTAACAGGTTCCCAAGTTACAGACCTGGCTGTGGAGCAGTCTGACTACCGAAAGATGAAATGCCTTGAGAGAGGAACCAAAGCAACAGGTGTCCAGCTTTTTGAGGTAGTTCCCAAATGGAAACTTGCTACTTGCAGAGGTCTGTGGCTCAAGGACTGTTCTTCAAGGCCCTCTCACAGGTGGTCCATTGGGAAGCACTCTAACAGAGTCCTGAGAGAACTACACCTCCTTCTCCTCCCTCCACTCCCATCCTTATTTTCTTGGGGGTGGGGGGTAGATTAAAATTGTGGTCTAGCTTCTAACTGAAACTTCCTCTTTGCTACTGCAAAGCAGAAGAGTAGAGTCAATAGTGCTTCCTGACAAGGTTTTCCTCTTCTTTAAACTCTCCTTTGTCTTCTTCCTCCTTCTTCCAGGCTCCCTTCCAATCCAGGGCCCTCCTGGTATTAGAGAATCTAATACCAGAGACTAAGTCACACTAAGATGTGAGCTTACCGTCTGATAGGGTTTTTGTGTTTTAAAAGTTGGCCAAGTGAAAGGAGAACTTCGTAACACAAAGGCCTGAATGCACATGGTGGAATTCTGGGCACCAGTTGGACCAATCGGGGATACAGTTTCTACACAATAAGAATTTCTCTGTGCTTCTAGCTTGGTCATCAGCTCCCTGCCCTTGTCTAACTTTCTGTTGATACTTTCACAGAAATCGTAATGAAACTGTCTGCCTTCGCTAAGTCGTGTGTTGAAACCTAAACCAGGGAGTCCTTGGGCAAGAAGCTGGAAGAGGCACTTGTAGTTCATCCCTCTCTTGTATGCTTTGGTGTCAAGTTACTTGTGGGTTCGGAGAGGCAGCATTTCTCTGTTAGAAATAGAATATAATTCCAGCCATATATGGCATATCCCACTCCAAATGAGACTTTCATAAATTCATCTCTGGGTGGTAAATGCATAATTATGTGATTATACTAGTAGCTATTGATTGTTTACTTAGGATGGATTGTATGCTGTGTGAATAAAACTGTTTAAAAAAATACATCTCTGATAATAACTGTGATAGATGACTTGCAAAAATATATCTCTTTCTGTGTCCTTACCTCATGGCTGTGTGACTTGGTAGCTCCTCCCATCATCAGGTGGAGTCTGTTTCCCCATCCTTTGCATCTGGGCTGGCCTGATGACTTGCTTTGGCCGGCAGAATGTGGAAGAAGGGATGATGTGACACTTCAAAGTTCCAAGCCTAAGCTTCAAGAAGCCATATAAACTTCCACTCCCTCTCTTGGAATCCTGCCCCACCACGAACAAGTTAGGCTAGTGTGCTGGAGATGAGAGGCCATCCCCCCATCCCACCCCATTCTTCACTTAGTCCCTGTCCCCACTTTTCCACTCATTCGTCCACACACTGGACAAAAGGGAGTGTGAGCCACAAGGTCCCCGCAACCTCAAAGTCACACAGCGCAAGCTACACAACTATACCATCTTCTTCAAGAATCAAGGCCACTAGGCCACAGCTCAACAGCTCCAGGCACTTCCCTCTAGCCATTCCAATACACTTAAAACTAAAAAGGGATATCTATATGGTGCACAAGAATACCCTGCAGAGTGACCTCTCGACTCCACCTGAAGCCTCTCAGCCACCGAAACTCCATTCCACTTCATTTTGCTTCCCCCTTTTGGTCGAGAAGATCCCCACAATCCTACGATGCTGGGTCCAGGCGCATCACTGGGAGTCACATCCCACGCCGCCAGGGAGATTCAAACCCGCAACAGTGATGTCCCATGCAGGGAGGAGGGCAGCAGGTCCACCCGCGGAGTGGGCCCAGAGAGAGAGGCCACAGCCAAGCAACAAAAGAGGTTCTCTGGGGGAGACTTCCAGGCACAACCATAAGTAGGCCTAGCCTCCTCCCTGCAGCAACAAGCCTCACAAGGACCATCCCCAAGATTGAGGGCCCGGCCCACCCAGTTGGCAGTCCTCAATGCTCACAAGAACACCAGTAATAACCCAGGTGGGGAAGTTTAATATTTCTGCACCTATCCCCATTTCCCAGGGGGTGACCTGCAAATGCATTTCTATTCTCTGCAAACTACCCTGGGATGTATCAGGATTTCACACCAACCCACACAAACCCACCAGATCCCACTTTTTATTCAAAGTTCCATGCAATTATGGTGTCTCAACAAACCAACCGCACGACATAAATTATTCAATATGCTACAGAAAATATAGATCCTGCACCAAATAAACATCTCTCCCCTTGGTCCTACATAGAAGCCGAAGCTTTAATACACAGTCAATATCGTCCTTTACCCCCCAGTCTGATCCGCCCCAGTTCCAACCAGAACTGCTTCATTCATAGCTCTAATTGAAGTCTGAATATTCAGCCTTTTTAACAGTTGCTGTACAGATAATTTTTAAAAAAAACATTTTGCCCAGAGCCTTTAGTTATCTGCTAGAGGGTTGTCTAAAGACCATATCTGGCCATTCTTGGAAGTATAACCCCCAAATTTTGTATTTGTGATTTTATATTCTTTAAGCAGGTCCTGCAAACTTGCATCTGTTCCTGTCCACGAGGCTACTTCCTGGAAGCCTCATGCTGTATTGAGGAGAGCAGCCTTTTTAATGATGACGGCATTGAATAAATTCCCAGCACATGCCAATAGTAGCCTGTATATATATCAATTCCCATAGCCTTCCAAAGGGTTGATGCAGAGGGATGCTTAGTTAACATCGCTCTGGTTGCCAATATTTAGTAGAGGAGATCCTCTCCCCCACCCCCTTCCACCTGTTTTTAGCCCCTGCAACATTAGATGCACTTCAAACAGGGAGAGCTCTTCATTTTGGTCCAGCTCCCTCCTTTTGTCATGCAGAAAATGAGACCCCCAAATGGTCAGCACCTTATGTAAAGTATTAGTGGTGGTTGGAGGGCACCAGAACCCAGATTTCTGAAGTCCTATTCAGTTGCACTATCTGGGACACTACCACGCTTATCACAGCACTTACGTTACTCTATTTTTCATTATGGTAATTTATGGACTATAACACCATTTCTCAAATTCTTTGTCTGAGGTCGTCAGGTCTCAGCTCCAAAGTCAGCACTACAGAGAGTCCTTTCTTAAATCTCTCTGTTGAAAGCAGCTCTCCTGGACACTTTTCCTTTCATATTCATCTGTTTCACTGCTTTTACGATGCTTCCTCTCTGAAATAACTTTGTTTATTCTTCATTATAGATTTATGATCTACCTCCCTGTGGTAGAATCTAAGTTCTGTTAGATCAAGAGTCTTCTTTGCTTATATTCCAGTATCCACACATGGATACCAGAGCCAAGTTCATAGTAATTGTTGAATCAATATTTGTTGAATGAATTAGGGTACTCCTAATGGTAGAGGAAAATTAATGACTTTCCCCAGTGCCTGGGGACATGGCCTGGCCTACCATAAGCATAAACTTTCCTTGGCACCTTTTGTTTTACATTGACAATTCTTTTCAAATTTTGTATTTTTAATTATACATTCAGTTCCATAAAAGTAGGTATTATCATGTAGCAGAGAAGAACCCATTTGTCATGTCTTTTGGTGGACAAAAAAAAAAAAAAAAAGCCATCCATCCTGTTCTGTCCATTCACAATGGAATATTATTCAGCCATAAAAGGAATGAAGTTCTGATACATGTGGGACCACCTTGAAGACATCAAGTTGAGTGAAATAAGCCAGACAGAAAAGGACAAATATTGTATGATATTGCTGATATGAAATAATTTGAATAAGCAAATTCATAGACTCAGAAACTAGTTCCGAGGTTACCAGAGACCAGCACCAGGGTAGGGAATGGGGAGTTTCTGCTTAATTGGTACAGAATTTCTATTTGGGGTGATGAAATAGTTTTGGTAAAGAGTTGTGGTTATAGCAGCACAACATTGTGAACTTAATTAACAGTACTGAATTATATATTTTAATGTGGTTAAAAGGGAAACTTTTAGGTTGTATATATGTTACTAGAATAAAAATTAAAAAACAAAACCATAGGACTGTACAACACAAACAGTAAACCCTCATGTAAACTATGAACTATAGTTAGTACAATTATAACATTCTTTCATCACTTGTAACAATGGTACCACACTAATACAAAGTATTAATAATAGGGGGTGGTGTATGGGAACTCTGAATTTCCTACATGAGTTTTCTGTAACTTTTCTAATAACTATATTTTAAAAATCAAATTTTGGATTATCTATGATTTTCAATTATTCATGTTCTCCTCAGCTACCATTACACTGAAAATTGGCAACTGAGTAAATAAAATTCTGGCAATGCATAAAACCGTTTAGGTCTTTAGGTCTTTCTCCTAAAAGTGAGATTTTTCTTCCTTTCAGCAAAAATGCTTGAAAAATGTTAAGTGGTGTAACCTTTTCTTAGTAGCAGGCAATTTATTGAAGTGGTTTGGAGTTGACGAGAACACGGAAACAAATTCTCTTCCAAGATCTCTTCAACCCCACGAGAGGATATTTATAAACCGATTGTCTCATGCCTCTTACAGAATCTGGAATTCTGGGGGCAATATTTCGAAATTACTCAAGAGCCAAAGTTTTAACATTTTCATCCGTATTCCGAAACAAAACCGGGAGTCTTTCTCTTGTAACTTCCTCCCGCCAGAAAGTTCAAGAAAACAGAGGCAAAAATCTTTGTCCACTCCTCTTATCGCGGGCTGAGCGCGACGTGACGGTCATAGATTCCCACCAATTGTACGAGGTTTCCTCGTGCGTGGTACCGCCTAATCGGCCTACGAAGAGCCAGCCAATGAGAGCGACGCTGTTTCCGCAGCGAGGACCTATGGAAGAAGAAGAGAGGGTA
This sequence comes from Choloepus didactylus, assembly GCF_015220235.1. Lineage (NCBI taxonomy): Eukaryota > Metazoa > Chordata > Mammalia > Pilosa > Megalonychidae > Choloepus > Choloepus didactylus. The sequence continues at coordinate 29,873,565 of NC_051328.1, read as the reverse complement.
TTGGTCACCAGCTGGTGGGTGCTGTCCAATAGGAGCAGGCCACGCCCGCGGCTCAGGCGGGGAGATTCGGCTGATTTGGAAGTGGCCGTTACTTCCCCGGCCGTCCGGGTTCTACGAAAGCAACGGCTGCTACTGCGCTGGGCTTGCGGGCTTTACCGCGTCCTTCCGGCTTCAGGTGAGGAGGGCGCTTGCCCCTCCCCGGGCCTTGAGCCTTTAGCTCCGGGATAACTTACTCGGGCTGGGTCCCTGCCTGCGAGGCCCAGGGACCCCTCCTCCACGAGGTGGGCTGCGGGCGGGCGCGGAACCCGGCGGCCTGAGGAGGTTCGGCTCCTCTGGGCAGGCCCAGCGATCGACCTGAGGCTCCCGAATCCCCGCCCTTTTGGAGTTGTTGGGGACGCACCGCAAGCGGGGGAGGTGTTGAGGGCGAGAACTTCGGGACTCCAGTTCCCCTCATCCGGGCCTCTTGACTATTCATTTGCAAATAATCGCACTCATGTTGAGCGTCCATTACTTGCACCACTTTCAAGAAACTAAGGAACTTAATTTTTAATTTTATCTGGTTTTACTCTCTGACGCAACTCTGTGCCGTGCTTTTACCGATGAACAAGATGAGCAGAAGGGTTAGGAAACCCACCTAAGGTCCCACAGGTAGTGACTGCAGTATTCGAACCTAAGTCTCTGACTCCCCGCTGCTGCCTCTTAACCTTGTTAATTGAGGAGCGCCATCCCGGCCTGTTGGGGGCATTGTTTCAAATCAGAGTGACAGAGCAATTGGGAGCTTAACATTTTAAGCCTCATCTTTAATGGCATACATAAAAAACAGCATTTGTGTGGCATGCTGAGATACAAGGCTTGGTGGACCCAAAGTTTTGCTCTAGGCACCCCTGGTTACCTCAAGGGCTGGGGGGATCGGTATCTCCCCACTTAGGTTGGGAAGCTTAGCTCCGGAACGGCCTGTTCAACAGAACTCTCTGCAGTGATGGAATGTTCTGTTATCTTCAGAACTTTGCGATGATGGAAATGTTCTATGTCTGCGCCGTTCAGTACGGTAGCCAGTAGTCACACGTAGCTGTTGAGTTACTTAAATGTGGCTAGTGCGATTGAGGAACTTAATTTTTAGTTTTATCTAATTTAAATAGCCGCATGTGACTAGTGACTACGGTAGTGGACGGATTCTGCTCCCTTTGGTCCTTCCCCCATCCCACCCCGCTTTGTTTTCAGGAAGGTTGATTTGTTTAATGTCCCTAGGGTACATCTAGAAGTAGCTTGGACCACTTGCCTTAGGTTTCTGAGGCCATAGTTGTACCCTAGAAACAGGTCATAAACAGTATTAAAGGCATGAGCTTAACAATATTTCTAAAGAGTAGTGAATAATTTATTAGTGAGGTTTGGAAGAGTGTAATTCTTTTCTTGGATAGTACGTTAAAATTGATAGCTTCTGTAGGGCTGTAACTCTACAGAAGTTTTATTGATAAAGCACCTGGTGTGTTCTTAGGTTTTTGGTTTGGGTTGTTTTTTTTTTTTTCTGTTTCTTTTTTTGAGGAGTGTAGTGGTTATTTCAGTAGATACTTTGCATCTGCTCTGTACTTGATGCTAGGGAGGAGACCTCTGTACTTGATGCTAGGGAGGGGACAGTGGTGAATCAGGCTTGAACTCTGCTCTCTGCCTTTCTGGTCTAATCAGAACCGGTTGTTCTCTAGGCATATGATGGGAGTAATTTCATTTTTTAATATTTAATGATACTGAATAGTATAGAGAGTAATAAAAGAATACATGTGCACTCACCACCCAGATCTAACAAATGTTAGATTTTGATATAGTTGCTTCCAAACTTTTTTTTTTTACAGAAGTAAAAAAATTATATAGTTGAAGCTGAGCATATACCCCATATCTTTTTCTGAATTTGGTGTCTATCATGCCCATGTGTGTTTTATACTACTGCCATCTATTTACAAACCTAGATAGTGTGATTTTGCATGTTTTTTTAAAATGTATATTATCATGATTACATATATAACATAAGTTTTGCCAGTTTATCCATTTTTAAGTGTACAGTTCAGTGGCATTAATTACATTCACAGTGTTACGGTACCATCACCACCAACTATTACCAAAACTTTTTTATTACCCCAAACAAAAACTCTGTACCCATTAAACAATAACTCTCCATTTCCCCCACCCACCAACCCCAGGTAACCTCTGATTAATTTGTCTCTATGAATTTACTTACTCTAGATATTTTATATTCTAAATATTTCATATTTGTCCTTTTGTGTCTGGCTTACTGCACTTAGCAAATGTTCTCAGGGTTCACCCATGATGTAGCATGTATCAACTTCACTCCTTTATATGGCTGAATGTTCTGTTTTATGGATATACCACATTTTGTTTATCCTTTCATCTGTTGATGGACGCTTGGGCTGTTTCCACCTTCTGGCTCTTGTGAAGAATGTTGCCGTGAACATTGGCTATTGTGAACAATGCTGCTGCGAACATCTGAGTCCTGTTTTCAGTTCTTTGGTGGTATATACTTGGGAGTGGAGTTGCTGTTTAGACTTTGACTTATCCTCTTATTTTCACTACCGTGCCACCCTCCATCCTGGAGTCTTAAACCTGTCTGGTTCAAACTTGCAGTTTTCTACATCATAGGGAGGAGGGTGTTTTCTTTTCTTTTCTTTTCTTTTTTTTTTTTTGCGTGGGAGGCATGTTAACTACTTTTGTAGGCTTTCAACCAACCCTCTTTTCAGCTCCATCTTTCAACACTGCTTCTGTGGTACCTGTTTTCTACAAACCCCATGGTAGAATCAATTTACTTCTCAATAGCACACCTTCCCTCCTCTTTGCAGGCACTTGGATTTCATTTTTTCAGCTGTACTAATTAATTATTCTCATCAGCCCCCTTTATGACCACCCAAATTGCTTTGCTTTTCTCATATCCTGTTTGCTTTATCCTTGTATTTCTTCTTCTTCTTTTTTTTTTAAGGCTTTTTTTTCCTCTCTTACCTTCAAGGTTTTCAGAAATGACTGGAGAGAAAGATACCTGTTCTTTACCATGTTTACTGAAATTCCCTCAATTTACTCCACCTACTCCATCTGGCCTCTAACCCCATCACGTCAGAGAAACTGTTCTATCATAATCAAGAAAAAGTTATCGAAAAAGTTATCGCCTCCAAATTGCTTAATCTAATGGCCATTCTGTTACTCAGTAGCAGTTGACACACTTATATTCTCTTCTAAGATTCCACATTCCCTTCCATAATTGCATATTCCTAGGTTTCTTCTTACCTCACTATCCCCACCTGAGTCCTCCTTATTGGCATCTCTCTCTGAGAGTTGTTATTTTCATGTTACTGTCTCTGGTTTCAGTGCTAGGTCCTCTTTTCTTCTATCTACATTCCTTCTTCTTAGGTGGCTTAATCCACTTCCACAATTTTTTTAAGTAGCAGAATTATGCTGAGGATTCTTAAAGCCATGTACATCTTTCCACTTCTGTTACTGCTCTTTCTCAAGCCTCTGTGACCATCAGTCTGAACTCTCACAGCCTCTTAACTGGTCACCTTGCTTGTACTCTTGTTCTCTTACAGTCCACTCTTGACATAGAAGAAGCTTCTTATCAAGACCCATGAGGCCTTTTGTGATTGTGTGCTGCCTTTCCAGTCTCATCTCATACTGTCCACTCTTCTTCACTGTACTTGTTACACTGATCCACCTCAGTTTCTCAAATGCACTAAACTTGTGTTCACCAGGAACCTGTGCACTCATTTCTTCCATCTGTAACTCTTCCCTGGCTCTTGAATGGCCTGGTTCTTTTAACCCTTTCAGGTTTCATCTCAGTTTTCACTCTTTCAGAGAGGCCTTCACTATCATCTAAAGTGGTGTTCTTTGCCCCCCACCCCCAAAATCAAACTATCATAATCTATAATTTTCTCATTAAATTGTTGGTTTATTGGCTTTCTCCTGCTTGCTAGAATGTAAACTCGGTTACACAGGGTCTTGTTTGTCTGACTTTGCCTCTGTGGGGTATCTAGCTACGTAACAAGTACTTAATAAACGTTTGTTAAATAGACTAATGTAATAGAATTAAAGATAGGAAGCAAAAGTAATAAAAGGGATGGGGTAAATAAAGGTTGTTCAGCTTCTTTAGAGAAATTGAATTTCCATTTTAAGTTTTTAATTGAGTTAATTTTACAAATGTAAAGGTGACTTTTCTTGATTTATCCTTTGTACCTTTTAGATAAACATGAAAGATGAATATTACTTACTAAGATTAAATACAGCTTCATATGGTATATTTGCTTTTGGCAAATGTCCATATTTGGGTCAAACAGAATTGCAAGGAATCTGGGCAATCACTTTGAGATCTAATAGTTCAACCCCTTTATTTTAAAGATGTCTCCATTTTAAAAACGCCTATTATGGTCACATGACTTCATGTTTTCAAAGGTTTAACTGGAATACTGTTTATAAATACTTGTTATGGAGAAAAAATCCATTATTGTCAAAATTCTTCAGACTTAAAATAAGTAACTAAAGTCTTCTCTTTAAGCTTCTCACTTTCGCTAAGAATTATCCTAAATAGAAATTCTGAAAGATTAGATATCATTATATCAGCTACATGTTGTGCTTTATTTTACTAATACTTTTTCAAATATTGCTTCCTCAGTGATGTCTCATGAAGCAATGGAATATAATCTTCAGGAGCAGACTGATCATCATGCTGCAGAACAGCCTGCTTCTGCTGAAGTGGTCAGCAGCCACGTGGCACCGCTCCCGCTCCAGCCTGCTCCCCAGGTGTCCATTGACCTGACAGAGGAAGTGGAGCTTTCTAGAGAGGAGAGTGGAGAGAACCACAATCCAGGAACTTCAGAGGGGGATAGGCAGGAATCTGATGCTAACCCCACTGTCCACGTGTCTTCACTGAATTCAATGAACAACTTTATCACTGGGCTGCAGAGGCTTCATGGCATGCTGGAATTCCTGAGGCCTCCACCTTCAGACCACAACGTGGGGCCTGTAAGAGCAAGGAGGAGACAGGGGTCTACTTCACGCAGGACGAGGCCCAGAGGGTCTCAGAGGACGGACAATGCCAGGTAAATGTAAATTTATATATATAAATTGTGGGATTAATGCATCTTAGTTTCAGGTCATAGTCCCAGTATTGCCAAGATCAGTGAAGACGGTGACCTTTGACAAGCCAGGTAACCTTCCTGAACCCCCATTTCTGCATAAAGCAGATGAAAATAAAAAGTTCTTACTTTGTTTACTTAACAGAGTTATTGCAGGGATAAGGTACACTAATGTGCTTTGAAAACTAGGAAGGCAGACATTTTGGAGGAGGTGGTTTGTTGGTACTAGTTTCTGTAGAGGTTGCCTCTTAAGATCATGTGCATCTTGTACACCAAAAGGTATTTCTTAGCTTGCAGTTCACCACTCTCACCAAAGATCCATTGTTCACTGGTATTCCACTTGATGATGCTATAGATTCCTGAAGATGAGTGGTCTGGATTTAGAGAAGCCTTATATGATAATTTGCATAATTTAGAGTTTATGTGACTAAATAATTGGGAAACATTCTAGCCCTCCTACCCTGAGATTGTGTTGCAGAATGGAAAATAAAATTTCATGGTCTTTGGTTTGAACTTGCCTCTTTCTTCATTGCCTTTATACATTTTTTTTTATTGTGACATCTCATACATAACATAAAATTTGTCATTTTAACCATTTTTAAGTATACAATTCAATGGCATTAATTGCATTCACAGTTTTGTGTTACCATTATCAACTTCCATTACTAAAACATTTTCATCACCCCAAACGGAAACTCTTTACCTTTTAGGCAGTAACTCCCCATTCTCCTTCCCTGCAATCCCTGGTAACCTCTACTCTACTTTATCTCTATGAATTTGCTTATTCTAGGTTTTGCATATAAGTGGAATCATAAAATATTTGTACTTTTGTGTCTGGTTTATTTCACTTAGCAAAATGTATTCAAGATTCATCCATGTTGTAACATTTCTCAGAACTTCATTCCTTTTTATGAAGGAGTATATTCCATCATATGGATATATTTATATATTTATTCATTCATCTGTGGATGGACACTTGGATTGTTTCCACCTTTTGGCTACTGTGAATAATGCTTCTATGAATACTGGTGTATAATTATATTTGAGTCTCTGTTGTCACTTTTTTGGGATAGATGCCTAAGAGTGGAATTGTGGAATCATATAGTGATTCTATGTTTAACTTTCTGCGGAACCACCAGCTGTTTTCCATAAAGTCCATATCATTTTACAGTCCCACCAACAATGTACAAGGATTCCTGTTCTCTAAGTTTTCTCTAACTCTTTGTTATTTCTGTTTTTTGTTTGTTTGTTTGTTTGTTTTAACAGTAGCCATCCTAGCAGGTATGAAGTGCTATTTCATATTCATTTTGGTTTTCATTTCTCTGATGGCTAATGATGTTACACATCTTTTTACGTGCTTATTGGCCATTGTGTATCTTTGGAGAGATGTCTTGTCAAGTCTTTTCTCATTTTTTAATTGGATTGTTTGACTTTTTGTTGTTGAGTTGTATTCTGGTTATTAAATTCTTAAGTTATGTGACTTGCAACTGTTTTCTCCCATTCTGTAGGCTGTCTTTTCACTTTTTTGTTAATGTTTTGTGATACACGAAGTTTTTAATATTGATGAAGTTCCAATTTATCCATGTTTTGCTTTTGATATCATATCTACATTCATTTCCTAATACAAGGTGCTAAAGATTTTCCCTTATTTTTGCTTCTAAATATTGTGGGTTTTGATCCATTTTGAGTTAATTTTTTTACATTGTGTGAGATAGTGGTCTGATTTCATTCTTTTCCTTGTGGATATCCAGTTTTCCTAGCACAATTTGTTGAAGAGGCTATCTTCCTTGTTGAGTGAACTTGACACCTTGTTGAAAGTCATTTGGCCATGGGTGTGTGAGTTTATTTCCATTGGTCTATTTGTTGAACTTGCCTCTTGAAGGACTTGGCTGACAAGTGTTGACAGAGTTTGGGGGAAGAATAACAATTGTCTATGCCCTGTTTGCTTTTTAACTTCTCCCTGTTTCATTTAAAATACCTTATTTCACATTTGGCCTTCTAAATGTTTTCAAAATGTTAAAGATATGGAATTCAAATCCTTCATTTTATAGGGAGAGGAAACATGGGCCCTGAAAGAGCATTTTGTTCAGGCTTTCATAGCCACAGCCCAGAGGCGGTAGAACTGGTATTGGAACCTGTATTTTACTCGTTTTATTGCCAGGGAGGTAGAGGAAGCTTCACTTATATCCATTTGTTTTCTAACACTATGAAACGGGGATGACTTTTTTTTTACCCCCCTCCCCCCCTTTTTTCTAACCTCTTTTAACAGCTCTGAGAGGTAGCTAGGCCATCCATTATCCATATTTTACAAAGGAGGGAGCTGATGGTATAACTTGTGATTTGACCAAGGTAACTTGGGAATTGGGATAGTGTCTTTTGATTGTGCATTCAGCATCCTTTTCCATGCATCCTGCTGATTACTATGGCAGGCGTTACAAGTATTGGGGCTCCAGTGTATATAGGGCCTAGTCACTTTTGGATATCTTTAGTCAAGGATGATCTGTGCCTAGCTCTGTATTGACAAGAGGTTTGCAAATGTGCATTACTCTGTTATGTTAAGGTGCCATTCCCTCAGATTATGGAGGCAAAGTATGATTTCATACACTTGTGTCATAGGTGAAGGTACCTTGTGCCATTTGAGGACCTTTCTGTGGTTGGGAGTTGAGAGTGTTGTGTTCAGAGCCTGGCTGACCGTCAAGAGACCTCTGGCAGTAGTCCTTAGCCTTGCCTGTTCGTATAGTAACTCCTGTCAGGGGGCCTCAAGAGTTGATTGCTCTTGGTCAGGGATGTGCTGCCTTTTGTTAACCATCTCATAGGAGGGTACTATTTATAAACCAAATGCCACTTTACAGAGGAAAATAGAACAGCCACAGGAACCAAATTCTGTAATGCTCAACATGATTCTCCCTGAAAGTATTTACACACAGAAGCCAATATCTAATCTGAAAATTGCTTCATGTTCTTAGACTCTGTGCTCAGGGCCTAGATTATAGAATTCAGATTTGTGACAGTATTGGTCAAGCTAATTACTTGTATGTCCAGTATGTATTTTAGGAATAGACCTAAAAGGTCAGGAACTGTGCTGTTCAATGAAAAGAGCATGAATGCTGGAGCCATTTGCATGTGATACTGAAACTTCTTTTCCTGAATATTCGTGTTGTAAGCAAATTCTGTATTAAATTCATACAAAAATATGAGCTTTGCCAAGACTGATTGCTTATAACTTCTGAATTTCTTAATTGAGAAGGATTTCTTAGTATGGTGCTTGGAAGTTACTCACCTGACAGACTATCCCTGGACCAAGTGTTGAAAGCCTGTGCCAAAGTAAATGGTTTTTGCTTAAGAGTTGGCCAATAAGTCAAAATTGGAGAAAGCTGAGTTGTAAACAGTTCCTCCCAATGGGTTTATCAGCCATGGTCACAAACTCCTTTTCTGATTCTTCTTTTGAGGCTGTTTGATGATGTCATCCAGGATCATCATTCATTCATCAGACACTTATAACTGTCAACTATGTGAGAGAGTGAACTTTGCCCTGAAGAAGCATAGTGAACAGGACAGATCAGGGTGCCTGTTCTCTTAAAGCCTGTGGAGTCTAGGAGCAGAGAGGGTGAGCAAGGGCCAAGAACTTACTAGCATTTAATTTAGAGATGATAAATGCAAAGGAGTCCGGTGCTGGGAGAATATCCTAGGCTCCAAGACTGCACTCCCAAAGAGAAATCCTAATATTGCCTCTCTTTGCTCTTCACAGTTCCCCTCTCCATGTTCCCACCTGAGCTTGGAAATGCTTATATTGCTACTCAGAAGCAAAATTAATAAGTGATTTTGTAAAAATAGACACTTTTTACTTGCTTTTTATGCAGTAATACAAAAATCATTTATATTTCTATATGCAACTACAAGTAATAAAGAAATGAAGTTAAGAAATCAGTTCCATTTATCATAGCATCTGAAAGAATAAAATATGTAGGAATAAGTTTAACAAAAGATGTGTAAGTTTGTATTCTGAGAACTATAAAACATTGTTGAAAGAAATTAAAGAAGACCTAAATAAATGGAAACACATTGTTCTAGTTTGCTAATGCCACCAGGATGCAAAGTACCAGAAACGGATTGGCTTTTATAAAAGGGGGTTTATTTGGTCACACAGTTACAGTGTTAAGGCCATAAAGTATCCAAGGTAACACATCAACAATTGGGTACCTTCACTGGAGGATGGTCAATGGTATCTGGAAAGCCTCTGTTAGCTAGGAAGGCATGTGGCTGGCGTCTACTCCAGAGTTCTGTTTTCAAAATGGCTTTCTTCCAGGACATTCCTCCCTAGGTTTCAGCTCCTCAAAAATGCCATTCTTAGTTGTTCTTGGGGCATTTGTCCTCTCTTAGCTTCTCCGGAGCAAAAGTCTGCTTTCAAAGACCATCTCCAAAATGTCTCTGTAAGCTGAAGCTCCTCTCTCAGCTCCTGTGCGTTCTTCAAAGTGTCCCCCTTGGCTGTAGCAAGCTCACTTCTTCTGTCTGAGTTGTATAGTGCTCTGTTAAACTAATCAAGGCCCAACCTGAATGGGTGAGGCCACACCTCCATGAAAATTATCCAATCAAAGTTATCACCTACAGTGGGGTTGGTCATCTCTCCACGGAAACAATCACAGAATTACAATATAAACAACACTAATTCGTCTGCCCACACAAGACTGCATCAAAGATAATGGTGTTTGGGGGGACATAATGCATTCAAACTGGTACACACATCCTGTGTTCATGGATTGGAAGACTTACTATTAAGATGGCAGCACTAACCAAAGCGATCTATAGATTTTCTGTCAAAATTCCAGCTGCCTTAAAATGTTAAAAGCATTTTGGGTATCTGGGTTGGGAGTATGTTGGAGTTCTTTGTGTGGGTTTGGTACTATTTTTGTAATTGCTCTATACGTTTGAAATTATTTCAAAATAACAAGTTTTTAAAAATTCCCAGAACAAAGTTGGAGGACTCACTTCCCAATTTCAAAACTTAATGAAAGCTACAGTAATCAGGACTATGGAACTAGCATTAAGGATAGACATAATAGATAATAGAATAGAATTGAGAGTTCAGAAATACACCCTCACATTATGGTCATTTGTTTTTTGACAAGGATTTAAAAACAATTCAATGGAGAAAGAAGAGTCTTTTCAGCAAATCCTGCTGACAAGTGGATATCCATATGCCAAAGAATTAATTTGGACCTCATGCCAAATATAGAAGTTAACTTAATGTGAATCAAAGGCCTAAGTGAAAGAGCTAAAACTATGAAATTCTTAGAAGAAAACACAGGGATAAATCTTTATGACCCTTTAATTAGGCAGTGGTTTCATAGATATGACACTAAAAGCTCAAGCAACAAAAGAAAAAAATAGATAAACAGGACTTCATCAAAATTTAGAACTTTTTTGCTTCAAAAGACACTATCAATTCTTAGAGGAGGAAGCTCCAGGAATCAGTCCCTCTGTCAAAACAACTATTGAACCGTAGGAACTGTCTGAATCAACTATTTTGAAACTCTGCAGTCTGGAGGAGCAGTGGCTGTGGAAGAGCGGTAGGAAGAGGCTGGTAAACTGCAGTAAATACTGACACCTGTATACTGAGGTTGAGGCTGGTCACACCTCTGGCTGCCCAGGTTGTTGCTCAGTTCACCCACAGGGATGAAAGCTGCCTTGTTGCTGCTGCTTTGAAAGCCCAAGACATACCTGAAAATGGTTATGGATGGCTTCTAGATGATGATATTGATTTGCTCCCCAGGAAATACTGTTTTACTGGGTTTTCTGTCACATTGTATCCCCATCAACCATGCCCTGTTGATGACCTGGACCCCAGCCCTGAGCCCCTGTGTGTGGTTTGCAGTCAAGCCCACACCCCTGAGGGAAACCACTTCTACACCTATACAGAGGATGTGGATGGTGACCGCATATGCCACATCTGCATTCAAGCTTTGCTGGACCCTCCAGACACGCCCTGTGGGCATAACCTACTGCATACTCTGCCTTACCAACTTCCTGGTGGAGAAAGACTTCTGTCCCATGGGTCCTAAGCTTGTAGTGCTGTAGCATTGCAAGAAGTCCAGCATCCTGGTCAACAAGCTCATCAACAAGCTCATGGTGACCTGCCCTTTCAAGGACCTCTGCACTGAGATGTTGCAGCACTGTGATCTTGAGCATCACTTTAAAACGAGCTGTAATGGTGCTTCCCACTACGGCCTGACCAAAGACAGGAAGGGCACTCACAAGATGGCTGAATTGATGACCGCGCGAGTCTTACAGCAACGACACTCCCCAGAGGTTTCTGCAACTGCCACCATCTCCCTAGTGTCGGATGAGCCAGGCCTAGACAACCCTGCCTACGTGTCCATGGTGGAGGACGGTCAGCCAGCAAACCCATTGGATCCTGGCCAGAGCAATCAAACTAGCACATGACCCTTTGAGCTATCCACTATGAGAAGCAGATCTTTTTTTTTTTTCAATTTAGTTTTACTGAGATATATTCACATATCGTACAATCATCTGTGGTGTACAACAAACTTTTCACAGAACCATCATATAGTTGTGCATTCATCACCACAATCTATTTTTTTTGAACATTTTCCTTATACCAGAAAAAGTAAAAATAAGAATAAAAAAAAAAGTAAAAATAAGAATAAAAAATAAAAGTAAAAAAGAACACCCAAACCATCCCCCCCACCCTATTTTTCTTTTAGTTTTTGTCCACATTTTTCTACTCATCCATTCATACCCTGGATGAAGGGAGTGCGATCCGCAAGGTTTTCACAATCACACAGTCACCCCTTGTAAGCTACACTGTTATACAATCATTTTCAAGAGTCAAGGAAACTGGGTTGCAGTTTGATAGTTTCAGGTATTTTCTTCTAGCTATTCTAGTACATTAAATCCTAAAAAGTGTTATCTATATAGTGTGTAAGAGTGCCCACCCAAGTGACCTCTTGACTCCATTTGAAGTCTCTCAGCCACTTAAACTTTATTTCGTTTCATTTCACATCCCCCTTTTGGTCAAGATGCTCTCAATCCCACAATGCGGGGTCTAGATTCGTCCCTGGGGGTCATATCCCACATTGCCAGGGAGTTTTCTACCCCTGGGAGTCAGGTCCCACATAGTGGGGAGGGCAGTGAGTTCACCTACCGAGTTGGGTTAGCTGGAGAGAGAGGGTCACATCTGAGCAACAAAGAGGTACTCAGGGGGAGACTCTTAGGCACAATTATAAGCAGGTTTCACCTCTCCTTTGCGGTAATGAGCTCCATAAGGGCAAGCCCCAAGATAGAGGGCTTGGCATACCAAAACGCCAGTCCTCAATATTCATGAGAGCATCAGCAACAATCCAGGTAAGGAAGTCAACACTTCCACATTTTCCCCCGGCGCCTCGGGTATATATTTTTAGTCTCTGCCCAAATTATTTTGGGATATGTCCCTGTTTCACACTAACCTGTACAAACCTACCAGGTCTCACTTCCTATTAAAAGTTCCATGTAATTATGGTATTTGAACATACTGTCTGAGTTAAATTGTTTAGGAAATGTAGCTCCTGCACCAAACAAACATCTCTTCCCTTGGTCTCACGTGGAAGGTGAAATTTTAAAACGCAGTATCATCCTTTACTCTTTGGCCCGATTTGCCCTAGTCCTAACTAGATTGTTTCATTGATATCTCTAATTGAAGTCTGGGCTCTTTTTAACCTTTTTAACAGTTGCTGTATGCGCTAATACTGACATTCATATCTGCCGAGCTCTAGCTCTTGAGTTTCAGGTGTCACACAGATACCCAAAGTTCCAGGGATCGATCAGGTTATACACAAAGGGATCAAGAAACAGATCTTTTTAAAAACTAAATCAAGCTTTGAGTGTTCTTTGCAGGACAAAGAGTGGAATGCAATTGCCAATAAGGTGGACCAGGAAAGGGAAAATTCTGAAAATACCATTGCCCTTGAAGTCTTTCTAAGTTTGTATCACCTGATTCCAGATGGTGAAATTACCAGCATCACTATCGAGTGGATCCCAATGAAAGTCTCTCCATTAGGCTTGTGGGAGGCAGTGAAATGCCTCTGGTCCATATCATTATCCAACACATTTATCGTGATAGGGTGATTGCCAGAGACAGCTGGCTACTGCTGGGAGACAGTACTTTAAAGGTCAACGACATGGACATCAGCAAGGCAACTCACACCTATGCCCTCTATCTCCTGTGGCAACCCTGCCTGATGCTGCTGCTGACTATGCTGAGAGAAGAGTTCCAGAGCAGTTAACAGTGGTCTGGCACTGGATATCTGTGGACTCTGGGATGCAAGCTTCCATGTGATTCTCAACAAAAGCAGCCTTGATGAGCAGCTTGGAATAAAGCTGGTACACAAGTAGGAAGGAATAAAGTCCTGAAGCATGCAACAACTTGGATGAACCTTGAAACAGTATGTTAAATGAAATAAGTCAGTCACAAAAGGACAAATATTTTGTGATCTCACTGATACGAACTAACTATAATATGTAAACTCATAGACATAAAATATAGAATATTGGTTAGCAGGATATAGAATGAGGCTAAAGGAGTGGTTGCTTAATATGTGCAGGGTGGTTAACTAGGTGGAACTTAAACATTTGGAAATGGACAGATGTGACAGTAGTACGTTACTGTGCTGAATGGTGTGCAAGTGTGGTGGAAAGGGGAAGTTTAGAGTCACCAGAAGGAAAGTTGGCGGTTACAACATGGGAATGTATAACACAGTGAATCTTGTGGTGCACATTGTCCATGATTAACTGTACAAATATAAAAAAATTCTTTCATGAACGAGAGACAGTTGTATGACACTCTTATAAGGAGTTAATAGTAGAGGGGTATATGGGAAAAAAATGTACCTATGGCAAACTATGGACTATAGTTAACTAGTAATACTTTAATAGTCTTTTCGTCAACAGTAACAAATGTGCCACACCAGTACTAGGGGTCAGTAATATGGGGGGATAAGGAGTATGGGGGTATTAGGGTTTTATTTTCTCTTATTTCTTTTTTTTTGGAGTACTGAAATGTTCTAAATTTGATCGTGGGACTTGTATTAGTTAGGGTTCTGTAGGGAAACAGAACCAACAGGAGATATCGGTAAATGCGAGTTTTTATAAAAGTCTCACACAACCTTGTGGATGCACGAGTCCAAATTCTGTAGAGCAGGATGCATGAGTCCGAATTCTGTAGGGCAGGATGCACAGGTCCAAATTCTGGAGGGCAGGATGCACAAGTGCAAATTCTGTAGGGCAGGCAGTGAGCTGGCGACTCCAATGAAGGTCTTCGATGAACTCCCCAGGAGAGGCTGGCTGATTGAAGAGGAGGTGAACGTTCTCTCTTCCCTTAAAAGTTTTCAACTGATTGTTGATTAGATCCAGCTGATTGAATTCTCACATTGTGGGAGGCATGCCCTTCATTGATGTAATCAGCCACAGATGCAATCAGCCACAGATGCAGTCAATTGACTGATGATTTAATAAACCAGCCTTCTAGTTTATTAACCAACCACAAATAATATACTTGCAGTAATGGTTAGGCCAGTGCTTGCTTGACCAGACATCTGGGCAATATCACCTGGCCAAGTTGACACACGAACCTAACCATCATAGGGCTGTATGCACAACTATGTGATGATATTGTGAGCTAATGATTGTATACTTCAGATGGTTTCTATGCTGTGTGAGTATTTCTCAATTAAATTGCATTAAAGAACAAAACAAAACAAAAATGGTGCCCAAGACGGATGGGCCTAGGGAGTTCATTTTCAATGTGCTGGATGGTAGCATGGCAGAATGACATGGTCAGCTGGAGGAGAATGATCACGTGTTAGCCATCAATGTACATGAACTTCCATTCTGCAGCCCAAAGCGTGCAGGTCATCTGATACAGGCTAGTGAAAGGCATGTTCAACTCATCATGTCTTACCAAGTTCAACAGCAGAGCCTGACATCTTTCAGAAAGCAGGGTGGAACAACAACAGCAGCCAGTCTGCAGGGCCTGGGTAGAGGAGCAACAAGCTCCTCCATCTTGTGGTCACTTGTCATGTGAAGGTGATGTGTCCAGAAAGATTCCGGTGAGTCCCTTGGCTTGATGGTTGCCGGGGGAGCATCCCATAGGGAATGGGATTTGCCTATCTATGTCATGAGGGTTGAGCCTGGAGGAGTCGTAAAGAAAGATGGAAGAATAGAAACAGGTGACGTTTTGTTGAGTGTTGAATGGCATTGAATTAACAGGTCAGACAGATCTAGGTGATTGCATTATCGTAAAACGTGTCTTCTCTGGTTCTCAAAGCTTTTGAAGTCATCCAAGAAGACTATAGCAGCCCAGTAGGCCTGGACTCCAACCACAACACTGCCCCACTCCGCGGCTAGTCCCCGTCCTGGGTCATGTGGCTGGAATTACCACAGTACTTGTGTAACTGTAAAGATGTTATTTTACAAAGAAACATAGCTGGAAATCTGAGCTTCTGCCTTTTAAGAGGTTATGAAGAATACAATGGGAACAAACTTTTTTTTTTTTTTTTTTTTTGAATCAAATCTATTGATGTAGGGACACCTGCATATACAATGACGGAAGAATTAGATGTGATGTTCTTCTTACTGTAAATGGCAGAAGGACATCAAGAATGATACATGCTTACTTGGCAAGGGTGCTGAAAAAACTTGAAGAATTACTCCACTATTGCTTCTTGACCTGGCACTTTTTTATAGAATCGGTGATAAGGTCATAGAAAACCAGGAAATCAGAGATCAGCTAATTAAGTTGAAACTTTATTTATCTTACCAATTTTTATATTTAAAGGATGTATTGTAAAAAATGTAAAATTCAGTGTCAGGAAAAATATGATTGCATGAAAGCGAATTACACCTTCAGAAAAAAATAACTAAAAAAATGAAAACTACTAATAGTTTCTATTCGGTGTGGAAGATTTCTTATTACTACACAACTTTTAAGTTTATGTTTTTCTATTCAGTAAAAAGTCCTTAAACACCTGAAATGGTTTGTATGCCCCACTGAATTCAAATCATACAATTAATAAACTTGGTATATGCTAACATCTGCAAAGGGCACATTATGGGCATTTAAAAAGTGATTTAAAGCCAGAGGATTTTAAAAGTGCATTACTGACAGAAGATGGCGGCATTGAGAGGAGTGGAAGTTAGTTAGTTCCCCTGGAACAACTAATAAGCAACCATGAACAACTAGTAAATAATTTAGAATAACTGGTGGGGGACAACTGTGACTGTCTACACATTATATACCAACCTGGATTGAGAGGAATGCCTGAGAGCGCAGCATAAAATCTGTAAGTAAAAACTGCAGACCCAAGCCAGGAGCCCCCTCCCCCGCACAGCAGCTGGAACTGCAAAACCTTGCTGTAGTAGAAAGCAGCACTCTGTGAACAATCAAATATACCTCAGTCCAGCTCTAACTGGGGTTTTAATTAACAAATGTGGACTGCACAATACAAGCTACAAATACCGAACAAGCAGACAGAGGCTTTTAGTGACAGCTGACCTTAAAGAGACAGAAGACTTCTCTGTCCCGGGAGGGGGAGCCCAGAGGACCAGGTGCTATCTCTGGCCAATAGGTGAAACTGGGGGGGGGCCATGGACAGGCCCTGAAAGGGGGCTTTCCATCCATTTTTCTCTCTTTCATCCTGAGCAGCTCAGTGGAGAAAGCCTCAGCCATTTTCAGTTTCCAGAGCTCTGACCCAGACAAGGGTGGAGATAGCAGAGTCAGAAAGGCAAAGAACCTATTTAAACGCAGATGATAACTCCGTAGGGGGTGTATCTTCCCTAAGAGGAAGGAGGTGGTGCCCAGCTCTACTCCCTGTCTTCCTTTCACAACCAAACCCAAGAGTCTGGGGGAAAACAGCCAAAACAGAAACTAAGGGGGCCACACCTCCTTACACCAGTCAGGAGCGACAGGCTGACAGGCACCACCTGCTGGGCAGGTTAGGAAAAGCACAGCAGCTTTGAGGCCTCACAAGGTCTGTCAGTCTTCTAAGACACACCCTTAGGGAATACTGAGTGTTGCCCCCTTCTGAGACCTGAGCCTGTTCTGGCCTGGGAAAACCTGATTGGGGTAACCAAGGAAATCAGATGCCTAGACAACAGAAAACTACAACCTGTACTAAGAAAAACAAAGTTATGGCCCAGTCAAAGGAAGAAAATTGCACTTCAACTGAGATACAGGAATTGAAACAGCTAATACTAAATCAGTTCAAAGAGTTTAGGGAAGATATGGCAAAAGAGATGAAACATATAATGGAAATACTAAGCATACATAAGGTAGAAATCAAAAGTTTGAAAAAACTACTGGCAGAATCTATCGAAATGAAAGGCACAACACAAGAGATGAAAGACATGGAGACATACAACAGCATATCTCAAGAGACAGAATAAAACACTCAGGAACTGGAGAACAAGACACCTGAAATCCTACACACAAAAGAACAGATAGGGAAAAGAATGCAAAAATAGGAGCAGCGTCTCAGGGAGTTGAATGACAACATGAAACTTGTCATGGGTGTCCCAGAAAGAGAAGAGAAGGGAAAAGGGGCAGAAGCAATAATAGAGGAAATAATCAATGAAAATTTCCCATCTCTTATGAAAGACGTAAAATTACAGATCCAAGAAGTGCAGCATACCCCAAACAGAATAAATCTAAATAGGTCTACACTAAGACACTTAATAATCAGATTATCAAACACCAAAGACAAAGAGAATCCTGAAAGAGGCAAGAGAAAAGCAATCCATCACATACAAGGGAAGTTTGATAAGATTATGTATGGATTTCTCAGTAGAAACCATGGAGGCAAGAAGGAAGTGGGGTGATATATTTAAGATACTGAAAGAGGAAAACTGCCAACCAAGAATCGTATATCCAGCAAAGCTGTCCTTCAAATATGAGGGAGAGCTCAAGGTATTTTCTGACAGACAATGAGAGACTTTGTGAACAAGATACCCACCCTACAGGAAATACTAAAGGGAGCGCTACAGAGTGATAGGAGAAGACAGGAGTGCGTGGTTTAGAACACAATTTTGGGAGATGGTAGCACAGCAATGTAAGTACACTGAACAAAGATAACTATGAATACAGTTGAGAGAGGAAGGTTGGAGACACCAGAAGAAAGGAGGAAAGGTAAAGACTGGGACTGTGTAACTTGGTGAAATCTAGAGTGTTCAGCAATTGTGATAAAATCTACAAATATGTTCTTTTACGAGGGAGAACAAGCAAATGTCAACCTTGCAAGGTGTTAAAAATGGGGAGGCATTGGGGGAGGGATGCAATCAGCATAAACTAGAGACTGTAACAGAATCATTGTATTATGCTTCCTTTAATGTAACAAAGGCAATACACCAAGGTAAATGCAGATAAGAGGGGAGATAGGGGAGGCATCTTAGACACTTGACATTGATGGTGTTGTCTGACTCTTTAATCTACTTTGATTTAAGGTTATTTTTCCTTTTGCTGCTTCCTAGCTGTCATTTTTTTTTTCCCCTCTTTGCCTCTCTACCTTCTTTGACTCTCCCTCCTGCCTTGTGAAAGAAATGCAGATGCCCTTATATAGATAGTGGTGAAGGTGGTGAACACATAAATATATGACCATACAGAGAACCATTGATTATTTACTTAGGATGGAATGTATGGTGTGTGAACAAAACCATATTAAAAAAAAAAAATGGGTTGATGACAAAACCTCGAGGGCAATATATTGAGTGTAATGAGCCAGACACATAAGGACAAATATTGCAGGGTCTCACTGATAGGAACTAATATGTAAACTCATAGATATGAAATATAAGGTACCAAGATATAGGACAAGGCTTAAGAATGGGGAGCAGTTGCTTAGTATGAGCAGAATGTTCAACTAGGATGAACTTAAATGTTTGGAAATGAACAGAGGTGTCGGTAGCAAGATGTGAGAATAACTAACAGTGCCGAATGGTGTGTGAATGAGGTGGAAAGGGGAAGCTCAGAGTCATATGTCACTAGAAGGAAAGTTAGAGATCAAAAGATGGAAATGTATAAAACTGAATCCTGTGGTGGGCAATGTCCATGATTAACTGTACAAATACTAGAAATCTCTTCCATGAACCAGAACAAATGTATGACAATACAATTAGAAGTTAATAATAGAGGAGCATATAGGGAAGAAATATATACCTATTGCAAACTATATACTACAGTTAGTAGTATTTCAACATTTTTTCATAAACAGTAACAAATGTGCTATACCAACACTATGAGTCAACAATTGAGGGGGGTTGGTTAGGGATAGGGGAGGATTCGAGTTTCCTTTTCTTTTTTTCTTTTTTCATCTTTCACTTTATTTATTGTCTGGAGTAATGAAAAGGTTCTAAAAATTGAATAAAAATTAAGTGTGGTGATGGATGCACAGCTGTATGAGGGTACCAGGGTCAACTGATTGTACACTTTGGCTCTTTGGATAATTGTATGGTATCTGAACCATCCCAATAAAAACTAAAAAGGAAAAAAAAGATAATAATAAGATGGGAAGCAATGATGGCTGAGGCCAGACTTCCTGTTATATCCCTACAGGCCTTGGTCTGGGTAGCTGTGGCAGTAAAATCCCATAAGGCCTTATTTACTCAACAAGGCCAACCCCCTGTTATCAGCAGACAAATTGCTGACTTGGGTCCTTTAAGAGATACTGACCTATGGCCAAATGCCAGTGAAGTAGGCTTAACTCAGCCATAGCAGAAGGGTCAAGCACCAGAGTGGGCTAATCTAGCTATGACTGAATGGAGAAGAGAATTTCCAGGCCAACCAGCATCTGCTATTCCTGCTTCAACTTTGAAAGGCAGCCTTTAAGGATGTGGAGTTGAGTTGGCATGACTGGAATTATCTTCAAATTACTGTGGGTTATTCTTGTGATGATGCTCCGTTGTATGATAATTCTGTTATGTTTCTGCATACCTAGAACGAGAGCCCCATTGGATGCTTACTTTCAAGTGAGCAGGACCCAGCCTCCCTTGCCAACTGCCTCTGACTATTCGCGCGCCAGGAATCTTGTCTCAGAAGAGTTGCAGGTATCAGATAGCTCTGAATCTGACAATGACAGCCCTGCAGAGTATGAAGAGGTTGTCCAGGCACAGGAACCTGGGGCAGTCATTCTGGAAGGTGAGTCTTTTGTCTAGGTTTGGATTCACAAGTCTAAGGTCCAGAAAGCTTACAGAGCTTTCCCTGGCCATAATTATATCAAGAGGATTTCTTCTGACTCACAGTTTAATGTGATTTGTGACCCAGTGAGTTAATTGCTTTGTAATGGCATTTTATAATCCCTTTCAGTTTCTTAGATATTTAAGAAAAAAGTAGATTCTTATTTAAATTTTGTAAATTTAGTACCCTCTGTAGGATGCCACTTATGCAAGTGGAACTTTATTTTGCAGTAGGCGGACAGAGATCCCTACAGCGGATATTTTTCCTATGTTAAAAACCACAGGTTGAGAGAATGAGTTGGAAGGAGAGAAAATGGGGTTCACGGATTACAGTAGTTATAGCCAAGCTCCATCGCAGCAGAGCTGCAGTGCTTTTACCTTCCAGCCCACTCAAGGATATGCACAGACCACCCAGGCACGTGGGCAACAAAGTTATGGGACCTTTGGACAGCCCGCTGATGTCAGCTATACCCAGGCTCAGACCACTGTGACCTATGGGCAGACTGCCTATGTGTCTTCTTATGGACAGCCTCCTACTGGCTATGCTACTCCAACTGCGTCCTAGGCTTACAGCCAGACTGTCCAGGAGTATGGCACTGGTGCTTGTGATACCACCACTGCTACAGTTGCTACCACCCAGGCCTCCTTTGCAGCTCAGTCCGCATACAGCACTCAGCCTGCCTACCCAACCTATAGGCAGCAGCCAGCAGACACTGCAACTGTAAGACCGAAGGATGATAGCAAGCCTGCTGAGACTAGTCAACCTTAGTCTAGCACAGGAGGTTACAGCCCATCCTAGGATATGGACAGATAAATACAGTTATACTCAGGTACCTGGGAGCTTCCCCTTGAAGTCAGTCACTACATCTCCATCCTATCCTCCTACCAGCTATTCCTCTCAACAGCTGACTAGTTATGATGAGAGCAGTTACTGTCAGCAAAACACCTATGGGCAGCTGAGCAGCTATGGATAGCAGAGTAGCTATGGTCAACAGAGCAACTGTGAACAGCAGCTTCCCGCTAGTTATTTCCCCCAGACTGGATCCTATAGCCAGGCTCCAAGTCATTATAACCGATAGAGCAGCAGCTACAGGCAGCAGAGTTAATTCTGACAGGATCACCCCAGGAGCATGAGTGTTATGGGCAGGAGTCTGGAGGATTTTCCAGACCAAAAGAGAACTGGAGCATGAGTGACCCTGACAACTGGGGCAGGAGAAGAGGGAGATTTGATCATGGAGGCACAAGAAAAGGTAGGTGGAAAGGAGGATATGGTGGAATGGGTGCTTGAAAGCAAGTAGCTTCAATAAGCCTGGTGGACCCATGGATTAAGAACCAGATCTTGATCTAGGCCTGCCTGTAGATCCAGATGAAGATACTACAATTTATGTGCAAGGATTAAATGACAGTGTGACTCTAGATGACCTGTCAGGCTTCTTTAAGCAGTGTGGGGTTATGAAGGTGAATGAGAGACCTGGGCAACGCATGATCAACATCTGCCTGTACAGGGAAACAGGAAAGCCCAAAGGCAATGCCACTGTGTCATGTGAAGACCCACAGACAGCCAAGACTGCCATGGAGTGGTTTGATGGGAAAGATTTTCAAGGGAGCAAACTTAAAGTCTTTTCTTGCACAGAAGAAGCCTCCAGTGAACATGCAGTGAACACCCATGAGGGCAAAGGGATGCCACCCCCACTCTGTGGAGGTGTAGGGGGACCAGGAGGTCCTGGGGGACCAGTGGGTCTCATGGGAGGTCGTGGAGGAAACAGTGGAAGCTTCCCCTTAAAAGGGCCCCAGGATTTTTGAGGGAACCCATCTAGAGGAGGAAATGTCCAGAACCAAGCTAGAGACCAGCAGTGCCTCAGGTCTAGGATGTGGAAATCAGAACTTCACCTAGAGGACAGAATTTAACCAGTGTAAGGCCCCTAAGTCTGAAGACTTCTTCCCGCCACTCCTTCCACCCCCAGGCGGTGACTGTGGCAGAGGCAGCTCTGACAGCATGCAGGGAGGGAGAGGTGATCTTATGGACCACAGTGGTCCTGGTGGATGTTCAGAGGTGGCCTTGGTGGAGACAGAGGTAGCTTCCAGGGCGGCCAGGGCATGGACTGGGGTGACTTCGGTGGAGGAAGACAAGGTGGCCCTAGGTGGCCTCCTAGATCTCCGATGGAACAGATGGAGAGAAGAGGTGGCCATGGAGGGAGGATCTGGAAAAACGGACAAAGGCAAGCACCTTAGGAATGCAGAGACCAGCCCTACTAGAGCTGCAGTGACTTCCAGATTTGTTTTTTAAGCCAGAAAATGTTTTACATTCATGATTTCATATTTCTAATGTTGGCCACAACAGTATGATTATTCCTTGTCTTCTGTACTTCAGTATTTTCCACCATTTGTGAAGAAACATTTAAACAAGTTAAATGGTTAAAAAAAAAAACCAAAACACTGATAACCCCAGCTTGTGGTCTTTCATAACCTTTCTCACTAAAAGGAACTTAGGGATTCTTGGAAAAATGGCAAAGTCTAATAGAGTTATGTCATTAGGCACAGGAGCCACGTTGAAAGGGCCTTTAGCAGCCTAAGATGGCACAATTTGAACACCATAAAAGAATATTGAATGCAATGGATTGAAGCAATCAAATAGATGAAAATCTATAAGTTCATAATGACATATGTTTTAAAAATCTCATTTATTGCTGTCAGAAGTTGCTGGAGTCTCAACTTCATTACTCTGGAAAGTTGTAAATAAAGGGAAAGAATCAAGTATTTATCTTGCTTTTGCTGTGTGAACTGCATTCAGGATAACCAAATAATTAATGTAGGAGGTGTTTTTTTGTAGTAGAAAAATTCTAGCTAATAATTATAGCAGGAAGGATAGAAAAGATCACCATTTTGCAACTCCTATTGAAATAATGTATCTAGGCAAAGATCATAAGTGGATCCTAAGGCCATTAGGTGAAAGGTTGATGGGATTCTTTTTAATGGAAGGACCAGATTGACACCACCTGAACCCATTGATTGATCTCAACTTCTCAAATATTGGGCCTACCAGACCTTATATCCCTCTTGATGTGCTGCAATCAGATATACACACACCACCTAGGAAGTACTGTTGCCACCAGAAAAAAAAAAAAGAACGAACCTGAATCTATTTAAGACCCCTAGATCTTTTTGTTTGTTTGTTTAAACAATGGGAATTTATTTGGTAATGGTTTTGAGGCTAAGAGAAAGTCCAAATCAAGGCGTCATCTTGGCAATGCTTTCTTCCTGAAGACTGGTGTTCAGGGGCTGGCTGCCAGTGATCCTGGGTCCTAAGCTTGTCACACGGCAAGGCACATGGAGGCGTCTTACGACCTCTCCCTTCTCCATTGGTTTTAGCTTCTGGCTGCTCCTTCTGTTGCTTTCCTTGTGTCTGAATCTCATTCTGCTTATAAAGGACTCCAGTAACAGGATTAAGACCCATGCTGATTGGGCTGGGCAACATCTTAACTAGTATTAGAGAAATATGTGAATGAATTCTTTTAAAACCCAGGAGTAGGGAGTATTTTGAAATCTAGAAACAATTTTAAAAACTACATTGCTTATCAGCCTTTGGCTAAGTCAAGTGTAATAAAAGAAAACTACCTAATTTTTTTTTTTTTTAAATTTTTGTATGGCAGTAAACCATAAATATTGAGTGATTCCACTTACAGACAGAGTGGTTTAGGGCTGCAAGTGCAAACGGTAAGTAATTGTAAATGGGCATGAGGGATTTTGGGGGTTTAAAATAGGATTGTGATGATGGTTGTACAACTCTGTAAATATACTAAAATCACTGAACTGTACACTAAAACCCGGTGAATTTTATGGTGTATAAATTAGATTCAGTATAACTGAAATAAGCAAATAAGCATAAGCAAAGTTAAAAAAAAAAGTGTGACTATAAAGGAAAAAATTTGTAAACTCAGGACTAAATTAAAATTTAGAATTTATGTTCATTGAAAGACATTAAGAGAGTTTAATGAAATGGCAACACACAGTCTAAAAAAGACATTGACAATACATGTATGTGAAAAATTCCTTTTATCTAGGATATATAAATAACTTCTCCTACAATCTAATAGAAAAAGGGACGAAAGGTTTGAAAAGTGCTCCCAAAAGAGAATATCCAAATGGCAATCAGTATATTTTTAAAAGGTTTCATGAATCATCGGGGAAGTGCAGTTGAAAACCACATTGCAGAATCAATAGGTACTCACCAAAATGGTTAAAGTTAAAAAGACTGAGGGAATATATAGCAAACAGAACTCTCATACACTCCTGATAGGAGTGTAAATTGGTACAAACATTTTGGAATAATATTTTTTAAAATTCAATAGATGTATAACCTAGGACCCAGCACATCTACTTCTAGGTGTTATATCTAGCACTATTTGTAATAGCAAAAAACAAAACTACCCAATAATCCATCAGTGGTAGAATGCTTAAATAATTGTAGTATAGTCACACAGTGAAATACTATACAGCAGTGAGAATGAATGAACTACAATTAATATGGAAGAATCTTACATAAAGTAGAGCAAAAGTAGCAGACAAAAAAGAGTAAATAACTTGAGATTCCATTTATATGAAGTACAAAAGAAAAAAAGAAAGAGGAGCACATTTGAAGAGTCTTCCACTAGCCTATGATTAGGCTATTCAAGTGTGAAAAAGAAAAATGACTAAAAATTAAAAAGTGCTTCCTTGATCATTAGCAGAGGTTGTGAATGGTTGCTGAGGAGCCCGCTAATGGTGGGATTGGGATGACATCGCCTGAACCCATTAGGCAGCCTCTTGATGTGCTGCCATCAGAAATACACACACAACCTGGGGAATATTCTTGCTGCTCTGCTCCTCCTCTCACAAAACTGAACTGGAATTTGCACAAACCTCTAGATCTAATTACTAGGAAAGTAGAAGATAGAGGAACAAATTAAACAATACCGCTAGGAAGCAGTCAGCCAAATCCAGGATATAAGACTTCCCACCAGGACAAATAATCAGATAACCAGATTTTTTTAACAAATCGATGACCAGGAGGAAAAAAAAGAATGAGGAAGAATTGGTATAGAATGAAAAAGATGTAAGAGACAGGAACAGTCAAGCTCATTGTGGAGAATGTTTGAATCCTGATTGGAGGAAACCCACTTAAAAAAAAAAAAAAACACCTTTGAAACAATTGGGAGATTTTGAATATGAACTGTGTGTCATCTGGGTATTAGAATGATAATAAAGGATTATTGTTAGTTTTGTTAACTATAATAATGATACAGTGTTTATATTTTAAAAATCAGTGTTGCTTAAGTTTCACAAGTGAAACATTTTTAGGGTATTGTTATTAAATATTCCAACAAAAAGAAAACTATAGGAATGGGGGCTTAGAAACATGATTGGCAAAATGTTGATTATTTTTAAAATTGGGGCCTGGGACTTGTGAATTAATATACTTTTCTGTCTACTTTTATGTATGTTTGAAAATAATCAAAATAAGTAAAAAAAAACACATTCACTGATGCTACTTGGGAAAATTATCTGTTTTGCAGCAACATTACTGTTAGAAATAAAAAGTTGTAGTGAGTCAGGCTTTTTCCTAGTAGCCTGTGATAACTGACTTATGTCTTTTGTATAATTACCTGTCCTGTAGTTTCTGAGAACGACTCAGCAGAGCCACCAGGAGGTAGCTCAGCAGAGCAAGAAGTTACATGTATCGATGGAGGAGAGATCCTCCCCAAGCAGGTAACATAAGTAGCTTTTAAAGGAAAGGTTTGGATTTTCATTTTAAAATGGGGATTGTATGCCAAGATGGAAAGGTTGTAGGCGTTGTAGGCAGGAGATCCAGATGTGGATCTTACCCAGTTACGCTTACTTGTGTGACTCTTTCCTCCTCTGCTTAAAAAAAAAAAAGTGAGGGAAGAGTGAGGGTGACTTGTCATTTGAAATAGTAGGTAGGAATGCTCTTTATAAACTATCAGGTAGAATATGATTATGTAATAAACAGTTTTTTAAGATAGCACCTGTTCACCCTTTTCCTTAATATAGCAGTTTTTTACTGTGCCAATTTTGAAACATCATTTATCTATTTTTTGCATGTTTCTATATGGTCTTATGGTCTCCAGGTGTTTATTTTTTTCTTCTAGAAAAATTTTATGCCCATATAAATCTATTTTTAAAAATTTTCTTTTTTTTAAATGTATACAAAAGAAAATATATTATACTTTGTTCTGAGCCTTGCTCTTTTTCCCCCACTTATTACATCTTGGAGGATTTTCTGTTTTCAGTACAAAGAGTTGAATCTTGTTCTGGTTAAGAGCTGCATAGTGTTCCATCATGTGAATAAATTTTCAGTTAATATTTTCATTATACACTGTGGTTGTTTCCTTTTTATTGCTGCTGTTCCTGTTACAAATCATGTTGCACTAAACATCCTTTTATAATTGTGTGGGCAAATATTTATGACTACATCTATGGGGTATATTTCTAGCAAAGAGATGGTTATGTCAAAATATATATGTATTTCTATTTTTGATAGATAAAGCCAAATTGCTCTCCATAAAATTTGTGCCAATTTATAATTGCAGCAACAGTATATAAGCATTTCCCTTTCTCCCTCGCCCTCAACAGTACTTGGTGTCATCAGACATCAATTTGTACCAGTCTAACAGATGAAAACATGGACTCTTTAATTTGCATTTCTTAAATTATAAGTGAATGCTTATTGACCATTTGTATTAGTTTTCTGTAAGCTGACTGTTTATATCATTTCTTTGTTTTCTAGGTGTTTTCTTTTTTTCCTCATTGATTCACATGAACTAAATATTTTGTAGCTACTTGAATTGATAATGAACCTAACTTTGAATGTATAACTAACCTACCATTCCCTGTTGTTGGTTATGTGGGTAGTTGCCAGTTTTGCTTTAGTTTTTTGTTTGTTTTTTTAAAAGTGTTTGTACAGATAGCGCTTTTCTTAAGTGAAGAAAAATATATCCAAGAATTTCATAACATCAAAAAGTAGGATTATTTTCATGGTCGTTATTACATTTTGCCAGAATACCTTCCAGGAAGAATGACAAGTGATTCATAGCTGCTGCAGTTTTTATGCAGCTTTTCAATTGACTTTGTATTATTTTATGTGCTTTTGTTAATTTAATAGGGTTACATATCCTCTTCTAGACTGATTTTGCATTTTCTCTAATTTGAATGTTTTCTGGTTTCTATCTAGCAGTCTCCCCAAAAGTCCAACCCTCTTCTGTCTTCTGCTTCTGTGGATGAGGAAGAAGGGGACACTTGCACAATATGTTTGGAACAATGGACCAATGTTGGGGACCACCGACTCTCAGCATTACGCTGTGGGCACCTCTTTGGATATAAATGCATTTCTAAATGGCTCAAAGGACAGGCACGAAAATGTCCTCAGGTAAGGACCATGGATAAGGACTGTGCATTGAACAGTCAACATGTTAAGTCAGGAAGCAGAAGGATTTCTAGAACCACACTAATTGTGTTCCCTTGGGTTCTTTAGTGCAACAAGAAAGCCAAGCACAGTGATATTGTTGTCCTCTATGCCCGAACCCTAAAAGCTTTGGACACTAGTGAACAGGAACGCATGAAAAGGTAGGTGATGAGAGTCTATATAAATGGAAGATACCCTTTTGATTCCTTAAGGCAGTCCTGAGAATAAAAGGTAGAAATCACTGACAGAGTGGTTCTAAGGCGTGATTTGGGATCTCTGGGGATTATTGGTAGTATGTCCCACACTGATTTACAGTGCATGTTCTGGTCATCTTCTGAAGGAGATCTGCATGGTTTGCTCTCCATACAGTGTTTAAAATAAAGACCTGGCACAGATCTTTTGCATGTATGCGTCTCATATCCCTTAGCTGCACCCCCACCCCCCACAGCAGCACTCTGTAGAAGATTCAAGAGCGAAGCTTTGTACATACAGTGCAATGCAAGAAGTTACCAGGATTTTGAAAGTCCATGAAGGGTTGCTAATACCACTACCTAAAATATGCTTTAAGAATATGAAAGAGTAAAAATACTCACTGTATGGGTCATCTTACAGGTTATGGTGAGAATGTACACAGGCAACGTCACATAGATCTTTTGGCCGTATGTTTCAAAAGCTTTTAAATCCTTTGCCCTAGTCATTCTACTATAAGTGTTTATTCCAAAGAAATTATTAAGGATTTGTGCAAAGATTTATTTATGAGAGTTTCCATTTAGTATTGTTAATCCAAGCCAGGAAATTCATTGGTTGAGTAAACTGGTGTATCCATGTGATGGAATACTGTGCATTCATTAAAACTAATGATGTAAAAGAATGGTGTTATGTTAAAGCACATTAATAGACAGTGTGATTATGTTTGTATGAACTGGAAGAAGAAACACTACAAGTAGTCATTGAGGAGTGGGATCACTGCAGGTGATTTAAATTTTCTGCTTATTTGCTTTTTCTCATTTGACTCCAACACTTATTTGTAGTATTTTAAAATGGCAGATGAATGGAGAGGGAAACTGTTGGAAAAGGAAATACATAGATGTGATTGTCAGTGAGTAGTTATATTAAAAAATAATTCACTGATGACATTCCTGTAATCAATCAAAATTGATCCTTAGGCTCCTTTGAAAAAGTGAAAATTTTCAACATGCTGATAAATACAGAAACTAATAAAATAAGTAGTATCATAAAATATTTGTCCTTTTATGTCTAGCTTATTTCAGTCAGCATAATGTTTTCAGGATTCATGTTGGAGGATGTATCAGAATTTCCTTCCTTTTATGGCTGAATAATATTCCATTTTATGGATATACCATATTTTGTTTATCCATTCCTCTGTTGGTGGACACTTGAGTTGTTTCCACCTTTTGGCTATTGTGAAAAATGCCGTTGTGAACATTGTTTCTGTTTTCAATTTCTCTTGGGTACATGCCTAAGAGTGGAATTACTAGGCCATATAATAATTCTGGTTAACTTTTTTAGGAACTGGACCTTTTTAAATGAAATAAATCATTACAGATACAGGAGATACTTCCTTATAAACTAGTTTTCTTTAATTCCATTTCTTTCCCCAGATGTAATCACTTTCATAAATTAGGTGTTCTCATTCCCAAGAATGGCTGTATATTTGACTAGCTATATATGTATCCATAAATCATATATAGTACGGTTTAAGAATTTAAATTTATGCAAATGTTTTGCTGGATTATAATTTTCCTTCTGTGGCTTGCACTTTTGCTTAATATTATATTTGGGGGATATATCCACATTGATAAATGTAGCTCTACTTCATTCATTTCCATTTCTGTATAAAATATTTAGTTCTATAATTAATCAGAATTGGTTTATGTATCGATGGACATTTAGGAGGTTTCCAGTTTTTGTTAATATAAGCCGTGCTACAGAGAAATGGGTAAGAATTTCTTTAGGTCTATAAATAGAATTGCTTTATTATAAGGTATGTATAATTTCATCTTTATTAGATATTGTCAGATGCTCTTTCCAGTGGCTGATCCCATGTATATTCCTGCCACCAGCAGTGTAAGAGATTTCTCTTTTTTCCATATCCTTATCTACTTGGTATTATCAGATTTAATAATTATTGCTGGTCTCGTGGGGTGAGGCAGTATTTCACTTTAATTTGCATTTCCTCAATTACTAGTAAGGTTGAACATATTTGTCCATGAATTGTGTTTATAGCCTTTGCTCATTTATATTGAGTTGTTTATTTTTTACTGATTTATAGGAGTTCTTTATGTTTTCTTTATACTAATGTTGTTGATTGTGTGTTTTGGTATATATCTCCTTCCAGTTTGTGACTTGTCTCTTTAACTTGTTTATGGTATCTTTTGTTAAACACAAATTTTTAATTTTAATGCACTCGAATATATCAGCCTCTTGTTTTCTGCTTTTTCTTGTCTTAAGAAATTTAGTATTTAAAATAAATTCTCCCTCGTTCTTCAAAATTGTCTGTGCTGTTTTTGGCCCTTTGTTCTTCCATATTAATTTTAAAATTAGTTTAAGCTCCATGAAAACCCATTGGGATTTGGATTGAAATTTATAGAGTAACTTGAGAAGTGTTGTCTTCACAATTGAGTGTTGAATTTTAGTCATGAAAATTATATAATATCCTTCAATTTGTTCACTGTTTTCTTTGAATAATTTTGTACTTTTCTTCATAAAGGTCTTGCACATCGTTTAACTTTTCCCAGTTGCTGTTGTAAGAATTGCTGTTGTGAGTGTATTTTTTGTGTGTGATAGATTTACTAATCAGATACTGGTGTACCGGGAATGATAGTCATCTTATTTTCTCATTCTTGATTTTAGCAACTTGGCTGAATGGATTCTTTTAAACTTTCCATGAAGATAAATATGGGCAGCTTTATTCCTTTCTAGTTTTCATATCTTTTATTTCTTTATTCTGTCTTATGGGAATGGAAATCTGTCTTTGCATTTCATATTCTGAAGCTGTTTTTAGATGCATATAGATTTTCATGTATCTTTTTGCTGAATGTGTCCTTTTATTATTGTTTCTCTGTATGCCTATTCATGAGTTTTACTTTAATTCTAATTGGTCTGTCTTTGGGTTAGCATTTTCCTAGTATATCCTTTGTATCTTTTTAATTTCAACTTGTTTTTTGTGATATTTGTAATATCTGATGAACAGCAGACAGCTCAGTTACTGTTATTATTCAATCCAACAGATAACCTTGACCTTTTGGTATGTTGTTAATTGGCCTGAGCTTTAAACAGTGAACTTAGCTCTGTTCCCTTATTGTGCATATAGCATTTTAGTACCCATTCCCCAGTAGGAGTCAGACCCTTAGCTGTCACTGCGTCCTTTAACACCAAACCCCAGTCGGCTGGTAACTTCAGCCTTGCATGCTACTTTCTGTAGTGTTTCTGGACTTGAGAGATTTTTTTCTTTTTGTATGTTATCCCCTATCCTGATAGTTTACAAGCAAAGCAGATGTATTGCAGTGTGAACTTACTGTGCTATCTTGATGGGAAGTCTTTTGTAGGCTTCCTAATCCCCACCTGTTGCTTGCTTTCCCCCTCTAGTTCCTTGCTGAAGGAGCAGATGCTAAGAAAGCAGGCCGAGTTAGAATCTGCACAGTGCCGACTCCAACTTCAGGTCCTCACTGATGAGTGCACTAAGCTTCATAGTCGTGTCCATGTAAGTTTGCCTTTTCTAATCCAAAGAACTTCTGGAATAGGAATTCAAGAAATCTAAATATTACTTAGGATCATCTCAGATACAAATAGAACTTGTTAAGGTTTTCAGGAAGTTAACATGGTCAACTCTTTATTTAACTTCTAACTAGGGCTTTTGCCAGAACCTTGCACACTTTATGATGAATTTTATTGCAATCTAAATTTTAGAAAAAGTTAAATAGGCAGCTGATAATTCTGAACTTGCTTAAGTTCACCTTCTGGATCTACCAGTAAAATGAGGATTTTAGACGGAACAACCATTAAGGACTTTTCAACCCTAATATTACATGATCCTGTGCTCCTTTAATTTCGGTTGCTTGTCGAAATACTGTGAAAACTATGGCAGTTCTCTAAGATTTATTTTCATACTTCAATATGTTCATATAATGGATAATGAATTTCTTTGGATCAGATCAAGAAATTTTGCTTGATGGAAATATCAAACAAAAAAAGCTTTTCTTTCTACGAAATCTTTTTTATTGTAGGAATTACAAAAACTTATTGTGCAGCATCAGGATCAAATTCTGCAGCAACCGAAGAACTCCCAGACACATTTACTAGGCTGCCTGCCCTCCAGCCAGGGCCAGCACAAGTACCATTTCCAGAAGTCCTTCACAGTGTCTCATACAGGGAATTGCCGAATCATGTCCTACTGTGATGCTCTGAGCTGCCTGGTGATGTCACAGCCTTCTCCGCAAGCCTCTTTGATTCCAGGTAAACAGTCCAGAACCTCAGCTTTTAGGTTCATTATTCAACTTCATTTCCCTCCTTTCTATTTTTGAAGGATCCAGGCCTCAGTAGTGGGTGAATACTGACGGCAGCCCATCAAATCACTTTTCCCTCACCAGTTCCCCAGTTGCAGATACCCTAGGTTGCTGCAAAGGTGTCTTTGGTGTCTGTTGACTTCATTTTGTAAATTTATTCACCAAGAGGGTGGAAATATTGATACCCATAGTAAAGTGGGAGAAGATGAGGAACTTGGAAGTGTGGGTTATTTGTATAGCCCAAAGAGAAGGGCATTACTCCCTGTATGTTCCAATAAACTTACAGATTCATCTAGACTGGAAAAATTTGATGAAATACTACACCAAGGGCTAATTCAAGTTGAAACAAGATTTAATACTTATTTTCCGTAGTGACAAAATTGATAGATATTAAGTAAAAAATTAGAGGGGTACTTTGATTATTTTAATACTATACTAATTTTTTCTTTTAACATTCTTTGTGGTTTTTAGTTTACTTTTAGGTTGTCTTAAGCTTAAAAACCAGATCTCCCCACGTACCCAATTGAATCATTCCTGAATGTTGCAAATATTTGTTTCTGCTGTGTTCAGCATGTAATTTCTGCCAATTGACAGGTTCCTTTGCTTCAGCCTGATTTCCTCTCTTTCCACACCTACAAATTCCATTCAAAGATTTTACAACTATGTCCCCAAAACTTAGTTATATATAAGGTTCGGAGTGGAATCCCTCGATAGCATTTATTTCTCTATTCACTGATACTAGCTGTGAATTGATAGGCTATGAGGAAGCTCCACTTGATGGGAAGTTAAACAGGATTGTTGATAGAGAATGTGCCTATACCTCATCCAAATTTTAATAAAAAGATTTGTCATCAAATAAAACCTTCCCCACAAATTGGAAAAATACAGTTTCTCCTTTCATTGTTCCCCATATTTGGTATATTCTATTCCTTTTCCCTTTTTCTTTTTTTTAAATTTTTCTTTTTATTTTAGTTGTACTACTTTTTTTAAATTCAATTTTATTGAGATACATTAACATACTATACAGTCATCCGAAGTGTACAGTCAGTTCACAGTACCATTATATACTTGTGCATTCATGACCACAATTAATTGTTGAACATTTTTATTACCACAAAAAGAAAAGAATAAGAATAAAAAATAAAGTAAAAAAGAACACCCAAAATATCCCATAATCCCCATCCCTCCCTGTTATTCATTTACTTTTTTCCCTCATTTTTCTATTCATCTGTCCATACACTGGGTAAAGGTAGTGGGAGCCATAGGGTTTTCACAATCACATGGTTGCACAGTATAAGCTATATATTATACAGTCGTCTTCAAGAATCAAGGCTACTGGGTTGCAGTTCAGCAGTTTCAGGTATTTCCTTCTAGCTATTCCAATACACTAAAATCTAAAAAACGATATCTATATAATGCATAAAAATAACCTCCAGAATGACCTCTCAACTCTATTTGAAATCTCTCAGCCACTGAAACTTTATTTTGTTTCATTCGTCTTCCCCCTTTTGGTCCCTGTCTGCTCCTTTGCATATAGGATTTCAAATGTCTTGTCCTCTGGTTCAGTAATCCTTTCTTCTGCCTCTCAGAGTCTGCTATTGTATAATTGTTTTTCATCTCTTCTGTTGGGCCTTTCATTCCCATAAGGTCTGCCATTTGTTTTTTTGCAAGCTTACGGATTCTTCTTTATGGTCGTCAGTGTCTTCTTTATATCCTTCAGCTCGTTGATGTAACTTAGGAGAGTTTGAACATCTTTAATTAGTAGTTTCAATTCCTGTATCTCTGTTAAAGTGTTTGTTCATTTGGCTGGTCCATGTTTTCGTGTTTTCTAGTATGGCTTACTATTTTTAGCTGTCTAGGCATCTGATTTTTCTTGATTAGTTTATTCTGGGGCTTGTTTTCACTCATTTATGTAGAGTTTTCTTGTTGGTTGGCTTTGTCCTCTGTCTGTTCTTTGGTGTTCAGTTCAACTTATTCTAGACCTCTAACATAGTTTCTGTTTTTAATTGATCCAAATTTTTCAGCTCTTGTTTTTCTGGTTCTTGTCCTGCCTCTATGTAACAGTTTTTGTGAGAGGGTCTCCCCAGATATGATCGACCCCAATCAGATTTTCCCAGACCAGACAGGCCCAAGTCTCAGGAGGACTTTGTATTCAGTATCAAGTTTCCTTGAGAATGAGACCCTGCAGGTTATCAGACCGCCTGCAAAGCCTCTAGACTCTGTGCTTTTCCTATCCTATCCAGCAGGTGGGGCTTGTCAGCCTGCAGCTCCCCACCAGGGTAAAGAGGTATGGCCTTTAATTCTCCGTAGGCCGTCTCTGCCAGGGGCGTGGCTGACTCAAGTTGTTTTTGTTATCCCGCTTCTGGGGTCTGAGTTCTCTGAATAAGGGCCACCACTTGAGCTGGGCTCCAGCCCCGCTTGTCTTGGGGAAGTTATGTCCTTTAGGGTGTTAACTCCTCCACTAGACTTATTTCTTTGTCACTCAGACCTATCTTAGCTCTGCTCTTGCCTAGGTCCAGCTGCCAATTGCAGATATCTGAGGCTTTCTGTAATGAGCTACTTAGAATAGTTATTTAAAAAGAAAAAGAAATCTCTTTTCAAGGCCTTTCCCCAGCCCCCAAGATTTGTCAGTTCTACTATAGACTATTTGAGAATACCCCCTTTAGGCTATTATCTCTTTCACCTAAATAGTTACTCTCAGACAACTTTAATATTTCCCTTGCCTAGGGCAGTGCTGAAGCAGGAGCTCTGATGGGCTATTGAAAAGTAAAAAAATAGTCAGAGAGAAAGAAAAGAAAAGAAGAAAAAAAAACGCTTTTCGGATCCAGACCCCAGCTCCCCAGGTTTGGAAGTAAGAGCTGGAGTTGGTACCCATTTCTCTGTGCCCTCTTTTCTTGGAGCCCATCCTTTTCCAGTATTCTGAAAACCTCTAACTCCAAAGGTCTGTGGTATTTTGTTGTTGTCAGCCCCACCTCCTCTCTGCCAGACTCCTCCCATTTCCCTTCGTGCTTGCTCTTGGTTTATCTGTGCTTGGAGCTTTTATTCGGCAGTCCAAATTTGTTAATTCTGCAATTGGGAACTGGTTGAGCCCCCCCTCCTTGCTCCCAGCACAGATTATTTCTTTTTCCCTTGGGGAACCAGCTCCAAGAGAGTCTGTCGTGCCCGTGGAGGAGGGGCGCCAGCCCCCTGGCCAGGGAAACTTATAGTTCCTGGCTGTGATCTCAGCCATTCCACCCATTCCATGCTGGTGTACAATGCATGCCAGTCACAGAAATCCCCCAAACCACTGCTCCCATTAAGTTCCTGGTTATTTACCAGCTGCCCTGGAGGAGTAACTAAATTCCACACCTCACCACTCTGCCGTCTTGCCCCGCCCT
Source organism: Choloepus didactylus (assembly GCF_015220235.1). Taxonomy (NCBI): domain Eukaryota; kingdom Metazoa; phylum Chordata; class Mammalia; order Pilosa; family Megalonychidae; genus Choloepus; species Choloepus didactylus. The sequence continues at coordinate 29,837,861 of NC_051328.1, read as the reverse complement.
GCCACCCAGTGTCTTCTTTATATCCGTCATCTTTTGTCATATTTTCTTTCAACTTGTTGATTTGATTTAGAAGATTTGTTTGAACATCTTTAATTATTTGTTTCAACTCCCGAATCTCAGTTGAGGTGTTAGTCTGTTCCTTTGACCAGGGCATATCGTTGTGTTTCCTGGTGTGGCTCGTGATTTTTTGTTACATAGGCACCTGATTTTCTTTTATTAGTTTGTTCCGGAGGTTGGTTTCTCTCTTTTGCCTAGGGTTTTCTTGTTGGTTGTTATTCATCTCTCTTTTCTTTGTTTCTCTCACTGACCAGTTGTCAGATTGGCTCTGCCCCCAGTTTTCCCCCCAAAATCAGGCACCCACTGTGGTCTGCCACAGGGATGGGAGATAGGCTCTGGGCACCCCAGCAAGTTCACTGTGTGTGGTAATACAAATCTGCTAGCTTCCAGTGGTGCTGTGTTTTCTGCTGGCCACCGGGGTTGGGTTTATTTTAGAGCCCTGCTTTAACAGTTGGGTCTTCTATGTTTCTCAGCCAAATCAGGGCCAGCTTTCCGTACAGGGCGTGTAGACGAGTTGTGGTCCTAAGAAATGGTCTGTAGCATCTTTTTAAGTGTTTTGATTTCCTTGTATCTTCGGACTGTCCAGCAGATGGCGCTGTTCAGTAACTTAATCGTCCTCAGAAGCTGCTTTGCCTCCGAACACGGGCTGCGTCTACCCTGGTGAGCCGAAACTGCCGGACAAAATCTTGCTCAATATGGGGGCTCCACCTATGGCAAAGTACTCCCTCAGCTGACCCAGTACTCCAGCCATCCCCAAGGCAAGGAAATGGCTACCAGCTGCTGCTTCCCTCAAGGGTGGGGGAAGGGCTTTCAGACCCATGGCTGGAAACACAGTTTCTGTCCATGTTTTCACAGTCTCTGGCCATGTTTTCCCAGTTTCTGTGTCCCTCACTGACCTGGACCTTGAAATGTCCTCGCCTGTCCCCTGGGTCTTCTGATGGTCAGGGTATGTCTCACTGCTGTGAGATTTTATAGTCTGTGTCCATGGTGGGAGGTTTTCCGTCTGCTGATTCTGTGCCTTTCCCACACTGAGACCGAGTGAGGGGGAGGGGTGGTGACCAGCTGGTCTGGGACAGAAGATTCCTACCTGATATTTTTTTCTTTCTTCAATTTAGCATTTGCAGGGTCCTTCTCCAGTCTATATCCTCCTCCGTGTTTCAAACTATTCAGCATTGTCCTTTCTTTCATTGAATCTCTGGAGAGAAGTTTTCAGTAGCTTTTTACATCCCCATGTTGATGATGTCACCCCTGTTCCTTTTCTCTTAATGTATCTATTCTAGTCTACTCAGCTAGCTTGCTTGATAGCTGGCTGGTGCTGATTTGTCCTCATTGCCCTTGATTAACTAGGCAGGTATTCATGTTCCCCTGTAGCTTTAAAGTTTGTAGTCTCTCTGTATCTTTGTCTCTCCTAATTCTGTTTCAGGAGAAAATGTCATAAACTGTCTCCCACTTAGTTCCCTGTAGAAGCAGAAGTATGATTCAAGGCTACCTCGAATCTTGGATTTGACAAATTCTGTTTTTGTATAACTCAGATAAATATACATACATAGTAAAAATAAATCTATCATTAAGAGAACAGAGTAACAAATTTAAAAAAGACAAGTTTTTGTTGTTTTCCCCCTTCCAGGAATATTATGCATTGATTGCGATATTTGAAATGTCATCTGTTTCATTCCATTTTGGACAGATATAGCAAATCATGACTACCTAAGAGAACAATTACTTATCTCTACTCTATTGTACACTGTTCTTCAGCATCTGGAGTGCCTGTGGTTTGGGTGGAATGTGTGTGTGTGTGTGCTCTCTTGCTCACTCTGTCTTGCTTTTTCCGTTTTTTAATGGCTTTATGGAGGTATAACACATTGCACATATTTAAAATACACAATTGATGGTGTTTTTTTAATACAGTTTTATTAAGATATATTCACATACCCTACAGTCATCCACAGTGTACAGTCAGCTGTTCACAGTACCATCATATGGCATTCATTCATCACCAAAATCAACTTTTGAACATTTTCCTTACTCCCAAAAAAGTAAAAATAAAGGTAAAAAGAATACCCAAAACGTTCCATCCCCCCATCCCACCCTATTTTTCATTTAGTTTTTGTTCCCATTTTTCTACTCATCTGTCCATACACTGGACAAAGGGAGTGTGAGCCACAGGGTTTTCACAATCACACAGTCACACCATATAAGCTACGTAGTTATGCAGTCATCTTCAAGAATCAAGGCTACTAGGTTGCAGTTCGACAGTTTTAGGTATTTCCTTCTAGCCATTCCAGTACACTAAAAATGAAAAGGGATATCTATATAGCACATAAGAATGTGCTCCAGTGACCTCTCAACTCCATTTGAAATCTCTCAGCCACTGAAACTTTACTTTGTTTCATTTCACTTCCCCATTTTGGTCAAGAAGATTTTCTCAATCCCGCAATGCCATTCCTGGCTCCTCCCCAGGAGTCATGTCCCACATTGCCAGGGAGATTTATACCCCTGGGAGCCAAGTCCCATGTAGCAGGGAGGGCACCTGCCACATGGGCTTAGAGAAAGGGGGTGGGGGGGCCACATGAAATCAACAGAGGTTTTCTGGGGGAGACTTAGGTACAATTATTGGTAGGCTCAGCCTCTCCTTTGCAGCAACAAGCTTCACAAGGGCATGCCCCAAGATCGAGGGCTCATCCTACCAAACTGTCAATCCTCAGTGTTTGTGAGAACACCAGTAATAACCCAGGAGGAGAAGTCCAACATTTCCGCATTCTTCCCCAGTTCCCTAGGGGTCCCTGCAAATATATCCTCGTTCTCTGCCCATATTACTTTGGGTGCTATCAGAATTTCACACTGAACTGTACAAACCTAACAGATCTCATTTCCTATTCAAAGTTCCATGTAATTATGGTGTTTGAATAAACTGTCCTGGTTTGCTAATGCTGCAGAATGCAAAACACCAGAGATGGGTTGGCTTTTATAAAAAGGGGGTTTATTTCGCTACACAGTTGCAGTCTTAAGGCCACAAAGCATCCAAGGTAACACCTCAGCAATCGGGTACCTTCACCGGAGAATAGCCAATGGCATCTGGAAAACCTCTGTTAGCTAGGAAGGCAGCTGGCGTCTGCTCCAAAGCTCCGGCCTCAAAACGGCTTTCTCCCAGGACGTTCCTCTCTAGCAAGCTTGCTCCTCTTCAAAACATCACTCTCAGCTGCACTCCCTCAGTTCCCTCTCTCTGAGTCAGCTCATTTATATAGCTCCACTGATCAAGGCCCACCCCGAATGGGCAGGGCCACGCCTCCATGGGAACATCTCATTGAAATCATCACCCACAGCTGGGTGGGGCACACTCCAAGCAAATCCAACCATCAGCAAAACGTCTGCCCCACACAAGACCACAAAGATAATGGCATTTGGGGTACACAATACACTCAAACCGGCACACTGACCATACAAGTTAAATTAGTATGCTGCAGAAAATATAGATCCTGCATCAAATAAACATCTCCTCCTTTGGTCTCACACAGAAGTTGAAGTTTTAAAACATAGTCAGTATTGTCCTTTACCCTTTGGCCTGACTAGATCTGCTTCATTCATATCTCTAACTGAAGTATGAACTCTTTTTCAGCTTTTTTAACAGTTGCGGTATGAGGTAATACTGACATTCATAGCTGCCAAGCTCTAGCTCTTGAGTTTCGGGTATCACAGAAATACCCAAAATTCCAGAGACCAACCAGTTTATACCCAAAGAGCTCAGCATCTCAGAATTTAGAGATAACCATTACAACTCAGGAATAGATGTGACTGCTGTTAAGAGCTTACAGTATAGGGACCATGGCAATAAGCATTCCCATGATAACCTGTGCTCTAAGAGTCAAGTCTCAGAGTTTACACATTATAGTTAGTCCATATCAGTGAGGCATTATAATGTTTATCTTCCTGTTTATGGTGTACTTCACTCAAAATGCTGTCTTCAAGTTCCATTCATCTAGTTACCTGTCTCACAGCTTCATTCCTTCTTGCTCAATATTCTGTTGTATGTATACACCACAGTTCACCATTCCATTCATCCATCAATGTACTCCTTGGCCACCTCCATCCATTGGAAATCGTGAATACTGCCACCATAAACATCACTGTGCAAATGTGCCTATCTGGAGGACAGTGTGGTTATTCCCAAGAAGCTAAGTATATGGGTGCCATAAGGTCCTGCAACCTCATTATGGGATATATAGTTGGAAGATCTGAAAGTAGGGACACGAATGGGCAATTAATGAGTTTTAACATATGTGTACACCCCTGAAACAATCAGCACTATCAAGATAATGAACATATCTATCACACTAGAAGTTTTCTCATGCCCTTTTGTAATTCCTTCCTTTAGTCCCTCCCCACAACTGTCTTCCATCCCCAGGCAATTACTGATGTGCCTCCTTTGATGATAGGTTTGTTTCCTTTTTTCCTAGGATTTTAATAAATGGAATCACAGTATTACCCCCCTCCCCCCCTTTTTTTTGGACTGGCATCTTAGCATATTTTTTTTGAGATTTATCCATATTGTTATATATATCAATAGTTCATTCCTTTTAACTGCTGAGAAGTAGGCCATTATCAATATATGGGGGGGTTGTATATTCAGTCACCTATTGATAAGACATTTTGAATGTACTTTTTTTTTTTAATTCAATCTTATTGAGGTATATTCACATACCATACAATCATCCAAAGTGTACAATTAAATGTTCACAGTACTATCATATAGTTGTGCATTCATCACGCCAGTCTATTTTCGAATATTTTCCTGTACCAGAAAAAGTGGAAATGAGAATAAAAAATAAAAATGAAGAACACCCAAAACACCCCCTGCACCCTATTTTTTCATTTAGTTTTATGTCCCCATTTTTCTACTCATTCATCCATACACTGGACAAGGGGAGTGTGATCCATAAGGCTTTCACAATCACACTGTCACCTCTTATAAGCTACATTGCTATACAGTCATCTTCAAGAGTCAAGTCTACTGGGTTGCAGTTTGATAGTTTCAGTATTTACTTCTAGCTATTCCAATGCATTAAAACCTAAAAAGGGCCGTCTATAGGGTTATCTGTGTCTATAAAAAAGGGTTATATATATAATTTAAAATAAATTATAACTTGGAAATTTTTAGTTTCTTTGTTTGGCCATCTATTTCCCAGGGACTTAGATGCTAAGAAAGATGAACAAGGGAGCTACATGAAAAGGTAGTTTGAGTCCCCTAAATTGACTTTCAGTGATCTGTTTCACACTCTTTTGTCTTTGGTAGGCTTTGGCGTAAGGATGCTGAGTACTGCCAACATGAAAAGCAGTCAGTACATTCCAATGCATAGCAAACAGATACGTGGACTGGCTTTTAGCAGTCGTTCCAAAGGCTTGCTGCTCTCTGCTTCCCTGGACAACACTATTAAACTAACCAGGTGAGGGCTTTGGGAAGGACGGTGGGACCAGGCTGCATGGTATTGAGCAGTGTTAGGATCTGTCAGTCTGATGGTCTTAGCTGGTTTTTTTTGGTCTGAGGTATTCTCTTCTGAGATTCAGATCTGTTCAGTTTAAAATGTATTGCATCCTCTTAAAAGTGAACACAGCAGGTTACAAAACAGTATGTATAAGGTTCCATTTCTTGCAGTACATATATTCCAAAATAGGACTTGAACTGTACAGAAGAGGATAACACCACAGGGGTGGTACCATAACAATCTGGAGGGAGCCTTGGTACCTGACACCCTGGAACCACCATGTCAGCTGGGGATTGCTTATTCCTGGTCTGTTACCTGGATAATTCTGTTAACAAAAATGCTTACCAGGCACTCACTGTCCTTGGGTTTCACAAACCATTTGTCTCATAGCCTCAGTTTGTTACAGCCTTTTATCTTCCACATGCTCTGCAAGTACCGTGAACTAGTTCTGAGTGTGCACCATGCTTTATCTTTTAGGAAGTAGCTCTGATCAGATGTCTGATACTTGACTTCCTGTCTAATTTCTGCTACTAAATCTGGGGAAATCCTGATAGCACTATCAGGCCTGATGAGCCTTTTGACTTTTCAGGCATACTTCAGCTTAATTTTGGCCAACATCTCAATGTAACATTATCATTATGTTTTGTATGTATGTATGTTTTATTTTCAAAGCATTGTTTAAAAATAGGAAGAAAAAAGATTAGATACCAAATTGTTACTAGTAACTACCTCTAGGTGATTGATTTATATATTTTTTCCTTATATGTATTTTCCAAATTTCAACACTGAATTTTGATTACCCACGTAGTAGGTAACTGTGGAGAAGGTAATAGAGGTCGGTTGGGGAATGCACTGTGTATATACCCCTTACCTTATCCTTTTACTTCCAGACAGCTCAAGAAGAAAATCAGTGGCCCTCAAAATGCAAATATTTTGAAATTAAAGGAGTTATCTGGGAATCCAAGTAGTATGCCTCGGAAGGGGGGAGGGGGAGACACTGTTCTTAGTAAGGATTGTTGATTATTTAAACAGTAGTCTTTTCATCTTTATCGTATAGATATTTTCTTACTACAGAGTTATAAAAGTCTCTTATAACTCCACAGCCTGGAAACAAATACTGTGGTCCATACTTATAATGCTGGACGCCCTGTGTGGAGCTGCTGCTGGTGTCTTGATGAAAGTAATTACTTCTATGCTGGACTAGTCAATGGGTCGATTCTGGTGCATGACCTGCGAAACACAAGCTGTCATATCCAGGAGTTAGTACCTCAGAAAGCCAGGTAGGGAGCCACTGATTTTTTCCTGTGGGTAGCAGTTTTCTCTTGGACTTGTTACTATATTTGTCCTCTGTGCAGAGTCTTCCATGATTGGTCAGAAATGCTCACAGAGGGGCAGTGCTCTGAGATTGGCAGACCTAGTCACACTTCAGAATCAATAGATTCTTAGAGCTTGTGTTTATGATATTTCACTTGGTGGAAAGCTCTGCTACTAAGTACAGCCAAGCTCATAGAGTCACTCATCACCCAGTATGGCAAAATGGAGTCAGTTCTGTGTTTAAAACCCAGCTCTACTATTTTTATAAACTCTGTGTCCTTAGTCATGTTTCTTGGCTTTTTGTGAGCCTCATCTAGAAAATGCAGTTAACAGAACCACATGCATGGACTTGCTTTAATAGCCACATGTCTAGCACACAGTATGAAATCAGTAAAGGGTAGACCAATAAAAGTTGTTTCCAAAACTTCTCTAATCCAGAGCTTAACTAGCTTGGTCTGAGGATACCATATTACTCCCAATCCCATTGTGGGGTTGGGAGGTTTGTAAAGGATGGGTGCAACCAGCACCACTGTGGCTCCTCAGAATGTGTTGAGTACCATTTGGGCATAATACTTTCCTCAGGACTTAAAGTTCTCAAAAGGTGAGTGGGGTCTGTGACGTGGGCCAAAATGATAAGGAACTTTGGAGAGAATTTTCCATTTCCAATGTGGATATGTATTTTAAAAAAGATATAATTATAGTAATAATTATTTACTGAAACCTAGGCTTAACACTTTAGGGTTTTCTTATGTCTATTAAATTTCCTACTCTTACTTTTTCATTGCTTTTAGCGTGATGAAAATTGGATGCAGAATATTGTGCCTATGCCCTTGTGTTTCTACAGAGAGGGTTGGTAGTTTTGTCAGATGCAGAGGGTAGTGACCCTCAGAAAGATTTTAACCTCTTCTGTAGAGGTAGGAGAATACTCAAGAGCTTTGGGTGGTGGGTAATGGGTTCTGGAGCAGTCCAAGTATCAAAATGTTAGGCATGGTTCTCTCTCTTTCCCCTTAGGTGCCCACTGGTATCCCTTTCGTACATTCCCAGAGCAGCCTCTGCTGCATTTCCATATGGTGGGGTGCTGGCTGGAACCTTGGAAAATGCTTCCTTCTGGGAATTGAAAATGGGCTTTTCTCATTGGCCTCATATGCTTCCCTTGGAGCCAGGGGGCTGCACAGACTTTCAGACGGAGAGCAGCACCCGGCACTGTCTTGTGACTTACAGGCCTGGTAAGTGTCAGGGTGTCCTAGCGGGGCTTCTTGTGGCTTGTTTTGGAGCAGATTGGCAGATGGGAGGGAAGGAGAGCTTCTGATGGCACTGTAAGTCCTTCAGTAAGCCCTCTGGTTATGTTGTAGCTCTTGCTACTTCTAATGAGAGTAGTGACTCCGAATTCCTATATGAGCCTGCTTCTCGGGTTCTCACCTGTGTGAACTGAGATAAATCTTGCTAGATCCTCTCTGGAAACGAATTAACCAGTTTAGGAGCCCCTACAGTTTAAAACAATGAATGGAATCAGGAGACCAAAGTTGCATGGCTCTCAAACCAGATTTGTGTCTTCTACCTTCCCTTCACATCATCTTAAAGAAAGGCTGAGATGCAGGCAGCCCAGTAGGGCTCAGGGTAGGGTGTTAGTTGCTTCTACATATTTGGGGCCAACAAAGGTAAATAGAGAGGAGATGGGCAGCCATTGCCCATGTGTGGGCCTACCCAGCTGTACTTCACTGCCTCCAGAACCAAGCTGGTACTCCTTACAGCTGACCATGCTTAAACTCATGGGTTCTCTTTAGCCCGAAAGGCATGTATTTAAATTTCTAATGAACTATGCTGATGGTCTGGCAAATGTTTGGTCAAAGATAGTCATTAAATTGCCCATACTTCTGCTTGTGGATAAATCTTCAAGTTTTGTTAGAGCCGGGAAGCTGTCTCAGCAGACACTTGTGACCCTACTGGTTCTTAGTCATCCCACAGTCCTCTAGCTACAAGGCTATGATTGCTGTGACTTGTGTGGAATGCTTGGGGTGGAGTCCCATTTTGTCCTCCAGCTTTTGTTTACCTCCCACCAAAACCTGAGGTATATGTTTCTGCTTCTGTGAGAGCATGCTTATACTTTATAAAAATGTGCGATTTATTACTGGGGGAAGAAAAAACTCTTTTAGTCAGAAGAAGTCTTAAGAGAGATAAATCCCCCAAGCAGAGACCTGGCAGAATAGTTATTTTACTAAAAAGGTAGCTCATTCTCAGAATTGTTTTCCTCACAGGCAAAACCTATTGTAGATGACTTGCTTATCCTAGCCTAGGGCTTCTGAATTTCATTTGTGTTGTGTTATTTCATTCTTGTTAGTATATTTGCTTTGTAGCTATTCTTGATGGTTTAATTATAGTGTGGCTTTTGCACCCAACTAGGTTGTAAGAGTATGAGGTTAATTTCTTTTGTATCATTCCCATGGGGCAACCCCTGTTTTCTCTGTCCCATAGATAAAAACCACAACACTTTACGAAGTGTGCTGATGGAGATGTCCTACAAACTGGATGGTGCTGGAGAGCCAGTCTGTTACTGCCGTCCTGTACAAACATTCCTTGGGGGACCCACTTGCAAACTACTGACCAAAAGTGCCATTTTCCAAAGCCCAGAGAATGATGGCAATATCCTGGTGTGTGCTGGGGATGAAGCATCAAATTCTGCCTTGGTGAGCCTGTTATTTTTTTAATTCATATAAAAATAGTTCTGTGTAGAATGTTGGTAGGGGAAAACTTGAACACTTTTATGCAGAAGTTTGTAAGGAAAAAAGTCAAAATTCTGTTGCTGTGTAATCCCACTTGCCTGCATATGTGTGGTGGTGTGGTTTATTTTTTACACAAGTCATACTTTATATATGGCTCTATAATTGCTTTTTTCCCCATTTAAGATGTCTTGGGCATCTTTCCATTTTAGTATCTATATTCACCTCATTCTTTTTAAGTGAGCCATAATGTTCCATGGGCCACTTTCTTTTTTTCTTTAAAAAAAAAAAAAAGAAAGTACTTTTGAAACCCATATAAAATAATTGGTTTAGACATCAGCTTCATCGATTCAGGATGAAAATAACAGATGAAAGGTTAGTGGGGAATTTTGCAGTGGAGGAATTAGCCTTTTACCTCCTGAACCCGTTGATCAATCTTAGCCTCACTGTAAGTAGGTAACCAGAGATGGTAAGCCTTTTTCATGTAATGCAATATGAAGCACACAGCGCCTCCTGTGAGAGGTCTTTGAACCTGAATCTAATCAGGTCTTAAAGCAACTCTTTCCAACAGTTGTAGTAACCACATGAGCACTTGTAATGTTAGTGTAACTGAAGAAGTTATTTTTTATTTTTATATAATATGAATAGCCACATTTGGCTAGTGTCCATGATACTGAACAGCACCTCTCTATAGTCTGGTGCTAACTTTCATTTACTGGAATTGCAGGGGATACAGGAATAAGTTAAATGACAGCACAGAAAGCAAAATCCAGAAAGTGGGAGTTCTGTGGTTCAACTTACCAAGCTTTCACAACAAGTCATTGACAGAAGAACAAAAATGGGGGGTGTCGGTTCTGCTCTGGATTAAAAGAGACTTACTGAGATTTATAACCACCAAATATAATGTGGGACATGCTTAGATCCTGATTTGAACAAAACAAATGTAAAAGGAGACTATCAGAAAAGTTTGATTATGTACTATGGAATTATTGTTCATTTTGTTGGGCATGATGACATTGAGGTATAAGAAAATGTCTTTTTTTTAGTGGTGCATACTTAACTATGTAGGAGTCAGCAAAGAAAAAAATAGGATAGATGAAGCATATGTGGTAAAAGCTTAATTGTTGAATCTGGGTGATAAGTAAATGCTGGTTCATTGTTCTATTCTGTCTACTTTTGAGACATTTTTCATAGTAAAACATTTTTAAAAAAGGGAGAAAAGCACCATTGAGAAGGTAGGTGCCATGAGGACAGGAACAGGGCTTCATCTCATTGACGCTTCTGTTCTCGGCACCTAAGAGAGTACCTAGCACGTAGGTTGAAGGAATGAATGGTAGGTTTGGTTTTCACATCCATTTACAGGTAGTCTACTCACTGGTTTCAGCACGTGAGGCCACATACGAACTATGTCAGGTGCACAGACTACCTTGTGAAAGTTAGGGCCAGCCTACTTTGCTCCCCAGGCAGTGCTCTCTGTGCAACTCAGTCAGAGTTGTCTAATGATAAAGCAAGTCTTGCAGTTTAATTGAATGACCCCTAACCTTTATCTCTGCTTGTCGTTTTTAGCTATGGGATGCTGGGAGTGGCTCCTTGCTGCAGAAACTGCAGACCAATCAGCCTGTCTTGGACATCTGCCCATTTGAGGTGAACCATCACAGCTACTTGGCTACCTTAACAGAAAAGATGGTCCATATCCATAGGTGGGAGTGACCATCATCTTGAAGCCTATCAGACATGCTGCTGGTTAAGTTAAACATTTTGCTGGCACTAGCAGCTCTGGGCAAGATCCCTCCTTATCATCTGTGGCCTAGAACTTTTGGGATCATGGTTCATTTGGATGAGTATGATTCTGTGACTCTGGGTCCCTCAGACACTACATATTGTGTCTGCTGTGTCAATCAAGAGAAAGAGTGACTTATTCCATCCAAGTCATTTCTTAGGTTAAAAGCTTCCCTGGATCTTGTTGGTTTGTGGTATCATTTCTCTGCTGGACCTTAGAGTTTCCTTCCAGCCATCATTTAGCGTAGGAGTATGTACCAAGCATTTTCTGGGAAATGTGACACCTCAACTGAGTGGTCTTATCACTTGGGCCATTTTACTTGGAAATTCTGAGTCTCAAAGGACTAACATCTTCTTGCTGCTCCTTGGTGGATGAAGATACTTCAGTTGAACACAGAGGGTACTTGAGTAGGGTTTGATTTATTTCTGATCTTGAATGCTGAAAACTTTTTATTACCTTGTTCTCTCATCCCCACAGAAGTGTATGGTAGAGCACATCTGGTGTGCTTTGTGGCATCAACATTATGTCCCTGATGTGCAGTGCTGGGATATTGGCAAGTCCATGGCTGGAGGGGCCTCATGAGCCATAAACCCTATCCTAATACTGAGTGCATTAAGTTCAACACATTTTGAGAGCTAAGGAAAGAAACAAGTTGTTTGAGCAGTGGGGAAGATTCATTTTTTCTATATAGCTTAGAATCTCAGGATTGGTTTTATTTAAGTCATGCTTTGAAGACCATTTCTTTTCTTTCCCACTAGGAAAAGGTGAGTGATATATCAAAGCTATTACTTGAGTCATCATGCGTCTTCTGCCCCAGTAACAGAGATACGGGGAAAGGGACCGAGAGATGACTTCAAAAGTGAAGCTGCCTAGACTGCTGTTGAGAACAGGACAAGGGTTTGTCTCTTCCTTTTGGAGAGAGTTCATATCTGAATAAAGCCCAAGTCCCTGGGAGTGAGGGGCTGTTCTTGAGAGTGTTCATAATTCCCAGATAAAGCCTTCCCCATGGGAAACTGATGTTTGCTTCCAAGTTTCTCTCATTTGCCTCCTTTCTTAACCTTTTCTAAAAGTGTTTCAAGTAAAGTGGTTGTTCTCAGGAAGATAGTAGCAGTTGGAGAACTTTCTGGACAATGGAGAGATGTTTGTCAGCCTCCATTCTAACCCTGGATTGTCCAATATTGAGGGCTGTGCTTTTCTCCAATAAAGGGCTCAGTTTGTATTTGTTTCCTTTTGGTGGTAGAGATTGACTGCCTAAGGCATGCATCAAAACATGCCTCGAGGTGTGGGCAGATTAATTTTCTGTCCCTGGGAAATGATGGCTGAACAATGTGATTTTAATTGTTAAAGAGATGTTATCTTTGTTTTTCTTACATAACAGTTCTGACCTGTCGATTCGTGAGCTGTTTCCAGGATGTTTCTCACCAGCAAGAGATTTTGGGGTCAATTTCCCCAGAGTTGCAAGTTCTAGTAGTACCTTTTAGTGGGCTTTTGTGTTGGACTAGCCTCCTTGAATTGCTCTCCTCCCCTTGCACATTTGAGGACATCTTTCAAAAACCTAGCTTCTGACCCTGGGGAAAAGCCCCCTTTTCTAAGAAGACATCTTTCTGATATGTTGATGATTCAGATTGATTGCCCAGGCCTGGAACTGGTGACAGAACACAATCTGAATTAAAAAGCACAACTCTTCTAACTTCAGCAGACTGTCACAGAGAGAATACAGGTGGTCAGGCTTGACTGCCTTTGTTTTAAGCTGGAATACAGTTAGGATTTGACTTTCCTGTCCCCTTGGCAGCCCCATGAGTGTGGAGCCAGAGTAGATTGCTGTGAAGTGCACTGAAATTACTGGTTATTAATTCCACTAAGTGTAGGAACCAAGGAATATATTACCAGGGAATTTGGTTGACTCCCGTCTTGCCAATCCTTGCATTCCTACAATAAATTGGATGTTTTAGAATCAAATTCATGTGACCATAATGTAACTGATTTCTCCAAGGAACCTTTCTCCTTGCAGATGAGGCTTGCATCTGTAACCCCAGATGCACCTCTGCACCTCTGCACCATCAGGTTCTCTGCTTCACCATATTTCCTCATTCCTATCTTTTAAGGTTATTTTCCATATATTTGGAGTTACGTAAACTCATATATCTTGGCAGTGTGTATATCCTTGTACCTGCTTTGAAAAGAGGACAGTGAGTTCTATGTTTTAATGTTAATATGAAAATAAAGAATTTGCCATGTGTAAGAGCTCCTGGTGTCTTGTCTATTTGACCACCAGAGTCAGGAATGTATCTACCTCTTGGAAAGGGGGTAAAATCCCAGCCCAGTAGATTTCTCCATTTCATGCAGTACTGTGTCTGAGCTATACAGAATGGCCCCTAGATCTGAAATAAATATTGTATTTAAACTGAAAGGAAGTTGAGGCATTAACCTCTGTGATGGTTAGGTTAATATGTCAACTTGGCCAGGTGATGGTGCCCAGGTGTCTGGTCAAGCAAGCACTGGCCTAACCGTTACTGCAAGAACATTTGTGTCTGGTTCATAAACCAGAAGCTGGTTTATTAAATCATCAGTCAATTGACTGCAGCTGTGACTGAGTACATCAATGAAGGGCATGTGTTCCACAGTGAGAGAAGGCAATCAGCTAGATTTAATCCAATCAGTTGAAGACTTTTAAGCGAGACAGATAGAGGACCTTCGCTTCTTTGGCTGACCAGTGAAGTGTTTCCTGAGTTCATCGGAGTTTCCAGTTTGCTGCCTGAGGAGTTCATTAGAGTTGCCAGTCTGCTGCCTGCCCTACGGAATTTGGACTTGTGCATACCCAGTTGCATGAGACACTTTTATAAATCTTACATTTGTAGATATCTCTTGTTAATTCTGTTTCCTTAGAGAACCCTAACTAATAACCTCCAAGTCTATTTTACTGTTGCTAATGGGAGGCTATGTGTTTGTCTTTATGAATCCCCCTATACTGGTCATTTGTCTATCCAGATCCAAAGATCTGGATCCTGCAGACTACATTTCCTGGACTTCCTTACCTGCTGGCTTCCATTTGGTTTCCTTGAAAGTGAGGCATTGGCAGAAGACTGAAAAATGGGAAGAAGAGAGAGGAAAGGAGTTTTTAAAAATTTATTCTCGTATTCTTTGGCAGCACTTCTAAGAGGGACAGTAGCATTGGGCTTATGTGGGCTCCTGGTTCCTGCTCCAGAAGCACAGTTTCAGCCATTTGCCTGTTTCTTTGTACCATTTGAGTTCGGAAATTTCTCTTGTCATATATCATTGTGTTCTAGGATTAGGTTGGAAATATTTTCAACTGAACAGCGAATGGAGTATACTAGATTCCAGGTGGACTGAATCCATAGGTATAAGCTTGCTGTTGTCATGGAGCTTTTGTGTGCGTGGAGAAAATGACAGAGAAAACTTCCTGGGGTCAAGTAAACTTCAAATTACTATGAGACGCAACATCAGTGTTTTCTCTTTCAGAGTACTTTTCCTCTTCTTTCCCCTCTCGGTGATTGGCTATAAGTAAAATTCTGAAAGTACATGTTTGTGTGTTATTGTCTTTTAATCAGTCAGCTTCTGTTTGGTAATAATCTTGGATGTTTCTTTATAGTTTACAAAGCCCCTTCCTTTATATTAATTCTTAAACAGTGTTTTACAGGACAAAAATCCTAATAAACAAATTAGGTGATATTTAATTAAATTTTACATTCTCTGGACTTCCCATTCCATACTTTGCACTACTGACACCTATGTAAAAGTTGGGAACCAGGGTGACAGCTTTTCATTCCTTTAATAGTTCTGTCTCCTGAACAGCCTAGGCTGATTCTTCACAAAATATTACTCTTGCATTTCGAATAAAAATAAAGCGGACAATCATGTACATTATTGTGACACTTTATACTTCTTCAAATACCCTGATTTGTCTTGGTTTCGGGGTACTGAGGCCGGGAACACCACTTTCCAGTGGAGAAAGAAGAGTCTATGACAACTGGCTAGAACCACCTAGTTCAGTGCCCATCACAAAGGACATTTGAAGAGGGGGAAAAAGTAGAGGAGTTGCTCTGGCTTGCTCAAGAAAGCAGGATGGAGGGATGGCTGGAGAAAGAGCCTGCCATTGAGATGTAATTTGAGGAGGAGTGCCATGAACCTTCACATGCCCCTATAGAGTGATACTAAATTTATCCAATTATGAACACCAAGTAAAAGAGCTCACTTAAAGGCCCAAACTAGAAATATAGTGCTGACTTTGCATAGAGGAAATGTTGCACATTGAGGGAGAAACAAAGAATGTTCAGGACATGACTTAACAGATACATGAATAGAAAAGACCTGGAGATTTTGCTACCTAAGCTAAACTCATGTGAGGTGTCAATAGTTGGATAGGCTATTGGTTAATAAAAGTTATAGGTGGGGGCTTGGCAGACCTCTTGTTCCTGGAAGAAAGGAGGGTATTTCTGCCCTGGATGAAGTTACATTGTGCCTTCGAAGTCTTTCCAACACTGAGGTCTAGATCATGCCCATAGATCCTACCTTTTATTCAGAATGCCACCATAAGGTTAAAGCAGGGCTTACAGAAGCTTTAAATCCCCAGGCTTGAGCTATGATGGGATATTAGGTGATAGAGCAGCGAAGTCCTTTCTCTACATGATACAGAAAACTGGTCATTAAATTAGCCAACAGTTACCTTAGGGAACAAATGGGGAGGAATGAAGCCTTAACACAAGAAAAAGTGATAAGGCTGGGGTACGATGAGTTGAGGCTTCACTGTGTGGGAGGAATCACTGCAGAATCTAGTCCAGTGTGGTTCTGACACCTATCTTGTACCCTAATGGAAGCTCAAGTTGGCCATTACTCCAGTTCCTCTTACAAAGATGATATCCTGTTGAGACGGAGAGAGTGACAGTACTTTGCATCTCCAGCCAGACAATATGCCCCTTCCTTAGCACACGAGTCACTTGATGCCCAAGTCAAGGAAAGAAAACAAATCCATTATCAGATGCTAACATTTGTTTCCCTGATTACGACTCCCAAAAGACATGAAATTCCTTTAGGTTAGGGACCATGGTCTGGGCTACTTGGCAAATTGTCATGAGGGAGGTAGGACATCCAAACCCCAGTTCTGATACTGTTGCCTACAGATTCTTACACTGGGTGAGTTATTCTCTCTCGGTCTTAGATTCTCAGTCACTGAGGTTTCTGTGAGACTCTGACAGACAAATTCAGGTTCATTAGCTGGATTATTTGGGGATGGCTAGAAGTAGGTTACCCTCATTTTCCATCCCTTAAGTAGTGTTACTAATAAGTCACTGATTCCTTCTGGCTCAGTAGTCTATAAAAAACTGGGTTTTTTTTTTTTTTTAATCTAAGAATTTTTGAAAATCAGAATAGTACATTTTAGATTTGACAGTAGCTGACATTTACTGAGGGATTAGTATGTGCCTAATGCTGTGCTACACTTTTGCATGAAAGGGACTCCCAGAACTTGCCCAGGTGTGGTGATCATGAAAATGATCTCCAGCTATGGGGAGCATAACTGACTGCTGTCCTAGCTGCAGAGCTCTAAAATCTATTACTGCATTCATGCTAAGGGTTGCCATCAGCCATTACTGAGCATGGCAGGGTACTTAGGCATTCTTGAGGACCCCCTGATGGCTTTGCCAAACTTTCTTAAAATTGAACTTCAGTCTAAGATGTTTCCACCTAACCTTCCTTCCTTCCCTCTCTCCTTTACACAGGGTTGGATCTCCATCATGCTTTCATGACTCTCCCAGCCTCCCTCAGCTCCCTCTCCATTTTCCCTACAGGTGATTCCCTAATATAAATCCTTTTTTTTTTTTTTTTTTGAAGTCTGTTTCTTGATAAACCAAGAAACAGGGTAATATAGGGATGGTTAGTACCCCAAAATAATAAATATAGTGTTTTAGTTTGCTAAAGCTACCAAAATGCAATATACCAGAAATGGGCTGGCTTGTAACAGTGGGGGTTAATTAGCTTTCAAGCTTACAGTTCTGAGGCCCTGAAAATGTCAAAATCAAGGGTTCATCAAGACGGTACCTGAACTCCTGTCAGATGGCAAGGCACATGGTGGCATCTGCTGGTCTCTTCCTTCTCTTCTGAACTTGGTTGCTTTTAGCATCTTGCTTCAGTGTCTTCCTCTCTGTTTCTTTCTCTGTGGCTTTCTCTCTCAGCTTCTGTGTTTTTCTCTATGTCTTCTGTCTTTCTCTGAATTTCATCCTCTTATAAAGGACTCCAGTAAGAGGATTAAAACCCACCCTGAATGAGGTGGGTCACTCTTGAGTTAAGATCCTATCAACACCCACAGAAACAGATTAACTTTTTGAGAACATAATTTTCTGGGGTCCATAAAGCCTCCAAACCATCAGCTCCACCCTCTGGACCGCAAAAAGACGCACTTTGCAATGAATGTATTGCAAAATACATTCATTCCATCACAATATCTTAAAAGGCTTAAATCATTTCAATAACAATACTAAGTGCAAAGTCTCATCAAAATCAGTTATAGGTGTGGTCTATCCTGGGGCACAATTCCCCTCCGGCTGTGGGCTGTGGACCTGTGAAACTTAGGACAAGTTATCTGCTTCTAATGTAGAAAGGAAGGACAGTCATAGAGTAAATATTCCCATTGCCTTAGGAAGAAATTGGAAGGAAAATTGGGGTCACAGTTCCCAAACAATTCCAAAATCCTGTAGGGCATACTTCATTAGATTTCAGGGTTTGAGAATCATCTATAAAATGATGCTTTGTCCTCTGGGCTTGATGGAGCAGCAGTCCCAACCTTTCCAAAGGCTTGCACAGTGGCCCTGCTCTTAGCTTCACCCTCATCAAACATAGGGGTGATAGCTGAACTCTAGGGTTTGCCCTCATGATTCCTTGGAGTGGCACCTAGACTCTGCTATCTCTGGTGCACAGGCTCAGCCCCCTCAGAACAGGGCCAGTTGCTGGCCAGTCTCTCTCCAATCCCTGGGGAATGTGCTCCACCCTCTCTGAGGACTGGGGCAGCAGCATTCTTTCTGAACAACAGGGCAGCCAAGCTCTCCACAATCCCCTAGGCATCTTAGAACCCTGAAGTGGTAACACTTCCTGAACAAGAGGGCAGAAAGCCTTCCGTCTGCAAGCTCCGGGGCATACTCACCCTTTCCACAAATATGGGTGGATCCATTCTTTTGGCCCAAGAATGTGTCTTCTCTTCAGGACTCAGCTTCCATGGTTCTGCCTTTGAAGTGATTTTTCCTTCAATCTGGATCAAGTATGGCTTACAGTGGGTCTACTGAATGTGTGGACACACCCAGTGATCATTTCCCCAGACCCCAAATATATAATCGGAAGTGATCTAGAACAACCTCACGTTGGGTACCTGGCCTGTCAAATAAGCTCTTATAGCAGAGAAGTCCAAATGTAAACCTTTGAAACTGCTCTCCACCCCCAGCCAAGATAATAAACTTAAAATATCATAGGAGACGAACAACCCAATTAAAAAATGGGCAAAAGACATGGACACTTTGATGAAGAGGAAATACAAATGGCTCAAAAACATGAAAAATTCTCAACTTCACTGGGTATTAGGGAAATGGGAATCAAAATCACAGTGAGATATCTCACACTACCAGAATGGCCGTTATCCAAAAAACAGAAAATTACAAGTGCTGGAGAGGATGTGGAGAAAGAGGCACACTTATTTACTCTTGATGGGAATGTAGAATGGTGCAAACCACTCTGGAAGACAGTGTGGTTGTTCCTCAGGAAGCTAAGTATAGATTTGCCATATGACCCAGCTATTCCATTACTAGGTATATACTCAGAAGAACTGAAAGTTAAGACACAAATGGACATTTGCAAACTGATGTTTATCATGGCATTATTCATGATAGCCAAGACATGGAAACAGCCCAAATGTCCGTCAATGGATTAATGGATAAACAAACTATGCTACATACACACAATGGAATATTACACAGCTGTAAGACAGAACAAAGACATGGAACATATAATAACGTGGATGAACCTTGAGGACATTATATTGAGCAAAGTTAGCCAGAAACAAAAGGACAAAAACTGTATAGTCTCGCTAATATGAACTAACATTAATGAGCAAACTTTGACAGTTAAAAGCTGATAACACAGGCTACCAGGAAGAAAGAGGGTAGAGATCAGGCATTTGATGTTCAGCAGGATTAACTGTATAGATCCAGAAATACATAGAATAATACTGTGTGATGGTAGCACAATATTGTAACTACAATGAACAAAGATGTCCGTGAGTAAAGCTGAAAGATGTGGGCTAGGGGCATGAATGAGGTAAAGATAGAAGATGAAGACTGGGACTGTTTAACTTAGCAAAAACTGGAGTGGTCAATGATTGTGACTAAATGTACAAATATAAAACTCCTCTTGCATGTGGGAGAACAAAATGAATGTCAACCATGCAGAGTGCTGGAAAGAGGATGGTAATGGGGAAAAAATATAATCAAAGCAAACTGGAGTCTATGGGCAACAGTAACATTGTAATATGCTTCCATTAAATGTAACAAAGGCAACATACCAAAGCTAAATGTGTATGAGAGGGGGATAAAAGGGAGGGATATGGGATTCTTGGTAGTGGTGGTGTTGTCTGATCCTACTGTTATATTGTATGATATTTTATTTTTTTATTATCTTTTTTATTCGTTTAAAAAAACTTTCTTTTCGTAGTAATCAATATGTTCAAGAGCTGACTGTAGTGATAAATGCACAACTGTATGATGATACCGTGAACACTTGATTGTACACTGTGGATAATTATATGATAAGTGAATATAGCCCTATAAAATTGCATGGAAAAATATAAACAGGGATAAAAGTGATGGAGAAAACATGGAGAGAGGGATGTACATATTTACTGTTGGTTAGGAGGCAGAATGGTGTAGCCTTTCTGGAGGACAGTGTGGTGGTTCCACAGGAAGCTAAGTATGTGGGGGGTGCCATAAGGTCCTGCAACCTCATTAGGGGGCATATACTTGGAGGATCTGAGAGCAGGGACATGAATGGACATTTGCACACTGGTGTTTATGGAGATAGTATGCATGATTTGCAATGGGTGGAGGTGGCCTAAGGGTACATTGACTGAGGATCAGAATGGCGAATTGTTGTGTGTGCATACAATGGAATATGGAGCAACTGCAAGAAGGAGTGAAGCTGTGAGATACACAATGAGGTGAATGGATCCTATAGACAGCATTTTGAGTGAAGTACGCCAGAAACAAAGGCAAATACTATAATACCTTACCAATATGGACTAACTACAATGTGTAAACTCAGAATTGAATCTTAGAGCACAGCTTACCAGGAGAATGCTTATTGTAATGGTCCCTAGATTGTAAGCTCTTAGCAGTCACATCTATTCCTGAATTGTGATGGCTATCTCCAGATTCTAAGATGCTGATCCCTTTTTGTATAACCTGATCGATCCCTGGAACTTTGGGTATCTGTGTGACACCTGAAACTCAGAACCAGAGCTTGGCAGTATGAAATGTCAGTATTAGTGCATACAGCAACTGTTAAAAAAAAGCTGAAAAAGAGTCCAGACTTCAATAGAGATATGAATGAAGCAGATGTGATTAGGACTAGAGCAAATCGGGCCAAAGGGTAGAAGATGATACTGACTGTGTTTTAAAACTTCAATTTCCATGTGAGACCAAGGGAAGAGATTATTTGGTGCAGGTTCTGTATTTCCTAAACAATTTAACTCGTACAGTTTGTTCAAATACCATAATTACATGGAACTTTTAATAGGAAGTGAGACCTGGTAGGTTTGCATAGTTTAATGTGAAATAGTGACACATCCCAAAGTAATTTGGGCAGAGAATAAAAATACATATGCAGGGCCCCCTGAGGAGCTGGGGGAAGATGTGGATGTATTGGGCTTCCTCACCTGGATTGTTGCTGATGTTCTCATAAATATCAAGGACTGGCAGTTTGATGTGCCAAGCCCTCTATTTCGGGACTTGCCCTCATGAAGCTCGTTACTGCAAAGGTGAGGCTAAACCTGCTTATAATTGTGCCTAAGAGTCTCCCCCTGAGTACCTCTTTGTTGCTCAGATGCAGCCCTCTCTCTCTAGTTAAGCCAACTCTGCAGGTGAACTCACTGCCCTCCCCCCTATGTGGGAGCTGACTCCCAGGGGTGTAGATCTCCCTGGCAACACAGAATATGACTCCTGGGGATGAATCTGGACCCTGTATCATGGGATTGAGAACATCTTCTTGACCAAAAGGGGGATGCAAAATGAAACAAAATTTCAGTGGCTGAGAGATTCCAAATGGAGTCGAGAGGTCACTCTGGTGGGAATTCTTATGCACTATATAGATAACCCTTTTTAGGTTTTGATGCATTGGAATAACTAGAAGTAAATACTGAAACTATCAAACTGCAACCCAGTAGCCTTGACTCTTGAAGACAATTGTATAGCAATGTAGCTTACAAGGGGTGACAGTGTGATTGTGAAAGCCTTGTGGATCACACTCCCTTTATCCGGTGTATGGATGGATGAGTAGAAAAATGGGGACAAAAAACTAAATGAAAAATAGGGTGGGGGGGGGTGATTTGGGTGTCCTTTTTTACTTTGATTTTTTATTCTTATTTTCACATTTTCTGGTATAAGGAAAATGTTCAAAAAACAGTTTGGGGTGATGGATGCACAACTATATGATGGTACTGTGAGCAACTGTACACTTTGGATGATTGTATGGTATGTGAATATATCTCAATAAAATTGAATTTAAAAAAACATCATAGGTTTATTTTAAAGCAAAGGATAAAACTGAACATGAGTTTGCTGTCTTTAGAACAATTTGTGAAGATATGATGTGAAGGCAGTTTCCATTGTCCTGTTGAGTTATGTTAAATATTATTGTACAGAGCTATTATTAATGCCTTTTTTTTAACCTTAAAAATTGCCCAAAATATTGACACTAAACTAAGTGCATCAAACAACAAAATTTGGTATATTAAACTTTTGTTCTTTGTGCATCTGTAATTTAATTTTCTTTTTAAATATAAAATTTTGCCTTTGGTACAACTAAATTAAAACACTGCTAATATGTTGTATATACACAAAAGAATATGCTTTGTTGGAGGAAAAATTTCCTTTCTTGGAAATTTAGCTACTAATGTGGTTGTAGTCTTTTTTGGTTCTTAAAGTTTTTTGTTTTTGTGTTTTTAAACAAACAAATTTTAAGGTTGCAACTTAAAATTTCCTTTGCATCAAGATGTATCCAAAACAGTGATGCAGTGCATCACAAAACAAAAGTTTGTATTTAATGAGGAGGTGCTTTACACTGTACTTTTTGGTGTTTTTTGGAAAAGTTACATTTAGATCTATTCTGAAGCTGTTCACTTTTGAAAAATAAAATGTTACAGGTTTCACATGATTTATTCTTAAAAAAAAAAAAATCATAGGAGAGGGAGGGGGACAGATGGTAGAGATTAGTACCACTATTAATGCAGGTGTGGCTCTGAAACACAGAGGAGAATGTGGTCTTCCCACTTTGTATGGGAAGAGAAGTGGTCTGAGGTAAGAATATACATTCATTCCTGGGCAGAGTCCAATGGCCTGTTCTGGGTAGAAGCCTATGGACACATATGGGAGTGGTCACCAAGTGGGAAGATTTTATCACTTGATAAGGCCTACCACAGAGACTTCACCATGGAAGAGGCACTGAACAACCAAGTAAGCAAAATGACTCAGTTGACATTAGCCAGCCTTCAGCCACCCCAGGCTTGATATGATGGGCACATGAAAGGATTGGCCGTGGTAGCAGAGATGGAGGCTACATGTGGGCCCACAAGTATGGACTTTACCAGTGCCGATCTAGCTACTGCTGCCTCTGAACATCCAACAAGGCAGCAACAGAGACCAACCCTCAGCTTCAGATATGGCACTATTCCTGGAGATCAAGTGGCCACTTGATGGCAAATCAGCTCTATTGGGCCCCTTCCATTTGGAAAGGCCAGCACTTCATCCTCACAGAGATAGATACCCACTCTGGACATGAATTTACCTTTCTTTCTCTCAGAGCCTCAGCCAGCAGAATGCTTGATCCAAGGTACAGATTGCCACACAGCATAGCATGTGACCCAGGGGACCTGCTTTACCTTGAAAGGGTGCAGAAAAAGACTCATGACCATGGGATCTATCAATTGGTCAAATTGTATACCGCACCACCATCCAGAATCAGCCAGCTCTTAGAATGCTGGTTAATGACCTAAAGGCACAGCTGAATCACTAGCTCAGAAGCCACACTGAACAGATGGGGTGTCATTCTTTAGGATGCAATGTTAAATTAGAGCCCTCTATATGGTTCTGTGTCCCCAGTAGGAAGAATATATGGGTCTAGAAACCAATGTCAGGAAACAGGAGTGGTTCCACTTACCATCACTCCCAGTGACCCACAAGGTAATTTTGAGCTTCCTGTCCCAGCAACTCTGGGCTCTTCAGGGTTGGAGGTTCAGATTCCTACAGAGTTGTACACTTTACCAGGGGACGCAGCAAGGGTCCCAAGTTAAGGCTGCTGCCAGGGCACTTTGGACTCCTTGTGCCCAGGGACCAGCCTGCAAGAAAAGGAAACATCATAGCTGGGAGTGGTAATTAACCCCAATCAACAAGAGGAGGTAGGGCTGTTTTTACATAATGAGAACAGAGAGAATGCCCAGGTGACCCATTTGTGTGCCTCCTGCCTGGTGCTGCTTTGCCCCACTGTAACTGTGAACAGACAAGGGCAACAACACCCCACTGAGAAGGGTGTGATGACCAAGAGTTAAGACATCCCCCCAGGAATAAAGGTTTGGGCTCCATCACCAGGTAAGCCACCAAGACTTGCTGAGGTGCTGAGGATGAAGGAAACTCAGAATGGATAGTAGAGTCCTGAGGTCAGCTGAATGTTGACACTGTCATTCATCCCACTAACCTCTCTCTTCTGAGTCTACTCTGAAAGAGAGGCCCAGGGAAACTGTGGGTGGCTGCTCACCAAACTTGTATAGAAAAATAAATATCTGGAACACAGGGTTGGAATATAGTGGCCATGAACATATGCTCCAAATCTCCAACTGCAGGGAGTATAGTCGACCAGTGTTCCCAGCTGCTGTGCTCTGAAATCCATCTCTGCATTCACTCTGCGACTTCTTCCCAAGAGCTGTTCTCTCCAGTGACTGCCTGTGGTGGAGATGCTAAGGTAGATCCAGTCCTTGGATTCCTTGGACAGGTGCCAGCTCGGGGACTCCCTTACAGACTTGAGGAAATTTCCTAGTATTGAGATTCAGTCCAAGATGCTTCTCCCCACACTTTCTTCCTTCCCATAGGAAGGACCTGCATCACAGTCTGATGGCTGTCTCAGCCCTCCGGTCACTCTCCCCACTCTCGCTTCAGGCGTTAATCCTAATACGTGTCTTGAATGTCTGATCCTGTGTTGGAGACTGCTTCTCAGAGAACCCAGACTAATCTACCAGGGTAACACAGCATGCAAATGGTGGAGTAGGTAATGGAACTCAGGCATTCTCAGCTGGTTCTCCTAACCACAATGCTCTCTTCAGAGCAGGCAGCACCTAGGAGATGTTCAGAAAATAACTGCTGAATGAATGAATGTGCAAATGATCTATTGATAAGGGATTAATTTTACCAGGGGAAATTTCAGACAGGTTGAGACTTTTGAGAAGGGCATTAGAGGATAAGAAGACATTTCAGAGTGTCAATGTTAAAACTTCATGAGTCAATGTTACTTCTATTTGATTTTAAATCCTTGGATATGGCAAAGGATAGGGAATTACAAGAGGAAAGGGACATGCAGTCACACACTAGAGCAATAGTTGCCAAAGACCAGCAGGGACCAATGCCGGACCCCAGCAACATGTTGGGAAAAGCATATTCCTGGGCACCCTAATCAGAAATTTTTGAAAATTGCTCCAGATGACTCAGGCTGCACAGTCACATTTGGGAAAGTATTCCTGCACTTGATTGCTGCAGAGCCCTCAGGTGGGAAGGATGGTAGGAAGTGAGGAAAAATACTCTGCCCAGTCACCTCTTTTCACTTCGCTTGCCCAAACAGTGGGTGAGGGGGCAACTAAAGGGCTTCAGGGAAAGATGAACCTTTCAGCCACTGCCACAACGGGAAGTGACAGCTTGATCAATTCAGTGTGTCTTCATCAATTCCCTTCTGTGCGCCCAACATCATGCTGAGCCCTGGGAGGGAATGAATAATTGAAAGTCCTCCTTTTGCTAGTCCTTGCTGGGGGATTATATCATGCCCCTGCTGAAAACCCTCTAACAGGCCTCTCATTGCATTTAGGGTTAAGTAAACTTAACCTAATGGAATTGTTTTCTATTTATCTCATCTGGTCTTCGTTACTTTATTTCCCCCTTTTTTGCCTTTTGGATTAATCGAGTGCTTTTTATTCCAGTTTTTTCTCTTAGCATTACATTCTTACATTCATGTATTATTCTTTTTATGTTATTATTATGTACTATTCTTTTAGTGTTTAGTGTGGACCTTAGATCCTAGATATTACAGTATGGTTTCTTGATTACACACTATGGGAGTCATTTATTTCACTCTGACATATGATATAATTATTGTTATTTAAATTATTGATTAAAAGTTATTGTTAATTATTGTTGTTGAAGTTATGTTGTTTAAAATAATATTAAATTGTCCACATATTTATCCTTTGTAGTGCTCTTTATTCCTTCCTGTGATCCCATGCTTTTATCCGAAATCAGTTTCCTTCAGCCTGAAATAGTGCAAGTTTGCTAGCAGTGCACTATTTCAGCTTTTGTTTGGCTGGAAAAGTCTTTATTCCATCTTTCCTTTATAATGGCTTAATTGTATTAAAATTTTCTTTTTGATGTAAAATTCACATGCCATAAAATTCACCACTTTAACCTTTTTGAAGTGTACAATTCAATGGTTTTCAGTGTATTTACAATGTTGTGCACCCATCACCTCTATCTAATTCCAGAATATTTCTATCAGCTCAAAAAAGAAATCTCATACTGCCCAATTCTCCCTTCCCACCCCCTGGCAACCACTTTCTGTCTCTATGGATTTGCCTATTTGGACATTTCATATAAATGAAATCCTACATGTGGCCTTTTCTCATTTAACATGTTTTCAAGGTTCATCCACGTTGTGGTATGTATCACTGCTTCATTCCTTTTTATGGCTGAGTAATATTTCATCATTATGAATATATCACATTTTATTTATTCATGAATCAGTTGGTGGACATTTGGGTTGTTTCTACCTTTTGGCTGTTAAGAATAATGCTGCTATGGACATTTGGTGACAAGTTTTTGTGTGAACATTTGTTTTCAGTTCTCTTAGGTATATACCTGGGAGTTGAATTGTTGGGTCATGTGGTAACTCTGTGGTTAACTTTTAGAGGAACTGTCAAGTTGTTTTCCACAACAGCTGCACCATTTTACATCCTCCCCTACAGTGTGTGAGTATTCCAATTTCTCCACATCCTCAAACACATATTTTCCATTTTCATTTAAAAAAAAAAAAATCATAGCCCTCCTACTGAGTGTGAAGTGGTATCTTGAGATTTTGATTTGCATTTCCCTAATGACTAATTACATTAAACATGCTTTCATGTGCTTATGGACCCTTTGCATATCTTCTTTGGAGAAATGTCTATTCAAATTCTTTGCCCAGGTTTTTATTTATTTATTTATTTGTTTATTTATATTACAGAAGTTGTAAGCTTACAGAAAAATCATGTGAAAAATATGGAGTTCCTATATACCCTACCCCTTTATTAACATCTTGCATTAGTGTGGTACATTTGTTATAATTGATGAAAGAATATTACTATGATTATACTCTTAACTATAGCCCATGGTTTACATTAGGCTTCACTGTGTTGTACAGTTCTATGGTATTTTTAAAAATTTATTCTAGTAGCATATATACAACCTAAAATTACCCTTTATCCACATTCAAATATATAATTCAGTGGTGTTAATTATGTTCACAACGTTGTGCTATCATCACTACCATCCAATACCAAAACTTTCCCAACATTCCAAACAGAAACTATGTATGATTTAAGCATTAACTCCCCCTTCCCTACTCTCACCCTGGCCCCTGGTAACCTGTATTCTAATTTCTGACTCTATGAATTTGCTTATTCTAATTATTTTATATCAGTAAGATCATATAATATTTGTCCTTAACTGGCTTATTTCATGCAACATGATATCTTCAAGGTACATCGTTGTCATATGTATCAGAATTTTATTCCCTTTTACAGCTGAATAATATTCCATTGTATGGATATATACCACATTTTGAAGGACAAAAAAGGTATAAGATTTACAAAGAGCAAACAGCAAATTGGCAGGAGAAAGTCCTGCATTATCAGTAATTACTTCAAATGAAAAGGGATTGGATTCTCCAGTCAAAATGCAGAGATTGGCACAATGGATTAAAAAGTATGACCCAATTATATGCTATTTACAAAAGTCACACCTTAAATCAAAGACACAAGTTCTGTAGGTTGAAAGTGAGAAGATGGAAAGAAATATACTATGCAAAGAGTGAACAAAAGAGAGCTGGGCCAGCTATACTAACATCAGATAAAAAATGGACTTCCAGTCGAAAATTGTTTCAAGGGATATTCTGGTTTGCTAAAGCTGCTGGAAATGCAAAATACCAGAAATGGATTGGCTTTTACAATGCGGATTTATTAGTTCACAAGTTTAGTTCTAAGGCCATGAAAATGTTCTAATTAAGGCATCAAGAGGTATATACCTTCTCTGAGGAAAAGGCCGATGGTGTCGGGAACACCTCTGTCAGCTGGGAAGGCACGTGGCAGGCATCTCCTGGTCCTTTGCTCCCAGATTCCAGTGGCTTTCTCCATAGACATCTGTGGGTTCTCACTTATCTTCTCCAGGGGAAACTCTGGGCTGCTTCATCTCTTAGATCTCTAAGCGTCTGGGTCTGGGTTGGCTCTGAGCCTTTTCTCTCTAAGCATCTCTGAGCTCTCTTCAAAATGTCTCTGCCTTTTATCCTCTCATAGAAGACACCAGTAAACTAATTAAGACCCACCTTGAATGGGTGGGTTCACATCTCCAAGGGAACAATCTAATCACAAGATCCCACCCATAATAACCCAAGACTGGATTAAAAGAAGATGGCTTTTTGTGGGGTACATAATAGATTCAAACTAGCACAACAGACAAAGAAGGTCATAAAGGGGTCAATTCAACAAGAAGACGTAACCATTATAAATACATATGCATCTATTGGTATAGTCCCAAAATGTTTGAAGAAAATATTGACAGGTTTGAAGGAAAAAATAGGCAGTTCTACATTAATAGTAGGAGATTTCCATATACCACTTTCAGTAATGGATGGGACTTCTAGACAGAGAGCAATAAGGAAATAGAAGACTTGAACATTATCATAAACCAACTACACCCAACAGATATAGTTAGAACACGTCACCAAATAGCAGCAGAATACACATTCTTCTCTAGTGTACATGGATCAATCTCCAGGACAGATCATACGTTTGGACAACAATAATGAAATCATATAATGTAACTTTGCCCAAGTTTTAATTGTGTTATTTGTCTTTTCATTATTGAACGGTACAAGTTCTTCATATATTCTGGATACTTGACCCTTATCAAACATATGATAATTCTAAAATTTAACTTTCTGAGGAGAGGATAGATGTGACCCAATTTACTTTTTGTAAAAGAGATATTATTTATTATCACTTTTCAATAAAATTATTTTTAATCAAGTTTCCACCCCTATTTTTTTAATGGAAATAAAATACATTTATTTTGTTGTTCATAAAAATAGTTTTAACAGATTCTATTGTAACACTTTCTAGTTGTTTATCATTGTGAACCCAATTTCTCATTTACTTTTTTTAATTAAATTCAGTTTTATTGAAATATATTCACATCCCTCCCTCTAAATTTTATTAAAATTTATTTACAAACACTCTATACCCACCAAGCATGCTTTGTATTTTTTGATTTAACGCTGAACCACGTGGATATAAAAATGTGGAGGCCCTGGATGACATTATCTTCCTTCAAGGTTACATTTCTTCTTGTAGACGTAGCAGTACTGAATACCTTGATGTCACTGAGGCATGTTTTAGGCTTTATTAGGGTTTTGCCCATTCTTCTAGGGCAAGGTCCTGACTCCTAAAGTGCTTTCCTTTTTTTTTTTTTTTTTTTTTTTTCTGTAGTATAGCATTTACTGCTAGGATGTAACCCTTCTAGGGTCTCAACTGAAAGCCCAGGGTGTTTACCAAGGCTTCTATACCTCAGCAGGGTTTAAACTCTACCCTCAATCGCACCAGCACTTGCATGGCTGCTGCACTCTCTGTTTTTATTTTTCTCACAGCTATTGTTTTCTTCTGAGTTTTTTGGAGTTTCACCCTGTGGATGCACAGCTTAGGAATCAGTCAATGACTTGAGGAAATGTGTTCACAGATTTTTGGCTCTTTCTCTGTGTTTTCCTTCTTTCCAGTATTTTGACTCTTCAGTCCTAATCACTTTGGGATCCCTGAACTCCTACCTGCATATCTTTACTCCAAAGAAAATTGCTGCCTTCTTGTGGGCTCTATTTTTCTCAACCACAATTTGGACAGCAAGTACACTTGGAGAAAATTCTGGGCAGGAGCACCCCTATGTACTTGCTTTTTCTCAAGGATTGTACCTGATGGCATTGTTTGCTTTCTAATCACTTCAAAGGATGTTTTATTGCAGTTGTTTCCAGTGGAAATACAAACTCTTAATCATGGTCAGAATCAGAAGCTTCCCCCAAAAGGTATAAGACTTACAAAGAGTCAACAGCAAATTGGCAAAAGAAAGTCCTGCATTAACAGTATACTTCAAATGAAAGGGGATTAGATTCTCCAGTCAAAATGCAGAGATTGGCACAAAAGATTAATATTTATAGGCCCTATATGATCTGACTTCTGGCTAATTCTCTGATGTCTTCTACTCCTCTCTTCCCTCATTTCAATTCAGCCACAGAGGACTTTGCTCTGAATGCTGAACATGCCAAACTTATTTCCACATTGAACTTGTTAACTCTGCCTGGAACACTTTTTTTTTCCATTTTTTTTTAGTGTGAACTTTAACTTATATACCTAACAGTGATAACTTTCAATGTACAATTTCACAAGCAGTTAGAGAGCAAATCTCAAAAAATGTCATGGGTCACAGTTCAACAACTTCAACCATTTCCATTATTGTAAAATAAAACATACATACAGAAAAGTGTCATCTCCCAATGTACAGCTCAACAAGCAGTCATATGGGTAATTTCAAAAATTATTATGGGTTACAGTTCCCCAATATCAACTCTTTCCTTATTATGCAATACAAGGTATGTAAGGAAAGGTGAAGACATTCAAGGCACAATTCAATGAGTAGTTATAGAGCAAATCCCAAGGGATGCTATAGGCTACAGTTGCTTGAAACACTTTAGATCCAGTTCTTTACGTGGTTGTCATCTTTATGCCAATTGGCATTTAGCTCAATTATCATTCAGAGAGCCTTTTCCTATCTACCTTAAGAGTCCCTCCCTACCTGCATCACACCACTTATCTTTTATTTTCTTCATAGCACTTACACTATCTGAAATGATCTTGCTCTTTGTTTACATATAAGCCAGCTCTTGAACAATCCTGGCACACACACAACAAACGCTGAGCAGATATCTATAGAATAAATCAATTAGGGAAGTGAAGATCAGGAAACA
Source organism: Choloepus didactylus (assembly GCF_015220235.1). Classification (NCBI taxonomy): domain Eukaryota; kingdom Metazoa; phylum Chordata; class Mammalia; order Pilosa; family Megalonychidae; genus Choloepus; species Choloepus didactylus. The sequence goes on along the minus strand of NC_051328.1, from coordinate 29,806,731 downwards.
AAGGTTATAATAAAGGGTAAAATGAATTCCTAGTTTGTGAGAACTGAAAAGTTAGTGAGGCGAAGAGACCCAAGATAGGTCAGCCAACTTCCCACTAGCTTAAGAGCTTATGCCTTGTGTAATGTCTAGTTTGCCTGATACAGCCTGAGCTGGCCAGGTTCCCAGATTTCTCTTGGTTTGTTGCTTCTTGATCACTGTGATTTCAAGATAGGCATAGATACTCCTCCCTATCTCCTGAGGCAATCTGTGGCTGGATCTAGGGTTTCCTCAGAGCAAGCAGAGATAGACAACTGCTGGCTTCTCTGAACAGATTGTCAATTTCTAGAACTAAACTGGCTTAAAATAATTACCCACTTGTTTTCTCACACACCCAGAGCCAGCACTGAAAATTAATGGCTCCTAATGACTTTTTTTTTCAGGAACTTCTATTGATGTCCCTAGTCTGCCTTACTGAAACCAATCTACATGTTTAGTGATGAACATATACATTTATCTGGTCTACCCTCTTAGTCAACATTCAAGGCTGGTAGCAGCCTCAGGTATATTTAATGGCTGTAAGTAGTGGTGAGTGCTGCTATAGATGTCAACATGTGCTCATTCCCAGAGACAGATGTCAGAACAGTGCACAGGTTGTGCCCCCAGCATATTCTCAAGTCTCAGGGGCTCCTTTTGGGGTCTCTGAACCCCCACCAGACTTCTGTTTCTAGTTATGTCTGGTCTTGACATCTCATTTGTGGGTCAGGACAGCAGAAGCTGTATCTTTTTTTTTTTTTTTTAATTCTGCTTTATTGAAATATATACACATACCATACAATCATCCATGGCATACAATCAACTGTTCACAGTATGATCATATAGTTATGCATTCATCACCACAAGCCACTTCTGAACATTTTCCTTACATCAGAAACAATCAGAATAAAAAAATAAAAGTAAAAAAAGAACACCCAAACGTACAATCGTCTTCAGGAGTCCAGTCCACTGGGTTGGAGTTTGGTAGTTTCAGGTATTTACTTCTAGCTATTCCAATACATTAAAACCTAAGAGGTGTTATCTATATAGTGCATAAGAATGTCCACCAGAGTGACCCCTAGACTCCATTCAAAATCTCTCAGCCACTGAAAGTATTGCATCTCATTTTGCATCCCCCTTTTGGTCAAGAAGATAGTCTCAATCCCACAATGCTGGGTCCAGATTCATCCCTGGGACTCACATCCTGCGTTGCCAGGGAGATTTACACCCCTGGGAGTTAGGTCCCTTGTAGTGGGGAGGGCAGTGAGTTCACCTGCTGAGGTGGTTCAGTTAGAGAGAGAGAGGACCACATCTGAGCAACGAAGAGGTACTCAGGTGGAGGCTCTTAGGCACAATTATATGCAAGTTTAGCCTCTCCTTTGCAGTAACGAGAGAAGCTGTACCTTTTAACAGGGGTGTACATGCCCCAAGGTGCTCTCAGTACTGCCTGGTCCTATGTGGGCACATAATACATTTGCAGAGTGGGATAAAAGTGCACCAAGGTGATGGGAAGAGCCAGGGATCGTAGCCTCATGCTACGTGCTGGTTGGGAGAGTTAACCGTGCCTTTCCTCCTGAATGAGAACCCACTCCAGGCCTGATGCATGGCTCAAACGACACAGTGGATGTGAAGACACTTGGAGAAGATGTCATCTCTCCTAAAGAGAGGGGACACTAGTGTGAGGTGAAACAACCAATCTCTGCCTAAGGTGCTGCTGAAAAGAAGCTGCCTGCAGGACAGCAAGAACAGTTATACCTGAGCTCTTGTTACGGAATGAATTGTGTCCCCCCAAAAGAGATATTCAAGCCTTAACCCCCAGTTCTGAGAATGTGGCCCTATTTGAAAATAGGAGCTTTGAAGATATTATTAGTTAAAATGAGGCCAAATTGGTTTAAGGTGGGCTCTAATCCAAAATGACAGATCTCCTTATAAGAAGAGGGAATTGGACACAGACAGACAGATGAGAGAACAGCATGGATTGTCAGCAAGCAGCCACCAGAAAAACAGCAGAAAAAGGCGTGGTTTCTTCCCTAGTCTTCAGATGGAGCAAACCCCTGCCAAACACCTTGTTTTTGAACTTCTAGCCTCCAAAATTGTGAGATCAGAAATTTCTGTTATTTTAAGCCACCAGTTTGTGCGGTAATTTGTTATAGCAACTCCAAGAAACCAAGACAGTCCTTAAAGATGTGTTTTGTTATGTTCTTTTCACCCTTTAAACATGAGTTAAATTCTTTCTGGTTTAGGTGAAAAAAATGAGTTTCGGAAAAGTTAAAGGACTTGCCTAGTCTAACGAAGAGCAAGAATTATAAACTAGGTCTTTTCTGATCTTGGAACCTGTGCTCTTAAGTTTTATTCACAGCTGCCTTGCTCTCTGGGTAAGACAGGCTTTTGAGGCAGATGGGAGCGAAAAGGGTGAGATGAAAGAAGAGGCTCTGAGATTCCGGACAATGCCTGACCGTGTAAACTTAACCTCTACACAAAGTTGCGCGGGTTTTAATCAAGTCATTGAACCGGAGACATATTCTACCGGCCATCTTGGTTGTGGCAACCGCAACTCCTTTTTATAGGCAAAGCCGCTCTACCCAGGCTTTTTATGGAGCACTAACAACTCCCCGGGTAAAGAAGGCCGTTTTTCCGTCGACGCGGTCCACGCCTCCGGCCATTTCGGGCGCGGCCGCCTCCCTCGCTCGGCTCTCAGCTCCGGGTCGGCGCCGGCCGGGGAGGGGCTCGGGTGGGCTACGCCTGCCCCCGGCCCCCGGCCCCGCCCCCTCATTTAAATACGCGGCGCCGGCGGGTGCGTCGAGTTCGCCGCGGATCCAAGATGGCGGCGTGTGGACGTGTACGGAGAATGTTCCGCTTGTCGGCGGCGCTGCAGCTGCTGTTGTTGGCCGCGGCCGGGGCCGAGAAACAACCAGGCCAGGGCGGCCAAAACCAGGGCCAGGGCCTGGGGCCCAACCTTCCGCCCTTCGTAGGGCCGCCTGGAGGTGGCGGGCCGGCGGGTCAGCAGCTGCCCCAGCTGCCTCTATCATCTCAGCTCCAGCACCAGCAGCACCAGCAGCAGCAACCGCCTCAGCCACCGCAGCAGCCTTTCCCGGCGGGTGGGCCTTCGGTCCGGCGGGGCGGAGCGGGGCCCGGTGGGCCTGGCGGGGGCTGGAAGCTGGCGGAGGAGGAGTCCTGCAGGGAGGACGTGACCCGTGTGTGCCCCAAGCACACCTGGAGCAACAACCTGGCGGTGCTCGAGTGCCTGCAGGACGTGAGGGAGGTGAGGAGGCGGGACGAGGCAGGGAGGCTAGGCCTGGTGCGGGCCCAAGGGTGTAGCCGGCCTTGGAAGCTGCTGACGCCGGTCCGCTGCTTCTCTGGCTGCCTCTGTGCAGCTCTCCTTCCCACCCTGACTCTCACTCCCTGACGCGTGTGAACGAGAGGCTCTCATCCCCCACGCCTTCATTCCGCGGTCTTCTTTTCGGTTCACGGTGCGGGGGTTTGGGACCCAACCCAGCTCCTGGCCCCAGTCGAAGAAGCCCAGAGCATGTTTCTGTTTGCTCCTGTCTTTTGTGTGAGGTTCTATTCTCTATGCTCCTCGCTGAAGACCTGCTTAGGATTTTGCCATCCTCTTCGATATGAGCAATTCCTAGTAATCCGTATGAAAAATGGTTGGCGTATTTAAGCTCAAAGAATGATCTGTTTGTGGTTAGGGGATAATGTTTGTTTAGGTAACTCATGTTCGGTTCTGATGTGCATAGTAGTCAGCAGCAGAATTTACTGCCTTTACCCCATGCTTGTAATTCGTGAGTCTCGATTATTATCTGATGCTTAAACTAATGTATGCCATTTTTCTTCACTTCTTTTGGTCAGTTTGTAGTGAACTTCGCGTTTTAAGTTATTGCTCCAAGTGACTTGGTGCCCCAGAGCTTGAAAAGTTGGGGCAGCATTTGAAACGGTAACACATATACAGTATTTGTGATTGGGCTCTGGGACTTTCCTTTCTGACGGCTGAATGTGGTTTTAACAGTAACTCTTAATGAAATCTAGATTTGATGTTTTTTTGATGGGATCCAGTTAAGTGACATTAAGAATTTCTTCTCTAGATTTAATGCTGGAGATATAAATGCATTATTTGACATTTCTCAAAGTTTGGAAGTAAATCTGGAAGGGGTCCTTTTTCCAAGGGTATAAGTTTATATAATTAGCCCTAGACAAGTAGATTGAAGCTGCTGCTTGAGATCGTTTGGTTTGGGAAGTTGTATCATGAGAATTGTCTAAAATGTTCACAGCCATGGAATTCCCTTGGTTTGTAGAAAGTTACTCCTCTAGGAGATACATCTAAGATTCTTAACTTTGTCAAGTGTTTTGAAATTTTCTTTTTGGTCCTTGAGGCTATAGAATAGATGTTGTTTTCTCAAATTACTATCCAAATATTGGTGACCAAAGATATTGTTAGTGGTTTGTTGCAGAAAGAGGACGTTGTTAAAGAAAGTGGCAAAAAAAGTGGGCCATTCAAGGAGTCCATGTCTCTTCCTTTGTGGGGGTTAGGGAGTTTGGAAACCTCCAGTTGTAGGAGCAGTCTTTCTTAATCATACAGGTAGTGAGTAGCAGTTTACATAATCTACAAATAACTTTAGATTTGACTAATTTTGGAGTCTGTGTAATTTAGTGGGTGCTGTCTCTCTTGCATTACTTATTGTTAAGAACCTGGCCTAGAAATTTAATCCCAGCTCTGCCATTGACATAAGATTCACAGCAAGGAAATTATTTAAGTAACTACATTTTTCTTTCTTTATGGAGATAATACATAAACTCTTTGAGGGTAGATACTAGGTCCTGTGTTTCCTTTGTGACTTAGAGTACCTAATTCAGTTCTTCACACTGATTAGAGACCTTGTTGATTGATTAAGCTAATAGAGGCAGTTTTATGCTTCAGAGGAAGAAAGGTGTCATGTAAATTGGAGGTGGGGGTAATTTTTTTGGGGTGGGGTGGGGAGGAGGGAGTCCAAATTTCCAATTTAATTAGTTTTCCTTTAATTTTATATACCAAAAAATTGAAAGAAGAGTACCATGAACCTCTGTGTTCTTCAGGAAGTAGAGTTATTTTTAAACTTTTTTTTTTCTTTAAAGAAAGCTAAAGGAAATTTTGTTTCACTTAGTTTGAGAATTTGAAAGCATACCTTTATTAAAAAAATTAACTAGGCACATTTATAGAAAAATGTATGGGATATGTTTTGTATTTGCTGTTCAGTAAGTAGGGCTATTTGATAGGGAAGTCAGCATATGTACTTTTGATCCCTTTGGATACAAACCCAAGGAAGATTGTTCTCTCTGCACTTGCCTGTTAGAATAATGAAAAGGCAGAGTATGTGAGTCTATAAGTGGTAGCATAGTTGTAAACCACATTTTTATTTAGAAATAACATGGGGGAGTATAGTGTTAAATTAAGACATGACTTCAAATATTCAAATATTTTAAGGTTCTATCTAGTGTATTAGTGTAGTAATTCACTTACAAAAGTTAATTTTTATGAAATTTCAACAGATACTTTCAGTTTGTCTAATGCATTATATACCAACAAATTCAAAATCTGTATATTAGCTAGCTGTGGTATGAACTACATATAGACTAAAGGGAGTTTATTCTTGTAACTGCCAGATGAGTCATGCTTTCTAAAAGACCTAGTAGACCCAGTAGGCTCACTATTAAATGGTAGTTGTAACAGCAATAATGGTGTGATAGTAGTTCTGGTTATAAGTATAACTAGTAGTAGGTCCAGATGTATGTAAAATCTAGCTAGAAAATGTAAATAGAAAAAGGAAAAATACTCTCTGGGCTCTACCTTCCAGTAAAGCAGTAGAAATACCGACAAAAGAGAAGATACTGCTTTCTAGTATGTGATAAAGAGATAGCAGATGTTCTATGTTGAGAGTAATTTAAAAATAAGTATTCTTGACTGAAATGGCCAGTAGTACCCAGTGTTTAGAAGTTCCGGATGGAGACATTGGTTCCTAAAAGGAGTTTGTTTGTGATATTCATCGTTTGCCTTGGGTTTTTTGTTTTTGACAGATTAAAAAAAAAACCTTTTTAATTAGGAAATTTTCAAACATACATAGAAGTGGAGAGAATAGTATAATGAATCTCCATGTATTCATCACCCACCTTCAGTTGTCACCACAGTTGGGGGAGGGGTGGAGGGTTTGGGAAACTGGGATGTTTAAAAACAAATCCCAGGCACCATATAATTTCATTCATAAATACTTAAATGTATGTCTCTGATACAGACTTTTTTTTTTAAAACAGCCTGGAAATGTAAGTATTCTTTTTTATTAAAAGCATTATGAAATATTTCTTCAGAAGTTCTTGGTACCTTCTCTTGGTATGTCAGTCTCAGATTATAAATTTGAGGATTAGTGTCTAAGTATTATATACAGAGTGAATGCTTTATAAATATTTATTTAAGATGGACTACTTTATGTGTTGAATAGGAATGAGCATCGCAGCATTACAAACCAATAAACCCCACTTTCAAACTCTTGGTGTACATTTTCCTTAATCTGTTCCTCACCTTTCATTTAACTGTATACAACTCTATCTTTATCATCTCATTTAATACTCTTGATGGTCTGCCTTGAAGTGGATAGTGTTATCATCTCAGTTGAGAAGAGGTAATTTGGCCGGTGTTACTTCATCGGTGATAGAGCAGATTCTTTTTTGATTTCAAAGACCGTACTCGTTCCAATTTACCATGGGTGCTTGAGTTAAGGAAATTAGTATATGACTTTTGAGAATGGACACTAAATGGGAAGGGCTGCATGGAAGTAAACTCTTTTTCTTCACTGTCAAGAACAATTGGGTAGCAACTGCTGGCACTGCCGTTAACTAATTGTATGACCATAGGCAAGTCATTTAACACTCTGAGTCTCAGTTTCCTCAAGTGTTAAATGAGAGGTTTGGGTAGCAGTACAATTTCTAAGGCCCCTGTAATTTAACCTCTATGAATTGTTTCGTGTATTTATTTTCTGTTCGTATATATTGTATAGTTTCTGGGATTTATATGTCCACTATCTCCTGTCTCCCTGTTCATTCATGGGAGGAAGCAGTGGTATGAATAATACCAACGACAGTTAATCCAGACACTGTTTGGTTTTAGGATATATCATGCATGTTTTGTTGGAGCCAATGTGAAATTTCCTCCTATGCTAGCTCTCAGTGGTTGAAGGCAATCTAACCAAGTAATCAAATCATTATTGATCTATTATGCACCTATCATTGCAGAAAAACACTAGTACTTTAAGACCACTGGCATTGCTTACAGTTGAATTGGTAAAGGAGATTGTGATCAAGAAGCTTGATTTTCTTGTTAATTTCTTGTTAATTTTCTTTTGGTATGGTAGGAGTGTAATGCTTTATGTGGGGGAACAATGAGCCTTCCCAGATTTTAACTTTGTAATGAAGGTATTTTTAAAAGTAAAATTTTGCATATCTTAAAAAAAAGAAGCAATTATATAAGAGAGTATTTAATCATTTCATTTCATACAGATAGTAAATTATTAAAAAAAAATTTCTAAAATTTACACACACTCTTTATCCACAAAGCAAAAACTTCCTTTTGCCCCTTCTTTTGAGCCCTGGTAATCTCTAATCTGCTTTCTATCTCTATACATTTGCTATATCTAGATATTTCATATAAGCGAAATCATATATTTGTCCTTTTGTGCCTGGCTTATTTCACTCAGCATGATGTTTTCAAGGTTCATCCATATTGTAGAGTGTAGCAGAACTTCATTCCTTTTTATGGCCAAATAATACTCCATGTTATGGTTGTACCACATTTTGTTTATCCATTCATCTGGTGATGGACACTTGGGCTGTGACTATTTGGAATAATGCATTTCATTAGGGTTTACCCTTTGTATTGTATAGTTCTACGTTTGTTTGTTTCTTATGGTAACATGTACAACTTAAACTTTGCCTTTTTATCCTTTTTCAGATATTCAACTTAGTGGCGGTAATTACGTTCGCAAAGTTGTGCCTCCGTCACCATCATCCATTGCCTAAATTTTTTTTTGTAATTAGAGACGTTCTAGGTTTACAGAAAGATCATGCAAAAAATACAGAGTTCCTGTATACCCATCCCCATTTTTAACATTTTACATTAGAGTGGTAATCTTGTTACAATTGATGAGAGAATGTTATTATAATTGTACTATTAACAGTAGTCCATAGTTTACATTAGGGTTCACTGTATTGTACAGTCCTATATTGTTTTTTCTTTTCCTTCTAGCAACATACATACCACCTAAATTTTCCCCTTTTCAACCACATTCAGATACTGTCTTGATAAACTCCTTTGATGCAGAAGTTTTTTTTTAATTCAATTTTATTGAGATATATTCACATACCATACAGTCATCTAAAGTGTTCAGTCAGTTGTTCATAGCACCATCATATAGTTGTGCATTCATCACCTGTCTATTTTTTGAACATTTTCTTTGTACCAGAAAAAGTGAAAATAAGAATAAAAAATCAAAGTAAAGAAGAACACACATTACCCCCTCCCACCCTATTTTTCATTTAGTTTTTTTTGTCCCCATTTTTCTGCTCATCCATCTATACACTGGATAAAGAGAGTGTGATCCATAAGGCTTTCACAATCTAACTGTCACCTTTTGTAATCTACATTGCTCTACAGTCATCTATGAGTCAAGGCTACTGGGTTGCAGTTTGATAGTTTCAGGTATTTACTTCTAGTTGTTCCAATGATGCACAAGTTTATAATTTCAATGAAGTTGAATTTATCTATCGTTCTTTTGTTGCTCATCTTTTGGTGTCATATCTAAGAATTCTTTGGCACATCTAAGGTCATGAAGATTTCCCTCTATGTTGTCTTTTAGCTAAGAGTCTTATGATTTTAGCTCTTACATTTGTATAGTAAATTCTTTACGGCAGTCTAAAGATCCCAAGATTAGGATTCAAAACCCAGTTCTGCTACTCTTATTGTAAAAATCACATCATTGTTTTTTTTCCTTAAGTAGGGATTGTCTGCTTTAGCCTTGACCTAAGAGAGGAAATACACAAAATCATGAGTTGATGTATTATATTTTTCTATATGTGTTAAACTAAATATATGACCAATAAAATATACAATATTATTGTATACCACATGCTTTGAAAAACACTAAGACTCCTAAGTTCCTTCTAGTTCTGGTGCCTTATGATTCTCTGATATGTGGGAATGCAGAGAATGTGCAAGGGAATTTAAACATAGGTGAAAAGGGGAGATGCTCTGAGGAATTAAGGGCACTGTACTGACTGAAGTAGAGTTTGAGAGCTATTTCATAGTTTAGATTATACAGTTGTAATATGTATCTCTGGCTGGTACAAGTAAAACCCAGAAATGGGATGTGTTTTTATCCCAGCCTGAGATGAAAATTTTCCTACAGGGTTACCCATAAAAGGGCATTGTCGTATATGGCAAATAGTTTTTTTTTAAACTCAATTTTACTGAGATATATTCACATACCATACAGTCATCCAAAGTGCTCAATCAGTTGTTCACATTACCATCAGCTAGTTGTGCATTCATCACCCCAACCTGTTTTTTGAACATTTTCCTTGTACCAGAAAAAGTGAAAATAAGAATCAAAAATGAAAGTAAAAAGGAACACCCAAGTCATCCCCCCCCACCCTATTTTTCATTTAGTTTTTTTGGTCCCCATTTTTCTACTCATCCATCTATACACTGGATAAAGGGAGTGTGATCCACAAGGCTTTCACAGTCGCACTGTCACCTTTTGTAAGCTACATTTGTATACAATCGTCTTCACGAGTCAAGGCTACTGGGTTGCAGTTTGATAGTTTCAGGTATTTACTTCTAGCTATTTCAATGCATCAAAACCTATAAAGGGTTTTCCGTATAGTACATAAGAATGCCCACCAGAGTGACCTCTTGACTCCATTTGGAATCTCTCAGCCACTGAAACTTTATTTCATTTCATTTCTCATCCTCCTTTTGGTCAAGATTTTCTCAATCCCACAATGTGCGGTCCAGATTCATCCCTGGGAGTCATATTCCTGCGTTGTATGGCAAATACTTTTTAAGAAGCCTCTTGTTAAGAGTGCTTTACAGTATAAAGTTGATTAATAAACTACTTGACAGTCCAAAGAAGAAATGCTACATTTCTCTTTGGTATATTTCTCAAAATGTGTTCAAAACTAAGCAACAAAAAAACTTCTGTTTATATTAGATGTTGTATATTTTAAAAAGAAACATTAAAATGGCTTATAGGGTGCCATTCAAATTAATTTTTCATTGTTCAGCAAACATTTGTTAAAGACCCCCTATGTGCAAGGCACTGTGCTCAGTGTTAGAGGATATAAAAATATGAAAATAATTAGCATTTATTGAAGGCTTTCTTTGTGCTCTGTCCTAAGGTGCTAGATGCTTTCTAGGTATTAAATCTCATTTTAGTCCTCTGAGAGACATTTTATTATTATTTTTTTAATGAGGAAACTGAGTTTTATGTAATTTTCCTCACAGCCAGTAAGTAATGAAACTAAGATTTGAAAGCACGTCTCTCCAGCTGTAATTAACTATGTCTATCTCCCCCCATTCCTAAGCATTTATAACCTGGAACTGCACTGTCCAGTGTGGTAGACACCAGCCATATGTGGCTATTGAGCATTTGAAACATGACTAATCTGAATTGAGATGTGCTGTAAGTGTAAAATGCCTACTTGATTTCGAAGGCTTAGTACAAAACAGAATGTAAAATATCTCATTAATATTTTTTATATTATATAATTAAATGATATTTTGTCTATATTGGGCTAAATAAAATACATTATTAAAATTAAGTTTACTTCTTACTTTATGACTACTGGAAAACATCAGATAATATTTATGGCTCAGATTATATTTTTATTGGACAGCACTGATCTAGAACAAGAGAAAGATATCTATACCAAAAACCATAATGCAAATTATAAGCAGTAAGTGGCATAAGCAAGAGATAAATTAAATGCCATGGGCGTATGATAGAGGAAATGTTTGGAAGGATCAGAAAAATGCTTTTCAATACTTTTCATTTTTCTCTTAAATTGGTGGTTCATATCATGAAATTCTTAATTTAGCAACTTTAAAATACCCCCTAATCTTGTAAGGGTGCTACAGCTCCCTCAACTTGATAGGAACAAGTCTGATAAAACTGGAAGTCCGTAGGTGACTCATCTTTGGTTGAGTTAGATAAATTTGAAACTTAAAAAAGAATCTCAAGTGATGGTCCTCAGAACTGTGCCAGTACCAACCCTTGTATCTGCATTAAAATAGAGTGTGGAAGAACAAGAAGTGTGGACTGGAATCTAAAAATAATGAATTAAGAGAATCAGGCATCTATTTTTATTCAGCTTTAATATTTTACTGAAATTAGACAATTTTGTTAGATTGATGCATGGTTTTTACAGCACATGTAAATCCTTCAGTTGAAAGCTTGAATCACATGTATGACTCTATAGGGGGAGTTAGTAAAAATGGATACTGACTTGGATTCTGCACATTTTAAAAAATAGATCAAACTCTTAAAAAGTGTTTTTTATTTCTTTAAAAAAGTAACATGATATATATACAAAATTATAAGCAAGCTAAACAGTTAAGCAAAATTATGTGAGGAAAATTAGCCAAGAGAATGTGAACATATTCTAAATCAGTTCAAATGCAAAACATACAAGAACATTTAAAAAAAAAAAAAGGAACAAAAGAAATCGTGTTTAAAGAAAGGCTCTGATATCTAGGAAGATTTCATTTGTAATTTAGGTTTAAACCAGAAAGACAGCCTGCAAGCTGCTTAAAAGAATCCCCAAAGTTCTTGCACTGGCCAAATCAGCTCTGTATTGTGATAAACTAGATGCTATGGATAGTGTCTTTAAGGACTGAGAAGAGAGTGTAATGGAGAGTTTTTAATCATGAATGAAACCTGCCATCCATTAATTAGTGCCATCTCCTGAGCTTGTTATGAAATAAAAATCAGAGAAGGTAAGATGCTATGGTCATGAGGAACTTTTGATCAGAGAAACAGTGTGGTAAGTGGAAAAGTAGAATGGACTTTGGTGCTAGACACTCCTGGATTCAAATCTTTGTTCACTTACAGTGACCTTGAACAAATTAATCTCTTCAATTTTCCGTTTTCTTGTCTATAAAATTGAGGGATGAAACCTCTCACAGGGTTGTGGTGAGGATGAAAAAAATTATGTAGACCATTCATCAAATATGTATTTATCCAATAAGTGGTCTTTCCCTTTGCTTTATTCTTTGTTGTTGGAGATGAAATTGTTCAAGATAAGGCTCTATGTTCATGGTCTTAAGAGAAATGCGACATGACCTGTAATGCTCCACACCTTTTATATAATCCTTACAAGGTTCCTTACTTCAAGAAAACTTTGGAATAAGGTCAAGAACATTTGCAGAGTCTTTACCAGATATTTAAAATGTACTTATGCTGACATTATGGAGTGCAAAAGGGTGAATACTCTGTTAAGGAATTCAGTTCTGCCAAATGTTCTTTATTTCTTTTGGTCTAAATGATGCCCAAATTTGGAATATACAACTTATCAAACAAAGGAAACTCCATTCTCACATATAAGAGGGAAAAACATGGTTCTTATATTCTGAAGAATGTGTTACATAAAAATATCCTCCCTTCTGCGGGATGGAAAAAGATTCCTCTTTTCTGCAGCTGTTTTGTCACTTGAGAAACAAAAGGCATTGATTGTATCTTTTTACTCTTTGTAAAGCCATATACATCTATATGTATATATAAATTACTGAAATTTTCCTGAAAATTGGCAACTTTTCAAAAATATGTAAAGACTTTTGCTCTTATTTTCCTAAGATGGAACATTTTTCTCTGGCCTATGATGTAATCTACGTTACAGTATAAATAACAAAATTTCATCATATTTTAAGGACGGTATAAAATATTTTCAGTATTTTTAAGGCATGTTTCAGAGATAATGAGCAGAGTTAGTTTTGGATCTCATATTAAACTTTGATAGACTTATTAGGATCTGAATGTTTATTATATGTACAGATAAAAGCTTTTTGGGTGGTTATTTTTTGTTTATTTGTTTTTGCTTTGGATATTCTATTTTTCATCTCTAGAAATTTGGGTTTGGGCCTTTTTTAATATATCTCATTTCTTCCCTCATTATATTCATGTTTTTCTTTATATCTGTTATACTTATCACTAGATGTTTTAAGGTCCTTATCTGCTAATTTCATCATCCCTGTTATTTCTGAGTTGTTTTCTATTGATTAATTTTTCTTTTAGTTATTCGTTATATTTTCCTATTTCTTTGCATGTGGTATTTCTTATTGGATTTTGGGTGTTTTGAATTTTGCATCTTTGAGTGCTGGATTTGGTTAGATTCCTTTAAAGAGTATTGGACTTAATTCTGGAACACAGGTTATATGCAGATCAGTTTGATTCTCTGAGGATTGCTTTTAAGCTTTGTTAGGGTGGGTTCAGAGCAACCATTGGTCTACACCTAATTTAATTCCATTGCTGAAGTATGACTCTTCTGGAACTTTACCCAATGCGCCATGTTGTATGAGATTTCTCTCTTCTAACTGATGGGAATGAACTGTTCTGTGCCTTGTGGTTGCTTCAGGAATTATCTGGCCTATTTGCTTTTCAGTGTTTTTTTTCCCCTGGCCTCAGGGAATTTCCTCATATAGACAGATCAATACATGCCTGAGGGGATCCCTCTATAGGTGTTGGGAGCTCTTTCTCTGTGCAGTTCTTTTTTCCAGCATTCTGTTCTGAAAATTCTGCTGCCTTAGCTCACCTGAACTTTAATTTCTCTTCTCTGCTCAGCAATATCACCAGATTCTGTTTGGTTCATGCCCAGTGCTGCAGCCTAGAAATAGATTCCAGACAGTAAGCTGGCGCAGTCATCAGGCATACCTTGTTCGCTTCCCTTCCTTCACAGGGATCATCGTCCTGTTATCCAGAGACTAAATATAATTTCATATATATATTTTTAGTTGTTTATGGTGATGGTAGATGGGGCAATTCTCATAGTAGTTAATTCTTCATGGATGGAAGTAGAAATCACTACCTCATTTTTCTTTCTTTTATTCTCTATGAGAGAAGTTTTGGGTTTACAGAACAATCATGCATAAAATACATGATTCCCATACAACACCCCACCACCAACAGCTTGCATTGGGGTGGAACATTTGCTACAATTGATGATAGCACATTTTAATAATTGTGCTATTAATTAAAGTCCATGGTTTAATTTAGGGCTCATTGTTTGTATAGTGTAGTTCCATGGATTTTTTTTTAAATTTATTCTGTTAGCATATATACAATCTAACATTTCCCCTTTTAATCACAATCAGTGCTGTTAATTGTGTTTACAATGTTGTGTTACCATCACCACCATCCATTACCAAAACATTTCCATCATTCCATATAGGAACCCTGTATATTTTAAGCCTTAACTTCCGTTCTCTATACTTACCCCATCCCCTGGTGATCTATAGTCTAGATTTGAATTCTGTGAATTTGCTTATTCTAATTGTTTCAAGTCAGTGAGATTATACAATATTTGTCCTTTTGTATGTGGCTTATTTCCCTTAACATGATGTCTTCAGGGTTCATCCATGTTGTCGCATGTATCAGGACTTCATTACTTTCTTCAGATCAATAATATTCCATTGTATGTATATACCATTCATCGGTTGTTGGGCACTTGGGTTGCTTCCATCTTTTGGCAACTAAGAAATCACCACCTCTTGAATTTTTTTTTTTTTACCCAATGATTGTTTTATTTATTTTTTATCATATTTTATCATATATACATAAAAGTGATAACTTTCCAAGTGCAGTTGAACAAGTAGAGAGCAAATTTCAAAGAATATTATAGGTTACAATTCAACAGTTTCAGTTATTTCCGTATTATGAAATATATGTACAAAAAGGTAATATCTTTCAAAGTATGATTTAACAATTAGATATTTAGGAAATTCCCAGAGTTATTGTGAGTTATAGTAACATAGTTTCAGTTATTTTCTTATTGTGTATCACAAAAGGGTGATAACTTTCAAATTACTATTTAACAAGTAGCTATAGAACAAATTTCAAAGGATGCTATGGGTTACAATTCCACCATTTCAGTTCTTTCCTTCAAACTATTCTAATACCCTAGCAACTAAGAAAAGAAAATTATATAAAGATTCAATATTCATAATCCTTTGTTAAATTCCATCTTGTCTGTTACTACCCCTTCCCCTAGTTTAATCACTTTCCCCATCTTCAGGGATGTCTAGGCAGTGACCACCCTAACCTGTTCGTGCTGAAAAAGGATGTCAATTTTATGAGCAAAGGGGACACATCTATTTGATGTTCTTGAAGAGGCTATTGCCTCTGGGTTTGAGGACTTAGCTGGCATAGGAGCACTCTAAAGGATTTAAGTTTCTGACAAATAAACTTAGTGAGTGAAACTTTTAGAGAGTATCAGATACCTCTTGACTTTTGACTTCTGTCATATCAAATGGAAATGAGTGGGAGAATTTGTTAGAAAAGGAGCCTAACAACTGACCCAACAGTTATACTACTGAAAATTTATTCAGATAAATTTACACATAATCAGTATAATAAACGTAGAGGGTGTTTTTGTTTGTTTTTTTACTTTCATAGCAGTTTTACTTGTAATAATCAAAATGTCTACCAATTCGCAGTTGAATAGATAACAAATTGTGGCATATCCACACAATGGAACATCACTCAACAGTAAAAATGAATGAACTACTGATACAAACATGGATGAAACTCAGAATTGTGCTTAAAGTAAGAATCTAGATTTTTAAAATAGTATATCTGTATGATTCTATTTATATAAAATTGGAGGATATGGAAATGAATATGTAGTGACAGAAAGCAGGTCAGTGATTGCTTGGGGATGAGGGTAGAAGGGTACAGAAAGGAGGGATTGCAAAGAGGCTTGAGAAGATTTTAAGATATGTTCACTGTCTTGATTGTGGAGATAGTTTCACAGGTGTATACACATATTAAAACTTATCAAATATAAATCTGTTCAGTTTATTATATCTCAAATATACCTCAATAGCTGTTAAAATTTAATATATAATACTTATAAAGAGAACTGTAGTTTTATGTTGGTTTGTTTAAATAATTGAGCTATTCTTGTTGATTGTAGAGGGTGTTTTAATGAAAACATTGTTTTTGGCATAGCAAATGATTGGAAATAACCCAACACCCCTCAGTAAAGGAATGGTTAAATAAATTGTGATGCATCCATACAATGAACTATTGTATTGCTGTGAAAAAGAATGAAGCAGCTCTTTATGTCCTGTATAGAAAGATGTCTAAGATCTCTTATTAAATGATGAAAGCAAAGTTACGATTCATATAGTAGCCCACCTTTTTTCATAATCAAGGAAGAAGAATAAGAATACTTATTTGTAGTTTGCTTGTATTTGCATTAAAACGCTCTGAAAAGATACAAAAGAGAAATTGTCACCTTTGGGAAAAGGGGAACTAGGCTAATGGAGGATAAAGGTAGGTGGGAAATTTTCCACTATATTCTTTATACTTTTTAGTTTAAAAATATTTGAGCCATCTGCATATGTTACTTATTTAGTATTTTTTTTAAGTTAAAACAAGAGCTCTTCTTTTTTATTGCCCCTGTGTTGACAAAGTTACTTTATGACAGTTACACAGTTAATCATTTCGTTATTTATGAAGAGGGCCAACTTGTCTTGTAACTGGGTTCATTTAAGCCTTTTACCAGTTTACAAGAAAAAAGATTCCCTTTCAGTTAATGTATCATCCAGGTCAAAATTACCTGCTGTAACAAACCCCAAAATATCAGTGGCTTAACACAAGAGAAGTTTATTTCTGAATAGTTGTTCCTGGTTGGTGGAAGACTATTACCCATCTGGTGATTCAGGGACCCTGGTTCCTCTCCTCTTGAGGTTCCAGTTCCTAGGGCTTTGGAGCCTTCTGCTTTCTGGCAGGATAGAGAGTGGAGAAGCCCTGTTCTTGGGTTCTGCTGCTTTTTAATCGTTAAGTTTTTTTTTTATTTTTAGCTCTTCTTTCTTTTCTTTTTTTTTAATAGAAGTATAATCCACATACCATAATAGTCACCCTTTTAACTCTCTGTTCTTAAAAGCCCTGGCCTGAGGTGATAAACTCTGCTTTTGTCCACATTCCAAGGGTGAGAACTTGTCGCATGGCAGCACCTGGCTATATGGTGACTGGGTCATGCACTCCTGACTGGGCAGCTGCCTCTCAGTGACAAGTGCACACTGTGAAAGGGTGGGTGGGTGGGGGGTACAACATTTTATCTGATAGCTAGCAAACCCTGTCATGATTTTCTTGCGCAAGTGAAGTCAAAGTTTTTCATATGCCAGCCTTAAATTTGTTCTATCAAGAAGTTTATATTCCTTCCCATTTACTCTAGGAAGATGAATGTTGTTACACAGTCACATTTTAATTTTTTCTGCTCTCAAGTGTGGAAAGGGAGCCACTTTCTTGTGATCCGTTTTCAGTGTTATAATCTCTTTGATTTAAAGTATGGAAACAGATTTAGTCTTATGTGGTAATCTCAGTTCCAATTTTATTCTTTCTTTTTTTATTGAGATATATTCACATACCATGCAGTCATACAAAACAAAGCGTACATTCAGTTGTTTGCAATACCATTATATAGTTGTGCATTCATCACCAAAATTAATTTTTGACATTTTCATTACCACACACACAAAAATATTAAGAATAAAAATTAAAGTGAAAAAGAACAATTAAAGTAAAAAAGAACACTGAGTGCCTTTTTTTTTTCTTCCCCCATTTTTCTATTCATCCATCCATAAACTAGACACAGGGGAGTGTGGTCCACATGGCTTTCCCAATCACATTGTCACCCCTCATAAGCTACATTTTTATACAATCTTCTTCAAGATTCATGGGTTCTGGGTTGTAGTTTGATAGTTTCAGGTATTTACTGCTAGCTATTCCAATTCATGAGCAACTAAAAAGGTTGTCTATGTTGTGCGTAAGAGTGCCCACCAGAGTGACCTCTCGGCTCCTTTTGGACTCTCTCTGTCACCGAAGCTTATTTCATTTCCTTTCACATCCCCCTTTTGGTCAAGAAGATGTTCTCCATCCCACGACGCCGGATCTAGATTCCTCCCCGGGAGTCATGTTCCACGTTGCCGGGGAGATTCACTCCCCTGGGTGTCAGATCGCATGTAGTGGGGAGGGCAGTGATTTCATCTGCCAAGTTGGCTTAGCTAGAGAGAGAGGGCCACATCTGAGCAACAAAGAGGCACTCTACAGGAGGCTGTTAGGCACAATTACAGGCAGGCCTAGCCTCTCCTTTGCAGCAACAGTCTTCTCAAGGGCAAGTGCTGTGGTAGAGGGCTCAGCCCATCAAACCACCAGTCCCCTATGTCTGTGAGCACATCAGCAGCCATTGAGGTGGGGAAGCCCAACACCCCTGCATTCTCCACCAGCTCGTCAATGGGGCTCTGCATATTTTTTTCATTGTTTTTTTTCTTTTTTTTATGATTAACTCTTTTTTTTAAATCAACTATATAAAAAAAGTAAAAAAAACATACAATAAAAAAAACATTACAAACAAACCATAACAAGGGAGTAAGAAAAAGACAAGTAACCTAAGATAACTACTTTACTTCCAACATGTTCTTACTCTACCCCAAGAAAATAACGTAATATAGCAACATTTCTGTGAACTTGTTCCTACCGTACCCGTCAGAAATTAACAGACCATAGTCATTCCTGGGCATTCTCAGAACATTGAATTTATCCATGATAGCTTATCTGTTCTTACTGGGTTATCATTACCCCTTCTTTAATTGCTATCGCTAGTTCCCCTAGATTCTACATTATAAACCATTTGTTTTACATTTTTCTCTGTTCACATTAGTGGTAGCATATAATATTTCTCTTTTTGTGCCTGGCTTATTTTGCTCAGCATTATGTCTTCAAGGTTCATCCATGTTGTCATATGTTTCACAACATCGTTCTTTCTTATAGCTGCGTAGTATTCTATCGTGTGTATAATACCACATTTTATTTATCCACTCATCTGTTGAAGGACATTTGGGTTGTTTCCATCTCTTGGCAATTGTGAATACTGTTGCTGTAAACATTGGCATGCAGATATCTGTTCGTGTCACTGCTTTCAGATCTTCCGGGTATACACCAAGAAGTGTAATTGCTGGATCGAAGGGTAACTCTATATCTAGTTTTCTAAGGAAGTGCCAGACTAATTTCCAGAGTGGCTGAACCATTATACAGTCCCACCAACAATGAATAGAAGTTGCAGTTTCTCCACATCCTCTCCAGCATTTGTAGTTTCCTGTTTATTTAATGGCAGCCATTCTAATTGGTGTGAGATGGTATCTCATTGTGGTCTTAATTTGCATCTAATAGCTAGTGAAGCTGAACATTTTTTTGTGTGTTTATTGGCCATTTGTATTTCTTCTTCAGAGAACTGTCTTTTCATATCTTTTGCCCATTTTATAATTGGGCTGTCTGTACTATTGTCATTGAGTTGTAGAATTTCTTTATATATGCAAGATATCAGTCTTTTGCCAGATACCTGGTTTCCAAAAATTTTTTCCCATTGAGTTGGCTGCGTCTTCACCTTTTTGACAAATTCCTTTGAGGTACAGAAACTTTTAAGCTTGAGGAGTTCCCATTTATCTGTTTTTTCTTTTGTTGCTTGTGCTTTGGGTGTAAATTCTAGGAAGTGGCCACCTAATACAAGGTCTTGAAGATGTTTCCCTACATTATCTTCTAGGAGTTTTATGGTACTTTCTTTTATATTGAGATCTTTGATCCACTTTGAGTTAATTTTTGTGTAGGGTGTGAGGTAGGGTTCCTCTTTCATTCTTTTGGATGTGGATATCCAACTCTCCCAGCCCCATTTGTTGAAAAGACTGTCATGTCCCAGTTCATTGGCTTTGGGGGCCTTATTGAAGATCAGTCGGCCATAGATCTGGGGGTCTGTTTCCGAATTCTCAATTCGATTCCATTGATCAATATCTCTGTTTTTGTGCCAGTACCATGCTGTTTTGACAACTGTGGCTTTATAATAAGCTTCAAAGTCAGGGAGTGTAAGTCCTCCCACTTTGTTTTTCTTTTTTAGAGTGTTTTTAGCAATTTGAGGCATCTTCGCTTTCCAAATAAATTAGATAACTAGCTTTTCCAAGACTGCAAAATAGGTTGTTGGAATTTTGATTGGGATTGCATTGAATCTGTAGATCAGTTTGAGTAGAATTGACATCTTAATGACATTTAGCCTTCCTATCCATGAACATGGAATAGTTTTCCATCTTTTAAGGTCCCCTCCTATTTCTTTTAGTAGAGTTATATAGTTTTCTTTGCATAGGTCTTTTACGTCTTTGGTTAAATTTATTCCTAGATACTTGATTTTTTTAGTTGCTATTGAAAATGGTATCTTTTTCTTGAGTGTCTCTTCAGTTTGTTCATTTCTAGCGTATAGAAACATTACTGATTTATGTTGTATCCCGCTACTTTGCTAAATTTGTTTATTAGCTCTAGTCTTTTATTGGCAGAGTCTCTCAACATTTGTTTGTCTGTGAAAAATTTAAGCTCTCCCTCAAATTTGAAGGAGAGTTTTGCTGGATAAAGTATTCTTGGTTGGAAATTTTTCTCTCTCAGAATTTTAAATATGTCATGCCACTGCCTTTTCGCCTCCATGGTGGCCGCTGAGTAGTCACAAGTTAGTCTTCTGTTGTTTCCTTTGTATGTGGTGAGTTGCTTTTCTCTTGCTGCTTTCAGAACTTGCTCCTTCTGTTCAGTATTTGACAGTCTGATCAGAATATGTCTCGGAGTGGGTTTATTTGGATTTATTCTGTTTGGAGTTCGCTGGGCATTTATGCTTTGTGTATTTATATTGTGTATAAGGTTGGGGCAGTTTTCCCCAACAATTTCTTTGAATACTCTTTCTAGACCTTTACCCTTCTCTACCCCTTCTGGGACACCAATGAGTCTTAGGGTTTTTTTTTTAATGGAAGATTTTTTTAGTTTTATTTTATATAAAAAGAGCTAGCATTTCTTGTCAGGTAGATGTCTTGGACATTCCATTCAAGGAAGATTACTGAGTCCAGCTTGGTGAAGTCTGTATACTTCATGTCCTCAGGGAGGCATTGGCATCACATATTGAGGCTGTATTTCTGGATCAGACCCTGTGGGATTGAGCAGACATGGCAAGAGCAGGAACCCTCGCCGAAATTTAGTGGGTGGCTCCAGTAGAGCTGTTGGTGACCAGTCTTGCTTTCAGAGATGAAGGAGGCAAAGGTGGTGTCTTGGTTTTTTAATCCTCCTTCCCTTCTTTTCCTGACATATAGAAGATCCCCCTTTCTTCTGAGTTCATCTGTGTATTTAAAAGGACTTCTTGTATACTTCTAAGTCTTGTATAATTGAAAACTTTTTAAGTTACGGTCTTTGCTGGAGAACATATGTGTTGCCAGAATCTGAAGTTCTTGCCTTTTGACTCAGCCCATTCTCTGGATAACTAACCATTGACCAAAAGGGACAAGGAGATAGGTTAACATTTATTGGGCAGCTGCTGTATGTGTATGTATATTATCTTATTTAATCATCACGGTCACTAAGAGGTAGGTGACCTTATTTTATAGATAAGTGTTTATCTTGTGATTGCTACCAGCTTGCCTCTGCCTAGAGTAACCCTTTCCCACTTGTCTGCCTAGTGTAATCCTGTTCATAATTCATCACCAAATCATTGTCATACCATTACTAAGTTTTTTCTTGCCTTCTCCATTCTCCCCTTCAAGTAAACACATTCAGATGTGCTACCTACTGTATTTTGTATTGGGTTATTTTGTTGCTTGGATCATTCTGTATTATAGCTTTATGTTCATATGCTTATCTTTTCCACTCACTGAGTGCAGATCTGTATTTTCCTGTTTTTGTACCCTTGATATTAGGCCCTGCTTGTTGTAGGTGCTAAATAGATGCAAGGTGGTTGGAGAAACCAGTGCCTTCTCTCAAGCAGATTTGCTATGATGAGGCAATATCCTTAGACTCTCCTTTTTACCTCAGTCTCTGAACATGTTATTTTCACAGTCATTTTGTTACTTGACCAAGGCAGTGGAGTCTTTGTCTGATGTGCTCAAATGACCAATTCCTAAGACACCTTGGTTTCAAAGAGAGATAGTTTATTGCTAGGTGCAAAGCAGGAGAGAAGTTGGCCTGTTGACCCCAAAATCTGTGTCTCCAAACTGTGGTAATTCTGCTAGTTTTATAACGTTAAAAGATAGACGGGTTTTAGAGCACAGTGGCCCCAGGTGATATAAATAGAGATGATCTAATTATTGAGCATGCGCAGATTGATTACATGCTTAGTCATAGAACATGTGTAAGAAAATAAAAGCCTTAATATGATGATGGGCGTGATTTTTAGTATTGTTATGAGGTATAGGTCACACAGGTTAAAGTCTAAGTGACTGCACATGTCAGGTGGGCCCATTTTGGTTAGATACAGCTTCATTTATTTATTTGTCAAGATAACATTGGACTTGGGGTGGGTTAGTTCTGGGTTGACTCAAAACCTTTCATTAATAAACATTTGGGGCTGTTTTTAGTGATCATAAGACTCTAAAGTCAGAAAGCTGGATAAATGGTTATAAGTGAAGGTTAGTCACAAGTTTTTTTTTTTTTGCTGTTGCTTTGGTTGAGAAATATTCACATACCATACAGTCATCCATGGTGTACAATCAGCTGTTCACAGCACCATCACATAGTTGTGCATTCATCACCACAATCAATTTTTGAACATTTTCATTGCTCTGAAAGGAATGAAAATAAGAATAAAAAATAAAAATCAAAAAGAACACCCAAATCATTCTATCCTCCCTATCCCACCCTATTTTTCGTTTAGTTTTTGCTCCATTTTTCTCCTCATGCATCCATACCCTGGATAAAGGGAGTGTGAGCCACAAGGTTTTCACAAACACACCTTCTACATAGTTATACAATTGTCTTCAAGAATCAAGGATACTGGGTTGCATTTTGACAGTTTTGAATATTTCATTCTAGCTATTTCAATACACTAAAACCTAAAAAAAGAGTATCTGTATAGCACATAAGAATGCCCTTCAGAGTGACCTCTCAACTCCATTTGAAATCTCTGAGCCATTGACACTACTTTGTTTCGTTTTGCTTCCCTCTTTTGGTCAAGAAGATTTTCTCAATCCCATGATGCTGGGTCTAGGCTCATCCCCGGGAGTCATGTCCCACATTGTCAGGGAGATTTACACCCCTGGGATTTACGTCCCACGTAGGGAGGAGAGCAGTGAGTTCATCTACCGAGTGGGCTTAGAGAGAGAGAGAGGGGCCAATCTGAGCAATAAAGAGGTTCTCTGGAGGAGACTCTTAGCCATAATTATAAGTAGGCTTAGCCTTTTCTTTACAGTAACAAGCTTCATAAGGGAAAGCCCCAAGATCGAGGTCTCAGTCTACTAAATTGTTAGTCCTCAATGCTTGTGAGAATATCAGTAATAACCCAGGTGGGGACGTCCAACATTTCTGCATTTTTCCCCAGTTCCTCCTCATGGGGGCCCTGCAAATAAATAAATATATATTTATTTATTTTAAATTTAATTTTATTGAGATTGTTCACATACCATACAATTATCCAAAGATCCAAAATGTACAATCAGTTGCTCATAGTGTCATCATACAGCTGTGCATCCATCATTGCAATTAATTTTTGTTTTTCAATTTTTAGAACATTTTTATTACTCCAGAAGACAAAGACAAAAAAAGAAAACTCAACTCTTCCCATACCCCTAACCACCTCCCCTCCATTATTGACTCATAGTATTGGTATAGTACATTTGTAACTGTAGATGAAAGAATGTTAAAATACTACTAACTGTAGTACATAGTTTGCAATAAGTATATTTTTTTCCCTATGTACCCCTCTATTATTAAATTCTGGTTATAGTGTTATACATTTGTTCTAGTTCATGAAAGAGATTTTTAATGTTTGTACAGTTAATCACAGACATTGTCCCCCACAAGATTCACTGTTTTATACATTCCCATCTTTTAACCTCAAACTTTCCTTCTGGTGACATACAGGACTCTAAGCTTCCCCTTTCCACCACATTGACACACCTTTCAGCACTGTTAGTTATTCTC
Source organism: Choloepus didactylus (assembly GCF_015220235.1). Classification (NCBI taxonomy): domain Eukaryota; kingdom Metazoa; phylum Chordata; class Mammalia; order Pilosa; family Megalonychidae; genus Choloepus; species Choloepus didactylus. The sequence continues at coordinate 29,782,492 of NC_051328.1, read as the reverse complement.
ACAATAACGTGCTACCTCTGTCCATTTCCAAATACTGAAGTTCAACCTAGTTGAACATTCTGCTCATAATAAGCAATTACTCCCCATTCTTTAGCCTCTTTCTATATCCTGGTAACTTATATTTCATGTCTATGAATTTACATAGTATAATTAGTTCATATCAGTGAGACCCTGCAATATTTGTCCTTACATATCTGACTTATTTCACTGAATATGTTGCCCTCAAGGTTTCTTCATCAGCCCATTTTTTTTAAAGGTGGTTTTGTTTACCCGCCATACATTCTGTCCTAAGTAAACAATCGTTGATCCCCTGTGTAGTCATATATTTATGTATTCACCACCATCACCACTATCTGTATAAGGACATCTCCATTTTTTCTACAAAGAAGGAGGAAGAGTCAAAGAAGGTAGAGAGACAAAAGAAAAAGAAGGAAAAACATGACAGCTAAAAAGCAACAAAAGGAAAGACAGAATTAAACTAAAGTAGAAGAAGAGAGTCAGACAACATCACCAGTGCCAAGAGTCCCATATCCCTCCCTTATGTCCCTTCTTGTAGGTATTTAGCTTTGGTATATTGCCTTTGTTATATTAAAGGAAGCATAATACAATGTTCCTGTTAACTATAGTCTCTAGTCTGCATTGATTGTATTTTTTTCCCCAGTACCACCCTATTTTTAATACCTTGCAAGGTTGACATTCATTTGTTCTCTCTCATGTAAAAACATATTTGTACATTTTATCACAATTGTTGAGCACTTTAGGTTTCAGTGAATTATACAGTCCCAGTCTTTATCTTTCCTTTTTCCTTCTGTTGCCTCCCATGCTTCTAACCTTCCTCTTTCAACTATACTCACAGTCATCTTTGTTCAGCGTACTTACATTGCTGTGCTACTATCACCCAAAATTGTGTTCCAGACCTCTCACTCTTGTCTTTTCCTATCTGTCTGTAGTGCTCCCTTTAGTATTTCCTGTGGTGCAAATATCTTGTTCACAAACTCTCTAATTGTCTGTTTGTTGGAGAATATTTTAAATTCTCCCTCATATTTGAAGGACAGTTTTGTCAGATACAGGATTCTTGGTTGGTGGTTTTTCTCTTTCAGTATCTTAAATACATCATGCCATTTCCTTCTTGCCTTCATAGTTTCTACTGAGAAATCCGCACGTAGTCTTACCAAGCTTCCTTTTATGTGATGGATTGCTTTTCTCTTGCTGCTTTCAGGATTCTCTCTTTATCTTTGATGTTTGATAATCTGATTATTAAGTGTCTTGGCGTAGGTCTTTTCAGATCTGTTCTCTTTGGGGTACGCTGTGCTTCTGTAATTTTATGTTTCATAAGAGATGATAAATTTTCACTGATTATTTCCTCTATTATTGCTTCTGCCCCTTTTCCTTTCTCTTCTCCTTCTGGGACACCCATGATACATACATTCCTGCTTTTTATTTTGTCCTTAAATTCCTGGAGATATTGCTCATAATTTCCCATTCTTTTCTCTATCTGTTCTTTTGTGTGTAGACTTTCAGGTATCTTGTTCTCCAGTTCCTGAGTGTTTTCTTCTGCCTCTTGCGATCTGCTGTTGTATGTTTCCATTATGTCTTTCATCTCTTGTGTTGTGCCTTTCATTTTCATGGATTCTGTCAGTTGTTTTTTCAAACTTTCGATTTCTACCTTATGTTCGCTCAGTGTTTTCTTTATATCCTTCATCTCTTTTACCATATCTTTCCTGAACTCATTGATTTGTTTTTTGATTTGATTTAGCATATTTCTTTGAAAAGTCTTTAATAGATTGTTTCATTAAAGTGAAACAATGTCTCAGCTGTATCTTGATTGAGGTATGTTTGTTCCTTTGACTGGGCCATATATTATTTTTTCCTATTGTAGATTGTAGTTTTCTGTTGTCTAGGCATCTGATTTCCTTGGTTACCCCTATCAGATTTTCCCAGACCAGAACAGGTTCAGTTCTCAGAATGGGTTTATATTCAGTTTCAAGTCTCCTTGTGGGTGTGTCTTAGAGATTGACAGTCTTTCCTGTGAGGTCTCTAGCAGCTGTGCTTTTCCTAACCTGCCCAGCTGGTGGCCCCTTCAGTTTCTGTTTTGGCTGTTTTCCCCCAGGCTCCGGGGTCTGGTTCTGAAGGGAAGGCAGGTGGTAGAGTTGGGCCCCACCTCCTTCCTCTTAGGGAAGTTACACCCCCCTAGGAGGGTTATCATCTGCATTTGAATAGCTCCTTTTGTTTCTCTGACTCTGCTGTCTCTACCCCTGTCTGGTTCAGAGTGCTGCGAACTGAAAATGGCAGAGGCTTTCTCCGCTGAGGCTCCCAGGTTGAGAGAGAGGAAAAGGGACAGAAGCCCCCTTTCAGAGCCAGTCTATGCACCCTCCCCTGACCCCCCCAGTTTCACCCATTGGCCAAAGGTAACACCTGGTCTTCTGGGCTCCCCTCCTGGGACAGGGGAGTCCTCTGGCTCTTAAGGTCAGTCATCACCAGAAGCTTCAGTCTGCTTATTGGGGGTTTGTAGCTTGTATTCAGCAGTCCCCATTTGTTAATTAAAACCCCAGTTGAAGCTGGGCTGATCTATATTCCCTTGCTCAGAATGTGCTGCTTTCTACCACAGCAAGGTTTTGAAGCTCAGCCTACCGTGGGCAGGGGTGTGTGTGGCTCCTGGCACAGATCTGCAGTTTTTATTGAGATTCTTTGCTGTGATCTCAGGCATTCCTCCCAGTCCAGGCTGGTGTACGATTTGTGGACAGTCACAGTTGTCTCCCAGCAGTTATTCCAGATTATTTCATAGTTGTTCCTGGTTGTTCACTGGTTGCTCCAGGGGACTAACTGAATTCTGCTCCTCTCTGTGCTGCCATATTGCCAGGACTCCCTGAAAATATATTTTTTATTTTCTGCCCTAATTACTTTGGAATGTATCAGTTATTTCACACTAACTTGTGCAAACCTACCAGATCTCACTTCCTATTCAAAGTTCCGTGTAATTATGGTGTTTGAATAAATTGACCATAAAAGTTAAATTATTTAGTGTAATCACAAAGTTTTACAATCACAAGGGCACAAAATCATTATTAGAGATCAAGGAAACCGAATTACGATTCAGAGATTTCAGTTATTTCCCTCTGTCTACTCTAATATAACCAGAAAGTAAAAAGAAATATCTATATAATTATTCAGTAATCATAGTCATTCCTTAAATCCTAATTTCTGTGTTACAATTTGTTTTTGGATCTGTTCTTTTCATTATTATAAACTTCAGTATGTATAAAAGTAATTCCAGATGACTTAAGATACACCAAACTTAGAGAACTGAGCCTACTGAATGGCTGCTCTGCAGCATGGCATGTCAATTCAAATGGATACATGTTGGAATTTTTGCTATTTTTCATGACAGTTTAGCAGTGCCAGGTAATGGTGATTTGTGGATTTCAATGAGATGTTCAGTTTATTCTCTGAATTAATTAGAGTGTAGCAAGTTAATGGTGCAGTGAATAATTGTTACTCTGATCCAGTATCCTCCATCATCAAAGATAATTGTTCAATAATTTAGTTTTAGTAATAGTAATAGCCTGTATGGAATTTGTCTACCTTTTGAAATGTCTGTTTAGTTGACTTTTTAAAAATGCCATTATTTTGTTTCTTTGTTGGATAACTGAGAAGTCAGTCATTTTTGAAATGAATTCCCTTGACATGTTGAAGTTTAGAAATAGTTTTATTGTTGCTATTCAATGCTGTTATTTCTTGATAGCTGCCAGTTGGAGATTTCTGAGTCAAGTTAATGATTGGATATACGTTAAAATGCCGCTGTGCTGTTAATGTCTGCTTTTTGCCAGATGGCATTTAGCACACAGGTTCTTGGTTTGTTTTTCCTCTCTTTCATTATTAGGTTACAAACTATAATAGTTGTGAAATGATGGTACTTGTTGAACTAACTTTAAATAATTTTATATGATCTATTAATTATATATTTATATAGCATATATTTTCAGACAGTATTCTCTTCATATATGGTTAATTTCTTCCCTTGAGACACTTGAATTGTTTAGATTTTTAGAAGAGCTAAAGAAAAGGAGAAATTCAACCAAGGTGAATTTTTGCTATGGTCACTGAAGCAGATTATTCTAGAAATAGTTGGGTGTGTAGTTTCCATGACAAAATTTGTTCATTTTGCAACAAAATTACAAAAAAAGTGGTAAATACCCTACATTATTCACTGTTTGTTTATTTGTATTTGGGTTTGTTTGTTTGTTTGTTTTCTTCTAACAAATTGAATAATTGCTGAGCAAACACTTGAAGTTACTCATTGAATGCACTCTTACTATCCAATTCTGGGTGTCATGCAACCTAATTTAGAAAGTCAATGCTTGTTTAAGGTGATAAACCCATTCTCTAGTGGTGCTTTATTTATTGATCTTGCTGTGATATGCCTTTACCATTTGACTTTGCTTCAGGGCCTTGACCTGTGTAGTTGCTTTAAATTTTTATCCAGAATAAGTGTTCAGTAGCGTTTTAAAACAGGTTCTGTGTTTATACCACTATGTCTTTCTTATATCCTTTCTCCTTTGTTTCAAGTTTCGGGCATATTTATCGCTGGATTTAATACAGCACTGGAAATAAAGCACAGAGCAGTTGAAGTCCTTTCCAAAAGGAAAACAAATTGGAATCCTTCTTTAAAGTGTGGTTAAATTACCATCTCTTTTTTTGAGTTTTGATATGGTGTGAAGGCAGGATTATTTCTTTAAATTTCAAGGAGTGTAACTGCCAAGGGGTTTATTATTTTTTTAAAATTATATTTAATCATGAACTGAGATCCATTTTGTTCTCTATAAGTACTAAATTTAGCACGAGTATTTGATGGTCTTCCCCACCCCTTGTGATTTTTTGGGTCAGGGTTACTAGAGGTTTTCTAGTGGTGTGGTATATTCTAGGCTATTTCTCACATTTACCTACTCTTTTTCTCATTCATGGATATTCTAATTTTAATAGTTTTCCAGTCAGAAAGTTCTTTTTATAGAAATATGCATACAATTTTGAAGACATGGGAATAAATCACTTTGAAGTATTATAAGTGTTTTTGAAAAAATAAAGACTCTCCTAAAAAAGTTTGCCAGAATTTCTTTCTCTTTGTCTCTACTAGAAATGATGTTAATAATCCGTCTGGATAAAAGCATTATACTTAACAGTAGAAAACCCAGTTCAGATGATTGGAAGATAAATTAAAGCCTTATCTTAAAGAAGATAAAATTAAGCCTTTCAGTTGTATTACATGCTATTATTTCATAAAGATTTTAGTATCATAGCATAATGATTTCTATGGTTGATTTTTTCTTATTTTAGTTATATGTTTTGTTAATTTTATTTTTTAAAGAATCACTTGGAAAAAGAAAGTCGCTATTCCTTCATGGAGTATATTATATTAGTAGATTTTTCTGATGTTGAACCAGTTTTCATCTGTTATCTTATATAGCCAAAGTATGATTTGCCATAATTTTACGTTGAATTTTTTCATCTGTGATCATTAGAATTTGAGGACAAGTTTATAAAATGAAACTGTCCAAAATTGTAATTGATAAGAATATTATAAATAATAATGTTAGTCATGCCTTGTAAGAAATATATCCTAAGAGATGGTTTATAAATACATTGCTGTTGATACTTGGTTAATTAAGATTAGGCATTTATGATTCAATTAATAGTAACATTTCTAAGGTAATGTTACTATTGGTGGGCTGCAAGGAACTAAGAATAAAGGAGAGTCAAAGAGAAGTATCAGCTGGTGTTTTTCATAGTTCTGTCCAGTGGGAAGGGCTAGCCTGAGCAGTTGGCATTAGTGTTCCTGTTTTCTTGGCAAATTGAGCTCTTTTGAAGATATTTGCACTTTTAGGGAAAATATTTAGAAGTCATTAAAGCTTTTTGGGTAGGAGAATAGCATGATGAAATCATTAAGGAAATTAATCAGGTGACAGTACGAATAGAATGAAGTGAAGAAAATCTGAAGGAGCTCATTAAGTTAGCTGCTGTTATAATTAATCTATGCAGTAAAGACCTGGACTACAATGTACAGTAGTAATGAAGGTGAAAATGGGATTTCAGGGAGACCTGCTTCCTGGAAAAAGCATAGAGTTCTTTAGTTCATTCATTTGATAAATTTTTGATAAATATTATTTACTACATCCAGAAACTAATGATAGATATTGGAAATATGATGATTATTGTAGCCCCTTACTCTGCCTAAAAGACATGAAGTAGACATTAGATAATCACAAAAAAATGGAAAATTATAGTTAGGATAAATGCTGTGAGGAGGAGTATGTGGACAGTTGGCTAATCAGAGAATTAGGAAATATTTTCCGAGAAATTGATGATTGAACTGAAGGAACACTTGAATTGGACCAGGTGAAGAGAGAAGCCAAAGTTTAACAGTTACACTACCTCCAAAATATATATAATTAGCTTGTGCTGACTTTGAAATGACAGCCAGGCATTTCCAGCAGTTTCCAGTAAGAGGATGTAAATTTGAAACTACATCTTGAACTGAATCTAAATTTTAGAGTTCTCTAGCTGAAAAGGCTATAGTTGGAGCTGTGAAAAAGGTTAAGCCCTCTTAAAGAATGTGTAAATAGTAGGATTCCAAGTACTGAGCCCCAGGGAATGCTCACAATTAGGGGTTGGAAAGAGGCATGTTGAGGGAATTAAAGGAAACAGGAGGAGCGGTTGACAGTTAAAAGAAGTTGTGGAAGCCAAGGGAAGGGAAGTTTTAGTTGTGGAAGCCAAGGAAAGGGGAATTTTTAAAGAGGAGAAGATAATCACTAGGGTAAATAGAATGACACAGTGAATGCTAATGAGTAAGAAAAGAGCATGGTTTTTGGTAAAGACAGCAGTTTCTGTAGGACCTAGATTTCAGACTTTTTGAGACTACTTTTGGCTATTTGATGCTATTGACTATTGAGACTGTTTGAGAAGTTTGGTAGTGAAAAGACAATGAGAAATGGAAAGAAATCTAGAAAGGGGGGCATCCCTGCTAAGTAACAATTTTTTTCAAGATTAAGTAAATCTGTGCTAATTGAAAGGCAAAGAGAAAGGAACCAGTAGAGGGTGAGATATTGGAGAGGAAGAGGGTAAATATAAATGCTCATAAGGAAGGAACGGGGAGGCTCACATCAGCTTGGTGACAGAAAAAACAATATATACTTTTTTTAAGAACTTGAAGGCCAAAGTCCTTTTGAATTTCACAGACCTTACCAGTTCTCAAGGGAATTGCTACCTCAGGCTTATTTTATGATCCATAGTTAAGATTGCTCTTCCTTCTTCAAGGTAAAGAATGTTGTTTTTTTCACTTCTCACATTCCTTCCTCCTTCCTTTTCACTCTGAAGTTAAATTTAAACTAAATTATTAGAGATGTTTAGCCCTATTGGCCACAGTAATTGTGTAGCCACTTTCTAATTAGCTTCTGTAAAGAGCAGTACCTTGTATAGGCAGTTTCAGTAATGTAAACTGTTAGGATCCAAAGAGTGAACATTCTGGGTCCAGCTAGAAGTTTTTCATTAAATCATATAATGCATAAACTTCAGTGTGTCTTCTGTTTGTCTGTGCAGGAGCACCAGGCCTCTTGGGCCCTGAGTACATGATCCTTGCATAACTGTTACACAATGTGGTATTCCCAGCTCCTAGTCCAGTGCCTCCTATGTGCTCAATAAATACTTGATGAAAAAAGATAACTGTCTAATGGCTATGAATAATTAGAAATTTAGTTATTTTCAGTTCCCTTGTTACCAGCACAAACAAGGAATACCTGATTTTGTTTAGCTTGTTTTCAAAATTAGCATCTACCAGCAACAGACAAGTTATAAGATAGCCCTGAATTTAAGCCATCCATTTTTAAGCTTTTTATTTTGAAATAATTCCAGACTAAAGAAAAGTTCTAAAAATAGTACAAAGAATTTCCATATGCCATTCACTCACATTTCCTAAATGTTACCATTTTATTGTGTTTGCTTTATAGTTCTTATTCTCTCTTTGGCATATTATAGTTCATTATTAGTTTATTTTATTAACAGGGTGAGAATAAGTTGCAGGCATAGCACTCTAAAAAGCAAGGACATTTATTCTCCAACTAATACTAGTACATTTATTTCATTTCCTAAAAACAAAGATATTCTCCACCTAAGCTAGAACAATTATAAATATCAGGAAGTTAACATTGATATATTACTGTCCCATTAATGTCTGTTAGAGCAAAATAAATTCTCCGATCTAGACTCTAGTCTGGGACCACATTTAACATTTAATTATGTCTCTTAAGTCTCCTTTAATCTGGAAAAGCTCCTCAGGACTGTCTTTCATGATCTTGACATTTTTAAAGAGTACAGATCGTTTATTTTGTAGAATGTCCTTTAATTTGGGTTTGTCTGATTACTTTCTCTTGATTAATTTCAGAATATTCATTTTGGGAGGAATACTAAAAAATGATGCAGTTTTCCTTCTCAGTGCACTATAATGGCAGTTTCTGATTATTGGTGATGTTAACTTTGATCATGTGATTAAGATGGTACCTGCCCTGTTTCACCATTATAAAGTTAGCTATCTTCCCATTTGTAATTAGCAAGTAATTTGTATGGGAGATATTTTGAGACTATGTAAATATCTTGTTTCTCATCAAACTTCTCTCTGCTAATTTTTAGCATTCATTGATTATTCTTGCCTGAAACCATTATGATAGTTACTAAATGGTGTATCTAATTTCATCTTTCTTTCACATTTATTAGTTGGTATTCCAAAGTAAGATAGAGCTTTCCCTTCTTACCTATTTAGATCAGTATGGACTCATGGATTCCTTTTACAGTGGTACCCAGTACTCGACTGCTTGGAAACTCATCAAATTTGGTACTTGATTCATTTTTACTTGAAAATTTTGTCCCCATGCTCATTGCTTGTTTGGTATTCGATGACCAAGCTAGAACTTGTCGGTGTCAGTTGCCTCATGACTTGCTACCCTTTCCAGCCAAAACAAAGGGTCACGCATTAGTCACGTGGTACCTCTTGCCCAGTGCACAACCCCTTGTGGTCTTATTTTAGCTTCTGTGGTCATTTTGTGTATTTTTACGCTTTTTTTCTCATCAGGGGTCCTAGGAAAATCAGCAGTGATAGCACTGAGCAGAAAAGAAAATTACTTTGCACCACCATTGAACAACAACAAAAAAGAAATAATAGGCAAATACCCAAGCTGGTATTCGCATTACTGGATCTTTCTAGGGAATTCAGTATGCCTAGAATAATGATCTCCACCATCATTAAGAATAAAGAAGCGATAAAAAGGAGTTAAAGTAGTAAAAAAGCAGCGTTCCCAAACACTCGAGGAAGTTGAGAAGCTGTTATTAATTTGGGTAAACAAGAAGCAGTTAGTGGGGTGACAGTGTATCTGAAGCCATGATATATGAAAAAGCAAAAGTGTTGCATGCTGATCTTTTTTTTTTTTAATGCAGTTTTATTGAGATATATTCATATACCCTACAGTCATCCACAGTGTACAATTAATTCACAGTACCATCATATAGTTGTGCATTCATCATCAGAATGAACTTTTGAACATTTTTCTTACTAAATAAATAAATAAAAGTAAAAGTAAAAAAGAACACCCAAAACATTCCATCCCCCTATCCCACCCTATTTTTCATTTGGTTTTTGCCCCCATTTTTCTAGATGTCCATTCCTTCTGCCTCTTCAAATCTGCTGTTGTATGTCTCTGTTGTGTTTTTCATCTTTTGTATTGTGCCTTTCATTTCCCTAAGTTCTGCCAATTGTTTTTTCAAACTTTCAGGTTCTTATTTATGTTTGCCCAATGTCTTCTTTATATTCTTCATCTCTTCTGCCATATGTTCCCTCAATTCATTGATTTGATTTTTTGAATTGATTTAGGTGGTTGGTTTGATTGATAATTAGTTGTTTCAATTCCTGTATCTCATTTGAAGTTTGTTCTTTGGGCCATAGCTTCATTTTTCCTAGTGTGATTTGTAATTTTTTGTTGTCTATGCATCTGGTTTCCTTGATTACCCCAATCAGATTTTCCCAGACCAGACGGGTCCAGGTCTCAGGAGGAGTCTATATTCAGTATCAGGTTTCTAGTTCTATGCCACGATCTTAGGCATTCCACCCATTCCAGACTGGTATATGATGTGAGTCCAGTCACGGATGTCCCCCAGCAGTTGTTCCAGACTATTTATCAGTTGTTCTTTGCTACTTACTAGCTGCTCTAGAGTACTAACTAAATTCCACACCTTTCATTCTGCCATCTTGCCCCACCTGTAGGCATAATTTTTAAATTTAAGTCAGTGGTTCTAAATGCTGGTAGGACGTAGGGTGATTTTAAGAGTATTAACGCCCAGAGTCTATCTCAGATGAATGAAATTAGAATTTGTGGGATGGAGTGGTGGCATTGAGATTTTTTTAATCCATTAAGGTACTATTGTTGTTATATTACACATGCAATATTTATATAAGTTTACCCACATATTTAGCACTTTCTCTAATCCTCATACCTTCTTGCACCTCAGATCTTCCATTTGGGACCACTTTTCTTCTGCCTGCAATACATTCTTTAAAATTTCTTTTATGGGGGTTTTCTGGTAGCTGTCAAATTTTTTTTTTGTCTGGAAATGTCATTATTTTGCCTTATTCTTAAAGATACTTTTGCTGGGTGTATGTATTGGTCATCTGTTGCTGGATAACACACCATCCCAAAATTTAATGACAACCGTTTTTTTTGTCAGTGAATCTGTGGGTCAACAGTTTGGTCAAGGATCAGTGGAATGGCTTGTTTCTGGTCTACATGGTGTTATCTTGGCTCCTTCCTTTTTCTGCAGTCACTTTGCAGGCCAGCTAGGGATTGGACAGTTCCAGATGGCCTCACATACATGTCTACTAGTTTACTGGGGTTAGTGGCTACTGGCCAACATGTCCCTCATTATCCAGCCAGCTAGCCCAAACTCCTTCACGTGGTACCTGGATTCAAAAAGTAATAACTTGCAGGCTCAAATGTACAAGCACTTTTCTAGTCTCTGCAGTCATATTCGCTAATGTCTCATTGACCACAGGAAGTCAGGTGGCCAAGTCCGGATTCAAAATGGAATAATTAAGCTCCATTTCTTGGTGTGAAGAATGACAGTGTCACATTGAAACAGGTGTGCATAAAGAGATCAGAGGAATTTGTGGCCTTTAAAAAAACTATCAGTGTGGGTTGCTCAACTGGCCCTACTTAGGGTTTTCAGGAAACGTGGAAGCGGTGGCAGTAGTTGGAGTCGGAGGACTCTTGCGATAGTCTCCTGGTATCTGATTGGAGACAGGAGGTTGCCACTGGAATCATCTTCCTCTTCGCTGCTACTCTCCTTCCCTTCTCCCTTATCCCCCAATGTCTTACATCACTCCCCAGGAGATGAAATGTATTCTGCATTGGAGTCCCTCTTGGTCAGGTCCCCAGCATGAACGTTTCCTACAGGACCTGGTAGCTAAGGCAGTGTCAGGAATATTACAGGCATTGCTCAATGGTCTGGAGCAGTGTAGTGTGTCTGGGGCAAACTGACCATCTTGTATCTTTGAGTGCCAGCTACGGCTTTGAGATCAGTGGTTTCGAGGTTGGGCTGAGCAGGAGTGCAATGAATTTGTCAAGCAACTGGAGGTCAGTGAACCAGAATTTGTGGCCAAGTTTTACCAAGCGGTGGCTACTACAGCTGGGAAGGACTGATAGGCATTAAAATCAAAGAGATGACAACCACAGCTGATGGAGTTGAGGCCATGACCCTACAATGGTATAATGAGAACTCAATTCAGATGTGCCACCTAAAGTTCTGAACATGGTAACCTGATCATTGGACTGAATTTGCTAACCAGCACAAGCATGGTTATTTTAAAGTTAATAGCTTATCAACTGAACTCCTATTGTACATGTTTTCCACCTAAGAAAATCTGGATCATCAGTGTGCTTCAGTGTGCAGCTTTCCAAGAGAGGTCAAACACCCAAGAATTTGATGGCTTCTTTGGCAGCGCTACCCAAAAAGAACCAAAGTATTGTTATGCAAGTTTTGCCCTGCCACTGTCTACGAGGGATATAAAGTAGAACCCTCCTATCCCAGAAAAAGAGAGAATAAGGGTAATAAAATGACATGTTTTTATAGTTTAGCTTCATCCAGATGGCTGGTTTCATCACCCATAAACCAGATTCTGGTATAACTATGTGACAGCCCAACCACTAGCTTTCCCGGTGATGATTTAGTAAAATTATGGAAAAATGAGGAGAGTAAGATAGTTACATCCTCCTCTACTAATATTTGTTTGAATTTGAATAGCAATGACTTTTTTTCTAAAGCATATGTGATATCCTTGGTATTCTTATACTCTTACTTTGGTCTACAGTAATATATAAACACTCTACAGATTGGGGGTATATTTTTTTTTTTGTACAAAAAAAAAAAAAAGAAATGGATTTTCAGAAACAAAACAAAAACCCCATCACAGTACAGAATTTTAGGTTGGAATTTTTCTTTCAGTTCATTGACTTCATCATTTCACCGTCTTTTGGCTTTCAGTGTTGCTTATGTCTCTGGCGTCTTTTAAGATTTTCTACCTTTGTGTTTTATAGTTCACTATGATTTATCTAAGTATAAATTTATTTTCATTTGTCCAGTTTGGGCTTTGTTGCATGTCTTGAATCTTTTCTAGGAAATTCTTAGCCATTGTCTCTTGAAATATTGTCCGTCTGATTCTCTTTCTCTTCTTCTTATGGAACTTCAATTAAGTTAAGATTTCAATTAATATTTCTAGCTGGTTTTCCATGTCTCTTAACTCTGTTCTTCATGTTACATTCTGGATAATTTCTTTTGACTTTCCCTCCAGTTTACTAATTTCTCTTCGATTGTCCAGCTGCTTAACTGTTATACTTTTTAAAAATGGAATTACCGTATTTTTCTCTTTTTTCTTTTTATATGAAGATAATATTTACATGCAGTAAAATTTGTGCTTTTTTGTGTGTGCAATCTATGAGTTTTAAGACATGCATAGATTTGTTCCATATGTCTGTTCTTTCACCAATATTAACACTGTTTTCATTGTTGTTCCTTTATAGCATGTCTTGAAATTAGGTAGTATGCATGAATCTTCCAGATATATTCTCTTTCAAAATTGTTTGGCTACATCACTTCCCAGTTTTTGTTTTTTAGTTTCCTTTTTGAGAAATACTATTTATTCTTTCTTAAAAGTCTTTCAAAGAACAAAAGGAAAATTACGTATGTGGCTCATATTATGTTTCTATTGGACAGCACTGGTCTCTACTCCAATGATGATTATGAAATTGTTGTAGAAGCAGTATGCAGACTGAGTCTTCAGATGACAGTATCCTAGATAAATTTCCTCAAACTCAAAATTCAGTGGATGAACAAATTATTTCTAAGGATAGAAATGAAATATGGAATTCTCATCCAGTTTTTTTTTTTTTTTTTTACTAGACATGTCTACATTTTATTTTCTCTTTAGGTGATTTTTTTTTGGAAAATTACATTTTCAAAGAGTCAGCCCTTGCAAACAGTGAATCTTTCAAAAAATAAAATACTGTTTCTAGATTCTCAAAACTCACAAAACCAAATGGGTTTAAACGTCTGTTGTCATCCAAAAGTATCAAGCTCACGTGTCAGTTTCACATCACAGGGAATAATTTATAACTAGTTTTAGTAGGCAAATTCCAATTCTAAACATTACTAGAGACCACTACTATTATTCTCAACTGTGTTGACAACTGTCTTATTGCTGAATTGTACATGGTAACTTTTCTTTGGTAACTTTTTATACTATCAATTAACACAACTGGACAGCTATAAAGGTTTGGATTAACTTGGTGTTTCAAATTTTTCAAAACTTTGTTATAATTATTTAAATGTAATTTCTAATAGATGTTAGAATAGGAAAGCCTTCAAACATGCCTAATGTAATATAATGACAACAACAACAACAAAAAACTGCTAGATAATCACTACAAAAAGCCTTTCAGTTCTGTGTTCAAGAGTATAATTTAACTCAAAAACCAGTGAACACAGTACATTAGCTCCAATCCCCTATCAGATCTGTGATAAAGGACAAAAAAAAAATAAATGGAAGAACTAACAACATCTAGGCATCTGTCAATTCTTATGGAAGGCTGTTTCCTATGAGTTCAAAATGACCTAAAATTAGCCAAAATATGATGTGAATTCTTACTACAATATCTCATAAACTAGTACTTAAATCAAAAAATACTGAGGGCTTATTAACTTGTAAATTGTTGTTCCATTGAATAAGCCTATTTTGGAGGCTTCGCACAATATTATGAAGACATTTAGACAGGAAGCTCAGGTCAAGATATATCTAAGAAATCTTTTCTATATATAACAAAATCACCAATTTAAATTATAAATGGCTTCCACTAAACATTAGCACTCCAAAATTCATATAAAGTAAATTAAAATAAGTATGGCAGAAAGTGCACCCTGAAGCATGTTCACAACACATATGAAGGCTATTCAGCAAAATCTGAAATAGGCATATATGCAAACATTTTTATGCAAGCTTTTATGAATAAGATATAAGAAATGATTCATTCAGATAATTTTATGTACAGCTTGTATACAATTTAAAATAAGTACAACTGAAAACACTTCTATGTAAAAGCCACAATAGTTAAATCAAATGCCACATAACAGTCTTACAAACTGGTCTCTCTTGAGAGTTCTTAAGAGAATTAATGAGTATTGTTATTCTAAGAAATGCCCTCTTCTTGATCAATTATTTCTGTTTTAACTGAAAACACATCTGCCAACATATGTTTTGGAATTTCTGAACCTCTGACTTTTAAGGCATAACAAGCATTCTCCACTTTGGCTAGACTTTGCTTCAACGTATACAGCTTCTTAGAAACCTCATAAGGTCCAGTGTTGCCAATAAATGAAAACCCATCATAAACCTGACGTAAAAACTGGCTCACTTCAAAGGGGGTATCAATGTCCCCATTCCCCACACTGTTAATACACATCCGCATCAATTCTCCAGTTAAATCAGCCACTCCCAGAAGATAATCAACAGGTGTTACTTTCAGGCTCCATGTATCAAACTGCTTATCCTGTCCATCAGAGGAGGGGGTCTTATTTTCTTTCCCATTGTTATCCGTTGTAAACACTAGTTGTTTATTAATTTCATCCATACTAATTAATGATCGTGTTTTGATAAAGTGTTGAAAAGAGACAGCCTCCACATATTCCTGCAGTCCTGTAGTAATGGCTCGATGAAACTGATGCATGTCTTCTCCTGATAGCTCTTGCGCTACCTGCAGTATCTTTTGTCTGACACCATCCAACTTAATTTCTGACTCAGTCAATATTTCTTCCATCTCAGGAGCACTCGTAATCCTATGGAGAAGGAAAATTGTCCTTTTACTTTCAACAGTTATATCCCGACTAAGTTTCACAAGTCTCTCATATTTGTCATGCCTTGCATCAAGTTCCTGCTGAAATGATTTGAAGGCCAACATCACAGGTGAAGATGAATTAACATCCTTCCCTTCTCTCCTTTGGTTATGTGGAAAATTCTCATGCTTCCTTTTCCTGAACCCTCCTGATCCTTCTTTGCTGCTCATGTCTTCTCAGCCTACGGTAAGATGAGCGGAGACTGAGGGTCTTGGAGACAGCTGGAGTACACAGGATGCCGGCCTTAGGCGGCAAACCAGTCTCTGAAAGCTCTCATCCAGTTTTAGTTATTCAGCAGGAAAGGTCTTCATTGTGCAATATTTTGTGACAGAGAATCTGGAATATCTAATTTTGACAGTGTTTTCACATCTTTTATGATGCTTGTGCCCCAACATTTACTTGACAGGTGGACAAATGCTGAATGCAAATGTGTATGTAAAGGTAACTAGAAGGAAACAGAGTTGATGTAGAAATGAAAAAATTATTTGATTTATTTTTTTGATTGGTTTTTAGTAATATAATTGTGCCTAAGAGCCTCCTCCCAAATGCCTCTTTGTTGCTCAGATGTGGCCCTCTCTCTCTAGCTAAGCCAACTTGAAAGGTGAAATCACTGCCGTCCCCATTACGTGGGATCAGACACCCAGGGGAGTGAATCTCCCTGCAACGTGGAATATGACTCCCGGGGAGGAATGTAGACCTGGCATCGTGGGATGGAGAACATCTTCTTGACCAAAAGGGGTATGTGAAAGGAAATGAAATAAGCTTCAGTGGCAGAGAGATTCCAAAAGGAGCCGAGAGGTCACTCTGGTGGGCACTCTTACGCACACTTTAGACAACCCTCTTTAGGTTCTAAAGAATTGGGGTAGCTGGTGGATACCTGAAACTATCAAACTACAACCCAGAACCCATGAATCTCGAAGACAATTGTATAGAAATGTAGCTTATGAGGGGTGACAGTGGGATTGGGAAAGCCATAAGGACCGCACTCCACTTTGTCTAGTTTATGGCTGAATGAGTAGAAAAATAGGGGAAGGAAACAAACAAACAAACAGACAAAGGTACCCAGTGTTCTTTTTTACTTCAATTGCTCTTTTTCACTTTAATTATTATTCTTGTTATTTTTGTGTGTGTGCTAATGAAGGTGTCAGGGATTGACTTAGGTGATGAATGTACAGCTATGTGGTGGTACTATGAACAATCGAATGTACGATTTGTTTTGTATGACTGCGTGGTGTGTGAACATATCTCAATAAAATGAAGATAAAAAAATGAAGGTGTTTTGTGATTATGGAGTAAAGAAGAGGTAGCTCTTATTTCAGCAAATTATGAGCTGTTAGAATTTTCAAAAGTATTTCACTTTGATGATACAAGTGAAAGAAGAACCAGAAGTAAAGATAAGCCGGAACATATCAGAGATGTGTGAAATCTGGAATCAATATTTACAAGGTAAATATGTTCCATGTTTATGAATGATAGTTGATAAGCAGCTGGACATTGCCCATTTTAGGTAAACATTCTTCAAAAGCAGGAAAATATGGAATAAATATTTGGGTTTACTATGTTTAAATGTATGTTGAGTACGAATAAAATTTTTCACTATCACTTTATTCTACTGTAAATTATTCATAAAATAACTTAATATAAAAATAAATGGTAAACAGTGATTATAATTTTTCTTAGTATACTGAGGGATTATTTTATCATCTCTGATAATTCCAATCCCTGGAGTCTTTAGAGCTCTCTGTCTTTTCTGGTGATTCTCACTCATGATGTCTTGTTTCATATATGTTTATTGTCTTTGAGACAATATGTTCATTGTCTTTGAAAATTATTTGTAGAAATTATTTGGGGCCTAGGATGAATGTGCTGTTTTCCAGTTTGATTTGCTTCTGCCAGGCAACTCAGACTACTACTAGTCTGAGATCACCTTCAGTCAGTTTCACGGTCTGAGGTTTTCTGAAACACCTAGACAGTTTAAATCAGTACTCAAATCTGTGCAAGCACTGGTTTAAGTATAGTTCACCTTTGCTTGTCCTGTTGAGATTCCTGCTTAAATCAGGGAGCATCTCTTATTAGGTTTCCAAATAGGAGTGCTCAGAAGCCACTTTTTCCTTGAAGGCACCTGTGGAACCCATCAAAATGGACCTCCCTGGCTTGGTAGTATCTTACGTATTATTAGCTGTATGTTGCTTTCAGAAAGATTTGTATTTTCTGATATTTTTAGTTGGTTATAATTTGAGGGTTGTCCCAAATAATGTAACCCACTATTACCAGATCTATTTAACAAAAGAAAAAACTTCTCTGTTAATTAACATGTACACTAGGTTTAAGATCCCATTGACTAAGCACTTTGCAAATAGGAGATAAATGTAGAACTATAGAAATTAAATAGATGGGAAGGCACATGTTAGGAGATAGAAACTATAATCTAGTGTTCATTTCCATTTACACACATACACACACACACACACACACACACACACCACCCAAAAGCTTGCTTTTTTTTCAGTTAATTAAAAGATGAAACAAAATATTTTTTATTTTTGAAGCTGGTAACATGTCTTTGAATGCTCAAATGTGTTTGGAACTGTAAGAAGTTGAGTGTTTAGCAAGTCTTGGTAGATACGTGATTACCAAAGCATTTCTTGATAGCTGCTATAGTGCCTGGATAACAGATCACCCACCCCATGCTCATGAGTTTTGACATACCTGGTGGAAATATATGGTTTAAACTCTTTTATCAAACTTATTTTGAACATAGTTGAATCTAATAATTTGTATTTTAAAGTTCTAGTTTTTTGTTTTGTTTTGTTTTAATGGTGAGCTACTTTTCATATATGTGACAAAGCAGCTGTAATATCACATTCTCTGGCCTAAGATAAAGTCCAAAGGTGAGATATAAAAGGCTTTTATCTAATTATTTTGTTCCCTAAAGAATTTTTTCCTTCCACTAAAAACAGACAAACAAAAAACTCTTAGTTGGTTATTTTCTGTTCTCCTTTTCCACTTTGGTAGCTGGGGAAGTGACAAACTGTTTTCTTAACAGTATAATAACCTTGCTTGCCACTTCTGTTTAGCAATCTGGTTTATTGTTACTTTGGACTACCCAAGTTAGGAATTAAGATATTTAACTATTATAGGATGATTAAATATTAACTTACTTAGAATAAGATGTTAATGTGATTCTTGGTGTTGGAGTCAGTTGTCTCAAATTCAGTGTGTCTTTTCTTGAACAGCAAAACAAATGCTTTACAGCAGTGTGTCATAAAACATGATAGAAGGTGAATCAAATTGGTGTGATTGGTGAATGGATGCTTAACAGCTGGTGCATGGTACTTTTATTCCCTCTCTTATTGAATCTTGTAATTGATAAAGGCAAAAGAAGGAATAAATAAATAAATGTAGTAGTGCTGTAAGGAATGAAATTTTAGTCCTCTATGTAATTTGACAACTGTATATGCCTTGTAACATGTTCATACATACTACTGCATTTTTAATGTATTGATATCAATACTTATGTGTACATTTTGCACAATGAATTATGTCTGGGATAATTGTCAGCTGACATAGTCGTTTTAAAAGTCATGCTGGAGTTATTCCAAGCATTGAATCATTTAGATTGGTCTGAATTGAAAAATTGAGCATGTTAATATTTACCAGGTTCTAAACATCTATCACATTTTCACATCAGTGATCTAACCCCATTGTTATGAAAAAAAAAATGAGCAAGTTCTCTTTCTGTATTTCTCTTTTTGTTTAATATACTTCTTTGTTTTCTTCCTTGGCTCTTAATGCCCTTTTTGTAGTTGTAACAGCAACTATTATAAACCAACAGCCACAAAGTTATATTTTTTAAGTTTGTTTTCAGACATCTATTTCCTTATTTTATTTTTATTTTTTCTTTATTAGAGAAATTGTGGGTTTACAGAACAATCTGTGCTGGTTTGAATGTATTATTTCCCCCAGAAGAA
This sequence comes from Choloepus didactylus, assembly GCF_015220235.1. NCBI lineage: Eukaryota > Metazoa > Chordata > Mammalia > Pilosa > Megalonychidae > Choloepus > Choloepus didactylus. The sequence goes on along the minus strand of NC_051328.1, from coordinate 29,763,047 downwards.
GCCATATTCTTTGATGCAGTCTTGTGGGGCAGACATATTAGTGGGGATTAAGTTGGAATGTTTGGATTAGGTTGTTTGCTTGGAAATGCGCCCCACCCAACTGTAGGTGATAACTGAGGAGATATTTCCATGGAGGCGTGGCCCCACCCATTCAGGGTGAGCCTTGATCAGTGGAGCCATATAAATAAGCTGAGGGGCAGAGGGAACTCAGTGCAGCTGTGAGTGACATTTTGAAGAGGAGCTACAGCCAAGAGGGACACTTTGAAGAAAGGACAGGAGCTGTAGATGAAAGACAGATTGAAGATGGCCGTTGAAAGCAGACTCATGCTCTGGAGAAGCTGAGAGAGGACAAATACCCCAAGTGCAACTAAGAGTGACATTTTTGAGGAAATGCAGCCTAGAGAGGAACATCCTAGAAGAAAGCCATTTTGAAACCAGAACTTTGGAGCAGACGCCAGCCACATGCCTTCCCAGCTAACAGAGGTTTTCCGGACACCATTGACCATCCTCCAGTGAAGGTACCAGATTGCTGATATGTTACCTTGGACACTTTATGGCCTTAAGACTGTAACTGTATAACCAAATAAACCCCCTTTTATAAAAGCCAATCCGGGGGCAAGATGGCGGAGTGGTGAGGAGCAGAATTTCGTCTCTCCCCTAGAGCAGCTGGCAATTACCCAAGAACTATATGAAACAGTGTTTTCGGGGTCTCCAGTAACCAGTCACACATTGGACACAAGTTTGGAATTGGAGGAAAAGCTGAGATCGCAGCAAACACTGTAAGTTCCCCGGACCAGGGGTCTGGCGCCCCTCCCCACCCAGACCTCACAGACTGTCTTGCTGCCTGCTCCCTGAAAGGAGGGGAAAAAAAAACAACCAAAAAACAGCAATCTGCTGAGGGCAAGAAGAGAGGCTCAACCCAGCCTCAACTGCAGAATTAATTAACAAATTGATTAACTAACTTTGGGAGCTGGGGTGCTAAAGAAGGGCTGGGATCCAAGAAGTGGGGGCACGTAAAAGCGGGCACCCATTCCCAGACTCCAAAAAAGCCATTTTTTTTTCCCCTTACATTTCCTCCCTTCTGGCTTCTCACTGATCCCTTATCTTTTTGCATTTCAGTAGCCCCCGGCAGGGGTGGAACTGAAGCGGTTGGAGAGTAATTATCAGACAATAGCCCAAAGCATATCTTTAAATGCTCTATTCTAACACTGACAAAACTTCCAGGCTGGGGAAAGACATTTAAAAGAGACTCTTTTTTCTTTTTTTTTTTCCTTTTTTTTTTAAATCTAAAAGTAATATATGTGGTTATTTTCTATCGGAAAGACCAGGTTGAGGGACTAGGCTGGGCTTGAGAGGAGACAGAGTACCCACAGTGTCTTTGAATTCCGTATTCACTACTGAAGGCCTCCACCCCCGTCTTTAATTGGCAACTCAGGCTGACCAAGGAATCTACCTGGAGAGGCCTCAAAGAGGAGAGAGGAGAAGGGAATAGTGCCCCTGAGAGACAACTGGAGTTCTGAGGATTGAGAGAGTGGAGGGAGGCCCAGCTCAACTGGCAGTCCTCCTTCTGGGAATTTATACCTGAGGGGCTGGAATTCAGATTCCGGCTTCAGTCAGCCATGCCCCTGACAGGATCAGAGTCACCAGGAGAACTAAAGGCTCCATACCTCCTTACACTGGTGGGGGAGCTGAAGGCTGGCCAGCGCCACCTGCTGGACAGGAGAGGAAAAGCACCAATTGTAAAGGCCTCATAGGAGGGTCTCATTCTCAGGAAAACTCCATACCCTCCCAATGAGACCTGGGCCTCACTAGACTGGGAAAATCTGACTAGGGTCGACCATATCTGAGGAGACCCACTCACAAAAAGGTTACATAGAGGCAGAGCGAGAAACAGAAAAAACAAGAGGGGAAAAATTCTGATCAACTAAATAGAACCTAAGTTAGAGGTCTAGAATAAGTTGAACTGAATAACAGAGGCCAGAAAACAAAGCCAACCAACAAGAAAACCACTAGGTAAAAGACAGAAAACAAGCTCCAAAATAAACTAATCAAGAGAATCAGATGCCTAGACAACTTAAGATAACAAGCCATACCAGGAAACACGAAAACATGGACCAGCCAAAGGAACAAACTAATAGCTCAGCTGAGACACAGGAGTGGAGGCAACTAATGCTAAATAAATTTGATGAAATGAAGGAAGATATAGCAAAAGAGCTGAAGGATATAAAGAAGACACTGGATGACCATAAAGAAGAATTCATAAACTTAAAAAAACAAACAGCAGAACTCATGGGAATGAAGGCCACAGTAGAGGAGATGAAGAACACAATGGAGGGACACAACAGTGGATTTGAACAGGCAGAAGAAAGGATCAGTGAACTGGAAGACAGGTCATTCGAATTCATACACACAAAAGAACAGATGGTGAAAAAAATGGAAAAATATGAGCAGGGTCTTAGGGAGCTGAGTGACAACATGAAATGCACAAATATACATGTTATGGGTATCCCAGAAGGAGAAGAGAGGGGAAAAGGGGCAGAAAGAGTAATAGAAGACATATTCACTGAAAATTTCCCAACTCTTATAAAAGACAGAAAATTAGAGATTCAAGAAGTACAATGTACCCCAAATAGAATAGATCCCAGTAGACCTACTCCAAGACAGTTACTGGTCAGATTGTCCAATGTCAAAGACAAAGAGAGGATTCTGAAAGCAGCAAGAGAAAAGCAATCCATCACATACAAGGGAAAGTCAATAAGACTATGTACAGATTTCTCTGCAGAAACCATGGAGGCAAGAAGACAGTGGCATGATATATTTAAGATACTGAAAGAGAAAAACTGCCAGCCAAGAATTCTATATCCAGCAAAACTTTCCTTCAAAAATGAGGGAGAGATTAAAACATTTTCAGACAAACAGACACTGAGAGAGTTTGTGAATAAGAGACCGGCACTACAAGAAATACTAAAGGGAGTGCTACAGGCTGATAGGAAAAGACAGGAGAGAGAGAGTTGGAGAAGAGTGCAGAAATGAAGATTATCAGGAAAGGTAAAAGGAGAGTAAAAAATAAGATATGACATATAAATTCCAAAAAACAAAATGGTAGTAGAAAGTACTGCCCTTACAGTAATAACACTAAATTTAAATGGATTAAACTCCCCAATAAAAAGACACAGACTGGCAGAATGGATTAAAAAAACAGGACCCATCTATATGCTGTCTACAAGAAACTCACTTTAAACACAAGGACAAACATAGACTGAAAGTGAAAGGTTGGAAAAAGATATTTCATGCAAACAACAGCCAGAAAAAATCGGGAGTAGCTATATTAATATCAGACAAGTTAGACTTCAAAAGCAAAACAATTAAAAGAGACAAAGAAGGATACTATTTATTAATAAAAGGGTCAATTCATCAAGAAAACATAACAGTCATAAATATTTATGCACCAAACCAGAATGCCCCAAAATTCATGAGGCAAACACTGCGATCACTGAAAGGAGAAATAGATACCTCTGCAATAATAGTTGGAGACTTCAATACACCACTCTCATCAATGGATAGAACATCTAGACAGAGGATCACTAAAGAAACAGAGATGTTGAATTGTATGATAAATGAACTAGACTTGACAGACATTTATAGAACACTACATCCAACAACAGTAGGATATACTTTTTTCTCAAGTGCTCATGGAACATTCTCTAGGATAGACCACATGTTGGGTCACAAAGCAAGTCTCAACAAATTTAAAAATATTGATATTATACAAAACACTTTCTCAGACCACAATGGAATGAAGTTGGAAATAAATAAAAGGCAGAAGGTCATAAAATTCACAAACATATGGAGGCTAAACAACACCCTCTTAGAAAACCAGTGGGTAAAGGAAGAAATTACAAGAGAAATTAGTAAATACCTCGAGGCAAATGACAATGAAAACCCAACTTATCAAAACTTATGGGATGCAGCAAAGGTGGTGGTGAGAGTGAAATTTATTGCCCTAAATGCCTATATTAAAAGAGAAGAGAGAGCAAAAATTGAAGAGTTAACTGCTCACCTGGAGGAATTAGAGAAAGAACAGCAAACTAACCCCAAAGCAAGCAGAAGGGAAGAAATAACAAACATTAGAGCAGAAATAAATGCAATTGATAACAGGAAAACAATAGAGAGAATCAACAAAACCAGAAGTTGGTTCTTTGAGAAAATCAATAAAATCGATGGACCACTGGCTAGGCTAACAAAAAAAAAGAGAGAGCAGATGCAAATAAATGCAATCAGAAATGGGAAAGGAAATATAACTACCGACCCTGCAGAAATTAAGGAGATAATGAGAAGATACTATGAGCAACTATATGCTAATAAACTAGACAACTTACATGAAATGGACAACTTCCTAGAAAAGCATAAACAACCAACATTAACTCAAGAAGAAATAGATGACCTCAACAAACCAATCACAAGTAAAGAGATTGAGTCAGTCATCAAAAAGCTCCCAAAAAGGAAAAGCCCAGGACCAGATGGTTTCACATGTGAATTCTACCAAGCATTCAAGAACAAATTAGTACCAATCCTGCTCGATCTCTTCAAAAAAATTGAAGAAGAGGGAAAGCTACCTAACTCTTTCTATGAAGCCATCATCACCCTAATACCAAAACCAGGCAAACATACTACAAAAAAAGAAAATTATAGACCAATTTCTTTAATGAATATAGACGCAAAAATCCTCAACAAAATACTCGCAAATCGAAACCAGCAGCACATTAAAAGAATTATACACCACGACCAGGTGGGATTTATTCCAGGTATGCAAGGCTGGTTCAACACAAGAAAATCAATTAATGTAATACACCACATCAATAAATCAAAGCAGAAGAACCACATGATCATCTCGATTGATGCAGAAAAGGCATTTGACAAAATTCAACATCCTTTCCTGATGAAAACACTTCAAAGGATAGGAATAGAAGGGAACTTTTTCAATATGATAAAGGCAATATATGAAAAACCCACAGCTAACATCACACTCAATGGGGAGAGACTGAAAGCTTTTCCTCTAAGATCAGGAACAAGACAGGGATGCCCACTATCACCATTGCTATTCAACATTGTGCTGGAAGTTCTGGCTAGAGCAATTAGGCAAGAAAAAGAAATAAAAGGCATCCAAATTGGAGAGGAAGAAGTAAAACTTTCACTATTTGCAGATGACATGATTCTATATGTAGGAAATCCAGAAAAATCTACAGCAAAGCTACTAGAACTAGTCAATGAATACAGCAAAGTAGCAGGCTACAAGATCAACACACAAAAATCTGTAGTGTTCCTATACACAAGTAATGTGCAACAAGAGGAGGAAATCAAGAAAAAAATCCCATTTACAATAGCAACCAAAAGAATCAAGTATTTAGGAATAAACTTAACCAAGGACACAAAAGACCTTTACATAGAACACTATAAGAAACTGCTAAAAGAAATTGAACAAGACCTGAAAAAATGGAAGAACATACCATGTTCATGGATTGGAAGACTAAATATAGTTAAGATGGCAATTTTACCTAAACTGATTTACAGATTCAATGCAATACCAATTCAAATCCCAACAACTTACTTTACAGAAATAGAAAAACCAATAACTAAATTTATTTGGAAGGGTAAGGTGCCCCGAATAGCCAAAAATGTCTTGAGAAAGAGGAGTGAAGTGGGAGGTCTCACACTACCTGACTTTGAAGCATATTACAAAGCTACGGTGCTCAAAACAGCATGGTACTGGCATAAGGACAGATATACTGATCAATGGAATCGAATTGAGTGTTCAGAAGTAGACCCTCACATCTATGGACAACTGATCTTTGATAAGTCAGTGAAGCCAAAGCAACTGGGAAAGAGCAGCCTGTTCAATAAATGGTGTTTGGAGAACTGGATATCCATTTCCAAAAGAATGAAAGAGGATGTCCATCTCACACCTTATACCAAAATTAATTCAAAGTGGATCAAAGACCTAAACATTAGCACCAAGGCCATAAAACTCTTAGAAGAAAATGTAGGGCAATATCTTAAAGATCTTTTGAAAGGAGGTGGTTTCTTAGACCTCACACCCAAGGCACGAGCAACCAAAGAACAAATAGACAAATGGGATCTCCTCAAAATTAAACACTTTTGTACATCAAAGGACTTTGTCAGAAAAGTCAAAAGACAACCTACACAATGGGAGATGATATTTGGAAACCACATATCAGATAAGGGTTTAATATCCCGAATATATAAAGGAATCCTGCATCTCAATACCAGAAAGACAAACAATCCAATTAAAAAATGGGCAAAAGACATGAACAGACATTTTTCTGAAGAGGAAATACAAATGGCTCAAAAGCATATGAAAAAATGCTCAACTTCACTGGCTATTAAGGAAATGCAAATCAAAACCACAATGAGATATCATTTCACACCTACCAGAATGGCCATTATCCAAAAAAACAGAAAATGACAAGTGCTGGAGAGGATGTGGAGAAAGAGGCACACTTATTCATTGTTGGTGGGAATGTAGATTGGTACAGCCACTCTGGAAGACAGTATGGAGGTTCCTCAGGAAGCTAAATATAGATTTGCCATATGACCCAGCTATTCCATTGCTGGGTATATACTCAGAGGAACTGAAACTTAAGACACAAACAGACATTTGTAAACCAATGTTTATTGCAGCATTATTCACAATTGCCAAGAGATGGAAAAAGCCCAAATGCCCATCAAAGGACGAGTGGATAAACAAACTGTGGTATATACACATGATGGAATATTATGCAGCTGTAAGACAGAACAAAGACATGGATCATGTAATAATGTGGATGAACCTTGAGGACATTATGTTGAGTGAAGTTAGCCAGAAACAAAAGGACAGATTCTGTATGGCCTCACTAATATGAACAGACATTAATGAACAAACTTTGGGAGTTAAAAGCTGACAACACAGGTGACCAAGAGATAGAAAGAGGGCAGAGATCAGCCATCTGATGCTGAAGGAGTACAGAATGTTTAGGATTGATTGCATAGATCCAGAAATAGATAGCATAATACTGCGTGATGGTAGCACGGTATTGTAAGTACACTGAACAAAGATGTCTGTGAGTAAAGCTGAAAGAGGTAGGATAGGAGAATGTATGACACCAGAGGTAAAGATAGATGATAAAGACTGGGACTGTATAACGTGGCAAAAACTGGAGTGGCCAATGACTGTTACTAAATATACAAATATAAAAATGTTTTTGCATGTGGGAAAGCAAATGAATGTCAACCATGTAGAAATTTGAAAAAGGGATGGTATACAGGAAAAAACATAATCAAAGCAAACTGGAGTCTATGGTCAACAGTAACATTGTAATATACCTCCATTAAATGTAACAAAGGCAATACGCCAACGCTAAATGTATATGAGAAGGGGATATAGGGGAGTAATATGGGATTCTTGGTAGTGGTGTTATTTGCTGTCCTTAGTAGTGTATTGTATTGTATGACATGTTATTTTTCTTTTTATCATTTTTTCTTATTGCTAAAAAAAAAAAAAACAAAGAATTTTTCTTGTAGTAATCAGTATGTTCAAATGCTGATTGTGGTGATAAATGTACAACTTTATGATGATACCATGAACAACTGATTGTACACTGTGGATAAATGTATGGTATGTGAATATAACTCTATAAAATTGTAGGAAAATATATATATAGGAGTAAAAGTGTTGGAGAAAACATGGTGAGAGGGATGATGCCTCACCAATATGAACTAACTACAATGTATAAACTCAGAATTGAATCTTAGAACATAGCCTAACGTGGACACAATAATTGTAATAGTCCCTAGATTGTAAGCTCTTAAAGCAGTTAACTCTATCCCTGAATTGTAAGGCCTATCTCTAAACTTTGAGATGCTGATCCCCTAGTGTATGTTGTCACAAACATTGGGACTGGCGGTTTGATGTGCTGAGCCCTCGAGCATGGGACTTGCCCTTATGAAGCTCATTACCACAAAGGAGAGTCTAAAGTTGTATGTAATGGTGCCTAAGAGTCTCCCCCTGAGTACCTCTTTGTTGCTTAGATGTGGCCCTCTCTCTCTCTAACTGAGCCATCTCGACAGGTGAACTCGCTGCCCTCCCCCCTACGTGGGACCCAACTCCCAGGGGTGTAAATCTCCCTGGCAACGCAGAGTATGACTTCCGGGAATGAATGTGGACCTGGCATCGTGGGACTGAGAGTATGTTCTTGACCAAAAGGGGGATGCAAAATGAGACGAAATGGTTTCAGTGGCTGAGAGATTCCAAATGGAGTCGAGAGGTCACTCTGGTGGACATTCTTATGCACTATATAGATAACATCTCTTAGGCTTTAATGTATTGGAATAGCTAGAAGTAAATATCTGAAACTACCAGACTCCAACCTAGCAGTCTGGACTCCTGAAGACAATTATACAATAATGTAGATTACAAGGGGTGACAGTGTGATTGTGAAGACCTTGTGGATCACACCCCCTTTATCTAGTGTATGGATGAGTGGAGGAATGGGGATAAAAACTAAAGGACAAATGGGGTGGGATGGGGGGATGATTTGGGTGTTTTTTTTCACTTTTATTTTTTATTCTTGTTCTGGTTCTTTCTGATGTAAGGAAAATGTTCAGAGATAGATTGTGGTGACGAACGCATAACTATGTTATCATACTGTGGACAGTGGATTGTATATCATGGATGATTGTATGGTGTGTGAATGTATTTCAATAAAACTGAATTTAATAAAAAAAAAAAAAGCCAATCCATTTCTGGTGTTTTGCATTCCAGCAGCACTAGCAAACTAGAACACAATCATACATAAAATATAGGATTTCCATATTCCACCCCACCACCAACACCTTGTATTAGCGTGGAACATTTGTTACAATTGAGATAGCACATTTTTGTAATTGAACTATTAATTAAAATCCATGTATTTTAAAAAAAATTTTTATTCTCTTACCATGTATACAATCTAACCTTTCCCCATTTAATCATATTCAGGTGTGTATTTCAGTGCTATTAATTGTGTTCACAATGTTGTACTACCATCACCACCATCCATTACCATCATTCCAGATAAGAATCGTGTACATTAGAAGCCTCAACTTTCAATCCCTACTCCCACCCCAACCCCTAGTAACCTGTATTCTAGATACTGACCCTATGAGTTTGCATATTCTAATTGTTTCAAATCAGTGAGATCATACAATATGTTACCTTTCGTTTGTGGCTTATTTCACTCAACATGATGTCTTCAGGGTTCATCCATGTTGTCACGTGTATCAGAATTTCATTCGTTTTTATGGATGAATAATATTCCATTTTATGTATGTGCCACATTTTATTTATCCATTTATTGGTTGATGGACACTTGGGTTATGTCTGACTAATATTCCAGGTGAATAAGTCGGTGTTCTCCAGGGAAACAGAACCAACCGGAGATATCTGTAAAATTATGAAATTTTATAAAATTGTCTTATGCAACTATGGGGATGCATGAGTCCAAATTCCGTAGGGCATGTTGCAAGCTGGGAACTCCAATGAAAGTTTTCGATGAATTCCTCAGGAGAAGCTGACTGGCTGAAGTAGAGATGAAAATTTTCTCTTCTGACTGCTGAAATCACTTCTCCTTTTGGAGCCTTCAGCTGATTGAATGAGACATCTCTCATTGCTGAAGGCAATCTCCTCAGTTGATTGTAATCAGCCATAGATGCAATCAACTTACTTACGATTCAAGTCCACGGGATGTCCTCACAGTAACAATTAGGCCAGTGCTTGCTTGACCAAACAACTGGGTGCCATTACTTGGCCAAGTTGACACATGAACCTATCACAGTATGTATATACCACATTTTATTTATCCATTCATCAGTTGATGGGCACTTGGGTTGCATCCATCTTTTGGCAATTGTGAATAATGCCGCTATGAACGTTGGTGTCCAAATATCTGTTTGAGTCCCTGCTTTCAGTTCTTTTGGGTATACAATGAGTTGTTTAATTTTAATGAGGTCCCGTTTATCTGTTTTCTCTTTTGATATTTGTGCATCAGGTATGCAGGCTAAGAAACCATGGCCTAACACAAGGTCCTGAAGATGCTTCCCTACATTTTCTTCTAGCAGTTTTATAGTTCTGGCTCTTATATTTAGGACTTTGATCCATTTTGAGTTGATTTTTCTGTGTTGTGAGACGGGGTATTTGTTCTTTTTTCTGCAAATTGAGGTTCACTTTTCCCAGCACTATTTGTTGAAGAGACTTTTTTTTTCCCAGTTGAGTGGTCTTTGCCCCCTTGTAAACAATCAGTTGGCTCTCAGTTTGAGTCCATTGGTCTATATGTCCATCCTTGTGCCAGTGCCATGCTTTTGTTTTTTGTAGTTTTTTAAATTAAAATTTATTCACATACCGTACAATAATCCAAAGTATATAATCCATTGATCACATTGCCATCATATAGTTGTTCATTCATTACCCAGTCTATTTTTTTTTAACATTTTCCTTGTACCAGAAAAAAGTGAAAGTAAGCATAAAAAGTTAAGAGTAAAAACAGAACACCCCGCCTTATTTTTTCTTTAGTCTTTTTTTGTCCCCGTTTTTCTACTCATCCATCGATACGCTGGATAAAGGGGAGTGTTATCTACATGGCTTTAACAGTCACACTGTCACCCCTTGTAAGCTCCAATATTATACAATTGTCTTCAAGATTCAAGGCTACTGGGTTGTAGTTTGATAGTTTCAGGTATTTACTACTAGCTATTTCAATTCATTAAAACCTAAAAGGTGTTATCTATATAGTGTATAAGAATGTCTATCAGAGTGACCTCTCGACTCCATTTGAAATCTCTCAGCCACTGAAACTTTAGGTCGTTTCATTTTGCCTTCCCCTTTTCGTCAAGAAAATGTTCTCAATCCCACAATGCAGGGTCCATATTCATCCCCCGGCATCATATCCTGTGTTGCCAGGGAGATTTACACCCCTGGGAGTCAGGTCCCATGTGTGTGAGTGTGTGTATGTGGGGGGCAGTGAGTTCACCTGCTGAGGTGGCTTAGCTAGAGAGAGAGGGCCATATCTGAGTAAGAAAGAGGCACTCAAGGGGAGACTCCTAAGCACAATTATAACAGGTTTAGCCTCTCCTTTGCAGTAACAGGCTTCATAAGGGCAAGTCCCATGATAGCCTCTCCTTTGCAGTAACAAGCTCCATAACGGCATGTACCGTGATAGAGGGCTCAGCACATCAAACCACCCGTCCTCAGTGTTTATGAGAACATCAGCAACAATCCAGGTGAGTAAGTCCAACACTTCCACATTTTCCCCCAGTTCCTCAGGGGGTCCCTCTGCAGACCGTTTTTTTATTTTCCTAGCATGGAGACTAAATTAGTGGAGAAAAATATTGTTGTATCTTCTACTTCACAACAAATACTTGTGCATTTTCTGCAGTCTAGCATCTGGAATACTCCCTCTTGTCTCCATAACTCTACTAAAAAACAATGCCCTTTAAGAACATTAATCTGACAGTATGACCGTATGATATGAAGGGAGCTTGGAACAGAGCCAGACACAGAGGGATTGAAAAACAAAAAGCAAAAAGACCTGCCCAGGGATTATTTAATCAATTACAAAATGAGGAAGGCCTGGGTAAAAGATGACACTGCAGCAGAAAAAGGAATCAAAGATAAACCCAAAGTTTCAGTGGGCAAAGGGGAATGCTGATGATTTATGATGTTGCCATGGTGGAAAGGAGAACTGATTTGGGGACAAATAAATTCTGTTAAATAAATAAATGGGGAGAAGAGACAAGTCTACAAAAGAATGACAAATAATTTATGGATGCGCCTCCCTCCAAGAGTGGAGCTTAACTCCCCATCCCTCCTTGAATGTGGGCTGAACTTAGTGAATTGCTTCTGGAGAGTATGTGATGGGGGTAGTGGTACATTTTACAGTGGACAAACCTGGCAGATCAAGGTTAACACCATCAGTGACCAGGTATGTTGACGGTGTATACCCTTCATAAGATTTGTTGAGAATGATGCTTCGCCTCTGTGGTCTTCCTCCCTCAAACCCATAACCCATGAAAAAACACCACACAAATCCAAATTGAGGAGCATTCTTCAAAATACTTACCATTCTTCTTCAAAGTGTTTTTTTTTTTTTTTTTTAATTTTATTTTGAAATAAATTCAAACTTACGGGAACAGTTGCAAAAACAATAAAACCCCATACACAGAACTCCAGCATACCCCAACCCCCCTCCACTGAAACCCAGATCCACCAACTTTAACATCCTGTCACTCCACCATTTCTTTCTTTCCCTCCCTCCCTGTCATCCATCATCTATTGCTCTGTCTTCTGAAAATGTGAGAGCAAGCTGCACACATCCTTGAACAAACAATATAATTCACATATACATTTCCCATGAACAAAAACATTCATTTATGCAATCCCATTAAGCGCAGCTAAGAAGTTCAAGAAATTCAACATTGATACAAAGCTTGCATTCTTTATTTCATTTTTTTCTTATGTCCCAACTGTGTCCCTTTGAGCCTCCTCTCCTCCATCTTCAGATCCCATCCAGGATCATCCTTGGCATTTAATTGTCGTTATTTAGACTGTCTTTTTTTTTTCAGTTGTGGATACATATATACAGCCTAAATCTTCCCATTCCATCCCCTCCCAAGCATTCCATTAGTGGGATTAATCACATTCACAATGTTTCAATGCCATCACCTTCCTACCATCCATTACTAGAAATTTCCCCTCATCCCAAACAGAAATCCTACAGTCATTTCTTATTAACTCCCCAGTGCCCCTTCCCCCACTTCTCGTAACCCATATTCTGCTTTTCATTGCTATGATCATATTCTCTGATACTTTCTTTGTGTTTACTGTGGGGCTTAAATTTAACATCTCAAATCTATAACAATCTTGTTTTCTTTGATACCAACTTAATTTCAGTTGGACACATAAACTGTGTTTCTATACTTCTCCATTCTCCCACCGTTATGTAGTTCTTGTCAAAAATTACATATTTTACATTGAGTCCAAAACCACTGATTTGTCATTACACTTTATTATGTCTTTTAGATCCTGTAGGAAGTAAACAGTGGAGTTACAAATCAAAAATACAGTAGTATTGGTATTTATATTTACCATGTAATCTTTACTGGAAATCTTTATTTCTTCATGTGATTTCAGTCAATTGTTTAGTGTCCCTTCCTTTCGGCCTACACAATTCCCTTTAGCATTTCTTATAGGACAGATCTACTGGTGATGAAGTCCCTCAGCTTTTGATTATCCGAGAATGTTTTCATCTCCCCCTCATTTTTAACCTCCAGATGTTTGTGAATTTTGTAAGTCTCTGATGGTTATTGACTTCTATTTGTATTCCATTGTGGTCAGAGAATGTGCTTTGAATAAATTCAATTTTTTGTAAATTTACTGAGGCTTGTTTTATGTCCCAGCATATGGTCTATTCTGGAGAAAGTTCTGTGATCACTAGAGAAGAATGTGTATCCTGGTGATTTGGGATGTAATGTTCTATATATGTCTGTTAAATTTATCTCTCTCTCTCTTTTCTTTGTTTCTCCGTTGGTAGGGCTCCCTTCAGTATCTGAAGTAGGGCAGGTCTTTTATTAGCAAAATCTCTCAGCATTTGTTTGTCTGTGAAAAATTTAAGCTCTCCCTCAAATTTGAAGGAGAATTTTGCTGGATAAAGTATTCTTGGTAGGAAATTTTTTTCTCTCAGAATTTTAAATGTCATGCCACTGCCTTCTCACCTCCATGGTGGCTGCTGAGTAGTCACTACTTAGTCTTATGTTGTTTCCTTTATATGTGGTGAATTGCTTTTCTCTTGCTGCTTTCAGAACTTGTTCCTTCTCTTCAGTATTTGACAGTCTGATCAGAATATGTCTTGGAGTGTGTTTATTTGGATTTATTCTATTTGGAGTTTGCTGAGCATTTATGCTTTGTGTGTTTATATTGTGTATAAGGTTGGGGAAGTTTTCCCAGCAATTTCTTTGACTACTCTTTCTAGACTTTTACCCTTCTATTCCCCTTCTGGGACACCAATGAGTCTTAAATTTGGATGTTTTATTTTATCTATCATATCCCTGAGATCCTTTTCAATTTTTTCCCCATTCTTTCTTTTGTTCTTTCATTTTCCATTCTGTGTTTCTCAAGGTTGCTGAGTCATTCAGCTTCCTCTAGTGTTGTATTATGAGTATCCAGACTCTTTAATTTGACCAGCAGTTTATTTCCATAAGATCTTCTATTTTTTTATTTACTCTTGCGATTTCTTCTTTATGCTCTTCTAGGGTCTTCTTTATGTCCTTTATATCCTGTGCCATGCTCTCGTTGTTTGTCTTTAGTTCTTTGATTAATTGCTCCAAGTACTGTGTCTCCTCTGAGCTTTGATTTGGGGGTTTGGGTTTGGGTTCTCCATGTCATCTGTTTTTTTCATATGCTTTAAAATTTTCTGTTTTTGGCCTCTTGGCATTTGCTTTACTTGATAGGGTTCTTTTAGGATATGAAGGATTATTGAAACACCAGTCTCTTAATTTGTCAGAGCTACAGGTTGGTGGTGTACACTTTCTCTAACTAACCAGCAGATGGCGTCCGCCAGTCACCTGTTCCCCTCAAGTCATTTCTGCCCAACTTTGTCTTTGTGGTGTGTGGGGGTCTGATTCTTGTGGAGTTCAATTGGTGCACCAAGTTTGGGTGTGTTGGTGCTGTCCGTCCTGAGCGTGGGGCGTGTGTCTGAGCGGTTAGGGAGGCAGGGCAGCTTTAATAATCAAACCTCCAAGGTGTTCCTGGAGATTTAAGGCTGTTCCAAGAATCTAAACCTTCAGTTCAGTCTCGCCACAGATCGTCTCTGCCGTTGACCCACAAGTCCTTGGTATTGGTGTATGGTCCCTGGGATTTCTGAGTGGGTCCCTCTTCCCAGCCTCTGCTGAGCCTCTTAGGGCCTCTGGTGACGGAAGGCTGTGCTACATCACAAGTGCGCGCCATCCCTCAAGGGAAGCTCTGGGCCACTGGGCGGTGCAGGGGTGTTCCCAGCCTGCTGTAAGGATGGCTGAATGGGGCGTGTTAATTTCCCCCTTTTCACACAGCTCCACCTTCCCAGCTCCGGGACAATTAGCTGTGGGTGCGCTAAAGGCTATTGTCCACGCCCGAGTATTGTGACTTGTGCTTGTGTTGCTGGAAACAGTTTCTGTCACACTGGGTCCCTCTACCTTCCTTGCTCCAAGACAATTAGTAGCGGGTATACGAAAGGCTATCTTCCACACCAGATATTGAGGCGTTCACACAGCCTGTTCCTGCTACACCTCACTGTGTGGTTCTCGCTGCTGTATCTGCAGCTGCTTTTGGTTTTTTTCAAAAAAGAACTAGTCCACCTCCGAACTCCAACCCACGGTTTCCCCACACCACAGCACAGCCGCCGGACATTCAGCAGGCTCACTCACTCGTTTCAGAATGGAGACTCCTGGTTTCACCAAGTGCGTGGTCCCTGTGGATTTAGCAGACGTCCAGCTGGTGCGTTGCTGGAACTGGTGTTCTGGGTTACTTTCTGGCTTTTATCTAGTATTTTTCACGGAGGTGTATTTTTGCCCTGTCTTGCCTAGCCACTATCTTAGGTTCCTTCCTCTTCTTCAAAGTTTAAAGGTCATCAAAACCAGGGAATTCTGAGAAACTGTCACAGAGCAAAAGCAGTATGATGGCTAAATATAATGCAGTGTCCTGAATGGGATGCTGGAGCAGAAAAGGGACATTAGAAAAAACTAATAGAGCTAGTATAATCTGAATAAAGTGTGGAGTTTAGTTAATAGTAACATGCCATTGTTGGTTCCTTAGTTGTGACAAATTACATTGCATAGTAATTTAAAGTTATTAATGATAGAGGAAATGGGGAAAGTTTTATGGGAACTCTATACTTAATCTTTGTAACTTTTCTGTAAATATGAAACTTCTAAAATAAAAAGTTTATTTAAAAATAATAAATTCAGACTAAAACAATAATTCTGTTTTAGACTTGTTACAATGTAGATGATAGTTGACATTCAAGGTGAAAACGTTAAGGGTAAAAATGTATGCCAGCAAGTTCAGGGCTGAAGAGAAAAATGAGGTCATTGTCAATATAGAGACTATAGTCTACGGACAACATGATCTCTTTGTGGGAATGAGTAATGAAGAAAAAGCAGCATGCAGAGAGTTAAGTTCTAGAGATTCCTAGAATTAGAAGAAGGGAAAAATATTGAAAATTCATGCTCCAAAGCTAAGAGAGGAGTGAGAGTTAAGGAAGAGTTATTTTTTCAATATCAAAGGCAACAGAAAGCCTAAAGATGGGGTAGGGTGAATATTTTTTAATGGTAAAAATCAAATGAAGCAAAAAATAAGGAAATGTTGTCAGGCTCATTTAAAAAGTGAAAGGAAGATGCACAATGACAGAAATGGTAATAGAATTATGTTAAAATTTTATTCTAAGATAAGATTACATGTTTGAAGGTAGATTTAAACATTATTTATCTGCTTTTCTCTTAGGACATGTCTTTTCTTCTAACTCTTCCGGACTCCCATGACACACATAGTACCAACTGTCCTGAACACTTGGGAGAAAAAACAAGCTACAAAAATATAGCAGATTTTCACATCCTCTAAAATAATGTCTTGTGGTTTTCAAGTCCTCAAATTGATTAATATGTATCATATTGTAACGTGAAGGGGTTCCTGGAAATATGGATAAAAATTAAACAGGTAAAGTCATGATTACATGTTTTAGAGTAGGTGCTCATTGAGGTAAAAATATTATAAAGTCCTAAGTGTTAATAAGCCTTTTATATATTGCCTTCAATAAATAGTTTAAACATTTGTGGCTAGTCTTCCATTTTACTGTCCTTCATAATTGAGTTCATGGAAACTGACTTCAGACCAGAAAGCAGTCAACTGATTATGAGATCTATGCTTCTTATTGCTAATATTAGAACTTCTATTTTCCCTTCTTTCCCCAAAACTCAATAAAATATTCTGATAACTTCACAAGTATATTGCCAAAAGTGAAATGTTGCTGGACATGTAGTACCTCCACTCAGTAGCTCAGAAGTTTGTTAGTCAGCTGTAAACACAAAATATAAATTGGCGTTTAAAAGGCCCTTACATACATACGTACATAATGTATGAAAATCAAACTATGAAAGTTGAGGGTCATCTATAAATAATAAAGCAAATATTTTAAATTCTAAACTACCTTGAGTTTCTTTGTTTCAGTGCTTTCTTTAAACTAGTTTGTGTCTAGTATTTAAATTTTTTTTCTTTTATTCAGCTTATGTTTTTCTTAAATAACTAGTAATTTTTTATCAAATGGAATCTTTTTTTTTTTTTTTTTGATGAGGGAAAGCTAACTGCTGAGATAAGGAACTGTCAAAGTACACAAAATTGCTATGAATTCATGACTGGAGACATTTATAAAATGGGATTAAAATTAAAAATGCTATACCCAACAACAATTCCTCACAAGAACTCACAGATTGACTTTTTAAAAATTATTTAAATTAAAATTAAATTATTTTATTTAATAAAATATTTAAGTAGAATTATTTAAATTAAAAACTAGAAATGAAGATGTTTCATAATTTGTCAGACTTAAGAGCTGGGTCTCGTCTTTCAGAATTTTATTGTTAATAACAATGATGATCGTAGCTGATTCAGTTGCTTTATATTTTGTCATATAATCCATACAAAATCCTGCATGGTCGGTAGGTGGTAGATGAGAAAACAGAGTCTCAAATTATGAATTTAACCTGCCAGAAGACAACTGTATATTTAGGGAACTCAGGTGATTATATCTCCCATGAGCAGAGGGGTTCTTTTACTCCACAGGAATGTCAGAAACCTGCATGGAAAATTCCCTACATATCCTTACAGTGATCAACAAAAAGAGTGTAGCCGCTAATATTAACCAGGCCCTTATTCTGTGCCAGACTATACACATATGACTTCATCTGTTTGTTATGAGGTTGGTACTGCTGGTGTTTCCCGTTCACATATGAGAAGTCAGGGATGATGCTTGGAAATTTGCTCAAAATTACACAGCTAGTGAGTAATAGAACAGGATTTAAACGTAGGCAGTCTGACTCAAGAACCTTTTTTTTTTTTTAAACCTTTTATTTCCATTTTACTATTGGAGAAAATGATTAAAGGCCCAGGCTTTTCAAGACAGGACAGCTTCTATCAAGGAATTAAGCTGGCTGCTTCCAGATAGCTGCACCAGACTTCTTTCAGATGCTTCCAGGATATGGTCTTCTGACCATGCTCTTCAGCCTTCTTTCCTTCCTGTATTTATCTGTTCAGTCTCAAAACTCATGTCTCAGGCTTTTGGTCTCTTTGTCTACAGACTCTGCCCCTGGACTAGCATGGAAAATTAACCAGGCCCAAAGTTTTGGCCTTCCAGTATCTGCAACTTGTGTTCACCTCTCTCTTATCACACCCTCTTAGGCCAGTTGTGTCTCATAGGCCATGCCTATACTCTGGCCCTTCCTGGCCTGAAACAGAGCTTCCTGTGTATTTTAGTTCCTAATTAACCTCTATTATTAAAATTTTCCTTTAATTGGGAGTCTCACTGCTTTACTTCAGCTTACTTATTGTATAGTAAAATGGGTAACTATCTGTACTGACTTGGATGTATTATGTCCCCCAAAACACCATGTTGTTTGATGCAGTCTTGTGGGGGCAGATATATTAGTGTTGATTAGATTGGAATCCTTTGAGTGTTGCCATGGAGATGTGACACAGTCACCTATGGGCAAGACCTTTGATTGGATAATTCCCATGGAAGTGTTACTGCACCCATTCAGGGTGGGTCTGAATTAAATCAATGGAGCCGTTTAAAGAGCAGCTATGAGTGACATTTTGGAGAGCAACTGAGAGTGACATTTTGGAAGAGCTGCAGCTAAGAGAGGACAAAATGCCCCAAGAGCAACATTTGGAGAATGCCATTTTGAAACGCAACCTGGGAGCAAGTGGATGCCAGTCATGTGCCTTCCCAGCTACCAGAGGTTTTCCAGACACCAATGGCCTTTCTCCAGTGAAGGTACCTTTTGTTGATTCCTTACCCTGGACACCTTATGGTCTTAAGACTGTAACTTTGTAACCAAATAAACCCCCTTTATGAAAGCCAGTCCATTTCTGGTGTTTTGCATAAAGGCCGCATTAGCAAACCGGAACACTATCCAGTAAAGATCTATAAAGATAAATTGAAACAACTTAATGTTGTCTATAACTAAATCATATGTAGTTATAGAAAAGTTTGTAATATTTGAGGTATTTACAAAGCTGTTGAATCAAAGGCCCTACGTTCCTTCTAGTTTTGCTCAACTCTTCAATATA
Source organism: Choloepus didactylus (assembly GCF_015220235.1). Taxonomy (NCBI): domain Eukaryota; kingdom Metazoa; phylum Chordata; class Mammalia; order Pilosa; family Megalonychidae; genus Choloepus; species Choloepus didactylus. Next base: position 29,743,645 of record NC_051328.1, on the reverse strand, counting down.
CAAATGTCTGATAATGGCCATATAAACTGGTTTTGCTAACTCCAAGTTCAGTTTGAGGGAAAACTGGTCAGTTGGAAAAGGACAAAGATTCTCTCTACTGGTTATATTTAAAGCCTGGTGATTATATATAAAGCTTGCTACAAATTATAAAGTAATTTGCTGTTCCTGAACAATGAAAATCTAAACAGATTTTCTTTATGAGAATGCAGTTAACTTAATTAAAACCATATTATTAGAGTTGTGCTTATGAGTTCTTATCTGCCTCAATTCATTGGGAATAGCCTACATACAGTTAAACTGTTGGACAGTTTCAGCTACGCTCTTACTCCTCAGCTAAAGACCATTAGGCTGTTTTGTGTATAACCCGCATATCAAAATACTCCATATAAAAATTGGTAAAATAAAAGTTGCTCCCTGGGATGTAACTTGAGATAGCCACAAAAAAAAGTTTTATGGAAAGAGATCCATTTATTTTAGTAAAAGAACTTTAAACTTTGTTGTAAAAAGTTAAGATTTGCTTTTATAAAATGATGGGCACTTATTATTGCTTATTTCCAGCATCCCCTGCATTTCTCCTGAAGGGACCATTTTGCTTTCTTGTACTAAGAGCAAGAGGGATTTTTATGATTTAGGAATTTTGAATTCTTACTATAATGTAACGTTAAATGAATTATCACTTGCTTACAGTTGTCTCTGTATGAGTTAGTGACTGTTTTTCACAGAAATGATTTAAAATCTGTACTAATTGTTCCTGAAATCTAGCATGCTTCTGAGCTATCCATCAACCTGTGTTCAGGAATGGGAGAGCACATTTTAATAATTAGCTCAAGAAAAACGCAATTAAGAAAGTTAATCTGTTGCAAAATGAAGTAATATGTTCAAAAGTGAAATATAAATATGGGTATTTATATTCCAAATCAAGGATAAGGAATGATATTTTAAAATAAAAGATTATTTTATTCTAAAATAAGCTTTTTTAACATTGGCTAAGTCATTTCCTTCTCTGGGTCTCAGTTCCTTACCTGTAAAATCAGATGGTTGAACTAATTAATCTTTAAAGTTTCCCTTCTTCAGCTCTGATATTGTATGACTGTAGTGACTAAGTGACTAAGCTTCTGGCCGTAAGTACTAACTTAAGGCACTAAGTAATATAGGTTTATTTGTGGCATTGGAAAATTTGCATACTGTAAAATCTTCTTTGTTAGAGTCCATCAAGAGGAAAGCCTCGGAAAAGTTTACTGTGTTTGTTCTTTTTCTGCTTTTTTATTGTTTGCCACTTTCTCTTAGAACAAAGCAAATGTGAAATGTTAAAAATTAATATTCAAGGCATAGCATCCAAGACACTTCTACCTTCTGTAGTATTTACAAATGTAATTAGTATTCAGAAGATGCTGATTATCAAAAAAAAAAAAAAAAAAAAAAAAAACTTTTGAATTTCTTTTTTTCTTTTCTGTGGTAAATGGAATGGAAGAAATTTGATGACAAAGTAAATTCCTAATGACACTTTGTGTCATAACTGAGCTATAGGCTGTTGTCTGATTTCTTCAGTCTTTTACAGAAACTGTCAGTTGAACCAAAGAATGGCTGCAGGAAGCAAAATGAAAATTGTCTTTAAGTAGCATTGTCAGAGTAGAACCAAGAAATAAAATTCTGCAATGGGGAGTATGCATACATTTTGATATCAAGGACTTTGGGCCTTGTAACATGAATATGTTACATTCATACAGTCTGCTAAATGAAGCATTCACAAAGTCATTTGAGTTATGTATTTAATTTGATAATTGTATTAGTTTATTTATTGCTACATAACACTTCTCAGCTTAAACAACATCCATTACCTCACAGAGTTTCTCAGGGTCAGAAAACCTGGGAGTGGCTTACAGGGTGGCTCTGGCCCAGGGTATCTCCTGAAGTTGCAGTTAAGGAGCAGTTGAAGGCTTGACTAGGCTGCTGTATCCACTTTTAATATGGCTTTCTCTCATGGCTCTTGGTTGGAGGCCTCGTTCCTCGCTGTTTATTGATGGGAAGCCTAAGTTCCTCAGCACGTCGGCTTATCCATTCTGCTACTCAACATGGCACTCAGCTTCTCCCAGAGTAATCCCAGAGAGAAAGAGAGCAAACAAGCAGGAAGCCATGGTGCTTTTATGATGTAGTCTTCAAGGCACACTATCATTTCTGCCTTATTCTGTTCATTAGAAGCAAGTCACGAAGTCTAGCCCCAACTCAAGGGGAGGTGAATTAAACTCCACTTCTTAAAGAGAGAAGCAGTGATGAGTTTGTGAACATCTTTTTAAAACCACCATAATGATAATTTGATAACTATGAGAGAATAGTTGATTTCTCTGAGTACAGTTATAACTGGGGTATTTTTTTTCTTCTTCCATTTCACTGCAGAGTCCTATAAAATAAACCAAAGGAAATTATATCCTTTTATATTAGCATCTCATCTCTTTATTTGGGCTTCCATCAGTAGGTCCACTGTTTTTCTCTTTCAGTATCTTAAATATATCATGCCACTGTCTTCTTGCCTCCATGGTTTCTGCAGAGAAATCTGTACATAGTCTTATCGACCTTCCCTTGTATGTGATGGATCGCTTTTCTCTTGCTGCTTTCAGAATCTTCTCTTTGTCTTTGACATTGGATAATCTGACCAGTAAGTGTCTTGGAGTAGGTCTATTGGGATCTGTTCTATTTGGGGTACGTTGTACTTCTTGAATCTCTAATTTTCTGTCTTTTATAAGAGTTGGGAAATTTTCAGTGAATATGTCTTCTATTACTCTTTCTGCCCCTTTTCCCCTCTCTTCTCCTTCTGGGATACCCATAACATGTATATTTGTGCATTTCATATTGTCACTCAGCTCCCTAAGACCCTGCTCATATTTTTCCATTTTTTTAACCATCTGTTCTTTTGTGTGTATGAATTCGAATGACCTGTCTTCCAGTTCACTGATCCTTTCTTCTGCCTGTTCAAATCTACTGTTGTGTCCCTCCATTGTGTTTTTCATCTCCTCCATCGTGGCCTTCATTCCCATGAGTTCTGCTGTTTGTTTTTTTAAGTTTATGAATTCTTCTTTATGGTCATCCAGTGTCTTCTTTATATCCTTCAGCTCTTTTGCTATATCTTCCTTCAGTTCATCGAATTTATTTAGCATTAATTGCCTCCACTCCTGTGTCTCAGCTGAGCTATTAGTTTGTTCCTTTGGCTGGTCCATGTTTTCGTGTTTCCTGGTATGGCTTGTTATCTTAAGTTGTCTAGGCATCTGATTCTCTTGATTAGTTTATTTTGGAGCTTGTTTTCTGTCTTTTACCTAGTGGTTTTCTTGTTGGTTGGCTTTGTTTTCTGGCCTCTGTTATTCAGTTCAACTTATTCTAGACCTCTAACTTAGGTTCTATTTAGTTGATCAGAATTTTTCCCCTCTTGTTTTTTCTGTTTCTCGCTCTGCCTCTATGTAACCTTTTTGTGAGTGGGTCTCCTCAGATATGGTCGACCCTAGTCAGATTTTCCCAGTCTAGTGAGGCCCAGGTCTCATTGGGAGGGTATGGAGTTTTCCTGAGAATGAGGCCCTCCTATGAGGCCTTTACAATTGGTGCTTTTCCTCTCCTGTCCAACAGGTGGCGCTTGCCAGCCCTTAGCTCCCCCACCAGTGTAAGGAGGTATGGAGCCTTTAGTTCTCCTGGTGACTCTGATCCTGTCAGGGTCGTGGCTGACTGAAGCTGGAATCTGAATTCCAGCCCCTGGGGTCTGAGTTCCTAGAAGGAGGACTGCCAGTTGAGCTGGGCCTCCCTCCACTCTCCCAATCCTCAGAACTCCAGTTGTCTCTCAGGGGCACTATTCCCTTCTCCCCTCTCCTCTTTGGGGCCTCTCCAGGTAGATTCCTTGGTCAGCCTGAGCTGCCAATTAAAGACGGGGGTGGAGGCCTTCAGTAGTGAATACGGAACTCAAAGACACTGTGGGTACTCTGTCTCCCCCCAAGCCCAGCCTAGTCCCTCAACCTGGGCTTTCCGATAGAAAATAACCACATATATTACTTTTAGATTAAAAGAAAAAATAGAAAAGAAAAACAAGAAAAAGAAAAAAGAGAAAAAATAAGAGTCTCTTTTAAAAGTCTTTCCCCAGCCTGGAAGTTCTGTCAGTGTCAGAATAGAGCATTTAAAGATATGCTTTGGGCTATTGTCTGATAATTACTCTCTAACAGCTTAAGTTCCACCCCTGCTGGGGGCTATTGAAATGCAAAAAGATAAGGGATCACTGAGAAGCCAGAAGGGACAAAATGTAGGGGAAAAAAAATGGCTTTTTTGGAGTCTGGGAATGGGCACCCGCTTTTATGTGCCCCCACTTCTCGGAGCCCAGCCCTTGTTTAGCACCCCAGCTCCCAAAATTAGTTAATTAATTTGTTAATTAATTGTGCAGTTGAGGCTGCGTTGAGCCTCCCTTCTTGCCCTCAGCAGATTGCTGTTTTTTGGTCCCCCCCCCCCCCCTTTTAGGGAGCCAGCAGCAAGACAGTCTGTGAGGTCTGGGTGGGGAGGAGCGCTAGACCCCTGGTCCGGGGAACTTACAATGTTCGCTGCAATCTCAGCTTTTCCTCCAATTCCAGACTTGCGTCCGATGCGTGACTGGTTACTGGAGACCCCGAAAACACTGTTTCATATAGTTCTTGGGTAATTGCCAGCTGCTCTAGGAGAGAGACGAAATTCTGCTCCTCACCACTCCGCCATCTTGCCCCGCCCAGTAGGTCCACTGTTGGGCAAAGAGCTCAAGTTAGGGACAAACAAGGATGTCATTGAATTTGCAAGTTGAAGAAATACATATTAATAAGATACATCCATGAAAAGATAATTTTATTCATGCACTTTACCAAAGTTCCTGTCCATAGCATAGTTCTTTTCCTAACTGTTCATTTTCTGCCTGATTTAATGAAGTCCCATCTGCTGAGTTCAAGTGACCACCTCATATTTAGCAGGAATATATTGAGAAACATGTAGGATTATTAACCCATTTATTGAAGAAATCCTGTCTTAAGTCATTTTAGAACCAAGTAGAGTTTAAATAAGTAATTCTGAGGAATTGTGTACAGATTACTATTTTTTTCAAGACTGATTTTGTACGAACAGTAAATCCTACATATTTCCTGTAGATTACTATTTTGTGTTGTAGCTAGTTCTTATCATTGAGATTTACTTAGGCTGTGATTGAGAATGTTGGATACAGATGCTTTAGTTTTTTGTTTTTTTTTTTAATTTTTATTGGGATTATTCAGATACCTTCAGTCATCCAAAGATCCAAAGTGCACAATCAGTTGCCCCTGGTACCCTCACACAGCTGTGCATCCATCACCACATTTAATTTTTGTTCAATTTTTAGAAGCTTTTCATTACTCCAGACAAGAAATAAAGTGAAAGATGAAAAAAGGAAAAAAAAAAAAAGGAAAGGAAAGGAAACTCGAATCTTCCCATATTCCTAACCAACCCCCTTCAATTGTTGACTCGTAGTGTGGGTATAGTACATTTGTTACTGCTAATGAAAGAACATTGAAATACTATTAACTGTAGTATATAGTTTGCAATAGGTGTATATTTCTTCCCTATATGCCACTCTATTGTTAACTTCTAATTGTATTGTCATACATTTGTTCTGGTTCATGAAAGAGATTTGTAATATTTGTACAGTTAATTATGGACATTGCCCACCATAGGACTCAGTTTTATACATTCCCATCTTTTGACCTCCAACTTTCCTTCTATATAACTCTGAGCTTCCCCTTTCCATCTCATTCATGCACCATTCAGCACTGTTAATTCAGATGCTTTAGTTTTAATAACCACTAATAAATATAGATGGCTAAGTTGTTTCTTGGTATATGCGAGTCCTGCTATTATCATGGCCACTTTTGCAAAAGTGCTATCTACTATACAAACTATGGAATTTGGATATGCAGTGAAAACAGCTTTTAGAAGCCACAGGAAGGCCAAAATGATGGCAAGGTGTAAGAACTGAAGGCCACAGTGATGGCTGTGGAGTCTACATCTATTTTAAAGAACGTTTCAGAAAATAGGCATTTACTTAACTAAGATTATTTATTAAGCTAGAATCTGTTAGAATAGTCAAATTTCGAAGAAATAGGTAAATAAGTTCCCGTGACTCAACTGTGAACTTATATACAAGTTAACAGACAAAACTTCTCTTCTCATAAAACTGTGAATTTGGAAAAAGGAAGTGAAAGCTGGATTTAGTGACTTATCTGGGGAATGGAGAATTCTTCTCTAATCATAGGCAGAAACTGCTATACTAAAGTTGGTTTCCTTTGAAGTATGGCTGCTGGAGACACTATAAAGGCAAATTCCAAATGAAACTACTCACATTCCTCTGGGTCCCTATTGTTCTTGAAGTGACCCCAGACTAATTTTGATTTTTTAAAAAGGCAATTGTAGAAGAGACTAAATGACCCACCTCATAGGCAAAAACCATACCTCCACTCTGGTGAATTAGTGGCATATTTATGAGGAATCAAATCATTTCCCCATTTTTTTTAGAGTAAAAGCTCTGCTTTGTTTGGTTTTGTGTGTGTGTGTTTAGTAAATAGTAAAATTTGCATCAAGGAAAACAAAAATATAGGAATAAATTTGCTGAAAGAAATTAGGTATCTAAATAGAGACATAATATGTTCATGGATTTTGAAGAGCTGTAGATCTAATGCAGTGCCAGTTAAAATCCCAGCAGACTTTTTTTTCTCTTTCTTTCTTTCTTTTTTTTTTTTTTAAAGAAACTGACAAGCTGAGTCTAAAATTTATATGGAAATGCAAGGGATCTAAAATAACCAAAACAACTTTGAAAAAGAACAAAATTAGACAACTTATACTACTTGTATTTCAGGACTTATTATAAAGACTTACTACTATAAAGCAGCCAACACAGATAAACTTACAGATCTGGGGTCAGCAAACTGACTATTATTTAAAACAAAACAAAACAACAACAACAAAAACACAACACAGAAAATAGTAAAAGTTGGAGAGGATGTAGAGAAATTGGAACTCCTGTGTATTTTGGTGGGAATGTGAAATGGTGCAACCACCCTGTAGAGAACAACATGGTGGGAACTCAAAAAGTTGTATTACCATAGGACCTGGCAATTCCACTCCTAGGTATATACCCAAAGAAAGTGAAAACAGGGTCTCAGAAGTGTACACCAGTGTTCATAGCAACATTGCAAAAGATGGAAGCAACCCAAGTGTCTTTCAACAAAGGAATGGATAAACAAAATGCAGTATATATCCCCAGTGAAATATTATTTGGTCATAAGAAAACAATGAAGTAATGAGTCATGCTGCAACATGGATGAACCTTGAAAATATTATGTTCAGGGAAATAAGCAAGGTACATAAGGACAAATAGTATATTATGTGAGACACCTAGAATTAGCAAATTCACAGAGGCAGAGAGTAGATTAGAGGTTACTTGAGGAAGCAGGAGTTTTTGCTTTGTGGGTATAGAGTGTGTAAATAAAAATTAATAAAATAGAAAAAAGTTGATTTACCAAAAAAAAGGTTTTTATTGAAAAGCAGTGAATAAACAATATTTCTTTAAAAAAAAGTGAATTGGATCATGTCTGTCCTCTGCTTGAAATCCTTTAGCAGTTTCTCATTGCATTTCAAATAAAATAAAAACTCTACTGACTTTCTTTTTGAGCACATTTTGTACTACTTTCCCCCTGGTTCACTTAGCTCTGGCCATACTTGCCTTCCTTAGTTGGTAAAACATCCAACATGATATTCCTTCTTCCCAGAATGCTTTCCCACCCTACTTTTTCATAGCTATATCCTCTCCCTTTAGATCTCTGTATCTCCACAGAGAAACATTTCTTGCAGTCCCCACCAAATCTTCCAGGGTTATTCTTTATTCCTTAGTTTGCTTCTTTCATGACATAATTTGGCCATTATTTTAGTCATCTTCCTATATTTTGTTTACCTCTCTGCTCTCAAATGTAAGCTCCACATGGGAGTACCTTTGACTGTTTCTTTCAATAGTCTATCCTTACCACTTACTCCAGAGTAACTAATGGTTTTTATGGGAATGAGTATTGTTTGTTAAACCTGAAATCTCTCTTACTTCACATCTATTGAAATGCCCCCTCATCTTTCAAGGCCCAACTCAAATGACATCTTCTTGAACTACCTTGTTTAATGCCCCTACAAATTAAATTCCTGGAAGTGAATCAGTTTACAAGCTAGTGTTAATAAATGTTTTCAAAACTGGTGAATGAAATCAGAACCAAAGCAAAGATTGAACACTTGCTTAAGCAAAAAGACCTGTAACTTAACAGAGTTCTTATCTTTCAAGTCAAGATATTTGACAGAAAAGATGTTAATCCATCCTATTGAAGACAAAGCCTCAAATAAATGTTAGATAAGCTTTTGTTTACTCAGGAAAATTATATAGCCTGTTTTTCCAAAGCCCCAAATTGTGTCATAGCAGTGACTTAAACTATGGACGCTTCAGACCTTTTTGGATAAGACTTAATTCTTCAATAGGAAAGGTGAAGAGTTGGTAAATAAAGACTGGAAAGGTATTTACCATCTTTTAATAGTTGTAATTAACTTCCTGTTATATACTAGCTTCTCTTATGTCTAGTTAGACTAATGATAAGATCTGTAAGAGCGTGCAGATGAAGAAAGTTTTTTTAAAAAGATGGCTTTGCCCCTCTTCTTCCCTTCCCTCCCTCAGTAATTCTCCTGCTACATTTTAAAATTAGCTCTATGATATCATGATAGCCTTTGGCAATAACACCTAAAGGCAAGTCACTCACACACATCTGTACATGAATCAACCAGCTGACACTTTAAAAGTTGAATTTTCTTTTATTTAAAAAAAAAAAGGACAAAGCCCTTGAAGGAATGAGAAGATACTCTGGAAAACCCTAAAAGCATTTCTCAGTTCCTTATGTCATAGACCTGTGATTAATTTATTACTTATAGGCCTTAATATTCTTAGAAAATGTAACAGGAAATGATCTATCTTTTTGACAGGACAAATCAGAGTTGTTGAATTACTGACAAGGGATGCCGCTGTTGATGCTGCTGGTCTCAGGCTGTGCTTGGAGAACCGTGGGAGCTTGGATGAACATTTTTGCATATTTGTGGTGGCCAGACCAAAACCCTCTTTAGGCGAAAATGTTATTTGAGTTTGCAATTCACCGTGCCCTAGGTAATTTGTGTTTATTGTTGTACAAATTATTGTATAGACAGGAAAATGGAGTTTTCATTTGCAATTTTAGGTTCAATCTAATCCTTATCCTAGAAACTTCTTGCCTTATAAAACAGTTCATAGAACCCGTTTTGCCAGCCCAGGGCAAACGAAAAGCTATTTCTATTACCTATAATTAACCTAATTCAGGAAAAAGGAACAGTCTTGGGGATAAGTCTAGTATTGAAACAAGTGTGGAAGCTCAAAAATTGGTTTCCTGAAATTAATGTTACCAACCTCCATGTAACATTTGAAATTGTTGATTTTAGAATCCTGGACCTAGTTCTTAACTCAAATCTAGGGCTGAGTTTGTGAAGTTTAAATAATTTGTCTATTAGATTTCAACATGAGTATTTCTACGATTGCTCTAACTTCATTAGATCACCTTGTTTGAGTGGCTAGAGGTATTTATTATACAAAAATACCTGGAGAATTGTCTGGAGGGATAGATTCTGTTCCATTGATAAACTGTCTTCCAAGTTCTTGTATCTACTGCCTTCGTTTCGTGTTACCAAAATGTAGTATTCCAAAAGCTGTTTCTATACATTGCACCTTTTTATTTATAATATAACTAAAGAATTTTCATTTAAATCTTTAAAATTTTTTTTCGGAAAATACTGCTAAGCTTATTCTCCATTTCTTGGCTTTTGTTTGAGTGTTTGTCTTACTTCAGAGACTGAGCTGTTACACAGTTGAGACTTGAATTATAAAAAACAATAATTTTAAAATCTTAAAATTAAGACAAGTGTAATATAAAAATTCTTATATTTTTAATGTGGGGTTTATCACGTTCCCTGGCTCAAAATAGCACATTCAGTTTTTGGCATTGTCTATCCTGCCCATGCGAATAAAAGCAGTACCATATGGTGTGACTTCTGCTACACTAGGAAACCCACACATAGCAGAGACATTGCCTGGCATGAAGCAGAGCTGCTTCTCCCCATATGCTTACCCTTTTAAAGCCAGCATATTGACAAGGATATATTAGGATTCCAGGACATAACAGTATCCTATCAATTGAGCCTTCCAGCTCTTTCTCTTACCAGCATCAACATTTTGCCATTTTATGAAATGCGTACTCAAAACTTCATGGAATTTCTTACCCAAGAACCTTTTGAACAAGATTAATGCAGGAAAGGAAAATGTGTACTTTTTAAGAGTACAATAAATAAGTATTTTAATACTCCTTATATGCCAGCACCCCTCCACCACTGTGTCCTCTCTTTGGTAATAATCTTTCCCTCTCCTACTTTGTCCGCCTCTGCTGACCAAATATCCAGAAGAAAAAAAGTTTGCAGATATTCATCTTATGTGTTGGTGTGTGAGAAGATGGGCTCATATTTGTAGTTATAAGTGATAGGAAGAATTTACATCATGAAAAAGAGAAAGGGCTAATTGCTGTTCTTCTCTCCCTTTTTTGTGTTTTATCCTTTGTTGAATAAGTGTATTATGTTTTCCAAATAACTGCCCTCTGCTTGTTTTTAATTTCTCTCTTCTGTGCTACAGCAGTCATTTAGTTCAATGTGACTTCATCCTAGCATTTCTCAATTAAGACTTCCCACCATAACATTTGCTAATAATTATAAGAAAATAATATTTTCTTGTTTTCCTGAAAATAATAGGTATGCACATAGATGTTGTTCACTGCATAGATTACTTTCATTGATTTTCTTAAATATTTTTTATTGTGAAATAAAACATATGAAGATAAATGATAAATTTCGAGGTAGACTTTAACAAGTAGTTTTAGAGCAAATTTCAAAATATAGTATGGATTACAGTTCCAGAATTTCAGGTATTTTCTTCTGGCTCTACTAATACACTAGAAATTAAAATATCTATATAATGATTCAGTGGTCATAATCATTTGTTAAATTCTAACTTCTGTATTATAACTCCACCCTCTCATTTGATCATTTTCACAGTCTTCAGGGATATTTGGGCAAGGACCATTCTAACTTCTTCATGTTGAAAAGGGGTGTCGACATTATGGGATAGGGGAATGCAACTGTGCTGGGAGAGGTTGATACCTCCAAGTTTCAGGGCTTATCTGACATAGGAACAGCCTGGAGGTTTTAAGTTCCCAAAAAATAAACTTAATGTTCTGGTTTGCTAATGCTGCCATTTATGCAAAATACCAGCAATAGATTGGCTTCACTGGAATTAAAAATTGGCACCTGGAAAACCTCTGTTAGCTGTGAGGGCATGTGGCTGGCATCTGCTTGCTCCCAGGTTGCATTTCAAAATGGCGTTCTCCAAAATATCAGCATCAGCTTCAACAGCCGTCTTCAAAATGCCTCTCTAAGCTGCTCTGAGTTCCTTCTGTTTGTCCGCTCTTTTATATGGCTCCAGTGATTTCATTCAGACCCACCCTGAATGGGTGGGGTAACACCTCCATGGAAATTATCCAATCAAAGGTCTTGCCCAGAGTTGATTGAGTCACATCTCCATGGAAACAATCAATAGGTTCCAACCAAATCACCTTAACATGTCTGCCCCCACAAGATTGAATCAAAGAACATGGTGTTTTGGTGGACATAATACATCCAAACTGGCACACTTAATAAATAAAACTTTTATGGAATCTTAGAGCCCTGGATTTCTTTAGTTTTCAGGAATGCTGTTGGTTGGGGCTTGGCATAACATGCCAACTTGGAATATCTGACTGAAGCTTGCATAAGAGTAACCTCCAGAATGACCTCTCAACTCTGTTTGAAATCTCTTAGCCACTGAAACCTTGTTACCTTTCTTTTTTTAAATTTTTTAATCATATTTTTTTATTGTGACATATAAAAACTTAGAACTGATAACTTTCCAAGTGCAATTTAACAAGTAGTTAGCAAATTTCAAAGACTGTTATGGGTTACAGTTCCACAGTTCCAATTATTTTCTGGCATAGGAACAACCTGGAGGTTTTAAGTTTCCAAATATGCAAAAAGGTAATAACTTTCAAATTACAATTTAACATGTAGCTATAGAGCAAATTTCAAAGAATGCTATGAGTTACGTTTCTGCCATTTCAATTCTTTCCTTCTAGTTATTCTAGTACCCTAGCAACTAAGAAAAAGAAAATTATGTAGAGATTCAGTCTTCATAATCCTTTGTTAAATTCCATCTTGTCTGTTGCTACCCCTTCCTCTAGTTTAATCACTTTCCCAATCTTCAGGGAGGTCTTGGTAGTGACTACTCTAACTTGTACATGTTGAAAAGGTGTGTCAACATTATTGGAAAAGGGGACACATCTGGTTGATGTTCCTGAAGAGGCTATTGCCTCTGGTTTTTGGGACTTAGCTGGCATAGGAATTCTCTAGAGGATTTAAGTTTCTGAAGAATAAACTTTGCTATAAATAAATAAATCCCCTGATTTGGGGGGAAAACTGGGGGACAGAGTCAATCTAACAACTGGCCAGGGAAAGAAACGATGAGATATAGAGATCAAAGAAAACCAACAAGAAAACCCAGGGCAAAAGACAGAAAACAACCACCAGAATAATCAAGAAAATCGGATGCCTAGACAGGAAAAAAATCACGAGCCACACAGGAAGCATGAAGATATGGCCCAGTCAAAGGAACAAACTAACACCTCAACTGAGATTCCACAGTTGAAACAGCTAGTTAAAAGATGTTCAAACAAATTTTCTAAATCAAATCGACTTGAAAGAAAATGTGATGAAAGAGATGAAGGATATAAAGAAGCACTGGATGACTGTAAGGAAGAATTTGTAAGCTGGAAAAAAACGAATGGCAGAACTTATGGAAATGAAAGGCACAATAGAAGAGACAATGGAGACATACAACAGCAGGCTTGAAGAGGCAGAAGAAAGGATTACTGAAGTAGAGAACAGGACATCTGAAATCGTACCCACTAAAGATCAGATAGGGAAAAGAATGGAAAAATATGAGCAGGGGCTCAGGAAAAATAAATGACAACATGAAATGCTTGACTATACATGTTATAGGTGTCCCAGAAGGAGAAGACAAGGGAAAGGGTGGAAAGAATAATAGAAGAAATAATCAATGAAAATTTCCCAACTCTTATGAAAGTCATAAAATTACAGGTCCAAGAAGTGCAGTGTACCCCAAACAGAATTGATCCAAATAGACCTATGCCAAGACAGTTATTAATCAGATTTTCATATGTCAAAGACAACAGAGAATGCTGAAAGCAGTAAAAGCCAAGCAATCCATAACATAAAAGGAACGCTCAATAAGACTAAGTGCGGATTTCTCAGTAGAAACCATGGAGGCGAGAAGGCAGTGGTATGATATATTCAAGATACTGAAAGAGAAAAACTGTCAACCAAGAATCCTATATCTGCAAAACTGTCCTTCAAAAATGAGAGAGGGAGAGTTTAAAATATTTAGATAAACACACTGAGAGGGTTCGTGACAAGACCTCCTCTACAAGAAATACTAAAGGGAGTGCTACAGACAGATAGGAAAAGACAGGAGAGAGAGGTTTGGAGAAAAGTGTAGAAATAACAATACCATCTGATAGAGGGTAAAGATTAGGAATTTGGTACTGAAGGAGTACAGAATATTCAACAGGTTTGATTGTATAGATCCAGAAGTGGATAGCACAATGCTGTGTGATGGTAGCACAGTATCGTAAGAACACCGAACAAAGATGACTGGAGTATGGTTGAAAGAGGAATGTTAGGGGCATATAGGACACCAGAAGGAAAGACAAGATAAGGACTGGGACAGTATAACTTAGAGAAACCTAGAGTGGTCAGTGATGGTGATTAAATGTACAGATATAAAATATCTTTATACGAGGATGAACAAATGAATATCAACTTTGCAAGGTATTGAAAATGGGATGGTATTGGGGAAAAATACAATCAATGCAAACTAGAGTCTATAGTTAACAGTAACATTGTAATATGCTTACATTAATTGTGACAAAGGCAATATACCAAAGCTAAATGTCTATAAGTGGGGGATATAAGGAAGAGATACGGGATTCTTGGCATTGGTATTGTTGTCTGACCTTTTTATTGTATTTTATTTTAAATTTATTTTTTCTTTTGTTGCTTTTCAGTTGTCCTTTTCTTACTCTTTTTTCTTTTTACATTTTTTGCCTCTTCCTCTTTCTTTGTGGAAGAATTGGAAATGTCCTCATATAGATGGTGGTGAATGCATAACTATGTGATTATACAGGGAGCCATTGATTATTTACTTGGGAGGGAATGGATGGTGTGTGAATAAAACCATCTAAAATATAAACAGAGGGATACAAGTGCTGAGAAAATGTGGAGGAAGGGATGCACTTAATCACCGTTGGTGGGGAAATAGAATGGTGCAGCCCATCTGGAGGTCAGTGTGGTAGTTCCACAGGAAGCGAAGCATGGAGTTGCCGTATGGTCCTCCAACCCTATTATTGGTTATATACTTGGAAGAACTGAAAAGGGAGACACAAATGGAAATTTGCACAGTAGGGTTAATGGTGGCAGTATTCACGATTTGCAGTGGAAGGAAGTGGCCTAAGTGTACATCAACTGATGAACGAAATGGTGAACTGTGGTGTATACATGCAATGGAATATTGAGCAGCTACAAGAAAAAATGAAGTTATGAGGTATGCAACTACATGAATGGACTTTGAGGACAGTATGTTGAGTGAAATAAACCAGAAATGGAAAGAAAAACATTATACTGCCTCATTAATATGGACTAACTGTAATGTGCAAACTCTGAGAATTGAATCTGAGAGCATAGGTTATCAGGGGAAGGCTTATTGTAAAGGTTCCTACATTGTCAGCTCTTACAGCAGTTACATCTATTCCTGAGTTGTAATGGCTATTTCTAAATTCTGCCATGCTGAGCTCTTTGTGTATAACCTGGTTGGTCCCTGGAGCTTTGAGTATCTGTGTAACAGCTGAGACTCAGAGCCAGCATCCATCCATTATGAATAGCAGCATTACCCCACAAAGCAAATGTTAAGAAGTTTGAAAAAAGAGATCAGACTTCAGTTAGCGATATGAACGAAATGGTCTTTGTTAGGACTAAGGTAAATCAGACTAAAGCATGATACTGGCTGTGTTTAAAAACTTCAACTTCTGTGTGAGACCAAAGGAAGAGATGTTTTGGTGCAAAATCTACACTTTTTGTAACACACTATATAATTTAACTTGTATTGTCAATTTATTTAAGCGCCATATTTACATGGAACTTTGAATAGGGAGTGAAATTTGGTTGGTTTGTACAGGTTAGTGTGAAGCCTCGATACATCCCAGAGTAATTTGGGCAGAGAATAAAAATGTATTTTCAAAGCCCCCTTGAGGGACTTGGGGGAAATGTGGAAATATTAAACTTCCCCACCTGGGGAATTACTGCTATTCTCACAACCATTGGGGACTACTAATTGAGAAGGCTGAGCCCTTGATTTTGGTGCTTGTCCTTGTGAAATTTGTTACTGCAAAGGAGAGGCTAACCTTACTTAAAATAGTACCTAAGGGTCACCCCTAGAAACATCGACTCAGATATGGCCTCTTTCTCTAAGCCAACTCTGCAGGTAAACTCACTGCCCCTCCCCCTACATGGGACATGACTCCCAGGGGTGTAAATCTCCCTGGCAATGTGGGACATGACTCGCGGAGATGAGCTTGGCCCTGGTATCATGGGATTGAGAAAGCCTTCTTGGACCAAAAGAGGGAAGGGAAATGAAACAAAATAAAGTTTCAGTGGCTGAGAAGATTTCAGATAGAGTTGAGAAGTCATTCTGGAGGTTATTCTTATGCTATATATATATTTATAAATATATATATATATATATATATATATATATATATAAATCTTTTTAATTTTTGTTTATTGAAATAGCTGGAGGGAAATACCTGAAACTGCAATCTAGTAGCCTTGATTCTTGAAGATGATTGTATAATTATATAGCTTACACTGGGTGACTGTGTGATTGTGAAAACCTTGTGGCTCCCACTCACTTTTTCCAGTGTAGGGGCAGATGAGTAGAAAAATGAAGACAAAAAGCAAATGAATAATAGGGAAGGATAGAGGCTATGGGATGTTTTGACTGCTGCTTTTTACTTTAATTTTTATTCTTATTCTTTTTGTGTGTGTGTGTTCAAAAATTGATTGTGATGAATGCACAACTATACAATGGTTGTGTGAACAATTGATTGTACACTGTGGATGATTGTATGTTTTATGACTGTATCGTAATAAAATTGAATTTAAAAAAAAAGAATAAACTTAGTGAAACTTTTATAGAGTCTCAGATAGGGATCCTAGTATTCTTTTGGCTTTTGGGGACTACTGTTGACTTAGACTTATCATATTTGACCATCTGGCATATCTAGCTGAAGTGTAGAAGCATGGGAGTAACCTCCATGACGGCCTCTCAACTCAATTTGAAATCTCTTAGCCACTGAAACCTTATTTTTTTTGCCTTTCTTTCCCCCCTTTTGGTCAAAAAGGCATTCTCAACCCCTCGATGCCAGGGTCAGGCTCATTCCTGGAATCTGTGTCCCACGTCACCAGGGAAACTCATTCACCTGGGGGTGAATTGTCCCACATCGTGGGGAGGGTGATGAATTTATTTGCAGAGTTAGGCTTAGAGAGAACGAATCCACATTTCAGAAGCAAAAGAGGTTCTCTGGACTCCTAGGCATAATTATACGTGGGCTTAACCTCCCCTTTAGAACCATAAGTTTCAGAAGAGCAAGCCTCAAGATCAAGGGCTTGACTTATGAAGTAGGGGGGTCCTAAGTTCACATAGCATATGTTATGTCCAGGATAATCAATCCATATCTCAGATTATCACCACTTGGTTGTGTAATCCTCATCATTCTCCATTTTAAACAATTCTCATGACCCCAAACACCCCCTAGCTCTTTTCAGCCCTTAATGATTTGTCCCTAGTATTTGTATGGTACTAGTAAGTTATTTATATTAATTACAGTCCCTTGTATGCAATAGGTAGATTTTTCCCATATGCCATTCTGTTGTCAACTTTCTGTACTACTGTCATACCTTAGAAGTTTATCATGCAAGCACATGTCTATATTTTTAGTGTTCATCTATGGGATATATGCCTTTAAACAACCCCTTTCCATCCTGTTCATCTTCAGTATAGCTCTGATACTTATAATCCCTTTAACAATCATCGCACCTATCCCCATACCTTTGAATTCACCCTCATTAACATATGTAAACATACTAGATGATCATTCCCCCTTCACTAGCTTCTGTCAATCACTAGGTCCCCATTATTCTATATTATAAGACATTGATTTTACATTGTTCAGGGAGTTCATAGAAGTGGTATATACAATATCTCTTCTTATGTTTCTGACTTATTTCACTCAGCATTATATCTTCAAGGTTCATCCATGTTGCCCTATGTTTCAGGACCTTGTTCCTTCTTTCTGCTGTATAATATTCCATTGTATATGTATATATAGCACATTTTGTTTATCCAGTCATCTGATGAAGGATAAACAGTTTTTTCATGTGCTTTTTAGTCATCTGTATCTCCTCTTCGGAAAAATGCCTTTTCATATCTTTTGCCCATTTTATATTTGGGCTGTTTGTACTACAGTTGTTGAGTTGTAGGATTTCTTTATATATGCAGGATGTCAGTCTCTTATCAGATACATGGTTTCCAAATATTTTCTCCCATTGAATTGGCTGCCTTTTCACCTTTTTGACAAAGTCTTTTGAGGAACAGAAGCTTTTGATTTTGAGCAGTTCCCATTTATCTATTTTTTTCTTTTCTTGCTTGTGCTTTTGGTGTAAGGGCTAAGAAGCTACCTCCTATTGCTAGGTCTTGAAGATGTTTCCGTATATTATCTTCTAAGAGTTTTGTTGTTCTGTCTCTTATATTGAGGTCTTTGATCCACTTTGAATTAGTTTTTGTATAGGGTGTGAGGTAGGGGTCCTCTTTCATTCTTTGGTTATGGATATCTAGTTCTCCCATCCCCATTTATTGAAGAGACTGTCCTATCCCAGTTCTGTGGATTTGGGGGCCTTATCAAAAATCAGTTGACCAACATCCCAAAGTAATTTGGGCAGAGAATAAAAATATATATGCAAGGCCCCCGGAGGAGCTGGGGGAAAATGTGGAAGTGTTGGACTTATTCACCTGGTTTGTTGCCTGTGTTCTCACAAACATTGAGGACTGGTGGTTTGATGTGCCAAGCCCTCTATCATGGGACTTGCCCTTATGAAGCTCATTACTGGAAAGGAGAGGCTAAACCTGCCTATAATTGTGCCTAAGAGTCCCCCCTGAGTGCCTCTTTGTTGCTCAGATGTGGCTCGCTCTCTCTGGCTAAGCCACCTCGGCAGGTGAACTCACTGCCCTCCCCCCTATGTGGGACCTGACTCTCAGGGATGTAAATCTCCCTGGCAACACAGGATATGACTCCTGGGGATGAATCTGGACCCGGCATTGTGGAATTGAGAATATCTTCTTGACGAAAAAGGGGATATGAAATGAAATGAAATAAAATTTCGGTGGCTGAGAGGTTTCAGATGGAGTCGAGAGGTCATGACTCTGGTGGACATTCTTATGCACTATATAGATAGCACTTTTTAGGTTTCAATGTATTGGAATAGCTGGAAGTAAATACCTGAAACTATCAAACTCCAATCCAGTAGCCTGTACTCTTGAAGACGATTGTATAACAATGTAGCTTATAAGGGGTGACGGTGTGATTGTGAAAACTTTGTGGATCACACTCCCTTTATCCAGTGTATGGATGGATGAGTAGAAAAATGGAGACAAAAAACTAAATGAAAAATAGGATGGGATGGGGGGGATGATATGGGTGTTCTTTTTTACTTTTATTTTTTATTCTTATTCTGATTCTTTCTGGTTTAAGGAGAATGTTCAAAAATAGATTGGGGTGATGAATGTATAACTATATGGTGGTACTGTGAACAGTTGATTGTACACCATGGATGATGGTATGGTATGTGAATATATTTCAATAAAACTGAATTCAATTAAAAAAAATCAGTCAACCATATATCTGGGGGTCTATTTCTGAACTCTCAATTCGATTCTATTGTTCCAGTGTCTGTGTTTGTGCCAGTACCATACTGTTTTGACCACTGTGGCTTTATAGTAGACTTCAAAGTCTGGAAATATAAGTCCTCCCACTCTGTTCTTTTTTAGGATGTTTTTGGCAATTCAAGACCCCTTTCCCTTCCAAATAAATTTGATAACTAACTTTTCCTAGTCTTCAGAATGTTTTGTTGGAATTTTTATTGAAATTGTGTTGAATCTGTAGATCAGTTTGGGTCTCCATCACTTTTGAAAGACAGTTTTGTTGGATAAAGAATTCTTGGCTTGCTGTTTTTCTCTTTCATAATCTTAAATGTCATATCACTGCTGCCTTTCTCCGTGGTCCCCATCGAATGATCAGAACTGGGTTTTATGTGGCTTTCCTTGTATGTGATGAATTGCTTTTCTCTTGCTGCTTTCAGGACTTTCTCCTATTTAGCATTTGACAGTTTGTTTAGTATGTTTCTTGGAATGGGTCTATTTGGATTTATTCTATTTGGAGTTTGTTGGGCTTCTTTGATTTGCATATTTATGTCTTTTTTAAGGGTTGGGAAGTTTTCCACAGTTTTCTCCTCAGATAATCTTCCTTGCCCTTTACTCTTCTTTTTTCCTTCTGGCATATCAATGATTGTTTTATCTGTGCACTTTGTTTTGTCTGTCATTTCCCTGAAATCTGATTCAAATTTTTCCTTTTTTTTTTTTTTTGCCATTTGTTCTTTTCTGCATTCGAATTCTGTCTGTGTGTCCTCTACTTAGCTTATTCTTTCTTCTGCCTCTTCACATCTGCTCGTGTGTCTCTAGTATATTATTCATTTCAACTACAGTATCTTTCATTTGTCAGAGATCTGCTCCTTTTCTGTTTATTCTTTCAAATTCTTTTTTATGCTCTTCTAGTGTCTTCTTGATATCTCTTATATGTTTAACCAACCCGTTGAAGTTATTTAGCAGATTTGAATGAGCATCTTTGACTAGATATTCCAAATTTTGTGTCTTCTTTGGCTTTTTAATTTGGTCATTTGGCTTGGTCATGTCTTCTTGCATCTTCATATGGTTAAGATTTTTTTGTTGATTTCTAAGCATTTGGTTATCTTGATAAGGTTATTTTGAAAGTTGGTTTCTCTTGCTTGTCTACTCTCGCTCGTCTAAGATTTTGTAGTTGCTTGAGTTTGCATTGAATTCTCCTTTGGCACTTGATTTGTCAGTAATTCCCAGCCAAACCATGACCAGGGCCTCATGCAGGAGGTACAAACCTATTTGAAGATCTCTTAAAGGCTGGGCAGAAAGGCAGTTTGCCAGAGTGCACTTTCCTTGTCTTCCCAGCAAATGTCACTCTTGGGCCACCTCTTCGCCTCAAGCCCACCTCTCGCTGACTGCCACAGCTGGCTGGGCAGGATCCAGACCAGGAGAAAATCTTGTCAAGGCTGCAGGTCTTCCGTGCACACTGAAATCTGCCAACTCTGGGGGTGAGGGGTGGGCACTGCACCTAGGCAGAGAATCCACTTGTGGGCACGATGGGTCTGGTGATTTCCAGCCTCCCACTTGGAATGACTTGGGGCTGTGGGACTGAGAGTTTCAACTTTCTTTGCCTGCAGCCAGCCCGGGAGTGCCTCACACTTTAGTATGGCTCTCTCACTTGTCCCTGCCTGTCTGCCCATGCACACTGTGATGCTCTGGGCATCTGTGGAGAAAGGATAGAGGTAGCAGGACCCAGAGTGGCTCTTTCTCTGGCCTATTGTTAGATCAACAGGGAGGCCGCCCCAGTCTCCACCAAAATCAGGCACCCACAGTGGCCTGCCTCTGCAGCAGGGCTAGCCAGTTTACCGCAGCAAGATCTCTGTGGTAAACCAAGTCTTCTGGCTCCGGCTACGGAGCTGAGAGGGTGGGAGTGTGGAGCATGCAGCTGCTTCAGCACCCCCTCTGGCCTGCATGTGGTCACGCTTGAATAAACTCCCCCTGTCCCCTCAGTCGTAATTTCTCTGCTTTTTTCAGGTACTCCCAATATAATGAACACGTCCCTCTCTGAACTGCTGTCCCTGTCATTTTCTATCTTTTCTCTAGTCGTCCCATGGTGGAGGGGTGAACACTGCCTGCCCTATTCCACCATCTTCCTGGAAGTCCACTTTATTTAATTTTTAATAACATTGTTCAATTGTTCTTGAAACCAATATTATTGAGCACTTACTATTTGCTAGCGTGTGCTTGGCACTGTGAATAAAAAGATAGAAAAGACAAAATTTCACACTCAGAGAATGTGTAAGCAGGTTAGAGGGTTGCATAGTATATTATGCTTATAACTTGAGGTAGCTAATGAAAACTAGATTTGCCAACAATTCTAAGGAAAATATTAAATTTTCATATTATAGTGAGATTCTTATGTTATTTCCTTGTCCTTTAAAAAATGGTTAAAGCTCAGAGAGAAATTTATAAGAATGGTTCGAGCTAAGTGACAAATAACTGAAAAATTATCTCTTTAAATATTCGACACTGTTTCTAAGATTTGAACATCTCATAATCATGTGTGATATTTCAAAGTATGGGAAATTATATTTTTAATTTGAATGTGTAAAATATTTTATTGTATCTCAGGTGCCTATATATAAATATTTTAGAATGAGTCTATAGGTAACTGTACTTTACCTTTTGAAGTGCTAATAGAAAAACATAGTTAAACCAGTGTTTCTAAGCAGGAATGCTTTTGGCATTTTTGTGGGACCTTTCCTCCTTGTATGGTACTATCTTTTTCATTGAAGACCATTTGGTATACTCAGCCTCTTTTTATATTTTTTATATTGATACAAAAGTTGAATGTTTGACCCAATTAAGATAGAGGCAGCTTCTGTTTAATCTCAGTGAATACCAGTATGTGTTCCTGTTTTACTATTTTAAAAGCAGTAAATGCCAATAATGCCTTCTAAATGCCAGTAATGCCCCCCAAGTTGTTGTTATAAACAAAAATGGCCCCTTACATTTCCAAATGTCCAGTGATTGAGAACTGATTATCTTACTATTACACACTACTTTTGCTCTCTGGACATGTGTATCGACTTGTACTTTGCAAGCTTGAGTGTTTCCCTGAATTTTCATAAATAAAGCATTTGTCTCTCTTTTTAAAAAAAAAAAATTAGAATGCATGCTTAGATGCTTATGGGAAGGATTTCCGGCTACTGATTATGAATCCCAGCAAACATTTTCTTGTATTAGAGAGACTATTCACATCACAGCGTGAAGTATGCAATACTCAATCTGAATTAATATGGTATAAGAATGCTATATAGTTTGAGTCAAGAATCTGTAGGTGTTTACACTTAACAGATTAATATTTTTACCACAAAAATCACTCTATAATTTTATAATATGTTATTTACAAAATAAGTTATAAAACAATATTAATTCAAAGTAGACTATAAGGGACATAGTTTGACACAGTCCTTCTATTTTAGAGCGTACCTTTTCCACAGAGCTAAACTGTTGTGATTTGGTAATACTGTCAGAATTGTCACAGAGTTTCAGAAAGATGTGGCTTTAATCTTTTATGGATAAAAGGTTTGAAAAAATATGTTTTTCTCTTTTTATCATACCCTAAATTCAAAGCATTCTGATGGTAGAGGATGGAATTAGTGATTGGGTTCTCCCAAAACATAGTACAAGTTAACTGATAGGGTAGGAATTAGAATTAACACTTTTGTAGTCTTACCCAGTGAGTTGCTTTCCTCACTGTCCAAAAAGAAACCTAAGTAACTAAGAAAACATTTTTTTGAGTTTTGTCATAAATGGAAATTATAGCATTCAGCCAATACACAGATGCAAGACACTTTTATGGTTGGTCTATTTTGGTGGCAATTAATTATGTAAGTGAGATCTGCTTAATTTTAAATTCTAAGGCAAATGTGATTGATCAGTCATTTTTGGAAAAAGAATCTGCTCTTTGCTTTTTGTTTTTGTTTTTGTTTTTCTGAAATTTTAGAGAGAAGAGTAGAATTACATTAAATAAGCTACTGGTGAAACAGAAAAGGGTGAAGAGGTGACTTAACACAGAATTTTGTTTTGTTTTTGTTTTTAATTGAGATACTACCACCTCTGGGGGTGGATGTGCAGAGGATAAAACAAAAACATAAAAACTTAGGAATTTTTAGTGCCCTAAAATGAATTAATGAGACTTCTAAACTGAGGAGGTAGGCTTCCTATTATATACACTGTTTCTTTGTTCTGGAAGCAGGGGCAATTTTAGTAACCAATTGAATAAATTATTTTGATAACTTGTTAGGTGTTCAGATCATTTGTTCAGAATCATTTCAAGCCTTTTAGAAAGAAAGGATTATGGTATTCAATTCTCTCTCTTTAAACTCCTTTAACTTGCTGTTATTAGGTCACAGTAGTCCTTGTTATTTTATTTTAAAATCTGGGCAGTGTGTTTTATAATTTTGAGTAAAGTTGTTTTTTTTTGTTTGTTTTTGTTTTTTAAATTATGGCTAAAGGTTTTAAGTAGATATGATATTCTCAAATATTTTAGAGTATTTTTGTACTTTAGGCTTTTGATTTCCCAGTACTTTTTGAAGAATAATTAACTGTGATGATGAAAAATTCTTAAGGTGCTCTGGTTAGGTCTGAGTGTATTTGATCTCTAGTATAGCTCTAGATCTCCTTTTGTGTTGCCTTGTACTGTTTGTTCACAAGTGACTGTTGGTTGGGTGATTTAAGGTAACAAACCCAGACAGATGTGTGACATTTAAGTTAAATTGTCATTGATCTTGTTTATTAAAGTTATTAAAGTTGACAAATCGGTAACAAGCAACATTTACTTTCACAAAATCACACGAAGTTTGATTTGCTAAGAGAATTATGTTGATTACCAGCAGTGGGCTAGAAACATTTCCCAATTACAATTTGGAAAACAGGTCTTAGAAAACTAATATTCTTGGTCTGTTTGCATAAAGATACCTGCATCTGAACAAGTTGAACATAGTTTACATACAAAGACTCTTTGGAGCCTTAAAGCGAATGGGTGAAAAAAATACAAATTGTTTAATCCTCTGATGTTTTCTTAAAACAAAAACCTAAAAGAAATTCAAAATAGGTATCTGAATTGGAATTTGTGTATAGACATTAGATTGAGAGATAAAGGTGGGGGCAGAAAGAAATTCCACGTACTTAACTGTACTAATAAAACTTTGTGGAGTGATTTAAAGGCTGTCCTCTCTATTAGGATAAGATTTTGCCACCATAATTTGCTAAATTGATTTATTCCTTTATTGAACTTTATCCTGATGTAATTGAACTAATTAAAGCTGAAGCTGGTTGCCTTCCCATAGTTAAGAATCTGCATATCTACAAGTTGACTCCTGAAGTTGAGGTTTAAAAAGTAAATATCTTTGAAAAAAATTTTTTTTTTAATTTTCAGATTGGTTTATTTGGGGATTGGGGTTGTACAAAATTAACACTCTTCTAGAAGTATACTATAATAATATACTTATAGATAACATATTGTATGCTTGCAGGGAACACTATGCTAGGTGCTTTACATGTTTTACCTCATTTATGCCTACGTCTGAAATAAATACTCTTATTATCCCACTTAGAGATAAGGGAATTTAGGCTTAGAAAAGTCAAACATCTTGTCCAAGTTCACACAGCTAGTAATGTCAAGAATCCAAATTTTATCCCAGCTCTCACTCCTTAAAGTCTGTGCTGCATAGCCAGTCCCACAGACTGCACAATAATGAGTGCTTATCCTTTGTTTCTATTATTGGAGGTGAACATTCTTTACTAGAGAAGTAACACTGACATATTTATGAAGTGTTTTAAAACAATTCTAAATAATAATAAAATAATAATTCTAAAAATTCTCAAAGGACCTGCAGCTCTTCTACTTATTTCCTTTCACCTTTCCTAATCACTTCTGTTACAACATTTTCCCTTCCTCAGAAATGGAGTCATCTGTTTTTATGGCATCATATTAGATTTGCAACCAGTTATAGTAAAAATGTCTTGGTTTTTATTCGGTTTCCCATCTCTTCTAACTGAAGCGAGGGGAATTATGATTTAGTTCAGGTCATATAGTGATCATTGGCTCAACTGGAGTGCCATAAAAAGAACCCTCTCCAATCTTTTTTGCTTTGCACTAGGGATTCAAAATAATTAATTTTATACTAGAAAATTACCACTTTAAAAGACATGGATGTAATTTGTAGGTTATGGATTATTCTTGTAAAATATTGCATTTTTATTAATGTTTTCATTAATTTATCACTATTCCCCAAAGTAAGTGTTTGTTTGATTTCTACCATTTCATCATTTATACTTAAAAGTAGTGGTGATTATTGATTATTGAAGTGTAAGTAGTTGTGCCCTTTTCTGACAACTGTAGAATGATGTTATCTAGGCAAGAAGTAGTCTGGGAACTTTTGAAAATTTTATCAGATTTTATGCATACTATTGATATTTGTAAATAACCCTGAAATATTTGGTTTTTAAAATATGTCACTCTGAGATTTTCCCAGTTCAGCCCTATATTCCTTCTTTGAGCTGGATCTTGAAGTATCATTTGGCATGGGCCCTGATGAAATCCCCTAATTTCACCACTCTGTTAATAAAGCAAAGCTAAATATATTAGAACTTATTGCAGTATAGGAGAACACCACCTCTCCAACATAGGAGAACAGGAGGAAGTCTAAAGCAGGATATTTAAATGGGTTTGAGGTCTGGGGTCAGATGGTTCAAAGGGTCTTTCAAGAAGGGGAGGTAATTGGGATTGGGCAAAGTTTTGATACAATAGCAGTAGTTCTTGTGGTAGATTGAAATATGTACCCCAGTTTAGACATGTTCTTAATCCACATTCCTGTGGGTATGAACCCACTGTAAATAAGAACTTCACTGACCTTATTTGAAGTTATGGTGTGCCCCACTGAATGAGTTAGGGTCTTAATCTGGATTACTGGAAGGTTTACAAAGAAAAATAAACCAAAAGCTAAAATCAGAGAAAAGCTATGTGGAGAAGCCCGAAGCAGAAAGTCAGTGGGAACTTGGGAAAGAAAGGAGAGGACATCACCATGTGACAGGAAAGCCAAGGAACCCCAAGGATTGCCAACAAGCCAGCACCAGAATGTTCTAGACTTTGGGGAAAAATCATTGCCTTGCTGATTCCTCCATTTTGGATTTTTCCTAGCCTCGAATCCATGAGCCAATGAATTCCTATCATTTAACCCAACTCATTGTGTGATATTTATCATAGCATCTCAGGAAAACTAAAACAATAACTGATGGCTACAGGTAGGGATGTAAGTATGGGGTTAGCTATAGACAAATGTGTTCCCTTATGATTATCTCCATTTTCTCTATGAAACTGAAGGCAATGTGTGTTAACAGCAAGGCAGGAATTGTGGAAGGGGGTTGGAGATTTACTGACACTATTGTGTATTCAACTTGGTGTTTAATAATGTGAACTCAAATAAGCATGAAACATGGTTCCTGACATCAAACAACTTGTACCTTAGTTGGGAGACAGGAAAAAATGATAAAAATATGAATAATAATACCAAGTAGGATATGTTAAGTTTATAAGAAATCATAAACGCAATGAAAACAATCAGAGTTTAGAGGGGAGAAAAGGACTCTTGCCTGTGTTAGGTAAACCTCTTGGATAGCCTTAATGTTGCTTTTTAATTTAAAAAGAGTAGATCATAAACATAGAATGAATGAATGGCCAGTAGTATCTTATATTTCGAAGGCCTTTTGCATAACTTTTCTCTCACTATGCTCATCACAGCCCTGTGAGGTAGGTAAAGCAGGATTTATCTGTGTTTTATAGACATAAAATTTGAAGCCTAAAGAAATTATGACCTGATCTAGTTTGTTATGCACCAAATAAACAATGGAGCTGAAACTGGAACCCACGTCTTTTGCCTCCTAGTCCAAAAATTCTTTCTACCATAGCATGTTGCCTCTCAAACATGATGATGTAAGGAGATCTACTATACTATGTCTGCTTTTATAAAAAAATACTTTTGAGTAGCTAATTTTAGAAGAATTTTGATGGTGTATTTTGGTGGGAGTGGTAGAATAGTAGTAGTTACAACCTTACAATTCAGAAGAAATATGGCCTTTTGATGTTTTTCTTACAAGACAGTTTATAAATGTTAACCACCACTTTAGAATGAATGATAATGATCAGGGTACCATTCTTGTAACATGGACACCAAAACTGACTTTATCCAGTTAACTGAGCAATAAAACAAGGCCTTCTATCCTTTTACAGCTGTGTGCCTGCTATGGCTGGGAGCCAAGTTGATAGACCTGTCCGTGATTTTTCCCCATGAGTCCAAGTATTTGATAAAGTGCCTGACTCTGCTTCTTTCTACCATAAATTAGGAGAAAATGTTCATCAACAGCACCACACCAGTTTCTAGATTTTCAAGTCATCTCCTGGGGAGAAAAAATGAGTGGTGTAAGGAGACTTTTTATTTCCTCCTTGCTGATAGTAGGCTATGAGTCTGATTTACTGAGAGGAACTCATTCATGATGGGGAATTGAGGTAGAGAGTCTTTGCAAGGTCATAGTCATATTTTAAAACTCTTCATCAGGCTGTTTTATACTGCATTTCATGAATATGGGTGGTCCAAATTAAAACTTGATAAAAAGGTTTCTTTGAGGGTGACCTGTGTCCTACAGTTTGTGGGTACCTCATTTCTAATTCATAGTAGAAAAACAAATGGGGAAAGAGTATATATTTCTTAAATAGTAGAGAAAAAATAGGTTTTCTGTAATTTGTTTTTTCAATAAACTTTACGATTTGTAAAACTAATCCAGTATGTATCCTTTCGCTACAATGTAATGATGCAGTTTTGTTCAATAACTACATTACCACATCCTTATGGTATGTGTCATTTCCTGCTCTGGGCACAGAAGACAATAAATTACATTAATTTAGAATATTTCCATTTGATCAGTTTGACAAGTTTTTGAGTTTTTGTAAATGAAAATGACATAAAATTTGACTTCTCAGTGTAAAGTTTGGGGCATAGTATTTTCTTTCTGGATATGGATAATTCTGTCAGTGAGTCAGCAGTTACTCAATCCTTTTTCTTTTTTCTTTTTTTTTCTATTTTCTTTTTCTCCTTTTTGTTTTTTGTTTTTGTTTAGTCAGCTATCAAGTCCAAAGCAATGATTTTGAGTAAATACCCTGATTGTTATGTTTTCCCATTTTCAGTGTAGGGAACCCCTGCCCATTTTCAGGCAGCCCTGCCAGTATTTGTATCTTTGTGTAAGTATGCTGTCTGAACCAGAGCAGAGCTGTTCTGCTAATTCTACTGTAAAGTATTTATTCCCTTTTACTTTATTAGAATAAAAGTCATTGAAGACAGTTTTCATTTTAAAGGTACAAGGTGAGTCCTCACCTCAATATAGCCCCCCTTACTGCACTGCATTTGAGACTCTCTAAGAACTCTGGGATAATCGGGCCCCAATTTGTATATGGAGTCTTGCCTGTCTATCTTTACTCCTTTTAAAACTTAACGTTTTCCTATAGAAGCTGTTATCCCTTCACCCACTGATAAAGTACACAAGTAATAAAAATGATTAAATTACCATTCTCTGTATTGCATCTAATATAACATATTAATTTGGACTACAGAATATCATTATTGGGCCAATATTGGAATTTTTATTAAAACTTTTAGTTTTGCTATCCCACCATGTATTAGGAGATAGTAAATATGTAAGCCTAAGATGGTCACCAAAAGGTTCCTCACTTCCTCAATCAAGCCTCTGCCCTCGGCACTACTCCTCCTCCCCACCCCCGGCCTCCATCTGCCCCAGCATACGCACAGTATTGCATATGCAAATCATAACTTCCTTTCAAGGCTTAATTTAAATGTGCTCTCCTCCATGAAATTTTCTCTGATTTTCATTCTGTCACTCTGCTTATGGGATGGCAGTGATTTTTTTTCCTTCTTTAAAATATCAGGTACTTCCCCCTCACACATACGGTCCACATTCAACCATGTATTCTGGTTAGGTGTGAGTGGACTCCTGTTTTCTCTCCTCTACCTCTCTGTATATTTACTTGAGAGCCAGCATCTGCATCTCACACTGGACCAAACAGTAAGTTTTTGTTGAGAGGATGAATTAATGTTAAATTGAATCATACAAAGGGGTAACTCTTTAGTGAACCAGAGCATTTTCATAGAGCATAAAGCCTATGCTGATCACCGTCCTTTTGGAAAAAGAGTATCCGGCAGCGATCCCTGGGACAAATAAGAAAAATAAATTCTGATTGAACCAGACTGCAGCACTAAAAGGAAAGTAGTTGTGAATCTGACCGAGGGTTAACATTCAGTTTAGACTTGCTCGGGAAAGTTTGCCAGGACTAAAAGACTGAGTTTATCTGATTACCATTACCACTTATGTTATATTTATGTGAGGATCCCTTGGGCCAAGTTACTCAATGAATTGCTCATATGATTGGGAGTTTACCCGGTTCTTAAGAATATACTCCCAGAAGAAGAATTTACTTACTATTGCGGCAGAATGTTTCTAATCAGAAGGAGGCATCAATTTGTTGCCCAGCCTTCAAATTTTTGCAAGGCCATAAAAGCACTGATATTGTTGGAGCGTTTTTGTTTTCTCCCAGGTGATTCATAAACAGTCTATTGTTGCTTAATTTAGGACCAGCTAAATTAGAAAAAGGAACGTCATCTTTTATGTGATGTGGTGGGCAGTTCAATTTCAGTTGATGAGACTGTAGAATGTTCATATTTTAGAAACCGTCCAACTCCCAAGCATTTCTGTTTCAGAAACTGGGACAGTTTACAAACTAGTTTTGTGAATCCTTTAATTTTTCCTGCCAAAGTCATTAACTCCTCCTGTTTACCTTGGGGAAATCATAGTTCCAGACTTATACTTTCTGTAAAAAAAATCCTCTTAAGTGAATGTGATGGCTGATTTAATTGAGAACATTCAGATTCAAGCTTTTCAGTAGATTTTCTGAAATTTATTTATTGTGACTTTGACCATGAGAAAATGATTAAGGCAAAATAGTAGGAAAACATAGTAATAATATGCAAATTACATCCACTGAAAAATGTAAAATTTAATAATTCTATTTTTATATTCCACAGCACAGATTTTATTGGATCATACAGTTGGAAAGAATCTCAACCATCTTAGACCAGTGTTGCTTAGTTTTTTTTCTTGTCTTACACATCTTTTTGAGATTATGATGGCAGCTGTGGATGCTCTCATCTCAAAAAAAAAAAACAAAAGAACCCTTACACACCAAAGTTTGTATGCGATTTCAGGATCTTTACTCCTAAATCCTGTTTGTGGATCCCATGGAGAAAATCCCTATTCTAGTTCAAAGCCTGCCCTCAGAGGTCTAAATTTAAGGGACATACTTAACGTCACACAGCTAGATATAAGCTGACTCCTTCTGACTCTTAGTCTACTGTTCTTTTTTCACCGCACTATCCCTTTCCTTAAACCCAACTCTGAATTTATAGAGTTTAAAGGAAGACCTATGGGTTTTAGTCTTAAAATCAATGACTTTAGCTTTGGGTTACCCAACTAGGAGTGTAAAAGTATACTACTACTCAAAATGTTTAAGTCATTGATTTAGAAAACCCAAATGAACTAAGCCAGGTTTTATAGGTTACTTTGGTTATTCAAGGGCTAATCCAGATCTCTGGGTTACCTAATTTATCCATTTCCTACCTGGTCTGCCTGTATGTAAATTCCTCTTACAGCTGTTGGACATGTCACCCCAGGCACTAGTTTCATTGATCTTTTTCTACTCCTCTTGAAGGCCCCCCATAAATGTGCCTGACCTGATGTTCCCAGCATTTTTTGGAGGCATCAAGCTGAAAGTGTTACATGACGATCCACTGCCATTTATTATTGTTATTGAAGTCCCAGTTTCATTATTTCCTAAAAATATATGTTTGGTCAAGTTATTCAGCTTTCAGTATCTTCATCTGTGAAACTGGACACAATACCACTTATTTTGAAGTCAGTCGTGTTGTAAAAAGTAAATGTAGGCATCGTGGGACTGAGAGTATCTTCTTGACCAAAAGGGGGATGCAAAATGAGACGAAATGGTTTCAGTGGCTGAGAGATTCCAAATGGAGTCGAGAGGTCACTCTGGTGGACATTCTTATGCACTATATAGATAACATCTCTTAGGCTTTAATGTATTGGAATAGCTAGAAGTAAATACCTGAAACTACCAAACTCCAACCCAGCAGTCTGGACTCCTGAAGACAATTATATAATAATGTAGATTACAGGAGGTGACAGTGTGATTGTGAAGACCTTGTGGATCACACCCCCTTTATCTAGTGTATGGATGAGTGGAGGAATGGGGATAAAAACTAAAGGACAAATGGGGTGGGATGGGGGGATGATTTGGGTGTTCTTTTTTCACTTTTATTTTTTATTCTTGTTCTGGTTCTTTCTGATGTAAGGAAAATGTTCAGAGATAGATTGTGGTGGTGAACACATAACTATGTTGTCATACTGTGGACAGTGGATTGTATATCATGGATGATTGTATGGTGTTTGAGTGTATTTCAATAAAACTGAATTTAATAAAAAAAAAAAAGTAGATTAAAAAAAAAAAAAAGTAAATGTAGCACCTAGCTCTGTCCGTAGTTTTTTCTATTTCCTGCTACCCCCCTCACATTCTTTATTGGAGTCAGGTAGGTATCTCTCCAATGCTCAGTGCTTATCCTCTTTACTGTGTTAATTGCCTTTGTCCCCTGCATCATTCATTCAACATTAAGTGAGTTCCTTCTCTGTTTTAGTCACTGCTGTGCTCAGGTAGAGGAAGTGCTTTCTTTTCTTTTTCCTCTATTATAGCTTCTTTATTGATATCAATATTTGCAATTTCAGCAGTTCCTTGCACAAAATTTGATCATTAAATTACCAGAAAGCTATGAGGCTCTTCCTAAAGTTTTCTTCTCACACTTTTCCATTGTAAGAGGACAGGTATTTTATTTACAATAAGTAAACTCTTGAGGTTAATAGTGACATAAAAGATCCTTCTTGTGGAAATCCAGTTTTCTATCTCCAAAGAGCAGCTGATAGATAATGTGACAAAGCTCAGCTTCTAATTTGATGCTTCCACAGGTAGGAGCCATCACTTTCTTTGTTTTGAAGAGATGGGGGATGGGTAGGACTCCTAAACTGATTAGGAAAAGGGTTTTAGCTCTTAATCCTCCGTCTTAATCATGTTCCTCTTATCATTTGAAAAATTATTAGGCATACCCCAGTAGGTATATTTATTCATAAATGTTAACTGTTCTAATAATATATATGCTATAAAAATACAGTAAAGTGTGGATTAAAGGATGAGCTTTAAAAAAAAAAAAACAAATTTTTTGTTGTTTTATTCCTAAACCCAGGAGGTCATCTAATTTACTTTCCTCCCTCTTTGGAGATCATGCTTCTAATTCTTATTCTTCAGACCTAGCTCAAGTCCCTACTCTTGCTTCTTTGTTTGATTTCACCATTTTTATCTCTACAACTGGATTGGAAACTCTTTGAGATCAGAGACCCTGTCCTGTCCCTCTTTTGTTTTCTGCAACAATGCTCAGTACAATTTTGAATATATCATTATTCAGTATTTACTTGCTGATTCATTTCTTTTTAAAGTGTTATTTCACTGATTGTTCACAAAATGAAAAAATTTCTTCAGTTTTATTCTACCTTAGTAATTCTGGTTTTTATTTTCTGTGCTGTTCATCTTTTAAGATTAAAGATAATCAAGCCTATCTGCATTTACAGTTTTGCAGATATACTGTATCTGGTCAAGTGATTTGATTAGGATATCACAAGAATGTTGCAATCTGAGACTAAAACTTGTGTCAGCACCTCTCCATCTCTTTGTTCTTTCTGTACTTCAGTCCTCTGTCAATGGCTAAATGCTAAACTATACCATTTTCTTTCTTTTTTTTTCTAAATTCAGTTTTATTGAGATTGTCCATGTATCATACAATCATCCAAAGTATACAATCAGTTATTCTTGGTACCACTATATAGTTGTGCATTCATCACCACAATTACATTTTCTTCTCAGTTTTAGAACATTTTTACTCCAGAAAAGAAATAAGAATAAAAAAGAAAACTCAAATCCTCCCATACCCTTAACTTCCCTCCATTATTGAGTCATGTTATTGGCATAGTACATTTGTTACTGTTGATGAAAGAATGTTAAAATACTACTAACTGTAGTACATAGTTTGCAATAGGTATATTTTTCCCTGTATACCCCTTGTTCTAGTTTGCTAATGCTACCGGAGTGCAAAATACCAGAAATGGATTGGCTTTTATAAAAGGGGGTTTATTTGGTTACACAGTTACAGTCTTAAGGCCATAAAATATCCAAGGTAACACATCAACAATTGGGTACCTTCACTGGACGATGGCCAGTGGCGTCCAGAAAACCTCTGTTAGCTGGGAAGGCACATGGCTGGCATCTGCTCCAAGTTTGCATTTCAAAATGGCTTTCTTCCAGGACATTCCTCTGTAGGCCACAGCTCCTCTTCAAAATGTCACTTTCAGTTGCTCTTGGGGTGTTTGTCCTCTTAGCTTCTCCAGAGTGAAAGTCTGCTTTCAAAGGCCGTGTCCAAAATGTCTCTGTAAACTGTATCTCCTCTCAGTTCCTGTGCATTCTTCAAAGTGTCCCTCTTGACTGTAGCAAGCTAGCTGTGTCTGTCTGAGCTTTTACAGAGCTCCAGTGAACTAATCGAGGCCCACACTGAATAGGTGGGACCACACCTCCGAGGAAATTATCCAATTAGTGTTATCACCTACAGTTGGGTGGGTCACATCTCCATGGAAACACTCAATCAAAGAATTACAATCTAATCAACACTAATACATCTGCCCACACAAGATGCATCAAAGAATATGGCTTTTTCTGGGGAACATGATATATACAAACTGGCACATTCCACCCCCTGGACACCATAAAAACATATTCTTTCCAAATACAAAATACATTCATTCCATCACAATATCGCAAAAACTTAAATAATTTCAGTAACAATAGGTAAGTACAAGATCCCATCAAAATCAGTTACAGGCATGGTCTGTCCAAAAGCAAAATTCCCCTCTGGCTGTGGACCTGTAGAACTTAGAACAAGTTATCTGCTTCCAATATACAAAGGAGGGACATTCATAGGATAAACATTCCCATTGCCATAAGGAGAAACTGCAAGGAAAACAGGGTGTAAGGGACCAAAACAGTTCCTAAAACCCTCACGGTGAACGCCATTAGAAAGTCTGAGCATCATTCACAGAATGATGTTGTATCCTTGGGGCTTGAGAGAGTGGGAGTCCAACCCTTTGCAAAGGCTTTCTTGGCAGCCCTTTTCTCTCCAAATGCTGGGGTGAGTGCTCCAACATATCCACACATTGGGGAGACCACCTTCTCGGCTCCACCCTCCTCAAACATCGGGGCAGCACCTGGATTCTCTTCCATCTCCAGGGCACACACTCAACCCCTTTAGAACAGTGGGGTGGTGGCCAGGCTCTCCCCAATACCCTGGGAATGTGCTCCACCCTTCCTGAGGCCTGGAGTAACAGCACTCTTCCTGAACATTGAGGTGGAAGGCCCACCCTCAACCTCTGGGGCAAACCCACCCTTTCCATGCATGTGGCCACTCTGCTCTCTTAGCCTGAGACCTCTTGACTTCAGACGTCAGCCTCCATGGCACTGTCTTTGAAGAAATTTTTCCTTCAATTTGTTCCTTGTCTGTCTCTTCCAGTCCAGACCGGCAGCGTCTCAGTCTATAAAGATCTCACAAAAATTCTGTTGGCTTCGCATGAAGTACACAGGAGTCAAAGCCATCAGACAGTAGGCTTTCCACAAATCCTTTCTGGATAACTCCATCTCAAATCCTGACTTGTACTGAAATGGCGGCTGGGTTCCCTGTTTGGTTAAATCCTCACATTGGGCTGTAGCTTCTGGGGTTCCACCCCCTGGAAGCCTGGAATTTTCCAAACCATCAGTTTCTGGTTTCTTTGAACCCAGAAGTTCAGTTCTAAGTTCATCTCTCTCTGCTCGCATTTTACTATAAGCTGCAAGGAGAAGCCATGCTATATCCACAACTTTTAGTTTTGAAATATACCACATCACTGCCTTCTTACCTCCATGGTTTCTACTGAGACATCCGCACATAGTCTTATTAGGCTGCCTTTGTATTTGATGGATCGCTTTTCTCTTGCTGCTTTCAGGATTCCCTCTTTGTCTTTGATATTTGATAATATGATTATTAAGTGTCTTGGCATAGGTCTATACATATCTATTCTGTTTGGGGTACGCTGTGCTTCTTGGATCTGTAATTTTATGTCTTTCATAAGAGACAGGAAATTTTCATTGATTATTTCCTCTATTATTGCTTCTGCCCCTTTTCCATTCTCTTCTCCTTCTTGGACTCCCATGACATGTATATTCATGCTCTTCATGTGGTCATTCAGTTCTCTGAGATGTTGCTCATAGTTTTCCGTTCTTTTCCCTATCTCTTCTTTTGTGTGCAGGATTTCATGTGTCTTGTTCTCAGTTCCTGAGTGTTTTCTTCTGCCTCTTGAGATCTGCTGTTGTATGTCTCCATTGTGGTTTTTTTTTTTTTTTATTGAGATATATTCACATACCACGCAGTCATACAAAACAAATCAAACTTTCGATTGTTCACAGTACCATTACATAGTTGTACATTCATCACCTAAATCAATCCCTGACACCTTCATTAGCACACACACAAAAATAACAAGAATAATAATTAGAGTGAAAAAGAGCAATTGAAGTAAAAAAGAACACTGGGTACCTTTGTCTGTTTGTTTCCTTCCCCTATTTTTCTACTCATCCATCCATAAACTAGACAAAGTGGAGTGTGGTCCTTATGGCTTTCCCAATCCCATTGTCACCCCTCATAAGCTACATTTTTATACATCTGTCTTCGAGATTCATGGGTTCTGGGTTGTAGTTTGATAGTTTCAGGTATCCACCACCAGCTACCCCAATTCTTTATTTTTTTTTATTATTATTTTTTTTTTGATTGCAGATTTTTGAATTTATTGAAACATTAAATTTAACATACAATATATATTTGTATTTTGTAAATCTTCTCTGTGTGCTTGGAAAGAATATATATTCAGTTATTTGGGGTCCGATGTCTGTATAAGAATATTAGGTCTAGTTTCTAAATGTGTTGTATAACTATTCCATATCTTTACTGATTTTTGGTCTGCTTGCTTTATCAATTAATGAGAGCAATGTATTAAAATATTCTATCATGTTGGTGAACTTTCAGATTTCTTCTTGTAGTTCTATTCATATTTTGTTTATGTATTTTAGGCTATATTATTAATAAATTAAACCTAAAATTGTTATTTCACCCTGGTGATTTTTAATAAAAATGATATGATTTTTTTTATATCCAGAAGTTTTTTTCCTTGAAGTTCTACTTTGTCTTTATCAATGCATTAAGACCTGGGGATACAGACATGGCCCCTGGCTTTATGGACTTACAGTCCATTTCATAAGGTGTTAGATATTAGTGAAGGCTTCACTACAAGCCTCTTTGTAGCAAATATACAAATCTTCATCCTCAGAGACTGTGAAGAGTTAACCAAAAAAAGCTATTCAAATATTGTTATTTTATAACTATTTCCTGCTCCACCCCTCCCACCTTATATTCTTTTTTTTTAAATCATCATTTTATTGAGATATATTCACATACCACGCAGTCATACAAAACAAATTGTACTTTCGATTGTTTACAGTACCATTACATAGTTGTACATTCATCACCTAAATCAATCCCTGACACCTTCATTAGCACACACACAAAAATAACAAGAATAATAATTAGAGTGAAAAAGAGCAATTGAAGTAAAAAAGAACACTGGGTACCTTTGTCTGTTTGTTTCCTTCCCCTACTTTTCTACCCATCCATCCACAAACTAGACAAAGTGGAGTTTGGTCCTTATGGCATTCCCAATCCCATTGTCACCCCCCACAAGCTACATTTTTATACAACTGTCTTCGAGATTCATGGGTTCTGGGTTGTAGTTTAATAGTTTAAGGTATCCACCACCAGCTACCCCAATTCTTTAGAACCTAAAAAAGGTTGTCTAAAGTGTGCGTAAGAGTGCCCACCAGAGTGATCTCTCAGCTCGTTCTGGAATCTCTCTGCCACTGAAGCTTATTTCATTTCCTTTCACATCCCCCTTTTGGTCAAGAAGATGTTCTCCATCCCACGATGCCGGGTCTACATTCCTCCCCGGGAGTCATATTCCACGTTGCCAGGGAGATTCACTCCCCTGGGTGTCTGGTCCCACGTAGGGGGGAGGGCAGTGATTTCACCTTTCAAGTTGGCTTAGCCTGAGAGAGAGGGCCACATCTGAGCAACAAAGAGGCATTCAGGAGGAGACTCTTAGGCACAAATATAGGGAGGCCTAGCCTCTCCTTTGCAGCAACCGTCTTCCCAAGGGTAAAACTTATGGTAGAGGGCTCAACCCATCAAACCACCAGTCCCCTATGTCTGTGGTCATGTTAGCAACCATGGAGGTGGGGTAGGCGAATACCCCTGCATTCTCCACAGGCTCCTCAAGGGGGCACTGCATCTTTTTTTTTCCTTGTTTTTTTTGTTTTTGTTTTTTTTTTTAACTTTCCCTTCTTTTTTAAATCAACTGTATGAAAAAAAAAGTTAAAAAGAAAACAAACATACAATAAAAGAACATTTCAAAGAGACCATAACAAGGGAGTAAGAAAAAGACAACTAACCTAAGATAACTGCTTAACTTCCAACATGTTCCTACTTTACCCCAAGAAAGTTACATAATATAGCAACCTTTCTGTGAACTTGTTCCTACTATATCCATCAGAAATTAACAGACCATAGTCATTTCTGGGCATCCCCAGAACGTTAAAAAGCTTATCTGTTCTTCTTGGATTATTGTTCCCCCTTCCTTAATTGCTCTCTACTGCTAGTTCCCCTACATTCTACATTATAAACCATTTGTTTTACATTTTTCAAAGTTCAGATTAGTGGTAGCATATAATATTTCTCTTTTTGTGCCTGGCTTATTTCACTCAGCATTATGTCTTCAAGGTTCATCCATGTTGTCATATGTTTCACGAGATCGTTCCTTCTTACTGCCGCGTAGTATTCCATCGTGTGTATATACCACATTTTATTTATCCAGTCATCTGTTGAAGGACATTTGGGTTGTTTCCATCTCTTGGCAATTGTGAATAATGCTGCTATGAACATTGGCGTGCAGATATCTGTCGTGTCACTGCTTTCCGATCTTCCGGGTATATACCGAGAAGTGCAATCGCTGGATCGAATGGTAGCTCTATATCTAGTTTTCTAAGGAACTGCCAGACTGACTTCCAGAGTGGCTGAACCATTATACAGTCCCACCAACAGTGAATAAGAGTTCCAATTTCTCCACATCCCCTCCAGCATTTGTAGTTTCCTGTTTGTTTAATGGCAGCCATTCTAATTGGTGTTAGATGGTATCTCATTGTGGTCTTAATTTGCATCTAATAGCTAGTGAAGCTGAACATTTTTTCATGTGTTTCTTGGCCATTTGTATTTCCTCTTCAGAGAACTGTCTTTTCATATCTTTTGCCCATTTTATAATTGGGCCAAATGTACTATTGTCATTGAGTTGTAGGATTTCTTTGTATATGCAAGATATCAGTCTTTTGTCAGATACATGGTTTCCAAAAATTTTTTCCCATTGAGTTGGCTGCCTCTTTACCTTTTTGAGAAATTCCTTTGAGGTGCAGAAACTTCTAAGCTTGAGGAGTTCCCATTTATCTATTTTCTCTTTTGTTGCTTGTGCTTTGGGTGTAAAGTCTAGGAAGTGGCCGCCTAATACAAGGTCTTGAAGATGTTTTCCTACATTATCTTCTAGGAGTTTTATGGTACTTTCTTTTATATTGAGATCTTTGGTCCATTTTGAGTTAATTTTTGTGTAGGGGGTGAGGTAGGGGTCCTCTTTCATTCTTTTGGATATGGATATCCAACTCTCCCAGCCCCATTTGTTGAAAAGACCATTATGGCTCAAGTTCAGTGACTTTGGGGGCCTTATCAAAGATCAGTCGGCCATAGATCTGAGGGTCTATCTCCGAATTCTCAATTCGATTCCATTGATCTATATGTCTATCTTTGTGCCAGTACCATGCTGTTTTGGCAACTGTGGCTTTATAATAAGCTTCAAAGTCAGGGAGTGTAAGTCCTCCCACTTCATTTTTCTTTTTTAGAGTGTCTTTAGCAATTCGAGGCATCTTCCCTTCCCAAATAAATTTGATAACTAGCTTTTCCAAGTCTGCAAAGTAGGTTGTTGGAATTTTGATTGGGATTGCATTGAATCTGTAGATGAGTTTGGGTAGAATTGACATCGTAATGACATTTAGCCTTCCTATCCATGAACATGGAATATTTTTCCATCTTTTAAGGTCCCCTTCTATTTCTTTTAGTAGAGTTATGTAGTTTTCTTTGTATAGGTCTTTTACATCTTTGGTTAAGTTTATTCCTAGGTACTTGATTTTTTTAGTTGCTATTGAAAATGGTATCTTTTTCTTGAGTGTCTCTTCAGTTTGTTCATTTCTAGCATATAGAAACATTACTGACTTATGTGCATTAACCTTGTATCCTGCTACTTTGCTAAATTTGTTTATTAGCTCTAGTAGCTGTATCGTCGATTTCTCAGGGTTTTCTAGATATAAGATCATATCGTCTGCAAACAATGACAGTTTTACTTCTTCTTTTCCAATTTGGATGCCTTTTATTTCTTTGTCTTGCCGGATTGCCCTGGCTAGCACTTCCAGCACAATGTTGAATAACAGTGGTGACAGCGGGCATCCTTGTCTTGTTCCTGATCTTAGAGGGAAGGCTTTCAGTCTCTCACCATTGAGTACTATGCTGGCTGTGGGTTTTTCATATATGCTCTTTATCATGTTGAGGAAGTTTCCTTCAATTCCTACCTTTTGAAGTGTTTTTATCAAAAAGGGATGTTGGATTTTGTCAAATGCTTTTTCAGCATCTATTGAGATGATCAATTGATTTTTCCCTTTCGAGTTTTTAATGTGTTGTAATACATTGATTGTTTTTCTTATGTTGAACCATCCTTGCATGCCTGGAATGAACCCCACTTGGTCATGGTGTATGATTTTTTTAATGTGTCTTTGGATTCGAATTGCAAGTATTTTGTTGAGGATTTTTGCATCTATATTCATTAGGGAGATTGGCCGGTAGTTTTCCTTTTTTGTAGCATGTTTGCCTGGTTTTGGTATTAGATTGATGTTAGCTTCATAAAATGAGTTAGGTAGTGTTCCATTTTCTTCAATGTTTTGAAAGAGTTTGAGTAAGATTGGTGTCAGTTCTTTCTGGAAAGTTTGGTAGAATTCCCCTGTGAAGCCATCTGGCCCTGGGCATTTATTTGTGGGAAGATTTTTGATGACTGATTGGATCTCTTTGCTTGTGATGGGTTGGTTGGGTCTTCTATTTCTTCTTTGGTCAGTCTAGGTTGTTCATATGTTTCCAGGAAATTGTCCATTTCTTCTACATTGTCCAGTTTGTTGCCATACAGTTGTTCATAATATCCTCTTATAATTTTTTTAATTTCTTCAGGATCTGCAGTTATGTCACCTTTTTCATTCATTATTTTGTTTATATGGGTCTTCTCTCTTTTTGATTTTGTCAGTCTAGCTAGGGGCTTGTCAATCTTGTTGATCTTCTCAAAGAACCAACTTTTGGTGATATTTATCCTCTCTATTGTTTTTTTGTTCTCTATGTCATTTATTTCTGCTTTAATCCTTGTTATTTCTTTTCTTCTACTTGGTTTAGGATTGGTTTGCTGTTCATTTTCTAGCTTCTTCAGTTGATCCATTAGTTCTTTGATTTTGGCTCTTTCTTCCTTTTTAATATATGCGTTTAGTGCTATAAATTTCCCCCTTAGCACTGCTTTTGCTGCATCCCATAGGTTTTGGTATGTTGTGTTCTCATTTTCATTCGTCTCTATATATTTAGCAATTTCTCTTGCTATTTCTTCTTTAACCCACTGATTGTTAGGAGTGTGTTGTTTAACCTCCAGGTATTTGTGAATTTTCTAAGTCTCTGATGGTTATTGACTTCTAATTGTATTCCATTGTGGTCAGAGAATGTGCTTTGAATAATTTCAATCTTTTTAAATTTATTGAGGCTTGTTTTATGTCCCAGCATATGATCTATTCTGGAGAAAGTTCCGTGAGCACTAGAAAAGTATGTGTATCCTGGTGATTTGGGATGTAATGTCCTGTAGATGTCTGTTAAATCTAATTCATTTATCAGATTGTTTAGGTTTTCAATTTCCTTATTGGTCTTCTGTCTGGTTGATCTATCTATAGGAGAGAGTGATGTGTTGAAGTCTCCCACAATTATTGTGGAAACATCAATTGCTTCCTTTAGTTTTGCCAGTGTTTCTCTCATGTATTTTGTGGCACCTTGGTTGGGTGCATAGACATTTACGATTGTTATTTCTTCTTGCTGAATTGCCCCTTTTATTAGTATGTAGTGGCCTTCTTTGTCTCTCAAAACATCCCTGCATTTGAAGTCTATTTTATCTGAGATTAATATTGCTACACCTGCTTTCTTTTGGCTGTAGCTTGCATGAAATATTTTTTTCCATCCTTTCACTTTCAGTTTCTTTGTGTCCCTGTGTCTAAGATGAGTCTCTTGTATGCAACATATTGATGGTTCGTTTTTTTTGATCCATTCTGCGAATCTATATCTTTTAATTGGGGAGTTTAATCCATTTACATTCAACGTTATAACCATGAAGGCATTTCTTGAATCGGCCACCTTATCCTTTGGTTTATGTTTGCCATATTTTTCCCCTCTCTCTATTAATATCCTTTATTGTACCCATACCAAATCTCTTTAGTACTGAACCTTTCTCCAAGTCTCTCTGTCCTGTCTTTGTTTCTCTGTGTGTAGGGCTCCCTTGAGTATCTCCAGTAGGGCAGGTCTCTTGTTAGCAAATTCTCTCAGCATTTGTTTGTCTGTGAAAAATTTAAGCTCTCCCTCAAATTTGAAGGAGAGCTTTGCTGGATAAAGTATTCTTGGCTGGAAATTTTTCTCACTCAGAATTTTAAATATATCGTGCCACTGCCTTCTCGCCTCCATGGTGGCTGCTGAGTAGTCACTACTTAGTCTTATGCTGTTTCCTTTGTATGTGGTGAATTGTTTTTCTCTTGCTGCTTTCAGAACTTGCTCCTTCTCTTCTGTGTTTGACAGTGTGATCAGTATATGTCTTGGAGTGGGTTTATTTGGATTTATTCTATTTGGAGTTCGCTGAGCATTTATGATTTGTGTATTTATGTTGTTTAGAAGATTTGGGAAGTTTTCCCCAACAATTTCTTTGAATACTCTTCCTAGACCTTTACCCTTTTCTTCCCCTTCTGGGACACCAATGAGTCTTATATTTGGACGTTTCATATTATCTATCATATCCCTGAGGTCCATTTCGATTTTTTCAATTTTCTTCCCCATTCTTTCTTTTATGCTTTCATTTTCCATTCTGTCATCTTCCAGGTCACTGATTCGTTGTTCAACTTCCTCTAGTCTTGTACTATGAGTATCCAGAATCTTTTTAATTTGGTCAACAGTTTCTTTAATTTCCATAAGATCATCCATTTTTTTATTTAGTCTTGCAATGTCTTCTTTATGCTCTTCTAGAGTCTTCTTGATTTCCTTTATATCCCGTAGTATGGTCTCATTGTTCATCTTTAGTTCTTTGAGTAGCTGCTCTAGGTGCTGTGTCTCTTCTGATCTTTTGATTTGGGTGCTTGGGCTTGGGTTATCCATATCGTCTGGTTTTTTCATATGCTTTATAATTTTCTGTTGTTTTTGGCCTCGTGGCATTTGCTGAACTTGATAGGGTTCTTTTAGGGTTTGTAGACCTATTGAAGTCCTTATCTCTAATTTATCAGATCTACAGCTTCGTGGAGTACACTTTCTCTAACTAACCAGCAGGTGGCGTCCACGAGCAACCTGTTCTCCACAAGCCAGGTCTCCCCTGCTTAGCCTTTTTGGTGAGTGGGGGAGTGAGTCTTGTGGGGCCCAATTGGTGTACCAAGCTTGCGTGTGTAGTTGGTGTTGCCTGCCCTGTATGTGGGGCGTGTTTCTGGGCAGTCGGGGAGGGGGGGTGGCCCTAACAATCAGATCTCCCTGGTGATACTAGAGTTTTAAAGCTGGTGCAATAGTCTAATCCTTCAGTTCAGTCCTGCCACAGTTTGTCTCTGCCACTGACCCACAAGTCCTTGGTATTGGCGTATGGCTCCTGAGACTTGCAAGTGGGCCCCTCTTCCAGGCTGTGCACCCCGGGTCCTCTTTTGAGGGATGACTGTGCTATGTCACAGGTGAGTGCCGTCCCCCCAGGGCGGTTCTGGGCTGCTGGGCTGTGTAGGGAGGCTCCCAGTCTGCTCAAATGATGGCTGAATGGGGCTTTGTTAATTCACACTGCTCCACCTTCCCAACTCTGGGACAATCAGCTGAGGTTGCAAGGAAGGCTAATGTCCACGCCCAGTTTTGTG
Source organism: Choloepus didactylus (assembly GCF_015220235.1). Classification (NCBI taxonomy): domain Eukaryota; kingdom Metazoa; phylum Chordata; class Mammalia; order Pilosa; family Megalonychidae; genus Choloepus; species Choloepus didactylus. The sequence continues at coordinate 29,699,798 of NC_051328.1, read as the reverse complement.
GTGTTTGCCTGTTATTTGAAGCACTTCTGTCACACTGGGTTGTCTGGGGCAGCTCTGGGCTATGGGGCTGGCGATGGGCAGGAGTGTTTCCTGTCCACCAGGATGGTGGCTGTGAGCGGACACCCCCCTTTTCTTGGGAAGTTGTGGTGTTTAGTGAATTTTCTCAGCTACTGGGTTATTGCGTTTTGTTTCAGAGCTCTCTTAGTTCTGCTCTTGACTTGACGTGCCCAAATTGAAAGTCTTTGAAGCTTTCTGTATTGGGCTTCTTAGAGTAATTGTTTTAGAAAAATAAAAAAGGATTTAAAAAAAAAAAAAAAAAAAGGGCCCTCCTCAGAGATCTAATGGGTTATTGAAATGCTAAGAGACAAAGCAACCAGGGCCATTAAGGAAAGGTCCACAGGGCAGAGAGATCAGCTTTTCTTCGGGATTTGCATATGCGCCTCAGGGCCTGAGCTCCGCCCTTCCCCTTTCTATGTCCACCAGAACTCCAAAAATCCTCTGCTTTTATTTTGGAGTTTTTCGTGTTGTTTTTTTTTTTCTATGCCTGTCTCCTCTCTGCTGGGCTGGCTGCTCTCAGATTCTCTGGTGTCTGGTCTCAGTCTATCTATGGTTGGAGTCTGGATCAGTAGAATGAGTTTCCAATAAGAGCAGCCACTGCAGTTCTCCCTTCTCCTTCCCGGAGCTCACAGCCCCTCCTCCCACGGGACTGAGCCTGGCAGGGAGGGGCGCGGGTCCCCTGGCCGCAAAAACTTACAGATTTCGCTGATCTCAGCAGTTCGACATTTTCATGAGTGTTGTATGAAGTATGCCCAAAGACAGATTGCTCTGTGGTGTCCAGTCCACGCAGTTCCTGGCTTTCTACCTACTTTCCTGGAGGAGTAACTAAAACATACAGCTCACCAGTCTGCCATCTTGCCCCACCCTCCTCCATTGTGTTTTTCATCTTTTGTGTTGTGCCTTTCATTTCCATAGATTCTGCCAGTTGTTTTTTCAGACTTTTGATTTCTACCTTATGTTCGCCCAGTGTTTCCTATATAACTGTCATCTCTTTTGCCATATCTTTCCTAAACTCATTGACATGTTTTTTTAATTGATCTAACATATTTGAAAATCTTTAATTTATTGTTTCATTAAAGTGAAACAATATCTTCACTGTGTCTCATTTGAGGTGTAAGTTTGTTCCTTTGACTGGGCCATATCTTCATTTTTCCTAGTGTGATTTGTAGTTTTCCATTGTCTAGGCATCTGGTTTCCTTGGTTTCCCCAATCAGATTTTCCCAGACCAGAATGGGTTCAGGTCTCAGAATGGAGCTATATTCCATGTCAGGTTTCTCTGAGTGTGTGTCTTAGAAGATTGACAGACTTTCATGTGAGACCTCTAGCCACTGTGCTTTTCCTAACCTGCCCAGCAGGTGGCACCTGTTAGCCTGTCCCTCTTGTGTAAAGAGGTGTGGTCCCTTTAATTCTCAGCTTAAGTTGTTTCTGTTTTGACTGTTTTCCCCTAGGCCCTGGGGTCCGAGATCTGAAGGGAGGGCAGACACTAGAACTGGGCCCCACCTCCTTCCTTTCAGGGAAGATACACCCCTGAGGGAGTTATCTTCTGCTCTTGAATTACTCCTTTGTCTTTCTGTCTCTGTTAACCCCACCCCTGTCTGGGTCAGAGTGATGCAAACTGAAAATGGTTGAGGCTTTCTCCACTCAGCAACTCAGGTTGAGAGAGAGAAAAAGGGAAAGAAAGGCCGTTTTCAGAGCCAGTCCACAGCACCCCCAGTTTCACCCATCGGCCAGAGATAGTAACCGTCTTCTGGGCTCCCTTTCCCAGGACCCAGGTGTTTTTTTTAACTCTCTCAGGTCAGCCATCTCTAAAAGCCTCTGTATTTTTTGTTTTTAATTTTTCTTTTTTTCATCAGCCCCACCTCCTCTCTCCTGGGAGTGACCTCAGGATAATTTGCTGCTTGTTAGGGGTTTGTCTATGCTTGTAGCTTTTATCCAGCAGTCCACATTTGTTAATTAAAACCCCAGTTGGAGCTAGGTTGAGCTATATTCGCTTGTTCCGGGAATGCTGCTTTCTCCCACAGCAAGGTCTTGCAGCTCATCCTGCTGTGTGGGGAGGGGGCTCCCGACACAGTTCCTCAGTTTTTACTTACAGCTTTTATGCCATGATCACAGCCATTCCACCCCTTCCACATTGATGTACAATGTGTCAACAGTCACGGTTGTCCCCCAGCAGTTGCTCCAGATTATTTGCTGATTGTTCTAGTTGTTTATTAGTTGCTCTAGGGGACTAAGTAAGTTCCACACCTGTCTATGCCACCCTCTTCTTTCCTCCCTATCCCATTTTATTTTTATGCTTTCTCTGGAGTTAGTTTGTGTTGGCACTGTTGATGTCCCCATATTTGGGTATATTACTTTGTTATTTTACATTTTGCAGGTCTCTGTTCTTTTCCTCTGAACCACTACTATGTTTTTTGATACTAAAGACCTTTTTAAATTTCTGAAATTATTTGCGATTGGACTTAGAAATTCTTCATAGCTCCTTGTTTCCACCAATTTTATTTTATTTTATTTTATTTTATTTTATTTTATTTTATTTTATTTTATTTTCTTAGGCTTTTGTAAAGGGGGTTTTATTTGGTTACAGAGTTACAGCCCTAACATCATAAAAGTGTCAAAACTGAGGCATTAACAATAGGGTACCTTCAGTGAAGAACGGCCAGTGGCATCTGGAACACCTCTGTTGGCTGGGAAGGCACGTGGGTGGCGTCTTCTTCCTTTGCTCCCAGGTTGTGCTTCAAAATGGCATTCTCCGAAATGTTGCTCTTGGGGCATTTTGTCCTGTCTAAGCTTCTAGGCTACCATCTCCAAAGCCTCAGCAAAAGTCTGCTTTCAATGGCTGTCTCCAAAAAATGTCTCTCTCAGCTGCAGCACTAAGCTCCTTCTGTATGAATTCTTTTTTTTTTTTTTTTAATTCAGTTTTATTGAAATATATTCACAAACCATACAGTCATCCATGGTGTACAATCAACTGTTCACAGTATGATCATATAGTTATGCGTTCATCACCACAATCTATTTCTGAACATTTTCCTTACATCAGAAAGAATCAGAATAAGAATAAAAAATAAAAGTGAAAAGAGAATACCCAAACCATCCCCCCATCCCACCCTATTTGTCATTTAGTTTTTACTCCCATTTTTCTACTGATTTTTTTTCAATTTTTTAACTTTGTTTATCAAAAAATTAAAAACAAACAGGCAAACAACAACCAAAAAAACCCCACAACATTTCAAACAAAGCAATGGATTAAGGAAAACAAATAACCTAAAATAACTACTTTGCTTCCAATATGTTCCTACCATACCCCAAGAAAATTAATAAACCATGTCCAAACAGAGGAGTAAGAAAAACAAATAATCTAAAATAACTACATTGCTTCCAACATGTTCCTACCATACCCCAAGAAAATTAACAACCCCTAAGAAAACAAAGGAATGAGAGAAAAAAAAAACCTAAAATAACTCTATTGCTTCCAACATGATCTTACTATATCCAAGAAAGTTTACAAACCATAATCATTCCTGAGCATTCCCATAACATTGAGATTACCCTCCATAGTTTATCTGTTCTTATTAGATTATCATTCCCCCTCCACTAATTGGTATCTCTAGGTCCCCTACATTCTACAGTATAAAACATTGTACATTTTTCACAGAATTCACATTAGTGGTAACATACAATATCTCTCTTTTTGTGCCTGGCTTATTTTGCTCAGCATTATGTCTTTTTTTTTTTTTTTTTAATCTTCATTTTATTGAGATATATTCATATACCACGCAGTCATACAAAACAAATCGTACTTTCGATTGTTCACAGTACCATTACATAGTTGTACATTCATCACCCAAATCAATCCCTGACACCTTCATTAGCACACACACAAGAATAACAAGAATAATAATTAGAGTGAAAAAGAGCAATTGAAGTAAAAAAGAACACTGGGTACCTTTGTCTGTTTGTTTCCTTCCCCTATTTTTCTACTCATCCATCCATAAACTAGACAAAGTGGAGTGTGGTCCTTATGGCTTTCCCAATCCCCTTGTCACCCCTCATAAGCTACATTTTTATACAACTGTCTTCGAGATTCATGGGTTCTGGGTTGTAGTTTGATAGTTTCAGGTATCCACCACCAGCTACCCCAATTCTTTAGAACCTAAAAAGGGTTGTCTAAAGTGTGCGTAAGAGTGCCCACCAGAGTGACCTCTCGGCTCATTTTGGAATCTCTCTGCCACTGAAGCTTATTTCATTTCCTTTCACATCCCCCTTTTGGTCAAGAAGATGTTCTCCGTCCCACGATGCCAGGTCTGCATTCCTCCCCGGGAGTCATATTCCACGTTGCCAGGGAGATTCACTCCCCTGGGTGTCTGATCTCACGTAGGGGGGAGGGCAGTGATTTCACCTTTCAAGTTGGCTTAGCTAGAGAGACAGGGCCACATCTGAGCAACAAAGAGGCACCCGGGAGGAGGCTCCTAGGCATAGCCATAGGGAGGCCTAGCCTCTCCTTTGCAGCAACCGTCTTCCCAAGGGTAAAACCTGTGGTAGAGGGCTCAACCCATCAAACCACCAGTCCCCTATGTCTGTGGTCATGTTAGCAACCATGGAGGTGGGGTAGGCGAATACCCCTGCATTCTCCACAGGCTCCTCAAGGGGGCACTGCATCTTTTTTTTTCCTTGTTTTTTTTGTTTTTGTTTTTTTTTTTAACTTTCCCTTCTTTTTTAAATCAACTGTATGAAAAAAAAGTTAAAAAGAAAACAAACATACAATAAAAGAACATTTCAAAGAGACCATAACAAGGGAGTAAGAAAAAGACAACTAACCTAAGATAACTGCTTAACTTCCAACATGTTCCTACTTTACCCCAAGAAAGTTACCTAATATAGCAACATTTCTGTGAACTTGCTCCTACTATATCCGTCAGAAATTAACAGACCATAGTGATTCCTGGGCATCCCCAGAACGTTAAATAGCTTATCTGTTCTTCTTGGATTATTGTTCCCCCTTCCTTAATTGCTCTCTATTGCTAGTTCCCCTACATTCTACATTATAAGCCATTTGTTTTACATTTTTCAAAGTTCACATTAGTGGTAGCATATAATATTTCTCTTTTTGTGCCTGGCTTATTTTGCTCAGCATTATGTCTTCAAGGTTCATCTATGTTGTCATATGTTTCACGAGATCGTTCCTTCTTACTGCCGCGTAGTATTCCATCATGTGTATATACCACATTTTATTTATCCACTCATCTGTTGAAGGACATTTGGGTTGTTTCCGTCTTTTGGCAATTGTGAATAATGCTGCTATGAACATTGGTGTGCAGATATCTGTTCATGTCACTGCTTTCCGATCTTCCGGGTATATACCGAGAAGTGCAATCGCTGGATCGAATGGTAACTCTATATCTAGTTTTCTAAGGAACTGCCAGACTGACTTCCAGAGTGGCTGAACCATTATACAGTCCCACCAACAGTGAATAGAGTTCCAATTTCTCCACATCCCCTCCAGCATTTGTAGTTTCCTGTTTGTTTAATGGCAGCCATTCTAATTGGTGTTAGATGGTATCTCATTGTGGTCTTAATTTGCATCTCTCTAATAGCTAGTGAAGCTGAACATTTTTTCATGTGTTTCTTGGCCATTTGTATTTCCTCTTCAGAGAACTGTCTTTTCATATCTTTTGCCCATTTTATAATTGGGCCAAATGTACTATTGTCATTGAGTTGTAGGATTTCTTTATATATGCAAGATATCAGTGTTTTGTCAGATACATGGTTTCCAAAAATTTTTTCCCATTGAGTTGGCTGCCTCTTTACCTTTTTGAGAAATTCCTTTGAGGTGCAGAAACTTCTAAGCTTGAGGAGTTCCCATTTATCTATTTTCTCTTTTGTTGCTTGTGCTTTGGGTGTAAAGTCTAGGAAGTGGCCGCCTAATACAAGGTCTTGAAGATGTTTTCCTACATTATCTTCTAGGAGTTTTATGGTACTTTCTTTTATATTGAGATCTTTGGTCCATTTTGAGTTAATTTTTGTGTAGGGGGTGAGGTAGGGGTCCTCTTTCATTCTTTTGGATATGGATATCCAACTCTCCCAGCCCCATTTGTTGAAAAGACCATTATGACTCAGTTCAGTGACTTTGGGGGCCTTATCAAAGATCAGTCGGCCATAGATCTGAGGGCCACCAATTTTAAAGGCCTAACATTATAACCTTGGTCTTCTGGTTTTCTATTTTGTCATCTTTTCTTTCTAGGTAGAGAAATTAATATCTAGGAATAAATATATAAGACACTCTACCGTCCATTGCAAATCAAGGCAACAAAAGAGATGAAAACCAAATACAAGCCTCCTAATTTGGAGTTCACCTGTGTCTCAGTGGATTATGCTGTTCCTTCATAAAAAATACAATACTCTTTTCTTAATAATATAATTCACTCTAATATTAAATCATATCTATTACCAATTGCAATTTAAAGGTTTGGAAGTTTTTATTAGTTCTTTGCTTGATGGGTATATTTGTCATTTTTGCTTCATAACAACCTCAAAATTTCAGGGGCTTGCAATGACAAATATTTGTTTTTCTTGTTCGTGGTTATATGAGTGAATTGGGATGGCTCTACTTCAGGCTACAGGTTCAGATTTGCCCTGCATATCTTTCGTTCTCCTTGTACTAGCAGCAACCTGAAATTTTCTTCTCATGGGAAATGGCAGGAGCATAAGAGTACAAGCCAAACTACTCAAGTATATTTAAAGCCTCTGCTCATACCGAGTCTGCTAAAATTCTGTTGACTATAGCAAGTCAATGGCCTAGCCCAACATAAGTGGAGCAAGATGTGTACTCTGTTCACAGTGGAACACAGTGCAAGATTACAGGGCAGAGGATCTGGATAGAGAGTGAAGAATTGGGGCAAACGACAATTACCACTGTAGGGAAGCAAGCTGTTAGAATAATAATTAATTTGCTGATAAGAACACTTTTCTTTCTGTGGGTAGCTTACATCGTATTTGACTACACTATTTTGAAAATTCTCCAAAGGTCCGAATTTCTTTCAAGTATGCCCCTTTAATCCAAGTTGTTGTTTAGTAGAAATGAGTCCAAGTAGAGAAGATTTTAATTGACATCATCAATGCCTTGAGTGAGAAAGAACTAGAATTGCTGATTAATTGGAAACATTTAAGGGATAGATTAAAAGGGGATAGGGTAGAGAACTGCTTAAATAAAATAAAAATAAAGCATTCTTTTTAATAAACTGTTAAGTGATATAGTTTACGCACTTTGAATTGAAGTGGAAGAGAACAGAATTAAAGTAGATTAATTTGTTGTGAAGAGAATGATTTCTAAAATTCAGAAAGGTGTCTTACATTAAAGTATCTGTTCTTCTACAAATAGGGAGAAAGTTCAAAAGTAGTGTGTTACAATCTTACAATTGCCTAGCAGTCTAAGGTCAGTTTTTTAATATAATATTTTTAACCAAATATGGAAATGAGTTTGCATATTGCTGTTGATGGCTACTAATTTCTGCAGTAGGATTAATAGTTCCCTAGAAACTCTTTTCTCCATGAAGTAGTACTAGATACGACTGTTTTCCTTTGTTAATTTTTAATATTTTGTTTATTGCCTTACCTTTATTCCTGAATAGAAAACATCTTTTTTATTTGAAAGTATCATCTTTTACTACCTAAATTGAGAATCTTTCATATAAGGCACACAGATTTCAGAAACAGTTTGAAATACTGTGGAATCTCAAAGGAAATGGTGCTTTCTATTACTGTATTTTTATCTTCTTTAAAGATATGCACAAAGAAACTAAAGTGGATGTGTATTGCAAAGCTAAGCAATATTGGGCAAAACCTAGTCCACCTTTTTCTTCATAGAAATGAAAGTTCATTTTATCTCTGATGTACAGGTACCTGGCATTACAAAGCAAATGTTTTCATTGGAAAGAGGGAAAGTATAATAATTTCAAAATACTTTTAAAACTTTTTATTTTAAAATAAATTATAGATTCACAAGGAATTGCAAAAATAGTACAGAGAGGTCCTGAGTACCTATCACCCAGCTTTCCCCAGTGGTGATATTAGACTAATTTTAAATCATTGAAGGACTTTCTCTGTATTCCTTAGTAAACCTGATTTTTCAGATATCTAACTTTCTTTAAAGAAAAACACCTATGTGGGTCTGGTCTTCTTTAGCATTCAGAATTATAAAGTGTCATGTAAGGATCCTTGTGTCACCATTGCTTAATCTCTGTAGTACATTCTTTCTCCATTCTCCCCATTTCCAGATTGTACCACTGCTGTAAAGAAACTAGGCCTCATTTCCCTTTCTGGCAAAATTCCCCCCAGCCATTTAAAAGATATGTGATACAAAGGAAACAGCATAAGACTAAGTAGTGACTACTCAGCAGCCACCATGGAGGCGAGAAGGCAGTGGCACGATATATTTAAAATTCTGAGTGAGAGGAATTTCCAGCCAAGAATACTTTATCCAGCAAAGCTCTCCTTCAAATTTGAGGGAGAGCTTAAATTTTTCACAGACAAAGAAATGCTGAGAGAATTTGCTAACAAGAGACCTGCCCTACTGGAGATACTAAAGGGAGCCCTACAGACAGAGAAACAAAGACAGGACAGAGAGACTTGGAGAAAGGTTCAGTACTAAAGAGATTCGGTATGGGTACAATAAAGGATATTAATAGAGAGAGGGAAAAATATGGCAAACATAATCCAAAGGATAAGATGGCCGATTCAAGAAATGCCTTCACGGTTTTAACGTTGAATGTAAATGGATTAAACTCCCCAATTAAAAGATATAGATTCGCAGAATGGATCAAAAAAATGAACCATCAATATGTTGCATACAAGAGACTCATCTTAGACACAGGGACACAAAGAAACTGAAAGTGAAAGGATGGAAAAAAATATTTCATGCAAGCTACAGCCAAAAGAAAGCAGGTGTAGCAATATTAATCTCAGATAAAATAGACTTCAAATGCAGGGATGTTTTGAGAGACAAAGAAGGCCACTACATACTAATAAAAGGGGCAATTCAGCAAGAAGAAATAACAATCGTAAATGTCTATGCACCCAATCAAGGTGCCACAAAATACATGAGAGAAACATTGGCAAAACTAAAGGAAGCAATTGATGTTTCCACAATAATTGTGGGAGACTTCAACACATCACTCACTCCTATAGATAGATCAACCAGACAGAAGACCAATAAGGAAATTGAAAACCTAAACAATCTGATAAATGAATTAGATTTAACAGACATCTACAGGACATTACATCCCAAATCAACAGGATACACATACTTTTCTAGTGCTCACGGAACTTTCTCCAGAATAGATCATATGCTGGGACATAAAACAAGCCTCAATAAATTTAAAAAGATTGAAATTATTCAAAGCACATTCTCTGACCACAATGGAATACAATTAGAAGTCAATAACCATCAGAGACTTAGAAAATTCACAAATACCTGGAGGTTAAACAACACACTCCTAAACAATCAGTGGGTTAAAGAAGAAATAGCAAGAGAAATTGCTAAATATATAGAGACGAATGAAAATGAGAACACAACATACCAAAACCTATGGGATGCAGCAAAAGCAGTGCTAAGGGGGAAATTTATAGCACTAAACGCATATATTAAAAAGGAAGAAAGAGCCAAAATCAAAGAACTAATGGATCAACTGAAGAAGCTAGAAAATGAACAGCAAACCAATCCTAAACCAAGTACAAGAAAAGAAATAACAAGGATTAAAGCAGAAATAAATGACATAGAGAACAAAAAAACAATAGAAAGGATAAATATCACCAAAAGTTGGTTCTTTGAGAAGATCAACAAGATTGACAAGCCCCTAGCTAGACTGACAAAATCAAAAAGAGAGAAGACCCATATCAACAAAATAATGAATGAAAAAGGTGACATAACTGCAGATCCTGAAGAAATTAAAAAAATTATAAGAGGATATTATGAACAACTGTATGGCAACAAACTGGATAATGTAGAAGAAATGGACAATTTCCTGGAAACATATGAACAACCTAGACTGACCAGAGAAGAAATAGAAGACCTCAACCAACCCATCACAAGCAAAGAGATCCAATCAGTCATCAAAAATCTTCCCACAAATAAATGCCCAGGGCCAGATGGCTTCACAGGGGAATTCTACCAAACTTTCCAGAAAGAACTGACGCCAATCTTACTCAAACTCTTTCAAAACATTGAAAAAAATGGAACACTACCTAATTCATTTTATGAAGCTAACATCAATCTAATACCAAAACCAGGCAAAGATGCTACAAAAAAGGAAAACTACCGGCCAATCTCCCTAATGAATATAGATGCAAAAATCCTCAACAAAATACTTGCAAATCGAATCCAAAGACACATTAAAAAAATCATACACCATGACCAAGTGGGGTTCATTCCAGGCATGCAAGGATGGTTCAACATAAGAAAAACAATCAATGTATTACAACACATTAAAAACTCGAAAGGGAAAAATCAAGTGATCATCTCAATAGATGCTGAAAAAGCATTTGACAAAATCCAACATCCGTTTTTGATAAAAACACTTCAAAAGGTAGGAATTGAAGGAAACTTCCTCAACATGATAAAGAGCATATATGAAAAACCCACAGCCAGCATAGTACTCAATGGTGAGAGACTGAAAGCCTTCCCTCTAAGATCAGGAACAAGACAAGGATGCCCACTGTCACCACTGTTATTCAACATTGTGCTGGAAGTGCTAGCCAGGGCAATCCGGCAAGACAAAGAAATAAAAGGCATCCAAATTGGAAAAGAAGAAGTAAAACTGTCATTGTTTGCAGATGATATGATCTTATATCTAGAAAACCCTGAGAAATCAACGATACACCTACTAGAGCTAATAAACAAATTTAGCAAAGTAGCGGGATACAAGATTAATGCACATAAGTCAGTAATGTTTCTATATGCTAGAAATGAACAAACTGAAGAGACACTCAAGAAAAAGATACCATTTTCAATAGCAACTAAAAAAATCAAGTACCTAGGAATAAACTTAACCAAAGATGTAAAAGACCTATACAAAGAAAACTACATAACTCTACTAAAAGAAATAGAAGGGGACCTTAAAAGATGGAAAAATATTCCATGTTCATGGATAGGAAGGCTAAATGTCATTAAGATGTCAATTCTACCCAAACTCATCTACAGATTCAATGCAATCCCAATCAAAATTCCAACAACCTACTTTGCAGACTTGGAAAAGCTAGTTATCAAATTTATTTGGAAAGGGAAGATGCCTCGAATTGCTAAAGACACTTTAAAAAAGAAAAACGAAGTGGGAGGACTTACACTCCCTGACTTTGAAGCTTATTATAAAGCCACAGTTGCCAAAACAGCATGGTACTGGCACAAAGATAGACATATAGATCAATGGAATCGAATTGAGAATTCAGAGATAGACCCTCAGATCTATGGCCGACTGATCTTTGATAAGGCCCCCAAAGTCACCGAACTGAGCCATAATGGTCTTTTCAACAAATGGGGCTGGGAGAGTTGGATATCCATATCCAAAAGAATGAAAGAGGACCCCTACCTCACCCCCTACACAAAAATTAACTCAAAATGGACCAAAGATCTCAATATAAAAGAAAGTACCATTAAACTCCTAGAAGATAATGTAGGAAAACATCTTCAAGACCTTGTATTAGGAGGCCACTTCCTAGACTTTACACCCAAAGCACAAGCAACAAAAGAGAAAATAGATAAATGGGAACTCCTCAGGCTTAGAAGTTTCTGCACCTCAAAGGAATTTCTCAAAAAGGTAAAGAGGCAGCCAACTCAATGGGAAAAAATTTTTGGAAACCATGTATCTGACAAAAGACTGATATCTTGCATATACAAAGAAATCCTACAACTCAATGACAATAGTACAGACAGCCCAATTATAAAATGGACAAAGGATATGAAAAGACAGTTCTCTGAAGAGGAAATACAAATGGCCAAGAAACACATGAAAAAATGTTCAGCTTCACTAGCTATTAGAGAGATGCAAATTAAGACCACAATGAGATACCATCTAACACCGGTTAGAATGGCTGCCATTAAACAAACAGGAAACTACAAATGCTGGAGGGGATGTGGAGAAATTGGAACTCTTATTCATTGTTGGTGGGACTGTATAATGGTTCAGCCACTCTGGAAGTCAGTCTGGCAGTTCCTTAGAAAACTAGAGATAGAGCTACCATTCGATCCAGCGATTGCACTTCTTGGGATATACCCGGAAGATCGGAAAGCAGTGACACGAACAGATATCTGCACGCCAATGTTCATAGCAGCATTATTCACAATTGCCAAGAGATGGAAACAACCCAAATGTCCATCAACAGATGAGTGGACAAATAAAATGTGGTATATACACACGATGGAATACTACGCGGCAGTAAGAAGGAACGATCTGGTGAAACATATGACAACATGGATGAACCTTGAAGACATAATGCTGAGCGAAATAAGCCAGGCACAAAAAGAGAAATATTATATGCTACCACTAATGTGAACTTTGAAAAATGTAAAACAAATGGTTTAGAATGTAGAATGTAGGGGAACTAGCAGTAGAGAGCAATTAAGGAAGGGGGAACAATAATCCAAGAAGAACAGATAAGCTATTTAACGTTCTGGGGATGCCCAGAAATGACTATGGTCTGTTAATTTCTGATGGATGTAGTAGGAACAAGTTCACTGAAATGTTGCTATAGTATGTAACTTTCTTGGGGTAAAGTAGGAACATGTTGGAAGTTAAGCAGTTATCTTAGGTTAGTTGTCTTTTTCTTACTCCCTTGCTATGGTCTCTTTGAAATGTTCTTTTATTGTATGTTTGTTTTCTTTTTAACTTTTTTTTTCATACAGTTGATTTGAAAAAAGAAGGGAAAGTTAAAAAAAAAAAAAGAAAAAAGACAAACAAGGAAAAAAAAAGATGCAGTGCCCCCTTGAGGAGCCTGTGGAGAATGCAGGGGTATTCGCCTACCCCACCTCCATGGTTGCTAACATGACCACAGACATAGGGGACTGGTGGTTTGATGGGTTGAGCCCTCTACCATAAGTTTTACCCTTGGGAAGACGGTTGCTGCAAAGGAGAGGCTAGGCCTCCCTGTATTTGTGCCTAAGAGTCTCCTCCTGAATGCCTCTTTGTTGCTCAGATGTGGCCCTCTCTCTCTGGCTAAGCCAACTTGAAAGGTGAAATCACTGCCCTCCCCCCTACGTGGGATCAGACACCCAGGGAAGTGAATCTCCCTGGCAACGTGGAATATGACTCCCGGGGAGGAATGTAGACCCGGCATCGTGGGATGGAGAACATCTTCTTGACCAAAAGGGGGATGTGAAAGGAAATGAAATAAGCTTCAGTGGCAGAGAGATTCCAAAATGAGCCGAGAGATCACTCTGGTGGGCACTCTTACGCACACTTTAGACAACCTTTTTTAGGTTCTAAAGAATTGGGGTAGTTGGTGGTGGATACCTGAAACTATTAAACTACAACCCAGAACCCATGATTCTCGAAGACAGTTGTATAAAAATGTAGCTTATGAGGGGTGACAGTGGGATTGGGAATGCCATAAGGACCAAACTCCACTTTGTCTAGTTTATGGATCGATGTGTAGAAAAGTAGGGGAAGCAAACAGACAAAGGTACCTAGTGTTCTTTTTTACTTCAATTGCTCTTTTTCACTCTAATTATTATTCTTGTTATTTTTGTGTGTGTGCTAATGAAGGTGTCAGGGATTGATTTAGGTGATGAATGTACAACTATGTAATGGTACTGTAAACAATCGAAAGTACAATTTGTTTTGTATGACTGCGTGGTATGTGAATGTATCTCAATAAAATGATGATAAAAAAAAAAATAAAATAAAATAAAATAAAAGACTTTGCAAGGGAAAAAAAAAAAAAAAAAAAAAAAAAAGATATGTGAGCCCCACTTTACCCTTTATATTGAAAAATATATATTCCATTGAATATCCAGATTTCTTGTTTTGCACTGATTGTGGTGGTGATTGATAACTTGAAAGTTTTTTTTGTTTGTTTGTTTGTTTTTTTACATTATCTCTTCTTTTTTTTTTTTCCTTCTAGCCTGAAAATGAAATTTCTTCAGACTGCAATCATGTAAGTATGGATTTTGTGTAATTTACCATATGTGCTCTTTATATATGACAGATTTTGGAATGCTTTTCCTGTTGTTCTGGCAGGCATTGTTTTCTTAGATTCTCTTCATCTTAACAAAGAGGATATTAAATTTCCTTCAGTCACCAAGCCAAAATCTATGAATACTCATCCATTATAGGAACCAGCAGGTTCTACAGTTAATATCTATATACTTAAGCTCAAATTTTTCTTCAGTTACAGCTACCATATAAAAATAATTCTCTGCTTATCAAGTTTAAAACTTTAGAATTCTGTTTTAAAATTCTTTCTTTTAGCAGTCAAACAGATATATCTGCTGTATGTCAAACACTGTAGTAGAAACTAGAGGCATTCAGACAAACAGATATCTTGATGATAGAGATATATATTGTAGTTAGATTAAAAACTCCAAAAGCACTTATGATTAATATGTTAAAGGTCTAACATTAAAAGGAGACTGATGTGAAATCAAATCTGTGCAAAAAGTATTGGGTGCTTTGGCAGAAATCTATACAGAGCATAGCAGGGATCCAAAATTGAATTTTGCCCAGATAGGTTGATGTCAGGAAAGACTTAATAGAGGAGATGATACTTGAACAGTCTTAAAAGAGGAATAGGTAGATATCTGGCAGTACTGAAAGACATCACTATGCCAACGATGTAGAATGGAAGAGGTCTGCAAGAAGAGAGAGGCAGGTTAACTGTTTACTTCTTCTAAAGAAGATCTAGGTAAGTAAGAGATTAAAAATACAACATAAAATCACAAGAGTACTAGAAGAAAACATGACCAGAGAGGGCCTTTCTAGACGTAACATAACCCCCAAAAGATATAAAGAAAAAGATTTTTGTAATCTGATTGCATTAAAAAAAACTGTCCCCCTAAAAAGTAATGTAAATAATGCAAAAATATTTGCAACACAGATGAAAAAGGACTACATTCTTTAATAGCAAATATTGTTAGTAAACATAGACAATAGATGTGAACAGACTATTCACAGGAAAAGAAAAAATAGTTTTATTAGAGTGCATCCGCACCCATTCATTTATATATTGTCTGTGGCTGCTTTCACGCTACAACAGCAGACATTATGGCCCTCAGAGCCTGAAATATTTCTTTTCTGGCCCTTTGCAGAAAATGTTTGCTGAATCCTGACTAACATATTGGCGGGAATGTAAACAAGAGAAACCTCTTTAGAGAGCAGTCAACTTAAAAAAAAAAAAAATATATATATATATATATATATATATATATATATATATATATATGATTTGACCCAGCATATCTACTTCTAGGAATTTATGTATAGTTATACTTAAAAGAGTGTATGTTAAAATGTATCCGTAAAAGGATGTTTATATGCATCAATACACTGAATCTGGCTTAGGAGAAATACAGAAAGAAGCTGATTTGTACCTTAGAACCCTCAAGGGCTAGGGAATAAGAAGGACATGATATGCTGAAAATAGGGGCAAATCATGTACAGAATATGGGAGAATTGATCAAAAGTCTGTATAAGAAACTGTTGGGATTCTTTAGAGAACAGTAATATAATCTAGAGCTTTGATACAAAATAACTATGATTAATATTTTAAATAAATTAGAGGAAAAGATAGACAAAATGGATAAAAAGATTTAAGTATTTCCACAGAGAATTAAAATCTATTAAGAAAATCATAGATGTTTTAAAACCACAAAATATAATTTCTGAAATTAAGAATTTACTGGATAGATTTAGAAGACAGGATTAGTGGCCATGAAGACAAATCAACAGAAGATATCCAAACTGAAGGAGAGAGAGAGAAGCAAGAATTTTTTAAAAAACACAAAACTGCATTAAGAGAGACATGGGATACGTGTTACTGGATTTCAAGAAGTAGAGGATAGACTAGGATAGAAGGAATATTCAAAGAAATAACAGTAATTTTTCCAAATCTGATGAGTGACATTAACCTACAGATTCAGTAGCTTAGTGAACCCCAAGAGACAGCTATGCAAAGTAGAAACCCTTATACATATAACAGACGAACTGCTGAAAACAAAGCATAAGGGGAAAATCTAGAAAATTGGAAGAGGAGGAATAAAAGAATGATGGCTGACTTCTCAACAAAGCAGTCAGTGCAAGCCAGATGGCAATGCAACAACAAATTTAAAATGCTGGAAGAGAATGCCAATATATAATTCTAAACCCAGTGATAATATCCTTAAAAATAAAAGCAAAATAGACTTTTTCAGACAAGTAAAAGCTGGGAGTATTTATTTCCTGCATTCCCACATTAAGAGAAATAGTAAGTTCTTTGGCAGAAGGAGTATGATCCCAAAAGGAAACACAGAAAGAACAGACAGCATTGGGAAGAGTAAGTACATATAGAAATGTAACTATCTTTTCTTTTTTTTATGTATTTAAAAGTCAGTTGAGCTCCTGGGTCACTGCACACACACCGCCACTGCCAGAGGGCCCTAATGCCAAGCATCTAGGGATGGCCCCTTCTTCCTTTGGCCCACCAGAACTATTCAGCACACCCAATCCACAGGAAGCCCATGGAACCCTAGCTGACCCCACCCCTCTTGCCATACAAAAGCTGCCTCCTATGGTTCTAGCTTGCTGTTACCCTCTCTCAAGGTGCAAACCCCTGTGTGGCCCTGTGTGGCAGCCTTCTCTCATTTCGAGCTGTAAGTAATGAAGACTTTGAAAGCGCTTTACCCGATTGTCTTTGTGTTATGTCCCACCATCCAGAGAACCTGTAATCATACCTAATAACTTATAATTATAAAACACATATTTCTTGAATGTATTGTTTATGTGGGTTTCTTCCTCTGGGAATTGCCTGGTCAAACCTTTGACCATTTTTCAATTGGGTCGTTTGCCATTCTCTTATTGATACATGGTGTTCTTTATATGCTGAAATTACCAGTCTTTTGTTAGTTGTATATACTGCAAATATGTTCTCCCAGTCTCTATGTTGACTTTGTTTTTAAGCATCATTTTTTTTTCCTCCCTCTCTTTTTCAAACATTTTTCAATGGGGAATTCCAAACATTTACCAAAATAAAGAGAATAGTATAACAACACCCCATGTACCTGTCACCTAGCTTTATCAATTATCAACTCATGGCCAATCTTGTTTGATCTATACCCATCCCATTCTGCAGCAACCCCCACCCTCTGTCCCTCCTCTTGATTCCTGGATTATTTGAAGCAAATCCTAGACATCGTATCTTATCCTTCATAATATTTGAATATATATCTTTAAAAGATAAAAACTTTCTTTTTTAAAAAAGTCAGTTGACTTAAGCAAGACAATAATAATATACTTTGCTTTTTATAATGTATGTAGAGTAAAATAAATGATGGTAGAATAAAGGATGAGAGGGGATATAAATAGAATTTTACTTTGGAAGATTCCTATATCTTATACATGAGATAGTATAATATCAACTCAAGTTGGTTACTTACTCAAGTAAGTTAAAGATGTGTAATCAGGATACAGATTTATCTCACTTAATGACTGTTTGGTTGGTGATATTTACCCATTACAGCTCATAAAAGTGGATACCACTTTTCAGATAACTTTTTTTTATCTAAAATATTAAACATGACATGAAGTGATATTTTGACATTACTGTTCCAGGCAAAGTTGCACTCACTAGCTTATTAAACAGTAATCAGACTTATCACATGAAAGAAATTTGAATTACTAAGATTAATATGCAAATATCAGTTGTATCCCTATACACTAGCAATGAGCAATCTGAAAATTCCATTTACAATGGCATCAAAAAGAACAAAATACTTAGGAATAAATTTAACAAAAGAATTGCAAGATTTGTACACTGGAAACTAAAAACCATTGAAAGAAATTAAGGGAGAATGGAATAAATGGAAAGCCATCCCATATGCATGTATTAGAGTACTTAATAGCGTTAGGATGGCAGTATTCCCCAAATTGACCTTCAGATTCAAAATAATCCCTATCAAAATTCCATCCAACTTATTTGAAGAAATTGACAAGCATTTCCTAAATTTATATTCAAAGGACAATATGAAGAAAGTTAAAAGACAACCCACAGAATGAGAGAAAATATTTGCAAATCATGTCTTATAAGGGTCTACAATAAAAAAACAACAACCCGGTTTTAAAAATGGGCAAAGGATTTAAATAGACATTTCTCCAGAGAAGATTACAAATGGCTAATAAACCTATGAAAAGATGCTCAATATAATTAGTCATTAAGGAAATGAAAATGAAAATCACAGTGAGAGATCACTTCACACCCACAAGGATGACTCTAATAAAAAAGTCAGACAATAACAAGTGTTAGCAAGGATATGAAGAAATTGGAATACTTGCACATTGCTTGTGGGAATGTAAAATGGGGCAGAATCTTTGAAAAACTGTCTGGCAGTTCCTTAAAAAGTTAAACACAGTTACCATATGTATTCAGCAATTCCACTCCTAGATATATATCCAAAAGAATTGAAAACAGATATTCAAACAAAAGCTTGTACACAAATGTTCATAGCAGCATTATTCATAATAGCCTAAAAGTGGAAACAGCCCAAATGTCCATCAATTGATGAATGAATAAACAACTTGTGGTATATGCATACAATGGAATGAACCTTGAAAACATTATGCCAAGTGAAAGAAGCCAGATACAAAGGTTTTTTGTTTTTTGTTTTTTTGGTATGATTCCATTTATATGAAATGTGCAGAATAGGCTGTTCGATAAAAGTAAAAAATAGATTAGGGGTTACCAAGGAAAGAGGGAAATAGAATGTGACTGCTGATGGGTATTGGGTTTCTTTTTGAGATAATGAAAATGCTCTAGAATTAGTTAGTGGTGATGGATACATAACTGTGTGAATGTACCAAAAACCACTGAATTATACACTTATAATGATTAATTTTATATGTGAATTATACTTCAATTGAAAAGTAAATAGAATAATATAATCAGTTTGATGTAATCATTGCCTAGCTTCTGTTATTAATTCAGACCAATCTTAAGTCACTTATACCCCTGCCAACTTCACCTAGTTGATATCTTATTATTTCACTGTTAATATTTCAGTAGGTACCGCTAAAATATAAGGACTTTAAAAACATAACCACAATGCCATTATCATATGTAAAAGTAACATAATTTCTTAACATCGTCAGATATCCAGTTAGTGTTCAGATTTCTCATTTCACCACCCATTTTAGACAGGAATTTATTTAATGTGGTAAAAGGTAGTTGCAAAAAGACCTACAGCAGGCATCATACTTAGTTGTGAATTATTGACAGCTTTCCACCCAATATTGCCAACAAGACAGAGTTAGTATCACTTCTACTCAACATTGTATAACAGAGATCATAGCCAGTGCAGTAGAGGAAGTAAAAGGAAACAAAATAGGTAAGAATTAGAAAGGAAAAAATAAAATTATCATTTACAGATGTTATGATTGTATAGAAAATGCAAAAAAACTTACAGATAAACTGTTAGCAATTAATAAATAGATGAATTTGCAAGGTCCTTAGATACAAGTTCAGCATATAAAAATTAATTATGTTTTCATATAATGGTAACAAATTTTTTTAATAATTCAATTTTATTGAGATATATTCACATGCAATGCAGTCATACAAAGTGTACAATCAACTGTTCACAGTACCACCATATAGTTGTGTATCCATCACCAATATTAATTTTTGAACATTTTCAATGAATTAAAATGTAATATGAAATCAAAAGTCCAGCCTCCTTTTTTGCAGAAATGGAAAAGCCATTCATCAAAATCATATGGACATGCAAGAGATCCCAAATAGTCAAAAACATCTTGGGGAAAAAAAAGAACAAAGTTGGAGAACTCACACTTCCTTATTCCAAAACTTGCTACAAAGCTACAGTTATCAAAACAGTGTGGAACTGATACAAGGATAGACTTATAGACCATTGGAATAGAACTGAGAGTTTAGAAACAAACCCACTGCAGTAGACTGAATCATGTCCCCATAAAGGCATGTTCAAGACCTTTGAAAATCCTATTTGGATAAGGCCAAATTGAATCAGGGTGGGCCTTAATCTGATATGGCTGAAGTCCTCATGAGCATGCTTATCACACTGTATATCACATTTACCCCACTATACTCTTACTGCTTATTTTCTTCCCAATCTGATTCTTCCTTCTTTTTTCTATGGTTGAGCTTCTTGAATGCTGAGACAATGACCTTTTGTTTTTTTCCTTCCCGCCTTTCTGTACCCTATCACTTAGCAATATACCCAGATTATTGTAGTCACTTAATACATGTTTGGGAGAGGGAGGTGGGTGGGTAGATGGATTCATGAGTAAGCATTTTAAATTTAAGGAAATTGAAGCTAAAATACATCATGCTAACCAGTAGCACTTACTGTAAGTTGTAGTTATTTTCCTTAGTTCATTGTATTCACTCAGAAAAGAACACTGTCAAATATGGTATAAGTAAAGTGGCTGTATAATCAGCCCTCAATAATCAAGTGTAACGTATGCTTATCTGTTTTCTAAGGAAAAATGTATTGGTGGTAACCTATTTCGAATTTCCTTCTTATTTATATTTCTGAAAAAGAGTAATAATGCATTAATAAATTATATTAAAAAGAAAAAACATTGTAGACTAATGGTTGCCAGGTGGTGAGGAAAGAGGACTGGGTAGTGACATGTAACTGCTGTGGGGTTTCTTTCGGGGGTGATGAAAGTGTTGTGGAAAGACAAGACTTTTGAAAATTTCTTTACTTTATAGTAACTTTGAATTCATAGCTTTGAAACAAATTGCCCTTTGTTAAAAAAGAAAAAAAATGTCTAAATGGTAGTGCTTTTATTTTGTCTCCATGTTTTCCCCTATTATCTCTGAATATGATGGCATTTTATCTTAGTTTCTGTTATACAACTGCAGTGTGACTGTGCTTTATCTGACTCTGTACAATGAACTTTTGTCATTTATAGTGACCATTGATTTTAAATTTTGTTCTGTTCTAATTGGAGTTGTTTGTTTTTCTTTTATACCTAGTTGTTGTGGAATTACAAATTGAACCTAACTACAGACCCCAAATTTGAATCTGTAGCCAGAGAGGTTTGCAAATCTACCATATCAGAGGTAAGTTGTAAAAGAATTTTGTGGGTATTTAATGTCTTAGAAGAGAAAATTACATCTGTTGACCTGACCAGTCACAAAAAGGGGAATGACTCAGTGACTTCACTTTTCTTGGAATTCACATCTGTATTGGTTGAGACAGGAAAGGGGGTATAATTAAAGAGCCTTTTGGGGGAGGTGTAGCATTGACTTATACTTAGAGTAGGATGCTTTTTTTTTTTAATTAAGTTCAGTTTTATTGAGATATATTCACATACCATACCATCATCCATGGTATATTATCACCTGTTCACAGTACCATCATATAGTTGTCCATTCATCACCCCAATCTATTTTTGAACATTTTCCTTAAACCGGAAAGAATCAGAATGAGAATAAAAAATAAAAAACACCCAAATCATCCCCCCCATCCCACCCTATTTTTCATTTAGTTTTTGTCTCCATTTTTGTACTCATCCATCCATACACTGGATAAAGGGAGAGTATGATCCACAAGGTTTTCACAATCACACAGTTTCCCCTTGTAAGCTATGCTATTATACACTCGTCTTCAAGAGTCAAGGCTACTGGGTTGGAGTTTGATAGTTTCAGGTATTTGCTTCTAGCTATTCCAATACATTAAAACCTGAAGAGGGTTATCTATATAATGTGTAAGAATGTCCACCAGAGTGACCTCTCAACTCCATTTGAAATCTCTAGGCCACCTGAGCTTCACTTTGTTTCATCTTGCATCCCCCTTTTGGTCAAGAAGATGTTCTCAAGCCCACGATGCCGGGTTCAGATTCATCCCCGGGAGTCATATCCTGTGTTGCCAGGGAGATTTACACCCCTGGGAGTCAGGTCCCACGTAGGGGAGAGGGCAGTAAGTTCACCTGCTGAGGTGGCATAGTTAAAGACAGAGGGCCACATCTGAGCAACAAAGAGGCACTCAGGGGGAGACTCTTAGGTGGTTTAGCCTCTCCTTTGCAGTAAGGAACATCATAAGGGCAGGCCCCAAGATAGAGGGCTCAACATACCAAGCCATCAGTCCTCAGTGTTTGTGAGAACTTCAGCAACAAACCAGGTGAGGAAGTGCAACACTTCTGCATCCACACCCCCACCCCCACCCCCGCTCCTCAGGGGGCGCCCTACATATATATTTTTATTCTCTGCCCAAATTACTTTGGGATGTTGCTATTTCAGAGTAGGATGCTTTTGATTCAGGCAAGTTGGAGATCAGTCTCTGTTGGTCCCTAAACAGATGCTACAACTGCTTATGTAATTAAGGCTGTTCTCACACATTCTACAATGCATTTATGTCTGAGGCATATCAAAATGGTGTTCCCCAGGAAGCTTTTAAATGTTCCTAAGTTTTTTGGCTATTCCATTGGATCATTTCAAATGAAAGGTAAGGGTATGATTATATATCTTGTTGCAAATGTGTACTGAATATAAAGATAAAAGAAGTTAATGAAAATGTATAGCATTATACAGATGCTAGTAGGCAAAAAATGTGAATTATTTATCTTGCCTCATTTTAAACAACAAATATTAATGACATTTGTGAGATTTGCAATTTCTTTTTTGTTTTGGAATCTCTAATAAGAATTCCAGAAAGCCAAAGATTTCTGCATACTGAAGTGTGAGATCACGGAGAAAACAGTTGCCATTTTTCCACCCCAAAGTAAATACTCATATTTCTTTTAACGTATTAACCTATCCTCAGGCTGACCCTATTGAGGACTTGACTTAAATCGTAGCCACTTTCTCCAGAGCCCTTAAGGAAGACCCTCCCCTACGCAGATAGCCCTCAGCTTATACCCCTCACTTATGTCATTGTGGGGTCTTGTAGAACCCATATTCTTCCTCAAATCTTCTTATACTGGATCAGATAAGTTTTATTCTTTTAAAACAGTGGCCTTTTACATATATCTTAGAACTTCAGAGTATAATACTTTATCTTTGAAAGATTTACCTTCAACTCCTGGGTTTCGTATTTTGTATCTCAAATTCCCTTAGCTAGCTATGTAACTAAACCTCTAACTTTAAAATATTAAGGAAACAGTTTGGTGGCTCTTCAGAAAGTTAAATATAAATTTACTGTATGACCCAACAATCCCACTTCTAGGTATATTCCCAAAAGAATTGAAAGCAGGGACTCGAACAGCTATCTGTACACTATTCACAGTAGCGTTATTTACAGTATCCAAAAGGTGGAAGTAACCCTGGTGTCCATCAGCAGATGAATGGATAAACAAAATGTGATATATCCGTTCAGTGGAAGAATGTTATTCAGCCATAAAAAGAAGTGCTTCTATATGGTTCCGCATGGATGAACCTTGAAGACCTCAAGTTGAGTGTAATGAACCAGACACAAAAGGACAAATGTTTTATGATTTCTCTTATATGAAATACTTAGAATAAGGAAATTCATAGAGATTGAAGGAGAATAGTTCTAGGGGTGGGGAGTGGGGAAAATGGGAAATGAGGAGTTATTACTAAATGTGTGAGTTTAATGCTTAATGAGTACAAAGTTTCTGTTTGGGTTGATAGAAAAGTTTTGATAATGGTGGTGTAGGAACACAACCTTACGAATGTAATTAATACCACTGAATTCTATACTTGAAAGTAGTTAAAATGGGAAATTTTTTATTGTATATATGTTACCACAGAAAGGTTGTTTTGTTTTGTTTTGTTTTAGAAAAAAACAAGGGCAAAGGTATTTTCTTAACAATAAAAAGGAAATACCAGTAAAGAAATTATTCCTAGGCTTGAATTTTAAATGTTTTTGTACTCCCATTATATTATTGAACTGTCCATTTATACATAGTTTCTTTTGGAGACATCAGAACATTTATACATATGTTTGTTTTGCCTCATGTTTTTCCACAGTTAAGTATCTACCAGTTTGATTGCCACGTGAAGATTTAGCCCCAAGTATATGCATACTCACCAGAAGAATTTCATTTTTTGGTTTAGGCTGGCTTTCTTATAATATATGTAATCATGGTCCCATTGTGACCTCTTGGAGTGTTCTGGTTTTGGAAGTGATTCTAGTAACGAGTGCTTATCCTTCCCTAGAGGGCAATGACACAGAAAATTATACTGGAGTCAGGAAAATTAAATATTATCAAGATAGTTACAAAGAAACATTTTATTCTGCATCTCTCTCCCATCTTCTTTAGTAATTTTGGAATCCTACTTTACAGGCAGAAAAACAACATTGCAAGTATATTTGCACACTGCAAACCAGAATTCGTATTTACTTGCCATAATTGAGCCAAATACTGCCTGGTTTTCCCCAGTCTCCTGTCCAGGATAGAGCACCTGCAGCATTTTCCTAATGGCACTTTATGAATCTACTCCCCAGCCACCTTAGAATTTACTACCGATTTTAACTTTGTTGATGATTTAATGCTATTTTGCTTTTAATCTTAGACGTTTAATAAAACAGAAGGAAAAGTGCTCTCCAGCAGAATGACTGAAGAAAAGCATAAACTTCTAATTCAAACACTTTATTGTAATTGGTGGTGACCTAAAATACAAATAGGTTCTCCAGCTCTGTGTTTCAGTAAAATCTCAAGTGATTGACTCTAATTGTATATAATTTCATTTCTTTTGGGGGCTCCTCTTCAAAATGTGGTCTTGGTTTTTCTTCAGATTGTTGAACTGTTGATTGCCCAGTAATAGGACCAGTCTGAATGGCTTGCTGCTTCATTAAGTTAAAATCTAGGTGTCTGCCACCAGTCCTATTCTCGTATCTGGATTTTTTTCTGTGGTTGAATCACAAATGCTAGGATTTTTAGGTAGCTATTTCTCTCTTCATTTTTTATACTTACCTCTTTTGCTTAAAAACAAACAAACAAAAAACCTTTTCCTGGAAATATATTCATGGTCCTCTTTTTAGGCATCACCCAATGTTCTAGTTTGCTAATGCTGCAGAATGCAAAACACCAGAGATGGATTGGCTTTTATAAAAGGGGGTTTATTGGGTTACACAGTTACAGTCTTAAGGCCATAAAATGTCCAAGGTAACACATCAGCAATCGGGTACCTTCACTGGAGGATGGCCAATGGCGTCCAGAAAACCTCTGTTAGCTGGGAAGGCACGTGTCTGGCATCTGCTACAAGGTTCTGGTTTCAAAATGGCTTTCTCCCAGGACGTTCCTCTCTAGCAAGGTTGCTCCTCTTCAAAACGTCACTCACAGCTGCACTCAGTTTCCTCTCCTTGAGCCAGCTTATTTATATGGCTCCACTGATCAAGGCCCACCCCGAATGGGTGGGGCCATGCCTCCATGAAAATATCCCATCAGTTATCTACCACAGTTGGGTGGGGCGCATCTCCATGCAAACAGCCTAATCCAAACGTTCCAACTTAATCCCCACTATTATGTCTGCCCCACAAGATTGCATCAAAGAATATGGCTTTTTCTGGGGGACACAATACATTCAAACTGGCACACCCAAAAAAGTGTTTAAAGTTCTAAGTGTCAAAGCAAAGAATTGCATTCACCTTGACTTTTGAAGATCTCTGCTGACTCTAAAGCCCCTTAAATTCCCAAGTTTGTGTCTTTATAACTAAACATGATTTTCTGTCTTGAACTATGTTTTTGGCTTGGTCTGGATTTGATACTGAAGTAGACCTGAAAAGAAAAGACCTGTTTGACTCGGATAATTTGTGTGTGCATACACCCTTTACCCAGCATGTTTTGATAAATAAGATTGTATTTGTTTTATCTGGTGTACACACTTACTATATGTGCTGTGTATTAGGGATAATATTCTTGATTGATTTAAAAAAAAACCAAACAGTTATATACTTCCTCCTCATTTATATTCAAAATAGGTATTTACATTAGCTCATTTTTTTTGTGAAAACTGCCATTTTTTTTTGTTTTAAATTCCCTTAGTTCAATAAGCTTTTTCCAAACAGTGGTCTGTTTATAAACATATTGGTAGATTTCACTTTTTTATGCCTGAAGTTCTGCAGGTTTTTTTGGCTTGTTGGCTTAATTAGCATTTGTGGTTTGGGATGCACTTCGCAGGAACACTAACCATGCGGAATCACTTTGTGCTTAATCCATTAGATCATATGTCTAAAAAATCACCACATTAAGTTTTGATTGGCCTTCCCCTTCCCAAACTTCTTTCCAGACTGTGCTGACCATCATTTTAAATATGTTTCTGTTCCAAACCGCAGTGGTTAACCTTGGGTTCTACTAAGTTCAAAAACACATGTCCAAATCCACAGTTAATTCAGAACATTAATATCATGTCAAGAAGTAACATAATGCTTTTCCTCTTCCCCCCTTGATCATTAGGTTTACATAGCAATAGTAGTTTGCTGTGTAGCTTGTCATAGGTCATGCAGCTAGACTTCAGTTCTGCACTTGTTTTCCCTAGATTCTTCTCCTTGCTTTCCACTGCATTCTTTGCATCATTAAAGGGACTCCTCAGTAAGAACATCCTAAAGCTATAGATATTATGGCTCTATTTACTCCATTTAGAAATGAGTTCTACTAAATTTGGGTATGTATATATTTTCTTGCAAAAACACATTAATCATGTATTTTCTACAGGGTACAACAATGTAAGTACATATGGCACACTATTTTTCTTTAACATAAATGAATTTCTAAAATGTTTTCCTTTTTTTTCCCAAGTAGAAAGATGGGAAATCAGCAGGCAACTGTCAGACACCTTAGCTTTTGTCAAGTTGTTTGATATGAGCATGGAATGCTTGTATAGAACAACCACTTTCTGTTGAGCAGATTAAAGAATGTGCTGATGAACCAGTTGGAAAAGGTTACTTGGTTTCCTGCTTGGTGGATCACCGAGGCAACATCACTGAGTATCAATGTCACCAATACATTACCAAGATGACTGCAATCATTTTCAGTGATTACCGTCTAATCTGTGGCTTTATGGATGACTGCAAAAATGACATCAACAGTCTGAAATGTGGCAGTATTCGGCTTGGAGAAAAGGTATCTACTACATTGACTTCACCAAAGTGGTTTTACGAACTTGATGAATGAAACACTTTGACATGTGAATGTATTTTGTATGTTTGTGACAATGTTTCAGTACTGTATGAGGAAATATAGGAATTAATATCTTCTAAGAGTGATGTTAATCTTGAAAACATTCGGCTAGTTGTTGGTTACCTGTGAAACTCTGACAAAGCATTTTAGTCTTGTGGGAAAAGTAATTATTTGAGGAGAGCCCTGAATTCTGTAATCTTTCTGTGCTAGTACCTTACTATTACATAGAAAAATTACCTAGCAAGCATGCCAATTGTTCTCTATCTGTAAAAGAAGGTTATTTATTAAACATTAGAAACTTTTTAAGATATGTGAAGGTACCTTCAGCTTCTCAGAAGAAAGGTGCTGTACAAATATTATTATATATTATTACTCAGAAGAACTGGTTTTAGTAAAGGCAGTTACTAAAGAAAGTTAGTCTGATTTTATTTTTGGACTTTTTAACCTGGTCCAGAAGGTCACAGTGGAGGTTTGGCCTGGTTTATTCTGAACATTAGGTCAGTAAAAATGAAAGAAACTCTGGAAATGTAATGGATGCCAGTGGGAGAGGTAGTTGGAGATCTATGGCATCAGCTCTTCAGTACCTCTGTGCATTTATCTGCTATTTAGGAAATATGGCATGAAATAAAACCCATTTGTCTCTTTGCCTCCAGTTCATTGCAGCATGATTTGTAGGCTTCCATCATTGACAGAGTATATGGTTTTAGGATTCTGGGGCTGAACCCATCAGTTCACACAAAGAGTTTAATGCTGGGAATTGTCTGGCTATCACTGAAGTCCTGGTCTTTCGTGTGAGCACAGGGCTGTTTTTAGAACTCCGTGAGACTAGCAACAGCTTTAGGCAGCTAAAGAAAGACTAGTTTTAATAAAGAAAAGTTTTTCCTTCCCAACAGACTCAATAGATCACACAAAATCTCTTGTCTCCCTGATAAATCAAGAAGCTCCTCTGGCTTTATTTAGGGTGTTAGAAATCAAATCCAAATCCAAACCACACTCCTTTTAAAATCTTTACAATACTATTCCAGATACATTTTTTTTTTAATTTTGAATTTAATTTTAATTATGCAAGTTACACATGAGTACATTCTCACAGAAAATTTAAAAACTACCAATAAAGATATTCCATACATTTTGGTTGGCATCCACACACGCATTGCACACTCACTCACACACACATGAGATGACCTAACGCAGTAGCCACAAGAGCCATACATGGCTGTTAAGCACTTGCCATGTGCCTAGTTCAAATTGAGACGTTATAAGTCTAAAATACACTGGATTGTGAAAATGTAGTACAAGAAGTAGTCAAGGAAAAGAAGTTATATCAATAATTTTTATATAGATTACATGTTGAAATGTTAATATTTTTTATTTTGTTATATAAAATATATTATTAAAATTTAATTTCACCTGTTTCTTTTTACTTTTATAATATGACTACTAGAAATATAAAATTATATATATGACTTGCATTTTGTTTCTATTGGACAGCACTATTTATATATATATATACACACACACTTGAGGATTTTTCTAAGCATAAATGAGATAATATATATAAAAATATACTATGTATATATATACTTGATTTGAGGATTTTTTTAAGCATAAATGAGATAATATTTTCTTTTTCTGAAACTTCATTTTTTCACTTAACCATATGTCTCGGAGATTTTTCCCTATCAGTATATTTAGATCAACTTCATTGTTGCAATATTAAAGTGCCCTAGTTTGTTTCAATTTTCTGCTGTTGATGGAATATTTAAATTGTTTTCACTTTTTCCTCAGGAACAATACCTCAGGGAATGTCTTTGAATATGCTTCTTTGTGTAAATATGGGAACATTTCTCTAAGATTCCTAGGGGTCAGAGGGAATTTTATTAAATCTTGCTGGAGTGTCTTTTTTTTTTTTTTTATTAAATTCAGTTTTATTGAAATACATTCACATACCATGCAATCATCCATGATATACAATCCACTGTCCACAGTATGATAACATACTTATGCGTTCATCACCACAATCTATCTCTGAACATTTTTCTTACATCAGAAAGAACCAGAACAAGAATAGAAAATAAAAGTGAAAAAAGAACACCCATCATAATTTTTTTTTAAAACTCATTATTCAGTATGTGTTTGTTTGAATAAATTATTGATTTTTGATTGTGATAAAGCTACATAACATAAAAATAATTTTACCCATTTTAATTCTTTGCCATTTTACATTGACAGTCCTGTGAACTCAGAGGAACTGAAGCTTAAGACACAAACAGACATTTGTAAACCAATGTTTATTGCAGCATTATTCACAATTGCCAAGAGATGGAAACAGTCCAGATACACTTTTCAAGGATTGGTGACACTTTTTCATATTTGTGATTAGTAGTCCACAATATAGACCATAACGATTTCACCTCTCTGTTGGTAATAGCTGATGAGCTTTCTACTAGCTATCTGAAATGTCAGTATAAAACCTCTTTTCAACTACATTTAAGAGTCACTAAGTCTGCCGTGACCGATATGATTGCAAATAGTATTGCTAGAGCCTGAAGACATGACAGGAGTGAAGATTGTTTTTTCAGCTTTGCTAAAACAAAAGTTTCTATGGTCCTTCAAAATGCTAATTTTTGCCATTTTTATCTTTTGATATACCTACTGGTTAGGTGAAATTTCTATTTATATCAGAGCCCCATCCTAGCACCAAACACTTTCATGTACTTTTAGGACAGTGAAATGGACTCATGCCTGCCTTTCTGAAAAAGCATGTTCCTTACCATTTAATCTACTCTGAGGCTACAGCTGAGTTTAAAAATGAAGGATGCCATAAATTCAGCTGTTCTTTCCTGTTTCTAACTATAGTTGGCCACTATGAAACCAGTTACTTAAATATAAAAATCATCCTGAAAATTAATGAATTGGCTTCTGACCACTGTTGCTATTGAAGCTTGAAAACTCTTGACTAACTTTGAACTGACCTCCAAAGGTCAGAGGACAAGGGACATGGTTAATCTGGGACAAGGGACATGGTTAATCTGTTTTTATGCTGCCTCTATATGAACATATAAATGTCATGATTTTAAAACTCTACTTCTTTTTTCAAAATGTTACTATGTATCAAGTTTAGAACACAGAAGATAAACTAATAAAACCTTTAGGATTCTCAAAATCACTATCTTTCAAACGAAAGGGCAGATCTCCGAAAGTAAAAATGTGAATGATTAACATCTTCTGAAGAAAAATTAGAATGTGACATCCAGTAAAGGAATTTAATTGTAGATATGTGACACATTATTTCTACTTTCATTCTTTTTTACTCAGTAGTAAATGAGTAAATGATCAATTTATCATTCACTGCTTTTAACCAATTACTTTGAGTAGTTGAGACATTCTTTTTTCCCCTTTTATTAGTGGAGTAGGTCACAGATACCATTTTCAGATGCAGAAACTCTGAAATAGAGAATGGTTTATAGCAGAGATGAAAACTGAGTTCTTGTCTACTATTTTGAGATTAGTGT
The DNA here is from genome assembly GCF_015220235.1 of Choloepus didactylus. Lineage (NCBI taxonomy): Eukaryota > Metazoa > Chordata > Mammalia > Pilosa > Megalonychidae > Choloepus > Choloepus didactylus. The sequence continues at coordinate 29,668,930 of NC_051328.1, read as the reverse complement.
TCTCCTTCTCTGTTCTTCTTCAAAAAAAACATAATGGAAAGAAAAGTTTTTACCTATTGAATTGCCGTAAAACTGATTGGGCCACTGGCAACAATGCTAGACATTTGTCTTACCCCAATAGAGATAATACACATCCATTTTAAGTCCATTTATGGAATCATTTGTTATTCATGTTAAGCCTGTGTATGAGTAACTTTTTTTTTAGCCTAAGTAATTTTATTTTCTCATAGATAACACAGATGTGTAGTTCACCTCCTTTGCTTTCATTCATTTTCAGTAATTAGCCATACAATCTTCATTGTTAAATATTTGTATCTTTTTAGTTATAATGCAAATAGACTGACTTGAAAAGCTCAGGGACTCTGGGGGACTGAAAAGAATTCCTGAAATATCTTTATTTGCAAAAATTATCTATCTGAAAGTTACGATAAATGAAAACATCTAGTGGAAATGATGTTTATAACCTAACATTAATGTGTGGTACTACAAATCCTGTAATTAAAATTAAACCTTAGATTCCCTAGAGGATTCTCAAACCATGATGCTGCCTTAAATCTAATATGAAGCAAATGGAGCCATAAAGAGATATAATAGCCCTAAATACTCAATTCTTACTGATGGCTTGTTTTAAAAAATTATAAACTCTAAATATACAGGGAAACAACAGATTCATTACATGGAATCGTTTCTATATTAATGCCAGGTATTTTACTGTAGCAAGATTTTGTATATGTATATATATGGTAGCACTGTATTTTCAGCTGCTTTGGTTTGCTATTTTAATGATTACCTCCTTTATACTGAATCTTAGCAAGTTTATTCACCTTGAATAGTCTTTTTTTCATCTGTAAATTGGGTTTAAAAATACATATTTAATAACATTGTTAGTGAAGATAACTGTAATAATTAATAACCACCATTTAATTGAGTACATGTGATGTGCCAGACACTGTGCTAAGTAAATACTATACATACATCATTCCATTTAATTCTCTCTGCAACACCACTAAGTATAAGTATTACTATCATCCCCATTTTGCAAGATGAAGAGACACGGACACAAGAGAGTAAGTAATTTGCCGAAAATCATATAGTTAGTAAGTATCAGTCAGGAATCAAACTCCAGATATTTCTAACTTTAAAGTTTCTGCTTTTTAACCTTAGTGTGCCTGCTGTGTGATCACAGTTTTTTGGTTATTGGGCCTACTGATTTTCCTCATGTGTTTCAGATTCAAATTCAAGACTTGGTAGATAGGGAGTTCAGAGAACTTGTTAGGCACCAGAAGTCTCAAGCTAAGGAGCCTGGCTCCTGGGATTCTATTCTGTTCTTATCCAAAGAAAATAAGTCAGGTGAAATGATCTTCAGCCTGTCAGAGATAACTTGGGTCATGAGATACAACCAATTCTATAGCACAGAGTAGTAATATTTCAGGAAAGTTAAGATTACAGGTCCTGTCTGATAGCCCTTTTTCCCTACTATAAAAATAGGAGGCTGGTCCAGGATAACGAACTATATTTTACAAAGTAGGCCACTAAGGTGAACTGTGTTTGAATATGCTTTGGTTTAATCTAGTTCCTGTAACATTGTTGGTGACATGTTCTATTTTATTTTTTATGTCACTTTTAATTCACTGTTTGAATATTAAGGATTAATTTGATTTTTTTCTCTTGTTTGACAGCTTTTTGCTTACATTTTATACTTTTTTGTTGTTCTTGTTACTCTTAAGAAATTCTTTTAAAAATGTCTGGGCCCTCTATTCCATTGTATAAACTATAAGAGAGAAGGGACTTGAAGAAAAGGAATCAGAATAAAAGAAAGGATAACAAAACAGTGGAAGGAGTGTAGTCTGAAAGATATAGCTTCTCTTTTTCCCATTGTACAGTTCAGCACTGCCATGTTCTCTGGGCCTTTTAAAGCGGTCCCTACAGTTATGAATTGTGTCTAATTTAAGCCTTGGGTCCCTAGCCTGGGCTCATTTTTTACCACTCCCTCTTGACCCTCTCTTTCTCTTACCTTCTTCTTTTCCCTTTCTTCTCTTTCTTGGTCATTTTTTCCTTCTGTTCTCATTCCCCTTTTCCCACTTCTTTCTTCCTCTCTTCTCAGCTCCCCATGTTATCCCCTCCAGAATCTGCCCTCCAGGCTAAATACATGGGCCTGACTTTCTCATGCTTCCAATGTTATCTGACCATTTCCCCTTCATCTATTGTGCTGAGTCCTGTTTTAAATGACTTCTGAATTCTGTGTTCTTCATGGGTGATAACTAACTAATCTGTATTTTTCATTTACTGTTATATACTGAAGGTCTTTCCATGTCAATAAATAGAGATCCCTCCCTCCCTCCATTGTTCCCTCTTTTCTTCCTATTCTATTGTATATATGAACTTGCACAAATAGGCAAGCTTTCTTCATACTACATTGCAGCTTTACCTGTGCCATGCCTGTCTTTGGCCCAAATCCAAATATACATTTGAATGTTTTTCTTGAAACCCAATCCCTTTTTATATATCTGGGGAACTATGGATTTTTAGAAAGAACTTCTCAAGTTGTTGAAGCATATCTTTTGAGGGTAGATTAGGAGTCTTAAATAGAAAATGGTTAGGGGAAATTGTTCGTATTTTGGATGAATGAATACTTGTGATTGCTATGGGAATGATGCAATGTGCAATAAAGATAATTGGATGGTCTTAGGAAAGCTCTTAAAAGTAGTTTGTATAAACTGTAGTCATCTGATTAAATCACAATCCGAACATCAAAGTGAGTGTCACACTACAGATTGTACTTGTTGAGATGGTTTTATGGATAGTATAGAGTAGAAAAGGAGAAAGAGGGCTTCTGTAACATCTTGTCTCGGTAAACTTTGTGGTTCATTTTTAATTTAACTAACTGGACTCTAATCACTGTTATTTGGGAAATGCCTAGCACTTTAGGGATAAATAAGTAGAGATGTCAGCAATGTTTTTTCAATATTAACATGAACTATGGTCAGAATATTGGGCCAATTTTATTTCTTAAAATTTTTCTGACATTTTAACTTTTAAAAAATTCATATTTCTATTTTTAGTACTAATTGGATCTACTAATTTCCCCAAGATCAATATTCCAGTTTGTTACCTGCAATTATTATGTTCTAACTAAAGATTGTTGAGAGCATTTTCTTTAACTTACACAATGTGATTGGTTCACATTGATTTCTCAATAGAACATCAAGAAGCTAACTATATTTTGGAATTTTTTTCAACTTTTTTTTAAAAGAAATAATGTTTGTTTGAAACTCTTCATGGTGAGAGTTTTAAAATATTCGTTATCTTTGCTATTTTAGGATGCACATTCCCAAGGTGAGGTGGTATCATGCCTGGAGAAAGGCTTGGTGAAGGAAGCAGAAGAAAGAGATCCCAAGATTCAAGTCTCCGAACTCTGCAAGAAAGCCATTCTCCGAGTGGCTGAGCTGTCCTCAGACGACTTTCATTTGGACAGGCATTTGTATTTTGCTTGCCGAGATGATCGAGAGCGCTTTTGTGAAAATGTGAGTTGGCTGAGAATATATTCTTTTTTCCTTTTCTATTTTTATATCTTTTTATACTATATTCCAAAATAAGATAAACTACCACAAACCCTCACATGTAGAAAATCCACTGAAATGGAAGGTGGAGTTGGTCCAGGATAACAGAAAATGATAATGGATGCTCAGCTTGATGATATAACATCTAGCTGATATTTGACTTCATTCCCCACCCATTTTTTTCCCCTACTCTCATCTTATTTCTCCATTTCAGTTCATGGGAGTCTATTTTATCTGTAGGAATCCTATTTTAGCAGAAAATCCTATTCACATCATTCCATGGCTAAAACCTTGCCCCATTTACATTTATTTATATGTTTTTGGTTAAGGTGAAGAAAATACAGGTGGCTAACTTTTAAAACCAAATAATTGATTACTACCAGCAGACCCTGTACAACGACTTTCTATCACTTAGAATAGTCACCATCCTTCCAGCAGAAGGTTGAGAATTGCTTGTATCCATTTCCATGTAGTCTATTGTTTTAACTGTGGTAACCATCAGAGCCACTGATTGGGAAAGTTTAACCTGACTCTGGCATAAAGTTGTAAGAAGGGAGATCACTCTCACGCTTTTCTTGGTTCCCTAATTAACAGCGTATCTAGGAACAAATGACAATAGCCAGTGATCGCGGGAGAATTTTTTTATCTTTACTGCAATCACTTGTCTTTCAAAGGCTGCTAAATTTTATAAGTGATTGAACCGTTTGTCCAAAGGTACTCATCATAATTTAGCAGAACCGAAAGTTCATTTTGTCGAATACTAGGTACTGCCCAGCGTAACTTAACTTAGCTGCTAGTAATAATGTGTATGTTCCATCTTACAGACACAAGCTGGTGAAGGCAGAGTGTATAAATGTCTCTTTAACCACAAATTTGAAGAATCCATGAGTGAAAAGGCAAGTAGTACTTTGAACAAAACTTCTGTTTTATTCATTTCACAAAACCTTTCATACAATATTGTTATAAATTCATTCCAAAATATAAATGACTGATAAAGCTTACACTTTCCAGAGGTGAAGTACATGGCTCTTAGTAGGGAACCAAAGCATATTTGGCTTAAACCAAGAAATTGAAGCTCTAATTGTGATATCCAAACATTGCGAAACTAGTTCGGGATCACTTGTGGGAGTAAATCAGAGAGTTTATGTCAGGAATCACACTGAAGCCAGCACTACATACTCAGGCAGTTTAGGCTAACCAAACCAAGGTGCTTCATAGATAATTAACTATTTTAGTTGTTCAGCAGTTATCAAGCATTCTCATTACTGTTAGCCTTCTATACTTGAATGAGTAATATGCAAACATTTTTATGAATTTCAAAAGTAATTATTTTTTAGATGATTGTGGGAAGATGGCAGAATAGGCTGTTTTTCCTAGAAAACATCATTTGTCAGATTTAACTGACCAAAAATTTGAAGATTTATATAATAAGATACAGGTAGTCCTTACTTGCACGGTTCCAATATGCATGAACATCAGATACCACAGTTAAGTAAAGTAACAACAGTCTGCCAAAAATGCAGTTGAATTTTCAGTTATACAGTGCTGTGAGTAGCATGAAGAACAGACTTTGCTGCTTCCTCTTTTGTCCATAAATTATTATGCAAATAACAGATGTGCATTATGATTGATGACAAATCACATTAATTCTTTCAAAGTCTGCTGGTGCTTGGTCACTGAGCATCTGTTACCCAGTTCACGTACAAACAACAGTGTGTAGTTACATGGCCTCCTTGTCTCCTAGTGATAAACCCATGTGAAATTTTACAAAAATGGATGATAGAAAGTAGGAATTGTCCAATAAAAATAATGGGGCGGCAAAGAAATGCAAAGTGATAATTCTGGAAGTGAAATTGGATGTGATCAGAAGATTTGAAAATGGTGACAGCAAAGCCTAGATAGGAAAAGACCTAGGCCTGCATGAAGCTACAGTACAAACCATGTTGAAAAAGTCCAATGAATATAAAAGACAAGGTAAATTAGCTTTAACATCTTTTAGCATAAATTGCACTAGGAACAGGATCGCCTCTCGTGGTTGAAATGGAGCATTTATTTCAACTTTGAATTTAAGACTGTAGTAAAAAAATAAATCCGAAGCAGTTTGACTGGCTTTGAGGCCAAAGTGTTGAAGTTAGTTGCTATGTTAAATGAAAATGGTTAATTACAAGTAGACTGAAAAAGAACATTTTATTTCCAGTAAAGGCTGGTTTCATTATTTCAGAAGTTGGCATGGATTGATTAATGTTAAGCTATCTGGTGAAGCTGTTGGCTCAGATAAGGATGCTGTGATGAAATTTGCCTCCGGATTCCAAGAACTACTGGCAGTCCTGCTTTGCACAGCAGTGTGGGACTGTACTGTGCAAAAAAAAATCACAGGATTTGAATGGAATGGAAATGGAGTTATAGAAGATATAGCTGACCATGGGAATGTTGACACTGCTGCTGTTCAAGAGACTAGATATGCAGCCAGAGGAACTTAGTGATGGTGACTTACAGGCATAAGGGAGGAAAGTGGTTGTGACCAAAAGGATGAAGATGTTTTAGAGGAAGTGATTCTGGCAAGAAACTTCGCAACACAGGAACTCTTGGAGACATCTTACAACATTTGAAGTGTAAAGGATAAAATTCTAGAAGCTGATCCAAACTTAGAAAGGAGTATGACAATTTGCCATGTCATTGAAAAGATGGTAGCTCCGTATCATAAGTTACATGATGAGAGAAAGCCAAGCACTATTCAAATTACTCTTGATAAATTTTACGAAGAAATGATATTTTAATTGTCATTATCTCTAATGTTTTAAATTCAGTGTACTAAATAAGTATTTCACTATTTTTTTTACATTGATAACAAACAGCAGGAGAGTTTTTAATGTTTTGACAAAAAGTTTTAAAGGTCAAGAACAATCATAAATATACAGATTCAGTTTGTATAGTCAAAACTTAGGACTGTGGTATGTATGGTATGTGACTATATCTCAATAAAATTGAATTTAAAAAAAAACAAAACTTAGTACTGCCTGCATTTAAAACAATCTAGAGAAGCTTCATATTTAATCAGATATAAATACATCATGTATAGAAACAGCTAAATTTATCCTTCCAGTAATCAGTAAATTGACATCTACTTTTCTTATTGCCTTTGTATGCTACGAGCTCAAAGTTTCTAAAAAAAATTTGTAAGTCTGAAAAAAAAAGTGTAGAATGAAAACTTCAAACTATTCTGTCAGTTCCCACTTGAATTCTGGTAGGATGTACTTTGGGAATACTGTTGTAGAGGAAAATAACACTTTGGCTCAAGTTAATGTTTTGGGATCTACAAACATTTATGTGTTTGGAATGGCTGTTATTATAGCAACAATGAACCATTCACTATAGAATTTTGGGGTTCCCCACCCATGCATCTTTTTTTTTTTTTTTAATGAAATCAAGTGGGTTTTTATTAATATATACACACATATGCACACAGACTCCTGTTGAACTTTTTGAAAGAGAGTGGTAGTTGTGACGTTTTACCCGATTACCTCTGAATACTTCAGTGGCTGTCTTCAAAGAATAAGAACCTTCTCTTACAGAACACCAATATCATCAAACAAACAATTCAATAATATCTAATAAGCAGCCCTTGTTTGTGTTTCCCTGATTGATTGATTCAGGTTCACACATTTCACTTGACTGTCAATGTCTCTCTTAGTCCCTTTTAGTTAATTAACCAGGCCTCTTATATGTTCTGTTTGCTTGTTTTTATGACATTGCTTTTCTTTTTCTTAAAAGAATCTACATCAGTTATTTTGTAGAATGAACCACAGTCTATATGCCTGAGATTCCTTGTTATTAAATTCACCATACCCAACTGCAGAATCCAAATTCGTTTCAGCTATGTGGAACATCTGCCAAGACACATGCTGGGCCATGAAACAGATGAAACAAACAAGATCCACAGCTGTGCTTTGCAACAGGGGCCATCCTTTCCTCCACAGGGAACATTTGGCAAAGACTGAAGACGTTGTTGGTTCTCAGGACTGGTTTGGGGATGGGGGAGTGTGGGGTGCTACTGGAATCCAGTGGGTAGAGGCCAGGGATGCTGCTAAACATCCCACAATGCAAAAGAGAGCCCCCCGCAACAAAGAATTAACCTATCCAAAATGTCAGTAGTGCAAAAGTTGAGAAACTCAGCTATACACAGTAGCACAACTCCCCACTTCCCCTGTCCCCCCATTCTCTAGCACTTGCTATCCCTCACCTGGCTCAGTTGTGCTCATACCTGACACATGGTATATTTTGCTTGTTTTTTGCCTGTCTCTCCTGAGCCCAGGTTGTAAGCTCTGTGCCACCCATGCACCTTTACCTTTTGCCACACTAGTTTAGCACATGTGCTAAATTTTAACCAAACCCAAAGATGGGCATTTGCTAATAGCCGCAGTTGTTGATATATCCACAGATGTACTTGGCTGTGCGTCTCTGTACTTCTCTAAGAGATACATGTGAACAAGTGAGTCATGTGTAAGTGGCCTTACAACCTTCTCTCTGCACTCTTTCCTCAGTGTCGAGAAGCCTTAACAACCCGCCAAAAGCTCATTGCTCAGGATTATAAAGTCAGTTATTCATTGGCCAAATCTTGTAAGAGTGACTTGAAGAAATACCGGTGCAATGTGGAAAACCTCCCTCGGTCCCGGGAAGCCAGGCTCTCCTACCTTCTAATGTGTCTGGAGTCTGCTGTGCACAGAGGTAAGAGTTAATTTCTTCTTATCCTTTTCCCTCCTTTTTTTGATTCACACTCTAAAGTTTCTTGTATCTATAAATACTAGTTTCCTCCTCTATTTGTTCCTTGAATACATCTGTCTTCTGATTCAGGGGCCTTTCTTTGGAAGCCCAACTCTAAGAACTGAAGTCTTGGTGTCCTTGTCGAAGGACCTTGTTGAAGGTCGGCTTAGCAGTCTCCAAATTTGTTTTTGTTTATATCCCAGCTTGTGTGTATGTGTGTGTGTGTGTGTGTGTGTGTGTGTGTGTGTGTGTGTTTTAAGTAAGGTGTATAGTTCTCAAGTCCAAATACTTTAATTTTTTTTTTAACTTTACAACCTAATTTTTTTTTTAATTGAGATTGTTCACATACCATACAACTATCCAGCGGTCCAACATGTACAATCACTTGCCCATGGTACCATCATACAGCTGTGCATCCATCGCCACAATTAATTTTTTTTTCAATTTCTAGAACATTTTCATTACTCCAGAAAAGAAATAAAGACAAAAAAAAGGAAACTCAAATCCTCCCATACCCCTAACCACCGCCCCTCCATTATTGATTCATAGCTTTGGTATAGTACATTTGTTACTGTTGATGAAAGAATGTTAAAATACTACTAACCGTAGTATATACTTTGCAGTAGGTATGTATTTTTTCCTATATGTTCCTCTATTATTAACTCCTAGTTATAGTGTCATACATTTGTTCTAGTTCATGAGAGAGATTTCTAATATTTGTACAGTTAATCACAGACATTGTCCACTACAAGATTCACTGTTTTATACATTCCCATCTTTTAACCTCCAGCTTTCCTTAGGGTGACATGCATGACTCTGAGCTTACCCTTTCCACCACCTTCACACACCATTCAGCACTGTTAGTTATTCTCACAATGTGCTACCATCACCCCTGTCCATTTCCAGATGTTTAAGTTCACCCTAGTTGAACATTCTCATAATAAGCAGCCGCTCCCCATTCTTTAGCCTCGTTCTATATCCTGATAACTGACACTTCATGTCTATGAGTTTACAAATTATAATTAGTTCATATCAGTGAGACCCTGCAATATTTGTCCTTAGGTGTCTGTCTTATTTCACTCAGTGTAATGCCCTCAAGTTTTCTTCATCAACCCATTTTTTTAAGACAGTTTTGTTCACACACCATACATTCCATCCTAAGTAAACAGTCGTTGGTTCCTTATAAAGTCAGGTATTTATGTATTCACCACCATCACCACTATCTGTATAAGGACATCTCCATTTCTTCCACAAAGAAGGAGGAAGAGTCAAAGAAGGTAGAGAGACAAAAGAAAAAGAATAAAGAAAGAGAGAGAGAGGGAGAAAAAAAAGACAACTAGAAAGCAACAAAAGGAAAGATAGCATTAACCTAAAGTAGAATAAAGAGTCAGGCAGTATCACCAATGCCAGAAGTCCCATACCCTTCCCCTATTCTACCCCCCATATGCATTTAGCTTTGGTATATTGCCTTTGTTATATTAAAGAAAGCATAATACAATGTTTCCATTAATTATAGTCTCTAGTTTGCATCGATTGTATTTTCCCCCCAATCCCACCCTATTTCTAACACCTTGCAATGTTGACATTCATTTGTTCTACCTCATGTGAAAACATATTTGTACCTTTTATTATAATCGTTGAGCACCCTGGGTTTCACTGAGTTATACAGTCAGTCTTTATCCTTCATCTTTCATTCTGGTGTCCCATGTGGTCTTAACCTTTGTCTTTCAACCACACTGAAAGTCATCTTTGTTCAGTGTACTTACATTGGTGTGCTGCTATCTCCCAAAATTGTTTTCCAAACCCCTCACTCCTGTCTTTTCCTTTCTGTCTGCAGTGCTTCCTTTAGTGTTTCCTGTAGAGCAGGTATCTTGTTCACAAACTCTGTCATTGTCTGTTTGTCAGAGAATATTTTAAGCTCTCCCTCATATTTGAAGAGCAGTTTTGCCAGATACAGGATTCTTGGTTGACGTTTTTTCTCTTCCAGTATCTTAAATATATCACACCACTTTCTTCTCGCCTCCATGATTTCTGCTGAGAAATCTACACACAGTCTTATCAAGCTTCTTTTGTATGTGATGGATTCCTTTTCTCTTGTTACTTTCAGGATTCTCTCTTTGTCTTCGACATTTGATAATCTGATTATTAAGTGTCTTGGAGTAGACCTATTCAGATCTATTCTGTTTGGGGTACGCTATGCTTCTTGGATCTGTAATTTTATGTCTTTCATAGGAGATGGGATATTTTCATTGATTATTTCCTCTATTATTGTTTCTTCCCCTTTTCCCTTCTCTTCTCCTTCTGGGACACCAATGATACGTACATTATTGTACTTTTTTTCATTCTTAAGTTCCTGGGGATGTTGCTCATATTTTTTCATTCTTTTCTCTATCTGCTCCTTTGCGTGTAGGCTTTCAGGTGCCTTGTTCTCCAGTTCCTGAGTATTTTCTTCTGCCTCTTGAGATCTGCTGTTGTATGTTTCCATTGTGTCTTTCATCTCTTGTGTTGTGCCTTTCATTTCCATAGATTCTGCCAGTTGTTTTTTCAAGCTTTTGATTTCTGCCTTATGTATGCCCAGTGTTTTCATTATATGCTTCATCTCTTTTGCCATATCTTCCCTAAACTTTTTGAATTGATTTAGCGTAAGTTGTTTCCATTCCTGTATCTCAGTTGAAGTGTAAGTTTGTTCCTTTGTGCCATAACTTTGTTTTTCTTAGTATAGGTTGCAGTTTTCTGTTGTCTAGGCATCTGGTTTCCTTGATTACCCCAATCAGGTTTCCCCAAATGAGAACGGGCTCAGGTCTTAAAGGAAGGCAGTAGTATCAGGTTTCGCTGAGGGTGTGTCTTAGAAGATTGGTACAACCTGTGAGTCCTCAAGTCACTGTGCTTTTCTGCCCAGCAGGTGGTGCCTGTCAGCCTATAGCTCTAGACTGGTGTAAGGAGGTGTGGCCTGTGGCTGTTTTCCCCTAGGCCCTGGGGTCTGGTTCTGAATGAAAGGCAGGTAGTAGAGCTTGGCACAATGTTCTTCCTCTTAGAGAAGATACACCCAGTGGGGAGAGGTCATTTACATTTGAATAGTCTCTTTGCCTGTGCTGTGTCCACCCTTGTCTGGTCAGAGTGCTGGGAACTGAAAATGGCTGAGGCTTTCTCCACTGAGCCAAAAAAGGGACAGAAAGCTCCCCTTCAGGGCCAATCCGCGGCCACCCTTCTGCTCTCCAAGGTCAGTCGTCACCAAAAGCCTCTGTCGCTTGTTGGGGATTCATATCTTGTATTGAGCAGTCCATGTTTGTTAATTAAAACCCTGGTTGGAGCTCAGCTGTTCTGTATTTGCTTGCTCAGAGAGTGCTGCTCTCTAGCACCGTGAGGTTTTGCAGTTCCGGCTGTGGGGGGTGGGTGGGGGTGGCCTCCTGGCTTGGATCCGCAGTTTTTACTTACAGATTTTATGCTGCAATCTTGGGCATTCCTCCCAATTCAGGTTGGTGGATGATGAGTGGACAGTTACATTTGTCTCCCTGCAGTTATTCCAGATTATTTACTAGTTGTTCTTGATTGTTTATTAGTTGTTCCAGGAGGACAAACTAGCTTCCATTCCTCCCTATGCTGTCATCTTCTTCCGTCCCACTTTACTTTTTAAAATGTATATTATGCAGCATTTAAGGAGAGTCAAAATAGCATAATGTTGTAGCCCTTGGTTTTGAGTTGGAGAGACCTGGACTCAAATTCTGGTTCTGTCACTAAACTACTGGCTGGGTCAGCACTGTTTACGTTTCTTAATTTCTCCAAGCCTCATTTCTTTTATGTATAAAACAGAAATAGTGTTATCTATTGTGGTTTGGAGCTGTGTACCCCAGAGAAGCATGTTCTTAAACTTAATCCCTTCCTGTGGGTTAAAAATTAACCCTTATAAATAGGACATTTTGATGAGGTTTCTTGTTAAGGTGTGGCCCACCTCAATCAGGATGGGTTTTAATCCTATTACTGAAGTCCTTTATAAGCAGAATGAAATTCTTTGGCAAAGAGAAAGCCGCAGGGAGCAGCCTGAAGCTAGAAGTCAGCGGGACCAAGAAGAGTAAAAGGAAGCCGGGAGAGGCTGCCATGTGCATTGCCATGTTCATTGCCATGTGACAGAAAAAGCCAAGGACCATCCAGTCCCAGAACACCAGTCTTCTGGGAGAAAGCATTAGCAGAAAACAGTTAAAGGACTCCAGTAACAGGGCGAGCACCAAATGAAGAACAAGGCTATTTAAAAATGGTAGGCTCTTATGGTGACCTGGCTGGCCCCTCCTCCACCCTTCACCAGCTTGGTATGGAGCTGGCTCGCACTCCCATTGTGGATCCCTGGTCCTATTTCTGGAGGGAGCAGAGTAACCCATAGGTACATACTGGAGCAGTAATGTCTGGTGCAGTCTGTCCAGTTGTGACCTGAGGGACTTGCTGTCCCAGAACTTGCCCTACGCACAGAAGGCAGCTCAGAGAGCTCTCTACAGAACACTGGGAGAGCAGTCAAGCTGTGTGGCCTTGAGCAAAGTATAGCTATCTGTAGGACATACAGTGCACTGCCTGGAACCTTTAGGAAACCGTTTTCTAGGAAAGAGGGGACATCCGTGTCAGGTAAGTGGGGAAATTCCTAGGGCCAAACACACATGCCCAAGAGAAGACACATGCAAAGAAAGGACCTGGGAGGCCCCTACGCTTTGGCCTGGAGCTGCTCTCTAAACTCTTTATATGGATAAGCCCTGAAAGAGAGTGCTGGCACAGGTCAATCTGCAAAGACTGGGAAAGGTGTTTTCTTTTCCTTCTTTTTTGGTTAGCTCCTGGCATTCAAGGAAAGCTCTGTCATAAACCCAGCTATATACAAGCTTAAGGAACAGATACTTCGGAGTCTGAATTCCAGCAATAACTCATTAAAATATCAAAATGTCCAGGTTTCAACAAAAGATTGCAAAACATAAGAAGAAAGAGGAGTCAATGACCCGGGCAAAGAAGCTTATTAAAGCATTGGAAACCATCACTGAGGAGGACATTCTAAACAGAGACTTTAAGTAAATGGTTCTAAGTATGCTCAAACAACTAAAGAAAAAACATGGACAAAGAACTAAAGGAAATCAGGAAAACAATAGATAGAGATTATCAGTAGAAAGATGGAAATTATGAAAGGGAACCATAGAGAGCTGAAGACCTCAGAAACGGAAATTTAAAATTCTCTAGAAGAGTACAACAGCAGAATTGAGCTGGCAGAAGAAAGAATCAGTGAACTTGAAGACAGGACAAGTGAAATCATCAAGTCTGAAGAGTGGAAGGCAAAAAGAATGAAAAGTGAATAGAGCCTGAGGAACCTTTGGGACACTATCAGGCATATCAATATATGCATTTTGGAAATCCCAGAAGGAGAAGAAAGAGAGAACGAAATAGAGAATATTCAAAGAAATAATGGCTGAAAACTTCCCAAATTTAATAGAAATCATGAATATGCACATCCAAGATGTTCAGTGAACTCCTCTAACAGGATAAACTCAAATAGACCAATGTTGTGCTGTGTTATACTGAAACTGTCCAATGCCAAAGACAAAGAATTCTGAAAGCTGCAAAAGAGAAGCAGTGTGTCACATAGAAGGGAGCCTAAATGAGATTGTGTCAGTTTCTCATCAGACACCATGGAAACAAGAAGGCAGTGTGAAGACATATTTAAAGTACTGAAATTTAAAAATTGCCAACCAAAAATTCTATCTCCAGCAAAACTGCCCTGCAAATGCTTAATTGGTACAGAGTTTCTGGTTTGGATGAAGGAAAAGCTTTGGTAATGAATAATGGTAATGATAGTACAGCTTTGTGAATATAATTAACACCATTGAATTATATGTTTGAGTATGGTCAAAAGGGAAAAGTTTAGATTTATAGATGTTACTAGAATAAAAAAAATTTTTTAAAGACTTAAGGACTGTACATCACAGTGAACCTTAATGCAAACTAACTATAGTTAATGGTACAATTATAAGAATATTCTTTCATCATTTGTAACAAAGGTACCATACTAGTACAAAGTGTCTATAATAAGGAAAACTGTGGGTGGCGGGATGGTATATGGGAACTCTGTATTTTCTGCATGAATTTTCTGTAAACCTATAGCTTCTCTAAAAACTGAAAAATGAGGGAGGGATTAAGGCCTTCCCAGGTAAACAAAAGCGAAGGGACTTCATCACCACTAGACTGACCCTATCTATAAGAAATGCTAAAGGAAGTTATCCAGGTTGAGAGGAAAGGACACTAGACAATTGACTGAAACCACAGGAAGAAACAAAGATCTCTAGTGAAGATATAATGTGGATAGATGTAAATATTGTTGTATTTTGGGTGTATATCTCCAATTTTTTTTACTTCCCATAGGATCTAAAAGGTAAAGCACAAAATGTAATGATGAATCAGTGGTTTTGAACTTATATATAAACATGTAATTTGGGACAAGAACTATATAAGGTGGGAGCATGGAGGGGTGTAGAAACATAGTGTGTGTGTACTATTGATATTAAGTTAGTCTCAAAGCATACAGGTGTGTTACAAATTTAGGATGTTAAATTTAAGATTCATGGTAACCACAAAGAAAATATCAGAGAATGTGCAAACTTAGACGAAGTTGAGTATAGGTTACCAGTGATAGTGGGCAGGGGCAATGGGCAGTTAATGTAAAATGAGTATAGGATTTCTCTTTGGGGAGAAGGGGAAATTTTAGTAATAGATGATGGTGAGGGTCCTGCAACATTGTGAATGTGATTAATACCATTGAATGACTTGCTTGGGAGGGATTGATACAGGAAGATTTATGTTCTGTGTGTTTCTGTAATTAATTTAATAAAGAAGAAGAAAGAGAAACTAAGAGATAATGACAAATGCAATACATAATAATGGATGGGATCTAAGAATGGAGGAGAAAAGGATCAAAGGACATTATTGAGATGTAAAAAATTGGAATATAGAATGTAAGCTTGTATCAATGTTAAATTTCTTGAACTTGATAACTGCACTTAAGGTGATTATATAAGTGAAAATTCTTGTTTGTAGACAATGTACATGCAAGTATTATGTGTTCAAGGAGTATGATGCATGCAACCTGCTTTCATGTTCTGATGATGGATGGATGGATGGAAGGTAGATAGGTAATGTATAGGTACATGGTGGATGGAGGGATGGATGGATGGATAGGTAGATGATGAGTAGGTAAATAGAGTTGGATGGTATGGGAGGTGGGGAGGTAGGACAGAGGGGAGGAAGGAGGGAGGGAGGAAGGTAGGAAAAGAAGGAAGGAAGAAGGGAAGGAAGGGAGGGAGGGCAGAGGTGGTAAAATGTTAAAATGGTAGATCTGGGGGTTGGGGGAATGTTGGGGTTCTCTGTAAGGGGTTTGTATTATTTTTGCAACTGACCTAGCTTGAAGTTATTTCAAAATAAGAAGTTAAAAAAAAAGTTAGGAGAAAAGAAAAAACAGTGATGGAGGAAAGACTTGCTCTATAGAGTCACCTCGGTCTGTTTAGTCCAAAAGTCAGCCTCTGTCAGAGAAACTAAGAAGAATTTATATTAGAAAATCAGGGTTGTATTTTTAAATATTGGCTGCAGGCTACAAAGATGACATTGTTCACTCTTATTGAATAAATGGTGCTGAGAAATTGGTTAGTGATTAAAAAGTTAAGTGAAAAAATCCAACCATTAAATAAAACTCAGAATTTACTGGTAATTATTTTTCCATATCTGGATAGAGAAATGCTCCTGTGCTTAATGAGCAATGAAATAGCAACCAAAGACAATGTATGGACTTGGGTTGAATATCAAATAAAGGATATTTCGGAGCAAATTGGAGAATTTAGTCTGGGTGTTAGATAAGAATTTTCTGAAATGGAAAGGTGGAGATTGTTGACTGGTAAATACATGTTATAAAACAGTAAGCATAATAAAATCTCATTTTGGTATTATAAAATGGAGGAAAAGCAAATATCCTTAATCTGCTAATTAATAAGAAATACAAAAAGACTCAGAACGTGTGAACAGATAATTCAGAAAAGATAGACAGATGGCTAATATTAAAAAGATCGACCATACTGAATGTTGCAAGAATGTGAAGGAACTGGAATTATCATACACTGCTCATGGGAATTTAACATGGTACAGCCACCTTGAAACATTGTAGCTTCCTACAGTGTTAGACATGCTTCTACCATATGCCACAAGTGTTCCAATCCTAGCTATTTACCCAAGAGAAGTGAAGCATATGTCCATTCAAACTCTTGCACATGAATGCCATAGCTGCTTTATTTGTAAAAACTGCAAACTGAAAACCCAAATGTCCATCAATAGGTGACTAGATAAATAAATCATAGTATATCCATTCTACTTAGCAATATAAAGAAATGAATCTCAAAATAGTTATGTTGTAATGAAAGAAGGCAGACAAAAAAAAAGAGTCCATACTATATGATTCCATTTATATAAACTCCTAAAAAAAAATGAAAACTAATTTATAGTCACAGAAAGCAGAGCAGTGGTTTCTCGGGGATAAGGTAGCTGAGGTAGTGAGAAGTAGAAGGAGGGATTGATTCTAAAGGGACGCGAGGAAACTTGGAGTTGAGAGATATGTTCAGTACCTTGATTGTGTTGATTTCTCCTGTATGTCAAACTCTCAAATTGTTTACTTTAAATAAGTACAGTTTACTATGTGTCAATTATACCACAGTAAAGCTGCTTTTTAAAAATCTATGACGTTTTCCCTGTTGCCTTTTACAGCCCAATGCAATTGTGGTGAGGAGGTTGGACATTGCTGTAGTGAATATTTTAAGTGCTGTCTTTTCCACAATCTTTAACTGTGTGGGCCAGAAGAGCTTGTTCTTTGGTTTTCATTTTTACCCCAATAGTTACCTTACTGATAAGATTTCCGATGGCAAAGCATTTGCATTTTTAGTTCAGTAGTACAAAAACTGTATAATGTAAAACACTGGGAGGATATACCCGAGTCTCTGAAATCTGAGCCTGTTTTATAAAAAGCTTTTGCTAAGTTCCAAGCTTGTCTGTCTAGATAATAGCATGACTGGTATATTCTAATCCAGGCAGAAACATACACTTTTAACATTTGATTTCTGATCCTAACGTGCACCCTCCCTACCGTTATGACTTATGTCTTAACATAGGGCGACAAGTGAGCAGTGAGTGCCAGGGAGAGATGTTAGATTACCGGCGCATGCTGATGGAAGACTTTTCTCTGAGCCCTGAGATCATCCTGAGCTGTCGGGGGGAGATTGAACACCACTGTTCTGGATTGCATCGAAAAGGGCGAACCCTGCATTGTCTGATGAAAGTAGTTCGGGGAGAGAAGGGGAACCTTGGAATGAATTGCCAGCAGGCGGTAAGGAAAGATCTTGTACTGCCATTCTAAATGTCAACACTTTATCAGCTAAGGGGCCTCTTTCTGACACTGTCCCAACTTGCTTTTCTGGGACCTTTGTGACATTGAGGTGAATATAAAGTGCTAAGAATGCAGCATGAAATATTGTTTCTTCAGGCATATCCTGGTAGGAATCTGGAATTTGCTACAGAGCAAAAGCTTGTACTTGTAATCAATATTAAAAGCTATATACTTGAGATAGATAAAATGCATTATTTGCTGAAGTTTCTCAAGAAAGGGTAACTTGCTAGATTGGATGTAAAACTCAGAATCAAGGCATGCTTGGTTCTTGTAAATTCAGGAAAGTTCCTCCACTTTAAGAGAATTTGCCTGCTTTAATAGGGTTGATAGATTGAGTTGAAGTTAAAAGAGCTCTGACATGAATTGAAATTTTCTGAGTTTCTTTTTATTACTGATGTGCAGCACGAAATGAATTCCTGGCCTGAAGGATCAAAAAAAAAAAAATGTAGTTTTCAAAATCACTTCATCTTTTCTTATTAGAGTAGGGCAACTGGAAGTTACACAGCCCTTCTTCTACCTCCAGACTTTACAGTCAGTTCTAAAAAGATAGTAGAAAAAAATTAGTGTGCTTTGCTTGGGAAGATAAAGTTATTCTTGATCCAGGGTTTATAGACACTTGAATAGCTCCATATCAGGTACATAATATAACATTAATTAAATATTATAGACATAATTCATCTGTTTCATTGCTATTGTCCTTGTGTATTACTTTATCCTAAATTAGAAAGTTGAGAGTCTCTCCTCAGTGAAACTTTAGAAAACCGCAATGACTTTTATTTTGTAACTGAAATTTTTATTAAAAACTGAATATTAGTTTAATTTTATTTTCCTGTTGACTTCTTTCCATAGAATATTGGTGTGGAATAGAATTTCATCATACCTTTTTTTACTGACCCTGACCCAGCAGCATAGAAAGTAGCCCCTGGTGAGAAAAATAAACAAGTACTGCCTGTTCTCCAAAATACTAAGATTCCCCTAGGAAACCTCTCTGCTAATGTATGTTCCTGGGCCCCAGCATAAAAATGAATCAGGAGACATTCTTTATTTGTATCTCATCTTTAATACAGCAAAGAAACAGGGTTGGGAGGTGTGTTCAGAAATAAACCTTTTTTTTACCAAGGCTACAGTTCTTTCTTATACTAAAATATACAGAAAATAGACTTGTTTGACTTTATTTAGAGGCATCTAGTTCACCTCCAGGACTTTTTGAAATTTATCTTATTAAAAGAACTAGTGATTTAACACAAAAGATAAATATCACCCACTTTACCCTTCATGTCCAGAAGAAAAGTGTTTTCCAAACCCTAGAGAGTAGCATCAAGTAGTGAAATGTGGTTTCACCCATATTAAGTTTACCTAAGTGGGAAAGACACAGTTTATTTAGATTCTTATGGGCCCATGCTTTTTATAAAAGCCTTTGCTTACAATACTTGGAGGCATAAATAATCCAAAGGAAAAACATTTTCCTTTGTCTTCAGTGACATGGCAGTCCTCAGTCAAATAGAGGAATATTTCGAAATTATTTTGAGTGGGTTTCTTCCTTTCTTTTTAAAATTTTCAAGACTTCAATACTTGCCTGTGGTGACATTAATTTTCCCTATTCTCTGCTTGGTGATGTTTTGATTTAGTGATCTCCCAATAAATAATAAACTGTGATTCATTTGGATAATTATTATCTTAATAAGTACATACTCTTCCAAATACACTGTTAATAGTAGGTTT
Organism: Choloepus didactylus; assembly: GCF_015220235.1. NCBI lineage: Eukaryota > Metazoa > Chordata > Mammalia > Pilosa > Megalonychidae > Choloepus > Choloepus didactylus. The sequence goes on along the minus strand of NC_051328.1, from coordinate 29,649,445 downwards.
ACTAAATTCTTTACAGATATAGCTGAACAAGTCTGGGCCCGGTCTCTCCCAGGCAAAGATGACCGCCCAGGCTATTCTCTAGACTAGTTATTTCTCTGAAGCATCTCTGAATTTTTCCTAAACATGTCATGTAATAATCCATGTTATTGGTGTTTATTCCTCACTCTGTCACCGAATTCAGAAGTGGCAATGGTACCTGGAGCTGTTAGCCTCCTAGACTCTGTCAGGCATTCATTTTCTCCTTTGAACAGCTGCAGTCTAGTGCATTCATACTGAATTCTCACAGCTTGCCTGCAGTCACAGATATTTAACTCACACAGTTCTTGTGAAGATCCTAGACACCCATGACATTCATAATTTCCCCCAGAAAAAGGTGAGAACATTTTGGTCTCTGTCAGCAAATATCATAACTAAAATTGGTAGTATTTTGACAGTAGTGTTCCTACCAATTCATAGCATTTTATAGAAACTCCAGGTTGCCACCAAAAATCAGTGTAAATAACTTCTGTCCCACAGTATTGGAAAATTTCACGTTTCTCTCATTTGATGATTAACTTCTTTTAGAATAAATAGAATGTGGGGTTTTTTTTCCCCTTCATTTCCTTTTCCTCCCTCTCTATTTGCTATTTTATTATTAAAGGGTCCCATACCCTCACGGGACTCTAGTCAAACCAGGCAAGGTCCCCAAAATATAACAGGAGGCCTGGAAGGGGAGTAGAATGACTTGCAATCCCATCATTCCTCCCTGGAAACAGGAATCCACCACAGCTAGACAGACAAGGGCCGGGGAGAGAATTTGCTTCACTTGGTTCTCTACCTCTGGTTCCCTCTTTCCTTTCGTTTTGATCTGTGTTCTTTGATAATTACATGATGGATTCATTGCTTTCCAAAGAACACTCATGGTATATGAGGATCATAGAAGGCTCCTGCAGAGGCTAAATCAGTACATAAAGAGGACTCTAGTTCTTTAACTTGGGCAAAAGGAATCCAAAGCAGTAGTATTCTGGTTTTCAAATTTGCTTTTTGTTATTTAAGATCCTCCCCCTCCCCCCTGAACACCAACTGCTGTCCATCTATGGTAATGAGGATCTTAGAAATCTATAAAATTATTTGTAGTTTATACAACCTTCTCCTATATATTATGATATCTTATAATTCTCTGCAGTTAAAGAAACTGAGACTTAGAGGTTAATCATCTTGCCCATGTTTTCAAAGTTACTGTCTGGTTTAGCAAAAACTGTTTGTAGAACTCAGGTCTTTTCATTCTTAATTTAGAATTTTTTCCTCTGTGTCCCTACTGCCCTTCTCCTCAAAGACAGAATCTGAAGTACTTGTTCTTGTGCCTTTACTTTATTTATGACGAGGGATGGACCAAGCAAAAGTAAATGTTAAAGAATATATTCTCATTTTCAGCTGCATAATGACTAGTATTTTTCTGAATGAGTTCTGAATTACCTCTTAGATGTGTAAGAATAGTTAAGGAAAGATAGGAAATTGTAAGTTTTGTATTCCTGTTTATTGTACTTGATATATTTGCAAGTTGAATGAAATCTCATAGCCGCTTTTAATAAAGCACATTGCACTTGATTAAATACTAATATCTTTGCAGCAAAATTCAGATTCTAGACTCTTATGACCAAACTGGGTTTCTAACTTAAGATATTTTCTATTTACTCTCCTCCACTCAATTCTGACTCAGCCCAGAGTGTCAAGTTTAGTAATCTGATTAACAAATAGGCAGATTGAGGAAAGAGACAGCTTTCAGATTATAAAGACCTTTTGTTTTGCAGATGATTACAGTGGTTCAGAGCAAGTAAGCAAGCAACCACCACAATGGCTTAAATAGAAAAATTTGCAACCAGGGTAGAGAAACTAGTTGGAAGGTGTTTGGCAAGAGCTCTTGAGCTTGGTCAGTGACAATATACCAGACTGAGTAACCGTATGGAGAGATGACATTGCTCTTTTCTGATGCATATATGACTTTATTATTATTTTTTTTTAATCCAGCTTCAAACACTGATTCAGGAGACTGACCCTGGTGCAGATTACCGCATTGATAGAGCTTTGAATGAAGCTTGTGAATCTGTAATACAGACAGCCTGCAAACACATAAGATCTGGAGACCCAATGTAGGTCATCTTACTTGTAGTGTTTGTCTATATTATATTTGTCCGAGTGACTTTGGGTGGTTTAACATCTTAATTGAAATTTTATTAAATAAAAAAACATACCAACTTTTATTGAAACTCATGTTGGAATTGAGGCTTCCCCTCTTCCTCATCCGTCATGTAAAGACACCTAGAGCCATCGTTGTGGTGTTCACTGACAATATACAATGATTTATGAGCCTATATATCAGGACTGTGAATAATTTTCATTTAATGGTCAAATAAAAACAAACAAGAAACAGAATAAAGTGACACATGCTTTGGCTTTATACTTTTCAACCTTTTGTATATTGACTCATCGAATACTTGGTTACTTGATACCCATTAGAAAGTAGCTAATAATTGAAATAGAAAACAAAGATTTTGAATTTTATGCATTAGTTTTCTACTCCATGGTGGGAAAACAGCTCTTAAAACCAGGTTGTAAATAAAAATAGCTTCCCCGTTCTGCAAGAATCTTTATAGCCTGCAGTTGGCATTACCCAACAATAAACCAAATACAGCCCATGTTTACCATCATTCTGCTGTGCATGAACTCCTGCTATATCTGTGCTACGGTAGGGGATTTAAAATGGTATTCTTCATTAAAGCTTTTTGTATAGTTGAGGAGACAGAGAAACATGCTTAAGTCTCATTAAGTATTTAGCAGTATAAAAAGAACCCCATCAACCAGAAAGGGCGGGGAGAGGGACAGAGGAGGGAACTGATACAGATTAGAGAGATTTAAGATACCTATCAATCAAATGCAACGTCAAGACCTTTTCTGGGTCCTGATTTGAACAAACATGTAAAAATATATAAGATAATTGGAAAAATTAAAAACTGACAGGAAATTACATATTAAGGATTTTTTTATTTCTTTCATTGTGCTCTGATGGTATTACGTTCTCATATTTTAGAGAAACAGGCTGAGATATTAACAAATGAAATGATGTAGTGTCTGGGATTTGTGTCAAAATATCCAGTGGGGGAAGGGGGCTGTGGGGTAGAGTTAAAATAGAATTGGCCATAGGTTGATAAAGCTGGAGGAGGCAAAGTGGTTTTATAGGATTCTCTGCTTTTGTGTGTTTGACAATTTTCATAATAAAAAGTTAAAAGTAAAGCAGCTACACACAAAGCTTGTGCAAGCTGAGTCCATAAGTGCTAAGTGGCTTGGAGGTTGATTGATATAAGACATAATTACTGCCTGGTCCCGTTCATTTGAGGGATTCTCAGAAAAATAAATCCCTGGTTGCCCTTGGAATATAACTAAAGGGCTTCTATGGACCAGAAAATAGTGATACTGTGAGAGTGCTGAATGTGCAGCCGGGACTCTTCATGCTCTTGTTACGATTCCCCCCTGCTCCATGACTAGGATCCTCTCGTGCCTGATGGAACATTTATATACAGAGAAAATGGTGGAAGACTGTGAGCACCGTCTACTAGAGCTACAATATTTCATCTCCCGAGATTGGAAGTAAGTATTCTGAAGCCTGAGTAAGTTTATTGCCTCAGCCTATTTTCCTGCTTATTTTCAGTATCATATGCATGTTTTAAAGGTAGGAAGTTATTTTTTGTTTGTGTCTAGGATGGCTAATATACTTAAATCCCCTGGGGAAAAAAATCTATTCTTTAGAAAAACTGTTCTTTCAGAAGAATATCTAAAAGCAGAGTCAGCTCTCTTCCAGTCTGTTACCAAGCATCCCTGTTTACCACTACTTTGGAAGTCAGGATCCAAATTCTGGTACCACAAACGTCTATCGAGAAAGAACTCTGGCACCTATGGGGACAGCAAAAGTGTCTTCAAATATGTCTCTAAGAAGATTATAATTTTTTTTTAATCGATGTGCACTGAGTATGGGAAATTGCTTTTATTTCTTTAACTATTCATAGTTATTGAATTTATTCTCTCAAGAGGTTCTTATCAATAGTGACAATTTGATTTTCTAATTCCCTTCTCATCCTGCTAGCAAAAGAAAAGGGGGGGAGGGGGAGTGTAAAATAGAAGAATGTATATTACAGTCAGACCCATAATAATTTATTTTACAATTCCACTCCTCTTTTCATGTTGTGTTTTCCCCTCCCACCTCCCAAGCAACCATTAGTAGATTGAACTGCCCCTCCTGCTTCCCAAGTTCACCTTCCTTCTGGTGACTATAATAATCACATACCCACATATTTTACTAGAAAAGGTTACTTTGAGGCTCCATGTGTTTTGATTTCTGTTCCTTCAGATTCACTCTTAAAGACTACAGAAGGTAGGGGGGAATTTCCCTTTGCCTTCTCAGGCAATTTAAACCAAAATAACAGAGTTTATTGAGTAACTGCCTTAATCAAAATCATGTTTTTCCCTTTTCTGTAATTCCTTCCCCTCTGATCAAAAAGTGCTTCACTGTCCTAAAAGCTAAATATTAGCCCCTCTCTTCTCATTAAATAACCTTCTCTCAAAGTTGAGAATATAATATGGACAGAATTAAGCATCCCTTGGTCTGGTTTGGAGAAGCAGCCAGCTCATTGCCTAATCCCTAATCCTCGGATTCAAAATTAAATATCAAATTTTGAAATCAGTAAGCATTTTCAGGTAACCTAAAACAATGACTGCCTAAAATGTTGTCAGGCCTTACCTTGCATGGGAAACAAGAAGAGGAACGACTTTCCTGGAGAGGAAGTTGAATGGGATTCTGATTTTCTTAGCATTTCCTAATCATACTGAATTTTGTATAAACACAGGTAGGGTTAAACTTCATTCATGCTTAGAAGTATTTGCTAAGTAAAAAGTTGTGAATTGCCTGGTAGTGGCTACAACCCAGATTTTCTAATTTCAGCCAAGGCATGTTAATGCTGAGTTTGTTACTGTAATGTTAGGTGCCTTACATGGCGAAGATAACATCTTTGAGGTAGAACTTAAATTTTCTGAATTGAGGTTAACAAACTTCTACAGATTTACCACTGTGTGTTCATTAAGAACAAGTTTCAGAAATACACTTTTATATATCTGCTATCTCTACTACTCTGGAGGTCATTATCAATGAGTACACAAGCACAAACCTTATAAAAACTCTTTAGCATTTATTGGAAGGACAGGGATAGTAAGGTAGTAATTATCTTTTAACTCTTACTCTCACAGGCTGGACCCTGTCTTATACCGCAAGTGCCAGGGAGATGCTTCTCGTCTTTGCCATACCCATGGTTGGAATGAGACCAGTGAAGTTCTGCCTCCTGGAGCTGTTTTCTCTTGCTTGTATAGACATGCCTACCGCACTGAAGAACAGGGAAGGAGGGTATGCAGCCAATATTGATTTCATTTCATATTGATTTAATCATTTGTCTTTTAATTAATTTTGCTGTTTTTTCTGCTGTCTGATTTTGCTTCTAACAAAATAGTGTGGGAAAGTCCCATTTTTTCTCCTTAAATTACTAAAACCCAAAATACAAATGGACAGTTTAATTCTGCTGCACTAACTTCGTTTAGCTTTAAAGATCCATTAGAAGCTTTTAGCCAGGGCACAAATGATTCTTTGTTTAGGCTTCTGTCCTTGCACCAGAAAACCTAATGCCTGTATTAATGCTACTTCTCTGACAGTACACTAGTTGGAGAAGAAATCTCCATACCCAGTTTGTTTTTTTGTCTGCCCTGATCGCTACCTCTTTTTGGGATATTTGCATGTACTTGGCTCTCAGGCTGCATTTGCTGCCTTGTAGTGTCACTCTGACAAGCTGCTCACTCTTCAGGGTTGCCTTTTTAAGCCTTCTGAGATACATTATGGGGTTTCAATCCTGCATTTGTTATAGACGTAGAGGTAGAATTCTTTCATATTCATGTTTATAAATACTCTGGGCTTAATGCAAAACTTGACTGCTCAGGATTCGCTTTCAGGGGACCCCAAATAAAAAGTCAGACCTCATTTACTGCCATCTTAATCCAGTTTTTATAGTGCTGTGTAGGAGGATATAGGAATTTGTTGTTACTTTTTCTTCATATAATGAGCCCCTCAATAACTACAGGGGCATCTAAATCCTGGGCTCTTGCCAGTCACTATAGTAGGAGGTTTCTTCTCTTGTAAATGACCAGGAAAGAAAGAGTTGGAATCTGGCAGGCTGGCTTTTTTGAGGGAGACTATACCTGACAATGACAGCTTTCTCCAATCCTTCTCCTAATTCTACAGAATTCATGTAGAAGAGTCTCATCTTGACCTGTCGTAACTGCTGCTTCTACTGTTCCCCTGCGTGTTCTCTCTGAGTTTATATAAATTTGAACTCAGTTCTCCTGACCTAAGTGTATTTTCTCTCCTGAACTGGATCTAGCTTTCTACTCTACATTTGTAGACTGGCAGATTAATTTTACTAAACAAAAAAAACTCTCTAACTAACATAATCTGAATAAATCCAGTTCCCTTTATCAGGACACTCTCAGAAGAGAATGTAGTTTCATACAGTTTATTTTTAAATGCTGAGTATATAATTGTATTCCTAGAGATACTGGTTTGGAGAATCCCCCTAGAACATTTCATTCTTACTGTAGAAGACACTTGAGATGTAAAGTTTGAGAGATAAGCTATAAAGTTATTTGTAAGTTGCCTTACAATAGGATTGCTTCATCCAGTGTTGTTTTAGTTTTTCATCTTTACATCATTTTGCTTGTTATTTCATGTAGCTGTCACGGGAGTGCCGAGCTGAAGTCCAGAGGATCCTACACCAACGTGCCATAGATGTTAAGTTGGATCCTGCTCTACAGGATAAGTGCCTGATAGATCTTGGGAAATGGTGTAGTGAAAAAACAGAGACCGGACAGGTGGGTAACTTAGTACCTATTTATCTTATAATAATAGTGTTTTTAATGGTTAATGTTTTATATGGAGCACAGACACAATAAAATCCACCTCTGTGTTCAAGCTCAGCATTTATTGTATCATTCAGTTTTCTCTCTATAAGAAATCTCAGGAATAATTACTATGCAGTTAGTTTATTTTCATATTATGGTTATGTATTTTGTACTTTTTTTTTTTTTTTTTGTATTTTACTCTTTTTGTTGCCTCTTAGAAAGCCTAGAGCCTTGTCTGCCTCTGGCAGGCATATAAGATTTCATGGTGCCCGTTTTGTGTGCTGAAATTACTACCAGCCCTACCCCATGTTCCTTAACATGGATTCTTCCCTCTTTTTCACTTGTGAATTTTTATATTGCCTTTTTTCCCTCACTTTTATAAGTTACATTAAATCCTTTTGAGATATAACTGGAAATAAATATATACATATATATGTGTAAATACTGGTGTGTGTGAATAAATAATGTGCATGCCTTAGAACAGTCCTAAAGGATATGTAGGAATGGAATTATTTTTCCCATTTAGTAATTGACAAAACTGATGCTCAGAGAAGTGATGTGTATCAACTTCCTTAATCTAAAACTCAAGTCTAATTCTAACCAGGTATTCATTCCATTATATTATAACCTTTCCATACAAGAAAGAATTACACATTTACTATGAATAATTTTTTAGGATTTTGTGCCAGTTAATTTTTTTAAAAAAGGTGCAATACAACATTCTAGCAAATTCAGTGGAAAAGTGGAATGTACTTTGTCTTCTGACAGCAAGGAATAGCTACTTGTTGAAAGTCTCATTAATAGTAGAACTAGGCCTGAACTCGGGTTTCCAGGTTCCATTTGTACCACTACTAAACACTTTCTGGGATTAAAGTATTAAAAAAATCACAGTTATAGGAATTGAACTTTTTTTTTTTCCTGTTTACTCGAGTCTTTCTCTCTCAAAGTTTTTACTGTGGTAACATATATATGACATCATATTTCCCATTTTAACCGCTTTCAAATTAGTATACTATACAGTGGTGTTAATTACACCCACAATGTTGTGCTACTGTCACTACCATCCACTACCAAAATTTTTCCATCACCCCAAAAAGAATTGGACATTTTTAAGAAGCAACGAGTTGCCTTAATCAGATCTGTTGAGCATGGGAATATCATTTTCAGCAGTCTGCTTCCTGAACCTGCTGCAGTTTTGTTGGATTTATTGTTAGAAAATTCCTGTAATTTAGCTTTCTGCTGCCTCTGTCCAATAAAACACAGGTTGTGGTGGTGTGGAATCCCAGGAAATAGTAAACATTTAGAAAGCGGCACTACATTGCAGCCCATCATGGAGAAGCTAAGTTTAAGAAAGAATTCCATGAATAGGACTTTTCCCTTAGCCATTTATTTTACTCCCAAAAGTTTGGTGCCTTTTCCTTTCAGCTTATTTTTGTTGTTGTTGTTCTGGCTGTTGTGTTATTCCTACAACCCTTCTCTCTCATATTCTAATTCTGAAACAGAGAGATAATTGCAGAATAGTCAATAAGTTAAATTTGGTCCTTAACGGAGCACTTTGCTGAGAAAATGGCTATGATATGCTTTAAGAAAGGGAGCTGATGTTATACTTAAAATTTCTAAAAAGAATAGTAATAGACTGATGCTACACGTCCGCTTCAGGTTCCAAATCCCACACAAACTGACTTTTTGATATCCAAACCCTAGTGTGCTCACTTGTTTTCGAATTTTTCTTAGAAGATCCTTTTGCTGTTGGGTTAGGTTTAAAACCTCAGGTTTGACTTGTAGGAACTATCAGCTCTATGCTGTGTTCTAGATCCTGGTCCCCAACCTGCTTTACCCGTGAAGAATCTCAAAATAATCCACATCTTTCACTGAATTTGTTGTCCAATGTTCATTATCAAAATAAAGGTTTTGAATGGGAGGTAAAAATTGTCAAAACACAAGTTAACAGTGGAATGGCTATTGTAAATAAATTACTTCCAGTAGTAATTGTCAGTAAGTGAAAAATAAAGGCCTGATAAGATTTTAAAACTCTTGTCCACCTAAACATCAACCCATGGTGTTCTTATAGATTTGGCCTCTTGGGGATTTGCGTGACTATTGTACCCCCTCGGTTACACCAAGTAATTGTCTTTTCAACAATCTTAGTTTTAGAGAATCAAATAAAGCTTTAGGTTATGTTGAGTGAGGTATCTTCACTTAAAAAAGGAAAGGAGGGCCACTCGAAAGGAAGTAGACATTGGTGTCTCGATTTCTTTTGATCGTTTATGTAAATAACACATGTCGTGAGATTGCCTTTTTATTTTCAGGAGCTTGAGTGCCTCCAGGATCATCTTGATGACTTGGCAGTGGAGTGCAGAGATATAGTCGGCAACCTCACTGAGTTAGAATCAGAGGTAAGCACTTTGCAGCTCATAGAAAGAGAATGCCCTACAGGAACCTTTCCTTTTTCCTTAGTTCCACTGTTTCCAGACTCTTGAAAGTAAAGTACAGATTCTTTGTAAAACAAAAGAAAGAAACCTAGTCAGATTCTCTTCATTTGCTTTATAGAGAGAAATATTGTGTTGTTTCCTCAACCCTTTCCCACATTTCTTCGGAAAAAACTCTATACATTTGCTCTTTGGTTTTCTTCACAAATGAAAGTTGTAACAGTGATTAGACTGGCTCTTTTGTTTCCCTTAAGATAACTATGCTTCAAATCTCATACATTCCTACTTTTTAATTCATATTTTTTATTGTGCAGTATAACGTATTTACATAGAAGTGATAATTCTCCAAGTGCAATTTAACAAGTAGTTAGCACATTTCAAAGAATGTTACGGGTTATAGTTCCACAGTTTCAATTATTTCCTTATTATGAAATATAACATACATGCCAAAAGGTACTAACTTTCAAAATACTATTTAATAAGTAGCTATAGAGCAAACTTCAAAGAATCCTGTTGGTTATAGTTCTCCGGTTTCAGTTTTTTCCTTCTAGCTATTCCAGTATCCCAGCAACTAAGAAAAAGAAAATTGTATAGAGATTCAGCATTCATAGTCCTTTGTTAAATTCCTTCTTATCTGTTACTACCCGTTCTTCTAGTTTATTCCCTTTCTCGATCTTCAGGGATGTCTAGGGAGTGACCACCCTAACTTGTTCATGTTGAAAAGGGGTATCAACATTATGGGAAAAGGGGACACATCTGGTTGATGTTCTTGAAGAGGCTATTGCCTCTGCGTTTTGGGACTTAGCTGGCATAGGAGCTCTCTGGAGGGTTTAAGTTTTGAAGAATAAACTTAGTGAGTGAAACTTTTATAGAGTCTCAGATAAGGATCCAGATATTCTTTAGGGTATTATCAGGATTACTGTTGACTTGGGCTGATCATACTGTGGCTGCATGGCGTATCTAAGTGGAATTTGGATAGTAGTAACCTCCAGGACAGCCTCTTGACTCTATTTGAAATCTTTTAGCCACTGATACCTTATCTTGTTGCCTTCCTTTTCCCTCTTTTGGTCAAAAACGCATGCTCAACCCCTCAATGCCAGGGTCAGGCTCGTTCCCAGATTCTGTGTCCCACGTTCACCTGAGGGGTCCTGTCCCACTTCAGGGGGAAGGTGATGAATTTATTTGCAGAGTTGGGCTTAGAGAGAGAAAGTCCACATTTGAGCAACAAAAAACAGTCTCTGAAGGTGATTCCTAGGCATAATTAGAGGTTTAGCCTCCCCTTTACAACCATAAGTTTCATAAGAGTAAGCCTCAAGATCAGGGGCTTGCACACCCCATGACTTTCTAGAGGGACAAGTCTGTGGGGCTGTATATTCTCTGAATGCAGACTCTTTTTTTCTGAGCAGTGAGGGGGTAAACAACTATGCCAATATCACATGGTGAGTTCCTTCATCCAACAGTTATTTCATATCTATTATAAGCTAGGTAATGTTAACGTACTTGTGAACAAAGGGACAAAAACAAAAGAAAACAAAAAACTACCCTTAGGGAGTATGCCGGTTTGTATAATATATTATGTCCCCCAGAAAAAGTCATATTCTTTGGTGCAATCTTGTGGGGCAGACATGTTAGTGTTGATTAAGTTGGAATGTTTGGATTAGGTTGTTTCCATGGAGATGTGCCCCTCCCAACTGTGGGTGATAACTGTGATTGGATAATTTCCACAGAGCTGTGGTCCACCCATTCAGCATGGGCCTTGATTAGTTTACTAAAGCACTATTTAAGCTCAGACAGAAGGAGCAAGAGCTTGCTGCAGCCAAGAGGGACACTTTGAAGACCGCACAGGAGCTGAGAGAGGAGTTTCAGCCTACAGAGACATTTTGGAAACAGCCTTGAAAGCAGACTTTTGCTCTGGAGAAGCTAAGAGAGGACAAATGCCCCAAGAGCAACTAAGTGACATTTTTGAGGATCTGAAGCCTAGAGAGGAACATCCTGGGAGAAAGCCATTTTGAAACCAGAACTTTGGAGCAGATGCCAGCCATGTGCCTTCCCAGCTAACAGAGGTTTCCCGGACACCATTGGCCATCCTCCAGTGAAGGGACCTGATTGTTGAATGGGTTATCTTGGACACTTTATGGCCTTAAGACCATAACTGTGTAACCAAATAAACCCCCTTTTATAAAAGCCAAAAGAAAAAAAAAAAAAAAAAAAAAAAAAAAAAAAAGAACAGGGGCTTGACTTATAAAGTAGGGGGTTCCTAAGTTCACAAAGCGTATGTTCTGTCCACAATAACCCATCCCTATCTCACATTATCATCACTTAATTGTACAGTCCTCATCACTCTCCATTTTAAACCATTCTTAAGACCCAAAACACCCCATGGCTCTTTTCAGCCCTTAATTATTTGTCTGTAGTATTTATGTGGTCCAAGTAAGGTATTCTTATTAATTATAGTCCCTAGTATGCAACAGGTAGATTTTTCCCATACACCATTCTGTTGTCAACTCTCTGTACCAGCGTCATGCCTTAGAAGTTAATCATGTGAACGCCTATCTATATTCGTAGTGTTGATCTGTGGTATATATGCCTTTAAGCAACCCCTTTCAATCCTATTCATCTTCAGTACAGCTCTGATACTTATAATCCCATTAACAATCATCACCCCTATCCATTCCCATACCTTTGAATTCACTGTTATTAACATACCTGACCATATTAGATTATCATTCCACCTTCAGTAGCCTCTGTCTATCACTAGGTCCCCAATATGCTACATTATAAGACATTAATTTTACATATCAAAGGGTCGTACTTTTTAATCCAGTCTACCAGTCCATATCTTTTAAATGGAGAGTTTAATCCATTTACATTCAAAGTTATTACTGTGAAGGGAATTCGAACCAGACATCTTATCTGTTGGTTTTTAGTTGTCAGATCTATTTACTCCCCCTTCTTTTCCTTTAAGTCACCCTTACTAATACTCTTCAGTTCAGTGCCCTTCTCTATCCTCTCTGTCCTTTCTTTTTTTCTCAGCCAGTAGAGCTCTTTTTAGTATTTCTTGCAGGGCAGTTCTCTTGTTAACAAATTCTCTCAGCATTTGTTTGTCTGTGAAAATTTAAAACTCTCTCTCAATTTTGAAAGAGAACTTTGTTGGATAAAGAGTTCTTGGCTGGCAATTTTTCTCTTTCAGAATCTTAAGTGTGGTATACCACTGCCTACTCACCTCTATGGTGCCTCTGAGCAGTCGGTACTTAGTCTTATGTGTTTTCCCTTGTGTGTGGTGATTTGCTTCTCTCTTGCTGCTTTCAGAACCTTGCCCTTCTCTTTAGAATTTGACAGTGTGTCTTGGAGGGGGTGTATTTGGATTCATCTACTTAAAGTTCGTTGGACATCTTTGATTTGCATATTCATGTCATTTAGAAGGGTTGGGACGTTTTCCTCAACTATGTCTTGAAACATAGTTATTTCAAGCTCTTTACTCTTCCTAGCCCTTTTCTCTTTTCCTTCTGGGACAACAGTGATTCTTACATTTGTTCACTTCATGTTGTCCACTGTTTCCCTGAGATCCATTTCAAATTTTTCAGTTTTTTTCACCATTTGTTCTTTTGTGTGTTTGCATTCAATTGCTATGTCCTCAAGTTCACTTCTCCTTTCTTCTCTCTCTCTAGATATGCTATTACTTGTTTCTATTATATTTTTAATTCGATCAACACTATCTTTTATTTCCATTAGATCTGCTATTTTTTAATTTACTCTGTCAAATTCTTCTTTATCCTCTCTAGAGTCTTCTTGATGTCCTTTATGTCTTTAGGCATCTCATTGAAGTTGTTTTGTAGATTTGTGTGTTCTTCTGTAATTAATTGCTCCAAATTTTGTGAGTCTTCCAGCTTTTTAATTTTTCATTTGACTTGTCCGTGTCTTCTAGAATCTTCAAGTGCTGTATGATTTTTCTGTTGACTTCAGGGCATTTGCTTGTCTTGATCAGGTTATTTTGAGAAATGCGGGATTATTTGAGCATATATATATATATATATAATTTGGCAGAGCTACAGCTTGCTGGAGTGCAGTTTCCCTATCCTACCATTATGGGCACTCTCAAGCTGCTTTTTACACTCAAGCCAGCCTCAGAGAGAACAATGAGAAAACTTCAATAACAACAGAAAGTCTATAAAATCCACAGAGAGATAAAGAAAAGATCTTATTACGGTCACCAAAAAAGAACATGGCACTTGAAAAAAAGAGAAATATTTAGGGCACTGAAAACGAGTTCATAGTAATTAAAAATAAGATCTCAGAAAAAAAGAACTTACTGGAAGGGTTGCATGATAAAGTTGAAAAAGTCACCCAGGAAAAGATCCAGAGATAGTAAATAGGAAATAAAAAACAGAGATCTAATCCAGGAAGTCCAACATCAAGATAAGAGTTCTAGGAAGTAAACATAGAAGGGAGGAAATTATCCAATAAAGTTTCTGAGAACTGAAGCCCATGAGTTTCCAGAGTGGAATGGACTACCAAGGACCCAACAGCACTGATGAAAAATGACATCAAAAAAAGGGCTTGATCAGCATGAAATTTCAGAATACTTGGAATTAGATTCCAGAAGGTGGGGGGGGGGAGCCATATTTATAAGATTCATTCAAGAGATAATTAGGACGGATCTAAGATGGCAGCATAGAGAGGAGCAGAAGCTAAGTAGTCCCCCTGAAACAACTCAAAAAAAACCAGAAACAACTAGTAAATAATCCAGAATAACTGCAGGGGGACAGATGTGACCATCCACTTATCATACATCAACCTGAATTGGGAGGAATACCCGAGATCACAGCATAAAATCTGTAAGTAAGAACTGTGGATCCAAATCGGGGGACCCCTCCCCCACAGCCCGAGCTACAAAGCCTCATGGTGCCAGAGAGAAGCTTTCTCCCAGCGAGCAAATTTGGCTCAGCTGAGCTCCAACTGGGGTTATAGTTAGCGAGTGTGAACTGCTCACTACGAGGTATGAATCCCCAACAAGTAGACAGAGGCTTTGGGTGACGACTAACCTTGGAAAGCCGGAGGGTCATCTCGGACTAGCTCTGTTCCTTTTTCAACTCAGTGGAGAAAGCCTTGGCCATTTTCAATTCCCAGTTCTGTGACCCAGACAAGGGTGTGGCACAGGCAGAGAGAGACCATTGAAATGCTAATGACCTCCCCTAGGACATCTAACTCTAAGAGGAAAGGGGTGGGGCCCAGCTCTACTACCTGCCTTTCATTCAGAACTTACACCAGTCAAGAATTATAGACTAATCTTCGCATCAGGCAGAGAGCGCCCCTGCACAGCCCGGTGGCCCAGGGCTTCCCTTGAGGGACGACACGTATTAGTGATGTAGCACATCCTTCCCTCAGCAGAGGTCCTGGAAGATCACGGCTGAGAAGGGGGATCAGCTCGGAAAATGCAGGGACACTATGTCAATGCCGGTGGTTTGTGAGTCAGCGACAGAGAAAATCTGGGGCAAAACTGAAATGAAGGCTTAGTCTGACAACAGCCTTGAATCTCCAGGAACACCTGGGAGGTTTGAATATTAAAGCAGCCCTGCCTCCCTGACCACCCAGACACATGCACCGCATTCAGGGCAGACAGCTCCAACAACAAACCCAAACTGAGTTCACCAGCTGAACCCCACAAAAATCATTTCGCCACACACCACAGAGACAGAGTTGGGGAGAACTGACTTGAGGGGTATAGGTGACTTGCAGATGCCATCTGGTTAGTTGGAGAAAGTGTACACCACCAACTTGTATTTCTGAAAAATTAGATTGGTATTTTTTTTTTTTACAACTTGAAAGAACCCTATCAAGCAAAGCAAATGCCAAGAGGCCAAAAACAACAGAAAATCTTAATGCATATGATAAAACCAGACGATAAGGAGAACCCGATCCCAAACACCCAAATCAAAATATCAGAAGAGACACAGTACTTGGCACAATTAATCAAACAATCACAATCGAGGGAGGAAAACATGGCACAGGATATAAAAGACATGAAGAAGACCATGGAACAGGATAAAAGGGATATCAAGAAGACCCTAGAAGAGCATAAAGAAGAAATTGCAAGATTAAATAAAAAAATAGAAGATCTTATGAAAATAAAAGAAATTGTTGGCCAAATTAAAAAGACCCTGTATACTCATAATACAAGATTAGAGTTAGTTGAACAATGACTGAGTGTCCTAGAGGTCCACAGAACAGAAAATGAAAGAACAAAAGAAATAGTGGAGAAAAAAATTGAAAAGGATCTCAGGGATGCAATAGATAAAATAAAACGTCAAAATTTAAGACTCATTGGTGTCCCAGAAGGGGAAGAGAAGGGTAAAGGTCTAGAAAGAGTATTCAAAGAAATTGTTAGGGAAAACTTCCCAAACCTTCTACACAATATAAATACACAAAGCATAAATGCCCAGCGAACTCCAAATAGAATAAATCCAAATAAACCCACTCCAAGACATATTCTGCTCAGACTCTCAAATACTGAAGAGATGGAGCAAGTTCTGAAAGCAGCAAGAGAAAAGCAATTCACCACATACAAAGGAAACAACATAAGACTAAGTAGTGACTACTCAGCGGCCACCATGGAGGCGAGAAGGCAGTGGCATGACATATTTAAAATTCTGAGAGAGAAAAATTTCCAACCAAGAATACTTTATCCAGCAAAACTCTCCTTCAAATTTGAGGGAGAGCTTAAATTTTTCACAGACAAACAAATGCTGAGAGAGTTTGCCAATAAAAGACCTGCCCTACTTCAGATACTAAAGGGAGCCCTACTGGCAGAGAAGCAAAGAAAGAAGAGAGAGAGATAGAGAAATTTAACAGACATGTACAGAACATTACATCCCAAATCACCAGGACACACATTCTTCTCTAGTGATCACGGATCTTTCTCCAGAATGGACCATATGCTGGAACATAAAACAAGCCTCAATAAATTAAAAAAACAAACAAACAAAAAAAACAATTGAACATATTCAAAGCACAATCTCTGACCACAATGGAATACAAATAGAAGTCAGTAATTTTTAAATTGTAACTCCACTATTCACTTCCTACTTGATACAAAATACACAAACTCTAATGACAAGTCAGTGGTTTTGAACTCAATGTAAAATATGTAATTTTTGACAGGAACTATGTAAAGGTGGGGGAATGGAGGAGTATAGGTACATAATTTATGTGTCCTATTGAAATTAAGTTGGTATCAAAGAAAAACAAGATTGTTGTGGATTTAAAAGTTTAATTTTAAGCTCCACAGTAAACACAAAGAAATTATCAGAGAATATAACCATAGAGATGAAAAGTAGAGTATGGATTAAGAGAAATGGGGGAAGGGGCAATGGGGAGTTAAGAAATAAGTGTAGGGTTGCTGTTTGAGGTGAAGGGAAATTTCTAGTAATGGATGGTGGGAAGGTGATAGCATTACAGCATTCTAAATGTGATTAATCCCACTAATGGAAGGCTAGGGAGGGGGTGGAATGGGAAGATTTAGGCTGTATGTATGTTTCCACAATTGAGGAAAAAAAGAAAAAAAGACAGTCTAAATAGATGACAATTGAATGCCAAGGATGACCCTGGATGGGATCTGAGGATGGAGGACAGGAAGCTCAAAGGGACACAGTTGAGACATAAGGAAAAGGAAATATAGAATGTAAGCTTTGTATCATTGTTGAATCTCTTGTACTTCTTAGCTGCGCTTAATGGGATTGCATAAAAAAATGTTCTTGTTCATGGGGATTGTATATGTGAATTATAGTGTTTGTTCAAGGATGTGTGCAGCTAGCTCTTATATGTTCAGAAGACAGAGCAATAGATGATGGATGATAGATAGGAAGAGAGGGAGAGAGGGAGGGAAAGAAATAACGGTGTGACAACATGTTAAAGTTAGTGGATCGGGGTATCGGGGGAGGGGGTCAGGGAATGCTGGAGTTCTGTGTATGGGGTTTGTATTGTTTTTGCAACTATTCCTATAACTTTGAATTTATTTCAAAATAAAATTTTTAAAAAAAAGAGGTAATTAATTGGATGTCTCCTCTGTGCCAGGCACTATTCTATTCTAACTCTAAAAATACAGCCATAAATAAGACAGAAAAATATGTCCCAAACCTTGAGGATCTTACATTCTAGTGGGAGGAGACAAATAAATAAATGTAGTGTGTCCAGTGTTAAGTTCCTTGGAGCAAAATAAGACAGGGATGAGATTTTGTGGATTGGAAGAATGCAGTTTTAAATAAGGTGGCTGGGAAAGCTTCACTGAAAATGTGACATTTTAGCAAAGACCTGAGATGAAGGAGTTCTCTATGGGAAGGGCACCCCAGACATATACCATAGCAAGTGCAAAGGCTCTGAGGGAAAAAGAGTGCTGACAAATTATAGGAGCAGCAAGGAGGTCCGTGGCTGGAGCAGAATGAGACAAAAAGAGTAGTAGGAGATGAGGTCAGGGGGTTACGGTCATAGATTATGGAAGGTCAGGGCTCAGAGTGGCGTCAGACTTCTTATACGACACTGCTACCTAGAACTCTGAAGTAAAATTATTCCTGACTGAAAATTTTGTACCTATTCAAGCTATCAATTATGTGAGCATAAAATAGAGATTTTTTCAAATATCTCAAATCTCAGATTGATCTGTCATGTTCTCTTTTTCTGGAAGCTGCTGGGAGATTGAGGGATAAACCAAGAAAGAGGAAGATGTGGTATATCCAGGTAACAGAGGACATTCAGAAAAGGATAAAGGCCTTGGAGGTGGTATAAGAGGACTGCAGAACAGCCAGTTTCAGGCTGTAGCGGGAGGAAATCTGGCTCCAGGAATGACGGCCCGTCCATTGTTAGGCTCCTGTCGTTCAGTGCCAAATGCCCTCTTTTATTATCCTTGGCTTTGTGATGCTGGGGCTGGGACCTGCAATCTCTTTTGCTATGGGGTTCCCAATAGGTAGCACAAAAAAGAAATCCTGATGTCTAAGAATTCCAGTCTCTTTCCTTTGTTCCTCCAGCCCGAGTGGTAGGAGACTGCTTCCTGCTGTCTCGGTGGTAACATTGTGTTCTCCTTCTGCCTCTTCAGATACCTTTTCAATATTCTTTACATTAAATTTTCTCGGTTTAAGTAACTGGAGATTTTTGTCTCCTGACTGAGACCCTAATTCAGCTGGCTCTAAGAAAATAACTGAAATGAATAGTTTACTTGATGTGTTTGAACATATGTTGAGGAGGTTTACACATTGGCCAAGAATTTGGGTATGAATTTGCAATAGATACATAGAAAATCTAACAAACCAAAATGTGAGGTGTACCTGTTAACTATAGGGAAAAAATAAAAATTGTATTTAAAAGAATGTGATCATAGTCTACTACATAGCTTAGCTGTAATATTTACATAATTAAAATAATTTAAATGTTAAATTTTGATTTAACCAGAAACTGTGATATAGCAATAACTGGAGGATGAAAGAAAGAAAGATTTTGGAGTGGAGGTAAGGGACTAAATCTAAGGGCTAAATCTTCATTTTGTGTCATAGGAAGTCAGTAAAAAGATATGTAAAACAGAAAAGTCAAGAAATATCAATATAGGCAAACTATATAGAAATACAGCGATTATTACAGAGGGAAGACAGCTATAAATATGTTAAAACTACCTTTTGGGGGCAGAAATTAGGGAAACAACTGCTGTTTTTCATTATAAGCCTTTTGGAACTATTTGAATTGTCAAAACTGGTGATACATAAAGTTTCATTTGTAGGTATGTAGCTCTTTAAAGGAATATGTTATTTCAGCAACTACTGCTGTTCAGAGTTTACTCTGCTTCGCACCATTTAATATACCCAGAGTCAGTAGTTTCTCATCTGTTTTGAGGGTAGTGATCTGGTTTATTAACTGCTAAGCATTTGGGAAAAACTCAAAAGGTTTTACATACTCTAATTTTTTCTTACCCAACCTTTTCTTAATTCCATATCCTCTTTTGTTCAGGCACAAGGAGAATCTTCCTCTAGAAACTTTGTCTTTCAAAGTATAATGTAGTACAGTTCTATCTATTCAGGGGCCATCTAACTTAAATACTAAAATTTAGGTCTCCAAATGTACATATTAGACTATTTGCCTAGCAGATGCTAATGATTCAGAAAAAGAAACTGCTCCTCCCCACCATCGCCTGTGTCTCCTTCTAAAGCAGAATTATTAATTATTTAATTTTTTGCAGGATATTCAAATAGAAGCTTTGCTGATGAGAGCCTGCGAGCCTATAATTCAGAACTTTTGTCACGTAAGTGATATCGAGGAACAAGGGTTAGAGACAGAACCAAATTCATTGGGACTCTGGCCCCCGAGTGTGTTGGACCAATCTCTGTCTTCAGCATACATTACTCCTGAGTAATAGTCAATTTGACAAGTTAAAGTTGAAAGTGAAAACAAGATCAAGAGAGAGGTGCCACCATCCTGGGAAAATCTTATTTGAGTTTCCTTTGTAGGTGATCAGGTATGTGGTTAGCCACAGTTGTTGAGATGTCCTTTTTAAGAAAAGAAGGACCAGGAAAGCCCCCATTAGTGTGGCTGAGTTGCTTCTGACACATCAGTCCAGGATTTGTTAGCAGTAAAAGTGGTTTCCCCTTCCAACTGTCTCCTTATACTTATACCTTAGTACTGAGTGAATTCTGTGACTTTATTACTTCATTTACCTATTGAACTACGTAAACTGTGCGAGTGAAACATACCCACGAACCATAAGGATTTGACAATCCAGGAGGCTGTTTTAAATATCATCCTGAAAGCCACCTGCTGGCATCATGTCAGGAAAGGAATTAAAGCAATGCATAGTACATACTCTAATTGCAGTTTCATGCAGAGTACTTGCTAAACTAAATGTTTATCCTTTATAATTTCTCAGGTTTATTTTCTAACAGTTTATCATGTGTCTTATTTGGGAATGCTTCTAGATCTGTCCCATGTACATTTTTCATGGACCAGGGTAGAGGCTTTGACCCTTAACTGTTACAAATGAAGTGTAAATGTGTACTGCCTTCCTCAGGATGTGGCAGATAACCAGATAGACTCTGGAGACCTCATGGAGTGTCTGATACAGAACAAACACCAAAAGGACATGAATGAGAAGTGCGCCATTGGAGTCACCCACTTCCAGCTGGTCAGTAGCACCTGGCTAACAATTTCCTGTCTTGGCTGCTTGGATGTTACTGAATACCTTCCCCTTTCAGAACAGCAGAGTACCTTTTCTGTGACGACTCATTTTTCCCAAACATGTATCCTATTTTGATTCTGTTCTCAGTGAATATGGTTTTTTTTTTTTAATGAATTATTTTAATCACTTTCAAGTAGACAATTCAGTCGTGTTAAATATATTCAAAATTCTCTGCTACCATCACTACCAATCATTACCAAAGCCTTTCCATCACTCCAAACAGAAACCCTGTACCAGCTAAGTATTAACTCCTCATTCCCCTCCCCAATCCCTGCCCCTGGTAACCTGTATTCTAATTTCTCACTCAATGAATTTGCATATTCTAATTATTTCACAATATGGTTTTTGTTTTTTAAATTCAATTTTATTGAGATACATTCACACACCATACATTCCATCGAAAGCTTACCATTGATGTGAGTGTGTTTTTTATCTACTGTGGCCACTTTGTTGGGCCCTTGGAAATGCAACCGTAAATAGGACATGGTCCGTACCCTGAGGGAGCATAGAGTCTAGTGAGGATACAGATGAGTAAACAGGCATTTCCTGCTTCAGTCACATTGCTTTCTGTTGTTGCAGCTTTTCTTTTAACGGTTTCAGTGGGATCTGTTGTTTGTGTTACTGGTTAGTACAGAGGCCTAAATGTGTATGAATACACTGTACACTAAGCCTTTTTTTCTTTTAAATCATACTACCCAGGTCTGGCATTCGGATAATTAGGTTAGACCATACTCTTCATAGTGCCACATGTCTAAGAAGTGTTTCTGTTATAGCAAGCACTTTCTTCTCAGGAAGATGAAAGCCCATAAATTGACCACCTCCTGGACATACAGCATACCCGACTGCCTTCACTGAGGTGTGCGTTCAGCCCACGTTATTGAATGCCAGGCACTGGGAGACAGTGGTGAAACAGACAAAACCCCCACCCCCGTGGACTTACAATCTAGTAAATAAAGACATAAAATCAAGTTTACAAGTAAATGTATAGTCTCACATGGTAAAGGGTTGGAGGATGAAAGAGGAAAAGGAGCTTTAAGAGGAAGCATTTGACTAACTCTCAAGGAAGTGAAGGAGCAAGCCTTGCAAAGATCTGGGAGACGAGTATATTTTAGGTAGAGGAAACAGCATGTGTATGATTGAAATAGCAGGGATGTTGGTGTGCTAATTGCAGAGGGAGGATGGGGAGATTGGAGGGTAGTGAATCCTGAGAAGCAGACGGAGGGCACGTTGTTTAGGGTCTTATAAGTAGGCTTCTGAAAACTGTATGAATAAAATGTCACCTACCACTACTGACTAGAACTTGCCACAGAGCTTCTGATTTTCATTATCATCTTTCAGGTTCAGATGAAGGATTTTCGGTTCTCTTACAAGTTTAAGATGGCCTGCAAGGAGGATGTGTTGAAACTGTGCCCCAACATAAAGAAGAAGTATGTAGCTTCTAATTGAGTCATCCTGCTTCCCCAAAGTTACTCTTAGCTACTGAATGAATATCCAACATGTCAGGCAGTCTGCTACTATCTGGCAAGATTAGCGCTGGAGGCCTCCTGCGTATCTCCTTAGGTAGTGTGGCCAAACGCTTGGATTGTCTGGACCGATCACCTTTACAGCTGCCCAAAGGCACAACTGGTGGTAGTTCTTACATGGAGAGCCACTCGGCTCAAAGAGCATTTTGAAGTTTTCCAGGGACAGGCTATCTAATTGACGAAGCAGATATAAATTGTATACTAAGAGAAACAAGTTGCAGTGTAAGTAAAAGAGGATGAGAGGTTGCCAACTCCCTCCAGCATCATTCCATTCTCATTTCTTCAGGGAAGCAGCAGAGGCTTTTACTGAGCTATCTAGTGAAGAAACAAAAACTTTATTCACTTAAGAATTCGCTCTTAATGAGAAAAGTGATAAGCTTTTACAGTATGGCTGCCCAAATTCTTCCATGTTGCTCTTTGAAAAGGTACATTTCTAGAACACCTTTCCCCTCTTATAAAACAAGTTTCCAGTTTGCTCAGGTTTTTGTACCTCTCAGGAATGAGTTTCATGGTACATCAAAGACACAGTCCCAGAGTTACTGCATTCTCTGAGGTCACATATTTTTAACAGAGCGACTGTTGGACTGTCCTTGCACATGTCTCCTCTCTATCCTGCCCTCCAGTCAGGAACGTTGTCAGCATTCAGGCTCCTGCCTGGGTTTTATGACATAATGGGCAAGTGATTGCTGCTTTAGCACTCTGAGAAACAGCGAAATTACACAGGGAAAGATATTCAGAAACGTGGCAAAGGGGGTCATGTAAATTCTGAGTAATTCGTGTGGCTCCTGCCCCAACCCAGCCCTCAGGCCATCTGCTGTCATGTGACTCACTCCAGCCAGTCTCGAGCCTTCTCCTTTCCTCGGCAGGGTGGACGTGGTGATCTGCCTGAGCACCACTGTGCGCAATGACACCCTCCAGGAAGCCAAGGAGCACAGGGTGTCCCTGAAGTGCCGCAGGCAGCTCCGGGTGGAGGAGCTGGAGATGGTAAGGCCTCAGAGCTTCCATTCTAAGAAACTACCAGTGCAGCATTTTTAGAAAAATAGGTGATTGGCTAGGGCAAATTGGAAGGTTTTAGCCACTGTTGGGATGGTTAAGACTTGGAGCCATGTGCTAAAATTTTGCCATATGGCACTTAGCATCTTGCTTCACTTACTTTTTTTAAATAATAAAGATATTTTTAATTTCCTATAACTGGAAATCCAGCTATAAGACAAGCTTTAAGCTTGTGGTCAGTAATGTCTTCAAGAATTGAGACTCTCACTCTCTTCGTTCTCCTGACCTTGGCATCATCTTCACCCTAAGGCTGGTTTCCTGCATGGTCACAAGATGGCCCCCCTGGTGCATCATTCATATCCAGTAGGGTTAAAAAAAGATACCTCCTCCTGCCATTAAATTAAGATCCTTCCCTTCAATCTCATTGGATCAGCTTGGGATCTGTGCCCACTTCCTAACCAGTAACAGTCTCCAAGGGAATGCCTTCCACTGATTAGCTTACTAATTGTCAGGGTAAAATGGATATTGGGAAGTCAACCACAATGTGCATTTTAGGAAGAACTTCTTCCCTGGTTGATTAAAGCACATTTTTCCAATTGTACTATTAACTATAGTCCATGGTTTAACTTAGGGTTCACTGTGTTGTGCAGTTCTTGTTTTACTTTTCAAGTTAAGCCCAAACAATGTTTTTTTAAAAAGGCTAAAGAATATTTTTAATATGTTTTGTACTATGAATCAAACTTATTTCACTTCACTTCATTCTAAACAAAAACTAGTGATGAAGACCTAACACCATTAATTTCCCAAAAGTTTCATTACCAGATTTTCGCATACAATAATAGTGATTCAGTGATAATTCTGTTTAAGTGGAACTGGCTTATTTGTCCTGTTGTCTTGTTTTGAGCTGAAAGCTTTGGTTTCCTACCTTTGAGCCTAGCTCTTTCTGTAAAATAACAACTTATTATTAAAAATAGAACTTTACATTTATATAGTGGTTTCAACTTTCTAAAGTGGTTTCTACATATATTATTTCATCTCTCAGCAGTTCACAATAGGTAGTAGCATTTCATTTTGCAAAGGCCATGCAGCTAGTTAGTGCAGAATTGAAACTAAAACCCATTTCTCCTTCTGGACCACATTGCTGCCACTTTGCTGTGTATAAGTTGTGGTCTAGACAAGATCCAATCAAGTACGTAGAACACTTGACATCTCCTCCAGCTTAAAATAATCTCACTTTTCTATGCTGGTTCCCTCTCATGCAGACAGAGGACATCCGTCTGGAACCAGATCTGTATGAATCCTGCAAGAGTGACATAAAGAGCTACTGTTCCACTGTGCAGTATGGCAATGCACAGGTAACTGTTGTTGTTTTTAATTATTAAAAGTAATGTTAGAAGGTAACATTTTAATAATTTTTCCCTCATGGGGCTGGACCCCTCACACCCTATACTGTAGCCTACCTATTCAGCCTAATTATCTCCTCTTAAGCCACACCAGACTACTTTTCAGTCCCAAAGTGCTTCAACCTGCACTCCTCTTTTTCTCCTATTCATTCCCTTCCCTCTTTCAGGTTTCCCATCCCATCTCCTCTACCTAATAATCTCCTAATCATTCTTCAAATGTCTTCTCCTCTATATAGCATTTCCAATACTCTACACCTGCAAAATTGATTACTCCCTCACTGTGTTCCCATTGCACAGAAATTCTTAACTAGCAATGACATAAGAATCACCCAAGAGATGTTAAAAATTACAAAGAGCAGGTCCTACTCAGAGTCTCCAGGAATGAAGTGTAAGCAAGTGAAGTGATTTGTTTTTTATTTTTGCAACTTTCTCAGTGACTCAGCTAACCATTCTAGTTAAGGACAGGGTCAGGGTGCTTTAGGCTTTGTGGTAATTCCTTCATTGTTTTCTTCTGTCTAATACTATTGATGTGAAGTCTGATGTCAGTCTGATTCTCGTTCCTTTGTAGATAATCTATCTCTGGTAGCTTTTAGGTTCTCTCTGCATCTTTAATGATCTGTAATTTCACTGTGTGTGAATATTATGCATTTTGTTTACATTATCCTTGTTAACTCAATCTCAAAATTTTTATCTTCCTTCAGTTCTGGGAAATTCTCAGTCATTATTCTTTTAAACATTACCTCCTCCTTCCTTCCTTCTCTAGAACTCCTTTTATAGAGTTGGAACATCTGACTCTTTACCTCATGTCTCCTTTTTTTTCCCATGCTTTCAATTTCTTTGTCTCTATGTATTACATTGTGATGATTCTTCAATTCTGTTTCCTAGATTAATAATTTATTCTTTGACTCTGTCCATTCTGCTCTTAAGAGTTATCACCAATTGAGTTTTTAATTTCATTAATTATATTTTTCATTTCTAAGATCTCTAATTGGTTCTTTTTCTTTTTTAATGTTTCTTTAATGCATTTTTATTACGATATATTCACATACCAGATAATCATCCAAAGTGTACAGTCAGTGGTTCACGGTATCATCATATATTGTACATTCATCACCACAGTCAATTTTTGAACATTTTCATTACTCAAAAAAAAAAGAATAAAAATAAAAACTACACCCAAAACATCCCAAACCCATTATCCCCCCTATTATTTACTTCTTTTTTGACTTTATTTTCTTACTCATCTGTTCATACACTAGTTAAAGGGATTGTCAGCCACAAGGTTTTCACAATTTCACAGTCATGCCATAAAAGCTATATAGTTCTACAATAATCTTCAAGAATCAAGGTTACTGGATTACAGTTCAACAGTTTCAGGTATTTCCTTCTAGCTATTCTAATACACTAAAAACTAAAAAGGGATGTCTATGTAATGCGTAGGAATAACCTCCAAAATAGCCTCTTGATCTATTTGGGTAAGATACTTTTTTTTTAAATTCAGTTTTATTGGGATATATTAACATACCATACAGTCATCTATGGTGTACAATCAGCTGTTCACAGTACCATCATATAGTTATGCATTCATCATCCCAATCTATTTTTGAAAACTTTCCTTATTCCAGAAACAATAAGACTAAGAAATAAAAGTAAAAAAGAACATCCAAATCATCCCCCCCATCCCACCCTATTTTTCATTCAGTCTTTGTCCCCATTTTTCTACTCATCCATCCATACACTGAATAAAGGGAGTGCGATCCACAAGGTTTTCACAGTAACACTGGGGTGAGATACTTTTTGAGACTACATTAATATTTCTCAGCAAAGCAGGACCCACTTGTTTTTGCATCCTTTGATGGTTCTCACCTAAGTCAGTTATTGCTATGATGATTCCTAAGTGGTGCTTTTCCAGTTCTATCATTATTAGCTGGCTTTCTACTGTAGAGTTTTCCATTCTCCCCATTTATTTATTTATTCATTTATTGACTTATATCAGTAGGGAATTACGGATTCCTGTTTGCAGTGGGTTTTTTTTTAATTCAATTTTATTGAGATTGTTCACATACCATACAGTCATCCAAAGTGCACAATCAATTGCCCGCATTACCATTACACAGCTGTGCATCCATCACCACAATTAATTTTTTTTTCAATTTTTAGAACATTTTCATTACTCCAGAAAAGAAATAAAAACAAAAAAGAAAAGTCAAATCCTCCCATACCCCTAACCACCCCCTACATTATTGACTCACAGTATTCATGTAGTACATTTGTTATTGTTGATGAAAGAATGTTAAAATACTACTAACTGTTGTACACATAGTTTGCAATAGGTATATTTTTTTCCCATATACCCCTCTATTATTAACTTCTAGTTACAGTGTCATACATTTGTTCTAGTTTGTGAAGGAGATTTCTAATATTTATAGAATTAATCACGGGCATTGTCCACCACAAGATTCACTGTTTTATACATTCCCATCTTTTAACTTCCAACTTTCTTTCTGGTGACATACGTGACTCTGAGCTTACCCTTTCCACCACCTTCACACCATTCAGCACTGTTAGTTATTCTCACAATAACGTGTTACAGTCACCTCTGTCCATTTCCAAACACTTAAGTTCAATCTAGTTAAACATTCTGCTCATAATAAGCAACCACTCCCCATTCTTTAGCCTCGTTCTATATCCTGGTGACCTGTATTTCATGTCTATGATATTGCATATGATAATTAGTTCATATCAGTGAGACCATACAATATTTGTCCTTTTGTGTCTGACTTATTTCAGTCAATATAGTACCCTCAAGGTATCTTCATCTACCTGTTTTTTTTTTTTTTTAAGGCAGTTTTGTTCCTACACCATACTTTCCGTCCTAAGTAAACAATGAATGGTTCCCTGTATAATCACGTATTTATTCATTGACCACCATCACCACTATCTAAATAAGAACATCTCCATTACGTCCACAAAGGAGGAGGAAGAGTCAAAGAAGGTAGAGAGACAAAAGAAAAAGAAAGAAAACAAAAAAGACAGCTAAAAAGCATCAAAAGGAAAGACAGAATTAAACTAAAGTACAATAAAAGAGGCAGATAGCATCACCAATGCCAAGAGTCCCATACCTATCCCTTATATCCCTGTTACAGGCATTTAGCTTTGGTATATTGCCTTTCCTACATTCAAGGAAGCATAATACAATGCTTCTGTTAACTTTAGTCTCTAGTTTGCGTTGACTATTTTTTTCCCCAATCCACCCCATTTTTAACACCTTGCAATGTTGACATTCGTTCTCACTCATGTAAAAACATATTTGTACATTTTATCACAATTGTCGAACACTCTAGGATTCACGGAATTACACAGTCCCAGTCTTTATCTTTCCTCTTTCCATCTGGTGTCCCACATGCTCCCAACCTTCCTCTTCCAACCATACTCACAGTCATCTTTGTTCAGTGTACTTACATTGCTGTGCTATCATCACCGAAAATTGTGTTCCAAAGCTATCACTCCTGTCTTTTCCTGTCTGTAGTGCTCCCTTTAGTATTTCCTGTAGCGCAGGTATGTTGTGCATAGGCTCTCTCATTGTCTGTTTGTTGGAGAATATTTTAAACACTCCCTCATAATTGAAAGACAGTTTTGCCGGATATAGGATTCTTGGTTGGTGGTTTTTCTCTTTCAGTATCTTAAATATGTCACGCCACTTCCTTCTTGCCTCTATGATTTCTACTGAGAAATCTGCACATAATCTTATCAAACTTCCTTTGTATATTATGGATTGCTTTTCTCTTGCTGCTTTTAGGATTCTCTCTTTGTCTTTGATGTTTGATAATCTGATTATTAAGTGTCTTGGCATAGATCTATTCAGATCTATCCTGTTTGGGGTACGCTGTGCTTCTTGGATCTGTAATTTTATGTCTTTCATAAGAGATGGGATATTTTCAGTGATTATTTCCTCTATTATTGCTTCTGCCCCTTTTCCCTCCTCTTCTTCTGGGACACCAATGACACATACATTCACATGCTTCATGTAGTCATTCAGTTCTCTGAGACTTTTCCATTCTGTTCTCTATCTGTTCTTTTGTGTGCAGAGTTTCATCTTCTGCCATATCTTCCCTAAACTCGTTGATTTGGTTTTTGAATTGATTTAGCGTATTTTTTGAAAATCTTTAATTAATTGCTTCATTAAAGCGAAACAGTATCTCAACTGTATCTTAGTTGAGGCATAAGTTTGTTCCTTTGACTGGGCCATATCTTCGATTTTCCTAATTTATAGTTTTCTGTTGTCTAGGTATCTGGTTTCCTTGGTTACTCCAATCAGATTTTCCCAGACCAGAATGGGTTCAGGTCTCAGAATGGGGCTATATTCAGTGTCGAGTTTCCCTGAAGGTGTGTCTTAGAAGACCAAGAGACTTTCCTGTGAGGCCTCTAGCTGCTGTGCTTCTCCTAACTTGCCCATCAGATGGCACCTGTCAGCCTGTCACTCCCAACTGGTGTGAAGAGGTGTGGTCCCTTTAGTTGTCAGCTTAGGTTGTTTCTGTTTTGACTGTTTTCCCCCAGGCCGTGGGGTCTAAGATCTCACAGGAAGGCAGGCACTAGAGATGGGTCCCACCTCCTTCCCCTTAGGAAAGATACACCCCCTAGGGAGTTATCTTCTGCATTTGAATTACTCCTTTGTCTCTCTGACTGTGATAACTCCACCCCTGTCTGGGTCGGAGCACTGGGGACTGAAAATGGCTGAGGCTTTCTCCACTGAGCCACTCAGGTTGAGAGAAAAAAATGAGGAAAGAAAAGCCCTTTTCAGAGCCAGTCCACCACTCCCCACTTTTGTCCATTGGTCAGAGAGAGCATCCAGTCTTCTGGGCTCCCTTCCCCAGGGCATAGGCGTTTTCTGGCTCTCTAAGGTCAGTCATCTCTAAAAGCCTCTCTATTTTTCTTTTAATTAATTTTTTTTTCTGTCAGCCCCACCTCCTCTCCATTGGGTGCTACCTCAGGGTACCTCTCTGCTTGTTAGGGGTTTGTTTATGCTTGTAGCTTGTATTCATCAGTCCACATTTATTAACAAAAAACCCCAGTTGGAGCTAAGTTACGCTATATTGGCTTGTTCCAGGAATGCTGCTTTCTCCCACACTGAGAGCTTGCAGATCATCCTGCCATGTCGGGAGGGGGCTCACGGCATGGTTCTGCAGTATTTATTTACGGTTTTTATGCTGCTCTCTCAGCCATTTCACCCAGTTCAGGTTGGTGTACGATGTGTGGACAGTCACGGTTGTACCCCAGCAGTTACTCCAGATTATTTACTGGTTGTTCCTCGTTGTTTATTAGTTGCTCCAGGGGACTAACTGGATTCTACTCCTCTCTATGCTGCAGTCTTACCCCTCCTCCTCTGGTACCTGTTCTTGGTTCTTGTTTACCAATTCCTCATGTATTGCTCTGAGTATAGTAAATATATTTTTGAATTCTTGTTTTGATTTTTCTGTTGTATTTTTCTTTCAGTTTTGAATCTTTAATTGTTATTGCGTTTATTATCTTTTTTTTTTTTTTTTTTTTTTTTTTTAATTTTTTTTTTTTTTTTAATGGTTCATCAGGCTTTTAATCATCTTTCATTTTTCAGTTGAAATTTTGGAATTTTACTCAGAGAATTTAACATTTGAGAGGCATAAGACCATACAAAAGTAAATCTTATAATAAAACAGAGAATTAAAGATAAAGAAACAATATTTCAACCTACAGACCTAAAGCAGGCAAAATATGGAGGTTCCTATGGTTTAACTCAACATCCCACATACTGGACCTGTTACCTCCTTACTTCTTTTTTTTTTTTTTTTTTTTTTTTTAATCATCATTTTATTGAGATATATTCACATACCACGCAGTCATACAAAACAAATTGTACTTTCAATTGTTTACAGTACCATTACATAGTTGTACATTCATCACCTAAATCAATCCCTGACACCTTCATTAGCACACACACAAAAATAACAAGAATAATAATTAGAGTGAAAAAGAGCAATTGAAGTAAAAAAGAACACTAGGTACCTTTGTCTGTTTGTTTGCTTCCCCTACTTTTCTACCCATCCATCCATAAACTAGACAAAGTGGAGTTTGGTCCTTATGGCATTCCCAATCCCACTGTCACCCCTCATAAGCTACATTTTTATACAACTGTCTTCGAGATTCATGGGTTCTGGGTTGTAGTTTAATAGTTTCAGGTATCCACCACCAGCTACCCCAATTCTTTAGAACCTAAAAAAGGTTGTCTAAAGTGTGCGTAAGAGTGCCCACCAGAGTGATCTCTCGGCTCGTTTTGGAATCTCTCTGCCACTGAAGCTTATTTCATTTCCTTTCACATCCCCCTTTTGGTCAAGAAGATGTTCTCCATCCCACGAT
Source organism: Choloepus didactylus (assembly GCF_015220235.1). Classification (NCBI taxonomy): domain Eukaryota; kingdom Metazoa; phylum Chordata; class Mammalia; order Pilosa; family Megalonychidae; genus Choloepus; species Choloepus didactylus. Next base: position 29,618,529 of record NC_051328.1, on the reverse strand, counting down.
GCCGGGTCTACATTCCTCCCCGGGAGTCATATTCCACGTTGCCAGGGAGATTCACTTCCCTGGGTGTCTGATCCCACGTAGGGGGGAGGGCAGTGATTTCACCTTTCAAGTTGGCTTAGCCAGAGAGAGAGGGCCACATCTGAGCAACAAAGAGGCATTCAGGAGGAGACTCTTAGGCACAAATACAGGGAGGCCTAGCCTCTCCCCTGCAGCAACCGTCTTCCCAAGGGTAAAACCCTTTTTTTTTTTACAATATTAGTATTCCTCAACTATTTGGTGGTTATTGGTTGTGCCTTGAGGATATCATAGATGTCTCCTGACACCCAGCAGCCCTAGCTGCTGTTGTTTCCTATCTGCTTTCCTCTTTTTTTTTTTTTTTTTTTTTGTAAAAACTAAAAGTTTGATGTAGGAAAGGGAAATTTCAGGATATACTTAATTTGTCATCTTAAAATCCATCTCTTAGTATGTTAGCAATTCTCTTTTTTTTATTGTAGTTATTTGTTTCTCTTACTTTGCCCTGTGAGCCTGTGTGCTTGTCAGGGGTAAAGATTGGGTCTGATTCATCTCTAGCATCTCTCGCAGTCTTCTCTCATGTGGGAAATGGTCAATAAACGATGAATTGAACTTCCTGACTTGTGCCTTCTGTCTGCTTGGGGCTTTTATTCCAGGTATGTGCAGCCTAATGTATGCTCCAAAAGGAATCTTGACAAGGAACAGCCCTTGATGGTAGAAAACAGGAATCCCAAGTGGGGTTCCTTCCCTTTGGACCCTAGTGCAGCCTGCTACTTTCCTTAACTTTTGAGTTTGGTTTGTTGTCAGCCCTATGGTTGTAAATCTATAAGTATAATTCTCCTTGGTGAAGAAATCCTGGTGTCTGTTTCCTGGGAATTAGAAATGCAAGGTACTTGCCTAGAAAAATGGGGGTGGAGCACACAAAAGCAATTGAATGAATCCTCGTCAGAATAGATGGATTATTGATCCCTGCCACACACCTCAACTTGGCCAAAACTTTATTAATGCAGATTATTGAATGTCTGAAAGAAAATAAGAAGCAGCTAAGTACCCGTTGCCACCAGAAAGTATTTAAGCTGCAGGAGACTGAGATGATGGACCCAGAACTAGACTATACACTGATGAGAGTCTGCAAGCAGATGATAAAGGTAAGCAATCCCCAACCCAGAGCTAGGCACAGGGTAAGTAAAATAACATCAACACCTACCACATATACCTCCTTACATTGCAGAGCAAATTTACATAATCTTCCAATTTTATACAGCTACAGCACTGGTTTTCAAAGTATGGTCCCCAGATCAGCAGCAGCAGCATCAGCATCACCTGGGAACTTGCAGATTCTTGCCACCCCCCCATCCACCCCACCCCCGATTTATATCAGAATTTCTCAGAATAGAGCAATTGTTTCAACAAGCCCACAGGTGATTCTGATGCATTCTCAAATGTGAGCACCCCTGAACGAAGGTAACTGACCTCACTTTGACCTGAGGTACCAGTAAATAGATGCCCAATAAATATATAGTTGGTTTTGAGGGCATTTACTAGTAGGTATTCTGAGAAAGCCACCAGCAAATGTCTTGATCGTCCATCCATTACATTCAAAAGATTTTCATGTTCTACAAGGGCTTTCTGTTCTATAAATTATTTTGTTTCATTTATTCCTCCAGTGAAATTCTCTGCAGCAGGACTGACTTGAGTACCTTGATGTCAGTTTCATGATCTGTCCACATATACCAAGGAGATGACATTTAAAATCCTAACTCCTTAATTCATCTTTTCCTTTGAAAATAAAATGCTGCTTTTTGCCTATCAACTAAATTCCAAAAATAAATATGAATGTTAGAAATGTAAGTCTCGGTATCTGAATTGAGTTATTTGGAAAAATGGAAATGTCAGACTCTGATTTGCGAGAGCTTTGTAAGATATTGATGATTTTTATAAAAATCAGTCAAATCCAAATCCCTAATTAAGATATCAATATTATAATCATATAAACTTCAGAGAACGGGAGAGGGAGGCTTGCTGTCGAGTGTCTCCATCAGAGTTTATCAGACACCATGATATTATTTATTATTATTATGATATGAATAGAAATGGAGTTCATAGCTAATCTAAAATGGATCTGTGGCTTAAAGGACATAATTAGTGTACAAAGGCTAGTCCCACAGTGTGTGATAGGATTATAACCCCTATGATTAAGAAATGAACCAGTCTGAGTCCTAATTCCACATCCTCACATGCTTCTTCACATCTGTTGGTGGATGATTCCTAGGTTTTGCCACTGAGGTTTGGTGGATGTGCCTTGAGGGCTGTTTAGTCACTTGGAGCATTATATTTGTGCTTAAATTAAGCTTAAGCTCACAAGATGCCATGTAATGTACCAAAGCCATGTAGGTAGAGAATCATTCCTATGCACAGCAGGAAGCAGTGAGGTAGTGAAGAGAAATGTGAGAAATAGAGTAGAAACTAGGTAAAGAAAGGGGAGTTTGGGGCCAGATGCTTATTCAGACTTAGCTGATTCCCTTGAACCAAGTGATAACCCTCAGGCTGCTGCTTTCATAAGCTCCTCCAGTCAACGTAAGAATGACCACAGATGGTGAAAATTGCCATATTGGATAGCTGTCATAAAACTTTGTTTCTTTGCAGAGATTCTGTCCAGAAGCAGATTCTAAAACAATGTTGCAGTGCTTGAAGCAAAATAAAAACAGTGAACTGATGGATCCCAAATGCAAACAGATGATTACCAAGCGCCAGATCACCCAGAGCACAGGTAATGTCTTGGCTTGGTGTACCTGGTCCAGTGAGGATAAGTTAATTGGAATTAAATAGGCACATCATTACCTAATTAAACTATGGGAACTTTCTTGCCCATGAATTTCAAGGGCAGGAGAATATATGAAATTTAAGAATGAGAAATTTCAGCTCTGAGTTACAAGACCTTGTAACTTAATGGTCAAGGTCAGTTGGATATTTCCTTCTCAATTTTTTCAAGAATGTCTTTCATGAGAAGGTTGCTGGTGTCTGCCTGATTTTTGTGAGGACGACTTAGAATATTGGTGCCACAAGACCCTGTAGAGCTTCCAAAGAGTAGAATTCCTGGGGATCTCCAAATCTACTCCTTGACCAAATCATATACTGATTAGAAACAGTGAAGTGAGAGCTCACTAAACATTTATTGAATAAACAATTCAGTGGGTGCAACATGAACAAGTTAGATTTGTCACTGCCTAGACACCCCTGAAGATGGAGAAAGAGATTTAAGTGAGGGGAAGAGGTGGCAACAAACAAGATTAACAAAGGTCTATGAATATACTTTGTGTGTGTGTGTGTGTGTGTGTGTATACATATATATATATAGATATAGATATAGATATATATATATATATATAGATATATATATATATATATCTATATATATATATAAGATGCTGGGTGTTGGAATAGCTGGAAGGAGGTAAATGACATGGTAGAGCTGTGACTTATAACGTTCTTTGAAATTTGCTCTATAGCTACTCGTTGAATTATGCTTTACAAGTCTTCACCTTTCTGTGTATACCCTATATTGCATAGTAAGGAAAGAACTGAAACTGTGGAACTGTAACCCATAACAGTTTTTGAAATTACCTATATAACTGCTTGTTGAGCTGTACATTGAAAGTTAGCACCTTCCTGTATGCATGTTATATTTTACAATAATGGAAATAGCTGAAGTTGTGGAATTGTGACCCATGATATTCTTTGAAATTTGCCCTCTAACTACTTGTTAAATCATACTTTGAAAGTTCTCACTGTTATGTATGTATGTTAAAGTTCACAATTAAAAAAATGCACTAAAAAAAGTCACCCCAAAAAATCATACTTTGAAAGTTATCACTACTATGTGTATATGTTAAGAGTTCATAATAAAAAATGCATTAAAAACAAAACAAAAAAAAAAGTCAGTGGGTGTAGTGATGGTCATTGAGATAATATGCCCCTTTTTGGAAAGTGGATCTGTTAAAATTACGTGAATCCAGGTGGAGTATTTTATCACATACTCATTGTTTTCTGCTCTAGATTACCGCTTAAACCCTGTGCTAAGGAAGGCCTGTAAAGCTGACATTCCTAAATTCTGTCATGGAATCTTAACTAAGGCCAAGGACGACTCGGAGCTAGAAGGCCAGGTCATCTCTTGCCTCAAGCTGAGATATGCTGACCAGGTAAACTGACCCGGCCCTCCACAGAGGGGTATTTATGGAGCCATCTCTGTCCCTGGAAGTTTTCTCTTTTGAAGTCCCAAGCCATGGGCTAAGCAGCCAAATGGAAAGCTGTAGTTTTTCTTAACAAGCTTCATTCTCCCTTTCTTACTCATAGCGCTTGTCTTCCGACTGTGAAGACCAGATCCAGATTATTATCCAGGAGTCTGCTCTGGATTACCGACTAGATCCTCAACTCCAGCTGCATTGCTCAGATGAGGTAGGATTTAGTTGCCAAACTAATTGTGAACTCAGTTGCTCAAAGTTTTTATTGGAGAAAAGTTCTCTGCTTTCCTTTTTTTGCCTTTAGCCCTGAATCCAAGGTTAGTTGAAGGCCCATCTTCTGAACCCTCCATTGTCTTAGGTCCTGGTTCCCTGTAACACTAAATTAGACTTGGCTTTAGTGCTAACACTGTATAACTTTGGTTCCAAATTTCTTTATAGAACAGGGATATTCTTTTATTATATCTATCTACATATAATTTTGTTCTTTCCCTTCTCCTTTTTCTGCATGCTTAGTGCAGAATAGCCCAAGACTTGCCAGAAAGATAAAAGTGCTCCTGTAATAGCTTTAAAGAAGTGTCTATCATTGGAAATTATTTGACTTCCTAGCTAGAGAAGGCCATGTGGGAAACCTTGTTCAACATGTCAATTTTAGGGGATCAAAACTAAAGTAATTCAAAGAAACTTACTCATAACTGTCCAAAGAAATTTAAGCTTTTTATCTTTGCAGTGAGCTATGTTTCATAACCCCTTTTTGTGTGTGTGTGTGCTTCAAAGTTGTGAGGGTTGACCCTGAACCTTGGTAAATATCAAGGTTTTGCTTTTAGTATTACACTTGACTATCTAAGCTTCCTCCGTGTGGAATCAGGGAGCAGCTTTTTTATGACAAGTCCTGGGACAATCTGACTCAAATCTCAGGGTTGACATCATAAAGATATCTCCATTACTGAGTTTTGACTCTGTGTGCCAGTAACTATGATGGAGAACAGAGCCTAGCATCCAATGCAGATGGAAGGGGAGTGAAATCCACCAGGAATCTGTTTGAGAAGAGCCCTCAGCTCATGTGGTGGGAGAGTCACACATTGACATGTTTCAGAGACCACAATGTCTGGTGATAGCAGTGATGTCCCTCCCTTGTAAAATAGCAGTGAGCCACTCACGGGGGAACTCAGGCACTGGTTTTCGGAACTTGTTGGAATTGCCACTCATCTGCTCTCAAAACCCATTTGCTCATTTCGTGTACTCAATGGAGTGACCTTGTTTTTTGTGTGTCTCCTGAACAGATCTCCAGTCTATGTGCTGAAGAAGCAGCAGCCCAAGAACAGACAGGTCAAGTAGAGGAGTGCCTCAAAGTTAACCTGCTCAAAATCAGAACTGAAATGTGTAAAAAGGTACCCCCATCACCTTTTTCCCCCATTTCCTTCTATTTCCTCTTTCTCTTCTTCCTTTTAGTGCTGCGTAACTTACTAATAACATCTGAAATCCAAACCTTCTTTCCCAGAATTCTATGCTGTTCCTCTTACCAAACTTTAATGTGATCCTTGGCCATTAATCTCCTATAACTTGAATATAAAATATATTCACATGTACTAATTATTTGTGAATATGTCTTATCTCCATGTCTAGACTCCTTTTTAAGGCCCTATGGATGCAATATCAACATAAAATGCCAATACCAATATATTAATAAGTGCTCAGCATTCATAAAAATCAGTGAAACTGAAAATTTCATTTCAGAAACATCAAATAAGAACAAATTTATCAAAATATGACTTAAAGTACATTATCTTGCAAAATTGAAAATGAAATATTTGATCTTTTTTAGAAAGCTTATTCTTTTAAAAAAAATATTTCAGTAATATAATTTTCACGTCAATGAGAATACTGTGTGCAACTTTTTCCAGCTGCCAAAAAGGTTTCTGATTCTACATGTTTCGGGGAATGGTTAAAAAGTTGGTTACAAGCTGAATCCAGATATTTTCCTTTGACTCCTTCATTGTCAAATAATCCCATTTAACTTTGAGGAGAACTTTTTGAACAATATTTGAATTTTGTTTCTTATGTTTTTTGTTTGTTTGCTTGTTTTTTATATCATTGTTTTACAGAGGCTGCAGTCTTTCTGTTGAAAACAAACTGAAATTTTTGTTTAAGAAGGCACTTCTGGACTGTCTTTACCTTCTTTAATTTCATCACATATAAATGGAGAGTCTGCAGAGTTGATTTCAGTACTATTATGTATATATTCCTCTTGTTCAGAAAATTTTTAAACTCAAATAATTGTTGTAGAAATTATGCTCTGTCAATAGTTTTTTTCTTCTGAGAATAGTGGAGGTAGAATTAAACACTTCGTAAACAAATATACCTTTATTTGATAGGAAATTTTAATATAGCACATTACTCTGATTTTCAGATCTCTTAAAGTAACAAAATAACAGTTTTACACCAATAGAAATGTTAACATTTGGGTTCTTGAAATAATATGGCATACTAGAATACTGGAAACCCAAATCTGATCTTACAGTCACTAAGGGTAGGGACTGTCTCATCTGTTTATCCTCTGCTTTACTTAGCAAGCACACAGCTTTGTGTACACTAGATCCCCAGAGGCATTTATTGTATTAAATTGGATGCTGCAAATCTTCATTCCTTGCATCATCATCACATTGCCACTGCTCCCAGAGTGATCTCTGTTGTTAACACTCAGTCTTCTTTCTCTGAGTTTCATGTTCATTTTTAAAGTACTTGCAGACAACAGATCTGATACACTTGCTCTACAAAAGCTCTCTACAATCATGTTCCCTTCCCAGGAAGTGTTAAACATGCTGAAGGAAAGCAAAGCAGACATCTTCGTGGACCCGGTTCTTCATACAGCTTGTGCTCTGGACATTAAACACCACTGTGCAGCCATTACCCCTGGCCGCGGGCGTCGTAAGTCACTGTTAACTCATTGTTCTCTGTTCACTCTGACCCTGTGTGAACAATCTCAAGAGGAGCAAAACTCCCTGTTAGACATCACTTATAGTTACTCTGTTCTCTAGTTGTAGCTCAGCTTTAGGCAACATGCCCTGCAGGCCTGGTTGTCAGGACTGGGCACTTAGAAATAGTCCTGCAGTTTGAACTGACCTAGCCATGACCAGAGCTAAAGCTGTGATGGAAAGGGGAAGTTGTTGCTTATTTATCAGGGAAGCAGAAATCACTGTGGCCCTCTTTCCTCCATCTCCTGAACTAGAACAGCTTCATCACCTTCTTCCTTGGCCACTTTGGGCTCGATAGACAAGTTCCATATTGGGCTGGGACCAGGGCAGGTGTAAAAGTTGTGTCTGAGCCAGACACGTCCAATAAAAATGAGAGAGATTTTAGGAGAGTCTCTGAATAGCCAACCCTGGAAGTTAGGTGTCAGTCTTTTCTCTGTTGGATTGTGCACCTAGTTTCCTTCCTGGAACAGGTTTAACTTTGTTTAGCCTACAGATCTCAATTCTCTGATGATTGGGCACCCTTCTCCCCAAACTAACAGAAGGTTTTCTTTTCTGTACAATTTCAGACCCTTCTTCTTATCCCTTTCCTTCCACAGAAATGTCCTGCCTTATGGAAGCCCTAGAGGATAAACGGGTGAGGTTACAACCTGAGTGCAAAAAACGCCTGAATGACCGGATTGAAATGTGGAGTTATGCAGCAAAGGTAATGAACAAGAAAATCTCTGAAAGTGACAACATCTCATCTATCTATCTTCTATCCATCTATTACTTGCCTAGATCCACAGAGAAAATAGACATCAGGCCCATGGGAGAAGAGAGAAATTAGGTCTCTCATCTTTTATGGCTTGTGTTTATAATTTTTCAGTTTTGGGGAAAGGATATATATGTGAACCTGGCCCTTAGCTGGCCTGGAGCACGAAGAACAATACAAAGGATAAGAGGCGCATTGGAGTGTTGGTGCATAGGCACGATACCCAGGCAGACTGGGGCTAGAGGGAACTTTTCCTACCGAAATTCAGCCTCAGTGAGGAAAAGAATAGCAGTTCTTCTCCAGGTATACATTGCTTTGTCGTTGACAAAACACTCTGTGGCTGTATTACCTCATTGGGAATTTGAAATGATCTGAAGGAAATAGAGTGATTATTTCCTCACTTTACAGTGGAGAAAACTGACTTCAGAGATTATGACTTGGCCAAGGACCCTCAGTATATAAGCCAGGTTTCTAGATCCATATTCTCTTTATCTCCCCATACCGGGATGAACATTCCCGTTACTCGAGAGTGATCATGGAACTCACCTGCTTCCTGGCCAAGTCTTCCCATCACCTATCACCCCTAAGCTTAAAGTCAAGGGTAACAAGAGGAAAAGACATAGGGACATGATCTTAATTTTCACAACTGCAAGCACGCACACACACACACACACACACACACACACACACACACACACCCCACTGCTTTTCTCAAGGGAAAAAAGGGAGTTTTGAAGCCCCAGGTTAAATGCAGCAGCAAAGAGAAACATAGAATTAGTTTTTTTTTTCTTCACTGGTTTCCACTCCTTTGAGAATCTTACCATTGCTTCAGAGTGACTCCACTGCCTGTTTCGTGTTGGCAAATGTTGCCTCAAATTGTATTAATCGCGAACCTCCCCTAATCTGCTCTGTACGTGGGAGGAGATTAGAGGTGCAGATGTCTCCAGGCCAAGCCCATCTCAGGCACCCAGGCCAGTGTGAGACTCTTCTGACTCCAAAGGACAGTTGTGTGTGCACCTGGGGAACCTTTCAGTCCTGATTCTGCTGTGGCAGGCTGCCATAGAGGTCCACTCAAAAAAGCAGCGAGGGAAACTGAGGATGAAAACTGGTTAGACTATAAATGTCCAGGCTGGGGGGAGTGGTTAAGTATATTCAGTCATTGTAAGTCTTGTTTGCAAATTGATATTGATGATATAATAATATATATATTGATAATAATATTGACAATCAACAATACTATTGATGATGTGATATAACGGTGAATGAAAAAAGTCAGGATATAGAATTAACACAAAACAATCTCAACTTTTTTGTTTGTTTCTAGAAAGACAGCAAACATGAAGAAAATAAATCAAAATATATAAGAAGCTGAGACCTGCAAGTCACTTAACCCCCCAGGTCTCTGGTGTTCATCTCTAATGTAATAGTAGTAAAACCTTGCTAGGATTGTGGTGAGGACTGATTGAGTGAGGACATCCAAGGCAGAGTTGTCACTGGGGTAACAATAGTGATCCCTCTGATAGAATGATGAGTGACTGCTCCTTTTTGTATTTTCCTGTATCTTCTCATTTTTTTGTGGTAGACATGTACAGTTTTATCATGAAAAAGAGTTGTAGCTCTGTGTTTGATTTTCTTGTCTCCTATCCTTCCTCCCCAAAAGAAAAGACATAAATTGAACTAGGAACTGAGGGTGGTAGGTTGGTCCCAGCATCAGCACCAGCCTAGTTATCTCTCTGAGGATGATGCTGCCATGTGTCTGTCCTTCCAGGTGGCCCCAGCAGATGGCTTCTCTGATCTCGCCATGCAAGTGATGACATCCCCATCAAAGAACTACATTCTCTCCGTGATCAGTGGGAGCATCTGTATATTATTCCTGATTGGCCTGATGTGTGGACGTATCACCAAGCGTGTGACACGAGAGCTCAAAGACAGGTAGAGCCACCTTGACCACCAAAGGAACTACCTGTCCAGTGCCCAGTATGTACAGCCCTCCTGTATAGCATACTCACTCACCTCACTCTTCTAAGAGGTGACACCAACACCCATATTAGAGCAGCAGCAGGTATCCACTACATTGTCCCATCTCAGACTTTGCCCATGTCCATGGTCTCCTCCTCCTCGTCAGCCATTTGTGCAACATCAGCAGCTGGCCGCTTTGGTTACTGCCTTTGTTGGCAAACTTCGGTTTATCTGCCTGTAGACAAGTCTCTCTCATACCAGTGGAGCTACCAGTACTTCCAGAACCAACTCACCTGACCTGCAACTCAAATAATTTTTAAAACACACACACACACACACACACACATACACACACACACAAAAAGAAGAAGAAGAAGGAAGAAATTTTTAAAGAAAGAAAAAAATGTATATAGTAACACATTTTCTTCAGGCTTGACGTGGGCAATGGGGTTATTTCTTCTGTGCGACGGTGTAAAATGAAGGCAGGACTTGAGAGGGGAAGCATGCCACCCAATGTGCTGTAACTGATTTGTTGCTTATTTCTCAAAAGCACCTTTGGCCCAGGTCAGGGCCATGGACACCACCAAGTAGTGGGAAACAGCTAACCAGCCTGCTTTGGGTCCTGTTTTCTTCTGTTGAAATAGTGATGCCTTCCAGTTACCATTCTGAAAGAGCCACTGCTGGTCAAGACCCCAAAGCTGTGGGTATTTCTACGATCTCCTCACTCCAGTGAAATCAAGGATGATCCTCCCTTGGTCAAGGGCCAATGGGCTGGGGAGGGAATCAAGAGTTTATGAAACTGGTCAGTTCTTTGACCTGCACTGAAAGGCTGGATGCTGAGTCCCCAGGGAGCCCCAGGATCCAGTAATCTTCCTCCCCCAGGGTAGTGCAGGACTTCAGCCACATTTGGATTGAGTCCATTGAGGTCACAGCTCATCCAGAAGTCCTCTGCTTCACCAGGAGACGTTGGCTGGAAGGAAGGGTTCCTTTAGTACATGGGTGGTAGGAGGAGCAGGACAGGAAGGAGGAATAAGTGGTTCCCTTTGCTTAATTTTTCAAGCTAAAATAGAGGTCAGAGGCAGTGGCTTATCAAGATTTAGAATGGTCTCGGTACAACTGGTGGTCCAACCTGACCTTTCTGCAGGCTCAAGGAAAGCTCCCCAGACAAGCTCCTTTATGCCTCTACCGGTGGAGAGGGTGTGGAAAGTTATTACATTTAAGATGGAGGATTTTCCCCATTTTTTTCTTTCTATTCATTTGCTGTGTACATCCACTCCAGCAGGCATTGGCTAGATGTTAAATTTTGGTGATTAATCAACCTTTGCAGAATCTGAGCTTTGTAGAAGCAATTCTCCTGGCCCTTCCCCCTGTTCCCCCAGCAGGAATATGCAGGTTTGGGGTGTACAGAGGGGAGGAGTCCAGGCATCACAGCTCAATCCTGACACACCTTTGGTTCCATTTGGGGCATGAAGTCACAGTGGCTGCACGAGAGGGCAGCATGTACAGTAGGAGATATATTTATATAATATATATTTTATTAACCTGTTAGATGTCCACAAAGTATTATAAATCATGTGCCTAAAACTGTCCACATAGACCAAGACCCGTTCATGGTGCCCTTCCTTCCCCTGCCTCTCCTTTGCCACTGTTCGCGTTGGCAGTGGTGCCTAACCAACACCTGTCTTCCCTGACATGTGTTCACATACAAGGTGGGGTGTGTCAGTGGGTGGATCAGCTGATCCAAATTACTCCTTGTCTAACCTGACTGACATATATTTGAAAACTGTGGTTTTCTTCTTTTTCTTTCTTTTTTGCTACTCTTCTTAGAGACAGTGGGTTCCAGAAGCCAGCTGTATCTGTCTCCCCACCCCACACACACACCGCCTGGGGTAATGTAAGTCACCAAAGGAAGCTGCCAAGCTGCTTGGTCCCCTTAGTCCTGCCCTTAGGGTCTTCTTGGTTCCCAGTAACTGTCCTGAGTGAACCCACTGGAGTGAGCCCAGACCTTTGATATGGCTCCATTTTCAGCACATTTTACCAGGATTTTTCAATCTCATAAAACTTGAAACTCTTCAGTGCTGGACTGAAATGAGCGGGACCAGAGTGTCCATCTGGATGGTAGGGGCGGCTGAGGCGGGAATCGAGAACCAGGAATGTCGTCGGAAGGCAGTTCCCCGACATGTCTGGCGTGGTTTACAGGGTGGGGGTAGTGCTCACCATTCAACGGGGCGGGGCCGTTCTGCAGCTCTGCAGCCTCCCCCCAGTATATGGGGAGCATTCCTGTAGCTCTAATGTATGTCAGTATTTCTATTCTTTCTGAACTGAGAGGAGATCCCCTTAGTCGTCTGCAGGAGATTTGGAAATTTGAAAAGGAGTTTCATTCTTGGAATGTTTGTCATCTTTAGAAATGATTGGAATAGAAGAGATTAAAAAGAAGGGGTGACTCTGCTGGTATCTTCAGTTGCTTATTGCAAGAAAGTATTTCCCATCCTATTAGGAATACTTTCATTTGACTGCTTCTTAAAAGTCCCCAGGCAATGTACTGAGCAAGTTTTTTATCAGAACCAGCAGCCCAACCCTTATCCATTCTATACCTTTTTTGGCATAACAAAATAGTTCTGAGGCCCCTGTGGTTACTGGCTTCAAAGGTTAATAGTAGGTAAAATCAGCTAGTGAGAAGCAGTCAAGAAAAAGAGACCAGGACCCTAGTGTAGATGCTGATCATGGAGTTTGGCCTCAGTTCTCCTGTTGTCTGTCCAGCCCATGGAAAGAATATAAATAGTGGTGGAGTTTATGCCAAGGCCGAGTGATTGCCCCAGGTGTCAGGTGCCTGCTGAAAGTCACTGTAGCCAGACTTCTGTCATCTGGTTTTGGCCGCTCACTCCAGTGTCCCAGGAATGCTTATACATAGCACGTTCTACAAAAGTCCGAAGGCATCTGAAGCTCATTCTTCTGGGCTGGAGGCACTGTGGTGCAGAAAATCAGAGATCTGGGCAATATATCAAGAAAAAGACCGCTTCCCTCAATCACTGCTCCTCCCACAGGATAGCTGTGTGAGCAGGACCTTACCTTAGTGCACCCCTGGCCTTCCCTATATTGCTGCTGTCCCAAGAGAAGTTGGCAAGCAAGATACGCCAAGGTGGAGCAATATCAGAGGCTTGGGTTCACTCCAGTGGGAAAGCCCCCCTCCTCTGCATTCCCCAGAGACCCTCTGGCTACCGCTCCCATTCCCAGTCCAAGTTCTGTGGATCCAGTCAGCTTGTTCTGAGCCAGTGTACCCAGAGAAGCTAGGGAAATTTTAGGGCTGCTGATGTAGTGTTTACTGAGCAAGTGTGAACTTGAATTCACTGCAGGTCTTTGGCTGTCTCACATCCTGTACTTAATCTTCTGGGGAACAGCAAGCAGCTCAAGTGGGTTAGGGGGAAACTGCTTTCCCAGAATATATGACAGAAAATTACTATCAGATTTCATTTCTTCCTGTTTCCTGAGGTCACCTAACAGAAGAATCCAATGGTGGTAAGGTCTATGTATAGACAAGTTGGAAAGGGAATTATGTGGCTGGCTTCCCTCTACCTTCCTCCAAGACTTTCACTGTATTCTTATATTATCAGCGTGACTTTGGAAATGTCCCACATCCGCCCCATCTCCAGGCTTGTGGTACTACCTGTATCCCACAGATCCCCATCCAGGGAAAAGTAGGTTGCTCCATGGGGTCTCCTTTCTTAGCTGGTCTCAAGTCCCTCTGAGAATAGGTCTTCCCTTCCCAGTTCTCCCTTCTCCCCCAAAAGAAATAACCATTCTCCACATGTAACTTATTCTAAGTAAGCAGATATGGGGAAGTAAGTTGGGATAGGAGCCCAGGGCGAGCCAACCCGGCCACACAGCCCTGGCACATTCAGCCTAAATTTTGGCCATAGAACAGAAAGAATGTGGCTTTTTTAATTATGTGCATTTTGCTTAAGTTTACTTGTATTTCCAATTCTTAGTAATTTGAAAAACCTGCCAAAGATCAGAATGCTCCATTTTATTTCTTACCATTTGGACAGCACTTAAGTAGTTCATAAAATGCAGCATCCTTATGCAGTGAGTTTCCTCTGGGCCCTTGGAGACACTTCTCTCCCTATTTTTGCCCTCTTCACTTCTTCACCTCTTCTGTTCCAAAGGGTCCAGGGACAGAGGATGTGATATTCTGGCTTCTCCTTCTCTCATTTGTCTTTGGTTGGCCATTCTTCTAACCACACTCCTCCTTGGTCCTCCCTGCTCCATGAGGACCAGGGCTGCCTGTCAGGGCAATCTAGTTTGATGCCAAATGCCCTTTCCCATCCAGGCCTCAGGCAACAGATGAGTTTGAAACAAGCCCAGACTGAATCTACGGGATCACAGGCTCCCTGGGCCAGCAGTTGAGTTCACAGTCAGGGGCTGTTTGTCACCTGGAACACAAAGGTGGGATTGTCTACTCAGAGCTGTTGGTGAAAGGATCCTGATGGCTGGTTTTCTCTCCTTTCCCCTTTCCGTGATCCACCACAATGCACAGATAGGCATGTTGAGGTATGTTCAGTGGAGAAATCTTCCTGGGCGAGGAGAAAGTGACAGTGCCTCTATATTCTGCTTTTTGCCTTCCCCCCAACAAAGCGTTGATATCTGGACCCCAGAGCCCAGTAGGGCCCTATGACAGACATGCCAGGGTGGTTTGAACAGGTCCCCTGAGTCTAACCGCAGTGCACTGGACGGAGCGGCCAGCAGGAGGGCCGACTCGGCAGCAGGGATTCCTGCAGGGCTTCTTCCCGCACAACGTTCTAGGTCCGTCCACGCAGGAAAACAGACTGGACAGCAAACGCTGTGTGAGATCTTAGGGCTTCGACTTTTTTTTTTTTTTTTTTTTTTTTTTTTTTTTTAAGAAAGAAAAAAAATAAAATTAACAAGCCTCTTTTGTAAATGGTTTTCCTTTCTATGTATAAAATCCTGGCAGTTCCTTGTTTTTACCTGTTCATGCTGTGTAATTTTGAGATGTTACTGAGGTTCTGAACATAATGTGCATTTTTTTCTGTACAGATGAAATGGGAGAATTTAATAAAGAGTTTGCAGGTTTTTACTTGTTAAATCTTCTCTGTGGTGACTGGAAGGAAATCTCCAACCACCTGTTCATGCAACAGTGAGGGATGACTGTGAATTGCCTGCTGGTGCTCACAGACCTTGCTGATACAGTTTTTGGTGTTCTTGGTCACATAGAGGAGGACCATAGACCTTTCAGAGGTGTGGGATCTCAGTCTCCTTGTTTTCTGTATACTAGTGACAGGGCTGGAAATTGAATCTGGGGTTTTCTAACTCTCGGGGTGGTGTGTCCAGAATTACTCATTCTCCTGATTTGTTTAAGCCCGTGTTGTGAGGCTCCATCGTGGGAAGAGCACACGCCTGGAGACGTGGAGACAGGATGCGTGATGGCTGGCCCCACGAGAGCACCTGGTCTCTGTCAGCTGTCCTTCCCACTACAGCCCAGAGCTAGGCCGTGTTTGTTTTCAGTGCCCTCTCATCTCCCCCTGTTAGTCCTCTCCGCCCCATTCCAACAACCCTGTCCCTGGTCAGTGACCGTCCCTGCAATACACTTCCTGAGCCTTTTCTTCCTCCTTCTTCAACTCTCTTCAAATCTAATTTGCATCTGCGTATTAAAGATGAATAGCTTCATGAATTTGCATGTTTGCAGGGATTTCTTGAAGTAGTGCTGTCAGTGCTGTGACTCAAGTACGGACTACCAAGAGGAATGGACACCCTGGGGCCCAGAGTTTCTCCTCAGAACTCCTGAAATGAGTTTGTAGGCAGCTTCACTTACGAGATGGTAGCCTGGGGTGTAGAGTAGAGGATGGGAGAAGGTGATGAATGGAAGGGAAAAGGAGAAAGAGGGACTTGGGGGCCTTTTGAGTAGTGACTACAGCCGTTCCTCTATCTAAGGAGCTTTGGGCGGCCATCAGCCCCCAATTGTGAGGCGTCTCTCACCAGATGCCCTGAGAGTCCTGGAGAGGCTGCACTGCTCTCCTAAGCTTGGGAAATGGGCCACAAGGTTCAGGCTCCTTGTCCTCAGTATTCTCCATGAGGGAGAAGTGGCTCACCTACCCCACTGCCACTCTGCCCCAGGAGACGACTCTGTAGCGCCAAAGGCCCTGGCATTGATGGGGAACATATTACCCAGCTGAAGTCTCACTACACTCAAGGTTTCTGTGTGAAGATTTTTCTTCAAAATGATACTTGGCCAACTTCAGTCCTCAGAGAATTTGTCCTAAAGGCGGTAAGAGCAGAAGGGTTTTGCCAAAATAGACCATCCAGCTCAGACCATCACAGGTCTGAGCGGGCTCTAGAAGCTAAGAGGGTAGCAGGGACTAGTTTTCAGTATTGCTTATGGTTCATTTAGACAAACAGGGAAATACATTTCTGATAGAGATGGGCAAATATAGGCTTTGGATCAGAAGGTATCACCTGGTGCCTGGACTGCACCCCTGTGGGATGGCCAGAAGCCTGGTCCACCCTGCCCAAGGAGGTGTTTGGGTAAAGGGCAGATGGAGCATGGAGTCAACTCTGACTTTGAGGTCCAGAGAGGGGGAGATATCTTGCTTTCATAGATAGCTAGTAAGCAGCAAAATAGGAATACCTGCCCTACCATATGGTTTTTCTGCTAACTAGCCAGATTGGCTTTGAGACCTGTATGACCAGACTGAAACCCCTGCCCCCACTGGGTTCTAGGGGGGCCGACCAGGCCCAGGAATCTTGCCCTGGGGGCTGTTGCCCTTGGTCCTAGATTCCCACCTCCCTTCCCCATAAACAACCCACAGCACAACAGTATTTCTTCAATTCCCTGTATCTGTGGAGAAACCTTGGCAATCTAGAAGAGCAGAGGGGGATATGAGGGGTAACAAAAGGCAGTAGACTAGGAAGAAGCCGGCTGGAGCAAGGAAGTAGAAGCTGCAGTGCAGACAGCTCCTCTGAGGACGTGGAAGTTGCTGGGATTTGGCTGTTCATACTCCAGGGCCCTGGCAGGAGTGCACCTTCCACCTGCCTGGGGCTTGGAACCAGGGGCTGCTCCTCTGCCCTCTTGGGTCCAAGAGGAGCGATTCCTCCAGAGAACAACCAGGATCAGGGCATAGAACTGAGCTGCTCCCAGCAGCCCCGGGTAGCAGTAGGTGATGGCAGTGAGGGTTTGTTTCAGTTCCACTGTGGGGAAAACAGGCACAGGGTGAGAGGTTGGGCCTACCCCTCTGACTCTACACTTTCACGCCTTCTCCTTGTCATTGCCACCTTCCAAAGAGCTTTCTCTGACTCATTTTATCCTCCTGGAGTTTGTATTATTCCCCATTTTACAGATTGAAAACTTCGACTTAAGTTCTGTAAGAGCAGGATGGTTTCTGTTTTGTTTCTGTATCCTCAGTACTGGGTGTGGTAGGTGGGTGGGTGGATCTGAGGCCCAGAAAAGGAAAATGACTCACCCAACAGGCCACAGTGAGTTGGGAGCTGAACCAGGCCCAGACCCAGGTGCTCTTGACTGAGCTAATAAACTTTCCCACATGGTCGTTTCAAGCCTCAGCTCTAACTGCATCCTGCAGGACCCCCCTAGATCCCACAGTGTGAGGGCTCCTTTCCTTTCTGAACTCCTGACAATTTTCTGTGTTCCTGTCTTAGGACCCTTAGCATATTTTCCTTCCCTTGCACTCTAAACATTGATTCAATGCCTGACCTGGCTTTTTTTCTAGACTCCCTAAAGTCCAGACAGTGTTCTCTTCATCTTTCTGCCCTGGAAAATAGTAGTCCTTAAATATTTGTTGAATGAATCAGTTTAACAGTGGAAGTAGAGGTCCAAAGTCATGCCTTCACCGCCTGGGGGAGTGGGGTGGGTCATAGGTCATTGTCTGGGGAGTCCGTACCAAGGGAAATGTCTCCACTGTTCTCATGAGTCTCGTTCCAGCTCTGCAGTCCCAGCCTTCTCCTGCACCCTGGAACAGAGTGGATACCCTTTGCATAACTTCTCTCCACTGTATCCCCAAAAGGAACTAAGTAGGCATTCTCCACCAGAGAACATAGAATCCTGAAGGGGTAGATTGGTTATCAGACCTGGTGGGTATCTTATCCCACTACTTCGTTACCCAGGCTCTGAAGTCCAAGTCCAGGCTCCATCCATGGGCAGGAGCAGGGCCAGAGGGGCTTTGCCACACACAGCATTGCCTGTCTTGGCCTCCCAGTAGCCAGGGGTTCATCAGGAAGTACTTAAGATGGGGGGAGTTCAGAAAGGAAGGTGGAAGCTAGGGAGCAGATTTTGAATGTCTGGGTTCTGGATGACTGCAGGAGGAAGACTGGAACACAACCCCTGGCTCCTCCATGTACCCACCTTGGCCCCTGGACAGCGGCAGGGGCAGCACAACCTCGGAGACCCTGCTCTGTGCAGGCCTTGACAGGTCACAGTCATCCCTGCCACCCCCTGAGGCAGCTGCAGCCAGCTGACCACAGGGTCCCCAGCTCCCCCTGTGAAGCCGTCCTCCACCTGGTGTTGGCCTCTCAGGACCCAGGAGACCCTCAGAGGGGCAGGGTGGTGTCCTAGGGCCACACACAGTCCAAGGAAGGGAAGGCCAGAGGCTGGAATGAACAGGCTCAGCTGGGGGTGGTCGGAGAGCAGGGGACTGCATCTCAGCTGTGGGGAATGAAGGGAAGGATGTCAACTAACATCACCACCTTCTTTCAGCCCATAGTCCTACTGCATCCCCAACCTGACACCTCTGGAAGTTCTCTTTTTACAGTTTCCCTAAGGCCCTTCTCCATGGCCTTCCTCCCAGCTCCCAGACACTCTGCCTTCCCTTGCCTGTCCTACAATCTACTTTTCCCCCACAGCTGTCCATCTGGTCTGTTAGTGGATTGTGGGCTCTGAGCTTCTTCCTGCCACATACACATACCTTCCCACCCTTGGGCCTCCAATATCCTTCCTAGAGAACAAGAGAAGGGAATGGACTTAATGTTCTCTCGTAGACTTCCCCTCCAGGTCTGAAGGTTTTCAGTCTAAGGTGGCTGCACTGTCCTCAAATCCACCCAGCCAGTCCTCCCATCAGGAAGCAGTACCTTCTTCCAGCCCTCTTCCCTCCACCCTTCCAGCTAAGACATCCTCCAAGGGGGCTCTAGTGTCTGCACCTTTCTTCCCAAACCCACTGCCACCCCTGATTCACTGCAGTCCCACACTCTAGGGGGCCTGAGGCCCTGCCCCCTAGGACTCACCTTGATAGAGCAGACGGGTACCCTCTCCAAAAACATACTGGCCTGAATACCATATGGCACAATAGTAGGTGCCCTCATCATCAGGGCTGGCATTCCCCATGGTGAGGCGGGCACCATTCTGGGCCAGGTCCATCTCTGCTAAGAAGCGGGAATTCACACCCAAGCCATAGGTGGGAGGAGCCCGTTCTCGCTGACTCAGCAGGAAGGTGGGGCCACACCCCGGCAGCTGCCTGTACCAAGACAGGACGTGGGCCCTGACAGGCCTGCCATGCACCACACACCGGATCTGCGGGTTGCCTTGTCCACTCAACGCCGAAGGTTGAGGCTGGAACAGAGAGGGCAGGGAGCCCTCCGAAGCACCTGAGGGGTCAGAGAGGATGTAACCACCAAAACAGCTTCACAGTTATTTATTAAGCACTTCTTAGGAGCTCAGCCTAGTACCAATGCATGTAGAAACCTCAAAAGTTAAGATAAAATGACCACTACAATCTCATAAGAAAGAGACAAGTATCAAAAGGGATTTGAGCAAGGAATATTCAAAAGAACTATAAATTCACTCAATAAATGTGTGCCTGGTATGCCCCAATTTAAAAAAAAAAAAAAAAATTCTTTTTTACTTGTTACTGTAGTAACAGATACAACTGAAATTTCCCAGTTTTAGCCACTTCCAAGTGTAGAATCAGTAGTGTTAAGTAGATTCACAATATCGTGCCACCATCACCAATACCCATTATGAGACCCTGTCTTTGGCGTTTGAGATACAACAGAGACCCAGAGACAAAATCCTGCATTGGTAAAACTTCTGTTCTAGGGGAAAAAAAAAATAAAAGACAGTTCAACTTCATTAACCAGCAAAACTCTGCAAATTAAAATGAGATATGTTTCGCTTGTTAGAATGGCAATATTTAGTTTGCAGGACTGGAGAGGCTGTGAGCAAACAGGCATCTTGGTATGTGGTCGGAGAGAGTATGATCACAACAGAGGGCCATTTGACAGTATCTGTCAAAATTGTACACCATCATACTCTCTGGTCTAGAAATTCCATTTTCATACACATCTTATGGAAACCATTGAACTCCTGAATAGTGGAATATCTGCAAGGATGATCACCCTTTTTAATAATGAGAAACTGAACAACTATAGTTAGAGGGGAAGTTAAATTTTTAAATGGGACACCCATATGATGCAATACTATACAGTACTTAAAAAGGAAAATGTAGAACTTTTGCTTCTGAGTAGGACAGAGTAGTTTTCAGCTGAGTAATGTTCCCAAGGAGACTAGCTAGAAAAGTCAGATAAAGCAATGGATTTTGTGGTTTAAATGAGCTGTAGAGGCAGCAATGACCAGAGGGGTTAAGACTGTGGAGAGGCAAGCTGACAATCTACAGCCAGTTGAATTTGCTGACTTTGGCCAGAGGCCGAGGATCTAGGGTTTTCCCTGACAGAAGGCTGCCAGTGGGAGAGAAGTTAGCAGAGCTTTTGGTGATTTCACAGGCTAGGATGTCAAAATTGAAAGCTTAAGAGGAGTTGAAGGTCTTTCAAAAGGAGAGATCCCAGTAACCAGGCCTTCAGTTGGAAAGTCCAAGAAGGAAAGGCCCCAAAACAAGGGCAAATGAGAGGTTCAGTGAAAACCACATCCCAGGAGGGGGCAAGATGGCGGCATAGAGAGGAGTGGAATTTAGTCCTCTGGAACAACTAATAAACAGCCAGGAACAACTAGTAAATAATTTGGAATAACTGCTGGGGGACAACTGTGACTATCCACACATCATACACCAACCTGGATTGAGAGGAATGCCTGAGATCGCAGCATAAAATCTGTAAGTAAAAACTGTGGAACCATGCCAGGAGCTCCCTCTCCCCATGGCAGGCTGAACTGCAAAACCTCACTGTGGTAGAAAGCAGCACTCTTTGAGAAAGTGAATATAGCTCAGCCCAGCTCCAAATGTTTTTTTTTTTTTTTTTTCTAACAAATGTGGACGGCTGAATACAAGCTGCAAACCCCTTAACAAGCAGATGGAGGCTTTTAGTGACAACTGAATTTAAAGAACCAGAAGACTCCTCTGTCCCAGGAGGGGGAGCCCAGAAAACCAAGTGTTACCTCTGGCCGATGGGTGAAACTGGGAGGCCATGGACTTGTTCTGAAAAGGGGCTTTCTGTTCGTTTTTTCTCTCGCTCAACCTGAGGGGCTCAGTGGAGAAAGCCTCAGCCATTTTCAGTTCCCAGCACTCTGACCCAGACAGGGGTGGAGATAACAGAGTCAGAGAGACAAAGAAGCTATTCAAATGCAGATGATAACTCCCTAGGTGGTGTATCTTCCCTAAGAGAAAGGAGGTGGAGCCCAGCTCTAGTGCTGGTTTTCCTTTCAGAACCAGACCCCACAGCCTAGGGGAAAACAGCCAAAACAAAAACTAAAGGGCCACACCTCCTTACTCCAGTCGAGAGCGACAGGCTGCCAGGCACCACCTGCTGGGCTGGTTAGGAAAAGCACAGCGGCTAGAGACCTCACAGGAAAGGCTATCAATCTCTAAGACACATCCACAGAGAGACTTGAAACTGAATATAACCCCATTCTGAGATGTGAACGCATTCTGGTCTGGGAAAATCAGACTGGAGTAACCAAGAAAACCAGATGCCTAGACATCAGAAAACTACAGTCTACACTAGGAAAAATGAAGATATAGCCCAGTCAAAGGAAAAACTTACACCTCAATCAGGATACAGCTGAGATATTGTTTCACCTTAATGAAACAATCTATTAAAGATTTTCAAAGAAATATGCTAAATCAGACCAAAAACCAAATCAACAGGTTCAGGGAAGATATGGCAAAAGAGAGGAAGGCTGTAAGGAAAACACTGGGTGAACATAAGGTAGAAATCAAAAGTTTGAAAAAACAACTGGAAGAATCTATGGAAATGAAAGGCACAATACAACAGATGAAAAACACAATGGAGACATACAACAGCAGATCTCAAGAGGCAGAAGAAAACACTCAAGAACTGAAGAACAATACACCTGAAATTCTACACACAGAAGAACAGATAGGGAAAAGAATGGAAAAATATGAGCAATGTCTCAGGGAACTGAATGACCACATGAAGCGCATGAATGTACATGTCATGGGTGTCCCAGAAAGAGAAGAGAAGGGAAAAGGGGCAGAAGCAATAATAGAGGAAATAATGAAAATTTCCCATCTCTTATGAAAGACATAAAATTACAGATCCAAGAAGCACAGCGTACCCCAAACAGAATAGATCTGAATAGACCTATGCCAAGACACTTAATAGTCAGATTATCAAACATCAAAGACAAAGAGAGAATCCTGAAACTAGCAAAAGAAAAGCGATCCGTCACATACAAAGGAAGCTTGATAAGACTATGTGCAGATGTCTCAGTAGAAACTATGGAGGCAAGAAGGAAGTGGTGTAATATATTTAAGATACTGAAAGAGAAAAACCATCAACCAAGAATCCTATATCTGGCAAAACTGTCCTTCAAATATGAGGGAGAGTTTAAAATATTCTCTGATAAACAGACAATGAGAGAGTTTGTGAACGAGATACCTGCATTACAGGAAATGCTAAGGGGAGCACTACAGACAGATAGGAAAAGACAGGAGTGAGACATTTGGAACACAATTTTGGGTGATGGTAACACAACAATGTAGGTACACTGAACAAAGATGACTGTGATATGATTGGAAGAGGAAGGTTGGGAGCATGTGCGACACTAGAAAGAAAGAGGAAAAATAAAGACTGGGACTGTATAATTCAGTGAAACCTAGAGGGCTCAACAGTTGTGATAAAATGTACAAATATGTTTTTACATGAGGGAGAACAAATGAATGTCAATGTTGCAAGGTGTTAAAAATAGGGTGATATTAGGGAAAAAATACAATCTATGCAAACTAGAGACTATAGTTAACAGAAACATTGTATTATGCTTCCTTTAATTTAACAAAGGCAATATACCAAAGCTAAATGCATATAGAGGGGGACATAAAGGAGGGGTATGGGACTCTTGTCATTGGTGATGTTGTCTCTTTTATTCTACTTTAGTTTAATTCTGTCTTTCTTTTTATTTCTTCCTAGCTGTTGTTTTCTTTCTTTCTCTCTTTCTTTCTTTCTTTCTTTTTCTTTTGTCTCTCTACCTTCTTTGACTCCCCCTTCTTCTTTGTGGAAGAAATGGAAATATCCTTATATAGATAGTGGTGATGGTGGTGAATACATGAATATGTGACTATACAGGAAACCATTGACTGTTTACTTATGAAAAGTATGGTGGGTGCACAAAACCATCTTAACAAAAGTAGGTTGATGAAGAAACCTTGAGGGCACTGTATTGAGTGGAAAAGTCAGATACATAAGGACAAATATTGCATGGTCTCACTGATATGAACTAATTGTAATATGTAAACTCATAGACATGAAATGTAAGTTATTAGGATATAGAATGAGGCTAAAGAATGGGGAGCAGTTGCTTATGAGCAGAATGTTCAACTAGGTTGAACTTAAGTGTTTGATAATGGACAGATGTAATGGTAGCACATTATTATGAGGATACAGTGCTGAATGGTGTGTGAATGTGGTGGAAAGGGGCAGCCTACAGTCACGTATGTAGCCAGAAGGAAAGTTGGAGGTTAAAAGATGGGAATGTACAAAACAGTGAATCTTGGTGGTGAACAATGTCTGTGATTAACTATACGAATACTAGAAATCTCTTTCATGAACTAGAACAAATGTGTGACACTATAACCAGAAGTTAATAGTAGAAGATTATATAGGGAAAAAATATATCTATTGCAAACTGTGTACTACAGTTAGTAGTATTTTAACATTCTTTCATCAACAGTAACAAATTTATTTTACCAATCCTATGAGTCAATAATGGAGGGAGGGGTTAGGGGTATGGGAGGATTTGAGTTTTCTTTTTTTTGTTTTTGTTTCTTTTCTGTGATGATGAAAATGTTTTAAAAATTCAAAAAAAATTAATGGTGTGCTGGTTTGGATGTATTATGTCCTCCAAACACCATGTTCTTTGATGCAATTTTGTGGGGGCAGATGTATTTAGTGTTGAATAGATTGCAATTCTTTGATTGAATGTTTCCATGGAGATGTGACCCACCCACCTATAGGTGATAACTCTGATTGGATAATTTCCATGGATGTGTGGCCCTGCCCATTCAGCATGGGCCTTGATTAGTTTACTGGAGCACTATATAAGCTCAGACAGAAGGAGCGAGCTTGCTACAGCCAAAAGGGACACGTTGAAGAATGCACAGGAGCTAAGAGAGGAGCTGCAGATGAGAGACAGTTTGAAGATGGCCATTGAAAGCAGACTCTTGCTCTGGAGAAGCTAAGAGAGGAGAAACGCCCGAAGAGCAACTGAGAGTGACATTTTGAAGAGGAGCTGTGGCCTACAGAGGAACGTCCTGGGAGAAAGCCATTTTGAAACCAGAACTTTGGAGCAAATGCCAGCCACGTGCCTTCCCAGCTGACAGAGATTTTCCAGATGCCATTAGCCATCCTCCAGTGAAGGTACCCAATTGTTGATGTGTTACCTTGGATACTTTATGGTCTTAAGACTGTAACTGTGTAACCAAATAAGCCCCCTTTTATAAAAGCCAATCCATTTCTGTGTTTTGCATTGCGGCAGCATTAGCAAACTAGAACGTATGGTATGTGAACAATCTCAATAAAATTAAATTAAAAAAAAAACACATCCCATAAAATTCCAACTAGTAAATTTAGAAGAAGTTATGGAATTAGAAAATTACTATTTGGCAACCACCACAGTAATAATTGTCTCAGGCAAGAAGCATCGATCGATGATAAAACTAGTGGGTGAACGTCTCACTGTTTTGTTTTGTTTGAGAACAGGATATTCATGTAGTCTCAGCATACCTCCCCCCGCATTACTTATTAACTACAGAGAGAAAAAATAGTAATTTATAGTGGAGAAGGTAGGCAAATGCCAGCTTAACCCCGTGATAAAGTTCACATTACCAATAATGGGGCAAGTTGACATCCTGTGCCTGAAGGACACAGCATCCTTTCTCTGGTAGTCCTGTCAAAAATGCATGACCGGGATCTATCTATAGGAAACACCAGACAAACCCAACTGAGGGACATTCTACAAAATAACTGACCTACAGTCTTTAAAAGTGCAGTTCTGAAAGACAAAGACCGAGGAACTGTTCCAGATTAAAGGAGAATAATGAGAGATGGCAACTAAATGTAATATGTGACCCTGAATTGGATTCTGGACCAGAAAAAAAGCATTTTGCTCTAAGGACTATTGGTGGGACAATTGGTAAAATTTGAATAAGATCTATAGATTAAATAATATTTATCAATGTTAATTTCCTGATTTTGATAACTGAACTGTGTTACATAAAGGAATTTATTTTTAGGAAATAACTGGGAATAAAGAGGGACATCATATTTGCAACTAAAAGAATTCAGAAAAAAATAAGAGAAAATAATAAAGCAAGTATGAAATGTTAATATTTGGCAGAATCTAGGTGAAAGGAGGATACAGGAATTCTTTTCCTAAACTTTTCTGTAAATCTGAACTTCAGAAAAAGTTTAAAATTAAATTAATATCTACAATAAGGAGCAAATGGAAATTATTTGCCTCCAGTTGTGATTCCCTAAGAAAGACAAAACCACTTATGGCTTGTGTATTGTTTTAGTCAAAAATTCTTAACCTGAATCTAAACATTTGGAAACTTCAGACAAACCAATTAAGGAATATTGTATAAAATAACTGACCTGTATTCTTTTTAAAATGTCAAGTTCATGAAAGATGGAGGTTAATTGACTGTTCCAGATTAAAAGAGGCTAAACAGACATGACAACTAAATGCCATCCATGTTCCTGTACTGGACCCTGTATTTGAGAAAATTTGCTATAAAAGACATTATTGATGCAATTGAAATTGACATATGAGTTGTAAATTAGGTAACAGTGTTATACCTGAATTTGATAATTTTCTAAATTTGATCATTGTATTGATTATCTATGCAAATACTCTTGTTTTTAGGAAACACTGAAGTATGTGGTCAAAGGGCATGATGTATTCAACATACTCTCAAAGGTCCATAAGAGTGTATATGTGAGACAGAGAGAGTAATTTGGCAAAACTTTAAAAACTAACGAATCTGGATTAAAGGTATATGAGGGTAATTTGAACTAGTCTTGTGACTTTTCTGCAAGTTTGAAATTATTTCAAAATTTAAAAAAAAATTAAGTTAAAAAAAATGGAGGCAGGGGCGCTGTATTCCAGTCATGACTCAGTTTGGTCCCTGATTGAATAAAGATAACGAGCCTCCACTACATCCAAGGCAGTCTTGAACAACAAAGCTGGAGTATGTACACTACCAGATACCAAGACATTCGAAAGACACAGTAATGAGGACAACGTAGTTTAGATGCAAGGAGAGTCAAATGGACCAGTAGAACAGAATGCAGAATCGAAAAGCATGTATATGGTGACTTGATTTAAAACAAACTTGCTACTGCAATGCTGTGGGGAAAGGATCGTCCTTTCAATTAATGGTGCTGGGTCAACTTGATATCCACAGGAAATGAATTTAAACCAAATATCAATTTCAGTGGAATTATACATCTAAATATGGAAGGTAAAACCAAGTTTTTAGAAGAAAACAGAATATCTTTATCACCATAAGGTAGGCAAAGATTTTTAAAATACAACACCCGAAATGTCAGTCACGAAGGAAAAACCATACATTGAACATTAAAATGGAGAGCTTCTGTTTATCAAAATTAACAAATGTGAAAAAGTGAGCCAGGGAGTGGAAGATATTTGCAAAACATACAACCAACAGGATTTGCATTTAGAGTATATAAAGACCTACAAATCATTAAGAAAAAGTCAAACCAATAGAAAAATGGGCAAAAGATTTGGGTGCCTTCACAAAAGAAGAGTCTGCATGGCCAATAAACATGAAAAGATGCTCCATCTCATTAGTCATCAGGGAAACACAAACTAAGGCTCCAATCAGATAAACTTACCCACACCTGAATGGCTAAAATGAAAAAGACACTCTAGCTGTGGCTGATATGCAGAGAATTCTCCTACACATGAATTCAACTGTTGTTATGCATACTCCAAAGTCTGGAAGGATATGCATGAAACTGTTAGGATTATAACAGAAGCCTTATAACTTTTAATGCATATACTCCTGTTTAATTGCATTTTTCATGCTCTTCTATTACAATTAGACAAAAATAAAAGGTTTTACATTTTGAAAAGAGTAAGCCTCTCTCCCCCACTGCACACAAGCAACGTCTTCGCCGTCATCTCTCTGGACCTTTCTGCAGCACTTAGCCCTGACCACTTCCTCCTCCAAGCCTCACAACCCTGGGCTCAGCTCTCCCCCACCCCTCACCCGCAACCTCAGCCCATCGAGGCTCCATTCCCTCAGCCTTGCCCCTGGGCCTCGCATGCCCTCACCCTCTCTCTCCTGTCTCTTGTCCAAGTGCCCTTTAGGGTAGCTCTTTGGTTACTCTGGTCTCATTTCCCCAGATTTCGGTGAGGAACAGACCTCTTCCCCTTTGTCTTCTGCAGACTAGTTGGACGCCTCCGACAAGTCTGCCTTGTGTCCCGGTCCTGCAGAGTACCCTTCCGCAGCTGTTCTCCCATCCTCCACGCCCAGCCCCCAGACTGCTCTCCTGGCCCATCTCCTGCGTCCCCCCCACCTCAGGCTTGCTGGCCCTGCTGGCCCACCCGGATCAGCTCCCCACCTACTAGCTGTGTAGCTTTGGACAAGTGATTTAAACCCTAGGCCTCAGTTTCCTCGCCTGTGATAGAATAGTCAACAAGTTTAAATGAGATAAATCCTAACACATAGGGACTGTTTAATAAATATTGCCTATTTCTACTAT
This sequence comes from Choloepus didactylus, assembly GCF_015220235.1. NCBI lineage: Eukaryota > Metazoa > Chordata > Mammalia > Pilosa > Megalonychidae > Choloepus > Choloepus didactylus. The sequence continues at coordinate 29,590,441 of NC_051328.1, read as the reverse complement.
TTCCGTGATGCGTCGTTGGGCAGCATTGCGCAGCGACCCCTACCCCTAACCCAGCCCTCCCTGCCTCGCGTGGCTCCTCCCTGTCCATCCAGGGCCAGCCCGAGCATCCTGACCCTTGGTGCCCAGGCAGGTCTCTCCCATTCCCAGTGCTCTGCCCTCTCTCAGGCCCCGTGTTGTCCTTCATGGGGTTAGGGACCCCAGGAGTGAGTAGCTCGTGAGTCCGTGGCCTCTGAGCTGCCATGTCCTGTCCCAGCCTAAGAAGGCTCTCCTTCACGGGCTCTGCAACCCAGATTTGTCCACTGGGCAGCACCCGTCCCCCCATACCCTTATTAAAAGGAGAGCAGGGCTGGGACTAGGAACGGGGAGAAGGGAGAGCTCACCCAGGGCCCAGAGCAGCACCAGCAGCAGCAGGGCCCGGCCGGGCCCGGATGCCGTGGCTCCTCTCAGAAGCCTTGGTTGGGGGGCCATCTCCATGTCAGCCCCAGGACCGAGGGCATGGCACCTCTTCTCAAACAAAGCCCTCCGCTGCGGCCCAGGACCTGGGGCTTGGTGTCTGCTTTCTCCCAGCTGTGGAGGGCGGCGGGCAGGTGCAGTGCATTTGAAGGTCACCCCCAATATCCAGGTCTCTCGGAAAGCCCCTAGTTTGTGCTCTGCGGGGTGGGGCCATCTGAGTGCTGGGATGACGTGCAGAGGACTACTTCAGTTGCAAAGGACAGAAACCCAACTGCAATTTAAGCAAAGGAGGCAACTTAGTGCCCCATGAAACTGAAAAGTCCCCGGGAGGTCCCAGCTTCAGACCTGGCTGGATCCAAGGGCTTCAGCAGCTTTGCCAGAAACGCATCCCTCTCCTTCTCTCTGCTCTGCTTTCCTGTTCCAGTTTCATTCTCAGGCAGGCTCTCCACGGGTGGTGCTCAGCTGTCCCTCAGTGCTCAACGCAGGGGTCTGCCCGCTCGGCCGGCCCAGTAGAAAGAAAGAAGTCTCCCCTGGAGTCAGAGTGAGCTCCAAGCCCATGCTGAACCAACCTGGGTCAGGTGTTCGCCCAAACCAGCCACTTCGATCAGTGGGCTGGCCGGGACCAGGTCCCGTGTGCCCCTCTGGAAGTTGGAAATGGGGTGGGGCAGTGTCCTCTGATCTTTGTGGACTTCAAGTCACAACATGGTGGTTCCCCGAGGAAAGCTGGATTGCTGTTACCAAAAGAACAGAATGGATGCTAGGCAGGTGCCCACCTGTCCAAAGGGATAAAGATAGGCCTGAGAGGTGGGGAGCTACCCCTGCCCAAGCCGGGGAGGCACTGCAGCCCCTCTCCTGGCCGCTCCTGCTTCTTGGTTATGCCTCGACCTCCCCCCAGGGCCTCTACTGTACAGCCCCTCCTGTCGCTCTGCAAAGGGTGCCCTGCCATTGGACTGCTGCACTTGGAACCTGTGTCTGCTACTTCCTTCCTAAGCTGTAAGAAGGCAAAATTCCACCTCAGAGGATTGTCATGAGACTTAGGATGATTCGTGTTAAGAATGTAGTGGACTGAGGAACAGAACGAACTGTGGTGTGTGCATGCAATGGAATATGGAGCAACTGCGAGAAGGAGTGAAGCTGTGAGACACGAAACGAGGTGAATGGATCCTGTGACAGCATTTTGAGTGAACTAAGCCAGAAACAAAGGCAAACACTATAATGCCTCACCAATATGGACTAACTACAATGTGTAAGCTCAGAATTGAATCTTAGAGCACAGCGTATCAGGGGAATGCTTATTGTAATGGTCTCTAGATTGTAAGCTCTTAACAGCAGTCACATCTATTCCTGAATTGTAATGGCTGACTCCAAATTCTGAGATGCTGATCTCTTTGTGTGTGACCTGATCGGTCTCTGGAACTTGGGGTTTCTGTGTGACACCTGAGATTCACAGCTAGAGCTCGGCAGTATGAACGTCAGTATTAGTGCATACAGCAACTGTTTAAAAAGATGTAAAACAGTCTAGACTTCAGTTAGAGATATGAGTGAAGCAGATGTGGTTAGGACTAAGGCAAATCAGGACAAAGGGTTAAGGACGATACTGACTGTGTTTTTGTTTTTTTTTAATTTTATTTTGAAATAAGTTCAAACTTATAAGAACAGTTGCAAAAACAATACAAACTCCATACACAGAACTCCAGCATATCCCGACCCCCCTCCCCGGATGCCCTGATCCGACTGTGTTTTAAAACTTGAACTTCCGTGTGAGACCAAGGGAAAAGATGGCTATCTGGAGCAGGATCTATATTTTCCGTAGTACACTAAACAATTTAATTTGTACAGTCATCTTGTTCAAACACCATGATTACGGAACTTTGAACAGGAAGTGAGATCCAGTAGGTTTGCACAGGTTAGTGTAAAATAGCAACACATCCCAGAGTAATTCGGGCAGAGAATAAAAATATATTTGCAGCCCCCTCACCAGGAGCTGAGGGAAAATGCAGAAGTGTTGGACTTCCTCACTTGGGTTGTTGCTGATGTTCTCATAAACACTGAGGAGCGATGGTTTGGTATGCCGAGCCCTCTGTCTTGGGGCTTGCCCTCGTGAGGTTCATTGCTGCAAAGGAGAAGCTAAACTTGCTTATAACTGTGCCAAAGAGTCTCCCCCTGAGTGCCTCTTTGTTGCTCAGATGTGACCCTCTCTCTCTCTAGCTAAGCCAACTCGGCAGGTGAACTCACTGCCCTCCCCTCTACGTGGGACCTCCCTCCCAGGGGTGTAAATCTCCCTGGCAATGCAAGCTGTGACTCCTGGGGATGAACCTGGACCTGTCATCTTGGGATTGAAAACATCTTCTTTACCAAAAGGGGAAAGTAGAATGAAACAAAATAAAGTTTCAATGGCTGAGAGTTTTCAAATGGAGTCAAGAGGTCACTCTGGTGGGCATTCTTATGGACTATATAGATATCCCTTTCTAGGTTTTAGTGAATTGGAATAGCTAGAAGTAAATACCTGAAACTATCAAACTGCAGCTCAGTGGCCTTGACTCTCCCTGGGAGCTCCCTGCATAGCTCCTGGTGGAAAGGCTTTGGCTATGTGGAGGTGGTAGAGGTGGTTTATTGTTCTAGGGGATTTACACACAGGAAATCATTTGGGTTTTTAAATCCTGGCTTTTTCCTTACAGGTCTGTATTGCCAAGCAAGTTGTTCCACCTTTGAGCCTGCACCCTGCCCCCCAGAACGGGGTAACACTGTCCACCAAAAAGGGGCAATGCATCATCCTGGCACAAAGTGATCCCCTGATAAATAGGAGCTATTAGCACTAATAAAATGACCCTGTGACGTGACTGGTAGCAGGTTACCTGGGAAGGAGACTAAGGGTTGGAGGACAACTTTTCAATGTACGCTGTAGTACACTAAACAATTTAATTTGTACAGTCATCTTGTTCAAACACCATGATCACAGAACTTTGAACAGGAAGTGAGATCCGGTAGGGTCATTTAAATTTCGTATTATCTATATTGTTTTTTTTTAATAAATTCAAATTTAATAAATTTGAATTAAAGTAATGCATTCAAATTTTAATCAATAAAAATAACATTGAAAAATAAGCTAACTTTTACTGTGTGCCAGGGAAGTGTTTTTTATACTATTTTATAGATGATGAAACCGGGTCTCAAAGAGGGGAGTAACTTGCTGAGGATCAAGCATCCTTCAAGAGCTGCAGGTGGGATTAGAACCCAGGCCTGCCTGCTGCCAGCACCCGTGGCCTTCTCCTGCCCTCACTGTTTCATGGCTGGGTAGGCGGCACTTTGGTTGTGAGGCAGCAGCAATCGATGGGAAGGGCTTCCTGAACTCAGCTTCCCAGGGAGAAGCTGGCCAGAGCCCTTAGACCTCTGCGGATGGAGCGTCTCCTCTGGAAATCATCCAGCGAGGTATCCCTGCCTTCCTGGCCTTCCTCATTTGCTCCACAAGGTCCCCCTCCTTTAGAGAGCTCCCCTTCCCTGTCTAGAACTGAGCAGACCCCTCCAGAGGGGCAGCCTGCCCGTGACCATCCCTTCCCAGGTACCACCACCTCATGGTCTCTCGTGGGCAGCAATCTCACTCCCAGAGCCCACCTGGTGGCCCCATGGGACAGCGGGGTTTGGCTGGGCTTTCACCCGTCAGCTCCTTCTCCTAAAGCAGGGACTCAAATCCCCGCTTCTCAGTACCCATAGTTCATTTTAGAGATCCTGGAGCGTCCGCCGGTCAGAGCTGAGTTTCTCACCATGGCTGTGCCATAGTCTTCCCCTTGCCAGCCCACCAGATATGCAATTCAGGTATTCCAGGAAGCAACTAAATTTTAGAAGGTTGAGGGTATATTGTTGTGCCTAAAATTCCATGTGCTGCTTTGACGTCTTTGAGCCTCACAGGGCCCCAAAGGCTGAACTGTGAGTTCCTCTGCTCTTGCCAGATATGCCTCCCACCTGGCTAGTTCCACTCTCAACTGGGCCAGCTTGAAGCCTCAACCCAACAGGCTTCACTTCCCTGCCAGCCAACAAGACTATTCAAATAAGCCAGTCTCATTCTCCCGTGGGAACCAGGGGTCACCTCACCCCCTTGGTACTACAAAGCCGCCTCCCCCTGCCACTCTGGCTCACTCTGCTCCCGAGTGAAACCCCCGCAAGGCCCTGCAGGGTGCGCTGTGTCCTCCTCCTCCCCGGGGCTGTGAGTACCTGCAACTGATAACCGCTGTGGATCTCATCTGTCCAGTGCTGGGGGTTTGGCCATCTCAGACTGTTCAGGGTGGGACACCCCTCCTCCACCAACAGGGTGACGAGGAGGGGAACCAAACAGGAGGGGGCCTGTCCCAAGGACACACCTCAAGTCAGCAGTGGCACAGGCCCTGCTGACTGCCCACCTGATGCTCTTCTCCCTGAAGATCTCTAGGAGCACCCAGCCCCTTGCAAGGAATTAGAAAACAAACAACAACAAAAACAAAGACACTACCTTCTAGCTCTTGTGCATGTCCCTAATAGGAGAAGAGGATGGAATAAAGGCCGGAGCACTAGGTTCAAGCCAAAAAATCAAGGAACCAGACTTTTTTCACAAAAGGGCTTCCTCCAGAACACAGGTGTTTTGAAAACCATAGTTGAATCTTAAGCCAAAATGGTAAAGGAAAAGACTTGTATTAACATTGTCATCATTGGGCTTGTAGATCTGGGCAAGTCCAACCACTACTGCCACCAATCCACAAATGTGGTGGAATCAACAAAAGAACCATTGAAAACCTTGAGAAGGAGGCTGCTGAGATGGCAGAGGGCTCCTTCAAGGAAGCCTGGGCCTTGGGTAAACTGAAGCTGGATGTGAGCATGGTTTCACCATCGGTATCTTCCTGTAGAAATTTGAGACCAGCAAGTGCTACGTGCACTCATTGACACCTCACGACACAGACATTGTCACAACCATGACTGCAGGCATACCTCAGGCTGCCTGTGCCTTCCTGGCTAGTGCTGCCGGTGTTGCTGGATGTGAAGCTGGTTATCTCCCAGAACGGGCAGACCCATGGGTGTGAAGCAACTAATTGTTGGTGTTAAAGTGATTCCACTTAGCCACCCTACAGCCAGAAGAAGTGTGAGGAAATTGTTAAGCAAGTCAGCACCTCCATTTAGAAAACTGGCTACAATCCCAACACTAAGTAGCATTTGTGCCAATTTTGAATTGGAATGGTGTCAAAATGCTGGAGCCAAGTGTTAACTTATTCAAGGGATGGAAAGTCACCCGGAAGGATGGCAATGCCCATGGGACCACACTGCCTGTGCTGGTTTGCATGTATTATGTCCCACAAAATGCTATTATCTTTGATGCAATCTTGTGTGGGCAGACGTATTAGTGTTGATTAGATTGTAATTCTTTGAGCATTTCCATGGAGATGTGATACACCCATCTTCAGGTGATAACTCTGACTGGATAATTTCCATGGAGTTGTGGCCCTGCCCATCCAGCGTGGGCCTTGATTACTTTACTAGAACACTATATAAACTCAGACAGAAGGAGCGAGCTTGCTACAGCCGAGAGGGACACTTTGAAGAATGCACAGAAGCTGAGAGAGGAGCTGCAGATGAGAGACAGTTTGAAGATGGCTGTTGAAAGCAGACTCTTGCTCCAGAAAAGCTAAGAGAGGACAAACACCTCAAGAGCAACTAAGAGTGACATTTTTGAGGAACTGCAGCCTAGAGAGGAATGTCCTGGGAGAAAGCCATTTTGAAACCAGTACTCTGGAGCAGACGCCAGCCATGTGACTTCCCAGCAAACAGAGGTTTTCTGGATGCCAATGGTCTTTCTCCAGTGAAGGTACCCTATTGCTGATGCCTTATCTTGGACACTTTGTGGCCTTAAGACTGTAACTTTGTAACCAAATAACCCCCCTTTTATAAAAGCCAATCCATTTCTGGTATTTTGCTTAATGGCGGCATTAGCAAACTAGAACACTGCCCAGAGCTCCAGACTGCATCCTGCCATCTGCTTATCCAATTGACAAGCCCTTGCATCTGCCCCTTCAAGACGTCTGCAAAGTTGGTGGCCTTGGTGCTGTCCCTGTAGGCGTAAGCTCTCAAAACTGGGCACGGTGGTCACCTTTGCTCCAATCAATGTGGCAACTAAAGTCAAGTCTGTTGAAATGCACCATGAAGCTTGGCGTGAAGCTCTTCCTGGGGACCATGTGGGCTTCAGTGTCAAAAACATGTCTGTAAAAGATGTTCATCGTGGCAATATGGCTGGTGACAGCAAAAATGACCCACCGATGAAAACAGCTGGCATCACTGCTCAAGTGATTTTCCTGAACCAGCCAGGCCAGATCAGTGCCAGCTGTGCACCTGTGCTGGACTGTCACCCAGCTTGCATTGCTTCAAGTTTGCTAAGCTGAAGGAGAAGATTGATTGCCCTTCTGATAAGAAGCTGGAAGATGGCCCCAGATTCCTGAATTCTGGTGATGCTGCCGTCGTCAATGTGGTTCCTGGCAAGCCAATGTATGTTGAGAACTTCTCTGACTCTCCTCCTGTGGGTTGTTTTGCTGTTTGTGATATGAGACCAACAGTTGCTGTGGGTGTCATCAAGGCAGTGGACAAGAAGGCTGCTGGAGCTAGCTGGGTCACCAGGGCTGCCCAGGGAGCTCTGAAGGCTAAATGGATATTACCCATAACACCTGCCACCTTAGTCAAATCAGTGGTGGAAGAACAGTCTCAGAACTGTTGGTCTCAATTGGCCATTTGTATTTAATAGTGAAAGATTGGTTAATGATCTTCAGAAGGAAAGGGATGTTTTGTGGGCCATTTGTTCCTTTTACGTGGCAGTTTTAAGTTACTAGTTTTTAAAATCAGTACTTTTTAAATGGAAACAACTTGACCAAAAATCTGTCACAGAATGTTAAAACCCATTAAAACAAAACTTAATGAAAAAAAAGTCAGGGAGCCAAAAGTTATCCCTTAACAACATCCTCCAGCTTTCTCAGTGCCCTGTGGTAGGGAGGCTCTGCACACAAACCCTGGGCACCTGCCCTACGAAGGACGGTGCCTGATGCCAACACACCACCATCCACCTGCTGCTCTGGTGTCAGAGGCAGGCACCTAATTTTTTTAAAGAGCCTTATTGAGATATAATTTACATACCATACAATTCACTCCTTTTAAAGTGTAGAATCCAATCATATTTAGTGTATTCACAGAGTTGTGCAACCATCACCACAGTCAATTTTAGAACATTTTCATCATTCTGAGAAGAAACCCTCTATCCATTAGCAGTCACCCCCACTGCTCCCCAAGCCCCCACTCTCTCCAGTTCCTGGAAACCACTAATCTACTTTCTGTCTCTATGGATTTCCCAATTCTGGACTTCCATATGAATGGAATCATGCAATATGTAGCCTTTTATATCTGGCTTCTTTCATTTCACGTAACGTTTTCAAGGCTCATCCATGTTTCATAAGGATCAGCACTTAATTCCTTTTTATGGACAAATAATATTCCCTTGGATGGACACACCACATTTTTTATTTATTCATCGGTTGATGGACACTTGGGTTGTTTCCACCTTGGAGCTGTTCTGAATGAGGCTGCTATGATCATTTGTGTACGTTTTGGCTTCTAATTATCAAAACATGTTTACAGCAGCTCAGTCCCCTAATGGCACTGACTGAATCACCATACCTAGAAGGGAAAGTGCTAAGTCCCAGAGGGCACTGAAGCGAACTGCTGCCTTAGGAAGCCACAACATGGCCCCTCCGGGAGCGAGCATGTAGAGCGCCCCTTCCAGGAAGCAAAGAAAGCACGTGAAGGGCTCTGCTGACAGCTAACAGCCGAGTTTTTTTGTTTTTGTTTTTGTTTTTGTTTTTGTTTTTAATTTTTAAATTGTAGAATTTAGCATATATACATAAAAGTGACAACTTTCCAAAGGCAATTTAACAAGTAGTAAGAGAGCAAATTTCAAAGACTAGTATAGGTTACAATTCCACATTTTCAATTATTTCCTTATTATGAAATATAATGTATATACAAAAAGATAATATCTTTCAAAGTATGATTTAACAAGTAGATATATAGGAAATTTTTGAAGTTATTATGAGTTATAGTACCATAATTTCAGTTATTTCCTTATTGTGAAATACAGCATATATACAAAATTATAGCTTTTAAATTCCCATTTAACAAGTAGCTATAGAACAAATTTCAAAGGATGCTGTGGATTACAGTTCCACCATTTTGTTTCTTTCCTTCTAACTATTCTGATACTCTAGCAACTAAGAAAAAGAAAATTATATAAAGATTCAGTATTCATAATCCTTTGTTAAATTCCATCTTGTCTGTAGCTACCCCTTCCTCTAGTTCACTCACTTTCCTGATCTTCAGGGATGTCTAGGCAGTGACCACTCTAACCTGCTCATGTTGAAAAGGGTTGTCAACTTTATGAGCAAAGGGGACATATCTAGTTGATGTTCTTGAAGAAGCTGTTGTCTGTGGATTTTGGGACTTAACTGGCATAGGAGCACTATGAAGGATCTAAGTTTCTGAAGAATAAACCTAGTGACTGAAACCTCTCGAATAGGGATCCGGGCACTCTTTAAGGTTTTTGGGACTACTGTTGACTTGGGCCTATCATATTGTGGTCATTTGGCATAACTAGGTACACATTTACTTTTGGAGAATTAATAGATCAAAGGATGTATTTTTTCTTTCTAGGGAAATGGTCAATTTAGCCTACCCAAATGATTAGGGGGTCATGGCTTATATTGCAAAATAAAAATGCTATTCATCTTGTAAATTTTATGAGCTGATGAGAAGCTCTAAATGTGTTTACTTACATTCTGTTTAAAGTTTCACAGTAAAACTTGAGGGGAGGACCCGGCTTTTAGTCAGGGCTCGTGTTGGCTCTGGTTGGGGGACTCAGGCCTGGTGGGTTCCGGCCTTGGGGACTGAAGTGGGTGGGTTTCCTGTGTTGATCTTTTTTTTTTTTTTTTTTTTTTTTTTTTTTACTCTTCATTTTGTTGAGATATATTCACATACCACGCAGTCATACAAAACAAATCGTACTTTCGATTGTTTACAGTACCATTACATAGTGGTACATTCATCACCCAAATCAATCCCTGACACCTTCATTAGCACATACACAAAAATAACAAGAATAATAATTAGAGTGAAAAAGAGCAATTGAAGTAAAAAAGAACACTGGGTACCTTTGTCTGTTTGTTTCCTTCCCCTATTTTTCTACTCATCCATCCCTAAACTAGACAAAGTGGAGTGTGGTCCTTATGGCTTTCCCAATCCCATTGTCACCCCTCATAAGCTACATTTTTATACAACTGTCTTCGAGATTCATGGGTTCTGGGTTGTAGTTTGATAGTTTCAGGTATCCACCACCAGCTACCCCAATTCTTTAGAACCTAAAAAAGGGTTGTCTAAAGTGTGCATAAGAGTGCCCACCAGAGTGACCTCTCGGCTCCTTTTGGAATCTCTCTGCCACTGAAGCTTATTTCATTTCCTTTCACATCCCCCTTTTGGTCAAGAAGATGTTCTCCGTCCCACGATGCCAGGTCTACATTCCTCCCCGGGAGTCATATTCCCACGTTGCCCAGGGAGATTCACTCCCCTGGGTGTCTGATCCCACGTAGGGGGGAGGGCAGTGATTTCACCTTTCAAGTTGGCTTAGCTAGAGAGACAGGGCCACATCTGAGCAACAAAGAGGCATTCGGGAGGAGGCTCTTAGGCACAACCGTAGGGAGGCCTAGCCTCTCCTTTTAACAGCCGAGTTTTCTGTTGCTTTCTCTCTGCTGTGAAGAAAAAGGAAAACAATAAAAACAATTTGTAGGTGGAACCTAACTTTGGTTTGAACTTCAGAAAGCCTCCAACAGTGACTGTCTCCTATTCACTCATTGCAGGTTAACAAAATGTCTGTCAGTTTGAACCTTTCTAGTTAGTCGTTTCCTAGAGAGTCTTCAGTTTTTATTTCTTTTATTCAGTTACAATTTGATTCACTCAGCTATAGCTGCCACACATGAGAAAGAAAGCATGTATCAAGTCTCCTAACTGAAGGACAAGTCACCAAGCATAAACTGACCTGCGGCCAGACTTCCATGGGACTGAGTGAGTTGGAAAAGTCACCTAAGGGACCAACAGTGTGTGATTGCATGGGTGGGCTAAAGGAAGGGCGAGCACTGCCGCAGCATTTGAGATTTCACAAGAAGATTAGGTCTCGCCACTCAGCAGTTCATGCTGAGGGACACAGGAGACAATTTGAAAAGTAATCCTCCAGAGCTCCAAGGTAGGATCTTCTTCATGTGGGGCCGTGGTGAGGACAGGCATCTTCAGGGTGGGCAGAACATCACCATGACTGTCAAGATGCACCATGATGTCCACAAGAGCCCCAGTGGGATGGGTTCAATTACGCGTGAAGGGGAAAGAACATTCTGAGAAGTGACCCGGGTCAGGTGTGACAGAGGAAACCCACAGCAGAGTAGTGCTGATCAGTCAGCAGATAAAGCTGGAGCGGCTTAACGTAAACCCTCTGACATTAAAGAGCTTAAAACCCCAGGGGGAAAGAGGAAGAAAACAAGAGTGTTCATTTTTTAAATAGGCAAATTTTAAGAGAAGGATTGTTTTGAAGAATAAAGCACATGGTATATACATATGATGGAATATTATTCAGCTGTAAGAAGGAATGAAGTCCTGATACATGCGACAACGTGGAAGTACCTTGAGGACGTTATGGTGAGTCAAATAAGCCAGACGCAAAAGAACACATTATTTTTCTTTTTTTTTATTTAGCCAGTTCCACTTTATTAGACATTTTAGGTTATACAATTTTTTGTTACTATGAATACAATCCTTTAATAATCAATATTGTACAAATATTTGTAAATTTACCATATATTTCAAAAGGCAGCTTCCATTTCTGACCTTTTAGCTAAGTTTCCTGAACAAACCTCTCAATGAAAACAATTTAAAATGATGAATGAAATTTTAAAATCATCTTTTTAACTGCATCGCTGAACTTGAAAGCAAGTACTCCTCAGTGGCCTAAAATAAAGTATAAGTGAGAATTTAGAAGAGTAAAAGAACCCTGCTGCTGACCTTGCCCATGGGCATCTGACAAGCCCTAATGCTCTCAGACATCTAATGGCTGCTCAAGATGCAGGGTGTCTGAGTAGAGAAGATAAAAGGACAAATATCGTAAAATATCGTATGATCTCACTGCTATGAACTAATTATAATCAGCAAATTCATAGAGTGAGAAACTAGAATATAGGTTACCAGGAGATAGAATGGGGGTACAGAACGGGAGCTGATGCATCATTTGTGCAGAATTTCTAATTAGAATGACTGTAAATGTTTGAAAATGGATAGAGGTGATGGTAGCACATTATTATGAGTGTAATTAACAGTGATGAATTGTGGGTGTGAACGTGGCTGAAGGGGAAGTTTGGGTTTGTGTATGTTACTAGAAGGAAAGTTAGAAGATAAAAACATGGGACTGTGTAACACTGTGAACCCTGTTGTGGAGGATGACTGTGGTTAATAATACAAATCTAGGAATGTTCTTTCGTGAACTATAACAAGGTGTTAATAATAGGGTGGTATATGGGGGAAAATACACCCAATGCAAACTATGGACTATAGTTAGCAGTAATATTTTAATATTCTTTCATTAATTGTAACAAAGGTAACACATCAATGCAAAGTGTCAACAGTACGGGGGTATATGGGAAGTTGTATTTTTTACATGACTCTTACATAAACCTACAACTTCTCTAATTAAAAAAACAACAATTTTTCAAAACACAACATTATGATAAGTCAAAGAAACCAGACACAAAGTACTACATATTATATCATTCCATCTGTGTAAAAAAGTAAACAAATCTATAGAGACAGAATTAGATTAGTGGTTATGTAGGGCTGGGAAAGAATAGAGGAATTGAGAAGTAACTGCTAAGGGGTATGGGGCACAATTCTGGATGTCAGGGTTTCAAGGAAGCCAAGTCCTTCCCATAGGTTACAGAACCAGTGGAGGAGAAAGACAAGTAAAGAGCAATCTGAAAAACGGACACCAAAGGGAGGCGAGCCCTCTTGGGGCAGGAAGGGCTTCCCTGAGGAGATGGTGGGGATCTGGGGCTGAGCGTTTGGAACACAGGAGGAGTTTGCCAGGCAGGCTGGAGGTGAAATGGGGCGTCATTCGATTCTAAATGAGAACGCTTCCAAAAACAAGCAAGCAGGACGGGCGCCAGGACGGGCATTTCAGTGAGCAATAGATGGGGACGGCGAAGGTGCCGGCGTGGCCGGAGGGGAGTGTGGGAGACGGGACGCAACTGCTGCCTCGGGTCCCTATGAAGAAAATGGAAAACTGGCCTGTAGGCTTGTGTGGCGAGATGGGCTTAAATCTAAAGAATGACAACTGGAGAGTGTGACCCAAGAATTGGATCGCGAACCACGGTGGAGTCTTCCAACGAGTGGGCAAAGCAGTTGCAGGCATTTAAATAATCTATAGACTTCAGTCAGTGATGAGTGCTATAAAAATGAAAAAAAAAAAAAAAAAAACAAAACACAAAAACTCAGGGATGGATAGTGAGAGTGGAGTGGATGGGGAACTTCTCAAAAGGCTCCAGAGAGCTAGGTCTTCCTCCAGGCCTAGACGAGCTGCTCTCGTCCTTCCCAGCGGAACAGCAAGATCAGGCCGGGAACGCACAGCAGCTCCTCATGCCTCCGAGGTCGGCCCCGGCCGGCAGCCGGGATTTCCGCTACGCGCTGCCACAGCCTCGCCCAGGAAGACCCAGAGCGACTTCCAAGAACAGTGCCACGGCCGGCCCAGGGAGCCTTTGCACGCCCGGGACTGGACACGGCTTCGGGCTCCGGACCCACGAGGGGCGAGGGCCAGGACACCGCCTTGAGGGACAATAATCCCCGCGCTTCCCGCACTCCAGCGGGGCCTGGCGCGCATCCACGATGTCCAAGTCTCCTCGCTGAAATCGAGGCAGGTCGCAAGCCCGCGCACTAAGATATCCTGGGTCTGGAAGAGAAAAAGTGGCGCCAGGGCCTCGAGAGACCCAAACAAGTCTACATGCTGTAGGCGGGGCCGAGCGGTGACGTCACCCCGCGCTTGCGCATCGCGGAGGACACGTGTCCACCGTACCCGTGTGGCCGTAAAGCGCGGAAAGGTCGCAGACTCCCGCCTCCCCGGAACTTTTTCCTACCTCCGCCCCGCTTCTCCTATCCCTTTCCCTGTCCCCGCTCTGTCGGCCCACCGCGACCCCCGGCTGCTGTTGTGGCTCCTGCCTCGCCGCCGCCAGGGTATTGCTGAGCGCGGGGCCCGTGAGGTAAGGAGGCAGCTGGCCAGCCGCTCTGGCCTCCCTGTCCGCGCGGGCCTTAACCGTGTCTCCTGTGTGCCCCCGTTTCCGCTGCGGGCTCGCCCAGGGGTGGTCCCGGCCGTCCCCCGCCTCGCGTTGGCTCTGCCTCGTCGTCTCGGAAGGCGCGTTCGGCGCCAGGAGTCGGCCCGCCCGGGAGGAGAGCGGGTTCGTCGGGTCTCTCCCGGGCTTGGGGGCACTCGCTGCGGCCGGAGCCAAGCAGTCGAGGTTGTCGAGCTTCAGGGACGCGTGCCCGGCTGCCCCGGGGCCTGCGCACCGGCTCTTCCCGGCGCCCGCAGCTCAGCCTTGATGTCCCAGGCGGCCGCCCCAAGCTCTCCCCTCAGGCCTGCACACACGTGCAGCGCAGGGCCAACTCAGGCTTGCCCTGCCCGCTCATCCTTCTCTGCAGGTGGAATTGTTTTCCCGCGTTGAAACGTGCCGTCCATCTGGGCTTTCCTGCTGCAGAGCCTAGCAGAAGTTGCCTAAAAGCCTAGGCCAGGTCAGTGAGCCTTCTTAATGCTTCACCCCTTGTGAGTGACGTGTACGATACTGAGGTTTGAATCTGGAATCCACAAGTCCGTGTTGCCCTTTGACGTATCGTGATGCGACCCGGGAGGGGGCCGCATGGAGCCGGGCCGAAGGGTACATCTTTCCTGTGGTAGGACTTTGTACTAATTCCTTAAGCCTGCCGGATCACCTGGTGCACTTATTGAAAACCACGGCAACCTGGGTCAACGGAATCTGAATCTCCAGACGTGGAGACTGGGAGTGTTTTTTTTTTTTTTTCAAACAAGTGTCCCAGGTGGTTCTTACGTTAATGAGATAGTACAGCCGAGCAACACCGAGATGAGAGTTCTCGCCTTGCTGCTGTTGGTATAAGCAAATTTAAGCAGAACCAGGGCGTCTTCAGGTTGCTTAGCAGTTATTCTTAGTAGATGATATTCTTCAGTTCTTCAGAACTTCTTTTTAAAAACTATAATTTATTTTCAACCAGATTTTGTGTTTTATTTCTTTGTCTTTGATATCTTCAGTTTACTGCTGTGTACTGGCTTTTCCTGCTATGGAGCTTTCTTTGGTTTTGCTGCCAAACCTCTTGGAATAGATTGTGGTGCCTTCCTTTGCTTAAGGTTGATGTCTACTTCAGATCTTTTTGTTCTGTCTCCACCGCTGCATTGACTCTTTTGAAGATCATGGTGAGCCCAAGGTCAAAATCCTTTTCCTGGGTTTTATCACCCTGGCCCTTTAACCTTGTTAATTATTCCACCTTTGCAGTTCCCTTTCTCTTGCTAGGCAGTGTGCCTTATGCCTCTGTCCTCATCTGGTTTTATTTGTGGAGTAATGAGTTCACGGCAGACTCTAGCATCACACTGGCTGGGTTTGAATCCTGGCTCTGTTACTTCCCATTTATTGGACTTTGGGTGAATCACTTCACCTCTCTGTGCTTCAGTTTCCTCACCTGTAAAATAGAGATGATAACATCTACCTCATAGAGTTGTGAGGACTAAATTAGTTACAGACTAAAGCCGTGTCTGGCCCTGTATAATCATATATAAAAATATTAGAGTTTCTAAAAATTTTTCAAGGTATTCAGATACCTCCTCAAATCTGGGGGCCTGGGCTTGAGATCTCAGAGTCATCATTGATTTTTTTTTCCCCACATCTGCTTTCTTCTCTGTTCCTACTCATTTGCCAAGAGATAATTCCTGGGCACCTACACTGGATGCTAGGAAAACCATGAGGAAGTTATAGTGGGTCCTTGCTCTCAGAAAGGGTTGAATAACTACCACTGCTTGAGTGCTTGTTAGGTGCCAGTTTCCCTGCACACACACACCCACACACCCATCCCCACATTGTCTGATTTAGCTTTTGCAGCAACTACACGAGGTAGGAATTCCTAGCCCATGTTACAAATGAGACTGCAGCACAGAGTGAATGACTTGTTCAAGTCATATAGCTCATAAGTGGCGGGGGCAGTTTTCAAAACCAGGTCTCTCTGCCTCCAAAGCCTGTTTTCCAACTGGCTAGCTGAGTTGCCTCCCTGGTTAATAAACAGTCTGTTTTGTGTTGTGGTAAGTTCTGTGCTGAAAGAGGTTCAGGGTGTAGGGATAACATGGAGATCTCCGAAAAAAAGTGATGGGGGATCAGATAGAGGGATTAGGGGACTAGCTTTCTTCAGGAGGGTGGTGAGAACTGTGACAGTTAGTGGAAACAGTATGCCCAGAATTTGAAGTTGAAAGAGAGAGCGCACACCTGATGTGCTTTAGGAATTGCAAGTAGTTCAGTTTGCCTTAATTAGAGCAGGAGGGGTGGGGAAGAAAAGGGGAATGAGACTGGAAATGGGCTAGATTGTGAAGGATCTTGTACTTCATAGGAAGGTGTTTGAACTTTTTCCCAAGGACAACAGAAAGTCATTGAAGAATGTTAAGCAGAGGGAGTGAAATACTTATTTTGGGAAAGTTACTCGGACTCCTGTTGGATATTAGGGGATAAGACATGCACATTAGTGGCTGGACGCCCTGTTAGGGAGCTTCTGCATTAATCTGAGCAAGAAATGATGGCAGCCTAGACTCGGGTAATGGCCGTGGGGATGGAGAGAGGTAGATGAATCTAAGAGGGATTTAGAATGTAGATTTGTTAGACTATGATGGTTGACTAGAGAGGGAGACGAGAAAAAAGGGAGAAATCCAGTATAACACCCAGGTTGTAGTAGGCGGACATAGAAATGGAGCCTGTGTGAGTATTGAAGAAGACGGACGTGACCAGTTGTACATATGGGTGTCCCAGTGGAGATGGCCATTCTGTGGCTAGATCTAGAAGGGTGCAGCTCAGGATTGCTCTGGTTTGGGCCATTGTCAGGGTAGAGAATGAGATCACACCAGGAGAGAGTGTGGCGTGAAGAGAACGGGGGTTCAGCTGGAGACCTGAGGGACAAATAAGCAATGGGGAAAAGAGAAGCCAACGAGAATGTATCAAGGGAGGTAGGTGTCCAAGAAAAACAAGCTGAGAGGTCAGGCAAGGTGGCACCTGGAAAGTGTCCTTGGAGTCTGGCAACACTAGTGTGTGGGGCCAGACCACGTCAGTGCGATTTGGGTCAGAAGCCTGGCTGCTTTCAGGTCAGGAGACAGTAGGATGGGGAAAAGGGAAAAGCAGGAGATAAAAGCACCCTATTCCGTATATTACTTTCTCTTCATGTAAACAGGGCATGTTGTTTAAAATCCTTCTGGCAGACCATTCAATGACCAAGGTAGAACTTGAGGTCTTAAGACCGGGGCAGTGGCAGACACGGGGCGATACGTGGCTGCAAAAATAAAATTCTGGGAAGATGGAATGAACACTGATTTTGCTATTAGATTGCTTGTTAAAACCCTGCCTTTCCCATATCCAGCCTGTCATAATTCGTTATTGCCTGCTGGACATTCAGAGCTCTCTGCCCACTGTTGGCCTTCCATGGTCTGGCCCCACCTCCCTTCGGTTCCCTCTCCCCAGCACTTACTGTCCACACTGCGGCCTCCATGCCAGGTTCCTGACTGTCCTCCCCAAGCCCACGTCAAGCCCAGACTCAGTCTGTGACTTACTGTGTATGTTTCCTGTCCTTCTCTATTTCCTTGTCCAAATCTTACCCCGCCAGGCCTTCTGTGCTGTCCCTGCCAGGAAGACATAGCCTGAGCTCTTGTGTTCCTTCTCGAACTGAATTGGATTTACTGTCTCAGAGAAATGTGTGCTTGTGACATCTTGGGACTTCCCTGTTCCGTGGGTGTGTGAGTGATAAGCTTAACATGATGCATAATCCTCCTCGCCTCTTGAGGGAAAGACACCTTATACCTGAAATCTCTACCATGTCACCCACTGAAATATGAGGCATGTGATCCTTCTGCTTAGGTTCTGATCCCTTCCCTTCTTTTCCTTCCCAAGGGCCTCGTCCCTTCTGTTACTCCCCCTCCTTTATCATCAATCTCCCTCCCTTTTACTGGATCATTCCCACCGGCAGCCAAATATTCTTAATATCGTCTATCTTTAAAAACAAACAACTTTCCTCCTACATATGTCTTCTTCCTACACACTCATTGTTCTGCTCCTCTTTTGAGCAAAATGTAATGGAGCTGTCTCTGCTCCTAATCTCCTGTTTCCCTTTTGATTTTCTCTTGTCTGTATTTCATCCCTACTACTCCCCTGAAAATGTTGTGTTTGAGGCCCCCACAAACCTCTAAGTTGTCAAGTCCCCACCAGTCTTGCTTGACCTCTCAGCACCCTCTGCAGTTAACCACTTCTTAAATCAGTTTCCTCTCCAGGTCTCTGTGACACTCTCTGCTGTGTTTTCTTTCTATCTCATTTTCTCTTTCCCATCTTTAACATCTGGTTTGTTTCTTCAAGCAGACTGGCCCTTTCTTCGTCTCCACTGCCACCATTTTTGTTTTAGTTGTTTTGGTTTCCTAGGTTGCACAAGCTAAAACCATACCTTGGATTGGCTTAAACCATGGGAATTCGTTAGCTTATCATTTATAGGCTAAAGAAACTCCAAATGAAGTTGTCATGAAGGTGATGCTTTCTTCCCAAAGACCAGAGTTCTGGGCCTGGCTGGGTATCTGTGGTCCTTCTCTTTAGTTGTAACATGGCAGCACACATGTTGTCATCTCCTGGTCACTCCCTTCTCTTCTGGGTTCCCTTGACTTCTGGCTGCTTAGTCTGGGGCTTTCTGCTCCATCTGTCTGAATTTTACTCAGCTTATAAAGGACTCCAGTAATAGGATCCCCTTTGAGTTAATTTTTGTATAGGGTGTGACGTAGGGGGTCCTCTTTCATTCTTTTGGTTATGGCTTTCCAGTTCTCCCAGCCCCATTTGTTGAAGAGACTCTGCTGTCCCAGTTAAGTGGATTTGGGGCCCTTATCAAAAATCAGTTGACCTGTTCTTTCATAAACAGTAACAAATGTACTATACCAACACTACGAGTCAACAATTGAGGGGGGTTGGTTAGGGATACAGGAGGATTCGAGTTGCCTTTTTTTTCATCTTTCACTTTATTTCTTGTCTGGAGTAATGAAAAGTTTCTAAAAATTGAACAAAAATTAAGTGTGGTGATGGATGCATGGCTGTATGAGGGTACTATGGGCAGCTGATTGTACACTTTGGATCTTTGGATAATTGTATCTGAACAATCTCAATAAAAATTTAAAAAAAAAATCAGTTGACCATAGATCCGGGGGTCTATTTACAAACTCTTAATTTGATTCCATTGATCAGCATGTCTCTCTTTGTGCCAGTACCATGCTCTTTTGACCACTTTGGCTTTATAGTAGGTCAAAGTCTGGAAGTGTAAGTCCTCCCACTTCATTCTTCTTTTTTAGGATGTTTTTGGCAATTTGAGGCCCCTTTCCCTTCCAAATAAATTTAATAAGTAGCTTTGTCAAGTCTGCAAAGTAGGTTAATAGAATTTTGATTAGAATTTCACTGAGTCTGTAGATCATTTAGGGAAGAATTGACATCTTAACGATGTTTAGCCTTCCTGTCCGTGAACACAATACCTTTCCATGTATTTAGGTCCTTTTTAATTTTTTTAAAATGCATTTTTAAAATTGTGACCATTAACATATTTACAAAACAGTGATATCTTTCAAAGTACAATTTAACAGGTAGTTAGCAAATTTCAAAGAATGTCATGGGTCACAGTCCATAACTTCATCTGTTTACATTATAAAATATAGCATACATACAGGAAGGTGTTAAATAATTTCGGTGTACAGCTCAACAAGCAGTTATGTAGGTAATTTCAAAAATTATTATGGGTTACACTTACACAGTTTCAGTTCTTTCCTTATGAAATACAGGGTATGTACAGAAAGGTGAAGACTTTCAAAGCACAATCCAATGAGTAGCTTTAGAGCAAATTTCAAAGAATGTTATAGGTTACAGTTCCACCATGTCATTTACCTCCTTCCAGCTTTTCCAACACCCCAGCATCTAAATATATATATATATATTTATATAAAGTTTCAGTATTCATAGACCTTTGTTAAATCTATCTTGTTTTTGCTACCCCTTCCTCTCATTTAATCCTTACTAAACTTTACTAAAAGAAATGAAAGGGGACCTGAAGAGATGGAAAGATATTCCATGTTCATGGGTAGGAAGGCTAAATGTTGTTAACATGTCAACCCTAGGTCCTTTATTTCTTTTAGTAATGTTTTGTAATTTTCTGTTTAGAAGTCTTTTATGTGCTTGGTTAAAGTTTATTCCTAGGTACTTGATTTTTTTGGTTGCTATTGTGAGTGGAATTTTTTTTATTTTTTTGGATTGCCTCTTCACTTAGGTCATTCCTAGTATATAGGAACATTACTGACTTATTGCATTAATTTTTTTTAGTTCAATTTTATTGAGATATATTCACATACCATACAGTCATCCAAAGTGTACAGTTGCTCACAGTGCCATCAAATATTTGTGCATTCATCACCCCAAACTATTTTTTGAACATTTTCCTTGTACGAGAAAAAGTGAAAATAAGAATAAAAAATGAAAGTAAAAAAGAACACCCAAATCATTCCCACCACCCTATTTTTCATTTTTTTGGTCCCCATTTTCTACTCATCCATCCATACACTGGATAAAGGGAGTATGATCCACAAGGCTTTCACAATCGCACTGTCACCTCTTGTAAGCTACATTGCTGTACAATCATTTTCAAAAGTCAAGGTTACTGGGTTGCAGTTTGATAGTTTAGGTATTTGCTTCTAGCTTTTCCAATGCATTAAAACCTAAAAAGGGTTATCTGTATAGCGTGTTAAGAGCGCTCACTAGAGTGACCTCTCGACTCCATTTGGAATCTCTCAGCCACTGAAACTTTATTTCATTTCATTTCACATCCCCCTTTTGGTCAAGAAGATGTTCTCAATCCTACGATGTCAGGGTCCAGATTCATCCCCAGGAGTCATATCCTGTGTTGCCAGGGAGATTTACACCCTGGGGGGGGGGGGCAGTGAGTTCACCTGCCAAGGTGGCTTAGAGAGAGAGGGCCACATCTAAGCAACAAAGAGACACTCAGGAGGAGACTCTTAGGCACAATTGTAAGCAGGTTTAGCCTCTCCTTTGCAGTAATGAGCTCCATAAGGGCAAGTCCGGTGATAGAGAGCTCAGCACATCAAACAGCCAGTCCGCAATGGCTGGTGAGAAATTCAGCAACAATCCAAGTGAGGAAGCCAACACCTCTGCATCTTCCCGCAGCTCCTCAAGGGGGCCCTGTATATATATTTTTATTCTCTGTCCAAATTACTTTGGGATGTGTCAGTATTTCACATTAACTTATATAAACCTACCAGTTCTCACTTCCTATTAAAAATGCCATGTAATTATGGTATTGGAACAAACTGTATGAGTTAAATTGTTTAGGAAATATAGATCTTTGTGCATTAATCTTGTATCCCACCACTCTGCTGGAATTAATTTATTAGCTCAAGTAGCTTTGTCATCGATTTCGCAGGTTTATCCAAATATAAGATCATATCATCTGCAAATAATGACAGTTTTACTTCTTCCTTTCCAATTTGGATACCTTTAATTTCTTTGTCTTGGCACATTGCTCTGGCTAGAACTTATAGCACAGTGTTTAATAATGGAGGTCATAGTGGGCATCCTTGTCTTGTTCCTAATCTTAGGGGAAGGTTTTCAGCCTCTCACCATTGAGTACCATGCTGGCTGTGTGTTTTTCATATATGCCCAATACCATATTGAGGATGTTTCCTTCAATTCCTACCTTTTGAAGTGTCTAAAAGGGATGTTGAATTTCGTCAAATGCTTTTTCAGCGTCTGTCGAGATGATCATTTTTTTCCCTTTGAATTTGTTAATGTGTTGTATTACATTGATTTTCTTATGTTGAACCACCCTTGCATGCCAGGAATGAGCCCCACTTGGTCGTGGTGTATATCCTTTTAATGTGCCTTTGGATTCGATTTGCAAGTATTTTGTTGGTAATTTTTGCATCTATATTCATGAGAGAGATTGGCCTATAGTTTTCCTTTTTTGTAGTATTTTTATCTGATTTTGGGAACAGTGATATTAGCTTCATAAAATGAGTTAGGTAGTGTTCCTTTTCCTTCAGTTTTTTGAAAGAGTTTGATCTGGAATGGTATCAATTCTTTTTCAAAAGTTTGGTTAAATTCCCATGTGAAGCCATCTGGCCCTGGGCTTTTATATGTAGGAGATTTTTGGTAACTGATTGCTTGTGATCAGTTTGTTGAGGTCTTCTATTTCTTCTTGGGTCAGTCCAGGTTGTTCATGTGTTTCCAGGGAATTGTCCATGTCCTCTAAATTGTCTAGCTTGTTGACATACAGTTGTTCATAATATCCTCTTATGATTTTTTAAAAATTTCTTTGGGATCTGTAGTAATTATCCTGTTGTCATTTCTGATTCTATTTATTTGGGTTTTCTCTCTTTTTGTCAGTCTAGCCAAGGGTCTGTCAATCTTGTTGATCTTCTTAAAGAACCAACTTTTGGTTTTATTTATTCTCTCTGTTGTCTTTTTGTTCTCCAGTTCATTTGTTTCTGCTTTAATCTTTGATATTTCTTTTCTCCTACTTGCTTTAGGGTTAGTTTGCTGATCATTCTCCGGCCTCTTCAGTTGTTCAGTTCAGTCTTTGGTTTTACTTCTTTCTTGCTTTTTGATGTATGCATTTAGAGCTATAAATTTCCCTCTCTGCACCGCCTTCGCTGCATCCCATGGGTTTGGTATGTCGTGTTCTCATTTCCATTCATTTCTAAATATTTGCCTGTTTCTCTTGCAATTTCTTCTTTGACCCACTGGTTGTTTAGGTGTGTGTTGTTTAACCTCCATATATTTGTGAAAGATCTGGTTCTTTGATGGTTATTGATTTCTAGTTGTATTCCATTATGGTCAGTAAATGTGCTTTGAATAATTTCAATCTTTTTAAATTTATTAAAACTTGTCTTGTGCCCCAGCATATGATCTATCCTGGAGAACATTCCATGGGCATTAGAGAAGAATGTATATCCTTGTACTTTCTATAGATGTCTATTAAGTCTAATTCATTTATCATATTGTTTAGGTTCTCAATTTCCTTACTGGTCCTCTATCTTATTCTATCTATAGAAGAGAGCGGTATATTGAAGTCTGCCACTATTATTGTAGATGCATCTACTTCTCCCTTCAGTTTAACCAGTGTTTCATGTGTTTTTGAGCTCCTTGATTGGTTGCATGTGCCGGTTTGAATATCTTATGTCCCCCAAAATACCATTATCTTTGATGTAATCTTGTGTGGGCAGATGTATCAGTGTTGATTAGATTGTAATTCTTTGTTTCCATGGAGATGCGCCCCACCCAACTGTGAGTGATGACTCGGGATAGTTTCCGTGGAGGTGTGGCCCCGCCCATTCAGCGTGGGCCTTAATGAGTTTACTGGAGCACTATATATGCTCAGACAGAAAGAGCAAGCTTGCTATAGCCAAGAGGGACACTTTGAAGAGTGCACAGAAGCTAAGAGAAGCTGCAGATGAGAAACAGTTTGAAGACGGCTGTTGAAAGCAGACTTTTGCTCTGGAGAAGCTAAGAGAAGACAAATGCCCCAAGAGCAACTGAGAGTGACATTTTTGAGGAACTGCAGCTTCAAGAGGAACAACCTGGGAGAAAACCATTTTGAGCCCAGAACTTGGAAGCAGATGCCAGCCACATGGTTTCCCAACTAACAGAGGTTTTCCAGACACCATTGGCCATCCTCCAGTGAAGATACCCAATTGCTGATGTGTTACCTTGGACACTTTATGGCCTTAAGACTGTAACTGTGTAACCAAATAAGCTCCCTTTTATAAAATCCAGTCCATCTTTGGTGTCTTGCATTCCGGCAGCATTAGCAAACTAGAACAGTGCATAAACATTTACCATTATTTCTTTCTGATGAATTGTCCCTTTTATTAATATACAGTGTCCTTCTTTGTGTCTTATGACACCTTTGCATTTAAAGTCTATTTTGTCTGATATTAATATAGCTACCTCTGTTTTCATTTGGTTGCAGCTTGCGTTCATTATGTTTTTCCATCCTTTCACTTTCAGTCTCTGTGTCGCAGGGTCTAAGATGAGTCTCCTGTAAATAACATATTGATGGGTCATACTTTTTTAATCCATTCTACCAGTCTGTATCTTTTAATTGGAGTTTAATCCAGTCACATTCAAAGTTAGTGCTATGAAGGGAGTTCTTGAGCCAGCCATCTTTTTTTTTTTTTTTTTTTTTTTTATTTTAACAGCTCCAATTTTTTTTTTTTTTTTAATCATCATTTTATTGAGATATATTCACATACCACGCAGTCATACAAAACAAATTGTACTTTCGATTGTTTACAGTACCATTACATAGTTGTACATTCATCACCTAAATCAATCCCTGACACCTTCATTAGCACACACACAAAAATAACAAGAATAATAATTAGAGTGAAAAAGAGCAATTGAAGTAAAAAAGAACACTGGGTACCTTTGTCTGTCTGTTTCCCTCCCCTACTTTTCTACACATCCATCCATAAACTAGACAAAGTGGTGTTTGGTCCTTATGAGCCAGCCATCTTTTGTTTTTAATTGTTAGATCCATTTTTCCCCGTCTTTTTTTTTCCTTCAAATTACCCTTACTAATACTCTTCAGTTCTGTGCTTTTCTCCAAACCTCTTGCTCCTTTCTTTTTTTTCTCAGCTGGTAGAGCTCCCTTTAGTATTTCTTGCAGGGCAGGTCTCCTGTTAACAGATTCTCTCAGCATTTTTATGTCTGTGAAAATTTTTAACTCTCTCTCATTTGGATGGAGAGCTTTGCTGGATGAAGAATTCTTGACTGGCAGTTTTCTCCTTCAGAATCTTAAATATGTTATACCACCGCTATCTGACCTCCCTGGTGCCCACTGAGTAGTCAGTACTTAGTCTTAACGTTGCTTCCCTGTATGTGGTGAATTGCTTCTCTCTTGCTGCCCTCAGAACTTTCTCCCCCTGTACAGCATTTGACAATCTGATCACTATATGACTCAGAGTGGGTTTATTTGGATATATTCTATTTGGAGTTCATTGGGCATCTTTGATTTGTATATTCATGTTATTTAGAAGGGTTGGGAAGTTTTCCCCAACTATGTCTTAAAACATTCTTCTTAGCCCTTTACTCTTCTCCTTCCGGAGCACCAATGATTCTTACGTTTGTTTGCTACATGTTGTCCATCATTTCCTTGAGATCCATTTCAAATTTTTCGATTTTTGTTTACCATTTGTTCTTTTGTGTGTTTGCATTCCATTGTTTGTACTCAAGTTCACTTATCCTTTCTTCTGCCTCTTCAAATATGTTTTTATGTGTCTCTAGTATATTTTTAATTCTCAGTGTCTTTTATTCCCATAAGGTGTGCTGTTTTTTTTTTTTATTGAGATTGTTCAGATACTATACAACTATCCAAAGATCCACAGTGTACAATCAGTTGCCCACGGCACCACCATACATTTGTGCATCCATCAACACAATTTTTTTTTTCAATTTTTAGAACATTTCACTACTCCAGAAAAGTAACAAAGACAAAAAAAAGGAAACTCAGATCCTCCTATACCGCTAACCATGCCCCCCCCCATTATTGATTAAGTTTTGGTATAGTACATTTGTTACTGTTGATGAAAGAATGTTAAAATACTAACTGTAGTATATAGTTTGCAATAGGTATATATTTTTTCCCTATATGCCTCTCTATTATTAACCTCTAGTTATAGTGACATACATTTGTTCTAGTTTGTGAGAGAGATTTCTAATAGTTGTATAGTTAATCATGGACATTGTCCACCACAAGATTCACTGTTTTATACATTCCCATCTTTTAACTTCCAACTTTCCTTCTGGTGACATGTGTGACTCTTAGCTTACCCTTTCCACCACCTTCACACATCTTTTAGCACTGTTAGTTATTCTCATTACATGCTACCATCACCCCTGTCCATTTCCAAATATTTAAGTTCACCCTAGTTGAACATTCTGCTCATAATAAGCAACCGCTCCCCATTCTTTAGCCTCATTCTATATCCTGGTAACTTATATTTCATGTCTGTGAGTTTACATATTATAATTAGTTCACATCAGTGAGACCCTGAAATATTTGCCTTTATGTGTCTGTCTTATTTCACTCAATATAGTGCCCTCAGGGTTTCTTCATCAACCCATTTCTTTTAAGATGGTTTTGTTCAAACACTATACATTCCATCCTAAGTAAACAGTCATTGGTTCCCCGTATAGTCATGTATTTATGTATTGAGCACTGTGCCAGTTTGAATTTATTATGTCCCTGAATTGCCATTATCTTTGATGTACTCTTGTATGGGCAGACATTATCAGTGTTGATTAGATTGTAATTCTTTGAGTGTTTCTGTGAAGATGTTCCCTACCCAGCTGTGGGTGATGACTCTGATTGGATAATTTCCATGGAGGTGTTGTTCCGCCCATTCGAGTGGGCCTAAGTTGAGTCACTGGAGCCATATAAATGAGCTGACAGACGGGAACGCAGTGCAGCTGTGAGTGATGTTTTGAAGAGGAGCTACAGCCAAGAGGGACACTTTGAAGAAAGCACAGGAGCTGCAGGTGAGAGATAGTTTGAAGACAGCCATTGAAAGCAGACACTTGCTCCAGAGAAGGTGAGAGAGAACAAATATCCCAAGAGCAACTGAGAGTGACATTTTTTTTTTTTTAATTATGAATCCTGTATTCTGCTAGACTGTTGAATTATCTGACTAAATATGCAAAGAAATTATTTTATATATTTTATTGTCTACATTTCTGCATCCTCATCATCCTTGTCATCTTTGGCTCTGAAATGCATTTTTCTGAACTCTCATCTGCTCATTGAAGAACAAAGTGAAGACACGGGTGGAAGGTCCTGCGTGAGCTCGACATTTACAAAGACACTGGCATGGGCTGATTGTCGTCATTTAGAAAGACGCTGTTGTCCATCTAGAGTGGTGGCTTCTGGACTTTCTCTGCCTCCAATGCTGACTCATCCCGCACTGTGGAGCTGCTCTCAGATGCTTCTGCTTCTGAACTGGCTCTCAGTTTTGTCAGGAACAGGCGCTCTCCAATCTTTGTGGAGCACCTTTACTCACAACACCTCGGTGACTGAGGGGAAGGCCTGCCCCCTCACTTGGCCTGGGGGCACCGGCTTCATTTCTCAGAAACACACTGCTTCCAGCAAATTCCAGAGGCTCATTTTCACCAAGGGCCTCAGGTGTGATTTTTTTTTTTTTTTAATTCAGTTTTATTGAAATACATTCACACACCATACAATCATCCATGATATGCAATCCACTGTCCACAGTATGATAACATAGTTATGCGTTCATCACCACAATCTATCTCTGAACATTTTCCTTACATCAGAAAGAACCAGAACAAGAATAAAAAATAAAAGTGAAAAAAAAAACACCCAAATCATCCTCCCATCCCACCCCATTTGTCCTTTAGTTTTTATCCCCATTCCTCCACTCATCCATACACTAGATAAAGGGGGTGTGATCCACAAGGTCTTCAAAATCACACTGTCACCCCTTGTAATCTACATTATTATATAATTGTCTTCAGGAGTCCAGGCTGCTGGGTTGGAGAGAGAGTGACATTTTTGAGGAACTGCAGCCTACAGAGGAACGTCCTGGGAGAAAGCCATTTTGAAACCAGAACTTTGGAGCAGACGCCAGCCACATGCCTTCCCAGCTAACAGAGGTTTTCCAGACACCATTGGCCATCCTCCAGTGAAGGTACCTGATTGTTGATGTTGATGGACACTTTATGGCCTTAAGACTGTAACTGTGTAACCAAATAAACCCCCTTTATAAAAGCCAATCCATCTCTGGTGTTTTGCATTCCAGCAGCATTAGCAAACTAGAACAAGCACCATTGCCACTCTCTATATAAGGACATTTCTTCCACAAAGACGGAGGAAGTGTCAAAGAAGGCAGAGAGGCAAAAGAAAAGGGCAAGAGAAAGGGAGAAAAACAAACAAACAAAAAACCTTGATAGCTAGAAGGTGACAGAAGGAAAGATAGCATTAACCTAAAGTAGAATAAAGAGTCAGACAACATCACCAGTGCCAGGAGTCCCATATCCTTCCCCTATGCCCCACCCCCCATATGCATTTAGCTTTGGTGTATTGTTTTTGTTACATTAAAGGAAGCATAATACGTTTCTGTTAATTCTAGCCTCTAGTTTGCATTGATTGTATTTTCCCCCCAATCCCACCTTATATTTAACAGCTTGCAATGTTGACATTCATTTGTTCTACCTCATGTAAAAACATATTTGTACCTTTTATTACAATCATTGAGCATCCTAGGTTTCCCTGAGTTACACACTCCCAGTCTTTATCATTCGTCTTTTGTTCTGATGTCCCACATGATCCCAGCCTTCCTCTTTGAACCATATTCACAGTCGTCTTTGTTCACTGTACTTACATTGCTGTGCTACTATCTCTCAAAATTCAGTTACTCTTTCAAATTCTTTATGCTCTTATATAGTCTTCTTGATGTCTTTTATGTCTTTAGCCATCTCATTGAAATTGTTTTGGAGATTTGTGTGTACTTCTTTAATTAATTGCTCCAAATTTTGAGTTTCTTCGAGCTTTTTAATTTGTTTGTTTGGCTTGTCCATATCTTCTAGATTCTTCCAGTGCTTTATGATTTTCTGTTGGCTTCAGGGCATTTGCTTGTCTTGCTCAAGTTATTTTGGGAAGTGCTGGATTATTTATTTATGTATAATTTGCTAGAGCTACAGCTAGCTAGAGTGCAGTTTCCCTATCCTACCAGCATGTGGCCCTCTTGAGCCACCTTTTACTCTCAAGCTAGCCTTCCCTGAACTTCTGCTTTGTGTTGGGCGTGGTCTAAACCGGGTGGGGAATCAAACATTGTTGTAGTTCTCTGTGTGCACTGGGGACTGCCTGCCTAGGGCTGCGATGTGTGCACTGTACAGTTCAGCATGTAGTCTGCTCAAGGACACCCTGTAGCGCAAATGTGACCCGCTCCCTGCTACTATGTGCCCGCGAGCCTCTGGGGTGTGGGAAGGTCTCCTGATGCCTCTGTACGGCTCCCTGTCCTATCCTCGCTTCTTGACTTCCTAGACTTCCGTGGGGGGAGAGTAAATGCTGCCTACTGGGTTCCCTAACAAGAGCTCCCGGCTGGGTGGCTGCAGAGGATCACCTCCCAGCTAACTGCTAAGGTGGGGGCATGGGAGATGAGAGCCCATGCTCAGTCCCTTGCCTGGCGGCCGTCTCGCTGCTACCAGCTCCAGAAGGCGGTCCTGGCCCAAACAAACTCAACCAGTCCCTCGAGGCACCATCTCTCCACGGATCCCCACCACCTACCATAGGGTCCCTCCGTGGCTGGTTACATCCCAAAACCGTGAGTGTCCTCCAGCCCCTCTCTCACAGAGAAGCAGCCAGCTCCGCTTCACCCACTCTACCTTCTTCCCGGAAGTCTCCTTTAGGAAGCCTTTTTTTTTTTTTTTTTAATTTTTAATTTAATTTTATTTTGAAATAAATTCAAACTTACAGGAACAGTTGCAAAAACAATACAAACCCCATGCACAGAACTCCAGCATACCCCGTCCCCCCTCCCCCAATACCCCAATCCACCAACTTTAACTTCCTGTCACACCATCCCAAATCACTAGGACACACATTCTTCTCTAGTGATCACAGCTCTTTCTCCAGAATAGACCATATGCTGGGACATAAAACAAGCCTCAATAAATTTAAAAAAAATTGAATTTATTCAAAGCACATTCTCTGACCACAATGGAATACAAATAGAAATCAATAACCATCAGAGACTTAGAAAATTCACAAACACCTGGAAGTTAAAAATTAGGGAGCCTTTTATATTTATTGAATGCCTCCTGGTTTTTCATTTATCACTTCAAAACTGATTCTGTAAGAACTTTAGTATATTTTAGTATTTCATCTTTTTATAACATTCTTCTGAAATTTTATCTTTTTGTTTCTGGTTTTTATTTTGCCTGGAGAAAAGCCTTTATAATTAGAATCGATAGCTAACTCTCTCTCCAGCTTCTCACAGTAGGGTCAATCTGCAAATATTGTTGCCTGGGTAGTGGTAGTGTAAGTTGTGTTGCACTTCAGGTCATGTTACCCAATCAAACTCTGCTGTGCTCACTGCTCACTCTCTCTGCTTCATTCTCTCACCCTGCAGTCCACTGGGGATCAGGCATTAGAAATTCTACAGTACCTCTTCTCCAACGACCTGGATGTGCCCGTGGGCCACATCGTGCACACCGGCATGCTCAACGAGGGTGGAGGGTATGAAAACGACTGCAGCATAGCACGGCTGAGCAAGCGCAGGTGAGATCAGCTAACTGTTCCGCCCTGCTCCCTCCAGCACCCGGGTTCCTAAGGGTCCTGGAGCTGAGCAGACCAGCTAACGCATTCTTCCAGGAAACCATAATTATGTCAAGAACAAAAAAAAAGCCATTTCAATAACTCATGGCCACGGGCGCCCAGGGGAGTGAATCTCCCTGGCGACGTGGAGTATGACTCCCGGGAAGGAGTGTGGACCTGGCGTCGTGGGACGGAGAACATCTTCTTGACCAAAAGGGGGATGTGAAAGGAAATGAAATAAGCTTCAGTGGCAGAGAGATTCCAGAAGGAGCCGAGAGGTCACTCTGGTGGGCACTCTTATGCACACTTTAGACAACCCTTTTTAGGTTCTAAAGAGTTGGGGTAGCTGGTGGTGGATACCTGAAACTATCAAACTACAACCCAAAACCCATGAATCTCGAAGACAGTTGTATAAAAATGTAGCTTATGAGGGGTGACAATGGGATTGGGAAAGCCATAAGGACCACACTCCACTTTGTCTAGTTTATGGATGGATGAGTAGAAAAATAGGGGAAGGAAACAAACAGACAAAGGTACCCAGTGTTCTTTTTTACTTCAATTGCTCTTTTTCACTCTAATTATTATTCTTGTTATTTTTGTGTGTGTGCTAATGAAGGTGTCAGGGATTGATTTGGGTGATGAATGTACCACTATGTAATGGTACTGTAAACAATCGAAAGTACGATTTGTTTTGTATGACTGCGTGGTATGTGAATATATCTCAATAAAATGAAGATTAAAAAAAAAAACAAAACTCATGGCCAGTTCCTTGGCAGGAAAATACAAAAGAAATCTCTCACACACACACACACACACAGACATGCACGTGCTTATGTAAAAGGCAGGGGGTGGGGAGAGGTGAGGGAGAAACCCACGAAATTATGTAAAACTCAGAATAGAAGAGTCAGTTGCCCTCTGGGAGAGGATGCCTTATCTTACATTAATAAGCCTGAAATTTTTTCACACTAACAGGAAGCCTGAATCTTCTGATTTGTCATTGTGATGTATCCTAGAATGGTGCTCTTGGCCCTCCATGAAACCTGAGATGTTTAACTTATTGCTTTGAAACTAGGTGAGCGTGTGATTGCTTCTTAATCCTCTTTGGCTACCCAGTTTTGAATACTTTTGGGTCTTGCTTTCAGTTTCTTCATGATTTCGCCCACTGACCAGCAGGTCCACTGTTGGTTCTGGCTTAAGAAACACATGCCGGAAGACACCAACCTGCTTCTGGAGGACGTCACCTGGAAATACACGGGTAAGGGGGGCCCTTTGGGGTCAGCTGGCAAGAAAAGGCCAGTAGATCCAGCTTTGTCTTCTACCCTCTCCTTCTTTGTATTTGACATTCAGAAATGAATGTCAGATAGTGTGGAAGAGGCTCTCTGGTCATAGGGAGTTGGTCTCTGACACTTCCCCACTTTTTTATAAATGAGGTATGTGATGAGTTAGGATGCAGTTTCTATTTCTGTTTCTTCACTGCTGTATCCCCTACAGCTAGCATGTTGGAGCGCAAATATTTATGGAATGAATGAGTAAATAATTTTTGAGGATGGCTTAATTTCTTGATGGTCCCTTCCAGCAGGCCTGTCAAGGGAGCAGCCCCTCCTCTCCTACCTCCTCTTTCTGTGTTCACGCCTCCCCTCTGGCCCACTTAACTGGCTCCTATCAACCTCTCTTTTCTGGGTTAATAGTATCAGCTGTCAGGCCCTTTCAGATATATTCCGTTTCATTTTGAAGTGTCTGCTGGTTACTATCCTTTTGTCTCTCCCTATAGTATGCCCTGCATATGTATAATGAAGTATAGGGTGTTGGGCAGAAATATGGAATCCAGAGGGGAGAGGTGACGGGGTGACTGCATGACTCTCAGGTTTCTGTTTTGGTTGACCATTCACAAAACTGGACATAAAAGGGTCAGCTTTGGATGACAAGATGATGAGATTGTTGTAGACACGTTAGCCAACCTAGGGGATTCTTTGATGTAGCTATTCAAAAAATAGTTGGATTAGCAAAGTGAAGTCAGTGTAGTAAAAGATTACTGGCTGCTTGTCAGATAATTGCTGGCTCCCATCAGATGTGAGCAAAAGGTACACACACCATCTTCCACCCAAACATGGGCTCATACAAACGTGGCTGAGAAGTATCAGGTTCTTCCTACGCAATCAGCTGCAGTCAGGAGACAAAATCCGGGGAGAGCACAAAGCTCTCTCCACCCAGCCGCACCTTCACTGCACGGAGGGTAAGAGAAATGCCTGTCTCTTCTTCACCTACATTTCCAAATTCAAATTCTTTTTTACACTTTGGTGACACAGTTTTAAATGGTTTTATGTACAATGGTTATCTTTTGTGAGGGCAAATACATATACTACATGGCAAATGCAAATCACTACAGATGAACATTTCACAAGTAAACAAGGCAAAAGTTATTTAAAATGTCTGTTTATTCATTTACAAACCAAGTAACATGGAAAAAAAAACTTCATTGAAATCTTGCTTGATATACATGTAGTGCACAGGAAAGCAGACATGCTTGGGAACCCTGTGTCTAAAGTCACCTGGGCTCTTGAGAAAAGATTGCATTTAGTTACATGTCTCAGATTTCCTCAGGAGCACATTCTAATACTAAACATGAACAGAAAAAGGCTGAGCTGAACTACATGTTTTACAAATGCAAATAAGTTATAGTACTTTACAGTCATTACCATGGTGTTTTTATAAATCTGAAGAGTTGAACAGAGTAACATGTTAAACATGCTGCTAGAAAAGCCTTCACTGCTGCAGAAGCTTTCTACCCCCACACCCATTTGTTCTGGTGAAGGGGAGGCTATGTGGGGTGGATGGAGACCCATAGGCTGAAACACAGTTACTTTTTTTCCTTCTTGCTGTTTACATCCACCACTGTACATTGTAGAGTTTAAGGCACTAGAACCTGGTGTAGGGAGAAGAGATGCTCCAAGCTCCAGCTGTGGAAATCCTGGCATAGAGCTTTTAAAACGCATGGTAACAGTACCCTGCCCACCTCTTGTAATTTCTGTCCTTGAAAGGCAGGAAAACAAGAAGGCACAATATGTTTGCAAAGGATAAAAATTAAATGCATGTAAATATCATGAAAGAAATGTTTAATTCTCCATGAGATGTAGACAGATTGCTCAGAGAGGTCAAGAATCACACTGACCAAGAACAACTTGGGAATTTAATGGGCAAACACAAGGCCAAGACATACAAAATACTCAGTCCTCTTGGAAAATAGTGCTTTGGTGATGAGGAACTGACCATGAAGGAGCCTTACAACTCAGCACCTTAAAGTGGAGGCCGAAGCGGTGATGGGGACAGAGGATCTGACGGAGCCACAGTCCTTCACTACTTACTGCGGGTTGGAAAGATGTGGCCAATGCCTGAATGTCAGGTTGGTTCATCTACCATTTCTTCCACTCACCTGTGCTGCTGCTGCATCCATGTATCTCTGAATGGCATGTGAGATGGGAAGTCTTTACTTAAGAGGAAATTTCCCTGTATCATGTTGATAAAATGCTGCTTATATCAATGTTTGTGAGGGGTGGGGTGTGCAGATAGAAAATTAAAATAGTAGAAGGCTATTCAGTGTTCCTCACTGTTTACCAAGCATCTTAGATTTTAAAGAGGACCCTTTGTTGACTACACATATCAAGAGACAACAAAAAGATATAAAAATGAACCTTCTAGTTAACTCCTGAAAGCAAGCCAGTACAATTGCTCTCTCAGGACACTGTTTTCTAGGATCAGTCCCAAGACTTGGGTCATGCTACATTCCCTTTTTTCAGTCACAGGTTCTCAGAGAGACTCGTGAGAATGCCAGCAGTGTGGCCATGAGCCAGCATCTGGACTGTGGGGCATCTCAGTGAAGCCACTACTGCTGTCCGAAAGCCCTGTCACTCCCATGCTCCTGTATATGTGGTGGGTGGGGTCCCATTTCAGATGCATGCAGAAGGCAGGGTAATGTACTGTGAAAACCTGAAGATTTATTTTTTCATCATATGTTTAATTACTTTCTTGGAAACAGCAGCCTAGATAGGGGAAACAGATAAAACCCTCAGTCTGTACAAGTTGCTGCAGCCCAGAGACAGAACTCCTTGATGAGAACCAGGCTGGAGAGACCAGGGTCTCCGGAGCGAAATGGAAAACTGTGTTGAGTCACTGGGCTAAAAGGTCTCTGTGTCCCTGGCCTGCGCTGGCTCTTCGGCATTTAGGGGAGGGCACAGGAGTGCAGCGGTCATGGGGCAGCTCCCTCTGCTGCACTCTGTTCAGCTCACGAGGTGCCCTGCCTTTGGAGGTGCACAGGGGAGAGGACTTCAGACAGGCTACCTAAGCAGTTTCCATTCTTATTCTTGTGCTCTTAAAATCTTCTGAATTAGAGGTTTTCTGCCCTCAGTCCTGTTATCATGGAAGGGAAATCTTTCTGATGCAAATGTAAGTCAGGACCTGGCATTTACACACAGAGTGAGACCCACTGAGGATTTGGAACCCTGGGTCTTGCACTGCTTGAGGCCACCACATTTTCTGTTCCTGGGTTCAAGAAGATTCTTTAACTGAATATGCTGACAAGATAGAAGAGAAGAATGCGAAGCCCATCTGCCTTGAAGAGAACAAGATGTATGTACTGATAACTGCAGAGAGAAGAATGTGCCCAGGCACCCATTTGCAAGATATCAAGCATCCCTCAAATTTCTAGAAGAGATGACTAGTATGTTCCCCAGGGAGAGTTGCCAAACAAGGAAAACGCATGTGGCCCCATTGCCCAAGAGACAGAAATGACACACAAATAAGTGCGTTCTGACTGCCCTGTGTTCCCGACAGAGCTGCAGCCACAGCTCTGGCTCATCTATCAGTAACCTGCTTGCTCAAGAGGCCGCCGCCTCTCAGGAATCCAGAACATGTTATAAATCTGATACCAGCGGTCAGTGAGGCTTAAGTACCTCTCTCCTTAACTTTCTAGATGTGTTTGACGCCAGAAGAGGCACACAATTAAGCTAGAGGCAGAAAAAAGTCATCTTCAGCCCTCTCTGTTCACAGAGCTCACATCAGGACCAGATAGACAGGAATACCAGCTTCACACTATCCCTATTGGAACAAACTAGAAGAAAATGCCAAAGGATAAATACGGTTCAGTTCACACAGGAAACCAAGTGATGCCCCAGTAGATCACCATCCTGCCAGGGCCTTAGGAGCAGTCCTGAGGGCTCACCACACGCCTGCCTGCCCCAGGAAGAACAGCACTGCTCTGGTGGCTCGAAGGAAGAGCAGGTGACATCAGGAAATAGGGGGCCTGGACTTCCAGCTCTAGTGAACCAGAAAGCCACTGTGTGGTTTTGGACACGAAATCAAATTTCATTATAGTACTTAGAAAGCTAACAACTAATTGATAAAACCAGGATTAGCTAGAGATTAACAAGTATAGAAAAGAAGAGAATCCAAAGTCTTAGAAACTCTAAATGTTATATATACTTTTGATGAAACTTCCATTTGACTAACACATTGTGATGATAGCATTCCCTAATTTTAAACTATGGCGATGGCTTTTAGTTTTTGATTTGGATTTTATGTGGCGTGACACTTCTAGGTAACACTTGAACAGCAAATATATTGCCACATTTAAAGTCCGAAGAATAATAAATTCATAAATCAAGAATTTCTTTGGGGTTCAATCCCAAATAAACTTCCACTTACAGAGACAACTCTGTGAATGTCAACCATGCAGTGTTGAAAAAGGGATGGTATCTGGAAAAAAAAATAATCAAAGCAAATAGGAGTCTATGGTCATCAGTAACACTGTAATATGCTTCCATTAAATGTAACAAAGGCAATTTAAAAAAAAAAGACAACTCTAGGGTGGCAAAATGGAAGCATATGAAGAGCCTACACCTTTTGGCTGTCTAGGTGGTATCTCCTGCATTTGGCTCAGTGCCCACTCCTGCCCCCCATCTTTCCCAGTTGTGGAATCACTGCTCTGCTCCCCAGCAAGGGGCCACTTCTCCTCCATCCTAAACACACATTTGGTCCAGAACAACTAGAAATTCCAATCACATAATCCTATAATCAATCAAGACCAACCACCAAAAGAGATGGACATTAAAGTCAATCATCAATTAGGAGTGGTCTAGCTGGGAAAATGGCAAGAAATATCTAAAAGGGATAAGGGGCCAGTCTGATTAACTGAATAAACAGACTCCAAAGAAATGCCAGAAAAGGCAGACACCAGAAAATGAAAGGACTTTTTTTTTTTTAATATACTTACAGGTTTATCAAAGCTAATACTGCTAAGATACTGAGACAAAGAAGCTACTGTTTAATTAAAATCGCTAATAGCAGTTTGTTTGCAATACCCAGGAAAAAATAAGTTTTGGGACAAGACAGCACGGACTGTGATATCCAAGTTCATCCTCAGAAAACAACCACTTCTTCAAATGTGTGTGCAAGGAACTTTTGTGGTACCTAAGTTGTTTTGTCTTCCAGAGGATATTGGCAGAGGGCTGGAGGGGAGCGCTGCTCCTGGAGCAGGGACTGTGCCCTGTGGCTCCTGAGCCCCTTTCCCCTCCATGCCCAGTGTGGGACCACAAGGCTCATCTCCACGTGGCTCCATCCACTCTGCTCTGAGAGGGGGATCTACTCAGGATGTCAGCAGATCTCCAGAACTCAGCAAAGCCAGCTAGGTTTGCTACTCAACTGTAATGACACACTACCTTCCACTCCCTGTTCTTGCCCCCAGAGGAGACAGGTGAGGCTGAACTGATAAAGCCAAATGTACTTGGCGAAGAGAAAATCAAGGTAGCATGCCTGAACCTTCACCAACTGAAAGAAAAACAGCACTGTGGGAATAGTAGAAATCTCCGCATCATTTGTGTGTTTTCTGTGGTCAGACCCTTTCAAATGGGAAAAACAAGAAAAAGGCAACATGGTTTATTCCTTTCAAATACTGTGGCTTGTTTACTAGCTAAAAAGAAGAGAAATCACTCATTAAAGAGATTAACAAGAGATGAATTCAAAGCAGGAGTGTCCTGGCCCAAAAGTCTGCTAACTGGTTCATTGGGAAGCACGAGGACGGTGCCGCTGTCCCTGTTACAGAGCAGCCTTTGGCCGCCCAAGGCTCTGGTCCGTGAGGTAGATGATCGCCCTTGTGGTGGAGATGTCAGTGCCAGACCCACAACACAGCCAACAGGAGGACGTGCTACCTGCCAAAAGGCACAGGCTCCTCCATGAGGCTGGACCTGACATCTGGCACCCCCCCCCCCCCCAAATTAATACGTAACCAAGGGAGGTTAACTTTGCTGCCTGCACAACACTGGCTTAACTTGCTTTGAGACACAGCATTCAAAAATCAGCCTGTCACTTTAACCCACTTTCAAAATTTGTGGAGCTTGCTCCTGTCAGATATACTCCCTGCCACCATGGCAATTGGGGGGGGGGGGGGCATTAGAAGATCGGAAACTGCCAAAGGGAGGAGGAGAAGATGCAAGGACAAGACAGGTCTCACATACTGTGAGAAGGAGGAGGACATAGTTTAAAATTATATCAAGGAGGTAAGAGAAGGCAAAAGAGGGAAGAGATCAGAAGGAAGTAAAAAAGCTCCTAAAATGATGTACCCCCAGGGCTGAGATGATGGGGGAGGAGGCAACACTGCCCTGGCCTTACTTCCCTTGGAAGTCGTTGAGCTCTACTTCATCCTTCCGGCGCTTATGGGTGAAAAGGGAGCTGAAGGGGTAGAGCTTGGCCTTGGCCTGGAACCGCTGTCCCGCAATATCAATCTCATATTCTCCCCGGTTGATGAAATCTGCTGTCACCACCTGTTCTGCCCCAGTGTCCTCAGCAAAATTGTGCACAAAGCCCAGGCAAACATGGCGCTCCAGGGTGAAGCTGTAGGCGCTGCTAGTGGTGATGCCGACATAGTGCCCGTTTCGGTAAATGGGCTCTCCCCACCAAGGCCAGAGGTCCAGGTCTGTGTCATGGTCTTCCAGGATGAACATGGTGAAGCGCTTATATGTTCCGTTCTGCTTCTGCTGCAGCAGGGCATCCCGGCCAATGAAATCCGTCCCCTAGGAGAGAAGGGGAACCATGACATGCCCGCCCACTGGACTCCCAGCCCTCAGGGCATGGTGGCCAGCACCCTCCCACACACCCAGCATGAAAAACCGCATTCACAGTACAGAAGACACCTCCAGAGGATTTCTGTAACAAGGGAGGTCCACGTTTTTCAATTTTATAAACAGATTCTGATCACAAGACCACACAGAATAAAAACATCTAGGAACAAAAATGAGCTCTCAAAATACTTGTTGGATTTCACAAAACAATGTTTTTGTATGCTCCAAACAAAAAGTCCATGATCTATATCTAAATATGTGTGTATATGTACTTATATAATAAACAAGACGAATAAAATAAAGCAAAAGCATTAACTATAATTAAATGAGAAAATATGGGTGGTTTCCCTCTTATATCTGATTTTTGGCAAATAGGGAAAAGACATAACTGTTAAAAAAAGAAATTACATAAACCAAAACACAGGTAATGGTTGATAATGGAGTATTATAAAGTTAAGTTGATAAATACTACTTAACTTGCTTAAAAAAAAACACAACGACATAGGTCTACTGTACTGATACAGAATGACAAGGTTTTTTGTTAGGTGAAAGAAGATGCAGTATAGTGAATGTGTGGTATCCATCTAAATTTTAAAAAAAATGTGGAGCCTCCTCTCCCCACTGAGGCCACACTCCTGTCCCTGCACAAGGACAAAGGATGACCTGACAGCTCGGAGGCCAGCAGTCAGTTGCCACTGTGTTGTTTACTCTAAAAATGACCAGAGTTTCTGTTTGAGGTGATGAAAAAGTATGGGTAATGTATGTTAGTGATGGTAGAACAATATTGTGAATATTGATATATCATTGAATTGTACACCTGAAAGTGGTTAAAATGGGAAATTAAGATGCTTTATCCCATAGATAATGCCATCACTGGGGTCTCAATATTTTTACACTTTTCTTTCTATTTCAGCCTTTCCTCTTCTACTGTAGATGTCACCACTCAGGAAACTGAGTGACAGTTTGGAGCCTGGATATATGCAGTACCTTCTCTAACTTCACTCGAAACTCTCGTCCACATTCCAGGGGTGTTGTGAAGGTATTTAAATCTTGACCCCAGAAGGCAAAAAACTTCTCGATTCGGAGGCTGCGAAGAGCATAATACCCAGCATTCCGGATTCCATATTTCTGCCCAACACTCATCACTTCATTGTACACATGCAGGGCATACTATAGGGAGAGACGAAAGGTTAGTAACCACCAGACACTTCAGAAGGAAATGGAATGTACCCAGGAGTGCCTGACTGCCGACACTAATAACCCAGAAAAGAGGAGGTTGTCTACAATTCCTAGGAGGTCTCATCCACCACAAACCAAGGAGCTTCAGTGTAGGAACAATGAATAAGGTCCGTGGAGGCAGGAGTCTCATCTTTTGTCTTCTCTTAAATGTCTGGGATCTTAGTATATAGCAAGTATTAAATCATTGCTCACAGGAATGCTCATCACTCAGTGAATGACCGTTCTCATGACTTTTAAAATAACCCACTTGTGCTTCACAACCTGCTAGTTCCGGCTTGTTCTCTTGCCCCAGTTACTCAGCCCTGGTCCTTCCCTCATGCTGGCCCATGCTGTGAAGCACAAATTTCTCGTAGCTGTAGATGAGCAGGTGCAACATCTGATCTCGCACATAGACAGTGGCACAGCTTAGAGACCCAGATGAGTCCCTGAGGAGCCAGAAAGCAGAGCTCTCCTGCCACGGCCCAGTACCTCTAGCCTCTCCAGCTGTTCGGTTCCCAGTTCCAAAATCTGATAACCTAAGTGAACATAAGATGTTTCCAATTTGAAAAAAAATCACTTCCTATCCAGACATACTCTGATAAATGATTACACTGGTTTAAAAACTACAAAAGTCAAAAAACGAAAGACACAATAAAGCCAGCCTCACGGTACTGTAGTTCTTCACCCTGGCAATGTATGTTGCTATAAATTGCCCTCCTGCATCTGATAGACATCCATGGGACAAACCACTGTGACCAAGACACAACTTTAAATGTGGAAGAAAGGAATCCACACTGTTGAACACAATACTCAACCTATGCTATGTGAAGATGTGAGACACCTGAACTAAGGAAGATGGCTACAGGAGCAATAGCCTGGCAGAGACGTGAGAATAATAAAAAGCCATAGTATCTGTTGGTGGACTTGTTGCTTTTCTCTCTCAAACTGAATACCTCTGTACTTTAGAGGAAGAGTAAGGAGAAAAAAATTAAACCAGGCTAAACTAGCCTTGGGATAGATGAGAGGAGTAAAGTTCTCTCAAGAACTGGGTGTGAACAAAAACAAGAATCTGCCATCTGTCCCTATGTTTTCAAAGAACTCTTCTCAAAGAAGCATTAGTTTCTTGAAGACAAGAGCCAGCTTGAAAATAACTCTGGCATGACACATATTTCCTCTCTTGAACTTGTGGGACATCCTAACAAAGAGACCAGCCCAGAAAAACCAGAAGCCTCCACAGAGGGCCTCCAAGTGAGGACGAAGCTGCTGCAGCCACAGTCTGCACCCGCTGATGGGAAGTGACCAGGTACACAGGCACCCGGGTGGCAAACCTGTACAACGTGGGGTGCTTCAGAATTGATCCCAGGTACAGGCAAATCACATCCGCTACATTTGTATCAACCCTCCTCAAATGTTGGATAATTCCTTATCTTCACATCGCTATAATATTTGAGTATGAATAAGATGAAATTTCCATGAACTGATAAATATGTGCTTTAACAAATAACACTAAAAGCAATATGATTAAAATCAAGAACAGTACACAGATGCCCTACGATCACTGCCACCTGTAACAAGTGGACAAGACAAAATTAAGGAATGAAAAATTGTTAAGGAAGGAAAACTATCATTTGTATATGATAAGATCTGGAGAATGAGCTAAAAACAAGACAATTTAGTAAGGAAGCAGTGTGGAGAATTAATATACAGAAAACTTTCATCAGTCATAACAAAGATAATGGAACGCAGACACCTAATTCACAATAGCAACACAAAATTAATTGAATAAACTTAAGAAATGTGTATGGAAGAAACTTCAGTTTACTGCTGGAGGACACTAAAAGAAAGTGAACAAAAGCCAACACATAAAAATGTCAACTCTCCCTAATTTATGAGTGTGATACAATGCCAAAACTACCAACAGGGTGTTTTTTGCTCTGTGTGTTAAGCAGATTATAAAGTTCACAAGGAAATACAAGCAGGCATTTTTCTTCTTTTCCAGAGTCCTCCAAGCTATGAGGAAACATCAGCACTACCAAAAATTAAAGACACGTTACAAAAACTCAATAATTAAAATAGTGTGGTTCTGGATCATGAAATCATGAATAGACAGACCAAGGTAATGGATATAGGAAGTCCAGAAATAGACCCAAATACAAACAGGAATTTAGTGTCTGATAAAGGTAGAATCTCAAATCAGTTGAGAAATGAACTTTTCAATAAATGTGGGATTGGGACAACTGGGTATCCATTAAAAAAATATGTAACAGTTTTGAGCCATACCTCATAATATACTCCAAAACACACTGCAAAAGGATCAAGGCTTTAAATATTTTTAAAAAGTCAAAACAATAACAAAACCCAGAAAGTGAAGATGAAAACTGGGAAGATTATTTATAACTTTGGAACAGGGAAGTCCCTTCTAACTATAAATTATATTCAAGAAACTGTGACTGAGAACGAGCAAAAATAATTATAATTTACTGAACTATCGGTAAGACTAGAAACTGGTTAACCTTCTGATAGATTGTAATGTAGCCAAAAGTAAATACTTCTTAACTGGTAACTCACCAAACTGTAACCCAGAT
Source organism: Choloepus didactylus (assembly GCF_015220235.1). Classification (NCBI taxonomy): domain Eukaryota; kingdom Metazoa; phylum Chordata; class Mammalia; order Pilosa; family Megalonychidae; genus Choloepus; species Choloepus didactylus. Next base: position 29,548,332 of record NC_051328.1, on the reverse strand, counting down.
GCTTTGATGCTTTACTTTGTAACTATATAGCCTCATAACTCCTGATCCTGCACTTATCCCCTTACCTTGTTTTGTAACTTAGAAGTCTTGTGATCTTGCTAACAGTCCCTTAATGTTTATTAATGAAGAAATGTGTGTCAACCCACCCCAATTCCTACCTTATTGCAATAAAGCCAATTCTACCAGAATTGGCCCACCTGACATGTGCAGTACCAAAAAACTTTAACCTATAATAACCCATATTTCCCTGTAATACTAAAAATCACTCCCATCATCATGTTAAGGCTGTGATTTTCTTACATGCATCCTGTGACGAATAAAATAGAAAAACGCACGCAACAAACTTTTATTGAGCACTTACTATATCCTAAGCATTTCTCTAGGTGCTGGGGATATAACAATTAACAAAACAGGCAAAAATCCTTTTGTGCTATGGCTAAAAGTAAAACAGGAAGAGGTGACACCTGAAGGAGATGAGGCCATGAGCCTTCGGCGTCTCTATTTGAGGGAAGGGTGTGCAAAAGACGGCCCAAGGCAGAGGCATATAGCATGTTCAAAGAACAGCAAGGGATGAGAGGCACAGAGGAGAGAGATGACCAGAAGCCTCACTCAAATGGGTAAGCAAACTGTAGGACCTGGCAGACTGGCTTTTACTTGGATTGGGATGGGTTTTTGAAAAAGTTGCTCAGCCTTGCTCAAAATGGAAATTAAAAATGTACTAGGGCAGACGGTCCTATTTTGCACCTATGAGACCAGCAAACCTGCTAATGTTTGACAACTCCATAAGCTATAAGGAAAAAGACAATCTTGTACACTGCAGAATTATTTATCTATGATAGCAAAGGACTGTAAACACCATAAATTGGATAGTATAATAGCTTATGATTCAACCATACAATGCCACTGTTTAAAAGAAAGAGGAAGAACTTTCTCTTTAGAAATGTGATAAGATCTCTAAGATAAATTAAGCCAAAAAAATAAAAAATAAAAATAGAAGTATGCTTCCATTTGTGTTTTTTAGAAGAAAGGGTCCTATATACAGAAAATCCTGAAAACTCCAATAACAAAGTTCCTACAACTAATAAATGAATTCAGGAAAGTGGTGCGGTACAGGATCAACACCCCAAAATCAGTAGAAATCAGTAGTGTTTCTACACACAAGCAATGAACAACTGGAGAAATCAAGAAAAAAACTGCATTTACAATAGCAACAAAAAAATCTAATATCTAGGAATAAATCCAGCCAAGGATGTAAAACTACAAAACATTCCTAAAAGAAATCAAAGACAGACTTAATAAACGGGAGGACACTCCGTGTTCATAAATTGGAAGACTAAATATTGTTCAGATGTCCATTCTACCCAAGTGATTTAAAGATTCAATGCACTCTCAATCAAAATTCCAACAACCTTCATTGCAGAAATGGAAAATCCAATCATCCAATTTATATGGTATGGGGCCCCAAATGGCCAAAGCCATCTTGAAAAAGAATGAAGGTGCAGGACTCACACTTCCTGATTTAAAAACTTATTACAAAGCCACAATACTCAAAATAAATAGAATGGTACTGGCAGAAGGGTGGACGTATAGATCAATGGAATCAAATCAAAAGTGCAGAAAAATCAACCCTCACATTTATGGCCAACTGATTTTTGACAAGGAGGCAAAGACCACTCGGTTGGGAAAGTATAGTCTCTTCAATAAATAGTGCTGGGAAAACTGGATCTCCTTTTGCAAAAGAATGAAGGAAGGACCCCTACCTCACACCTTACACAAAAACATCAAATCAAAATGGATGAAATACCTAAATATAAAACAAGAACTATCAAACTCATAGAATAAAGCATAGGGAAGCATGTTCAGGATAATGGTTAGACAACGGTTTCTTAGACTTTACACCCAAAATATAAGCAACAAAAGAAAAAAAAAATAGATAAATGTGATCTCATCAAAATTAAAAACTTTGGGGCCTCAAAGAATTTTATCATGAAAGTAAAGTGACATCCTACACAACGGGAGAAAATATTTGGAAACCACATATCTGATAAAGGTTTAATATCCAGAATATATAAAGAAATCCTTAAACTTAACAACAAAAAAGATAAACAACCCAATTAAAAATGGGCAAAAGACTTAAAATAGATATCTCTCCAAAGAATATACACAAATAACCAAAAAGCACAAGAAGATGCTTAACATCATTAGCCATCAAGGAAATGCAAATCAAAACCACAACAACATTCATACCATCCCACACCCACTAGAGCAACTACTATCAAAAAACCAGAAAATTACAAGTGTTGAAGAAAATGCCAAGAAACAGGAACACTCATTCAATGTAATGTAAAATGGTGCAGCCACAGTGGAAGACAGTTTGGTGGTTCCTCAAAAAGTTAAGAACAGAATTACCATATGACCCAGCAATCCCATATCTATCTATACCCAAAAGAATTGAAAGCAAGGACTCAAACACATATTTGCACACTGATGTTCACAGCGTCATTATTCACAATTGCCAAAAGATAGAAGCATCCCAAGGGTCCATCAACCAATGAATGGATAAACAAAATGTGGTGTTATCTGTATAAAAGAACATTATTCAGTTGTAAAAAGGGATGAAGTCCTGATACGTGACAACACAGAACCTTGAAGACATCATGCTGAGTGAAATAAGCCACATACAAAAGGACAAATACTGTATAATCTCACTGATCTGAAATAATTAGAATAAGCAAACTCAGAGTCAGAATCTAGAATACAGGTTACCAGGGGATGGGGTGGGGGTAGGGAATGGGAAGGTGAGGCTTAAGATGTACACAGTTCCCATTTGGAATGATGGGAATGTTTTAGTAATGGATGGTGGTGATGGTAGCACAACATCGTGAAAATAATTAATAGCACTGAAATATATATCTAAATGCAGTTAAAAGGGAAACTATGAAATTGTATATTTAATAATAGACTAAAATTAAAAAACAAACATGGCACTGCACTACAAAAACAGCAAACTCTTAGGTTAAATCATGGATTAGAGTTAATAGTACAATTATACAAATGTTGCTTTCCTTAACTGTAACAAATGTACCACACCAATGCAAGGTGTTAATAATTGGATAGTATATGGGAATTCTGTATTTTATGCATGATTGTTCTGTAAATGCACAACCTCTCTAATTAAAAAAATAAAAGGGTAAGAATGTGTCTTTGAATTTGCGTGCATATACATAAAAATCTTTGACACAAGATACAAAAAGAAAGTGAACACTAATATCAGTGATGGTGGCTGGGAGGGACTAGAACCAGTGAGATGGTACCAAATACTTTTCATAGGTTTCTATTTTTAAACCATGTGAAATTTATTACCTACTTAAATTAAGTAGCTTAGTTAATATCTCTTTAATGCAACCTATTTCAGTTATAAAGGATCAGTCAGATAAAGCCCTTTCTGCAGGGCCCACTCACCTCGATGGGGATGTACAGCATGAAGCCCGGCTCCCCTGTGTGCGTCATGCTCATGACTCGGATCCCATTTGCGTAGCCCACGCTCATTTCCTGTAGAAACAAAGGGAGAAAGTCTGCCGTGGGCATCCAAAGCTTATCTGTTAAGGGAATTCTGCCTGAGGTAAGCCCCACCCATTAACCCTGCACCCTTTCTTTAACACTAAAGAAGATTCATGTAAAGAAAAGAATCTCATCCTGAAAAGGGCCTGTTTCCATAAACTGAGGTCAATAAAATTGGAGCACAGCCTTTACAATACCTCTTCTCATGAATATCACCACTTCAGATGTGTTAGCCAAGCTGATGGTGGGAAGTGGAGGCAAAATCTTTCATAAGCATGAAATACTTCTTTTTGCAAAAAGCTGCTAAAGAACTGCTTTAGAGGTATGTATGGAGAGCAATGCAGACTAGGCCAATGTCTCGTTTGGGTGACTCTGCAGACAAATCCTGGGCACCTGCCATAAAAACATGACATCTAATGCCTGTACAACACGAGTCATCTGCTACTCTGGGGCCAGAGATCTGGCTTCTAATTTTCAAAACATGTTTACAGCAGCTCAGTCACCTAATCACTGACTGAATCACGGTTCCTAGAAGGGAAAGTGCTAAGTCCTAGAGGGCACTGAAGCGAACTGCTGCCTTAGGAAACCACAACATGGCCCCTCCAGGAGCGAGCATGTGGAGCGCCCCTTCCAGAAAGCAAAGAAAGCATGTGAAGGGCTCTGCTGACAGCTAACAGCAGTTTTCTGTTGCTTTCTCTCTGCTGTGAAGAAAAAGGAAGACAGTAAAAAACAATTTGTAGGTGGAACCCAACTTTGGTTTGAACTTCAGAAAGCCTCCAACAGTGACTGTCTCCTATTCACTCATTGCAGGTTAGCAAAATGTCTGTCAGTTTGGACCTTTCTAGTTAGCCACTTCTAGGGAGTATTCAGTTTTCGTTTATTTCATTCAGTTACAATTGTTTCACTCAGCTACAGCTGCCACTTGGAAGAAAGAAAATTTTTTAAGTTGTTTAGGTATTTGCCCAAACCATTTCTTACTTGAAGATGCCATGTACAAAGTAGTTCTTACCCTGAATATGAAAAAGAGGAAGCACTGCAGGGAGAGAAAGAGATCCTGGACATTGATTAGCATTATCATAACCCTGTAACTTAAAAATTTAGTCCACTGCTACAGAAACCAATAAACATGTAGAGCTGGCCTTTAGATAAGTTAAATCCACCACAAAGACATCCTAATGATTATTAAATGAGACCCTGAAGGAGGAGGAAAAGCATGCATGCATTCACTTGGTCATTTGCTGTTTGCTTAATAAAGGTCAAAACATTCCTTACAGGTATAATACCAGAGAAAGAATAAGTAACTGCCACCATTATGAAAGAAAAAAATCCCTGTCCATTTAAAAAATAGGACTTTTTGGGCACCCACCTTGCAAAAGAGACTTGGGAAGTGGTCTGGAGTCATAGGGGCATAGGACAACTCGGACAGAACATCCACAGCACGAGGGCCAATCAGATTGAGAGCTAAACAGAAAAGAACAACAGATGCCTTGTCTCTCCATGTGAACAGCTGAGCCAGTGGTGCAGGGCCACTGTGGACGTGCTCACCGATGGCCAGGCTGGGTAGTGAAACCACGACAGCACCCAGCCCTATGCTCACGCCACCCAGGGATGGATACAGAGTGTCCCAATTCTGGCAAACACACCTCTACTGACATGCCTGCTAAGGGCAGCTACTGCTGGTGCTGGTGTGACAGTGGCCCATGTGTTTCCTCTTCCTGGGAACGCAGGAAGACACCACTGCACAGCCTCCCCTGCAGCAACACTCAGCTCATGAGACCAAGTCCTGTCCAATGGGGTATGAGCCCACATCCTGGGCTGGCCACATCCCCCTGCACATTTCCCATTTCTCTTTCCTTCTGCAGTGAGTTAGAAGTCACAGGTTCCAAATGGTACGGCTGCATGATGGAAAAGCCCCCAATCCTGAAACAGTGCCTGGAGGAGACCCCTGAGGAGAGCAGCCCAGTCCACCCTGGACTTTGATGTTCATGAGTGCAGCTTGTGCTGATTACTCAGCAACCACCTAATAGAGGCTAGAGCAGAACCTCTGATCAGTAAGATCCTGTGGATGGCCAGTTCCTAGCTTGAAATTAACCACATCTGCTACTACAATGAGTTGAGAATGAGAGCAGGTCGAGTAAACACAAGTGTGGGTGAAGGATAGGAGCCAGGTAAGTGGGAGGGGGAGGCCTGAACCCCAAGTTAGATGGTAGGAGAGGAGGGGCTGCTCCCTTGAGAGGCCTGCTGGAAGGGACCATCAGGAAATTAAGCCATTCCCAAAAGGCCCCCCTTACCCGTGTATTTCCAGGTGACGTCCTCCAGAAGCAGGTTGGTGTCTTCCGGCATGTGTTTCTTAAGCCAGGACCAACAGTGGACCTGCTGGTCAGTGGGCGAAATCATGAAGAAACTGAAAGCAAGACCCAAAAGTATTCAAAACTGGGTAGCCAAAGAGGATCAAGAAGCATTCGTGGATTCTCACATGTATTAGGGATTCCCAATTTAATAAATCAAGCCCTCGATCTTGAGGCTTGCCCTTATGAGACTTATTTTTTTAAATTCAGTTTTACTGAGATATATTCACATACCATACAATCATCCATGGTGTATAATCAACTGTTCACAGGATCATCATATAGTTGTGCATTCATCACCCCAATTTTTGAACATTTTCCTTATACCAGAAATAAAAATAAAAAATAAAAGTTAAAAAAGAACACTCAAATTATCGCCCCCCATCCCACCCAATTTTTCCTTTAGTTTTTGTCCCCATTTTTCTATTCATCCAATCCATACACTGGATAAAGGGAGTGTGAGCCCCAAGGTTTTCACAATCACACCGTCACCCCATGTAAGCTACATAGTTATACAATAGTCTTCAAGAATCAAGGCTATTGGGTTGCAGTTTGACAGTTTCAGGTATTTACTTCTAGCTATCCCAATACACTAAAACCTAAAAAGGGATATCTATATAGCGCATAAGAATGCCCTCCAGTCTGACCTCGCAACTCCATATGAAATCTCTCAGCCACTGAAACTTTGTTTCATTTTGCTTTCCCCTTTTGGTCAAAAAGATGTTCTCAATCCCACAATGCCAGGTCCAGGCTCATCCCCGGGAGTCATATCCTGCATTGCCATGGAGATTTACACCCCTGGGAATCAGGTCCCACCTAGGGGGGAGGGCAGTGAATTCACCTGCCACACTGGCTTAGCAAGAGAGAGGGGGCCACATCTGAACATGAAACTTATTCTTGCAAAGGAGAAGCTAAGCCTACTTATAATTCTGCCTAAGAGTCACCACCAGAGAACCTCTTTTGTTGCTCGAGTATGGGCCTCTCTCTCAGACAACTCTGCAAATAAACTTACTAGTCTCCCCACTATGTGGGACATGACTCCCAGGGGTGTGGTCTCCTTGGCAACATGCGACATAACTCCCAGGAGTGAGCCTGGTGGCACTATGGGATTGAGAATGCCTTCTTAACCAAAAGGGGTAAAAGAAATGAAACAAAACAAGATCGCAGAGGCTAAGAGATTTCAAAGAGTCAAGAGGTCATTCTGGAGGTTATTCTTACGCATTATACGGATATTTCTTTTCAGCTTTTAGTGTATTCGAGTAACTAGAAGGAAATACCTGAATCTGTTGAACTGTAATAGAGTAGACTTGATTCTTCATGATGATTGTCTGTCTATATACAGCTTTTATCATTTGACCGTGTGGTTGTGAAAACCTTGTGACTGACATTCCCTTTACCCAGTGTATGGGCAGAAGAGTAATAAAATAAAGACAAAAAATATATATATAAATAATAAGGGGGGATATGGGGTATGAGATATTTTAGGTGGTTTATTTATTTATTTTGGAGTAATGAAAATGTTCAAAAACTGTGGTGACGAATGCACAAGTATACAATGATACTGTGAGTCACTGTACACTTTGGATGGACTATGTGATGTGTGACTATATCTCAATAAAATTGCATTTTAAAAAAAAGCACTCATGGTCTCACTTAGTTTCAAAGCAGGTTTCATGGAGGGCCAAGAACATCATTCTAGGATATATCACATAACAACAAAACAAAAGATTCAAGGTTCCTGTTAGTGTAAAAAAATTACAGGCCTATCAACAGTAGGATAAGGCTTCTTCTCCCAGAGGGCAACTGACTCTCCTACCCTTAGTTTTACATAATCTGGTGGGTTTCTCCTTCACCTCTCCCCACCTTGCCTTTTGTGTACATGTATGTTTGTGTGTGTGTGATTTCTTTTGTATTTTGCTGCCAAGGAACTGGCCAAAGAGTTAATGAAATGGTTTTTTTGTTCTTGACGTAATTATGGTTTCCTGGAAGAATGCGTTAGCTGCTCTGCTCGGCTCCAGGACCCTTAGGAACCCGGGTGCTGGAGGGAGCAGGGTGGGACAGTTAGTCAATCTCACCTGCGCTTGCTCAGCCGTGCTATGCTGCAGTCGTTTTCATACCCTCCACCCTCATTGAGCATGCCAGTGTGCACGATGTGGCCCACAGGCACATCCAGGTCGTTGGAAAAGAGGTACTGTAGAATTTCTAATGCCTGATCCCCAGTGGACTGCAGGGCGAGAGAATGAAGCAGTGAGCGAGCAGTAAGCACAGCAGAGTTTGACTGGGTAACACGACCTGAAGCACAACACAACTTGCACTACCACTACCCAGGCAACAATATTTGCAGATTGACTCTACTCTCTACTATAAGAAGCTGGAGGGAGAGTTAGCTGTCAATTCTAATTATAAAGGTTCCTCTCCAGGCAAATTAAAAACCAGAAACAAAGAGAGAAAAATTAAGAAGAATGTTATAATAGAGATGAAATGCTAAAATGAACAAAAATTCTTACAAAATCAGTTTTGAAGTGATAAATGAAAAACCAGGAGGCCGTCGATTAATAATAAAAAGCTCCCTTATCTGTTATTTTGGCTCCCAAATACTTACGGTTATCTCAAACTTTGTAAAAGAAGACATGTCAATGACACACACAGCCTCCTTACAGCACTTGACTTCAGACTCCACAATGTCAAACCAATCTGGTTTATAGAAAGTCTTGCTCTGTTCCAATGCCAGGAGGTCTACAGAACAGAAACACAAACACACCTCAAAATACTACAGTATAACAGGTTTTAATTATTTACTCTTCCAGGAATACATTCTAGCTATTTACATTTTCAAATAAGTTTTGTTAATTCTCAGGACAAAAAAATAAACAAGCAAAAACAAGAATGTGACCTCTTACCCTTATCAGGTGGAACAAAATACTTTGGCCTCTCAAATCCATGCTTCTCCATCCACCTGGCTCCTTGGGCATCCAACCGGTCATAGAGGGGAGACGTCCGTAACTGCCTACCGGTCTGGAAATCCCAGCGGGGAACCTTCAGATCATAGAGCAGAGCTAGAAAGGATAAAAACAGTCTATCAATGCCCAAGCCACAGACTTAAGACCTGAGTATCCAACAGCAACTAGATGCTGGAGTCATTCCTATCAAAGGAGAACATTTTCTAGGGCCAACATGCCAAATATTACCAAGCAGAACAAGCACAATCTGGAGGAAAGGAACAATGCAAGAGCTGGTGTGATTCCCCCACAAAGTTATACCACCATGAGCCACATCATGGCACCAGGTCTCCATTCACAACTACAGCTCTAAATCAGCAGGCAGAAGCACTGGGAGAAAGTTCACAGTTCTCAAACTTCGTAAGTACATCGCAGAGATGAAGACTATATCCACACAGGTGGTTACCAAGGGGGGAGAATGGCACTCGCTTCTCTACATGGCTGTGCTCTAGGATTTCAGGCCTGTGACAGACTCTTCCTCTCTAATAGTTACCCATTTCTAAAGTAAGAGGACATGAATCATACCTAGAATAGGTGGCTCTGAAATCTGAGAGACCGCATAGCACTGTCCCAGAGACGTTACTCACAGAAGAAAGCTAGGGTCAGAATTCAGTTCTCCTAATGTCCAACCTGCAACAGCAGTTAAGTGAAAAACAAAGAACGAGTGTGATGATCTGACCTCACATCATTCCAAACAAAAGGTACACTGGGGTCGGGGTAGGTTGGAGAATAAGAGCAAAGGAAGCCATGCTAGTTCCTTATATTGGGACAATATGTTAATCTCCTCTGGTACTTTAGGTCCTACTTTTCCCTTCTCCGATTTCTACGATGCCTGCAATTTCTATTTTATGAGAATCAGAGGTAGCCACCAAAAGTGTCTGACACCAAGGAGAAGTTCAAGCTCAGTCATGATTTTCACAGGTTCTAAAGTAACTATGGATGGGGAAATCTGGACTTAACAATAGTTCAACATTTTAACCAAAATAGGTAATAAAAATTAAGAACTTGAGCAGTGAAATATACTGCCTTGGGGTCCTTCACCTTCCACGGGACGTACGTAAGTTCTCTGCTATAGGCCAGAAGAGAGCACGCAGCACGAGAGCCGTCCAAAGGTCCCCTGCAAGTGAGTCTGGTACTAAACCAGCAGCTCATTCGTGACCAACAATGGAGTGGTCATAGCAAGGCAGACCTTTAGTTCTGAGCATAAACAGGCCAAAAACATTCAGAAATGCTTTGGCAAAGTCTGAGAACAGTTCCTCAGAATAGGAAAATGAAATTTCAACCTGCAGAACCTACATGATTTGGTTCAGTTCCTGATACTAAAGCTGCCTCTAAGTGCTTACTGGAAAATAAGCAACAAGCTAGAATAACCAGTTAAGTTTAAATGAAGAGGCCACCCTTTCACAGTTGGAGGGAAGCAAGAGCAAGGAGAAGAGAGCAGGAATGTATGTTTTGTATTTACATGGAAACGGACTCCTATCTCGACAGCGTACAATGAATGGATTAACGTTGAAAGTCACTCAGAGAAGCCTGGAGCTTTGAAAAACTTGGCAAATTCTCTGTCTTGGAAAGCAAAGAACGTTCTCAAACACCAAGTGGGGAGAAGAGACAATTCACTCTGACCTGGGGTCTTGCAAGCTTCTGGGAATACACAGAAGCTGCTGCGGGGAGCATGACAGGAATTACCACCTGAAAGCCCTCTTCTTTCTTGTCCCCAAAAGTAAACAAGGTACAATATACATAAGAAAATATTTCATAAATAGTACCCAACACCAGCACAATGCTCCCAGCTCAGGCCTGTAAAAGCCAAACTCAAAGCAGTTATTAAAGAACAGAGGAAACATCTGCCCTTCCGAATGACAACACAGGCAACCAGAAAAGATACCAAGAACTAGGCACAACTGGGACGGTGTTCCCTTACGCGTGACTTCCATGACCCTGTGGCGAAGAAAGGTGCGGCTGCTCTGGAGAACTCCAAAACGCTTTAAGTCCAAATCCCAGACATTTTCAGAGGGATAGCCATGTACCATCCATTCAGCAAGGTACCTGGTTAGAGAGGGGAAAGAAGCAGTTACTAGGCCTCAGATATGAAATTCAGGGGGATAAAAGCACTGCAGTAAGAATTATGAATCCACTGATTCGAAAAATCCTATCTTGTCACAGACAAGTTGAGCAATTCCAGGCAATCTCCTTAACTTCTCTGGAAAACACAAATAAAGAAGTGTCTATCTCTTGCTCTCACAAGATCACAATGAGGAATTAGTTCTAATGGTAAGATTCCTGGGAAAGTATTTAAGATATAAGCCACTGGTACATACAGACAATGGAATACCACTCAGCCTTCAAAGAAATGAAGTTCTGCTACATGCCACTACATGGATGGACCCTGAAGAATGCGGGTTGACTGAAATTTCACTCAAGTAAGCCAGACACAAAGGGACAGATACTATATGCTTCTACTTACATGAAATAGCCATATGCAAATGCAAATGCACAGAGACAGAAAGTAGTTTACCAGGGGCAAGGGGGACAGGGAATGGGGAGTTAATGCATAAAGGTGTGGGCTTTGTTTGGGGTGATGGGGAAGTTCTGGTTGGTCCTGGATGGCGGTGAAGGTAGCACAACACTGGGAATGCGATTAATCCACTGAATGGTACGCTTGGGAGTGTCTGAGATGAGAATTTTTTTTGTTGTATTTTATGTTTTCACAATTGAAAAAAAAAAGTAACTAAGGAGACAATGACAATTAAATGCAATCCTGGAATGGATTACTAATGAAGGAGAAAATGCCCAAGAGGACATTATTTGGACATATGAAATAACTGGAATATAGACTTTTAGCTTCATATCACTGTTAAACTGCTTGAACATGATAACTGTACTTAAGGTGGTTACATTAGTGAATACCCTCGTGCTTAGGACATACACATGGACGTATTAAGTGCTCAAGCATGATGTATAGAACCACCTCTCAAATGTTTAGAAAACAGAGATGAACAGGAAGACAGGTAGACAGATGGATGGAAAGATAGAATGGTATGGCAAATATTAAAAGTGGTGGATCTGGGTATATGGGTGAGGGATATGTTTGAGTTCTCAGTTTGGGTTCTGAATTACTTTTGCAGCTGTTCAAACTTTAGAATATTTGCAATATTTTGCGGAGTTCCCATATACCACCCCCTCACACACACATTATTCTTTTGCATTAGTGTGGTTAGTACCCACACTTTAAATAAAACTTCTATCATCCAACTTGATCACCTCACTTACCACAGTTGGTATCTCGAAACTCAAAGAGACCAATATTTGTTACTACTCAAAAAGTACAAAAAACATCCCACATTTTTGTGTGTGTGCTAATGAAGGTGTCAGAGATTGATTTAGGTGATAAATGTACAACTATGTAATGGTACTGTGAACAATCGAATGTACGATTTGTTTTGTATGACTGCGTGGTATGTGAATATATCTCAATAAAATGAAGATTTAAAAAAAAAAAAAAAAAAAAAAACATCCCACAGGCCCTGAGGCTAATTCCAAAGGAGGAGTGTCAACACTACTGGAAGATGGGGGGATGCTCCTGTGGTGTTACATTGAAGCAAACAACTCTCCAATTAAAAGTATCATCATCTCATAATTAACAGATTAGGTTAAATATATTATAGACAGCATTAACTAAAAATAATTCTAGAAGGGAAGACGCCCAGCAAGCTGACATAGTTCACAGCTGATTCTGAGGAGAGAGACTTACTTTCCAGCTCCTCCGCCAAACGAAAGGCCAGCGGAGTTCATTCCCGCCAGGACAAAGTAGCCCTGAACCGTGGGAGACTCGCCCATGATGCACCTCATGTCTGGTGTGAACGTCTCGGGGCAGTTCACCAGCTTCATGATCTCCAGAGCCTCCAATTCCGGCATCCTGCGCAGGAGGGAGCTCAGCAGGGGCTCTGAGCAATAAAAGCAAACCCGAACAGAACCCTCACCTTCAGGGAATTCAAGACCTTTCTACCTCTTGTGCTTTTTTCCCTCCTTCTCCTTTCAGAAAATCCCATACAAGGGATTTTCTAAGAACCAACTGGGCCACTTGTCAGAAAGCAGAAACCTTGATGGAATCAGTACACACATGAAAAATGTTTGGCATAAAGACTGATGGGAAAAAAAGTGATCTTTACAAAAGAAAGGAGCTACAGAATAACAAAGAATATATGTGGCTACAAATAATAATCTAGAAGGGATCAGTATGAGTGGAAAAGCTCTTAAATGGCACCTAAAAAGATAGGAAAACATTCATGAAGGGTAGGAGGGAAATTTTTCATTATAGACCCTTCCATATCATTTGAATGTGGAATTGTGACTATACTAACTAACAACATTAATAAATCACATTAGTATTATAAAGCATTGAGTAAAAGACCAAATTAACAAAACAATTTTGCTTTCTAAAAAATCTCTTCAATTTTATATGAAGTCCTACCAAAAGGCCTCCTTCTAGCCTAAAATCTCAACAATGGTTTTATGTGAAAAGATAAGTCAAAAGTCAGCCAACCTAGATTTTAACCTCCCGAATCTGCTTCCTTAGACCAGGCAACTAAGCTTGGCGGAGCACCCAGTGTAACCACCACTGTACCCTGTGGGGTTGTTATGAACATCAAAGAAGGAATTATTCTTGAAAACGTTTTGAAAAATATAGACTGTCAGGCACATACAAGGCATTACTGCTCTACTCTAGTCCACACACCGAAGTGATCCCAGTCTTCCTGCAGGTTCTGAATCTCCAGCTGGTTCTTGCCCTCGGTGAAAATTGGTTTCGGGTTCTTCTCAAAGCCCCCAGACAGGATGCCGCCCTGCCAGTTCCGAATATAAATTCTTCCATCGGCATCTACAATGGCTGAGGAAGAGAAGTGACAAGGGAGACAAGGGAGCGGGAAGCAGAAGAGAATAACGAAAGCTTAGAGGCAGGCCAGCTCTCCCAGTGGACAGAAAGAGAAACAGAACAAGCTCCCATTAGTGGCTTTAGTAACAAAACAGCCTCCCAGAATGGCAGGCAGCCCTTTGCTTTAAGGCACCTTCCAAGGGCATGGGGGGGGGGGGGAATCCCCCCACTTAGATTTACTGTGCAATCTGTTTCCTGATTACCCCTAGACCTACCAGTTATCAAGAAGCTTTAACTCGTCCTCACAAACTATGTAACAAGCGAGAGTCCAACAGGAAGGGTGGAGCACACAGAGTCCAGTCCCGGGACTAAGACTCCAAAACAGTATCAAAACCCTCTCTTTACAGCACTCAGAATCACTGAGTCACATATGTGTAAAGCTTACCTATTACATCTCTACAATTTATAGCATTCAAGACCAAAACTCAAGGTTACATTCCCTATCCAAACATTCTCAATAGCCCTCTGTTTGGGGCTAAAATTAGCTTGAAAAAAAAAATCGCTAAAGTGGAAATCCCGTTTTGGCCATCCTTACATAAAGAGTTATAAAGAAAACTTAGAACTGGATCTACCTCCCTACAACATGCTCCAGAAAAGAAGACTCTTTTGAGCACAGTCTGTCCTTAGCAGAAAGTCTTCTTTTTCAGAGGACAGAATACTGGCAATAAACAAGATTAAAAAAAAAGTGCAAGTCCTCACTTGGTGTGTTGCTCTGCAGAGGGGTCTCCAAGGGGCGAGTCAGAAGGTAGAAGTGTTCGCAGGCATGTAACGGGATACTAACCGGCTCCTCGGTGGACAGACCCAGCTCGTATGCCCACTACAAATGGACAGATTGATTTGTAGGTGGGAAGAGGAAAAGAAATACAAATGAGCAAGTTCCGCCTCTGGAAAAGGGGTTAATTTCAAGTGGTTTGTGTGTACTACTCTTGCTACAGTGTCAAGTGCAGAAAGCCAAGCATCAGCCTGCTTTAGTTCAATTATTTGGATGAGGAGCAATACTTTACTTTTTAAACCCTGAACATTACTTTTAGATCAAAGGAACATAGATTTACCAACTAGTAAAGGAAGCACATGGAGACCTTTTAACAAAATGCCAGGCCTCAACCAGAAATCTCAAATACCAATCACTGAGTAAACTTCACATGGCAAAAAGTGTTTCCTAGGTCACCATAAGACTGCTGAGTAGAACAGAAGAGACCAGTTTGCCTTAAAAACACAGCTTAGTGTTCTGGAAACTGAGTCCATGCTCCTGACACAATGAAAGACCCTAATACTTAACTTGCTAGGAAATGTAACACCAGAGAGAGACCCCAGGTCAACACCCAACTGTTCCCTGGCCTTCCCAACCAGGACGGCACCAACAGACCCAGGATGGAAGACGGCTAAGGAGACAGATGTAGGTTTCTGGTTTAGAATACAGGAATTCTGAGTTTCCCGGTTCAATGTAGTTCCTGATGGCTGTTTAATCAGTCACAATATTGAGCTGACTCTTCTACACCAAAAAATCCTAAAGACAGAAGTCAGATAAGAAAACCAGCAAGCCAATGCTGTGGCTAACCTACCTGACCAGCACAGTTGACAAAATACTGGCATTCGATCTGTCCTTTATCTGTCTCCACGCCAGTGACTTGACCTTTTTTGATAATTACATGAAGGACAGCTGTCCGGTCATAGATCTGAACACCTGTTCCAAGGTAAAAAAAGAGTTGGCGCATCAGCTGATGTTCCAGAATTGGGGCATCTGTAGCAGATTCTCAACCCATTAAGAACAGTGAAAACATCAGGCTAATGTCTTAATTTAAAAAAACAAATCAAAACAAAAAACCCTAGGAACCACATCCTTGAACCTGAATAAATGAGCCTTTCCTAATTTGAAAATAGCAGGCCAATTAAAAAATGACGAGTACACAGTAAGTAAATTCCAGGAATCGTAACAGGGGCAGAGGAGAGGAAGCCCAGACAGAGCATCCTAAATTCTAACCTACCCACACCAAGAGTCAGGTCACCCACAATATGTAACACCCTGCACATCGGTAAGTTTTCCCCTTAATCATTTCCACACTCAGGCAGGATTTCACTTGTGGATTAAGCCAAGATAGGTTCTATCCTTGGAGCTTCTCAAATCCTGTGCAGAAAAAAATCCCCGTAACGTCTGAGTGTATTAATCAGTTCCAACAGCACTAAAAGCGGTTTCTTGAAACTTTAATACAAAAAATGTGGGCATGACAGAAAATATTTAACACACATTAAAAAAAAAAACAAGTAACTTTAAGATTCAGTGTTCAAAAGCAGAAACTGAATACGCCAATGAATTTTTCCAGAGTCAAGTTGGTGCCACTGCCTACTGTGAGACACCTTCTTAGACACCCCCTTCCTTCCTCACCGCCTTAACAGCACCCTAATATCTTACCATTTTGGGAAGCAGCACTTGCCAGGGCAAGAGCCACGTCAGCAGAGGACACCACTGCATCATCGGGGACGTGCATGGCCCCTACCAGGTCGTGCACGTTGAGGAGAGGGTGAAGCTTGGCCACCTTCTTGGGGGAGATGATCTCGGAAGGGATGCCCATGACACTGCCACGGAACACAGAGGGACAATGACGGTCATAGGCCCCGTGGCAGAGGTCAGTCTGGCAGGAAAGTCAGGACAGGCTCTAGCCACATACATACTTCAGCCTTGAGCTGATGCGCTTCAGGGAGATGAGCCGGTCCTGGGTCTGGGCCAGATGGATTGAGCCTGTCCTCACGTAACCTGTAAGAAAAAGCAGCCCATAATGTGACAGATCAGGCAAAATGCAGGGTGGCAAGATAGCACACCGGGTTATAAGTTGGGAGGCCTGCGCTGAGTCCTGAGACTGCCACTTAATGTCCCTGGCAAGTGAATTTGGTTCCTCTGAGGTTCTAGTGAAAATTAAAAGTGCACCAGATGCACTAACCACCCTTCCATTCCCTATCCAAACATTCTAGCTCAGAGGTTTGTGAGGCTCAAACGAGACACTAACGTCCATGAAGACAATTTTATGATTTAAAAAAAACAAAAAAACAAAAAAACATGCTGGAAGGGTGGGGTGGATGCTCCTTAGAGCCCACCCCCATACTCCAGTGCTTTAGGCAACTGCACGCTTTCTCATCCTACCAGGGTGTAACCCTCAGTGAAGGCCACTCATAGCTATGGCCACCAGAGGTCGGGCCTCACTGTCCTTCCCACAGTCACACAGCCACCTGGCAACGCTCAGCCCGTCAGACCCTCCTAGAACACCCAGTCTAGAGCAAGCAGGTGAACACTGGAGCTCACTTCCCAGGAGCAGTAGATCCTGGAAAGACCATTCCAGTTACAGCTGGGGCACTGCCAATTCCACAGATCCCCAATGTCCTTCTAGCAAACTCCTTTTTGCCCACATTAGCTAGAGTAGACTTCTGTTGTTTGCAATCGACAAAGCTGATACAACCATTATTACACTTGACATCCTCCCAAAAGCAATGACTCCCAATGCTTACAAAGAAAATGTTAAATCAAGCAGGTATCAAAAAGGAGGTATGGTTGGGATAATCTAAATATTTTCTTAATTTCTCTTGAAATCATCAAATAAATACACCCTTCATTGTCATGACAAGAAAGCCCCAGCTTGGAGAACTGGAATTTCAGAGCTTGGTTTGAGGAAACAAGGGATTTACTGGACTAGTACAGTGATGGTGGCCAAGGGGCTGTCAGCCAACTGGACTCTGAATTTCAACTTAAGACAGATAAAAAGTTCAGCAGCTACTTTCCCCTCACTACCAAAGACTACACAAGAGAACACCACTGTGTGTGTACTTACATGATACATCATGTTGTACTGTGTAAAAACATATTCCCCCAAAATAGAACCACAAATCCTACAGGCTCAGCATGTCATCGTTAACAAGATTAAAATTCCACCATTTTCCCAGAGGACTTTCCAGGTTTGAACTACAGCAATTCTAGCAAATGATTAACCTTTGTCAAAGGTTAAGAGCCATAAAAAAGACCTCTTACAAATCGCTATGAAAAAAGGAGACACATACTACTTAATGGCATTTTAAAGACATAAATGGCCTGAAGGAAATGTAAATTGGAATCTCAAACTTTTTTCCCTCCCTCAGATAAGCAAAAATTATCAACGCCCAATGTTGGGAAGACGGTAAAGGAACACACTGGCCGAGAGGGCACAACCCTTTTGCGGAGGCTTGGCGATACCTATGGAGGTTTAAAAAATGCATGACCTTCGTCCAAATCATCTCTCTTCCAGGAATCTGTCCTTTAGAAACAGCACGAGAGAATAAAGACAGACAAGGACCTTTACTGAATCGTTACTCATGAAGGCAAGAAAAGGGACTCGTGGAACGGCAGGCGCTGGGGAAGCAGGCACCAGCCTCCGCACACACACACGCCAGCTCACACGCCGAGCAGCAGGCAGGGAGACAGCCTTGGGCGTGCTGAGCCAGAAGGCAGCCCATGTGCACTTTTACTTAACCACTATCACACGTTTTACTGTATCTGAGGAAACAGAAAGATAAGAAATTAAATCAATACTTGTGAGAAACAGTTCCAGATACAAAAGATGGCACAGAGAGCACAGGATAAATTGCTAAATGAACAGCACTGACAAAAGGATGTGAGAGTTTGGAGAAAGACTAGATCCATGTGGGCTGAATGGTGTGGAGTTGACACCACGTGAAATACTGGTATATCAAGATATTATGCCTGGGTAGGATGGACAGCTTGAGAGAAGCAGCAGGCAGTTATTTTCCAACTTTGGAAACATATACCAACCTATCTGGCTGGTTAGAAGAGAAACTATAATTTGTCAGTTGGATTTCTGCTTTGTGTAAGTCAGGGGTTCTCAGGCCTGGCTGCATATTGGAATCACTTGGGAAGTATTAAAAAGTCAGGGGGCTCTTTTCCTCTCTGGCTGCTTGAGGATCACCCGCCATCATGAATGACACGGTAACCATCCAGACCAGGAAATTCATGACCAACCAACTACTTCAGCGGAAACAAATGGTCATCGATGTTCTTCACCCTGGAAAGGCAACAGTACCTAAGACAGAAATTCAGGAAAAACTAGCGAAAATGTACAAGACTACACCAGATGTCATCTTTGTATTTGGAGTCAGAACCCATTTTGGTGGTGGCAGACAACTGGCTTTGGCATGATTTATGGCTCCTTGGATTATGCAAAGAAAAATGAACCCAAACACAGACTTGCAAGACATGGTCTGTATGAGAAGAAAAAGACCTCCAGAAAACAGCAAAAGGAATGAAAGAACAGAATGAAGAAAGTCAGGGGGACTGCAAAGGCCAATGCTGGTACTGGCAAAAAGTGAGCTGGAGATTGGATAACAGAAGGAGTAACGATTCTTCAATGACCTGATCTGTGATTGTGCAGATTTTACCAGAGGATTAATAAAACTAAAAACTTTGATATGTTTGGTTGTTTGAAATATATTTGAAGTTTACTGGAAGTGTTATAAAATCAGTTCTGCTGTTATGGCAGATTTACATTGATGCTCAGGGTTCACATTGTCCCATTAAACATTCCATCATGAAAACTCAATCTAATGATGGGAGAGTGTTTGTCCTTCCTTTAATTGCATGAAGATCTCAGGTGCAGAACACTGGCAACATGGGATCATCGAGGCCAGGCTGGTGTGCACACCAGCGCGCACTTGTTTGGTCTTTGAAAGAGATCTGAATCATTTTTGGTCTTCTGGACTCCCAACTTATTGTTAACTTAAATTGTCTGCTGATCACAGTGGGAATTAAAATTTCTAGAACACATTTTCATCATTTATCCTGAAGTAAACAGGATATCAAAATTGGAAAAAAAAAAGGGGGGGGTGTTGGGCTTCCCCACCTCGATGGTTGCTGATGAGCTCAGAGACATAGGGGACTGGTGGTTTGATGGGCTGAGCCCTCTACCAAGGGACTTGCACTTGGCAAGACTGTTGCTTCAAAGGAGAGGCTAGGCCTGCCTATAATTGTGCCTAAGAGCCTCCTCCCAAATGCCTCTTTGTTACTCAGATGAGGCCCTTGGTCTCTCTAGCTGAGCCAACTTGGCAGGTGAAATCACTGCCCTCCCCCCTACGTGGGATCTGACACCCAGGGGAGTGAATCTCCCTGGCAACGTGGAATATGACTCCTGGGGAGGAATCTAGACCTGGCATCGGGGGATGGAGAACATCTTGACCAAAAGGGGGATGTGAAAGGAAATGAAATAAGCTTCAGTGACAGATTCCAGGAGCCAAGAGGTCACTCTGGTGGGCACTCTTATGCACAACATAGACAACCCTCTTTAGGTTCTAATGAATTGGAATAGCTAGCAGTAAATACCTGAAACTAGCAAACTACAACCCAGAAACCATGAATCTTGAAGATGATTGTATAAAAATGTAGCTTATGAGGGGTGACAATGTGATTGGGAAAGCCATACGGACCACACACCCCTCTGTCCAGTGTATGGATGAATGAGTAGAAAAATGGGGGCAAAAGAAAAAAAAAACCACCCAGTGTTCTTTTTTACTTGAATCGTTCTTTTTCACTTAATTTTTATTCTTATTATTTTTGTGTGTATGGTAATGAAAATGTTCAAAAGTTAATTTTGGTGATGAACACACAACCATATAATGGTACCGTGAACAACTGAATGTATGCTTTGTATGACTGCATGCCATGAATATAGCTCAGTAAAAATGAATTAAAAAAAAAAATGACCCAGCAGGCCTGGACTGAGGCCTGGACACAGGTGATTCCTGTGTGCAGTGGCTGCTGCCACATATTGGCAGACAAGCTTCAAAAAGTAACCACATCTAAGGCCCCTCCCCAAGCAAAGAAATTTACCAGAATCTCCGGAGGTGGGACCCCAGCATCTGCACTTTCTATATGCTCCCTGGGTGATTTCTTTTTAATTAGAGGGAGGTGGGGGAGGAAGAGGAGGTAAGGTTTTATCATCATTTCCAACTTAGCAATTCCTCAGTCTTTGTCTTGCTTGACCTTGGCATTTTTGAAGAGTAGAAACCATGTATTTTGCAGAAAGTCCCTCAATCTGGATTTCCCTGATGTTTTCTCATAATGAGATCCAGGTTATGGATTTTGGGCAGGAACATCCCAGAAGAGAAGGCTTCCTTCTCAGTGCATCATGACAACTCTCGGTTAGTCCCACTCTTGTTGACATCAATTCTGAATCACTTAGTAAATTAAAGTGGTATCTGCAGGTTTCTCCACTGTACAGTTACTATTTTTCCCTTCGTAATTAATAAGTAATTTGTGGGGAGATACTTTGCCAGACCTTTTAAATATCCTGTTTTCCCCTCAAAATTTCACCTACTAGTTATAGCATCCATTGGTGATTCTTGCCTAAAATCATTAACATTATAATAGTGATTTTCTAAGTCCACCATTCCTTTATACTTATTAGTTGGCATTCCTCAGGAAGGCAGTTTTCACTTCTTTAATTTCTGTTTATTTTATCAATATGGACTCATGGTTCCTATTTTATACAATGGGCCCTAATCCAGTGCTCTCATCTATTTTCTTGCTCAAATTATTCCAGATTTAACTCGTGGGAGTCCCTTGTCTTTCCGACACGGCCACCATCATTCTTGGAGCACCTCCCTCCTTTCTGACCCAAGATGTTCCAGGCTCACTAATCTACACTTTCCCAGCCCAGGCAGGAATCAGCCACTTCTTTAAGAAGCTCTGGTTCCGTTGAGAGGAGTCAGCTTTTTGAAACCAAGAGCCGGGCACTGGATGTGCTCGTGCTACTAGGGTACCACTGCTCCTGAACCCTCTCAACAATCAGAGCTGGGAATGTGCCCTTCCTCTCGTACACACACACTCTTACTGAAAACCATGATTTCATACCAATACCTTCAGTTCCAGTCCACTACTGCAGGGCTCTTTCCAGTTATTCCCTCTTCCATATTTGTAACTCCCTCATCCAATGATGAGAAATGGCTCCCTTTATCCTATATTTACTCATCTGCTCAATTCTAGAACACATGGAAAGCAGAATGGTCGGCCAAACCACTGCAAAAAACAAACCTGCTAAGGATCAATCTTTGTTCACATTTTTCCTTTAGATGCAGGATCCATAGTCGAAATACTGGGGTCAGAGTTCCCCAGAAAAACAGTTCCCCAGGGTAGTTCCCCACCCCCCTTTAGTGTGGTGTTTATTCATCTGAAATAATAGGTTCCTTTATTTCTAAAGGTAGTTCCTTATTTTTTAAATGGTATTGTTACATTTTGGGTTCTTCTCCCCATCCTTGATGATTTTCTTTTATATATGAGTATGCAAAATGTTAACAGGGTTCCGTATGTTAAAGCTATTCGGAGTAACCTCAGAAGGACCCCACCTTCCCAGTCCTCCACCCTTGCAAACCATTATCCTTACCCCAAAGGCAACCAGTCTCAGAAGTTTCTGATTTATCCTTCCTGTGTTTCTTTTGGCAAAATTAAGCAGTAACTTGTATTTTTCTCATGTCTCCTTATTTCTTAACAAGTAACAAATTGTATGTACGCCTTCATACTTTTTTTTCTCTTATTTAACAGCATCTCCCAGAAATCACTCCATAGCAGTCCACAGAGATCTTGCTTGTTCTCTCTCAGCTGCTTAGTAAGTAGTCCACTGGGAGGAGGAACCATTTGACTCAACAATCTCCTATACAGAGGCATTTCAGTTTGCAATTAAACAGGGTTGCAAAGAATAATCTTGTACATATCTATTTGTGTAGAAAACATTAAGTGGAAAAAACAAGATATATAGTAACATGTTTAATACAATCCCATTTTGGTTAAAAAAAAAAGTGTATTTGCATGTATGTGTATATATATATAAATATACATTATATATGTACATATTTTTTTAACCCACTAAGGAATTTCTAAAACTTGATTTGTCTTTGTCTTAGAACTAGTTTAACCTCCCTACATGTAGGTTTCTTCATCTGTAAAAGAATGACACTTCCTTATAAGATAAAATAATATATGGAATATTCTCAAGATTATTAGAATTTTTATTCACATTTATTTAGTCAACAAAAATTATATCATTGGAAACCAAAGCACTGCAGAAACTGCTATCTGGCACAGTCAGGAAATGAAGGACTCTCACAGTGAGCCAGTAATTCTGACTAAAAGGCAGCTGACGTTCCCCACACAGGGATGAACTATCTTCAGAGGATTAGCATACAATACTCTTATCATTATGTCTAGATTGTACATAAGGTCACTTCATCTTTAATGATACAGAAGCATTCACTGAACAGTAATTATCATGGTAATGTACACATGTATGTTCTGCTGGCTAACAGAAATTTCTCCGTCAGTGAAGTCCCCTGAATTTTCTTTCATGTATGGCTCGTGTACTACAATGGGGATGATGGGTTTAGGCTGATCCCCTTAATTCCCCTTGTCTGACTTCCTCACCACATCCCTCCCTGCCCCCTGCCCCACCAAAGCCCCACAGCACCAAAGAGAAAACAGGTCAAATAAGGGGTTTCAGACTGTGATCCAGAATTAAAGCTAAGCTAACTTACCTTCTAGAAAAGAGGCTATGAACCTGATTCCTTTGGAACCTAAACAGCTTAGTGATGGCTGGTGACAGCTCAGCAACGGTCTAGTAACAGAACCATCATGGAAGGTTCTCTAGACCATGCAACAGTAGCTCCATCTGTGGGCCCATTATCCGGACCCTCTTCTGACTCAAACCCTGGTCAATAATAGAGCCAAGCAGTTTGTTGCCATCAAATTAAATCCAAACAACAGGGACTGTTTCCCACCTGTCCTGCATGTGGCAGGCTGTCTTCACTAGTAAAAGCAGGAGACAGCACAGCAGGAATTACTTGTACCATATTCCAACTGAGAGCCCTTGCCTCTCAAACGGAGCCTGCCAAGTTCAATGACACATGTGGAGTCAGGAACTGGCATGTCCTTGACAGTGCGTCTCCTTCAACTGTACATCCTAGGAGGCCTGTTTGCCTCACCCTAGTCCCCATCCTACTTAAAGGCCAAACAAGAGTCTCTTCCTTCCCTGCCCCTACAATTCCTCTCCTAGCATCTCCTCTCTTCACTTTCATGTCTATCAAATCCTAGTTACAAGAAATTCAGTCCTAGTTTACAATTACAAATACAGTTAGCTTATGAAAGTATGAATTATGTTAAGTAGACATGATATAAACCCTTACTTTCTGATCAACATCTGAAATGATCCAAGTCTCCCCTCCCCTAATTAAAATTGTGTCCTATGTCACATCATTTCCAAGTTGATGAGGCAGGGAAACTGTAAACTGGGCTGACACTATGACCACAAACAGAGCCACTTCAGTTAGTGCACAAAAAAAGCCCCATTCTTTGTCAGGATTAGTCATGGATTATCTGTGATCTGAATTATGCTAGGTCTTCAAAACAGCAACCTGCACATGGACAAGTGCCCTGAATGTCATCACTGGGCCTTGCCACCCCCTCATTCTAATGCGTGTGGTGACCAAGAGGTCTCATTAGCCTGGACACCAGGCTTGACTCTGGGCTATCAGCCCTACTCCCAAGACTTCTGGTTAATCCATCCCCTTACAACACACTGACAGGCCCCTCTCCACCTTGTCATCATATGAGATCACAGGGTACATCAGTCTTCCTGTTCTTCAAACAATTCCTATTTTTTTCTAGTACTATTTAGCTTACAAAGCCTGTGTCCTTTTTTCCCCTCACTGCACATATTAGGAGAAGTATATGTCTATGCTTTATAGTCAGAAATATACTTAATAGCAACTGGTGCAATTCTGTGTGACAAACTAGGATGTAACTGTCAAGAACCTAGAATTAAATTCTCTCTCCTCTTCTTTGTTTGGGAGTCAAGTATTACCGCTTCCTATATTCAAATGAGTGAACTATACAGGAAACGGCCCAGGAAAACTTTCATATGGTGATACCAATAAAGAATGTGGAAAGGGATCTTGGATATTGATTGAACCCCCTCATTTTACAGATAGGGAAAATGAAGATAGCTCAACAAGCTCAATGACCTGCCCAAGTTACACCCTGGCTAGTGGCTGAGCCTGGACTAAGACCCAACTCTTAATTACTAAATCAGCAGGCAAACCTGGTGTAGGATCAAATACAGTACTGCATAAAAGGTCTGGGGAACAGGCAGACCAAAAGATGGCAGGTCACCTGCTTACCTGTTTGGATCCCTGTTTCTTGCTCTAACTGACTGTAGAGTTTGTTTGAGTAGTCTGCCATCTTCTGCTCGATGATCAAGTGTCTGGCAGTGCTCAGGATGCCAGCGCAGAGCCTTGTGGAGCCAGCAGCCAGCCTGCAGGATGGGCACAAAAAGCTCTCAGGTAGACTCATGTAGTTGTGAAATACAACACGTGTAAGGCTCTTCATTACTGCATGGTTGTAGTATCAAAAGATGGGAAACAACTTCGATGGCTGTCAACACAAGACTGATTTAAAAATTTGGAGTTCATCTACACAATGGATTATGCAGCCAAAAACAAATAAAGGAATGAGAAAACTCTTTTCCTACCTACATGGAACAATCATAATGAAACAAGCAAGGTGAGGAACAGAGGTGAAGGTATGCTACCATTTGTATACCAAAAGGGAACAGAACAACTGAATACTCAGACACAAACATGCATATCCACAAACATGTATTTGCTTATATACACAAACATGTATTTGCTTATATACACAGAGGACGAATCTGGAATGATATACAGGAACTTAATAGTTGCCTCCACAGAGAGAAACCTGTAGTTAGAAGTCTGGAAAAGAAGGGAGACTGCCCTGTATATTTTTTCATAGGTTTTCTATTCTGAATCATGTAAATGTATTTCCTATTGAGACATAAATAAAATTTATATTTTAAAAATGTTCTCCAATTTGTGGTAGGCAATAGAATATAAAAAATCCCATTAATGTTAGGGCCCAAAGACCCAGCTTTGCAAAGGACCCAAATGTCAAGAAAGCAGGAATGAAGGGATGGTACATGCTACAAGCATAAACCTCCAAGACATCATGTCGCATGAAATAAGCCAGACACAAAGAGACAGGTACTGCATCATTCCACTTATAGGAAATAATCAGAATATGCAAATGTACAGAGATTGAAAGTTAAAGTACAGATAACAGGCAGGAGGTGGGGTAGAATGGGGAGATAATGCATAATGGGTACAGAGTTTCTATCTGGGGTGATGGAAAAGTTCTGGTCATGGATGGCGGTAATGGCAGCACACCACCATGGCTGTAATTAATTCAGCTAAATTATATGCTTGGAAGTGGCTGAGATGGAAAATTTTATGTTGTACATATGTTCCCACAATTTAAAAAAAAAAGAAAAAGAAAAAAGGAGAGAAACTAAAGAACAGGCAATGACAACTAAATGCAATACATGATCCTCGGCTGGATATAATAACGGAGCAGAAAATGACCAAAAGGACCTTATTGGGAAATACAAAAAAATTGGAATATGGACTGTAAGCTTTATGTTACTGTTAGATTTCTTGAACTTGAGAACTACATTTAAGGTGGTTACATAAGTGAGCATCCTTGTTCTTAGGAAATATACACGGAAGTCTTAAGTGTTCAAGGAGAATGATGCCTGCAAACTGCTCTCCAATGTTTAGAATACAGACAGATAAAAAGACAGACAGGCAGACAGATAAATAATTAATGGACAGATACAATGGTACAGCAAATGTGGCAAAATGAATCTAGGTGAGGGGGTATGCTACAGTTCTCTGCATGGGTTTTGTATTATTTATGCAACTGTCTTGTAACTTTGAAATTATTTCAAAATAATGAGTGTTCAAAAAAAAATAAGAGAAACAGGATGAGCAGGTTGTACTTTTAGAGACGACACAGTCAACAGAATCCCTGGTACTAGGAGTCCTGCTGGTTGTACGTATCACAGGATTCAGTGTTTGGGCTGCGACTAAGTTCTGCCCCCTTACCAATTCCCCCTTTATTCCTGTTGATGATAAAACTCCCACATTTCATGGCAGCACAGCCTGAAACCTACATTTCTCAGCCTCTCTTCTGTCTTATTTTGGCCTTGAGAATAAATTCCTGCCAAGGTTCTATGAGTAGAATTTATGTGGACCACTTTAGAGCGATGTCCTCTGAAAAGAAAATCATCTGCCCGCTCCTTTCTACCGTCGCCTGCTTTGTGGACTGGATGGGGACAAGGTGCCAGGGATTAAGCCTGACCTTGCCAAGAAGGGCAGGACTGAGGGGATGGGAGAACAAAGAGTAAAAGGAGTCTGGTTCTCCATGTGATCCTGCAGAGCTGAGGCAAAGGGCCAGCCACAATCTTTCATGCGAGGAAGAAATAAGCTTCCGTCTTCTTTGGGCCACCCTATGGTGTGGGGACATGAGGTTGCTCACTCAGGCTTCACCTTTAGCAATGGAAGTGGCAGCTTGAGGCAGTAGCCCTCTGGGGCCTGGCGTGGTGGAGTCAGCGCAGGAATTCCCACCCGCCCCTAACTGCTGCAAGATCACTTCAGTGGCCCCTCCAGCATTACAGGGCTCAAGAGAGTCTGCCTGTTTGTGCCTTTTGAGTTAGGGTCAAGTTGTTTTTCATCTTTGTAACCTCAATGTCTAGCAAATAAAAAGCACAATTTAATATATTTTGGGGTCAAAAAGCACATAAAATTGTGCTGTTGGAAGAAACATGAGTGAGACGCTGTTTCTATCCTCATACAAATCACAGTGCAACTGCAAAACCATAAGAGGAAGGGCAGCTGGGAACACGATAAGGAGGACCAGCTCAGAAAAAGGCTTATAATTCTGCATGAGAGAAGAAAGAAGCAGTGAGTAACAGAGGAAACACCGAGATCCAGACTCACAAAGTCAACTGCCTAATATTCTCTCTCCTTGGACTTCCCACAGGCACCTCAAACTCTACAAATCACTCCTAGCACAGTGCCCTCTTTTGGATGGTGGTTCCAAAAGGAAAAATTAGCAATCACCCTGGATTCTTCTTACTCTCTCATCTGCAGACACCCATTGTTGCTGAGTTCTGTGGCTCATCCCTTACACATCCTTCACAGATCTTTTCCTCACTCTCCATCACCAATACCACTTGCTTAGTTCAGGCCCCCAATCTTTCTCCCCTGCCTTTGTTCTACACTGCCCCCTATACTGCCCCAAATTAACTCCCCACATTATTCCAGAGTATCACATCTAAAATGTGAATACAATCATGCTGGTCCTTTGTGTCATCACTATTCTAAGTCTTTGGTCTCTGCCACAACATGTAAGACCCTGTGCTTTAGCTCCTGAATATGTAATTAGTTTCATCTACCTGCAGTAACCTGTACAATCTCTACCTGTCTGCACTACTGCCCTACCTCTAATTACCCATGATGTTACTGCCATGTCCCTTTGCTTTACCCCTACCTGGAACTCCTTTCAGCCCACAGCTGGCTCCCTTACCACGCCCAAACTTCACCTGCCTTACTCCTACTTAAAGCATCTCATCTTCCTGGAGCAAAAGAGTAACAGACAACTCCTCAAAGCTGTCCAGGTCATAAAGACAAGGAAAGCCTGAGACACCATAACAGCCAGGAGGAGCCTAAGGAAACATGGTAAATGTCATGTGATCTTCTGGATGAAATCCCAGACCAGAAAAAGGGCATTAGGAAAAACTGAGGAAAGAGAGATAAAGAGTGACCTCCGGGTAACAATAATCTAATGCTATGGGTTCATTAATTACAGGTAATGTACCATACTAATGTAAGATGTTAACAACAGAAGAAACTGGGTGCAAGCCGTCTGGAAACGGTATCTCCGCAATCTTCCTCTAAATCTAAAACTATTCCAGAATAAAAGTTTATTTAAAAAATAACAATCTAGACAGACTGTATCCAATTTCATTTCAAGCTCACAGAGGCTGGAGCCCTTGAGCCGCAACATTTGATGTGCATCGCTGCACAACTTTACAACAAAGAGGGAGCAAGGTGGTGAGATGTGATCCTGAGACAACACATCCTTTTAAGGTGTTGGCTTTGTTGAAATCTGCCACCTCTTCAACAATCAGAAAACACTAGCATTATGGAGCATGGCTAAACCAAGCACAGCAGATCCCACTCTTCTGAGAGTCTTCTCTTGCTACTTAGCAACATTTAGATTAGTTGCGGACGGGCAATATTACTGAAAGGGAGGGAATGAGGGAACCCCATACAATTAGTGAAACACAGCCACAAGCCCTGTCCGGTTTGACCCTCACCTGCCCTGTTCC
Source organism: Choloepus didactylus (assembly GCF_015220235.1). Taxonomy (NCBI): domain Eukaryota; kingdom Metazoa; phylum Chordata; class Mammalia; order Pilosa; family Megalonychidae; genus Choloepus; species Choloepus didactylus. The sequence continues at coordinate 29,519,231 of NC_051328.1, read as the reverse complement.
AACAGGACAATATCCTTCCACCCCAGCTTGGAGAGGTGATAGGCCACGGACGTGCCCATGATTCCGCCACCGCAGACGACCACCTGTGCCTGGGCAGGCAGGGCGACAGAATGAGCTTTGGTAGCTGACGCACTGCTTCTTGCTGAGGACCAGGTCTGCCATCCTGGGCTGATTCTTTGCCGCTGGACAGTCGACAGCAATCGGTAAAACATCACGTCCACCAGCAACTAGAAGATGTGCTCTCACTCAGCAAAGAAGGAGGTCCCAAGAATTCAAACTAGACAGAAGAAACCAAACATATTTAATTCTTTTTAAGTCAGGGCAGAGGATTCATGAGAAAAAGCTGTAACAAAGCACAGTAATCATTCACTCAACAAATACCTAAGGACCTCCCGAGTCCCACATGCTTTGCCAGGTGTAGAGATCCAACAGCGAACAAGCCTGAGCAGGGCCCTGCCTTTGTGCAACTTTAGGAACTTGTGTGTGCATGTGGGGTGGGGGGAGCAATCCCTACACAAATATAACAAGTAAACAAGGCTAATGTGACAGAGTCACGAGGACGGTCACTGGAAAAGAGACCTGACAGATGACAAGGCGCGAGCTATATGGCTGTTCCAGTGAGAGGGATGAGCATCGGCCATGAGTCTGAGATGAGAAAACTTGATGAGTTCAAGGACAGAAAGGAGGCCAGAGTGTCTGCTGCTTGATGAGCGAGGGGAGGATCTAAGATGAAGGTGGAGAGGCTGACAGAAACCAGATTACATACAGCCCTTGGAGGCCATCACAAGGAGTCGGGATTTCATTCTAGGAGCAGAGGAATGGAATGATCTGACATGTTTATCCCTGTGGTGAGCCAACTGCAGAAGAATGACAGGAGCAGAGAGATGAGTTAGGAAGCTAATGCAGTAATCCACGTGGGATATCAGGGTGGTAAAACAAGTGTGGTGGTTTGAAGAAAAACATGTTCTTAAATCTCATCCATTCCTGAGTAGGATTTTTGACAAGGTTACTTCAGTTAAGAAGGTGTGACGCACCTCAATCAGGATGGGTCTTAATCTTATTGCTGGAGTCCTTTATAAGGGGACTGAAATTCAGGCAGATGGAGCAGAAAGACACAGAATAAGCAGCCAGAAGCCAAGGGAACACAGAGAGAAAGGAGTGACCAGGAGACGATAGCATGTGCCTTGCCATGTGACAAACTAAGGACAAGGACCACAGTCTGCCAGCCCCAGAACACTGGGAAGAAAGCATCGCCTTGATAACACCTTGATTTGGACTTTCTTTTAGCCTGAAAACTGTAAGCTGATGAATTCCCATTGTATAGGCTGATGCATTGTATGGTATTTGCTTGAGCAGCTGTTCTTAGTTTGCAAAAGTTGACAAAATGCAATATATCAGGAATGGGTTGGTTTTAAAATGGGGATTTATTACTTTATTTTTTTTTTCTTTTTTCTTTTTTTTTTTTTAATCTTCATTTTATTGAGATATATTCACATACCACGCAGTCATACAAAACAAATCGTACTTTCGATTGTTTACAGTACCATTACATAGTGGTACATTCATCACCCAAATCAATCCCTGACACCTTCATTAGCACACACACAAAAATAACAAGAATAATAATTAGAGTGAAAAAGAGCAATTGAAGTAAAAAAGAACACTGGGTGCCTTTGTCTGTTTGTTTCCTTCCCCTATTTTTCTACTCATCCATCCATAAACTAGACAAAGTGGAGTGTGGTCCTTATGGCTTTCCCAATCCCACTGTCACCCCTCATAAGCTACATTTTTATACAACTGTCTTCGAGATTCATGGGTTCTGGGTTGTAGTTTGATAATTTCAGGTATCCATCACCAGCTACCCCAATTCTTTAGAACCTAAAAAGGGTTGTCTAAAGTGTGCATAAGAGTGCCCACCAGAGTGACCTCTCGGCTCCTTTTGGAATCTCTCTGCCACTGAAGCTTATTTCATTTCCTTTCACGTCCCCCTTTTGGTCAAGAAGATGTTCTCCGTCCCACGATGCCAGGTCTACATTCCTCCCCGGGAGTCATATTCCACGTTGCCAGGGAGATTCACTCCCCTGGGTGTCTGATCCCACGTAGGGGGGAGGGCAGTGATTTCACCTTTCAAGTTGGCTTAGCTAGAGAGACAGGGCCACATCTGAGCAACAAAGAGGCATTCGGGAGGAGGCTCTTAAGCACCACCATAGGGAGGCCTAGCCTCTCCTTTGCAGCAACTGTCTTCCCAAGGGTAAAACCTGTGGTAGAGGGCTCAACCCATCAAATCACCAGTCCCCTATGTCTGTGGTCATGTTAGCAACCATGGAGGTGGGGTAGTCGAATACCCCGCATTCTCCACAGGCTCCTCAAGGGGCACTACATCTTTTTTTTTCCTTGTTTTTCTTTTTTTTTTTTTTTTTTTAACTTTCCCTTCTTTTTTAAATCAACTGTATGAAAAAAAAGTTAAAAAGAAAACAAACATACAATAAAAGAACATTTCAAAGAGACCATAACAAGGGAGTAAGAAAAAGACAACTAACCTAAGATAACTGCTTAACTTCCAACATGTTCCTACTTTACCCCAAGAAAGTTACCTAATATAGCAACATTTCTGTGAACTTGCTCCTACTATATCCGTCAGAAATTAACAGACCATAGTCATTCCTGGGCATCCCCAGAACGTTAAATAGCTTATCTGTTCTTGTTGGATTATTGTTCCCCCTTCCTTAATTGCTCTCTATTGCTAGTTCCCCTACATTCTACATTATAAACCATTTGTTTTACATTTTTCAAAGTTCACATTAGTGGTAGCATATAATATTTCTCTTTTTGTGCCTGGCTTATTTCGCTCAGCATTATGTCTTCAAGGTTCATCCATGTTGTCATATGTTTCACGAGATCGTTCCTTCTTACTGCCGCGTAGTATTCCATCGTGTGTATATACCACATTTTATTTATCCACTCATCTGTTGAAGGACATTTGGGTTGTTTCCATCTCTTGGCAATTGTGAATAATGCTGCTATGAACATTGGCATGCAGATATCTGTTCGTGTCACTGCTTTCCGATCTTCCGGGTATATACCAAGAAGTGCAATCGCTGGATCGAATGGTAACTCTATATCTAGTTTTCTAAGGAACTGCCAGACTGACTTCCAGAGTGGCTGAACCATTATACAGGCCCACCAACAATGAATAAGAGTTCCAATTTCTCCACATCCCCTCCAGCATTTGTAGTTTCCTGTTTGTTTAATGCCAGCCATTCTAACCGGTGTTAGATGGTATCTCATTGTGGTCTTAATTTGCATATCTCTAATAGCTAGTGAAGCTGAACATTTTTTCATGTGTTTCTTGGCCATTTGTATTTCCTCTTCAGAGAACTGTCTTTTCATATCTTTTGCCCATTTTATAATTGGGCCGACTGTACTACTGTCATTGAGTTGTAGGATTTCTTTATATATGCAAGATATCAGTCTTTTGTCAGATACATGGTTTCCAAAAATTTTTTCCCATTGAGTTGGCTGCCTCTTTACCTTTTTGAGAAATTCCTTTGAGGTGCAGAAACTTCTAAGCTTGAGGAGTTCCCATTTATCTATTTTCTCTTTTGTTGCTTGTGCTTTGGGTGTAAAGTCTAGGAAGTGGCCGCCTAATACAAGGTCTTGAAGATGTTTTCCTACATTATCTTCTAGGAGTTTTATGGTACTTTCTTTTATATTGAGATCTTTGGTCCATTTTGAGTTAATTTTTGTGTAGGGGGTGAGGTAGAGGTCCTCTTTCATTCTTTTGGATATGGATAACCAACTCTCCCAGCCCTATTTGTTGAAAAGACCATTATGACTCAGTTCAGTGACTTTGGGGGCCTTATCAAAGATCAGTCAGCCATAGATCTGAGGGTCTATCTCTGAATTCTCAATTCGATTCCATTGATCTATATGTCTATCTTTGTGCCAGTACCATGCTGTTTTGGCAACTGTGGCTTTATAATAAGCTTCAAAGTCAGGGAGTGTAAGTCCTCCCACTTCGTTTTTCTTTTTTAGAGTGTCTTTAGCAATTCGAGGCATCTTCCCTTTCCAAATAAATTTGATAATTAGCTTTTCCAAGTCTGCAAAGTAGGTTGTTGGAATTTTGATTGGGATTGCATTGAATATGTAGATGAGCTTGGGTAGAATTGACATCTTAATGACATTTAGCCTTCCTATCCATGAACATGGAATATTTTTCCATCTTTTAAGGTCCCCTTCTATTTCTTTTAGTAGAGTTATGTAGTTTTCTTTGTATAGGTCTTTTACATCTTTGGTTAAGTTTATTCCTAGGTACTTGATTTTTTTAGTTGCTATTGAAAATGGTATCTTTTTCTTGCGTGTCTCTTCAGTTTGTTCATTTCTAGCATATAGAAACATTACTGACTTATGTGCATTAACCTTGTATCCCGCTACTTTGTTAAATTTGTTTATTAGCTCTAGTAGCTGTATCGTCGATTTCTCAGGGTTTTCTAGATATAAGATCATATCATCTGCAAACAATGACAGTTTTACTTCTTCTTTTCCAATTTGGATGCCTTTTATTTCTTTGTCTTGCCGGATTGCCCTGGCTAGCACTTCCAGCACAATGTTGAATAACAGTGGTGACAGCGGGCATCCTTGTCTTGTTCCTGATCTTAGAGGGAAGGCTTTCAGTCTCTCACCATTGAGTACTATGCTGGCTGTGGGTTTTTCATATATGCTCTTTATCATGTTGAGGAAGTTTCCTTCAATTCCTACCTTTTGAAGTGTTTTTATCACAAACGGATGTTGGATTTTGTAAAATGCTTTTTCAGCATCTATTGAGATGATCATTTGATTTTTCCCTTTTGACTTGTTAATGTGTTGTAATACATTGATTGATTTTCTTATGTTGAACCATCCTTGCATGCCTGGAATAAACCCCACTTGGTCATGGTGTATGATTTTTTTAATGTGTCTTTGGATTCGATTTGCAAGTATTTTGTTGAGGATTTGTGCATCTATATTCATTAGGGAGATTGGCCGGTAGTTTTCCTTTTTTGTAGCATCTTTGCCTGGTTTTGGTATTAGATTGATGTTAGCTTCATAAAATGAGTTAGGTAGTGTTCCATTTTCTTCAATGTTTTGAAAGAGTTTGAGTAAGATTGGTGTCAGTTCTTTCTGGAAAGTTTGGTAGAATTCCCCTGTGAAGCCATCTGGCCCTGGGCATTTATTTGTGGGAAGATTTTTGATGACTGATTGCCGGAGAAAACCGCCCCCCTTATCTTGCCCACATACTCCCCGTTGCCAGAGCAACTCCCGCCACCGCCAGTGCGCATACACCGTTGCCAGAGCAACTCCCGCCCTTTTTTCAAACGACCTCCGCGCCCTCTCAGAACCAATCCTAGCCTTTATCCCCTCAGCATTGCCATGTAAGAACCCCACACCCCTAACACCGACCCCGCCCTCTATGCCACCCTATATAACTTGTGCTGACCCCTGAATAAAGGCTTTTGTTCTATCCCCTCGAGAGGAGAGTGTTTCGCGTTCCTCTCTCGCCGCCCTCCACACCTTGCACGCCTCCGCCGGGGACTCGGCCAAGTCCCCCGCCTCACCTTCGCCTCCGGGAAGAGCTGCCGCCGGTACCCCTTAAGCAACCCTGAGCGCAGAGGGTTCTGTGGGTGCCCGCCCCTAGCTGCAACCGCAACTGGTGCCCCGTGTGAGGCACATCTACTCGTCCCCTCTCCACGCAACGGTCCAGCAAATCGCCCGCTCGCCCGGACGCCTCTCCATCTCCCCTTCCCCTCGCCTGCAAGGTAAGGGCCGCCTCTCCCTCGCCGCTCCGCGCCCGGAGCCGCCTCTCCCTTGCCGAATTATCCCGGCTACAAATACTGTTGCCCCCGACTACCTCTTGTCTTCTCTTTCTATGACCCCCATTCCTCCTAACACTCTCCCTCTACCCCTTCATTACTTTGGTGTAGTCCTCTGTGTCTTCGTTTCTCTGTTCGGCGCAGTGTGCCTGGCCGTGACCGCCCCCCCAGACTGTTCCCGTTACCAGAGAGTCCTGCTTTCTGTTCTCGTCGTCTTCTTCGGCCTCACGGCCACGGTTTACCTCATTCTCCTTGTTCTGTAGACGACCCCCCCCTCCTTTCCCCTCCGCTATGGGTAATCATCTATCCGCACGCCAAGCGCCTCAGCTCCAGCGATGACGTCAGCCCTGAGCCGGGCCGGAAACCGCATGCGCTTTACCCCGCCCTTCCACAGGACGGAGCTAGCCCGCCATCTTACGCCTTAGCTACGCCCACCGCGCCGCCATCTTGCGACACTTGGGGCCTCCCGCTTCCGCTTCCCCCTTCGGCGGACTCTTGGATTGCGCCGCCGCAACCCACACCCACCCCCCACTCACGACCCGCCTTCCTCTCCCCCTTAGAGCCGCTGCCGGCGGCTGCCGCCGCCCCTCCCGCCCCGCCGGCAAACAACCCCTGGCTGCCTTCTACACCTCAAGGCAACCCTTGGGGCAACGCTGCCCCTGCCCCCACTCCCGTGCCAGGCCCTCTGCAAGCGCGTCCTCCTTTCCCTCGCGCTTTTCGCTGCTTTCCCCTTAACGTTACCCCCACACCGCAAAAACCGTACGACTGGTATCCCATTGACTCAGACACTATCAAGCAACTTCGCAGGGCCGTCAAGGAGGACGGATTGGGTAGCCCATACGCTTCCCAAATACTGCAGGATGTCGCCATGGACCTTTGCCTCCTACCCAAGACTGGGCCTCGCTTGCCCGTACCATCCTTGGCCCCGGCCAGTTCGTTGATTGGCATGCCCACTTCCAGGCAGAAGCAGCTAGGCAGAGCGAGTGAGACGCAGCCACTGGGGCCACTCATCCCCCCGAGGCTTACATGGGCACGGGAGCGTTTATACACGCATCCGCCTATACCAATGCACCTGCCACCTTTTGGCCTATCCTTCGGGGAATCGCCTTACGAGCGTTTGCCAACTGCTCCGCCTGTCGGCCTAATAAATTCACCAAGCTCCTCCAGGAGCCGAGTGAGCCTTTCGCCACCTTTGTCTCCAGGGTCGAAGAAACCTGCGCTCGAAAGGTTAGTGATCCCCAGGCCCAACTGGCCCTCGCTCGAGAACTCATTCTCGAGGGAGCCAGTCCCCCTTGCAAGCAGGCTATCCTTCCCTTGCGGGAGAAGAGCATACACGATTGGGTACTTGCCTGCAGCGCCTCTGACCCAGCTGCCGCGTCCCTAGCCCAGGCTGTCTCTGGCGCTGTCACTGCCGCCTTAGCCGCCACCGCCGGTTGCTTCAAGTGCGGGCAGAGCGGCCATTTTGCCCGGGAGTGCCCCAATGCGGAGGTCAACCGCCCGCCTTTCAGGCCGCGCAATGGGCGCCCCCCTCTCACTCCTTGCCCACGCTGTCAGCGTGGCTATCACTGGGCGCGCGATTGCAAATCTAACCCCAAACCCCTCCGCCCCAGTCAGGGTCAGCACCAAAGCGCTGAGCAAGCTTTAAACTCCCAGCGGGGCAAGCCTCAGCCCCGCCCCTAAGAGGCAGCGTTCCAGCCGGTTCTAATGGAACTGATCATCCCACCTGGGGCCACAACGGTGGCCCCAAAGGACTTCCCGAGTGCCCCTACCATTGTCATTCTTCCTCCCCTAGGGGGGATTGCCCGTACCAGTGGCATGTGGCATCTAACGGCACCGTTGAAGTCTCCCCGCCAGAGCCTCAAAAGGAAGGCCGTAAAACGCTTCTCTGGACAGTCCCTATCACTCCGGAAAAGCCTACCCGTAAATTAAAAATAGGGGGGCAATGGTACACGGGCACGCTCGATTCAGGGGCAGAAGTCTCTTGCATGTCCGCTCAGTATGCCACCATGTGCATGGTTCTCGATGGTCCCTCGGTAGTGGGAGCCACCGGTACCTCCACTTCTCTTCAGGCCATGGGACCCATTAAGTGGGAGGATGAAGAAGGCCACTCAGGCACCTTCCGCCCGTTGTTCCTACACACCATAGACCAAATTTTACAGGGCCGTGATATCCTCGCCGCCTCTGGGGCAGTGCTTACCACGCAGCCCCCCCAATAATGTGCGCCACTGCTCGTTTAACACCTCCAGCGCCCGTTCCTCTGCAGTGGGATACTGAGGAACCTATATGGGTGGAGCAGTGGCCCCTTCCCACGCACAAATTAGTTGCACTCCAAGCCCTTGTCCAAGAACAATTGGACGCAAGCCACATAGAACCTTCTACTAGCCCCTATAATTCGCCAGTGTTTGTTATTCATAAAAAAGCCACAGGGAAATTTAGGCTCCTCCATGATCTGCGGGAGATTAATAAGCATATTCTTCCCATGGGTTCCCCGCAGCCTGGCCTCCCCCATCCGGTGGCCATCCCGGCTCACTATCACGTAGCCACCATTGACATCAAAGACTGTTTCTTTTCCATCCCGCTACATGAGCGAGACCGCCCTCGCTTTGCCTTTACAGTCCCCGTCCCCAATCACGCGGGCGCGGCTAGCAGGTACCAATGGAAAGTCCTCCCTCAAGGGATGCGTAACAGTCCGGCCATCTGCCAAATGTATGTTAATCACGCAGTGGCCCCCCTGCGAAAGCGGGCCATGCTCATCCATTACATGGATGACATCTTGGTGGCCTCTGAGGACGCCGAGGCGCTTCCTCTAATCCTCAAAGACCTCACCACTAATTTAGCTGACCTCGGCCTTACGGTTCAGCCCGAAAAGGTTCAGATTGTGCCGCCACTGGCCTTCTTAGGGTTTAGCATTGATAAAACCATTGCCCCGTCCGCTCCCCAGCTGGACATACCAGATCGGGTCACCATCACTGAGCTCCAACAGCTCTGCGGTCAAATCAATTGGCTCCGCTCTGCGTTGCCGATCACCACCACACAGCTCCAACCATTCTTTATGCTGCTGAGTGTCCCAGAAGCCCCGCCGCTAGCGGTCTCCCGGCGCATTAAGCTCACCCAGGAGGCAAAGGAAGCCATTGCCACCATTAACAAGGCGCTCGCCGCCTGCTGTCTCAACAGGTTCAGCACTAGAGAGGGCAATCTTATGGCACTCATCCTTCCTACGCCCGGAACACCCATGGGCTGCCTGTGGCAAGATGGCCCTCTACTTTGGGCGCACCCCGCTAAAAGCCGGCTTAGGAAAATCTGCCCCGCAGTGCGGCTCTGGATCAGCCTAGCTTCAGATCTAGTCACCCTGGCTGTTCATGTATTTGAAGCGCCGCCGGAAAAAATTGTTTGGCCCCTGAACGCAGGCCAAACCCGCCTGCTTATACGTGATAACCCGGACATGCAAATCCTTTTAGAAGGATTTCATGGGGAATTCAGCTGCCACTATCCTAGCCATCGACTATTACAGGGACTCGCCAAGCTTCCCTTCTGCAGCCCCTTCCACCCTTTCCCCTCCTCTGCACCCATCCCGGGTGCCACTACCGTCTTTACTAACGCCTCCAAAACCCGTTTCACCTTCCTCTCTTATCCCCCGGACCACCCAAAACCCCGCCTATTCAGCTATGTCAACCTTCATTCAGTCCAAGTGGGGGAAATCCTGGCGGTGTCATACGCGCTGAACACCCACTGGAACCACCCAGTAAACATTTTCACCGACAGCCTCTACACTTATCAGGTCTGCCGAGTCCTCGCGTTTTCCACCTTTTTCCCCGGGAACTCGGCCATCGATAAAGCACTTTCTGACCTCAGGAGCATCTTGGAGCATCGACAGGATTCTTGGTTCATTAGCCACATTCGTAGTCACTCAGGCCTTCCGGGGCCCTTGGCTAATGGCGACAGTATAGTAGACCAAGCGGTCTCAGCTCAAGATACCCAAGCAATGCTAACTCGCACAGCGGCCCCTCCGGGGGATGCTGTTAACCAGGCCAAGTTATTGCATTCTAAGTTTCACTTTTCGGCTGCATCGTTGCATCATCTATGTGGCCTCCCCCTAGACACCTGTAAACATCTTGTCCGCAATTGCGCAACTTGTGCGCCCTTCGCGCCGCTTGGCCCCCTGCAACCTCAGGGAGTCAACCCACAAGGCCTAAAACCCAATTCTAGATGGCAAATGGACGTAACTCACGTTCCGTCCTTTGGGCGCCTCAAGTAATGATTGACACCTTCTCGGCCATGTGTTATCAAGGCCCTGAGACAAGGAATTCTCTTCATGGGAGTCCCCTGGGACATAAAAACGGACAATGGGCCTGCCTATCGCAGTGCCTCCTTTGCAGCCTTTCTTCAGTTATATAACATCACCCATCATTTCGGCATCCCTTATAATCCTCAGGGGCAAGCTATTGTGGAAGCCGTCCACCGCCGCTTAAAAACACAAATTGAAAAACAAAGGGCCATGCTCCCCCAGGCAACTCCAGGGGACCTTATCATAGCAGCCCTTATTCACCTTAACCTATTCACATTCAATAAGGAAGGGCTTTCGCCCCTACATAGACATTGGGAGCCCTCGTATAGGCCTACCCAGGCCCCGATGGTCTACTGGAAGGACCCAGAGAGTAATGCCTGGAAGGGTCCCTCCCCACTCCTCGCCCAGGGGCGCGGGTTTGCTTGTGTTTTCCCAGATGATGCATCACAGCCAATCTGGATCCCAGGAAGAGCAATCCGACCCGCCACCAGCAGCCACGCGTCCAACAAGACGAGAACGCCGTCATCTCCGCAACCTGGTGTACCAGATAACAACCTTGCATCTAGACCGGGAGCCCAGTCCGGAGATACCCCCGGAAAAATAAGAAATCATGGAGATTATGCGCCTATACAGACGGGCAAAAGCAAGTCCCCTGCACCTCCATAACCCCCACCCAAGCATTGCTTCCCTTCTAATGATCATGCTTGCCCTCACCTCTCCCACCCAGGCCAACTCACTACACCAACCTTTTAACTGGACAGTCCATATCATGGGGGGGATAGAGAAGGACCTCCTCTATAATGTTACAGCCGAGGCTCCTTCGTTTACTGCCAGCATTTGTGATTTTGTTCAATTCACAGGTTTAAACAACAATAATTGGTTACGTAATCAATGTCAAGGCGGCCTTGTTTCTGGTTATTACATTTGTCCCTCCACAGGCAAAGGCTGTGCTGACCCCTCGCATTTTTATTGCCCCTCCTGGGGGTGTGAAACAATGGCCTACGGATGGTCTGAAGCTCCCAATAGAGATCAGCACCTCCAAGTGTCATGGACAAAGCCAAATTGGCGCAATATAACCCTTAAGGTTAAAAACCCCGGCGAGGACAATTGGCTTAGTGGCCGCACATATGGCCTCCACCTCTACATGGAGGGCTATGATTGGGGTGGTCTCTTCTCCATACAAAAGAGACACCCCACCGCCACCGATCCGAGCGGCGTTGGCCCCAACAAAGTCCTTAACCCCCTTAATCCACGGCCCTCCAGCCGCACCTCAGCTGCAAACAGCGCATCGCCAACCCCACCACCCCAACCTTTTCTGCCCCCCTCTCGTTACTCCTCTCCCCTCCTTGGCCTTATCCAAGCGGCCTTCACCTCAGTGAATTCCTCCCACCCCAATCTTACCTCCTCCTGTTGGCTTTGCCTCTCCACCTCCTCCTCCCTGTATGAGCCCGTCGCCTCCAACCTCTCCTTTTCAGAAAATACAGAGAATAGCCCCTCGGAATGCAATTGGAATACCTCTGCCGTCCCCCTAACCTTTCATTCGGTTTCCTCCACAGGAAAGTGCATCCGCCCTCTCTCATACAACTCTCCCAACCTCACAGCTTGTGCCAACTACTCATCCCCCGACAGCTCTGCCAAATTTCTTATTCCCCACAACTCCTCCCAATGGCTCTGCTCCTCTACAGGACTTACCCCCTGCCTTAACGTGCGAACCCTCAATACAACTCATGAAACTTGCCTCCTAATTGTCCTTATCCCTAGGGTCCTATACCACAGCGAGGAAGACTTCTTCCTCCGCCTAGAAAGAACTGCAGCTCCTGCCCCTCTGCAAAAGCGAGAGCCCATCACCGCCCTCACGGTCGCCACCCTCCTAGGTCTTGCAGGCGCTGGCACCAGAATCGCTGCACTAGCCAGTCAAGGCTCCGCCCTAACTCACCTCCGGGCGGCTGTTGACGAGGACATTCGTCACCTACAAAACACTATTTCCCATCTTAAAAATTCTGTTAACTCCCTCTCTGAGGTCGTGCTCCAAAACCGCCGAGGTCTCGACCTTCTTCTCCTCAAAGAAGGAGGCCTTTGCGCCGCCCTAGGAGAAGAATGCTGTGTATATGCCAATTCCACAGGTCTCGCCGAAAACAGCCTAAAGAAGGTCCGAGAAGGACTAGAACAACGCAGAAGGGACCGTGAAGCCACCAACTATTGGTCCCACATCTTTACCCCCCTCCTCCCATACCTCCTCCCTCTCATCGGCCCCCTACTAATGATTATTCTAGCTCTCACCCTAGGGCCCTGTATTATCCGCAGACTTGTCCAACGTGTTAAAAGCCAGGCCAATGCTGTCTTCTCATCATTTGTACAAGTGCAGTATCAACGACTTGCCTCTACTGAAGAAGCTGGCCCTCCGCAGCGTTACCACCCTCGTCCATCCCGCAAGCAGCGAGGCCCCTCTCGAGCGCCCGGGCGCCACACCAACGCCGAGCTCCAGCCTCTCTGAGCGGCCGTCAATCCTTTTCCCCTCCCCGGCCTCCCCTCTCCCTCATCCCTTGGCGGATCTCTCCTGTGAGCTTCTTCTTCTAATTAGAAAAGAAGGGGGAATTGCGGGTTGCTGGTGCTGAGTTCCAACTTGGCGGGCCGGGGCCAGGGAACCTGGTCAGCCCCTGGGGGAGGCGATGGGCATGGGCAGTAGCGCCCTCCACAGCCCCCCCCCAGGGAACCTGGCCAGCCCCTGGGGAGGGTAGTGGGCATGGGCAGTAATATCCTCCACAGCCCCCCGGGCCTAAGAAAGTGGAGCCGGCTACAGGCCCCATCTCCCTCACCCAAAATACAACCGTTAGAGGAAGCTTGCCGGAGAAAACCGCCCCCCCCCTTATCTTGCCCGCACACTCCCCGTTGCCAGAGCAACTCCCGCCACCGCCAGGGCGCATACACCGTTGCCAGAGCAACTCCTGCCCTTTTTTCAAACGACCTCCGCGCCCTCTCAGAACCAATCCTAGCCTTTATCCCCTCAGCATTGCCATGTAAGAACCCCACACCCCTAACACCGACCCCGCCCTCTATGCCACCCTATATAACTTGTGCTGACCCCTGAATAAAGGCTTTTGTTCTATCCCCTCGAGAGGAGAGTGTTTCGCGTTCCTCTCTCGCCGCCCTCCACACCTTGCACGCCTCCGCCGGGGACTCGGCCAAGTCCCCCGCCTCACCTTCACCTCCGGGAAGAGCTGCCGCCGGTACCCCTTAAGCAACCCTGAGCACAGAGGGTTCCGTGGGTGCCCGCCCCTAGCTGCGACCGCAACTGATTGGATCTCTTTGCTTGTGATGGGTTGGGTGAGGTCATCTATTTCTTCTCTGGTCAGTCTAGGTTGTTCATATGTTTCCAGGAAATTGTCCATTTCCTCTACATTATCCAGTCTGTTGCCATACAGTTGTTCATAGTATCCTCTTATAATTTTTTTAATTTCTTCAGGATCTGCAGTTATGTCACCTTTTTCATTCATTATTTTGTTTATATGGGTCTTCTCTCTTTTTGATTTTGTCAGTCTAGCTAGGGGCTTGTCAATCTTGTTGATCTTCTCAAAGAACCAACTTTTGGTGATATTTATCCTCTCTATCGTTTTTTTGTTCTCTATGTCATTTATTTCTGCTTTAATCCTTGTTATTTCTTTTCTTGTACTTGGTTTAGGATTGGTTTGCTGTTCATTTTCTAGCTTCTTCAGTTGATCCATTAGTTCTTTGATTTTGGCTCTTTCTTCCTTTTTAATATATGTGTTTAGTGCTATAAATTTCCCCCTTAGCACTGCTTTTGCTGCATCCCATAGGTTTTGGTGGAGTTATTACTTTAAAAGTTTACAGTCTGAGGCTGAGAAAATGTCCAAATTAGGGCATCAACAGGCGATGCTTTCTCCCAAAGACCAGCTACCAGTGATCCTCAGCTCCTCTGTCACATGGAGAGGCACATGGCAATGTCTACCCAGTCTCTCCCTTCTCTCTTGGGTTTCCTTGCTTCCAGCTTCTGGCTCCTGTGGCTTCCTCTCTGTTTTCTGTGTCTCCTCTCTCAGATTCTCTGTCTTTTGTCCCTGAGCTTCTCTAGGCAATTTTTTTTTTTTTAGTTATTTTTCTGTCTTTTATCCAATTATGAAAGACTTCAGTAAAAGGATAAAGACCCACATCTCAACTTAAGATCCTACTTGCCAAAAGACCCTACTTAAAATGGGTCCACAACCACAGGAAGGGATTAGCTTTAAGAACATAATTTTCTGGGAGAGATAACAGCTTCAAACCATCACAGCAGCCTGGGAAGCAAAAAAAAAAAAAAAAAAAAAAAAACAAGGATGGTGGCAGTGGACACAGAAAAAGGCCAGACTGCTTGGAGGAAGAAACTGGATGCCAAAGATGGGAAAGAGAAAATGAGATACAAAGAAAACCAGACAGAGTGTCACAGAGGCCAAGAGAGGAACGTGATTTAAGAAGTGGTTAACTGTAGAGGGTGCTGAGAGGTCAAGCAAGATGACAAAGCATCAGTGGGAACTTGACAACTTAGAGGTTTGTGGGAACCTCAAACACAACATTTTCAGGGGAGTGGTAGGGATGAAATACAGACGAGAGTAAATCAAAGGGCAAACAGGAGATTAGGGAGCAGAGACAGCTCCATTACATTTTGCTCAAAAGGGGAGCAGAAAAATAAGAGTGTGCGGGAAGATGTGGGGAGGAAGAAAGTTGTTTGCTTTTAAAGATGGGCGATATTAAGAATATTTGGGGGGACTCTGGGAAGATGGTGGCATAGAGAGAAGTGGAAGACTTACTCTCCCCCAGAACAATTCATAAATGAAAAAAAAACCAGTAAATAACCTGGAATAATAGTGGGGAGACAAATGTGACTGCCCACTCATCATCCACCAACCTGAATTGGGAGGAATGCCTGAGATCACAGCATAAAATCTGTAAGTAAAACTGCGGACCCATGCTGAGAGCAGAGAGCCTAGAGCCGAGAGCCCCTCCCTCACAGAAGCTGCACCGTGCACTCTCTCAGCCCAGCTCCAAATGAGGTTTTAATATTAACTGCTCAATACAGACAGCAAATCCTCAACAAGCAGACAGAGGCTTTTGGTGACAACTGACCTTGAGAGAATCGGGGGACATATCTGTCTCAGGATAGGGAGCCCAGAGAATCGGGTGCTATCTCTGGCTGACAGGTGAACCTGGGAGTTTTTCTGTCCCTCTCTCTCTCTCTGTGGAGAAAACCTCAGCTGTTCTCAGCCCGCAAGGCGTTGCTGACAGCCTCAGACATTCTGCATTCTGAAACAAGCTGAGAGCATGCCACGGCACGGCGGCCCAGGGCTTCCCTTGAGGGACAGCACGCACTGGTGACGTAGCATGGCATTCCCTCGGCTGAGCTCCTGGAGGATCGCGGCTGGGAGGGGGTACCTGCTCAGAGAACCCAGGGGCGCTACGCCAAGTCCGGTGGTTTGGGGAGCAGCGAGAGAGAGGGTCTGGGGCTGAACTGAAATGAAGGCTTAAACTCTTGCGGCGGCCTGGAATCTCCTGGAACCAGGGGGATTTGAACATTACAACTGCCCTTCCTCCCTGGCCACCCGTACACACGCCCCACATTCAGGGCAGACGGCTCCAGCAACACAGCCAAACTGAGTTCTTCAACTGAACCCACAAGAATCATTTCCCCACACACCGCGGGAACAAGGTTGTGAACTGACTTGAGGGATATAGGTGACTCACAGACACCATCTGCTGGTTAGTTCAAGTGTACGTCACCAAACTATGTTTCTGAAAAATTAGATTGATATCCTTTTTTTTGTTACAACTTGAAAGAACCCTATCAAGCAAAAACAAATGCCAAGAGGCCAAAAACAACAGAAAATCTTAATGCATATGATAAAACCAGAAGATATGGAGAATCTAACTCCAAACACACAAATCAAGATTTCGGAAGAAACACTCTACCTCACACAATTAATCAAAGAACTACAATCAAGGAACGAAAACATGGCAAAGGATTTAAAGGACATCAAGAAGACCATGGCCCAGGATATAAGTGCCATAAAGAAGACCCTAGAAGAGCATAAAGAAGACATTGCAAGAGTAAATAAAAAATAGAAGATCTTATGGAAATAAAAGAAACTGTTGGCCAAATTAAAAAGACTCTGGATATTCACAATACAAGATTAGAGGAAGCTGAACAACATCTCAGTGTCCTAGAAGTCCACAGAACAGAAAATGAAAGAACAAAAGAAAGAATGAGAAAAAAATAAAAAAAATTGAAACGGACCTCAGGGATACAATAGATAAAATAAAACGTCCAAATTTAAGACTCATTGGTGTCCCAGAAGGGGAAGAGAAGGGTAAAGGTCTAGAAAGAGTATTCAAAGAAATTGTTGGGGAAAACTTCCCCAACCTTATACACAATATAAGTACACAAAGCATAAATGCCCAGTGAACTCCAAATAGAATAAATCCAAATAAACCCACCCCAAGACATATTCTGATCAGACTGTCAAATACTAAAGAGAAGGAGCAAGTTCTGAAAGCAGCAAGAGAAAAGCAATTCACCACATACAAAGGAAACAACATAAGTAGTGACTACTCAGCGGCCACCATGGAGGCGAGAAGGCAGTGGCACGACATATTTAAAATTCTGAGAAAAATTTCCAACCAAGAATACTTTATCCAGCAAAACTCTCCTTCAAATTTGAGGGAGAGCTTAAATTTTTCACAGACAAATGCTGAGAGACTTTGCCAATAAAAGACCTGCCCTACTTCAGATTCTAAAGGGAGCCCTACCAACAGAGAGACAAAGAAAGGAGAAAGAGATAGAATTTTAACAGACATATATAGTACCTTACATCCCAAATCACCAGGACACTCATTTTTCTCTAGTGATCACAGATCTTTCTCTAGAAGGGACCATAAGCTGGGACATAAAACAAACCTCAAGAAATAAAAAAAAAAAAAAAAAAAATTGAATATACTCAAAGCACATTCTCCAACCACGATGGAATACAAATAGAAGTCAATAATTTTTGAACTGTAACTCCACTATTTACTTCCTACATGATAAAAAAATACACAAACTCGAAGGACAAATCAGTGGTTTTGAACTCAATGTAAAATATGTAATTTTAGACAACTATATAAAGGTGGGGGAATGAAGGAGTATAGGAACATCGTTTATGTGCCCTATTGAAGTGAAGGTGGTATCAAAGAAAAACAAGATTGATATGGATTTAAGAGGTTAATTTTAAGCCCCCCAGTAAACACAAAGATATTATCAGAGAAATAACCATAGAGATGAAAAGTAGAGTATGGGTTAAGAGAAATGGGGGAAGGGGCAATGGGGAGTTAAGAAATGAGTGTAGGGTTGCTGTCTGAGGTGAAGGGAAATTTCTAGTAATGGATGGTGGGAAAGAGCATTACAACATTCTAAATGTGATTAATCCCACTAATGGAAGGCTAGGGAGGGAGTGGAATGGGAAGATTTAGGCTGTATACATGTTTCCACAACTGAAAAAAAAAAAAAAAAAAAAGAATCTAACTAGATGACAACTGAATGCTAAGGATGAACTTGGAGGGGACTGGAGGATAGAGGACAGGGGCCTCAAAGGGACACAGTTGAGACATAAGGAAAAGGAAATATATAATGTAAGCTTTGTGTCATTGTTAAATCTCTTATACTTCTTAGCTGTGCTTAATGGAATTACATAAAAAGAATGTTCTGGTTCATGGGAAGTATACACGTGAATTATAGTGTATGTTCAAGGATGTGTGCAGCTAACTCTCATATGTTCAGAAGACAGAACAATAGATGATGGATGATAGGGAAGGAGGGAAAGAAATAGAGATGTGACAGCATGTTAAAGTTGGTGGATTGAGCTATCGGGGGAGGGGGGTCAGGGTATGATGGAATTCCGTGTATGGGTCTAGTATTGTTTTTGCAACTATTCATGTAACTTTGAATTTATTTCAAAAAAAAAAAAAAAGTTTGTGACTGGTGGAAATAGAGATGAGAGGATCTTGGGACACATCATAATGAGAAGGTTGTTACATAAGTTTGATGTTTTCCTAGATGAATATCATGCTGTCTGAAATAAATTCAACTGAAGAAACCACTGAGGAAAATGTGAATTTATTAATTGTTTTAAAGTTCTTTCTATCCTGAGCATAGTTTTCCTGGGACCAATACCTTAGATATGTTGGCAGAGGTCCTATCAATTCTAAATCCTTATAGTCATGTCATGCTTGATGCAAGTCATTGCAGTTCTTACATTAAAGTTTATGATTTGTTTGCACCCTGAATTTAAAAAAAAAAAAAAAAAAAAAAGAAGAATATTTGGCTGCTGGTGGGAATGATCCAGTAAAAGGGAGGGAGACTGATGATAAAGGAGGGGGAGTAACAGAAGGGACGAGGCCCTTGGGAAGGAAAAGAAGGGAAGGGATCAGAACCTAAGCAGAAGGATCACACGCCTCATATTTCAGTGGGTGACGTAGAGATTTCAGGTATAAGGTAAGGTATCTTTCCCTCAAGAGGCGAGGAGGATTATGCATCATGTTAAGCTTATCACTCACACACCCACGGAACAGGGAAGTCCCAAGACGTCACAAGCACACATTTTGGAGACAGTAAATCCAATTCAGTTCGAGAAGGAACACAAGAGTGCAGGCTGTGTCTTCCTGGCAGGGATGGCCCAGAAGGCCTGGCAGGATAAGGTTTGGACGAGGAAACAAAGAGGGACAGGAAACACACACAATAAGTCACAGACTGAGTCTGGGCCTGATGTAGGCTTGGGGAGGACAGTCAGGAACCTGGCGTGGAGGCCGCAGTGTGGACAGTGAGTGCTGGGGAGAGGGAACCGAAGGGAGGTGGGGCCAGACCAGGGAAGGCAAACAGTGGGCAGAGAGCTCTGAATGTCCAGCAGGCAATAATGAACTATGACAGGCTGAATATGGGAAAGGCAGGTTTTAACAAGCAATCTAATAGCAAAATCAGTGTTCATTCCATCTTCCCAGAATTTTATTTTTGCAACCACGTATCGCCCCGTGTCTGCCACCGCCCTGGTCTTAAGCCCTCAAGTTCTACCTCGGTGATTGCATAGTCTGCCAGAAGGATTTTAAACAACTCGCCCTGTTTACATAAAGAGAAATTAATACACAGAAGAGGGTGCTTTTATTTCCTGCTTCTCCCTTTTCCCCATCCTACTGTCTCGTGACCTGAAAGCAGCCAGGGCTTCTGCCCCAACACGCACTGACGTGGCTCTGGCCCCACACACCAGTGTTGCCAGACTCCAAGGACACTTTGCAGGTGCCACATTGCCTGACCTCTCGGCGGCAGCTGATTACTCCACTATTCCTTCCTGCCTTCCTACAACATACTCTTCCCTTCTTTTTGTTTTTTCTTTTGGACACCTACTTCCCTTGTCACATCCTCATTGGCTTTTCTCCTTTCCCCATTCCTTATTTATCCCTCAGATCTCTGGCTGAACCCCACTTCTCTTCGCTCCACACTCACACTCTCTCCTTGGGTGATCTCATCCTCTACCCTGACAATGGCCCAAGCCAGAGCAATCCTGAGCTGCGCCCCTCTGGATCTAGCCACAGAATGGCCATCTCTGCTGGGACACCCATATGTACAACTGGTCACATCCACCTCCTTCAATACTCACAGAGGCTCCACTTCTATGTCCGCCAGTGACACCACCTACTACAACCTGGGTGTTATCCTGGATTTCTCCCTTTCCCTCGTCTCCCCCTCTCTAGTCAACCATCATGGTCTAACAAATCTACATTCTAAATCCCTCTTAGATTCATCTACCTCTCTCCATCCCCAAGGCCATTACCCGAGTCCAGGCTGCCATCATTTCTTGCTCAGATTACTGCAGAACTCCCCTAACAGGGCTTCCAGCCACTAATGTGCACATACTTCATCCCCCATTCTCCACACAGGAGTCTGAGCAAGTTTTCCAAAGTAAATATTTCACTGCCCTGCTTAACATTCTTCAATGACTTTCTGTTGTCCTTGGAAAAAGTTCAAGCACCTTCCTATGAAGTACAAGATCCTTCACAATCTAGCCCATTTCCAGTCTCATTCCCCTTCTCTTCCCCACCCCTCATGCTCTAATTAAGGCAAAATGAACTACTTGCAATTCCTGAAGCACATCAGGTGTGCGCTCCCTCTTTCAACTTCAGATTCTGGGCATACTGTTTCCACTGTCACAGTTCTCCCCACCTTCCTAGAGAAAACTAGTCCCCTAATCCCCTCTTATCTGATCCCTTTGTTCGGAGATGTCCCATGTTATCCCTACAGCCTGAACATCTCCCAGCACAGAACTTACCACACCACGTAACAGACTGTTTACTAACTAGGGAAGGAACTCAGCCAGGCAGCTGGAGGAAGAGAGATATGGGTTTGAAAACTGTCTCCGCCACTTATGAGCTATATGACTGGGCAAGTCACTCACTCTCTATGCCTCCGTCTTCTCATCTGTACACAGGGGAATTCCTACCTCATGTGGTTGCTGCAAAGGCTAAACCAGACAAAACAGGGAGAACAGGAAAACTGTCACCTAATGAGCAATCAAGAAGTAGTTTTTCAACCCTTTCTGAGAGCAAGGACCCATTATAGCTTCCTCACGGTTTTCCTAGCATCCAGTGTAGGCACCCAGGAAATATTTGTTGGCAAATGAATAGGAACAAAGAAAGCAGATGGGGGGAAAAATCAATGGTAACTCTGAGATCTCAATCCCAAGCCCCCAAATTTAAGAAGATATCTTAACACCGCAAAGAATTTTTTTAAATTCTAATATTTTATAGGTCATTATAAAGTGCCAAACTCGTCTTTGGTCTGTAACTAATTTAGTCCTTGCAACTTCATGAGATAGATGTTATCGTCTCTATTTTACAGGGGCGTAAACATGAGATAGATGTTATCGTCCCTATTTTACAGGTGAGTAAACTGATGCACAGAAAGGTGAAATGACTCACCCAAGGTCCTAGAGATGGGAAATGAGAGAGCCAGGATTCAAACCCAGCCATTGTGATGCTAGAGTCTGCCATGCACTCATTACTCTGCACATAAAACCAGATAAGGACAGAGCCATAAGGCACATCCCCCAGCAAGAGAAAGGGAACTGCAAAGGGGATGGAATTTCAAGATGGAATAATTAACAATGATAAAGGGCCAGGGTGATAAAACCCAGGAAAAGGATTTTGACCTTGGGCTCACCACGATATTCAAAAGAGTCAATAGAGCAGTGACGTTGGAATAAAAGGATCTGAAGTAGACATCAATTTTAAGCTAAGGAAGGCACCACAATCTATTCCAGGAGGTTTGGCAGCAAAACCAAGAAAGTTCCATAGCAGGAAAAGCCAGTACACAGCAGTAAACTGAAGACACCAAAGACAAAGAAATAAAACACAAAACTTGGTTGAAAATAAAATCATAGTTCTTTTAAAAGAAGTTCTGAAAAAGAATTGTAGCACATTCTCTACTAAGAATAAGTTGCTAAGCAACCTGAAGATGCCCTGGTTCTGCTTAAATTTGCTTATACCAACAAGAGCAAGGCGAGAGCTCTAACCTCTGCTGTACAATCTCATTAACGTAAGAACCACCTGGGACACCTGTTTAAAAAGAAAAAACAAAAAACAGACTCCCAGTCTCCACGTCTGGAGATCCAGATTCCGTTGACCCAGGTTGCTGTGGTTTTCAGTAAGTGCACCAGGTGATCCGGCAGGTTTAAGGAATTAGTACAAAGTCCTACCACAGGAAAGGTGTACCCTTCGGCCCGGCTCCACGCGGCCCCCTCCCGGGTCGCATCACGATACGTCAAAGGGCAACACGGACTTGTGGATTCCAGATTCAAACCTCAGTATCGTACACGTCACTCACAAGAGGTCAAGCATTAAGAAGGCTCACTGACCTGGCCTAGGCTTTTAGGCAACTTCTGCTAGGCTCTGCAGCAGGAAAGCCCAGATGGACAGCACGTTTCAACGCGGGAAAACAATTCCACCTGCAAAGAAGGATGAGCGGGCAGGGCAAGCCTGAGTTGCCCTGCGCTGCACGTGTGTGCAGGCCCGAGGGGAGAGCTTGGGGCGGCCGCCCGGGACATCAAGGCTGAGCTGCGGGCGCCGGGAGGAGCCGGTGCGCAGGCCCCGGGGCAGCCGGGCACGCGTCCCTGAAGCTCGACAACCTCGACTGCTCGGCTCCGGCCGCAGCGAGTGCCCCCAAGCCCGGGAGAGACCCGACGAACCCGCTCTCCTCCCGGGCCGGCAGACTCCTGGCGCCGAACGCGCCTTCCGAGACGACAAGGCAGAGCCAACGCGAGGCGAGGGACGGCCGGGACCACCCCTGGGCGAGCCCGCAGCGGAAACGGGGGCACACAGGAGACACGGTTAAGGCCCGCGCGGACAGGGAGGCCAGAGCGGCTGGCCAGCTGCCTCCTTACCTCACGGCCCCCACGGGCCCCGCGCTCAGCAATACCCTGGCGGCGGCGAGGCAGGAGCCACAACAGCAGCCGGGGGTCGCGGCCGGGGGTCGCGGTGGGCCGACAGAGCGGGGACAGGGAAAGGGACAGGGGAAGCGGGGCGGAGGGAGGAAAAAGTTCCGGGGAAGCGGGAGTCCGCGACCTTTCCGCGCTTTACGGCCCGCCAGCAAGGGTAAGGACGACACGAGTCCTCCGCGGCGCGCAGGCGCCAGGGTGACGTCGCCGCCCCGGTCCCACCCCCGGCACGTGGGCTTGTTTGGTTTCGCGAGGCCCCGCCCCTGGCGCCGCTGTCTCCAGTCCAGTGGGATGTGTTAGTGCGCGGGCTTGCGACCTGCCTCGATTCCTGCGAAGAGACTCGGGACGTCATAGATGCGCGCCGGACCCCGCTGGAGTGCGGGAAGCGCGGGGATTTCTCCCCGTCAAGGCGGTGTCCTGGCCTTCGCCCCTCGTGGGTCCGCAGTCCGAAGCCGCGTCCAGTCCCGGGCGTGCAGAGGCTCCCTGGGCCGGCCGTGGCGCTGTTCTTGGAAGTCGCTCTGGGTCTTCCTGGGCGAGGCTGTAGCAGCGCGTAGCCGAAATCCCGGCTGCCGGCCGGGGCCGACCTCGGAGGCACGAGGAGCTGCTGTGCGTTCCCGGCCCCATCTTGCTGTTCCGCCCCTTCCCAGCTAGTCTAGGCCTGGAGGAAGACAAGCTCTCTGGAGCCTTTTGAGAAGTTCCCCATCCACTTCTCCCTCACTATCCATCCCTGAGTTCTTTTTTTTTTTTTTTTTTTTTCATTTTTCTTTATAGCACTCACCACTGACTGAAGTCCATAGATTATTTAAGTGTCTGTTGACTGCCCTACCGTGCCCACTGGTTGCACACCTAACCGTGGTACGGGATCTAATTCTTGGGCACACTTTCTAGTTCTCATTCTTTAGATTTAAGCCCATCTCAGCACACAAGCCTATAGACCAATTTTGTGTTTTCTTCATAGCCGCCTGTGACCAGGGCAGGTCCAGGGACGCCCCTGTCTCCATGCCACCAACCCACAGTACGTGCTACACTCGGGTCAGTGAACTTACCAGGCCCAGGTAACAACTGGTTACCTGAGGACAGAAATGCTGCTGTTTGCTCCTCTGATGTGTGAAAATTCAAAGTGTGCTGTGCTCACTGCTGGATGAATACTTCAATAATATTTGAAATAAGGGTTTAAAGCTTGGGGTCACCAAACCTGCCCCCCAAAAGATCAATCCATCAGAGGCATATTCTTGGGAAAGCATTTCCTGATACCCAGATATGGCTTTTTGGGAGAAAATGCCTCAGATTCATAAGCAATCTGGCTACATTGCTATTTCCAGGCACATAGATTTGAGAGAAACCTAATTGTCTGCTGGAAATGGTGGATGAAATAAAAGGATATTTACCCTATAATAACATTCTGTTTCCATGCAGTGAGTGGTGAACAAGCTGTAGCTCTCTCACTGCCTTCCTCCCCCATCACCACCTTTGGCCTCACATTCAACTGCTGAGTTGTAAGACTCCTTCATTATCAATGATGGGTCTTGAACTTGCAGCCTCTCAAAACCACCAATGAACTATTTTTCAGGAGAATTGAGTGTTTTTGTGGTATTGCCTTCTCTTTGTCCTTTCACTCCAGAGTTGTTCTTTGTACACTATGACTTCTTCTGGGTCAAGTGTCTGCATCACTTACTGACCTACACATCCCTTCTTGAGACATATTTATCATATTTAGGTGCATTTAAATTTTATCCTTTTCAAACTTATTCTGTTTTCTTGTTTTTCTCTCTCTCAAGGAGAAAGATTGCAAGGGGTGGGGAGAATATTGTTACCATCTGTTTCAAAATATCTATGCCAGTAAACTTGCATATAATTGTGCCTAAGAGTTTCCCCCTGAGTACCTCTTTGTTGCTCAGATGTGGCCCTCTCTCTCTCTAACTGAGCCATCTCGACAGGTGAACTCACTGCCCTCCCCACTACGTGGGACCCGACTCCCAGGGTTGTAAATCTCCCTGGCAATGCAGAATATGACTCCCAGGGATGAATGTGGACCCGGCATCGTGGGACTGAGAGTATCTTCTTGACCAAAAGGGGGATGCAAAATGAGACGAAATAGTTTCAGTGGCTGAGAGATTTCAAATGGAGTCGAGAGGTCACTCTGGTGGACATTCTTATGCACTATATAGATAACACCTCTTAGGTTTTAATGTATTGGAATAGCTAGAAGTAAATATCTGAGACTACCAAACTCCAACCCAGCAGTCTAGACTCCTGAAGACAATTATATAATAATGTAGATTACAAGGGGTGACAGTGTGATTGTGAAGACCTTGTGGATCACACCCCCTTTATCTAGTGTATGGATGAGTAGAAAAATGGGGATAAAAACTAGAGGACAAATGGGGTGGGATGGGGGGGATGATTTGAGTGTTCTTTTGTCACTTTTGTATTGTATTCTTGTTCTGGTTCTTTCTGATTCAAGGAAAATGTTCAGAGATAGATTGTGGTGATGAACGCATAACTATGTTATCATACTGTGGACAGTGGATTGTATACCATGGATGATTGTATGGTGTGTGAATGTATTTCAATAAAACTGAATTTAATTAAAAAAAAAAAGACAATAATCCCAAAATAAAGGGTAAGTTGAAAGCTTAAAAAAAAAAAAAAAGATCTATGCCAGGAGTCCTTTGGTACATCAACAACTGGAGCATGGAGCACCCATTTTCCTTAAGCCAGTTTCTAGTGCCTTACACACCACACACTGTCCAGTGGTGTACATAGACAGCAAGAAGGAAAGAAAGTAACCGGATTTCAGCCTGTGGGTCTCCATCCACCCCACATAGTTTCTCCTTGGCCAGAACAAATGAGTGTGGAGGTAGGGGGTAGAAAGCTTCTGCAGCAGTGAAGGCTTTTCTAGCAAAACACTTAAAACTTTACTCTCCAGTCAACTCTTCAGATTTATAAAAACACTATGTAGTGATTGTAAAGCACTATAGCTCATTTTTTGAATTTGTAAAACATGCAGTTCAGTTTTGCTCAGGTTCAAAGTTAGAATGTATTCCTGGGGACATTCAAGGCACTTAAATAAATGCAATCTTTTCTCAGAGCCAGGGTGACTTTCCGTGAACACAGCCTCAACCTGGTGCACTGTACATCAAGCTAGATTTCCATGATTTTCTTTCCATGTTACTTGCTTTGTAAATGAATAAACAGCCATTTTATTACTCTTGCCTGGTCCACTTGTGAAATGTTCTTCATCTGTAATAATTTTTATTTGTCATCACAAAAGATAAATATTGTACATAAAACCGTTCATAACTGTGTCACCAAAGTATAAGAAAAAATTTTGAAAAGGAGATGACAAAGAGGCATTTTTCCTGCCCTCTGTGCAGGAAGGTACGGCTGGGTGGAGAAAGTTTTGTCCTCTCCTATAACCTTGGAGTTTATCTCCTACCTCCAGCTGACTCCGTAGTAAGAACCTGAACTTGACTTCCCACCCACATACTTATGAATCCATGTTGGTGTGGAAGATAGGTTTGTATGGATCTTCTTGCTCACACTTTTTGGAACAGAGCATTGACAGAAACAACCAGTGATCTTTTACTACACCGAGTTTCCACGGTTATTTGTCCAGTAAATCACCAGCTGCGGAGCTGGAACTCTGCTGGTGCCAGGCAGCTCTTTCCTGGAGTCTGAGTCCATATGAATCAGAGTAAGAGTAACAGTAGCTACTCTGCCAGTTTTGCGCCAAGACTGTGCCAAGTGCCTTAAGTGCAATATCTCATTGAAACTCCATGGAGGCTGTGGACAATAGGTAAGAGTGTCCTGCGTCACCAATGAGGAAAGCAGGGCTTACAGAAGCTAAGTACATTTGCAAGTCAAAGATGATAAAAACTAAGATTCACATACAAGCACTTAGCACACGAAATATTGACGTATTGAAGAAAGTGCTAAGTAATGTGGTAGAAACAAGTGGTTGGGCATTAGAATCACCTGCGGGATGTTAAAAAAAAATCCACCTAATGAATTGAAGTCAATGAGGTTGAAAGATAGAATCTGTATTTCCAAAGAACTTTCCAGGAATTGTTTTGTATCTGGAAACCACTGGATGCCAACAATTAAGGGTTCAGAGGAGTAGTGGTAATTGTTTAAAGCTCTGTGGAAGTGGGAGGACTGAAAGTGGGTCTTCAAGAAAATGCTTCACACAGGAGAAGGTTTTTTCTTATACATCATCCCATTCAATTTTTAGGACGATCTTACTAGGTAAGTTTTTCACAGATAACATAGATTCAGATATAACTGACTTTCCTAAGGTCACACAGCTATAAATAAAGAGCTGGAAATAGAGCAAGGGTTATGTATCTGAATCCAGTGATCTATCCACTATGCCATAGACAGGTGGCCAGGAGGGCATTTGAGGCAGGGGTGACCAGTGACTGGAGACAGGTGGAAAAGAGCAGACTGTGGGACAGTGTGATGGTTACATTCATGTATCAACTTGGCACTAGTGTGTACAATTCATAAACACACATTTGTATAATCGTACTACATCCAGGAATCCCCTAGGTAGATTAAGATGTCTACAACAATCTCATCATCTTGTCATCCAACTCTCCTTTTATTTCCATTTTCATGAATGGTCAACCAAACCATAAAACTGGGAATCACACGGTCACCCCATCACCCCTCCCTCCACCTTCATTCAGGCCATCCCCACACCCCACCGTCAGCTCCTCACCATCTCCTGTCCTGTCCTCTCTTTCCCCACTACCACTGTTAGTGTTCAGGCAGTTGTCAGCTCTTACTTCAAGGACAATCTCTTAAACCCTTTTCCTGCTTCCTGTGTCACCCCATCCTCACTCTGCTAGGGTTATCTTTCTACAACAGATCAGGTTATTTTACTCACTGGCTTAAGGCCCTCAAGTGACGCCTCCTTGTTCTCTGAAGTTCAGACTCCTTTGTGCGTCAAGCAGAGGTGCCTGTGACGTGACCCGGGCAGAGGTGCTCCGTGCTTGAGGACCCACTGTGCGCGAGGCAGGGACCCGAGGCAGCAGCTGCATTCCGTCTCCCACACTCCCCTCCGGCCACGCCGGCACCTTCGCCGTCCCCATCTATCGCTCACTGAAATGCCCGTCCTGGCGCCCGTCCTGCTCGCTTGTTTTTGGAAGCGTTCTCAGTTTAGAATCAAATGACGCCCCATTTCACCTCCAACCTGCCTGGCAAACTCCTCCCGTGTTCCAAACGCTCAGCCCCAGATCCCCACCATCTCCTCAGGGAAGCCCTTCCTGCCCCAAGAGGGCTCGCCTCCCTTTGATTTCCCCACCATACCCTTTTCAGATAGGTCTTTACTTGTCTTTCTCCCCCCGCCCCCGTTCTGTAATCCCCAATGGGGAGGATTTGGCTTCTTTGAAACCCAACACCTAGAATTGTGCCTTGCATTTCGTAGATGACTAGATGAATGGCAGAAATGGGGAGCAAATGCTCTGCTTGCCAATCTGTGAAGTGGGGCTCGGGCTGCAGGGGCCTCCGCGGGTGGGTGTGCAGGAAGAGGGACGGCTCTCGCTGCTTTGGAGCCTTTACTGCCTTTGCCCGCTTAAGCGGACCAGCAGGTGGCGCTGTGGCGCGGGAGCTGAGGCCACCCGGGTTACACGGCCCCTCACACCGAGTGGATTAATCAAAAACCCAAGTCAGACTAATAAAATCTTCCTCAGAAAGTTAATAACCCAGCGTGGGCTCTATGGCACATGAGGGACTAGAAGGGGCTCCTCCGGCGCAGCCTTCAAAAGAGGGACGTGTCCTTTTCCTCCAGCTGCCCTTTCACCCAAAGGATCCGGGAGTCAGGGACCCTCAGGGGCTTTAGACCCGGGCCGGCATCTGACTCAGCCCCTCAGAATCCCAGCTGTGGTTGGGAAAGAGCATGACCTCGGGGCTGATCTGGGCTCTTCCTTGGCCTGTGACCTTGGTAGGTTATATTTCCGAAGCCTCCATTTACTCCCTGTTAAGGTGGACAATGACACCTATTTTATAGCGTTTTTGCGAGACTCAAATAATGCAAATAATAAAATCCTTGGCTAATAGCAAATGTTTTTCTGTGCATGACAGCCGGTTTCTTACTGCTTTTGGAAGACAAACTGCATGGCCTGGGCACCTGGACTTTCCCCATGGTAGTTGGAGATGAGGAAAACTGAGACGGAAGGTGGCTGAGAAACCTGCAGCTTGAGGAGCACAAGACCTGAGTCCAGAGCCTTCGGCCAGATGCTTGTCACCTGGGCTGGGTTGGCGTTCCCGAGTGCCTCAGGGGCTGATGTCTTTTAACTGAGGCCATCGTGGCCTGTTTGCTTCTAAAACTCTCCACTTGGGCTTGGTGTAGACTCTCAATATGTGGCTTCTCTTTTCATTTTCCTAATGGTGTCTTTTGAAAACCAAAAGTTTTAATTTTTTATGAAATCTGTTTTCTCAATTTTTCATTTCATGAATTGTGTTTTTGGTGTCATATTTAAGAAATCTCTGCCTAACCCAAAGTCACGACGATTTTCTCCTATTTTTTTAACAAACAACAAATATTTATTCAGCACCTACTATGTGACAAGCACTGTTCAAAAACCCCCTCACCTCCAAAAGAAAAGAAAAAACGGCAGAAAATGCAAATTGTAAGAAAGAGGAACGGGGCAGTTGAGGAAGAAAGCTGAGAGAACTGAGAAGCCTAAGGTGATGGGGCTCTGTCTTAGGCCTTCTCTTCGTCCTCCTCACCAAAATCCTCCTCTTCTGCCGTGGCATCCTGGTGCTGCTGGTTCTCCGAGATGAGGTCATTCATGTTGCTCTCAGTCCCCATGAATTCCATCTCCTTAAGCACACGGCTTTAAGCACATGGCAGTGAACTGCTTTGAGATGCACTGGAAGGGTGCATCAGCACTGTTGCCAGTGAAGTTGGCCGCCATCTTGAGGCCACAGGCTGGGATGCTGCAGACCACCATCTTAATGTTTTGGGAATTCATTCCACAAAGTAGCTGCTTTTTTTATTCTGTGCGTTGAGCATCTGCTCATTCACCTCCTTCATGGACATCCACCCAGGGAAGACAGCAGCCACAGTGAGGTGCTGAAGTACTGACCATGGCAGGGTTCACAGGTAGCCATCCTGTTCTTGGCACCAAAAACCTGCTGGGTGAGTTCAGGCACAGTGAGAGCCCAGTAATGCTGGCTGCCATGACTGGTCAGTGGGGCAAAGCCAAGCTTGAAGAAGAAAACATGGGAAGGGCACCATTTTGACTGCCAGCTTGTGGATGTCAGCACTGAGCTGGCCAGGGAAGCGGAGGGAGGTGGTGATGCCACTAAGGGTGGCTGAGATGAGGTGGCTCAGGTCTCTGTAGGTTGCTGTGGTCAGCCAAAGGGTGAGGAAGCAAATGCCATAGATGGTCTCATTGTCAATGCAATAGGCCTCATCAATGTTCTCTGCCAGCTGGTGGACAGAGAAGGTGGCATCATAGGGCTCAACCATGTCAGACACTTTGGTGAGGGCACTGCACTGAAGGGATTCGTGATATGGTCAGGATACTCTTCACAGATCTTGCTGATGAGCAAGGTGCCCATTCCAGAGCCTGTGCCCCCAGCCAGCAAGTGGGTCAGTTGGAAGCCCTAAAGGCAGCCATGGGTCTCAGTCACCTTCTGCACCATGTCCAGGACCAAGTCAACCGGCTCAGCCTCCTCTGTATTGTGGCCCTTACCCCAGTTGCTGCCTGCACTAGACTGACCAAAAACAAAGTTTTCTGGTCTGAAGTTCTGACCAAAAGAACCTGAGTGAACAGAGCCCATGGTCCCAGGTTCTAGATCCACCAAGAGAGCATGAGGAACATATTGCCACCTGTGGCTTTCTGTAGTATATGGAGTTAAGGTCCAGCTGCAGGTCCAGCCCAATGGTAGGTTCCGGTGGGGTTGATGCTGTGGTCATCGTTGATCACCTCCTAGAAGCCCCTGGGAGAGCCACAGCTTATACATTTCATTCAGTTACTTCACTGTTTAGGATATGAGATGATGTGGGGCTGAGAGACCCAGCATCTGCAGGGACTAGGGTGGGTCTCTCCTATGTTTTTTCTTCCTAGAAATTTTACAGTTCTACCTCTTATATTTAGGTCTATGGTCCTTTTGGAGTTAATTTTGTATGAGGTGTAAACTTACTGTGCAAGTTCATGTTTTTGCACTTGGATATCAAATTGTCCCATATCCCTATGAGAACATTGGTCACACTAGTATATACATTTGTCAAAATTCAGACTTGTACACTTAAGATCTGAGAAGCTCACTGTAAATAATATTACCTCAATTATATCTGTATGTATCTATATAATTGCCTCTTTTTATATATATGTCTGAAAAGAGGCAAAATGTTAGCAATTGGGCAAGTAGTGAATCTAGGTTAAGCATATGTGAATGTTCATTGTACTTTTCTTTTGACTTTTCTGTAATTTTGACTTTTTCAAATAAACTTTTTAAAAATTAAAAATAAAACAAAATAAAATGGACATATAATTTTTAGAAAGGATGACAAAATAAAATGGACACATAATTTTTAGAAAGGACATGCCACAGCTCTCCTGAAATTCAATGTGAATTATGAAGAGGCTTTATGGCAACCATCAACAGGATTTCACAGCTCTGAAAAAATGAGCTGCTTCGGGAAGACACTGAATGGCTTGAACACTATAAAGCCTTCAAGTACAAGCTCTGCATCAGCTGGAAAGGGATGGAGAGATAGAGAGTAGGGAGATATGTAATAAAGCAAATATAGTAAAATGCAAATTGTAAAATTTACATGGTGAGCACAAACTCTGTGATTTACCTGGGAGACACTGCTTTTCAAGAACGGGGTCACCTGTTCTCAAAACCCACCCAACCACTCAGCATGCTCCTGTAAACAGTATGGACCCAAAAGGAAATATCACACAAACAAACTGCAGTACCCAAGTTAGGGAGCCCAGCAGAGGGTGCCATCCCTGCTTCACACCGTTGGACCCCAAAACCCAGGGATGGAAGTGACCTTCCCAGGGTCACACATAGCATCTAGGCCTCCAGATGTCTGTTTTAGTATTTTATCCACTCAGCCCCACCTCTTCAGGCTGCTGAAGCTGGACTCACCCTGCCTTCCTCTTGGGGTGAGCCAGGGTCCAGGCCCTCCCACAGCTGGGATGTGAGAGCCCCTCAAAAGTTGCTCCACCCAAAGCATCAAAATATATTTTTCTCCTATCTGTCCCAAGTATGTGGCATCATGCTATGTGGGAGAACTGGCCATGTTTGTCATCAAACCTCAGGAGCAGGAGTTAGGTCTTTTATTACCCAGCAGGAAGCAGGCCTGTGGAAATTGAACTCAGAAAGATCCACGATGTGAAAGAAAGGGCTGGGAATGTGAAGACGCGGCCCCAGATTAGTTGGGTTGGCACCTTGCACTGGCTGGGGGACCTCAGACAAGTCCCTCAGGCACACTGAGCCCCCGTTTCCTCATTTAGATAATGGACATTGCATCTACTACTGCACAGGGCTGTTATGACAATTAAATGGACCCATAATGGAAAGTGCTTTGTAAACTGCATAGAAATGGTAGCTATTATTAAGTGTTCCTGCAATCCGGATGTGGTGAGCTTGAGGTGGCTGGGGCCATCGCTTGAGGAAGAAGACACTTTCCTGAGGTCCTGGGTATCGTGGGGCAACACACTGCTTAGGGGTTTTTGTGCCTGGCCTTGTCCCCACTCCCTGATATCCACAGTGACATCCACATTCCATCAGGATTCCCCTGGTAAACTCTCTGCTGAGTTTCCAGGGAGCTGACACCGGCTCAGAGAGGGTGCTATCTCAGAGAGCAAGGGTCATACACACTCCAAAAAGGCAAGTTGGCTTGCAAAGCTGTCCTTCAGGATGGCTGAATAACCTTTGAACTGCCTTGAAAGGAATGTGGGCATTTGGCTGTGGCCTGCTGGCCAGCCTTTTATTTTCTGAGAAATGTAGCCCCTGGTGCTTATTCTGGTGGGATTATGTCAGCTGAGGCCAGGCCCTGGGCGTCATGGGAATTTGCTGCCCTTCTGTTCCATCCCTGCCTGTCAAGAGGCCGACTGGTTCCCAGCAGTGCTGGAGTCAGCCAAGGGCCTCCGGTGTTCCCTGCCTGGAAGCCTCGCCCCTCCTGGCCTGCAGTCAGGTGGGGAGGGGTGTGCCCCCAGGGCTGGAGCCCACCCCCACACTGTACCCGCTGTGACTGTCCTAAGGCTCCCTTCCTCACTCCCCTACAAGCCCACCACCCGGGTGCCCCCACCCCGCCGGTGGCACCTGTCTGGTGTGCTGTTACCACCTGCCCATGTTTAATTCATGGCTGGGGTGTGGGATGAGCTTCCCAAGAAAGGAAAGAACTCCCCTGGGTCTTGCACCAGTTCCTGCAGGCTGCAGGACACAGTGCCGAGGCCCAGCCTCCTCCCCGGGCCTGGGGCTGGGGCTCCGAGGCCGCCCATGGGCTCGGAGGACACCGTCCCAGCCCGGGCACAGCCATCCTTCGCTAATCCCCAGCCCTGGAATGTCTGCGGGCCAATCAGCGGGTTCTCTGGGGGCTCCCCGTGGGTGCTAATAACCTGCAATGATTAGCCGGGGCTCCGTGGGCCGTCGGCGGGGCGGGGCGGCACCGAGGCTGGAGGGAGGCGGGGAGGCCATCCCGCTGGGCTGCGGGTCTCTTTTCGTGCCAGCGCCGACGGGAGGCTGTTTGGATAACTCGCCAGCCTCCCCCTTTTGTCTGTCCGTCCAGTCTGACTCCTGGAGATTGTAAATAGGTCTATCCAACCTGGGGAGCGGGCTGGACGGCTGAGCCAGGCCGTGCCCGGGCGCCCTGGAGGCTCATGCTGCGCCCGGGGCCCTCCTCCGTGCTGGGGGCCTGGGGCCTGCTCCTGCTCCTGCTCCTGCTCCTACTCCTGGCTCTCCTTGGGGTCTCCGGGGCAGAGGGACGGTCGCTCCAGCTGCCGGCCAGGCAGGCTCCCATGCCCGGAGGTAAGGGGGCACCTGGGTGGCAAAGAGGGGGAGGGGCTCTGAACCCAGGGAGGGGCTCTGAACCCGCGGAGGGGTCCTGGGGACTCTGGAAGCCTGAGCCTTGGGCTGTGCTTTCATGAGGGGCCCTCAGGACTGTGCAGGGAATGCAGTGGATGGGGGGGCAGGGGGCGGCTGGGGCTGGGGCAGAAGAGGGTGAAGGGGGTGGGTGCAGGTTTGGGGTCTAGGAGCTGGGGAATACCAGGGTGAAGCCTGGGACCCCAGAGGAGACCATGCCTGACCAAGAGGGGCCCCATCAGGCCAGGGGTGGCTCCTCCTCACCCCCAGCCCCCAGCCCCCAACCCTGCCACCCCCCACCCCAGCACCCATCCAAGCGCTTCCTCCGACCTCAAGGTGTTTCCCACCCCCACCCCACTCTCCATCCTCTCCGTCTCTCTGGCTTCCACCCTCCCGCCTACACCCAGCCTCCTCCTCGCCGTCCTTGGGGCTTGTTTCCAAGGGCAGGGCCATGGTGACCGCCCCTCACCCAGGGGACGGGGCCCAGGTCCCGTGTCGGATGGGCCTGACCCTTCTCTCCCGCCCCCAGCCCTGAGCAGGAAGGAGAGTTTCGGTCTCCTCTCCCTGCACAACCGCCTGCGTAGCCGCGTCCAGCCCCCTGCGGCCAACATGCGGAGGCTGGTGAGTACCCCAGGAGGGCGCCACTGCCACGCACCCTTCCACCTGTGCGGGGCCAGCGAGGAAGGCGAGGACTTGCCCACTGCGGGGACCGTGGTCACTGCTGGGGGCTCCGCGGCTTCCTCGTGCCTGGGGGCCCCCGGGTGCAGGAGGCTGGGCCCCTGCGCTCACACTTGCCTGAAAGCCAGGCCTTGGGCCTTCCCAGGCTTCCCGTTGCTAAGGAGACCAAGAGACAGGGAAGAAGCCCGTTTCCCTCCTCCAAGAAAGAGGATTTTCACAAAGAAGGCCCAGCAGGATCAGAGGAGAGGGGTCGGGGGAGGGGGGTCTGTGTGTGACTGGGGGCCCCCTGCCTCTTCATGGGTTTTATCTGGGTTCTAGGCGACAGCCTCTCCGGAGTTCCCTGCTCCTTCGCTGATTCACATTACACGGTGGGAACAGGGTGGGGAGAGGGTTTCCCACACCCCTGATTGGGGCTGAGGTGAAGGGGGTGACATCCTGAGCTCAGAGATGCTGTTCCCATGTCGAAGACCCCAGCAGCCCCAGCCAGCAGCCCCAGCCAGGGTGCGGAGGGCAGGGCAGGGTGGGGGCAGGCAGGTTCCCCATGGCTGCCTCCTGACGACCTTGAGCGCTCCGAGGTCAGTTTCCCAGGAGATGGGGGTGGGGTGGGCAGGAAGGGGGCCCGCTTCTCCCCCTTTCCCTGCCCTGCAGCGGCTCTGCTGCTCCACACTTGGTGTGGGGGGGTGGTGCTCCCACAGGGACCCTGCAGACAGGAAGGGGCAGATGTAAGGTTAGCAGATGGCACAGGTTCCGTGGCCCACTTGTCAAAGTCTTAGAAAACTTCACTTCAACAAATGATACAAGAGGGGCCTCATGCCCAGCCTCCCTCACCCCCAAGGCTTTGGCCCCGGACCCCCTGCGTGGCTCTAGGGCTCCCAGGGAACCCCTTCTTTACATGCAGGTGGGGACCAAGGCCTTGGGTGGGTGTGGAGCGGCTGAGGGAAGCAGAGGACGAAGAGACTAAGGCACGAGGGACATCACCAGCGGGGAGGCAGGCTGTGGGCCGGGAGCTGAGTCCTTTACTCTCTTTGACCATCTTAGGTACCTTCTCATTTCCATTTTCCCAGTGAGGACGTTGAGTCTCGTGGAGGTTAGGGGACTGCCGGAGGAATGAAGTGCTGAGCTGGACAAGCCAGGGGACAGTGGAGGGCCCTGTGTCTTCCTGATTGCCGGGCCCCTTGCTTTTGGAAGGAAGGGACTGTTGGCAACGAGTGGTAGTGGGGGCTGCGGAAAGTCAGCTGGTGCGTGGATGGGGGAGCAGATTAGGTCTTGCTTGGGAGAACTCTGCTCAGGGGTCCCAAGCAGCGCTGTGGGAACCTGTCACTCCCTCTCTGATTCTTTGTTTTTCGTTGATGCCCCTACTCACTCTGAGTCCTGGGGCAGAGGGCCCAGGAAAACGAGGAACCAGGGCATGGCTGCTGGGGCTTTTTGCATCGCAGAAGGGAAGCTTGGCCAGGTGGGAGCAGCTGAGCTTGTGTGACAATGGACAGGGCAGTTTTACTAAACACAGAGAACCAGACTGAAAGGCTTGGGCACTGTCCAGGGCTCACATTACCAGATGAGAAAAGTGACAGCAGCAGCCCATCCCACTGCCTGGGCTGGCACTATTCCCACAGGGGGCACCCATCCTCCTAAGGGTGTGTGCCCTGGGCAGGACCTAAGGGTGCCCACAAGAGAAATTAGGAAGATTGGCCCCTGCGAAGTGAGTAGAACCAGCTCAGAGGGGTTAGGCGGCCTGCCAGGCTCACCCAGAGGGGCCCTGCCAAGCAGGACTCCCGGTGCAGTGCTCTCTTCTCTGCATGACCAGCTCCCCGAGGATGCTCGGGAGATAGCCAGGAAGTCAGATCCTTAAGGCCTGGCCCAGCAGTCTCTTCCGCCTCACCCAAGGGCCTCCTGCTGATGCCTCTGTTTATGCAACCCCAGGACTGGAGTGACAGCCTCGCCCACCTGGCTCAAGACAGAGCAGCCCTCTGTGGGGCCCTGGCTCCCACCCCACGGCACGCCCCACAAGTGGGCTGGAACGTGCAGCTCCTGCCCGTGGGCTTGGCATCCTTTGTCCAAGTGGTCAGCATGTGGTTCTCCGAGGGACAGCGGTACAACTACGCGGCAGCCGAGTGTGCCCACAATTCCACCTGCACTCGCTACACCCAGGTGAGGGCAAGGTACCCGCTCTGAGGCCCGTGAGGCCAGCTGGCATCATCTCAGAAGGGGCTGCAGTCTGCCCTAAAATCTGTACTTGCTTTTCCTCCAGTTGGTCTAGTTTTACTCTTTTCAACTTTAAATATGAAATATTTCAAACAAATCAAATCATGGGCATCCTCTTATACACTATTCAGATTTAGCAGTTTTAACTATATTTGTTTCTCATCTCTTTAAAAAAATTAAACTAAACTAAACTAAAGCTCTACTCCTGCCCTTTCTATTCCTCCACCCCACTTCCCCCCAGGGAACCACTTTCCTGAAGTTCAAGTGTATCATTCCCAAGCATGTTTTCTTGTTCAACAAATAATTCAACAAATAATTTTTTAATGCTTTCTAAACACCTAGCACTGTTTAGAAACTAGGGTACAACAGTGCAAACACAGGTAAAATCTCAAGCATGCTTTAATACTTTTACTACATGTATAAGTGTTTTTATACCTTTTCTTCTTGTGTAAGTGGTTACGTGATTTTAAATTGTTCATAAATGCTCTTTTTGTACTTCTTCTTTTGCAATTTTTCACCCCAGACCACAGATTTACTTCTGATGATTCATATACACATGGGTGAGTTATGCAATATTTCACTACAAATAAACCAGTTTATTCATTCAAAAGGATATTGACAAGCATCAAGTTATTTCCACTTTTTTACTATTACAAATGGTACCGCAATGCACAGATCCTGGTTCAGGTCCTCTTATGCACGTGTCCAGAGTTTCTCTAGGAGATGCTTGGAAGAGAACTTGCTGGTTCATAAAGAAAGTGCACCTGCAACTTTGCTAGGTATCACCAAAGTAGTTGCGCCAACTGTACTACCCTAGCAAACCAGTTCCCACTTCCCTGGTTTTGTCTGACTCCATTTTTGCAAACTCACGAGTGTGAAATGTCACCTCACTTTGTGCTTAATTTGCATTTCCCTGATGACCTGTGAGGGGGCGCGTTCTCCCTTTCTGTTAATTGCCTGTTCATATTCCTCACTCATTTTTGTAGCTTGGTTTGTCTTTTTCATATTAATTTGTATAATATATTCTTTATACCGTTTATTGGTTGTATACCTGTGAATATCATTGTCCAGCAGGTGGCTTGTCTTTTCTCTTTGTTTATGTTATCTTTTATTATACAGCAGATTTTAATATTACTGTCATCAATTTTACCCGTCTGTTTCTTGACAGTTCATCTTTTCTTTAGGTCATGCTTAAGAAATCCTTTCCTACCCTGATAGCAAAGAGATTCTCCCATCTTCTGATCTAAACGTTTAGATGTTTGCATTTTTTATACCTAGGTCATTAAGCTGTCTGGCATTTTTGTGCATGGTGTAAGATATGGATTTAAGTGTCCCTTTTTCCATCTGGGCACCTTCTTACTGAATGCTGACTCCTTTCACACTGAATCATAAAGCTCTCCATCATATAACCTACTTCACATAGCCACTCAGGTCTGTGGCTGAGCTCTCTGTTCTGTTGTGTTGGTCTTTTTGTTTATCCCTCCACAAACACTGTTTTAATTATTATGGCTTTATAAAAAGTTTTGATAAGAAAATCCTCGTATTCTTATTGCTCTCAATTTTCTTCTCTCTTCCTGCCTCCTGATGCTTTCATATGAATTTTCCTATCATCTGGTCAAGTCCCTTCAAAACCCACTTTTGGATCTTGACTAAAATTGCATTCTGTTTTTACAATATTTTGCGGATAAATCCCATTTTTATGATATTGAGTCTCTCAAGCCATGAACAAGATATAATTTTCAATCTATTTAATTCTTTTTTTATGTCCTTCAGTCAAATTACCATTTTCCCCACAAAATGTTGCATGTCTTTTGCTAGATTTATTCCTACGTAGTTTCTAGGCTTTGGTCTAGTTTAATGTTACATTTTGTAATTGCTGCTGGTATACTGAAATGCTAGTGACTTCTGTATGGTGTTTTTGAATCCTATAACCCTGCCAAACTTTCTAATTACTTGCAATAGCCAATCTCCTGGATGGTCTATGAAAATAACATCATCTGCAAATAATAGCACTTTGCTTCTTCCTCTCCATTCCTTCTGCCTTTCCCCCCCGCGCTTCTCACCCCTCACCTCACTGCACTGCCTAAAACTCCAGAACCATCGTGAACAGAAGATGCAATTGCAGGCATGCTGCTGTTCCCCATCAAGCCTGATGCTGGTGTAGAATTTAATAGATAATCTTTTTAAGAGGTTATAGACAAATCTCTTCTGAGTTTGTTAAGGGATTTTTAAATCATCAACGGTCTTGAGTGTTAGTAAATGCTTTTTCTGCAACTATTAAAATAATAACATGGTTTTTACTTCTTCTGTTAAAGTTATGAAATATGTGAATAATTTTTAGGGGGTGCATGTGCAAAGTTGTTTCATGACACCAGATCTTCCTGGTCACATATTTAAAAAGTTTTATTATAGAAAATTTCAAACATATACACAGCAATCAGACCCCCATGTATCCATCACCCAGCTTCAACAATTACCAACTCCTGGCTTTCTGGCTCATCCTGTTTCATCTATAGCCTCACCTATTTCCTGTCTTCTATATTAGTTTGATGCAAATCCCAGACATCATATCATTTTATCCATAAATAAGTATATATCTCTGAAAGATGACTCTTGCTTAAAAATGCAATCATAATACTAATGCTAAGATACGTTTTTATTTAAGACGTAATATAAGATTAACCTTCCTTGCCTTCCTACTTGCAAGGCTAAATGCAACTGTGCACCGGTATATGCTATAACAGTTATTCAAATGCTAACAGACTTAAACATCAGTAAATAGTTGCTGCCCCAACTTTGCAGAATGTACCTGACCTAGCCTCTTTCCTGAGACCCCTTGGATCACCCCCCAGCCCCCCATGATCTAGAACCAAGGGGTTAACAAACCTGGCAAGTAGTGGGGCTCTAAAACCCTGCTCCAGCCTGACATCCATCCTGATTGGCAGATACCTGTGCCCTACTGGTTGTAAATATTTTGAATCTCACCCTGCCTACTGGCATGGGATAGGATGTAAGATGAGTGATGCAGGGTGTGAGTGTGTGTACGTGTGTATGTGTGTGCACTGCATTTGAAATTCACTGTCAAATATTATTTGTTAGTGAAATTGACCTCTAATTTTCTTTTCTCATACTGCTCTCCCCTGGGTGATAGCAATGCTATGATGGCCTCATAAAGTGAGTTGGGAGCTTTGCCTCATTTTCTATTCCTTGGAATAATTTCTACGAGATTTGCTGTAACTTCTCCGGTAATACTTTTGTTTTAGGGCCTTGTTCAATTTTTTGTTTGTTGGTTTGTTTTGGTGTGCATGTGCACATGTAAGTGGATTTTTAACTAATGATTCAACTTCTAAAAATGGTTATAGATCTTTTCAGGTTTTCCATTTCTTCTTGAGACAGTTTAGCCAAGTTCTGTTTTCTAGGAAATTGTCCATTTTATCTAAGTTTTCCTATTTATTAGCTATAACCATTCTTTATGTAACAGAGATTTAAAACTAGAATTAAACAGAGATTTAAAAGAATATCTACCATATCTGTAGCTATATCCCTTTTTAATTCCCAATACTTATTTATATCTTTCTTTTTTTTCTTTATCAGTCTTCCCAGAGATTTGTCTGTTCTATTAGTCTTTTCAACAAATCAGCTTTTTGTTTTATCCTCTCTGTGTTTTCTTTATTCTCCTTTCCATTAATTTCTGCTCCTATTTTTATTTTCTTTCTTCTACTTTTTTTGGTTTATTCTATCATTCTTTTTTCATCTTCTTGATACGGATTCTTACCTCATTAACTTTAAATCTTTCTTCATTTCTACTACATACCTTTAAGGCTGTAAATTCCCCTTTAAACCTCTTAAATGCATCCAATAACTTTTGATATTTAGTGTTTTTATTGTCATTTAGGCCTTAGTGTTTTCTATTTTTCATTATGATGTTGTCTTTGATTTTGAAGTGTATATTTACATTTGCAAACTATGCTTTCTCTTTTACTTACTTCCAAATAATTTGCTTTAAATTTTATTGCATTGAATTAATAAAATGTGGTCTGTAGGATATGGATTCTCTGGTATTTGTTGAAACTTGCTTTGTGGTTTAGTGAGGCATCAGTGTTTGTAAAACACTGCTCAAAAGTGTTTTACACTTTTCACTCCAAAAAGAATGCATATTCTAATTGCTCGAAACATATATATGACTATACATTCATATTTCCCTGCCACAACCCAGTCCCAAACTTGTCATTGTTAGCAGCTACCAAAGTTTGCTCAGCTGTTCCTGTGTATTGACCATTTGTGCTGTTTCCAACTGATCACTGATTCTAAGATTTTAAACCTAAATTTTGATACTGTTAAAGGCCTTTATCTGGTAGCTTCAGGTGCACAACAAATGACCAAAAACTTAGTGACTTAAAACAACAACACATTGTTGCTTACAATGCTGCGGGTTGGAGAGCGGGTGAAGCTCAGCTGGGAGGTTCCTTCTGTCTCTGCTGGGCCCACTCACGCAGCTGGGATCAGCTGCCAGGTGGCCAGGAGCTGGCTGTCTAGAGTGGCCTCACCTGGCTCATCCCTGCCCCTGCGGTTCTGTCACCTCCAGCGGGCTACCCCGAGCTTGGTCACATGGTGGCTGAGCAGGGCTCTGAGAGCCAGTGGAAACCGCAAGGTTCAAAACTGGCCCAACATCACGGCCCAGATTCAAGGGTGGGGAAATAGATGCCACCTCTGGGTGTAAAGAACTTTAAAGTCATGTTTTAAAGGGTGGGCTGCAGAGAGAAGAAAAGGGGATGGCCACTTTCACACTCCGTCCCGAGGCCCTTGACGTCCAAGTCTTTTGCCGCTGGCCTCAACCCACTCACAATCTCCCCTCCCTCCTGGCCTCTGCCCCTCCACTCCCCTGAGCCCAGAAAGTCTTTCTAGGCTATCCCCACCGATCCTGATAGCCCTGCCCAGCACAGCCTCTGCTCCTGAGGCCCGAGGGAAATGAGGGCGCCATCTGCCCCATTTGTGGCGAAAGCAGTGCCCCCCACTTCCCAAGCAAGCATTGCCTGTGTGGCTGCCCCCCACCCCCGGTTGGGATTGGGGGTGGCCTGGGACAGGGTTTCTGAGCCCCTGTGTCTCTTGCAGCTTGTATGGGCCACCTCAAGCCAGCTGGGCTGTGGACGGCATCCCTGCTCCGTGGGCTGGGCCGAGCTGGAGGCCTTTGTCTGTGCCTACTCCCCCGGGTAAGCCCTGCCGTCCCCTGATGGGGGGTGGGAGTGGAGAAAGGCTACTTTCACCCTGGATAAAGTACTCATCCACCCAAAAGGCCTTTATAACCCTTGGTCTGCATCCTTGGTGGGAGAGGGAAAAAGAGGGAAAGAGAGAGAGGTGCAGAAGCGGGCAGCACCCGAGATGCTAGTCAGGCAGACTGTGGCTTCTCCACAGAAGTCCCTTCCTGGAAGCACCACCATGCTTTCAGGGAATCTGGCCACTATTAGTTTGGGGGTCATCTCTGCTTTGCTAGGAACTGCCCCCCCCATCTTACCCCCTCCCTGACTCCATGACTGGACCAGAGGGAGCCGAGGGTAGTGGGGCAGGCAGCAAGGCCCCACCCCTGCTTCACCCAAGGCCAACCCCCACAGGCCCTGCTGTTTGCTCCCACAGGGGCAACTGGGAGGTAAACGGGAAGATAATCCACCCCTACAGGAAGGGCGCCTGGTGTTCACTCTGCACGGCCAGCGTCTCGGGCTGCTTCAAAGCCTGGGACCACGCGGGGGGGCTCTGCGGTAAGTGCCCACCTTCCTGCTTCCGTGGGGGCAGCAGGCACAGGAGAGCTTGGGCTGGTGAGTCTAGGGGGGTGGGGGGTGATAGGACAGCATCCTGGGGGGCTGGGACTGTGCCAGAAGCCTCAGCTCTCAGCACCCTGGGGAGGCACTTGCCTGGCCCACTGAGAGGAGACCCCCCTCTCCAAGTGCCCTCCTCGTCTTACCAGAGGTCCCCAGGAACCCGTGCCGCATGAGCTGCCGGAACCACGGACACCTCAACGTTAGCACCTGCCACTGCCACTGCCCCCCTGGCTACACGGGCAGATACTGCCAAGGTGAGGGGCACCTGTAGTTCCAGCTGGTGACTGCCTGGGAGCCCAGCAAGTGAAGCACTCCACAGGTGCATGCAGGCAGCCTCCCAGGCGGTGAGGGAGGTGGAGCCAGGCGTTTGCACCTGTGCACGCAGGTGCCGGTGGGGTGTGTCCTGGACTGGGGTGGTGCCGGAGCTTAGGAGAGTGTTTCCAGGGAGTCTCGTGTGTGTTAAGGGAGGGCCGAGCGGGTACCTGCAGAGACTGCACACCGCAGGTGTTTATTCAACAGGCTCCCCCGAGCACCAGCTGCCTGCAGGCCCAGGGTTGTGCTGGAGAGCCGGGGAGGGATGGGACTTGGCCGCTGAGGCTCAGGGTGGGGGGCAGAGGAGAGATTTGGGAGCCAGAGCGGTTTGCGTCCTGCTGTCCCCACTTCCCAGCTCTGTGACCACCTCCCAAGCCCCAATTTGTTTCTCTCTACAACGGGGATCAAACCAAAAAGACCAGGTGTGGAGGCAGCTGGGAGCGCTGGTGGGTTCACTGCTCAGAGGGGTGTCCCTGCTGGGGCCCGCCGTGCCCTCCCGTCGGAAGCCCGGGAGGGGCAGCGTGGGGGCTGAGCGCTCCCCTCCCGCCCCGGCAGTGCGGTGCAGCGTGCGGTGCGTGCACGGCCGGTTCCGGGAGGAGGAGTGCTCCTGCGTCTGCGACGTGGGCTACGGGGGAGCCCAGTGCGCCAGTGAGTCCCGCCCAAGACCGCCGCCCAGGACCCCCTTCAGGGGTAGCCGGAGCCAGCTCTCGGGGGCCCGTCGTGCACATCTCCTCCCAACTTTGGGCATCACGCTGGTAGCTTGAATCTGGCTACAGAGGGGCTTACACCACAGAAATTGGCAAATGCTACAAATCATAAATTTTTTTAAAGCGCTGGTTGTTAATCGTTTACCAGCACACCTCAGACTCCCACCCACTCTCCAGCCAAGCTGGTGGGCAGAGGAAGGGGCACCTTGAGCTGAGCTCCCTGGCAGGGTGGGAGAGAATAACAACTTTCAGGTCCCCCACACAAACCCAGGCCCCACCCTCCCCCAGCCAAGGTGCACTTTCCCTTCCATACCTGTGACCTGCGGATCGATGGGGACTGCTTCATGGTGTCCTCGGAGGCAGACACCTACTACGGAGCCAAGATGGAATGCCAGGTGACAGGTGCCCCTGCCCTCTCCGCATCCCCCAGGGCCTCAAGCCGTGGCCTTCATGGAGGCGACTTCTCCTGGCCTCAGTCTCCTCATGAGTATAAAGCAGGGGTGGAACTCAGAGGCTGTGGAAGCCGGGGGTGGGTCACCAGGAGGTGGGTCACTTAGTCAAAAGACTGTAAGGACAGGCTCCACCTAATCCCCAACTAACAGGCTGTCCTGACTCAGCTCCAGCTGCTGGTTGCCGTGCAGGAATGAAAGTTCAGGGTGGCTAGGACTCAGGATTTTCCGAGAAGCCAGAAATTTAGATTTTTGTGTGGCATAGCTTGATTTACTAATGTTGGCAACCAATTCCAATAGATTTAAGACCCTGCAGCTGAAACAAAACCCTACAGGTGGGTCCCTGTTCTCAGGGAGGAGAAGCGGGGAGGGGAGAGGCAGGGGACCCCTCCCCTTGGAAGCAGGAGGCTGTCAGGGGCGGGGGTAACCAGAGCCTGGCCTGGCCAGCGTGCACACCCCCTTCCCATGCAGCACCCTGGCCATGGCGGGGCAGAGGGAAGGGTTAGCCTGAGCTCTGGGGACCCTGCCGGGCTGACCAGGGGTGGGGGTTACAGAAAAAGGGTGGGGTGCTTGCCCAGATCGAGAGCCAGAAAGTGCAAGACATCCTTGCCTTCTACCTGGGCCAACTGGAAACCACCAACGAGGTGACCAACAGTGACTTTGACACCAGGAACTTCTGGATTGGTGAGTGCCTGACAGGTTGGGGCAGGGGTTGGTGAGTGTGGGGGCTGGGATGCCCCACACCGTCCCAGGACTCCTGGGGTGGGAAGCCAGCGAACCCACCAGAAGATGGCAAGGGTAGGGCGAGGGCCTGGAGCCCTAAATGGGGCCAGGACTCAGGCTGGTGAATGGGGAGCACCACCTGTGAGGCTGAGGCACCTGGAGGAGGGGGTTTAAGGGCAGGGGGCTGGGCCCTCCTTCAGGGGAACCTGAGCACCCAGCATCTTGGGTGGTGGGGCCAACCGTGGCTTCCCTGGCCCAGGGCTCACCTACAAGACTGCCAAGGATGCTTTCCGCTGGACCACTGGGGAGGACCAGTCCTTCACCAGCTTTGCCTTCGGACAGCCTGACAACCAGGGGTGAGT
This sequence comes from Choloepus didactylus, assembly GCF_015220235.1. Lineage (NCBI taxonomy): Eukaryota > Metazoa > Chordata > Mammalia > Pilosa > Megalonychidae > Choloepus > Choloepus didactylus. The sequence goes on along the minus strand of NC_051328.1, from coordinate 29,474,299 downwards.
CTTGGGTGCCCACCTGACCCTGGGCCCACCTTCTCACCTGGGCCTGCTTGGCTGAGCCTTCAGACTCCCCTGAAGAACCTCCACCCAACCGCTGCCTGGCCCAGCCCTCTGAGGTGGGCCTTATCTGGTGCTCAGGGAATCTGGGCATAGCTGGGTATGGGCACAGCCCTGGCAAGAGGGAGGCACAAACAGAAGGCACATCCCAGCCTCCAGGGGCTCACATGAAAGAAGGGGGACCCCAGAAGGCTTCATCCATTTGTCCTCCTCAACCCTCAACTGCCCACCCATCCCTCCACCCACCCTGCATCTATGATCCAGCTACCCCTCCCTCCACCTCCCACCTGACCTCTACAGGGGTCAGAACACTGAGCTGACATTCTTCCAGCCACCCACCACCCACGGGTGCACCCCTGCATCCGTTCCTGCACATGCACACCCACCAGCCTACCCACCTGCCAGCCTGGACTCAGGGCCTGCAGGTTATGCAGCTCTGCCCTGGTCTTCAAAGTCCAGGAAAGCCCTGGGCAGGGGTACCAGGGGGTGGAGGTGGTCAGAATGCGTGGTCACTGAGGGCTCCAAGTAACTCATCCCACCCTCCTTGGGCCTCCTTCCTGGCAGCCAGGCCTATGCTCTGGGCCCATCCCCTGGAGGAGGTCAGCCCGACTTGGGCTCACAGGCCCCTCTCCCTGCCGGGAGGAAAGGCCTCAGGACTTGGGCCTGTCTGTTCCTGGTTCCCACCCATCCCTGCCCCCTCTACCCCCACTGGTCACTGTGGCTGAGGGCCGGAAGTGGGGTAGGTAGAGTTGTCACCCCAGGTTTGCTGGGGACCTCCCCTGATTCCTTGAGAAGAGCTGGAGTGGTGTGCAGGGCAAAAATGGCAGTTTTGGAGATCGGGTCCGGCAGGACAGGGTCTCCTCCCAGCAGCAACACCTGTCAGGTCAGGCACACCTGGGACTCTCAGATGCAGGCGTCCTGCTGGGGTGGAGGATTTAAGCTTTTCCCAGACTCCTAACTTCAGTTCTCCACCCTGAGCACCCCAACACCCTGGCCCGGCAGGTTCGGCAACTGCGTGGAGCTGCAGGCATCAGCTGCCTTCAACTGGAACGACCAACGCTGTAAAACCCGAAACCGTTACATCTGCCAGTTTGGTGAGAGCCCTCCCACTGCTCCCCTCCTCCAGCCTCTGCCCCTGCCCACACCACACCTCCTGGGGTACCCGCTGACCCGCTCCAGGCTGCTGGGATATGCAGGTCACAGGTCCAGAATGTGTCTGAGCACATACGGCCCCTGAAGATGTCCCACCCAGGGCGGTGTTGTGCCTGTGGGCATCCGAGGCCCAGGTTGGGGGAAAGATGGTCCCAGCATCCCACAGCAAGTCTAGCAGAGGCAGTACTGGAACTACAGCCCAGCTTGTGGTTGCTCCCAGGGCCCTTTCCTCCTGCCTCAAGGCTGCTACTCGGGGACCTGTCTGGTCTCTCAATGGTCCCTGGTTCCCTAGAACCAGGGAATGTAGTGGGGAAGGGGAGCTGGGAGCAAAGGTGAAACCTGGGCTGGCACCAGCTCCCCACAGCATCTGCCAGAAGGGCCTGGAGCTTCCCCCTGGGACTGTGGCCATGGAAGTCCTGGACCAAGGGTAGCACAGTTCCTATCCCGGGACTGCCTGGGCTGCCACCCACCCCCGCTCTATTGTGCTTCTTTTGTAGCTCAGGAGCACATTTCCCGGTGGGACCTGGAGCCCTAACAGCCCCTGGGAACATCGGTCCTGCCTGCCTGTCTGCACACCTGCCTATCTGCATACCTTGTAGCGGAACAAGGGCCAGGCTGGGGCTGACCTCATGCCCAGCATCCAAGGAGGTCTCAGACATGCACAAGGCAGGGAGTCAGGCTGGGGTGGCAGTGAGGCCCATAAAGGTGGGTGGGGGGGAGCAGGGGAACTGGCATGGGGTAGGGGAGCCTGGGCCCCTCCACCTGCTTCTGACTGGGAAGATGGGCCTCAGTTGCACCCTGAAGCCGAAACCAGGGCCAACAGTCAGAGGGACCTCACTCCTCCATCCCAACTTCCCTCCTGCCCAGGATCCACCCTACAGAGGATTAAACTAAGTTATGAATCCGCCAGGCTTGCGAGCGCTCATTCTGAAGGGGAATTCAGAGGACCCAGGATGATCCTGGGAAAAACAGAGGATGCCTGAGGCTTCCGCATCTGGTCTTCCTACCCACCCCAGGTCCCTTCCCCGCTCACTCCCGTGACCCAGGCCACCCACTGGAAGTTTGCAGGCTCCCCAGTGAGGCAGGAAGTGATGCCCCCCCCCCCCCCCCCCCCCGCCCGAGCCCCAGGCCGGCAGGGTGGAATCTGCTTTGAACTCCTGGGAAATGGTGTGTGTCTTGCCTCCCCTGGTGGAGAGTTTCCTCGCACATCCCTGTGGGAAGGTGGAGTCATCTGGAGAGGCCCATCCCTTGCCCTGCTCCTGACATCACAGCTCACACTTAACACATGTCAGGGACTGTAATAAGCACTTGACCTCTATTAACTCATTTAAACCTATTACTGCCTCCGTTTTAAGGCTGAAAAATGGAGACAGAGAGATTGAGTAACTTGCCCAAGGTCACACAGCCAGACATCAACTGCAGTCGGTCTGGCTATGATTTAATCTTTCCATTTTCTTTTGGTGGTTCAGACTGCCCATTGGGTCACTGGGTGAGGGGGGGGGGGGTGGCTCCTTTGTACCCTGGCCAGACCCCGGGACGTTCACACAGACGTCCCCAACTATCTCAACCACCCACCCCGCAAAGGGAGGGAGCCAGAAAGCCGCGCAGGGGCGAGCCCCGCACCCCTGCCCAGAGATTTGGCAACTGTGGCCAGCAAGGGCCAGGACTCAGGCCCCCCGGGCCGCCTTGCCCGCTGCATCCGCTGCTCGCCCGCCTGGATCCAGTCGGGTAGATTCCGCAATCCAGCCGGAACTTTTTCTCCCAGTCGCGTGAGGCGTCCTCTCGGTAGGTGGCGCGTATGGACGCGCCCCGAGACTTGATCCTGCACCCAAAGATCTCCCCCGAGAGGCGGCGCCCGGGCGTGCAGGTCAGAGGCGGCCCGGCCCACGCGCGCACAGCTGCAGGCGAGAGGCGGCGGCGTCCGCGGCCCCCTCCCCGCCTTCCCGGCGAGTCCGCCCCTGCGGCCGGGTCCGCGGCTCCCCGAGAACCGATCCTGTGTGCGGGCGGCTCCAGCCGGCGCCCCCTCGCGGGCGGCAGACACGCTGCCCCGCAGCCCCGCAGCCCCGCCGCGGGTCCGAGACGTGGGGGCGCCCTGCGCGCGGGCGGAGGCGGCGGAGTTGAGACCCTCTCTCCCCACCCCCGGGGGGGGGCTGCGGGCCGCGCCGCCGTGCGTGGGGGGTGGATGTCCTCCCCTGGCCAGGCAGGTGTAGACACCGGGTGCGCTGAAGACCGGCCTCCGGGCTTCTTCTTCGCCGCCTGCTCCACGGCTCTCCGGGGTTGGCCCCTGGGAAGCTGGGGGGTGCTCGCTCCAGTCACCTCTGCTGTCTACGTAGCCCCGGAGCCTCGGAAGAAGGACCCTGCAGGAGGGGGTGGGCAGGTGAGGGGACCGGGAACCTGTGGGAACCATGGTGCCTCCTCTGGAGCTCTGTGGCCCACTGTTTGCTCACTTACTTCCCTCTGGGCCCTGGTGTCCTGGGCAGATCTAACCCCGGCCAAGCTTCCTCCTGTGAGCCTTTCCATCTATCAGGCACTGCTGGCTTTGGATGCCCCACAATCCAGTAAGAAAATCCAGTCTGTAAAATCAAAAAACATCTTGGCAAAAGAGTCAGATAGTGATTGTGATACAGATAGATTCTTCACCCCACTGTGGTCTTTTTAGTTAGTTCTTCTGGAAAACTTACAAGACCTGATTTACAGTAGGTCTCTCTCTGGAGTTTTATCTGGCGAACATATTTTTCCTTGATATGGTCAACTCTGTGTATTCTCCCCAAAGCCTTTAAAAGTCCATGTGTCTCCTCCATGTACTGGAGGAAGTGGTGCAGGGCAATGGGCATTCGATCCGGTTCTTCGAAAGCTCCCACCTGTGTTTAGCTTCCCTAGGGGAAGGGAGACGCAGGCCAGCTGAGTGGGGCCTGGACTCAGAGCCGGAACCAGACCGTGTCCTGGGTGCAACGGAGAAGGATGTGGAACAAGCAGTCTGGGCTTCCGAGGAAAAAGGAAGCCTTCTTCGGAGCTTTCCCTCTCACCGGGCAGATCCTTAGCAGTGCCTTCTGGCTCAAGATGGTGTTCTAAAACATGTTTCTAGAAAGCAGAATTTTTCTGGGTCACAAATGTGGTGGCCTGCAGACTCTCCAAATGTTCTTAGTTGCAAACCACTATCTGTAAAAACTTGAGCTTGTGCCTCCAACATGTTTATTCGTGCTTATTTAGGGATTATATGCATGCACCAGAATGCTAAAATATTATGTATTATGTACATTATGAAAGAGATACAAGTAAAATCTTTCCTAGGTCACAATAAAGAAGAATGTAAAAGTCCCCAAATTTTCATTGTGTACCCTAATGGAATGCCTTGTGGTACTCTCGGATGTGTCCTCCACTCTCCGGGGACCATGTGTGTAGAGAAGCAAAGCTGCCGCAGCCTAGTGTGCTGGAGGCATTGCCTTCCTCTGGTCTTGGCCAGGAGTTAAGAGTGGCTCCTGGACACACCCCGTGGTTATATTTACTTGGCGTGAATGAATTACAAGGAGGGACCTTGTGGCTTCCAGCTCTTTCTGTCACTAGGTGTTACACTGGCAGTTGCCTCTGCAAAGGGGAGTTCTCAGCTGCACACGCTGAGATTTCAGAATGTCAGCCCCTGAATAATCCACATAGTTAGAAGGCTCATTTACATCCCTAGCTTCTTGTTCCAGCTTCCTCTCACCAGTGTTTCTCTAGCACTGGTGGGCTTTGTGTTTTGTTCACAACCTCTCCCTTTATTCATCTGCGTCTGCTCCCAGGGGCTCCTTCTTTCTCTGTGATTATCAGGACTGTGGCGTGTTATGGACCAGTCTTCTGCCTCTTCCTAAAGTGGCGGGAGGGTGTGATGAGGGAGAGGGGAGCAGGCTGACCTTCATCTTGCCCTCTTCGGCATCTGGCTTCCCAGGCCACCCAGGGCATGGCATTCAGGTGGCAACTCAGGAAGCAGAAGGGCAGAGGGTCCCTCAGGAGGGTGCTGTGGACCAAGCCTGGACCTTTCAGGCATCCCGCCCATAGCCACTGGCCACATCTCAGCCACTCAGCACACCTACCTGCAAGGGAGGCTGGGAAACACCTTCTAGGTCTTGGCCCATGAGGGGAGGAAGGTTAGGTAAATAACTAGCTGGTTTCTGCCACCAGGATCTTCAAAATGGGGAAGAGGAGTTGTTTTGGCTGGCAAGGGGGCTGCAGTGGGGGTGCAGGTGGGGGGTCCTAAGTCTTCCACATCTTCCCATGGAGCCCCATTCTAGTAGTCTCTGGTCTCCCTCTCTCCACTCTCTCTCCAATTAAAGATATCAGGGGTGTTATATAAGCTCAGACAGAAGGCGCGAGCTTGCTACAGCCAAGAGGGACACTTTGAAGAATGCACAGGAGCTGAGAGAGGAGCTGCAGTTTACAGAGACATTTTGGAGACAGCCTTTGAAAGCAGACTTTTGCTCCAGAGAAGCTAAGAGAAGACAAATGCCCAAGAGCAACTGAGAGGGACATTTTGGAGAGATGCTGAAGCCTAGAAAGGAACGTCCCAAGAGAAAGCCATTTTGAAACCAGAACTTGGAGCAGACGCCAGCCACATGCGTTCCCAGCTAACAGAGGTTTTCCGGACGCCATTGGCCATCCTCCAGTGAAGGTACCCTTTGTTGATGGACACATTGTGGCCTTAAGACTGTAGCTTTGTAACTAAATAAACCCCCTTTATAAAAGCCAATCCGTTTCTGGTGTTTTGCATTCCGGCAGCATTAGCAAACTAAAACAGGTGTGAATCCACCTGATGGTGTCATTTTAGAATCACTGGATCAAACTTTAAGTTTGGCTTTTTACTCTCTCAACCCTATAGCAGCAAGATAGAAAAATTCCCTGGTTTTCTAACCATGCTTTGAACTGAGAATTTGGACTTTGAGCTCATCCTTCTTTTCCTTTAAGCCATACGGTGCCATTAGCACACCCTCCTTGCCCAACAGCCCTTGACTTCAGCGTGATCTTTACACTCAACCACGACAGGAGCCAGTGGGTCCCTGAAATCCTGTCCTTGATGGGCACTTTGTTCTGGAGGCCCACAGGATTAACTGTCTCACCATGGCATGTCAAGGGCTGCCGGTGTCCTGTCCACTAATGCCAACTGGATTTTCACTGTCCTCTGGCCACTTACCAGCCTTGGATGGCTCCCATTTCCCTCAGGGCTTCTTGCTCCATTCATTCCTGGTGCCTATTTTTATATTAATCAGGTTCTTAGTTTTAAGCAACAGAAACTGATCCTGGGTACTCTAAGTAGAAAAGGAGTTTGTTAAAGATACTGGTTAATTCCCAGGAGCTCAGGAAGGGTAGGAAAACTTGGATTTGGATGAGACTAGGTGGCAGAACTGGCCTGGTGAAAACCGCTTGGCCTCTGCTGTGCATAGACCCCACAATAGGCATCACCAATGTGGGATGGAGGTGCCATCACCTTTAAAAGCTGGATGTGGCTGCTGCCACTGCCACCGTCAATTGCCAAAATGGATTTTGTGCAGCTCGGTTCTTCACATCAGCAGCTTTAATTGAAAGTTTGGGCAGTTGGGTCTCATTAGAAGAGCTAAGTCATATGCCCAGGACCCAGCTTCAAGGAAGGCTGGGAAAGGGAGGCAGAAAGGGGCATTTTCAGCTTCTTTCAAGGGAGGCAGGCTCTGCCTCAAAGCAAGGGGATACCTCTAACACAGGAAGAGGGCTCAGATATTGGGCATCCACTACAAGAAGCTGTCTGGTAAAATCTTCATGACCTCAGATTGGCAATGGATTCTTAGATTTGACACCAAAAGTGTGAGCAACAAAATTAAAAAAGATAAATTGGGCTCCTTCAAGATTAAAAACTTTTGTGCCTCAAAGGACATTAATTGTGAAAAGACAGCCTACAGAATGGGAGAAAATATTTGCAAATTATAATTCATATATCATATAAAGGTTTTGATCCAGAATATATAAAGAACTTCTAAAGTTCAACCACAAAAAGCAAATAATCTTTTTAAAAATGGGCCAACCTGCAAAGGAGAGGCTAAGCCTATTTATAACTGTGCCTAAGAGTCTCCCCCAGAGAACCTCTTTGTTGCACAGATGTGGCCTCTCTCACTCTCTCTAAGCCCACATGACAGGTGAACTCACTGTCCTCCTCCCTACGTGGGACATGACTCCCAGGGATGAACCTGGACCTGGCATCGTGGGATTAAGGACATCTTCTTGATCAAAAGGGGGAAGCGAAATGAAACAAAATAAAGTTTCAGTGGCTGAGAGATTTCAAATGGAGTCAAGAGGTCACTCTGGAGGGTGTTCTTATGCGCTATATAGATATTCTTTTTTAGTTTTTAGGGTGTTGGAATGGCTAGAGGGAAATACCTGAAGCTGTCAAACTGCAACCCAGTAGTCTTGATCCTTGAAGACAATTGTATAACTACGTAGCTTACACGGTGTGACTGTGATTGTGAAAACCTTGTGGCTCAGACTCCCTTTATCCAGTATATGGACAGATGAGTAGAAAAATGGTGAGAAAATTTAAATGAAAAATAGGGTGGGATGGGGGATGAAATGTTTCAGATGTTCTTTTTTACTTTTTTTTGGGGGGGTGGTAAGGAAAAGTTTCAAAAATTAATTCTGGTGATGAATGACAACTATATGATGGTACTGTGAATAATTGTACACTGTGGATGATTGTAGAGTATGTGAATATATCTCAATAAAACTTATTAAAAAATAAAAAAATTTAAAATGGGCAAAGCACTGAATCGTACATTTAAAAATGGTGAAGATGCCACATCTTATGTTATGCATATGTTACCACAATTTTTTTAAAAAGTTACTAAGAATGCAAAAAGGAAAAAAAAAAAGACAAAGGACTTGAATAGACATTTCTCCAAAGAAGATACACAAATGGTCAACTAGCACATGAAAGGATGTTAACAACATTGTTCATTAGAGAAATGCAAATCAAAACCACAGTGATGTACCACTTCATACCCACTAGGATAGCTTTAGTAAAAAAAATTTAAAAATGGTAAAAACAAGTGCTGGTGAGAATGTGGCAATATAGGAACTCTTTTACATTGCTGGTGGGAATGTAAAATAGTGGAGCTGCTATGGAAAACTGTTTGGCAGTTCCTCAAAATGTTGAACGTAGGGTTATCGTGTGGCCTGGCAATCCCACTTCTAGGTATATAACCAAGAGAACAGAATACATTTGTTCGCACAGAAACCTGTACACAAATGTTTATAGTAGCCAAAATGTGGGAAAAGCCCAAATATCCACCAACAGAGGAATAAATAACCAGGTATATCCGTATGATGGACTATTATGCAGTCAGCATAAAGGGAATGAAGTTCTGATCCGTGCTGCAGCTTGGATGAACCTCAAAAAGTTAGGCTGAGTGAAAGAAGCCAGGAACCAAAGGTCGCATGTTATATGATTCCTTAATGTGACATATCCAGGAATAGGCAGATCCATGGAGACAGGAAGCAGATCAGTGGTCACTGGGGGGTGAGCGCAGTGTGTGGGTGGGGTGATGACTTCATGGATCCAGGGTGCTTTCCTGGGATGATGATAAAGTTTCCAAACTAGAGAGAGGTGGTATTTGCACAACACTGTGAACACACTAAATGCCACTGCACTGTACACTTGATAATGGCTAATGGGTGAAGCCGGCCCATAGCACAGGCTGTGTCAGCCCCATGCTCTGGCCACGCCCAGACCAGGGGATCCCCCCAGCCACTGGGCTCTGCGCGGGGTCCAGTGGAATGGAGCAGCCCTGTGCAAGGCAGCGGGCCTGGGTGCTGGGGAGGACCAGGCTCTGCGGGTTGCAGGTGGCAGAGCCTGCTGAAAAGCGTCCTGGTGACGAGGCAGCAGCTTTCACCCCTCCTCTCACCTGCTCCTTGTGTGCCCCTGACACACGTTAGCCTTTCTGTAAGATGGGGGTTGTAATAGCCTCTCCCTTGTGAGGCGGTTGTTAGGATTAAATGACATGATGGATGTAACGTTTGTAGCACAATGCCTGGCAAACAATAGGAATCCAGGCATCATGGGCAGCGGGTTATTATCTTTATATTGGGGATGATACAATTGCCCTTTCTTTCTTCCCAGGGGCCACTGTGAAAATAAGTGAATGACTCTGTGTCCGTCTGAGGAATTCAGAACAGATACATCTGGGAGTCGGCTCGGTGAGCCTTGGGGACCTGCTGTTCAATCCGTCCATCTTTCTCTCCTTTTTCCTCATCCTTGTCCTGCCGTTGGCCAGTTTCCTTCTCTGCTTTCTTCCTCCTTGGAGACCTCCCCTGCTCTGTTGCTTTGTATATATTACGTCTCCCAGAAAAAGCAATGTTCTTTGATACAATCTCGTGGATGCAGACGTATTAGTGTTGATAAGGTTGGAAACTTCTGATTGAGTGTTTCCATGGTGATGTGACCCACCCAATTGTGAGTGGCACCTTTGATTAGGGTGTGACCTCTTGATTGAATGTTTCCATGGAAATGGGGCCCCACCCATTCAGGGTGGGTCTTGATTGGTTCACTGGAGTCCTATAAAAAGAGCTCACAGAGGGACCTCAGAGCAACTGAGAGTGATATTTTGGAAGAGCTGCAGCTGAGACAGATATTTTCAAGACAGCCGTTGAAAGCTGACACTGACATTTTGCAGAATGCCATTTTGAAAAGCAACCTGGGAGCAAGCAGACACCAGCGACGTGCCTTCATAGCTAACAGAGGTTTTCCGGATGCCAATGGCCTTTCTCCAGTGAAGGTACCCTATTGTTGATGCCTTACCTTGGACACTTTATGGCCTTAAGACTGTAACTGTGCAACGAAATAAACCCCTTTTATAAAAGCTGATCCATTTCTGGTGTTTTGCAAAATAGCAGCATTAGCAAACCCAAACACCTGGTCTTGCCTTATCTGATCTCACTGTCTTCCATTTCTTAACTGTCCTGCCCACAGCCATGCAGTCCAGCCCTCAGAGCCTGTGAGGATACAAGAGGGAGTGTCTCTAGGGAGATGCGCCTGGAGGTCTTTGTGGGAGATGAATACAGAGCAAAGGCCTCCACCCTGCTTCCGGGGACTTGCCCCTGAATGGGGCTGGAGCCAGGCTGTGAGTTCTTGCCTGCCTGCACGGGGGCCACATGCTAAGAAACGGTTTGCTCTTGGTGGTGTTGGGTTGGTTCCAAACTCCCCAGATACTCATTTATTCAGCAGACATCAGTTGGTCACTTACCGTATACAAGCAGCAGGGAGCCGGACTCCCCTCTCCTTCCCACTGAGATAGAGCCATTGTCTGGGTGGCGAATGCTGGAGGAGAAAAGCCCAGAAATGAACGGCCTGATGGTCTATAAACCAGGGACCCACCCAAGACTGGGCGCAGAAGTCCTCATTGCTTGGCGTCTCAGCCCTCCTCCAAAACAAGAATTGCCTCAAAGCAAGACAGCCCAGCGCTGCCTTGAGCAGGCTGTTGGGGTGCTGGTGGGGCCTCCACATACACTACCTCTGAGTGCTTTAGCCTTCTTGGGCCTGAAACAGTGCCTCTCATTTTTTTTCTGTTCACAGCACAGTTGTAGGGGTTTCCAGGTCACACTTTGGGGTTTAGTGAGTTTCCCTGCTGGCTAAAGAACATTGGCTGACATGGAGTTGTGCTGCTGGAGGAGAGCGTGGGTGAGCGCTGGGGTTTGGGAGAGTCCTGGCCTGGGAATCATGAAACTTGGATAATAAACCCATTCCTACTGGTAAAATGCTTCATGTCCTCGGGCTACTCACTTTACCTTCCTGGGCCTCTGTTTGTGCATCTGGGAAATGGGGAATAAAGATATTTGCTCTTCTCACCTCACAGGGTTCTAGGAAGAAATGTGAAAGGACTTTGGAAAGTAGAAGCCCCTCTACAAATTAAAATCGCTATTTTTGTTTCTCATGAGAGAGGAATGGTGAATTAAAGGATGGGCCCAGCATTGGTAGGTGACGAAAAAGACAAACTCTGTGCCCTGCCCTCTGCTTTCCCAGCCCAGGGGGCCCCTTAGGAACTGGGCTGGAGAATTCAGGACTCCTATGTAGTTCCTTCTCAAAAATCTCCTGCTGACGCTTAGTCAATATGCTTAAACGGTCACCATGAGATTCCACCATAAACTTTTTTAAACTTCTTTTTTAATGTGGTTGAGGGGCCCCTAATTTGAATCCTAAATCTGTTAGATTCACTTTGATAGGAACTGATAAAACATGACTGGCCCCTCCAGTGACCAGCTGAATGTTGGGGCTACCTCCATCCATGAGCCCCCCAAGCCCCAGAGTTCAGCCCAGCGGGGGCACCCAGGGTGGCCTCTGCATCTTGCTGTCAGCATCTGCGTGATGCTTTTCTCCCAGTTTTCTCAGTAAACAATCTGGGTCCTGTGTCTGCAGGGTTGGCTGCCCGAGGACCACAATTTCATCAACTTTGAATCTCTTTGGTCAGACGTGCTGGCTTTCCCTTTCCCTCAGACCCGCGCTGGCTATTTCAGACGCGCCTCCCAGCAGCTTAGCGCAGAGGCAGGTGTGGGGCTGGGGCCTGGCAGCGGCAGGCGGGTGGGCGGGCAGAGGCTGCCTCCCGGCTCTGCGTCCTGGGCGGGCAGCAGGGGGACACTCGAGAATTCACCCCAACCGGGGCTAGGTGTCTCCGAGGACCCGAGGATCCCAGACAGCCCTCCTCCGGCCTTTTGACGGTACCACCACCAAATTCCAGGCCTGTGTGGCTGGTTGGGGGCCTGAAGGGATGGTACAGCACCCTCCACCCTCGTTTTGTTTTGATTTTAAAGTGTGTAGCCTGAGCACAGTCCTGGGGAGGTGGGCCCAGGTCTGTGGAGACCGGGCTGGGCTGCCTGCTGACCGGGGTGGACGCTCTCTTTTGTGCCTTTTGGGGAGTACTTCCCCCTGCCCAGAGCAGGGGAGCAGGGGAGCAGGGCAGGGGCGGCCAGGAAGATGGACCCTCCAGGCTCTCGGCCTCCTCTTCCTGCCTCCTTCCCTTGTCCTCTCACACTTGGCTCCACACCCTTGCTCTCTCTTTAGATTTAGACATGGCCCGAGAGCCCCGGCCCAGCCAGGCCCGGCCAGGCCAGAAGAGACAGCGTGGCACAGCCATCTCCTGGTGAGTCTGCCCGGGCTTGCCTGCTGGAGAAGGGGAGGACGGGAGGAGGCTCGGGGCTGGCTCGTTTGGGGCTCTGAGTTGGGACAGGGACCCTGGGAGGCTGGCTCAATCTGCTGTTCACCCGGCAGGCTCAGGTGCTGTTCCCCGGGTCCTACCCACTGTGGCCTCTGAGGAGGGGCCTTCTCCCTGAGCCTCAGGTGTTGTCCGTGACCCAGAGAGTTCACCCAGCTCATTCCAAGGTCCTTCCTAGTTGATGCAACCCAGCCACTACCCTGCTGACAGAGGCAGGGTGCCCCTACCTCCTGCCTGGAGCCACAGGGCCTGCGTCCTCCAAGGGCAGCCTCACCTGGGGGGACATCTGGGAATTTTTTTCCAGGTACAGAAGTTTGGGATGTCACAAATGAGAACCTTTCTGGATAAGATCTTGGACGCTTAAAAAAATTTTTAAAGAACTCTTCATTTCAGAAAGGTGCTCACCAACTTCTGCCTGTGAATGTAGCATTTTTCATGGGTGCTGAAACATTGTCTTCTTGGTCCCCTCAGCTGGGCATTTGCCCAGCCACACTCGGCTCCTGGCCTTGCTGGGGGGCTTTTGGTGGTTTCGATTTACTGTCTAGGGGGAGACAGGGAGCAGTGGGGGCTGTGGTTGCTGTCAGGTTCCTTGTCTTCTCACATTCCCCATTGGTCTGTGAACACCATGGTCCCGAAGGTCCAGGTTTCTTTTGGGTTTTTGCCTTGGCTCACCTCCCCAGAAGTAGGATGGCAGAGCTGGGGTATGGTCTGCTTGGAGATGTCTCTGTACCTCCAGTGGCCCTCGAGAGAGCGATTAGGCCAATCTCTGCTTGCCAGCAGCAGCCTGCAAGTGTATCAGTGTGAGAGGCTTTTTCACAGCTTTTGTTTGGGGCTGATTCATGGGATGTGGACTCGTGGGTAACTCACTGTTTTTTAAACTTGCATTTCTTCAATGCTGAGCTGCATACAACTGTGCGTTGTTTTGCCACGTCATGTGTGAGACTCTTATCTAAAGGGGTCTGTTTATATGGTTTCGTAATTTTCTGTCTGATGGAACGTAAGTGATTCTCATAGTTGTCTTGTGTTTTTTAACATGGCCATTTTTAAAGCTGGTGAACCCCTTCCTCACTTCTTCGGTTTGTCGCCTTCTTTGGTTTCATGTTTTCTGCACGCCTTCCCCTGCCTTTGCCCAGCAGGCAGTGGCCCAGTTCTGTCACCTCTCTCAGGGTGCCTTGGGGTGGGGTCACATGTGGGGGAACAGGGAGCAATGGGGAGTGATGACGTCTGTCCCACAGGGCTCCTGGCATTCCAGGCCCAGTGCAGAGGTGGTCTCCTCAAGACCTGCTTGTCCCCGGGGTCCTCAGGGGCTCAGGCAGCCTGAGTCAGGGACAGTAGTTGGTGGGCAGCTGTCCTGGGGAATCTGATCCCTTGGGATGGTGCTCAGCAGAGGGGCATGTTGAGGGTAGGGTTCTGGTGAGCACTGGGCTGCTGGATGAGCCCTCCATGAGAGCTAGGCAAGTCCACACCACGTTATTTGGGCCTCAAAATGGAATTTGTCAACGTGGAGGGAGGGAAGGGTTTGTGGTGGAACTGCCCCAGCTCCCCTGACCCCCACTTAGCCTGGCCCTGGGCTTGACCTCTGGGCTCGGCGCCATTCAAAGGTGCCTTTTGTTTCTCTTTTTGTGGGAAGTGCCAGGCTTGCAAACTAATGTAACCATTAGCTCGGGGGACCAGGAGAGGGCTGTGGTCGCTGACCGGGTGTGACCAGGACGCTGCTCCTTGGGAGAGAAGGCAACGCCACCTGCCTGGTGCACAAGCCTCAGCCCAGGCTGATGCGTTCGGGGCAAAGGAAGGCAGAACAGGGTAGTTCCGGGAAGGACGTGCCAGAGACCCCCAACCTGCAGCAGGCGCTTCTGGAACTGCGCATGCGTTCTGACCTCATCCTGCCTCTCAATTTGGGCAGCTCCCTGTGCCTCCTGGGAGGACGCAGCAGTGTCTGTGCTTAGCGGTTAGTAAATTATATTCTTTTATACAGCTCATCTCTGGTTAGTTAAAAAATTACCCACGTTTAAAACAGTAATTTTCGAGGGCAAGATTAAAGAAAAAGTAGCATTTGCATTGGCCGGGAATCGAACCCGGGCCTCCCGCGTGGCAGGCGAGAATTCTACCACTGAACCACCAATGCTTCGGCAGGCTTATAGTTTCTCCGAAGATTCAAGAAGTCGACCTGCAGGCTCCTCCCACCCCACCCCCCACCACCCCCACCTTCGCGCCGTGCCTTCTCTGCTACAGTACCCAGGGGTTGGGAGCGGATGGGGTGGGATCCTCCGGGTTTCTGTTGCTCTGGATCACTTTCTTTCCCCTGACGACCAGAATGGACATCCTGCGGAACTCCGGCAGCTTGCGGATCCTTGGCCCGCCCACCCAGATCTACCAATGCCAGAAAGGGGGATGGGAGAGCCGGAAATCTCGCCCGCACGCCTGGGGACCCTGCGGGATGACGGGGAAGGAGCCAGGAGAATCCACCTCCCACCCTGTCCAGATGTGGGGACCAGGGCTCCGGAATGGCCTCATTCCGCCACAGTGACCCCCAGAGCCTCACCTCTGGTTCTCCAGAGCTGGGCTGGGTCTGAGCGGGGTTGTAGGAGGGCACCATCAGAAAGTTATTTCAAAACCATTGCTTTCCCAGGATGTGTCACCACCGCCCTCCACCCCACTCTCCCCGGGCAGAGGCGGGACTTCAAACTCCTGCAGCTGTGATCCCGCAGGGACTTTCTCCCAGGCCAGGATCCTATTGCCCTCTGCACCCAGAGCCTCCCACCACTCCCGGGTCACAGTTCCCTGAAGTGCCTGAGAAGGGGGTGAGGCCCCCAGCGGTGTGATCTGGGACCTTTTAGACTCGTCCTTTTGCCGGCTGCCTGGCTGGCCCTGCCTGTACTGGGCTCTGCATCCGGGCCATTCCCACGCAAGGATTAAAGGCTCACGCACCCCCACCATGGCTTTGGGCTCTGACTTAACGCTTCCCTTTCATCCTGTGCCAGGCTAAGACCTGGAACATCAGCAACAACAGGGGCAGGCAGAGCAACCTTGTGAGGGCCTGCTTGGGCTGGCCAGGAGCCTGCAGGCGATTGTCCCCCTTCTGCCACCTGGGGCCAGCTGGAAGGTGCCCCTCATAAGAAGCCAGCCAGGGGGAAGTTGACTGATTTGCGGGAACTTTGCTAGCACCTTGCTGTGGTCTCCCACCGTGCCCTTGGGCAAGTCTCCAGAAGCTCTTCTGATGAAGAATCCTGGATGCTAAGGCAGAACTGCATACTGAAGGTTCCCCAAGTTAAACTGGGGTCTAGGCAGGGACTCTGACCCTGGGCCGTGACACTTCCCCCTTTGTCTCCGCAGCAGCAGCAGCAGCAGAAACTATGACCTGGACTACAGGCTGTACAGGGAAGATGTCCCTTACAGGTAAGTGGGCCTACTTTGGTTATCTGGGCAAGCAGGTGGCCTGGTGGGCCTGATGCCCCTTGCCCTCTCCCCATAGGGTGTATGAGTACCAGAGGATTCCCTCCCTCCTCAACCGTGTGCCTGTCAAGATCCGGAGGACCCCCATGGGCATGGGGGTCAAGAGCAGCTTCAGTTCCCATAAAGCCTCTGGGAATAGCCACCTGGTCCCAGGGCAAATAAAGCGTGAGTGAGGAGGCACGCCCCTTACCTGTGGTGCTGGGTTGCACAAGAGCCCTGGCAGCACTGCCCTCTGCCCCTGGAGCCAGCATGGACAACAACTCCAGCCCCTCTTCCCACAGTCCGGACTGAGGAGCTGTGTTCCATCAGGGGGGAGCTGACCCAGATCAAAGCCCAGGTGGACAGCCTGCTGGAGCATCTGGAGCGCATGGACCAGCAGGGGGACCAGCCTGCAGTTCAGCCTCTGCCAGGTGGAGGCCCAGGTCAGGCTCTTAGCAGAGCTCCAGCTTCTCTCACTCCTGAAGTTGTCAGGGACACCCCAGGCCATGTTTGGGTTTCCCTGTCTGCAGGGCCCCTCTCTCGCCCACCCTGAGTGCAACTCCATCCTCACTGTGGCTTGAGGACCCTGTAGCTTCTGAGTTGACCCATCACCTTGCCTGCTCGGCAGCTATCCGGAGCCAGGGCAGCGTCCCAGCCCACCTGCCTCTTGTCCTCTCCAGCCCTAGATGCTCTAGGTCAGTGTTGCTTCTCCTGGGTCAGTCGGGGTCTCCAAACCCTGCCATTGACTGGTGACTCTCCCTGCACAGGGATCAAGGACAGTGAGACCAGGGACTCTGGGGCTGAGGGGTCCTCAGGCACAGCCACTGAATCCCACCAGGAGTCCAGGAGCAAAGAGAAGGCAGAGCCCAGGACCCAGAGAGCCCTTCCAGAGGAGGACAGCTTGGAGGAGGGCAGAGACATGAAGCTGGCAGTGAGTGGCCTGGCCCCTCCCTCCCATCCTCACCTACTTGCTTTTGGGTCCTTGTGGACTCCCTGTGACAAGGGATGGGCTCAGTTTTGTGCAGGAACCCAACGTGATAGGGTGCACAATACCTAGGGAAAGGGTGGGCCCTGGTTGGCTTTTTATCTCATCTCTGGACCTTGGGTGGTTCAGGGGGACCAGGGGCTACTGCTGGCAGTTGGGTCATTTGTGATATGAAATAGCATCTTCTCCTGGTAGATGGGGGAGGATACGTTGAGCATTTGGGAATGTCACAGGTGTGCCCCATGGCCCAGCCCTGTGGCATAAGAATCACCTTGTGAGCTTGTTAAAACCCAGACTTCTCCCTACACCACCCCCAACCTATTGCCCCAGGACCTTTGGATTGTCTGCATTGTACCATGCTCCCCAGGGAAGCCTTGGCACAATGGCCTCACTGGATGGAGACTATGGCCACGCCTGGAGCCGATAAAAGCCCTTTGTGCAACATTAAAGTCCTGACCATCCCCTGCCCTAACACCTCTCTTCCCCTTGGTGGTCTCTGAGGCAGGCTGAGTCTCCACTGCTCTTTGGGTCTTCCCAGCAAGGCTGGGGGGTGCCAGGGGGGTGGCAGCAGAGAGCTTCCCTTCCTCCAGCCCGCCCCACTCTGCCCCTTGACCTGCTGGGCTCAGGAGGGCCCTCACCGCTGTCCAGGGCCTGAGTCATATCTCCAGTGGGAAAATAATGGGCTAGATGGAAAAAATGCTTTCTTTTGCCTGGTTGTTCCAGTTCCTGATCTCAGGTAGTGGGCTGTTCCTGGCGATGTTAGCAGAGGGCCCTTCCTTTCCCAGCTCTAGTGTGCTTGGGGCACTCCTAACCAAATTCCTCTTCTCTTTTTTCTACAGGTGAAGAGTCATGCTTCGGACTGGGAGGGCAGCCAGTAGAAGGATGGAATCTTTCCCAAGTGGCTCCCTTCCTTGCCTCCATGTTTCTCTGGAAACCTACCAGTGGCTCCCATGCAACCTGAGATACCTGTTCTGAAACTAGGGCAACAGAACAGAGGAATGGCTTGGCCAAACCAGTCAGGAAGTCTCCCATAGCAGTGGATGTAGCTTTGTATGTCGTTTCCAATATGACCGTGCTGGGGCTGGCAGGGCCAGGGGAGGGAGGAGGCCTGGGACTGCCCAGCGAGCACCACCAGCCCTCTCTGCATGCAGATACTGCTTCTGCTGCTCTTATCCCCCCTCCACCCCCCCACAATGTCCCACCAGTGCCTGGACCCAGTGATCCTGTCTGGGTGTGGAGTATTGTGCAGCCACCAGACCCAGGCAGCTCTCTCCAGCCATGCTGGTGCACAGGAAATCTAAGTGTGTCCCTGCAGTCCTCTCCTAGTCTGAAACTGAGCTGTTAGGTCCTAGGTGTGTGCCTCACAGAACCCCTTTTGGTTTCAGACTCCCCATCCACACAACACAGCTATCCTTCAGAATAGATGCATCGTTTTTACACCCTTTCTCTCTTGTCTCTTGCTGATGTGATACTATGTATTTCAAAACTGTTCTGGCAAAATGTATTATGTCAGAAGTAACAATAAAATTTCTTTTTTCTGGTCAGCGGTTCCTGGTGTGTTCTCAGAGCCTCATTTTGGTCCATGTACTGTCACAGGACCAGTCTTTCATAGAGAAATAAAGCCCTTAAGACACTAAAGTTTAGCAGCTTGTAACAAGCTGGGGTGCAGAGAGGGGCCCAAGTTGCCCTGCCTTCGGGAACAGCAGCCTTGCCTGCTTTCCTTCAATCCAGACCTGAGCACAGACCATGAAGGAAAACATCCCACCCCCAACCCACTTGTGGTCAGCCAGGCCAGCTCTGCCCTACAGAACGGCCAGGCTATATCTGGCTTCCCAATATCCAGAGGCTCTTACTCCTGGCAATTCATCAGCCCTCTTCCAAGCCTGAGCTACCCGTGGGGTTGTTCCAGGAGACACCAGGACATGAAGCCAGCCCAGGGCCCCCACTGCTCACTAGTAGTGGAGGAAGCCTCTGGCTATGCTGCTCTATCTGTGGCCCCTAGGAGGACAGGATTTGCTTCTACTTCTCAACCCTGGGCTGTGATCTTGCCAGTGCCCAGAAATGAACCAGGGGGTTGGGGGTGCACCCAGTGCTCCTGGGGCCATACAACTTTCCCGAACTCGTCATATCTCAGCAGCTGCTCGGACTCCGGTACTTGGAGGCGGTGAGCTTCTCCTCCAACAAAGCATATTTTTCCATGTCAACCCATGCAGCTGTTTCAGATATTTCAGCCTGTGTTCCACTCATGTAGGCCTAAGGTACAGGAAACATGGAATGCAATGCTGTCCAGAGCCCTTGGCACCAGAGGTCTGATAACACAATACTCAGAAAAGCTTTGCTCTTTTAAATCCCGTACCAAGAAGAACCACAACAGAAGACGTTTTTCAGATAAAAGGGTTTTTGTTTAGTTTTAGTTCAGATAAGCAAGAAGGCACAGCCCCCTTGCCCATCTGCTCAAAAGCAGCCCAGTTATACAGGAGGGAGTCACTGGCTGGCCTGCTCCAAATCCCGTTTTCCAGATAAGTCATTTCCAACTTGGAGTCAGGCTGAATTCACAGGTTTCTTCAACAGAAGCCAACTCAAGTGGAAAAGTTTCTTATAAAGAACAGTTTGGAAGAACCTGTTCCAACAGCTGTCCACGATCAGTTCTGGGTGGGAAAGGGGAAGCCAGCCCCAGATCCGCTCCAGTGTTCTTGAGTTCTCAGCTCCGCGGCAGTCTGGCACTGGTCCTCTGGGGGTCGGCAGCAGCACGGTCCCTCGGCGTCTGTCAGACCTCTGGTTCAGGTCGGACGGAGGCGCTCCTCCGACGAGCGGCCCGCACTAGACACTGCTGCAGCACGGGGTAGAGGCGCTGACAACCCTCCAGGCCCAGGCGCACAGCCTCGGCCCAGCTCTCGGTCTGGCCGCCCTCTCCGCTGCCCAGCAGCCCGGCCACCTGGTTCAGCACCGGCATGAGCGCCACAGTGAGGCCGGCGGCGGCGCGCTCCTCCTCGAGCCGCGTGGGGTCCAGCAGCCAGGCGGGCGCGGGACCCGGCGAGCGGCTCAGGCCGCAGCCCACCACCAGGTCGTACATCTCGATGCCCGCGTCGGCCAGGGCCAGCGCTGCTGCCGTGAGCGCGGCGGCCAGCGCGGAGCCACCGTCCTCGAGCAGCAGCGCCGACACCTCGAGTTGCGCGCGCGGGTAGCGGCCCAGGCGCACAGCCGGCTCGAGCGCCTCCTGCAGCGCCAGCGCCAGCTCGCGCTCCTCGCCACCCCCCTGGGGCGCGCGGCGCCGGCGGCCGGCGAAGGGCGCACGGCGGAAGTCGCAGAGCAGGCGGCCGCGCAGGGCGGCCGGAGCCTCGCCGCCCGTCCCAGCCGGGCCGCTGCCGCGCTCGCCGCCCTCGACCTGGCGCGGGCCTGACACGGCGCACAGCACCTTGGTGCCACCCGCCTCCAGGTAGGCCGAGCCCTTGGCCTGGCTCAGCAGCCCGGCGCGCGCGTACACGGGCCGCAGCCGCGTCGGGTCGCGGGCGGCGGGCGGCTCCTCCTCATCGACAGCATACAGCTGCGGCGGCTGGGACTCCTCGGGCCCGCGGATGCGGCGGTGGTCCCCGGGCATGGCGGCGCCACCTCTAGTCCTACGAGCCACTTCCGCCCGGCCGCCTTGCGTCGCTCGCCGGCGCTTCCGCTCGCTTAAAGCCGCGCGCTTGCGCGAGGGCTCTCGGGAGAGCGACGAGCGGGCGCGGCGTGGCCACAGTGCCCCCTGCCGCCGTGGAGGGAGAAAGGCCACCCTGCCAAACTCCGGGTCTGCGGCCTGATCGCTCGGGGCTCCTTGGACGGATGCGGCAAGCCTGAGGTCCTGGGCCGGGCCGACTGACCTCTAGCCTCCCAGGCCAGGGCAGTCCCAGAGCGTGTCTTCCTTTCACGTGTGTAAATTGCGAATATTTTAATTTTGCACTTATTGGCGTGATTATTTTATATCCGCCTTCCTCACTGCACTACCCTCTGCGTCCTGGATGAATGGAATTCCCTCCCAGTCCCAACAGATTGTGTAATCTCTCCGTATCCCTAAACCTCTTCACCTGGCGGGTGCTTGTTGAAGCCGAGCACTCGGTCGCTCCCTCTGCCTGCCTCCCTCACCCCCACGCCTGGGACAGGTGGCCTGTGCCTTCCTTAGCATAGACCTGCCTTTCCTTTCCCCTCCACTCTGCCAGCAGGGCTGAGAGTAACCCTGGGCCCCAAGTCCAGCCTGCTGTACCCCAGAGGGCATCAGTCACAGCCACCACAGGCAAGTAACACTTTTTAACCTCCCCTCACACTGTTGTTTCCAAACCCAGCTGTCTTAGGACTTGGGCAAACTGAATTCAAGGCCAGGGCAGCGTCCCATCACTGTCAGTCTTTGGGCCAAGGAAGCAGCAATGGTGGATCAGAGAGGCAATGGCTGCACCCTAAATACCTTCTATACCAGAGAACACTTTGACCTCACAACCCCATCTTCCTGTCAACTACTTCAAAGGGAGAGGACGAGGACACAGGCCCCAAAAATGGAGATTCTACCAGAGGCAGCTCTCCAAGAAAGGGGAAGGAGCATTTGTTTCCAGTATGCCCGCAGATCACCTTTTATTAACGCGCCCTCTCTATCTCTCCCTACCTATTCTGCCTCCACCTGCATACACATGTCAAAGAAATCCCAGAGGACATTCTGGAGTTCAGAGGGTCTGAACCTGGACTCAGCAAGGACTGATCCTTTCAGCCAGGAGCCAGCTGCAGCTACAGCATTTATTCCACAGACATATAGGGAATAAATGTCACACAGGGGGCACCTGGGGAGGGGGGATCACATAGCATCATCAAGTATTGCACATGGTCCTTTTATTCTCTGCAGCAAAAATGATCCCTACCTGCAGACCCAGAAGCCTTGGGTCTGCAGAGAACTATAACTACAGACAGGAGCATGACGATGTTAAATAGCAATCCTGGGGTAGTGGTTCTAGACAGATGGCGCTGATGCATAGGGCTCAGGGCAGAAATGTAAAGTGACTACTAAGTCACAGGACAGACAGCTCCCAGGTTGTGTTCCAGTTTCTGCTGGGTTAGGAGGACGGATGGGGCTCCCTTAAAGGTCCCAGGGTTCAAATGTCCTTGTAGAGCGAATGGAGAGCTCCCGACTAGGTGACTGCATCTGGGTGAAGGGGAGATGCTTCCCAGTGGAAGCATCCCCTCCTCTCAGTTCTTCACATCTCCCAGGCGGAGCTGGGCAAAGGAAGTGGCCAGCTGCAGCGCTTCCTGCAGGCAGCCCACATTCTTGCCTGTGGCCTGGGCAGACACATCTTTGCCACCACCTTTGCCATCCATCAAGCCTGACACCTGTTGCACCCATTCACTGGCCTTCAGGCCCCGACTGGCTGCATTCTGGAAGACAGGAGGGGTAAGTGGGAGTTAGCAGGGGATGGTATTGAGGGGGTGATGGAGAGGGGAAGGGAAGAGAGATGAGGGACCCAGACACCCATTCCTGCCTTGGGTGACGTAGGGTCAGAGGCAGAGAGAGAGAAGACAGTGGGTATAGGGTTGCAGTTGATGGCCACTGCGTGCCTACTGAGGGGCAGAGCTAGCTATCAGCCAGTCGTACAATGAAACATATTCTCCAAAGGGAAGGCCTGAGGGTAAGGGCACTGGCAGAGGTAACCAACAGGTGGGCAGAACAGCTGTCTCTAATGGGGGCTGCACAAACCCATGTGGGTCTTGGCAGCCAACTGCAAGAAGAACTGAACTCCCTCTGAAAACCTAAAGACCACTGCCCACTGTAATAGGGGTTTGCAGGGTTTGGAGTAAGGCTGCAGAGTTCTTACCTGGGGGACTTGACATAAACACGTGATCTTGCCAGCCTCGTTATCCACCGTGAATAGCATGGCAGATGTCTGAGGGGAATGTGTCTTGAAAAGCTTCAAGGCTTCATTCAGAGCCTGTGGAGAACACCTGGTATCAGGGCACAGCTGGGGGTAGGAGGGCATGCTCTCCTGCAGCGAGTCAGAAAAGCTCAGCAGCCCTCCGAGTGCCACCCCCCACCCCACCTTCTCAGAGCAAGTGCTGGTCCCTGGGAGCCTGTCCAGAGAAGGACTGCGTACAGCGCCTTGCCCACACTCTGGCTCCAGGATTTGCCTCCCACCTTCAGGAAGTGCTCCTTCCCGCCAGGAGCCCCAGTTTTGAGGCCAGGCCACCAGATCTCTCCATGGCTCAGCCAATCTCAACACCAGGACACAGGCCCTCAGGCAGCCCAGCCACTCAGAGCCACAAAGCCCACACTTCAGCTCCCAAAGGCTGATGAGACCAGGAGGGAAGGGAACAAGCAATGGGACCAGCAGAGCAACATCTGCACCCCCCGCCCCAAGGATACCTTGGCTGAGGCACCGCTCTCCATCTCCAGGATAACAAGGGGCTGGTTGGGGTGGCTGTCGATGAGCTGCTTTGTCTTCTCCAACACCTGCAAGGAAGGAAGTCCGGAAGAGAGGCCTTCAGGTCAAAGAACCAGGCTCTGAAACCCAGAAAGCAGGATTCATAGGCTTTGCTGAGTAAATAAATCCTCCTTGCTCCCTTCCAGCTACCAGCACCACCAGGACTCACTCTCTTTTGGACATCAGCCTTGCTAGCCCGGTCTAGGTCATCCATGACTTTCTTCAGGGATTTGAGATTCTCCCGCAGTTCATCCTTCTGCCACTGAGGGACGACTGCAGTGGCCAGTGCCTGGACCAGAACGGGAAAACTATTTGAATCTAGGCCATAAGGACGAGGATGTGAGGCTCCAGCCCACCCCTCCTTCTGGCTCTGAATACCTAAGTCGTTTCCAAATAATGTCCTGGATAGGGAGAGGGGGAAAAATAAAGGTATCTACTGGCCTTGAGACCAGTCACTTTATGAGCACCTGCAGCAGCTGTGACAAGCAGGGCTGGAGAGAAAGGGGCAGTGTAAAACAGGGCTGGGATCCCGTGGAAGACCTGGCCCTTACCAGGCAGTGAACACAGCTTGTGATAGGCTCCCTGGGAAGACCCCAGTATAATAACCAGCAGGCAAGCTTGGAAACAGTGGTCACCCATAGCACCTTCCCCAACTCTCTCAATGCCAGTGCCCCCGGGTGCTTAGGATGAGCTCTCCTGCTCTCAGCAGTGGGAGCAGCAGCAGGTACCAGGATCCACGGAGTCCCCTTTGCAGGGCTGTGGGCCAGCAAGGGTCCACCCAAAGCCCTGTAACACTGAGAACCAGATCTGGCTACAGTGACAGTTCTCCAAGAACAAGGGCATTATGATGTCTTATTTATCAGACATGGGACCCAGCACTAAGCAGGCCCTGGGGGAGGGAGAGGAGGGAAGCTGGGAGGGAGGAAGGCTGACCCTACCTCACCAAGATCAGCTATTTCCCTCTGCACATCCTTGTTTGGCACAGTCTGAGCCTTCACTTTGGCCTCCATAACAGAGAGTAATTTCTTCAAGCTTTCTGCTTTCCTGAGGGCCTGGGAGGGGACAATCAGAACCGTAAAATCCAGAGCACATAACTTTCAGGTTCACTATTCTGTTTGTAAGCAACTATGCAAGCATGGACAGTAGGATACGGAGCAACACATCCTAGACACCAGAGGTTTTTCTTCCTTCAAGGAGCAGGTGTTTGCAGCCTCACGTCCCAGAAAGGCACACCGTCCTCACGCCTGCCAGCAGGAAGGCTGCAACCTAACTCAGCTTCAGGGGGTGGCCAAGGACTTGCTGATCAGGGGCCACTTTCACCCCATGAAATGATCACCCCTCAGGATTCTGCATAAGTCAGGGACAAGCTACTGTTCCCACCCCTGGAATAACTGTCCCTCTAGACCATGCACCTCATACTAGGGACACACCCCTAGGGATACACAGAGGTGTACTGGGGACAAAACTATGGCTTACCCTCTAGACATGGATATGTTATGGAGCAGAAGGCAGAATTTACATTTTTAAAGAGTAAACATAAGAGTAGTGGTGGCTTTATTCTGCCAGTTAGGAATAACTGGAGGAAATTGGGGGGTGGAAGGTGGGTTCTGACTGCGGCACCTGTGGATTAGCAGATTAGGCTCCTCTTGCCTTGTCATATTAGCTACAGCCAGCCTGATCTACTCACCTTTTGGGCTTCGGCACCTGTGACAGCAACAATCCTTCGGATGCCCTTGGCAATAGCTTCTTCACTCACAATCACAAAAGCTCCTGCATGACTTGAATTCTGCAGGTGCCTAAGTAGCAGAACAGAAGCCTTTGGCTGGGATGTATAAGCCCTATTTAGTAATTCCTTCCTGGGAAGCTCTCTCAAGGAGTCAAGTGAGTAAAGGTCCTTCATGTTTAAGGGAATTCCACAATACAGCTCTGGCTAAAGAAGAACAAGAGAAAGCCCGAGTC
Organism: Choloepus didactylus; assembly: GCF_015220235.1. NCBI lineage: Eukaryota > Metazoa > Chordata > Mammalia > Pilosa > Megalonychidae > Choloepus > Choloepus didactylus. The sequence continues at coordinate 29,449,088 of NC_051328.1, read as the reverse complement.
TGAGAGCATTATGATGCTGAGTGAGAGGCAATCTTTCTGAGCCTGTTTTCTCATAAATAGTGGGGAGAATTCTCTCTCACTAGGCTGTTATGAAAATCAAATGAGATAAATATGAAAATAAATTCATTCACATTTTTGGTCCTCTTGACAGGATATAAGCTATACCTTTGCGCACTGGCTGAGAAGGTTGGAGGATTGCTTTTAAAATCTTACCACAATGCCCTGAACAAATAGGTTCTATTCCCTAGCAGCTCAGAGAACCTCAAACACTTAACTCTCACTGTTAGAGAGACAGAAGGTCTTTGAAAGCAGTTTCCTGTGTTCTCAAGAATGTCATGCAAACAGGTATGAAGCAGAAGTGGGAATCATTTGAGGGCCCCATTTAGCCAGGCAGAGGGAGGCCTGGCACTTGATCCCCCAGATCCTGAGCCCACCTGCACCCGCTCCCCACCTGCCTGAGCATGGGAGGCCCTGGATGGACTCCACCATGACCTTAACAAGGTTCTTTCCTCCAGATTTCCTCTGGAAGCAGGAAACTTCCCAGGCCACCATGACCTTCCCAGAAAGACCCCAAGAGCTATGGAGGAATCCAAGTTGGCAGAAACAATTGGCTCTCCCATGCCAAACCAAGCTGGTCCTAACACCATGGCCTGTCTCAGAGGTGAGAGACAACAGAGCTTCATTCCCCAAAGGGAATAAGGTAAGGGTCCCAGGAAAGGACAGGGGCTCAGAACTGGATCAAGAGTTTGATGAACACTCCATGGTCTTGCTGAATCCTGACTTCACACCAGACTTCTTGTTAGGATCAGTTCAGGGAAAGATAGAAAGCCACTGTGTGGTATTAATATAGTGTTTTTACCTCCTCCTAGGAAGAACATTTCATCACAAACTCAGGAAATGTTAAGGTCAGAACTGAGGGATCTGATTGGAGCACTAGGATGCTTCTTGGGAATGCCACCCGGCAAGTGCATTTCTAAGGACTTCATCTCAACCTCAAAATAACAACGGTTGGTCTATCGTATTATCCACCTTCCTAAACGGTAAAAGGAAGTGATCCCATCTACTTCCACTCTCTGTGAGGTACTCACGTTCCCCCGCAGAACTCAACAGAAGTGAGGGAGCCAGCAGGGCCAGAGGGGTCGTCCAACAGCTCAGACACTGGAACCCCAATGGAGACGACTCGCACAGGGTCAGGATAGGTTTCATCAAATACAGCCCGCAGGCCCTGGATGGCTTTAGCTGCTGCCAGGGGACAATCCTGGGTATAGACAGGCTGAGTGGAAAGAAGAGACAGAAAGCGAAACTGGGAAAGGGTCTTCTCTGGAGGTCTGGTAGGAAGCAGGAGGGAGAGTATGTTCTTACAGGCAGGACTCTGGGTTTCTAATCCGAGCCCTGTCAATCATGTGCCCTGAGCCTCCTGAAATAATGCACCATGTGTAAAGTCAAGGGGACCAAGATAGGATTTCCCAAGTTTTGTTATGTGGAAGCACTATACGTAAAACAGACATAACTAGAAGAGCTCTAATTGTCGTAAGGAGGGGGTGGAACAAAGACCTTCCTCTCCTGCCTCAGGCCCCTCTACTGAACACCACCACTGCCCCGTACCCAGCTTTAGGGAAACCTACGTGCAGGACTGTATACAGAACAACGGAGTGAGAATACCTGGAGTGCTGAGACTCTGTGGATAGAAAGTGATGGTGCTAGGAGTGAGGTTCATGACCTGAAAAGTTTAGACTTCACCCAATCTACCTTGGCTGCCTCAATCATCTCGTTAGCAATCGCTTCTGTCTTCTTGATCTGTTGGGTGGACATGGCTCCCTTGGCAGTGAAGTCAAACCGAAGGCGGTCAGGAGCAACCAGTGAGCCTTTCTGGTCAGCTTCCCCAAGCACCGAGCGCAGGGCAAAGTTCAGAATGTGGGTAGCTGTGTGGTTGCTCATGACAGGTCTCCGTCGGGGCTGTGAAGGGTAGAGCTGGTTGGTATAGATGGCTGTAGTAGATAGCTAGTCATTCCCCAATACCTGTTCTCCCCTTCTTCCCAATTACTAGAATTTTCAATTGGACACATGGCTGCCCAGAATAAAGACTACATTTTCCAGCTTCCCTTGCAGCTAAGTGTGGCTAAGTGACTAAGTTCTGGTGAATGGGTTGTGAGCAGATGTGATGTGTATATCTATTGCCTAGAATCGGGGTTGACAAACTATAGCCTGCAGGCCAAATCTGGCCCACTGTGTTTTATAAATATAGTTTATCAGAACACAGCCACACCCCTTTGTTTATACATTGTCTATGGCTACTTTCACACTATCATGGCAGACTTGAAGAGTTGTGATAGAGACTGTATGGTCCACGAAACCAAAAATATTTACTATCTGGTCCTTTACAAAAAAAGTTTGCCTACCCCCAGCCTAGAAAATGGATCATCAGCTACCTTCTTGGATCATGAAGACTAGAGTAACACCCTAGGAATGAAGAGTGGAACAACAATCAAGAAAAACCTGCCCCTGGGCCCTATGACCTTATGGGCCAGACCCTCTGTATCAGCTTGGACTTTTAGGTGAGAAATACATTTGTTTCAAGCTACGGTTACTTTGGAGCTTTGCCACATGGAACAGAACCTATTTCTTAACTAATAAAGGATCCTTGGCTCCTGAGATTAACCTGGAGAAAGATAATCCATGAATACAAGTCTATGGGATCTCAACTGAAATCACTGTGGTCTGACCTGAACATAGAGCTTTAGCTCTCAGTTGCACACCCCAAATCCAAATGCACTGAAATTTACTACTGCATTCTACTTACAATTTCCTTTAGCAGTAACAACAATGGTGGAGCAATTTAAAGCCAAAGGAAATGATTACTATCCAGGTCCAGTGCTGGAAAGCAAAATGCAACTCACCTCATCAATGAACAGCCAGACCTGATCCCCCACTTTCAAGTTGCCATAGATTGTTCCTATATGCAGCACATATCCTCCTCGCACCTGAACATTCTTCACTGTAAACTCAGTTTTCTAAGAGGGGTCAAGGAACAGAAGGGGAAAAAATAGATATATACATACACACACACACACACGTACGTATTCAAGTTCTCTAAGACTCTTCGCAATGGGGTGTGTAACCATACCATTATATACTATATATATATTAAAAAAAACATATACACACACACATACCATTATATATTCAATTTTTTATATATAACATACGTATACATGTACATACATACACACCATTAAAGAGTCTGAGAGAATTTAAAAGCCATTACAATAAAAGCAGAGGCCCAGGGAGACTAGGTAGCTCATCCAAGATCATAATTCAGTGGTGGCAGAACTAGAAGCTGAGTGTTCTATAAGATGTTTGCCCTTCAGGGAGCTACCTATCCTTATCCGTGAGGAACCAAGGATCAACCCATGCAGCCTGACTACAGGGATCCTCCACTGTAAAAACAACACAGTCCAAGAAGCAGCCCCCCTTGTCTTCAGAACACTGACCATGGAACCCTACCCAAAGATGCTGTGTCTGCTGCCCTCATCTCAGAATAATGAGGAGCAAGAAGAGCTACCAGTCCAGGCCTGGACCTTTTTTAGATGACCCACCCCCAACCCCTGCCTTCTTGGCTAACAAGAAAGAACTGCTGGCTCACATCTTCGCTGCTGTCGTCAGCCTTCACCAGGTAGCCTTCATCATAGGTCTGCCCTCCTTGTTCGGCATAGAAACAGGTCTTGTCCAGCACCACACCACACTCCTGGCCTGTGGACACTTCTTCCACAAACGTCTTATCCCTGCGCAGAGCTACCACTGTAGCCACTGCTTCCTCAAACACTGCTCGGTGAAAGATGCAAAGAAGGGGGAAAACAGGGTCGATGACTTTGTTCACGCATTCTTAACTGTTTTTTTGCTGGATTCTATTTCTCAAACTCTCCTTATTGTCTAATTTCATTTTGGAAGCAAGCCCATTAGACTCATGAACAGGCTTAGGATACTGATTTTACACCTGAGAAGGCAACACTCAGTAGGGTGACCAACTGTCCTGGTTTGCCTGGGATGGAGGGGTTTCCTGGGGGGGACTTTCAATGCTAAAACAAGGACTATTTGACACCCTAACTCCTAGCTACCGAGCAGAAACTTGGTAAAACTGATTAACAGATCTTTAAGAGAAGTGATAAAAAAATTCCCTACTTCAAGTTCAATTCACAAAGAATGTATTCATTTGTAGGTTTGCTTGGATAGATTGGATAGATTTAAGATTTTTTTTTTTGTATTTGCTGGAGGAAAAAACAAACAAATCACTACTTCTTTTGTTTCTTCAAGTGATGGTCCTATAAATTTTTTGTAACTTCCAGTAATATGTTCATATCTTGGTAAGTATAAAAGTATGTAGTATGACTACATGGCCCTGCAGGAGAAGCTGTCATAGATATACTGGGTACCTATTCTTCATCATTCTCAAAAGAATCCCCCCCTCCTTCCAAAAAAAGAACCCCTCAAGATCAGAGGGCAAAAGGAGCACAGTAACGAACCATAGCTACCGCTGGAGTCCGAAGAGTAATCGTATTTTGGGGAATCGTCCGTTGCCTCCAGACCCTTTGCCCGGAGCTCCTCAATAGCATAAATATCCAGCATAATGAGGTCTTCTCCTCCAGCTCCCTTGCCCTGTGATTTCAGCTGCCAGTAAGAGAAAAAGGCATAAGTTACCCTAAGTCAGAGAAAAAGAACTCTGAAGAACTCAAGATGGATAAAATATGACCAATATAAACCTCTAGGACAGGTTTCTCAACCTGGGTACTACTGTCATCTTGAATCAGATAATTCTTTGCTATAGGGGCCGTCCCGTGTCTTAGGTATTGGATGCTCAGCAGTATCTCTGGCCTCCACCCGCTATATGTCAGTGGCACATCATATGCCACTTGTGACAATGAAAATGTCTCCTGACATTGCAAAACATCCCCTGAGGGGTACAATCATCTCCAGCTGAGAACCACTGGCCTAGGGAGAAGCAGAATTTCAAAGCCTTTAAGAGAATAAAACTGTTTGCTTTGTAGCCAAGTCCTGCCATGGTACACAATGGGTTCCCTCCTCACTCTCTCAATTCTTTACCTGGGCCAGTTTCCTCTCCTCTTCAAAGCCATCCATATCTACCACCAGGCCCTTCTCTTCAGCAATCAGGCCAGTGAGATCCACTGGGAAGCCATAGGTGTCATAGAGAAGCCACGCAGTGTCACCTGCACATCACAAAGGAGTTGAGTTAGAATGAATGTTAATAGCCCCCATCTTTTCCATCCCAGGTTCTTCCCAGGAGGATGCTGGGCATGACAACAGGGTTGTCTACAAACTACAACCCAGAACCCATGAATCTCGAAGACAATTGTTTAAAAATGTAGCTTATGAGGGATGACAGTGGGATTGGAAAAGCCATAAGGACCACACTCCCCTTTGTCTAGTTTATGGATGGATGAGTAGAAAAATAGGGGAAGGAAACAAACAAAGAAACAAACAGACAAAAGTACCCAATGTTCTTTTTTACTTTAATTGCTCTTTTCCACTTTATTATTCTTGTTATTTTTGTGTGTGTGCTAATGAAGGTGTCAGGGATTGATTTAGGTGATGAATGTACAACTATGTAATGGTACTGTGAACAATCGAATGTACGATTTGTTTTGTATGACTGCGTGGTATGTGAATATATCTCAATAAAATGAAGATTAAAAAATAAATAAATAAATAAAAAATAAAGAAATAAGGCAAGTTAGCATTAGTCCTGAATGCTTGTCAGAAAATCTATCACCTCTTTTGAAATGACATGGAGGAAGCACAAGGGGTTCTGGTAAAATTCTGCTTCTTGATCTGTGTTCATTTTGTGAAAATTCTTAAAGCTGTCCCCTTATATGTTATATTATACTTTGGTCAAAAGAAAAAAAAATCTTTTGGAATTAATTTTCCTTTGGGTGAAAATAAAGCAAGTTGCAACTAGTATGTACCATATTCTCATTTTTGCTTGAAGAATATACCATGCAGATATAAACAAATACACATATATTTGTTTGTGAACAGAAAAATTCCCTAACAGTTACACCAAACACTTAAGATTTATTACCTCTGGGAAGTGAGGTTTGAGAAAGGGAATTTTCATTTTTTGCTTCATATACTTTGGTATTGTTTGAATACTTTACCACAACGATGGATTACTTTCATGGCCTGTCTACAAATTCCATTTTACACAGAAAGCAGTTTTAACCAAGCTAAGATCAGCTTTTGGAGACACTGGACTCCACTGTCCATTTTGGGTGGGTGGGTGGGTGGGGGTGGGGGGAGGGGCTTGCCTCTCCCAGAAAGATGAAAAACTACCTGGGTAGTGAAAGAAACAAATTGGTTCTTACCAGGAATGGTCTTGCTATCTCCCAGGCTCTGAATCTTCCTGTCCAGGATGCGACGTCCTCTGCTGAGAGTCTTAAGAAACTGCACTTCTTCTTCATTAATGATGTCCTTTACCATATCTGGGTCCTTCTTTAACTCAGGAAATGCATCTCCCTGACAAAGGGGAAACAGAGATGTGGGGCCTGATGAAGCCAGAGACTGACTATTCCATGACTCCTCTTAAAGATCCTCATCAACAGTATGCTATCTATCCCTCTTAAAGTATTTGCTTTAGCACACAAGAGGTAAGCAGGGAAGTGTACCTACCAGGGACTGGACAACAACATCTACTAACGTAGCAAAGAAACCCCTGCTGGCATTGAGTTTCTCATGGGAGTAGCGAACAGCCCGGCGGAGAATCCGTCTCAGCACATACCTGTAAGTAGACCACATTCCTAGCTGAGGGCTCATACTGGGTCCTTAGGAAGTATACCCAGAGCAACACGACCAGCTTTTTGTCTTTCTCTCTCAGAGACTTTTATCCTAAGCCTGCTTGTTTTTGTATTCCCCAAGGTCAACCAAATTAATTCCAGCATAAAATTCAGTAACATACCCACAAATATGCATCAAGGATTACTTAAGGTAACCCTGGTTTGTTTTCCTTCCACATTCTGCTGACTCAGAGAGGAAGGCGAGAAGTACTGACCAAATGGCACACCTGGTACCCATAACTCCAGGCCCCGCCTGTCAGTACTGGACTTTCCTGGGGCTGGTCAATACCAGCTCAGATCCCCCCACCCTACCAGTAGCACATCAGACAACCATAAATGCAATCTTATCATCTTGTACTTAAGTAGCAAAAATTTAATATAGGGACTACTCTTTTATGTGAGCTGAAACTCCCATTACCCTAAAAGAAAGAAAGGGACCTCCAACTACCTAGAAGATAAATAAGACAATAATAAGACAGTAATAAAAAATGGCCTTAAGTTACAGGGAATCATAAAAAGCATGTGTCTACCCTAACATTCCCAATACATAACATCCTTACCCCCGTCCTGTATTGTCAGGTCTGCCGCCGTCGGCCAGTGCCACGGTAATAGTCCGAGCATGGTCAGCCAGTACCCGGTAGGCCATGTCAATCCCATCGGCATCATCAGCACCGACTTTCCCAGTATATGGCCGGGCACCTGTGCCCTGAAGATAAAAACCAGGAGGCAGCCCATTAGGAAGCAGTCGTTCTGGTCCCACCCTGCCCAGGAGGTTCCTAGAGGTTAAGGGAGCATTAGCAAAAAGGACCACCCCCTTGCCAGATTCTATAATCCAGAGAAAGGAGACAGTAGTGGCAGTAAAGAGCTCCAGGCAGCCCCCTGCATGCCACACATCACAGTACCTAGAGCCTCATGTTATTACCAATGAAAGAGGCAGATGGTCACGGGTACCCTTAGCTGAGAAAGCATACTGTTATTTTCTCTCGGACAACCAACAGTCTAAGAATCAAGCCTGTAAACCTTAACAGAGATTTGCATTATTTGAAAGAGAACCAGTACCTTCTGAATGGCTTCAAAATAAGGGACAAAAAGGTCAGTGTCATAGTTGGACATCTTATTCTGCAGCACAGACACCAGTCGCTCCAGGCCCATTCCTGTGTCAATGCTTTTCTTCGGAAGAGGTTTCAGAATGCCATCAGCTTCCCTGCATTATCCAGAGAAAAAGAAGACATTGAAACAGGGACTCGGACTGCCACCTCTCCAGTCCCTGCTGGTTAGAACTCAGTTAAATTGCAGTCTGCAGCCTGTGACTATTTGCCATTTGCCTCTGCCTGGTGTGATGGGAGGAGGGGAGTGGTGGGAGAAAGGGATGGATGTTCTCTGGGGTCCATTTAAGAGTGAGCAAGCTTCAAGGAAATCAGTTTAAAAACAGCAGTACAGATTACAGCAAGAATGACATGACAGTTGTGGGCCTCAAGCAGGTATGATGTGAGATATGACCAGTTTATAAAAGAATAGGCCCAGCTCTGGCCCAGAGATCAGAGGGAAACCTGAGGAATAACATTTACAGAAATGTGCCATCAGACCCCAGGATGCTTTCGAGTGTCTGCTTCGGCACTGCTCCACTACCCCAGAGCACGGGATGAGAAATGGGCCTCCAGCTGAGGGCACAGTCAGGTGGCTCAGAGTTCCTCTTTCTACATTCAGTTCAACAGCAGGTACTGCTCTTGGCAGGAATGAGCAGGGCCCCAATGCCACCTGTTGTACTGGATGAACACCAGGTTCCAGATCTCGAGCACGTTGGGGTCGTCCTGGTTGACGAGGTGGGCGGCGTCCCGTCCACCAATCCGGTCATAGTGGATCTCACTGCAGGGACCACATGGGCCCGTGTCACCCATCTCCCAGAAGTTATCCTTCATGTTGCCAGGGAGGATTTTGGTGTCATCCAGCCTGAAAACAGAGGGGGCACAGGGTGGGGTAGATAAGCCCAGTTAGAGCCACTGACAAGGATGCTGCTCAGCCTTGCATCCACCGCAAAAGATCATCCTGACACCTCTTTGTTGCTCAGATGTGGCCCTCTCTCTCTAGCTAAGCCAACTTGAAAGGTGAAATCACTGCCCTCCCCACTACGTGGGATCAGACACCCAGGAGAGTGAATCTCCCTGGCAACGTGGAATATGACTCCAGGGGAGGAATGTAGACCCGGCATCATGGGATGGAGAACATCTTCTTGACCAAAAGGGGGATGTGAAAGGAAATGAAATAAGCTTCAGTGGCAGAGAGATTCCAAAAGGAGCCGAGAGGTCACTCTGGTGGGTGCTCTTACACACAATTTAGACAACCCTTTCTAGGTTCTAAAGAATTGGGGTAGCTGGTGGTAGATACTTGAAACTATCAAACTACAACCCAGAACCCATGAATCTCAAAGACAATTGTATAAAAATGTAGCTTATGAAGGGTGACAATGGGATTGGGAAAGCCATAAGGATCACGCTCCCCTTTGTCTAGTTTATAGATGGATGAGTAGAAAAATAGTGGAAGGAAACAAACAAACAAACAAAGGTACTCAGTGTTCTTTTTTACTTCAATTGCTCTTTTTCACTTTAATTATTATTCCTGTTATTTTTGTGTGTGTGCTAATGAAGGTGTCAGGGATTGATTTAGGTGATGAATGTACAACTATGTAATGGTACTGTGAACAATCACATGTACGATTTGTTTTGTATGACTGCGTGGTATGTGAATATATCTCAATAAAATGAAGATTTAAAAAAAAAAAAAAAAAGATCATCTTGACAAAATTCTAAAAGAAGTCCCACTCTGGCCATCACTAACGCTAAGCCTGCATACAACTCCTGCTAAAGCGTAGAACACGATTCTTCTCAAGAGGGACTACAATTGAATACAAAATATATGTATACTATGATCATGACTAGATAGAAATATGCAAAAATATAAAACCTAGAAACACACAAAAATGAAAATGTTTATGACCAGAATTTAAGCAAATATTTTCTTTGCAAATGTTCATTTTTTAAATGACTATATATTATATGACATTCTAAGTATTAAAAAGGCTACTGATTTTTGAAGTCAACTCTCTATACCACAATTTAGTCATATTTTACCTTCAAAGAAAACCAAAAAGAATGTAATGAGATTAAAATATTTACAAAATATTTGACCTTGCTGAAGTTGCTAGGTAACAGAGAACTCAAAAAGATGGTGCCTGCTTGATAACGAAAATGTAGATATACATGAAGCCAAGTGAAATAAAAGGTCAGGGTCAAAATCCATACTTAAGTTCCATATGTGTTGCGACCCAAAATGTCCAATTACAACACAGACTATAGAGTCTAACCTAGTAGAGGTTTCAGACCAAATAAAAGAATTAGCTTGTATTGGAATGAATAGTGAAGGAACACACTGCTTCCAAGTATACTGAAAAGGTATGCACTAAGGACAAAAGAGTTAAATTGTAAGAATGAGAAAATGAGACAAAGACTCATGGGCACCCCCACTGTCTCTGGGGGTACACTGCACTACCACTCAGATTCCTCTTACAGGCAGCACTGCATGAATTCTATTAAGTTTGAAACACCTGCCACATATAACTCACCTATTTTTATGTTAGCTTTTATGCTACATGATTATGCTTTATAAGTATATTACGTTTAAAAAAATTTCCTTTTTCCTAGTCCTGTTTGACACCATTACAATTTCATAAAAAATAAATGGTTTCATATGAAGAATCCCATATATTGAAACACACATGCATATACATACAGGGCTATAGAAATATTTTAAAAGGCCTACAACTGCATATAACTTATTAATATTGATTAATCTTAGGAAACTTCCATTTCCTATTTACTACATTTCTATGTAATTTGAATGCTTTACAACCTATGCATTATTTTCACGATTAAAAAAAAAAAACAAACAGCAAAAATGTGAGAGATACTCCTGAGTCAGCTTTCAACAAAAGAATGATCAATCAAATGTACTAACAAGCAAAGAATGCATCAAATGATAATTATCCCAAGTCATTACCACCTCTGTTTCAAAATGCAGAACTGAAAATGGTAAATGGCAATGTCTTCCAAGTCATAAAACTCCATTTTGGCACTGAGTTTAGTAATCATTTTAGTCATCCATATTCTCAGTAAGTGAGTTGCATTCTTACCCCAAATTCTGCCAGATCTGTTTGCATTCCAGATCTGGTTCTAAGCCAGCTGCTTCATCCCCACCAAAATAAGTAACATAAAGTCTTTCCACTGGAATGCCAAACTCTTGGGTGAGAAGTTCCAGAGCCATCTTACAAGCCAATTCCTACAAAAAGGACAAAAAGATGTGGAACATGGCCAAACCAAAGTCTATTTAGTATGAGTATAAAAAGTCTGGATCTGGCAGCATAGACATAAAACTATAAAAGCTGCACTACGAATTCAACCAAATTCAAGATCAAATTATTCTAGAAACCCAAATATGAATTGAAATTATCAAATTATAGATACTACTTCCAGGAAATCTTAAAATTAATAAATGCCCTTCACTCCTGAATCTCCTAGCTGATGATCTTTCATATTTTAAAACAAGTAAATCAGAACCCATTACCCTCAATGATAATGACCATTTTGCACAAAACCTCAACAGTTCTCCTGCTCTGAGCTTACCTTGAAGTAATCTCCAAAAGACCAGGAGCCCAACATCTCAAAGAAGGTGTGATGATAGACATCCTTGCCCACATCATCGAGGTCATTGTGCTTGCCTCCAGCCCGGATGCATTTTTGAGTATTGGCAGCTCTGCTCAGCTTTGCCATAGGGTGAGATGGGTCAATGGTGTTCAGGAAGATGGGTTTGAACTAAAAAAAAAAAAAAAAAAAAAAGAAGGGGCACATTTTCAACTTTTAAAAGAGCTGCATGTAGGTCAGGTGGTCATGTGTTGGCAGGAAGAGACCACAAACAAAGTGTTCAGTTCCTGATTTAATTAGCCTGGAATACAGAAACTTATCAGAAGCGGTTGCCCTGTGGGGCCAAAACAGAGGCATGGAGCAGCTTCTCCCTGGTGCTAGCTCCCTAACGCTTCACAGCACTGCAAGTGACACCATCTGCGTGACGGAAAGGCCAGCCAAATCTGAGACAATGGCCAAAGATTGATTTAGCAAAACCTGTGCTTCCTCACAAGTCACTCATGCTCAGGGCTTACACCATCTTTCTGAAAAAAAAAAAACTTACTCTAAGAATTGCACCCCCTTAGTAGTAAAGGTGATGAGGAAGAAAAAACGTTGAGACATATCAAGGAAGTAAAATCAGCATGACTTGGTGACTGACTAGATGTACATGGAGATAGTCTTACCTCACTCTGGGGCTTATTGAGTTATATTTTGATGTGTCACTCTTATTTGTATAACTTTGCCTTATCATTTCCATTAGACCTGTGTGGTCCAGTTTGGTAACCACTAACCACTTGTGACTATTTACATTTAAATTAATATTAAAAAAATTCAGCTCCTTGGTCACACTAGCCACGTATCTAGTGCTCAAAAAATCACATATGACTGGTGGCTACAAATTGGACAGAGCAGACACAGAACATTTCTATCACTGCAGAAAGTTCTATTAGATAGCCCTGCACTAGACCATGAATTCCTTGAAAGCAAAAACTATCGTACTTTTATCTCCGTACATCCAACACCTAGCACACTTCCAGGAAAAGAGCAGGTACATAATAAATAGAACTATAAATTATTTTTAAAGAGTCATGTTAAGATAGTTCTAAGAGGCAATATAGCATAAAGGTTAAAGAATATAACTGCCAGGTTTCAAATATGTGCTCCAAAACTTAACCAGCTACGTGAGTTACGGCAACTGAACTGAGCTTTCAGAGTCTCAATTTCCTCATTTTGACAGAACAGATGATAACAGAGTGAGGGATGTACCTAGTAGAGTATGAAATACATTTAAAAGATAGAACAGTGCCTGGCAGATGGTAAGTGTTATATGCATGCTAATGTTTACTATTATTAAGAGAACGTGTATAAACACTGGACTGTCATGGTTCTTGTACCAAATACGGCATCAGCTCATGTGGGAGAAGGCAAAGCCCGTGTCCAAGGATGCCTGAATAGAATCTTCCCAGTGTTTCAAAAACTCATTTCTTTGAAAGAGTTCACCTAAAATGGGTGGTATGCATAGGACTCATACATAATTGAAAACATTTTTTATAATTCTACAGTTAACGTCATACAAAGTGGAAAATGCTCCTACTGCCTCTTTCTTTCTATGCCAGAAAAGAGACCTGAGAGAAAAGAAATTGTCAACTTATTGCAGAGTCCTGAGGGCTTCTGATGTTCTGAAGGGTGGCCTGACCCACAGGCTCTGCAGGGTGCCAAGAAAAACAGCACAGGAAGGCCTGAGGGCACCACCTAACCTGAATCCACTTCCAGTCAAGGAGCAGCTGGTCAGTATTTTTCAAAAGTCATAGGCATACGGAAAAGTTCCTTTTTAACCCCTTTTATAACCTTGTGATGCTCCCAATATTTCAAGAGAAAAACCTTTTCTATAATAATAAAACCTTCAAATATCTTTCAAACTTCAACTGTTCCAAACACAAATCCTACTAACTACTACCCTTCCTTCAACAGTGGCTCTAGACTGGCACTGGGGGCAGTAGCTTCAAGAAAGGCATTTAAAAAACAACAACAACAACAAAAAAACCAGAAAACTGAGCATTCCCTAGAATGGGAATGAAAGCAAAGCTCTGAAGAATACTGAAAGAACTGACTTATTTTATAAAGAAAAAAAACAAGGATAATGAAAAGATGAAGAAGAATCACAATAGCTGAGTTAACAAGTCTCTCTAGAGTTGGGAAGATTAAGCAAGACTCTGATTCTAAGTAAGCACAGCTTCAGAAAAAAGCAACGACTTAACCATAGACAAGAGGGTGGGCTATATTTCTTGAGAGGCACAGAAGCCTTTTCCATGAGTATCAGGGTTTCTCATCCTAATAATTAAGACTTATTTTAACCATTTAATAGTATTTAATAAATAATCATACTACCAATAACTTAACAATATTAAATAAATAAGTTGTTTACTTATTATTAATATATTATTTAACATGTAAATAAAATACTGAAATAGCTAATGTCTGAGTGCCTACTGTGTGCCAAATGCTATGCTAAACAATGGTTATGCATTCCCTTATTTAGTCCTCACTACAATCTGAAGGCATGTACTATTACTATTCCTCATTTCATAAACGAAGAAACTGAGGTTTAAGTTCCCCCCAAAATCACGTAAGTGACAGAATGGGATTCTGTCTGACTCCAGGGCCTGTGCTTTTATCGCTGCTCTGCTCTCTTCTATGTGAACAAATAGTCAAGAGAAAAGGAAAACCCCTTACCTGGTTCATGCCTGCATTGGCAAAGAGTAAAGTGGGATCATCCAACGGGATGGTGGCAGATGAGTGAACATAGGTGTGCTCATTTCTCTTGAAGAACTCTATAAATCGCTCCCGGATTTCACTCGCTGATAGAGTCGAGTCCATCCTGAGAGCCACCCCACAGAACTAACCAAAGAAAGAAATGAAGTAAAATTAGGGGAACTGGAACTAAGAGAAAAGGAGGCATTACATAAGAGTCTTGGCTTCTCAAGCCAAGTAAAAGCAGTACACCAAAAAGCTGTTTGATCCTAAAACCTCTATGTCATAACATTCAAGGCTAAAATCAAAGCAAAACCTGCTACACAAGCGGACAGCACTCTGTGGGTTCTTCCTTCCCATCCCAACCTCAACAGGTAAGAGCAGTTCAATATATCAACTCAACACACCAAGTAGGGTGGGAAGTGGTTGCCTGGTTCATTCATTCATTCATTCATTCCACAAATAGGTATCGAACATCCACTCTGTGCCAGGCCTTAGGCCAGGAATCAGGAAATGGGGATAAGGCACTTACAGTCTTTACAGCCCAGCTAAGAAGCCCACTGGAAAAGAGGGGGATGCTCAAGAGACCTGGGTTACAGTCCTAGCTCCAAGTCCTTGAGGAAGTCATTTCACTCCTTTAGAGCCTATTTCATCACCTCCAAAAGGAGCAGGCCATATCAGACAATCTCTAAAGACCCTTCCAGCTCTGTAGTAATCTACATGATTAGTTCAAAGTTCCAATGTACCCGAAGCCAGGGTTTCTAGGGGAAGGGCCAATCTGTACAAAGGACTGCCTGCAAGTAGTAGGAGTAGTACCCACCTCTACCTAAGCACCCCTAGAACCACAACTGGTAAACTGGTACCTTCCCAGTCATAGTTAGGGAATGAGGATTTTGTAGTGACACTGAGGAGACAGAACTTGGTGAATGAGTGAAAGAGAAAGGGAATCGGAAGAGAGGGAAATTAGGAAATAAAACTTTACAGTTAGAGAGCTCTTTCACATATATTACAATTTCTCTGAGAAACAGATTGGGGAGAAGGGGCAGGCTTTGGTGGAGGTTACTGATGACTGACTTGGTGCTGTAACGCCACGCAGCACTGGGTAGCTAGAGAAACAAACCATCTCATTCACGTTATCAAGAAGTTTCTAGAATTCTAGAACCAACTCTAATCCTGAATATGAAGTAAAATTGGGGGAATTGGAACTAAGAGAAAAGGAGGCATCACATAAGAGTCTTGGCTTCTCAAGCCAAGTAAAAGCAGTACAAAGTCACTTTGCCCTGAGTTTTGTTTCCTTTTCTGCAAAAAAGTAATACTATCTTCCCTGACTGCTCCACCCGGTGTTGGGAGGATTAAAAATCATCCTGTATTTGGAACCAACTTGTAAAATGGAAAGCACTAAAGAAACAGAGAGGATAAAATTACTTTAAGTCACTTAGCTCAACATTTTCTTCCTTCTTTATGAGACCCTGACTCTCAGATTTACATGTAACCACAATGTCAATGGATTCATTAACAACCCAATTCCCTACACAAACAAAAGCCCTGTGAGCAGAAAGATGTTGAAACAGTGGCTGGAAGAGCCAGAGAACTGATTAAAATCCACAGATGGGGACTTTGTGTTCATGCTGAGTGAAGGCTAGGATTTTGAGCAACTTCATATTGCATTCTCCCTCATCCCTTATCATCAAGGCTCTCAATAAGGGCAACAGAATGAATTTTGGTAGTGTAATGGACTGAGCAGCAACATCTTATCTGTTTCAGAGAGTTATTTCTCCTCTCAATAGGCTACCTGAGGTAAAGAAGTAGTTAAATTCCAAAAGCCACATGAATTTTCAAATTTTGCTTCTTCATTCAACATACTATTTGCTGGAACCAAGATGAATGGCAGAGTCTTGTCCTCAATGGAGAGAGTCATATACAGAAATAACTGCAGTATTAACAACGGATCCAGTAATATTGACTCTCCACCTTATTGAGTGAGGCTAGGGCTGTTAAAAGCTGTGTCTCCACCACCACAACCACTCATTCCATTTATACAATATATCTGGAAGGCTCTATGAGATACAGAAGTAGCATAAAGGAGAGAGTTCAGACTCCACTTCCCAGTGGAAGCTGTACAAGGATTGCATACCATAAATCACACTGGCCTTTGGGTTTAGCTTCCAGCCACAGGCCCCTTCAACATGCTTCTTCCTTTGCCAGGTAAGCTGTCTGTCCCACTTCCCACTGCTTTCACTTTGCCCAATCAATTTCTCATTTTTCTTATCTCAGTTCCAAAGAAACTTATTTAAGGAAACCTTTCCCTTCTAGAACAGGCCTCCTCATTTTACTGTCTCAGCGCCCCAGGTGTCTCCCCTTCACAATTTCCACATTTATTTGCTTGTTTAACATCCATCTCCCCCAACAGGCTGTAAGTTCCATCCGGGCATCATGACTGCTTTTTGGTCACCATGACAGTATATTCTCAGCATCCAGCACAGCGGTTGTTAAAGATTACTTATTAGGTAAAACGACGCTTGAAGAGTAAGCTCTGAATTAACTCATACTTCACAGCACACCGAGAATGCAGTTTGACTTAAGTAAGCCAGGGCAGGGAAGTTCCTTCCAAGGGGGTCTGGACCGGTGTCAATTATTTAGTTAATTTTAAGACACAGGGGGCAGCTCATCGCAGGAACCCACCCATCTTGACCAACGAGAGCAGATAAAACCTCAGCCTGACTCTCCCAAGGTCTCCATCCTCGGCAAGGCCACCCGGGGCCGCTCCACATCCAGCGCTCGAAGGGGCGACGAGAAGCCACGGGAGACCCAAGCGGCTGTCCCGGCTCGCGCTCCGGCCCAGACCCGTGTTCCCGAGGCGCCGCGGGGCCTGGCCCTGGGGCCCGCTACGGCTGCCGCGCTTCCCCCCGGAAGCTTCGACCCCGGCCCCAGCCCGGGTGTCTGTTGCCTGCCTGCTTCTTCCTAGGGTCGCCGTCCCCAACGAACCCTTCAGAGCCCGCCGACAGATAGCCGCCGTTACCTGCTCCCACAGAAGCGCAGCAGCACCGGTCCCGGACCACAAACGGCGGCAATCTGCCCCGCCCCGCCCCGCCCCGCCCAATCAGAGCGAGCCGATGGAAAGCGCCCCGCCGCGCCGTACCCCACAAGATATTATTGGCCACCCTATATGCCAATCAAACTGAACACGAATCAGCTTATTTGTCGGCTTCTGGGAGGCCGCTCTAAATCTGCTGATGCAATGGCTGGGAAAGAAGGGGTATGGTGCGTCACGTGATAGGCTTGGACGCCGGCTCCTTGCGGTTGCCATTTTGGTTTGCGTAAGAAGATCCTTAATGGTTGACATGGGTAGTAAGAGGAGACAGTGATATGGGTTTGGTAGAAGTCTAGTCCTTTTTTATTTTAGTTGTAAGATGATAAAGAAGGACTTAAGGATTCTATCATATTGTGCGCATGGATACACCAGGCTTAAGACCTTGGATTTAGTGTGGCAGAATTAACAGTTGTTGGACAATTGAATTAGCACCTTGTCTTCTAGTTGCCTTTGAAAAATAAGTTAATATTTACATACGAGGCATTGTGTTCAACATTTCACATAGATTGTTTTATTTAATTCTTAAACTGTGTGAGGCAGGTCAACAGGCATGCTGCTTTTACATATGAGGAAACTCCCTTGCCCAAGTTCAGGATGGGAGTAAATTGCCGAATCCTGATTTGTATCGTGTCTGCCTAATTCCAAAGCCCATGCTCTTAATCATGCCATTATTATTTCCATCATTTGACATTTCCAGATACGTAGGCATAAAATTGTGCTGTTAGTTACAACTGAGTTAAGGACATTGCACAAAAATAATAATTTTTTAATGTAAAAAAAAAAAATCCTATACAAATCGAAGGTCAAGCTCAAAAGCCAGTAAAAAATAAGTTGCTTTAACTTCCCAGTTCACAGCAAGTCATCAATAATAATCATACCCAACATTTGTTGAGTACTTAGTATGCAGCAGATTGCCTGCTCTAAGGTTTTTTTGTTTTAGAGCTGTTGTAGGTTTACAGAAGAATCATGCAGAAAGTGCACAGTTCCCATAAACACCCCTCTCACACACAGTTTTCCCTGTTAGCTTTTTGCATTAGTTTGATACACTGATCTAAGCTTTTGATCCTCCCAACAACCTTAAAAATGTGGTTACTATTGTTATCTGCTTCTAACAGCTGAGAAAATGGAGGCCCAGAGAGGTTAAGTAATGCAGCTAAGGGCAAAACCAGGAGAGACAAGTGTTTTTTCCCAAATTGGCCTAAAATAACATATTTGAGAATTTGAGCTGGATCAGACTTCTTTGCCACTACAATAAAAAGGAAAGCCAGAAGGTATGTACAAATTGTACTTTTAAAATAAAATAGTATAGGACATAGTCTCAATAACTTTGCTATGCTGCCTGAATTGTTGCTATTAAGGAGTTATAGGATAACACCTTCAGTAACGAAGGAAATAGAGACAGATATAAAAGACAGATTTTTAAAGTGTATTTTTCATTCACCCAATGATTGGGTCAGTACACATGAAGAGAAATTGTAATTGAGGCCCAAAAGTCATATTCTTCTAAACCATGCATTTTTTTCATGAATTATTCAGATAATTTACCCAGTTCTCTATAAAATTGTTCACTTGTGGATAATGCAGCTATATGCTGGAAGGAAAACTGTCTTACTGCAAAATGCAAATTATATATTTTAGGAAACTTCTGACAAGTTCCTAATTTACTCTAGGTCAAACAAAGAGGCTGATAGGTGGGTGTGAGAGCTATATGCGTAGCTTACTCTTCAGTTGAACACTGGTCGAACCTTACCTTGGGCCTAAGATAGTACAACTAAAAGACTTAGTTTTGAAAGGATGTAGGCCTAGATACTAACTCTCCCATGACACCTAAGCTACTTTTAACATCTGTAAAATGGGCTTAGGATATTTACTTATTGCTAACAGGTCAAATGGGGGTGGATGAATAGTTGCTTTGAGAGCCTCCAAAGGAAAACTTCACTGAGCGTATAATTACAATTTCTCGCCCAGAGCAGTGCTTTTCAAACTGTAAGTTGCTGTAGGAATTACCTGAGGATCTTAAAATGCAGAGCCTGATTTAGTAAATCCGGGGTAGGGGCAGAGAGTCTGTATTACTAATAGGCTCCTGGGTGATACCTATGCTTGCCGCCCTGCCGGGGTTCACACTTAAGGTAGCAAGAGCGTAGACTAGAGGATGAACCTCTACGCTTATTTGTAAGTTTGACCTACCCAAGTTATGTGGGTGTGGATTCCTCATCCATTTATTCACCAGTAATTATTCACCAATAAATATCAATTATGCGTTGGTCCCTGAGAAGCGAATTTAAGGAAACGAGACGCTGCTGGTCCTCATGCCAAACATTCGGCAAAAGATGACAGAGAGCATTACACAAAGGCATCCCCTGCCGGAGTCAGTCTTTTGCCCGAAGAACCCAAGTGCGCATGCTCGAGGGCTATTCTGTTCTCTCAACTGATTGGCTGGCGGGACCGGCTTCCGGGCCTCAGCCGCCTCGGAAGAGGGGCCGTTGGCAGAGCGTAACCGCCATGCTGAGCAGCGATGGCCGGGGCCGCTGGCCGAGTCCGAGGCCGTGCCCTGGGCAGGTTTACGCTTGCGCTGCCCGTGGGCGATGTGAGTATCCCTGAGTAGAAAGTCTCTTTTTGCATTTAGGCATCTTCCTCTGCCCTATCTATTGGGAGGGGGCAGGAATAATAACAATAGATAATATTTGTTGAAACTTCGCCATATGCAAGGCACTGGGCCAAAAGCAGGCCAAAAGCTTTAACTTGGTGATCTCGTTGAATCTTCACACTCTGGAGATGGGTGTGTACTGTGATTTCAGAGGACACTGTTGCTGCCTAAGGTCACGTGGAAGTAAGTGCAAAAGGCTGAATTCATCTCCGGTGATCTTAATTCCGCTAGCATACCTCACTCCATATCCCACTTTGGAAACCAGGTCCCTTCTTAGTAGGAGTCTCTCACTGTGCAGATATATTTGGGATGGACATAGGAGAGTCTAGAATATTGACGCTTTTTATTAGGGTTTGTTGTTTGTTTAGTGTAGACTAAACGTCTTTTAGCGCCCCCCATCAGAGCAGCCACTGTTACCAGTTTTTTTTTTTTGTGTATCTTATATATTTTCTATTTTATATAGCCAGCATATATGTGAGTTTGTTTCATTTTGTTTTTCTGCACAGATGGGGCCTATTATATACTGTCCTGCACTTCATATGATTTAATTTTAAACCTCATCAAAATTTTTTTGAGAATTCCTTAACCTCCTTTGGCCCTGTGAAATAATATAATTTCTCTGGCAAAATATCCCCAGGGTTGCTTCAGACTTGTGGTAGGATAAAATGTAGGTCATGGTTCCCAGGCTGCCTTTTTTTTTTTTTTTTTTTTTTTTGGTCACATCCTCACCTGCAGGATCCAAAAACAAACAAACAAAAAGTTCCCCAAATTACCCCCTAAATGATGCAGGAGAAAAAGGTAATTATGGCAAATAGTGTATTCCCTGGAACTGCTTTACCTTTTCTCAAGACGTTTTTACTCAAACCCTACTGGTAAAATTCCACATAGAGCCCCGCTGTTAGCTTGAAAAGTGACTTATAGTGGAATATTGGCAAAGTGGTAAGAGCTGGGATTTATTTTCTCATTTACAGGAACTTGCTTGGGTTTTTATAGTGAAGTAATAAGGGAAGAGAAGCTTGTTTGATTTCGGTTCAGGGAAAGCAAGGGCAGCACTTAATCCTTATTTTCCTTCTTCTAAAAATTTGAGATACTTCTTTTAAAACATTATTTCAGTCACACAGCCCTTAAGTAGGAGAGCTGGGATTCTAACCTAGGCACAGCTCACTCCAATTCATGCTTTGCCCATTAAGCTGCTCTGCATAGCCCTTTTCACCCATCTCCATCCTGCCTCTTCATCCCTTTCTCTAGTCAAACCCCCCATCCCCACCCCCCTGCCGTGTCTGTGCAGTTCCACAAATCCACTCCTCTTCCCAGACACTTTCCTGGGTTGTTTTTTAAGGCTAAATTCCTGTCAGTGGTGTTGCCACATTGTGGGATAAGTGTTTACTAAGCGGTATTTGTGAGGACTAATTACCAAAACTTTTGGTCAGCACCTGGACCTTTTAAATTACCAGCCTGAAAAGTGAAAATACTTATCCACTTGTTTCAAAATGCGTTTTGGTGAGTATCTGAATGGTTGTTTTCTGTTTTGCTACATTCAATCTCAGTCTTCCATGCCACTGTGCTGGCCGGGAACGTTCTTTGGGTGGAGAACCAGTTGACAGGAGCTCGGGAATTTCAAGATAACTGCCTCAGGCCACGTTTCTGGGTGTTTGATAAGAAAGTTTGAGCAATACAGGGGAGAGGAGTGAGGACCTGAAAAGGACGGAAGCGACAGCTCTAAAGGGACGAGGGGAGGCCGGGCCGGCGCGGACCCTGACGTCACCGCGGCGCGCCGCTTCCGGTTCCCAGCGCTTTAGCGAATGACTTCCCCCGCTACGCTGCCCAAGCCCGGCTTACCAGGATCCCCCGGAGCCCACGATCGCGCCGTGCCATCCGGCGAGTCCGCCAGGGCAAAGGTCCCACCCGTCCCTGGGACCATGGCCACCGACTCGTGGGCTCTGGCGGTGGACGAGCAGGAAGCGGCGGCCGAGTCGGTGAGTTGGCTTCAGTAGTAAAGGGGTCAGGGGACCAGTTCTGGTCGGGGGTTTGATCCCCGGTTAGGGCCGGGATGGGGAGTAGGACAGGGATGGAGCCTGGACCCTAAGCTGGCTTTGTTTCCCTACACGGTGTTATGTAAGCGCAGGTGAATATTCCTACTGATAAAGATGCCGTCTTCTGTCTTACTGGAATAATGATTGATCGTAGATTGCACTCACCACCCTGGATTGCAATTACGTTTGTAGATGTCATTCTCCACCTCCAGATTCTGAAGTTTCTTAGGGTCAGGAACCATGACTTACTCAAATTTGTGTATTCTGTCAGCTTGTTCAGTGATGGTGAATGATTGACTCAGTAGGTCTGGCAGTTAGTAAATCCTCTTCCCATCCGCTGAACTCTGTTCTTTTTTCTGGGTCTCACACACAGTAAGCTGGTTATTTTACAGATATTACTGTGTAGATTGCATTTCTCTCACCTAAACAACCTAAGTAATGATAGGGCTTTGAACCTACTTCTGTTAATACTGATTTCTGTGAATTACTCCAGAGCAAGGACCTTGTCTTATTTTTTATAAGTGATAAAAGAAGTTATACATGCACAAAGATTGAAGCGTCAAATAGTTTTATGAACAGTGGTTCCCACCACCACCAATCTCACTCCCCAGGGGCAACTACATTTTTGTCTTGAAATTGATTGACAGTACCTACCACCTTTTTCTCTGAGTAACATGCTTGTTTTGCTACTTTCTTGAGTTTTCATTTTTAGGTATTTATTGATTTGGACTCTTTTCCCTCCATCTTTCCTCCCCCACCACGTATATACACCTCCTCATTCTCCATCTTTTCATTATATTATGTTGTAATTTTAGTGAGATCATTCTTCCATGTTTTATTAGTAAACCATGAATACTTTTACTTCCTTGTAAAACTTTTATTTTCCTTGGAATTTATAATTGCTTTGTTTTTACTTTGTGTTCCCTGTACTCACCACCAATTCAACGCCAAGTCCTTTGCCAGTTGTCTAGGTTTATCTCAGAATGTTCGGACACATAAATAGTCTATCAGTCCCATTTCTCACCCTGTGTTTGGAGCTTAACTGTTAAATTTTTTAAGGAGGGAGGCAGAAATGGGGCCTGTTCTGGTTTACTAAAGCTGCTGTTATGCAAAATACCAGAAATTGATTGGCTTTTATAAAGGGAATTTATTAGGTTATACATTTACAGTTCTAAGGCCATAAAAGTGTCCAAACTAAGGCATCAACAAGAAGATACTTTCACTGAAGAAAGGCTCATGGCATCTAGAACACCTCTGTCAGCTGGGAAGGCACGTGGCTGACGCCTGCTGGTCCTTTGCTCCCAGGTTCTGGTTTCAAAATGGTTTTCTCCGAAATGTCTCTGGGCTTCTGTCTCTCTAGCTTCTCTCTCTAAGCTCCTGTGCATCCTTGCTTGTTCTCCCAGGGTGTTTCTCTCTAAGCATCTGGGGTTCCTCTCTTAGTTTCTCCTGGGGAAACTCTGGGCTTCATTTCTTAGCTTAGCATCACCAGATGTCTTTCTGCCTGCATCTCCAAGCATCTGGGTCTGTGTTGACTCTTAGTTCTCTTAAGGACTCCAGTAAACTAATCAAAAGTTCCTGCCCTCAATTGGACAGGGTCACATCTTCATAGAAACAACCTAATCCACAACCTATCCACAATAGGTCTGCCTCCACAAGACTGCATTAAAGAACATGGCTTATTATGGGGTACATAACAGCTTCAGACCAGCTCACTCTTATTCTGAGAATTCCTTCCTCCTTTCTCTTGTGTGGAATCCCCTCCTTGATGTATCCCCTCTCCTTCCTCTTTATTTATTTATTCCCTTATTTTTGTGGAGCCATCCTTCAGCTCTCTGGAGGAGTATGGGAAGTTAATTTTTTCAGATGTTGCTTGTCTGAAACGGTCTTTATTTTGCCCTATCATTTGAATAATAGTTTGGTTGAGTGTAGAATTGTAGGTTGGCACTTATTTTTCTACCAAATGTCTTAAGGCATTGTTCCATTGCCTTCTAGATTTCTGTATTTGTTATTGAGATATCTGAAGCTATTCTGATTCCTGATGTGACCTGTTTTCTTCCTTTTTTAAGATTGATCAATTTGTGTCTAGTATTCAAGAAATTCATGACCATGTGCCTTATTATGGGTTTATTTTCACCCATTTTGCTGGGCACTGACTGGGTCCTTTCAACCTGGAAAACTCTTTCAGTTATGGGAAACTTTGTTGAATAAATTCATTGTTGATTTCTTCTCCCCCCCCCCCCCCCTTTTTTTTTTCATTCTTTTGCCAGATCTCTTATTAGTTGAATGTTGGATCTCTTAGACTGGTCCTTTAGTTTAAGTCCGGTTATGAGGTATAATTTCCATATAGTAAAACTCACTCTTGTTAGGGATACAGTTTTGTGAATTTTAATGTTGGCATGCAGTCATATAACCACCACCACAATCAAGGTATGGAACATAACCGCCACCCCCAAAAAGTTTCCTCAAACATCTTTGTAGTCTGCCTTCTCCTCATCCTTCTCTGGTAATGCTGATTTGTTCTGTCCCTACAGTTTAGTCTTTTCCAAAATATCATATAAAAGGAATCGTACAATATATAACTTTTTGAAAAGTCTGGCATCTTTCACTTAGCATAATGCATTTGGGATTCAGCTATATTTTTGCATGTATCAGTAGTTCCTGCTTATTGCTGAGTAGTATTCCATTGTATAGATGTGCCACAGTTTGCTGATTCTGTTGAGGGACATTTGGGTTTCCAGTGTTTGGCAATTATGAATAAAGCAGTATACATCAGCGTTCATACAGATTTGTATGGACATGGCACGGACATATATTTACATTTCTCTTGGCTAAATACCTAACAGTGGGATTTGCTTGGTATAGTAAGTATATGCTTAATATTATAAGAAACTTCCAAACCATTTTCCAAAGCTTCTGTACCATTTTGCATTCTCACCATCAGTGTGTGAGAGTTCTGGTTGTTCCACATCCTCACTAGCACAGTATTTTAAGTTTCTTCTCCATTCTAATAGATGTATAGTGTTGTCTCATTGTTTTAATTTGCATTTCCCTAATGACTAATGATGTTGAGAATCTTTTGATGTCCTTGTTTACTGTCTGTATATCTCCTTTGAAGTGGCTTTTCTAACCTTTTGGCCATTTAAAAAATCAATTCGTTTTCTTATTATTGAGTTGAGAAATATGTATTCTGGACACAAGTCCTTCATCAGATATGTGCTTTGTTTATATTTTCCCAGACTTCAACTTGTCTTTTTATTTTCTTAGCAGTACATTCCAAAGAACATTGTCAATTTTGATGACAATTTCAATTTTTGTTTTTATGATTAGTGCTTTTTGTGTTCTATCTGGACATTACATCTATGTAGTGGAAGGTATGAATCAGGTTTCATTTTTTTCCCCACAAATGAAAGTCCAATTGTTCTAGCACCATTTATTGAAAAGAATCCTTTAATTTTACCTTATTTTTCTTTTTCTATTTTCCATCTTTGTGTTTTTTTTCTGTATTTCTTGGGAGATTTTCTCAGCTACCTTCTAACCTATTTAGTTTTTAATTTCTACTATCATGTGTTTGATTTCAGGAGCTAACTTTTTTCTTACAAATATTATCCTATGCTTGTTTCAGGGCTACAATATCCTCTCATCATTTTGAGGATATTAATGATTTTTTCTTCTCTCTGTACAGTCTTTGTTTCCTGTAAGGTGCTTCTATTTATTTTAGTATCAATTTTTTCATGATGAAGACTTCTCTGATGTCTGATAATCCTTAATTGTCTACTCATATTTAAGATTGGTTAACTAAAAAGATGGGTGGAAGCTCTAAATGCATGAATGGGACCTGTCAACTCTAACTTTAACTCTTATATCGGTGTCCTGAGAGTGTCAGATTTTGCAGAGAGAGAGAGAGAGAGAGAGAGTCTCATTTCCTGCCTGGAGAGAGAGAGAGAGAGAGAGAGAGAGAGAGAGAGTCTCATTTCCTGCCTGGAGGCTGCCTATCAATGTTCTGGGAGCTGAGTCAGAGGAGAGAGTGGAGGTGGGTGGAACACTGAAGTCTCAGCACTCAGTATACATATGTCCACCTAGTGCTCCCCTTTTCATGATGCCTTTCATCAACTGTGACCCTTAGCTTATTCATCTTAGCAGTTCTCAGGCCCAGACTGGCAGGCACTGTAATTAAATGAGCTGTAATCTCAATTTTTTCATTCCCTAGCCCTGTCAGAAAGAAACTTTTGAGCATGTGCTCTCAGTGTATATGTATCTCTTTAGAAGTTACATATTATACTATTTTACTAACTATATGATGTACGTTATAAAATGTACACAAAAAAAGCTGAAACTGAATGTTCTTAAATGTCTTCTTGTGCTTCCTTTGTCTTGACTTTATGTGTTCATTAGCTGTCTCAAGGTGCAATGTACACTGAAAAAAGCATGTCATTAATTGTTATAGCTATAAATACATATTACAAATAGTTTGGGTTAAGTTTGTTTTTTTTTCTAACTTCTTATCAGATCAGATTAGATTGTCATTGTTTTAACCTATTAATAAGTCTTAAGAGAGTTTTTTAGGAGTAGGTAGCAGCTTTCTCATTTTCTTTTTTGCTTGAGTTTGCATCATTAAAATTTAAGATAGAACAAAAACTCAGAATAATGCACCCTGTGGTAATGAGAATTGAGCTATAATGTGATTAGCTCCAGTTGTCCTCAGCAGGTTCATTCCAGCCATTTTATTAACCTAACTGTAACAAAACTCTGCATTTTATGAAATTGAATCTTGGGACTCTATTTTTAAAGTGTTATGGTTTAATTTTACTGTATTTTTTTCATTTAATAACAGTTTTATTGAGATATAATTCACATACCATATAATTTATCCATTTAAAGTATATAGTTCACTGATTTTTTTTTTTTTTTAGCATATTCAGAGTTGTGCAGCCGTTACCACAATCAATGTTAGAACATTTTCGTCACCCCCAAAAGAAACTCTGTACCCATCAGCTGTCACTGCACATTTCCCTCCAACCTCTCTAGCCCTAGGCAACCACTAATCTACTTTTCTGGCTCCGTGGATTTGCCTATTCTGGACATTACATATAAATGGAATCATATAATATGTGGTCCTTTGTGATTGGCTTCTTTCACTTAACAATGTTTTCAGGGGTCATCCATTCTGTAGCATGTACTAGTACTTCATTTCTTTTTTTAATACCTTTTTTATTGTGAAATTTAACATATACAGGTAACATGATAACTTCCAATGTATAATTTAACAAGTAGTTAGCAAATTTCAAAGAATGTTATGGATTATAGTTCTACCATTTCAGTTATTTCCTTCTAGCTAGTCTAATATCCTAGCATCTAAAAAAATACTAAGATAAAGGTTCAGTATTCGTAATACTATCTTGTCTATTGCTACCCCCTTCCTCTCGTTTAATCACTTTCTCTATCATCATGGGTATCTAGGCAGTGACCACCCTAACTTGTTCATAATGAAAAGATTTGTCGACATTATGGGGAAGGGGGCTGCATCTGGTGGTTGTTCTTAAAGAGGCTGTTGCCTCTGGGTTTTAGGATTTGTCTGGCATAGGAACACTCTGGTGATTTAAGTTTCTGAGAGATAAACTTAGTGAGTGAAACTTTTATAGAATTTCAGAGAGGGACCTAGGCATTTTGAGACTACTGTTGGTTAAGGCTTGTCATGCTGTGGCCATTTGGGATATCTAGTTGGAACTTCCATAACAGTAGCCTCCAGGATAGCTTCTTGACTATTTGAAATCTCTTAGCCACTGTAACCTTTTTTTGTTACATTTCTTTTCCTCCTTTTGGTCAAGAAGGCATTTTCAATCCCTAGATGTTCATTTCTTTTTATTGCCAAATAATATCCCATTGAATGGGTACACCCACATTTTATTTATCCATTTATCAGCTGATGGACAATTGGAATGTTTCCGTTTTTTGGCTATTCTGAATAAATACTGCTAAGAACATTGATGTACAAGTTTTTTTGTGAGAATATATTTTCACTTCTTTTGGGTGTATTCCTAGGAGTGGAATTGTTGGATCATATGCTAGCTCTGTTTAACTTTTTTGAGGAACTGCCAGACTGTTTTCCAAAGTGGGTACAACATTATATTATCCTTAAGATTAATATTTTCTTTGAAATTAGTATTATCTGTGTATGAGAGGCACTATTATGTAGAGGTTAAGAGCTCAGACTTTGTAGCCAGACAGATGTGGATTTGTATTCTGGCTCCATCACTTACTAGTTATATGACCTTGGGCAAATTACTTAACCTTTCTTTGCCTCATCTGCAAAATGGGGATAATCATAGTACCTACTTCATTGAGTTATAGGCATGCCTGATGTAAATGCTATATAAATGATAGCTATTATTATTTTGTTGTGTTATTTATAATTTATAGTTTCTTTGCAGGAATCTCTTAAATTACTTGACCTTATGTGGATTAGTTCAGTTGAACCTGGATAAGATTCATAAACCTACTTAGCCAAATTGTAATAGATCACAATATTCTAAAAATGAACCAATGAGTAAAAACACTTCTGTTACCCTTTATGTCCAAGTGAAGACTGAGTATGTTTTTAGATTCTGCTGGAACCTTTTCAGAATTCAGATACATAGTAATCAAAATAGCATCTATTAGTTTCATTTACATTGTTGCTACTAACTTTTCCTACACATTCCATTTCAGTTATCTGGACCATCACAGTTTACCTTGTTAACCTCTATTTGAGTGATGCATCAACAAAAGAAAGATTTGTCCTTTTATTATTGGATCTTAAAATGCTTAACAGTGATGGATATTTCTAACTCATTTATACCTCATTGACTCATTTATGCCTCAGCCCTGTCATTAATTTAAGTAGCAATTAACCACTGATGGAGTATTTCTAACCTTATTCTTATAAATATTGCCAATAAGGCTGTCAACCAGTCTCCCTCTCCCTCTTTCCGCCCCCCCCCCCTTCCTCAATTGCCCTGAGTTCTACGCAGACTAGTTTAGGTTCACTGGCAGGATGTGAGGGAGTGCTTTAGTGACAACTAAAAGGTGCTGAACACCTCCTAGATGTCATGTACTGTGCCAGTTGCCTTATGTTTATGATGTTACTGTCTTCTCTCTCCTTCAGAATTAATGAAGGAATGTTACTCCTTTAGGGTCATCTCCTTTTTCTCCACTCTCTCCGGTTTGCTTCTCCTCTGATCCACCCATCCACCCAACACCTAAATAGATGGAGACACGGGAAACTCCCTTTTCAGTTTCCATCAGTAGGAGTGAAGTTTCTCCATTCCCACCTACCTTTTAAACAATTTTTTTTCATTCCTCCCTGTCCACACCCCTCTTCCCCCTTCTTGTATGTAGATGAAAGACAAAAATGATATCATAAAGAACCTCAATCTGTGTACGTGGTGCTTTAAGAAAGACTCATTCGACTGTGGTCATTTTCATTCTTCTATCCTGTGCTAGATAGAATTTTAAGCCTGCTTAATATAAATGTTTTATGATTAGAACACCTACTTTGTGCTAGATCCAAAGATTAATTCATAATAAAAGTGTATCCCGTCTTTAAGTTATTCGCTTCTAATAAGGGACATAAATCCTCTAGGTTATCCTTAATTTACAGTGTTTATTCAAAGTCCTAAATAATTCTTTCTTTGAAATGTCTCTTTGATCTATCGCTTCCTCTCTATTCCCACTAAAGCCTGAAGGGCATTTTGATGACACAGTGTGCTGTAATATCAGACATCCAGCACAAGGTGACTTGAATGTGAAGCTTCATGTAGGCATACTGACATCCTATGGCTTGAACATATTTTGCTCCATAATAGATTCTTTCCTCCTGTTGCTATTCATTGCAGTCCTGCCAAGTTGGCATTCTTTGTCTGAAGTAAGACTATGTTTGCCAGTATCTTTTTAAATTTCCTCTCGTTTAGAATATGAAAGAATGACAACTCTAATGATATTCCACTCAGAGGGTCTTTGTAATTAGGGCATTAAGCAAAGTCACAAATTAAAATTCTAGGGATTATAATTAAGAAGTATGGATTTTGTGCTACTGTTTAATTTTTTTTTCTGCTGCTGAATTATGAGAAATTTTGTTTATTTCCATTCAAACTCTTAGCAAACAAAAGGAACTCAGCAGAACAAACTAACTGTGAATAGATCTCGGTTCATTTCTCCCCAGCTTCATCCAGGAGGCTCTGTTGATTCAAAATCTTTTAAGTAATTTGCCTGACACATTTCCCCCCCGTATTCTCTATTTAGTTAAGCAACTTGCATCTTAAGGAAGAGAAAATCAAACCAGATGCCAATGGTGAGTAACAAAAAGCTAGTTTTAAAACAAATGTGATTTCCTTTAGTATTTATGTTAATAGTATGTGCCAGACAGGGCTGGCGTATACTGGTAGTCATTTCTTCTGGGAATCAATGAACTGGGTTGTATAACCAAAGTTAACTTATTATAAATATGAGGAGGCCTAATTGACTTATAAATTATTAAATTTGTTACTAACCATGGAAAAATACTGTCAAAGATTACTTGTTGTTTTTATAAATGTTCCTTTATTTGGGATGAGATAGACTAAAATATGAGCAACCTGAGAGTTTTCCTATTCTGATTATTCTGAGATTAGATGTATCAAAAATCTAAAATTTCCATTACATTTTTGTTGCTGTGTCTAATATTATGGGGGGTTGGGGGTCAGGGATGTAAACTTTACCTTACTCTGAATTCATTTACAATCTTTTTCTTTATACTTAGGCTGTTTTTACATAACTACATACTCTTTAGAGTTATATTTTTCAAAAAACTAACATTGTTTGAATAGACATTTCAAATAATAAGTCTATAAACATAATTTTGTGTTCATAATACTGATGAAATATGGTTTGCATAAATCCTCTGTTGAGCATCAAGGTGGTTTCTGATCATTGACTGCCGTAATCATCTTTCTGTACCATTTCAGAAAAATTGATGCTATGAAGGAAATTAATGTTAGTTTTTGAGTTTGGAATAGGAAGGAATTGAATTTAAGCACCAGTATTTCATACCTTTATTTAGGAAGAATAAAATGTTTTGATCAATGGCTTGGTTTCCTGACTTATTTTTTTGCTTCCCAGGCCTTTACATTTTAAATGTCTCATTGAATTTGAATTGTCTCAGCTGTTGGGTATGGGATGTGATTGTGATGATGGCCACTTTGTGTCTAATAAAGGTGCTGTTGTCAAGACGAATGCTAATGCAGAGAAGACAGATGAAGAAGAGAAAGGTAACACTGCTTTAGAGCTATAGAAAGGGAGGCTGTACATTTTAAGAGAATAGATTGTTATGAGAATTCGTTTTTATACCCAACTTCGTTTGACTTGAATGGGAGTCACAGCATTAGTAAAAAAGTTCAACATGTGATAGTTAAAAGGTGAAGGAATTCTAATGGTTTACATTTTAGGAAAATTTTACTTTGAGTAACTGATGAACTTCAGCAGCAGCAGGAAATATTCCCTGAATGGTTATCTTGTACAGGGCATTATTTAAAAACCTTTAAATTGCATGCCCATAGTCTAATAAAATTAAAATCAATGCTTAGACATACTTAACATGAGTGACAAGAAGCGAAGAGCTTGTATGATATCAAGATACAGGCTTTAATTCCTGTTTTTCCATTGCGTGGTGTGTTTATTTTAGGTTTACTTTGAGTACAAATTGGGGAGTCAATATTTGGGTCTAGATAGGAAAAGAGAGCCTCAAGAAGGAGGGCTTTTAGAATTAAGTTCTTGAGAAGGATGTGAGGCCCACACAGGTGATATGGGTATCATAACCTTTCCCTTTAATAAACAAATTTTTAATTATATTTATAACTCAAAACTGTGATGTACCTTGAATTAGAAGGTCTGATATAAATGTATATTATTATTTCAAATGCCAATAACAATTGAATTCAGATGAGCTTATTGTGTCTTTCATGAACTTCAAAGCTTTGTCCTCTTTTTCCTGATAGAGGACAGAGCCGCCCAATCCTTACTCAACAAGCTGATCAGAAGCAACCTTGTTGATAACACAAACCAAGTGGAAGTCCTGCAGCGGGATCCAAATTCTCCCCTCTACTCAGTGAAGTCTTTTGAAGAACTTCGCTTGTGAGTATTTGTTTCTGACTCTCCCCTTTTTGTTTAAATAGATATCTTAGGACTGTTATGTATTTTTTTCATCCCAGTAGAACATTTGTAACTAACACAAATATAATGAAAGATTTAGCTATTTTGTGCTAAGTAAAATTTCTGAGTAATCTAAAAAAGCTTTAGCTGCAGCCACACATTGTGCTCATTCAGCTATTAAAAAAAAAAAAAGCCAGAAAACTCCCAGATATTTTGCTTCTTTCTTCAACCACAAAGACTTTCATCTTTTAACTGCCTTTCTAGGAAACCACAGCTTCTCCAGGGAGTCTATGCCATGGGTTTCAACCGTCCTTCAAAGATACAAGAGAATGCATTGCCATTGATGCTTGCTGAACCGTACGTATCCTGATACAATTTGGCCATCTTAATATTTAATTTTTTAAAAACTCATTATTTTAAAAAATTATACTTAGTAATACATGCACCTTGTAAAAAAAAGTTAGAAAACAATGAGAAGTAAGAAAAAAGAAATCTGTGATTTCGCTCCCCCATAAACTATTAATATTTTGACATAGAGATGTCTAGACCTTTTTTCTACGTAAACATATATGTATAATTTAAAATTAAGAATGGAACCGTATGTAATGCTTTATATGCTTTTTTGTTTATTTTTGGTTAGTTATGTGATCATCTTTCTATTTCATTGAGTATATGTTTGTATCATTCACATACATTTGATAACCACCATGATTTCCATTATATGCATATGTAAAATTTATTATCAGAAATTGTAGGCAAAAAAACTGGATTCACCTGAATAGTATAATTACTAAATAATTATAGTTATAATAGTGTAATTCTGGCAGACTGCTTCTCAAATTTTAATGGGCATGTAACCCTCATAGGAATTTATTAAAATACAGATTCTGATTCAGTAGGTCTGAGTTGGAAACTGAGGTTCTACATTTCTAATAAATAGCTGATGTTACCAGTGTGAGATCACATTTTGAGTAATAAGGTTATATAGCATGAGGAACATTTTATTAAAATTGGTGTCTAAATTATATATGATTTTGTAAAAGTAAAATTTTACTGTACATAATCTTAAATCCTGAAATTCCTTTTTCTGTTTATCTAGAAAATATTATTTTAGGTCTGTATTTTCTCAAAGACTTCTTTGTTCTGTGTCAAACCTTTCAAGAAGGTTGTCTTTTTTTAGCTTAGAATTTTAAGCATACATAAAGGTAAATAAATGGAATATTTATTAGATTGTTTTTCACTTGTCATTTGTATTTGTGGATCTCAATGCTTTTGAGAATTATCTAGTACTTTTCTTCATTAGCAAGTATTTATTAAGTAACTGGTAGGTACCAGGTAGTGTTCTAGGCACTTGGATACATTAGTGAACAAAGCAGACCAAAATTCCTTCCTGTAAAGAATTTACATTCTAGTTTGGGGTATGGATAATTTATTCTTATTCAAAATAAATAAAATACATAGTATGTTAAAAAGGTGCCTATTGCTATAAAATAAGGGGAGATTGGGAGTATGAATACATCTTGTTTTCTAATGTATTTCAAAGTAGGTTGTGGTTTTAAATTTTAAATTGCAATTTTAAATCAAGTGGTTAGGGTAGGATCTTATCAAGTTGCTAATGTCTGAGCAAAGATTTGAAGGAGAGGGAAGGAGTTAGCCATGTAGTTAACTAGGGACAGTTGTTCCAGGTGGAAGAGTCAGTGCAGAAGCCCTAGTGTGGGAGCAGGCCTGGCATGTTGTTACAGGCACAATGGGGCTATTGTGGTGGAGTGGAATGAGTAGGGGGGAGAGTAGTAGGGGATGAAAGCAGAAAAGAGAGCCAGATCAGGTAGGACCATATCCCCTTCATTAGGATTTTAAATTTTACTCTGTGTGAAATAGACAGTGACTGAAAGGTGTTTGAGCAGAGAAGTGACATGAGTTGACTTACCTTTTAAAAACCTCCATTGTACTCTGGACTTGTAAAGCTAGCATATGTAACTGCTACAGAATGCAGAGTCATCTTCTATGAAAGAATTTTGCCTGTTCATCCTTAAATGAGGCTTTATTCTTAATTTTTATTAGCAAAAAAAAAGTGGCGTTTGAGATTTAAGCTCCTAAATGGTTTGTTTTCTTGTCCAGCCCACAAAACCTGATTGCCCAGTCTCAGTCTGGTACTGGTAAAACAGCTGCCTTTGTGTTGGCCATGCTCAGCCAAGTAGAACCTGTGAACAGATTCCCCCAGGTAAGGACTTTGTGAGTTTCAGTTTTCTACCAATCCATAGCTAGAAGGGGAATTCCATTTGATGGATTAAAAGTCAAGCTATATATCTCACTCTTTACATAAATTAGAACTCCTCAATTTGAGTTCAAGCCAAATGGTTGACCTTATAGTAGCAACAAAAATCCCCTTTCTGTGGTTTGGTAGGTTGGGGCAGGCTTGGGTCCTTTACTTCAGGAAAACTTCCTTTATCCACAACTATGATCCATTAGAAAGTTCTGAGAACTTTCTGATTAATGAAAAGGGAGCTAATCTCCAATTGGAATTCCAGATCCTTGTTCACATGTCAGTTTTTGTGCTCCAGTGGCCAACAGCTATTTTCAAGTTTTTTCAAGTTTTTCAGTTTTTCTGAGCCTAAGTTATGACCCCAAAGAGCCACAATCCTGAGAATTTCAGCTATGACTCTGCAGCGTAAAGAATCAAATGGCCTGCAATTTAATTACATATTCTTTCCATCAGCCTCAGCTGAAGAAATGACTAAGTCCTAATGGTAATTCCTCATTGCAAAAGAGCTATTGTCTTGAATTCTCGTTCTACACTCTTTCCCTGCCAGTGTTTGTGCCTCTCCCCAACGTATGAACTTGCCCTTCAAACAGGAAAAGTGATAGAGCAGATGGGCAAATTTTATCCTGAACTGAAGCTAGCTTATGCTGTTCGTGGCAATAAATGTGAGTATGAGTATGTAATAATAAGTTAATTCTTTTAATTTTAAAAAGATAACAAACATACCCAAGTAGTTGAAATAGTGTAATGAACACTAGGTCCCCTCCACCTAGAAGAAAAAAACCTAGAATGTTCGTGGTTTTTAACACTAGGGGTTTAAATTGTTTTAATTTTTTCTTTTTTAATCTTTTCTGCTTTTGTTTATTTTATAACAAACTAACAATATTGAAATAACTGAAAAAGTGTTGTTGGAAGTTTTGTTGAATCCTTTGGATCTTTAAAACAAATACGACTTTATGATTTAGAAATTAACTCTATACAAATTACAAATGCAAACTTGAAATCAGTTTTGAAAAGAAAAGTAAGTAAGATAAAACTTTTTGGAGGATAATCATAAAGCATTTAATATTTTACAATTTAGATTTGAGTTAGAAGAGCAGAGATTTCTGAAGAATTTTGTTTGGGATGTGGACCAGTTATTGGTTTGTTTAGCTGAAGTCAGAGGTAGCATTGTCATTAACTTTGAATTGTTTAACTTTCACATTTGGGTAAAAGTTTTGGCCAAGACTAGAGGGAGTTTGCATTTCTAATCAAGATTATAAGTCTTAAAGGATGTAAAAGTGAATCAGTGAATATTGTCTGATTGAAAACAATGATCCAAATAATAAAGTATCCATTGTTACTCAAATTCTTCTCAGTTTCGGACTACACGGGGCTGAGAATGTGCTGTGGTCTGTCTGGCCTACTCTGGGAAGTGCATTTTCTAAGAGGCAGTTTGAGTTTCTTTCAGCATATAAAGCCTTCAAATAAGTCCTTTTTACTGACTTTGGGCGGTCAAGGAAGTAGATTTAAAGGTAACAGACTTGTTTGACAGTTCCCAGGATAGGTTGAAGGGGAAGAGTGCATTGGAGAGCTAAGAACCTT
This sequence comes from Choloepus didactylus, assembly GCF_015220235.1. Classification (NCBI taxonomy): domain Eukaryota; kingdom Metazoa; phylum Chordata; class Mammalia; order Pilosa; family Megalonychidae; genus Choloepus; species Choloepus didactylus. The sequence goes on along the minus strand of NC_051328.1, from coordinate 29,413,040 downwards.
GGAAAAGTCTACTTATGAGTAAATGCAAGCACGGTCTAGGTGGAATGCTATTGACAATGAAGAAATAGAAATATCAGATATTTGGAAGAAAATTGCATGATTATAGACAATTAAGAAGAATGCCTCTGCTGAAGAAGTTTTCATATTCTCGTTTTTTGTATCTTTACTGTATGTTGTCAGCATTTCTCCATGTTTTAATGTCTATTACATACTGTAGTGATATGCTGACCTTTCCTTAAGATATTACTGCAAACATCAAAACAGTTGTATTTAAATAACATCTTAGCTTTAGAATTTCTCAAAGAGGAGAGCTGGCTTTGCCTTGGAACAGCACAGAAAACATCTTGTCCCTACAGTGGAAAGAGGTCAGAAGATCACTGAGCAGATTGTCATAGGCACCCCTGGGACTGTCCTGGACTGGTGCTCCAAGCTCAAGTTCATTGACCCCAAGAAGATCAAGGTCTTTGTTCTGGATGAGGCTGACGTGATGATCGCTACCCAGGGCCACCAAGATCAGAGCATCCGCATCCAGAGGTAGGAACTGCTGGAGCAGGGAGGAAACCCTCGGCCTCCTGGTGTGCATGCACAAGTCTTCTTGTTATCTATGTCTTCCATTGTGTCCAATCTCTCTTCTCTCTCCTGCTGGGTTCTTTGCTTCAGAACCTTCAGAAGCATTTGTTTCATGGGCCGTTTCCATGTCAGTGTTGACCATACTCCCAGCCCAGGGTTGGAAAGGAGACTTAGGGAATCAGCACCCCCTGTCCTGACCCCTTGTCTGCCCTGGTTGCTGCCTGTGACACTCCTCCCCCTGGGAACCTTCCTGGGGACCAATACCATCCCAGCCTGAGGAGGCTGTGCTTCTGCTCCTTCCAGTAAAGGACCCTAGATCACACAGTCCACCTGGGCCTTGCATTGCAGGATGCTGCCCAGAAACTGCCAGATGCTGCTTTTCTCCGCCACCTTCGAAGACTCCGTGTGGAAATTTGCCCAGAAAGTGGTCCCCGACCCAAACATCATCAAACTGAAGCGTGAGGAGGAGACATTGGACACCATCAAGCAGTATTACGTCCTGTGCAATAACCGAGATGAGAAGTTCCAGGCCTTGTGTAACCTCTACGGGGCCATTACCATTGCCCAGGCCATGATCTTCTGCCATGTGAGTAGCAGCCACAGCAGCAGGGCCTGCTGGGAGGACACCACTGGGAGGGTGTGGCCCTGCCCCTCCCTCTCAGCAGAACCAGCCTAGCACTGCGAGGACCAGTCCCACTGAGTGGCAGGAAGGACATGATGAATCACCTGCAGCTGCCCCGGGGCATGTTCTCGTATTGAGGTCTAAGGGAGAGACTTTGTGACAAACTGAACTGTCTTTGATCCCACTTCTTGGAAGTTACTTGGAAGACTCTCCAAATAACAATCCTATGAATTAATTTAAGAATAGAAACTAATTCTTAAAGTACACTTAACAATACAGACTAATGAGGAATGAAGATCTTAGGCCCAAACCAAACTCTTCATAGATGACAAACTAAGAGCAGTTAAGTAATTCATCCCCAAAAATCATGGCTAACATTCTGTATGAGAAATTTTAAGTCTAACCTGCTGACTTAACTCATAGAACTTTCATGTATTTTAATGGTGACAAGTCCCATTTTTACAGGTATCTTTATTTAAAACAATTCTTTTAACGCTAGACACGCAAAACAGCCAGTTGGCTGGCAGCAGAGCTCTCAAAGGAAGGCCACCAGGTGGCTCTGCTGAGTGGAGAAATGATGGTGGAGCAGAGAGCTGCAGTGATTGAGCGCTTCCGAGAGGGCAAAGAGAAGGTTCTGGTGACCACCAACGTGTGTGCCCGAGGTGAGCAGAGAGTGTGCCCTGATCTGCCCTGCTTGGGGTCCCAGTCCCTGTCAGAGGAGAAATTCTTGTCTGAAACTCAGATGGTTTGGAGGAAATCAGGTGGGATTGGTGGTGACAGTCTCCCCTTGGAGAAACTGGATTTCCTTCAGCAGATAAGCACTTGGAGAGAAGCCAGGCATTCCAACATGTGGGAGGAAACTTAGAAGCATCCGACTGGCTTAGAACCAGTGAGTTTTTAGCTGCATCTGCAGCTACTTGTATCTCTAGCCAAGGCTCTCTTACTGATTTCAAAATTTGGTTAGCACCTGCCAAGGTTCTTTTCTTTTCCTCTGGGTTCTGCCACATGCCTGTGTGTGCTGCTCCTTGTCCCCAAATTCCAGAGCCGGCTGGCCCAGACTCTGCCCTCTACTGGAGTTGGTTTCGTCCCTTGGCCTGATGTGACGGTGGGTGACAGTGATTTGGGTCTCCCATGGCTGGTCTTCCCTATCTCCAACTCTCCTTCATGCAGGTATTGATGTGGAGCAAGTGTCTGTCGTCATCAACTTTGATCTTCCCGTGGACAAGGACGGGAACCCGGACAACGAGACCTACCTGCACCGCATCGGGCGCACCGGGCGCTTTGGCAAGAGGGGCCTGGCAGTGAACATGGTCGACAGCAAGCACAGCATGAACATCCTGAACAGAATCCAGGAGCATTTTAGTGAGTCACTCAAGTGGCCTCTGCCTGGTGCCCTTTCCTAACAAGGGGGAAGGCAAAGGGGGAAGGGTGGGGAGAAGGGTAGGTTTTCCTGTGGCCCCAGGAAAGACCTTTGTCCCTGCCCATGTTTTTCTGTTTTTCCTAAATGTGGAAGCTGTCCCAGACCACACCTGGAGAGTTTAGGGCTCAGGGACTCCAGTGGCAGTGGACTGTTGACCTCTGCTTGGGTATTGGAAGCCTTTGGGGTCAAATTAAGGGTCACTGTGGCCAGAGGGATGGAATATTCACTGGGACAGACAGAGACCTGTGTACTTCCTGGCTGCTGTGCCGCACCGTCCCTCCCCAGGTGACCTCATTGCGTCCCCACAGTAAGCCCAACTTGATTTCTCTCTGCATCTTTTCCTCTCAGATAAGAAGATAGAAAGACTGGACACAGATGATTTGGATGAGATTGAGAAAATAGCCAACTGAGCAGCTCCACCAGGAACCGGTGCCCACCCTTGGCGCTGCCCCTGCCGGGAGACGAGAGCTTTCCCAGCACAGGCCTCAGCAGCCACCACCACAAAGATGAAGGCACAAGCAGAGAGAAACTACCTACCTCATTTTAAATTACGTTTGGACTTGACGAAAATTTGTGCAAATGATGGGGGAAGGTAGAAAAAAATTGTTTACACAACTTTTGAAGATTAGGCGTGAGAATACACAGAAATTTACCTTTTGGAAATTGTCTTTTTTTTTTTTCTTTTTCTTTTTCTTTTTCTTTTTCTTTTTCTTTTTCTTTTTCTTTTTCTTTTTTCTTTTTTCTTTTTTCTTTTCACTAGAGTGTCCTATGTTACACTGATCTAGTTGCTGTGGCTTATCTCTGACCCCAGGATCTCCTCTGGCTGTCCCTGCCTGTTCTCTGGCTAGGAATGTGCAGTCCAGCCTTCAGCCCTTGTGGAAATGACAAAAATGAAGTGGGAACACAGAGAGAGAGGCCCATATAGAGTAGGTGTGTAAGCCCAGCCATTCTGTTTGAAGTACGGGGTGAGGCAGCAGAGGGGCATATGAGCTACTGTTCTGGAGGTGGTATGGGACAGTTCATCTGAAGTGTTGCCAGCCTCCTCTCTCCTGCTACTCACAGCAGGGAGGGATTTGCTAAGCATAGACTTAAGTGCCAATCTAAGACCTTTGTTGTATGTAGGTTTGTGTCACAGGGCCATGACCTGTTCTTTCTCAGCCGGTGTGATGTTGTATAGTACACATCTGATTATTGGTGGGTCTCTTACTTGTACGTGAGCAAGTCCTATGGAGATGTCATTGTGGATTGTTAGTGGTGGCCCCAGCTTGCTACAAAACCTGGTCTTGCTGGCACTTGCAGCATCTCTTTTTCATCCCTAACATTCATTTGACCCCTTATTGGCCCAAACAAATAAAAGGTGATCTGAGGTTTACAACTTCAGTGAAAATTGTGGTCTCAAGTCTCTAATGGCTTGCTTCAAGTCAGCTCCTGAAGTGGTCATCAGTAATCTCTGGATCCCAGGAGGCAAGTTTTGACAGAGAAGAGCAATAATTTCAAATTTGAATGTCTTGTGTTCACAGTGCTTGGAATACAAACAGTTGTGACCAAGGGACTAGTTCATCCAAGGCAAGAGTAATTGAAAAGGCCTTTGCTCCATCCTCCCTTGGCATCTTTTTGCAGAATAGTCAGAGCAAATAATGGGAATGGACATCTCCTCCTACCTGGCCAAGGCTATCGGTACCCAGAGTGACAGAGCAAAGGTGAGATGAAACTGTTGCAAGAACAACGTGAAGCTTTTCACGAAGATGGCGCCGAAAGCGCAGAAGGAAGCCTCTGCCCCTCCCAAAACCAAAGCTAAAGCAAAGGCTTTGAAAACCAAGAAGGCAGTAGTGAAAGGTGTCCACAGCCAGAAGAAAAAGAAGATCTGCACTTCACCTACATTCCGGTGGCCCAAGACACTGCGTCTCAGAAGACAACCCAAATATCCTCGGAGGAGCGCCCCCAGGAGAAACAATCTTGACCACTGTGCCATCATCAAGCTCCCTCTGACCTCTGAGTCAGCCATGAAGAAGATTGACGACAACAACACAGTTGTGTTCATTGTGGATGTCAAAGCCAACAAACACCAGGTCAATCAGGCTGTGAAGAAGTTCTATGACATTGATGTGGCAAAGGTCAACACCCTGATCAGGCCTGATGGAGAGAAGAAGGCATATGTTCGACTGGCTCCTGACTATGATGCTTTGGATGTTGCCAATAAAATTGGGATCATCTAAACTGAGTCCAGCTGGCAAATTCTAAATATAAGTTTTTTGACCATTAAAAAAAAAAAAAAAAGAACAATATGAAGTCCCAGCCAAAAGGAGTCCTCTTCAGCTCTAACCTTCGTACAGAGTGGCTACTCTCTAGGACTGGACCAGGAAGGGGGATTTTATGTGCTGAGTACTATTCCAGTGACAAAGCTTCACTGTAGGCATCTGTGTTTTAGGGTCAGCTCTCTCTCCTGGAAAGAGAAGGGGCCAATGCCAGCCTGCAGGTGGTTTCCTTCATCTGACATTACAGATACTGCACACACCCACAAATTGCCAATTCTGCCACAGTCCCCCAGTGAGTATTTGACTTTGCAGGGTATTCTTTATGCTTCTGGCCAGCTTTGCCCCATCTTGAAAACCTTGGAAGAAGAGAAGAAATTTTATGATCCCTCTTCCCCCGTACCTGAAGTCCTGTGGACCAACCTGAAATTTCAAGTCCTAAAATAAGTGAAAACAAGGGCAGTAATTCAAGGAGTACAGATTCCTCACTAGGCTGCAACCAACTACATCCTACCTCCCAACCACATGTAAACCTGTCTACTATTGTAGCCCTAAGTCTAGGAAGGAAAATAGGAAAAGATGTGCTTCAGGAGTAAATGGGTGTCTGGTAGCATGAAGTCAGCAGTTCTTAATCTGGGGTTTGTGCATCCCTAAGAATTTAATGGATGAGTTTCATGGATTCTGAAGTATACACAGAATTTTTAGTTCAAATGCATTTGCCTGGGGAGAAACTCCCAAAGGATTCGGATTTTTTTGAAAGGTAAGACCCGCTGTTGTGGATGGCTCTGGAATATTGCCCTAGTGTCACTGCAGTTCATATTCCTTCACCACTCATTCCTGCTGGCACCTGACTCCCAAGGCTTGCTGGCCACAGGCTGCCTCTGTGTCCTTGTATGGCCTAGAGACGTCAGATAAAAATGTATAGAGCCCTTTGTGAGCTGAATTTAGTAAGTTCCTACATATGAAATGATCAGCTTTGCTCTAGGATAGAAAAACTGACTTGGGAAAAGGAAATTCTGGTCAGATGGAAAATTCTGGATATGTTCATATCCATAAACAGTAGATTTTATTATTTGAGTGTTACTCATTGGTTTTATGCAAAAGAACTAATCAGTCAATGTATTCTTGATTGATGTTCATTGAACTTAATTATGAAATGTTTGTTACTAAGACATTAATGAGTATTAGAAGGAAACAACAGCATCTTTCTGGTTGCTGATATTAGTAATCATACGTAAATGAAAGCTGACATATGATTCCATAGGCTGGTTATTACCTGATATTCCTATTCTATTTCAGTTGACTTTGCTCCAACACGAGCAATCTGAATATCTCCGTAGGCCAGGGGCCCTGCTCATTTGCTGGAGAGCTCCTCAGTCTCTTTTTTTTTCCCCCATTGGATGCTGGCTAATTCTTCAGAAAGAGGTAGGAAGTCCTTACATTCCGTTTTTCTAGTCCTAAGAAATAACAGAAATAGGGCTTGGAGGTAGGTGATCTTTTGTTGTTTCCATCTCTTATTTACTATTTAACATGAAGGATCTGTAGTGTCACTGGAATTTAGAAAGTAAGGATTTCTGAGGTTAGAGAAAATTTTGTCAAGTGGAATTTGTATATGAGGGAAGTGTGGGATTCTAAGTGACAAAAAGAGTGTCGTAGACAGGAAGAAAAGAATGTAACTTAAGTTCATCAGGATAAATACAGTATTTGAAAGGTGTAGTGAGGAGAGCAGCCTGGCCACATGGGCAGAGCAAAGTCTCACTAGGTAGATGATGAAGTTTGGACTGCTTGAGATGTACTTTAGCAAAGTCTCACTAGGTAGACGATGAAGTTTGGACTGCTTGAGATGTACTATAGATTCTTTTATCACAGAAAAGAACTGATGAGATTATTTTTTTAAGAAAGTTAGTAGAGCAGAAATGTATTAGGCTGATGGCTGAGAAACCAGTTAGAAGATTGTTGCATCAGTCCCATCACACAGCAAGTGCCAGGTTCTTGTTGGCTGTACTGAGAACACAGAAGAAGGAATGCACTGGAAGGATACCATAAAGAACTATAGACTTTTATATCTTTCTGTTGTTACTCCAAAAAGGATTTGATGTGGCTCTTAAAAATTAGATGCACCATACAAAATCCCAAAGAAAATGTTTGGAACGGCAGATGGCATCAGGTTGAGCCTCGTATACAGCATGTATGATATAAGCCTGTCACCTTTTCAAGAATTTGACCCCTGTCCTTTACCCCTTCCCCACCCCAGTTTTTATGGATTTCAGGGTTCTCTTTGGGTTTCTCTTGGTCTTGGACATAGATACAGGTTCTTGGGAGTCCCCCACAGTGTCAGCTGACTGCTTTCTCTGCTTGAGGATAAATGTTCGTCAGTCTGTTACCTGACTTAGATCTCAGCCTCTTCCAAAAATGACACAGTGGACATGAGGTACCAGAGGGGCTAGCACTAGGAGGCTCCCATCACCTGCCTTTTTAATCCTGAATCTGGGACAGGCTTCTCCAGAAGAGTTTCAGACACCTAGTGGGAAGTCAGAGGCAGTGTGGGGGCCTGGGGACATTTGTCACACTCCCATCTTAGGCCCTTCTTTCCAGCTCCTGTTTTCTTTTTTTTTTTTTAATTCAGTTTTATTGAGATATATTCACATACCATACACTCATCCATGGTGTACAATCATCTGTTCACAGTACCATCATATAGTTATGCATTCATCCCCCCAATCTATTTTTGAACATTTTCCTTACACCAGAAAGAATAAAAATAGGAATAAAAAATAAAAGTAAAAAAGAACATCCAAATCATTCCACTCCCCCATCCCGCCCTACACCCTATTTTTCATTTAGTTTGTGTCCCCATTTTTCTACTCATCCATCCATACACTGGATAAAGGGAGTGTGATCCACAAGGTTTTCACAATCACACTGTCACCCCATGTAAACATAGTTATACAATCATCTTCAAGAGTCAAGACTACTGGTTTGTAGTTTGATAGTTTCAGGTATTTACTTCTAACTATTCCAATGCACTAAAACCTAAAAAGGGATATCTGTATAGTGCATGACAATTCCCACCAGAGTGACCTCTCGACTCCTTTTGGAATCTCTAAGCCACTGAAACTATTTTGTTTCATTTTGCTTCCCCCTTTTGATCAAGATGTTCTCAATCTTGTGATGTCAGGTCCAGGCTCATCCCTGGGAGTCATATCCTGCATTTCCAGTGAGATTTACACCCCGGGAGTCAGGTCCCACATAGAGGGGAGGGCAGTGATTTCACCCACCAAGGTGGCTTAGCTAGAGAGAGAGGGGCCACATCTGAGTAACAAAGAGATTCTCTGGGGGAGACTCAGGCTTAGCCTTTCCTCTGCAGTAACAAGCTTCATAAGGGCAAGCTCCAAGATAGAGGGCTCATCCAGCCCCCGTTTTTTGAATGCGATTGCCTTGGCTCAGAAACTTTTGGCTTTGGTATTCAGCAGGGCAATGGGGCTTCTCCATAAGTAGCTCTAGTTATGAAATGGGGGATAGGAGTAGATGGAGGAAGAGACTATTATATGAAGCCTGATTATCAGTGGCTCCCTGGGATTTTAGCAACTCAGATGAGAAGCTCATCCCTCTGCCACGTAGATAGAGGTGGTTACGGTGAGTGGGGTGTGGGGAGCGGGAAGGCCTTTGTTTTATGTGGCCAGTAGGAACATGGCCAGTTTCTCCCTCAGGAAGTGAGGCTGGGTGGAATGTCCAGATGGATCTTTCTTGGAAGTACTCGGACACATTTTGTGAGTCTCACAGCAGTGCTACAACTGTGCTGTTATGTCCTTGCCCACATACATCCAGCATCCATGGAATTCCCCAAGTGGAGAATGGCCATATGGTCTTAGGTTCTTAGCGTATGCCTGAGAGCAAACCTCTCCTGCTTAGACTTAAAAGGACATGAGTGTCAGCCTCTGGTCAGGTTGTGTAGCCACACATACCATATGTGTTGTTCTCTGGTCTATTTATATTCCTCTCATCCACCAACTACTTCTGTATTTACATAGAAATTGTCCTGATAAGCCAAGGCCAATTGAGTCCAGGTTTAACAACAGACCAGCTTCCACTGTTTAGGCATTGCTTCGTTAATTTCTAAAACAAGTACAATCACTGTGGGACAAATATTCTAGTCATCTGATTTCATACTTAACATCAATGGTGGGGATAACTTCAGAAAGAGCTGCCAATGCCTCTAGTTCCTTGGATCTTAAGTCCATGGTGATTAACTCCTCACTCTTCAAATGACCCCGTCAAGACTTTCAAACTTCCAACCTGATCATTCCCCTCTGCTGTCAGCAAATAACTCCCTACTCCAAGGAAACAGCCAACACAAGGAAACTCCCTCAGCCTTCCACCACTAGGTCTTCCTCCAAGCACAACCTCTACCTCCTGTTACAATGGGAGCTGCATCCCTACTCCGGTCTAAATTTCTCTGCCAATCCACCAAATTCCCTCTCCTGTATTTTTAAGGACTTGCTCCATCTCCCCAGTCGTTTTCAGACTCTCCCTGCTGTTAGCTCTTTCTCATTGGCATTTTATGTTCAAATCTGTCTCCTTAAAACTCAGCCCTCCTCCTATGCCTCATCCCTTTCCAGGCTTACATTTCTCCTTGATGCCAGAAATCTTAGGAGTTGCTTCTACTTAATGAATCCCACTCCTTATCCCTCTGCAGTCTGACTACTTCCACTACCCCTGGAATACCTTTCACCAAGGACACTGATAACCTACATGTTCCTAAATCCAAAAAGTACATTTTAGTCCTCTTCATATTTGACTTCTGAGCAGCATTGGACACTGTGGACAATCCTTCCTCCACCCACTCTTCTTGTGAATAAGGTGACACTACACTGGCTGGCCTTTCTTCTCTTTAGCTGCTTCTCTGTCTCCTTTGTAGACTCCCTTTTCTCTAGTTGGTTCTTAAATATGACTTTTCCTCAGGGCTCTGTCCTAGGCCATCCATTCGTCTTTCTTTACCTCAGATGATCTCATTCTAACCTGTGGTTTTATCTGTATCTGCAAGCAACTCCCAAACCTATACCTGACTTTTGAGATTCAGGGTCATAGAGACAACTGCTGTCCTGGGACTCACACATGGGATTTCTTCTAGAATTGCCTGCAGCCAGTCTGCTGTTCAACAGTTTTAAACTCTTGTAGCTCTCCTGTTCTAGTTTGCTAATGCTGCAGAATGCAAAACACCAGAGATGGATAGGCTTTTATAAAATGAGGGTTTATTTCACTACACAGTTACAGTCTTAAGGCCACAAAACGTCCAAGGTAACACATCAGTAATCGGGTACCTTCAGTGGAGATGGCCAATGGCGTCTGGAAAACCTCTGTTAGCTGGGAAGGCACATGGCTGGCGTCTGCTCCAAAGTTCTGGTTTCAAAATGGCTTTCTCCCGGGATGTGCCTCTCTAGCAAGCTTGCTCCTCTTAAAAACGTCACTCATAGCTGCACTCCATTCAGTCTCTTTGAGTCAGCATGTTTTATATGGCTCCACTGATCAAGGCCCACCCTTAATGGGTGGGGTCACACCTCCATGGGAGTATCCCACCAAAGTCACCACCCACAGCTGGGTGGGGCACATTCCAAGCACATCTACCCAGCACCAAAACGTCTGTCCCACAAGACCACAAAGATAATGGCATTTGGGGGACACAATACATTCAAACTGGCACATCTCCCTTTCCCCTCACCAGCACAGGAGATTTTAATTCCCTGTGGGACAGGGCTTGCCCCTGTATGAAGTTGTCCCCAACAAATACCACTGCTGATATTTACTTGAATCTCTTTCCTCTTCTCTCTGAGTCCTTCCCTTTCTTTTGTCTGACTCTTTCTAATCTTTCCATGGTAAAAATAACTTTTTCAGGAACGTGTCCCCTGTTTCCCTGCCATAATCTCCCATAGTGCCCTGTGCATCCCTTATTGACATTGTGTCAGGCCACTTTCTAAAAAATAGATCTATGCATATTAACTCATTTGTCCCTCACAGCAGAGGGATTTACAGATGAGAAAACAGGCACAAAGAGGTGAAGTAATTTGCCCTGCCACACCTGGCTTGGAAGTAGCAAGCCAGGCTCAAGCCTAGACAGGCTGTCTCCAGGCCTTAACCAATAGACTGTATTTACCTCACCCCCCCTTTTTGAGACTGATAAATGTTTGTCTTCCCAGGGACTTTAAGTCCAGTAGAGTACGAGATGTGTCTTAGTCACCGAGGCGTTCCTAGCAGCCTGCAGCATGCTGCAAAAAGAAATTGCTCTGTTAATGTGTATGAAGCAATGAAAGTGTGAGATATCTTCCAAAAAAATTATCCCCATCCCTTTTTTGATACAATTATATATTTTAATCCGTTTTATCATTACAAATAAGTTATAAGTTATTAGTTGGACCTTTGTGGTCCAAGTACAAACTTGGTCTGGATCCGTAAAGCATTCCTCTTTGTTTTCCCCTCCTCTTGCTTCTCGCACATAGAGGCAATGAGGGTGAAGGCGTTGTGAGCGCTCTCCCCGACGCAAGCAGAGCGAATCTGCAACCATTTGCTGAGAAGGAATGCAGACGCCCCTGGATCAAAGGCGTGATCGTGAGAGCTGATTATTTGCTTCTCATTCATTAATTGATTCATTCATTCCCTGATTCAGCAGTTGTTTATTGTGCCCCTGCTATGAGCGAGGTGTGGAGATTCAGCGGTGAGGAAAACAGGCAAGATCCCTGTCCACGGGACACACGGTTGAGTCATGGAGACGAAATTTGTCTTAAGACGAGGAATTCCATATACGGCGCAGTCCGATAGACCACGCTCACCCAGCCGCCGGCTTCTCAGGCCCCTTTGCTGCCCAAAGGGCGGTTTGGATGGTGCCGGGGAGAAGGGCTGTTGCCCTCCGCTGATTGGCTGGCCTCGGCCAATCAAGTGCCGGCGCGGCTCACGGCTCGTGGTGGCGGGGAAGGAAGTGGGGGCCAGCCGGGGCCAGGGCGCTGTGAATGGAAAGAAAGTGGAATGAAGTCTGGGGTCATTCTTGGCGCACCGGGGCTGTGCCCTGAGAAGACCCCTCCGATCTCAGGGAAGTCAGCCTCTTGCCCTGCCCGCGGTGTTTTGGTGATGTTGCCCAGTGCTTTTTGGAATTGTGCTGACCTGAAATCAAATCGGATTTATCACTTATCAGGCCATGTGATCTGGGGAAAGTCAATTTATCAGAACCTCAAGCTTCACAAGAACGTGTCCTCCCAGCCTGGAGAGGAGGGGGATTCTCAGGTTGCTTCTGGCTGAGCACCCTCTGTCCTAATTTGCCAGATTGGTATGTCAAATACCACAGACTGGTTGGTTTAAACAACAGAAGTTTATTGTCTCATGGTTTTGGAAGGTAAAGTCCAAAATCAAGGCCTGGACAGGTCATGCTTTCCCCTGCAGTCTAGCATTTTGGTAATGGCTTGCACAATTCTTAGGGTTCCTGGGCTTGCATCTCTGCCAAGATTACAGGAGATTTGTCTCCTTGTTTCCTTCCTGTGGCTTTCTCGGACTGCATCTGAATCTCCTGGGCCTTATAAGGACTGAAGTCATGTGGATGAAGGCTCATTGTTGATTCATTTTTTTCTCATCTAAATAGGATCTTTGAAGATCCTATTCAGAAATGAGTCCACACCTTAACTAATAATATCTTCAAAGGTCCTCTTTACAATTGGGCTCACAGCCACAGGAATGCCGATGGAACACTTGAACATGTCTTCATGGGGGACATGATTCGATCTCCAGTACCCTCCGTTTGAAGGATAAACACCAGCTGAGAGAAGGGAGTGGCACCATAGCAGAAAACTCTTTATTTCCCACAACTGCCCCGAATATTGACCGGCTGGTTTCCTTGTCCCAGTTGGTGTGCCAGCCTACACCTCCCTGGGAGCAGCCACCTGGCTTAAACAAGTGCCAATCATCTCCCAATAGTTGCAGCTGGAGTGAAAGAAAAAGAAATGTCAGGAAATGCCCTACAAATCCAGTGCATGCAAAAATCCTACCCTCAGTTCCCCCAGTGACCAGATTTAGTTCTAGGAATTATGTTGCAGTGGAAGCACTACAGGAGTCAGCCCCTCAGTCTCGGAGCAGCTGGGCTCAGTAAGGAACTAGCAATCAAAGGGCACCCCCACTTCAAGTTCTGCGTTAAGCAAGGACTCCTGCCCCATAGGATTCACAGTTGAGATTCTGGTGTTGATGCTTTTGCTTTTGATGAGAAGCTTTGGGGTGTAGATGTTTGAGATAAGAAAGGGTGAGAGATGCCTCGGAAATCTAGTTTTTTAAAAAGGTATAGTTAAGGGGTAAGGACCAGAAGAGCATCATTTCACCCAGGAAGCCCATTAGCCATCTCCACAGTGTGTGGAGGTAGAACCTGGCACTGCCTCCTGATGAATGATGTAGTCTCGAAGCAGCAGCATATTGATGGTGAGGATGCTTGGAATTAGACTTATCATTTGGGAAGACAAGATGGCATTTGATACTCTTACTTCTGCAGCCTAGTATGTGTGCATAGGTCCTCTGTTTTGATGAGTAGTTAGGAACTGAGAAAACATTCTTACCCGTTTTTTTTACAGTACAAATAAATTTATTACTACCTCTATTTTTTTTTAACTTTGGTTTTACTGTTTTTCATTACATTATTGTTGGAGATTAAATCATGTCCCCCACAAAAGGTATGTTCAGGTCCCAACCCCTGGTCCTGTGGGTGTGAACCCATTTGTAAATAGGACCTTTGAAGATGTTATTAAAATATGCCCACACTGAATGAGGGTGGGCCTTCATCCAGTAAGGCCGAAGTCCGTATAAACAAAGGAAATTGGACACAGAAAGCAAAGCCCCGGGGAGCAGCCAGAAGCTGGAAGTTAACAGAACCCTGAAGAGAAAGGAGAAGACACTGCCTGTGTATTGCCATATGACAGAAAAGCCAAGGAACTCTAGAGATTGCTGGCCAGCCACAAGATATTGACTCTGTGAGGAAACAAGTCTTCTAGCTTCTGAAACCATGAGTCAATTGATTGTATGGTATTTGTTTTAGCAACTGGGAAACTAAAACAACTGTCTTATTTTGCATAATGCATAGATATTAGTTGTACAATTCCATGAGTTTTGACAACTGTATACACCTGAGGAACAATGACCCTATTCCAGTTTGCTAATGCTGCCACTTGCAAAACACCAGAAATGGATTGGCTTTTATAAAGGGGGTTTATTTGGTTACAAAGTTATAGTCTTAAGGCCATAAAGTGTCCAAGGTAAGGCATCAATAACAGGGTACCTTCACTGAAGAATGGCCATTGGCATCCAGAAAACATCTGTTAGCTGGGAAGGCACGTGGCTGGACGTCTGCTTTCTCCCAGGTTGCGTTTCAAAATGGTGTTCTCCAAAATGTTGCTCTTGGTTCGTTTTGTCCTCTCTTAGCTGCAGCCCTCCAAGCTCCCTCTCTCTGAGGTCTTGTAGTGCTCAGGTAAAGTAATCAAGACCCAGGCTAAATTGGTGGGGCCACACTTCCATGGAAACATTCAATCAAGAGGCCACACCCTAATCAAAGGTCAGTCACAGGTGGGTGGGTCACATCTCCATGGAAACAGACTAATCCCAATATCCCATGAGATTGGATTAAAAGATAATGGCTTTTTCTTGGGGGACATAATATATCCAAACTGGCACATGCTACCCCCTGAACCCCAGAAAAACATGATCCTTCCATGTACAAAATACAGTAATCCTATCACGGTATCACAAAAGCTTAAATCATTTCAGTAACCATAGATATACAAGTACAAGATACTATCAAAATCAGTTACAAGCATGGTCTTGTCCCAAAGTAAAATTCCCCTCTATCTGTAGACCTGTGAAACTTAGACAAAGGAGGGACAGTCATAGCATAAACATTCCCATTTCCATAAGGAGAAACAGTAAGGAAAACAGGGTTCATGGGAACAAAACAGTTCCTAAGACCCACAGGGCAAACTCCATTCGATTTCAAAGTCTGCGAGTCATTTATACAATGATGTTTTATCCTTGAGCCTTGAGAGAGCATGAGTCCAACCCTTTCTAAGGGCCTATGCGGCAGCCCTTTTCTCTCCAAACGCTGGGGTGAGTGCTCCAACATATCTACATATTGGGGAGACCACCTTCTCGGTCCCACCCTCCTTAAACATCAGGGTGCACCCAGACTCTGCCTCTCCAGGGCAAAGGCTCTCCCCTCTCTGAACAGTGGGGTGGTAGCCAGTCTCTTCCCAATCCCTGGGGAATGTGCTCCACCCTCTCTGGGGCCTGGGGTGGCAGCACTCTTCCTGAGAATTGAGGTGGAACGCCTGCTGTCTGCCTCTGGGACAAACTCACCCTTTCCACATGCGTGGGCTGCTCTGTTCTCCCTGCCTGAGACCCCTTGACTGACTCCAGACCTCAAAATCCATGATTCTGTCCTTGAAGAATTTTTCTTTCCATTTGTTCATTCTTCATCTCCTCCAGTCCAGACCAGCAGTGGTTCTGTTTATACAGATTTGGCACAGACCCAAATCGAGATTTGAACATTTCATCACTCCCAAAAGTTCACTTGTGCCCCTTTTCAATCAATCCTACTCACTTCAGCCCATCCCCAGGCAACCACTGTTCTGATTTCTATTACTACAGATTAGATATACCTGTTTTGAACTTTTATAAATGGGATCATGCACCATGTATTCTTTTTGTGATGTATTCTTTCACTCAACATAATGTCTTTGAGATTGCAAATCTCATCCATGTTGTTGCCTGTATCAGTAGTTCATTCCTCTTTTGCTTGTTAATCAACTTTATTGAGAGGTATAATTTACCTATATAAAGTGACATGTTAAGCATGCAGTTCCATGAATTTTGACAAATGTATACATCTATGAAACCAGGACCCCAAACCATTTCCATCTCCCCAGAAATTTCCCTTACGTCTTACCCACCTTAACCCACTCCAGAGACAACCAGTGTTCTGAAATTTAACACTATAGATTTTGTTTTGCTTATTCTTGAACCTTATATAAGTAAAATTATATAGTATGAGTCTCATGTCTGGTATCTTCAGCTTAATATCTGTAAGATTCATCTGTTTCATCATGTGTATCAGTAAGTTGTTCTTTTTTATTGCTGAGTAGTATTCCATTGAATAAATATACCACAATTTGTTTATCCATTCTGTTGATGGACATTTTGGTTTGTTTTCAGTTTTGAGTTATTATGACTAAATTTTTATGAACATTCATGTACAAGTCTCTGTGGACATAAGTTTTCATCTCTCTTGGGTAAAATTGTTGGGTCATAGAGTAGGTATATGTTTAATATCTTGAGAAACTGCCACACAATTCTACAAAACCAGTATGCCATTGTACACTCCCTTCAGAAGTTTATGAGAATTCCAGTTGCTCCAACTGCTCACCAACACTTGGTGTGTAAATATTTAATTTTAGCCATTCTAGTGGTGTGTGGTGGTATCTCACTGTGATTTTAGTTTACATTTTCCCAATGACTAATGGTTTTGAGCACTGTTTCATGTGCTTACTGACCATTTATTTATTCTCTTTTGTGAAGTACGTTCAAGTTGTGCATATATTTTGACACAACTGTTTCAGTGTACAGAAATTTATTCTAGGGTAATATGTTTTAAACTAAAAGCCATATTAGTCTGTTCCTCTATATATTAAAAAAAATTTATTGACTCAGAAGGACAATTATTTTATGTGCCAGGCACTTTCCTAGGTTTACTAATCAGCAGTGACTAAGACAGATGAGATCTTTGCTCTTTTTGAAGACTTCATATGCTAGTGGGGAGAGACAGAATATATATATACTGGAAGCAAACAAATAAGATGATTTTTGATGGTTTGGAGATGTTGATTAAAGTGTTAGCAATTAATAGTAAATATTGGAAACAACCTATGTCCTCCAGATTTTGGGGTGAGAGGGTTTTAGTAAGTTACAGGAGCTTGATGTGCCATTACACTGCCATTAAATTGATAATTATGACCTGAAAAATACTTAGTCTAATAATAAGGTTAAATTTAAAATTGTATGTATACTTTGTTTGGGACTGTGTAAAATACACATGCTCTGTTGCATATGGACAAAAACTGGAAGAACCGGAAAGAAAGAATGCTATCTTATGTGCTTATAGAAATGGTGGGATTATGGGGATTAAGTGGTTTTAATTTTGTCTTTTTAGTGGTTGTGTTTTTTTAGTTGAATGTATTACTGGTCCTAACATATAGGACCGGTATACTAACTGGCATCATATAGTATTCTCTCTCATGTAGTTTTCCTTTGTATATAACTTTACAGTGTCAAAACACAAATCAGAATTGAGTTTGCAGATTATAGCATTTTATTCCAGACACCAAAAGTCTTGCAGAAGCAAGGAAGTCAATTCATTTGCAAAAGTGAAAGCAGCTAGGAGCTTGTAGACTTATATATAAAGGAAGTTAGCTTGACTCTTACTGCTATGACAAGGGCTTCTCAGGTTTATATGGAAGGGTTTAGGGCAGGCGGGCTTTATTCTGCAGTGGGTAAAATGTAAAGAATAGGGGCTTGCTTGGCCATCTGGGCCAGCAGACTTGGTAGGTGTGAGAAACAAGCACTATTCCTAAAAAGAATAAACGCTTACCCGATTGTGGAGAAGAAAAGAATTTATTTACGATCTTGCAAGAATGGACACCCAACCAAAATGTGGGGGGTTGGCGCCCATAACAATACACCCAGCAGTATTTATTCCCTACACCTAACTCGCAAGTCCCTCCCGTTTCTCCAGTGGCTGGATACTCCAGAGGTTACATTCTACTTGTCAAGCCTAACTAGCCCTGGCAAATTTGAAACATGCAGCGCACAAATTTGAAACATTTGAAATGGTTGGAACAAATCTCCACCCCTGACTATAATGGTTATGCCCAGGCCTCTTTAGAGCCAGTCTGGGCTAGTTTGGTAACAAGTTATGAGGCTATTTTGGAAACCTCTACACCCACCCCACCTCAGAGTCTTCACCTTGCAAGAATAGTAGATAGTAGGCGATAGTAGGCGGATAAACAGGGGGACCCACCGTGGACTAGTTTGTCTTTTTAACCTCTGCCAATTCCTGAACCGCCCCAAGCCCGCCAGGCACACCTACCATGTATGAAAACTAAACTTAATCTCATTCTCACAGTGGGGATTCAAATTTCAAAAGATATCAAGAGGAAACTCAAGAGGGAGTTCAAAGAGTAAGTAGGACACAGTCTTTTGCTTTTTTTTTGTTTTGGGGGGTGGAGGGCTCTGAAGTGTCCCATGATTTCCACCATATAATTTTATCACAGTTCAGAGACTATACATTTACTATGAAATGTGGTATTTTCAAAATTAAAACTTCATTGTGAAGTGAGGGCAGTTTCACTTGGCAGGGATTTGGGATTTTAAGGCACAAGGAATTGCTTGTGTAAATCCGGGGAAAATGCTTGATCTTCTCACGCGAGCAGTGGGCGGGGCATGATGGCCTCCCGCGCCGGTCGGGCCTGACGTCACTCTCCCGCGCCGCAGCTTCCGGTCCGCGTGAGTGATGTTCTCCCGCCCGTGGCGGGATCAGGGCTGTGTTCGCGCGTGGTCTTGTGTGTGTGGCGTGGTGTCTGCCTCCCGCCCCTGGGACCATGGCCACCGACTCGTGGGCCCTAGCCGTGGACAAGCAGGAGGCGGCTGTCAAGTCGGTCAGTTGCTTTAGCTCAGAAGTGAGGGGAGAATATAGTAGGAGCTTAGGCGGACCCAGGTTCTATCCCAGGAAGAAGGTGCTACCAGGTGGAGCAGGC
The DNA here is from genome assembly GCF_015220235.1 of Choloepus didactylus. Classification (NCBI taxonomy): domain Eukaryota; kingdom Metazoa; phylum Chordata; class Mammalia; order Pilosa; family Megalonychidae; genus Choloepus; species Choloepus didactylus. The sequence continues at coordinate 29,394,356 of NC_051328.1, read as the reverse complement.
CTGTGGCCAATAAGTCCTCGAAATTAAACCTAATTTTCTCGTAAAGCTAAAGAGACCAGTATCCCGCTTTTTATCTTCATTTGGGCCAGTTGGAATTTTCTCCTGTGGCAGATCTCTCCCTGCAGTGTATCTTTCCTGTATTGCACCTCTTTTTCAGGGGTGATTGTAAGCAAATGCAGATTCTCTTTTTCCATTAAGTAACTATTTTGAGTATCTTAGGTCCATGATTGGATTTAACATGATTGGCAGTTTGTAGCTCTTTGCAGAAAAGATATATTGTGTCAACCTACTGCAAACGTTGGGGGGAGGCACTTTTTCATTGGTGGTGTTTATAGTGACACTTAGTTTCGTCTACTGATTCTTCTTTGATTAATGAAGATCCATCAACTGGGAGGTAATTATAGTGTAAACTGTGGTTTTCTGTTCTTAAATTATCTAAGACTTAAAGTTGAGGTTTGTTTAGTGACAGTGGACTGATGGTCCTAAGAATATAGACTTATTTACTGAAGACTTTTGTAGTCTGAAGTCTTACATGACTTTTTTACTTTTAATTGTGGTAAAACGTACATAACAAAGTTAATTTTAACCTTTTTAAGTCGACAATTCTTTGACATTAAGTACATTGACAGTATTGTATAATTTTCATCACTGTTTCCAGATTATTTTCATCATCCCAAACCAAAGTTACACTCCTTTAGCAATAAATCTCCATTTCTCCCCACTCCTGGTAACCACTATTCCGGTTTCTATCTTGTGAAGTTGCTTATTCTAAGTATTTCATGTATGAGAAATCATACAATATTTGTCCTTTTGTATCTGGTTTATTTCATTCAACATGATGTTTTCCAGGTTCAGCCATGTTGTAGCATGTACCAGCACTTTGCTTCTTTTTCCATTGTATGGATATACCATATTTTGTTTATCCGTTCCTCTGTTGATGGGCACCTGGGTTGCTTCCACCTTTTGACTATTGTGAATAATGCTTTGATGAACATTGGTGTATAAATACCTGTTTGAATCTCTGTTTTCAGTTCTTCGTGGTATATACCTAGGAGTGGGATTGCCAGATCATATCATAATTCTATTTAATTTTCTGAGGAACCACCAAACTTTTCCACAGTGGCTGCACCATTTTACATTCTCACCAGCAGTGTACAAAGGTTCCTATTGCTCTGCATCCTCGACTAAGGGCTTAAGGAGGAGGGACTTTATTTATAGGTTTGGGGATTTTTGAGAAGGATACTAACAAGACTAAACCTGCCTGTTCTGAATTTGCAATTAGGAGGACATCCTGGTAGGAACCTGTGTTGGGGTCCCCGAGACCACCTTCAGGTTCGATGATTTGCTAGGACCCACATAAAAACAATACTAGCAAAATTAGCAAAGGAAAACAGAGCCGGGGGGTGAAAGCCTGGAGAACCCAGGCATAAGCTTCCAAGAGTCCTCGCCCAGTGGAGTCACACAGGATGTGCTTAGTTCTTGCAGCAATGAATTGGAATAACACCTGTGAAGTGTTGTCAGCGACGCTCATTAGAGACTCAGCACCTGGGGTTTTTATCAGGCTGGTCATGTAAGCTCCTTCTGCCTGGCACGTACCAAAATTGCAGGCTCCTGGAAGGAAAGTAGGCATTTAGTATTAATTATGTTTACCAACAGTTTTTGCACAGATTCTGGGAATGGTGGAAACCTTTGAGAAATCCAAGTTCTGAGACATCAGTTGGGGGCCATCCTGGCAAATAGGCTTTCCACACAGTAGCCATCAGGCATTCGGAAATGTTGCATTGGAGTTCAGAAGAACCATATCAGTTATCCACAAAGAAATCAAAAAAAGTATTTCAAAGGAGTTCTTGTACTTGAGTTAAAAATCTAGTGTTTGGTATCAGATCTTCCATAAAAGGTAGTTACTGAGAATTGGTTTCAAATCTTTTTAAACCTGTGATAATAATCTGTGACATGAATATTACATACATAGGCCTAAGCATATATATCATCATGTTTCTGATTGGTCTCTGATTCTAACCATCATGCTTATCAAGAGGCTGGTGGAAATAAATATTTTTTAAAAACTGCTTTTTAAGAGTTGGGGACCCTTGCCCCTTTATTTTTACCATATAGACTTGTGTACTTCAACTTAATAAATAATTCATGGTATTAGGTTATCATTGTGACTTTGCTCTCAAGTGTAGAGATGGTGTATGAAAGTGACAGAGAAAGCACAGTGATAATTAGATCCCATATTTACGTAAACATATGAGCATTTCTGTTTGGTTTGAGCTTTGGAACCTTTGAAAGTTTTTGAGCTTTTGTGGTCAAAGTTGTACTTTCAGAGTCTTTCCTGGCATATAAAAAATGGATCTGGAGGCAAGAGAGAGTGAGGGAAGAAGTATGTCAGGGAATTTGGGTCAGATGCAATTTTAGGAATCCTGATGAAAGATAGTCAGAATCTGGATTCTGTAGAATTCAGTAGAAATAAAAAGGACCTGATGGATGCCAGTTCATTTGTCACTGACATCTCTTCGGGCACAATGTTTCCTTTATGTCCTGTGTCTGGCTATATCACCAATTAAGTTTTTTCTTTCCAAGACCATTAAAAAAAAAAAAAAAAAGGGAAACCCTAAGAATTTTTTAGAGACGTAACCTGTGACCTTTCTGCAGTGAGAGCTATCATAGTATCATAGAGGCCTTGAGGTCTTTCTTGAAGTCCCTTTGAGTGCCTGCAAGGTCACTTTTCAGTGAATGAATCAGGCCCTGGGGACTGACATAACGCTAGCCACCCTAGCAAGAGTTATTTTATTCCTTTATGATGATAGAGGGAAAATACCTTATGATCAAGGGAAAATCATAACTGAAAACTAGTGTCCATTGTCAGACACTGCCTTTTGTGAGAGTCAGGATTAACGAGAAGGTTGCTGTGGAGAACAATCCAGAGTGAAGGAGAAGAGGGAGCTGGCTGCCCACCTCTTCCCCATGCTGGAGTTACCCCTCAAAACAGGAAGACTTGACTGCCAGCACTTTGCTCCTGGAATCTGGCTGAATAAATGCTGACAAATTCTTGCTCTTAGGATCCCTTTCTCCAGCTCTTGAGCATGTTGCCTTTTGTTAACACTTCATACAGATTACAGTACAGTGGATTTGGTTACAGTGTTCTTTTTCATCAGTCATGCTTTCAAATAACTAATCAACTTGGTTGGACTGGTGTCTCCAGTCTGTCTTAATCACATTTTCAGACATCCCAAGAGTGGTATGTATGCCTCTGTTGATCCCTATATATTTAGCCTCAGGATGAGGATCAGCTGATGGATAATACTGGTATAAGATGCCTTGCCTTATATGTGCCAGCTTTCCCATTGGCCTTTAGGGAAAGCGTGTCTGTCCCCAGTGAAGTGTGTTAATCTGATTTTTCTCTTTAGAAACCTGGCTATCAGATCAATACTCCTTTTGTGTGAGGGTGGACTTCCTTTTCCTAAAGGCCAAGAGCAGGGTCATTTGGGTGGGGAGGGGTGTTGGAGGGGCAATCTCATTTAGTGAAGTAGATTATGCCCTCAGTAAACATTAGTGATGATCATAAGGATAACGAATTATGTCAGTTAGGATCTTGTGTGGGGGCAGAGCACGAGGTCTAGGCTTAATTTGGGTATTCTTCAGAACCAATTATAATATCACACCAACACTATCAATATAGAAAAATAGTTCTCATGACAGTGGAGGCTTGTTTGCAGATCCATGAATTATCGTTCTGCTTAGTTTTTATTGACTAGGACTAAGTGGCCCAGAGTAGATGAAAACCATTTTATTTAAATTTCTGGAAGATTCTCAAATCAGGAACTTGGATTTGTCAATACTTTCATCTTAACAAATAAGTTTTTACCTAATTTCTAAGTAGGTGGTTGATAAAAAGGAAGACTAATTTATATAAGTGTTGCTTTAATATGGTATAGGTTTCAGGGCTAAAGAAAAACTTGTTTGAGATATTTATATTAGATCATTCTTCACTATGTTTAGAAAGACTCTGTGCCATTGAAAAGATATAATAGATACTTATTTAATGAAGGTTAGATGCTCTAGAAAGAGCATTAGTTGTGAGAGAAACAGAGGCTTGTGACCATTGTCACACTTCTCCCTTTTTGTTTAAGCTGTTGAAAATATTTTAAATGATGTTTTTACCCAGGCTTTGAGTAATTTGGTAATTGAGCAGAACAAACCAAGCCCCTGAATATAGGTGTTGAAGTAGTTTCTGCTAGACTTTCACTGGGGAACTCCCCTTTGCTCAAAGGCCTTTTTTTGACTGGGTAATTTGCTTAACTCTGTTTCCTTTTATTTCCAATCAGATGAGCAGCTTGCAAATCAAGGAAGAGAAAATCAAATCAGATACCAATGGTGAGTGATAGTAACTACATGGTAGCTACAAGCTTCAATTCATTCACTTCTGCTGCACTCCTAGCTACACTGTGAAAAGGAGCTTTCATTTATCAGAACGTTTGGCATGTGACAGCACTAGATTTGAGAGCCAGTGCTAGTATACCTACCCAGTTTATTAGGTTTCATTACTGAAGAGGTTATGTTATGCTTTCCAGATATAAGATTCCTTAAATCCAAGAATCACCACTGGAGTGTACTACCAGGGTTTACTTGATAATGTTTCTGTACATTTTTTTAATTTAATTTTTTGAAAAAATTCTAAACTAATTTCTAAAAAATCCTAATTTCTGGGTTCTAAACTTAGAAAGTATAAGAAAGTGAAAGGCCTCCTGCCCATTTTGGTCCTTGTTTATCCATTTCCCACTCCCCACCCTGTCCCATAAGTAACCATTGTTCTTGGGTTTTTAATATTTTTTCAAAGTTTCTTTATGCAAAGCAAATACCAATATATAGATTCTCTTTTTTGACCAAAAAGTGGCATAATATACATAGTGTACTTACTTTTCTCACTCAACACTATACCTTAGCAAGCTTTCCCTCTCAGTACATGGAATTTCCTTCCTCCCTTTCATAATGCATAATATTGCATTGTGTGGATATACCATAAGTTATTTAGTTATGTATTGATGGATATTTGGGTTGTTCCCAGTCTTTTACCATTATAAACAATACTTAATGAAATAACCATGAACTTAATTTTTTTTACATGTATATAAATATAGTTATAGGACAAATTTCAAAAAATGGGTTTAGTAGGTCAAAGGTATATACATTTGCAATTTTTATCAATATTTTCAAAATGCCATCCGTAGATGTTATACCAATTCATATTTCTGTCACAAAGCTTGGGAGTGTCTGTTTCCCTACAGCCAGACCACAGAGTTTTAAAACTCAAGCTTTTGGGTAGGTTTGCTATTTCCTTTCCAGTTATATCAACTGTTGTTTTATAGGTGTTATCAAAACCAATGCCACTCCAGAGAAAACAGATGAAGAAGAAAAAGGTAATTACCATTTGAAGCCCTGTGGCCAGAGATGGAGTGTGACACAGGACTTGCCGTCCTGGATCCCAGAAGCACTCTGAGTTGTAAGATCAGGAGGAATCAGGAAAAGAGATTGGGAAGGAGCAAGTAGAGAGACAGAAGGAGAACCAGTGTGTGGTACCCCAGAAGAAATCGTTTGAAAAGGAGAGAGTCAGATATATATAATAAATGGATTAAAAGAAGAACTAAAAATTGATTTTTAGATTGATGCTTACTAATGTGGAAGTCATCAGTGTGCTTGACAAGAGCTGGTGAGATGGAATGGGGAGGTTTAAAAAAAGCCTGTTCAATGTGTGTTCAAGAGAAGCGGGGAGGGGGACTGAAGTTCAAGATGGTGGCATAGAGAGGTGTGGAATTTAGTTAGTCCTCTAGAGCAACTAGTAAATAGCCAGGAACAACTAGCAAATAGTCTGGAACAACTGTTGGGGAACATGTTTGACTGTACATACATTGTGCACCAGCCTGGAATGAGTGGAACGGCTGAGATCACAGCATAGAATTGTAAGTAAAGTTCCCCAAACTGTGGCGCTGGTGCCCCTCCCCCACTGGCACGGCAGGCTGAACTGTAACACTTCCCTGTGAAAAAAGCAGGTTATCTGGAGCGAGGGAAAATAACTGAGCTCCAGTTGCAGGTTTTTTTTGTTTTTGTTTTTTAAATTCAATTTTATTGAGATATATTCACGTACCATACAATCATCCATGATGTACAATCATTTGTTCACAGTACCATTATATAGTTGTGCATTCATCACCACAATCAATTTTTGAAAATTTTGAGCATTTTTATTACCACACACAAAAAAGAATAAGAATAAAAGTTAAAGTAAAAAAGAACACCCAAAACATCCCATACCCCCATCCCTCCCTATTATTCATTTACTTTTTGTCCTCATTTTCTATTCATCTGTCCATACACTGAATAAAGGGAGTGGGAGCCACAAAGTTTTCAGTCACGTGGTCACACAGTGTGAGCTATATAGTTATACAGTCGTCTTCAAGTATAAAGGCTTCTGGGTTGCAGTTCAACAGTTTCAGGTATTTCCTTCTAGCTATTCCAATATACTAAAAACTAAAAGGGGTATCTATATAATGCAGAAGAATAACCTCCAGAATGACCTCTTGACTCTATTGGAGATCTCTCAGCCATTGAAACTTTATTTTGTTTATTTCTCTTCCCCATTTTGGTCCAAGAAGCCTTTTTCAATCCCACAATGACAGGGCCAAGCTCATCTCTACGAGTCATGTCCCATGTTGCCAGAGAGATTTACATTCCTGGGAGACATGTCCCATGTAGTGGGGAGGGCAGTGAGTTTACCTGCAGAGTTGGCTTAGACAGAGAGGCCACATCTGAGCAACAAAAGAGGTTCTCTGGGGGTGACTCTTAGGCACAGTTTTAAGTAGGTTTAGCCTCTTCTTTGCAGTAACAAACTTCATAAGGGCAAGCCCCAAGATCGAGGGCTCAGCCTTCTAAATTGGTAGCCCCCAATGCTTGTGAGAATATCATTAATTCCCCAGCTGGGGAAATTTAATATTTCCACATTTTACCCTAGTCCCTCAGGGGAGCTTTCCAAATACATTTTTATTCTCTGCCCAAATTACTCTGGGTGGGATGTATTGGGGCTTCACACTAACCTGTACAGACCAACCAGATTTTACTCCCTTTTCAACGTTCCATGTAATTTTGGTGTTTGAATAAACTGACCATACAAGTAAATTATTTAGTGTGTTACAAAAAATATAAATTTTGTACTTAATAAACATCTCTTCCATTGGTCTCATACAGAAGTTCAAGTTTCAGAAAAGCCATCAATATCATCCTTTACCCTTTAGTCTGACTTACCTTAATCCTAACCAAGTCCATTTCGTTCATATCTCTAATTGAAGTCCGATCTCTTTGTTCAGACTCTTTAACATTTGCTGTATGGGCAATACTGCCATTCATAGCTGCCGGACTCTGGCTCCAAGTCTCAGGTCACACAGATACCCAGAGTTCCAGGGACCGACCAGGTTATGCACAAAGAGCTCAGCATCTCAGAATTTAGAAATAGCCGGTACGACTCAGGAATAGATGTAACTGCTGTAAGAGCTTACAATGTAGGAACCTTTACAGTAAGCCTTCCCCTGATAACCTATCCTCTCAGAGTTTGCGCATTATAGTTAGTCCATTTTAGTGAGGCATTATAATGTTTTTCTTTAAATTTCTGGTTTATTTCACTTAACATACTGTCCTCAATGTCTATTCACCTCACAACTTCACTCCTTGTAGCAGCTCAATATTCCATTGTATGCATATACCACAGTTCGCCATTCTTTTCATCAGTCAATGTAGCCTTAGGCCACCTCCATCCACTGCAAATTGTGAATAAACCCCATGTACAAATGTCCTTTCATGTTCCTCTTTTCAGTTCTTCCAAGTATATACCCAGTAACTGAGTTGCAGGACCATACGGCAACCCCATGCTTAGCTTCCTGTGGAACCACCATACTGCCCTCCACATGAGCTGCACCATTCTACTTCCCCACCAACGGTGATTAGGTACATCCCTTTCTCTACATTTTCTCCAGCACTAGTATCTCTGTTTATTTTTTAGATGGTTTTATTCACATACAATACATTCCACCCTAAGTAAACAATCAGTGGTTCCCTGTATAATCACACAGTTGTGCACTTACCACCACTATCTATATAAAGACATTTTCATTTCTTCCGCAAAGAAAGAGGAAGAGGCAAAAAAAAATTAAAAAGAAAATCTAGAAAGCAACAAAAGAAAAAGTAAACTACACTAAAAAAGTCACAACAGCACCAACGCCAAGAATCCCATATCCCTCCCTTATACCCCCCCTAGTGTAGACATTTAGCTTTGGTATTGATGCCTTTGTTACAATTAATGGAAGCATCTTAAAATTTTATTGTTAACTGTAGACTCTAGTTTGCATTGATTTTCCCCCAAAACCACCTATGCCAGTTTTGATACATTTTGTCCCCCCAAAAGCCGTACTCTTTAGTGGAATCTTGTGGGGGAGGCATGGCAGCGGAGACAAGCATAGGCAGCCTTTATGGGAACTGTTGCATAGGAGGGAGCAGAGAAACAGGGCAGTAGCTGGATGGGGATGTGGGCTAAAGGAGGAAGCAGGGGTACAGTGAGAGGATGTTAACGTATATTCATGCTGATGGAGAGGAGAAATTGGCAATGCCGCAGAGGGCCAGTGGCAGGAGAAGTGTCCTTGTAGCTGAGAGGGAATAGAATCTATTGTACAGGTAGTGGGTTGACCTTCGATAGGAGCACTGGCTGTCCAGCCTTAGTCCCAGGAGGGAAGGTGGAGAATGGGCACAAATGCAGGTGGGTGGGTGGTCATGGAAGTGTCTGGAAGTGCTTCTGATTACTTCTATTTCTCGGTGATGTTAGTAGCAGGGTCATCAGGTGAGTGAGAATGCAGGTGGGTCAGAGGTGTGAGGAGAGAGGAGGAAGAGAACAAATGAGTGGACTATGGAAACCTAAAGGCTTGCTGGGCTCAGAGCCCATCTGAGTCTAGTGGTCAGGAATTTAAAGCAAGGCCTTGAGTGTGATTGTGGTTTTATCCAAGCATGTTGGCTGCTGAGCTGCTGGTGTGCAGAAGTAGAGAGAGAGGTTGCAAGAGAATGGAGTTTGCCAAATGAATGTAAAGAAAATCTACTGGTTTCTTCCTGACAGAGGACAGAGCTGCCCAGTCCTTACTCAACAAGCTGATCAGAAGCAACCTTGTCGATAACACAAACCAAGTGGAAGTCCTGCAGCGGGATCCAAATTCTCCCCTCTACTCAGTGAAGTCTTTTGAAGAACTTCGCTTGTGAGTATTTGTTTCTTTTAACTGTGTTCTAGTTTGCTAATGCTGCCAGAATGCAAATCACCAGAAATGGATTGGCTTTTATAAAAGGGGGTTTATTTGGTTACACAGTTACAGTCTTAAGGCCATAAAGTGTCCAAGGTAACACATCAGCAATCAGGTACCTTCATTGGAGGATGGCCAATGGTGTCCGGAAAACCTCTGTTAGCTGAGAAGCCACGTGGCTGGTGTCTGCTCCAAGTTCTGGTTTCAAAATAGCTTTCTCCCAGGATGTTCCTCTCTAGGCCACAGCTCCTCTTCAAAATGTCACTCTCGGTTGCTCTTGGGGCATTTGTCCTCTCGTAGCTTCTCTGGAGCAAGAGTCTGCTTTCAATAGCCATCTTCATACTGTCTCATCTGTAGCTTCTGTGCATTCTTCCAAGTGTCCCTCTTGGCTGTAGCAAGTTCACTCCTTCTGTCTGAGCTTATATAGAGCTCCAGTAAACTCATCAAGGCCCATGCTGAATGGGCAGGGCCACACCTCCATGGAAATTATCTCATCAGAGTTATCACCTACAGTTGGGTGGGTTACATCTCCATGGAAACACTCAAAGGATTCCATTCTAATCAGCACTAAAACATCTGCCCCACAAGATTGCATCAAAGAATATGGCTTTTTCTGGGGGACATAATACATTCAAACCAGCACAAACTGCTATTCCTTGCCTATAAAATTTGGGATCTTAGAGTCTCTTATGGAACTTTTGCTTTTTATTTAAAAATGTTTTTCATGTATTTACTTGATCAAATAGGTAATAATACACATGATTCAAAAATCAAAAAGTATGAAACATTTACACTGCTAGTCTCCTACTTACTCATGTCTCTTGGCTACTCGGTTCTCTTCTTGGTAGGGATTTTTTAATGCCTTAGATTTACTCATCATAGCTGAAAGTCTTTTTTCTTTTATGCTCTTAGAACTTTCAATAAGATATTGGCTGACAGGTGATTTCTGGATGTCAGGAACATTTCTTATTAGGTAAGCCCTTTTGTTAGACTATAGGGTTTACAGTCTTAACACTTTATCTACTTTATAAAATCTGTCAAAAGAGCCTGTGCAGGATTCCCAGAGCCTACCATGGAAGCAGCTTTTGACAGTTCTAGAATTATTAAAAATGGGTCATTGGTGTATGCACATGCTGCTGTGCCGGAGGCCATGAGGGACACAGGACAGACCAGCCATTCCTGCTGCCTGCCAGGACCCGAGTCACGGAGAGAAAATTGCTGGCACCTGAGACCGTGGTGACAAAATGGATTCCTTGCCTTTGTTCAGCAGAGAGTAGGCCCATGGTGGGCAGACAGAGGCCTCATTCCTGCCAACTCCTACTATCACTTTAGATTATGAGATTTAAAATGGAGCTAACTGGAACCGAATCAAGTTTGTTAATGAAGAAATAGCTAAGAGCATGTTTTTGAAACTGTGGCCTTTTTTTTAAAGAACAGTTTTAGGAAATTGTACTTTTCTGTGTGTGCTTCCTCTGTCAAGGGCTTTATTCAGCACATCTGTCGTCTTTGCTTTATTTCTGTTCACAAGCTGTACCATGCAGACTAGATGTGCTCTGTTGTTTCTTGAGACTGGCAGTTCCCTCTCCCAAGTAGCAATGGGTTTTTTATCCTTTCTTTTAAAATATTGGAGCTCTCATTGCAATCAGTGTTGAATTATCCTCTTTAAAAGACAAGTTTTCTCTGATTTAGTTGTTGGTAGCTAAAGGAAACAAAGGATGAAACCTAGGTTGCCTAATATACTTGATCTGTTTTGTACTTGAAAATTTTGAAATAATCTTCAAAATTATAGGAAAGTATTGAGCCACTGGAGGCTCTTGGTTCACTTGACTCCTGATTCCCTAGTGACACAGTTTCCCTGGCAACTGAATCAGAAGCTGCTGAGCTTCACAGCCTTTGCTTCCAAACAGAAGACACCAAAGGTTATGTTTTCAGAGTTCTTTGTGTCTGAGAACCCACATATACCAGCAAGTTTTACCTTTTAGAGAGGCTGATAAATTCTAAGGAAGGCTAAGAAAAGTTTTGTTTTTTTTTTTAAATGGTCTCACTAATATGAACTAATATTGGTGAGTAGAAATTTGAGACTTAAATCACAGGTTATCAGGGATAGAAAGAGGTTGGATATCAGGTATTTGATGCTGAAGGAATACTGAATGTTCAGCAGGACTGGAGAAGTCTTGACTTGGTTTGACTTTTCAGTAGAAACTATTTGGTGTGATTTTTGTTAAACACCAATTTAGAGGTAGCAGATAATTTATTGTAAATGTAACATAATAGCAACTTTAATTGATACTTGTTACATAGCTACCTATATAAGAAGTTTGTGCTTTTCTTTTCTTGATTTTTTACTAGACATAGTAACTGATCTGGAGCATTTATAACTTTCATTATGATAACTGAACCCCCCTTACCTATCTACCATCCATTGGCTACTAGAAAGTGGCTTAATACATTTTCTTACCTGTTGACTTGTTCCAAGAATTTTCACATCTGGCTAGGAAGGACAACGGAATGCACAAGGACTATGGTTCAGTTTAACATCTAAGCTAAGAAATTAAGCCTGAAATCCCATTCTCTAAAGGGATTTCTAAATCTTAGTGGCTTAGTAAGCAGTATTTATTTTTGGATATGTCTTTTATAATTTATTTTATGCTATCATTTAATAAACACCACTCTTGCTTTGCCCAGGGAACACTTGTCATCCAAGGCCAACCAGATGTGTGGGTACACTGAAAGCATGAGTTTCTCCAAGAAAAAAAACTATTCTGTATTTTATGAATTACATAATAGCTGCAGACTAAGAATTAGTAGGTTTGGTTTTGTTTGTTTTAGTGTTTTTTAAGATGTAGAAAAATATGTCTGCAGATGTAGGAAGAATTATTCCTTGTTAAATATTGGAAAAGTAAAATTCCAGGCCTTTAAAAGAATTTCAAAAGCTAGGAATCTGTCCTCTCCCTCACTGGCCTCCTAGGAAACCACAGCTTCTCCAGGGAGTCTACACCATGGGCTTCAATCGACCATCCAGGATACAGGAGAACGCATTGCCCATGATGCTTGCTGAACCGTGAGTAAGCAGACCTGGAGTGGCCTTTTTTTTTCCTTTCTTTCATTGTTTTGAAAATTAGCATGCAGACATTATGAACAATTTGTACACAATTCTTAATGTATGTACTGAAAATCAAAAAAGCCATGTAGTTGTAATTCTTTTCTAAAGTTATTCCAGTGACTTTCCAGTTTAAAATTCGAAGGCAAATTTTCCTTAAGAGGATCTCAAGTACCAATGTTGATAAACTAAGGCTGTTACATCGTAAGTCTCACTAATTCACAATTTAATATCATACACACTACGCACTCAAAGTTCCAGTCTTTCACAGCACTTGACAGAGTAGTTAAGAAAAACTGGCCTGCCACGACCAAAGATATTGGTCTGAGTACAGAGTGCACACAGCTCTGACATAGCCAGTTTTCTCTAAAAACAATTCTACTGAAAAACAAGGGAAGAGACATAAGATGTTTAAGACATTAAATGTATGACTGTGACTGCAATTATTACTTAGTATGTGTTGTATTTATAGGATTTAAAAGCGCACTGCCCCCCCACCATGGAATATTAAGTTGACATCCAAGACACTCAAAGCCACCCATAATTAATATCCCACTATTTTCTGGTTGTACCAAAAAAAATAAAACAACCAGAAAAATGATTTTACCTCTTCTAAAAAAAACATTTACACTTTAAAAATGGGATGAGGAGGGATTCCAGTCTCCTTCTTAAAAATTGTTTCTTCCAGAGCCACTAAAAAACTCATGTTTACAAAATAGTTGGTAAAAATATTCCTCTGGGTTGTACAAGAAGGGAAATGCAGAGACCACCAATAAGACATGATAAATGATATTGATCAGACCTGGCTGGTTTCTTTCCTGCTTCACCAGAGGCTGGACTCTGCTCATTTTTTAGTTTCTCCATTTCCTCCAGGTTAATCTTCTTTACTTTCCTGGTTAGCCACAAAATTTTTGGTGTGCAGAATTGGACACAGTTTCTGCCTTTTGTACTTAACAACAAAAACAGAAAAAAAAAAAAAATTTAAGTAAATAGAGAAAGTTAGTGCTGTTATTCTGAGTACATTTAAAATTTGAGTTGTTAATTGTTTTATGGGAGAAGTGAATATCCATTTGCAAAAGAATGAAAGAGAACTCCTTTCTCTCACCTCATACAAAAAGTAACTCAAATATAAGAGCTAGGACCATAAAACTCCTAGGAGAAAATGGAGAGAAGCATTTTCAAGATCTCGTGGTGGGCAATGGTTTCTTAAACTTTACACCCAAAGCACAAGGAATGAAAAAAAAATAGATAAATGAGACCTCCTCAAAATTAAAAACTCTTTGTTTCAAAGGACTTCGTAAAGAAAGTGAGAAGGCACCCTACTCAATAGGAGAAAATATTTGGAACCCACATATCTGATAAGGGTTTAATATCCAGAATATATAGATAAATTGTACAACTCAACAGAAAAAAAGACAATCCAATTTTAAAATGGAAACAAGACTTGAATAGACATTTCTCCAAAGAGGAAATACAGATGGGTAAAAAGCACATGAAAAGATGCTCAACATCACTAGCTGTTAGGGAAACACAAATCAAAACCACAGTGAGATATCATTTCAAACCTTCTAGAATGGCCACTATTTAAAAAAACCAGAAAACTTCAAGTGTTGGAGAGGATGTGGAGAAATGGGAGCCCTCATTCACTGCTAGTGGGAGTGTGAAATGGTGCAGCTGCTATGGAAGCGAGTTTGGTGGTTTCTCAAGAAATTAATTTGCCATACAGAATTGCCGGATGATCCGGCAATCCCACTATTAAAGGTATGTACCCAGGAGAAGTGAAAGCAGGGACACAAACAGACATTTGCACACTGATATTCATAGCAGCATTATTCACAATTGTTGAAAGATGGAAGTAACCCAGGTGTCCAGCAACCAATGAAAACAAAATGTGGTATACACATATGATGGGATATTCAGCTTTAAGTCCTGATGCATGTAACAACATGGATGAACCCTGAAGACATTATGTTGGGTGAAATAAGCCAGACACAAAAGGACAAATATTGTATGATCTCACTAATATCTAATTATAATAAGCCAACTCATGGAATAAAGTCTACAATATAGGTTACCAGGAAACAGAATGAGGGTAGAAAATAGGGAGCTGATGCTTAATTTGTTCAAAATGTTTAATTAGGTTGATTGTAAATGTTTAAAGATTTATAGAGGTGATAGCACCTTACTGTGAGTGTAATTAACAGCACTGAATTATGCATGTGAACATGGTTGAAAGGGGAAGTTTTGGGTCATGTGTGCTACTAGAGGGAAAGTTAGAGGATTAAACATGGGGCTGTAGAACACAGTGAACCCTGTTGTGGATGATGATTGAATTCCACATAAAATACCACCATAAACTGTTCTTTCATGAATTATAATAAATGTATTTCACAACTACAAGGTGTTAATATTAGGGTGGTACATGGGAAAAAATACATCTAATGCAAGCTGTGGACTATGATTAACAGTAATAACTTAATGTTCTTCCATTAGTTGTAACAAAGGTATCACACCAATGCAAAGTATCAACAATAAGGGGGCATATGGGATCCTTGTGTTTTTACATGACATATAAAGCTACAAATTCTCTGATTAAAATAATAACAGTAATTTTTTTAAAATTTATGCTAAGTGAAAGAAACCAGACACAAATTACTACCTACGGTATGATTACATTTCTATAAAATGTAAATACAAATAATTCTATAGAGACAAAGTAGTAAAAAATACATATATATATATATATATATATATATATATATATATTTATTTATTTATAAAATACTGAGACCTGCAAAAAGGTGTAAAGAATAATACCAAGAACACCTCTGCAGCCCTGTCCCACCCAGGAATACACCATTATTCCAAATGGCAGTTGAAGCCCTGTGCTCTCCTCCCTTCACATCCCTCTTCCACCCCACGGAAGTAAGGGCCTTTTGTACTTTCACTACATATGTATGTGTCCCTAGGAGTCTAAAGAGTAGTTTACATGCTTTTAACCCTTACATAAATGGTATCATTCTTTAAGTAATGACTTTTTTGCTCAACTTTATTATTATTACTGTTTTACAAAATGCACTTATTTATATAATACTGGGTTACGTGAAGTGAAATGTGAAGGTTGCCTCTACGGCATCTGTCTTGATATTTTGCATTTTCCAAAAAAGAGAATGGGAACACGCAGAAGGAGCTGAGTCCTGGAAGCACATTAGGTTTGGAGGAATGTCATTGGGGATTGTCTGGGCACAGGGCGCACTCTGCAGCCTCGATTGCTGTAGAGCCCTTGGGGTGCAGAACTAGTGCACACTTTCAGGGAGAGAAGATGTGCTAGAGCCTAGAGTCAAGATTTCTTACTGTGAACCCATCTAAAGCAGTCATTATTTCCTTATTATTTAAGGAGGTTTTTTTTTTAAACATATAAAAAATTTATTGGGGAGAACCTAAGATGGCAGCTAGGTGAGACAGGGCAAAATAACACCTCGGTGAAAAATACTAGATAAAAACCAGAAGGTGACCCAGAATACCAGTTTCAGCGATGCACCAGCTGGACAAGGTCTGCTAGAACCACAGGGGCCATACACTTGGTGAAAACGGGAGTCTGCATTCTGAAATGAGTGAGTAAGCCAGCTGAAAGACCTGCGGTCATGCTGCAGTGTGGGGAAGCCGGGGGTTGGCATTTGGAGATGGACTGGTTCTTTTTTAATAAAAAAAAAAAAAAAAAGGGAAAAACCCAGGAGCGGCTGCATTTGCGATGGTGAAAACCGTGCAGTGGAAGCACGGCAGAAGCAGTCTGAGCTGACCTCTCAGTGCCTGGCGTGGAGGATAGCCTGCTGCAGATTCCCTCAAGGCCAGGGGAGTGGAGGGGAGAGCTGGAAGGAGAAAGAAGCCCCACTGCTTGCAGCCGCTCCCCAGCAGGCTGGAGACACTCCTGCCCGGGGCCATGCCCACAGCCCAGAGCAGCACCAGTTGTCCCTGAGCTGGGAAGGAGGAACTGTGCGAAGAGGGGGGAGGGGTGGAGATGTGTCGTTCAGCCATCTTTGCATCAGGCTGAGAGCGCCCCTGCACGGCCCGGCAGCCCAGGGTTTCCCTTGAGGGACGGCGCGCACTTGTGACGTAGCATAGCCTTCCCTCAGCAGAGGTCCTGGAAGATCACAGCTGAGAAGGGGGGCCCGCTCGGAAAACCCAGGGACGCTACGTCAATGCCAGTGGTTTGTGGGTTAGCATCAGAGAGGATTGGGAGCAGAACTGAAATGGAGGCTTAGACTCTTGCAACAGCCTTGAATCTCCGGGAACACCTGGGAGGTTTGAATGTTAAAGCTACCCTGCCTCCCTAGCCACCGGGACACATGCCCCACATTCAGGGCAGACGGCTCCAGCAACACACCCAAATTGAGTTCACCAACTGAACCCCACAAGAATCATTTCCCCACACACCACAAGAACAAAGTTGAGAACTGACTTGAGGGGTATAGGTGACTCACAGACACCATCTGCTGGTTATTTAGAGAAAGTGTACGCCACCAACTTGTATTTCTGAAAAATTAGATTGGTTTTTTTTTTTTTTTTTACAACTTGAAAGAACCTTATCAAGCAAAGCAAATGCCAAGAGGCCAAAAACAACAGAAAATCTTAATGCATATGATAAAACCAGATGATATGGAGAACGCAATCCCAAAGACCCAAATTAGAATATCAGAAGAGACACAGTACTTGGCACAATTAATCAAAGAACTACAATTAAGGAACGAAAACATGGCAAAGGATATAAAGGACATGAAGAAGACCATGGAATAGGATATAAGGGACATAAAGAAGACCCCAGAAGAGCATAAAGAAGACATTACAAGAGTAAATAAAAAAATAGAGATCTTATGGAAATAAAAGAAACTGTTGGCTAAATTAAAAGACTCTGGATACTCATAATACAAGACTAGAGGAAGCTGAACAACGACTCAGTGTCCTAGAAGTCCACAGAACAGAAAATGAAAGAACAAAAGAAAGAATGGAGAAAAAAATTGAAAAAATCGAAATGGATCTCAGGGATATGGTAGATAAAACATCCAAACTTAAGACTCATTGGTGACCCAGAAGGGGAAGAGAAGGGTAAAGGTCTAGAAAGAGTATTCAAAGAAATTGTGGGGGAAAACTTCCCAAACCTTCTACACAATATAAATACACAAAGCATAAATGCCCAGTGAACTCCAAATAGAATAAATCCAAATAAACCCACTCCAAGACATATTCTGATCAGACTCTCAAATACTGAAGAGAAGGAGCAAGTTCTGAAACCAGCAAGAGAAAAGCAGTTCACCACATACAAAGGAAACAACATAAGACTAAGTTGTGACTACTCAGCAGCCATCATGGAGGCGAGAAGGCAGTGGCACAACATATTTAAAACTCTGAGAGAGAAAATTTTCCAACCAAGAATACTTTATCCAGTAAAACTCTCCTTCAAATTTGAGGGAGAGCTTAAATTTTTCACAAACAAATGCTGAGAGATTTTGCTAATGAAAGATCTGCCCTACTTCAGATACTAAAGGGAGCCCTACCAACAGAGAAACAAAGAAAGGAGAAAGAGATCTAGAAAATTTTAACAGACATATATAGAACCTTACATCCCAAATTACCAAGACACTCATTTTTCTCTAGTGATCATGGATCTTTCTCCAGAATGGACCATATGCTGGGACATAAAACAAGCCTCAATAAATTAAAAAAAATTTTTTTGATATACTCAAAGCACATTCTCTGACTACAGTGGACTACAAAGAGAGTCAATAATTTGTGAATTGTAACTCCACTATTTACTTCCTACATGATATAAAATACACAAACTCTAATGACAAATCAGAGGTTTTGAACTCAATGTAAAATATGTAAGTTTTGACAAGAACTATATAAAGGTGGGGGAATGGAGGAGTATAGGAGCATAGTTTATGTGTCCTATTGAAGTTAAGTTGGTATCAAAGAAAAACAAGATTGTTATGGATTTAAGAGTTTAATTTTAAGCCCCACAGTAAACACAAAGAAATTATCAGAGAATATGACCATAGAGATGAAAAGTAGAGTATGGGTTAAGAGAAATGGGGGAAGGGGCAATGGGGAGTTAAGAAATGAGTGTAGGGTTGCTGTTTCAGGTGAAGGGAAATTTCTAGTAATGGATGGTGGGAAGGTGATAGCATTACAACATTCTAAACGTGATTAATCCCACTAATGAAAGGCTAGGGAGGGGGTGGAATGGGAAGATTTAGGCTGTATATATGTTTCCACAACTGAGGGAAAAAAAAGGGGGGGGGCAGTCTAAATAGATGACAATTGAATGCCAAGGATGACCCTGGATGAGATCTGAGGATGGAGGACGGGAGGCTCAGAGGGACACAGTTGAGACATAGGGGGGAAAAAAAATGGAAATATAGAATGTATGCTTTGTATCAATGTTGAATCTCTAGTACTTCTTAGCTGCATTTAATGGGATTGCATAAAAGAATGTTCTTGTTCATGGGAATTGTATACGTGAATTATAGTGTTTGTTCAAGGATGGGTGCAGCTAGCTCTCATACGTTCAGAAGACGGAGCAATAGATGATGGATGATAGTGAGAGAGGGAGGGAGGGAGGGAAAGAAATACTGGTGTGACAGCATGTTAAAATTGGTGGATTGGGGTATCAGGGGAGGGGGGTCAGGGTATGCTGGAGTTCTGTGTATGGGCTTTGTATTGTTTTTGCAACTGTTCCTATAACTTTGAATTTATTTCAAAATAAAATAAAATTTAAAGAAAAAAAAATTTATCAAAGTTATTTGTGCTCAAGGCAGAAAACCTGGATAACATAGAGAAGCATAAAAGGGAGACAATGCATATTTCTACCACCCAGAAAGAATATTCTGACACTTTTTAACCAATTGTTATTTTTATCTCTGCTCTTCCTGATTCAGGCCACAGAACCTGATTGCCCAGTCACAGTCTGGTACTGGAAAGACGGCTGCCTTCGTCTTGGCCATGCTCAGCAGAGTGGAACCAGCGGACAGATACCCACAGGTTAAGAGTTTGGGGGTGCCCTGGGAAGGGCAGGGCCATATGGTGGGTGATTAATGGGGGTGCTCCAGATGGGGTCTGAACATTTCCGACTCCTCTGCCTGAGCCACGGTGGGAAGCAGGCTCGTACACTGACCCGGGGATGGGGAGAGTTCTTTTGGAAACAGCAGCCTTAAAAAGTGGCTTCCAAGGGCCTGCAGCAAGCCAGGGCTCCCTCCTGAAGGGCTTGGCCTGCAGCTGAAAGGTGGCCTGGTTGGGGAGGATGGGGGATCCTGCACCATTCAGATGGTAAGAATAGCAGCATACTCTGTTGCCTTTGAGCCTGTTGTCTGCTGCAGATTGGTGCTCCTGAACTTATCCTTTATGATTTCCCTTTCAGTGTTTGTGCCTTTCCCCAACCTATGAGCTGTCTCTTCAAACCGGTAAAGTGATTGAGCAGATGGGCAAATTTCACCCTGAGCTAAAGCTGGCTTATGCTGTTCGAGGCAATAAACGTGAGTACACAGGGGTGAGCCCTCAGCAGTGGGTGGGGTCAGGTGGTTCAGCATTTGAATTTTGAAGATATGATGAAGTTATTCAGCTTTCTAGTTCATTTTGACTCTAGAACCCAACTGCATTGCTTTTAGCAAATCTATTTAAATATTTGCCAATTTGTTAACAGTCTTCTCCAGTCTTAAAAGAAATTTACATATGCCTGCATGGGTCATGACCATATGTTCTTAAAATCTGGAGTTCATCACTGAGAAGACAGGGTTTTTAATTCAGCATCCAGGGTTCCGGAAGTTTACTAAAGAGGGAGTAGCAACACTGAAAATGGTAGGTTGGGGTTAGATCTCTTTCCTTAAAAGTAAACCCAAACTTTAGTGAGAGTAAACAGAAAGTATGCTGTTAACTTTGTTTTATCAACATCAGCAATCAGATTTAATCATTGTGCTAGGATCCTGAGACTCAAAACTATCGATGTAGGAGGAAATCAGTGAACTATGAGTGAATTGATGACTGAGAAAGAGTAATGAGGGGAATATTCTCCTGGACTGAATAAGCAGGGGTGGATGGGTAGAGGGTAATACTGACCATAATGCAGTGACATAGGTATCATTGTGCCTATTTTATATTAAAAGAAACCAAGACTTGTGGATATGGTCATGGAGGTTTTGAAATCTGGAATTTTGTTACCATATTATTCTGTTAGCTTATTCTCTTACTTCTGAAGAATGGGCAGAGTTTTGATTTCCAGAGCTGGCTTTGCCATGGAAACATCACGGAAAATGTCTTGTTGTCCCCACAGTGGAAAGAGGTCAGAAGATCACTGAGCAGATTGTCATAGGCACCCCTGGGACTGTCCTGGACTGGTGCTCTAAGCTCAAGTTCATCGATCCCAAGAAGATCAAGGTCTTTGTTCTGGATGAGGCTGACGTGATGATCGCTACCCAGGGCCACCAAGATCAGAGCATCCGCATCCAGAGGTAGGAACTGCTGGAGCAGGGAGGAAACCCTTGGCCTCCTGGTGTGCACACACAAGTCTTCTTGTTATCTATGTCTTCCATTGTGTCCAATCTCTCTTCTCTCTCCTGCTGGGTTCTTTGCTTCAGAACCTTCAGAAGCATTTGTTTCATGGGCCGTTTCCATGTCAGTGTTGACCATACTCCCAGCCCAGGGTTGGAAAGGAGACTTAGGGAATCAGCACCCCCTGTCCTGACCCCTTGTCTGCCCTGGTTGCTGCCTGTGACACTCCTCCCCCTGGGAACCTTCCTGGGGACCAATACCATCCCAGCCTGAGGAGGCTGTGCTTCTGCTCCTTCCAGTAAAGGACCCTAGATCACACAGTCCACCTGGGCCTTGCATTGCAGGATGCTGCCCAGGAACTGCCAGATGCTGCTTTTCTCCGCCACCTTCGAAGACTCCGTGTGGAAATTTGCCCAGAAAGTGGTCCCCGACCCAAACATCATCAAACTGAAGCGTGAGGAGGAGACATTGGACACCATCAAGCAGTATTATGTCCTGTGCAATAACCGAGATGAGAAGTTCCAGGCCTTGTGTAACCTCTACGGGGCCATTACCATTGCCCAGGCCATGATCTTCTGCCATGTGAGTAGCAGCCGCAGCAGCAGGGCCTGCTGGGAGGACACCACTGGGAGGGTGTGGCCCTGCCCCTCCCTCTCAGCAGAACCAGCCTAGCACTGCGAGGACCAGTCCCACTGAGTGGCAGGAAGGACATGGTGAATCACCTGCAGCTGCCCCGGGGCATGTTCTCGTATTGAGGTCTAAGGGAGAGACTTTGTGACAAACTGAACTGTCTTTGATCCCACTTCTTGGAAGTTACTTGGAAGACTCTCCAAATAACAATCCTATGAATTAATTTAAGAATAGAAACTAATTCTTAAAGTACACTTAACAATACAGACTAATGAGGAATGAAGATCTTAGGCCCAAACCAAACTCTTCATAGATGACAAACTAAGAGCAGTTAAGTAATTCATCCCCAAAAATCATGGCTAACATTCTGTATGAGAAATTTTAAGTCTAACCTGCTGACTTAACTCATAGAATTTTCATGTATTTTAATGGTGACAAGTCCCATTTTTACAGGTATCTTTATTTAAAACAATTCTTTTAACGCTAGACACGCAAAACAGCCAGTTGGCTGGCAGCAGAGCTCTCAAAGGAAGGCCACCAGGTGGCTCTGCTGAGTGGAGAAATGATGGTGGAGCAGAGAGCTGCAGTGATTGAGCGCTTCCGAGAGGGCAGAGAGAAGGTTCTGGTGACCACCAACGTGTGTGCCCGAGGTGAGCAGAGAGTGTGCCCTGATCTGCCCTGCTTGGGGTCCCAGTCCCTGTCAGAGGAGAAATTCTTGTCTGAAACTCAGATGGTTTGGAGGAAATCAGGTGGGATTGGTGGTGACAGTCTCCCCTTGGAGAAACTGGATTTCCTTCAGCAGATAAGCACTTGGAGAGAAGCCAGGCATTCCAACATGTGGGAGGAAACTTAGAAGCATCCGACTGGCTTAGAACCAGTGAGTTTTTAGCTGCATCTGCAGCTACTTGTATCTCTAGCCAAGGCTCTCTTACTGATTTCAAAATTTGGTTAGCACCTGCCAAGGTTCTTTTCTTTTCCTCTGGGTTCTGCCACATGCCTGTGTGTGCTGCTCCTTGTCCCCAAATTCCAGAGCCGGCTGGCCCAGACTCTGCCCTCTACTGGAGTTGGTTTCGTCCCTTGGCCTGATGTGACGGTGGGTGACAGTGATTTGGGTCTCCCATGGCTGGTCTTCCCTATCTCCAACTCTCCTTCATGCAGGTATTGATGTGGAGCAAGTGTCTGTCGTCATCAACTTTGATCTTCCCGTGGACAAGGACGGGAACCCGGACAACGAGACCTACCTGCACCGCATCGGGCGCACCGGGCGCTTTGGCAAGAGGGGCCTGGCAGTGAACATGGTCGACAGCAAGCACAGCATGAACATCCTGAACAGAATCCAGGAGCATTTTAGTGAGTCACTTAAGTGGCCTCTGCCCGGTGCCCTTTCCTAACAAGGGGGAAGGCAAAGGGGGAAGGGTGGGGAGAAGAGTAGGTTTTCCTGTAGCCCCAAGAGAGACCTTTGTCCCTGCCCATGTTTTTCTGTTTTTCCTAAATGTGGAAGCTGTCCCAGACCACACCTGGAGAGTTTAGGGCTCAGGGACTTGAGTGGCAGTTGCCCTTGGCTGGGCTGTAGCAGCGACCCGGACTGTTGACCCCTGTTTGGGTACTGGAATCCTTTGGGGTCAAATCAAGGGTCACTGTGGCCAGAGGGATGGAATATTCACTGGGACAGACAGAGACCTGTGTACTTCCTGGCTGCCATGCAGCACCGTCCCTCCCCAGGTGACCTCATTGCGTCCCCACAGTAAGCCCAGCTTGATTTCTCTCTGCATCTTTTCCTCTCAGATAAGAAGATAGAAAGACTGGACACAGATGATTTGGATGAGATTGAGAAAATAGCCAACTGAGCAGCTCCACCAGGAACTGGTGCCCACCCTTGGCGCTGCCCCTGCCGGGAGACGAGAGCTTTCCCAGCACAGGCCTCAGCAGCCACCACCACATAGATGAAGACACAAGCAGAGGGAACCTACCTACCTCATTTTAAATTATGTTTGGACTCAAAAAATTTATGCAAATAATGGGGAAAGTAGAAGGAAATATTTGCATTCAGGAAAATTTTAATCTTTTTTTTAAGTCCATTTTTACGCCAGCCTTCCCCCATCTTTATAGTAATTTGGTCACTGCTGGCAAACACTGGCCCCAGGGTCTCCTGGCTGTTTTCTGGCTAGGGACATCAGGAGCAGCTGCCCTCACCTGAAGACTCACCGGGCCCAAGGTGTGGAGGGACTAGAGAGCGGGCAAGGCCGGACAGGGCAGCTGCACGGGCCACGGCCTCCTCTGGCGCCTGGGGGAGGCAGCAGGTGGCCCGTGCAGCTGCCCCTTCTCTGTCCTTTCTCTGAGGCATGTCATGGGTGTTTCGCCTGCGCTGGGATCTTCCTTCCCCTAAATGCAGAGTCCTTCCGGCTCATCCCTTTTGCTCTCTCTTCCCTGGCAGAAGGAAGATATCCCTGTTTCCTCCCCTGTGTGCAGCTCAGCTACTTTTGTAAATCTCAGATTGGGGAACAGAGAGGTCAGTGAATCCTTCCCCTTTGGCGAACTTGGCCTGGCCCGGATGGAGAAGTCCTCTGAGGACCTGGGCCTTCATTCTCCCTCCTTGGGTGCCGCCTGTTCCGCCGCCTCCTGGTCGCTCCGCCGGCTCCGCACGAGGCATTCAGTCCCTCGGGGCGGCCTGCGCACATGCTGGGCCAGGTTAGAGGGTCCCCCTGGGGGGACGTCACCCCCTCGCCTCCTGCCTGGAGCCAAGCGGCAGACTTTGGAAAGTTAACGACCGCATGGGAAACTCTGATTATGCTAATAGTAAACTTTATTGGTTGCTTTAATTCATACATTGTATGGATAAGGATGAATAAATAATAGCTATACCCATCACTCATTATGTTAATAGGGTTTAAAGTAACTATGAAATGCTTTACTAGTCATTTGTATTTTTCTGCTTATTATACTAATATATACTCATTAAAAAATGTCTATAGAAGTGCAAGTGCTCTGTGTCCCCAGCTGTCTGAGATCACCTTTGTTAGCATTCTGAACACTCTAGCATACAGCCTTCATTTGCATATGTCAACCCACCCTTTTACAAAAATGGGAACATTCTACTCATGTTCTTGTGTAGCTTACTTTTTCTCTTATGAGTGTATCTTGGACAGGTTGACCAGCACACCAAGATCTACCCCACTCCTTAGAATGGCTGCACCTCATCCCATCGAGTCAGTGTCCCACCACTGATGTGACACTTCCCCTTGTGGTGGGCACGTGGGTACCCACTGCTCCGTGAGCATCCTCAGACTTTTCTTGGTACACTGGTGTCGTTCCTACCAGGATTGTTGGGTCAAACAATGGGGACAGTAAAAATTTTAATACATTGCCAATTTGGCTTGCCAAAAAGTTTTTACCAATTTATGTTATTGCAGTGATATGAAAATACCTATTATCTCACCTGTTTGCCAACGCTCAAATACAAATTTTTTTAAGCATTGCCGGTGTCAATGGCAAAGTAGATGACATCATTGCTGTTTTTGCATTTTACTTAGTGAGGTTCGGCAAATTTTCAGTTTATTGGATATTTGCATTTTCTCTTTAGGGACCTGCCCATTTTTGTCTCACCATTTTACTAGATTGGCAAACCTTAATGATTTTTAGCCATTTTTATGTAATAGGGAAATTAGATTTTGTCAGGAGTGGTGTGTGTTTTCCTGGGTTGTCTTTACAAACCCACTTTTTAAAATGCTAACCCAAAATTTAATTTTAATGTTAGTCAGATTTCATTTTTATTTTAAGAAATCTGGATTTCATGTCATAGCTAGAAAGTGTTCCATTCCAGTGTTAAACAGAATTGTACCTGTGTTTCCTTCTAGAGGCAGTAAGTTTTCTAAATTCTTGTAGGTTGCAAGATATCCTTGTTTTGCCCTGCTTGTTTGACGACTAAGGTCACCTGAGAGGGTGAACGGCAGAAATTGCGGAGTCATTGTGGCCAGGTGAATGAGTGGGCGAAGCAAAGAGTGCAGGTGGTGCTCATGTGAGTCAGAGACTGAGGGTCTGTGAGGCTGAAAGTGGTCTTGGTGCTTGAGTGGACACAAGAGGGAATATGTTAGGGCAGGTGCAAGACAGGTGTGTGGGGCGGGGGGTTCAGAACAGAAAGACTGGGGTTGAGAGAGGGCTGAAGTGACAGAAAGATACTGGGAGGGGACCAGGTGAGATGGGGAGGGTGTGGGGGGATGTGGCAGGCAGCGCACAGACGGGCATTCCAGTGAGGGGGTTCATCCAGGGACACCCTCCTAACCCAAACACATAGTAGTGAGACAGGATCTCTAGAAACAGAAAACATTGGCTCACCCAAAAACAAGATAAATATTTCTGTGGGAAAATGGAAAGTAGTAAGTAGGGCTGAAGCCAAAGGCTTGTTGGCCTCCCATCCAGAAACAGGAAGTAGCCCCATGATGGGGGCTCCAGGCACCTGGATTGGAACTTCCCCTGCACGGAGGCTGGAGATGGGGCTTTACTTAAGTTACAGGCCCAGAAAGGCAGAGGTGGGGCCCAGCCTTCCAATAACTCATGACTGACACAGTAGCCTGGTCCACTGCTACCCCCAAACCACTGTGAGCCCACGGTGTCACAGACGGGGTCTATACTAAGGGGTAAAGGAGATGGGAAACTGGAGAGGCAACTGCCAAACCGATCTATTGGAGGGGGGGTTCGGGAGAGAAATCAGGAAGGAGGAAAGATACTTTAAAATGAGCCTGAAAGTCAAAATTCCAAAACCAATGAAACCTAAATGCCAAGAAAGACTGTGTATGTTGTACACGATTCCACAGTAAAATTTTAAGATGGCAAACAATACCAGAACAAATCCACCCCAGATAAAAGTAATTTTATGGAATGATGTGATAAAAGCTTTTTTACGTATATTTGGGTTTTCAAAGAGAAAGAAAAAGAATACATTTCACTAAGTAAGAGCAAGAAATCATGAAGTAAATTCAGGCAAAGTAGTGGTGTACTGGAACTGATTCCTGCCTGCTCACAAGAGTCGAATGTTAAATTGAGGAATTCTGCAAGCTGGTTGCTAAACTTTGGGAGTTTGAAATTGACCACATGGGGATTATTTAAACCACAGACATGAGAACACACTACAAATCAGGGTTTTTTGCCTGAAAAAACCCAGGAAGACATAAAACAAGATTAGAAACTAAAAATGAGATATGTAGTGACTGAAATTTTTAAAAACATCAATAGATGAGAAAACCTCTGGACAGAACATAGAGGTTGATGAGAGAACTAGTGACAGAAGAAAGACCTGAGGAATTTACCTCTACTTTTTGATTAGGTTGTTTCCATGAAGATGTGACTCACCCAACTGTAGGTGAGACATTTTGATTAGATCATTTCCATGGAGGTGTGGCCCCACCCATTCAAGGTGGGTCTTAGGATCACTGGAGTCCTTTAAGAGGCTTAATAAGAGAGACAAGAACAGGAGCCGACAGAGATGCTTAGAGATGCTTGAAGATGCATACAGAAGGATGTTCAGAGATGCTAAGAGATGAAGCCCAGAGTTTGCCACAGAGAAGCTAAGAGATGACCCCCAGAGGCTTAGAGGGAAATGTCCTGGGAGAAAGAAGCAAGAATGCAGAGGAACTGAGAGGAGCTAAGACAGATGCCCAGAGACATTTTGGAAGAAGCCATTTTGAAACACAACCCAGGAGCAAAGGACCAGCAGATGCCAACCACATGCCTTCCCAGCTGACAAGGGTTTTCTGGATGCCACTGGCCATTCTTCAGTGAAGGTATCCTCTTGTTGATGCCTTAGTTTGAACACTTTTTATGGTCTCAGAACTGTAAATTTGTAAGCTAATAAATCCCCTTTTTAAAAGCCAATCCATTTCTGGTATTTTGCATAACAGCAGCTTTAGCAAACCGCAACAGGCAGTGAGGAGTTTTGGGGCTAAGATCTAAGACCCCTGGGAAGGAAGGGAGGAGGCAAGTACACAGAGCTGATGCCAACATTTGGGGCCACTTATCCCTTTGAGGGGGTACTGCTAACTTTGAAAGAATGCCTAATAGCCGAGAAGCCAAACAGGAATTTCCTCAGACTTGACTCACAGCACTGGGTGGGGGGTGGGGGGGCTGACAGGACAGGACGGGACGACGAGGACTGGGGCTTGGGGCCAGCTAAGGCAGAAGGGGCCCAGTAAGTGCCCTGCCACGCGTTGTTAGTTGGGACCCCGAAGAGATACACTCCAAGAATAAGAGTGAACCAGAAAGAGAGAGTTCTCACAGAAATGGAGGCCCAGCTTCAAAACATCTCAAAACCTAACAGATTACGTGATCATTAAAAAATTAAAACTATAGCACACACCCGCTTGCGCCCTGGCAATGGCAAGAGGAGCTGCTGAAACAGCTGGACAACTTGGAGGTGGAACTGTCCTGGCTGCGCATTGCCCAAGTGACAGGCGGCGGCATCCGAGTGCTGCACGAGCTGGGGCGTCCGCCAATCCACTGCCCAGGTTCTCGGCCTCCTAAACCAGA
The DNA here is from genome assembly GCF_015220235.1 of Choloepus didactylus. Taxonomy (NCBI): domain Eukaryota; kingdom Metazoa; phylum Chordata; class Mammalia; order Pilosa; family Megalonychidae; genus Choloepus; species Choloepus didactylus. The sequence continues at coordinate 29,366,237 of NC_051328.1, read as the reverse complement.
CTCAAAGAGAACCTCAGGACCTTCTACAGGGCAAGAAGTGCCAGACCCTGGACCCGCCGCCCAAGACGCACCTGCCATGCGCCGCAGCTCTACAGGCACCAGGAGAACCTGAAGAGCAGGCGGGAGCAGCGGCCATGCCCACCATGGAAGTATGCAGTCCAGGCCTGAGGGTCACGGCTGGATATCAACCACAAATGGGCAAAAATAAACAAGTACATAAATTAAATGTAGAAGGAAAAAAAACCTGATAAATTAGTTGATAACCTGGGCATGGAAAAACTTCTCTAGTACTCAAAATCCAGAAAAAGAAAACAATCCAGAAGCATTAAAAATGATACACATTTTTTTAATCTTCATTTTATTGAGATATATTCACATACCACGCAGTTATACAAAACAAATCGTACATTTGATTGTTCACAGTACCATTACATAGTTGTACATTCATCACCTAAATCAATCCCTGACACCTTCATTAGCACACACACAAAAATAATAAGAATAATAATTAAAGTGAAAAAGAGCAATTGAAGTAAAAAAGAACACTGGGTACCTTTGTCTGTTTGTTTGTTTGTTTCCTTCCCCTATCTTTCTACTCATCCATCCATAAACTAGACAAAGTGGAGTGTGGTCCTTATGGTTTTCCCAATCCCATTGTCACCCCTCATAAGCTACATTTTTATACAATTGTCTTCGAGATTCATGGGTTCTGGGTTGTAGTTTGATAGTTTCAGGTATCTACCACCAGCTACCCCAATTCTTTAGAACCTAAAAAGGGTTGTCTAAATTGTGCGTAAGAGTGCCCACCAGAGTGACCTCTCAGCTCCTTTTGGAATCTCTCTGCTACTGAAGCTTATTTCATTTCCTTTCACATCCCCCTTTTGGTCAAGAAGATGTTCTCCATCCCACGATGCCTAGGTCTACATTCCTCCCCGGGAGTCATATTCCACGTTGCCAGGGAGATTCACTCCCCTGGGTGTCTGATCCCATGTAGGGGGGAGGGCAGTGATTTCACCTTTCAAGTTTGCTTAGGTAGAGAGAGAGGGCCACATCTGAGCAACAAAGAGGCATTCGGGAGGAGGCTCTTAGGCGCAATTATAGGGAGGCCTAGCCTCTCCTTTGCAGCAACCGTCTTCCCAAGGGTAAAACCTACAGTAGAGGGCTCAACCCATCAAACCACCAGTTCCCTATGTCTGTGGTCATGTTAGCAACCATTGAGGTGGGGTAGGCCAATACCCCTGCATTCTCCACAGGCTCCTCAAGGGGGCACTACATATTTTTTTCCTTTTTTTTTAACCTTTTTTTCCTTGTTAAATCAACTGTATGGAAAAAAAAATTAAAAAAAGAAAAAAAAGAAAAAAAAAAGAAAAACATACAATAAAACAACATTTCAAAGAGACCATAACAAGGGAGTAAGAAAAAGACAACTAACCTAAGATAACTGCTTTACTTCCAACCTGTTCCTACTTTACCCCAAGAAAGTTACCTAATATAGCAACATTTCTGTGAACTTGCTCCTACTATATCCATCAGAAATTAACAGACCATAGTCATTCCTGGGCATCCTCAGAACGTTAAATAGCATATCTGTTCTTCTTGGATTACTGTTCCCCCTTCCTTAATTGCTCTCTATTGCTAGTTCCCCTACATTCTACATTATAAACCATTCGTTTTACATTTTTCAAAGTTCACATTAGTGGTAGCATATAATATTTCTCTTTCTGTGCCTGGCTTATTTCGCTCAGCATTATGTCTTCAAGGTTCATCCATGTTGTCATATGTTTCACGAGGTCGTTCCTTCTTACTGCCATGTAGTATTCCATCATGTGTATATACCACATTTTATTTATCCACTCATCTGTTGAAGGACATTTGGGTTGTTTCCATCTCTTGGCAATTGTTAATAATGCTGCTATGAACACTGGCGTGCAGATATCTGTTCATGTCACTGCTTTCCGATCTTCTGGGTATATACCGAGAAGTGCAATCGCTGGATCGAATGGTAACTCTATATCTAGTTTTCTAAGGAACTGCCAGACTGACTTCCAGAGTGGCTGAACCATTATACAGTCCCACCAACAATGAACAAGAGTTCCAATTTCTCCACATCCCCTCCAGCATTTGTAGTTTCCTGTTTGTTTAATGCCAGCCATTCTAATCGGTGTTAGATGGTATCTCATTGTGGTCTTAATTTGCATCTCTCTAATAGCTAGTGAAGCTGAACATTTTTTCATGTGTTTCTTGGCCATTTGTATTTCCTCTTCAGAGAACTGTCTTTTCATATCTTTTGCCCATTTTATAATTGGGCTGTCTGTACTATTGTCATTGAGTTGTAGGATTTCTTTATATATGCAAGATATCAGTCTTTTGTCAGATACATGGTTTCCAAAAATTTTTTCCCATTGAGTTGGCTGCCTTTTTACCTTTTTCAGAAATTCCTTTGAGGTGCAGAAACTTCTAAGCTTGAGGAGTTCCCATTTATCTATTTTTTCTTTTGTTGCTTGTGCTTTGGGTGTAAAGTCTAGGAAGTGGCCGCCTAATACAAGGTCTTGAAGATGTTTTCCTACATTATCTTCTAGGAGTTTTATGGTACTTTCTTTTATATTGAGATCTTTGGTCCATTTTGAGTTAATTTTTGTGTAGGGGGTGAGGTAGGGGTCCTCTTTCATTCTTTTGGATATGGATATCCAACTCTCCCAGCCCCATTTGTTGAATAGACCATTATGACTCAGTTCAGTGACTTTGGGGGCCTTATCAAAGATCAGTCGGCCATAGATCTGAGGGTCTATCTCTGAATTCTCAATTCGATTCCATTGATCTATAAGTCTATCTTTGTGCCAGTACCATGCTGTTTTGACAACTGTGGCTTTATAATAAGCTTCAAAGTCAGGGAGTGTATGTCCTCCCTCTTCATTTTTCTTTTTTAGAGTGTCTTTAGCAATTCGAGGCATCTTCCCTTTCCAAATAAATTTCATAACTAGCTTTTCCAAGTCTGCAAAGTAGGTTGTTGGAATTTTGATTGGGATTGCATTGAATCTGTAGATGAGTTTGGGTAGAATTGACATCTTAATGACATTTAGCCTTCCTATCCATGAACATGGAATATTTTTCCATCTTTTAAGGTCCCCTTCTATTTCTTTTAGTAGAGTTATGTAGTTTTCTTTGTATAGGTCTTTTACATCTTTAGTTAAGTTTATTCCTAGGTACTTGATTTTTTTAGTTGCTATTGAAAATGGTATCTTTTTCTTGAGTGTCTCTTCAGTTTGTTCATTTCTAGCATATAGAAACATTACTGAATTATGTGCATTAATCTTGTATCCTGCTACTTTGCTAAATTTGTTTATCAGCTCTAGTAGCTGTATCATCGATTTCTCAGGGTTTTCCAGATATAAGATCATATCATCTGCAAACAATGATAGTTTTACTTCTTCTTTTCCAATTTGGATGCCTTTTATTTCTTTGTCTTGCTGGATTGCCCTGGCTAGCACTTCCAGCACAATGTTGAATAACAGTGGTGACAGCAGGCATCCTTGTCTTGTTCCTGATCTTAGAGGGAAGGCTTTCAGTCTCTCACCATTGAGTACTATGCTGGCTGTGGGTTTTTCATATATGCTCTTTATCATATTGAGGAAGTTTCCTTCAATTCCTACCTTTTGAAGTGTTTTTATCAAAAATGGATGTTGGATTTTGTCAAATGCTTTTTCAGCATCTATTGAGATGATCATTTGATTTTTCCCTTTCGAATTTTTAATGTGTTGTAATACATTGATTGATTTTCTTATGTTGAACCATCCTTGCATGCCTGGAATGAACCCCACTTGGTCATGGTGTATGATTTTTTTAATGTGTCTTTGGATTCGATTTGCAAGTATTTTGTTGAGGATTTTTGCATCTATATTCATTAGGGAGATTGGCCGGTAGTTTTCCTTTTTTGTAGCATCTTTGCCTGGTTTTGGTATTAGATTGATGTTAGCTTCATAAAATGAGTTAGGTAGTGTTCCATTTTCTTCAATGTTTTGAAAGAGTTTGAGTAAGATTGGTGTCAGTTCTTTCTGGAAAGTTTGGTAGAATTCCCCTGTGAAGCCATCTGGCCCTGGGCATTTATTTGTGGGAAGATTTTTGATGACTGATTGGATCTCTTTGCTTGTGATGGGTTGATTGAGGTCTTCTATTTCTTCTCTGGTCAGTCTAGGTTGTTCATATGTTTCCAGGAAATTGTCCATTTCCTCTACATTATCCAGTTTGTTGCCATACAGTTGTTCATAGTATCCTCTTATAATTTTTTTTAATTTCTTCAGGATCTGCAGTTATGTCACCTTTTTCATTCATTATTTTGTTTATATGGGTCTTCTTTTTGATTTTGTCAGTGTAGCTAGGGGCTTGTCAATCTTGTTGATCTTCTCGAAGAACCAACTTTTGGTGATATTTATCCTCTCTATCGTTTTTTTGTTCTCTATGTCATTTATTTCTGCTTTAATCCTTGTTATTTCTTTTCTTCTACTTGGTTTAGGATTGGTTTGCTGTTCATTTTCTAGCTTCTTCAGTTGATCCATTAGTTCTTTGATTTTGGCTCTTTCTTCCTTTTTAATATATGCGTTTAGTGCTATAAATTTCCCCCTCAGCACTGCTTTTGCTGCATCCCATAGGTTTTGGTATGTTGTGTTCTCATTTTCATTCATCTCTATATATTTAGCATTTCTCTTGCTATTTCTTCTTTAACCCACTGATTGTTTAGGAGTGTGTCATTTAACCTCGAGGTATTTGTGAATTTTCTAAGTCTCTGATGGTTATTGACTTCTAATTGTATTCCACTGTGGTCAGAGAATGTGCTTTGAATAATTTCAATCTTTTTAAATTTACTGAGGCTTGTTTTATGTCCCAGCATATGATCTATTCTGGAGAAAGTTCCATGAGCACTAGAGAAGTATGTGTATCCTGGTGATTTGGGATGTAATGTTCTGTATATGTCTGTTAAATCTAATTCATTTATCAGATTGTTTAGGTTTTCAATTTCCTTATTGGTCCTCTGTCTGGTTGCTCTATCTATAGGAGAGAGTGATGTGTTGAAGTCTCCCACAATTATTGTGGAAACATCAATTGCTTCCTTTAGTTTTGCCAGTGTTTCTCTCATGTATTTTGTGGCACCTTGATTGGGTGCATAGACATTTATGATTGTTATTTCTTCTTGTTGAATTGCCCCTTTTATTAGTATGTAGTGGCCTTCTTTGTCTCTGAAAACATCCCTGCATTTAAAGTCTATGTTATCTGAGATTAAGATTGCTACACCTGCTTTCTTTTGGCTGTAGCTTGCATGAAATATTTTTTTCCATCCTTTCACTTTCAATTTCTTTGTGTCCCTGTGTCTAAGATGAGTCTCTTGTATGCAACATATTGATGGTTCATTTTTTTTGATCCATTCTGCGAATCTATATCTTTTAATTGGGGAGTTTAATCCATTGACATTCAACGTTATAACCGTGAAGGCATTTCTTGAATCAGCCATCTTATCCTTTGGTTTATGTTTGTCATATATATTTTTTCCCTCTCTCTATTAATATCCTTTATTGTACCCATACCGAATCTCTTTAGTACTGAACCTTTCTCCAAGTCTCTCTGTCCTTTCTTTGTTTCTCTGTCTGTAGGGCTCCCTTGAGTATCTCCAGTAGGGCAGGTCTCTTGTTAGCAAATTCTCTCAGCATTTGTTTGTCTGTGAAAAATTTAAGCTCTCCCTCAAATTTGAAGGAGAGCTTTGCTGGATAAAGTATTCTTGGTTGGAAATTTTTCTCACGCAGAATTTTAAATATATCATGCCACTGCCTTCTTGCCTCCATGGTGGCTGCTGAGTAGTCAGTACTTAGTCTTATGCTGTTTCCTTTGTATGTGGTGAATTGTTTTTCTCTTGCTGCTTTCAGAACTTGCTCCTTCTCTTCCGTGTTTGACAGTGTGATCAGAATATGTCTCGGAGTGGGTTTATTTGGATTTATTCTATTTGGAGTTCGCTGAGCATTTATGATTTGTGTATTTATGTTGTTTAGAGGATTTGGGAAGTTTTCCCCAATAATTTCTTTGAATACTCTTCCTAGACCTTTACCCTTTTCTTCCCCTTCTGGAACACCAATGAGTCTTATATTCGGACGTTTTATATTATCTATCATATCCCTGAGGTCTGTTTCTATTTTTTCAATTTTTTTCCCCATTCTTTCTTTTATGCTTTCATTTTCCATTCTGTCATCTTCCAGGTCACTGATTCGTTGTTCAACTTCCTCTAGTCTTGTACTATGAGTGTCCAGAATCTTTTTAATTTGGTCAACAGTTTCTTTAATTTCCATAAGATCATCTATTTTTTTATTTAGTCTTGCAATGTCTTATTTATGCTCTTCTAGGGTCTTCTTGATATCCTTTGTATTCCATACTATGGTCTCATTGTTCATCTTTAGTTCTTTGAGTAGCTGCTCTAGGTGCTGTGTCTCTTCTGGTCTTTTGATTTGGGTGCTTGGGCTTGGGTTATCCATATCGTCTGGTTTTTTCATATGCTTTATAATTTTCTGTTGTTTTTGGCCTCTTGGCATTTGCTGAACTTGATAGGGTTCTTTTAGGATTTGTAGACCAATTGAAGTCCTTATCTCTAATTTATCAGATCTACAGCTTCGTGGAGTACACTTTCTCTAACTAACCAGCAGGTGGCGTCCACAAGCCACCTGTTCTCCACAAGCCAGTTCTCCCCTGCTTTGCCTTTGTGGTGAGTGGGGGAGTGAGTCTTGTGGGGTCCAATTGGTGTACCAAGCTTGCGTGTGTAGTTGGTGTTGCCCGCCCTGTATATGGGGCGTGTTTCTGGGCAGTCAGGGAGAGGGGGTGGCTCTAACAATCAAATCTCCCTGGTGATCCTAGAGTTTTAAAGCTGCTGCAATAGTCTAATCCTTCAGTTCAGTCCTGCCACAGTTTGTCTCTGCCACTGACCCACAAGTCCTTGATATTGGTGTATGGCTCCTGAGACTTGCAAGTGGGTCCCTCTTCCAGGCTGTGCACCCCCTGGTCCTCTGTTGAGGGATGACTGTGTTATGTCACAGGTGAGTGCCATCCCCCCAGGGCGGTTCTGGGATGCTGGGCTGTGTAGGGAGGCTCCCAGTCTGCTGAAATGATGGCTGAATGGGGTTTTGTTAATTCACACTGCTCCACCTTCCCAACTCTGGGACAATCAGCTGAGGTTGCAGGGAAGGCTAATGTCCACACCCAGTTTTGTGGAGTGTGCCTGTTATTTGAAGCACTTCCATCACACTGGGTTGTGTGGGGCAGCTCTGGGCTATGGGGCTGGCGATGGGCAGGAGTGTTTCCTGTCCACCAGGATGATGGCTGTGAGCAGACACCCCCCTTTTCTTGGGAAGTTATGGTGTTTAGTGAAATTTCTCAGCCACTGGATTATTGCCTTTTGTCTCAGAGCTCTCTTAGTTCTGCTCTTGTCTTGACGTGCCCAAATTGCAATTCTTTGAAGCTTTCTCTATTGGGCTTCTTAGAGTAATTGTTTTAGAAAAAGAAAAAAGGATTAAAAAAGAAAAAAAAAAGGGCCCTCCTCACAGATCTAATGGGTTATTGAAATGCTAAGAGACAAAGCAATTAGGGCCATTAAGGAAAGTTCCACGGGGCAGAGAGATCAGCTTTTCTTCGGGATTTGCATATGAGCCTGAGGGCCTGAGCTCTGCCTTTCCCCTTTCTATGTTCACCAGAACTCCAAAAATCCTCCGCTTTTATTTTGGAGTTTTTCGTGCTGTTTTTTCTATGTCTGTCTCCTGTCTGCTGGGCTGGCTGCTCTCAGATTCTCTGGTGTCTGGTCTCAGTCTATCTATGGTTGGAGTTTGGATCAGTAGAATGAGTTTCCAATAAGGGCTGCCACTGCAGTTCTCCCTTCTCCTTCCTGGAGCTGACAGCCCCTACTCCCACGGGACTGAGGCTGGAAAGGAGGGGCGCGGGTCCCCTGGCCACAAAAACTTACAGATTTCGCTGATCTCGGCAGTTCAACGTGTTCATGAGTGTTGTATGAAGTATGCCCAAAGTCAGATTGCTCTGTGGTGTCCAGTCCACGCAGTTCCTGGCTTTCTACCTACTTTCCTGGAGGAGTAACTAAAACATACAGCTCACCAGTCCGCCATCTTGCCCCCGATACACATTTTTAATTGCATAGCAAAGCACACTATAAATAAAGTCGAGACACATGACAAATTGTAAAATACTTGCAATTAGATTACAGACAAAACTAATCTCCCTAATTTATAAAGAGCTCTTAAATATAAAGTAGAAATGGATCAAAAAACAAATAGCAAAAAGGGCAAAATATATGAGCAGACACTTCATAGAAGTAGAAAAGTGAATTCCTTTACATATATGGAAATATGCTAAACCTTATTTATGAGATAAGCAAATTAAAACACCAGAATATCATTTCTCACCTAACATATCTACACTGGAGAACAAAATAATGTGCTCTCTATAAGAGGAATTTTGGCAATATCTAACATAACTGCATATGCATTTACTCCTTGACTTAGAAATCCCACTTGTGCCTGTTATTATTAAGCCGTTGTTTTCTTAGCTCCAGAAACATCCTACCAGACTCAGCTCTGTGATTCTGGGACAGGACTCTGGAAACCACATTTCTGCTTTGCCAACGGAGTCCCTGTTAAACTCTGCCAGTTAGGGTGCTCGAGAGAAAGATTGCGAAGCAGGAGAGGGGGCACGGGACATGTTTCTTCCTATTTGCTTTCTATTCCTGTTCTGCTTCTTGTTTCTGTTCGTATCACCAGGCAATGCTCCTTCGCTCTACAAGTGGCAGTTTATTCTAGCTTGTAGTTCTTTAACATTTGCAGAACCAGTTTCATTGTCCCCCTTCAGAGACACCAACACGAGCCCCCCCACCCCTGCAACCCCCGGAATCCCCTCTGCAGCGGTCCAGGTCCTAGAATTATGGGGACCCTCCTCCTTAGGGTCTAAGTTCTACTGATTCCAACTTCTTCCTTTTGTTCCCCCAACCAAAGGGAGAGCATCTGCTTTCTGCGGTTGCCACTTATAAGACATCAAGTGCCTTCTTTTTGCCTTTTCAATTGCTCAGTATAGTATATTGTTCTGTATAGTATATTCTCTCTGTTGAAATAACTGGCTTGGCACTTGTCTTCTGTCTGGACCCCGACTACTACCCAACACTTTAGGAATCTACCCTGAAGAATGAGCCTCCCCAAACAAAACAGTATATTCACTGTGGCATTATTTGTAATAGTAAATGACTGGAAAGAACCCAAACGTCCATCATTAGGAGACAGTGAATAAATTATGGTACATCCTCTCAATATGCAAGCTTAAAAAACAATCAGGAAAGATCTCCATATACTACCATGATTATGATTTCTACTCTGTTAAGGTCCAAATATTTATATATAAGGTCCAAATATTTATAAATATTTATATATATGAAACATAAAACAGAAACTCATTTAAATGGCTACCTACAAGCAGCAGGAGAATGAGGTGAAAGGAACAGAGATGGATGTTGAAACTTCTATGAACATTGAAAATACCTAAATAAATACGTGAACCATGCAAATACTTAACAGATTTTAAAAATTACATCAGAAAGGAAAAAAATACAAACCCTGACATTGGTTTCAACATATATTCATGAAAAAATTTCAACAACCATATAATAAAAATTTATCATACTGGGAAAAGATGGGCAAATTCTTAATGTAATAAAAGATGTTAGATGAAACATAAAACAAACATTCTAATTAATGGTAAAATGCTGACAGCCTTCTGTTGAGACTGAGAAGAAAAGTGTGCACCCATCGTCATTTCCATTTAACAATGTATTGGATGGAGGTTCTAACTCAGACAGTGCAGATTTAAAAAAATGATTGAAAAGAAGAAATAAAACCATATTTATTCATGGTCAATATTATGCCCATAGAAAATCCAAAGGAATACATAGATAAGTGATTGTAATTAGAAAGTGACTTAGAAAGTTTGTTGATACTTCTATGTTGACAAAGACTCTATATTCTGACAACAAACAATTAGAAATTTATTTGTAAAACTTGTTTTAAAATTCAATTTACAACAGGATTAAGAAACTATCAGATAGGAATAAATCTAACAAAATCAGAAAATTATAAAATATTATAGATAGAAATTAAAGAAGATATAAATATATGGGAGGTATACTATGTTCATGGGCTGGAAGATTTAATATTGTTAAGATGGAAATTCTCCAAATTGATATATGGATTTAATGCACTCCCAATCAAAATTCTGTCAATTCTTGTGCATTGTATAGAAACTGAGTATTATTCTAAAATTCATTTTGAAAAAGAACAAGGTGGGAGAATACTTATAAAGCTAAAGTAAATAATTCCCTGTAATACTGGAGGACACACAAGGATACACACTCATGCATACCACCACCTCCACCAACAATGGAACAAAATAGTGAACCTGGAAACAGACCCAAACATATATGGTCAGTTGAATCATGGCAAAAATGTCGTTGCAAAGCAGTGGGTAAAGGACGATCTTTTACATAAATGGTGCTGGGACAATTTGATATCCATATGAAAAACAAACAAACAACAACAAAAACCAGAACTTGACCCATATCTAATAACACACACAAAAGCCAACTCTAGATAGATAACAGACCTAAACCTCAAAGGCAAACAGTAAAAGCTTTTAGCAGATAACATAGGAGCTATAGGAGCCTACATCCATGATTTCTTAAAACAGGTCACAAAAAGCACAAACCATAAAATATACAATTGATAAATTAGGCTACATTAAAATTAAGAATTTTTGTTCATCAAAAGACACCATTAAGACAGTGAGAAGTCAAGGCACAGAGTAGAAGAAAATATACGCAACACATAAGACTGACAAAAGACTCTTATCCATAATATATTTTTAAAACATTTATAAATCATTAAGAAAAAGAGAAGAAAACTAATAAAAAATAGGCAAGAGACATGAAGAAGCACTTCACGAAAGATGACAACCAAATGGCCAATAAACTTATGAAAGGTGCTTAGCTGTCCTTGTAATCACCACAAATTAAAGTGAAAATGATTTATACCACAATGGCTAAAATTGAAAAGATTTATAACCACGTGTCAGCAAGGATGTGGAGCAACTAGGATATCTGGAGGACTGTTCAATGGTACACCCACTTTGGGAAGGAATTTGAAAATTCTTAAGCCCTATGAACTAACAATTGCACTGTCATACACACACACACACACACACACACACACACACATAATATATTACATATACTGTGCCTTTATACCCAACAGAAAGAGGTGTGTGTGTACCAGATGTGAACAAGAATGTTCATAGCAGCATTATACCTAACAGCCCTAAACAGTAAACAACCCAAATATCCATCTATGTCCCGCTAGTCATAGAACTGTATCTTACACAGCAATGAAAATTAATAAAATTGCAGTTACACACAAAAATGTGGATGGATCTCCCAAATATAATGTTGAGTGAAAAAAGGGACACACACGAAGTACCTACTACACAACTCCATTTATATAAAGTTGAACGGAGGAAACACTAACCCATAGTGTTTAGAGATGAATACGTAAACATGTTCCTATCATCTCTGTGTTCGGATGAAAAAAGGACACAGGAAATCAAGGAAGCAATGCCCGTAGACTTCAGAATAGTAGTTACCTTCAGGGAGAAGAAGGGGGTTGGGCTGGGCAGGGGAAAGAAGCAGGGACTGCCTCCAGGGCTGCTTGGACAGCCAGGCTGCAGCGGCATAGGTGTTCATCTTAAAATAACTGCTTAGGCTGTACATTTTTGTACACTTACTGTATGCTATTTTCTGTATATGTATTATAGCCTGCAATACATGGGGATTCACAACTTCTCACCCAGTTCCCAGACCTAAGTCAGCTCATGTAGTCCCTTTTTTGAGGGGACACCAGGTCCTTTGAGGAATGACCCTCTGATGTGGTGCAGGTGTCTAGTGTGAATCATCCCCAAGCCTATTTACTAGGGTGACAGGGACTGGGGAAAGGGAAACCCATACCCCGATTTCCAGGGACTATTAGATTCTGATTCTAAGACTCAAATGCCTGTGTGGTTCACCAGTTAGAGCAGAAGCTTACAAAGGACAAATGACAGATGAACCCTTGGTTCAAGTCCACATAACAGCAGGTCCAGTGAGACCACAGACCCATCTTAAGGTAATTTCCTCAATCCTGGAAGGGCACTCATGGAATGAGAGTTGTTACAATGGGAAGGGCCAAACAGAAGCCCCTGGAACTACTCTCCACCTCAAATCTAAGACAGTAAATCAAAAGTCAGTATCACATCCCAGGAGGACTTGAAGATATTGGTGCCACCGCCAAATCATGAGTTTTGCAGGGGTGGTGATTTCTACCTCATCCTATTACTCCCGTTTGGTTGGTGTAAAAGCGTATGGGTCATGGACAATGATATTAGATTACTGCAAACCCAGTCAAGAGGTAATGCCAACCTGTGTTTCCAAATGTGTTATCTTTGCTGGATCAAGACAACAGACTTTGACCAACATTGGGGAGAAAAAAGACAACACTTGGTAGGACTATTTGGATTCTGGAGGCAACATGTACATTTGGGTGTGCTGCTCCAACCAATTACGGTAAACTATAAGGCAACCAGTTTGGAGTGGGGGCATGGGACAAGAGATGGTCCTGCAGTAGGTCTATGCTGTGCTGCCCACTGTCCTGCCACTGGACCTTATGACCCAGCCAACCAAACAGTGTTCAAAGTGTCTAAATGCCACTGGAAGAGAAAGCGAGGTATGGAGTCTCTGGCAACCCCAGATAGGAGAATTACGGCCCTGACTCCTACGGTTTTCAAATAAGACCAAGGCCGCCTTCTGCCAAAATATGTTCTCCATTTGAAAAGCAGCTCCTGGCTTCCCTTGGGCACTGCTAGAGACTGAATCATGGGACACCAAAGTGGTCCATCATGAAATACATGTTATCTTATTCACCAAACATTTATAAAATTGGCTGGCCATGGTGGCACCCATTGTATGATTAGAAGCAGGCTCCAGGGGGTACAGAAGGCCCAAGTAAACTGCAAGATCAGGTGCCCCAGACTCCCATGGTACCTGCTCCTACTGCTCCACCACAGTCCTCTCAACCACACCTAAGGCACTACGGGAAGTTTTACGGGACCTCTTAAGAAAGGGGGAGAAGCCCCATCCTGGTTCACGTGGGAGCTGCAGTCTCTGCTCTGCAGACCCGCTTGGGAGCTCTGACAGTGGTGCAGGAAAACCCTCCCGGGGGGCACAACTTTGGTGGTTCTCAGGGGTGGGACACCTTGGACTGGGGAAGGAAGGGGTTAGGTCCCTGGCATTGTTGTTAGGAGGAGGGGGACCTGAGGGCCAGGCTAATGTTTCAGAATCAGGGTAAAATTTTCTTCTTTGAAGAAACCTCAAATACTTTGGAGATTTCCAGGTCAAATAATGAAGTCATTCCTCTAAGGGGTGAGGTTCAGGGAACAAGGACGGGGCTGTGGGCTCCACCCACCCCACCTGTCACAACCTGGCCAAGCACAGTGGGTCCTGTACTCACTTGGGCCCCAGCATGTGGCCACTCCATTCCATGCCTTTGGCTGGCCTGCTCCTAGGATGCAGACACAATCTGAGAATCCTCAAAGGCCCAGCACAGTGCCTGAGCACAAGCCTCCAAGAAATGTTATGGAAAGAGTAAGCTACAACCTAGCATTTTGAGAGGCACATTTAGTAATCCCAGGTAATCATCACCTAGGGTGTATCGCCTCTTTACCTGTTTCCCAATGCCGAGTTCAGATGTCCCCAACCTATGTCAGAGCCCCGAGCAAGGAGGCCTGGCCTCAGGAAGTGAGCACTCACCCTCCTTTGCCTGATCATCCTTCCACTGCCTCCATCTGCCTTTTCAAACCATCAACTTTAAACATATGAAGTAACCCTTAGGTCCACAAGCTCCCCAAGGAGCACGCGGAGGCATCCTAGGACTCCCTATCACCTGGATTTTAGGGAAAAAGGTCATGCTCTAGCCCCACCTGTGTCCTCCCCACCCTCACTGTTTCTTTAGCTGGTCAGAGAAGGTAATGGAAACCTTCAAACATGCTCCTAACACAGAGACTCTGTGCTTTCCTGGCTGTGCTTTCCTACTGTGGGGAAGGCCCAATGAGAGAAGGCCTCCCAGCTCCCCTTGCTGCTGTTAATAATTGCAAAGCTGGGCCTAATTTTATTAGAACTGACGGAAAGAGGGCCTAGGATAAGCCAGTTCCCAAACCTGTTAATAACTCACTTCAACTGGGCTTCAATAAATGTCTTGAGGCTGTATCTTCTACAGGATTCCTCAACGCTGAGCTTCCGAGGGCTCTTCACTTGCTCAGTATTTCTGCACAGAGGACATTCCCTTTTCCCCTTCAGCCAAGTCTCTTACCTGTGTGCCTCCTGAGAAACTGCAGCAAATGTCACTGGGAGTGTGGATAGATGGCAGTGGCTGATCGAGAAGACCAAATTCAAACCTCATCTGCTACCAACAGCTCTCCCAAAGGAGTTCCCCATCTTGTCCAGCAACTGCATGCAAGACGTTGGTTCCTCTTGTGACACAGAAGGAGCCACGTGGGGTTTAGACAGCAGGGACCATGCCAAAACGGGGAAATCCTGCCCTGGATGAAGCAACCTCCACCTCCCCCCCCACCGCCCCAGGAGAATGGATGACCAAGCTGGAGGCACAATTCGTGACATGCCCACATGCACTGGCATTTCTGGTGGAGTCCTTGATCGTAAAGCATTTGTGGAGAGAGGCCAAAGTGATTATAGGACAGCCACTGTGAGAAGTTGCTGTGAGAAATTTTTCCCAGTTAACTCTTTTGGAGAAAACTGAAGAGGGGACTAATTGATTATTTAGTGCAAAGACCTTAAGTGTCTTGGGAACTTCAGAGTAGGGTGAATGGAATTAGTTCCTTATGTATGAAGGGGGTCCTCCCTCCCCACTCACCGCCCCCATCCCCCGCAACATTCTTAGCCATTACTTGGTCACAGCTGCCCATGCTCAGATATACCTACTATCCACAAAGACATTTTAGAACAGAAGATTGACTATATAGGTTTTTGTTGTTGTTCTTTTTAATTCAGAAAGGAAAGGAAGAAAATAAAAAATATTCGTTTAAATAACTATTGAAGAAAAGAAGATCTGGGCTGGATGCTGGGACCTGCTTCTAAAATGGGTATTTATTAATGGTTTAAACAAAACAAACAAAAAAAAAAAGAAATAAATTATTCTGTTCAATACTGTTTGGCATAATTGCAATTTTTTTTTCATCTTCTAAAGACTCAAAATAGCCTCTTTAGGAAGCACTGAAATGAGACTGGCAAGAACGGCTGGTGCTTGGATTCCCTTAAATGATGGAGGAAGTCCTGAGAGAGGCACTCTGCTAAAGGTCCCCCAAAGCCGCCTCCCGTTCTTTACTCCTACTTTTGGAATTGGGAAGGAACAGAATCAAGCGAAGTTCTCAATATATTAATTTCTAGGCATGCCCACTGCCCTACCCAATCCTCCTTTAACATACTCTCCTCTGGGTTTCTGTTCCCCCAGCCAGCTGCAGGAACTATACTAATGGCTAGGAGGGTGCTTGGTGATGTCAACTCACTAAGAAAAAGGGTGGGATTTGTGTCAGTTACTGTTGTGAGAGCGATCCTTTTGGTGGTTTAGAAGCTTCACAGAAGCCCTTTCTCCTCCTCCTAAACTTCCCCAACCTTTAAGGGTGAGGGTATCAGCAGCTTCCTCTAGGGACTTAAGCTGGGTTCAGTCACGGAAAGAGCTTCCAGCTGCAACCCTACGTTGTTAGCTTCCCAGCCCTCCTAGAGCTGGAAATGGAAAGGGGGCCGAGGGAGGAGGCAGGTGGTGAGCACTGGGTGGGGAGGGGGACACGTGGGCAGGGGGAGAGGCATGCAGGGGGGGCCAGTCTGTTCCTCCCCAGCTAGACTCCTGGCTATCTGCATGCCAGTTTAGAATTTAAAAAATCTTTGTTGGTCAGCTATACCTGGTAACTTCAGGCTGACTAGATTAAGTGCCCAAAGCAAACTCCACCCCAAGCAAGAGGGTGGATGGGTGAAGGGTGAAGAAGGTGCATGCACCAGCCTCTCAACATGTTGCTCCCTCTCCCTAGGTGTACCTGCGTGTATGCATGCGTGTATGAGAGCAAGGGGATGAAGCAGCAGGGGGCCCAATCCCTGGGCAAGTTTTTGATTTTCAGAGCAACAAGTAGGCTGGTGAGGAGGCCCAGGGCCAAAGGAGACACTATAAAACAATGTGGGCATATAGGAGGGTCGGAAGGTACATGTGAGTGAGAAGCACCTTAACATCTGATGTGACAGGGCTTCTTTGTCCCTTACCCTGTTCCTTACACCTAAGTTCCAGAGTTAGGCCTTAAGCAAATTCCACCCCCTGACAAGAGGTTGAGTATAATTCTTTAGTTTTCTGGAGAGACACTAAATGCCCTGGTCAGAAAGGCCATTCCATAGGGTGGCCAAAGGCTGGTAGGAGAGGGAGGAGATGAAGGGACCACCCACCCTCTGGGTTTTCACCGTGACTGCATTTCTTTGGTGGGTTGACACTCACCCACCTGAGCCTGATAAAGGAAATGTGGAGGCTAACATTCTCTTGGAGGCCTGGACAGATTTGGAAGGACTCGAGCTTTTCTCCTGGGGCTAAAGCGCACTTCTGAGCGCCGACCTAGAACCCCCTTGGACCACTAGAAAGCCTTGTGCTCTCCCCTTCGTGCCCCACCTCGAGGACACAAGAGTCCTGCGCGCAGGGCGGGAGACGCCGGCCCGTCTCCGCCGGACACCCAGGCGAGGCCACTACTGCCCCGACCCTTCCCCATCATCTCCTCGGCGCCCCCGGTGGGGTCAGACCGGCCTGAGACAGGTACCCCATCGAGGTTTAAACCAACCTCTACTCCTTAAAACGCCAAAACAAAAGTCCTATCAAAAGCACAAGGGAGTGTGGGATAGGGTGGGGAGGAGCGGCCGCTGGCCCGCCTCCGAAGGCCTTTGATTGGAGGAGACGAGGCCCAGTGCCGGAAGTTCTCCTTGAGTCGCATGATTGGCTGGGAGAACGAAAGTCTCCGCCCAACTGCAGCATTGATTGGTGCCAGGCCCCCAGAATCTCATGATTGGCGGGGGGGCAGCAGGCGCTCGCTGGACTGCAGCATGATTGGTCCAGACCCGGAGCCTGGCGTCGCTCTGGATTACCCCAAGGGCGCCCTATGTGGGCGCTGTGTCCACGCCGAGGCCGCGGCTGGGAAGGAAGGGTCGCGGTGAAGCCAGGCTCAGTTGCCTCGATAGACCTCGATCTTGCTGGCCTTGGCCAGCAGGTCGATAATGTGGGCCTCGAAGTCCGCATCGTGCACGCCCGTCTTCCGGAACTCGCCCGCGTACCGGTTATTCTCCCAGTAGTGGTGCCAGTTGCCCCGGCTGTCGGCCCCGAATCCGTACACATTCACCTGCACGCAAGGACAGGGCAGCGTCACCGCAGCGGTGACCGTGGGGGGCGGGCGCGGGACTCCCTGGTCCGGGAGGAGAAAGGGAAGCAGCCACAGGATGGCAGCCAGAGGCTGACAGCTCATCGATTCCCGGACCGCGGGTAGCACCCGGGAAGATTAGGGGACACCCAGGCCTGGCACTGAGGCCACTGACTCAGAGGGAGCCCTTGGTTCCCTTTTCAGTCCTCCTTCCACCCACCTGATTACATCAAAAAGAATGTCTCAGGTTGGGGATAGTCTGTGACAGCCCTTGCTAACTTCCTGGGGTTTTTTTTTGGAAAGCTGGTCAAGTAAGCAATACCACACAGTGAAGAATTTATTGGCAAAAGTGGGTGTGCTGGGTATGAGTACTAACCTTTAGGACCCAGTAACCCTGCTCACCAGTGAAATGTGCTTTCTTGAATGGCTAACCTCCATTTTTAACAGAGAAATCGGCCTGGGACTTGGAGCCACGAGAAAAACAGCCAGCTGAAATGTAACTACATGGTTTCCAGTCTATTTATGCTTATGGTTACTTTTTCCTTATGACAAGTAGTATCAGTTGTGGTAGTAATATTGCATTTCCTGTTTAAATAAATTCAGTTTTTTAATGAAGTGATTTCAGAGTTGGTAAAAATCATAAAAGTTGTTTGGGCAATGCAGATCCATACTTTACAGCATAGAGATGGAGGAAATCAAAGCTGCCTGCTTTCTGCCTTCAAAAACACCTTCCTGAGACCCGAGAAGGACTGCATGCCCTGTGTTCCGGGGTCCCCACAGCTTTTGACCCCCCAGATGGGCCTACCCACCTCATCGCACACGTGCAGGGCGAAGAAGAGCACCAGCATCCCTGTGGAAGGGTAACGCCCATGGTGCTCTGTCCACCGGTCATGGATGTACTTGAAGAAGGCCGGGTTGTAGATCTGGACCTAGAAGGAGAAAAGGCAACAGGCACAAGCGGGTCTCTGGGACCGGGAGCCTCAGGTCAGGCTCTGGGCAGCTCTGACAGTTCCTCTGCCCACCACTGGACCTGTGCCTCCTGTGCTCCCAGGCACAACAGCAGATGGACCCTGAAGGTTCAGGAAGGGAACTGGGGGAAGCCTGAGCCTCAGGACCAGGCACGCCATGAGTGTTCTAGTGATATGGGAGTGAAGAAGGGGAGCAGGTAGGAGCTTACCTTTTCTTTGTCCACTCGCAGGAAGGACTTCACTGGGGCATAGGTGCTGCAAGCAGACAGAAAGGTAGTATTTCAGACGGCTGCGTGGCTCACGGATGCCTCTGCTCCCCCTAGGCCTGAGTGATGGCAGCCTCACAACAGGCCTCCCTGCTTCAAGTGATCTCCTACCGCATGCTCATCACCACAGTATCTTGCTAAGAAACTTGATGACTCCCCATGTCCCCCAGGATAAAATAGGGGTGTTTCACCAAGTGTTGTAATCTAGCCCCAACCTTTCTTCCTACAACTCTCGGCTGTGACCCCTCCACTGGAGTTAGCTTATCATCTCAAGTCCACATGTTTGGGCCCTTACTCTGCCTAGAATGACATGATACTCACCTCTCCTCAAATCCCATCTTCCCTATTGGCCAGCCAGGCTTCAGCAGCCTACATTCCCTTTGCTTAGCGTTGATGGGACTGAAACTCCATAGCCCTTTGTCTCCCTTATTTATCCCTTATGTCTCCCAAACATAAGCTCATGAACATACTAAAGCCAGGAAAGTTTATCTTATACATCTGTGTTAAAACAAACAAACAGATGGTGACATACATAGTGGATCAGTAGCTGCCTGGGGCTAGGTGGTAGTGGTGGAGTGAATGGGGGTGATGGCTAAAGAATGCAGGGTTTCTTTTGGGGGTGATGAAAGTGTCCTAAAATTAATTGTATAAGGTTGCACATCTCTATGAATATACTAAAAGTCACTGAATTATACACCTTAAATGGGTGATTATGTAACTCAATGAATTTAATTATTGTTAAAAAAAAATAATTGGTGGACTGAAGTTCCCATGGTCATATGGGAACTGCTCCTAAAGAAAGTCCTCAGAAGGCAGAACCCCCACAGGTAGAAATTACCTCCTGGATCCTTTTCTCACCTTTCCACACCACCAGTATGCTGGATGTCACCAGGCAAGAAGTGACATAAAACAAACTGTTTGTGTCCTTGGCTAACCCACTGGGGACTTCCCTAGTATTGCCTCCCTCTTCAGTAGCTCCCCGTGGCCAGAATCGTTCAATGAAAGAAATTCTAAGATCCAGTCCCTAGGAAGACTTGTCACCCATGGTCCCTGAGAGCAGCAGGGCTCACAATCGGATCTGCCCTGTGGACAGGGCACTGGCAATCCACAGGAGGTCCAGGGCCTTGAAAGGCACCAGCACGAAGCTGACGTTGGCGGGCAGGTTCTTGGCACTCTCGGGGTACATGAAATGGTGGGTGGTACGGCTGCCAACATCCTGCTCAAAGCCCACGGTTGGAGCCTGATTCATCCTGCAGGGAAAAGAGGGTGACATGAGAAGAAACTGTCAAAGTGTCATGGAAACTGGTACGAGAGTTTGGTACAAAGGGGCATCCACTTTGACCCAGCAATTCCATTCCTAGAACTCTATCCTCTGAAAATAGTCGCATAAGGGTGCAAAGACATGTGCACAAAGATAAACACTGTGGTATTATGTACAATGGTGAAAAGCAGAAACAACTGAAAAAATAAATCCGTGAACTATTCAGTGAAAAAAGCAAATGGTTGGACTGGGTGAAAGTATTCCACTTCTTTGTATTAATATATATCTTTTGAATACCTACTATGTGCAAAGAGGGAATTACAACACTGAAAAGGAAAACTTATAACTGCATAGTGTGATAATAATTTTTTATTTAAAAAGAAAGAAAATAATATTTCTGTATATGAATAGAAAAAATCTGAAAGAATATTAAGATTAATGGTTCCTTTATTACTCTATATATTTTTTGTAAGTGTACATAATTTACACACACACACACACACACACACACACACATATACACACACACATATGTGTATATTTGTTTTTTAATCAAGAACAGCCTTCCAAAGCTTCTCAACTCACCTAGCTGTTCTGCCCACTTTCCTACAAGAGGGTGGAAACAAGTATTCCTTTGGCCCCTGGGACGGATGGACGCCTCTATCTGTCCTGCCACCTCAGGACAGCCTGTTCCTG
This sequence comes from Choloepus didactylus, assembly GCF_015220235.1. Classification (NCBI taxonomy): domain Eukaryota; kingdom Metazoa; phylum Chordata; class Mammalia; order Pilosa; family Megalonychidae; genus Choloepus; species Choloepus didactylus. The sequence continues at coordinate 29,345,490 of NC_051328.1, read as the reverse complement.
TTACTTTAAGTCCTCGTCTGCCCTGAGCTCTGATACTGTCTGCCCCTGACTGTCTCCCTGCTGCTGTCATGGAAGAACCTAGAAACCCCAGACAGTGCAGTTCTCCCATCCTGCTGGTATAACAAGCAAAAAAGGCTTCCATTTCCTGTCAATTTGTGCAAAATATATGATAAATAAAATCAAAGCTCCCTTTTGTGGTAAGCATCTTATGAAACAATGACAACAGCTTTTTAAAATATATATCCGTAAAGCTCTACCTTCATCTTTTTTTTATTGTGAACTTTAACATATATACATAACAGTGATAACTTTCAAAGTGCACTTTCACAAGTTGTTACACAGAACAAATTTCAAAGAATGTCATGGGTTCACAGTTCCACAACTTTAGCTATTTACATTATTGTAAAATATAAACATAAATGTACATACAGAAAGGTGTCAACTCTCAATGTACAGCTCAACAAGCAGTTATATAGGTAATTTCAAAAATTATTATGGGTTACAGTTCCACAGTCTCAGTCCCTTCCCTATTATGAAATACAAGGTATATACAGAAAGGTGAAGACCTTCAAGGCACAATTCAATGAGCAGGTATAGAGCAAATCCCAAAGGCTACCAAACCAGCTTTTAACACAAACCTGTCGGTCGTTTCCTTTTCTGCTATGACCACTTACTTCTGAAAGCACTCCCGACAACCGTGCACTACCTTACAGAATCATAACTACCAAAGGGGGTGACACAGGGACCCGGGAGGGAGGGACAGAAGTCTCCAGGTGCCTCTCTCAGCCTTTTACGTCAGTCCTGTAAATGCAGAACAAACATGCCCTGTCCTTGAATGGGCTGGCACTTTCTGACTGGGCTGGGTGAAGACCTCCTTAAGAGGGTGTTGGAGCCAGTAGGGAAGTGTTTCTTAGCCCAGAGATAGAATTGGGTAACCAGAGGTGGAAGAACTGGGTCAGTGGCACTTAAGTTGGGCAGGGCCAAGGCTCACTCTTGTAGAGACCCAAGAAACAAGCCTCATCTCACCCGGAGCAGAGAGGACAAGCTGGCTGTGCAGATTCCAGGACTGCAGCTGACCCTAGGCTGGTTTCTGAGGGCCTGACAGCTGCCTTTTCCACTAAATTGGCAGCCACAGCTTTCACGGGGTCCTTGCAAGGCTGGTTTGCCAGGATCCCCGCCTCCCGAGCCTTCACAGGGCCCTGCTGCAGAGCCTCCACCCCTATCACTTCCCTCCCACTTGTCAGGCAGGCACCAGTTTTCAAAAGTCTGGGAATGGAGTAAGAGGTCCAAAAAGATGTTTCACAGCCTCCAAGGGAAAGGGAAGGGACATGGTATTCTTTTGGGGACAGGATTATGTTTTGAGGCTCTGACTCATTCTAGAAAGCCAAACCCTGGAAGGGGGCCAGAGCAGGATGGGGAGAATAAGATGGATCTCAGTGACTTGGAGCAAAACAATCTAGAATTCTATCCACCCCGGCTTCTTCCAGTAGCCAAAGAAGCACGGGCCACTTAGGGGTAGGGGCACAGGCAGGGTGGATGTGTGCTCTTGTTTAGAGTTTGGTGCCTAGTTGCCCTGTCCCTTTCATTCATTCATATATTTACGGCATGCCTACTATCTGGCAGGCACTGTTCTAGTAGTTGTGTACCTATCTGCTGGCTGACTGAGGCAGGAACAGCCAGCTCCGTTTGGAATAGCTAGCAGGGCTGAGGACATATAGGAGAGAAAAGACAGCTGGGGGGACTGGTGGGATCAGCCATCATCTCACTGTAGCTCAGCTCTCCCAGGGGGGTTTACACTGGCTCTGCTTCCAGGGTAGGAGGTCTTCCTGTTGGTTCCAAACCAAGATGTGCCTACAAGCAGAATCACCTCCACTGCCCTCTTCTGCTTATATGGATCAGCAGCCAGCTGGCTACCATCTGGGTCACCACTTCCAGAAAGCTATTCCGGGGCCACTCCAAAACACCACATCTCCCATCCTGGTCCCAGAGGGAGGTTCTGTAAATTACTTTTTGCAGCCTGGCCTGACTAGGCTACTACCAATGTCATCAACCATGTCTTTTGGGTCTGCAGGGCTTCTACTCCTCCTTACCATCACTGAAGTGGGGAATGAAAGCTCCCACTTGGTACAGGTGGCAGGGGAAGCAGGAGCTTCAGGCACTTGGGAGAATCACATTCTCCTGGCTCCCCATTGCCCCGGAGTGATGGAAGCCTCATCCCCAATTTTGCCCACTGACTCTGGGTAGACAGAGGATCCTCTCTAGCTCCCATCTTGCCTCCCTCTCACTCTGGGTGCCAGCAAGTAGAGGATGGGAAAACTCTCAAATAGCTCTCAGTTCCTGGATGGAGCCTAGCATCCTCCTCTCTCCCCCAATCCCCACTATTTCCCAACATGAGAAAGGTTTTGTAAGGAATGTTGAAAGCCTCAGAGACATATTGCTGTCTTGGTGTTACTATGGAGACAGCAACAGTTTCTAAGACAAAGCCCGTCCTCCCACCTCCTGGGAAACCTGGTCTTTCCGTATTGCTCATCCTAAGAGATGCTTCAGTACCTTTATTCTGAAGGTTCTTCCTCCACCAAGGAGTGGGGTGGAAGAAACCCTGCTGTGGCATTTCCCGACCAGGGTAAAGTAAAAAGGCTGTAAGTGCAGGAGCACACAGAGCAGCCCCAGTTCTGGTCACATGTCCACCTTCTGGCCACGCCCCGGCCTGCACTGCCTCGTGCCTTGAGTGAATGCCCACCCAGCACTTCTCTTTCCTCAAGGCTAGGCACAGATGGCTATTGAATGAGTGACTCTAAAAGGCAGAGCCCCAGGTAATCTAAACCTTATGAGATAAAGGTGAGGGCAACAGCCCAGAACAAGCACTGGATAGCTCCTTCCTCTGCCCTGGACGCAGGTCTTGAGTCTGCAGGAGAAACATCCACCTGTCACTATCAACCAAGATGCTGGGTGTCATTTGGGAACCTCACTCTTGGCCCAACCACGGAGGGTATAGGCAGGCAGGAAGGGCATCTGGTGGGAGTTTCACCAAACATCAGCCCTTTTCAGAGAAATTCTGAGCCTAGGAACCTGAGCGCAGGCTTCAAGCAAAATTTGGACTTGGAATTCTGCCTTTGTGTCCACCCAAAGGAGAGAGACCTGAGCCTGAACGGTGTCCATGTCTCACAACATCCATCCACCGCTGGCAACTACTAAGCTGCCAGACAAGGCCAAAGGAGGCCATGCCCCCTCCTGGAGTCCTGCCTTGTGCCCACCCCGGGCTCCCAGAGCTCACCTCATGATGAAGTGGTGCCCGTCCACAGCCGGCCCATAGCCAGAGCCCCGCAGGTTGCCCGAGTTGCCCACCACGGCACAGCGCCGGCACTGGTGGGGATCGCGGAAACGGTAGGGGTTCTCGCCCGGTACTATCTGGAACAGCTTCTCCAGCACCTCATAGGTGTTGTGTGACTTGAACTGAGGCTGCAGCATCTGTGGAGATTAGGAAAGAGAAGGGAGGGGAGGGGAAAGGGGAGGGGAAGAGAAGAGCGTGAATAGGGAGGGACACCCCCACACACATTGGCCCTCAGCCTCCAATGTCTAAGCCACACAGGCCTCCGAACCCAGGGCTCTGTCAGAGAGTGGGATTTCTCTCGGAGTGGTGAGGAGCTCCCCCCCCACATTGGTGTGTCTGTTCTGTGACCTGGTTCCCTGCCAGGCATGAGGACTGTGGAGTGGAGGAGGCTGGGGTTGAGGTGCTATCAACCCATTCTTGAGGGACCCGGAGACGCGTGCCACAAGGCAGAGAAGCTTCCTGGTATGCAGAGCCCCCTCCACCCCCCGAGTCATAGAAAGAGGTGACTTTGAATGAGGTTAATGTGGAGAGAAACCCTGCACAGCTTCAGGGGCGCATTTCCAATCAGCCTTTAGGGGTGCCCCTGGGACTTGGCCTGAAGCCAGGATGGTTACAGAGGCAGCATCCTGGGCAATATTCACGGGATACCTGCAGCCACTCCCTCGGCCCTCAGGCATACAAATTCTTTTAAAGCCAGATGGCCTGAATTAAACTGGCGCCCTGGCCCCCCTCTCCCACCAGCAGCCAGCAGTGAGAACTGGAGTCTAACCAGATCAGAGACTATGATCACCACAGGACTTGCACACTAAGGGGCCAGGCAGGTAACACACAGGAGAGAAGCAGCAGGTGGGGACCGTGGCAAACAGGAGACAAGTGCCCCATCAAAAGGGACAACTGCTGACTGTTGCCATGTGGGACTGTTAAGCCCAGAATGGCCATATTTTCCAATTTTTCAAGAGAAACTGAAAATATTGATTTTGTGAAAAATATCCTATCTAAACGTTAGTAACTAATGCAAATATTTTTAAAACATTGAGTGGGCTGAACTTGGTCCATGGGCCACCAGTTGGTAAGGTCCAAACCCGAGCTTTAAGATTTCTGTAGAGCGAGCCATTACCCCAGGGCTTGTGGCCAGCAGGAGCTGGTCAGGGGACGGGGTGGGCCTGCTTCTGTGTCTCTTCTCTGAGCACAGGAAGGACACCAGACAACAAGAATATGAACTCATTCTGGAGAGGGAGCCTGGCTCCGAGACAAGAATTCCTCTAAGCTCGTGGCAAAAGGATGGGTGTGGGAGCCTAAGAGAAGCGCTTCTGCTGAGAGTCTGCTGGGGAACAGGCCTGGTGCTTCATCAATGCCGAGTCCCATCCTTGTGGGCAGGAGGCATCTCCCCCGGCCCCGGAGTCCTGTCCACCTGGCCGCTGCTGAGTCCTCGGGCAAGGCATGAATGAGGGCCATGATAAAGAGGGACTCAGGGACAGGGGATCTGGGCTGGGAAGCAGGTTATCTGGAACTGTTCTGCTAAGCCTGATAACATGAGCTCATCCTCACAGCATCCCTGCATGTGAGAAAAAAGGGAAGTCATCATCCTTTCCACTTCCCAGCTGAGGAAACTGAGGGACCATGAACTGCCTCCCAAGTCCCCCCGTGGGGTACATGGGAGCAGAGGCCGAGGGCCCCTGGGTTCAGCACTGATGCTGCTCTGCCCTTGACATGGGGAGACAACCAGATGGCTCTAGTAGGGCCTGGGGAGGGTGCTCCGGAGGTGACAGGCAAGGTGGAGGGAAAAAAAGGGGCAGAAAGGTGACCTGGAGGAGCAGGGGCCAGACCGCACAGGCTTGGGCACACCTGTCCCCCAGCCCCTCCTGTTCACCCTCCTTAGCTCCCAAGAGAAGTTTACAATGGTTTCTTACTGGGAACCTGGAAGAAATCTTTTCAAGCAACTGGAAAGTGCCAAACGAGTGGCACACATAGGGTTTAAAATTATTTTAAGCCAACATTTACAAATGAGGATCTTAAAAAAAAAATCTGGATTTTGGGTTCCTTCAAAAGGTCAGAGGATGCGGCTGTGGTGGGCTCACATCCTGGCTAAAGGGAGCTGAGCGGCTGCCTCCTCTGGCCTCACGTATCGCCCTCTTCTCATCCGAGGTCTGCTTCACTCGGGAGGTGGTTCTGGTGTGTACCACTTGGTCCCTGCGGGCACTGAAGAGCATTCTCTCGCCCCTTCCAGAGCCCGGCTCTGCCCTTCACTAACCTGTGGCCCAGTCCTCAACCCTTGTCAAACAGGCCTCCCACCTTACAAGGCTCTGGGCCCCAAGACAGACAGCACAAACCCAAGCGGGGACTCCGAGAGCGACTCCAAAACAGGCGGGACAGACCCCCAGGGGGTGGCAGGCAGGGCAACGGCTCTCACCATCCACCACCTCTGGACATCCGGGGGGAGGTCCATGTTCTCTCGGGTCCAGACAGGGGAGATATTGCCATCGAAGTGACTGTCGAACCAGTCGGAGGTGCCGGCATCGCCCATGCAGCGGCGGCACGCACAGCTCTTGCCTGAGAGCCCGTCCTTGCCGAGGTGCTGCAGGCCGGCATAGCCGGGCACCAGCTTCACGCGGTGGGTGCCCCCCAGAGCCCCCAAGTCCAGGTAGGGCAGGGCAGCCATGCTGTGGTGGGAGTAGGTGAAGAGCAGGGACATGATGAACACCAGCAGGAAGGCCACGGAGAGGAACCAGACCCGCAGAGAGCACTTCATGGTGCCAGGCGGGCGGGCGGGCAGGGGTCACCGAGGCCACTGCTCTCCCAGCCCACCATGGGGCCAGCCACGGCTTCTGGGGCCAAGTGTGAAGGGCATAAGGGCACGTGCCGTGGCAGGGGACGGCGGGAGAAGTCCCACGCCAGGCTTTCCCGTAACGTAAGGAGGAAGCAAAGTCAGCAGGAGTGGCTTCCCCTGGCCTGGACAACCTGGAACCCTGGGCCACTCAGGTCCCTGCTTATGGGTTCACTGGGTCTCTCCGTCACTAGCTGGGCCACAGAGGCTCTGCCTCTCCTGCAGCCCTGGCAAGGGGGAGGTCAGTCCTTTCCAGCCCTTTAGTCCCTTGCTGCTGCTGGTTGCCAGCTCTGGGGGGCGCCCTCTTCAGCGGCTTGAAATGGTACAGTCTGGAGCAGTCAGGGTCCTTGTGGCTCATGAGCAGACACCGAGGCAGCCTCCGTACCCTGCAGCGGGGAAGCCCTCAGGCTCCTCACAACAGAGAGCACACGGATTTCAAAAGGCGCTCCTGGTCCAACCACTCTGCCAGGGCCCTAACTCAGAGAGAAGAAGACTGGGAAGCTCAGTGGGCGCGAGAAAACTCTGCTGCAGAGACAAACATCCTCCGTACGTTAGGTTCTACCCTGCTGCTTCCCTCTGGTGCTGGCCCTTCTCCCAGTGGTCACAGTCCCAATTCCAGTTGCGTAGGTGATTGCTGAGCCCCCACTCCTGTTGTGGGATCCTCTGGTCCCAGCTGCTGCTCAGCGGGGTGCCGCTTCAAACGCCATCTGGGTCAGCTGCGGGGCTGCTGGGCTCCCGGCCAGGGCTGCAGCCTCCCTCCTGATGCTGCTGGCCCAGGTTCAGCGGCTCCTCTGCCCATCCCCCAAGGCCAGGTCTCAGCCCAGCGCCAGCAGTAATCCCTGGTAGGCTCCCCTTCACGTGTCAGATGCTGGGATGTGGCAGCATGACCCTAAAATTGCAGAGAAGAATAATAATGGGCAGCTAAATCACACACGCACACACACCCGCCCCCAATCCCTCCTCCAAATCCTGCAGGGGACAAAGCTGGTAATAAAGGAGATGCCCACTTAACCAAAGGCTGGACAAAGGAAAGGGCTGTCCCCTCTCTAACTATGCACAGATAGCATTGCTCTCCGTAATGCCCAGGCCTCTGAGGACTGAGGACCGAGGACTAGATCGGCCCTGCAGCCTTATTTATAAGCCAGTGGGTAAACAAGAAGTGATTTCCCCAGAGTCACAAAGCAAATCACTGGAAGAACCAGGTTAGGCAGCTCCTGGCCCAGCTATGTGCAGCTAATTTCAGGTGAATCCTAAGAGAAAATGGCCCAGAGAGGATCCCAGGAGCCTGCAAATACTGAATCCTTTGCCTCAACACAGGAGTCTCTGCACCCTCCAAGTGCCTGTGTGAAGCCCCTCAGAGTTTGAAGGACAGCCTTCTAGTCCTTGTCATTTTGCCTCTCTTCTCTCAGTTGTGGAGGACAAATGAAGCATTCCCGTGTTAGCTCAGTGACCCACTAACCATTTTTGCAGCTCTGGCATGAGGGAGGGCATCTGACATCAGGACACCCGGGCTCAGTACCACCACCTCTCACCCCTCAGGGCCTCAGGGGCCTTTATCTGTATATTCGGAACTAAATGAACTCCAGGTGGGTGTGATGGCCCAAGGCTCCTGTGCTGCCCTGGAGGGCAAGAGCAGGGAGAAAAGATGGCCTGCAGGATGGCATGGGCACTAGTCCTAAGGAAAGCAGCTGAATCCATGCGACATGCAAGGGAACCAGAACAAGAGTCAGGGGGACAAGGCTGAGAGTGGAGCCCCTGGCCCTGGTTCAGGGCATGTGAATCACTTAAACCTCCCTGCCTCTCAGTCTGGCTTGGCCTGGTTCTGATCTGGCCCCAAAGCCTTGCTGCCCAGCTCTGCTCCACCTCCCTTTTGAAAGCTCCAGCTCTGGCCAGCCCTCAGGGTTTCTGGCTGCAGCCAGCAGCTGCAGAGAAGGTCTCTCAGGCCTCCATGTTAAAGGAACCCAGATGCCCCTTACGTTCATGGCAGCTCAGCTTCCTGGGTCCAAGCCAAACCACAAAGCCATCAGGGAACGAACCAGCACTTCCCAAAAAGGAGGACATTAGGCTGGTTGGGAAAGTGGTGCTCACAGAAGGAAAAGAACTTGCCTAAAGTCGTGACCTTATAAGTGGAAATGCGATTTGAGCCCAGATCTGTCTGGCCCCAGAGCCTGGGACCAGTCAGGGCACAGAAAGAGGCCTGTGGGCATCTTGAATGAGCCAGGAGCTCAGTTTGGAGAGGGAAGGAGACGGAGAAGCTGACTTACTGGAGTTGAGTGAAGCTTCACCCACATGTCCCATCATGGGTTTCTGGCTTGAATCCAGAGTTCCCAGTGGCACTGGCTAGAATGTGCTTCTTCTAATGTTCTGCTGTGCCTATCTGGCAGCTCAGACCCTGGGCATGACCCTTAGCCGAATGGTCTGTAAATAGAAAGTGAGGCCACTGTCTCTCACAGGTCTTCCCCTGCCCACTGCCACACCCAACATCCAGGGAAAAGAACTTGGTCGTGCGTGTTTTTTTCAGTTGTGGTTAAGATATATGTAACATATAATTTGCCATTTTAACCACTTTTAAGTGTACGATTCAGTGGCATTAATTACATTCAGAATGCTGCACAGTTATCACTACTGCCTATTTCCAAAATTTTTCATCACCCCAAATAGAAACTCTGTACCCATTAAGCAATAACCCCCATTACCTCTTCCTCTTAGTCCCTGATAACTTCTAATCTATTTTCTGTCTTTGACTATTTCAGATATTTCATAAAAGTGGAATCATACATTATTTATCCTTTGGTGTTTGGCTTATTTCAAAATTTCATTTCTTTTTATAGCTGAGTAATATTCCAGTTTGTGGATATACCATATTTTGTTCACCTGTTCATCAGTTGTTGGACCCTGGGTGCTTCCATCTCTTGGCTCCTGTGAATATTGCTGCTATGAATAATCATTTACAAGTATCTGTTTGAGTCTCTGTTTTCAATTTCTTGGGTATATACCTAGGAATGGGATTGCTGGGTCATATTGTAATTCTATGTTTAACTTTTGTGGAACCAGAAAAGAACTTGATTTTGCAGAAAACAAGCCTGACCTATTAAGAACATACAAAATCCATCTACAATAGCATCTAAAAGAGTAAAATACCTAGGAATAAAGGTGAAAGACTTGTACACTGAAAACTATAAGCACTTCTGAAAGAAATTAAAGGCCTAAATAAATCGAAAGACATCCCATGTTCATGGATTGGAGGACTTAATATTGTTAAGATGACAAAATTACTTAATGCAATTTTGTACAAACCCTATCAAAATTCCAGCAGACTTTTTGGCAGAATTGCAAGAGAGCCCTAATAGCCAAAACAACCTTGAAAACGATCAAATTTGGAGGAATCACACTTCTTTCAGAACTTACTACAAAGCTACAGAAATTAAAACAATGTGGTATGGCATAAAGACAGACATATAGACAAATGGAATAGAATCGAGAATCCAGAAATAAACTCGGACATCTACGACCACTTGATTTTCAACAAGGGTGTCAAATCCATTGAGTAGGGAAAAAATGGTCTCTTCTACAAACAGTGCTGGGAAAACTGAAATTCATGTGCAAATGAATGAATTTGAACCCCTACCTCTCTCAATATATGAAAATTAATTCAAAATGCATCAACAACCTAAATATAAGAGCTAATACTATAAAACTCTTACAAGAAAACATACAGAAATCCTGTTATAACTTTGCAGTAGGCAATGGAGTCTTAGATTTTACACCAAAAGCACAAGCAACGAAAGAAAAAATAAACTGACTTCACCAGAATTAAAAACTTTTGTGCAATAGACATTACCAAGAAAATGAAACAACAACCAAAAGAATGGAAAAAAATATTTAGAAACCTTGTATCTAACAAGGGTTTGATATATAGCATATATAAAGAACGCCTACAACTCAACAAGAAAACAAACAGCCCAATTTAAAAATGGGCAAAGGTTTGAACATTTCTCCAAAGAAGATATACAAATGGCTAATAAACATATGAAAAGATGTTCAACTTCAACAGTGAGTAGAGAAATGCAAATCAAAACTATAATGAGATACTACTTCACATTCACTAGGATAGCTATTATTTAAAAAAGAAATACCAAGGTTGGTGAGAAATTGGAACCGTCATACATTGTTGGTGAAAATGTAAAATAATGCAGCTGCTGTGGAAAACAGTTTGGCAGTTTCTCAGAAAGTTAAACATACAATTACCATATGACCTAGCAATTCGACTTCTATGTATCTATCAAAAAGAACTGAAAGCAGGGACTTGAACAGATATTTGTACACCAATGTTCACAGCAGCTTTATTCACAATAGTCAAAAGGCGGAAGCAACCCACGAGTCCACTGACCCAATGAAAGGAGGAACAAAATGTGGCATAGTCACACAATGGAATATTATTCAGCCATAAAAAAAAGAAATGCTGACACATGCTATAACATGGATGAACCACGAAGACATCATATTGAGTAAAATAAGCCAGATACCAAAGGATGAATACTGTGTGATTTCTCTAATATGAAATATTTAGAATAAGCAAATCCATAGGGAGAGGAAGCAGGATAGTGGTTACCGGGGCAGTAAGGAGGGGGGAATGAGGAGTTATTGCTCAATGACTTTCTGTTTGGGATGAAGAAAATAGTCTAGAAATGGTGAAAGTTACACAATAACAAGGTAACAATGTACTTAATATCATAGAATTGTACCCTTAAAAACGGTTAAAATGATTTTTATTTACATACATTTTACCATGCACACATATAAAGATACAAAAAAACATAGCAAGAAGGGCAGAAAGGCAATGACTGATGTGGGTTTTTATTATGAACTTGATGGAAGGGTTTTGAGGAGGGGAGTGTCAGGACTGGATTTATATTTTAAAATGAACACTCAGAACAAATTTTTAAAAGCTGACAATATCAAGAATTGTTCTTTGAGAAGATCAACAAAACTGACAAACTTAGACTGATGAAGAAAAAAAAGGGAGAAAGTGCAACTAAATAAAATCACAAATGCGAGGGGGGATATTACTACCGACCCCAAAGAAATAAAAAAGGTCTTAAGAGGATTCTATGAACAACTGTATGCCAACAAATTAGACAACTTAGATGAAATGGACAATTTCCTGGAAACACACAACCTACATTGACTCCAGAAGTAATAGAAGACCTCAACAGATCAATCATGAGAGAATGAATCAGTCATCAAAAACCTGCCAACAATGAAAAGCCTAGCACAGATGGCTTCACATAGGTGAATTCTACCAATCATTCCAAGAAGAATTAATATCAAACCTGCTTAACTCTTCCACAAAATTGAAGAGGAGGGAACACTATCTAACTCATTTTATGAAGCCAACATCACCCAAATACCAAAGACAGATAAAGATATCACAATTAAGTAAAATTACACACCAATCTCCCTAATGAATATATGCAAAAATCCTCAACAAAATAGTTATAAATCAAATTCAACAGCACATTAAAAGATTTATACACCATGATCAAGTGGGTTTTATTCCAGGTATGCACAAGAAAATCAATTAATGTAATACACCACATTAACAAGTTGAAGGGGGAAAAAAACAAATGATCATTATCAATTGAAGCAGAAAAGGCATTTGACAAAATCCAGCGTCCTTTCTTGATAGTAACACTTATTTCTCATTTCTGTTGGATAAATACCTAGGAATTGAACTGCTGGGTCAAATGTCTGGCATATGTTTAGCTTTATAAGAAAGTATCAAATAGTTTATCAAAGTGGTTGCAGCATTCACACTCCCAGCAGCAACATATCAGAGTTCCAATCGCTCCATGTCCTTGTCAACATTTGATATTGTCAATCTTTTGAATTTTAGACATTTTAGAGGGTGTATAGTAAACTCCAGAATTTCTACTACTAGGGACATATGAATATGTGCACCAGGAAACATGTACAAGAATGTACACAACTATACCGGGTAATAGTTAAAAACTTTAACTACTAGGGAAACACTGGGGACATCTATACAACATAGGCAAGCCACATGGCTACATGCAATCAGCACCCCCTTGGCAGGCTCTATCTGGGAATCCATGAAAAGCTGTTTCTCTAATATAACATAGTCAATTCACTTAGAAATCCCATAATCATGATTCTTTTTTTTTTTTTTTAACTTGAACCTATAATTTCCAACTTACTCGTTAAGTTGATTTCTCAGAGACGTAAAGCCTATACTGGTTGAGCCCTGAAACCCAGCAGGGTCAACGCCCACTCTCCGTTCCTCTGGCCTGCCCTGGACAACTAACAGAAAGATAAGGATGGATCAGCCCCATCCTGAAAGCAAGGAGTATCTTCAGTGGCAAGCAAAATCCCATTCCTCTGCCCCACAATATAGATGTTCCTCCTCAGCTTGAGGCAGCCAGAGTGGTCATCAACCCAAATCCATCAAGATCGAGGCACAAACAAAAATAACGGGGATTGCAACCGTGGACTATAGTGGATTTATTCGTATTGTGGTTATTATCTTGTGTTAACTGAGTAATTTATAACACTGCTGTTAAAAAGAAGAAAACGAAGAGGAGAAATGGCCATGTGATGGAGGCAGAGATCAAGTCATGAACTGCCAGGAAGCCACCACCAGACCACTACTGACTTCAGAGAAAGCATGGCCTTGCGGATACCTTGATGTTGGACTTCCAGCCTCCCTAACTGAGACAATAAATTCCTATTTACTGACTATCCAGAACAAACAAACAAACAAACAAAAAACTGCAAACAACACAAATTTCCATCAGAATGGATAAGCTATGGTACATTCATGCCATATGGTAAAAATGAATGAACTCCAGTTTCAGACATCAACATGGAGTAAAAATCCATTACGCTGAGCAAAAAAAGAGTAAGTCACGGATGAACACTGCAGTGAAAGTCCATGAAAAGTTCAAAAATATGCAAGGCTAAGGAAGAAACTTGTTAAGTTTCTATACACAAATGATAGAACAATAGAGAATACGAAGGAAATAATTCACATAAAATTCAAAGTATTCCTCTGGAAGGGGACGGTAGATGGGATCAAAGAGGGGACCACAGAAGGCTTCAAAAATATTGAACATAAAGAAAAAAAGAAAAAAAAACTTTCCTAAAAAACAAAAATACTGAATAATGTATTATTTCTTAGTCTAGGTGGTGGAACAGAGTACCTATTTTTCACTTTTCACCATTAAGCAGTACATATATGATACACACTATTTTGAATGTGTGATGCATTTCATAATAAAATCTATTTTTTTTAATTAAGACTTTTTTAAATTAAAGGACCACTGTGGCTGTTGTGTGAGACTAGCAAGGAGACTAGATAGGAGGCAACAGAAATACCCCAGGCAGCAAGACGGTGGGAAGTGGCTGGGTAGATTGTGATGGATTTTACAATGGATTGGATTGGGGTTGGGGGGATGGGAGAGGAAGATGAGGCCCAGGATGACACAGAGGACTATGGTCTGAGCAACCTGATGGACAGAAAATAATACAGAAAAAAAGCAGGACAACAAATGGGTTTGCGTAGGAAAAAAACAAGAGTTCAGTTAGTGACAGGTTAAATTTGAGATGTCGTTTAGACTTCCATGTGGCAATAGACAGTTGGATACACATGCCTGAAGCTCATGGGTGAGGTCAGAGCTGAAGACAGACATTTGAGTCATCAGAGCACCGTCCATTTTTAAAACTACAGGACCAGAAGAAATAATTTAGTGGGGCTGGGGAGGGAGACAGACAAAGCTCCTGGGGCACTCCAATGTCTAGAAGAGTTGGAGGCAACAAAGACACGGAAATGAAATGGCTAATGGAGCCAGCCTTGTTCCTGGTAGGCAAAGAGAAAAAGGGTTTCAAGAACGAAGACGGAATTATATGTGTCAATGTTGCTGAAGACTGACTGAGATGAGGATTGAAAACTGACTACTGGATGTGGCAGAGAGAGGTCAGTAATGACCCTTAGAATGGTTGTTCCAGGGATATGGTGGGAGGATAACCTGACTGGAGTGGGACATGGCCAATAAGCACATGAAAATATGCAAACATCATTAGCCATCAGGGAAATGGAAACCAAAACCATAGTCAGATACCTCTTCCCACCCACTAGCATGGCTATAATCAAAAGGACAAATAATAACAAAGTTTGGTGAAGATGTGGAGAAACTGGAACCCTCATACACTACGGGTGAGATGTAAAATGGTACAGCAGCTTTGGAAAACAGCTGCCAGTTCCTCAAAAGGCTAAACATAGAGTAACCACATGACCCAGCAATTCCACTCCTAGGTATACACCCAAGAAAATGAAAACCTATGTCAACTGACTATTCATAATAGTCCAAAAGTGGAACCAACCCAAATGTTCATGGAGTAATGGATGAACAAAATGTGGTATATCTATACAATGGAATATTTTTCAATCATAAAAAGTAATGAAGTACTGATACATACCACTACATGGACGAACCTGGAAAACATTATGCTAAATGAAAAAGCTAGTCACAAAAGACCACATACAGTATGATTCCATTTATATGAAATGTCCACTATAAGCAAATCCATCAAGAGAGAATGTAGATTAGTGGTTGCCTAGGGCTGTGTCAGGGAATGGGGAGTGGTTGCTAATGGGCTTGGGGTTCTTTTGGGGGATGATGAAAATATTCCAAAATGCACACTCAACTACGTGGATATTTTAAAAACACTTTTAAATGGGTGAACTGTATGGCATGTGAATTTATCTCAATAAAGGTGGTACAAAAAAACAGAGGGAGTGGGACATAAGAAAGTGAAATGGGGGTTAAAGCTGGGAGATATTACAGAAAGTTTATATACTGCTGGGAATGACTGAGTAGAGAGAGGGGTTAATGTCACAGGAAAGAGAGAGGGTAATTGAGCAGCAAAGTCCTTGACTGTCAAGAGGAGATGGGATCCTGTGCCTATGAGGAGAGGGTCTCTGTGTGCCAACAGGAGGGAAAGCAGAGCACAGGGGCACAGACATGGGAGGCTGATGCACTTGGTAGGACAACCAGAAGGGGCTCCTCATGATTGGGGCTGGAGATTTACAAAGAGATGAGATGTGAAAGTGTTCTTTCTAAGAAAGAAGGGGAGTAACTAGGGAAATTCAGCAGTGTGGCAAGGCAATGCTGTGGTCTCATGAGAGGTTTGTGGTCACAGATTTGGTGAGATCATTTAGCAACAACTGTCCCCTGAATGGATGGCAGATCTTGAGATGCTGAGGCTGCACAGAGGAACTCACAGCCAGGAATCCAGGGCAGCAAAGACCTTGAAGAGTGGATGGGGGCCCTGTTGTGAGCTGAATTGTGCCTCCCCCCCCCAAAGATATGTTGAAGTCCTAAACCCTGGTATCTGTGAATGTGGCCTTATTTGGAAATAGGGTCTTTACAGATGTTATCAAGTTAAGATGATGTCATACTGGACCAGGCTGGGCCCTAAACCCAACAATTGGTGTCCTTAAAAGAAGGCCATGTGAAGACAGAGACACACAGAGAGGAAAATGCCATGGGATGTCGGAGACAGGGAGTGGAGCAATTCATCTACGAGAACATCAAGGATACTGGTAACCACCAGGAGCTAGAGAGAGGCAAGGAATGCATTCTTCCTCAGAGCCTCCAGAACGAACCAACCCTGCAGACACCTTGAATTTGGATTTCTAGCTTCCAGAACTGTAAGAGAATAAATGTCTTTTGTTTTAAGCCACCCAGTTTGTGGTATCTTGTCACAGCAGCTCAAGGAAACTAACATAGGCCCTCTCCTCCCCACTGAGGGGATGCTTGAGCAACTTGGCCCCTGGTAGAAGGAACCAATGGATGCGCCAAGGAGGCTGTAGCCAGCAAGCAGGTAAAGGAAAGGAAAAGCAGGTGCAATGAATTGAAGAGCAAAGGGTACCCCAAAAGGAGAACAGCAGGGGTTTTGGAGGCTGTGGTGCTTTAACGTCATTTTCCGGTCAGTTCCCAGGAGAGAAGCCATGGAATTTACCTAATTTAGCACAAGAGAGCAAAGTTTTAGACCAGCACAGCCAAATACAATCTTCTTGGCAGGTCAAGAAAAAAAACATCAAAATAAAGAGCTCAGCTGGACTTCAGATGGGGGTGGGTGAGGATGGGCCTGCTTGTCCTCAGAAGGGATGGGAGGAAGGCAGAAAAAGCCCAGCCCAGAACTCTGATACAGCACCCCCTTTCCAGCCACTTACACACATACCCTGAGGATGTGTCCCAGAGTCTCATTCTAAGGTATCAAAACACGACTGTTATTACTCAAATTACATGATGCTTTACAAGTTTCAGGGCATTTTCAGGTATAGCCTCTCATTAAGTATTCACAGAAGTCCTGAGACTAAGCTGAACAAGGTCAGCCAGGCGATGAATGGTGCTTTGATGCTACCCAAGATCTGATATGTCTCCACATCTGGTGCACCTTCTATGCCCACTACCTGCCAAGGAGGCTTTTCCACTCTAAGAGGGGTATAGCCATTGAAGGTTCGCTGTTCCCCAGGTCCCCTGCCAACCCAGCAAACTGCCTGCCTCCTGGCTGCAGCAACAACCAACCCGGGCAGAAGGCACCCTGTGGAGCCAGTCACTGCCTCAAAAGAACGGACCTGACAGCCCCTCCCTTACACACACACACAACTCAAACCCAGTGAGGCATGTCCTTGCCATGTCTGAGAACTGGTTGCTTCACCTCCGAATGCTTGACTAGCTGAGATCGTCTGCACTGCCCCATGCTGGCACAGGCCATCAGTAGCTACCAGAGAGCTCAGGCCCTCCTCAGTCTCCAATTACACTCCTGCCCACAACTTCCTGCAAGACACCCAGCCATGGCTTG
Organism: Choloepus didactylus; assembly: GCF_015220235.1. Lineage (NCBI taxonomy): Eukaryota > Metazoa > Chordata > Mammalia > Pilosa > Megalonychidae > Choloepus > Choloepus didactylus. The sequence goes on along the minus strand of NC_051328.1, from coordinate 29,328,448 downwards.
ATCACCCAGTTTCAAATCTCATTTCTACTTCCTCCGATGCTGCCCAGGGTCAGCAGCAGGAAATGAGACCGCGAGAGTTAACAAAGTAACAATTTTAACCTGGGATTTCGAAACTATCAGTCCTCACTGCAAGAGACCAGGGATAAGTAACAGCCTCGGGAAGGTCGGCTCTGAACATGGGGCAGGGGGAGCATCCTAACATAATGTCAATCGTTAATTAAATTTACCATACAATGTATCAATTTCTATGCTCACTGTTGGCACTAGCATCCTGCTCCTTCCAACTGGGTTTACTTTTCTTTTTACCGAAGTATACCTTTAGTAGTTCTTCAAGCAAAGGTCTGTAAGTGATAAAACTAGTATGCCCAGAATTATCTTTACTTTTCCTCACTCTTGAAAAACAACCGACATGCAATTCTAGGTTGACAACGAGCTTTCCTAAGATATTCTTCTACTGGCATCTCATGTTGATGAGATGTTTGTCAGTCTAACCACCATTCCTTTGAATTCTGTCTTTATTTCGGTGATAATTTTTAACATTTTCTCTTTATTCTTATCTGCAGTTTCACCATAATAGCTTTAAATTTCTATTTTTGGTTTGGTTTTCATGGTTTTTCTTCAATTCTAGAATTCTCAGCCATTATCACTTCAAATATTTTTTTGCTTTTTATTCATATCTGGAATTCCTACTAGACACATGCAGAAGCCTCTCAATCTGTCCATGTCTGTTCTGCATTCTAGATGGGTTCCTTATCTTCTAATTCAAGAATCCTCTGTGTCCTCGCTAGAAGTATCTACTGAGTTGCAAATTCCAATGACACACTATTTTTCATTTCTACAATTTTTAATAAGTACTTTTTAAATATTCACATGTCCTTGCTTCTTTTTTCCATTTCTTTCCTTAATGGATTTGGAGTTTCTTTGAGGATCCTAAACCTATTTATATTAAAGATATTTTCCAAAGATTGTTATTTTCATTTCTTCAGCGATAAATTCTTTTAAAATTGCATTAGTTTTTCTCTAGTGTTTTACAACTTTAGAGTGTAAGCCATTTTAATTTATCTCTTGTATTGACTTTTCCCTCCCTGTTGAGTTCTCTACTATTATCTCCTTCCAAATCTAACAGTGTGCCCCTCCACCCTGGACTCTAGACCTACTTGTCAACTGCCTCTTTTGGCATAACCACATGGCACTTCAAACTCAAGTCATCGTCTTTCTACATTCCTGAGTATAAGATGGGGCCAAGTTTAACCTCCTTACCACGGCATCCAGAGATCCCCAAATCAGGCTCCACTCCCAAGCCTCGTCCCTCACCACACCCTACCCTCTAGGGGTCATGAACTAATTTGGGCCACAGGCCAAATGTGGATCACATTTATTAAGATCCTACACTGACATTAAAAAGACATGTGACTCTTCCAGTCCCTCCTAAACTCTCCTGGTATAGAGAAATAAACTCCAGCCTTATTTGCTCAGTCTTCCTGAGATTTCAGTAAATAATGTTAACTGAATTCAGGTATTTTGTCCCTGGTAATTAGCACATCCTGCTTTCCTGTTTTCAATCACCTCTCCCCCAACTTCTTGCCAATACGTAGCAGTTGCATAAAGAGGCTTCTTACAGGTTAACAGGTTATTAGAGGCAGGAACTGAGTGGAAGCAAGTTGCTGCAAATTAGAAAGAAAAGAGCATCAGATTGTTAAGTCATCCTTTTGTAACCAGCTCTATGATATGTGAAATTAAAAGAATAAGGAATGTGTCACCTCTGCTTTCCCCCACAGCATAGAGTCATCTTTTGTTTACTCAAGAGTAGAGAAGATCACTGAACTGCACACTGTACACAGGTTTAAAATACTATAGCCAAAAAATAATTTCTTTATAAGAACTAAGACAAGGATCGATTGTTTTGTTGGTTGGTTTGTTTGTTTAATTTGGGAGGTTGTAGGGGATGTGCTAGAGATTGGTTTTGCAACAAAGGACTTTTGTTGTTCTTCAGAAAGGTAAACAAAAATCGGGAACAATTACTATGAATCTTTGATTATTCAGACTCCAACAATGACAATCCCTTGATTAACTTGGCTATGTTTGTACACAAGAATTTTAAGAGGTAGAAAATAGTAAATAATGGCTAAATTGTGTGATTCCAAGAGCATTTTATTTAACTCAAAAGCAAGATATTGGGCTTACTATTCTTCTTATGCATTTAATATCTTTTTTTTCTATTTTCTTCTTTCAGTCAAAAATAAGGAAAAATAAACTTTCATCTATAAAGTCTCTACATTTATAGAGTACTCCCACTTACAAAAGCCCAACTAAAAATAATTGAAGAGAAAATAGGAAACGTACAATACTGATAATTCCTGGAGCAGGACAGGTACAATTTCAGGAATGGCTACCTATAATCAGAATTTGGTCTGTTTCTGTGACTCTGTCTCTCAGCTCTGGCAGATCTGGTTTCCTCTGTGCAACTTCATGCTAACGCAAGTTTTTTCCACATGGTGGCAAAGATGACAGGCTCAAGCTTACCTGGGCCTTGCTGCCCACTATCTCATAAAAAAAGAACTGACTCTTTGTGGATGGGCTCAGGTTTTTGATTGATCTGACTTGGGCCATATGCCCATCTCTGAACCAATGTTTTTAACCAGAGCTTTCCTGTATTGTCATTGGCCAGGCCTATGCCACATACTCGCCTTTAAGGCCAAACAGATTTAGACCCATCTGAAAAATATAGACTGAAAATTGGAACAGGTGACCTATTCTAGACAAAGGTATTTCCAGTGTATTACTTTATATGATTTTCATATCAACTTCATAAGAAGTTCATATAAAAGTGGTAGTTTGAGAAACTATTTAGAGGCCAACAGGGAGACATCTGTTGTATTTCTGACTCTTCTACTCTGTACTTTCAGTAATCTATGTAACTTCAATGAAGCTGTTTCTCATTTCTAAAATAAGGATGATATGCATTATTGTAATAGGCATTAAATGAGATGTAATAAGAAAAAAAGTTATTTGTACTGCATGGCTCTGTATATTGTCATAATAACCCTGTGCAATAAACAACCTTAATGTTCAAAAAAAAAAAAAAAAAAAAGAAAGACATGTGACTATCTCACTTAAAACATAAGCTCCACAGGTAGAAAGATGATATTATTTTATCCATCATCTCTGTTCTACACAGGACATATCTCCGTGTTTAATCAATTAAGTATCATCTCTGTGTATCTGCTTCCCAGGATTATAAGAATTAGAAGAAATAATGGTTATGAAAAAATGCTTTGAAATCTGCAGATGTAAGTGATAATTATATTCTGCCCCCACTCTCAGCTCTAACACCATTCTATCTTCTGGACCATCAAGAAACATGAGGCCTAAAATACAAACCAGATTCAGGAAATGTGAGGCAATAGGGAAGGGGAGGTGTATGTATGAAAAGCCAAAGAAACTACTTGGACTGTGGGAACAGCCAAAGTGCCTTGCTCTTAGAAGTTTCTGTCAGCAGAGGCCTCCAAAATGGAACACGGGTCACACCCCTAAGTACCCGTGGCTACTGGCTGCAGTTCCCCCTAGCCAGGGCTGGCCAGATTTCTCATCTTCTTCACTCCAGCTCAAAGCAAGACTCTCAAAATGAAGAAAGTGCCTAGATAAACTGGGAATCAAATTTCAGCCTTGCCATTTGTCAGCTGTTAGCCATTTAACCTCTCTGATCTGTTTCCTTATCCTTAATATAAGAATATTATTTATCTTGAAGAGTTTTGTAAGGATTAAATAGCTGCTAGCTCAGTGTCTGTGGTCCTAGGTGGGGCAGGGTTGAGGGCCACAGTTCTTTTAGCCCCAGTCCCAACTTGGGTAACTCCTTCGGGGCTGGAGCCCCAGGATGTAGCACAGGCATCAGGAGGCAAAATACTCTCCCTCCATCCTACACAGGTCAGGTTCGCCACCACATCCCTCCCCGACTCCTGCCTCTCCCAGGCCAGCAGCACCACTGCCTTGCTCAAGAGCTTCCTTTCCTGGGTAACCGCAGGCCTTGCCCCACCCTCACGAGGGGCAGGCAGCAGCTTCCAGAAAAGCTGAGTCGGCAGCATAACCTGAGGTCTCAGTCTGCTCTGCCTCAGTGGACCCTTACTCTCCTTACCCTCTGGCTGAGCAGAGAGAAGTTCTGTGTCCATCTGGTGGGAGAGCTGCAGACCAGGGTGCCTGTCACCTCCCCAGCTGCCACTTCATCAGGCCACACAGAAGAGATGCCTGACCTGAGTTGGTTCCATACAACTCCCGGAGGCCCATCCCTATGGTTGCCCGCCTCTGTGGGTTCTCTAGCCACAGATCCGCAGCAAGATTCTAGAAACGACAAAGTTAATAAGGGGTTTCTCCACAGGGTGGAGTACCATGCATTAAGAGAAGTGGGAGAGAAGGGGAAAATCCCTGAAGAAGGATTTGAAGAGAACTCTTAAGTTCCCCTGGGAACTTCTGCAGGAGGCTCAGCGTGAGATGAGTAAGTGCTGGACCAGGAAAAGCCAGAAAGCCAGAGAGGAGTCTGGAGAGCTGGAGGTTTACACCTTCATCTCCCTTGCCACAACTCTGCCCTAACTCTCTGCCCCAAGGGACGATTAAACTTGACCATAACGCCTCCCAGGGTTGAGGGACAATGGTGCTTATGCTTTGCTCTTATTATCTTTAAAAATAAGGCTCAAAGCACCACTGGCTTGGCCACTCATCACTGTTTGATTCTGATCTCAGTCATACCACAGATGTATAATGAAGAACCACAGAGAAGCTGCTTAGTCAGGGTCCTCCTTTTCCTTCTGCTCATCTGGATGTCTGTAGTATACTTTGAATCTCTAGAGAAAATCAGAGGATATATTCACTCAACAGATATTTACTGATCAACACTCAGGGAGTGGCAGCCAGTCTGGGGAGAGCCCTAGCCCTCTCCCTCCTGGGCAGGGGTCACGTCACTGACCACTTGGCAAGGCTCTTCTTTCTATGGCTTGTGGCTCCTCTCGAAGCAGTCAGGCCAGCTCCCTGCTCCGTCAAGGAGCAGCACAATGGAGCTCCTCTGTTTTAAGGATTCCCTCCAGCCTCTCTAGGCTACTGCCTGCCCACCACACAGCGTTCCTTGGCTTTGACAGTTAGTCTTCCTCAAGAAGGGCTGCATTTCCAGGTATGCCAGGGCAGCTGACCTCAGAGAATGGGCCTTGCTCTCTTTAAAGAGGTAGGAGTTAAGGAGTTGATGATGTGTTTCCACAGGCTATTCCAGAGGGCTTTGGGGGGAACATAATCAAAGCAATAACCACTAGCCAGATCTTTAGTGCTGAGAGCAGAATTGAAGACTTCAAGAAAGAGGTGAGCTCAATCCTCAACTTAGAGCTTCTTGGGGAGAAGGACCATCATTCCGGTTTGCTAATGCTGCCATTTTGCAAAATAGCAGAAATGGATTGGCTTTTAAAAAGGGGGTTCATTTGGTTACACAGTTACAGTCTTAAGGCCATAAAGTGTCCAAGGTAAGGCATCTAACAATAGGGTGCCTTCACTGGAGAAAGGCCATTGGCATCTGGAAAACCTCTGTTAGCTGGGAAGGCACATGGCTGGTGTCTGCTTGCTGCAAGTGGTATTTCAAAATTGCGTTCTCCAAAATGTTGCTCTTGGGGCATTTTGTCCTCTCTTAGCTGCAGTTCCTCTTCAAAACGTCACTCTCAGTTGCTCTGAGCGTCTTCTGTCCGTGAACTCTTTATACGGTTCCAGTGATTTAATTCAGACCCACCCTGAATGGGTGGGGTAACATCTCCATGGAAATTATCCAATCAAAGTAATCACCCACAGCTGGGTGGGTCATATCTCCATGGAAACATCCAATCAAAAGGTTCCAACCGAATCAACACTAATACATCAGCCCCCACAAGACTGCATCAAAGATAATGGCATTTTGGAGGACATAATACATCCAAATTGGCACAGCCATGCTCCCTATAAAACTCATCCTCACCAAACGGAGCCCTCCTTACTCTTTTCAGAAACACTGCTTAATCCAGTCCTCCTCAACCCCTGGCTTCCCCAAACACAAAGACATACTCCCTACCCTAGTTAGGGACCAGGCTAGGTTAAAAGATTTGGAAAGGGTCTCACTGCATTCCATTACCTTGTCTGGAAGAGAGTGAAAGGGAAGAGGAGCACAGTTTTTCCAGGTAAGATTCATGACTTTCATGACCTTCACCTCCTCCTCCCCAACCTTTGCACTCAAGTGGCTGGAAAGCAGCCAATGATAACATGGCCGAGCACACTCAGAGAGGCTTCCGGGAACAATCCTGGGCAAGGGCATGCAGACCAAGAGAAGTAAGCTCCAGGGGCTGGTGGCAAAGAGCAAAAGCTTTCCTAAAGGACCTGTGCCAAAAAAAAAAAAAAAAAGGACCTGTGCCAGAGTGACTCACAGAAAATGGTGTACAGGAAGCAGGGTGTTCTCTCCCTTACTCCCAACCTTCCTTCTCCCAACCCTTGGATAGCAACACCATGAAGAATTCCTGAATCTAATCTCTCTCCCCCTTACATAGGAGAAAAGGATAGGACTGATGCCTGTGTTTTCCGCCATTGCTCTCTCTTGCCCCTTCCCAAGCCCGGCCAGGGAGCAAGGGGCTTTCGTTCCTACTTCTTCCTCCACATGTATGCACTGGAAAGTTGGCCACCCTGGAGAAGTCTGACAGAGAGGGGCTGAGCTGGGGTACACACGTCCTGATGGTACACACCTAGGGAAAGGAAAAGCAATGCCTATGGAAGCCTCCAGGTCACAATTTCTGGGACTCAAAACTCCAGCCAGGCATTAGCCTAGGCCCAGAGTCGACCCAGGATCCTCCTTGAAAAGCCCAGCATCGATGTTGTCACAAACATTGGGACTGGTGGTTTGATGTGCTGAGCCCTCTATCATGGGACTTGCCCTTATGAAGCTACTGCAAAGGAGAGGCTAAACTTGCATATAATTGTGCCTAAGAGTCTCCCCAAGTACCTCTTTGTTGCTCAGATGTGGCCCTCTCTAACTAAGCCACCTTGGCAGGTAACTCACTGCCCTCCCCTCTACCTGGGACCCGACTCCCAGGGGTATAAATCTCCCTGGCAATGCAGGACATGACTCCTGGGGATGAATCTGGACCCGGCATCGTGAGATTGAGAATATCTTCTTGACAAAAAGGGGATGAGAAATGAAACAAGTTTTAGTGGCTGAGAGATTTCAAATGGAGTCGAGAGGTCACTCTGGTGGACATTCTTATGCACTATATAGATAACACCTCTTAGGTTTTGGAATAGCTAGAAGTAAATACCTGAAACTACCAAACTCCAACCCAGTAGTCTGGATTCCTGAAGACAATTGTATAATAATGTAGCTTACAAGAGGTGACAATGTGATTGTGAAAGCCTTGTGGATCACACTCCCTTTATCCAGCGTTATGGATGGATGAGTAGAAGAATGGGAACAAAAACTAAATGAAAATTGGGGGGGTGGGGGAGATGATTTGGGTGTTCTTTTTTACTTTTATTTTTTATTCCTATTCTGATTCTTTCTGATGTAAGAAAATGTTCAAAAATAGATTGGGATGATGAATGCATAACTATATGATGGTACTGTGAACAGTTGATTGTACACCATGGATGATGGTATGGTATGTGAATGTAATTCAATAAAACTCTATTTAATTAAAGAAAAGAAAAAAAAAAAAAAAAGCTGAGCATCTAACACACACTCTCTGTAGTGGGGAGAGGAGCTATAGCTCAACTGCCAGCACTTTGAACCTACAAGCAAGGGGCCTGGGAAGCAAGGTGACCAGCTGCTTCATTGGAAAACCAAGCTGCAAACCGGAGTCTGTGAAGTCACTGCATATGCACAACCCAACAGTATTTCAGGGCCCTGAGCAAACCACAGGGTAGACACCAAAGTGTCCTGGCTGGCACGTTGGGCCCAAAGATCCAACACAGAGGATAAGCTACAGCCCCTGAGAATGCTGGGAAGGCTTCTGGGACATGGTGGTCCAGAAGTGACGCTCCCTCGGAGTACAGCCACCTTGGTTCTGAGATTGTCCATCTCCCAACCCGGGGTGGGAGTCAGGAGCAGCATGTTCACTCAGCTAGCACTAGCGTCACACTTAAAGGTGCAAGTAGAACAGGGTTATCTGCCATCAGCCCCAGTAACATCATGCTACATCTCTTTCACTGGACTTTGGCTGGCCTCTGGCTGTAACCTTTTGATCCTCAAGGCCCAGTCAAGTGACCCAGGTGGACTGGCTGCCAGAGCCTCTGAAGGTAACAGCTGGGCTGAGGGCTTGGAGGCCTACTTTGGGCTGTACAAATTTCTCTAAAGGGCTCCAAACTTTGTGGAATAGGGGCAGGGGGCTATGACCAACTTAAACTCCCTTTTCTATCTCCCTTGCCCCCACGTTTCTTTGTGAGGCAATGATTCTTTTGATGTTTTCCGATTTCATCCAAACAGTGGGTATGAAATGGGAGTACTGTACAGGCAGCAGTTTGAAGTCACACAAGAGAGAGAAATCAATATGTGATGGGAGGCAGAAATACAAGCCAAGAGACCCCAATGTGGCAAGCCAGCACCAGAATGAAACTGACTTTGAGAAGAAAGTTTGCTGACATCTTGATTTTGGACTTCTAGCCTCCAACACTCTGAGACAATAAATTCCTATTGTTAAGCCAACCAGTGAGTGGTATTTGTTGTAGCACTGCCAAACTAAGACATCACCCAAATGCCAGGCAGGATGCAGAGGAAGGATGCAGAGTGCAGTATTGTTGCCTGGAAACTCAGCTTTGTGGAAGCTCTTATCTACTTCTTTTATCAAGATTGGATGACTTCAATGTGTCATGTGTTGTTTTTTCTTTTGCAAAGTATTCATTGTTATTTTTTAAAACTCATTCAGAGCAAACCACGCCCCCATTCCAAAAAACTTCCACCAATCAGGCCAACTTCCAGTCAGCTGCTATATTTCAGGCCCAGTGGGAGGAAGGTACCAGGTAGGCAGACATCTGGTTTCTGCCAAGACCAGATGTTAGAGAGCCACAGGCCCTTTGAATGGCAGCTATGAGCTAAACTGGGGCCCACACGGCAGATCAAGAGATTGGTCATATGGAAAGAATTAATCAGAATAAAAACACACTCTTGAAAGGTACAGTCACTTAAGTGGCAATCCCCTGGGGACACAGGGTAGGAGGTCCCACAGTCAATGAGTCCTGGGTAGAGAGGAAGCTGGGGTAGGAACTTGACCACGAAGTGGCTGTCTTGGAGAAGATTCCTGGTAGAAAGGGTCATAGAAGGTGCCTTAGACAGGGGGGCAGGCCAGCTGCTAGGAGGTCAGAGGCCCTGGCGAAAGGGTACACAGGGACGCGGGCCCTGGAAGTAGGTATCTCAGAAGGTGGGTATGGCAGGGCAGAGTCCAAAAGCCCTGGAAACAAACCAGGAAAACCTGTACTTAGTGAGCCAGGCTGTTTTTATTCTTCAGACACCCTATCTTTAGCCTTCTTTTATTCTCCTTTTATATTTAGTTATGTCTTTTGGAAAGATCAGCGGTAGTGGCAGTTATGCTAATGGAAACCCAAAGAAGGTGTTTGTATCCAGGTTTGGACCAGAAGATTAAAGGGAAGCAATGTACCGCCACCCCACCCCACCCCCACCCCCATACACCAGGAGTGAAGGGAGAGAGAAGCAGAGTAAAAGGACTGAGGAGACCAGAGAGCAGGTCCCTTGCTTGATTACCATTTCCTCTGGACATCTCTTTCCAACAGAGACCTTGGAAATTGTAGGTGGGAAAAGTGGTGCCTGAGCCTCTACTCAGTCTGGACCATCTGCTATCTTCCAGCACCAAGCCTGCAGGTAGCTTTGAGAAGCAACCCCACCCTATGCCTCCACCTTTCCCAGGAGGCAGAGGGTCTGGAGACTCCACCTCTGGCACTGGGCCACACTCAATACACATTTGCTTTCACTTCTCTCTTTCCCTGGCTGAACCATCTTCCTCTTCAGTGAGGAGCTGATATTATGCTGTGATTTACTCAAGCAGGGCCCCTGGGAGGAAAAAACATCCCCAACCTTGCTAGGTGATCCTCTTTCCCACCTCTGGGAAGTGGCAATATCAGCTGCTAGGAGCAGGCCCACATGGAGCCATCCCCTTGCATGGCCTCTGACCCTCACCCCCAGCTGAGGGGAGTCAGGATGGGGGACCGAGGAACATTTCCCACCACAGCTGCCCCTGCACGAGGAGTGATTCACCCTCCTGGATCTGGCCTAAATCATAAGTTCCCTGCCAGGATGATATCCATTGAGACATGACCTACTTTTGTCAACTTTTGGGGGACGTGGAGGGGAGTATGATGCAGACCCTGGCCCATCACTATGGCCCCCGGGGAGTGACCCTGTTGGCCAGCTTTACTGGGCATCTCAGGGTTACACGGGGATTGCCAACACGATGATGCCTGTCAGGGCTGGGACTGCACAAGAGTGACCTGGGGGCCCTCTTTCAAGCCTCCCTGCTTCCCTAGTGAGGCTGGGGCATTGCGACCCCAACACATGCCCATGAGTTAACCCTTTCCTAGTGAGCCATGGACTAAAGCCAGAGGACCTCGATTCCAGGGCTGGCTCTGCTACTCAACAGCTTTGTCTTTTGGCAAATCACAAGCTCCCCAAGCCTAAGGTTCTCCATCTGGAAAATAAGCAGAATAAAGCCTGCCCTACTTACCTCACACAGTCCTCGACAAGATTAAATACACAATGACTGTGAAAGCACCTCGTAAGCTGCGAAGCACTATATACGTGAAGTATCATCACTGAGTCGATGCTATTTCAACCTCACTAAGAGGGAGGCAGGGATGAGGAGACATGGCAGCAAAGCCTAAGGAAATAGGGAGGTTTGACTCAAGCTGGGAGACCACTTAGAACCCAGCTCCGGGCAGAAACAGCAGCTCAGAGGGCCTCAGGGAGCTGAGCATGAGGGGCTGATAGAGCACATGGTCAGTGTGGGGTGGCAGACAGTTAGGGGAGAAGAATCGGCTGTCACCAAATATCTGAAGGACAAAGGAACAATGCACGAGGGAGATGGTCAGAAAGAAAGAGGAATTCAGCCCCATCCTCAGAAGAGCCCACACCCCACTCCCTGAGCACCAAGGAGCAGGTGGGCACTGCCCCAAAGCTCCTAGGATCTCCAGCACTTTGTTAACACTTAACTCCACACTCTCAAATAGCCCAAAGCCCCTTGTGGGGACAGCCTTCCTTTCTGGACCAGAGGCCCAAGAGAGGCGATCCCCCCAACACAAGAAGCCTGTTCAAGATGGAAGTTGAGGTCTCCTCTTGCTAATGCAGAGGCTCAAAGTCCAGAACACATGGCTGAGCTCTTTCAACAACACCCCATTCCTGGTTCTGCTAAGCTGGGTCAAATACCTGTATCCTCGTAAATTAGACACGATGGAGGACTGGGGCCAAAATAGTTCTACTTGTTTTTCTGCACTGAAACCGCTACCACTGCCCTGGGCCATTGACTAACTGCATTCTCTTCCAAACGAGAAGACAGAGGACACAACTCTCCCTAGCAGGAAATACCCTGACATCATCCAGAAAGTGCAACAGCCCACAAGCTTCATCCTTATACAGGCCCTAGCAATAAACAACAGAGGGGGAGGGGGAGCATGCCGAAAGCCAAGGCCAGGGAGATGGAAGGTGGTGGCAGCACCAGGAGAGAATCCAGAGGCCTCCTCTGTCTACTGGGACCTGGCAGCAGCCACAGTGAATGGGGTTCTCTATCTTAGACAGATCCTTCATATAATCAACAATTTGCTGGCTGCATTGGGACAACCAGAAGAGACGGTTTGCCTGTATCAGCTCTTTATCCTATAACTCAGGGGGTGAGTCAATCAGTTCTTGTGGATGGGCAGTAGTCTGGGGAGGGGGCTCCTCCCTAAAAGATGCCCCATCACACTGGAAAGAGGGCCCAGCCTGCAAGTGAGAAGATCTAGGTTCTGGTTTCCATGCTTCCACCTAGTGCTGTCAGGATCCTGGGCAAATTTCTTAACCTCCCCTTCCTGATCTGTAAATGAAATGACTCAATGGTTCAAAGTTCTGATCTATATCCCAGCATTCAATTTTTAACTAGGAAAGTCAATAGATGACAACATATCCTTATTAGTTAGTCTACAGTGGTGTTCCTGATGCATAAGTCAGGCCATGGAATCACAGCAAGGTCTCCACATATCCAAATGTACACCTAGTACTACCTGCTACTCAATACATGATGTCTTTATGGTAGACATCTGTTGTTTTAGTCAGCTCAGCATCCATCCTTCCTTCATTGCTAACAACAACCCAATTTCCTTTGGGGGATCATCTCTCCCCAAATTCCCATCCCTGTGCCATGTAACTCAGGCCTGGCAGCTCAGAGCACCAGAGCATGGTTCAGAGTTAGGCGCAGGCCCCAATTCAGAGTGAATCCCAGGATCCTTGTGGGAATATTGGGAAGAAAGGCTGAAAGGATGGAGGCCTGTGGCTGCTGACAAACACAATACATCACATGGGAGTTGAAACTGGAGTCAATGTAGACAAGAACAGAGGGGAGACGGTCATTGTTTGAGCCCCTCATCTTCTCTGCATGGGGCTAGCCATACTCTCAAGGGCTTGAGTCAATGGATTCCCTTATCAAAAGCTACTTTGAGTTGTATTTTTGACCCTTGTGAATGAAGGGCTAACTGATCCAATCTTGAACCTATTTTCATATAAAAGAAATTTAGAAGGCCACTTACCGGACCACTCGCCATCTGATGCAGAAAGGCTGCCCCAAACCTGTCCCAAATTCTCATCCTTGAAAGATGAACCCAGTTCAGAGGCTCACAAGCACAGAAGAACAGAGGTGGAACTGCCTCCAAGGCCCTGTCCTCAGTGGCTGGGGAGCTGAGGCTCTGGGATTCCTGGGCATGGTTCATTTACGGCCAGGACCCAAGTCCTTCTCCAGCCAGGAACACTGCCCAGACTTGCAGACAGTGAGATAGGCTCTGCCACACATGGCCTCAGAGTGGCTTAGGGTCAGCACTGCCCACTGCCAGAAACCCCCATGCCCATTCCCAGGTGCAAGGAGGGCTCTGCAGGGGAGAGATGCAGCTTTGCCAGGCACTCCTCAGGGCCCTGAACCAGAGCAAGTGGTCCAGTGGTTCAGGTCAACTGAGCCACCTAGTCAGGGAGAGAGATGACCCTGGATATGACAGGCAACAGGAAGTCCGACCTAAGAGCCACTCCCAGTCCTGCAATGGATTTTGGTGGGAATCCTTTCCAAACCTGATTCGACCTGAAAGAGTCAAGTCTGGCTTTTCAAATAATACCAGACTCTCCTCTGATATCCAGACTCATCTTTCCCACTAACTTCTTGAGCCCACTCAGGTGAGACACCCCAAACTCAACTTGTCCTAAACCAAACTCATACATGATCCAAGCCCCCCAAACCAAACCCAGTCTTCCTTCTGTGTTCCCAATATCTGAGAAAAAATGACCAAAATCCACCCAACTCTGCAACGTGGGAGTCACCTGTGATCCCTCCTCTGTATGACCTCTTGCAGCCTATCTCAATGTCCAACTGAGTTTATCACCTGAACCTCTAATCCCTTCTACTGCTCTGTATGTCTACCACCTTCACTCTAGTCCATGGGACGACTGTCCTTCTCTCACAGTAGCCTTCTAACTACTAAAGCTCTACTGCTGCTAGAGACCCCCTCCAATTCACTCCCCACAGGGAAGCCCAAGTGATTTCACAAATGCAAATCTCATCAGATTCCCACTTCCACCTCTTTCCTACAAAACAGCCAGACCTCCACTGCTCTGGGGCTAAGGTGGAACTCCTCACAAATCCCCGGGGCTCTGCTCCCACTCCTTGAGGCTGGCCTGGCTTTGGAAGGACCTAAGGATTCAGATCTCTAAGTGAGTGAAGAGAGGACCTACCTGTTCTTCAACTCAGTGGCCCAGGTCGGGCTGGCCAGGCATCAAGGTCACCTTGAGACCAAAATGGAACAGAAAGGTCAGGTGGTTGCTCCTCAGCCCAGAGCTCTGGCCCCACTCCCGCGGTGGCCTCAACCCCTACCTCAGCCCCGGGTCAGGCTCAGAATCAGCTTCCCTTCCCATTGCGGACCTCATCTGACCACAGCCAGGAAAGGGAGTTGGTGGCCAAGCAGGGGAAACCCAGCTGGGCGGGAGCCAGAGTCTGCATTTCAGGAAGGAGCTCGAAAAGCAGCACTACAATAGACTGTCAGTATCTGTGGGGCCAGCTCGAGAAGGCAGCCAGCGTCAGGGGTATTGACTCAGGGAGCCTATCTCTTTCCTCTTATCAGACTGACCCTTAGCAGCCTGAGAACGAAAGCAGTTATTAAAAGCCCCTCCCACACTTCTGCAAGTGCAGCCCTTGAGTGACCAGCGAGAGTGGCAGGAAAGCCTATATCTTCCTCCCCGCCAAGGTCTTGGGGTCCTTCTCTAGGCCAGACGCCTCCATCCTGACCCCCTTCTTGGGCAACCTTATACTTTGCGCAAACTGCTCTCCTCAAGGTCACCACATGCCCCTGTGTCCCCCGGTCAGAACTGTGCATTTCCATATGCGTAGCCTTTTCCTTATCCCTCCTGGCTCCTCCATTATGGACCTGCCTTGCCCACCGCCCCAGGCCCGTTAGAACACAGCAGGTGTCCTTGCAGCTGACCCGTGCCCTCCCAGCTCTGAAAAAACCTGGGAAGAGAATGAAGGGGTGGGGGGAATCTGGAGCAGGAAAAAACAGAACCCAATCAACAGTCGCCTTCAGGGCCTGTGGCCAGTGCGGGAAGGGAGGAATGAGGCAAAAAGAGGCACAGAGACTGCTCCCTGGGCTGCAGCGGCACGAGCTCTCCAGAGACCAGAGCAGGCTGGCCGCTTCTAGTGCATCTGCGCAGGTTAGGCGGCAGATCAGATCACCAAGACAGCTGGATCTCATGGTGGGTTCTGGGGTCCCAGAACCCCACCTCCCCACTCACGACATGGTGCTCCTCTGTGGAATCTGTCAGATGGTTTGAGAACAAAAGTCCCTGAGCAAGTTTTCAAATTCTTTACAGATGAGCAATCGCAGGTTCAGAGAGGGGTAGCAACTTGCCCTGGGTCACACAGCACTGAACCGTGTGGGGAGCTATGGCAGTGAGAACTCTGTATGTATCTGACTAGATTGCACCCTGGACTGTGAAAATCATCGAACTGCTCCCTGACCAAACAAGCTGCTTCCCCTTGCCCTGAGGCCAACCCAGACCTCCACCTGTGCCCTGCGGGAGCTGACAGAAGCTCTGCTCCCCGCTCTGCACACAAAGCAGGACAGGTGAAAAGAAGACATCCTAAAGTCCCCTTGAAGGATGGGGGTAAAATGTGGAACTATTAAACTTCCTCACCTGGGGAATTCCTGCTATTCTCTCAAGCAATTTAAGAAGCCCAGCCCTCCATCTAGAGCCTTGCCCTTTTGAAACTTCTCTCTCCAACAGTGAAACTAAGCTCCTTGTAACTATGCCTAAGAGTCACCCCCAAAGAACCTCTTTTGTTGCTCAGATGTGGCCTCTCTCTCTCTCTAAGCCAACTCTGCAAATTAACTCGCCACCCAATCTCCTACATGGGACCTAACTCCCAGGGGTGTAAGTCTTCCTGGCAAAGTGGGACATGACTCCCAGGGATGAGCCTGAGAAAGCCTTCTTGACCAAAAGGGGGAAAAGAAATGAAACAGTTTCAGTGGCTAAGAGATTTCAGAGTCGAGAGGTCATTCTGGAGGTTATTCTTATGCATTATATAGATATTTCTTTTTAAGTCTCTATTGTATTAGAATAGATAACAGAAAACACCTGAAACTGTTGAACTGTAATGCAGTGGCCTTGATTCTTGATGAGGATTGTATAACTATATAGCTTTTATCATATGACCGTCTGCTTGTGAAAACCTTGTGACCGACACATCCTAGATCCACTGTATGAGCAGATGAGTAACAAAATAAAGAAAAAAATATATAACTAATGGGGGGGTGGTAAGGGATATGGGATGTTTTGAGTATTTTTATTTTATTTTTATTATTTTTTCTTGGGAGGAAGGAAAAGGTTCTAAAAATGACTGGTGATAATGCACAACCATATGAGGATACCGTGAGCCACTGATTGTATTCTTTGGGTGGATTATATGGTGTGTGGATATATCTCAATAAAATTGCATTTAAATAAAAAGAAGACAACCGTCAGAATACCTCACCTGGGGGTGAGGAAGCTAAACAGGAAATGCTGCCTGAGCACTTAAAATTCACATTCACCCCAGAAGGCCCACTGCTGCTTTAAGGTAAAGTGTGACTGGCTTTCCAGGGTCTGAGGAAATTCCTTCATCAAACAGCTGCCACTGTGGTCACGGGCTAAACTTTCTCAACATAACCTGTCTACCCTGCTCCCCATTTCACAACACCTTTCTAAGGAAGTGCCAGTATTGTCCTTTCCCCCACTAGAAGAGCCTGAACATGGCCCCATTCCTCTCCCAACACCCTTCATGTTTTCCTGTATCTAGATCTAGAGACACCTCTCCCTACCTCTGCTACCTGGAGTCTCCTCCTGAGCCATTCCAGAGGCCCCAGGAACCGACTGGAGGCTAAACAGGCATGAGTCCCAGGAAATACCAAGCCTTCTGGGACAGGAAGGAACAGAGAGAAGGCTGGCCCTTGGAAACCCTGGTGTCTGGTGACCTGGGGCCCACACCCTCCCTAGAGAACCCAAGGTAGATAGGAACAGAGAAGTCAGAGCATCTCAGGGGTTCTCTCAGCCTCCCTTGCTGTTCCCATACACTCTCATTCTTTTCTGTAGCTGTCTATTTTACTTGCACAGCCAAAGGGCTCAACGTAAGCACACAGAAATTTCCATCTCCTCTGGACATGCTGGTTTCCATTCACCACCTGTTTCAATAACCAGTATTTTGTCTTTAATTGGACTTGGATGGTGTGATGGTTAGGTTCATGTGTCATCTTGGCCAGGTAATGGTGCCCAGGTGTGTGGTCAAGCAAGCACTGGCCTAACCATTACTGCAAGGACATTGTGGCTGGTTAATAAGCCAGAAGGCTGGTTTATTAAATCATCAGTCAATTGGCTGCAGCTGTGACTGATTATGTCAACGAAGGGAGTGTCTTCCACAATGAGAGAATGCAATCAGCTGGGTTTAATCCAATCAGTTGGAGACTTTTAAGCGAGACAGAGGACCTTCACTTCTTCTTCAGCTAGCGAGCGAAGCATTTCCTGAGGAGTTCATCGAACACCTTCATTGGAGTTGCCAGTTTGCTGCCTGCCCTATGGAATTTGGACTCGTGCATCCCCACAGTTGCATGAGACAATTTCATAAAATCTTATATTTAGATGTCTCTTTTTGATTCTGTTTCCCCAGAGAACCCTAACTAATACAGATGGGAATGAGGGTTAGGGGAGATGTCAAAGTACTACTAATGTCTCTTTCAAATCCAAAGGAATCCTGCAAAGGAGGAAGGAGGGATGGGGCAGGGCTGTCGAGGTGGCTGTGGGGGTGACAGAGGCAAGGAAACCCACCCCCTCTGTCACCATTCCTCTTACCTGTGCCTCTTCCCACAATCCACCTCCCACCTCCCGTCGTCCCCTCTTCACTACCCCCTCCCAACTTCCCTTTAGTCACACAAATAAATAACTTCTTGATTTTTTTCCTCACCAGAACAGTTCCCTCTAGACCAATTAGGTCTTTGCATCTGTTGCTGATTTTTTTCCTCAAAAGGCTGCAGACCTGCTGAGGCTGAGGGGTGTTACCTGCCCACAAGGCTAGGGGGCAGGAGAAAAGGCAGAGCAGGGTCAGGCCCTGCTCTCCAGGGCCCCTCCCATCCCCCGACCCTGAAACGCCATCCTTGCAGGAGTAGGAGAGGCCTCTTCACCTGAGACGGGCCCCGCATCCTCTCTGCCAACTGCACCCATCCTGACCACACAGAAGTGGGGTTGCTTTCTGTCTCCCTTCAGTATGTTTCCCCCACCATTCCTAGATGTGAAGACAAGGAGAAAAGGAGAAGGATGCTAACGGGCAAAGATGAGAATCTAGAAAGAGAGGAACAAGGAAAGAGTACCGGGTAGAGAGTAATGCCCCTCAAGACAGGAGACCCATGTCCTGCTGTCACCCCTTACCCCAGCAGCCAACCGGGTGACAAGAGTCAATCAATTACCCTCTGGCCTCCCTCATTGATAAAGAAGGTCAGATCTACCTGAAGGAAGAAGTTGACGATCCTCCTAAGTTTTTCAATAGCTGACACAAGAACCATTTGTTTTGTTTTAATATTACTATTATAGAAATATTTGGCATCGATATCAAAACAAAGAAAAATCATGGATGGTCCTGCTACTCTGAGATCAAAGGGTGCTTTTTCCCCCTAGATTTCCTTCTCCCTGGGTTCACCTGATTGTACACAGTAGTATTCACTGCATTAATCAATGGCAAAGTCTCCCATACATCTGAATGCCAACAGCTGCAATTGAGGGTAATGCTCCTCTTCACTCCAGGAAGATGACCTTCTGCTCTGAGAATCTGGGGGGCCAAGGTACCCTTTGGAACAGCTCCTCCTGCCTCCACCCCAGAGAGGACTGTGTTCCCTCTTGACTAAAGAGGGGTATTTCCCCAATTCTATATCCAGCTAGAAAGCTGGGGTGGCCCAAAGCCCAGCCTATGCCCTGGAACCCAAGCAGAGATCTGCAATGGCAATGTGAAAGCTCGATTGACAAGATGCTATAATTACACTAATGATTTATTTATAAATAAGCAACAAGAAGTTTGCTGGAATGGCTAGTTAGGGACATGTGCAGGAGTCCCTGCTGAGCATGGCATAACTGGAGGAAAGGCCTGTTTCCCACAGATGGAAGGCAAAGTTCAGATTTTCTCCTTGTGAAATGTCACTTGGATGTTTGACCTAATACAAGCATTCGAGCAGAACGGAGTTCCCCTAGTTCCTAGTTCCCAACTAGTTCACAGAGAGCCAGGCCCTTTAGCTGGTAAGGGCTCAAGTATGTGGGAATATGGGGTGGGGGAAGATGGGCCTGGGAACTGAGAGAAGGCATAGGGAAAGGAAGGGGAAGTTCCATCCCTTACTGCAGATTTCCCTGGAAGTATGGAGAAAGACGAGATGAAAGCACACTGAGTCTGGGCCCCAAAGCCTGAGCTGCTTTCAGGACACAGACTGTCCCTGAGGCTTTGTGGCCCCACCTACTTGGGGTCAGAACAAAGAGCTCACCGCTTACCAGGGCTCTGGGTGTGGTGTCAGTATCTGCAGGTAGCCTCCCCATAGCAAGGACACATCCTG
This sequence comes from Choloepus didactylus, assembly GCF_015220235.1. Lineage (NCBI taxonomy): Eukaryota > Metazoa > Chordata > Mammalia > Pilosa > Megalonychidae > Choloepus > Choloepus didactylus. The sequence goes on along the minus strand of NC_051328.1, from coordinate 29,309,116 downwards.
CTCCCACACAAACTCTTCCCCCTCCTGACTGCTCCATTTCAGCTAAAGGAATCAACCCTCATGCACCCCGCACTGAAATGCCAAACCCCAGCATTCAAGTACCTATTCGGGTGGGTGATACCTGCTTTTGCAATCTCTCTAAAATCAGTCCCCTTTTTTCAAACTCCACTGCCAAGTTCAAGCCTTCATTCCATCTCACCTGGCCCAGGTAACCACCCTATCTAGTTTTCTGTGCCCTCCCTCCTTTCTCATCCCCTTCCAACCCAGCCAAACCCCAATGCCAGTCTGCCCTCAGCCTGCTCAGAAACTTGTCAGAACTAAGAAGTCCCTTTTCCACCTGCCAGTTCAAGTCCTCTTCTAGTTACCTTTGTAGACAGACCTTTCTCAGCATCCATTTTTTCTTCTTCAGGGGACTTTTCCTTTTGGATACAGTCTGGGGTAGGGTGAGGGGCTACTAACCATGCCAAAGCCCTTCCCTGGCCTAGGGAGGGAATGTGGCCCAGGCTGGGACAACTTAGTGTCTTCTCCCTGGCATTTAAATCCTTAGCAGTGGTGACAAAATAACCGAGCACAGCTGGAGCAGATCTATCCTGGGGCTGATCTGCTGAAGAGGCTGGCCTTTGGCTCCTGCCATATCCACACCAAGACCCTTGGAGCATCCTAGGTCCCCAGTACCCTCTGATTCTGTGAGCTCCCATGGCCTTCTAAGGAAGTCCTTTCCTGACAAAGTCAGTCAACTTGTTGTTTGCAACCAAACCGGATCTTCTTATTACTTTTTGAAATATACCCGCTATGCACTCCAGCCAAAAGGGACAATTCCATAATGTGCCCCATGAAGGCCTCTCTTTGCACCTGTTGGCCTGCACACTTCTCCAGCCCATCGGCACCTCTGGAACTCTACCTGTACCTTCAAAACTCATCCTGAATACCTCTTCTGAGCCCTCTATGGGGATGAGTCCTACCTCCTTTAACCCTACCAGCCCCTAGCTGTACCACCATAGATACTGGTGTACTTGTCTTATTCCTCATCCAGACAATAGTGATTTGGGCATTTTGTATCCTTCACAACATTTAGCATAGTTCCAGGTTCAATAAATTTCATCAGACTCAAGGGGCAGACAACCCCAAAAAACAAATACATGTTTGCCGGACAAGACAGAATAGAGAGGTGGCTGAGAACAACGGGTTTGCTGTCAGAAAGACCTGGGTTTGAATCCCAGATTCAAACAGTGTTTTCACTGTTTTGATGTTATATAGTATACCTTTTTATATATTTCATCACTTTCATTTAATCTGTTGAAAACCTGTGCTTATATCTTTGAGTTGAAATGTGAAATGTTTGAAAAACTTTAAATTCTAGAAGAAAGTAACTTTTGCAATTATAGGTTGGCTACATATATATATTTTTTTCTTTCCTGGACTAAATTATATCATTAGATTTGGTAAAGCTTTGAAGGTACTGCTATTATTTGTGGGGGGAAAACTAGTTAGATTTATCTGCCCTTGAAATTCAAGAGTTGGTTTTTACTGCTAAATTAACAGAGAACTAAATTTAACCTCAGGGTATACACTAAAATAAATAAATAAATAAATAAATAAATAAATAAATAAAACAGCTAGCTATCTGGGTTTGAGCAAGTCTCATAACTTCTGTAAGTCTCAGTTCTTCATCTACAAAACAGTGACAATGATGCCAAGCCAACCTCACAATGTTGCTGGAAGAATTCATGAGATAACATGTGAAAGCATCTAGCACAATGCCTGGCAAGTAGAAAGCACTCAATGAACAACAGCCATTATTCAAGCTATTAGTTGTTTCCGGTTTAGCAGATGCTCAGTTGAGGAGCCCTGGGGCCTGCTGCGTGACCCACAGTGCATCTCTCTGTTCTTCTGTCTACATTTACAGAATATAAATATAAAGTCTATATTTACCTTATAAATCTCCGCCTGGCCTGTAGAACAACAAGTGGGAAAGGCTTTGCAAATTACAAGCAAAATGTAAGTGATTCCTCCTGCTTTTCCAAATGTTCAGAGATTCCCAGGCTTCCTGCCCAGTGTCCAACCACGGTGGGACCTGATGTGGCAGGCACCCCAACCGGCTCAGCAATGGGGTACAGGCACAGGGCAGACCAGAGCCTGGCTCAGCATCTGCTTTGCCATCTCCATGCAGCCACCCGTTTCCAAAAAGTTTAGGAAACCTTTCCTAACTGTTCTGCTTGGTCGTGGAGCCTTCCTTCAAGTGACCACAGGGCAGAGTTTGCTAAATGATTATGGTGGGACTGGGGGCCCAAGCACTACAAGTCACGCCTATCATTAACCTAGTCAACGGTGGGAAGGCCAAACCACTGCAGCTGCTAGAAGAAGCCTGGGTAGGGAAGTGAGGTGGAAGGAAGTCTCTCTTAAAACTTTAAATCTCCCTGGATTAATCTCCCAAGCAACTGTAATGGTCTTGAACCAGTTTGGTTCTCAAAATGCAATCACCAGGGAGATTGGTAGAAATGCAAATGCTGAGGACAGACCTACAGAATCAGAAAACTCTGTTGGGAGCTGGTGGGGGCAGCAGACAGCAATCTGTGCCTAAAAGGCTCTCCAAGGGATTCCCATGCACCCTCAAGCCTGAGGAACACTGCCCTAAACTTTACCATAAGACTTTCCACTTCAAGCCAAACATTTACTTTACACTTACTATGTGCCAAGGACTCAGTCAGATATTTCAGAAATGAGAACTTTTCTGACAGACTATCAGGGGCCCAAATTAGTTACTTTCACACCGCCAAAACAAGGCAGAAGGTGGTGTAGGATGAAGCAAAGGAATTGGTTTCCCACCCTTCTCCCCAGATCTCTACCCTGGAGAAAAGAGGATACAAGCCTGGCCTGCCGCCACCACCCCTTCCCCCAATCTTGCTATTTCAGATTCCTCAATCCCAGGTGGCCTGCTCAAGAGGAGTCATCTTTTCTCAGATACAGAGGCTTGGCCCAAAGAGAAGGAAAGGCTTCCATGTGGCCACACCCAGTGGTTCTTAGAGACTCCGAAATAGACCCTATCTGGGCGTTGGGCTCAGAAAAGTTCCTAGGAGGCCGGTGAGCGTGCCACAGTGGATCACCACAATGCACTCTGGGACATGGTCACTCCCACAGGTTCCTGGCAAGCTTGCCCGCAAGTATGCAGATGTAGACAGAAACACACGCGCAGACAGTTGGCCCCCTGGCCTCCCTTCCTCCATTCTCAAGTTACAAGGTTAAAGGCATCCTATTCACAGCTACGGGGGAGGGGGTGCTGAAGCAGGGAACCATCTGGTTCAGATAAAGATTGCTCATTCAGGACTCCACCAAACTCCCAGAGCCTCCCCATCCCTGTCTGAGGGCTCGTAGGGATGACCCAAAGGAAGCCGAACAAAAAATTTTTTAACTTATTTATAGAGGCAAGTCTGTGCCACCTCTCTGAGCCCTGCTTCCCTCTTGCCCTCAAATTTTGAACACCACAACTCAACTTGGGATCACCACCTAAAGACCCAGTGCCTTCCTCTTCAGAGCTCAGAGCACCTAGCAAGCAGGCATCCCGCCCCAAACAGGCAACCCCTCCAGAGTCAGCAGCAGAGCAGGGTGTGGTCTCCCAGACTCCTCTTACACTGCCATCTCCATAAAGGTGGGAGGTGCCCTCTATCTGAGGGGCTTCAGAGCCCACTGGGCATGGTAAGAAGAAGGGATGCCCTTCCAGCTTTCTAGGCAACTGTCTCAAAGATAGGACAAGATGGGAGTGTGTTACTAGCCAGGAATGATCCACTTCCCAGAGGCCCTGGAGGGTTCTGAATTCCCCTCAGGGACTTCGGGCTTGGGATGGAAGAGGCTGCCAGTCCCCTTTGCGCCATCAGCACCTCTTCCCCCTTCCCCCCAACACCACCTTAATCTCTGTGCTATAGACCTTTATGTAGCTATAAAGTAAGAGGCAAAATGGGAGATGGGTGAGGCTAGCAAGAAATCGAAGTGTTAACTTGAGCAATCAAGCAATGGATGGGTGATTTCTCTAGGGGCAAAGAGGACCAGAAGTGGAAATATGAGAGGGAGGAGAGGAAAATAGAATCGGTGGAAAGCTAAAGGAGGGGCTTTAGTGAGCTCAACCCAGAGCTGCAGCAGGGGGCTGGGAAGTTTGATCCAGTCACAGGGGAATGACTGGGGGGGGGGGGGTAGAAATGACTCTCCCATTCCAAGGCATGAGAGGATGAGACAGGAGACAAGGGACTGGGCTCAGGCCAGCCCTCACAAGGCCTTGGTCAAGTTCCTGGCTACTACTGTATCGTGGTTTCTCCAAATTGAGAAGGAGATTAGGTCTTATAAAAGAGAACTGGGCCACTGGAGGTGGCTAGGAGGCCATGCCAGGTAGAGAAACGATTATAGGAGAAAGAGGAGAGAGGTATTGATGGTGCAAAGACAGCCTCTGGCCAAGAGAAGAGGGACACGGAGCTCCAGGTAGAGCAGAGGCCGGGAGTACCCGCGGAATTGGGTACAAGACTGGGGCAGGCAGCGTTCCCAAGGGCTGGGGCTGGAGGCTGCAAGCAAGCACCGGAGTGGAACAGCAGCGCCTAGAGGGGTGGGAGCCAGTAGCTGTGCAGAAGCAGAAGGCGGGGATCCGGATGCAGGCCAAGGCAAGCGGACCCCCGCCCACACGGGGGAGCGCAGCGCCCCGACCCGGGGGAAGTTGCCCGGGTGGACTCGGCCGGTTTGGGCGGCGGGGCCGAGCCACTGCCCGCGTAGAGGAGGTCTGCGGCAGCCAGGGGCCCCAGGCGCCCCCCCATCCCGCCCGCCAGCATCTCGCCCGCGCACCTCAGTCAGTCGCTAGCGCCGCGCGGGCCACACTTACCACTCCTGCAGCCGCCGCCCGCGCAGGAAGCTGCCGCCGCCGGCGTAAGGACCCGTTAGCTCCGCGGCTCTCGTCGCCGCCGGCCAGTCCCGCTCTTGGCCAGCCCTGCCCTCCGCGAGCGCTGCCGCCGCCGCCGCCGCCGCCGCCGCCTCAGCCCAGCCCCTCCCCCCACCCTGGCCCGGCCTGAAGGGAAGGGTGGGGAGAGGGGGGCGGCTGCCCCCTCCCCATTCACATCCTCCCGGCCTCTCCCCTCCCTCTCCCGCCCGCTCTTGTGCGGGCATGCTGGGAAATGGAGTCCAGCCAGCGCAAGTCTGCCGGGGGCGCCCCACGTCCGAGACTACCTCTCCCAGAAGACAACGCGGCCCCGCCTTATGGATTGTGTGTTCTGTAGTTCAGCCGGGGCTCAGGGGGTCTCCCAGCGCCGGCGGAGGGAAGGGAAATGTCCATTCCCAGAAGGCAGCGTTCGCTGCGGCTCTGTCAAAGGACGTGGAGTCTGGGATACCATGGCCCCAAGTTGGAGACTTGGATCCCCAGGGAGACATAGACTGGTCCGAGATGCTTCTCAGACCCGGGTGTGGCCAGCTGTGGCTGAGCCCGGCTGGAGGGAGACCGCGCCCCGGCCCTCGTTCCTACTCGCGCGCGCCTCAAGACAGACACGACCTGAGGCTAGCTTGGCTTCGTGCCCGGGTCTGCAAGCCAGAGCCGCAACCCCGCGGAGAAAGAGGCCCCAGGAGTGGCGTGGGCGTGGAGTATGTCCTCTCCGGGCTTCGTTTTCCACTCCTGGGAAAAGGGAATTCAGTATCTGTGGGTTTCTCGGAGTCCTCGCCCACTTGGGTACCTGCTTTGTTCCACTCTCACTCTCAGTTAGGTTCTGTTAGCCCCCGGGCTGTTCAGGGTAAAGTGCACGCGTTTTAAATATTCGCCCAGGTCTTCTCTTAGCGCGTCCTTTCCCCAACTTCCATACCCAGCTCAAATTCTTTGTGAAGCCCCAGGTTGACCTCAGTTTCGCCCTCCGAGCTGCTCTCGCTGGAGGCCTGAAAACTAGTGGTTCTAAAACTTTTGGCGTGCATCAGATTCTTCTGGAGAACTTGTTCACCAGGTCTGGGGTGGGACCCAAGAATTTGCATTTCTAACCAGTTCCCAGGTGATGCTGATGCTGCCAGTCTGGAGTCCAGACTTTGAAAATAGCGGCTGTGGATGATGTGTGGGGTTGTTGACTAGAATTCTGACATGGGTGCTTCAAAGATGGGCCTGCTGTGGGCTAATTAACAGGCTCTGAAGAGATGAGGCCATGGAATATGCAGGGTCCCAGGCCAGTTTAGCACAGGAATGCACTTTTTAATAGTAATAAATAAACATGTCAGTCACCCGGTAAAGGGAAGACACTGCAGGGACCATCTGACTGAAGGATGTTCCAGACCTTAGGTCCTGATATACCCTAAAGCTGGGAAGGTCTTCTGTGAGGAAGGCAGCTGAGGTATACCTGGTGCTGCCTCCCAAGCCCCACAGAGACTGTGATCTCAAATCTCTAGGACAGTCAGCTCAGTAGATAGAATCTGCTGCCCCTGTGATGGCTGTGACTTGAAACAGGCTGGGGGTGGGGAGGCGGATTTCTGGCCAGTGGGGTATCAGAGTGGCTCTCATTCCTACCCAGGAATAGGCCCTCTTGACCACCTATTGACCTGCTATTCGTTCTTGGAGCAACAAACCTCTGCAGGGGAAGCTTGGTGAGCACCACCCTCAGACAGGATCCTGACTGTTACAGCTGTAAGGGAGTATCCACTCTGAGTCCTGGGGGCCCTGGCTCCAGTCTCCCTCTACCCACCCATCAAAAGCCGAAAGAGTAAGTTCCTCTAGGTCCTTGGACAAGCAGCCAGTGGCCATCCAAAGCATTGGGCCATAACTAAGGTTGACTCAGGAATGCTTTTCTGTTTCCTTTAGATTTGTATCAGCATCACAGATCTTGGGGGTCAAATAATTCACATGAGACCTTATGCTCTACCCATAAAACTAGCTGCCAGGCCCTTCCTGCTTGGGCTTTGCATCTGCGCTTGAGTCACATGCAGTGTTCCCTTAAAAACAGAAGTTAAATGAGCCTTTTTGACTTAAAATCCATCTTCCAAACTGTTAGCATATTATTGAGAGAGAATGAGAATGCCCTGTGCTCTGTAGAACTGAGAGGTCCTCTCTTTCCTCAGCTCCACTGGAAACTCCAGCATCACCCTCACTATCTCCCAGTGAGATGTTTGAATACATGTCTTGGCTCACCCATTTCCTCCTGCCTGTTGTGCTTTCCCTGGGGCTCTCCATCCATCCAAATTCTGCCTGACTGTCCAAAATCCAACTTGATTTTTCATTCCTTAAGAAGGTTCTCCCAAACTGCCTTGGTCCCATGTGACCCTCACTTGTCTTTGCAGCATTGATCTAGCTTTAGTGGTGAACTGTCCAGTGCAAGGAAGGCAGTGGGGCATCGCTGATGAGAGCACAGGGCTTTGGAGGAAGACAGCCACTAAATAGTAAGGCAGCAGAGAGTAGCTGGCTCCTTCCCCCACTGCAGTTCTGTCTGGGGGCAAAAGCTTGAAGTCAGACCAACCTTGCAGCTCCTGCATCTAATGGTTTGTGTGACTGGAGCAAGTTACATCCCATGCCTGAGCCTCAGTTCTTTCCTATGTAAAATGGGAATAATAGTCATAGTCCCTACCTTCTAGAGTTGTTGTAAAATTTAATGAAATGTTTAATCACAAATACTGTGATCTTGGATAGGAAGACATCAAAAAAAGAAATCAAGTTAATCTATAAATATAATGTGATCCCAATATAAATACCAAGAGGTTTTTTGTTTGTTTATTTTTGAGAGGGGAATTGGTGAGGATTAGTTAAGATGATTTAAAAATTAATTTGGAAAAATAAACAAGACTAGCCAGGAGTGTCTCAGTTGTGTCATTGCTGTGGACGTGTTGCCCACTACTTGCACTTTGTACTTACTCCACGAAGGATGGCCCATAAGCAGATCTACTGTACAGATGAGCATTTCGATGAGCATAATGAGTACCAGCACATCATGTTATCAATGATGTGCTGAGAACTTTCCAAACAAGTTTCTGAAACCCATCTAATGTTTAAAGAAGAGTGGAGGAGACTTGGTGTCCAGCAGAGTCTTGGCTGGTCATTAAATGATCCATGAGCCAGACCCACACATTCTTCTCTTTAGATAACCTCTTCCAAAAGGTCAACAAAAATGAAGTGCATCTGGGAGGCGTCAAGTAATCTTTTTCAAATTTAATGTGCATATGTATATATGATAGTATTCAGTGAATACTGGAACAACATACAAATCATTTGTCCCCACTTGTGCACAAGCTGTTGTCTTCACAGCAACAGAGCTCAGTTAACTGCAACTGCAAACAGGTTACTGTAAGGTGTGTGAGATACAATTTCTTCTAGTCAGGTTTTCTTAATATTAAAAGCACCTGTTTGACTTTACCCTTATTTTTGTTTAATAATAAAGTTTGAATGATGTTAAAAAAAAAAAAAAAGACTAGCCAGGAAAGTTTTGAAAGACCAAGAGAAATAAGAAGCATTAGCCCTCTCCAATATTCCAGTATTAAACATATTTTAAAGCTATGGTTAAAATAGTGTGATAGATCAATGGAACCGACTGAAAGTCTAGAAATAAACTCAAAGACAAATGGGAATTGGATATATGGTAAAGAGGCATTTCAAATCAGCGGCAGAGGTAAGATTAATCCATAAATGGTACAAGGACAACTGGGGAGCTAAAAAATTAAGTCAACTCTGAATAAATTAATGAATCTAGGGAATAATCACCATTGGCTACCAACATCACAAAAAGAGAAGACAGAAGACAAATGTTCTCAGACTTCAGGTGGAAGCACATATTTTAAACAGTCTTGAGGGGAAAAAACAAAAAAAACACCCTAAATCTTACAACTACGAATTTACACAAAATATAGGTATCAGAAGAACATGTTAGGCAACACCATGAGGATGCAATCAACAAAATTCAGTGCGAAACTACAGGACAAATGATCTAGTTTCTGCAATCAATACATTGCAATTTTTTAAAAAGAGAGAGAGATGGAGGGCAGCCTGTAAAGTAAAGTAAAAAGGGACTGTCACAGTCCAAGAGGACTTTTGTAGCCAAAGGACTAAAGAAAGCAATGGACAGTTTCTGAGACATGAGCTTTTATTACGAGCTTTTATAGGGTGGGGAAGTCGAGTCTCATTGCCCTGAAATCAGGAGCTTCTCTGAATGGATTCAGGGGCTGCTCTGAATGGCAGCGAGTTCAGAGCACAACCTGGAAATAGTCCGCACTTTCGGGGGTCTGAATAAGCTGGTTATAAGGGCTCCACATTGGGAGCAGGGGTGGGGTGGGGTAGAGTGGGGGGTGTCCTGCAGCATAGAGAGGGATTGATTGTAATCAATAGGGAGGAGCGGAGGATTATAGATTATCTGGTAGATAACAGTATCTCAGGGAGTCTCAGGGAGGAGGTAGTTTCAGGTATAGATAACATTTAATACCTGATATTACAAGGAGAATAGGTCAAACCTTAATTGTCCTAGGTCAAGCAAACTGCTATGTGCAATCTTCAAGACACTTGGAGGCCCGGGGCTCCCACAGTGACATACCAACCAATTGCAATATATGGACTTCATTTGAATTCTGATTCAAACAAACTTAAAAAAAAAAACCCATATGACTATCTGATATTGAGCAATTATTATTAATTTTAGGTGTGCTAATGGTGTTGCGGTGAGGTATTTAGTGATATACTCTGTCCCTAAAATGGCAGCCTGCATTGGGCATCGCCAGGGGGGACCATTTCCAAGAAAGATTTTTCCAGAAGACAAACAATTGGCCTGCAGGGGCTTTCCAGGAAGAGGGAACACACCCTACAGAACTGCAGATAAGCAATACCTGGTGATAAACAGGTCTCAGGTCCAGTTGAAGTGGCTTATCTGAATGCACAAATTTATGATACTAATCAATGTATATCTTCTCCCCACTCTGTAAAACTATATAAAATAGAAACTTGTCATCAGCCAATCAGAACATTTCCTCACTTGCTCTCACGTTTGTCCTATATAAGCTCCCCTTTCCACCCCCTCAGGAGCACTCCTTTCTACTTTCTGAAGGGGATGTCGCCCAGTTCATGATTCCCTCGCTAAAGATCCTAAGGTTAGTGTCATTGCAAAATTTTTCTTTTAGGAAGACTGAAATATTTACGGAGTGATAAAATATCTAGAATTTGCTTCAAAATAATGGATGGCTGGGGTGGGGTGGGGGAAGGGTGGTTGGAGGTACAGATACAACAAGGTTGGCCAAGTCGGTAAATTGTTGCAACTGGGAGATGATGGATGGTTACTCGGGGTCTGTTATAGTATTCTCTTTTTGACATGTATTGAAATTTTCCATAATAAAATGTTTTATTTTTTAATTCAAGTCAAATCTCTAACCTCACACCTAGCCAAAAAACAAAAGCAACAACAAACAAATCAATAGGAAAATGGAAGTAATGTTTGCAATTTAAAACATTAAATTGTATGAAAGGGATAATACAAAGTGCTCCTGCAAGTCAATAAGAAAATGACAAAGAAGTCAATAGGAAATATGCCAAGGACACGGACAGTTCACAGAAAAGGAAGCACAAGTGGCTCTGATATGAAAAGATGCAGAGCTTCACTCTTAAAAGAAATGCAAATTAAAACCACAGGGGGATATCATTTTTCACCTATCAGATTGGCAAAGATCAAAAAGCTTGATAACTATCTTGGCAGCAGAGTGGGGAGCAGGCATTCTCATATGCAGCTAGTGTGACTGGAAATCAGTACATCCCTCTACGAAGAGCATCTTGGTAATATCTTCAAAGTTACAAACGCACTCACCCATTTGACCTAGCAATTTCTCTTCTAAGAAGGTATCCTATTTGCACATGTTCGAAGATACTCATAGGCAAGGATATTTGTTGCGGCATTGTAAAAACAAAGGATTGAGACAATCTGAATGTTGATGATCCAGATTAAAGATTAAATGAGTGGAATTAAGGAAGCCTCAATTGATGGTGTGTTTTGTTATCATTACTTCATCAGATAATAATCTGTTGAAGGGACCTTGCATTTGTAGGTCCAAACAGGCTTTCAAAAAATATTGGTTAGATTGATAAAATCATTTCTTAACCTCTGGCAGAAATGAATTGGCAGGCAGTGGCTCAGGGAGGCTACATGGCTTGTCCAAGATCATTTGTATAGCATGTATCACATATTCCTTAGGTGCAAAGCCCAGTGCTCGGGACGATAAAATAAACTGAAATAGAAGAATTGGACCCTGCATTCTAAGAGCTGGCAATCTAGCTAAGCACTCTGGCAGACCCTAAAAGAAATCAAGCCTTTTATTGTCCTTTCAATTATATCAATGAAGCCCATTGTTCTGGTGGATAAACTGAGGCACAGATTGGAAAAGCAATTTGTCAAAGGCCATGCAAAAAGGCAGAAGCAGAGTGGCAATTACAACAGAAGTCACCCTTCCAGTTGTGCCCAGTCCTTAGTGCCCTAGGGGACTCACTGTCTGGAACTGTAACTGAGAAATTAAGAATTAACAAATGATTATGATTACTGAATCACTATATAGACATTTTTCTTTCTATATTGTAGAATAGGCAGAAGTTAATACCTGAAATTACTGGAACTCACGTAGTCTTACCCTTGTTTATACTCACTATTGTAATGGTTATTCTAGCCTAGTCTCAGCCCTGTTTATACTTACTATTGTAATGGTTATTATAGTCTAGGCTCAAGCCTGTTTACAATTGTAATGATCATTCTAGCCCTGTTTATTTGATATTATAATGGTAACAATTCCATCTCCCCTTGCTTCAGTCCATAAAAACTCTGAACTCCTTAGACTCAGGGAGACAGATTTTGGGGCCAATAGGCCATCCCATCTCCTGCTTCTCACTAGCATTAAATTCGTTCTCTCTTTGAAACCCGTGTCATGGATTGGCTGTTACGCACATTGGGCAGAGAGCCCACCGCTTCTGTTGGGTATCAGGATCCTACTCCCCACCAGTGTTCCATGTACTAGATCAACCTTCCCCAAAGTGTGTTACATTATAGATCCTGTGAGAAGCTCTAGAAAAGGGCTCCCTAGTCTAATATGTTTGTAAAATGCCTCATGTATTAACCTGAAGTTTCCCCAGACACTTTGGTTTTTAAAAGATGAAAGAAGAATTCTGCTATCTTTGTTTGATGGATCTGCAATGCTTATTAACATACAATAGCACTTACTGGCATCCTACAGGATCACTCTTCAGAAAATACTGCACAAGATATTTGGCACTGGCAATGGTCAAGCTTTGGGGAAGAGGGGTTGCTTAATGACTAAGTACTCTTAATAACTCTCCAAAAGGGTTTGCTGTTTGGCTCTTCCAAGAACTCTCTGTTTTGGTTATTTAAAGACATACCAACTGTTACATTTTCTCCCTAACAGACCCAGGAGGAGAGCTTAATGTCCTCTCCCCATTCTCTTCACCTATCCTTTGGAGTAAATGTTGCAGGTGCCCCTTCCAGATCCGCTGTACAGGGAAGGTGCACCTATTCCCAAGATGTTCTGAGTTTTGGCTGCTAATGTCTTATAGCTTTACCTTCTCCAAAGAATTGTCCTCAGTCCACGTGAGCTGCTTTGCCCGCTTTTGCTGGGATGCCTAGAAAACTTACGCCCCCTCACCTCCTACCTCCCAGTGGCCCATAGCCCATGAATAATTAATATGTGGCACACAAGCCCAGCTCCCTTGCTTCTGAGACGGCTAAACTTTGTGTGCATTTTATGCTCCAGAGGATCAGGTTGAGACTAGATGAGCTTTCGCTGAACCCACCTCTTTGCCTGGCTTCTTGTCCTATCCTGCTTTCCTCAGTCCCCAGATAAAACATTTGCACAAGAAGCCCTGCCTCAGGCTTTGAACTAGGGAATCCAACCTACCATATCCCTTGGGCAGTCTGGGCTCCCTGACGGACTTCTTAGCCAGTAGCAGCCCCACACCTCATCCAGGGACCTGCAGATTTCATCTCTTCCAAAAAGCCCTCCAAGACCTGGACCCTCACATTCTGGCAGCATGTTTCTTTTCTTTTATTATTTTGTTTTTATTTACTTAACATCAAATAAAAAAAACAAGTCTGGACTTGGTAAAGGGAGACTTTGTTCAAAGGATTATTGCACAAGGGGAAAGGGCTATTGCAGTAGGGAGAACATTCTGACCATAAGATCTGCAAACCTCTCAAGGGTTAGGTCAAAAAGATTTTTCTTTTATAGAAGAATACACAAACAAAAAATAGGTGTGGGGAAGTGAGATAAAAGGTGGTGTAGTCGGAGAGTAGATCAGAGAATGTTTTATGCTGAAGCAGTCTATTTTCTGGGAGGTCCCTTAATGTCCAGGGCCTGGAGGAAACGGAGAAGCTTAACCCAAGTTTGGTTAACAAGCATTTTGTTCCTATTTGTAAGAAACAAGCACTATTCCTAAAAAGGAATAAATGCTCACCTGCTGGTGGAAAAGAAAAGAATTTATTCATGGTCTTGCAAGAACGGGCACCCAACCAGAATGTGGGGGTTGGCGCCCAGAAAAATAGATTCAGCAGTATTTATTCCCTAAACCTAACCGCAAGTCCCTCCCGTTTCTCCATTGGCTGGATACTCCAGAGGTTACATTCTATTCGACAAGCCTAACCAGCCCGCACAAATTTGAAACACGCAGCCCACCCAAATTGGAAACATTTGGAAAAAAAACCTCCTGTGCAAACTTGGAACATTTGAAACAAGTCTCCACTCCTCTTTCCTTTGTTCTTGAACTGCAGAGCCAGTCTGAGCTAGTTTGGTAACAACTTATGAAGCTGTTTAAGAAACCTCTACCCACTCATACCCCCCCACCACCAGTCTTCACCTTGCAAAGACAGTGGGCGGATAAACAGGAGGACTGGCCACCGATTATAGCTTGGCTTCTTGACCCTCTGCCATTCCCCTGAGCTGCCCCCACCCTGTGTGAAAGCTAAATTTAATCTAATTCTCACAACTCCCCCCTTTTTCTTTTAAACTCTTTTTAGCTTTTACATTTGAGTCTCTTAAACCTCTGAAGAGCTTTCTCATATTCCTCATTGTACGAATCCTCCTCTCTGAGGGGGTATAAATTGTTTTGCACGTATTGAACTGGCATTTGTTTGGTTAGGGCCGTCTCAATAAACCTTTGAGTCAACCCCCAGACACATGGGATGATGCAGCAGCCAACTGCTGTGAGTGCTCCAGCTACAATGATAAGAGAGGTCAAGACAGACAACGCCACCCTTTCCACTTTCCAAACCAGCTTTTTAACTATTCAGTGAGAGGATTATTAATACCTGAATTTCCCGCTAATTCTTCGGATAAAGCGGTTAGCCCTTGCAAAGCTTTGGTGATGGTCCCATCAGGTGCTGTATTATTTGGGATAAATGTACAACAACTGCTGCCAATCATTACACAAATGCCTCCTTTTTCAGCCAGCATCATGTCTAAAGCTATTCTGTTTTCCCATGCCATTCAGCTAGTAGCATCTAGCTGGTCTGCGATGCCCTTAACCGTGTCTTTGGTGTAATTGATAAATCTTTGTTGGTTATAATATACATGATTAATCCAGTCTACATTTTTATTAATAGTGACCCACCAGAATAAAAATGACTCAAATCCTGCAGCTATTTGATTCCTAGCTTTAAACTCATTTGGGATTCCCCATGGAACTCCTATACTGTCTAAATATATCCGGTTGTCAAAAGAACCAGGCAAACTTCTTTTCTCCCTTTCCTCTTGGGGTTTCATGTCTTCCCCTTTCTCAAATGCCAGGGTGAATGGGATGGCCAATTGGACCAGAGCACAGGTCCCTTCCACTTTCCAGGTAACACTGTTCGGAGGATGCCCTTTCCACAGTACCACCAAAGGTCTGCTCGGGGTGTGGTTAGACTGGAGAAACTGCCAGTACTATCCTCAGTCACATCCCATGCTTGGGTACACGAGGCCGTGGTCCCGAGATCCAGGCAGAGTGGTTTCCTGGACCAGGATGAGGAGCTAGCCTGGCCCTGGTGTTTTCACTCCTGACTGGAGGAAAAAGGGAGGACAACGTACTGCAATTTTCACTGGGAGTAGCATTCTGGAAAAGGAGCACCACACACTTGAACTCCTTCTCTTGCTTTTCCACACCAAAGGGAAAGGGCGTGGTCCGAGCAGTGGGTCAGCCTGTTGCACAAGCTTAGCAGTTACTTTTATCTAGGCTCTGGACTGTATATTTAACCCATTCTACCCAGGCATTGACATCCCCATATCCTGTTTCTATTTCTATGGTTTGCTTTAAGTTTTCTGCTTTAGTTATTCTAATTACCTTGGGATCATTCTGAACTGGGGAACTGGCCTCCGACTGGACTCCCTCCAGTGTTACTGAAGGGCTAACTGGAGAGGGCATGGTTAATGACAAGTTTAATGGAGAGGAAAGAACTTGTAGACGGAATCTCCCCAGAGGATCTCTACCAGTAACCTCTATCCCTATGCCATATATCCCATCAACTCCCCCACTGGTAGTGAGTTGTTTATTAGCTTCTTTAATAGTTATTACCACTGGGTTGCATTGAAGATTCCTACAATCTGGTGGGGTGTTACCTTGTAGAAAGTTATTTTCTCCTTCAATTTCCTGTGGGTTGGGCGGATCTAACTATTATCTACAGTCCATCCCTTGTATTGGGTAGTCCACCATACATCAGCCCAAGAGAGGCAAGAGGACACTCAGCTGAAAACACTTCTTACTGGCTCTGGGCACAGATATTTATCCTTTCCACTCAGCCACCGCTGGTACTCCTAGTTCCCACAGTCCACTACCTGACATGCATCAAATTGCACTGTTTGAAACTCTAAGCCTTTAGTTATATTTATTACTAATTTGACAGGACTTATTGCATTCTGAACTGGGAACATTATGACTAGCATAATTATTCCCATTCCCAATCTGAACTTTAGACCACCCACCCTTAAGTTTTCGAAAGCACCTGACCAAGTGGTATGGAGACAAAGGGTTTGACCCGCCCCCCACCTTTTCCAATATTCCCTCCCAGCCATTGTCTTTTTAGAGTGAACCTTAAGGGATCTGAGGTTGGAGTTATTGTCCAAGATTTGGGTGGAGTTGCTGGGTACTTATCGTCTGGTTCAGACACTGGTCCCTTTATTTGGGTGTAGTGAGTCCAGCCTTTCTCTGCCATCCGGACTGCTGTTTCAGTTGTTAACAAAACTTGATAAGGTCCCTCCCAGGCTGGTTGAAGTTTGGACTCCTTCCATGACTTGATGAGGACCCAGCTGCTAGGTTGGTGTTGATGGACAGCACACTTAAGAGGCGGAGTTTGGGCCAGCAAACCAGGATGCCTGAGGGATGACAGAGAAGGAGACAAAGCCAGTACATAATTCTTAAGGAAGACATCCTTTGAATCTAAGGAAGGGAGATCTCTACTTTTAGCCGCCCCACTGGGGGCATCTCCGTATAATCAACTTGAATATTCTGAAATGGCCTGAGGCCTGGTTCCTTTCCCCATGTACTTTTTTCCTTAGGACTTTCTTATTAACCCTTTGGCAAATTATGCATTGTTTACAATTTGTTTAGCTACAGTATAAAGGCCCACACATGCAAAATGCTTAAGAGCCGGATTACACATGGTCTGTACTCCCCAATGACTCCCCTAGTGTAAAACTGCTAACACGTCCCTCAGGTACAGACACCCCTGAACTCATTTGCATGAAGCACAGCAAGAATTTACCAACATTTAACGCTATTTACTGGTAAAAAGAATGGAGCAATTAGAGTAAAGGACAACAATAATTCAGAATAACCCAGGATTAATCAACAAAAAGGCTTACCATTTTAAAACACTCACTGAAAATCCAGTCAATACACCCAGTTCAGTGATGCCTGAATATAGTTGATTTACATATATGTACACCTTGAATACACACACAAGGTTTGTTGCCAGATAAGTAATAACCCACTCTTCAGAGGGAGGGGGACAAGCCTTGGTGTGTGGCATTTGACAATATAAGTGGTGCCTCTACTCCCACCAGACCCAGTTTCAAGCTAGCAACCTGGCATCACCAAATGCAGAGCTGGGAAGAGACATGCACCACTCACTGTCCTAAGTTTTTTTTGATGCAGCTTTAGTGAACCTTAATCCCTTTTACAGAAACATGTGCATACAATCCACTTGCAGCCTGATTATGAACCTTTTGCTTTTGCCCAAAATATATTAGCAAAACCATACTACAAATCACAAGAACACACAACCCCTTATATATTTGGAACAGACAGATACATACAACTTACATTACTCAAACCACTTCTACCTAAGGGAAAACGCTGCACACAGTAAAATTTGTATATACACACCCATAACCATACAAAACCACACATTATGCCCACTTGCAAGCATGTACAGCCAGTTTCTTTTACAGTTTCAAGTAAAGAGTTGCCTCATTCTCCACACTATTGTGAACCTGCACACAATTGCCCAGCTTTAGAGTACATACAAACTAGTATAGGCTACAAAGACATAAAGAAATATCTCCAGTCTACCATAGATGAGTACACAGGAAATCTCTGCCAAGTCTCAAATCATACACTGACAAACTTCCACAGCTTTAAAGACTCCTACATAATTGTATCACATGCTTTTATTACATACAAATATAATTATCCCACATCCCTGTGTAAACACATGACCCAAACTTCCATTAGACACACGAATTTTTAACTCCCAGAATTTATACACTAAAATATGCAAATGTATCCACCAATACCTGTCCAGCCCCATATCACTTAAGGATACAGATAGAGAATCACACAAACCCCATGCCACAGAATCCTTAAATCTGAACATATACGATATCCCACCAAACCCAGAAATTTCCTTAGTTCCCTTTTTTTTTTCTGGGGAAGAGGTAAGCCAGCCATGGCCTGAATTACCCCCAGACCAATCCCCCCTCTTTCTTTCTAACTGGCCCCAACTACTTCTCTATCTCACCTCTGTCTCTCTCCTCCCTGCCTCGTTCCTAATCTCTCCTTGACCATGAGGTCAACTGTACTTATCATGACCTTAGCTTTCTGCTTCTGCTTTTCCTCCTCTCTTCTTACACTTTCTGAGATTCTCTCAATAACTCCTCCAATGGCTTATCCAGCCAGCCATCCATTTTCTGGGTCTTTTTCTGAATATCAGGCCAAGATCCCTTTACATAGCTGACCTTTAGCATTCCCTGGGCCACAGAATTATTGGGATTCATTCCTCAATATTTCCTCACCTGGTCCCTCAACCTTTACATGTGGTCTGAGGGGGTCTTATCTTTTTCCTGATTTACCACAAAGGCCTTACTTAAATTCTGAGATTTGGGTACAGCCAATTTTATTCCCAGTATAACTAGTTCTCTAAGATCTTCCATGTGTGTTCTAGCCCCCTGATCATTATTATCCCAATTGGGGTCCACATTGGGGAACTTCTGCTCTGCTGCCATCACCCCTTGTCCGGGAGGGTGCTTTGTCTCCCATTCTCTCATAGCCGCCTTCCTCACCGTTCCCCTTTCCTCTCCTGTAAAGAGGACGTTTAGTATGGACTTAAGTTCAGACCAGGTATATAAACTGGGGCCTAAGAATTGATGTAATTGTTCAGCTAGCCCCACTGAGTCCTCCATTAATGATTTCATTTCCTTCTTGAACTTCCTTACTTCTGTACTCATCAATGGGACATTTACATAACCAATTTCTCCTGGTCTAATAGTACTTCCCTGAGAGGGTACAAAGACTCAGCGGGTTTATACACCCTCACCCTCCTTTCCTCAGCAGCCTCTGGAAACAGAAGCTCCTGTATATCTTTTTCACATTGTTCCAATTCTTTTCTCAACTGGGGGTGGGTTGTAACTGGTGGAGCAGTCGGCACCGATTGGCTCTCCGACTGCCCCTCCCATTCCCCAGGGGCGGGGTTTGGTTCCTTCAATCTTTAGGGCTTAACAGTTTCTGCCCCAATGGGGGAGAGGAAACATAAGGTGGGGAAAGCTTAACAAAGGATCCCAGATTTTAGTTTTTAAAGATTCAGTGTCTGAATCTGGGTTCTTAACTTTCATGGGATAAAAACTAGTCTCTTTTCCCTGCAGCCAGCACATGGCATAGTCAGATTCCTCCTTGGAAAAAGGTTTCTTTATATTAACATAACGTACAATGTTGGCACAAAGCCATTCCTCATCTGCCCCGTATTTGGGCCAGAATATATCAGGTGGCAAAATGCTTTCTCTTGTCCAAACATAACAATAATATTTCTTTTTATCTTTTCCCTTGGTCCGATCACTTTCGGCCCAACGTTTCAACATTCTCACCAATGGACTATCCAGAGGAATGTTCCCAGGGGACACTACAGGTGCCCCCTTCCCCTTTTTTCCCCCGGCCGGCCGACTGCCTTTATTCCCCATTCTGAGTCTTGTCTGGGCATCTTTCCCTCAGGATCAGCCTCAGACTCACCAGAATGTCCCCACCACCAAGGTAATAATTAATAGTCCTTTTTTCTTACCTTCGTCTGTGCACAGAGTTACCTGGTGGCTGCAAGGCATGTTTTTCCTTCCCCTTTTCTTGTCCACAAGCGGCAGACCTAAGCGTCTGATTGCGGGTCTCACCAGCAGTCAGAGGTGGGCCCCCAACCACGGAGTACGAGACCGCTCAAATGGCGGGCGCACCTTCCCTTCTTCCGTCCCGGGGGGTCCTCCTTGATGCTTCGGATCCTGGACGAGCCCCCAAGAAGTTGTGAGAAACAAGCACTATTCCTAAAAAGGAATAAACACTCACCCGATTGTGGAAAAGAAAAGAATTTATTCACGGTCTTGTAAGATGGGGCACCCAACCAGAATGCGGGGGTTGGCGCCCAGAACAATAGACTCCGCAGTATTTATTCCCTAAACCTAACTGCAAGTCCCTCCCCTGTTTCTCCATTGGCTGGATACTCCAGAGGTCACATTCTATTCGACAAGCCTAACCAGCCCGCACAAATTTGAAACATGCAGCCTGCCCAAATTGGAAACATTTGGAAAAAAACCTCCTGTGCAAACATGGAACATTTGAAACAAGTCTCCACCCCTCTTTCCTTTGTTCTCGAACTGCAGAGCCAGTCTGAGCTAGTTTGGTAACAACTTATGAAGCTGTTTAAGAAACCTCTACCCGCCCCCCGCCCCCCCCCCCCCGCCAGTCTTCACCTTGCAAAGACAGTGGGCGGATAAACAGGAGGACTGGCCATCGATTATAGCTTGGCTTCTTGACCCTCTGCCATTCCCCTGAGCTGCCCCCACCCTGTGTGAAAGCTAAACTTAATCTAATTCTCACATATAGATCAATGGGAACAGGTAGTTCAGCTAATCATTGATAAGGCACAGAATGGGAATTTGTCATAGGTAGACAAATGGGGCATCTATGAGTGACTTAAGTCACTTGGGGAAGAGTGGTTCTTTGCTGTAAAGTTCCTCACGTTCTCGCTGGAACACAAAATGGTAGGTGGGGTGGGGGGCGGGTCTTAACCTTTGTTGTTTTCTGGAAACATAGGCCTGGAAAAAATTTAACGTGGTCATCCATAATAATGAGGTTGGATGCGGACTCTGTGCCAATTGACTTATCACAACAACTTGATAATGTAAATAGTATTTTTATCTTACAGATGAAGAAGCTGAGGCTCAAAGAGGTTGAGTAGCTTGCTCATACAGCAAATAAGTGATGAGAGCTGGGGAGGATATGTCTGATTTTAAAGCCCTTGTATTTAACCACTGGACTATACATTTTAACATCTGAATAAGTTTTTTTTGCTTGGTCTACAGACAGTGGGACCATTACAGAGCAGAGATCTAGGTTATTTTGTGTCTGCTGCTGACACATTGCAAGAACAGCTTCATGCTATTAAAACCCTTGAGTTCCTGGGCTTCTCAGGCCGGGGCCTTGGGGCTACCCCTCCCCCCTCACCTGCCCTGAAGGATGGGGAGGGACTTGGCCTCTGAGCTCCTTGAGACGCATTCCATTTTCTGTGAGTCCCTGCCAGTGCTGCAGCTGCAGGCATCTACAGGCATCCTACTCCACTGCCAAGCCTAGCATCTGCATTTCTGGGAAAAGCAGCGGCGGGAGGCCGGATCATCTTTTTCCTGGAGGCCTCCTGGGTTCAAAGAAAAAAGGGCAAGCAATGAAGTGGGGGAAGGAGGATGAGGCCTGGGCCAAGTGAAGAAGAGGGGTGACTCTTTTCTGTAGAAGCCTGAGGGAAGGAGATTGTTGGGCCGAGGCAGCATTGTGAGAGTTTATCAGGAGGCTGTGACAAACTGTTTTAAGTTTTTAATTTTTAATTTGAAATAATTTCAAGTTTACAGGATGGCTGCAAAAATAATACAAACCCCATACAGAGGACTCCAACATACCCCCACCCGCCCCACAGATCTACCAGTGTTAACATTTTGCCACATTTGCTATTTCTAACAAATTGAATTGTTTTTAACCACCTACAACATGCTAGGCACTGTTCTTGGGGATGTAAATACCAGGGAACAAACCCAAGATGTCACTTTTGTGGAGCTTACAGTCTGGGATGAGAACAACAAAAACAATCATAATAATGGTCAGTATTTGGGGTCATTTAATATGGAGCCAAGGATGAAACTAATTCTCAAAACAATCTCAGGCATTTGATACTATTATTAGCCCTGCTTTACAGATGGGGCAGGGAAACAGTAGCCAGGTGAGTGGCCAAGGTTTCAGAGTTAAAGCCGGTCCTTTCATCGCCATTGAGACTGACCTCAGGGCCTCCCAGACTCCCAACTGACACTAAATTTGGAAAGTATATTTCTCGTAAGAAAAATTCAAACAATACATATAAAACTCAAGTTTTCCTTGTTCATCCCCACCCCAGCAGCCTCTGCCACAGAAAGCTCTCCTTTCGTCTTTTTTTCTTGTGCATATGCATGTACTATATAAACATGCACATTATTTTTGACATCAGTGGCTTCCTATTTGTACTGTTTTATAACTCCCTTCTTTTCTCTTAACAAAATGTTGTGAACATCGTTCCCCATTGTACATCTAGGTCTACTGTGTTCTAACTTCTGCATAGTGTTTCACTGCGTGGATGTGTCTAGTTTATCCTTTCAGTGTCCCAGAGAGAAGCATTCGGGTGTTTCCAATTGTCTGTTATTACAAACAACGCTGCCATTCACAACTTTTCCAAAAGCTCCGCAGATATTCCCACTGCAGGTTGGAAAGTTTCTTCTGGAAGGACCCAATGTGATGAAACCAGCGACAAGCACTGCTAACTGCCACTCGAATGGTAGCCGCTCAACGTTCGGACAAGATCTGCGAAAAAAAAAAAAAAATTCCGAAGATGGTTTTTTTTTCTAGAGAGAAGGTGAGGCAGTGGACTCCCGCCAGGGGTGGGGTAAACAAAAGAGAACAAAACAAAGCACCGGAACTTCGGGTCTTAGAAAAACGAATCTGTCTTTAAAACGCGTTGGGTCCTCTGGGAGTTGTAGTTTTTCTGGCCAACGGGGCAGCCCCGCCCCCCGCTTCCCAATCTGAGGACTCACCGCCTTTTAGGAAGCCGCTGCCCTGACCCTTGCCCATGAGCGAGCTCGGACCTGGTCTTTTGGGGAGCACAAGCCAGGGCCGGCGGAAGGTCGAAACTACATTTCCCAGGGTGCGCCGCGAAGGGACGCCCCGCCCGGCGAGAAAGAGCCGCTCCGCGGAGCGCCGTGCGGAGGCAGGTATGTCGAGCTGCGCGGGTTCTCGCGGGTTCCCCGCAAACGTCACCCCGGGTTTCCGCCGGTTCCCGGGCCCACGTCCCTCCCGGAGCCCCGAGTCGGGTCGTGGGGCGCCATCCACCCGGGTTCTGACCTGGAAGAATTCATGGGAACTCAGCGTCGCTCAGGGCGCCCACCTGCTGCCGGGCGCCTGCTGGTCCCGCATGCCCTTTAACCTGGGTCTCAGAACGCGAGCCCCGGGACCTGGCCGGGGCTGCGCAACCCTGGGGCGCTAGGGACGGGGAGGGATAAGGGCCCCGGTGCCTTCCCTGAAGCACATCAGTCTCTGGGTGCCACCGCTGCTTTAACTTTGCTTTAAGGCCGCTTCTCCTGCCTCGCATTATCCCATCGGAGCTCAGTGTTGTCCACAAATCTCAGAAACATGCTGCTTGTGTAATCTACACCATGATTTTAATCCCAATCAGTTTCTTCCAGCCTGTTTATCAAAAGAAGGCAAATGAGGTCCCTCCGTGAACCTGTTTTTTTTTTTTTTCCCCTTTTAACTCTAAAATGTGCAAAATCCTTGCCCTCCGCCTCTTCCCAAAGTGTATGTGATGAGGCCTTATTAATTTTATGCTGTCCTTGGCTGCCCCCACCTCACCCCACATTTGGACAGCATATGGCCGAGTACATTAAAAAATATTTCAACTGGGCCTCAGTAGATGAAGTCCTGTTGAAAGTGGGCAGAATGTTGGCTTAATTAGAGGTCTGTATTCCAAGAGTTTTGTAGAGAGGTCAGGTATCACAGGGCAGAAAGTCTGGGAGATGCCTTGTTTCTACTCTCTGGTTAAGAGCCTGAATCTTGGAGTTGGCCACACCTGGCCTGCCTGTGTCTGACTGGGCGGGTTGATTCATCTCTCTAAGCTGCAGTTTCCTTATCTACGTTTAAACCCAACCCCTAGGGCAGTTGGGTGGTTCAAAGCAACTGCCGTGCAGTGCCTTTGGCCTAGCACCTGAAAATAGCACTGCTTGCCAAGGGTATCATGCCACCTTTTGTCTTCATCCTCAAATACTGTCTTGGCTCATCTGCCACAGGATATCCCTCAGCCTGGCTTGATTCTCCTAAGCCTCCCCTGAGTTTTTCTTCTTCAGGGGCATTTTTGACTCAGGATATTTCAAAGCCTTTGCTCCCAGCTGCCTCAGGGCCAGGTTAAACTTTACTGCTCCCTTTCCTGCTAGAGAGAACTATCATTCATGAGCCCCTGCTGTGGGCCACATATTTAAAATCTTGTTTAATGCTGACAGAGTCTTAGGAGGTTGGTATCTTTGAGCCTGATTTTCAAATTAGGAAACTGAGGCTCAGAGAGGTTAAGTAACCTGCCCAAGATCACATAGGAAGAGGCCAAGACAGAGCCTTGGGATATGATTCTTGTAGAGTACAGTTCAGGTAGGATTGCCTTTTTCCCCTCTGGTCATGACCTGTCACCTGGTCATGACTTGTCACCTGCTGTGTCTCTCAGCCACAATGCCAATGCCAGGACTGAGACTGGGCTTAGTCCTTCTGGGCTATTTGACTCTGCTTGGGGCATCATCTCCTTTGTGTGGACTGACTATCATCCTCGGCATCATCATCTGGATAAGAATCCAAGCCACCCAGATCCCAGTCATGGCTGCAGTATCTACTAACTGATTGGTCTTGGGCAAGTTATTTAACTTCCCTGGTTTCTACCTTGGTGAAGTGGAGATAATAACACTTACACAGAGATGTTGTAAGGGTGGAAGATACAGCGTCCCAACTATGGTCCTTAGTGGGTGAGCTCAATTCCAGGGGCTATTATTGTTAATTGCGTCCCCAGCTTACTGCCACCTTGTGTTTTTTTCAGGCTATATCTTAATAGCATGTGTGTATTGAGCACTTTACATATATTGCTTCTGTCACCACTGTCATGGCCCAAGAGGGCTTTTGTTGCCTAAGGACTAAAGAAATCACCGGACACGTTCTGAGACATGAGCCTTTATTATGGGGCTTACTGATAGGGTGGGGAAGTTGAGTCACATTGCCCTGAGATCAGGAGCTTCTCTGAATGGATTCAGGAGCTGCTCTGAATGGTGGCAAGTTCAGAGCTCAGCATGGAAATAGTCTGCCCTTTGGGGGTCTGAATAAGCTGGTTATAAGGAATCGACATTCCAACGGGTATGAGAGCATAAGGTGGGCTTGCAACGTAGGGAGGGATTGATTGTAATCAACAGGGAGGAGGGGACGATTATAGAGTATCTTGTAGATAACAGTATCTCAGGGAGTCTCACGGAGGAGGTAGTTACAGAGTACATTTAGCGCTGGACAAGGAGAATAAGTCAAACATTAACTGTCCTAAGTCAAGCAAACTGCTATGTGCAGTCTTCCAGACTCATGGGGACCCAGGGTTCCTGCAACCACCTTCTGTTACCAAAACTTTTTTTTATCGCCCCCAACAGAAACTCTCTTCCCTTTAAACAATAACTCCCAATTCTCCCACTCTCCTCTACCTCTGCCCCAGCCCCTGGCAACCTATAGTCTATATTCTGTCTCTATGAATTGCTTATTCTAGGTATTTAACACATAAGTTTCTTCTTCTTTAAGGATAAAGATAGTGCTTCCCAAACCTTAGATTAGAGGTTCCTACAGTGACTCTTCTTTGACCATCCCAAGGAGGGATGGTATTACACTTCCTGTGCTAGTTTGGGTCCTTGGAGAAGCAGACACTAAGATGGAGTGATTTATTGTGAAAGAGATTCATTGGGGGAAGAAACAGAGGGGAGGAGTTGGAGGAGGCAGGGAGGGCTGTCTGAGGGTGGTGCAGGTTTGACCCCTGGGAAGGAAGGAAGGAGAGAGGAGGGGTGGGGAGGGAGTCTTGGGCTACAGTGCAGTTCTCAGGAAGCTTCAGCCAGGCTGATGGGGAGTCCTGGAGCCACAGTCACCTGTCTGAGGTGTCCTGAATCCTGCAGGACTGGCCCTGCCTTGCTCTCCCTGCTGCGCTCAGTCACCAGCTGGAAGCAGTTGGGGGAAGGTGGCTGCTGTGTGTTCGAGGTGGTGAATTCAGAGTGTGGCAGCTGGGGCCGCCTGTCCATCACATTCCTGCTGCAGGAGCCCTGAGGGTTAGTGGTGCCCAGGGTTGCAGCGAGTTGGTGCCCAAGCTTGGGCATCCCGGGGAATGCTTGTGTCCTCGAGTGCCAGGCCAGGATCACTAGCTCAGATTTCCCCTCTGGATTTCCTTTCTGGATTGAGCAGGGAACGGAGCAATCTCTGTTACTGACTGAGGCTTTTTCTGAAAGCTCGCGGGAGTGTGGGTGTTGCTAATCGTGGTGTCATGTCAGCTTTAAACAGCCTTGGTGGCAGCGGAATCTGGGCTAAGAAGAGACTGCTGCTGAGGTTCCTGTTTCCTGTTGGCTTTTGGCTGAGGCATCGGCTGACCACTAGATGTTGCTCAGGCACATCTCAGATGGCACAAAGCCTGCTTCGTTGGTCCCTCTCTACACAGCTTTGGGGTCCGCAGGGAAGAGATGGGGGTGGGCTGCTTCCCAGGACAGCAGCTGGTGCACAGCCAAGGGCAGAGACCAGGGCACTGCTGGGGACACATTTACGGATGGTCTCAGGGAGGCTGGGGGCTGTGGCGTCGGATTGATTTCCCATCTGTGGGCGTGAGGCCTCCCTGTTGGGGGCTGGCATAGGGGTGAAGCGAGAGCTTTGGCCTCACCGTCTCTTCCTTGCTCAGAGGGTCCAAGGGGAAGATGACTGACAGGTGGTGGTGGGGCCACTCTGGGCTGGAGCCCCTGGGAGGGACTGTCCCCTCTGAGGTGTCCTGCTCAGGTCCCCTTTGACAGACTGGTGCATCCCTCCTGCAGCTGGGAGACACCTGCCCTCAGCCTAGGAGCCCCTCCCACCCGTCCCCAGCTCCCAGCCAGTGAGTGAGTGAACGATGAGGGTTTGTGGTACGGAAAGGGTAGCCCTTGCCTTAAGGTGGGCTCCATGCTGCTTCTCTCTTTCCCTCCAGAAATCACATGCACCCAGATTTTATAAAGCTAGACATATACTTATCATACGACCCAGCAATCTCACTCCTGGGTATCTACCCTAGAGAAATTAAATCATATGTTCTCACAAAACCTGCACACAAATGTTTACAGCAGCTCTATTCACAGTCGCCAGAAACTGGGAACAGCTCGAATGCATTTAGTGGGCGAATGGACAAACGGTGGTACATCCGTGCCGGGGAATGCTACTTGACAGTAAAAAGGAACAGACTATTGATATGTGCAACAACTGATGAATCTCAGAGTCATAATGTTGAGAGAAAGAAGCCAATTCAAATTACAATTCAATTACATTTCATTTATCAAACAATTTTGAAAAGACAGAACAATAGTTATGGAGAATAGACCAGTGGGTGCTAGCGGTTAGAGATGGGAGGAGAGTGTGATTATAAAAGGATAGATGAGGAAGTTTTTTTGTTTTTTGGGTGATGGATAGTAGCAGTGGCCAAAAGATTCTATACCTGTGTTAAAATTGATACATCGTACACCAAAGAAGAGTCAATTTTACTGTAGGATAATTAAAAAAAAAAAAATCACATATACCCTTATCTCTGTCTCAGGCAACTGCTCAACTTTGGCCAGAATGGAGCAGCCCAGGGGGGTTGACTGGACGGTCATCATCCTGACTTGCCAGTACAAGGACAGCGTCCAGGTCTTCCAGAGAGGTAGGCAACACCCCGTGCCCCCCTTGCCCCTAAAGCAAAACCCCTAGCCCCTCCTTTGTTATATACCGACAGCCCCAGAAGCCAGGCAGACCTAGGTTCAAACCCAGATGCCACCTCTTCCTGGCTGTGTGAGCTCAGGCATGTCATGTCATGTCACTGAGCCTCAGTTTTCTCATCTGTAAGATGGGAGTAGTAGTGCTCACCTCACAGAGTTCGTTAAAAACCTAACAAGCCACAACATGAAAAGGTAGAACGTCAAAGAAAGTAAAATAAGGGCTCCCGGTGGGCTCGCTCCAAGCGTGTTGGGCCAGGTGGGGTTGTTGGGGGGCAGGTCCCAGCCATGTTGTGGCCACAGAGCTGGAGGTGCGGCAGAAGCGGGAGCAGATCCCTGCCGGCACGCTGTTACTGGCCGTGGAGGACCCCGAGACGCGTGTGGGCAGCGGAGGAGCCACTCTCAACGCCCTGCTGGTGGCCGCCGAGCACCTGAGCGCCCGGGCAGGCTTCACTGTGAGTGCTTGTGAAGGGCCCCCCACCCCCGCAGGCCCACGCCTGTCCCCCACTCCTCCTGCTCCATGGCCCAGGCCAGTTCAGCATTTGACTTCAGTTTTCATATCTGTAATGTGGGCAGACTCATCTCTTCCTTGCCATCCAGGTGAGGACAGAAGGCGGGGCCAGCCTGTGTAGTGTTTTTAGAACGTCTGACTCTGTGTCACAGAGTCAGGCTTTCTGGCTTTCCTTAAAAACTTAAAGATCTTGCTGGCCCGGCTGTCATTCCCATGTGGTGACCATTTGCTGGAACTGAGCAGTGGCTGCCCCCTTTGGGCATGTGAGTCAGTGTCCCCATGGGCCCATGGCCCATGCACACCCAGACCCTTCACTTGTCACCTTGCCCGCATGGCATAAGGAGAGAAGGTGGCCCAGGCGTGAATGCACTCTGGTGATGGGATGGCGGTGGCAGGGGAGGGGATCACTTTGGGGACCACTTGCCTTCCCCAAGTCACCCAGCCAGCCCCACATTCCCGCCTGCAGCCTCCCCTCAAGCCAGGGAGCAGGGGTGTGGCCCAGTCTGAGGGCTGCTGGGCTCCCTTCTCCAGGAGGGTCCAGGGCCGCCACTTGCCTGCTGGTGGCCATCAGTCTGTTTCCCTTGGTACCTGAGTGGCTTTGTGTTGGGGAGCTTCCCTGGACAGGGGGGTTGCTATCCTCTGAGGGTGGATCCTCCTCCCAAACCCTCTGTTGACAAGGCCCTTCCCCCGACAGGTGGTCACATCTGACGTCTTGCACTCAGCCTGGATCCTCATCCTGCACATGGTAAGCAGCGTTCGGGCAGGGGCCCCGTGGGAGGCAAGAACCATCGCTTCTCAGGGCTGCAAGGGACCTTAGGGCTGTTGCACCTTTGTTCCGCACAAGGGTGTTCATTGTGCAAATCCAGAGGAATTGGAAGAATGGATCAGATCTAAACATACTAAAATAGGGAACTGGCTACATGTATACAGCATGGCCTCCTGATGGAATGTTAGCAACGAGAAAGGTCCGTCTAACCCGATGCATTGACTTTGGGCAAGTCACTTGGCTCTTCCTAGACGTCAGTTTCCTCATCTGTAAAATGGGGATGGCAACAGTTTCTGCTTCATGTGGACTTGCTGAGATGATCCACATAAATGCTTAATGCAGAGTTTGGTGCCTTGTAAGGGCTCAGGGCAGGCATTTTCATTGTTAAGTGAAAAATGCCAGCTCCAGAGGTTTGTATAGCATGATTTTTTTTTTTTTCTTTTATGGACATTTTATGGACCCACTTGCAGTTGTACGAAATAATACAGAGAGAAGCCCTTGTAAACTTTGCCTGATTCCCCCAGTGGTAACATTTTGCCAACCTCTAGTAAAGTACCACAGCTGGGGTAGCGACATCGATAGTGTCCCCCATCTATTTACATTTCCCCAGTTTTACTCGTACTCATTTGTGTGTGTCTGTGTGAAGTTGTCTTGTCTCCACCTTTTCAGAGTAATCCCATTTTTCTAATAAGGATTTTTTTAAAGAATATATCAATAAAATCTAATAGGATAGACCTAAAAAATCAGCGCAGTGAGTATTATCTTGGAGGGATTGTTTTTCTTTTTGCAGAGGTGTGTTGTCTATTTTTTTTTGTAATGCTCACAAAATTTAAAAAATTGTAAGAGAGAACCCTAAGACGATACTTAAAAAAAAACCCCGCAGCTGGCTGGCTTTCTGCCCTGGCCCAGCTACTGCAGTCCCCGAGGCCCCGCTCACCAGCCCCTGCTCCCGCCCCAGGGCCGGGACTTCCCCTTCGATGACTGCGGCCGGGCCTTCACCTGCCTGCCAGTGGAGAAGCCCTGGGCCCCGGTGGAGGCCGTGGTCTGTAACCTGGACTGCTTGCTGGACATCATGACTCACCGGGTGAGGCCTCTTCTCAGCGGAGCCGTGTCTCCCTGCTGCCCACCAGCTCAGACCATGCTGGCTCAGCCTGGGGCACCCGGGGGGAACAGCTGTGGTGGGTGCCCGGGGTTAGTTGGCTAATGTTGGCCATGCTGGGGGCAGGAGGGGTTACGGGGTGGGGGGAGGCGCTAGCATCAGCACCCCAGGTCTTGGGAGGCCCCTGGTACGTGCTAGAGCCCACAGAACTTGTCTGTGAGGGATCAGAAGAAGGGCTGGGCCAGGCCACCAGCTGCGTCCTCTCTCCTCAGCTGGGCCCGGGCTCCCCGCCAGGTGTGTGGGTCTGTAGCACCGACATGCTGCTGTCTGTTCCTCCAAACCCAGGTGAGCCTGGGACTGGCCTGGGCCTCCCTTCCCTGGCTCTGCCTTTTCTCCCCTCCCTGTCTCTGGGCCAGCCCCATGGCGGGTCCCAAAGGGAAGCTGTAGGGTGAGGAGAAGAAAGCAGGACCAAGAGGGAGGGCAGGGTCCTCTGTCTGCCCATACAGGGGAGATAACCAGCTCCATCCCTTCTGCCCCCCAGGGCCTGGTGGAAGAACTTTGGGAAGGGGGGTGGTTCTCTTTCTCCCAGAAGAGTGCCCATTTGGCCTTGGAAACCCCATTTCCCTCCTAGAGGTGCTGGGACTTCCCAGCCCTGAGCTTTTGCCTCCTCCTTCCCGGGGACCTCCTGCCTTTGGTGGGGGCTCCCCAGAGCTTTCTGACTGCCCCATCCCACAGGGATCAGCTGGCATGGGTTCCGGGGAGCCAGAGTGATTGCCCTTCCGGGGAGCATGGCCTATGCTCGGAAACATGGCGTCTACCTCAGCGACTCGCAGGTGGTGCCCCTGGGGGCAGAGGGGGTGCTGGGCAGGCCTGGGCAGCCTTCCAGGCCTGTGCTGGGGCAGCCGCTCCTCTTGCCCTGGTTTTCTGGCATGCTCTTGATCCTGGCCACAGCTCTTGCACTTTCTTATTCTTTTGGCAAACTTGGACTGCACACTGCAGCTGAGCCCTGTACTCAGGCTTGGAGGCTGTGGAGACATTTCAAACCTGCCCTCTGCCCTCACAGGGTGGCATTCTGGGGGCACTTTTATCCCCAGGATGCGTATTCTGAGTTTTCATTTAGAGAATACCATTGCTGACTCCTGTGGCTGTGTCCTTCTTCGTGACTGTCTCTTGCTCCTTTCCCTGTTTTCTCTCCCAACACAGGGTTTCGTTTTGGACATTTATTACCAGGGCACTGATGCAGAGATTCAACGGTGTGCCAGGCCTGACGGGAGGGTGCCACTGGTATGGCTGCCCGGCCCCGGGTTGGGGATCTTTAGAGACCCTGAGGGGTGGAGGAGAGAGAGGGTTTGGCTTCCTGCCCAGGGCAGAGCCCCACCCCTTTTAGAAGATTTCTAGGGCGGGCTAGAACCAGAACCTGAGGAAGGTCTAGAATTGGCTTTCAGGGGCCCAGCTGGAGCCAGAATCTGGGAGGAGCTAGCCTTGGAATTCAGGGGGTTGTTCTGAACCAAAAAGCTTAGAACCAGGGTCTGAGCAAGATTAGGGAAGGCAATGCAGAGAAATTCTAGCACCAGACTCCAGGGAATGCTTTTGAATGAAGAAAAAGGATAAGAGTGATAGGAGGCGTCTGGGCTTGGACGTCTAGGGAAGGTAGAGAAGTGGATTTGGGAGGATGCCTGAAAATGGGGGTGGGGTGGGGATCCCAGAAGGTGCCTTCCAAGGGGCCCCTTGGTGGGACCTGCTCCCATAAGTCTGGGGTCTGGGTGCTGGAGTGGCTCAGAAGATAAGTCCCTCCCTGCCTGCTATGGCGAGTGGCCTCGCTTGGCCCATCTCCATGTACCCGCCCTGGCTCATGCTCAAGCCTGGCCCCTGGGTCCCCCAACCTGACCCTTGTGGGGGCTCCCCTCAGGTCTCTGGGATTCCAACCTGACCCTTGTGGGGGCTCCCCTCAGGTCTCTGGGATTGCATTCTTCTCTGTGGAGACAGCCGAGCTCCTCCTGGCCACCCATGTGAGCCCGCCCCTGGATGCCTGCACCTACATGGGCTTGGACTCCGGAGCCCGGCCTGTCCAGGTGACAGTGGTGGGGGTTGGGGGGCCCTGGCCTGGAGGAGAGCATCCCAACCCTGACCCGGATGCTGGTGACCTGGCTGTGTACCTCAGGCTTGCCCCTTCCCCTCTCTGGTTCAGCGTCTCTGGGGATGGGACTGCCTCAGTTCAGCTTGGAATGGTGGGGCCCAAACCCTGCCCCCCAGTATCTGTTTCCTCCCCCTGCCCCAGCTGTCTCTGTTTTTCGACATCCTGCTCTGCATGGCCCGGAACGTGGACAGGGAGGCCTTCCTGGCAGGGCGGCCCCCAGAGATGGGGCAAAGCGATGTGGGCATGGCGGGTTATCTGCAGGGCACCCGGGCCAAGCTGTGGAGGGAGCTCCATGACCAGCCCCTCACCATGGGTGCGTACTGCCTCCCGGCTCCTGGGGTGGGGGGAACGTGGGAAGGAGGACCCCCAGAAAGAGGCTATCCTCTCCTGGTCCCCGGGCTCTTGGACCAGGCAGCCCAGAGCTGGGACTGGACAGTAACCCTGGCCTGATCCAGAGCACTCCTCGAGACGTAACTCTTGTGCCTTCTTCCTTTGGTCTCATTTCTGCCTCTAGCTGTGTAACTTTGGACAAGTTGCTGAACCTCTCTGGATCTCAGCTTCTCCTCCTAGAATGTCTGCTCTCCCTAGGCCTGACAAGGATGTGGATGCTGGCGGAGGCTGGCCTGACACCAGGGCCGCAACAGGCAGGGGTTGGGGTCAGTCCTCATGAGGGGTTGGGGTCAGCACTTGTGTCTTTGCAGCCTTTGTCTCCGACGGCAGCTACACCTACCTGACTTCCTCAGCCAGTGAGCTCCTGTGCTGCCTCACGCTCCCTGGGGCCCCCACAGCCCAAATGGTGCACTCCCAGGTGGAGGTGAGACCTGCCAGGTGCCTGGGGTCAGGTGGGGTGTGTGCTTGGAATTGCCATGCTTGGAAGAGATTACGTGAGTGTACGTATTGCCCTTAGTCCCATTTTACAGATGAGGTGCTAGAAGCTCAGAGAGGTCAAGTAACCTGCCTAAAGCCATAGAGCCCGTAAGTGGCCAGCTCAGGATTCTAAATCCAAATTTGCCTCCTGGAGATGCTAAAGGGGACCCTATCCCACTGCTTCTGTGACGGCTGCTTGGGGAGACAGGTGCACTTGAAGTGATGGGTCTGGATTGCAGGGTCCGTGCCCTGGTGCTGAGGGGCAGGTAGAGTTCCAAGGTGGCCCCCAGGGCAGTGGGCAGGAGGTAGCTAGACAGGTGGGGCAGGCTTTCTGGAGCTGTCAGCTCGTGGGCCTCCAGCACGTGGTTCAGATTTGCTCTGCAGGAGAGTGTGGGGAGAGGCTGCCCCACAGTGGGGGCAGCATGCACCAGGCTGGGGGGAAGGGGTGGGAACGGCCTGAGGCTGAGAGGGATCTGGCCCACCAGAGGGTATGGGGAGCAGCAGGTCCCCTGGCCGAGGCCTTGATGCCCTCGCCCACATGCTCGGTGGGGAGCGGGGAGGGGAAACCCCTGCCTTGGCCCTCACCCCTTTCCTCTCTGGTTTCACAGGAGCCGCAGCTCCTGGAGGCCGGGAGCTCCGTGGTCAGCTGCCTGCTGGAGGGCCCTGTCCAGCTGGGTCCTGGGAGTGTCCTGCAGCACTGCCACCTGCGGGTGAGGCCCAAAAGCACAGACAGGAGGGAGGGCAGGGGTAGGGATGCAAGGGGTGCATGTTGGGGGGTGCCTGGGGCTGTACTGCTCACCCAGATGCCTGCCTTCTCCCTGCCAGGGCCCTGTAAATGTTGGCTCTGGCTGCTTCCTGAGTGGCCTGGACACAGCCCAGTCCGAGGCGCTGCACGGTGTGCAGCTGCATGATCTGGTTCTTCAGGAACACCATGTGCGGCTGCATGGCTCCCTGGGCCGGGTCTTCACCCTCTTTGGGCGTCTGGACAGCTGGGAAGTAGGTGCCTGCCCTATATCCCCCATCCCCATCTTCAGCTTTTGGGAGTCCCCTGGGGGTTTCCTGTCCAGCTCCCACTCCACTGCCGGGTGTCAGAGGACACTCTGTGCGCTGGCCCGAGGGATGAGCTGTGAGGAGGGCATGGCTCAGAATCTCAACAGGCCCTTTCCTCCCTCCTCGTGCTCTGCCTGGTGGGCCCGGTGGGGACTTTTATCCCCATTTTACAGACTGGAGCCAGGTTCAGAGAGGGGAGGTGATCTGCCTTGGGCCACACAGCCAGTTATGGTGGATCAGGCCTGGAACACAGGATTCTGCTCCCAGATTCCAGGCACCTGGGTAGGAGTGTAAAGTTCCCAAGGCTTGAAGTCATGTTTCAGAATTTGCTCCAGTGTGTGTTCCGGGCTCTCTTTCTGTCCTCATTTGACCACCTCCTGGCCCACTGCCCTTAGTATCCCTAACCCCCTTCTCAAGCCCCTACAGCCCTGACTGCTTCCTCCTCTTCCCCTAGAGACAGGGGACGGGCACATATCTCAACATGTCCTGGAGTGACTTCTTCCAGAAGACAGGCATTCGGTAAGGTCGATGGCCCTGCAGGCCCCTGCAGGCCTAGACAGCCAGGTGGCTGCTGCTTCCAGGCTTATCCCTTCCCCTGACTCAGAGCAGTACCCAGGCCCCTTACCGTCCCACTGGGCCTCAGGTAGTTTTGGGGTAATCTGATTCTACCCAGCACCCTCCACCTGGGCCACCCTGTCTCTGTCTGTGCTCAGGCTTTGGGGTTTTTGTTCCGGAGCCTGGGAAAGGAGCCAAGGCAGCTCGGCCCCCCCACCTGGGTTGCCCCACTTGTGCTGCCTGGTGATGGGGGTGGGGGAGTTGTCCTGTCCCTAGTGCCCCGCTGAAGGCTTCCTCCGACAGGCAGGTCAGGGAGTGCTGAGCAGGCAGAGCCTTTGCTTCTCTTCCCCTCATGTGCCTCTCCCCACATCAGAGACTGGGATCTGTGGGACCCAGAGACGCCCCCTGCAGAGCGTGGCCTTCTCAGCGCCCGCCTCTTTCCCATGCTCCACCCCTCGAGGGCCCTGGGGCCCCGGGACTTGCTGTGGATGCTGGACCCCCAGAAGGATGGGGGCGAGGCCCTGCAGGCCTGGCGAGCCGCTTGGCGTCTTTCCTGGGAGCAGCTGCAGCTGTGCGTGGACCGGGCTGCCACGCTGGCTTCCCGCCGGGACCTGTTCTTCCGCCAGGCCCTGCATAAGGTGCGTCACGTGCTGGAAGCCCAGCAGGACCTCAGCCTGCGCCCCCTAATGCAGGCCGCTGTCCACGAGGGCTGTCCTGGGCCTCTGCTTGCTACGCTGGACCAGGGTAAGTGCCAGTCATTAGTGCTGACCACCAGACCCAGGGCCAGTGCCCTGCCTGCCCTCTGGGGAGGTCAACCTGAGAGGAGTTACAGGAGCTGGTTTGACCCCTGAGCTGAGCTTTTAACCTGAGTGAGCATCCTAGAGGTGGGGTAAGAGGCACACTTGGGCTAAGGCTGGCAGGATGAGAATTTTGCTGGAAAGGGGAGTGTATTCACAGGCAAGGATACACCTCAGGCCAAAGCAAGGAGTTAGGAAGGTCCTGGAGTGTCGGGGACCTGTTCAGTAGCTGCCATCTCTGGGGGCAGAGGGCCACTCCCTGGCTGGCCCTGACTCCTGGGGCCCTCAGTTGCAGCTGGTGCGGGAGACCCTGGTGTGGCAGCACGGGCACTGTCCTGTGTGGCGGATGTACTTGGCTGCATGGCAGAGGGCTGTGGGGGCCTACGGAGCGGGCCAGCTGCCAACCCTGAGTGGCTGCGGCCCTTCTCGCTCCTGGAGGGTGGAGACCTGCTGAGAGGCGTGGAGGCCCTTGCCCAGGAGCGGGACAAGTGGCTGAGCAGGTGGGTGAGAAGCCCTGGGCCATCCTTGTAGGTTGAAGCCCAGAGAGAGGTGGGGATTCCCTCAGTGCAGTAAGATCCCCAAATCCAGGTAATCAGCCCCTAGCTTGGGGCTCCATGCGCCATCTTTCCCTCGCTCTTGGAAGGCCAGCCTTGCTGGTGCGCGCTGCCCGCCACTACGAGGGAGCTGGGCAGATCCTGATCCGCCAGGCTGTGATGTCAGCACAGCACTTTGTCTCCACTGAGCCTGTAGAGCTGCCAGCACCTGGGCAGTGGGTGGTGGCTGAGTGTCCAGCCCGCGTGGATTTCTCTGGTGAGCCCCTTGTGGGAGGTGGGGGGAGGAGAGCCACCCTAGAGCCAGGCTGGCAGTTCCCGTGACCAACTTAGTCTTGCTGAACTGCTGCAGGGGGCTGGAGCGACACGCCACCCCTTGCCTATGAGCTTGGTGGGGCGGTGCTGGGCCTGGCTGTGCGAGTAGATGGTCGCCGGCCCATCGGGGCCAAGGCATGCCGCATCCCAGAGCCCGAGCTGTGGCTTGCAGTGGGGTCTCAGCAGGACGAGACGGCCATGAAGATAGTGTGCCGGAGCCTGGACGACCTGCAGGATTACTGTCAGCCCCATGCCCCAGGTCAGGGCACCTGGATATCTGCAGGTGGGGATGGCACATGCAGCCAGCTGGGGGATGGGGATAGAGCCTCAAGATCCCTTCATGGTGGGTTGCAGGCTACTGTAGCCTGGCTTGGGGGGAAGCCAATGTGGTTGAGGGGCTCTGAAGGAAAGGGGTAGGAGTCAGCTTGCTGTGGCAAGGCATAGGAAGGTAGATCATGCATTGCCCACGTTGGGGAACTCCCTGTGCCCTGTAGCCTAGAGGCCCTCTTGTGGCTAGGGGATGGGCCATACACGGCTTCTGGGCTTTTATCCCACCAGCTGATCCTCCATGGTGGGGTGGGGAACAGCCGGGGGTAGGGGGATGTCTGCTCTGCCTGCAGACACCAGACCCTGCTGCTGGTTCAGGGGCCCTGCTGAAGGCAGCCTTCATCTGTGCTGGGATCGTGCGAGTCCGCTCGGAGCTCTCGCTGAGTGAGCAGCTGCTGCGCGCCTTCGGGGGAGGCTTTGAGCTGCACACCTGGTCTGAGCTGCCCCATGGCTCTGGCCTCGGTGAGCAGGCCCTTCCCGCTGCTGCCCTACTGCTTTTCAACTCCATCCCCACTTCCAGACCCCCTCCCAGCCTCTGCCCAATGATGAGGGGGTGAGGCAGGCCTGGGCTGGACAGTGCCATTTCATGCCTGGTGCTCTCCTCCATGTCCTGCAGGGACCAGCAGTATCTTGGCGGGTGCCACTCTGGCTGCCTTGCAGCGGGCCGCAGGCCGGGTGATGGGCACGGAGGCCCTGATCCATGCAGTGCTGCACCTGGAGCAGGTGCTCACCACAGGTATGGGACTGCCCCAGAGTAGTAGGGAGTCACCAGCACTTTCCCAAGGGCCTCTGGGGGCTCCCCGGGATTTGCAGGTGATTGATCTGCAAATGGCCACATAATTGTGCTGTCCTTAGAATGATCATAGCTGTCTATTTAATTACCAAGCACTGGTTCTGACCCTGCTTCAGTGGCATTCAAATTGAAATGTTTCTACTTCAAAGGAGCTGGTGTTTTATGAGCACCTACTTAGTGCCAAATTCTGTGATACACCCTTTATGTCTGTAAGGCACCTGTGGGCATCAGGTGCTGATCTCCAGGACTTGGCTCCCTCCCAGGACTGCCTCTTGGGGGAAGTGCAGGACAGAGCTGGGCTTGGAGAAGGGGACAGGACTGTCAACCTGCCCTTCTGGCTACATACTTCCCTTAGCCTATGATCATTTGTATCCACTGCCCCATGCCCCCAACCCCCACTCTGGCCCACCCCGGCCACATGGTGGGGCAGTGAGGGCTAGCACATGGCTATGATCTAACAGAATGTTACCAGCACCAAGCTTCTCTTTCCCCCTTGCCATTGTGGCCCCCTGGGATTGATGCTCGACATAGAGCAACCAGAGGTCTGCTTGGTTTCAGATCCCAGGGAGGTTGTTTACCTTAGGCTGCTAGGCCTTCTCTTCGGCCTAAGTGGGAAATTTCCCCAAAGACAAATGGATACCCTAATTAGGGTATCTTCTCCAATCACTTTGAAACCCTGCCCCCTCCTTTCACTGTAGTAACTCACATCCCATACTAAGGTGTCATCAGCAAAAGAGGCAGATGGGGAATCTTTTCAGTTTTCTTTTGAATTGTACCACTCCAATCCTTCATTTGGATTTATTTTTTTGAGTACCCACTCTATGGGGCCTTGGGAATAAAATTAGCAAAAATAGGGTCCTTGTCTTCAAAAGTTCTGTGGTCTGTTGGAGACAGACATTAATCAATAACCACACAAATGAATGTATAATTATAAGCTGTGCCAAATGCTATGAAGAAGAGGGGTACATTTAAGGAGTTCTTGACATTTTGGGTCCTAGAATACCACTGTGAAAAGTTCCAGATGCCTCCTGCCATTTACATTTTATACTTTAAATCCTTGCAGGTCCTTCCCCAGATATGGAAGGCCTGTTCCAGAACTATCTCAGGTGTTGTAATTTTTATATAGCTGCAAGGGAAAAGTGATCCATACCTTTCATTAATGGAGTAAGATGTAAACAAACCCTTTCAAGTTAGGTAAGAGATACTGGAATGCTTATATCCAACACAATCACTATCAAAAAGATGGGGTGCAGGGAGACTCTTAGGCTATAGGGAAAGTACTATGTACCTCCACCTCTGGCTGGGATGCCCCTAGAAGGAGAGAGGTTAGTGTAAAATCTTAATGTTTTATGTGGTTTACCCCAATTTTGGTTACATATTAGATCTGCAACAAAACTCAAGCCTTGTGAATTCCAAGCTTAGCTCCAGAGTGAACACCCTTCCCCTTACTGGGATCGTCCTTCCAGGGCTGGGGACAGAAGCTGCACAGCTTACTTGTCCCAGCTGGAATTGAGAGGAGCTGTTTCCCATGCTGGTCTCCAAAGGGGTGCAGGGCCGGGAGCTTGGGCTAGGGGTGTGAAGTTGGGCCAGATGGACTCCAATAGTGATAGGGCCCTGGGGCTCTGCAGGAGGTGGCTGGCAGGACCAAGTGGGTGGCCTAATGCCTGGCATCAAGGTGGGGCGTTCCCGGGCTCAGCTGCCACTGAAGGTGGAAGTGGAAGAGATAACTGTGCCTGAGGGCTTTGTCCAGAAGCTCAATGACCACATGCTCCTGGTGTACACAGGCAAGACCCGCCTGGCACGGAATCTGCTTCAGGTGAGCCCCAGCCCCCGGAGGAGGGAAGGAGGCAGATGGCTCAGCTGGGCCCAGATCCTCACCCCACCCCCACCCCCCACCATGGTCCGCAGGATGTGCTGAGGAGCTGGTATGCCCGGCTGCCTGCCGTGGTGGAGAATGCCCACAGCCTGGTGCAGCAAACTCAACAGTGTGCTGAAGCTTTCCGCAAAGGTGAGGTGCTTCCTGGAATCCAGGGGAGGTTGGGCCAACAGGAGTGCCTGGTTATAAGTGGGTCTCAGAGGTCAGGGGGCCTTTGCAGGCTTGGCACAGGCCCCAGATATATTAGGCCACTGGACAGGAACTCTCCTTTGGGAACAAAAGCCCTGCGTGTCCTCTCAGGTTTTCAGATCTAGGTGGGAGCCAGATCTCAGGCCAAACTTGCATCATGGGAAAGACCCTCCAGCTCTACCCACCAGGAAGCCAGTGGAGATGAGGCATAGTTCCATTGCTGAGTTCCAGGGAAGTAAGAGCTGAGTGGGCTTCCCAGGATGTGGCTACACAGTTCACTGAATACTGACTGTGTGCTGGGCACCAAGCCAGCTGCTTTGTGCACATTAAGCCTCAAAACAACCCTGTGAGATAGACTTTATCATTCCTGTTTTCCAGCCAGCACTGGAGCCCAGGTTCCTAACCATGACACTGGTTAAGTAGTGCCTCTTGGCACTTCATTCAATCTCAGATGGGGTTGAGTGAATGTCTTGGGCCAGGCACATCACTCCTCTCTGCCCCCCACCTCAGGAAGCTTGCCTCTGCTGGGCCAGTGCCTGACCTCATACTGGGAGCAGAAGAAGTGCATGGCTCCAGGATGTGAGCCCCTGGCTGTGCGGCGGATGATGGATGTCCTGGCCCCCCATGTGCATGGCCAGAGCCTGGCAGGGGCAGGTGGTGGGGGCTTTCTCTATCTGTTGACTAAGGAGCCACAGCA
This sequence comes from Choloepus didactylus, assembly GCF_015220235.1. Lineage (NCBI taxonomy): Eukaryota > Metazoa > Chordata > Mammalia > Pilosa > Megalonychidae > Choloepus > Choloepus didactylus. The sequence goes on along the minus strand of NC_051328.1, from coordinate 29,269,139 downwards.
AAAGAAAGCTCTGGAGGCTGTGCTGGCCAAGACTGAGGTACGTGGGGATGTTGGTTATAACCAGGGCTACTGCTGTGAGTGCCCTGGCCCTGCAGCCTTGGTCCAACCTCCAGAAGGCCTGAGTTTTGCCCAGAGCCCTTTAAACACCTCTTGCCCTTTGCTCCCAGGGTCTTGGGAACTACAGCGTCCACCTGGTAGAAGTGGACACTCAGGGCCTGAGTCTGCAACTGCTGGGGAGAGAAGCCTCAACCTGATGCCTGTTCCCACGAGGCTCGTCATTCTCTGCGAGAAGGGAAACTGGAGCTGCAGTGCTCCCTCCCTTCCTCTCCCCACAGGAGCTCTCAGCCTCCTAACCTCCACCTGTCTCATGGCAAATCTGTTCCCAAAGGAAGCAGATCTCAACTTGGGCCCAGCCCTTTCTGGAGCCTGGTGAAGCACAGAGAGTGCTTAGGAACAGGATCATGACTCCTGGGCTGCTGGTGGCCTTGGCTTGGCCTCTATCCGTTCTGGACACAGGAAGAAGATCCTAAGTTCAATGTCTTGTGTGGCCTTTGCAAATACCATGGCCCAGCTTGGGCCTTGGCCTTCCTATTTGCTACCTGGGCACTGAGCAGATGGCTGGGAAGCCCTTGGTAAGGCCATCCCTGAAGAGACCCTGTGAGGCATTTCCTGTGTCGTTCTTAGGGTTCAGGCTCCCAGGCTGACTTGCTATGGTTTGTAAGCTCTCGGTATAGCCACAGAATTCTTTGAATTTTCTGAGGAGGGAACATTTTGGGGTTTGGAGAGAGGGAGGATTGGTGGCCCCTGGTCGAGTCTGGAGAGCTACCTGAGGACCCAGCTCTTCTCAAAGCCTATAGCAAGTAACAGGCACCTAATCATGGAGGCAGCCCAGGATCTGGCATCCTTTGCCCTACAGCCTCAATGATCCGTCCTCAGCTACTCCCAGTCCCCTCCAGCATCTAATTCTAGATGTTCCTTATCCCAGCTCTGGGCGTTACCTCCTTCCTTTCCACCCCCACAGGTCCAGGTAGCTACTTTCTCACCCTGTTCCTGGCTGGGGGGTGTGGTGTCACACAGCTGCTGAGGCCCCAGCTTTCACTTCTGATGGGGGAGTGAGGGTGGGGTCCATCCCCATGTCTGTGGCAATGAGGCAGTACAGTCCTGCAGCAAGTCCCTACCACCCCAGGCCTTAACCAGTGACAGTATGGACTGTGCCAAGTGACCCAGGGCTGTGGGCAATGGGTTCTCAGGACTGTGACATTCTTGGAATAAATTCACTCAACCTTTCAAGGTTATTCTTATAAAGCTCCTTTCTTTTCCTCCTGGAAGCAATCCCTGGCACTGGGAGAAACTGACTCTGGAACAATCAAGCTTCTAGTGCTATGGATCCAAGAGGTGGGGATCACAGTCCCAGATTGGATGAGGGCTCCCGCTATCATGTGGCCTCCTGAAGCCATGCATTGCTCTGGGTGTGGGAGGAAGCTGACATTTCAGGGTTTTGCCTTCACATTTTAGTGCAGCTGATGAACCCATCCTGCTCTGTGCATCCAGCTCTCTCTGGAAACAACACACTGGTATCACTCAAAGTAGTCTTTATTTGGGGTGACCAAAAATACCACAGCTTCTTCTCAAAGTCTAATTTCCTATTCTGCAGATACACCAAGTCCTCTAAAGGCTGACAGGAAGGCAGCTTGTTTGCTGTAAGGTCTGAAGGTGAGAGAATGCCTATCCATTCAGAAAACTGGCCTGGTCCTCACGCTGCCTGCTTTAGCTGTCCCACCTAATTAGGAGCCCAGGGGCACCCACATACCCTGGTGACAGAGGCTGCTCTAAAGCACCACCCAGCTATATCTGAGGGTAGAAGAATGGTGTGAGTCCAGGTCTTGTCTTCCTGCTGCCAGCCATGTAACTATCTGAGCTACCCCAGGCCAGACAGCCTTGCTCAGCCCCTTGGCTGTGGTCACCCAGGAAAGGGGCCCTGAAATATGTTGGCCCAGTGGGCTCACCCTAGCACCTATAGGCGGAGCCGCTTGATGTCCTCACTGCGAAAGTCTATGCGCAGAGCCAGCACCTGGCGCACTTCAGCAGGGGTGAGACGCCATGTCAACGGGCCAGAGTTGGCGCCCCAGTAGTCCAGGATCTCAGTCACCTGTGGGGAAGAACAAAAGAGAAGTCAGCAAGGAGGGAGCAGTCTTGAAGAAAGGCAGAGCAGACCACCAGAGGCAGAGCAAGGATGCTCAGGAAGAAGGTACCCTGCAGGGTTGGGCTGCCAGTGGAGACATAGATCCGAGGGAGTGGCAGGGATCCAAATGTTGTCTCTGCCTCTCTTCCCAATCACACTTCCCTAGCTAGGCCAAGGGAGCTGCATTGTGAAGCCTGTCCCACATACCCGTTCCAGATTGAGGATTGTGGCCATCTGAGAGAGCCGGGCAAACTTGTCTCGGATGGTCCAAGTGGTCACGGTGGTAAGGTAGGCAATGAGCGACCTCAGCTCCTTGTCAAACTGAAGGCCGCCCAGCTGCAGGAGAACACATGTCCAGTGACTCTATTCCAGGCCTGGCTCTCTGGCCAAGCAGAACTTGCCCCTTCTTCCCCCCAGTCTCCCTCAAGGCCTGGCTGCATGGCCAGCTGGGCCCCAGGTGGTGCCCCATGGCTCCAGTAGGCACCGATGTCTCAGCAGCCAGGGCAGGACAGGGCCTGCTATACAGGGCCTGGGGGCAGCAGACAGAGGGGAAGCAAGTCCTGGGGTGGCAGAGAAGGAATAACACAACTGTGGACCTATATCTTTTGACCTCACCCGATTGAAGGTAGATTTCAGCACCACTTTCTCCAACTCGACTGCAACAAGACTGGTCATGAGGCTGGTCAAGCTGTCATAGATGACTGGGGACAGGCTGGCCTGTACACAGAGGCTAGACATCAGTGGGAGTCCACATCATTCCTCTGCCTCCACAGTGGAGTCTTCAAGGGGTGGGACAGTTACATGAAGCCCCCGGGGACTATTTCTACAGACTGGGCTTGGAGGGACTTTCAGGGTTCCCAACCGGAATGTGATGAGGAGCTGCAGGCTGCTGGTGTGGGCAGAGGTGGGTGATACCATAAGCTGGTCCCTAGACTCCCTGCTCACCTTAAACTCTGCCATTTGCTGCTCCAGGTTAAGGATGAACTGTTGTACCCAAGGGTCATTGGCCTCATAGTCATTGAACTCTTCCTATGGTCAGAAAGCAAGGAGGGTCATCAAGGGCCTCTCTCCAGGAAGCAACATTCACTCTGAACTTCCTCACCCTGTAAGAAAACAATCTAAGAGTTCCTCTTTCCCCTGTAGCATGAGACACATCCAGCTTAAAACCAACTTGAACACCCAGGCTGGCAGAAACTGCTTCTCCTTCTGCATGACACTTCCAACTGGTAAACAGCACCCTGGGCCATAGCAGTGTTGCACATAATACAGTGAGGCTCCTGGCATTTTATTCCCTCTTGCATCTCATGTCCTAGTAATGAAATTACTAGGCTGGGCGGGGGGGTGGAGCTCCTAAGTCTAAGTCTATGACAGATGGGCAGAAAGAGCCTCAATAAAATTGGATTAGTCAGGTCAAGACAAATTCCCTTTGGGTGCCTCTTCCTGAGCCCCTCTGTCTGTAGGAGCAAACTGTTCCGTGGACCAAAACTGGTTTTCCAAGGCTGAGGGGAGTAGGCCTGGGAAACATGGTAAGGTCTAGTCTGTTCAGACAGCTCCACTGTCCTCCAGGAGCCTGGGGGACAAGGAGTAATCCTGAGCTTGATAGCTGCCTCTGGTCAGGCTGACCTCCTCAATATTGTGGGAGACAGAGAGAAAGGTGTTGATCCAAGGCTGCACCTGCGGCTTGACTGCTGTGCTGTTGAGCTCTGTGAGCCCTTCCTACACAAAGACAAGGCAGAGAAATGTTAGACGTGGAAGGTGTATGCCCCAGTCCTTCTTTCTTCTCCATTTCTCTCTTGACTGCCAGGGCATTCTAGTTCTGAGGCTTTTCTGTTCCGAGGCTTGTATCTGAAGCTAACAGAGATAATTCTAAAATAAGAGGCCAGAAACAACCTTTTTCCATATCTGTACTGATTCAGGTCCAGGCCAGAGCTGAGGCCCTGAAGGTGGTCTGGTAAACTCTCAAGAGATTTCTTCTGAGTGCCTGGTAGTAGGCAGCACCTATGGCTAAGGCCACATGTGGTTCCATTTCAAACTCTTAGCATCTTTCTGGGGGTTCTTAGCATTGTGGGGCCAAGTAGAAATAACAGTCCAGAATGCTAGCTTGTCAATGTCCCAGAGGGAGAGAATGGCTGAAAAACCAATGGGGCCCCTACTCTCAAGGGACTTGCACAATTTCAATGGCTTTCATGCTACTCCCTAACTCCTCTTCATTTCCTTGTACATGATGGAGCCCACAATAAGCCAATACCAATTTTATCAAAGCAACACAGGGCATAAGGTTCAGTTAGGTGCTGAATCTGGGGCTTACCTGCAAGAGATCTCGGAATTTGTTGGACACGGCAGCCAAGTCAGAAAGGCAGCTGTCAAACTTGGCTTTGGCCTGCTCCCCTCCAATGCCCTGGCTGAAGAGCTTGGTGCAGTCACACTAGAGGAGAACACCCAGCTTTGAGAAGACTGAACATGTCTGGGACATGGAGTGAGAAGAGGGTCAGAGAGGATGCCAATATGCAACCAGCCATTTCTCCTAGTCCAGCCTTCTCTGAAGCAGTTTATGGCTTATTATAGGCAAGAGCCCTGGATGGGTTTCAGAAATCCTGGATTCCACCCTGGCTACTTGACTTCCTTTTCCTCCTTTGTAATATAGGGATACCAACGTCAGCAGATGTGAATAAGAAATACCAACACCAGAAAAATTTTCATACCTTAAGAGTCAGACAGTCCTGGTTCAGGTATTAGTTTGAGTGAACTTGGGCTAGCGATTTAAAATTTCTGATCCACAATTCCCCTATCTATAAAATTGTAACACGAATTCCTGCTCTCATGGTGGTTGTGAGAGTTATATGAGATGATATACAATGTGCTTAGTACACTGCCAGACACATAGTAGACCCTAAGGAGATACTATTTTTGTTAGATTTTCTGCTTGTTAAATACTTTGGTCTGGCTGACAAAGGGAAATTATAACCACAGCTAAAATTTAAGCACTAAGTATGTGCCAGGCCCTAGTCTAATCATTTTATTTTTATTAAAGTACCTACTCTATGAAGTAGCTATTACTAGTATCCCTACTGGACAGAAGAGGAAACTGAGGCACAGAGAAGTTAATAACTTATCCAGAGTCACACAGCAGTAAGTAATGGATTCAAATCCAGAAATTTGGGCTCCAGCATGCCTCTTCCTAATCACTACACTTCATCCTTAGGTGTAGAGAATTCCACAGGGGGAAACTGCTTGAAGCTCACAATACTGTGGGTTGCCAGGAGCTCCCCAAATTTCCTGTAATCTCCTTAGAAAGTCTGTGCTGTTTTGGCTGCAGCAGAAGCAGCATTGGATAGTTGGGAAGCCACTGAGCTAGCAGGCAGAAGACCTGTTCCAATGGCAACTCCAATACTACCAACTTTAGCTGCTGTTTTACCTCATTTGTAAAATGGAGATCATACTGCCTGACTTGCCTAGCTCAGAGGGTTGTTGATGGGGTGGAGAAAGAATGCATGCAAAATGCAAATGTAAGGGAGGTGGGATTACTGGGAATTCTTGATTCAGCTCTTTGCTATCCCTCTTTTCTTTCATTTGGCCAATTCTACCTCTCAATTCTGATTCTCTAACATTTCCCAAAACTTCACTTCAAAATTCAATAGTAAAAGAGGAGTAAGGAGTAATAGGGAGGAGGAAGTTAGGAATACACTCTTAGATACCAGGACTTAAAAACAATGATTGTAACTACCTTGCTGAACGCATACAACACGGCAAACTATGATATTATGGTACTATGCTATAGGTACATTGTGGTTATCATTCTTTATTCTATTTTAAGGCCTTTTTGGGGTAAATGCCTAATCTATTCCAAGGTGCCATCTGGGGTCTATATGTCTGTAAACTCCCACCTGACTGCTTCTCTGAGCTTCCCTCAGGACCCGCCTGTTAGCTAGCAGCCCCTCTCTCTCCTATGTGCTGGCTCCAGCCTTCTCCTCAGTCTACCCAATCCTAAAGCCAACATGTAACACCAGTCTGGGCACCGAGCCCTTTGCCACTGCTGTAATCCTCCTCAGTACTGGTGCCCACTAAGGACACAGGATCCCTGGCCTACCTCCTTTCTCCAGAGGCAGAGTTTGGTAGTGGGGAAGGGCTGGGCCCTTGCTTTTCTAATACTTAACAAAGTGATTGCTACATGCTGTTATTTTAAATTATTAATTTAATTAATAACTACCACTGATGCCTATTGTGTATCAGTGCTTTATACGATCTCATTAAATTCTCACAACAACGCTTTTACAAATGAGTAAACTGAGATTCAGGGAGGTTAGAGAATATGCTTAAGCTCACACAGCTGGTCAACGGTCAAAGAAGATTTGAACCCAGTAGTACTTCATTTCAAAGCCCAAACAATTTCACTATACTATGCTGCCTTCTTTTAAAGATATGATAACATCTACCAACTTTATACAGGGTTTGGTGAACACTATTTTCATCTTAATTTCTTAAACTTATAGAGAGCTTTATCATTTTTATAAACTGCTTTCAACTATATTTTTTATTAAGCCACCCAGTAAACCCAAAGTAAGACAGGATGGAGAGCTGTATCTCATTTTATAGACAAGAGAACAGAGGCTCAGAGTTAAGGGACTTGTCCAAGGAACTTGTCAAGTATGTGCTAGAAGAACTACTTTGAATCCAGATCTTCCCACTGGTCCAGAGACACCTTGCTACCATGGTCAATCCCTAGCTAATACCCTCAAGTGCTCTGAATCTTCTCCCCCACAAAAGGCACACTCAGGTGGTTGTGACCCCAATGTAAATCAGACCTTGGAAGTTATTAGTTTAGGTGTGCCCAAAATGAATAAGGGTGGGCCTTAATCCAATATGGCTAAAGTCCTTATAAGCAAAGGAAACTGGACACAGGAGAGAAACCACAGGGAGCAGCAAGAAGCTGGGGACCTAGAAATGAAAGAAAATGCTGCCTGGTGCATTGCCATGTGATGGAAAACCCAAGGAACCCCAAAAATTGCTGGCCAGCCAGGAAATACCAACCCCAGGAGGAAGCAAGCCTTCTAGCCTCTGAAACTGTGAGCTAATAAATTCCTGTTGTTAAGCCAACCTATTGTATAGTATTTGTTTAAGCACCTGGAAAACTAAAACACCAGGAAATGCCACAGTCCCCTCCAGGATGAATGTATAGGGCTCTCTCTCAAAATGAGGCCATGGGGAGGCTGTAGCTGAAAGCTGGTAGGTAAATTCCCATGTACCTCCAGTGTCTTCTTCAGAGTGGAGATGTTTTCACTGCAGACCTCCGCATTGTTCAGAGTCACCTGGAAGATAAGGAAAGAAGAATGTGACCTCTTGCACACTGCCTACTCCAAGGCCAGACTGCCTGACAGCTGTACTTTATGCAGCTCAGAGAAGGGCTAGTTGGAGTTTAGATTCATACCAAGGAAAGTACACAACGCTCTCACAGGCAGGATGCATAGACCTAGAACTGGGCACAATGATGAGCCACGTGTGCCCTTTCTGCTCTGACACCAAGGCACCTAGAGCTCTGAGCAAGTGAGCCCAGGTTTCAGGTCATTTAGCTCCCTGTTACTGCAGACCAGAAGGGACTCAGACACATGTCTGTGATTAAGTCTTGGGGATCCAAACCTCCAAGCCCAGGTCAGTGATGCAAAGGCTGATATTCTTTCAAGAAATGCTTCCTGAGGGCTTGCCTCCTATAAGGCATTGTCTCATACGTTATTTCACGGATTCTTTCTAATACCCTCACAAAACAAGTATTATTAAGTATTATGGGAGGAGGAAATGAGACTCCTTGGAAGGTGAAATGATTCACCAAGGTCAAGCAACATTGATTCAGCAAATATTTACTGAGTGCCTGCTATGTGTCAGGCACTGCAATAGGCACTGGGGACAAAGCAGTTCACAAAACAGAGAAAATCCACTCGCTAGTAGTGTTTACATTCCAGGAGGGAAGTCAGAAAATAAACAAATACATGTAGTGTATGTCAGATACTGATAAATGCCATGAAAAAAAATAAAGCGGGACGAGGGGATGGAAGCTCAAGAGAGGCAAGGTCACAAAGCTAGAGCCAGATGAGAATTTAGGTCTCCCCACTCGGGACCCTGGCTCCTTCTGTTATAGCTCAAGTGCCTTATAATGTAAAAAAATACCAATCATAAAGAGCAGGTTGTGCACCAAATAATTAAGGCACAAACTATGACCTTTCTGAGGAAGGAAAAAAATGTTTTTGTCTGCGGCATTCAAGGAAGACGCTATGGCAGAGTTGGTAACTGAGCTGCACTTCAAAGGCTGGAACAGAATTCTGACAGGAGATAAGAGTGTGTGCATTCTCCCCCACCAGCCTCTCTCTAGCTCATGGTTCTTTTTGATAGTTCCTTACTAGTATTTAGGATTATCTGATATTGTCTTGTTTATTTGTTTCTTGTCTGCCTTCCCCACTGGAATGAGAGCTCTTATGAGGATGGTGATCTATTCTTCCTTCTCTGTCACTATCTCTATTACAGCACTGTCCAACACAACTTTTTTGATAATGAACATGTTCTATATCTGCATTGTCCAATACAGTATGTCCTAGCCACATGTGGCTACTGAGTACTTGAAACATGGCTAATGTGACTGATGAACTGGATTTTTAATTTTAATTTAAATAGCACACGTAGCTTAACAGTAGATGATATGTAGAAGTAGTTTCTCAGTAAATATCTGTTGAATGAATGAGTGAGTGAGTGAATGATATGTTCTGGAGAAAGGATAACCCAAGCAAATGCAGAGTGGTAGAAAAACCCAAAAGGGGTTTGGGGATGAGCAGAGTCCACTCACAGATGTGCAGAATCTCACCAACTCTGAGTTGGTGTGCTGAGGGCATGACTGGGAAAGGCATGGAGGAGCCAGTCTTTAAGAAGTGAGTCAGGAGAGGAGCTAAGATGGTGGCATAGAGAGGAGTGGAAGACTGTTAGTCCCCCCCTGGAACAATTCATAAATGACCAAAAAACTAGTAAATACCCTGGAATAACTGCAGGGAGACAAACGCGACTGTCCGCTCATCATCCACCAACCTCAATTGGGAGGAATGCCCAAGATCGCAGCATAAAATCTGTAAGTAAAACTGCGGACTCGCGCTGAGAGCCGAGAGAAACCTCACGGTGCTGGAGAGCAGCACTCTCTCAGCCCAGCTCCAACTGGGGTTTTAATGTTAACTGCTCAATACAGACAGCGAATCCTCAACAAGCAGACAGAGGCTTATGGTGACAACTGACCTTGGGGGAGTCGGGGGACATATCTGTCGCAGGATGGGGAGCCCAGAGGATCGGGTGCTGTCTCTGGCTGATGGGTGAACCTGGGAGCATTTCTGTCCCTTTCTCTCTCTCTGGAGAAAACCTCAGACATTTTCAGCCCGCAGTGCTTTGCAATAAAGACAGCCTCAGCCATTTTAAAATCAAAACACTTTGATCAGCAGAGTCAGAGAAACAAAGAACTTATTGATATGCAGATGACCTCTCTGGAGGGGGCATAGCTTCCCAAGAGGAAAGGGAGGGGACCAGCTCTACTGTCTGCCTTTCCGGAACCAGACCCCAAAGCCTGGGGGAGGAGAGCCACAGGCCACACCCTCTTACACCAGCCAGTGACAGGCTGACAGGTGCACCTGCTGGGCAGAAAAGCACAGGTATATCAATCCTCTAAGAAAAACCATCAGGGAAACCAGATATTGAATATTTCCTCCTTCTGTGACCTGAACCTGTTCTCATCTGGGAAAACCTGATTGGGGTGGCCTAGGAGGTCAGATGCCTAGACAACAGAAAACTACAACCTACACTAAGAAAAACGAACCTATGGCCCAGTCAAAGGAACAAACATACACTTCAACTGAGATACAGGAATTTAAACAACTAATGCTAAATCAATTCAAAAAGTTTAGAGAAGATTTCACAAAAGAGAGAGGCTGTAAAGAAAACACTGGGTATATATAAGGCAGAAATCGAAAGTTCAAAAAAACAACTAGTAGAATCTATGGAAATGAAAGGCACAACACAAGAGATGAAAGACATAATGGAAACATACAACAGCAGATCTCAAGAGGCAGAAGAAAACACTCAAGAACTGGAGAACAAAACACCTGAAAGCCTACACGCAAAGGAGCAGATGGAGAAAAGAATGAAAAAATATGAGCAACGTCTCTGGGAACTTAAGGATGAAACAAAGTACAAGAATGTACATATCATTGGTGTCCCAGAAGGAGAAGAGAAGGGAAAAGGAGCAGAGGCAATAATAGAGGAAATAATCAATGAAAATTTCCCATTTCTTATGAAAGACATAAAATTACAGATGCAAGAAACACAGCATACTCCAAACAGAATAGATCTGAATAGGCCTATGCCAAGACACTTAATAATCAGATTATCAAATGTCAAAGACAAAGAGAGAACCCTGAAAGCAGCAAGAGAAAAGCAATCCATCACATACAAAGGAAGCTTAATAAGACTATATGCATATCTCTCAGCAGAAACCATGGAGGCAAGAAGGAAGTGGTGTGATATATTTAGGATACTGAAAGAGAAAAACCGCCAACCAAGAATCCTATATCCAGCAAAGCTGTCCTTCAAATATGAGGGAGAGCTCAAAATATTTTCTGACAAACAGACAATGAGAGACTTTGTGAACAAGACACCTGCCCTACAGGAAATACTAAAGGGAGCACTACAGCGTGATAGGAGAAAACAGGAGTGCGTGGTTTGGAACACAATTTTGGGAGATGGTAGCACAGCAATGTAAGTACACTGAACAAAGATAACTATGAATATGGTTGAGAGAGGAAGGTTGGGAGCATGTGAGACACCAGAAGAAAGGAGGAAAGATAAAGAATGGGACTGTGTAACTTGATGAAATCTAGAGTGTTCAACAATTGTGATAAAATGTACAAATATGTTCTTTTACGAGGGAGAACAAGCAAATGTCAACCTTGCAAGGTGTTAAAAATGGGGAGGCATTGGGGGAGGGATGCAATCAACGTAACCTAGAGACTATAACTAACAATCATTGTATTATGCTTCCTTTAATGTAACAAAGGCAATATACCAAGGTAAATGCAGATAAGGGAGAGATAGGGGAGGCATGTTAGACACTTGACATTGGTGGTGTTGTCTGACTCTTTAGTCTACTTTGATTTAAGGTTACTTTTCCTTTTGCTACTTCCTAGCTGTCATTTTTTTCCCTCTTTCTTTTGCCTCTCTACCTTCTTTGACTCTCCTTCCTGCCTTGTGGAAGAAATGTAGATGCCCTTATATAGATAGTGGTGAAGGTGGTGAACACATAAATATGTGACCATACAGAGAACCAGCGATTGTTTACTTAGGATGGACTGTATGGTGTGTGAACAAAACCATCTTAAAAAAAAAAATGGATTGATGACAAAACCTCAAGGGCAATATATGGGGTGAAATAAGCCAGACACATAAGGACAAATATTGCAGGGTCTCACTGATAAGAACTAATTATAATATGTAAACGCAAAGACATGAAATATAAGGTACCAAAATATAGGACAAGGCTTAAGAATGGGGAGCGGTTGCTTAGTATGAGTAGAATGTTCAACTAGGATGAACTTAAAATGTTTGGAAATGAACAGAGGTGTCGGTAGCAAGATGTGAGAATAACTAACAGTGCTGAATGGTGCGTGAATGAGATGGAAAAGGAAAGCTCAGAGTCATATATGTCACCAGAAGGAAAAGTTGGAGGTCAAAAGATGGGAATGTATAAGACTGAATCCCATGGTGGGCAATGTCCATGATTAACTGTACAAATATTAGAAAACTCTTCCATGAACCAGAACAAATGTATGATAATACAACTAAAAGTTAATAAGAGAGGGGCATATAGGGAAGAAATATATACCTATTGCAAACTATATACTATAGTTAGTAGTATTTCAACATTCTTTCATAAACAGTAACAAATGTACTATACCAACACTATGAGTCAACAAATGAGGGGGGGGTTGGTTAGGGATATGGGAGGATCCGAGTTTCCTTTTCTCCTTTTTTTTTTCTCTTTTCTTTTTTTTTTTCTTTTTTCATCTTTCACTTTATTTCTTATCTGGAGTAATGAAAAGTTTCTAAAAATTGAACAAAAATTAAGTGCAGTGATGAATGCATAGCTGTATGAGGGTACCAGGGGCAACTGATTGTACACTTTGGACCTTTGGATAATTGTATGGTATCTGAACAATCCCAATAAAAATTAAAAACAAAAACAAAAAAAAACAAAAAATAAACAACACCCTGAAAAGGAGTCAGGGGCTTCGGGATTTCCATGTAAAAGGAGAATCTCAGAATGCCAGGGATTTAAATCGGGAAGCCCTCGTCTCCCCAAAAGTGCTTCCCTTGTCTGTATCCTGCAGCCAATACTGAGAAGTCACACTGGTGACAGTGCTGCTGTAGTTGTGGATGGATAAGGCTAAAGGATTTTCTATGTCATGCCAAACAAAGCTGCTGACATGACAGGTTGCCAGAGAAAAAACTGAACTGTCAAGACAGCTGAAGGATTAAGGCCATAAAAAATTGTGTTCTTAAGGCATTTAAGGGCATCAGGAACAATCTGTCATGAGAGGGAAAGGAATTTGGGTTCAAATGGTATTGATTTAAAAGTTTCTCCCATGCTGACAGTCCTTGTACACATGGACTCACTGAGCTTATCCCCTGCTCATGATGAATGATATGTCAGCACAATTGCGGAGTTCATCCTGACAGCCAAATGTGTCAAGGTGACATAAGAAATAGGCTCTGCAGTGGGAGTGATGACATTTTAAGTACTTGGTGTCAGAAAAACTAGAAACCTGTCACCAAGCATTTAACATCACCTTCGATGTTGGCCTTATCTTCTGGGCCCATGAACAATGAAATTGCCTGAGCAGTGAATGAGTGAATGCATGCAGGCCAGCCTATGGGAACTAAGGTTTGTGTAATCAATTGGTGGAAAGTAAGAGTGGACAGGCAGGATGGGTCAGATTCTGGAGGCCTTAAATAAAAGACCAGGTAAAGAAGTCTAGCTTTGATGTGATAGTTAGCATGGAACTAATGAATATTTCTCATCACAGAAATGACTGAATGAAAGTAAGTTCTATAAAAAAATGAAAGAATACAAATAAAATTACAAATTTAAGTCAGTTCATGACCATATGAGGCTCACTGCTGGACATTTTGCTAAAGTTCTCCAAAGAGACCACATTTCAGAGGCAACAGTTTCTTAGAGCAGATCCTCTTTTTTTGGCAACGACCATGATATCCCAGATCAAAAGAGCCCATACTGGATATGTTTGATAACCAGTTACTGTGGGTTACCCTATGCAGGGATGGGGTAGATATTGGCATATTTAGGCTTCTATGTCTGAAAGCAACAGTTCTTAATTCTTTTGAGGTCACAGACCCTTCTAAGAGTCTGAAGAAAGCTAGGGACTCTGTTCCCAGGAAAGTGCACAGTACACATTTTGCATCAATCCTAGGGTGTTCAGAGACCCCGCTGCTAGACCATTGGTTGAGGCCTATGGTATTAGATGTTTCCTTCAGGCTCTGAACCCCAGGAGCCATAAGACTCAGAGTCTGGCCAACGTCAGGGAAGGGAGTCGAGTGGACCTCTGATAGCACTCTTACCATTCTGTCTGAGACAGCATGAGTTTAGGAGTCAACATGTTCTTTTTTGGCTTATCTCAAACCCTTTCTTCCTACCATGCTGCTCCTTCCCCAGCTGTCATACAATTGTAGGACTCACTGGTTCATCACACCTGCCATTCTGGTAGCTAAGGAATTTTAATAAGGTCAGATCTCCAGAGGAAGCTGAAAATCTGTGTGCTAGAAAAGCAGTCCTCGTAGGTCTAAAGGATTGGCACCCGCCGCACTCTGTGGGGACTCTCCTCAGAGAAGAGGCTTGGCACAGATGTTACAGTTAGTTCTGTGGCAGATGCAAACCAAGCTTGATACTCAGTGCAGCCCCCGAATAGCTGGGCCGTGTGGCTGGGCACGAGCACTGGGAGAGAGCTGAGGACCCAGCAGGGTAGGCAGGGAACAGAGCATGTCCAACTCAGGCTGCTCAGAAATGATTTCCTGGGTAAGATATGGTTGGTAGCTTTCTGGGAGGAGCTTTACATAAAGGAGGCCTTCCTTATACATAGACACTGGAGAAAAAGTCTCCAGCTCAAGGCTGATAATACTGGGGCTTAGAGGTCATAGTTTAACCTCACAAAATAAATTCACCCCACTCATACCTGTGGGACCACCTACCAGGAAGGACATCTTGGCCTCATCTGTGCTCTCAATGCCTTTTGTGTCAAATTTGCCCTGCTGGATGCTGCTGTGCATGATGTTCACGGCACTCGTCACCCCACGCTGGATGTCCTGAAAGGTGGTGGCCGGGAAGCCCATCCGCAGCTTGCTATACAGAACATCCCTGGGGGTCAGAATAGCATATGGGGGTCAGGCCTGACAGTGCTCAGCAGAAGGAGTTGCTCTTTGGAATGGCAAATCCTTGAGACCACTGTAGGAGACTAAGGAGCCAGGATATGAGAGTGACCAACACTTTCTCAAGGGCATGGATGTGACAAAAACACACAGAGAATAGCTAATTCTTTACTCCCTATGAGGCTTTCAGTTATCTACTCAGTTAACCACTGAGTTCCAACAAATTCAAGAAGAGGTGGTATAGGTTAGTGAGAAGAAGTACAGTGTGAGAGTTGAAAGAGTAGGTTTTTTTTTTTTTTTTTAATAGTTCAAAAGTGCTCTCTTGCCTCCTTTCTCTTTAATAAATCTTTGTGTCTGGGTGAATAAATCTTTCATTTTCAACCAGGGGTGACCTCATACAGACCCTCTGCCTGGTACTAAGTCACGAAAGAGTAGGTTTTAAGTCAGTCAGTTTGGACTCTATTCCTTATCCCAGCACTTACGAAGTACATGACCTTTGACAAGTGATTGAATCTCCTGAAGTCCCAGTTTCCTCATCTATAAAACACAGCTACTAGTCCCTACCTCACAGGATTGTTATTAGGATTAAATAAGAGCAGGAGATTAGCATAGTACCTGGCCTGTACCAGTGGTAACTGTGACTATTATTACAACTACTGCCTATATCTGAACTGCCTATCCTCTCTCCTATATCGAAGGGCCAATATTCCCCTCGATCCAGCACAAAGAACACAGATTTGTCCCATAAGACTTCTGACTGCTAGACAGCTGCCTGGAGCCAAGGATGTAATGATATTGCCAAGAGCTTACACCTTTCTAGAACTGAACTAGAATCATGAGAAAAGGATAGAAACAAATGTGCCAAGGAATCAATCACAATTACGGCCTTTTGGCCTCCTAGAAAGGGGAAATGGGAGTCAACTGTACCTGAAGTCAGATTCAAGCTCTGTGGTGGCGAGGTTGATCATGGCACAGAGACAATCAATGCTGGAGCTTGACAGAGCCCGCCCAATGCACTTCTTAACAATGTAGAAGACATCATCCACCATGCTGGATGTCAACTGGCCCTTCTCACAGGTGTCCAGAGCCACAGCCTACCCGAAAGGCAAAGTACCCAGTGAGGGCCCCAATTGCACGTCATTGTTCTGAGATGGTTCTAGTTACACTGGCTCTGGGTCTGCAACCTTTTCTGTGCTTTATCCATGTTTTTCTCCCCATTATGGCTTATTCTGGTCATAACTTGACCTGGATCTTCCTTGCCAAAATAGCTCACTTCTCTGGGATCACTGTGTTAGGAAATTGAATATTTAAACCTTTGACTTGGGGACCTCTATTACCTGGGCCCATAAGACATCAGTAGAGGCCCTTCTTTCCCGAGGCTACTCACCCAGATACCTCTACATAGCTACTCTGAGGAGCTAAGGTGTTTCTTTCGTGACCCTCGGGAAAGAAGACCCAGCTGGGTATATGAAAAGTGTTACAACTTCAAAGATTCCCTCTAACCATCACAAGCAGTGCCGCTTAGTCTCCATGCAAAGGTATTCTCAAAGCAGGACCAAGAAATATGACATGCTTCAGACATTTCTTTCAGCCTGGCTTCTTCAACAGAAAGCCCCATTTTCAAGAGATTGTATCCTATATCCTACCTTATTGACAGTCTCCCTCATGAAGTATTCCTCCATGGTAATATATAAGCCAATTAGTTCCTGCATGGTGCAGCTCAATAGGCAGTTATTGAGGAGTTTATCCAGACACTTCTGGTGCTCTAGGGGACAGCCAAGAAAGGAATAGTCACCTTTCTTCCCCCCCAAGGAAAATAGATCAATTTTTTTCAATTTTTCAGATTCCTTTCTAGTCTTTGTTCCAAACAGGTATACATTTTACACGGTTATGATCACAACACTGACAGAATTTTCTATTTTGCTTTACATATTTATATCATGATTTTTCTCCATGTTTTGTCTTAGCTTACTTATTTTTTTCTTTTCAGCTTACTTATTTTTAATGGCTGTGTGATTATTTTATCAGATGGATAATCCATTTTTTTAATCCATGTTCCTTTATTTAGACACTGGGTTACTGCCAAATGTTTTGCCATTATTGTAGGTAACTGCAGATCATAGTAACTGGAGATTACAGAAAATATTTTTGTACAAATAACTTTTTACTTCTTTTCCTTTATTTCCTTAGGATTAATTAATAGGAGTCAAAAGATAGTAAGTTTCCAGGGCAGAGACTGTGATATGTTGGGTATGGAACATTTCATTCTTTAAATCAGCCCTGTCTAGCAGAACTTTCTGTGAGGATGGAAAGGTTCTATATCTGTGCTGTCCAGAGATACCATGGCTAGTGTGTGGTAGCCATTAGCCATGGTAGCTGTTGAGCACATGAAATGGGGGCTTAGGTGACTAAGGAAATGAATTTTTATTTAATTTAATTTTAATTAATTAAAATTTAAATTTAAATAGGCGCATCTGACTGGTGGCTAGTGTATTGGACAGCACAGATCTGAAGAGTGATGGTAATTATTAACAGCAATATGCATCAAACTCCAAATGAGCATATATCCTCCTTTAAACACAAATTCAAAGCAAGGCCAGCTTGGTCGCACGAATAACTTCCCTGCCATGTGTTACTGGCATAAGCAATGCGGAACGCCAGACACTGGATCAGTCTCGTGTCTCCAGATTAGGGAACCCTGAATTTATTTGTCCAGCAGGAATTAAATGCTCTTCTTGAAAACCTAGAGAGTCAATCTGTAAATGAAATTGGACTATGGCACAACTTTTTTTCCTAAATGTTATTTATCTCTTCAAAAATTGTGGCTAGGGAAACAAGGACACTGAAGAAGCAGCAGCAGACTTTCTTTTCACTATACACTCTTTTCTTTTTTAAAGCTTTATTAAGATATAATTTATATACCATAAAATTTACCCATTATATGTATACAACTTAATAATTTTTAGTAAATTTATAGAGTTGTGCAACAATTGCCACAATCCAGTTTTAGAATATTTCCATCATTCCTAAAAGTTCCTTCATGCCTAGCTGTAGTTATGCATAACTTTTTTGTACTGTTTAAACTTTTTAACCTATCTATTTATTTAACATGTGCACATATCACCTACTTAAATCAAACAATAAAACCTCAAACCTGAGGAAGTATGCTGTGGGGAAAAGAGCCCAAGAAAATCATGAAACGTTTTGGGCATCAGTTTTCCTCATCTGTAAAATGATTAGATGGCCTCAAAAGTTCATTCCAATTCTAAAACATAGTATGTCTGGATTTCCTCCTGGTAGTCATTTTGCACACAAACCCCATTTGTTTCCTTAGTGAGAGATCTGTGGCTTACCTATTATAAAACAGTGCCAACTACACATGCCAGCCCTCCCAGAGAATATGGGAAGCATGATTTTTACCTTGCTTTACTTCTTCTGAGGCCATGGAGTCCCCCACCTCAAAATCAGAGCTGATCCTTTTCCTGAGAAAGCGTAGGTACAGCTCACTGCGGGCATTCATTAGGGTGACCTCAGTCAGGACAGGGTCCAGTTCCCTGAGACACACGGGCAGAAGAAATAAGCAGAAGCACTGGATTCCCTCAGATACAAGATCTACAGGGCAAACAGAGTCTCGACGACTCCTCTGTACTGAGCCCAGAAGGGTTAGCTCTGCCAGATGGTCATCCTGGCTCTGCTGGTCCAATTTTAATCAGAGACAGCCATTCACCACATTTTCCATTTCCATGTTTCACCTAAATCATTAACCTCCTAAACTCTCACCAGAGTTAAATAAGAGGCTGGGCAAAGTATGTTTTCTTTCACATGAGGCATAGATAATTTTTATTTGAATCATAAAGGCTAAATTTGGAAACAACATAACAGTTGGAAATCCTGTCACCATAAAAAGTCTTGGCTTTGGTTCATTTGGATCTCTAATTTTCACCAAGTAAGGGAAACATCAGGCCCTAAAGAGTAGGCAGTGCCATCTTACAGTCATATATATAATCCAGTGTTTCTGCCAGGGCTTGCACAGAATTAACTGGGGCACTGACACTCAGGAGCCATGATTCTGGGTACTGTGTACACTGCTTCTTAACTTTTAATGTGCACACAGACCACTTTGGCATCTGTTAAAATGCAGATTCTAATTCAGTAAATCAGGGGTGTGGCCTGAGATTTTTAGCTCTAACTAGTTCCCAGGTGATTCCAATACTGCTTATCACTAATTCTAGGGTTCAGAATTTCCAAGTTTCACTAAAAAGGAGCTTGCAGAACCATCATTATTTTATGGATGGTGGGATGGGAGAAAAGCCAGAGACAAATAGTACCACCGTAGTCATGTGACCCTTGGACAACTCAATTTCCTCATCTACTTAACAAGAGGGTTGGGTAGATAATCTCTAGGGATGATTTCCAACATTAAAATTTTGCCATCTATCCATAAGGAAAAAAAAGAACACTGATCCTTACTCCACACCATGCACAAAAATGAACTCAAATGGATCACAGATGTAATATAAATCTTAAAACTATAAAACTTCTAAAAGAAAAAATATTAAAAAAGATTCTTTGCAATTTTGGAATAGGCAGAGGGTTCCAAGAATACAACAAGTATGAACCACAAAAGAAAAGATTAAATGGACTTCATCAAAATTTAAAACTTTTGCTCTTCAAATGATACTGTTAATCAATGCAATCTCTATAAAACTTCTAGGAGGGTTCTTTGCAGAATTTGTTAAACATATCTTAAAATTCATATGGATTGAAAGCAGGGACTCAAATATTTGTACACCAATGTTCACAGAAGCATTCATCATTCACAACAGCCAAAACATGGAAACAACCTAAGTATCCATCAATAGATGAATTGATAAACAAAATGTGGTATATCCACACGATGAATACTACTCAGCCAAAAAAAGGAATGGAGAATTGATACATGCTACAATAAGGATGGACCTTGAAAACATGATGCTAAGCAAAATAAGTCAGACACAAAAGGACAAATACTGTATGATTCCACTCATATGAAATATCTAGAATAAGCAAATTCATAGAAACAGAAAGTAGAATAAAGGTTATTGGGGGATTTATTGCTTAATGGGTAAAAACTTTTCTGCTTGGGGTGATGAAAAAATTTTAATAATGGAAGATGCTAATAGTAGCAAAACATTATAAAAGTAATTAATGTTACTGAATTGTACTTTTCAAAATGGTTAAAATGGCAAAATATATATGTTACCAAATAAAAAAATTCATATGGAAATTCAGGGAACCCAGAATAGCCAAAATAGTTTGGAAAAAAATTTGGAGGATTCACAGATTATGAGTTCCCATTTTTGTTAAAAATAGAACTATACCTAATAACAACTGCCCAGAAAAAAAAGCCCAACAACAGTAAGGTAGTAGTGATGGGACTTTAATCTTCTTTGTATTTTCTTTTTTAATGTGTCAACAAGTTCAGTCAATTTTGATCTGCCTCTGAAACAACACTTAAAAATGTCTACTTCTCTGTTTCGACTGCCACCACTCTAGTCGTGTCTACTGCCACGTCATACCCGCATACCACAAAAGCTTAAAAACTGGTCTCCTGGAACCTACTCTGGGCCTCTCTAACTTATTCTCTACACTGTAGTTCAAGAGCTCTTTTGAAAACATAGATCTGGTCATACCATTGCTCTGCTTAAAATATTAGGACAGTTTTTAATGCTCTCAGGATACAAGACCCTGAATGGCCTAACCATATTGATCTCTCCAGATTCATCTCATATTAGGCTCTCCCCAATTTTTGCATTCCAGCTCACTAGCCTTCTTTCGGTTTTCTGAATGCACAGGGACTTTGCACATGCTTTCCCTGCTCTACCTGAAACACTTCATCTCCTATTACTACTCACTTTTGAGGCCTCACATCTAAGGTCATTTCCTCAGGAATTCTTCCACGAACTTCCCTAGATTAGGTTATATTCCCTTATTACATGCTCTTCTATACCCTATACTTAGTATACTATAGTGGCCAAGAATACAATCTCTAGAGTCATATCGTTTGGATTCTAACCCTGGCTCTGCCATTTTCTAGCTATATGACTTTAGGCAAGTCATTTAATTTCTCTAGGCTTCATTTTCCTCATCTGTAAAATGGTTATGGATTGAAGCAGTGATTCTCAATTGAGGGCAATTTTGCCTCTCTCCTCCCCAGGAAAATCTGGCAATGTCTAGAGACCTTTTTGGTTGTCACAACTGGAGGGGGCTACTAACATCTAGTGGGTAGAGACCAGGGATGCTGCTAAACATCCTACAATGTACAGATCAGACTCCCATAATAGTCCATAGCACAGAGGCTGAGAAACCCCGAGCTAAATGACTTTATGTTTTTTTTTAAGTGCTAAGAACTGTGCCTGGCATAGAATAGAGTAAGCATGATATATCAATATATATATATATATATATAATGTCTTCTCTATAGGCAATAGGTGAGACAAAGAAAGAATTATACCTGTTTTGTTCACTTAGCTTGCTGCCATATCTCCAGTATCTGGTATGTAAAATGTGCTCAGTAGAAACTGGTTGACTGAATTAATACATTTTAATCATGTTTGGATTTTCTTTTAATAAGCATATGTTACTTTTATTATAAAAAAAAGTAAAAGTTTACAATTTTAGGATAGTTAACTCTGGAGGAGGGAGAAGAAGAGAGTCACTCTAAGGCTTCAAAAATATTGGTAATGATCTATTTCTTAAAGAGCTGGTTAGTACACAAGTGATTGTTTTATTATTATTATTTACGAACCACACATGTATTATATGTACTTTTTTGTATATATGATATATCCCGTTAAAAAGAAATAGAAGTAATGGATAAAATATTTAAAGAACACAGACTGTACTGTAATAGACTAGGATCCGAATCACACATAATTACTAATTCAAACTCCTATGAGCTGAAGAAAAGGGAAGAACTATTACCTTGGTTCGATTTTTTCTGCTGTGGAATTTTTCATCATGTTGTTCTGGACATGCCGGAACTGCAATACATCACAGAAATGAGAATGCTGCCCCCGACCCCTCTATTTGTCTGCCTTTTGCTGGGCACGCCAAACTTTTGACATACAGGAACATTTAAATTTAGTTTGCTTACCTGGCTTACCTTTCCTGCAAGCCAAAGAAAAGGCTTTCAGGATAATGAGCCAACAATATACTTTTGATTTAGAGCTAATGCTTACCTCCCTTATTGCACTTAAAAGTGATGCTAATGGTGTTCAAATGGACTACTGTCTAGAGTCTCCTAGTCTGAAGTTCTAGAAATAAAATTGTTTGGGGCCACTCCTAAATCTATGTCCTATTCTACTTTCTGGGCTCAAAGGAATGGAGAAATAAAGTTCTGAAAAAGCAAATGTTTTTCTTATAGAAAAGGTCTAATTTGTCCTTGAGACAAATAACTTCACACTTAATGGGACCTGAAGAAATAAAATTCCCGTTACGTCACCAGAGGGCACTGTTGCACATTCTGTGATATATGTAATGCTTTTTCTATTTCCTTCCCAATCTTGTACTGAGGACATCAACATCTCTCAAGACCTCAGGTCCAAAGTTAGCTGGTGATGGGCAAGATGCAGATCCGTCTGCATTTTGTATTTATTCTTCTCCCTTCTGCACCTTTTTCTTTTTTCAGTTTATTCTATACAGTGTCCCTGGGTAAAGCTGCTTCCAAATCCCTTGCTCACCTGCTGGTGGTAGTTCCTCTGCTTGATGAACCTGTCTACCACTGTCTGCACCTGTCTGTCACATTCCACCTGCAGATATTTTATCAGGGTATAAAGTCTCCCTGGTCCATAATAGGTCTCCACTATCGGTTGGTGGGTCTCCACAATGCGGGCAATCCCTAGAAGAAAGTGACAAGTTGGATTCCAAATATTCTTCCCACAAAATAAAGTCCTTTTTTTTAATCCAGGACTAATCTTTGGTCTAACTCAACTATTTTGGCTGCTTCACCTCCCAAAATGAATACAAATAGTTCTAGTCAGTTCTGGGAGTTGCTAAGTGAATTTGTTAAATTTGCACAGTGCTTGGTACCCCAGCAAACATTTAAGCAGTTATACTGATACTTTTTCCTACAGGAGCATCTTTGGAAATTAGCATAGCTATATTCCCAGCAATTTATCTTAGGGTTAAATTTACTCTTAGATTTTGGGTCTTGAAGACTAGAGGATCAAAACACCAAACAGAACCTTATCTTTGCTAATCAGATAATGAAAGAGGAAGTTTTTCTCCAATAAATCAATACACAGTAAACTACAGGATTAAATTAAAAGAATCAGACTAGAGGGGAAAGAAGAAAGAGTAGGATGCAGATGTTGGAAAAGTTTCCAGTCTCCCTAGATGGATAAAGGGGCTTGCCTTCAAACAGGAGAGTGAGTGTATCTGCGAAGATGACTGCAGCTCTTCGATCACTCATGTCCGTCCCTAGCACCAAGAGCAGATTTTCCTCAGCTTTACTGGCCACCTAAAAAAAAGGAAGAAAATTCACAATATTTCTCAGACCAAAGGCCAATGTCACACTACATTCATCTCAGTTTTCCAAAAAAGGCCTCCCATTGACTTTCTTTTATCCATGTTTTCTTTGATGCTTGGAAGCCTAGGCAACACAGAGGGCCCTCTCTTGAGTGGCTCCAGGTTGTCTGAGCCTCAGGCAACACATGAACTTGAGCAGGACAGTAGCTCTTATTCCATTCAGAAGTATAAGTAACACTTTCTCTTTGAAACTAGGTACTGCCATTAGCTAAAGGAAAGAGTCCTCAGTTTTAATAACCAAAGTGTAACTTCTTATCATTAATGGCATTTGGTTGAGCAGGACAAGGAATCTGGGTAGTGTGGAAGGGACTTATAATAATGGATTAAAATAGAAGCCATTTCTAGGTCCTAAGTGGCAGAGTATTGATAAAAATGTACCATAAGTCAGCTGTATTTTATTTTTAAATAATTTTTTAGAATGGGTAAAGCACATAAACATTCGAAAGGTACAAAGGAATATCTGGTGAAACATGGTTCTTTCTCTTACTATGTTTCTTTTTTTTTTCCTTTTTTTTCTCAGTTCAGTTTTATTGAGATACATTTACATACCCTACAATCAATTCCACAGGGCACAATCAACTGTTCATAGCACCATCACACAATTATGCACTCATCACCACAACCAATCCCTGAACATTATCATCGCTCCAAAAAAAAAGTAAGAATAAAAATACAAGAAGAAAACCCCAAACATCCCATCCCAACCCCCATCTCCCCTATTCATTTAATCCTTGCTCCCATTTTTCTACATATCCGTCCATACACTGGACAAAGGGAGTATGAGCCACAAGGTTCCCACAATCACACAGTCACACTGTGTAAGCTATATAGTTATACCATCATCTTCAAGAATCAAGGCCACCCCCTGAGAAGCTGGGGAGAAATGCAAAAGTATTGGACTTCCCCACCTGGCCTATTGCTGATTTTCCCATAAACATTGAAGACTGCCAATTTAATGGGCCGAGCCATCAATCAAGGGGCCTTCCCCTGTGAGGCTAGTTGCTGCAAGGGAGAGGCTAAGCCTACTTATAATTGTGCCTGGGAGTCCCCCTCAGAGAGCCTCTGTTGCTCAGATGTGGCTCCCTCTCTCACTAAGCCCACTCGGCAGGTGAACTCACTGCCCTCTCCCCTACGTGGCATGTGACTCCCAGGGGTGTGAATCCCCTGGCAATGCGGGAAAGGACTGGAGATGAGCCTGAACCCAGCACTGTAGGATTGAGGGGATCTTCTTGACCAAAGAGGGAAGAGAGATGAACTAAATAAGGTTTCAGTGGCTGAGAGATTTCAAATGGAGTAGAGAGGTCACTCTGGAGGGTATTCTTATGTGCTATATAGATATCACCTTTTAGTCTTGAATGTGTTGGAATGGCTAGAGGGAAATACCTGAGGCTGTCAAACTGCAACCCAGTGACCTTGATTCTTGAAGATGATTGTATAACTAGGTAGACTGCATAGTGTGACTGTGTGACTGTGAAAACCTTGTGGGGCTCCCACTCCCTTTAGCCAGTGTATGGACAGATGAGTGGAAAAACGAGGACAAAAATTAGATGAATATGGTGGGATGGAGGGGATAGAAAGAGTTAGGGGTTCTTTTTTGCTTTTATTTTTATTCTGGAGTAAGGAAAAGGTTCAAAAATTGATTCTGGTGATGAATGCACAACTGTATGATGGTGCTGTGAATAACTGTACACTGTGGATGACTGGAGGGTGTGTGAATATATCTCAATTAAACTGTATTAAAAAAGTAAATGAACAATGAGGGGGAGGAGGGGAATGGGATGTTTTGGATGTTCTTTTTTTTATTTTAATTTTTATTTTATTTCTTGGAGTAATGAAAATGTTCCAAGTTTGACTGTGGTGATGGAAGCACAACTATATGACGATACTGTGAACAACTGATTGTACCCTCTGAATGACTGTATGTTATGTGATTATATCTCAATAAAGTTGCATTAAAAAAAAAATCAAGGCCACCAGGTTGCAGTTCAACAGCTTCAGGTATTTCCCCCTAGCCATTCCAATACACCAAATACCAAAAAAGGGATATCTATACAACACACAAGAATAACCTCGAGAATGACCTCTTGACTCCACCTGAAATCTCTCAGCCACTGAAACTCTACTTTGTCTTATTTCTCTTCCCACTCTTGGTCAAGAAAACCCTCTCAATCCCATGATGCCGGGTCCAGGCCCACCCCCAGGAGTCATGTCCCACATTAGCAGGAAGATTCAAACCCCTGGGGAGTCATGTCCCACACAGAGGGAAGGGCAGTGAGTTTACCTGCTGAGTGGGCTGAGAGAGAGAGGCCACAACCGAGCAGCAAAAGAGGGTTTCTGGGGGAGACTCTTAGGCACAACCACAAGTAGGCTCAGCCTCTCCTTTGCAGCTACAAGCCAAATAAGAGCAAGCCCCAACATCGAGGATTCAGCCATCCAAACTGGTAGTCCCCAATGCTTGTGAGAACACCAGTAATTCCCCAGGTGGGGAAGTTCAACATTTCTGCATTTTCTCCCAGTTCCCCAGGGGGGCTCCAAAACATACATCTTTTATTCTCTTGTCCAAATAACTCTGGGATGCACCAGGACTCCATACCAACCTGCACAAATCTACCAGATCTCACTCCATATTCAAAGTACCATGTAATTACGGAGTTTGAACAAACTGACCGTACAAGTTAAATTATTTAGTGTGCTATAGAAAATAGATTTTACACCAAATAAACATCTCTTCCTTTGGTCTCACACAGAAGGTGAAGTTTTAAAACACAGTCAGTATTGTTCTTCACCCATTAGTCTGATTTGCCTTAGTCTTAACCAGATCTGCTCCATTCATATCTCTAATTGAAGTCTGAACTCTTTTTCAGCTTTTTAAACAGTTGCTGTATGGGGTAATATTGATGTTCAAAGCTGATGAACTCTAGCTCTGATTCTCAGGTGCCATACAGATACTTAACCTATGTTTCTTGATCTCCTGGCCTCCTCCTTCAGAGACAACTAGTTAATCCTTCTGAAAATATAGTATGCTTATACAAGCACATATCTTATTGCTATTTCCCTTATTTTAAATAGAAATGGTTGCATACTGTTTTGTACCTTACTTGTTTAACTTAATAAACAATATATGTTGGAGAGTGAAATATGTCAGCATGTATGGAATTGTCTCATTTTTCTTAATGGCAGAATAGTGGTCCATTAGACAAAATTTTTTTTGGAGGGATGGGAGCAGGATGTATTTTGATATAATGTTTTAAAAAAAAAAACCCTCTGCACACATGCCTGCTGGGATTTACTTCTCTCCATCTAAGAGTAGTAGGCACTCATCTAAGACTTTAAAGCCTGTTTCTTTTCCAAGATTTAACCTTTGGTGATGGTAGCACAACATAATTAACAAGACTGAATTATATATTTGAATGTGGTTAAAAGGGGAAATTTGGGGTCTTATATATATTACTGGAATGAATATTTTAAAAAAAAAATCCACGGAGCTACACAATACAGAGGACCTTAAGTTAAACCATGGACTGCAGTTCATAGTACACTTATAAAAATGTGCTTTCATCAATTGCAAGAAAGGTACCACACCAATGCAAGGTGTTAATAATAGGGTGGTATTTGGGAATCCTGTATCTTATACACGATTGTTCAGTAAACCAACTTCTCTGAAAAAAAAAAGGAACCTTAAGAGACTTCATTTGCTTCATCTCAATGCGGTCATTTTGAGACTTCGGCCTGGTTATGAAATCTTAAAACCATTAACTGAGAACTCTGATTAAAATGAGAGCTCTTAAAAAAAAGCTAATTCCTGACTGATGGCTTGAAAAGGGAGATTCAACTTGTTAGAGAACCAGCATTTTAATTTTCCTATACTTTCACCTGGTCTGTTGGAAATGAATGTGCATCTGCAGATGTCCAGAGAGTGCCTGGTATACAGTAGACTGGCAATAAGTAAGTGTTGAATGAACACATGCATCCAATCTTGCCAGGCTATGGCAAGAGCAGAAAGGGGAGTCACATCCTGAGAAAAGTGTCCATAGAAAATGGATCCACTTGTGCCTCAATCTGCAGGCAGAGAACCACACCATTATCCCACCAGGCAATCAGAATCCACACCTGTTTGCAAAGATATTCTGAGAATTTGCTTAATCCTTCCTCATGTAAACCCAGCAGTGGGAAGATCTTGAAGAAGCGCTCCACTTGGGGCAGATCCCCAACCTTCGTGGCAACGGCAAACTTTTCTGTTACAATGGCTTTCAGACGCTGCTCAGCTTCCTGCAGCAATTTCAGGTTGGCATCAATCATGCTACCTGCTCAAGAGGGAGAAAATGAGAATTAACATAAAGAATGATACTATATCAGGTCCATTCCACTTAGTCTGTGCATTCAACAAATATGTATTAGGTACCTACTGTGTGCAAGATCTGTGTTAGCAATATGGATGATTTAAAGATGAAATCAGACATGATCCTTTTGATATGGAAGCTACAATTAAGTAAAAGAGATAAAGTTTGTGCACAAAGAACTAGAACAAAACTCACTGTGTGATAAATGTCATAAGAATGACACCAAAAAGTAACATTTTTGGTGGACGTAATAAGAAAAGGCCTCCTATAGAAAGTGATATCCCATTTCTCAAAAATGGGCAGGATTTTCATACCTGAATAGGAAGGACATGCATTCCAGGCAAAGGGGATGTATGGAGCAAAGAAACAGAAGCAGAAAGGTGAAAGAGTACTTGCTGAGTATTGCAAGTGGTCTATGCCTTGGCACTTAGAAGAGATCAATAAATATTTGTACAATGTATGAATGCATGAATGAGTAGCATGAAATAAGGCTAGAAAGACAAAGTGAGTCAGGATCAAGGGCCCTGAATATCAGGCCAAGAATTTTATTTTATAAGTAGGAAATACATGGTCAAGTGGAATGAACCTGCTGGCTGGAGAATCAGTAGATCTGGACTCATTTTACATAAAATGAGAATAACACCTGCCCTAAGATGGATAGGACCTAAATAGGGCCTACTACCAGACGAGGTGTCCTTACAACAGATCCCTTTTTCCTGGTTGAGTCTGTCTAGTTCAGATTACAGATGCTTATAACTGTTTTAGAAGTCAGTAGCTTGGAATGCTGACCTTCTTTGCCCTGTCGGCTGAGCTCAATGACTGACTTGTCCAGGCATAAGTAGCGATGAATGTGGGCTGCAGCCTGCTCATAATCCTCATTCCTCAAAGCAGTCTGAACTCCATCCATGCAGAACTTCAGGTCTAAGATGTCATCAGCTCTCTGAATGGCTTGATAAAGGCGATTCTGCAAAAAGACTTGGTGCTTAGAACCAATGCCCTATTCTTTCAAAAACACCTCTCCAGGAGGTAGGGTGATTGAGGAACTGAATCCGGTTAACCATAGGTCCTTTTCCACTTTCACTAGTGAGCTCACAAACATTACCACTACCACTCACAAAACTGTTACTGATGATGATCAATACTACTGATAGGTATTACATAGTTCTATTTATATGGTTGATCTTTTTAACAGAAACAGGAACAGGGATAAACTGTATCTATATTTGGCTTATATTGTTAAACTTATAATAGAATTAGAATGTATTTCACACTGGGAAAATGATATTGTAAAGTTTGTTAATAAAGTAAATGAAATATGTTGAAGATTTTTTCTTTTAGAACAAGCAATCATGTTTTAAAAAATATTAATATGTGATCGGTGGCTGTGTGACCATGGTGTTTTGTGGTGAAGTTATTTTTGCAGAATCTGTACAAATTAATCAGGAGGAGTTGTGCTATTTCATAGGGGTAAACAGAGGCTGGGACTGACTTGTGCAAGAGCCCCGATGCTGGGCTATCCAATATGGTAGCTACTATCCAACCACATGTTGCTACTGAGAACTTGAAATGTGGTGAGTACAAATTGAGATCTACTGTAAATGTAAAATACACATTCGATTTCAAAGAGAGTACAAAATTAAGATGGTAAAATGACTCATCAATATTTTATAGGAATTACATGTTGAAATGGTATGTTGGATACAATGAGCCAAATAAAATATATAATGAAAATTAATTTCACCTATTTCTGTTTACTTTTTTAAAATGGCTACCAGAAAATTTAAAATTACATATATGGATCATATCAGATTTCTTCTTTTCCCCAACTGGATGACTTTTATTTCACTTTCTTGCCTAATTGTCCTGGCTAAAATCTCCAGTACAACGTCCAAATAAAAGTGGAGAGAGCAGGCATCCTTTTTTATTTCCTTATCTTGGTGGGAAAGCAATCAGTCTTTCACCCTTAAGTATAATACTGTTATGGGTGTTTCATAGATACCCTTTATCAGATTGAAGAAGTTCCCTTTTATTCATACTTGGTTAAGTGTTTTTAGCATGGAGTATTGAATTATGCCAAATCTTCTTTTTTACATCGATGGAGATGAACATGTTGTTTGTGTCCTTTATTCTACTGATATGGTATATTGCCATAATTAATATTTGGATCTTAAACCAACTTTGCATTCCTGGGATAAATTCCATTTGGCAATGGTATATAATCCTTTTCATATGTTGATAGATTTGGTTTGCTAACATTTTGTTGAAGATTTTTGGGTCTATAGTCATAAAAGCTATTGGTATGGAGTTTTCTTGTGATTTCTTTGTTTTTGGTATCTTGCATTAGATTTCTATTGGACTTTGTTGCTGTAATCTCTAACATGGTGTCTTCTGTAGTGCCCTCCACTAACTCAAACATCAAAAGCTCAATGGATTTACCTTGGCCAGGTCAAGCTGACGGACTTTGCTGGACACATTCTCAGCTAGGTTGCAAGTAAAGGTGATCATTCCAGCCAGCTGCTTTGCATCTCCCTCAATCAACTGCAGGTTGGGTCTGGAGACAGGCATTGCCAGCATGCACACATCCATAGGGGCAGAGGGTGGGTGTGAGAGATGGAAAAAATTTTTGCCAATGATACTACGTCTTCTACTTCTTTGGTTCCTTCCTACACCCTTAGCTCAGTTCTTTCTATACATGATTTTAAAATAGAGCCTTATACTACAAACTCAGCTCTAGGCTTAATGGAAAATTAATTTCTATAACTACTAAAGACAGCTTTAATAGGTACAAAGAATTAGACATCAGATTCTCCTAATTGTTAAGTGAGCAAATAATATATTAACCATCTCTCTTTCAATGAGATCAAAGAGTTTTATGACTAGTAAACACAAGATTTATAAAAACAGTGGTTCTTAAACTTGAGCCATGCATCAGATCCCCTGGAGACCTTGTTAGAACAGGTTCCTGGAACCCAGCCCCAGAGTTTCTGATCTGGTGTAGTATAGGGGCAAAATCTGATTTCTAGCAAGTTTCCTAGAGATGCTGGTTTGAGAGCTGCATCTTGAGAACCACTGAACTACATATACACTTAGGTATTCATTTCACCTTGAAGTAATGCTCCTCCACATTTCAAACTCAACTGGCAATATATAACTGAAAGTTAGGAGAAATAGCAACTTATCCAGTGAACCCTGATGGAATTTACAACAGCTCCTCCTGAGATACACAGACTCACCCCATTCGGTGGAGAGTGACCATCTTACTTTCAATGGTGTTTTGCTGTTCCAAAAGGGCATCTAGCTCTCTTTCCACCACTTTCTGAAACACAGAGAAACACCTTGTCATCAGAATGGTCAGAAGGAACATCAAGTGTTACCTAACCCAACTAGTTAGCTGAAGTGCGAATCTCATTTCAGATTTCTTTCCTTCCACTATGCTCCACTAAGACTTTAACAATACTCTATTTTTGCACTTATTACATTACATAATTGGTACTTTATGTTTGTCTTTTTCCATCTAGGAGATTAATATTACCAAAGTGGGAAAATGAATATTCAACATCATTAGCATAGTATCTAGCACAAGGAAGCATTTAAAATACAACGGCTAAACAAATAAAACTTATTAAAGTGGTGATTAGAAAAAAACCTCTTCTTGGTATAGTCAGTACTCAGAGGAGATAAATCCAATCCTTATCTCAGTTAAGCAAATTTATGAAACCTTCCTACCCTACCTTCAGTTGTTTATCTGTAAAATAGGGATAGAAATACCCTACCCCATAGGATTGTTGTGTGAGTTAAACAAGATATCACACACAAACTGCTTAACATATGTGGCATATGTTATGTGTTCAAGAACAGCCATTTTAATTAAAACAGCCCATTAGGATCCAGAGGGAAACTTCTCCATGACATACATGAAAGATAAATATGAATATCATCCTGTCTGTAAGATCACTGATTTTCCCCCCAAAGTATTGATTGACTCAGTGAATGTGAGCTTAGGAGTGTTAGGTCAAGAATACTGAATTTTTTTTTTTTTTAATTAAATTCAGTTTTATTGAAATACATTCACACACCATACAATCATCCATGGTATACAATCCACTGTCCACAGTATGATAACATAGTTATGCATTCATCACCACAATCTATCTCTGAACATTTTCCTTACATCAGAAAGAACCAGAACAAGAATAAAAAATAAAAGTGAAAAAAGAACACCCAAATCATCCCCCCATCCCACCCCATCTGTCCTTTAGTTTTTATCCCCATTTTTCTACTCATCCATACACTAGATAAAGGGGGTGTGATCCACAAGGTCTTCACAATCACACTGTCACCCCTTGTAATCTACATTATTCTATAATTGTCTTCAGGAGTCCAGACTGCTGGGTTGGAGTTTGGTAGTTTCAGGTATTTACTTCTAGCTATTCCAATACATTAAAACCTAAGAGGTGTTATCTATATATATCTACATATATATTTTAAAAAGTGCAACTTGCTGAAAAGCACACTGGCAACTTCTAGAGTGGTGCAATTTAGTGTTTGAAAACATGCAAAGACATCAGTGTTCCCTTCCCCCAAAACCGAAGTAACCTTTTGAGCTCAACCTTACTTGAAAATTTGAGTTGGGGGAAAAGTTGTTAATTTTTAGATCAGTTTAGATCTCTTTCTGATTGGCAATGAACTCGAAAACTGACATTCCAAAGCGAATTGACAGCTTGAGGTTGCCACAGAAATGGCAGGAAAGAGATAAAATATTATGTGCTAAAAGGAATTTTAGAGAAAATCTAGTCCACTTCACTCATCTGACACAATGTCAGGGGGTTGAGAGAAGCTCCAAGAGATGAAGTGACTTTTCCAAGATTAGACAGTTGTGCCTGAATCTTAAAAGTTTAAGCATCTACAAAGCTGCGTGTTTAACAGAGACGCTAAAATTACATCCCCAAATCATTCATTGCAAGAGGAAGTCTTATTTGCAATGAATTCCAGTTTAAATGAGATAACGAAGTGAAAGCGTTTCGTAATTTTTTAAATTGCTAAACCAGTGCAAGGCAGCCTTTATTCTTATTCTGAGAACCAAGCGAGTTGCCAAATACTCTCTGGCTAATTTTACTCCCGCGGAGAAATCGAGTGACCGTGAGCCAGAAATCTCAATCACAGGGGGAGAGGATCCAAATCGCTCAGATACCAGGGAAAACAAACGTGGAGGCCTTCAACCGAGTGAAAAGAGATGAAAGATCCTCCCCAAATACCCAATTACACTCGCTTCTCGGGTAGGTGACTTTTTGTTTCCTTCGACAAGGAGAGAGCTTTCCCACAGCCCCGATTTCCCAAGACTGACGGCTTCTACGCCCACTGCTCCCGGATCCTCCAGAAAAAGAGGAAGCTCAGCCCCCCCCACCTCCTCGCCGCAGAGCCGCTCGTACACAGCCTCCAGTTCCTGCAACTCTGTGAGGGAGCGAATGAGCTCCGTAGAGACTTCCGAGCTGCGGCCTCCTCCCGTTCCTTCAGGCGGCGGAGGAGCCCCTGACAATTTCTGAGGAGACTCAAGGTCCGCCATTTTGGACTCATTCGGCACTTCCGGACCCGCGAGGACCCCTTCACCGTCGGCGCGCCATTCTTGGGGCTGTCCGCATAAGTGCCCGACAAACTTAAGAAGCAAAACCTTTTTTTTTTGTCTATTTTTAAAAAGTGTATTTATTTCATGTTCTTTTAGAATAGTGACGGCCATAAAGTATGTTTAATTTTAAACGCGGTGAGGAATTAAGATGAAGCATTAAAAAATTATATATATGTTCTTCCGGCGCCATTTAGAGACCCTTTCTGCCGCGCGCCACCGGAAGGTCTTTGTTTTGAGGGCTAATGGCAGATGCCGGAGGGTTGGCGTTGCTGGTGGCTTAGGCCTTGAAGGATTCAGCATCCGTCGGATATCTACGCCATCGTTCCTGCAGCAGGGTAAAGCAGTGGCCTCGCGATCTTCCCCGGGGTCGAAGAGGCGGGGAGCGACGGTGTAGAAGGGCGAGCCGAACCTTTGGTGGGGTTCTAGGAGGTAGCCTAGGCCGTAGAGGTCGGACAGAGGACCAGGAGAAGGTGTGGATGTGAGGCGCGAAAATGGCTTCCTGGAACCGCTGTACACGGCGAGGAAAGAGTCATGGCCCTAAATAAGCAACATTATCGTTAATAGCAAGAGATTGGGGACGAGTTAAATGCTCATCAGCAGGATGTTAGCTAAATGAGTTATAGTATGTCCCTTCAATGGAATACCCTGCAGCCGTAAAGTAAAAATGAGGAAGCCCCCTTTCTTTATTGCAATCGCCGAGATAGATGAAATAATAAAACCTAAATGCATTATAATGTGAGTAATACATTGTATCCAACCTTTGGTTAAAGGGAGTAGCAAAATACAGTACAAAGGTATATTGTTGCTTGTATATCCATGAGACGTCTGGAAAGATAGGATACCACCTGGTGAAATTGATTCCCCCAGGGAGGAGAACTGGGTGATAGGAAATGGATTAGAGAGAGCTTTTCTCAGTACTTTTGAATTTTGAACTCTGTGAGTGTGTAGCTTATTCAAGTACAAATAAGTAAACATAGTCATATTTAGTAGCTGTGACAAAAAAAGCAAATGAACAGTTTTGCATAATGGTGCAGATCCCAGCTCCCAGTGTGTCCACCGCTTATGTAACTTTAGGCAAGTCGTTTAATTTCTGAACCTCTATTTCCGTATCTACAAAATAGATATAGTACCATGCACCTCATTGAATTGTGAGACAAGAGATAAAGCATATAGTGTAGTGCCTAGCATATAGAAGGCATAATTATGAATATGTTGTTCCTCGACAGGCCTTGCTCTACAGGTTCTGCCTTCAGCCAGAAGTTCCCATGCAGAAATGTCTGTAAAAATAACAATTTCCCAGCTGATATTTTTCTTCATTCATATGCCCTAGCTTGCTTTGACTCAGTACTGTTGTTACACTATCAAGGCTTGAATTGTGGAGTTCTGGGTAGCTCAGTTTTACTGCCATCATGTTCCTGTACAACTTGACCTTGCAGCGAGCCACTGGCATCAGCTTTGCCATTCATGGCAATTTCTCGGGTAAGTTCTTCAGTTGTTATCATTCTGAATTGAGATGAAGTCATATATATTTTGCTTATCTCTTAGGGAGGAAATTTACAGAACTAACTGAAAATAACAGTTGGTAAATGTGAATGAACCAAATCCAGCTTGTAGTATGAGATATGTTGTGAAATTGAGGTGCATTATCTATTAAACAACTTCACGTGCTTTTACTAGCTCACATGGTGTAATGATTTTTATCAGGGATGCATATTTCTCGGCTACCTTCTCTGCCAGGTTGTATGCTTGTGGCTGTGAGGCATAGAGTGATATATAAGACATGATCTTTGATTTTGAATTTAACATCAAGTTGGATACAAAGAAGGTCTAACAGTGTTTGTCAAGTTATCAAGGGAGAGAAGGAAAGGGAGGGTGGACCTTGACTTGGTGGTTGAAGAAATAGTAAGACTTGTATAAGAAGAGAAGGTAAAGTGCAGTTTAAGTAGGGGGCCCTTGC
The DNA here is from genome assembly GCF_015220235.1 of Choloepus didactylus. NCBI lineage: Eukaryota > Metazoa > Chordata > Mammalia > Pilosa > Megalonychidae > Choloepus > Choloepus didactylus. The sequence goes on along the minus strand of NC_051328.1, from coordinate 29,234,013 downwards.
TTAAGTAGAGATCATTTAGCAGGAGATCATTTAGCAAGAGATCATTTGCTAATATTGACCACCTACTTTGTTCCATGCATAGTGAGCCAGAATGGTGGAGGATATGTTTGGAAAGGCGAGGTTGTGAAAAATTTTGATTATCAGATTAAGAAATGAAATAATAGGCCATCGAGAACTTTAAAAAATGGGTTGCTAATGTGTATAAAAATAAACGTCATTTTTACTGTTTGTGGATTTAATACTTGTTAAATCCCAAGTTAATTCCAAGTAATGCAGAATGTCCATGATTGTGTAGAGTATTGTATCATTTTGCTGAGGTTCAAATCTGAATACTTATTGTGTGATAACTGAGTAGGAACCTAGGTGACTGACCACAGAGAATTTACATTTCAAGTTGGCGTTATTTTCTCTGATTATTATGACTCTTAAGAGGCATTTTAATTTGGATAATTTAGTTATCCCTTGCTATGTATAGTTTTGGTATACATGAATTTGGGGATTTGTGACACATTGTTCACTAGTTGGTATAATGCAGCAGTTCTTAGCTGGGGTTTGAATAGGGGAATTTTTGCAAAACCATTTTTAATCCTAATTTTATGTTTCAAAACCAAACTCATTTTCTAAAATTATAGAAAGGGAGATTTTCTTATTTGTTAGAGAACATTGTAATTTGTGATGCGTTATACTTTGGGGTACTTGATCTTATCTGATCCCCAAAGAACCTTTGGAAAGTAAGGTAGCAGGACAAGTGGTGGCATTTTACAAATGAGAGCGGATTGGGATGGATAAGGGTGGGGATATCAGATATTAAACCAGTTAGACATTCAGGTAATGAAGACCCGGACTAGGGCAGTGAGAATGAAAGAGAGGGATGTGAATTTCTAGCATAGGTGACAGAAAATGACAGTAACGTTGACAACAGGTTTACATTAGAGAGAGGGTTTGGGGAAAGGGAACTTATTTATTTTAAATATTTAGTTTAAAGTCAATGACAACTTATCCAAGTAGAATTATGTATCAGACAGGGAGAGATGGGGACAAAGTTGGCTATTACGCATTTGGCAGTGTTGATTGTAGTTGTGAAAGCAAATGAACTTTTTAGGAGTGAATTTAGAAATAGAGTAGAGTATATATTAGATGGCAGCTTAAAAAGTTCTTTAAGACACTGCGTTAAATTGTGAGACAGTTTCTGTGATGATTTCTTAGAATATTAGCCTTAAAGACAGACTGGAAAGAAAAAGCCTTTGAAAACTTCAGTCTTACAAAACTGAACATTACATGTTAACATCCTTTGTAGACAACTTCCAATTCTACAGATTGATGGCAAATCTCAGGAAAATATAAAGAATAAATGGAAGTTTTAAAAAAAATTAACTTGCATGACCATTTTTAAAAAACTTTCTTTGACACTGCTTTTGTTAAATTATTTTAACTCTAGGAAAAGTACCTTTTCAAATAAAGAAATTAACTTAAAATACTGAGCTCCCTAATTGTTTAATTGTATTTATCTTTATTGGCAATTTTGATCCATCCATATTGCTTTTTCGACTAGTTCTGGTTGCTTATAATCTTTCATTATTCTTTGGTGATCTAGGAACCAAACAACAGGAAATTGTTGTTTCCCGTGGGAAGATCTTGGAGCTGCTTCGCCCTGACCCCAACACTGGCAAAGTGCACACCCTTCTAACTGTGGAAGTATTTGGTGTTATCAGGTCTCTCATGGCCTTTAGGCTGACAGGTGGCACCAAAGACTACATTGTGGTTGGCAGTGACTCAGGCCGGATTGTAATCCTGGAGTACCAGCCATCTAAGAATATGTTTGAGAAAATTCACCAAGAAACCTTTGGCAAAAGTGGATGTCGCCGCATTGTTCCTGGCCAGTTTTTAGCTGTGGATCCTAAAGGGCGTGCTGTTATGATTAGTGAGTGACTTTTCTGTTTCCCATCTAGTTGGAAATAGTTATTTTTCAAGTCAAACAAAAAATTAACTTAGTTTATTTCCAAAAAAAGTACAATGAAATGATCTTACATTACTAGACAGTGAATATGGTTGCTTTCATCTGCCTGAATTGATGATTCACATTCATGTCTCTTCTCTGATAAATCTCTTGAAGACAGTTCTGTGTATCTGATCAGGCTTCTGGAGGGAAACCCATTCTCAGCAGTCCACAAAATCATTTGATCTAATTCAAAGAATAAAGTAGCAAATTTATGAGTTATTAAGTTTCCCCAAATCCTTAACCATATAGGACATATTAAAAATTTAAGATCCCTGTTAGGAAGGAGGGGGCAAAATAATGCTGTTGTCTATTCTAATGATGGTGTTAATACTAACTAGAGTTAGTAGTGGCAGTGAATAAAAGTAGTAATTGTGTGTATGTGTATGATTATGATATGTTCTGTAAGCTCTTATTTGGAGATCTATGTTTTGTCTTCTTCAACTTCAGGTGCCATTGAGAAACAGAAATTGGTCTATATTTTGAACAGAGATGCTGCAGCCCGGCTTACCATTTCATCTCCCCTGGAGGCCCACAAAGCGAACACTTTGGTATATCATGTCGTCGGAGTAGATGTGGGATTTGAAAATCCGATGTTTGCCTGTTTGGAAATGGATTATGAGGTAAGGGAGAATCATGTCTCTTTTTTGGGTTTCTTCCAAGTACCTCAGTACTTTCCTAGGATTGTTTTATTTGGTATTTATATTTTGTATCTGTCCTGTTAGCAGATCTTCTGTATCCCAAATGCCTTATTGAAATTTGGAATGTTTAGAATGTAACTAACTATACTGTCACTTTGTTCTGATATGAATAATCTTCGTATGGAAATGAGATTTTTATTGAGAAAAGATGCGTGAAAAAGGAAGTGAAGCTGGATTTGGAGTATTTTTTCACAGGGATGTAGCGAAAGCCAGAACATACCATGCTTTGAATTGAATGGAAGGTAATATTCTCTAGTAGAGGGAACCCTGGATCCAGAATTAGGAGACCTGGAGTTCTTGATCCAGCTTTTCCATTACTTACTAGTGTAAACTTCAGTACGCCATTTGGACTTCTGTTTCCTCTGTAAAGTGAATGAGTCCTGAAGTCCTTTTCAGCTCTAAAAGTTCTTGGTTTTATGGTACTGATTGTTTTTTTTGCCATCATACTTCTCCTAGGAAGCAGACAATGATCCAACAGGAGAAGCAGCAGCTAATACTCAGCAGACACTTACTTTCTATGAGTTAGACCTTGGTTTAAACCATGTGGTCCGAAAATACAGTGAACCTTTGGAGGAACATGGCAACTTCCTTATTACAGGTAATTTTCTCTCAGAGCTGCTCTGTACTCTCATACTTGGTCCATTTTATGCCCAAACTTAGGAGAGTTTACTTAATAGGGTTTGAAAATTAATATATTTATAGTAAACCTGAGTACCTTGTCTTGTGTTTTGGCTAGAAGTTCATGTGGTAGAGTGATAAGTTTTGTATGGATAAGGAGAAATACCTCCTTTGTAACTAGTACTTTAGTGGGGACAAGGAGGAATAGATGAGAAAAAGACAAATGAAAGAGATAAACCCAATAAGATAAAACTGTAAGTTCATGAATTTGAAACCTAGTTTAAATTGAAATGTTTTTGAAAACTATTATCATAGTTGATCCAAGAAGAAATTAAGAATGTGAGTAGACCAGCATCCATTAAAGAATTTGGAACAGTAGTCAAAATGTCTTCCCCAAAGAAGACTTAAGGTCCAGAATTTTCAGGGAAGCTTTTATTGTACTGTAATGGATATATATTGCTTTTTAAAAGAAATTTATCCAGAGACAGAATGAAGAAAAGTTACTGAACCGCTTCATGAGCCTAATAAAGTTCAGTACAAAACTGTGGAAGGATGGTAACAAGAAAAGTTTACAGGCTGGTTCTGCTTACGATTGTAGATATAAAAATTTAAGATTTTATTGAATTAAATAGACTTTTAAATACACTATAGTTCGTGATACTTAAGTAAGATTTTTATAGGAACTCAAAGATGGTTCAGCATTAGAAAGTTAGAATCAGTTTAATTCATTATGTTAAGACTGTAGGAAGACAACTGTATTTGTGGACATGTAAATTTTAGCAGGCTTGTGATGACAATGATCCAGTACTTTGTTTTTTTTTTTTTTTTTTTTTTTTTTTTTTTTTTTTTTCATTTTTATTGAGATTGTTCAGATACCATACAATTATCCAAAGATCCAAAGTGTACAATCACTTGCCCCCGGGTACCCTCATACAGCTGTGCATCCATCACACTTAATTTTTGTTCAATTTTTAGAAACTTTTCATTACTCCAGACAAGGAATAAAGTGAAAGATGAAAAAAGAAAAAAAGAAAAGGAAACTCTAAACCTCCCCTATCCCTAACCAATCCCCCTCAATTGTTGACTCCTAGTATTGATATAGTACATTTGTTACTGTTTATGAAAAAATGTTGAAATACTACTAACTGTAGTATATAGTCTGTAATAGGTATATAGTTCTTCCCTATATGCCCTTCTATTATTAACTTCTAATTGTATTGTCATACATTTGTTCTGGTTCATGAAGTGATTTCTAGTATTTGTACAGTTGATCATGGACATTGCCCACCACAGGATTCAGTTTTATACATTTCCATCTTTTGACCTCCAACTCTCCTTCTGGTGACACATATGACTCTGAGCTTCCCCTTTCCACCTCATTCACATACCATTCGGCACTGTTAGTTATTCTCACATCTTGCTACCAACACCCCTGTTCATTTCCAAACATTTAAGTTCATCCTAATTGAACATTCTGCTCATACTAAGCAAGAGCATCTACATTTCTTCCACAAGGCAGGAGGAAGAGTCAAAGAAGGCAGAGAGGCAAAAGAAAGAGGAAACAAAAAAATGACAGCTAGGAAGCAGCAAAAGGAAAAATAACCTTAAATCAAAGTAGAATAAAGAATCAGACAATACCACCAATGTCAAGTGTCTAACATGCCTCCCCTATCACCGCCTCTTATCTGCATTCACCTTGGTATATCACCTTTGTTACATTAAAGGAAGCATAATACAATGATTCTATTAGTTACAGTCTCTAGTTTATGCTGATTGCATCCCTCCCCCAATGCCTCCCCATTTTTAACACCTTGCAAGGTTGACATTTGCTTGTTCTCCCTCGTAAAAGAACATATTTGTACATTTTATCACAATTGTTGAATACTCTAGATTTCACCAAGTTACACAGTCCCAGTCGTTATCTGTCCTCCTTTCTTGTGGTGTCTCACATGCTCCCCACCTTCCTCTCTCAACCGTATTCATAGTTACCTTTGTTCAGTGTACTTACATTGTTGTGCTACCATCTCCCAAAATTGTGTTCCAAACCACACACTCCTGTCTTCTATCACCCTGTAGTGCTCCCTTTAGTATTTCCTGTAGGGCAGGTGTCTTGTTCACAAAGTCTCTCATTGTCTGTTTGTCAGAAAATACTTTGAGCTCTCCCTCATATTTGAAGGACAGCTTTGCTGGATACAGGATTCTTGGTTGGTGGTTTTTCTCTTTCAGTATCTTAAATATATCACACCACTTCCTTCTTGCCTCCATGGTTTCTGCTGAGAGATCCGCACATAGTCTTATTAAGCTTCCTTTGTATGTAATGGATTGCTTTTCTCTTGCTGCTTTCAGGATTCTCTCTTTGTCTTTGACATTTGATAATCTGATTATTAAGTGTCTTGGCATAGGCCTATTCAGATCTCTTCTGTTTGGAGTACGCTGCGCTTCTTGGATCTGTAATTTTATGTCTTTCATAAGAGATGGGAAATTTTCATTAATTATTTCCTCTATTATTGCTTCTGCCCCCTTTCCCTTCTCTTCTCCTTCTGGGACACCAATGATACGTACATTATTGTACTTTGTTTCATCCTTGAGTTCCCAGAGACGTTGCTCATATTTTTTCATTCTTTTCTCCATCTGCTCCTTTGCGTGTAGGCTTTCAGGTGTTTTGTTCTCCAGTTCCTGAGTGTTTTCTTCTGCCTCTTGAGATCTGCTGTTGTATGTTTCCATTGTGTCTTTCATCTCTTGTGTTGTGCCTTTCATTTCCATAGATTCTACTAGTAGGCTTTTTGAACTTTTGATTTCTGCCGTATACATGTCCAGTGCTTCCTTTACAGCCTCTATCTCTTTTGCAATATCTTCTCTAAACTTTTTGAATTGATTTAGCATTAGTTGTTTAAATTCCTGTATCTCAGTTGAAGTGTACGTTTGTTCCTTTGACTGGGCCATAACTTTGTTTTTCTTAGTGTAGGTTGTAATTTTCTGTTGTCTAGGCATGGTTTCCTTGGTTATCCAAATCAGGTTTTCCCAGACCAGAACAGGCTCAGGTCCCAGAAGGAAGAAATATTCAGTATCTGGTTTCCCTGAGGGTGTGTCTTAGAAAATTGCTCCACCCTTTGATGCCTCAGGTCACTGTGCTTTTCTGCCCAGCAGGTGACGCCTGTTAGCCTTTAATTCTTGACTGGTGTGAGGAGGTATGGCCGTGTTCCCCCAGGCTCTGGGGTCTGGTTCTGAATGGAAAGGGCCCCACCCCTTTCCTCCTAGAGAAGACAGACCCCCCAGGTGGAGGTCATTAGCATTTCAGTGGTCTCGCTCTCTGCTTGTGGTGTCTCCACCCTTCCCAGAGTCACAGCCCTGGAAACTGAAAATGACTGGGGCTTTCTCCACTGAGCCAAAAAAGAAACAGATAGTCCCCTTCAGACCCGGTCCAAGGCGACCCTCCTGCTCTCCCAGGTCAGTCGTCACCCAAAGCCTCTGTCTGTTTTTTGGGGCTGCGTACCTGTAGTGAGCAGTTCACACTTGCTACTTAAAACCCCAGATGGAGCTCAGCTGAGCTGTATTCGCTTGCTGGGAGGGAGCTTCTCTCTGGCACCACGAGGCTCCGCAGCTCGGGCTATGGGGGAGGGGGTCTCCCGACCTGGTTCCGCAGGTTTTACTTACAGATTTTATGCTGTGTTCTCGGGCATTCCTCCCAATTCAGGTTGGTGTATGATGAGTGGATGGTCTCGTTTATCCCCCGCAGTTATTCTGGATTACTTACTAGTTGTTTCTGGTTTTTTGTAGTTGTTCCAGGGGAACTACTTAGCTTCCACGCCTCTCTATGCCGCCATCTTGCCCGAGTCCCCAGTACTTTCTGTTTTGAATCATTTGCACTTAAATTGACATCTGAGATGAAGTATGTTTTGTTGGTGGAGGGTTTGGGAGAAGAATATACAAGAGAGCACTTGTTTTTGAATATTAGATCTTAAGAAGAGTCTGTTTGTACATTAAGCAGGTGAACCTTGGAAAATAAATTTTAAATCTCACTACTTGCAACATATTACCATTCCTTTTATTTATGAGGTCTTCGTTCATTCCACAAGTAATATTTGTTGTTTCCTATCAGTATGTGACATGTCAGTCTACTAGGTCCTGATACTGCAGTTGTGAAAAATTAAATTATGGTGCCTCCCTTCATGCAAGTTTGAGTCTAGTGGGCAGTACTGACGGGTAACCAAAAAAATTGCCATAGGGTGTGTCAAATGTCATGACAACATAGAAGAGGAATTCCTAAGGCTCTCTGAGTTGAGACCTGAAGATTGGTTAGGAGTTACCTGGGTATGGGGGTGAGGGGTAGTTTCTGTTGCAGTCAAAGGGAACAGCATGTAGAAAGACCCAAATATAAGAAAGAACATGGCCCAAAGAACTGAAAGCTCATTTGATTGGATCATTAAGAGTTCAAGGCTGGGGTAGGAGTAGCTGTGGGGGTGGTAGCTGTTGAAGGATTTTAAGAAGGGGAATAATAACCTGATAAGATTCACATTTTAGAAAGATTACTTAACATCTTGGTTAATGGAGTGAAGGATAGTAAGACTGTAAGCAGGGAGACTGGTCAGGAAGCTGTTTCACTAAGTCAAGTAAGAGATAGTGGCAGCATGAGAGAAATAGATGGATTTGAGAGCTGCTAAGGAGATAGAATCAATAGGGCTGGAGGCAAAAGGGTAGTAGGAAGGGAGAGAGTTGAAGGATGACACCCAGGTTTCTAGTTTGGTTTACTGGTGGTTGGTGATATTTCTAAGGTGGAGATCCCAGAAGGTGGAATAGGTTTGGAAGGAACTTGAGTTTATGAACATGTTGTATTTTTGAGATTGCAGTTGGGTTGTAGGTCTGAGGCTGAGAACTGAGTTCTGGGCTTGGAGGTAAAAATTTGGATACATTATTAAATATCTGGACAGGTGCTAGATGAGATTGTCCAAACCTTCCATATAAACAAAATCTGTGCTCCATTCTTGTCTAGCACGGACATTAGGGAAAAGAAACACTTGGAATGTTTCTCAGCTTAAGGCACACTGTACTTTCATCAAGTTGTACTGAAGGAGAGAAGGAATTGAAAGCTAAATTATAATTCATACTTACGTCAAGTCATTGCGAAGTTTTATTTTCTCCAACAGTTCCAGGAGGGTCAGATGGTCCAAGTGGAGTACTGATCTGCTCTGAAAACTATATCACCTATAAGAACTTTGGTGACCAACCAGATATCCGCTGCCCAATTCCCAGGAGAAGGGTAAGGCCTTTTTTTTTGCCATGAGAGAAATTTCTTTTTGTGAGATGAATTGATCTTTGTATTAAATCTCTTAATTTATTTGTTATGAAATTTTAGTTTCTTTGTAAGTTTTTAATTTTTAACGAAGCTGGTAAAATATTTTAGTAAAAGCAAAAAAAGTTTGAGAAAGGGAATTAAATTAAAAAATCATAGCCGGGGGGTACCTTTTTGGAATTAAGGAAGTTGATGTAGGACAGGACTGATGATGGATAGTTTGGATGGTAGTGTTATGGTTGTATGTGAGTGTTTTATACACAGTCTGAAATGATGATTCTTTAAATTTCATGTCTCTTCTCTAACTTTTTCTGGAGATTTGGCCTTAGTGATCTGATCAGGCTGTAGAGTGGAACTGTGGCTATTTGGTACTCAGGCATTCTTACAGCAGAAAAAGGTGTTTTTTTTTTTAATTCAGTTTTATTGAGATATATTCACATACCCTACAATCATCCATGGTGCACAGTCAGCTAGCTGTTCACAGCATCATCCTACAGCTGTGCATTCATCACCCCATTCTGCCTTCAAACATTTTCCTTACACCAGAAAGAATCAGAATCAGAACAAAAATAAAAATAAAAGAAGAACACCCAAATCATCCCACCCACTCCCATCCCACCCCATTTTTCATTCAGGTTTTGTCCCTACCTCTCCACTCATCCATCCATACACTGGACAAAGGGAGTGCAATCCACAGGACTTTCACAATCACACTGTCACCCCTTGTAAGCTACATTGTTATACAGTCATCCTCAAGAGTCGAGGTCACTGGGTTGGAGTTTGGCAGTTTCAGGTATTTACCTCTAGCTATTCCAACACATCAAAACCCAAAAAGTGTTATCTATATAGTGCGTAAGAATGTCCACAAGAGTGACGTCTCAACTCCATTTGGAATCTCTCAGCCACTGAAGCTGCATTTCGTTTCATTTTGTACCCCTCTCCTGGTCAAGAAGATGCTCTCAATCCCATGATGCCAGGTCCGGATACATCCCCGGAAGTCACATCCCACGTCGGGGAAAGGGCAGCTAGATCACACATCATGGTGGCTTAGTTAGAAAGAGAGGGCCACATCTGAGCAACAAAGAGGCCACTCAGGGGGAGACTCCTAGGCACAATTATAAGCAGGTTTAGCCTCTCCTTGCAGCAACAAGCTTCGTGGGGGCCAGCCCCAAGACAGAGGGCTCAGCACATCAAGCTGTTAGTCCCCAATGTTTGTGAGAACATCAGCAACAATCCAGGTGAGGAAGTCCAACACCTCTGCATTCTCCGCCAACTCTTCAGGGGGGCCCCGAATGTATATTTTTATTCTCCACCCGAATGACTTTAGGATATGTTAGCAGAAAAGGATTTTTAACTACAGCATTTACTGCCTTGACTGGCAGTCTGCTCTAGGTCAAAGCTTGTATAGAGAGGGTAAAGGTGCCTCTGAATTCTTGGTGTGGTCTGTATGATCCCTCTTGGTAAGAGCTGAATTCCAGGTATAATTAGTACCCGTTTCTAAGATATTGGTTTTGTGTTTGACTTTGCTAGAATGACCTGGATGACCCTGAGAGAGGAATGATTTTTGTCTGCTCTGCCACCCATAAGACCAAATCAATGTTCTTCTTTTTGGCACAAACTGAGCAGGGAGATATTTTCAAGATCACATTGGAGACAGATGAAGATATGGTAAGCAGACCATGGATAGAGGAGAAAAAGGATAAAACCCATTTTTGTGGTTAGTCTAGTTTTGATAAAAACACTTAAAATTTTATCTTAATCTTAATATAACCAACCTTTGTAAAACAGTGATACTTGTATGTACATTTAAGGTTTACAAAGCAGTTTTATAAGTGGTTCTTTACATTCACTGAAGTATAAAGGAGTTGATACAAGTTAAAAAAAAAATGGAAACTTAGAACGCCTTAGGGCATAATTGCCAAAGGTGTTAAAGCTTTTAAAACTTGGGACTGGTATTTATGAATGCAAGTTTTCTCCCTCTCGTTGATAGATTTCTGGTCTGATAATCTCATCTATGATAATGTGAGATTGGATAATGCCACTTTATAATGATTATTATCAAGTGGTAGAAATTGGCTTGAATAACAAGAGACAGCTCTTTGTGTCTTCTGAAAGCTGGTAATATACATGATCTGTAATTTTTTTCATCCTACTGTGATCTCCCTAAACAACTGGGGAATATCTTAGGTATCTGTTCAGATCGTGGTCAGCAGACTTTTGTAAAGACCATAGATTAAATGTTTTCTGTTTTTATGGGCCAGATGGTCTCTGTCTCAACTTGGCCATTGTAGCACAAAAAGCAGCCCTAGGCAGTATATAAATGAGTAGGCACGGCTGGCCAGTGGGCTGTAATTTGCTGACCTCTTCTTTAGGTACTCAATACAGTATTTTATTTGCTGTTCTGCTTATACTGTTTTCTTACAGTAACATTGGGCTCTTTCTGTGACCTAACTTCACTTACCTACACACTAGAATCTTTTTTCTTCCCACTCCAGGTTACTGAGATCCGCCTCAAGTATTTTGATACTGTGCCTGTTGCTGCCGCCATGTGTGTACTTAAAACAGGCTTCCTTTTTGTAGCATCAGAATTTGGAAACCAGTGAGTAATTCTTTTATTATCAAAGTTCATCATGATTACTGTAAAAATGGGCAAGATGGAGTTGTGACTTCAGGGCCAGGGAGCTTTTCACAAGATTTCCTTCAGTCTTTTCAAAACAAAAGTTTTGCCTTTTATGTTCTTTCTTTTGGTTATCTTCATGTACTTCATTGGCTTGACTGAATCCCTCTGCAGGTGGCTGCAAAAATATATTTAGAAGTGATGTCTCTCTTGAGCTATTTGCTGGACATTTTATTGAGTAAATGTTTATTGAAAAACTTATTTTTAAACAGATATTCCACAGATACCTCACTTGTATAAATCTGAAGTTTAAGCTTATCAGCACCCATACCTGTTCACCCAGATCAGCCACCCTCCCAACCTACTTTTTCTGTTAATGACTTCTGGGCCAGTTGTAGCAATTCAAGTTGTCATCCACCACTTTTAGTTAAGTGCTGAATTGTTTTACCTCTGTTTCCTTTTCCTTTCCCCCCCTTTTATTTTTTTGTGGGGCTAGTCTGCGCTATTTTCCTAGTCTCTTTATTGCTTTTCATTGTGTTTCTAGCAAAACTCAACCTTTATGGAGTTAACTCATTAAGCAGAGAAGACACAACTGATGAAATCATTTCCCGAGGTGTGCCACACTGTGTTGAGTATATGTAGACCACTTAACTAATTGAATGTTCAGTTTCCTCATAATTAAAGTGAAGGTATTGGTTAGGATTCTATGATCCTAGGCCAGTTTTGCTTTGTCTCCATCTACTGTCTTACATTCCACTCAAATTGAATTTTTTTTTCTCTTCTCCTTGATTTAGGAATAATACAAAGATTGCTTTACTTCCAAAGAATAATAGTGAACATTTATTCAGCATTTGTCTGTGTTAGGCACTGTTCTAAATGCATTTCTTGTATTAGTTTGGGTTCTCCTGCAAGCAGAGTCCGAGACAAGGACGTGGGTGCAGAGAGATTATTGGGAGGGCATTGCAGAAGCAGGAGTGAGGGTTCATGGGGGAGAACAGAGAAGAAGGAAAAATCAACATAAGGTCATGTGGGTAATAGGAACTCAGTTCCATTAAGACCTACTGAAAAGCATCCAGAATGCCTCTCAGAATTGTCATTCTGAAGGTTGGAACCCACTAGCTCCTGTCTCCTTGTTTGAAAGTTGTCTTTGGGGACATGAACTCTACACAGTCTGCTTCTGAGGCAACCTCCCATGGGTAAGAGGTTTTGGGCAGAGAAAGGAAGACTGTAGTGTACAGGTGGAATGTGAGTTAGAGTTTGTGAGAAATTGGTGCTGCAGCTGAAATCTAGAAAGCTAGAGAGTTGTTAGCTCATTTAATCCTTAAAACCTCTTATTTATCTACCTATCTAAATATCTATGAAATTCCAACTTAGCATTTATTATGTTTCAGGCATTCTAAGCACTTTACAAGTATTAAAGGATAACATTATTCCATATGAGATGGTGCCGTAATGATCCCGTTTCCAGTTGAGGAACTAACTGGGCCAGAGAGCATTTAAGAAATGCTACTAAAATCACACAATTAGATCTAACTCTGGCTCTGTAGTCCCTGCTCTTAAGCACAGCATTATAGTCACAGAAACTATTTTATTGAGATTGATCCAAAGCAAACTTTCCTGTGAGGGAGGTAGTGAACCCAGCATCCTTTTGGCTATTTGGCAGTTATTAGGACACTGAAGATATCTTGGCCAGGCTAGTCTTAACTGTATAAATATATCTTGCCTGAATAAAAAGTTGGCATTATTTAACTTGTTATATGTGTATCCTGTCTTCTGAATTCTATTGTAAATCTTTCAAGGATAATAAGCATTTTTTTTTTTTTTTTGCTCCGTAATTTAGCATAGAATACGGTGTGTTTGACAAAAGTTTTAAATGCTGTGATGTATTTGACTAACATTTATCAAGTGCTTTCTCTATTTCAGACACTGGTTTAGTCATTTTGTCTTTCTAAAAAGCTACACTCAGTGTTATTCAAAGTGCTCAATATTGAAGGGCTAGTATATTGCTTAAAAATAAACGTGTTTGGTTTTTTAAAAAATTGTAGTAACATATCTGTAACAAAATTTGCAATTTTAACCACTTTTAAATGTGTAATTAGGTGGCATTAATTACATGTACAATGTTGTGCTACCATCAAAACCATCCATGTACTAAAACTTTTTCATCACACTGGTGATTGATTTTAATTGAGCAGCTTCTCAAAAGCCAAGTGTACCCTCATTTTATGCTAGTATGTTGTATAGATCATCTATGGAGTATTTCCAGTTGCGTTTTTTTGTGTGTGTGGTTTGTCTTTAAATTCATTCACAAAGCATTATTAGCCAGAGGATGGAGGAGGGCAAGATTATTTTGTTGCTTATTTTCTCTAGGTCTTTGTTTTGTTTGACGAGTAACCGTATCTCTATACTTTTGCAAGATCATCACCAACTCTTGTTTTTCGGTAGGTTTGGCTTGGTCATTGGTTAAAGCAGGAAACAGTTATAAATTTTCTTTGGACTTCCTTTATCCATGTTTTATTTTATTCGACACTGCTTACTAGGTGCAATGCACTATCCTAAGTTTTTGGCAAATATTAACTTATTTAATCCTTTGGGGAGGTAGTGTTACTTCAAATTTATAAGTAAGGCAAGTGAAACAGATTAAGTAATGAGCCTCAGGTTACTCAGCTAGTTAAGGGGCAGACCTGGGACTGGAATCTAGACAGTCTATGTCTGGCTGCTGCCTTATTTTTCTTTTTTAAATGCATTTTTTTATTGTGAACTTTAACATATATACATAACAGTGATAGTGTTTAAGGTACAATTTAACAAATAGCTACAGAACAAATTTCTAAGAATGTCGTGAGTCACAGTTCCACAACTTTAGCTATTTCCATTATTGTAAAATATAACATACATACAGAAAGGTGTTAATTTTTGATGTACAGTTCAGCAAGCAGTTATCTAGGTAATTTCAAAAATTGTTATGGGTTACAGTTCCACAGTTTCAGTTCTTTCCTTATTATGCTATATAGGGTATATACAGAAAGGTGAAGACTTTCAAAGCCCAATTCAGTGAGAGCAAATTTCAAAGGATGTTACAGGTTACAGTTCCATCACATCATTTACCTCTTTCCAGCTATTCCAACGCCCCAGCATCTAAACAAGTAAATATATTTATATAGTTTCAGTATTCATAGATCTTTGTTAAATCTTACCTTGTTTGTTGCTACCCCTTCCTCTCAATCTCTTTCTCCATCTTCAGGGGTGCTTAAGCAATGAGCACGCTAACTTTCATATTGAAAAGGGGTGTCAACAGTATGGGGGAGGGGAAACTGCATCTGATTTTTGTGTTTAAAGAGGCTATTGCCTTTGGGTTTTAGGACTTGTCTGGCATAGGAACACTGGTGGATTTCAGTTTCTGAGAGATAAAATTTTGTGAATGAATCTTTTATAGAATCTCAGGTAGGGACCTAGGTATTTGGGGACCACTTTTGGTAAGGGCATGGCATATTATAGCCATGTGGGATGTCTACCTGGAACTTGCGTAAGAGAAACTTCCAGGATAGCCTCTCAGCTGTATTTGGGATCTCTCAGCCACTGTGACCTCAGCTTGTTACCTTTCTTTTTTCCCCCTTTTGGTCACGTAGGTATTTTCAATCCCTCACTGCTAGGGCTGGGCTTGTTCCTGGGAGTCACGTATTACATCGCCAGGGAGATTCATTCCCCTGGGAATCATGTCCTTCATGGGAGGTTGGTTAGTGAATTTATTTGCTGAGTTGGGCTTAGAGAGAGAAAGGCCACATCTGAGAAACAAATGAGGTTCCCTGGAAGTGCCTCCTAGGCATAATTATAGGAGGGCTCAGCCTCCCATTTACAAGCCTTAAGTTTCACAAGAGCAAGCCTCAAGTCGAAGGCTTGATTTAGTAGTAGGTCCTACTTTTACTTAATAAATATTCTGTCCCAAAACAGATGGTCAGTTTCTTAAATTATCTTCACTTAGTTGTATGGCCATCATCACTCTCAACTTTAAGGAATTATCATAACATAAAATATCTCATCAGCTGCTAATTATTCATCCTTAATATTAGTTTAGTGTTGGGAAGATACTCCTATTAAATATAGTTTTTAATATGTAATGAGTAGTTTTTCCATATGCCACTCTTGTTAACCCTGTGCACCACTGTCATACCTTGTAAGCATATCATGCTAACATTTAGGTTTGTGGTGCTACTCTGTGGGTTACATGCCTATAAACAACCATTCATGAACATGTGCCTTTAGTGTCTCACTGATACTTATAACAAACCATAGTCACCTGACCATTCTCATACCATTAATTTCACCCTCATTATCATATCTGTACATATTAGATTATCATTCCCCCTTCACTAACTTTTGTCTATCTCTAGGTCCCCTATATTCTACGTTATAAGACACTTATTTTATATTTTTCATGGAGTTCACATTAGTGGTAACATACAAAATCTCTTTTTGTGTCTGGCTTATTTCATTCAGCATTGTATCTTCAAGGTTCATCCATGTTGTCAGTTTTGTGACCTCGTTCCTTCTTACTGCCACATACTATTCTATCGTATGTATATACCACATTTTTAACCACTCATTGTCGAAGGACATTGGGATTGTTTCCATCTCTTGGCAATTGTGAACAGTGCTGCTGTGAACATTGGTGTGCAAATACCTGTTCATGTCACTGGTTTCAGATCTTCTGGGTATAATCCAAAAAGTGAAATTGCTGTATCGTAAGGTAACTCGATATCTCGTTTTTTGAGGAATCACCAAACTGTCTTCCACAGTGGCTGTACTATTGTACAGTCCCAACAGCAATGAGTAAGCGTTCCAATTTCTCCATATCCTCGGGCATTTGTAATGTTCTGTTTGTTTAATAGCAGCCATTCTTTTTTTTTTTTTAATTCAGTTTTTTTGAAATACATTCACACATCATACAATCATCCATGGTATACAGTCCACTGTCCACAGTATGATAACATAGTTATGCGTTCATCACCACTGTCTATCTCTGAACATTTTCCTTACATCAGAAAGAACCAGAACAAGAATAAAAAATAAAAGTGAAAAAAGAACACCCAACTCATCCCCCCATCCCACCCTATTTGTCCTTTAGTTTTTATCCCCATTTTTCTACTCATCCATACACTAGATAAAAGGGGTGTGATCCACAAGGTCTTCACAGTCACACGGTCACCCCTTGTAATCTACATTATTCTATAATTGTCTTCAGGAATCCAGACTGCTGGGTTGGAGTTTGGTAGTTTCAGGTATTTACTTCTAGCTATTCCAATACATTAAAACCTAAGAGGTGTTATCTATATAGTGCATAAGAATGTCCACCAGAGTGACCTCTCGACTCCATTTGAAATCTAATAACAGCCATTCTTAATGGTGTGAGATGGTATCTCATTGTGGTCTTCATTTGCATCTCCCTAACAGCTAGTGAAGAGGAATCTTTTTTCATGTGTTTTATGTTTTCATATCTTTTGCGCATTTTATAGTTGGGCTGTTTGTACTATTGTTGGTGAGTTGTAGGATTTCTTTATGTATGCAAGATATCAGTCTTATCAGATACATGATTTCCAAGTATTTTTCTCCCAGTTCATTGTCTGCCTTTTCACCTTTTTGACAAATTCCTTTGAGGTACAGAAGCTTTTGATTTTGAGGAGTTCCCATTTATCTGTTTTGTCTTCCGTTGTTTGTGATTTGTTTATACGGTCTAAGAAGCAACCTCCTAATACTAGGTCTTGAAAGTGTTTCCAGCATTATCTTCTAGGAGTTTTATGATACTGTCTCTTATATTGAGGTCTTTCATCCACTTAACTATTTCCTCCAGATTGTCTAGTTGGCATATAGTTGTTCATAGTATCCTCTTATGATTTTGAAAATTTTTACAGGATCCGCAGTAATGTCCCCCCTCTCATCTATTATTTTGTTTATTTGGGTCTTGTCTCTTTTTGACTTTGTCAGTGTGGCTAAGGGTTTGTCAGTCTTGTTGATCTTCTCAAAGAACCAACTTTTGATTTTATTTATTCTCTCTATTCTGTTTTTTTCCTTTATCATTTATTTCTGCTTTAATTCTTGTTATTTCTTTTTTTCTACTTGCTTTAGGATGTTTGCTGATCACTTTCTAGCTTCTTCAGTTGTTCAGTTAGTTCTTTGATTGTAGCTCTTTCTTCGTTTTTAATGTATGCATTTAGAGCTAAATTTCCTTCTCATTACCACCTTTGCTGCATCCCATAAGTTTTGATACGTTATGCTCTCATTTTCATTCATCTCTAGATATTTAGCAATTTCTCTTTCAATTTCTTCTTTAACCCACTGATTGTTTAGTATTGTGTTGTTTAACCTCCACATATTTGTGAATGTTCTAGATCTTTGATGGTTATTGACTTCTAGTTGCATTCCATTGTCAGAGAATGTGCTTTGAATAATTTCTATCTTTTTAAGTTTATTGAGACTTTTTTTTGCCCCAGCGTATGATCTATCCTGGAGAAAGTTCCATCAGCACTAGAGAAGAATGTATATCCTGGTAATTTGGGATGTAATGCTTTGTATATGACTGTTAAGTCTAATTCGTTTATCATATTGTTTAGGTTCTCTGTTTCCTTATTGGTCCTCTGGTTGATCTGTCTGTAGGAGATAGTGGTGTATTGAAGTCTCCCATGATTATTGTGGAAACATGTATTGCTTCCATCAGTTTTGTCAATGTTTGTCTCATGTACTTTGGAGCACCTTGATTGGGTTCATAAACATTTATGATTGTTATTTCTTTTTGGTGAATTGTCCCTTTTATTAGTATATAGGATCCTTCTTGGTCTCTTATGACGTCCTTGCATTTAAAGTCTATTTTATCTGAGATTAGTATTGCTACCCCTGCTTTCTTTTGGCTGTAGCTTAGATTGGAATATTTTTTTCCATCCTTTCACTTTCAATCTGTTTGTGTCGCTGGGTCTAAGGTTATCTCTTGCAAACAGCATATTGATGGTTCATATTTTTTTATCGTTTTTGCCAATCTGTATCTTTTAATTGGGGATTTTTGTCCATTCACATACAGTGTTGTTACTGTGAAGGCAGTTCTTGAATCAGCTATCTTATCCTTTGGTTTTTATTTGTCAAATCTTTTTTTCCTCTCTTTGTCTTTATTTCCTTTAAATTACCCTTACTATTAACAGTTCTGTGCCTTATTCCAGCTTCTCTCTCTTTTTTTCTCAGCCAGTAGAGCTCCCTTTGGTATTTCTTGCAGGGCAGGTCTCTTATTAACAAATTCTCTCAGCATTTGTTTGTCTTTGAAAATTTTAAGCTCTTCCTGTATTTTTTTTTTTAATTGAAAAACTAATGCTTTGTCATTTGACAAATTTTTATTCTCTTGTCTTATTAGGCTTTTATGATTGGATGATAAATATGGGCATCTAGTGATTCACCTCCTCAGCTGACATTTCCATTTCCTCTATGTCAGATCAGAAAGGCAGTGATTGGTTTCATGAATATTTCTCATTGAGCAAAACCAGCTAAAGATAAACACCTAAGATAGCCATTTTCTTCTCTGGCACAGAGAAAGTCAGAGCCATTTCTTCCTTGTCATGTTACTCATCCATTTTATAAAGGGGAAAACTGACAACTCAGAGAGGTTAAGTGACCTCACCAGAGTCACAGAGTTAGGGAATAGAGGACCTGAGACAAGAGTCCAGGTGTTCTGCCAGCTGGGCTGGGGTTCTGCTCAGGACTCCCCATCCAGCTGGGACTGTGGAGAGGCATTACAGACAGACAGGCCAGGGGCCAGGAGGGAGCCAGCCAACCTGGAAATTCCCAGAACTTCAGCCCTGGAAGGGCACCTCAGAATTACCTGATCCTCCATCCCATTTTACAGGTAAGTAAACTGAGGCCCAGCAAAAGGAAACTTGATAAAAGTAGTTTCCCCACCTGACAAGAAGGGGGTGGGGCTGGGAGCATTATCCGAGAGCTCAGTCATCCAAAGCTTGGTCTCCCTCAGTTTCATAGGAGTGCTTTGCTGGATAAAAACTTATTGGCTGACAGTTTTTCTCTTTCAGAAATTTGAATAGTCATACCACTACCTTCTCATCTCCTTGGTGCCCGCTGCATAGTCAGTACTTAGTCTTATGTTGTTTCTTTTTGTATGTGATGTATCACTTCTCCCTTGCTGCTTTCAGAACTTTCTTCTTCTTGTCAACATTTGACAATCTGATTAGAATATGTCTCGGAGTTGGTTTATTTGGACTTATCCTGTTTGGAGTTCGTTGGGCATCTTTGATTTGCATATTTGTGTCATTTAGAAGGGTTACGAAGTTTTCCCCAACAATGTCTTTGAATATTCTTCTTAATCCATTACTCTTCTCTTCACCTTCTGGAACACAATGATTCAAAGATGTTGTCCATCATTTCCGTAAGATCCATTTAGAATTTTTAAATTTTTTTCACCATTCGTTGTTTTGTGCTTTTGCATTCCATTGGTCTGTCCTTGAGGTCGCTAATTCGTTCCTCTTCCTCTTCAAATCTGCTGCTGTGTGTCTCAAGAATATTTTGAATTTGATCAACAGTATCTTTTATTTCTATAAGATCTGCTAATTTTTTATTTACTCTTACAAATTCTTCTTTACGCTCTTCTAGGGTCTTTTTTATGTCCTTTATATCCTGAGCCATGACATTGATATTTGCTTGTACTACTTTAATTGCTCCAAGTTCCGTGTCTCCTTTGGCTTTTTAATTTGGATGTTTGGGTTATCCATATCATCTGGTTTCTTCATATGCTGGATAATTTTCTGTTGTTTTTGGCCTCTTGGCATTTGCTTATCTTGATAGGTTTCTTTTAGGATATGCAGGATTATTTGAACATTTATCTGTAATTTGGCAAAGCTCCAAATTGATGGAGTGCACTTTCCCTGACCTACCAGCAGGTGGAATTCTTGAGCCACCTCTTCCCTTCAAGCTGATTTTCCCCAACTTTGTCTGTGCACTGAGATGGGGTCCAAGCCATGTGGAGGTCCAATCAGTGCACCAATTTTCCGTGTGCACTGGGGACTGACGGCCCTGTGGGTAGTGGGCATATCCTGCGCAGTTTGGCAGGGAGTCCGTTCCAGGACACAGTTGTCCCCTCTGTTCCCAGGGCTGTGGGTGGAATTCTGTGGGGCTGCAGAGCTGCAGGTCTCACCTTCCAGCTCACATGCCCCATAGGATTGGGGAAAGCCTTCTGTCACTTATGTGCAGTGCGCATGCCTCTAGGCTGTGCACATCTTGGGCTTCCGTAGAGGAAGAGTGGATGCTGTCACAAGCCCACCGAACCGTGAATTCCCTCAAGGAAGCTCTTGGCTGTGTGGCTGTGAAGGGATACCTCCCCAGCCAACTGCAAAGATGGCTGCATGGGGCATGGAAAGCTGCCCCCTTCTTTTTTTTTTAATTCAATTTTATTGAGATATATTCACATACCATCCAGTCATACAAAGCGTACAATCAGTTGTTCACGGTACCATTATGTAGTTGTGTGTTCATCACCAAAATTAATTTTTGAACATTTTCATTACCACACACACAAAAATAAGAATAAAAATTAAAGTGAAAAAGAACAATTAAAGTAAAAAAGAACACTGGGTGCCCCTTTTTTTTTTTTTGGTCCCCATTTTTCACCCATCCATCCATACACTGGACAAAGGGGAGTGTGGTCCATATGGCTCTCCCAATCACATTCACCCTTCATAAGCTACAGTTTTATACAATTGTCTCCAAGATTCAGGGGTTCTGGTTTGTAGTTTGATAGTTTCAGGTATTTATTGCTAGTTATTCCAATTCATTAGAACCTAAAAAGGGTTATCTGTGTTGTGTGTAAGAGTGCCCACCGGAGTTACCTCTTGGCTCCTTTTTGAATCTCTCCGCCACTGAAACTTCATTTCATTTCACATCCCCCTTTTGGTAAAGAAGATGTACTCTATACCACAGTGCTGGGTCTAGATTCCTCCCCGGTAGTCATATTCCATGTTGCCAGGGAGATTTACGCCCCTGGGTGTCAGATCCCACGTAGAGGGGAGGGCAGTGATTTCACCTGCCAAGTTGGTTTAGAAAGCTGCCCACTTCTGCACTCATCTGCCTGCTCCAACCGCCAGTCCTGGCATGGAGGCTCTTGTCCGCAGGTCTGCGAAGGTTTGTCACTTGAGTCAAGTTCTGAGGAGGGTGCCCAGGGCGTGGAAGGGTGTTCCCCTCTGCGCGCACTAGCCAGCCTCAACCACCCAGTCCCCAGGGGTGTTCCGGGCTGAACACTAACCGGTCTTAAATGCAGTCTCTTGGTTTCTCCAAGTATATATGCACTATGGGTGTAGAACTCCCTGCCCAGCCAGTGGAACCCTGAAACTGCTGTTCTGGAGTGCTTTCTGTCCTTTATCTAGTTTTTCATGGAGGAGAGTTGCTCTGTCTCTCCTTATCTGCCATCTTCCCGCACCCAGTGACTGCTTTTAACCACTGTGATATTAAGGTCCTTCCATTGTACCAGTTGAATTCACTAGTCTCACTTCTTTGTTTGTGGTCTGTTCTTAAAAGGAAGAAAACCCAAATCAGAAAAGCAGTGATGTCAAATTATAGATACTGACTTAGTAATGTATTTTATAGTTTTGATTGGGTATCTATAAGATGCTTTATGAGCTTTTTGTTGGTGTAAAATAATATCTCAACATATAGAAAATGTTTTAACTGAAGTCTCTTCTTTATTTCTCCCCAGTTACTTATATCAAATTGCACATCTTGGAGATGATGATGAAGAACCTGAGTTTTCATCTGCTATGCCTCTGGAAGAAGGAGACACGTTCTTCTTTCAGCCAAGACCACTGAAAAACCTTGTGCTGGTTGATGAGTTGGACAGCCTCTCTCCCATTCTGTTTTGCCAGGTGTGGGCCTTTTTAGTCACCCCCCTAATGAGCAGGCTCAGATAACTGTATTTGAATATAAAATTTTATGAGGTTCAAATTTTCCTCCAATTAAAGTAAGAGCTAGCCTAAGAGATAGTTTGTTAACATGTTTTTGGAATCACCTAAGTGTGTAACACAAAGCAGCTAGAGGTGGAAGTTTAGGAACTAAAAGCAAGTATATAAATCTTTGGGCTTTTACATATATATATATGGATATATATGTATACTCATGTTCATTGTAAATAATTCAAACCATGCAAAAGGTAAAAAGTAAAAATCCTCTCTTCTCCCATTCTTTTCAACCCTCCACTCCACTGAGGCAGTTGCTGTTAACTTCTTGTGATTGCTTCCAGGTATTTTCTCTGCATCTATAAGGATTTATATGTTGTTTATTTTATACCTTTTTTTCTTTTTAATGTAAATGGGCTGATATACTACTTAGTATCCTAAAATTTATTTTTTAATCACTTAATTGTTTTTGTGCATAGATGTATTTATGTGAATTTTAATACTCATTCCCTCTTTAAAATATTGCAGAGATACTTTCAGTAACAGCAACTTTTTAGTTACATCCCCAGGAGGAACCTGAGAGAGAGCCCAGGATGGGGATTGTCCCCGTCCCCTCCCCCACTTCTGGCACATAGTTGTAGCAGCTAGGAATTTTGCCATGGCATTGGGTCTTGGATTGCTGGGATTCTGGTGACCATTAGGAATCACTCTGTTTAGTTGATCAAAATTCTAGTAGGAGATATGCTTGGGGACACAATTTAGCATTAAGGTACTTTTCCTGGTTATGATTAACCGGTCTGAAATGAACTGTTTCTGTCTCCCTTTTTGAGAAAGGGGTAGTTCTGCTGGAAAGAGAAATTATGTATGTGTAATTCCTAATTTGATTATTATAGATTTACCCCCCTTCATTGGAATTTGAGGAACTAATTGTATAAGTAATTTGTAGGTCAAGAATAAAATTCCCAGGAAGTTAAAAGTATCTATAGGAGGGCGTCTTAAACATTTTTCGTTCCGTGGATTTCTTTACTAGTTTGGTGAGGCTTTTCTGATATTTTTAAATGCGTGTAACTATAATATATATAGAATAAGACCATAGTTGGCAGTTTTTTTTTTAAGTTGTGATGAAATAATATATGTGCTTTTTAATTGAAGTGTAAAATAACAAGATAGTGCATCAAGTCATTGAGTTTAAGTTAATTTTTAAAGACATCAGTGTGAAGGCTATATACACTCAACAGCCTACATGCTCATTCATGTTACTGTAGGCTATGCTGCTTTACTGAGAGTCAAAATTTTATTTGAATTGTCCAGTTTTGCAAAACTACAATCCAAATGACTCATTTCTTTTCACTTTTTGATCAACATAATTGGACTGGAAATTGCTAGATGTCCACTACCACTATGAGAACACATAGCTTCCCCGTGTGGCTAAACAGCAGTTATGTACAAAGTTACTCATTGGTCCACCAGCTGTATCATAGAAGCATCTGTACTTATGTAAGTAGGGCAGTTGTGACCATGTGCAGTCAACCAGCAGATCTAATAAATACAATTTTGAAGTAGTGATAGGGTAAATGATACAAATCTTAATACGGATATGAATAAATCTTGTAGTTTTGATATTATAGTTTGTTACTTGTGTTTTTTAATTGAAGGAAATGTTAACGTTTCAGTTGGAGGTTATCGTAGCATTTCATTTCACTGACTGTAAAAGGTTCCTTGCTAACCTAACTTAAGTAAGCCTTTTTTGGGGGAAAAACTCTTGCTGCTTTAAATTGGCTTGCTTTTTGGAATGTGAGGGTTTATTTCCCCTTCATGTCTGTAGGACTGATCGATAAGCTTTGCAAACTACTAAAAGTGGTTTTTCCCAAGGGTCAAGGTTGGATGTGAAAGCTTAGCTCAAGTCGACGTTTTTTTCTCTAACTTCTCTGTGCAGATAGCTGATCTGGCCAATGAAGACACTCCACAGTTGTATGTGGCCTGTGGCAGGGGACCCCGGTCATCTCTTAGAGTCTTAAGGCATGGACTTGAGGTAAGATTGGAATTTCTAGATCACCTGCCAGGTTTGGAAGGGGGCATAGACAAAGCAGCCTATAGCTGTACTCTGTTTAGGTCAAGGATAAATTTAATGTTTCTATGAAAGAAAAATTATTTCTCTCCTCCCCTATTTCCCTAAAGTTTAGAGTTTAGATTTCCAATTCCCAACACATTAGCATGGGAATAAAAGGGAAAAAAACGATCTAAGCTTACTAGTCATTACACTAAGAAAATCCATATAAAACATTTTGTTCTGTTCCCTTCTGGTCTTGATCTTTATTCAAAATTTTTAGTTATGTATAATAAACTGAATATATGTGTGGATATATATATATATATGTATTTTGTATCTTATCAAACTTATTCCTTATTATCGTAGGCTCTTAAATAGTACCTTTTTTTTTAATAAGAAATTTTATTTTGAGATAAATTCAAACTTACAGGAACAGTTGCAAAAACAGTACAAACCCCATACATAGAACTCCAGCATACCCCGACCCACCTCACCCGATACCCTGATCTACCACCTTTAACATCCTGTCACACCACCATTTCTTTCTTTCTTTCCCTCCCTCCCTCCCTCGCTATCATCCATCATCTATTGCTCTGTCTTCTGTACATATGAGAGCAAGCTGCACACATCCTTGAAAAAACAATATAATTCACATATACATTTCCCATGAACAAGAACATTCTTTTATGCAATCCCATTAAACGCAGCTAAGAAGTTCAAGAAATTCAACCTTGATACAAAGCTTATATTCTGTATTTCCTTTTTTTTTCCCCTTATGTCCCATCTGTGTCCATTTGAGCCTCCTCTCCTCCATACTCAGATCCCATTCAGGATCATCCTTGGCATTTAATTCTCATCTATTTAGACTTTTTTTTTTTTTTTTCAATTGTGGAAACATATACAACCTAAATGTTCCCATTCCACCCCCTCCCTAGCATTCCATTGGTGGGATTAATCACATTTAGAATGTTGCAATGCTATCACCTTCCCACCATCCCTGTCTAGAAGTTTTCCTTCACCCCAAACAGAAACCCTACACTCATTTCTTAACTCCCCATTGCCCCTTCCCCCACTTCTCGTAACTCATACTCTACTTTTCATCTCTATGGTCATATTCTCTGATCCTTTCTTTGTGTTTACCGTGGGGCTTACATTTAAAATTTTAAATCTATAACAATCTTGTTTTTCTTTGATACCAACTTAACTTCAATATGACATGTAAAGTATGTTCCTATACTCTCTGATTCCCCCACTTTTATGTAGTTCTTGTCTAAAATTACATATTTTACATTCCACTGATTTATCATTATATTTTATGTATTTTAGATCCTGTAGGAAGTAAATAGTGGAGTTACAAATCAAAAATACAGTAGTATTGGTATTTATATTTACCATGTGATCTTTAGTGTACCCTTTATTTCTTCATGTAGTTGCAGTCAATTGTTTGGTGTCCCTTCCTTTCAGTCTGCTCAACTCCCTTTAGCATTTCTTTTAGGACTGATCTACTGGTGGTGAAGTCCCTCAGCTTTTTTCTCTGTTGGTAGGGCTCCCTGTAGTATCTGAAGTAGGGCAGGTCTTTTATTAGCAAAATCTCTCAGCATTTGTTTGTCTGTGAAAAATTTAAGCTCTCCCTCAAATGTGAAGGAGAGTTTTGCTGGATAAGGTATTCTTGGTTGGAAATTTTTCTCTCTCAGTATTTTAAATATGTCATGCCACTGCCTTCTCGCCCCCATGGTGGCCACTGAGTAGTGACTACTTAGTCTTATGTTGTTTCCTTGTATGTGGTGAATTGCTTTTCTCTTGCTGCTTTCAGAACTTGCTCCTTCTGTTCAGTATTTGAGAGTCTGATCAGAATATGTCTTGGCGTGGGTTTATTTGGATTTATTCTATTTGGAGTTTGCTGGGCATTTATGCTTTGTGTATGTTATATTGTGTAGAAGGTTGGGGAAGTTTTCCCCAACAATTTCTTTGAATACTCTTTCTAGACCTTTACCCTTCTCTTCCCCTTCTGGGACACCAACGAGTCTTAAATTTGGATGTTTCATTTTATCTATCATATCCCTGAGATCCATTTAGATTTTTTCCATTTTTTTTCCCCATCCATTCTTTTGCTCTTTCATTTTCTGTTCTGTGGTCCTTGAGGAGGCTGAGTTGTTGTTCAGCTTCCTCTAATCTTGTATTGTGAGTATCCAGAGTCTTTTTAATTTGGCCAACAGTTGCTTTTATTTCCATAAGATCTATTTTTTTATTTACTCTTGCAATTTCTTCTTTATGCTCTTCTAGGGTCTTCTTTATGTCCTTTATATCCTGTGCCATGCTCTTCTTCATGTTCTTTATATCCTGAGCCATGCTCTTGTTGCCTGTCTGTAATTCTTTGATTAATTGTGCCAAGTACTGTGTGTCTTCTGATCTTTTGATTTGGGTGTTTTGGTTTGGATTCTCCATATTGTCTGGTTTTGTCATCTGCTTTAAGATTTTCTGTTGTTTTTGGCCTCTTGGCATTTGCTTTACTTGATCCCTAATTTGACAGAACTGCAGCTTGGTGGCATACACTTTCTCTAACTAACCAGCAGATGGCGTCTGTGAGTCACCTATTCCCCTCAAGTCAGTTCTCCCCCACTTTGTCTTTGTGGTGTGTGGGGGTTTGATTCTTGTGGGGTCCAACTGGTGCACCAAGTTTGGGTGTGTTGCTGATGCTCTCCGCCCTGAATGTGGGGCGTGTGTCTGGGTGGTTAGGCAGTCAGGGCATCTTTAATATCAAACCTCCCAGTTGTTCCTGGAGTTTTAAGGCTGTTGCCGGAGCCTAAGCCTTCATTTTAGTCTTTCCACCGATTGTCTCTGCCGCTGACCCACAAGTCCTTGGTATTCGCGTAGGGTCCCTGGGATTTCCAAACGGTTCCCCCTTCCCAGCTGTGCTCTGCCAAGACCTCTGCTGAGGGAGGGCTGCGCCACGTCACTAGTGTGTGCCGGCCTGCTAGGGAAGCCCTGGGTTGCTGGGCCGTGCAGGGGCGCTCCGAGCCCACTTCAAAGATGGTTGAATGGGACGCATTAACTTACCCCATTTTGCACAGCTCCGCCCTCCCAGCTCTGGGACAATCAGCCGTGGGTGCATTAAAGGCCACTGTCCACGGCCGATATTATGGTTTGTGTGTAGTGCTGCAAGAAAGATTCCCTGTCACACTGGGTTTCTTGGCGCAGCTCTGAGCTGTGGGTCTGGCCCCGGGCAGGAGCGTCCCTCGCCTGCTGGGGAGATGGCTGCAAGGAATGCGTTTTTTTTTTCTCCTTTTGGCCCCCCTCTGCTCCTCTGGTCTCGAGACAATCAGCAGTGGGTGTGGGAAGGGGTATCCTCTACTCCAGACACCGAAGCATTAGCCCAGCCCGCTCCCACCATGCTTCACTGTGCGGCTCTCCCTGTCGTATCTGCAGCCACTCCCGGGCTTTTTTTTTTTTGAAGAACTAGTCCGTCTCCAAACGCCAGCCCACCGTTTCCCCACACCGCAGCATGGCTGCGGGACTTTCAGCCGACTCACTCACTCGTTTCAGAATGCAGGCTCCTGGTTTCACCAAATGCACGTTCCCTGTGGATTTAGCAGACCTTGTCTGGCTAGTGCATCGCCGGCAGTGGTGTTCTGGGTCACTTTCTGGTTTTTATCTAGTATTTTTCACGGAGGTGTTCTTTTGCCCTGTTTCACCTAGCTGCCATCTTAGGTACTCAGTATCATTTTTTTTTTTTTTTTTTTTTTTTTTTTTTTTTTATAGTTGTAATTCATTACTTTAATGCAAGAACTTGTGTTTGAAAAGTCTTTGTGAATTCAATACCAAGTTTAATGCCATGTGTCTCTGATGTTCATCATCATTGATCATTATGCATAGAAACTTTTTCACTTTGTCAAACAGCACTAAATTATTCAGTATTAAAATTGTTAGTGTTTTAATTAGTATTCATAATGCATATTAAAAGTATTTTAATTGTGAAAATAATACATGATAAAACAATTCAAACAGTATACAATAAAAAGATTTTCCTCCCAACTCTGCGTCCTAATACTGTACTCCTGTGCCCAAAGGTGACCACAATTAAGTTTCTTCTGCATTTTTTCAGCAGCTACTCACATACATATACAGACTCACACACACTAAGAGAAAGTGAGGAAAGTACACAATCCTTTTGTACACAAATGGGAACATACTACATACATGGTTCTGCAACTGGCTTTAATGTATCTTGAATATTATTCCCTTGAGTACTACTGAGGTTACCAGTATACAAGTGTAGCCTCAATTGCTTTCTTTCATTTTCTCTCAACTTTGTATTAAAATAAAATTTTTATAACATTTGCTACTGATGTAGAAGTGAAAAAAATTTTAAAAGAGCTGGTTGCTAATATCAAAGAGGAAGTGCAGTAAAAATGACCACACTGATTTATACATGACAACAAACAGATTTACAAATTCAATTCTAATATGTGATCAGTATCATTTTTAATGTTTGTGCAATATTTCACCAAAGGGATGAATCAGAATTTATTTAATGAATTGTATATTGTTGAGCCTTTTAAGTGAAATGAACCCTCAAAATTATCCTCAGTTCCCAGGCCCTCTTCTTACCATGGTCTTAGTGCTGATGCCTTTTAGCAATGCCTTGGACCTGATTTTATTAGGAATAAAGTAAGCTTCCTGCAACAGAGAGCTTGGGGTTGGCAGACTACAACCTGCAAGCAAAATCTGGCTTGCTGTTTCTGTAAATTTTAATTGGAAAGTAGTCAAGATGACTTTGGTTTTTGAATTCTGGCTCTACCTCTTAATAGCTGTTATTAGCTTTTGTTGACTTTTCTATAAAATGGACTTAATAATGGTACCTGCCTTAAAGGATTTTTGTTGAGAATTAATAAGATGGTGCATATGAAGTATGTAGCGTAAGGTCTGTTACATACAAGTACTCAATAAATGTTTGTTATTAATAGTGTTATTTTGGGAAGTTTGAAACAATTTTGACTCTGTCAAAATGTTCATTAGTCCACCAGATTTTCAATGACCTGAACCCAGGTCTGTTGGCCATTTTTCCAGTCCTCTAAAATGGGAAACTGAGGGCAATTGTGTTAAGATACTAAGGTAGTATGTTATCGTGAACTCAGTTTTGATCAATAGTTTAGTTAGTTACTGCTCATTGGATACCAGTGAGCATCTGAAGAAAGCTAGCATCCTCCATACACAAATGCAAATATGCACTTGAGAGGATATTTTGTGCACAGTGAGGAAGATGGATGGACTTGATAAAGAATCTTTGTTTTTGAATTCCTGCCACTCATGCATTTTTTCTAGCTCTACAAACGAATCTTTGTGATATATAAAAGTATCTTAAAATTGTTGAACATTGTTCCTATGTGCTATTTATTTCCTCTTGTCTGTGGCTAGATTTTGTTCTCAGTTGAGCAGGGTCACTGTCAGAGATTAAATTTGGTGTATAGTGTAGCATATATGTATATAGCTGACACTTAAATTTTATTGATGACGTTTTCCAGGATTCTTCTGTTGCATGGTCAGGCCTCTTCCTGCTGATACTGTATCCGTAAACTAAAAAGGCTTAATGCCTTTCATGCATATGCTTATGTTCTTACAAACACAGCGCAATATATTAAGCTGTCTGACTTACTGTCTTTAGATCATATCTTTTAAATATTTAATGTTTTATTTTAGAGTGGTTTTAGACTTACAGAAAAGTTGTAAGAATGGTACAGAGTTCATGTATAACCTCTACTCAGTGTCCTCCTTTAGATCATTTTTAGGTTATCTTAGATTTTCATTCAGTCTCAATTTTGAGGGCCTATAGGATATTCAGGATATATTAGAATCTGGCTTAAGGAGCATAAAAATCTAGTAGGAAAGACAACAGTTCTTCAAATCACTTTTATAGATAAGTCCTGAGACATGATGATTTATTTCTTTTACAGCTTATAGGAAGGAAAGATGAGTCAGCCAAGGGGATATGGAATTATTTTTCCTAAAGGATGTGGCTTTAGAATTGATCATGAAGAGAGATGGGATTTGACCTTATGGCAGCTTGGGAAAGAAATGGGTTGCTAATTTAGATGACCTGTTTCATTCCTAGGTGCTTACTCTCCTTTCTGAGAAGGATGCAGTCATGCTATACCCAAAGGAAGCATGTGGTTTTGGCAGCAACAACTATCCATCCAGACATATCTTGATTTCTTGCTGTTGTCTGTTATGGGGACTGCCACCATCTCCAGCCCTTTTGGTTCTTAAGTTCTTTTTTGACTAGTTAGTTCTGTTGTTTTAATCCAGTGTACAGTCTGACCACTTCCCTTTGGGACCTTACTATCTAGTGTAGTTGTAAGCAAGCAACTGTGTTCCATGCTAACGGGACCTGTGACTTGCTGCTTCTCCTGTCAGGTGTCTGAAATGGCTGTGTCTGAACTACCCGGTAATCCCAATGCTGTCTGGACAGTGCGCCGGCACATTGAAGGTAAGCAACCCTTTCCCAAAGGTCAAAATGAGGGTCTGGGTGCCATTAAGAGGCTCCATTCATAATATCCTATGTCACTTCATCTAGCACTGTATACTGTCCTGACACTTTGTTGCTTTTGCGATTCTCCCAATCAGGACATTTTTGTTCATGTTCAAGCTAGTGAGGGTGCATAGGGTGGCTGTTAAGATTCTCTGTCATAGAGGTGCAATGTGTGATGTCCATTGACTTTATATCATCTTTAAGGCACTGGTTCCATCTCCTGCTTGAGAGATGTGGTGTGAAGGAAAGTTGTCGTTGATAAATCATTTTTCTGCAACTATGTTCTTTCATATTGTGCTGAACCAAAGTAAGCAGTGAAATTCAAGGTAGTGTTACTAGGTATTAAGAGATTTGGTAAAGCTTATTAAATATTGTCAGTCTTAATCCATGGGTTTATGCTTAGGGAAAGCAACACTGATTGGAATCAGGAGAATTTTAGAATGAGTAGAACTAGGGGTGAGAAGAAAAGGGAGTCTTTTTTTTTTTTCAACTCAGTTTTATTGAGATACATTCATACACCCCACAGTCATCCACAGTGCACCATCATATAGCTGTGCATTCATCACCAAAATCAACCCTTCAACATTTTCATTACTCCAAAAAAATAAATAAATAAAAATACAAGTAAAAACACCCAAGACATCCCACCCCACCCCACCCCCACTTATCCAATCCTTGTTCCCACTTTTCTACCCATCCGTCCATACAACAGACAAAGGGAGTATGAGCCACAAGGTTTTCACAATCACACAGTCACACTGTGTAAGCTACATAGTCGTCTTCAAAAATCAAGGCTGCTGGCCTGCAGCTGAGCAGTTCAGGCATTTCCTACTAGCTATTCCAATACACCAAAAACTGAAAAGAGACATCCATATATAATGCGCAAGAACAAGAATGACCCCTTGACTCCACTTTTTTTGAGTCTTTTGAGTTCCTAAATAAAAATATTCACCTCATCCTGAAGTTTTGGAAGTAATGTGAAAATACACTGTAGTGCAACTGCGCAGAAGTCTTGTGAAAGTTGAGTTTCCATCCCATGAGAATAAAACTCAGTTCTCATTTCCCTCTCATTCCCTCAGGAATGTGGGACTGGTGAGTCAGAGCACCCTGGCCAGGTTACAAAGCATTTTCAAGAAAACATCTGCAATTCTTCTTGATATTTAGATCTTATGTTGTATGAATTTAAGGGAACTGGGAAATGTATAGGAGGGAAACCTTTCTATGAATAGAATATTCATTTTGATGGATTTTGTTTTCATGTAGATTGAAATAAAATTTGAATTGAATAGGAAGAGAAAAGGAAAAGTGAATAGGAAATTAGGCTCATTTTAGCTATGAGACCAGGATGCAAGAGAAGATAATTATCAGATAACTGGTTTTGAAAAATTTGCAAGTTGTTTAAAATATTAGCTTGGTGGCTTTATAGATTTTACAGTGCTTGAAAACATTCCCTAGACTGAATTAGAAAGATTTTTTGATGTAACCTAGTGTACCCCCTCTTTTC
Source organism: Choloepus didactylus (assembly GCF_015220235.1). Lineage (NCBI taxonomy): Eukaryota > Metazoa > Chordata > Mammalia > Pilosa > Megalonychidae > Choloepus > Choloepus didactylus. The sequence goes on along the minus strand of NC_051328.1, from coordinate 29,201,780 downwards.
TTTTTTCTTTTTGGGTAAGTTTAAAATTTTAGAATAATTTAGAAACATTTAGTTATTTACTAAAATGTTATGCTCTCATTTGTAAGGAGGAGGAGGCAGAGAAGACATAGGAGTTAATAGATTTTTCCAAGGTAGCACCTGTAGGTAACAGGGACTGAAAACTGTGTCTTCTGAATCTCAGGCCAGTGCTAATTTTGACTTACATTGAGCTAGAGTCTGGGTCTTGCTGTGTGTTTTTTGTTTTTGTTTTTGTTTTTCAGAATAATTTCTATAACTTTACCATGCAGTCATTTGAGTGCTCACCACATACTTAACAGTGGTTAGGTCGGATCTCTGCCCTCACAGCATTTGCGATCTAAAGAAGAAAAGTATACAAAACTAATATGTTCTGATGTAATGAGATGCACAAGCATGTTGCTGGGAGGGGTCAGAGGAGAGGGAATGGGTACATGTTTGAGAATCCCACAAGACCTTGTGGAAGGGCAACATTTGATAAATATCAAAGTCTAGGAGAGTACTACGTACTGATAAATTGTACTCTTTGAAAAACTCTTAATATTGGCAATCCCCCACAAAATCAGGTCAGGTTCCCTCTTCATTCTTTTTCCAGATACCCCACTTTTGAGTGAACATCCCTTTGTCCACACATGCTGCAGTCTTTCAGGCAAATACTAACCTTGGCTGGTACTTGGTGATGCATACTACCAATACCAAGCCTTTTTTTCTCTTCCACAGGTGGCTGGTGAAGGTGCTGATCACCACAGGTGTGTACCTACTGCTAGGGTCTATCATGGGTCTTGTAGTTTATCCCAAGAGAGGGACCTGCATAAAATGTTGAGGTTGCCCTGACAGCATCTTTCAGAGGGTAACTTTGCAGTTGGACATCCATGTGCATTGAAATGATGCACATCCATCTTCCTGTATAATTAAATGGCCTGAGGCAGGAATCAGCTTCTCTTACTTTCCCCCACAGAACTTGGGAAATACAATTAGTCTTTCACTAAGCTGGAAGAGCCTGCAATTACAAAAAGTTAGCTTCATATTCATTCTTAGACTTTGTATATTCCAGATGTACTGATTAAAAGAGTAAACCCTGGAGAAAACTTTTGAGTGTATTCAGAAATTGTGCTCAGGCAGGATAAGCACCAGGTTGTCTGAATATAAAGTAAGAAAAAGGTATTGATGGCTTAAATCATCTGAATGGTCACTCACTTTACCCTTTGGAGTGAGCTGATTGTTGAACCTTAGATATTAAGATAGGAAACAAAAGAGTAAGGCATTCCTTCCTCCATGGGGTTCTTCAGCAGTGATCAGACAGACAGAAATCCTAAATAATCGAGACCCCCAGAATTCATCCTTATACCCTAATAGATTCTTCACTGAAGTATGGACTAGTGTTTTTATTTGACTTGAAACCCCTATGAAAAAGGCAATATGGATATTTATAATTCCTAGTCATTTACCTTGACTGAAATTGTTTTCAGCTCCCAGCTTTTAAACTTATAACCTCCTTGGGACTTAAGAGCAACTGATCTACAAGTCCTCTTGGCTATAGAATTGGAAGGGTGGAAGTTAGAGTATACTTAGTATTCACAGGGTAGTGGATATTTTGAGGAAATCTGTGCTATAAAGCAGCTTTCAGACATCCATCATTGCTCTCCCACTTGTTGAATTCACAAGCAAAAGTATGACCCTCTTTAAGTCCACAGAGTATCTCTTTTCTTTTTTATCTGAGAAGTTTGGGGCCTCAGCCAAAGAGAAAATAAGGACCCAGGTATCCTTCCCTCCTGCATCCTCCCTCCTACCATTTTCTTGCATGTAAGTCTCTTTTCATGGTCTCTTTTCTGGGAGCCACTTTTCTCCTTGACCGAAGGAAGAGACGAGAAATCCTGACCAATTAGAGCCCTTTGTTGTTTGGTTCTAATTTGCTCTGGCCCAGCTTTTAAGGTATTAGGGCCCAGTAATGAGAATGTAGGAAAGGGCACAATATTCATATAACACTAAAACTAAGCAATTTCTGTTAATTTGCACAACAAATTTCCCATTCAGAAACCAAGAGCTAGAGTAAGGCTCCAAGTTTGGTGTTGTGTGGAGACCGAATTTGGTTTTGTTGTAATCTGTTTAGACCTCCATTCCAGGGGCAGCCATGTCCTTAGTAATATTTTATAATGGTCAATTATAATAAAATAACCCAAACCAGCTATCAGCTTGTTTGGTGTTATTTCTTAGGATTTGGAAATTGAAACCTTACTCTGTGGATTCCTGGTCCAGCCATTAGAGCACACCCATTGGGATCCTTGCCTTCCAGCAACCTGGTATAACACGTATTAACTGGAACAAAAGGTTCACAACTTACTTTTGCTGTGTGAGAAGCAATCTCATATATTTTTATCTATATATTTTTATTTAAGAATTCTGATTACTATCCATCAGACTGATTTTATATCCTGCTAATAGGTCAGAACACTACTGTAAGTTCCACAAATGATATATCTTCACTTAGCCCTCTTTCTAGTAAAGAAAGCAGATTCTGCTGAACTGATCTAGTAACCTTAGTTCAGCTGGACCACATTTGGAGCAGTCTAAATCAAAACTGCCCTTGATGTGGGTGAGGTGGAACCAGCCCTGTGGCACTGAGCTGTAACACAGGCTTGGGCAAATACAGGGTCCCTAGCCTCTTCTTCCAGGAGTAAGGAAGCCATTCCTATTTTGTCTACTTGTGATTCTATCCCTTATTTACCTAATTTCAAGGTACAGGGGATAGAATGGGGGAAATTGCTACAGAAAATTCAAATGTAAAGCAGGAAAATGAAAACTCTTCTTTAAAAATAAACGTGCCTTTATTTGACATTTATCAACCTTTATGTCAAAGTGCTGGGTGCAGGGGGACACAAGACAGATGGGCTATTTCATGTTGTAGAGTGGGTTATATGGGAAGTAGATGGCCTTTAACTGGAATTTTCATGAGAAATTTTTAGGGTTGCCTGTATACCTTAGGTCCTCTGACCTCCTTGAGAAACTCATAGTGTTTGTTTATCCAACTACATTTTGTGAAATGAAAAGCAAATCCTAATGGTATTGATTGTGCCTATGGGTTGTTGTATTTTTAAATAGTGAAAACCAGAGAGGTCAAGGGCTGACAATGTATAAACATCTCCCTCTGTCCTTCCTGCCCCCTACTTTCTTTTTGCTTGGTGTTCTTCCATCATTCCTATGGGGACATGCTAGGATTCTCAGATTCCAACCCTAGAATGACTTAGTGTCATGGAAGGTTAAGTAATCTGTTTTATTCATTATAGCCTGTGTTCCCACCAGTTTCTTTTGGCAGAAGCTAGGGGTCTTTCCTGGATATAAGGAGTACCTTTTCTTAAGAATGGGTCGTGATTGGCACTGGCAGAAATAAAAGAATTCAAGTTCCAATATATAAAAATATTGTAGCATTCTAAATTTTCTCATGCCTGTGATTCCCTTGCTTTATCTTCTCATTTCTCTAGCTGATGTCTAAAGAAAATGTTAGTTTTTAGAGGTGTTAGTGGTGGACGTAAAGTACTCAATGAATATGGGTATTTAAGGGACCAAAGCATATCTGTAGGCTATTATGACCCTCAGTTATCTTCAATCATCCTATCCTGTTGGCCACATGACTGTGTGTTTGATGACTACACATCGAAGAAGTGACTTGGAAGGTTTCTGAAGAGAAAACTCTTAGTGTTTCTCATTTGGCTTTGTAACTCTAATGAGTTCTTAGCTAATCAGTTCATCTTTACTTTTTCAGATGAGTTTGATGCCTACATCATTGTGTCTTTTGTGAACGCCACCCTTGTGTTGTCCATTGGAGAGACTGTGGAAGAAGTGACTGACTCCGGGTTCCTGGGAACCACGCCAACCTTGTCCTGCTCCTTGTTAGGAGATGATGCTTTGGTGCAGGTGAGGAATCTCAGAAAGCTTGCTTGTTTAATACCCAAGCTTGCTTTGTCTCTTTTTCACTCATTGTGGTGTGGGCTCCTGTGTTCATATCTCTATCCCACTCACACCTACCAGAAAACCTTAGGGAGGGGGAACTTATTGTTTTAATATCAACCTAAAGAATTGCACTGAGAAATAAGTCTTTCAGATTTTAAATAACTTCACTGTTCATTTGGAGAATTTTGGCATGTAACATCCTTTTCCGTGTTGCCGTTTCCTGGTTTGTTACAGAGATGTATCACTACTGCTTTCTCTCTATTAAAGATATGCATAATTATTTTGTTAATGAGCTTTGAACTTCTTTGGACACTGTAAAACATGAACGATTTTTAAGGTGACCTTGCCTAGGGTCTGTTAGCTCATGTCATTGACCCCATCTGGTGTCTTAAATGTAATGACTCCAGACCTGACAAGGGTGTGGTGACAGATGTGATGGGGGTGAGGATCATTCTTTTTTTTTTTTTAATGCATTTTTATTGAGATATAATCATATAGTCATTCAAGGTGTACGATCAGTTGCTCACAGTATCGTCATATAGTTGTGCTTTCATCACCACAAACTTTGAACATTTTCATTACTCCAAAAAATAAAATTGAAATTAAAATAAAAAGAACATACAAAACATCCCATTCCCCTCCTCCCCTCAATGTTCATTTACTTTTTTAATACAGTTTAATTGAGATATATTCACACACCCTACAGTCATCCACAGTATACATTTATTCACAGCACCATTATACAGTTGTGCATCCACTAGAATCAATTTTTGAACCTTTTCCTTACTGCAAAATAAAAATAAAAGCAAAAAAGAACACCTAAATCTTTCATTCCCACCCTATTCATCTAATTTTTGTCCCCATTTTCCCACTCATCTGTCCATACACTGGTAAAGGGATTGTGAGCCCCACAAGGTTTTCAGTCACACCGTCACACTGTGCTAGCTACAAAGTTATATAATCGTCTTCAAGAATCAAGGTTATAGTTTGACAGCTTCAGGTACTTCCTTCTAGCCATTCTAACACACTAAAGACTAAAAGGTGATAGCTATGTAGTACATAAGTATACCCTCCAGAGTGACCTCTTGACTCCATTTGAAATCTCTGAGCCACTGGAACCTTATTTTGTTTCATCTCTCTTCCCCCTTTTGGTCAAGAAGAGCCCCTCAGTCCCACAGTGCTGGGTCCAGGCTCATTCCTGAGAGATATTTCCTGCATTGCCAGGGGGATTCACACCCCTGGGAATCACGTCCCATGTAGTGGCAAAGGCAGTGAGTTCACCTGCCAAGTGGGCTTAGAGGAGACCACATCTGAGCAAGAAAGTGGCTCTCTAGGGAGGATTCCTAGGCACAATTATAAGTGGGCTTAGCCTCTCCCTTGCAGCAGTTAGCCTCACAGGGGAAGGCCCCCAGATCTAGGTCTCAGCCCACTAAATTGGCAGTGTGAGGATCATTCTGAGTGATGAATCAGTTGGCTAAAATCAGGTTTCTTTCTGTTATTGACTTTAGGTATATCCAGATGGCATCCGGCACATACGAGCTGACAAGCGAGTCAATGAGTGGAAGACCCCTGGAAAGAAAACAATTGTGAAGTGTGCAGTGAACCAGCGGCAGGTGGTGATTGCCCTGACAGGAGGAGAGCTGGTCTATTTCGAGATGGATCCTGTATGTTATTTTAACACTCAAGGTGGAGCTTAGTGAAGGGTCCATAGGTAAAGATGAGAGTTGTATCCAGGCATTTGGATTCTACTCACTCATAGAAAGAGAATTAGGGAGTGAAAATGTCCACAAGCTAACCTTTTACAGGGGAGAAAAAAGTAAAATTGTTGTCTAATTCTGGTTGTAGTTATGAAATCCCACTTTAGCAGTGAAACACTTGCTCTTCCTGCCCTTCAGACTCTATTCTTCTACCCAATATTTGGCATAACATTTAATTTCTGCAATCTGAATCTGAATTTCTGAAATTTTCTTTTGCCTTTCAATATGAAAAGATACTGGATACAGTTAATTATCTTGCTCTCTGGAATTTTCTAGATGTGCTCACCTTATAATAACTAGAATACCTAGTAGTCTAACTGTACCTATGGTTGGGATTTGTTAAGATTTGTTTTTAACCTTCGTATTTCAATTCCTTTCACCCAAAGTATGAGCAGATAAATACTTTTATATACTTCTGATTTTCTAAGAGCAAGGTTGGCTTAAATTGGTGGAGCAGTGAACTCCAAAGAGTCCAGAAGTCTCTTGATCATTAGTGAGAGACATATTTTGCGTGCTTTGGGACCTCAAGTGGAGAAATTTTTGGTCAGTGTCTATGGTAAGAGTAGTGAGAGAAAAGCAAAAAAGAACTTAATAGCGCTTCTTTCCTGGCTCCAGAGTTTGGAGGTGAATTTGAGTGTCTTTATCTATCCCCTTCTGGTTTGTGACCTCTTTCTGTCCTCACTCCTGTAGTCGGGACAGCTGAATGAGTACACAGAGCGGAAGGAGATGTCAGCAGACGTGGTGTGCATGAGCCTGGCCAATGTGCCTCCTGGAGAGCAGCGGTCTCGCTTCCTGGCTGTGGGGCTGGTAGACAACACTGTCAGAATCATCTCTTTGGACCCCTCAGTGAGTGTCAGCCTCAACTTCAAGAGTCTTTCAGTTGGAACCTGAGCACCTGGCCCACTCCTGATGTCCACCTCTGAGACTTGCTGGACTGGATCTTGGAGTTTGTTCACACCTGTTGCCTTCTTTAATGTGTCATAGCAACAGCAACACACATCAGGAATCTTCCACTGTGGTTTAAGGACACTGATCTGAGGCCACTAAATGTTATTTTGGTTTAAGCCTTAACTCCCCTTATGTGGTTGAAAAAAAGAGTTTGCTTAAGAGAAATTGGGCTTGCTCCAGGGCCTTAGATGACTTTTAGGGAGGTACCCTTTGTTAATTTACTTTTTTTTTTTTAAGGTAACATTTTTTTTAATTGAGATTGTTCACAAACCATACAATTATCCAAAGATCTAAAGTGTACAATCAATTGCCCATGTTAGTTTACTTTTAACAGTTTTCCACTTTGACAAAAATTGGAAAGCATGACCCTCCTCAGACCTTATCCTAAGATTCAGTTTAACTAGATTCAGTTTTAACGCACAACCCTCGTAGAACTCCTTAGGTTTTCCTTGTCCACAAGAAAGTTCTTCATTCTTAGAATTAGATTTCTCTGGAGACGTTTTTCCAAAACCAGTCACTTCCCTGTTGTTACCATTTTCTCTCTTTCCCCCTTAGGACTGTTTGCAACCTCTGAGCATGCAGGCTCTCCCAGCCCAGCCTGAATCCTTGTGTATTGTGGAAATGGGTGGGACTGAGAAGCAGGATGAGCTGGGTGAGCGGGGCTCTATTGGCTTCCTTTACCTGAATATTGGACTACAGGTAAGGGATCTAGAGATTCACATTGGTGGTGTCAGGTCTTTAGGTTTCATGCTCTCCTTTGTTCAAATCCCGGCATTTTCTGAGCTCAGGGTTTCAAATACCCACTTTTTGAAAAGTGAACAGCGTTACTCTGCTCTGTGTGCCAGTTTGTTAGCTTTTAAAAATTATTGCTAATCTGGTAGAATCTTTCTAGCTATAGTACCCTCGTCACAGGTCTGGAAAAAGTATTTTCAAAAAGTTTTCATGTCTCTTAAAAATGTGTTGAGATCTTTGCTCTGGATCAGAACTAGGTGGGGACCTTAGGGACCACCTGTAGTTTCCACAATACTCAACTTTTGAAATTAACATCTCATAGTTCATAATTAGCAATAAAGGACCCCTTGGTGTTTCCTCTAAGCAGTGCAGCTGAGCTCTTCATTGTCTGAGGGGTGGGAACCTAAAGACAGGTTCTTAGTCAGATACTTTTTTTTTTTTTACCTTAATGATTATTTACCCAAACTTTTAACTAATCTAATTCAGGAGTTTTTTTTCCTTTTAAATTTACTTTTCAATTTAGAAATTTTCAAGCATACATAAAGAGACTAATATAAAAAAAGCTGTCAACTGGTTGTTTTGTTTTTTTTTTAAATTTAATTTTATTTTGAAATAAATTCAAAGTTACAAGAACAGTTGCAAAAACAATACACACCCCATACACAGAAGTCCAGCATACCCTGACCCCCCCTCCCCTGATACCCCAATCCACCAACTTTAACATGCTGTCACACCGGTATTTCTTTCCCTCCCTCCCTCCCTATCATTCATCATCTATTGCTCCGTCTTCTGAACATATGAGAGCTAGCTGCACCCATCCTTGAACAAACACTATAATTCACATATACAGTTCCCATGAACAAGAACATTCTTTTATGCAATCCCATTAAATGCAGCTAAGAAGTACTAGAGATTCAACATTGATACAAAGCATACATTCTATATTTCCTTTTTTTCCCCCCCTATATCTCAGTTGTGTCCCTTTGAACCTCCCGTCCTCCATCCTCAGAACCCATCCAAGGTCATCCTTGGGGTTCAATTGTCATCTATTTAGACTGTCCTTTTTTTTTCTCTTCTCAATTGTGGAAACATATATACAGCCTAAATCTTCCCATTCTACCCCCTCCCTAGCATTCCATTAGTGGGATTAATCACATTTAGAATGTAATGTTATCTCTTTCCCACCATCCATTACTAGAAATTTCCCTTCACCTCAAACAGCAACCCTACACTCATTTCTTAACTCCCCATTGCCCTTTCCTCCATTTCTCTTAACCCATACTCTACTTTTCATCTCTATGGTCATATTCTCTGATAATTTCTTTGTGTTTACTGTGGGGCTTTAAATTAAGCTCTTAAATCCATAACAATCTTGTTTTTCTTTGATACCAACTTAACTTCAATAGGACACATAAACTATGCTCCTATACTCCTTCATTCCCCCACCTTTATATAGTTCTTGTCAAAACTTACATATTTTACATTGAGTTCAAAACCACTGATTTGTCATTAGACTTTGTGTATTTTATATCATGTAAGAAGTAAATAGTGGAGTTACAATTCACAAATTGTTGAGTTCTATTTGTATTCCATTGTGGTCAGAGAATGTGCTTTGAGTATATCCAATCTTTTTTTTTTTTTAATTTATTGAGGCTTGTTTTATGTCCCAGCATATTAGTCCATTCTGGAGAAAGATCCATGATCACTAGAGAAAAATGAGTGTCTTGGTAATTTGGGATGTAAGGTTCTATATATGTCTGTTAAAATTCTCTGTATCTCTTTCACCTTTGTTTCTCTGTCGGTAGGGGTCCTTTAGTATCTGAAGTAGGGCAGGTCTTTTATTAGCAAAATCGCTCAGCATTTGTTTGTCTTCAACTGGTTTTAATTGGTACAACATTTTGCTGTTTTTGTTTTATTTATTTCTCCCTCTTTTCCCCAAGAGTATTTTAAAGCAAATTCTAGATGGCATATCATTTCATCCATAAATTCTTGAGAATGTAGCTTTTACAGGTGTGGGTTTTTTTTTACAACCTTAATATCGTCTCACCCAACAAAATGTAACAATAATTCCTTAATATCATCTGATACCTTATCGCTGTTCAGTTTTGCCTGTTTTGTTTTTTTTCCCAAAAATATCTTTACAGTTGGTTCCACATAGGATCCTAACGCAGCCATCTGTACTTTGCATTTACTTGATCTTTTATATCTTTTATAATAATTGTGTTCCCTCTGTTTTAGAATTTTTTTATTTTAATTTTAAAATTAATTGATTTTAAGAAACCAGGTCATTTATCCTGTAGAATTTTCCACTTTCTAGATTTTGGCAGATCCATTCCTCATGGTGTGTTCAGTGTTCCTCTATCCACTGTATTTCCTATAAAAGAGTAGTTAGACCTGAACCGGTGCTGTCCAGTAGAAGTATAATATGAGCCATGTGTGTAATTTAAATTTTCTAGTAGCTCCAAAAAGTAACAGATGAGGTGAATTTTAATACATTTTATTTAACCCAATTATATACAGAATAACATTATTTCAACATGATATACTTACATTTGTTTTTTGCCTTTGAAATCCAGTTTGTATTTTGTGCTTTATGCTTACAGCACATCTCAATTATGACTAGCTACATGCAACTGGTGGGTGTCAGACATGCAGACCCTAGAGGTTGATTAGATTCAGATTTTATGTTTTTGTGCATGAGAAAAGCAGCTATTTTATAGGTAGTGCTTTTTTCTTCCTATTGTATCACATCAGGAGATGCTGGTTGTATCATTTTTTAGTGATGTTAGAATGTTTATGTCTATTTAAATTATCTCTTTTATAGCTCCCCATCAACCTGTTTCCTAATACAGCCGTTCATGCACATTGCCTAGATTTATTATTTCATTTAGGGTTTCGAAAAATGATGATTTTTGTTTTCCTTGTTAGCTGAAATTCTTTAAAGACAAAATTGATTTCATTGCCTCTTTGCTTAACCTGAATAAGGATACTTCTACTCCTTTGCTTACATGTTTTCAGAGTACGGAGTTGGTGCCATGACAATTGATAATGGTGACTGATGAAGTCGGATTTTTTTTTAGTAACATGAACTTGTGGATTTTTATATATTTGTGCTTAACGTTTTTGCAGTCTTTTTTTGTTGGAGGGTGGTGCTTAAATTGCCTCATCTTATAGTAGAGCTCCCCTTTTTGATTGGCTCCTTTATCCTTTTTTTTTTTTTAAAGTGCCACAGCATTCAGTGGCATTTACAATTTTGTGCTGCCGTCACTATCTTTTGTCCTTTTAACATGAACCCAGTATCTTTGGTGGTTTCCTTCCTTTCTGGCTCAGCAGAGTATTCCATGCTCATCTGGAACATTCTTATCCATATTTCTGTTAGCAATTTCTCTTAGGAGCCTTCTTCCTTTTAGTGATAATGGTGTTCAGAAACCATAGTAGGCCCAGTTAGTTTTAACTATAAATAATTAAAATACTTTTAATTATAGAAAGAGTTTAACATATGTGGTAAAAGAAAATTTAAGTATATGTGTATACTCTTATATTTTAAAATATATGTATAAAAATTTTTTTCCCTTAGTATATGCTCAATAACTGTTTGAGTGAATGAGTGAGTGATTTAGTAAGATAATGAATGAATGACTGATTATTAGGATCTTCTTTAAATCCATAAACCATTTCCCATCATCTGCTCTGAATTTACACAGAATAGCCCAGGGAGAGGTTTCCTCACTGTAGTGATGAACTTCCATGGGTATGCTCTATGCACCTCTCTTCTTTTAATCAGAATGGTGTGCTGCTAAGAACTGTCCTGGACCCTGTTACTGGCGATCTGTCTGATACCCGCACTAGGTACCTGGGGTCCCGTCCTGTGAAACTTTTCCGTGTCCGGATGCAAGGTCAGGAGGCGGTAAGTAAATGGGCTGGCAGCCTGTTCTAATGTTAGTAGCACCAGCTGAGAAAGATATCTTTGGTGTATGCTTTTACCCTTACTAATCCACCAGTAAGCAGCTGGTTTTACATTAGATCCATCTCTATTAGTTTCCTTTATGTAGGAACTCTTGGGTCCCTTAGTCCAGGTCTTCCTAACTGGGGTTTCATAGCTCTATTTAGTTACAGGTGAGCTGGGATATTTACCCTTCAGACCTTAGAATGGGCAGATGGGCTCGGGTTGGCTGGAAACCTCCATTCTAGGGCACCACTGGCCATGACCAATCTTGTCAGTTTACCCTAGTCTGTTGTATCATTATCATGGTTTACAGTGTGATGTGAATGGTTGGGAACCATTGTTTCCTTTGTAGGTAAAAGTATTAGTGTTGCCCATTGGGTGCTAGGTCTTAGTTCTTTACGTGTTACCCCATTTAACCCTTGCAGTCCTCTGACCTTGTGGTAGCCCTGCGGTAGTATTCCCGCTTTGCACGTGTGGAAACTGAGACCCAAAGAGATAAGTGATTAGCGTAGGTCATGTGTTTTTAGCAAACACTAGGCCACTAAGCCACACTGCCTGTTCTGTAGTGTTCTTTTTCTTAAGATAGCCTTTTAGTTTTCTAAAATTCTTTTGGAAATTCTGACTGAAATTTGAGGATGGGATTTTTGGTTAGCACACCATTTTTTCTCAGTTTTTTCTAAGCTTATTGGAGATGTTTTTCTTTCCTCAGGTATTGGCCATGTCAAGTCGCTCATGGCTGAGCTATTCTTACCAATCTCGCTTCCATCTCACACCTTTGTCTTATGAGACCCTGGAATTTGCATCTGGTTTTGCCTCTGAACAGTGTCCAGAGGGCATTGTGGCCATCTCCACCAACACCCTGAGGTGAGTGAGTCCCATGACTGAAGCCTACCAGGAAACTTTTCTTTCGAGAGCTTGCACTGTGGTTCTTCTTAGGTGATGGAGGAGGGTGTGAACAGATGGCCGAGAGCCAGCTCTTCACCATGGAACTAGTGTGTTGCAAACAAGTACCTGGTAGCCAAGTTTCGGTGTTTGGAATTTGTGTCTGTTTAGATTTCTGGGGCCAAGTTTTGTTTTTGTTTTTTTTTTTTTATTAAATTCAGTTTTATTGAAATACATTCACACATCATACAATCCACTGTCCACAGTATGATAACATAGTTATGCGTTCATCACCACAATCTATCTCTGAACATTTTCCTTACATCAGAAAGAACCGGAACAAGAATAAAAAATAAAAGTGAAAAAGGAACATCCAAATCATCCCCCATCCCACCCCATCTGTCCTTTAGTTTTTATCCCCATTTTTCTACTCATCTGTACACTAGATAAAGGGGGTGTGATCCACAAGGTCTTCACAATCACACTGTCACCCCTTGTAATCTACATTATTCTATAATTGTCTTCAGGAGTCCAGACTGCTGGGTTGGAGTTTGGTAGTTTCAGGTATTTACTTCTAGCTATTCCAATACATTAAAACCTAAGAGGTGTTATCTATATAGTGCATAAGAATGTCCACCAGAGTGACCTCTCGACTCCATTTGAAATCTCTCAGCCACTGAAACTATTTCGTCTCATTTTGCATCCCCCTTTTGGTCAAGAAGATACTCTCAGTCCCACGATGCCGGGTCCACATTCATCCCCGGGAGTCATATTCTGCATTGCCAGAGAGATTTACACCCCTGGGAGTCGGGTCCCACGTAGAGGGGAGGGCAGTGAGTTCACCTGTCGAGATGGCTCAGTTAGAGAGAGAGGGCCACATCTGAGCAACAAAGAGGTACTCAGGGGGAGACTCTTAGGCACAATTACACGCAAGTTTAGACTCTCCTTTGCAGTAACGAGCTTCATAAGGGCAAGTCCCATGATCGAGGGCTCAGCGCATCAAACCGCCAGTCCCAGTGTATGTGACAACATCAACACCAGTCCAGGTGAGGATGTCCAACACATCCACACCTTCCCCCAGATCCTTGGGGCTGGGGAGGGGGAGGCTGTAAATATATTTTTTATTATCTGCCCAAATTACTCTGGGATGTGTCACTATTTCACTTCAGCCTATACTAACCTACCGTATCTCACTTCTATTCAAAGTTCCATGCAATTGTGGTGTTTGAACAAATCGACTATAGAGTTGTACCGTTTAGAAAATTTAGATCCTGTACCCAAATAGATATCTCTTCCCTTGGTCTCATATGGAAGTTGAAGTTTTAAAACACAATCAGTTTCAACCTTTACCCTTTGGCCTGGCTTGCCTCCAGGGCCAAGTTTTAGTACTTAGCAGTGCAGTCCAGTCTTCCTGAGATCTAAGGTTGTTTTCCAGTGGAAAGGTAATGCCATTGGAGTAGTTTTCGAACAGGCATTGTATCACTGATATAATCTTTTCTCAGTCTGTCTTGTTATTTGCAGTATTACATCTTAAAAAGTTCAGTCGCGTGTAAGTTGTTTAGACCTTTTGCAAGATTGCAGAACTATTGTTTATACTGATGAAGCTGATTTGGAAGAGTGAGCACTAGTAGTATTCCTAACAAGATGGAAAACAGACTATTCAATTTGCCTTTCTCTCTTTTTTTTTTTTTAAGCTTATAATGCAGCCCAAGGTATTCATGTCCTGCCTATAACTGTTGGCTCTCAATAATGATTTATGGCCCCTAGATTAATCATTTACTATTGCTTGTCAAGTAAACGCCCAGATTTCTTTGCATAGCTTTCAGGATCTTTTCACAATCTTTGTCCTTTCTCTTTCTAAAATGTATAGCATCTTTATATATCTTTTACTCCAGCAAAATTGATTTCCTTTTATTCCTCCATATTTCTCTTAGGTTTTTTATTTCTACATCTTGCCCTGGAATGCGTCCCCATGTGCATCTCTACCTGTCAAGGCCCCACCCATCCTTTGAGGCCCAGTCTCAGTGTAGCTTCGTCTATGGACTCTTTCATTGCTTTTATCTAATTTTGCTTCGTAACTCCTGAATTCTTTCAGATTTAGATTATTTTCTAGCAGCAGAACTTTTTCTTCCAAAAAAATCTTTCAGGGAAGGCCACTGTGTGAAACAGATAAAAGCAGAGCTTTGGGGGGGCATAGTTTAAATACCACTATTTTTATTACTTGCTGTTAGAACTAATCATAAAAACTTATAAAATATCTTATATGGTCATTATTAGTAAATGTGTAGAATAGTTTCCGTAGTAGATTTAAAATTTTATGAAGGGCAGAAATTTATCTTTGTATCCTTCCTAGACCCTTATTTGGGATAAAAATGATCGACATGAGACTTGGACAGATTATCTCTAATATCCCTTGAAATTTAAGAAAATATATGGAAGTTGTGGGATTAGATTTGTGAAAGTCTAAATGATAGATTTGAGTTTGTGCTTTAAGACCTAATTACACATGGTTACACTTGGTTACACTTAAAGGTTTTTCTGTGGAAGATAAAGAAGTATCACAGGGCAATATGGAGCTAGCTGGTGCTCCCTTTGAGTATCCCTAGGCTAGTTACAACCAGGAAAAACTGACTTGGGAAACTTCTCTGAAGTGCCCTCCCTCCCAGAATTTGCCCTATAGGCAAAAAACAGCTTGAAACAAAGCAGTGTAAGAAGAAACATTTGTGGTGGATGGCCTGGGTCAGAGGCTTACATGCTTTAAGTCCTGCAATGGAGGACCTGGGAGAAGGAGAAGATCTGTTTCCTGGGAAGTAGAGGGGGCATTCAAACTCCTGTAAACATGGAATCTTTTAAGGCCACTAGCAAGCATAAGTGAAGGACAAGACAGGCCCGGAAAAGACAGGGAAGACCCTGCATTGTACATTCTCCTTGGGCTGACTTGCCTGATAGGAGGGCTGAACTTTGAAGGTGAGCACCAACCAATGCAAAGCCAGTTTGCAAAGGTGGTAAAAGGTTTTTTTGTTTTTTGTTTTTTTTTTTGCTTCGATTGACTTGGTTTTGTTGGTTCCTGAGACTCAAGAAAATCTTTGTCATGTCACAGCTTTACAGACTCAAGAAATAGACCTTCATCCAGAGGAAGAGGCTAAAAATCTTGAAAACGTCAACAAAGAAGACCAGATTATGGGCATACTAGACAAAGACTTAAAAAATAATCTTTAATATGCTCAAGGAGATAAAAGGAAATATGAGAACTCAATAAAGAGAGAAATTTAAAAAGGAACAAAACAGAACTATTAGAGCTGAAGACAACAATAACTGAAATGAAAAATTTCTAGGAGGGTTTCAAGAGCAGTGTGGAGCTGACAGAAGAAACAATCAGCAAACTAGAAGACAAAACAATTCAAATGAGCAAGGCTGAGGAAGAGAAAGAAAAAAGCTTTATAAAAAGTGAAAATAGCCTAAGAGGTCTCTGGAAACACCATCAGACATACCAGTATACACATAATGGTAGTCCCAGCAGAAGAGAAAGGGGCAGAAGGAATAGTCAAAGAAATAGTGACAGAAAACCTCCCAAACTTAGCTTATAGTGAATATTCACATCCCAGAAGCCCAGAGAACACCAAACAGGATCAACTTGAAGAAAAATAGGCCTTGCCATGTAATGATCAAACTGTCTAATGCAAAGGACTAGGAGATAGATCTGAAAGGTGCAAGAGAAAAGGCACGTGTTATGTACAAGAGAGTCCCAATTATATTAAGTGCTGATTTCTCATCAGAAACCATGGAGGCAATTAGGCAGTGGGTTGAAATACTTAAAGTGCTAAAAGAAACATTGCCAACCAAGAATTTTCTGTCTTTCAGAAATGAGGGAGAAATTGCCATTCTCATATAAACAAAAGTTGAGGGAATTCTCCCCCCTACGTGGGACCTGACTCCCAGGAGTGTAAATCTCCCTGGCAATGCAGGATATGACTCCTGGGGATAAATGTGGACCCGGCATCATGGGATTGAGAACATCTTCTTGACCAAAAGGGGGGTGTGAAATGAAACAAAATAGTTTCAGTGGCTGAGAGATTTCAAATGGAGTCGAGAGGTTACTCTGGTGGGAATTCTTATGCACTATATAGATAACCATTTTTAGGTTTTAATGCATTGGAATAGCTAGAAGTAAATACCTGAAACTATCAAACTGCAACCCAGTAGCCTTGACTCTTGAAGACAGTTGTATAACAATGTAGCTCACAAGGGGTGACAGTGTGATTATGAAAACCTTGTGGCTCACCCTCCCTTTATCCACTTTATGGATGGAAGAGTAGAAAAATGGGGACAAAAACTAAATGAAAAATAGGGTGGGATGAGGGGGGGATGAGTTGGGTGTTCTTTTTTGCTTTTATTTTTTATTCTTATTCTGTTTCTTTCTCGTGTAAGGAAAATGTTCAAAAAATAGATTGGGGTGATGAATACATAACTATATGGTGCTACTGTGAACAGTTGATTGTACACCATGGATGATTGATTGTATGGTATGTGAATATATCTCAATAAAACTGAATTTAAAAAAAAGTTGAGGGAATTTACTAACACTGGATCTTTGCTATAAGCAATACTGTTCATACCAAAAAGAAAGGGCACTGGATAGGGGTTTGAAGTGGCATAAAGAAGTAAAAATCTCTAATAAGGTAAGTTTTTGGGTAATTATAGATACCAGTACTATTGTATTGTATTCTATTTTTTGCTTTGTAACTCTACTACTTACTTCCTACAGGTGCTAAAATGCAAATAGTAAAAAATAATAAGTCTATAGTTGTGGTCACACAATGCACAAAGATAATTTGTGACAAGTTCAAAAAAAAGGTGGGGAATGGAAGGGTACAGGAACACTGTATGTGTATGCTGTTGAAATCAAGTGGGTATCAAATCATACATGATTTTTATGTATTTAGGATGTTAAATTTTAACTCCCTGGTAACCACAAAGAAAATATATGAAAAATAGATCTTCATAGAAATGAGAAAGGGAAATCAATATGGTACAATACAAAAAATCAAATATGAAAATAGGCTTTAATGGAAGAATTGGGATGAAAAAGGTATAAGACTTATAAAGATTAAGTAGAAAAATGTCAGAAGAAAGTTCTACATTATTAGTTGTGACTTTAAATGTAAATGTATTAAACTCTCCAGTCAAAAGGCAGCGATTGACAGAATGGATAATAAAAAAGCATGACTCAGCTATATTGCTGTTTATAGGCGACTCACCTTAAATTTAAATTGATCTTGTAGACAGAAGATCAATAAGGAAATACAAGACTTAAAGATACTCTAGGCAAACTAGACCTAACAGACATATACTCTATAGAACACCTCACCTCACCCAACAGTGGAATATACATTCTTCTCGAGTGCACATGGATCATTCTCCAGGATAGACCATAATTTAGGTGATAAAACAAGTCTCACTAAATTAAAAAATATTGAACTCATACAATATATCTTCTACTACAATGAAATGAAGCTAGAAATCAGTAATGGGGAAATGGAAAATTTAAAAAATATGTGGAAATTAAACAACATACTCTTAATCAATGGGTTAAGGAGGAAATTATTAGGAAAAAATCTAATGAAGGCAAATGAAAATGAATATACAACATACCAAAACTTACGGGATTCAGCAAAGGCAATGCTGAGAGATAAATTTATAGGTCTAAATGCTTACATTAAAAAGGAAAAATTTTAAATCAAAAACCTAAGCTCAAAGCTGAAAGAACTAGAAAAAGGAGAGCAAAATAAACTGAAAGTGAGCGGAAGGAAAAAAATGATAAAGATTAGAGCAGAGATAAATTAAATAGAGAATAAACAAACAAACCAGTAGAGAGGTCTAACAGAACCAAAAGTTTTTTTAAAAGATCAATAAAACTGACAAACCTTTAGCTAGACTGAGGAAGAATGAAGAGAGAGCACACATAACTAAAATTAGAAATGAAGGGGTGACATTATTACCAACACCACTGAAAGAAGATGCTATGAACAGCTGTATGTCACCACTTTAGATAACCTACATGAGATGGACAAATGCCTAGAAAAACACAGACCACCTACACTGACTCGAAGAAATAGAAGATCCACAGAGGAATTTTACCAAACATTCCAGGAAGAATGGACACGGATCCCGCTCAAGCTCTTCTAGAAAACTGAAGAGACAGGAATACTTCCTAATTCATTCTGTGAGACCAGCACCACCTGCATGCCGAAGCCAGATGGAGATACCACAAGGAAAGAAGATTGTAGACCAACATCTCTTACACATCTTGTTGAAGTGGGATTTATCTCAGGGGTGCAGGGGTCTTTTCACAACATAATACACCAGATTAAATGAGTGAAGGGAAATAACCACATGGTTATCTCAATGGTTGTAGGAAAAGCAGTTGACCAAGAACACTTAGAAAGTAGGAATAGAAGGAAACTTCCTCACATGATAAAGGGCATATATGAAAAACCCACAGCTAATATCATACTTAATGAATGACGAAAGAGTGAAAGTTTTCTGTCTAAGATCAGGAACAAGACAAGGATAACTATCCCTGTCATCACTGTTATTCAACATTGTACTGGAAGTTATAGCCATAGCAAGTAGGCAAGAAACAGAAATAAAGGGTATACATATTGGAAAGAAAAAAGTAAAACTTCCCCTATTTGCAGATGACATAATCCTGTTTACAGAAAATCCTGAAAAATCAATGACAAAGCTCCTAGAGCTAATAGTTCTGCAAAGTGGCAGGGTACCAGATCAACACATAAAAATCAGTATTGTTGCTATATGCTAGTAATGAACACTCAGAAGAAGAAATCAAGAAAATTCCATTCACAATAACAACCAAAAGAATCACATATCTAGGAATAAATCTAACCAATGATGTAAAGGTCTTATACACAGAAAACGATAAAACATTGCTAAAATATATCAAAGAAGACCAAAATTAATGGAAGAACATTCCTTGTTCATGGATTGGAAGATTAAATATTGTTAAGATGTCAGTTCTACTGAGCGTGACTTACAGATTTAATACAATCCCATTCCAAATTCTAACAACCTTTGTAGAAATGGAAAATGCTAATTGTCAAATATATATGGTATAGCCAAAGCCGTCTTGAAAAAGGAAAAACTCAGAGGACTCACACTTCCTGATCTTAAAACTTACTACATAGCCACAATTACGAAAATAGCATGGTCCCGGCTCAAGGGCAGACATATAGACCAGTTGAATCAAATTGAGAGTTCAGAGATCAACCCTCACTTTTAAGGCCAACTAATTTTTGACAGGGGCAAAGACTACTTAATTGGGAAAGAATAGTCCCTTCAACAAATGGTGCTGGGAAAACTGGATCTCCATTTGCAAAAGAATGAGGGTGGATCCTTACCTCACACCATATAAAAAAATCAAATTAAAATGGATCAACGACCTAAATATAAGAGCCAGAACTGTCAAAACTGTCAAATGTATGGAAGCATCTTCAGGACCATTTGTTAGGCAGTGGTTTCCTTAGACTTTACACCCAAAGCACAGGCAACACAAGAAAAATTAGATAAAATGAGACCACATAAAAATTTAAAACTTTTGTACTTTAAAGGACTTTATCAAGAAAGTAAAATGACAACCTGCAAAATGGAAAAAATATTTGGAAACCACATATCCAATAGGGGCTTAATATCCAGATTATATAAAGAAATCCTTCAACTGGACAACAAAAAGACAACCCAGTTTAAAAATGGGCAAAAAACTTTGAATGGACATCCCTCCAAATGAGATACACAAATGGCCAAAAAAGCACACGAAAAGCTACTCAACATCATAGCCATTAGGGATATGCAAATCAAAACCACAATGAGATGCCATTTTACACCCACTTAGAATGGCTACTATTTCTTAAAAAAACAGAAAATTATAATTGTTGGAGAGGATATGGAGAAATAACTTGTTCATTTCTGGTGGGAATGTAAAATGTTAACTACTGTGGAAGACAGTTAATTAGTTCCTCAGAAAGTTATGTACAGAATTACCGTATGATCCAGCAATCCTACTTCTAGGTATATAACCAAAAGAATTTATCACCAGGACTCAGATATTTGCACACCTATGTTCATAGTGGCATTATTCACAATAACCAAAAGATGAAAGCGACCCAAATGTCCATCAGCCTGGGAATGGATAAACAAAATGTGGTACATAGACACCATGGAATATAATTCAGCTGTAAAAAGGAATGACATTCTAATACATGGGATAATATGAATGAATGACTCTTGAAGACATGTTGAGTGAAATAAACCAGACTTAAAAGGAAATGTTGTTTGATGTCACTGATGTGAAATAAGTAGATTAAGTAAACTCATAGTATCAGGATCTATGGGGATGACGATAGAGAATACAGAGTAAAGGCTTAAAAGATACCGAGTTTCTATTGGGTAATGGATAGTGGTGGTGATGGTAGCACAACATTGTGAATGTAATTAACAGCACTGAATTATATATTTGAATGTAGTTAGAGGAAATTGTAGGTTGTATATATGTTACTAGATTAAAATTTTTTTAAAATAATTCATGGAACTGCACAATATAGTGAACCCTAAGTGAGACTATAGTTAACAGTATAATTACAAAAATGTTCTTTTATCAATTGTAACAAATGTACCACACCGATGCAAAGTGTTAATAAGGGGTGATATATGGGAACCCTGTAGTTTATGGATGATTTTTATGTAAACCCACAACTTCTCTAATAAAACAGAAAAATGAGAAATAATTATCTCTGGATGGGAAGGAGCTATTTAAGGCCATGAATGAATAGCTAATAGAATTTTGGGACTAGTAAGTAGTTGCTGGCAATGATTTGATTTTGCTGGTAAAGCTTTGCCTTGAGTCTGTAGATAAAAGTTTGCAGTTAAGGCAACTAACACTTGTAGTTAATTTTCTAGTTGATACTTTTATGATATAAACAGGGTGAACCCCACAAATTGAATGCACCTAGAGGGTTATCTTTCTGTCACAGTTCTGTCACAACTTAACTGTTTTAACTTCAGGCAAAAATTTTGTGCCTTAGTGTTCAGTTTGTTCATGAATGAGAGTGGGATGGAGGTTATGTTTATTAAACTAGATTATTCGGGTATCATATTAGTAACAGGTTTATTGCGATATAATTCCATACAATTCACCTACTTGAAGTATACAATTCTGTCATTTTTCATGTATTTACAGAGTTGTTGTAATCATCACCACAATCAATTTTAAAATTTTCATTATTCCCCAAATTAACCATACCTATTAGCAGTCATTCCCCTTTCTCCACACCCCTATCCCAGGGTAACCACTAATCTTTCTGTCTCTATGGGCTTATTTATTCTGGACATTTCACATAAATGGAATCATACAATATGTGGTCCTTGTCCTTTACAAGTAGCTTCTTTCATTTAGCGTAATGTTTTCAAGGTTCATCCTTGTAGCATGTGTCAGCACTTCATTCCATCTTGTTGCTGATTAATATTCCTTTGTATGGATATACCACGTTTTATTTACCCATCTAAATTTACTTATTTTTCCAACAGTTTATGGACATTAGAGTTGTTTCCACTTTTTTACTACTATGAACATTCATGTACAAGCTGTTTTGTGGTTATATGTTTTCATTTCTCTTGGATGTGTTTATCTAGGAGTGGAATTGCTGGATCGTATGGTAATTCTTAAGTTTAATCATTTGAGGCACTATCAGACTTTTCCAAAATGGCTCAACATTTGACATTACATGTGAAATTCAGATTTTTTCACATCCTTGAAAATACTGTTGTTTCTCCCTCAGTGAAATTATATATCCATAGGAGTATGAATGTCATCCATCATAGTATCAGAAAATGTTTCTTTTGGCGGGGGGGGGGGGTACTCTTAAAAAATTGGATTCTGGATTGGTTGTTTCAGCACTTTGAAATTGGTAGTTTACTGTCACTCGTTTTTTTATAGGTCTTCTGTCAGATTGTTGTTTGTATATAATTTGTCCCCTTTTTTCTGTGTTTCTCCTGATCTGTGAAAATAAGGATTTCTCTTTATCTTGCTTGGTGTATGTTGTGCTTCTTTGTCTGTTGGTTCATGTCTTCCATCTTAGGGAACATGTCTTTTATTGTCAGTTATAAATATTTTCCATTTGTCCGCTGTTTACAGTTGCAAAATAGTTTATTATACCCACACCCAACATTCAGCATCTTTCTATAAACTACATGAAAATTGAATAGGAAATAAAAAGCTCTTTTGGGGACCCACTAACCTGGTTCCCCCAGACTCCAAACAACCCCACATGGACAACAGGCAACACTGCAGCGGGTGCTACATGGTAGCAGAGGGATTAGGAGCTGGAGATGTTACTCAGTTCTGGACATTTTTTCTCTTTCAGTATTTTCCTATTCTCTCATTTTCTAGATGTATGTTAAATCTTTCTGTTTTTTTTTTTTTTCATGTCTTTTTATCTTTTTTTCCTTCATATTTGATCTCTGCTATATTCTGCTATGTACTCTACTATATACTCAGATACATGACCAGATTAGTTGATTCTGTTTGCACTTGAAACCGTCCTTTTCCTTATTTCTTGAAGGACCAAAATCTCATTTGGTTTTAGGAGATACGGCACAATTACTAATGAATCACAGGGATGTTAGTTCTTGAGGGGCAGGTCTTCTCTGTTTTGTTCACCAGAGCATCCCAAGGCCTAGCTCACGGTCCTGGCCAGCAGAGAAATGTGACTGAAGAGGAAGGTCTGTGTTTCAGTTCAATGGATAGTTGAGTTTCAGAAATACCAGTTGTAAAGAATATATATTATCATTCCTATCAAAAGCCATTTTAAAAGACTTTGGCTTAGCAATTCTACTTCCTTGAACTTTCTTAAGCAAATAACAGTAAAATCAGTATATTTAGTCCTGATGGAGGGAAATGGAAAGGAAAAGAGATTCAAAGTAAATGTTTAGATAACCCTGAATGTCCTGTTTCCTTTAATATAAGAGAGCCATGCACAGTTATTGAATGGCATGATCACTTTCCCAGCATGTCCTTTAGTCACTCACTTTTCACCCCTTCTGGCAGTCTGTTACTTTCTTGTGTATCTTTGTTGACATGTTTTATTTTATACTAGTAAATATATGCATATATTCATTTTCCTCCTTTTTAGCACATGACGTATACTGTCTTACACCATATTTTTCTCACTTAACAGTATGTCTGGGGAAGAATTTTCGGTACTACATGTCTTCCACATTCTGTTTTATAGGCGCAGAGTGTTTTCCTATGTGTATGTATCATTTTTAATACCAGGTCCAAGTCCTGAGTGGCCCAGTAATTGCCTTGCCTTGTGACTTAGGATTTTGGCGTTGGAGAAGCTAGGTGCTGTCTTCAATCAAGTAGCCTTTCCACTGCAGTACACACCCAGAAAATTTGTCATCCACCCTGAGAGTAACAATCTTATCATCATTGAGACAGATCACAATGCTTACACTGAGGCCACAAAAGCTCAGAGGAAGCAGCAGATGGCAGAGGTAATGAGACTTTCAAGGGTTAAATCAAAAGATTTTTGTGTGAAATTGTGTTGAAAAGTTTAAAGTTTAAACCGCTGTAACTGTTGATTATAATCTTTGTTAAAGATCCAGGCTTTTTTTAGGTCCCTTGAAGAGGGCCCTTTGCTGAGTTCTTGGTCTTAGAGGTTTTCTTGTGACCCAGGGCTAATATGCTGACCTGAGTTTATTCATTATTCAGCTCCCTCTCTGGAACAGAATTCTTTCAGTCCTTAAGCTTCCAAAAACAGGCCATGTTGTATGTTGCCTGGATTGAGGCCCAAAGAAGACAGTTTTCATTTTCCCCACAACACCAGTTCTTCCCAGAAATACCAGCAAAACCTAAATAGTCACAACCATGTAGAACCATATCCTGCCTGGAAGAGAAGAGACAAGAAATTGTCTCATCAAGGGAAATCAGACTAGTTAGGTAGAAAAAATGGTGTTTCCATTTTTATGTTCCTCAGACCTTAGTAAAGTATTTGCCGCAGCTCATGTTAGTTTGTCTTTTAGACTTTCTGCTGGTATGTAATAGGAGATATTTGGTTTCCTCTTCCCTCTTCCCCTTGTCTGCACACCACTTCCTTTAATCTTCATTTTCAGAAATCCTGGGATTGGTAGACTTTGCTACTTTGTGTATTATGAACTCCCCCCCAGAGATCTTCCTTCCTCTTCAACCTATTTCTGGTGCATAACCCACTTCTGAACACACTGACTCTTCCTTCCTTTCTGGATTTAGGAAATGGTGGAAGCAGCAGGGGAGGATGAGCGGGAACTGGCGGCAGAGATGGCAGCAGCATTCCTTAATGAAAACCTCCCCGAGTCCATTTTTGGAGCTCCCAAGGCTGGCAATGGGCAGTGGGCCTCTGTCATCCGGGTGATGAATCCTATTCAGGGGAACACACTAGACCTTGTCCAGCTAGAACAGAATGAGGCAGCTTTTAGGTAAGGAACCCAGAGCATTCAGGGTTTTATGGTCTGGAAGAGGAATTTTCTGGGTTGTGACCAATACTTGACCGTTTGCTTATTTCTGTGTATGCAGTGTGGCCGTGTGCAGGTTCTCCAACACTGGTGATGATTGGTATGTGCTGGTGGGTGTGGCCAAGGACCTGATACTGAACCCCCGATCTGTGGCAGGGGGTTTTGTCTATACCTACAAGCTTGTGAACAATGGGGAGAAACTGGAGTTTTTGCACAAGGTAGGCACCAGCCTGTGGTTCTCCTGGATCTTAGGTCCCACTGAACTTTCAACTTCTGCTTCATTTGTGTCATGTCTTCTGGTGATCATTTTGGGTGTCAGCTCATTGTTTCTATTGATCTCTTGGGAGTGTTTAGAAAATGCTGGGGCTGAGGGCTCCAATGATATGCGGGTGCCTATCCGTCAATCCCACGGGAAGCCTGTGTGCTATCCACCCACTATGGGGAGATGAATATTGAATTGGCCCCTTGTTTACGGGTCTTACTAAGCAGGCAGCAATTTGTGGCAAATTCAGCAGTTCTAAAGAATTAATTTTCTACTCCACACAGACAACACATAAATATGACTCCTTCAGCCCTGTCATAAACGTAGTGTCTTCTGGGAAATAATGAATTCACAGGCCCTTCTTTGTGTTAAAATTACTGCCTCTCCCTACAAACTAAGATGGATCTAGATTATGTTTACAGAAGTAAGGTTTAGGCAGTATTTCCTTCTAGATTTAAATTTCAAATGATTTAACCAGTTATCAGGAGGAAAGGGCTAATTTTTAAGCTACAGAAGAGACAGCAAATGAATGTCTCATCCTTTTACACTCAGTAATTCCTTAGTTGCTTTTCATTAACGTTCCTTTCCCATCCCTCCACAAACAGAGGTCTCTTTAGATGTCAAAGCTTGACTGTTATCTAATGGAGCCAGTTAAACCAAGCACAGGCTCTAGAGCAGCATACATTAGGCATCACGGTGGCTTTTCACTTGTGCCATTGATCCACTTGCTGAGTGAAAAGCAGTGTGTGGGACCTGTTTGCCCAAACACCCTCTGTGTTTCATAGTCTGCTGAATGCGTGACTTACTTCTCTGATGAGCAGAAGCTTATCATTCACTGCCTTACTGCCAGATGTCTGGAAGGAATTCATTTCTGGGCCAAAGGGGTAGGGCTAGTGTCTGATTGTATGTTCTTCTAACAGTTGTATTACCTGGTTTTTCTCTCATAGACTCCAGTGGAAGAGGTCCCTGCTGCCATTGCTCCGTTCCAGGGGAGGGTGTTGATTGGGGTGGGGAAGCTTTTGCGAGTCTATGACCTGGGGAAGAAAAAGTTACTTCGAAAGTGTGAGAATAAGGTAAATGAGCTGGTAAGGGACTAGGATCTATCTAATGAGACAGAATGGAGGGGTGGAGGACATTAACTGTTAAGAATCATGGGTTTTTGTTAGGATTGTGCTGTATTCCCCTAATTCCAGGCTCAGAATAAGCCCTTGAGGTTTGAGAAGGGCAGGAGTAGAGCAGGATTCTTCAAACCAGGAACCAGATTGCTAAACTGATTGCTTCTGGAAAGGATTTAAATCTGAGAGGCTTTTATTTCTACTGTGTTAACAACTATTTAGTGTTTTTCCTGCCTTCTAGACATCTATTGCCATCTGCTATTCTTTGATGTTTACTGTTCTTACAAACCTTATATATATGTTGCACTCAGGGAAAACTGGGCTTTTTGTGGGCTTTCAGCTATAAAGTTAGACCCATTGCTGTCTTTGTTGTTTACCAGCACATCGCCAATTACATCTCTGGGATCCAGACTATTGGACACAGGGTAATTGTGTCTGACGTCCAAGAAAGTTTCATCTGGGTCCGCTACAAGCGTAATGAGAACCAGCTTATCATCTTTGCTGATGATACCTACCCCCGATGGGTCACTACAGCTAGCCTCCTCGACTATGACACTGTGGCTGGGGCAGACAAGTTTGGCAACATTTGTGTGGTGAGTTGATGTTGTTTACTTGAGTTACAGTTAGGTGAAGGAAAGCTGGCTCAGTTTGTTGTTCTTATGGGCCCAGGATTATGATCCCTAATATGTAAAGTAGAATGAGGTATAAAATTCCATCCTTAAAAAGTTAACTCTAAAAAGAAATCTTTGTTTTCTTCTAGCCTTCTTACCAGCCTTTTGGCTTTCCCCACACCTTCCCCTCCCTGGTTCACTTCCACCCCCATGGAACATGATTTAATAATGATAGGTTTAGGTTGGACTAAGGACTAGTGTTTATATTTTAATGTTTTCCTCAAATTTTGCCTTGTCTTTTTAAAAGCGTGACCTGACCTCTATTGTTTATGTCCTGTGGACTTTTTTTTGCCCTTGATTGTGTTAGACCCTTGTTCATGTGTTCATTCTCTTTGGGGTTTCTCACTTCTCAAATACAGCTCCTGTTCACCAGGATAGCTGCAGGAGACTTGGGCTCAGGGCATTGCCTGGGTGGTACCCTGGGCTTGCTTGCTAGGTCTCAGAGCAAACCATGTTGCTTAATGGACCAGCCCTGTGCATTGTGTCATTTCCTTGTAGGTGAGGCTCCCATCTAATACCAATGACGAAGTGGATGAGGATCCCACAGGAAACAAAGCCCTGTGGGACCGGGGCTTGCTCAATGGTGCCTCACAAAAGGTAAGATTCCTGGAGTGGAGAGTGGGGTGCAAAGGAGAGCTACTAGTCTGCATAGTACATTCCTCATTATCCTTATTATAAGAAACATTTTTTATTGAATTAGTCACAGTTCACTGATTGTGCTGATCACTCTCCCCTGCATGGTCCTTTCTTCTTGAAAATTCCTAAGCAGACAATGCATAGCCCCTGATGGAGGATGGATGGATGCTGGGTTTGATATAGATGACCATCACTATCCCATTTTTATCCCTCATTTTCAATATGTAAAATGGAAAAATTTTGGAGACATTTTAGCAATCAGTTTGTTTCTGAAGAGTAGGGATTGTACAGGTTCATTTCTAATAGTAACTAGCTGTTTTCCAAAGTGTGTCCTAGATTTATGTTTCTCCTATAGACATTTGTTTATTTAACGTTTCTTCAAGACTCTTTCCAGACTTATGAAAATAGAGCCATTTTAGGGGTTAAGCCTACTAATTGCTGTTCTTTTATAATCTCTATTTCCTAAATTTCTTTATTGCAAACTTGATAATTAACAAAAGTGTTTTTACATAGTAATGGCTTATTAGAAATGATCCAGTGTCAGTAAGTTTTAAATCTATATTAAGCTTTTAAGTAAATGATGAGAATGTTTTAAAGTATTTTGAAATTTTCTTAATGTTTGGATATTAAAAGATGATGAAATCTGCCTTTTGGTGGCACTGCTTGCTCTTGGGAATCCAGAAGAGACTCCTGAGGACATACACAGTTACTGATCTGTTTTCACCTTGCAGGCAGAGGTGATCATGAACTACCATGTGGGGGAGACAGTGCTGTCATTACAGAAGACCACACTGATCCCTGGAGGCTCTGAATCACTTGTCTATACCACCTTATCAGGAGGAATTGGCATCCTTGTCCCTTTCACATCTCATGAGGTGAGAGCTCCCACACCACTCTGGCCTTCACCTTCCCAAGGTCATATCTTGGTGCTGAGTCTGCCTAGGAGGGCAAATCATTTGTCCCCATCTACAGCTAAGAGTGTTCTGGAAATTTTGTATGACAACAATTAGAAGTACCTAGGAAGTTGGGAATCCTGAGTTTTGTCCCCAGGAGAAACCATTATTGCACTGTACTAGGGTTTGGTCCAGCCTGATGTAGTTACAGGGTTAGTCTGAGAACAAAGCCCCAGAACCGAACTTCACAGACTAGAAGTGATAGGATGGTGTTTACTGCACACTGGTTGCTGCATGGAGTCCGCTCCAAGTTTAGCTAAGATTGATTTGTGTCATTCCATCTACAGAAGCTGGGATCAGGAATCTGATCTCACATAC
Source organism: Choloepus didactylus (assembly GCF_015220235.1). Lineage (NCBI taxonomy): Eukaryota > Metazoa > Chordata > Mammalia > Pilosa > Megalonychidae > Choloepus > Choloepus didactylus. The sequence continues at coordinate 29,173,033 of NC_051328.1, read as the reverse complement.
CACTCTTTATTTCGTATGGTATTCTCTCATGTACTATAATTACAGTGAGGTCTCCTTTTGATTTTTAGCTCTCCTCTCTTAGCAGAAAAACCTGCAGTCATCAGAAGAGTGGTTAAATATTTACCGTCTCTTTCCTGGTAAAAACTATCAGTGGCTTGTCTGTTCATTGTGCTTCTGGAAACCACAGGCTAGTAGTTGAAATCTGTTTTCTCTTGGTGATGGATTCTTTGTTTCTTCCTCCAGGACCATGACTTCTTCCAGCATGTGGAAATGCACCTACGGTCTGAGCACCCCCCTCTCTGTGGGCGGGACCATCTCAGCTTTCGTTCCTATTATTTCCCTGTTAAGGTAGGTTTTTCTTGGGGAAATCTGGGTTTAAGAACAAGGTCCTCAGCCCATTCAACCAGTCTTTTTTCTGGTGTTTCTCTGATAAAAATCAGAACAGTTTTAAAGGAGTAACAAGGGAGTGGATTATTGGAGACAGTGATGGGGGAGGGCAATGTTTAGTAATATTCAGAGTCTTCTTTCTCACAGCCAGAGAAAAGACTACCCAGTTCTGCTAATCTGAACTACCAAGGATCAATTTAGAGTAGTGTCCCTGGCTCTACAAATGGGGTTTAAGTATCTGGGGGAGAATAAAAGGCTTTACCTGCAGCTGCTGCTTTAGTGTGTGCCATTTTCTTTGGATATTTCACCTTTTTCTTTTTCATTTTTCCGTTTATTAGAATGTGATTGATGGAGACCTCTGTGAGCAGTTCAACTCCATGGAGCCAAACAAACAAAAGAACGTCTCTGAAGAACTGGACCGAACTCCACCTGAGGTGTCCAAGAAGCTTGAGGATATCCGGACCCGTTATGCCTTCTGACCCTTTCCTTCACCTGTGGGCTTTTCCAGAGACTCTGTATTTTGTTTCCCCCACCACCACCACCTGGCTTTGAACCCATACTGCAGAAGGGTGGCTGGATAATTAAGACTTTGCAATAGTAAAGCCAATAGCTCTTCCCATCAACTCTTCCCCTGGAATGACTGATTCCCCATAAAGTTGGCACAGATTTGCTACACTTCTCTCTGCGTCGTACACAATACATTGCCCCAGGTTCCAGTGTAGAATAGGTGGCCCCTTTTTCCCAAAACTTCCCTCTGTATTGATAATTCTTGGCTCTCTTGTCTACTTTTGTACACACCCCTGATTTTTAACTGGTTTTCCTGTAAATACAGTTTTGTACAATATTATCTTTGTGGGAGGGAAGGGGGCATGCTAAAGCGGGGACCAGGTTGGATTAGTATAACTCCTGAGTTCTGCTACTCTGAAACTTAAGCAGAAATACAAGCTTCGTTTTTAAGGTGGCTAGTGTCCATGTTTTTTTTGGGGGAATGAGAATTTAGGTGGGAAATTGGAACCAGAGTCAGAGCAGGAAGAACTGAGTATAACACCTGCTTGGACTTTGTCCTGTAGCCTCCCTTCCCAACTCTGTGATGCTTCTTTGGCTTTTTTTTTTAGCCCATTCTGCTATGTAGTTGAAATTAGGCTCAGTAATCACCATGTGGTGACCCATACTTCTTTTATTTGGATATTGAAGACGGGCTTATTTATCCTCCTCTGTTTTAGCTTCCTTCTACTTTTAGGTCTTGTAGTGAGAGGTTTGGCATGAATATTCACTTTGGAGATCTCTGTCTCAACAGATGTTCCCTTCACTTTTCCAAATCCTGAAATGATCTTTTGCCATGACTACTATGATGGGTCAGTAAATAAAGAAAATCACAGAGTCTAATCTGCCCTTGGGAACAAAGTCAATATATGTGAGTCCTATTTAAAGGGGGCCTGACTTCTGTGCTGCAGACGTCTTGGGCATGGTTCCTGATGGCCTTTGGGGGTGTGAGGAGGGAGCACTGGGAGCCAGTCAGCTGCCTTGTCTCAGAATATTCCAGCCCACACCTGAGAATGGTGTTTCCTCCTTTGCCTAAAAGACAGAACCCTGGTATAAGGAGGCAGTCCCTCAGATTTAGTGAACCTGGAGTAAACCTGAGCTCACTTCCCCTCTTGGAACTTCATAAAGTAAAAAGTTCTTTTCATATGTCCTCAGCTGCCTTGTATTGAGTAGATTCTCTGTGGCTGGCACTGGGTTAGAATCTGGAATGGAGATGATTAGATACAATCTTTGACCCCAAAGAGTTCACAGTCCAGTGAAGAGAGGGTCCCTGTTGCTATCTCCTGGGACTAAGTATCTTTACTCATGACTTGGCTTTTAGATCATTAAATAGAGAGACCCAAGTTTTACCAAGAATTGAATTCCTAATAGCACTTTTCTTTCCCATTTAGCTTGTGGATTCTTACGATAGACAGTACTTCTAAATTGCGTTTGGAAAGCCTAATTCCAGGGCCCATTTTTCCTATGGTCCCCACCTAAACCCATTCTGTTTAATCTGTGAAGTTGTATGATGTTGACATGCAGTAGCCTGAGAAACTCAGTGGCTCCTTGTTCCTTGTCTCTCTCCTGTCCCATTTGAATAAAATACTTACTCTTCCTATAGTAGTAGAGGATTTAAATATAGAGTCAGGGAAATAATACCATTGAGTTTCCTCTGTGTCTTACCAGTTTGCTTGTTCTCTGGAAGAAGGGCTCTGGCAAATGGTATTTCAGGAGTGTAGACAGAAAGTATTAGGCTTGAATCTGTTAGAAACAGGAATTTTGTTCGTAGCTGATGTCCCAGGACCTACAAAAGGTGTTAGTAAATATTTAGTGATTAAACGAGGCTAACTTACAAATTCTGTCCTTCTAGGTGTTAATGGTATCTACTCAACTCCAGTGGTTTGGTTAAGCAACCAAGTAAATAGGGAGCTCTCTTCCAGTCTTGCAAAATATATCAGAGGCTGCTGTGGAACTCAGAAGGGATAATGTCAAGTCACTGAGGCATTTGCCCTTAATTACTAGATTTGCTCCCATCCTCTTTTGTTAAGTCCCTGCAGTTTGGGTCTAAGAAAGTACCGAAAAGTTTTTATCTGCTTCAGCTTTCTCCTGACCTCACAGGCAGAGGTTCTGCAGATGTTGTTTCCTTTGGAAGATCTCTTGCCAAAAAAAGCATTCTTTAGGGGTGGTGGTGGTGGTGGGGGTCTAAGATGGACTGTGGATGGAATTTTGCTTTTCTTGGTTTATATAAATGTATTGCTAGCAAGACAGCTGCCGGGCTGGAAAGGCTCATCTCACAGGGAGAATGCTGGTCTCCACAGTGCTTGCTGCTCCCATGACTGCAGGCTTAGTGAGAAATGTTGGGAGGCAGTTTTTAGATGGGATTAACCTGGCTTTTAAATTTTTTATAATTCCTAAATTCTCCTTCTACTTAAAATTAAAAATGTTATATGTTTCCATGATTCATCTACTTGCTCATTTGCATGTGGAATATTGTATATGACTGTTTTAAGTTTATTGCACCCTTGAAATTATTTTTCAGGGGCTATATTCAGAGCTCAGAAGAACCATCTTGCTGCTGAAATCAAACCTTGTCTAAAAAAATAATGGTGGGGTTGGGGGGACAGATGACTCACTCTGGAGTGCATGGTAGGGGCTCATTAAACATCTGTTTGGTCAGTGGTTGTTTTACATTTGTGTATTGGATGCCCAACCTGCAGGGCTCCCATGAAGCTTGGGTGAACTCTGAAATAAGCAGGTATAGGCTATACAGCATTCAAATAAGGTCCACCAGTTTGAACCAGTGCAACCAAGAGCTATTTCTTTAGAAAGTTTGTAAAGCCAACATCGGGAGACATGCCTAACCCACATGAAGAGACTGCTGAGTTCATTTAGTACTTAAGTATTTATTAAGCACCTACTATGTGCCACCTTCTCCCAGCTCTGCTCTGCATCCGGAAGATGGAAGAGGACAATTTTTATAACCTAGCAGTTTCTGACCCTCTGAGGCTTGCTGTGAGGTGAGTCTACCAGAGAGCCTGGCAACAAGTTTCAGAAGAGCCTGAGGCCTGTGTCTCTGATTTCCTCAGATAAAACAAGCCTAGCCTTGGGACGTGTAAGAAAAATCAGAAGGTTCCAAGGCTAAAAAATGAGGAAGTGGGGGCTGGACAGTCAAGGCATTTAGGTCAGAAAATGGTAGGAAATTGGCAGCTGTGTAAAGTGTTAAGCCTGGCTGGACATCAAGCCTTGCCTGGGTTTGTCAGAATACGGGCTTCTTGTCTTAATCTGGGGCAGAAACCAGGTGGTGTCTGGGCATCTGCATATTTCACAATCTGTTGAAAATTATCAGACCTAGAAGTCACTAGATGTGGAAATGAGAATTAATTAGTCAAGAATATTGCTGCTTGTTCAAAATTTAGAAATTGTCACAAAAAGAAACAACCAAGTTTGGAAATAACATTTGGATCAAGAGGCTGAGAGCAGCAGGGTAGCTCAACTGGAAGTAGCTGAAGGCCACTGTTCATCACTTCACCACCACCCCCCCCCCAAATCTAGCAGCTCTGGATACCCCAAGTCAGGTTTTTTGTAATCCCAGAGGCAGTCTCCCTACCTCTAACTGTCTTTCAGAGCCCTGCCCTGGTCCTTGAGATTTTTAGTCCACAGGCCACACAGCAGAACCTGCTCCCTTCTCTGACAGCAAACAGAATCACAGGGAATGAAAGGAAAGTTGGTTTTGATTAGGTCCTTTGGGGAGTTGTCACAAGTTACTAATTTTAGGGTGTGAATCCGGGTGGTGGATAAGCTGGTGGCTTGTGGTAGTCAAGAGAAGTATTAGTACTGTAGGTTATCAGGGCCTGCTGCCTGGTGTTGGGAAGGGACATGGGGATATTTTGCCTTTACAGAAGCTGTAACTGGAGAAAGGTATCTTAGCCACATAAAGCCCTCAGAACAAAGATATCATCTGCCAAATACCAAGTTCCAGCAGTAAAGTCTAGGAAAAGAGCATTGGACAATGGAGTCAGGTGACCTGGCTTCAGCAACCTCTGAGCAGTCTTGGTTTTCGGTATGTAAAATGGGGAGAGAGGCGCGACCTCCAGGGGTCATGGTAACTGTAAAGAGCATACCCTGACTGCTCAGGGATCAGAGGAGGTGTGGCCATTGAACTGGGTCTTTGCCCTAGGAACTTGGGGAGACCTGGAGCCACCTCCATCCTGAACTGCTCTCCTATAGGTGATTCTTTGAAAGGAAAGGGTGTCATTCCAAGCTGAGAAAGGACAGAGGGTTTTCTTCAGGCTTCTGTGAGGCCCCAGTGAGATCCTGTGACTGCCCCCATCACCTCCACCCTTGAGCCCCTCACCCTCTGTCCTCCCACGAGCTTGACTGGTGTGAGTCAACTCGTTGGCAGAGCTCTGCAGCAGGGCCTTGCAGAGGGCGGGGCCTGTGTGGCCACTACTTGGGCCGTGGAGGTGGGTGACTTAGCCAGGAACATTCCAGTGTAGCTATCATGGTCCTGTTGGGCATTTAGGGCTGAATCAGGAATCCAGTTTTGTCAATTCAGTTGAGAAAGCATCTCTTGAACAACTACTTGTGTCAAGCCTTGACGTTCAGAATAAAATATATCATCTAGGTCAGTGTTTCCCAAACTGGGTGCTGTGGAATCCTAAATACTAAAGAGGGGCCCCTTAATAAAGATTTCTGCTCATATTTAAGGAAACTGTCAACTGTCCTCTTGGATATTGCAGTGCTTTAAACACAGACCTCTCGCCTCCCCACCTTGTAATGTCCAGTGGAGAAGCTGAAGGATCCTACCCCAACTACTCTAAATAGAAGTATAATCTAAGTAAAGAGAGAGTTTGCTGTGAGAAATTGATTTTCTCCTTGATTATGGTGCTGCCCCTGTAAGCACCCCCAAAACTGCCATCCATCACACCAGGACAAGCCCCTGAATCAAGTGGGAAAAGCCCAGACCTTAGGGCTTTACATCTCAGTAACCAGCTGTGTAAGTTGCGTAAGATACCTCACCTCACCCAGCTCCTGTCCTCAGCTGTAGATGGGCAATTTATCTGTCTTCAGATAGTGTCTCCTCACTGTAGAAGGGCCTTATCTGATCACTCCATCTAATGTCCATCCCCCCACATACCCGCACTTCAGTCACTACTATAGCACGAAGTTTTATTATGTTTTTTTAAGAATTTTTTGTCGGGGTTAATGTGTTTTAGAGAAGAGCTGGGGGAACATCTGAAAACAATGCAGCCTGCCTGGGAGCTAGGACTTGGGTTCTGGGGGCTCCTGCCATTAACTTGCAGGATACCCTCCTGCCAGAAAACATCCCCAGGCTGATCCTCTTGGCTTTGTGGAGGGCTTGGACTCCAACAACACACTCGTAGGCAGGCCAGGGCCACGTGGCCCTGCCCCTCCCTTGCTGGCTCAGTTCCTGACATGGAGCTGCAGTTGCCTGCTTTCCCTGCCCTTCCCAACAGACTGGGTTGTGGGCTGGGGGAAGCTGCAGCCTCTGCCACCTGTCACCCACTGCCCCAGCCCCTCTGCACCTGCTCTGGGCCCGGGAGCCCTTGAACGCCACCAGCAAAGCCCTAGAAGACTGTCCTCCTGATTACCACCAGCAAAGCCCTAGAATACCTTGTCCTACGTGAGCAGGTAAGAAGGGAGTTTGTTCTCCTTCACATGGCTTTCTCTCTGCCTCTGATAGCCCAGCCTCTCCACCCCAACTCAGCTACTTTCAATGACAACAGCAGAAGAGACTTGAGCTAGACTTGACAAAGAGTCCCAGTTGAAGAGGCTCTAAAATAGGTTGCAGAGAAATGCTGTGAATTCTTGGCTCCAGTTATCATTTTGTAACTGTTTCCTTCAGCCTTGCAAGGAAAAAACCAGAGCCAAATAACCAAAAAATGACTAATATCTGTATTCCCTTCTGATTCTGTAAATCAGCAAACCCACATTCTTAAATGGATGTCATGGGCTACAGGGGGCTGCTCCATTATATATTACTCAAGTTCTTTAAACCTTAGTGTACCATGTGCATGAATAGTCCTACAAAATTAATTGATTATAATTCTTTAAAGGAAAGGAAAATAATTTTTTTTTAAAAAAAGGACAAAGGTGAGCTTTCCTCAGACTGTATTCTGAAATTAAAATAAAATGAAGTGTTCTGCTTTCACACTTTGCGTTTTTTTCAAATGCACACAAACAAATTCACTATATGTCATTTTTAAGGTCCACACAATACCCACCATGTTAACAAATCCATCCCTTTGTCCCTCTGTTTTGAAGCTGGATTGCTTCCAGGTGTTTTGCAATTAATAAGCAGGACTTTCACGGACAACTCTGTGGAAATGGCATTTTTTGGTCTCTGCCTCCTCCTTGGAGTTTATTTCCCATCTAGAATGAATGCTTGGGGCAAAGGGCAGGAATATTTTTGCAGCTCAGCTCATGTTACACATGGGTCAGTTCACTCAAAATTTATGGGAATAATTTTTAGGACCTTGGTGACATGATGGGGGAGTGGGGACTTGTTTGGAGATTTTTCAGGAAGGGGGTGGAAGCAGTCTAGCATAGTGATTAAAAGTGAGATTGAGATAATGTTTGTAAGGCACTTAGCACAACTTTTGGCACTTAATAAGCACCTCTAGAGGGCTCTTCCCAGTTGGGGGCTCTCCCTGGGCCATTTTATAAGCTGGGCAGATTGAGATGACTTCTTGGTCCCCCACCCCCAGCCTCCACTTGCCTGACCCTGTTGTAACTAGTGAAAGGCTTCATGACCTGTAAGAGAACTTTTGAGTTTAGATGAGGAGGTGGAGGCTCATGTCACGACCCCTATCGTCATCCTCCTCGTGAAGGTCCCCCAGGCTCTTGTACTTCAACTGCCATTGGATCTGGGTGCCACCCTTCCCATCTCTCAGCCACCTTCCTCAAAGCACAAGCTTAAGAGATCGTAACAGTGGAGAAATTCCAGGAAGTCTGTGGGCACACCTGTTCTCCACCCTGCAGCTGTTACGGTAGTTACCAGAGGGCCTCATAACCTGGTCCAGCCGAATAAACACTGTCTCCTAGGCTGGTCGGATTGAATTCCAATCCTGCATCAGTTTCCATGGAGAAGGTCTTGAGCAATCATTGGATTTCTCTGATCCTCATTTTCCTCATCTGTAAAATCTGGATTCCTGTGCCAAAGAATTACATGAGGTAACATAGGTAAAGCAGCTGGCACCACGATACCCATTGCTGTATAAGGTCAAGGCCATGCTCCAGAGCCTTTGGGAAAGGACTGAAATTAGCCATAAAAAACAGGCAGAAAGCTCATGTGTTCATTTGCTCAATCAACAAACATTGGGTTGGCTGGTCCTGGCACTGGAAACTAGGGAGAGATGCATAAAGACTGTCTCTCTCATCTTGATGTAGGCATGTGCCCTGAACTGAAGAGTGGGGGCAAAGGAGACAATGACCAGGTCTGTCTTGGCACTTGGGAAACAGCTCCAAGCTTAAAAATGCAGAACAATTTATTTGTCAGAGATTGGAAAGAAGCAGGAAAGGCCAGTGCTAAAGTTGACACCTGTTTGGGGAAGGGTGGATAATTCAGGGGCTGCAGAGCTGGGTCGGTGTAGAGAAAGGGAGAGTGGGAGATGAGATGAGAGAAGTAGGTAGGGACCAGATTTTGAAGAACCTTGAAAGTCAAGCAAAATTTTGGACTTGATCTCAAGGGCAAGGGAATTTTAGGTTGTCTGTTCTGGCAGCTTTGGGGAATAAGTTTGATGTTGGAGGCCTGGAAGCCCCCAGCCTTCCACCCCATCTCAACTTTGATGGTACCTAAAATAAATAACTGCAGAGAGTGGGATTCTCAGGACAAGTTGTGAAGTCCTGTGCGGGAAAGCCTGGTATGCTATTTGGGGCCCTGGGTTCTGGTGCCAGCTCCACCACTGGAGTAGGTGAGTCTCCTTGCCCATCTCAGTTAAGGGTGGAGGGCAATTAGGATTCTTACAGCTCTTTCCTTCTGGCATTCTGAAAAATGCTGCTGGAGGCCCTAGCCCCTTCCCACTAAAGCCATATTGTCCTGTGGGAGTATGACCTGACCCAGCCTTGGGAGGAAGAGGCATCTTCTCTGAAATGAGCCACTTGACTCTGACCCAAAGAGGCTCCATAGAGGTCTGAGAACCCAAGCCTCCAGGCTTGTGACAATCCCAGGGGGAATCGGGGTTCCAGCTGTCCTGTAATTTATGCATGAGGACACTCTCCAGTGATTGGGGGCTGGGATCCAGTGGGAACTGGGCTGCAGCTTGACTGGGAGCCTATCTCCCAAGCTCCCCAGGGGTTCCTGGGAGAGCTCCATCTGTGGGACCTTCGTTCCAACCAGGACGGGCCCATTGACCCGAGAAACAACCAGGCTTTCCCTCTCAGCCCTCTCCAGGTGGGGACTTGGCAACAATTAGGAAGGTTTGGGGCAAGATGATGAGTTCAAGGCCAAGAAGATGTCTAGTTGGGCTTGCAGTGCAGCTATTTGGGAAGGTCAGGCCCTGGCCCAAGAATTTTCCAGCCTGTAATGCCTATCACTGCCTGAGAAAGTCCACACTCCAGCCCAGGGCAAATGGGGCCTTCTTCCAGGAAGTCCCAGCCCCCACTTCTGGCTTTCTCACCATACATCCCCTCCATACGCTCTTCCCTCTGACCACACCAGCCCTTCCTCTGCTCCAAGTCATCTCTTTCCTGCTTCCTTGTCTTCCTATCTTCTCATGTTATTAAAATCTCTTTGCAAGCATTTTGATAGCTTCATTGTTTTTATGGAATGTATTTACTATAAAAAATAGCAATTCAGAGAGGCACAAAGAAAAGAAAATCCCAATCCCTCCACCCAAAGATAACCAAACCCTTCTCATATTTTACTGGGCAATTCTCCAGACAGTGCCTTACTTCCTCACTTCTCAAGCTGTAACCTGCACATCTGTCACCTGAGGACTTCTTTAAAATGCAGATTTGGATTCTGATGGCTTGGGGCGGGGCTCAAGATTCTGTATTTTCAGTAAGCTCTCAGCTGATGCTACTGCTATTGGTCAGGATACCACAGGGGGAGCATGGAGGGTCTGTGCATGTGAACACACAGAGCTCCGGATCCTCTAGCATCCTCTCTAGAATGCTTTCCTTCCTACCTGCTTCCCCCCCACCACTACCACTCAACAATATGTCATGGAGATATTTCCATACCAATACATGCAGATTCCCTCATCATCCTTTATAGTGGCTATATAGTACTCCGTTGCACGGTGGGAAGGTAATCCTTCTAACTAGTCCTTATGAATGGAAATTCAGCATCATACCAAGTTATTGCAGGCATAATAATGCAATGACAAACATCCTTAAAGAAACACTCAAGGCTCTGCCAACCCCTCTAAAGGTGGGGTGGAGATGTCAGATGTGGAGCCGCGCGGGACTAGGCAGTGGCAGGAGCACTGGGCGGCGCCAACTCTTCAGCCTGGCACAATGCTCCAACCCATGCAATGCTCACACATTCCATGCAAGGTTTCTTAGTCTCCCCCATTTTACAGATGAAGAGACCAGGCGCGGGGAATTTCCTGGCTCGCCCACGGTCTCGCAGCCGGGTCGCGGCAGCTTCTCGGGTCACAGCTCTTCCCCGCCAGGCAGAGGAGGAGGGCAGCGCCGGCCCCGCGCTCCGGGCCCCCGCCCCCGTCCCGGGTTTCGACAGGCCCCGGGCCGCCGCCGCCCCGCTCTGCACAAGACACTCCGAGACGCCACCGGCCCGTCGGGCGGCGGCAAAGCGAGTCCCCAGGCGCGGCGCGGGCGGCGGCGCGGGAGCCCCGGAAGGCCCGGCCGGCGCGTGCGGGAGGCCCCGCCGGAGGACACCTCCTTTGCCCAGGCCGTCGGCTCTGCAGCCACCCCGGGTAAGGCCTTTTCGAAAATGCTGGTTCAGGGTCGTCTGGACCAAGGGTATCAAGCGCTCTGAGGTTACTCCCCGGGGGGGGGGGTCTCCTTCGGGGTCACTGCCCCCTCCCCGGCCAGGTCCTGGAGCGAGGCCCCGAGAGGGTGCTGACCAGTCTAACAGCAAGGATTTGCCCCTGGGCGGCCTCTGCCCGCCCTGAGCGTGGATCCCAGCTCGGCCACGTGCCGGCTGTGGCACCTGGGGTAAGTCCCCGAGCTTCCGGGTCTCACTCTCCTCAGCTGTAAATGGGGATCAAAATAGTACCCCCCTCACAGGGTGTTTGTGGGGATTGGGTGGGCTAGAGCATGTGAGCTGGATGTTAGTATCAGGTCTGGGGAAATCCAAGGCTTTCTGCCTCCAAGTAAGCGTTGCTGGTGAGATGGCAACAGATGTTGGAGAGTGTCTGCATCCCTGTGGGGAGCCGGGAGCCGCTGGGGTTCAGGGAGACTTCTTGGAGAAGCGACTGGAGCCCTGCTCAGTGGGTTCCAGCATTTGTGGGATGGTTGAATTCCAGGCAGTGGAAAGCCCCTGGCAGGAAAATCACTTCCTCTAAGGAGAAGCAGGGAGGAGAGCTGGGCTTAGCCTAAAGAACTTATGATCAGCGCTGTCTCAGGGTGGAACAGGCTGCCTTGTGGTGTGGTGAGCTCCCCATTGGTGGGGGCATGTAAGGAGAGGCTGGGCAAGCTGCAGAGAAAGCTCCAGCATGAGGCAGGAGTGGAGACAGGGGGTCTCTGTGCCATTGCTGGATTCAGTCCTGGCAAAGTAATATATAACAGGCCTGTGTGAAGGTGGCACCCAGGTCAGAGGGAGGGAAGGGTCAGGCAGGTGGGAGGGCTTGCAGCCAGCCCTCCCCTAAATAACAGTAACAATAGCTGTTACCAGTTTCTCTGGGCTCAGCCCTGGAGTGAAGGCTCAAAGGCTTGATCTCAAATCTTCTCACTGCAACCCTGTGAGGTGGGTGCTGTTACCATTCCCATTTTACAGGTGGGAACCAGGGCCAGGGGTTAAATCATCTGCCCAAGGTTATGGTCAGTAAGTGGAGGAGCTGGGACTTGAAACTGGGCAGTGTGGGTGTGGCTCCAGCCCTTTATACTGGTTCCTTGCCACCCTGCCCCTGGCAGACAGTTCTGGATCCCTGGGGGTGCTGATACTCTCACAGGGATGGATTTAGCTGCTGCTACACACACACACACACACACACACACACCTGCCAAGCTGACCTCACACCCTCTGTGCCCAGCCTGCTCGGGTCCCCAGGGTCTGAGGACAACACTGTGCCATCAACACTGGCCTTGACTGGGGCCCAGGGTCTGTGTCACTCAAGGCCGCCCTTTCCTCCCAGTAAATGGGACCCTCATTAATAACTCTCTTCCAGGGCTCCAAGTCTTTCCCAGGGATGTTAAATTCATTTTGCCTTTCTTTGCAACCACGTGATTTCCATGTGTCTGTCTTAGATTGTGAGTGCCAAGATCTTGCCCACGTGATTTAATTTGTGTGGTTCCCAGCCTAGCACTCGAAAAGCAATAAACACCCTTCCTAATGGGAGTAATGGCCTCTTCTGCCGTCAGATCTCAGATAACTGCCCTGTTTATGGCTGGGGCAGAGGACATCCTGGCGGGGACAGCAATTTACCCAGAACAGCCCGGTGATCTGGGCACTCTGGTCTCATGACGGGGGGAGGGGACACTTCTGTGCCAGGCGAGGTGTGAGCCCTGGGTAAACACTCTCCCACAGAGTTCACATAGAGCCCTCGGAGAGGAAGCCCTGATGTTATTCCCATTTTACAGTTGAGGAAACTGCAGCTTGGAGAGGTTGTCATGTGCCTTGGAGCCAGGATCCTTTCCCTTTCCTGCTGCTGCCCCTTGAGGCTGTGCTGGCTGCTGGGTCAGACAGCAGCAATACTAGAGCCTTGCTGCTTGGTGGGAGAATGTACATTCACGCTTTCTCTTCCGCTGTCCCCTGGTGCCCTCACACCGCCCTGGGAGTGGGTCTTTGTTGTGCCACTTTATGGATGACAGTGATTAGGGAATCCTCCAGGGACTCTCTGTGAGAAATGTTGCAGCAGGGCAGAAGGGGGGTACTTCTGGCCCCCTTTGCTCTCCAGGATCCCTCCCTGCTCTGCCTCGCTGGGTCGCAGGCTCTGTGGTCCCCTCCATAGTCCTCCCCTTGCTGGTTGGAGGGGCTGTCCCAGGTCCCAGTGGAGCTGGTGATACACAGAGCCCAGCACACTAGCTGGTCCAGCCAAGGCTGGGTTTGGGGCCAGGGACTTTCCAGTGTCTTCCCACAGCCAGGAAACCTTCACTGGGTGACATCACTGGAGAGAGTGCCTCCTGGTCCTGTTTGTCGCTGTTCCCCTCCCCAGCCCACCCCCTGCCACCTCCTGAGGTGCAAGTGAAGGTCACTACTCTCCCTGTCCATGGAAATCACTTTGGCAACTTCGTTTTTGACTGTCACACTGCAGTGAAGGGTTCTAGAACACTTAACCCACCCTCTTAAGACACAACTACTAACTCTAGAGGAGGAAACCAGGGTTCCTTCAGGGGTTAGAGGTGAATTTGGGCTTGAACCCTGGGCTGTCTGCCTGCAAAGCCCCTGACATTTGCCCAGTAATTTTTAAATATTTTTAAGGCTTTCTCTTTAAAAAAAAATAATTAATAGACTTTATTTTTTCATTCAGTTTTAGATTTAGAGAAGAATGGAGCAGATAGTACCTAGAGTTTCACATTACCCCCACCAGTGTTTCTGCTATTAATTACATCTTGCATTAGTGTGATTTGTCACAATTGATGAGCCAGTATTGATACATTATTAACTACAGTCCATAGTTTACATTAGGGATCATGCTTTATGTTGTACAGTTCTATGGGTTTTGACAAATGTCATGTATCCATTGGTACAGTCTTATACAGAACAATTTCACCACCTAAAAGTCCCCTGTGCTTCACCTATTCATTCACCCTCTCCCACCCCCAAACTCCTGATAACTGCCGATCTTTTTACTGTCTATATAATTTTGTCTTTTCCAAAATGTCAGTTGGAATCACACAATATGTAGCTTTTTCACACAGGCTTCACTTACCAGTATGCATTTAAGGTTCCTCCATGTCTGTTTGTGTCTTGATAGCTCATTTCTCCTCTTCCTCCTCCTCCTCCTCCTCCTCCTCCTTCTCCTCCTCCTATTTCTTCTTTTTTAACTTTTCAGGGCAATAACTAATATAGCTTGTTTCTTTTTATCGCTGAGCAATATTCCATTCTATGGATACATCACAGTGTGTGAATTCATTCATCTATTGAGGTATCTTGGTTGCTTCCAGTTTTTGGTGATTGTGAATAAAGTTACCATCCACATTGTGTGCAGGTTTTTGTATGGACATAAGTTTTCAACTCAGTTAGGTAAATGCCTAGGAAGGTGATTACCAGATTGTATGGCAAGACTATGTTTAGCTTTGTAAGAAACTGTCAGAGTGTCATCTAAAGTGGGCAGACCATTCTGCATTCTCACCAGCAATCAAAAGATTTTCTGCCTCTCAGCAGCCTCATCAGCATTTGGTGTTGCCAGTTTTATGGATTTCAGCCATTCTAATAGGTGTGTAGTGTTATCTCATTGTTTTCTTTTGCAATTCCCAAATGATGTGTGATGTTGAACATCTTTCCACGTGTTTATTTTCCATCTGTAGATCTTCTTTGATGAGGTGTTTGTTCAAATCTTTTGCCCATTTTTAAATTGGGTTGTTTTCTTATTGCTGAGTTTTAAGAGTTCTTTATATATTTTTGGATACAAGTCCTTTATCAAATGTGTGTTTTGCAAAGATTTTTTTCCCAGTCTGTTGCTTGTCTCTTCATTCTCCTAAAGCATCTTTCACGGAGCAGAGGTTTTGAATTTTAATAAAGCTCAATTATCAATTTTTTCTTTCTTGGAGCATGCTTTTGGTGTATCTAAAAACTCATCGCCAAAAATGAGGTCACCTAGCTTTTCTCCTACATTATCTGCTAGAAGTTTATTGTTTTGCATTTTACATTTAGATCTAAGATCCATTTTGAGTTAATTTTTGTGAAAGATGTAAGGTCTGTGTCTAGACTCATCTTTTTTTTTTTTTTTTTTGCATATGGGTGTCCAGTAGCTGCAGCGCCAATTGTTGAAAAGACCATCTTTTCTCCATTGAAATGCCTTTGCTCCTCTATCAGAGATCAGTTTACTATATTTGTGTGGGTCTGTTTATTCACTCTCTATTCTGTTCCATCCACCAATTTGTCTTTTCTTTCACCAATACCCCACTGGGAAGTCTGTGGCCTTGCCCCTCCCTGCGTGGGCTCAGTCGGGCTGGGAGCTCAGCTTCCTCCTCCACCCAGCTGGGCAGCTGCGTGGTCAGAGGCATCCTGGGCTCCGCCAGGGCCACGAGAAGGCTTCTCAGAGGCAGGGGAGACAGTCTCTTGTCCCCACCGTCCTCACCCCACAGAGGGTTCTGGGGCTGGGACATGGGCCAGGAGGCTGGCTTCTGATTAGGAGCAGCACACACAGAGGGCCTGGGGAGGAGTATCTGAATCCATTCTGGTGATTGGGAGGTTCCTGGGACCCACGGGGTACCTTCCCTTCCTTCTCCACCATCCCCAAATTCTCCCAGCATTTCTCACCTCTTCCAGCATTTCTCATCTTTCCCAGCTTCCCCTTATTTCTCCCAAATGCTCTTTCACAGGCCCAACCCCAAAACGGCTACCTACAGATTCTCACATCAACCAGTAGCAACTCCTTTCATCAAATAGAATGCACAGTTGATTGTAAGGTACACTGATATTTTAGTACCACTGAGAGAAGGGGGCTGTCAATTAAATTATGGATACCATTGATACTGATTTCAGAGAATGTTAAAATACGTGTGTGTAGGAGGCATGTTTTACAATCAGTGGAATATGGTAACACTAAGAGCCCTGTTGTGCCTTTTGTGTCTTGCCTGGGAGTTACCGGATACTGTCTCGTGCAACGCCTCACTCTGTTAATGGCTAGGAAGCCAGCCCCATATGCCAGCACTATCCTAAACTCTGGGAGATTCAGTCCTCTGCCCTTAGGAAATCATAGGCTAGTTGGTGATCTCAGCTGCAGACCCAGAGAACGTCTACAAACAGTCAAGACCAGGCTAAGTGTTATTATGGATGATAAATATGTTCAGAGAAGGGATGGGTGAGAGTTGGCTAAAGTGGTCAAAGAGGGGATGGAATCTTATGCTAGGAGATGAGGATGGAGAATGGGGACAACAGAAGACACTTGGGATGGAGAAGTGGGGACAAAGTGAACAAGGTATGGAGATGAGGCCCTCGTGGCAGATACTGGGGATGGCCAGGAGAAGGTCTAATTATCTGGAGCAGAGAAGCTGTATTTGGGTATCAGGGGAATCTAGATTGTACAGGTAGGACAAGACTTTGAAAGCCAGGAACTTCTTGATGTGACAGGAAGCAGGGAGCCAGTGCAGGTTCTTGAGCAGGAGAGTGACCTTATGAACAAATCAATTCAGGGAACATTGACGTGCAAGGTGAGATGGAGGCAGAGGCTGAAGGCCAGGGCATCATCCATCCCCCCAAGTCCAGCGATGAAGGAAGTTGGCCTCTAATATAGGGTAAGGAGAGAAAGTCATTTTTCACTGTAAACCAATCTATATCTATTGAAAATTTCTAATCATGTGCTTATATTACCTTTTTGAAACTAAAAACACAATATCGTTTACATTAGCACCCAAAAAATGAAATACTTAGGCATAAATCTAACATAATCTTTACTATATGAGGAACTATATGAGGAAAACTACACAACTGTGATGAAAAAAATCAAAGATGTTAATTCTTTCCAACCATGGATAAAGGGAATGTGAGCCACAAAGTTTTCACAATCACAAAGTCATACCATGTAAGTTACATAGTTATACAATTGTCTTCAAGAATCAAGGCTACTGGGTTGCAGTTAAACAATTTCATGTATTTCCTTCTAGCTATTCCAATACATGAAAGACTAAAAAGGAATATCTATAGTGCATAAGAATACTCTCCAAAGTGACCTCTCAACTCCATTTGAAATCTCTCAGGCACTGAAACTTTATTTTGTTTCATTTCACTTCCCCCTTTTGGTTGAGATTTTCTCAATCCCATGATGCCAGGTCCAGGCTCATTCCTGGGAGTCATGTCCCACGTTACAAGGGAGATTTACACCCTTGGGAGTCATGTCCCACATAGCGGGGAGGGCAGTGAGTTCACGTGCTGAGTGGGCTTAGAGAGAGAGGCCTCATCTGAGCAACAAAAGAGGTTCTCTGGGGCAGACTCTTAGGCACCATTATAAGTAGATTTAGCCTCTCCTTTCCAGTAACAAGCTTCGTAAGGGCAAGCCCCAAGATCGAGGGCTCGGCATACCAAATTGGTAGTCCCCAATGCTTGCAAGAACATCAGTAACAACCTAGATGGGGAAGCTTAATATTTCTGCATTTTTCCCCAGTTCTTCCAGGGGCAGGGGGGCTGCAAATATATTTTTATTCTCCATCCAGATTACACTGGGATGTATTGGGGCTTCACACTAACCTGTACAAACCTACCAGATCACACTTCCTATTCAAAGTTCCATGTAATTTTGGTGGTTGAATAAACTGACCATACAAATTAAATTATTTAGTATGCTACAGAAAATATAGATCCTGCACCAAATAAACAAAGAGATAAGGTTTTGAGCCTACACAAAATAGGGAAGTAGACTTGAGATTACCTCCTAAAGTTGTGATCCTAGAGGGTTTAAACAGTGAAAGGAAGACAAGAGAAAAATCACCTACTGGCAAAAGGGGAGGACAAGGAAGCTTAGCTAACCTGGCCTGGGTCTAGGTTGGGGAAGAGCTCCTATGAGACCTTTGCAACCACAGGTTTGCCCTCTTTCGGATTTGGAGATCAAATTTACACTACTTATGTGATATCCTGGAATCTCCAAGCCAAGACATGAACATAGAAAGCTATTCCTGGGCTATTAACATTCCTAGGACACCTGGTAGAAGCAAAGCTAAAGCTCTTTGGAGGGATCTCAAGATGTCCTCAGATGAAGCCCTGTCAAACAGCTAACAATCCAAATCATACAATGCGTGAGAAACAGGCACCATGAGGGAGAGTCAGCACAAATAACAAAACACAAAACAAAGACATTTACTGTAGCATTGTTCATAATGAAACAAACAACTAGAAACAAGGTAAAAGCCTTTCAGTCAGGGAATATTACGGAGCCCTAAAAATATTTGGAGGAATTTCGCTGAGGAATTTTATTTTTTTTATTTTTATTTTGTTACATTTTATTTTGAAGTAAATTCAAAGTTATAGGAACAGTTGCAAAAACAATACAAAGCCCATACACAGAACTCCAGCATTCCCTGACCCCCCCTGATACCCCAATCCACTAACTTCAACATGTTGTCACACTGCTATTTCTTTCCCTCCCTCCCTCCCTATCATGCATCATCTATTGCTCTGTCTTCTGAACATATGAGAGCTAGCTGCACACATCCTTGAACAAACACTATAATTCACATATACAATTCCCATGAACAAGAACATTCTTTTGTGCAATCCCATTAAGCACAGCTAAGAAGTACAAGAGAGTCAACAATGATACAAAGCTTACATTCTGTATTTCCTTTTCCTTATGTCTCAACTGTGTCCCTTTGAGCTTCCTGTCCTCCATCCTCAGATCCCATCCAGGGTCATCCTTGGCATTCAATTGTCATCTGTTAGACTGTCTTTTTTTTTTTTTCTCAATTGTGGAAACATATATACAGCCTAAATCTTCCCATTCCACCCCCTCCCTAGCATTCCATTAGTGGGCTTAATCACATTTAGAATGTTGTAATGCTATCACCTTCCCACCATCCATTACTAGAAATTTCCCTTCACCTCAAACAGCAACCCTACACTCATTTCTTAACTCCCCATTGCCTCTTCCCCCATTTCTCTTAACCCATACTCTACTTTTCATCTCTATGGTCATATTCTCTGATAATTTCTTTGTGTTTACTGTGGGGCTTAAAATTAAACTCTTAAATCCATAACAATCTTGTTTTTCTTTGATACCAACTTAATTTCAATAGGACACATAAACTATGTACCTATACTCCTCCATTCCCCCACCTTTATATAGTTCTTGTCAAAACTTACATATTTTACATTGAGTTCAAAACCACTGATTTGTCATTAGGATTTGTGTATTTTATATCACGTAGGAAGTAAATAGTGGAGTTACAATTCAAAAATTATTGACTTCCGTTTGTATTCCATTCTGGTCAGAGATTGTGCTTTGAATATGTTCAATTGTTTTTCCTTTTTTTTTTTCTTAATTTATTGAGACTTGTTTTATGTCCCAGCATATGGTCCATTCTGGAGAAAGATCTGTGATCACTAGAGAAAATGAGTGACCTGGTGATTTGGGATGTAAGGTTCTATATACATCTGTTAAAATTCTCTGTATCTCTTTCTCCTTTCTTTGTTTCTCTGTTGATAGGGCTCCCTTCAGTATCTGAAGTAGGGCAGATCTTTCATTGGCAAATTCTCTCAGCATTTGTTTGTCTGTGAAAAATTTGAGCTCTCCCTCAAATTTGAAGGAGAGTTTTGTTGGATAAAGTATTCTTGGTCGGAAATTTTTCTCTCTTAGAATTTTAAATTTGTCATGCCACTGCCTTCTCACCTCCAGGGTGGCTGCTGAGTAGTCACAACTTAGTCTTATGTTGTTTCCTTTGTATGTGGTGAATTGCTTTTCTCTTGCTGCTTTCAGAACTTGCTCATTCTCTTCAGTATTTGAGAGTCTGATCAGAGTATGTCTTGGAGTGGGTTTATTTGGATTTATTCTATTTGGAGTTTGCTGGGCATTTATGCTTTGTGTATTCATATTGTGTAGAAGGTTTGGGAAGTTTTCCCCAACAATTTCTTTGAAAACCCTTTCTAGACCTTTACCCTTCTCTTCCCCTTCTGGGACACCAATGAGTCTTAAATTTGGATGTTTTATTTTATCTGTCGTATCCCTGAGATTCTTTTTGATTTTTTTTATTTTTTTCTCATTCTTTCTTTTGTTCTTTCATTTTCTGTTCTGTGGACCTCTAGGACACTGAGTTGTTGTTCAACTTCCTCTAATCTTGTATTATGAGTATCCAGAGTCTTTTTAATTTGGCCAACAATTTCTTTTATTTCCATAAGATCTTCTGTTTTTTTATTTAATCTTGCAATTTCTTCTTTATGCCCTTCTAGGATCTTCTTTATGTCCCTTTTTACCCTGCTCCATGGTCTTCTTCATGTCTTTTATATCCTGTGCCATGTTTTCTTTCCTCGATTGTAATTGTTTGATTAATTGTGCCAAGTACTATGTCTCTTCTGATATTTTGATTTGGGTGTTTGGGATCGGGTTCTCCATATTGTCTGGTTTTATCATATGCATTAAGATTTTCTGTTGATTTTGGCCTCTTGGCATTTGCTTTGCTTGATAGGGTTCTTTCAAGTTGTAAAAAAAAAATACCAATCTACTTTTTCAGAAATATGAGTTGGTAATGTACACTTTCTCCAACTAACCAGCAGATGGCGTCTGTGAGTCACCTATACCCCTCAAGTCAGTTCTCCCCAACTCTGTCTCTGTGGTGTGTGGGGAAATGATTTTTGTGGGGTTCAGTTGGTGAACTCAGTTTGGGTTTGTTGTTGGAGCTGTCCACCCTGAATGTGGTGTGTGTGTCTGGGTGGTCAGTGAGGCAGGGCTGCTTTAATATTCAAACCTCCCAGGTGTTCCTGGAGATTCAAGGCTGTTGCAAGAGTCTAAGCCTTCATTTCAGTTATGCCCAGATTTTCTCTGTCACTGACCCACAAACCACCAGCATTGACGTAGCATCCCTGGGTTTTCCGAGCGAGCCCCCCTTCTGAGCTGTGATCTTCCAGGACCTCTGCTGAGGGAAGGCTGTGCTATGTCACTAGTGCGCGTCGTCCCTCAAGGGAAGCCCCGGGCCGCCGGGCCGTGCAGGGGTGGTCTCTGCCTGATGCAAAGATTAGCCTATAATTCTTAACTGGTGTAAAGTTCTGAATGAAAGGCAGGTAGTAGAGCTGGGCCCCACCCCTTTCCTCTTAGAGAAGATAGATGCCTTAGGGAGAGATCATTAGCATTTCAATGGTCTCTCTCTGCCTGTGCCACACCCCTGTCTGGGTTACAGAACTGGGAACTGAAAATGGCTGAGGCTTTCTCCACTGAGTCAAAAAAGGAACAGAGCTAGTCCGAGGCGACCCTCCAGCTCTCCAAGGTCAGTTGTCACCCAAAGCCTCTGTCTACTTGTTGGGGATTTGTACCTTGTAGTGAGCAGTTCACACTCGCTAATTAAAACCCCAGTTGGAGCTCAGCTGAGCTATATTCGCTTGCTGGGAGAAAGCTTCTCTCTGGCACCACAAGGCTTTGTAGCTCGGGCTGTGGGGGAAAGGTCTCCCATTTTGGATCCACAGTTTTACTTACAGGTTTTATGCTGTGATCTTGGGCAATCCTCCCAATTCAGGTTAGTATATGATGAGTGGACGGTCACGTTTGTCCCCCTGCAGTTATTTGGGATTATTTACTAGTTGTTTCTGTTTTTTTTCAGCTGTTCCAGGGGGACTACTTAGCTTCCACGCCTCTCTATGCCGCCATCTTGGATCCTCTGGAATTTTATTTTTGAGTGAGAAAAGTTAGGAAGTAGAGATGAGTGCTAATATGACCTCATTTTTGTAAAGGAAACCATAACCCCCAACACTATAATTGTATGCATTTGTGTGTTTGTGTATGGATGAATGAACATGAAGAAAAGTAGCAAAGGCTGCACATCAGAGATACTTGTGTAGGGTTGCAGGTGAATAAGGAGAGAAGGGGATGAAGGGAGAGGATAAACCAGAGACAGAGAGAGAGAGAGAAGGGGGAGAGAGAGGACTACTTTGAAAATATCTACAACACTCAGCATTCCTGCTAGCTATGATCCAATTTATGGAAAATCATATGCATATGTGCATGTTTGTGTCTACAAGATAAAAAAATATTAGAATACTGACTTGCAGGAATGCACATGCCTGACTGTGAAGTGGGAAAAAAAGCAAGTTACAGATTATGAAGATGGAGCTGGTGATTCTATTTTATTAAAAGCAAACGAGCAGACTTCCTCGACAGTAAATGAGTCTATATGCTTGCAAGATGTTTGTAAGAGCAAAGAGAAAGGCGTGGAAAGACAGGCTGTTATCACTGGTAATATCAGAAAGGAGTGGGGAGTGGGGAGGGAATGTTAGCTTAATTTTTGCCCATTTTTGTAATGAGTTGTGTCACTTGTGAAACACAACAAACTTCCATTTCTTAGAACATGAAGAAAAAGGAATACAATCTTTTTAAAGCAAGCAAACACATAATCCAATGAAAAAACTCTCATACATGGCTTCTAAGAGCATGAATCATTCCAATCTTCCTGGAGGGCCTTTTGGTAGTAGCTTTACATAGTTTAGATGCACAGAGTGTATCTGTTCTTTGACTCAGCAATTCCGCTTGTACATGTAAAAATCCAGGTAGACACAGAGCTGCCTGTACAAAGACAGTCTTTGCAGCATTGTCTGTAGAAAAGGATTGGAAATGGCCTAAATGTCCATCAACAGGAGATAGATGAAATAAATCACAACCCATTTGTATTGGAATACTTAGCAACTGGTGAAAAAAAATGAGGCAGTATCACAGTCTGCAAGATGGATTGAGTGATAAAAGCAAGATGCAGAACAGCTTGTATGTTGTACAACCATTTGGATTAAAAAATAAAAAAGAGAGACAGGGGCTTGCTTTTGCCTGGGCATGCTGGCAGATACTACGAGGCTGGTGGAGAACGTGCATTTGGGGTAGACCTCTGGAAGAAAGCACAGTAAGGCCAGAAGTAGGACCATGGTGGGGAATTTTGGGGAATTGGATTTCAGCTTGAGTTCCTCTGCCTGTTTGTAGGTTTGAAGTCTAGTGCTCTACAGGTCTGCTCACTGCAGGAAAGGCTGGGGGCACTATCCCCCACCCCTGGGGAAGAGTTGAGCTCCTTTGAGTTTTTTTTTTCCCCCTTTTTTTAAAAATCATGAACTTTAACATATATACATAACAGTGACAACCTTCAATGTATGATTCCACAAGTAGTTAGAGAGCAAATCTCAAAGAATGTCATGGGTCACAGTTCCACAACCTTAGCCATTTCCATTACTGTAAAATACAGCATACATCCAGAAAGGTGTCATCTCCCAATGTACAGCTCAACAAGCAGGCATAAAGATAATTTCAAAAATTGTTATGGGTTACAGTCCCACACTCTCAGCCCTCTCCTTGTTGTGCAATACAAGGTATACACAGAAAGGTGAAGACCTTCAAGCACAATACAATGAGCAGCGATAGAGCAAATCCCAAGGGATGCCGTAGGTCCCAGTTCCAACATGTCATTTACCTCCTTCCACCTACTCCAACACCCCAGCATCCAAAAACATATATGTAATTATATAAAGTTTCAGCACTCACAGACCTGTGTTCAATCTCACCTTGTCTGTTGCTACTCCCTCCTCCCACTCAATCTCTTTCTCCTTCTTCAGGGGTGTCTAGGCAATGAGCACCCTAACTTGTTCATATTGAAAGGGGCTGTCGACATTATGGGGAAGGGGACTGCATCTGATAGTTGATCTTAAAGAGGCTGTTGCCTCTGGGTTTTAGGACTTGTCTGGTACAGGAACACTCTAGTGGATTTAAGTTTCTGAAAGATAAAACTTAGTGAGTGCGTCTTTTATAGAATCTCAGGTATGGAACTAGGTATTTAGGAATTACTTTTGGTAAGGGCATGGCATATTGTGGCCTTTTGGGATGTCTAGCTGGAGCCTGCATAAGAGAAACCTCTCCTTTGAGTTTTGATGACACTTTCCTCTCAAGTCCCTGCAAGTGGTCAGTGAAAGGGGGTGAGAAGGAGGGTCAAACATTTAGTTTGTCTCTCATCCTGTGTTAGAACGGCAGCGAAATCCTCTTTAGATTCCTTTGCTCTTCCCCATCTCCATCGTCCTCTGCGCGGCCTCGGCAGAGGTACCTCGTTCCCCCTCCACTGCCTGCTCTCCTCACCTGCTCTAATCTGGTCTCCCCACCAGTGCTGGCTCCTCCAAGGGGGGCTCACAGCTTGTCATCTGGTGTGGCAAACTCTGAGTGCACAGAAGAGGCTCAGGTCAAACACACAAATGCAATAACCTCACATCACATTCTCATTCAAGGTGAGCATGGGTGGGGGCCAGGGCAGGTCTGAGTCCGACTGGGAGTGATGTGGAAGGAGGAGGGGATGGTGCCTGGTGAGGAGGGTGGTGACACCCTCGTTAGCTGCAGTACTGAAGCATGTAGCAGGAAAGAGACCCCAGCCCCCACCGCGTTCCCTATGCCAATTAAACACAATGATTGAATTCTCCTCATGCCAGACACTGAGCAAGATGCCCAGAATCCAGTGGGGCTCATGATCCATCAGGGGACAGAGACGTGAAACTGCCAATGAACGGATGATTGTCCAGTTAGAGCTGATCCTTGCTGCAAAGCGCAGGTCCTCCGTTGCTCTTGGAAGGTAGAACAAGCAGACCGGACAGTGAGCCAGAACCAGGGAGCCTGCAAGCCAGGGCCCCAGAAGGGCGGGGGCATCGCAGCCAGTTTCCTTGGAAGAGTGAGGCTAGAACCCAAAGTCAGCAAGTGTGAGGCCAAACCCAGGGGCAGAGCTTTGCAGGAAAACAGCCCGTGTGTGCCCAAGACCCTTCCACAGTGGGGAGCTCAGCGAACACCACCATCCCCCCACCCCCCACTCCCCCACACCAGCTTGAGGAGGAGTTTCTCAAGCTCCATTTTCCAGATGGGTCAAGTGAGGAACAGAGAAAGGAGATGATTTGCTCCGTGGGCCCCAAGTCATTGAGGGAAGCTGGAAACCAAAACCAGGTTTCCCAGCTCCCTGAGTGTGTCTGCCCGCATCCCCACAGCCACCCCCCACATGCCAAACAACTTGAAACAAAGCTGCTCTGTCCACCAAAAATTCCATTTCCCCCATTGTTCTCCACTGGGGACATTCCTGAATTAATAAAAAAGGTCCTGGCTCAGGCCAAGTCGCAGGCAGCTGGTTACATGTGCTGGGTTTAGATTGGAATCAAAAAGGGGGGGAAACAGAAGCGAATCAGGCAAAGTCCTAGCCTTCAAGGAGCTCCTATCTGGAGCCGAGACAGGCAGGAGATGCCCAGGGCAGTGCAACCAGTTTAATGGAGATGAGCAGCCAGGGGCCTGGGGCACAGAGGAGGGGGCATCTGGAGCAAACGAGGCTCCCGCCCTCTTGAGGCTCTAGGGCCATGTGTGAGAGAGACTCTGTGGTGTTGGGGGGTTGCAGGGAAGGCCTCTCGGAGCAGGAATTAGGCTGGCAGGTGACAGAGGAGGGACGTCTGGTGAGAACGGCAAAGAAGGTCTCGAGGCGAGCCAGTCATCATAGGTTGGGGGGTGCTGAAGGGTGGGGGCCTGGGCCCAGTGATCCTGATTGGGACCCAAGAGGGCCTGTCCTGTGATACAGGAAGGCCATTCTGTCCCATGGGGATGGAGTGGGGACAGACTGTTCTTAGCCTCTCTTTGAGGAGGAGGCTGAGAAAAGTGGAAATCCCTCGAGTGCAAGTGTCCATGGATATGCAATTTTTCAAAAATAGCTTATTGAGGTATAATGGACAGGCAATAAACTGCACAAAAAGTGTAGCATCTGCTAAATTTTGAATATGTATGCATAATCAAGAAAAGAAATGTATCAGTCACCACCAAAAGTCTCCTCCTGTCCATTTGTAATACTTCTCTCCCCAACCCATCCCCAAACAATCACTGAACTTCTTTCTGGAGCCACAGATAATTTTGGAGTTTCTAGAATTTTACATGAATGGAATTATACCATATGTACTTTCTTTTGGGGTGGGGTAGTTTCTTTCACTCAGCATAATTATTTTGAGATTCCTCCATACTGCATGTATTAATATTTTTATTGCTGAGTAGCATTGTTTTGTATGGATGCACCACAATCTGTTTATACATCCACCTGTTGGCAGATATTTGGGTTGTTTCCAGATGGTATATAGAAATTCAATTGATTTTTGTATGTTGATCTTGTATCCTGCAATCTTGCTAAATTGCTTACTAGCCTTTCAGGTTTTCTACATAGATGATCATGTAGTCTAACAGTTTTACTTATTCCTTTCCAATTGGCATGCCTTTTATTTATTTATTTATTGTTGGTCCATCATTCATTCATTCATTCTTGTCTGATTTCACTGGCTAGAACCTCCAGTATATTATTAAATAGAAGTAATGTAAGTGGACATCCTTGTCTTATTCCTGATTTCAAGATGGGGAAGACGTTCAGTCCTTCACTATTTACCTGTAGGTTTTTAAAATATGGCTTTTTAAAAATTTTATTTTCTATTGTGATAAAATATATATAACTTACAAATCATTAACCATTCTAAGTGGACAATTCTTTGAAATTAAGTACATTGACAATACTGTGTTGCTTTCACCACTATCTATTTCTAGACTATTTTCATCATTCTGAACCAAAACTCATACACATGTAGCAGTAACTTCCATTGTCCCCTCCCACCCGTCCTGGTAACCACTATTCTGGTTTCTGTCTCATAAATTTGCTTATTCTAAGTATTTCAAATAAGAGAAATTATACGATATTTGTCCTTTTGTGTCTGGCTTATTTCACTCCACATGATGTCTTCGAGGTTCATCCATATTGTAGCATGTACCAGCACTTCACTTCTTTTTCGGTTGAGTAATATTCCATTGTATGGATACACCACATTTTGTTTACCCGTTCATGTCTTGATGCACACTTGGGTTGCTTCCACCTTTTGTCTATTGTTAATGCTGAGATGAATATTGGAGTACAGATATCTTTTTGAGTGCCTGCTTTCAATGCTTTGAGGTGTATACCTAGGAATGGCATTGCCAGGTCGTATGGTAATTCTATGTTTAATTTTCTGAGGAACTGCGAAACTCGCCCATGGTGGCTGCACCATTTTCCATTGCCACCAACAATGTATGAGGGTTCTTATTTCTCCACATCCTCACTAACAGTTGTTATTTTCATTTTTTAAAAAATAATAGCCATCATAGGTGGTGTGAAGTAGTATCCATTATAGTTTTAATTTGCATTTCTCTAATGGTTAATGATGTTGAGCATCTTTTCGTATACTTATTCACCATTTGGATATCTTCTTTAGAGAAATGTCTATTCAAATCCTTGGCCCATTTTTATATTGGGTTGTTTGACTTTTTGTTGTTGGGTTGTAGGATTTCCTTATATATTCTGTATATTAAACCTTTATCAAATATATGGTTTCCAGATATTTTCTCCCATTCTGCAAGTTGTCTTTTCACTTTCTCAGTAATGTTCTTTGAAGTGTGAAAGTTTTTAATTTTGATGATGTACATTTAATCTATTTTTTCTTTTGTTGCTTGGGCTTTTGGTGTAAAATCTAAAAATCCATTGCCTACTATAAGGTCTTGAAGAAATTTCCTTATGTTTTCTTGTAAAAAATTATTTTATAAAAACAAAATAATTATATTTATTGATATTGAATATAAGTATTGGCTCTTATATTTAGGTCTTTGACCCATTTTGAATTATTTTTTGTATATGGTGGGAGCTAGGAGTCCACATTAAGTCTTTTGCATGTGGATTTCCAGTTGTCCCAGCACCATTTGTTGACGAGGCTGTTCTTTCCCCATTAAATGGACTTGGCACCCTTGTTGAGAATCAACATGCTGTAGGTGTGTGGATTTAACTCCGGACTTCCAATTTTATTCCATTGGTCTATATGTCTATCCTTATGCCAGTACCACACTGTTTTAATTACCGTAACTTTGTGGAGAGTTTTGAAATCAGGAAGTGTGAGTACTCCAACTTTGTTCTTCTTTTTCAAGATTGTTTTGGCTATTTGGGGCACCTTGCAGTTCCATATTGTGCCGGTTTGAATGCATTGTGTCCCCCAAATGCCATTATCTTTGATGCAGTCTTGTGTGGACAGACATTATCAGTGTTGATTAGATTGTAATTCTTTGAGTGTTTCTTTGGAATGAGACCCATCCAGCTGTGGGTGATGACTGATTGGGTAATTTCCATGGAGGTGTTGCTCCGCCCATTCGGGGTGGGTCTAAGTTGAGTCACTGGAGGCATATAAATGAGCTGACTGACAGAGGGAACGCAGTGCAGCTGTGAGTGACATTTTGAAGAGGAGCTACAGCCAAGAGGGACACTTTGAAGAAAGCACAGGAGCTGCAGATGAGAGAAAATTTGAAGACGGCCATTGAAAGCACTCTTGCTCTGGAGAAGCTGAGAGAGGACAAATACCCCAAGTGCAACTGAGAGTGACATTTTTGAGGAACTGCAGCCTAGAGAGGAACGTCCTGGGAGAAAGCCATTTTGAAAACAGAACTTGGAGCAGATGCCAGCCACGTGCCTTCCCAGGTAACAGAGGTTTTCCGGATACCATTGGCCATCCTCCAGTGAAGGTACCCGATTGTTGATGTGTTACCTTGGACACTTTATGGCCTTAAGACTGTAACTGTGTAACCAAATAAACCCCTTTTATAAAAGCCAATCCATCTCTGGTGTTTTGCATTCTGGAAGCATTAGCAAACTAGGACACATATGAATTTGAGAATCAGCTTTTCCGTTTCTGCAAGAAAAGCTGCTGGAATTTTGATGGGGATTGCATTGGATTTGTAGATTGCTTTAGGCAATTTTGACATTTTAACAATGTTCGGTCTTCAGATCCATACATGGGATGTCTTTCCATTTTAGGTCTTCTTTAATTTCTTTCAGCAGCGTTTTGTGGTTTTCAGTGTACATGTCTTTCACCTCCCTAGTTAAATTTATTCCTAGGTATTTGATTCTTTTAGATGTTATTATCAATGGAATTGTTTTCTTTATTTCCTTTTCAGATTGTTTATTACTGGTGTATAGGAACCCAACTGACTTCTGCATGTTTATCTTGTATCCTGCAACTTTGCTGCGTTAGTTTATTAGTTCTAGTAGCTCTCTCATTATTTGGGATTTCTTCAAATAGGGATAATTTGAGTTCTTCATAGATGTCTTTTATCAGGTGGAAGAAGCTGCTTTCTGTTTCTAATTTATCAGGAACGGATGTTGTAATTCGTCAAAGACTTTCTGATCATGTGGTTTTTCTTTTTTTAGTTTGTTAACATAGTGAATTACATTGATTGATTTTCCAGTCTTAAACGAAACCTTCATTCCTGGGATTGCATGCAATTAGGAGGTCAGGATATAGGGATCCAGGCGCCTCCAGCGCGTGCTCAGTGAGAATCGGCTCTGGGCCCGGTCGCCGGGGGAGAGGGAAGGAAAAGGCAAAGAGCCAGGATCGGGAGCGCGCTGGTCGCGGTAAGCTACAGCCTCCGCCCGCCCGGCTGCCCCAGGAGAGCTGCCGCCCTAGGTGAGCTGCCCTAGGTAAGCTGCCGCCCCAGGGGAGCCGCGGATCCACCCGGGCGCAGGCGGCTGTCCCCTGCCCCCCCCCCCACCCCCTCCACCCAGAGTGTGCGGGGTGGGGCGGCCTCGGCTCTAGCGCTCTCTGGGGCCCCTCGCCCGCAGTGGTCCGACGCGCAGCCCTTGCGCCTCTGGAGCCTCAGGGTCCGGGTCTGGGACGCCGAGCGCTCGGCTGGCGCCTAGAGCGTCTGCAGGCGGCGTGCGGGAGCCGGGGCGCGGGGTCGACTCCGGGACGGGGACTCGGGGGCTTGGCTGGGGTCCTGCACCGGAGAGGCGGGCGCCGGCCTCCAGGCGCTTCCCTGCGGGAGGGCAGGTCTGCGCGCAGGGGTGAGGGGTCGCCGCAGCGCAACGCGCAAGAGTCCGCGAGGCCAGGGCGCGGCGGAAGCACTGGGTTCCAGTTGCAGTTCCCTGCTCTGTAAGATGAAGGTAACAATACCTTCCTCTCGGGGCTGCTGGCGGTAAAGCGGTTAAATAAACGAAACGAAAACGTCAAATGACGGCGGTTCGAATCCGGCTGCCACCGCTCACTAGCTGTGCTTCCCTGGCCCAGAGATTTAAGTGACTTAACCTTTCTCATTTTGCAAAACTGGAGATAGTGATACCACGAACTGTGGGGTTTTGGCGATCACTCGGTGTCACTGTGCACGTTAAATGAGCAAGCGTGTGTCAGGCGCCTTGCACAGTCCCCCGCACGCGGGAAATTCTGGGTGAAGTTCGCAGGGTCTCCCAGGCGCCCAGCGACGCGCTGCTGCCTGGGGGTCTGTCCTGGGCCTCGGGGAGCCGCAGAGGCCACCGCAACAGCAGGCGAGGGAGTGGCCGTTCGGGGCGCGCAGGAAGTTACCCACCCCGTTTAAGTTTGCAGAGGTGTGCGCTTGAGTGACGCTGTCCCCAAGGCTGGCGCTCCCGGCCACTCCCAGGGGCCGATCCCTGAGCCCCTTGCAGGCACCTGTGAGCAGAGGGAGGCTCAGAGCTAGAGCGAGAATTAGACCTTTTGAGAGGTCTGCACCCTTCCAAAAGGTGAACCACCTCCCCAGGGTGTTCAACTCCGGGTTGAAGGGTAGGAGCTGAGAGAGGGAGCTGGGAGGAGAGAAGGCGATCAAGTCTCTGCGGAAACTTGATGGATTCTCTTATCTTTTCCCCCACCCTGTCCTTGTGCCCTGTTTTCCTCTAGCGTCTGGGTGTGCCCAGTGTTTAGCTGACCTGGTCCCTAGTTCTCCTTCTTGGTTGGCATCTCAACACCTTGTGCGAATGTCCAGTTTGCTCACGTGGGAATTACTCACCAGCTGGTGCAGCCCCCTGTGTGCCCAGGGTGCGCCAGGCACTGGGGACTGAGGTGAGACAGAAGCAGGCTATCCCTGTGGGGAGGCAGACAACACACCAGTGAGCACATGTGGATAATGTCAGATGGTGGGTGCCATGCAGGAATCCCACAGGGCGCCTGGCAGGGTGTGGCTGCGGGGGCTGCTCCGGGAGGGTGGGCAGAGAAGGCCTCTCTGTGGAGGTGACCTTTGAGTTGACAAGAAGGAGCCACCCAGGCAAGAATCTGGAGGGAGGGAGCAGGCAAAAAGTCCCTGAGAGGCAGTCAATAATCTGATGTGTTCAAAGAGAAAGAAAGAGGACTCGGGGTGGCAGGGCGGTCAGCGCAGAGAACGGTGGGTGGAGCTGGGTGGGGAGTTAGGAGGGGTCACTTCACTGCTGGCCTGGAGGCCCTGGGGAGCAAGGGTTTATTCTAAGTGCAGAGTCCAAGACTTCTAGAAATGAAAAATTTTTGCATTCTTCTCTCACCTCTCTCCTTGGTGACTTTTGGGGCCTCTTGCTTAGGAACATATTAAAGAGGCATTCAGACCTGGAAGGAAGGGTTGGAGCCCCCTTTAACCCCTGGTGTACCTGCTTCCTAGCTGCTGCAGGGTGGGGAGGGCTGCGCCGAATAGCAGACCCTGTATCCTTCTCCAGCGACCTGCCTTGGACGCCAGGAGCTGCCTTTCCGGAGATTCCTGGGAGGTTCCAGCACTCCCCCCACCCCAGGGGTGGCCACCAACTGGATCAGGAGTGCACAGGCCAGGCCTTCTTGCCTCAAGGGGTTATTTCAGATCACTTCAGAGCCTCCTGAGATGTCCCTTTCCCTATCCCACTTCCCTGATTTCCTCAATAAATCTTATGAAACTGATCCTGTCTCAGGTGCTGCTTCTAAGGAAGCTGACTTTAGACAGGCGGTTAGGGGTTGTGTGATCTAGAAATTGGGGTTCTGGAGTCACAGGATCAGCTGATCCCTGAGGGTTCTTCCTTCCATCTTTGAAAGTCTAAGACTGTGCAGACTACTCAGGTCACACAGCAAACGAATGGCAGAGCCAGACACACAAACCTTAACTCACAGCCTGATGGCACCGGGAATGGGGTGGGTGGGAGGGGGGCGCTGGTTAATAGGGTGCAGAGGTTACTAGCAACTATGCTCCCAGATCAAGTTTTGACTCAGGTAAGGCTAGCTCTGCCTCTGTTACTCCAGAGGCCTTAGTTTTCTGAATTCCTTCCTTTTCTCTATGTTAGAATAATTCATACTAAAGTGTGAAAGACTGGCTGCTCCTAACCCTCCCAGAGACAATGCATCCTTATAAGAAGATGCTTGTTAACCCAAATAAAGCTGTAATTTGATGAACTTTTTGTCAGGATGATCAAGTGAGTTGAAAAAATGCATATAATGCAAGTCCAGAGATTTGGGAGAAGATTCCTCAGCTGTCCCAAGGATCAACTTCCCCACCCCTATTTCTGCTACCTGTCTCCCTGCTCTCCTCATAAACAGACCACACTTGTTTGAAAGTGCTGAGTGTCTTACTCAAGTTCCCATGGCAGGGCCTGAAAAAGCTATGAGTCACTGGAAGGGAAGATGACTCAGCTAAGGAAATAATTTT
This sequence comes from Choloepus didactylus, assembly GCF_015220235.1. NCBI lineage: Eukaryota > Metazoa > Chordata > Mammalia > Pilosa > Megalonychidae > Choloepus > Choloepus didactylus. Next base: position 29,140,724 of record NC_051328.1, on the reverse strand, counting down.
GCTTAGAGTACATTTCAAAAAAGAACAGACAGTGCTTTGAGCCAAGATCTCTAATTGGTTATTTCTTAGGAGAGCAGAGGACTGTGTATGATTTGGTGAATTTCCCTGCCATTTTCCACAGCATTGATATCATTTACTGGTTCAGACAGATTCATAGCATGATCTGGTGGGGGTGTGATAGGGGTAGGGGAAGGGTAGGCAATGTTGAGAAATTGTAGCCACACTGGACAGGGCCTTTCCAGGTCCCTGTCCCTACTGTCCAAGTGGCCTTGGACAAGTCATTTACTTTTCCTAAGGCACAGTTTTCTCATCTCTAAAATTAATGGGATTGGATATTATAGAATCTTGCTGCTCAAAGTGTGGTCCACAAACCAGCAGCCCCTGCAACACCTGGGAGCTCTTTAGAAATGCACAATCCCAGGCCACAACACAGACCTTCTGAATCAGAATCTCTCTATATACATATTTTCTTTATTAGAGAGGTTGCAGATTTACAGAACAATCGTGCATAAAATACAGGATTCCCATATACCATCCCATCATCAACACCTTGCATTGGTGTGAAACATTCAGTACAATTGATGATAGCACATTTTTATAATTGTACTATTATTAATCGTAGTCCGTGGTTTAATTTAGGGTTTGTGTAGTGTAGTTCTATGGATTTTTTTTCTTGATTTTTATTCTTTAACCATATATGTGATCTAACATTTCCTCTTTTAATCACATTCAGATATATATTTCAGGGCTATTAGCTATGTTCACAATGTTGTGCTGCCATCACCACCATCCATTACCAAACCACTTCCATCATTCCAAATAGGAACCCTCTACATTTTAAGGCTTAACTTCCCATTCTCTAGCTCCACTGCATCCGCTGGTAACCTATATTCTAGATTCTGACTCTATGAGTTTGCTTTATCTAATTATTTCAAATCAGTGAGATATTTGTCCTTTTGCATCTGGCTTATTTCATTCAATATGATGGCTTCAAGGTTCATCCATGTCATCACATGTATCAGGACTTCATTCCTTTTTATGGCTAAATAATATTCCATTTTATGTATATGCCAGATTTTGTTTATCCATTCTTTGGTTGATGGACACTTGGGTTGTCCATCTTTTGACATTTGTGAATAATACTGCTATGAACATCAGTGTGCAAATATGTGTTCGAGTCCCTGCTTTCAATTCCTTTGGGTGTCTACCTAGTAGTGGGCTTGCAGGGTCATATGGTAGTTCTATACTTAGCTTTAGAATCTATAGTTTAACAAGATTCCCAGGTGATTTGATGCTCCTCACAGTCAGCCAGTGTCATCTGAGAGAAGCTTGTTAGAGTTGGGCTCAGAACTACTGCATCACAGCCCTGAGGGGGGGCCCGGAACCCGTATTTTAACACCTGACATTCAAGAGGCGCCGAAGCTCTGTTCTAAAAGCGACCGTCGCTGGGCCTGGCTGTTGAGCAGCTGTTGTGTGCAGAGCTCGTTTTGCTCAGAGCTTGTTTTGCGCTACTCGCGGCCTCCTGCAGCCCTCACACACCGGCGCTGCACCGCAGTTCTGCAATGTTGTTTTTGTCCTTATCTCTGCTCTGCCAAAGAGAAGACTGAAGTTCAAGGGAGGCTAAGCCAATTGCCCAGGCTCTTTCTATATCACAATGTCATGTGGTAGCAATATTGACATTAAGATGTTCCTGGCAAACGTCAGTGAGCCATTGCAGAGTCATAAAACTCCTAATAAACATTTAACATTACCTGATCACAAACGACAGTGGCTCTGTGGGAACAGGAGCTGGATTAGATCTTGTGGACTTTGATCAAGGCTTGGGAGCTCAAGAACTACAGCCCCTCTCTTTTACTACTCAATGTTTGATTAGATGACGCATCCATGTGGCTTAAACATCAAGTAAACAAGGACGATAGTGAAAAGTGTTCTTTCCTTCCCTGTCCTGTAACTGCCCGGCTCTGCCTCACCCCCACCCCAAGTAACTGTTGTGTGTGTGTGTGTGTGTGTGTGTATATGTATATATGTATGTGTATATACAATTTTCTTTTTAACATAGAAGGAATACATTATATAATGCTTTGCACAGTGTTCTGTGCCTTGCTTGTGTCACTGAATGTATCAGTGTTGTGTGTAGTGAGCATCCAGGTGATTTTTAATCTTCTGTTACAGTCAGTTCTGCAGTGACTAACCTCATACATGTGGCATTTTGGAGGTGCATGGCCTATATGCAGGATGAATGATCAGAAATGGGGTTATTAGGTATCTGCATTTGTCATTTTGAGAGCTGTTGCCAACTTGCTTTTCCTAAAGTTAGTAACAATTTGCACCTCTAACAGCTTTGGATGAGAAGTTACTGTTTCCCCACATCTTCACCAACACATTAAGCTGTCAGATCATTGGATTTTTACCAGTCTGATAGGTGAAAAACAGTGACTCAATGTAGTCTTAATTTAAGTTTGTTATGAAAAGTTTGTAAAATAAGGCCACCTCTGTTTCTTTTTCTAGGACTTACTCATGGTCTTTGATATTTAAAAAATTGGATTGTTGGCTTTTTCTTTTTTTCTTTTTTTTTTTTAAATATCTTAGGGAGATTAGTCTTTTGCCTTTGATACAGGTTGCATCCAGTTTAGGTTTTCTTTTTAATTTTGTTGATCTTTTTTTTGTATGTTGAAGTTTTTATCTTTAGATGGGCAAATTTATCAGTCTTCTTTTTTATGGCTTCTGAATTTTGACTTATAGGTAGAAAGGCCTTCCCTACTTCAAGATTACAGGATGTCTGCTATGTTTTCTTCTATTATTTCACAATCAAATTTTGTTCCTTTTGGAATTTATCCTGGATGATATGAAGTATAGATTACAACCTTATCTTTTTTTTTTTCCAGATGTTTATCTTTTCCAGAAGCTCCTTTATCACAAGCTGTTTATCATCCTTTTTTTCCTGTACGTAATTCAGTCCATTTCAGAACTTGCTACTCTTTTCCATTGGTTTCTCTATCCATTCATGTTCATTCGTATTCCCAATGTCTTACTGATGAAGGTTTATAATATTTTAAAAAATAAATTTTAATGTCTGGAAGACCTGCTTCTTTATTCTTTTTAGAGTTCATGCAGGCTGTTCTTGCTTATTTACTTTGCCATTTGAAGTTTAAAAGCCAATGTCTCATCAGCACACACACACACACAGTGTTGGTGTTTTCTTGGGTTTGCTTTAATAAAAACGGAAGCTTATCCACATGTAAAGAAGTGAGTAAATTGTAAATATACAGCTTAATGAATTACACAACGTGAACACAGTCTGGAAACTATTACCCAGGTCTGGAAATTGAGCATCACCCCTCGCCCCTAGCCAGTCATGCCCCCGCCCTCCTTCCTCATTTCTAATGTCATACATTGATTTTGTCTGTTTCTGGATTTGATATATGTGTATTCTTCTGTATCTGGCTTCTTTTGCTCAACATTATGTTTGTGAGGTTTGTTTATTCATTCTCCTGTTGATGGATATTTCAGTTTTTCCTCATTTTTAGCTATTATGAATAATGTGCAATGAGCACTGCAGCCCAGGGTCTTTGGTGCCCGTATATAATATGTACATTTCTGACGGGTATATACCTAGCGGAGGAATCACTGGGCCATGGTTTGTGCATGTTCAACTTCAGAAAATACCACCAAACAGTCTTCCAAATAGTTCACTCTCCCTCTGGAAGTGTCTGAGAGTCCCAGTTATTCCATATCCTTGTAACACTTGGTTCCATGGGTCTGTATCCTTCAGTATTGCTTACAGGTTTTTAGTATCTACCTTCATATCTCTTGATAACTTCATGCCTAGGTGTTCTATCTTTTTTGTGGCTGTTATAAGTGGAGTCTTTTCTAATTGGCTATCATTTGTAGTAGTTTCTTAGTTGATTCTCTTGGATGTTCTAGGTTTATGATCATACCATCTGTAAATGGAAATAATTTTATTTTTTTCTATTCAATCCTTACATCTCTAATTTGTTTTGTTTATCTAATTGCATTTGGTAGTACATCCCGTACAATGGTCATGGACATGCTCAGACTGTTCATTTTAGTGGGAATCTTCTGGTGTTTGTGAGTTAAGCAAAATGCTGGCTTTGAGCTGAGATTTACATATTTTATCATGTCAAGGCGTTGTCCACCAATTCCTATTTTAATAAGGATTTTTTTAATTAGAAAAGTGTATTGTATTGAAGGTTGCCAAACATATATTCAGCATTTATGGATCTCCTAGGATCTATTATTATATTAAATTATATTGAAAAGTTTCCTAACATTGAACCACACTTATACTCCTGAAATAAATCCCCTTTGTTCCTTCAGTGTGCGGTGCTGCCCTACTGGAGAAGCTTCTTGGACTGAGCCAACAGCTATAGTGGACGCCTTGGACAGGGTCTGTGGATATGTACGGAGTCAGGACATAGGGGTGTAAGTATCTGTTCCGGTTTGCTAGAGCTGCCATTATGCAAAATACCAGAAGTGGATTGGCCTTTATAAAGGAGGTTTATTCGGTTACAAACTTACAGTTCTGAGGCCATAAAAGTGTCCAAACTAAGGCATCAGCAAGAAGATACCTTGTTGAAGAATGGTGATGACAGCCGGGGCACCTCTCTCAGCTGGGAAGGCACATGGCTGGCGTCTGCTGGTACTTTGCTCCTGGGTTGCATTTCAAAGTGGCTTACTCCAAAATATTTCTGGATTTCTCTTAGCTTAGCATCTCCAAACATCCTTCTGTCTGCATCTCCCAGCATATCTAAGAGTCTCCAAGCATCAGCAAGCATCAGTGTTGGCTCTGGAGCTTTCTTAAGTAGTTCACTGAACTAATCAAGACCCACCCTGAATGGGTGGGGTCCACAGCTCCATGGAAATAATTCAATCAGAGGTTCCCCCTTAATCCCCAGACTAATCAGTCTGCCCCCACAAGCTTGCATTAAAGAATATGGCTTTTCTGGGGGACATAATATATCCAAATTGGCACAGTATCTTTTTCTGAGTTTAAGGAACTATTAATTTGATTCTGCTCCAGGAAGCCCGGCTCTGAACTCCTTCCTGGTGTAATGGGCAATAAGAACTGGTGTTTGCTCCAGAGTCAGGGAAAAAGCCATGATTCCATGATTCTGAACTCAGCCTTTTCCCAGCATAGCTCTGTTTTTTTTTTTATTAAAAAAATTTTTTATTGTGAACTTTAACATATATACATGACAATGATAACTTTCAAGTAGTTAGAGAGCAAATTTCAATGAATGTCATGGGTCATAGTTCCACAACTTCAGCCATTTCCATTATTGTAAAATATAACATACATACAGAAAGGTGTCAACTCTCGATGTACAGCTCAATAAGCAGTTATATAGGTAATTTCAAAAATTGTTATGAATTACAGTTCCACAATTTCAGGTCTTTCCTTATTATGCAATATAGGGTATATACAGAAAGGTGAAGACCTTCAAGGCACAATTCAATGAGCAGCTATAGAGCAAATCCCAAAGGATGCTGTGGGCTACAGTTCCACCATGTCATTTACCTCCTTCCAGCCATTCCAACAGCCTAGCATCAAGTATATATATATATATATATATATATATATATATATATATATATATATATGTGTGTGTGTGTGTGTGTGTGTGTGTGTGTGTGTGTGTATAATACCAAGTTTCAGCATTCATAGATCTTTGTTAAATCTCATCTTGTCTGTTGCTACCCCTTCCTTCAGGGGTGTCTAGGCAATGAGCACCCTAACTTGTTCATATTGAAAGGGAGTGTTGACATTATGGGGGAGGGGGCTGCATCTGATTGCTGATCTTAAAGAGGCTGTTGCCTCTGGGTGTTAGGACTTGTCTGGCATAGGAACACTCTGGAGGATTCAAGCCTCTGAGAGATAAAACTTAGTGAGTGAATCTTCTATAGAATCTCAGGTAGGGACCTAGGTATTTGGGGACTGCTTTTGGTAAGGGCATGGAATACTGTGGCCATTTGGGATGTCTAGCTGGAGCTTGCATAAGAGAAACCTCCAGGATAGCCTCTCGACTCTATTTGGGATCTCTCAGCCACTGTGACCTCAGCTTGTTACCTTTCTTTTTTCCCCTTTTTGGTCCAGTAGGCATTTTCAATCCCTCACTCCAAGACCAGGCTCATTCTTGGGAATCATGTCCCACATCGCCAGGGAGATTCATTCCCTGGGAGCCATGTCCCTCGTGGGGGGCGGGAGGGAAGGTTAATGAAATTTATTTGCCAAGTTGAACTTAGAGAAAGAAAGGCCACATCTGAGCAACTAAAGGGGTTCCTTGGAGGTGCTTCTTAGGCATAATTATAGGAGGGCTCAGCCTCCTATTTACAAACCTAAATTTCACAAGAGCTAACCTCAAGTCGAGGGCTTGATATATTAAGGAGTGGGTTCCTAACTTCATTTAATACATATTCTATGCCAAGATAAAGTTAGTTTCTTACATTTTCTTCACTTAGTTGTACAATCATCACTCTCAACTTTAAACAATTATCATAACGTAATATATCACAGTGCTCTTATTAGCTGCTCATTATTCATCCCTAGTATTAATGTAGTATTGGTAAGATATTCCTATTAAATATAGTCTTTAATATGTAATGGGTAGTTTTTCCATATACCACTTCGTTGTTAACCGTTTGCACCAGTGTCATACCTTATAAGTATGTCATGCTAACACTTATTTAGGTTTGTGGTGCTACTCTGTGGGTTATATGCCTTTAAATAACCTTTTACAAGTATGTTCGCCTTCAGTGCGTCACTGACACTTATAATCCCATTAATGAGCCACAGTCACATCTGATCATTCCCATACCATTAATATCACCCTCCTTATCATATATGTATATATTAGATTATCATTCCCCCTTCACTAGTTTCTGACTATCTCTAGGTCCCCTATATTCTATGTTATAATACACTTATTTTACATTTTTTCACAGAGTTCACATTAATGGTAACATACAATATCTCTCCTTTTGTGTCTGGCTTATTTTACTCAGCATTATGTCTTCAAGGTTCATCCATTTGTCATATGCTTCACAATCTCGTTCCTTCTTACTGCTGCATAGTATTCCACCATATGTATATACCACATTTTTAACCACTCATCTGTTGAAGGACATTTGGATTGTTTCCATCTCTTGGTAATTGTGAACAATGCCACTATGAACATTGGTGTGCAAATATCTGTTCGTGTCACTGCTTTCAGATCTTCTGGGTATATACCAAGAAGTGAAATGGCTGGATCGTAGGGTGACTAGATATCTAGTTTTCTGAGGAACTGCTGTACTGTCTTCCAGAGTGGCTGTACCATTATACAGTCCCACCAGCAATGGATAAGAGTACCAATTTCTCCACATCCACTCCAGCATTTGTAGTTTCCTGTTTGTTTAATGGCAACCATTCTTATTGGTGTAGATGATATCTCATTGTGGTCTTGATTTGCTTTTCCTTAATAGCTAGAGAAGATGAGCATTTTTTTCATGTGTTTTTTAGCCATTTGTATTGTCTCTTCAGAGAAATGTCTTTTCATATCTTTTGCCTATTTTATAATTGGGCTGTTTGTACTACTGTCATTGAGTTGTAGGATTTCTTTACATATGCAAGATATCAGTCTCTTATCAGATACATGGTTTCCAAATAGTTTCTCCAATTCAGTTGGCTGCTTCTTTACCTTTTTGACAAATTCCTTTGAGGTAGAGAAGCTTTAATTTTGAGGTGTTCCAATTTATCTATTTTTTTCTTTTGTTGCTTGTACTTTGGGTGTAAAGACTAAGAAGCAACTTCCTCATACTAGGTCTTGAAGATGATTCCCTACATTATTTTCTAGGAGTTTTATGGTAGTGTCTCTTATATTGACATGTTTGATCCACTTTGAATTAAGTTTTGTATAGAGTGTGAGGTAGGGGTCCTCTTTCATTCTTTTGGTTATGGTTATCCAGTTCTCCCAGCCCAATTTGTTGAACAGACTGTTCTGTCCCAGTTCAGTGAATTTGAGGGCCTTATCAAAAATCACTTGTCCGTAGATCTGTGGATCTATTTCTGAATTCTCAATTCAATTCCATTGATCAATATGTCTATCTTTGTACCAATACCATGCTATTTTGACTACTGTGGCTTTATAGTAAGCTTCAAAGTCAAGAAGTGCAAGTCCTCCCACTTCTTTTTTCTGTTTAGAATGTTCTTAGCAATTCAAGGCATCTTTCCCTTCCAAATAATTTTGATAACTAGCTCTTCCAAGTCTGCAAATAGGTTGTTAGAATTTTTATTGGAATTGCATTGAATCTGTATATGAGTTTGGGTAGGATTGACATCTTTACAATGTTTATCCTTCTTATCCATGAATACAGAGTATCTTTCTGTCTCTTTAGGTCCCCTTTTATTTCTCTTAGTAAAGTTATGTAATTTTCTGTGTAGAGGTCTTTTACATCCTTGGTCAAGTTTATTCCTAGGTACTTGATTTTTTTAGTTGTTACTGAGAATGGAATATTTTTTCTTGAGTGTCTCTTCAGTTAGGTCATTTCTAGTGTTTGGAACATTACTGACTTATGTGCATTAATCTTGTATCCTGCCACTTTGCTGAATTTGTTTACTGGGTCAGGAATTTGTTTATTAGGTTAGGTGTTGTTGATTTCTCAGTGTTTTCCAAATATAAGATCATATCTTCTGCAAATAATGACAGTTTTACTTCTTCCTTTCCAATTTGGATGCCTTTTATTTCTTTGTCTTGCCAGATTGCTCTGGCTAGCACTTATAGCACAATGTTGAATAGTAGTGGTGACAGCGGGCATCCTTGTCTCGTTCCTGATCTTAGAGGGAAGGCTTTCAGTCTCTCACCATTGAGTACTATGTTGACTGTGGGTTTTTTATATGTCCTTTATCATATTGAGGAAGTTTCCTTCAATTCTTACCTTTTGAAATGTTTTCATCAAAAAAAGGATGCTGAATTTTGTCGAATGCTTTTTCAGCATCTATTGAGACGATCATTTGATTTTTCCCATTTGATTTGTTAATGTGTTGTATTACACTGATTGATTTTCTTACGTTGAACCATCCTTGCATGCCTGGAATGAACCCCACTTGGTCATGGTGTATGATTTTTTTAATGTGTCTTTGGATTTGATTTGCAAGTATTTTGTTGAGAAGTTTTGTGTCTATATTCATGAGGGGGGATTTGCCTGTAGTTTTCCTTTCTTGTATCATCTTTACCTGGTTTTGATATTAGAGTGATGTTAGCATCATAAAATGAGTTAGGTAGTGATCCATTTTCTTCAATTTTTTGAAAGAGTTTAATTAGGATTGGTGTCAGTTCTTTTTGGAAAGTTTGTAGAACTCCTCTGTGAAGCCATCTCGTCCTGGGATTTTATTTGTGAGAAGCTTTTTGATGACTGATTGGATCTCTTTGCTTGTAATTGGTTTGCTGAGGTCTTCTGTTTCTTCTCTGGTCAGTCTAGGTTGTTCATGTGTTTCCAGGAAATTATCCATTTCCTCCACACTATCTACTTTGTTGGCATACAGTTGTTCATACTATCCTCTTATGATTTTTTTAAATTTCTTAGGTATCTGCAGTAATGGCCCCCCTCTCATTTATTGTTTTGTTTATTTGGGTGTTCTTTCTTTTTGACTTTGTCAGTCTAGCTAAGGGTTTGTCAATCTTGTTGATCTTCTAAAGAACCAACTTTTGGTTTTATTTATTCTCTATAAATGTTTTATATGTTCTTTTGTTCTTCATGTCATTTATTTCTGCTTTAAGCCTTGTTATTTCTTTTCTTCTACTTTCTTTAGGATTACTTTGCTGATTGCTTTCTAGCTTCTTCAGTTGTTCCATTAGTTCTTTGATTTTAGCTCTTTCTTTCTTTTTAATGTATGTATTTAGAGCTACAAATTTCCCCCTCAATACTGCCTTTGCTGCATCCCATAAGTTTTGATATGTTTTGTTCTCATTTTGATTCGTCTCTAGATATTTAGCAGTTTCTCTTGCAATTTCTTCTTTGACCTACTGATTGTTTAGGAGTGTTGTTTAACCTCCAGATATTTGTAAATGTTCTAGATCTTTGATGGTTATTGACTTCTAGCTGTGGTCAGAGAATGTGCTTTGAAAATGTTCAATCTTTTTAAATTTCTTGAGGCTTATTTTATGCCCCAGCATATGATCTATCCTGGAGAAAGTTTCATGAGTTCTTGAGAAGAAAGTATATTGTAGCAATTTGGGATATAATGCTCTCTATATGTCTGTTAGGTCTAATTCGTTTATCACATTGTTTGGGTTCTCAATTTCTTTATTGGTCCTCTGTCTGGTTAATCTATCTATAGGAGAGAGTGATGTATTGAAGTCTCCCACAATTATTGTGGAAACATCTATTGCTTCCTTTAGTTTTGCCAGTGTTTGTCTCATGTACTTTGGAGCACATTGATTGGGTTCATGAACATTTATGATTGCTATTTCTTCTTGGTGAATTGTCTCTTTTATTAGTATATAGTGACCTTCTTTGTCTCTTATGACATCCTTGCATTTAAAGTCTATTTTATCTGAAATTAGTATTGCTGCCCCTGCTTTCTTTTGGCTGTAGTTTGCATAGAATATTTTTTTTCCATCCTTTCATTTTCAATTTCTTTGTATCGCTGGGTCTAAGATGAGTCTCTGTAAACAACATATATTTTTTTATTCTGAAATAAATTCAAAGTTATAGGTACAGTTGCAAAAACAATACTAACCCCATACACAGAACTCCATCATACCCTGACCTCCCTCCCCCGATAGCCCAATCCACCAACTTTAACATGCTGTCACATCGCTATTTCTTTCCCTCCCTCCCTCCCTATCTATCATCCATCATCTATTGCTCTGTCTTCTGAACCTACGAGAGCTAGCTGCACACATCCTTGAACAAACACTGTAATTCACATATACACTTCCCATGAATAAGAACATTCTTTTATGCAATCCCATTAAGCGCAGCTGAGAAGTACAAGAGATTCAACATTGATACAAAGCTTACATTTTATATTTCCTTTTCCTTATGTCTCAACTGTGACCCTTTGAGCCTCCTGTCCTCCATCCTCCAATCCCATCCAGGTTCATCCTTGGCATTCAATTGTCATCTATTTAGACTGTCTTTTTTTTTTTTTTTCAATTGTGGAAACATATATACAGCCTAAATCTTTCCATTCCACCCCCTCCCTAGCATTCCATTAGTGGGATTAATCACATTTAGAGTGTTGTAATGCTCTTTCCCACCATCCATTACTAGAAATTTCCCTTCACCTCAAACAGCAACCCTACACTCATTTCTTAACTCCCCATTGCCCCTTCCCCCATTTCTCTTAACCCAAACTCTATTTTTCATCTCTATGGTCACATTCTCTGATAATTTCTTTGTGTTTACTGTGGGGCTTAAAATTAACCTCTTAAATCCATAACAATCTTGTTTTTCTTTGATACCACCTTCACTTCAATAGGACATATAAACTATGTTCCTGTATTCCTCCATTCCCCCACCTTTATATAGTTGTCTAAAATTACATATTTTACATTGAGTTCAAAACCACTGATTTGTCATTAGAGTTTGTGTATTTTATATCATGTAGGAAGTAAATAGTGGAGTTACAATTCAAAAATTATTGTCTTCTATTTGTATTCCATTGTGGTTGGAGAATGTGCTTTGAGTATATTCAGTTTTTTTTTAATTTATTGAGGCTTGTTTTATGTCCCAGCATATGGTCCCTTCTGGAGAAAGGTCCATGATCACTAGAGAAAAATGAGTGTCCTGGTGATTTGGGATGTAAGGTTCTATATATGTCTGTTAAAATTCTCTATATCTCTTTCTCCTTTCCTTGTTTCTCTGTCGGTAGGGCTCCCTTTAGTATCTGAAGTAGGTCAGGTCTTTTATTAGCAAAATCTCTCAGCATTTGTTTGTCTGAAAAATTTAAGCTCTCCCTCAAATATGAAGGAGAGTTTTGCTGGCTAAAATATTCTTGGTTGGAAATTTTTCTCTCTCAGTATTTTAAATATGTTATGCCACTGCTTTCTCACCTCCATGGTGGCCGCTGAGTAGTCACTACTTAGTCTTATGTTGTTTCCTTTGTATGTGGTGAATTGCTTTTCTCTTGCTGCTTTCAGAACTTGCTCCTTCTCTTCAGTATTTGAGAGTCTGATCAGAGTATGTCTTGGAGTGGGTTTACTTGGATTTATTCTATTTGGAGTTTGCTGGGCATTTATGCTTTGTGTATTTATATTGTGTAGAAGGTTGGGAAGTTTTCCCCCACAATTTCTTTGAATACTCTTTCTAGACCTTTACCCTTCTCTTCCCCTTCTGGGACACCAATGAGTCTTAAGTTTATCTATTGTACCCCTGAGATCCATTTCAATTTTTTTTTATTTTTTTCTCCATTCTTTCTTTTGTTCTTTCATTTTCTGTTCTGTGGACTTCTAGGACACTGAGATGTTGTTCACCTTCCTCTAATCTTGTATTTGTGAGTATCCAGAGTCTTTTTAATTTGGCCAACAGTTTCTTTTATTTCCATAAGAGCTTCTATTTTTTTATTTACTCTTGCAATGTCTTCTTTATGCTCTTCTAGGGTCTTCTTTATGTCGCTTATATCCTGGGCCATGGTCTTCTTGATGTCCTTTAAATCCTTTGCCATGTTTTCGTTCCTCAATTGTAATTCTTTGATTAATTGTGCCAAGTACTGTGTCTCTTCTGATATTTTGATTTGGGAATTTGGAATTGGGTTCTCCATATTGTCTGGTTTTATCATATGAATTAAGATTTTCTGTTGTTTTTGGCCTCATGGCATTTGCTTTGCTTGATAGGGTTCTTTCAAGTTGTAAAAAAAGATACCAACCTAATTTTTCAGAAACACAAGTTGGTGGCATACACTTTTTCTAACTAGCCAGCAGATGGCATCTGCGAGTCATCTATACCCCTCAAGTCAGTTCTCCCCAACTTTGACTCTGTGGTGTGTGGGGAAATGATTCTTGTGGGGTTCAATTGGTGAATTCAGTTTGGGTGTGTTGCTGGAGCCGTCCGCCCTGAATGTGGGGTGTGTGTCCAGGTGATCAGGGAGGAAGGGCAGCTTTAATGTTCAAACCTCCCAGGTTCCCAGAGATTCAAGGCTGCTGCAAGAGTCTAAGCCTTCATTTCAGTTCAGCCCCCGATCCTCTCTCTCGCTGACCCACAAAACACCGGACTTGGTGTAGCGTCCCTGGGTTTTCTGAGTGGGCCCCCTTTCTCAGCTGTGATCTTCCAGGACCTCTGCTGAGGGAATGCTGTGCTACGTCACCAGTGCATGCCGTCCCTCAGGGGAAGCCCCAGGCCTCTGTGCCGTGCAGGGGTGCTCTCAGCCTGATGCAAAGATGGCTGATTGGGGCATCTCAACACCCCCTCCTCGCACAGTTCCTCCTTCTCAGCTCCGGGACAACTGGCGGGGCTCTGGGCTGTGGGCACGGCCCCGGGCAGGAGTTTATCCAGCCCTCCGGGGAGCCAGCTGCAAGCTGTGGGGTTTCTTTCAGCTTCCGGCTCTCCCCTCCATTTCCCTGGCCCTGAGGGTATCTGGAGCAGGCTATCTTCCAGGCCAGACACCAAGAGGCCGGCTCAGCCCCCTCCTGCTGTGTTTTACTGCGTGGTTCCCACTGTCACAACTGCAGCCTCTCCTGGGCTTTTCCCTTTTTTTTTTTTTTTTTTTAAAGAACCAGTCGGTCTCCAAACGCCAACCCCTGGCTTCCCCACACCTCAGCACGGCTTTGGGTCTTCCAGCCAGCTTACTCACTCCATTTAAGAATGCGGACTCCCAGTTTCACCAATTATACGGCTCCTGTGATACTAGCAGACCTCGTCCAGCTGGCGCATTGCTGTAACCGGTATTCTGGGTCACTTTCTGGTTTTTATCTAGTGTTTTTCACGGATGTGTTTTTTTGCCCTGTCTCACCTAGCTGCCATCTTAGGTTCTCCTCCCTGTAAACAACATATTGATGGCTCGTATTTTTTAATCCATTCTGCCAATTTATATCTTTTAATTGGGGAGTTTAATCCATTCACATTCAGCATTGTTACTGTGAAGCAAGTTCTTGAATCAACTATCTTATCCTTTGGTTTTTATTTGTCAGATGTATTTTATCCCTTCTCTCTCTTGATTTCCTTTAAGGTACCCTTACTAAAACTCTTCAGTTCTGTGCCCTTCATCAGACCTCTCTCTCCTGTCTTTTTTTCTCAGCCAGTAGAGCTCCCTTTAGTATTTCCTGCAGGGCAGGTCTCTTGTTAACAAATTTCTACAGCATTTGCTTGTCTGTGAAAATTTTAAGCTGTCCCTCAATTTTGAAGGAGGGCATTGCTGGATAAAGAATTCTTGGCTGGCAATTCCTCTCCTTCAGAACCTTCAGTATATCATACCACTGCCTTCTAATCTCCATGGTGCCTGCTGAATAGTCAGTACTTAGTCTTATGTTGCTTACCCTGTATGTGGTGAATTGCTTCTCTCTTGCTGCCCTCGGAACCCTCTCCCTCTCTTCAGCATCTGGCAATCTGATCAGAATATGCACACCCATGGACTACCTTGGAGGAAGAGTGGATGCCATCACAAGCCCGCCAAATCCTGAATGCCCTCAAGGTAGCTCTCAGCTGTGGGGCTGTGAAAAGGATATCTCCCCAGCCACCTGCAAAGATGGCTGCATGGGACGTGGAAACTACCCACTTCGGCAATCGTCTGCCTGTTGCAGCAGCCCATTCCTGACACGAGGGCTCTTGGCTGTGGGTCTGTGAAGGGTTATCACCCACGCCAGATACTGAGGAGGGTACCCGGGCTGTGGAAGGCTACTCGTGGCACCAGCAGCTCATTCCCCAGTGGCACGGGTCTTACACGCAGCCTCAGTTTCTCCAATTGCACACTCACTGTGGGTGTAGAAGTCCCTGCCTAGCCGGTGGAACCCTGGAATTGCTGTTCTGGAGCACTTTCTCCAAAGGAGAATTTTGCTCTCTCTCCTAATCCGCCATCTTGGATCCCCCTCTAGAATAATCTTTTATACAGCGTATTCTCTCAACAGATACATGTTAAGTAAATGAATGAATTACAGAGCAGCATCCTTACAGCCTTAATTGCTCTAAGACTATTTTTGGGCTTCCTGTTTCTTGGCTTGTCATTTGCCTTGGTTTCTGTTTATTAACTTCCTCAAAAGTTGCCTTTTATTTAAATTTGCCAGAGTCACATTATGTTTCTTGCAACTAATGAAAAGAGAAGCCTAAATTTCTCCCTTCTTCTCTTTCTTGTGCACTCCAGCCCAAAGGGAGCTTGTTTCTTTGTAAATCTGTGCACAAAAAAAACTTTCATTTAAAAACAAAACTGTTCCAGTTTGCTAATGCTGCCTTTTTGCAAAACACCAGAAATGGATTGGCTTTTATAAAAGGGGGTTTACTTGGTTACACAGTTACAGTCTTAAGGCCATAAAGTATCCAAGGTAAGGCATCAGCAATAAGGTACATTCCCTGGAGAAAGGCCATTGGCATCCGGAAAACTTCTGTTAGCTGGGAAGGCACTGGCTGGCATCTGCTTGCTCCCAGGTTGTGTTTCAAAATGGCATTCTCCAAAATGTCTCTGTGTCAGCTTCTTGGGGCAAATTCTGGGCTAGGACCTCAAAAGTGTCAGCAAAACTCTGCTTTCAATGGCTATCTTCAAAATGTCTCTGTAAGTTGCAGCAGCAAGCTCCTTCTGTCTGAGCTCTTATATAGGGCTCTAGTAAACTAATCAAGGCTCATGTCGAATGGGTGGGGCCACGCATCCATGGAAATTATCTCATCAGAGTTATCACCTACAGTTGGGTGGGTCATATCTCCATGGAAACAACCTAATCCAAAGGTTCCAACATAATCAACACTAATATGCCTGCCCCCACAATACTGAATCAAGGAACATGGCATTTTGGGGGACATAATATATCCAAACTGGCACAAAAGCCAAACCAAACATGCCACAGACTAAAAGCCTTTATCCGGTTACACTCGGTTTTGTTTATGTAATGTTTTGGAGGATGCCTTTATTTTTATTCAGTTTTATTGAGATATATTCACATACCATACAGTCATCCATGGTGTACAGTCAACTGTTCACAGTACCATCTTATAGTTGTGCATTCATCACCCCAATCTATTTTTGAACGTTTTCCTTACACCAGAAAGAATCAGAATCAGAACAAAAAATAAAAATAAAAAAAGAACACCCAAATCACCCCCCCATCCCACCCTATTTTTCATTTAGGTTTTGTCCCCATTTTTCTACTCAACTATCCATATACTGGATAAAGGGAGTGTGATCCACAAGATTTTCACAATCACACTGTCACCCCTTGTAAGCTACATTGTTATACAATCATCTTCAAGAGTCAAGGCTAGCTAGGGAACCTAAGATAGCGGCTAGGTGAGACAGGGCAAAAAAATGCCTCCATAAAAAATACTAGATAAAAGCCAGAAATTGACCCAGAACATCAGTTCCAGCGATGCATCAGCCAGGCAAGTTCTGCTAAATCCACAGGGACCATGCACTTGGTGAAACTGGGAGTCTGCCTTCTGAAACAAGTGAGTGAGCCGGCTGAAAGTCCGGCGGCCGTGCTGCAGTGTGGGGAAACCGTGGGTTGCCATTTGGAGAAGGACTAGTTCTTTTAAAAGAAAAAAAAAAAACAACAACCCAGGAGCAGCTGTGGATATGGCAGCGAGCACCGCGCAGTGAAGCGTGGCAGGAACGGGCCTTGAGAATGCCTCAATGCCTGGAGTGGAAGATAGCCCTTCCCACACCCGCTGCTAATTGTCTTGGAGCAAGGAGGTCAGAGGGGAGCCAAAAGGAGAAAGAAACCATGCCCCTTGCAGCCATCTTCCCGGTGGGCTGGGGCCCCTCCTGCCCAGGGCCAGAGCCACAGCCCAGAGCCGTGCCAAAAAACCCAGTGTGACAGGAAGTGTTTGCCGCAACACACGCACATGCCACAATATCGGCTGTGGACAGTGGCCTTTAGTGCACCCACAGCTAATTGTCCTGGAGCTGAGAAGGTGGAGCTGTGCTAAAAGGGGGAAATTAACATGCCACATTCAGCCATCTTTACAGCAGTCTGGGAACGCCTCTGCACAGCCCAGCAGCCCAGGGCTTCCCTGGAGGGCCAGTGTGCACTTGTGATATGGCACAGCCTTCCCTCAGCAGAGGTCCTGGAAGAGCACAACTGGGAAGGGGGACCCGCTCGGAAATCCCAGGGACCCTACTCCAATACCAAGGACTTGTGGGTCAGTGTCAGAGACAATCTGTGACAAGACTGAAATGAAAGTTTAGACTCTTGGAACAGCCTTAAATCTCTGGGAACACCTGGGAGGTTTAATTGTTAAAGCTGCCCTGCCTCCCTAACCACTCAGACACATGCTCCACATTCAGGGCAGACAGCACCAACACACCCAAACTTGGTGCACCAATTGAACCCCACAAGAATCAGACCCCCACACACCACAAAGACAAAGTTGGGGAGAACTGACTTGAGGGGAACAGGTGACTCGCAGATGCCATCTGCTGGTTAGTTAGAGAAAGTGTATGCCACCAAGCTGTAGATCTGACAAATTAGAGACTGGTGTTTTTCATATCCTGAAAGAAACCTATCAAGTAAAGCAAATGCCAAGAGGCCAAAAACAACAGAAAAATTTAAAGTGTATGATAAAACCGGATGATATGGAGAACCCAAACCCAAACACCCAAATCAAAAGGTCAGAGGAGACACAGTACTTGGAGCAATTAATCAAAGAACTAAAGACAAACAACGAGAGCATGGTACAGGATATAAAGGACATGAAGAAGACCCTAGAAGAGCATAAAGAAGAATTTGCAAGAGTAAATTAAAAAAATAGATGATCTCATGGAAATAAAAGAAACTGTTGACCAAATTAAAAAGATTCTGGATACTCACAGTACAAGACTAGAGGAAGCTGAACAACGACTCAGTGTCCTCGAGGACCACAGAATGGAAAATGAAAGAACAAAAGAAAGAATGGGGAAAAAAATCAAAAAAATCAAAATGGATCTCAGGGATATGACAGATAAAATAAAATGTCCAAATTTAGGACCCATTGGTGTCCCAGAAGGGGAAGAGAAGGGTAAAGGTCTAGAAAGAGTATTCAAAGAAATTGTTGGGGATAACTTCCCAAACCTTCTACACAATATAAATATGCAAAGCATAAATGCCCAGTGAACTCCAAATAGAATAAATCCAAATAAACCCACTCCAAGACATATTCTGATCAGACTGTCAAACTGAAGAGAAGGAGAAAGTTCTGAAAGCAGCAAGAGAAAAGCAATTCACCACATACAAAGGAAACAACATAAGACTAAGTAGTGACTACTCAGTGGCCACCATGGAGGTGAGAAGGCAGTGGCATGAAGTATTTAAAATTCTGAGAGAGAAAAATTTCCAACCAAGAATACTTTATCCAGCAAAACTCTCCTTCATATTTGAGGGAGAGCTTAAATTTTTCACAGACAAACAAATGCTGAGAGATTTTGCTAATAAAAGACCTGCCCTACTTCAGATACTAAAGGGAGCCCTACCGACAGGGAAACAAAGAAAGCAGAGAAAGATATAGAGAAATTCAACAGACATATGTAGAACATTACATCCCAGATCACCAGGACACACATTCTTCTCTAGTGATCATGGATCTTTCTCCAGAAGGGACCATATGCTGGGACATAAAACAAGCCTCAATAAATTTAAAAAATTGAATTTATTCAAAGCACATTCTCTGACCACAATGGAATACAAATAGAAGTCAATAACCATCAGAGACTTAGAAAATTCACAAACACCTGCAAGTTAAAAATGAGGGGGAGATGAAAACATTCCTGGATAATCAAAAGCTGAGGGACTTCATCACCAGTAGGTCAGTCCTATAAGAAATGCTCAAGGGAATTGTGCCGGCTGAAAGGAAGGGACACTAAACAATTGACTGAAACCACATGAAGAAATAAAGATTTCCAATAAAGATCACGTGGTAAATATAAATACCAATACTACTGTGTTTTTGATTTGTAACTCCACTATTTACTTCCTACAGGATCTAAAATACATAAACTGTAATGATAAATCAGTGGTTTTGGACTCAATGTAAAATATGTAATTTTTGACAAGAACTACATAAAGGTGGGGGAATGGAGGAGTATAGGAACATAGTTTATGTGTCCTATTGAAGTTAAGTTGGTATCAAAGAAAAACAAGATTGTTATAGATTTAAGATGTTAAATTTAAGCCCCATGGTAAACACAAAGTAAGTATCAGAGAATATGACCATAGAGATGAAAAGTAGAATATGGGTTATGAGAAGTGGGGGAAGGGGCAATGGGGAGTTAAGAAATGAGTGTAGGGTTTCTGTTTGGGGTGAAGGAAATTTCTAGTAATGGATGGTGGAAAGGTGATGGCATTGCAGCATTCTGAATGTGATTAATCCCACTAATGGAATGCTAGGAGGGGTTAGAATGGGAAGATTTAGGCTGTATATATGTTTCCACAATTGAAAAAAAAAAAAGTCTAAATAGATAATGACAATTAAATGCCAAGGATGATCCTGGATGGGATCTGAGGATGGAGAAGAGGAGGCTCAAAGGGACACAGTTGGGACATAAGAAAAAAAAGGAAATCTAGAATGTAAGCTTCGTATCAATGTTGAATTTCTTGAACCTCTTAGCTGTGCTTAATGTGATTGCATAAAAGAATGTTCTTGTTCATGGGAATTGTATCTGTGAATTACAGTGTTTGTTCAAGGATGTGTGCAGCTAGCTCTCGTATGTTCAGAAGACAGAGCAATAGATGATGCATGATGGATAGAGAGGGAGGGAGGGAAGGAAAGAAAGAAATGGTGGTGTGACAGGATGTTAAAGTTGGTGGATGGGGTATCGGGGGAGGGGGGTCAGAGTATGCTGGAGTTCTGTGTATGGGTTTTGTATTGTTTTTGCAACTGTTCCTGTAAGTTTGAATTGATTTCAAAATTAAAAAAAAAATGAGTCAAGTCTACTGGGTTGGAGTTTGGTAGTTTCAGGTATTTACTTCTAGCTATTCCAAAGTATTAAAACCTAAAAAGTGTTATCTGTATAGTGCATAAGAATGTCCACCAGAGTGACCTCTCGACTCCATTTGAAATCTCTCAGCCACTGAAGCTTTTTTTCATTTCATTTCACATCCCCCTTTTGGTCAAGAAGATGTTCTCAATCCCATGATGTCAGGTCCAGATTCATCCCCGGGAGTCATATCCTGCATTGCCAGGGAGATTTACACCCCTGGGAGTCAGGTCCCACGTAGGGGGGAGGGCAGCGAGCTCACCCACCAAGGTGGCTTAGTTAGAGAGAGAGAGGGCCACATCTGAGCAACAAAG
Source organism: Choloepus didactylus (assembly GCF_015220235.1). NCBI lineage: Eukaryota > Metazoa > Chordata > Mammalia > Pilosa > Megalonychidae > Choloepus > Choloepus didactylus. The sequence continues at coordinate 29,120,321 of NC_051328.1, read as the reverse complement.
AGGTACTCGGGGGAGACTCTTAGGCACAATTATATGCAAGTTTAGCCTCTCCTCTGCAGCAACAAGCTTCATAGGGGTCAGCCCCAAGACAGAGGGCTCAGCACATCAAGCCATCAGTCCCCAATGTTTGTGAGAACATCAGCAACAATCCAGATGAGGAAGTCCAACACCTCTGCATTCTCCCCCAGCTCTTCAGGGGGGCCCTGAATATATATTTTTATTCTTGGAGGATGCCTTTTAAGAGCTTTTGGGCTATTATAAAACCAAACTTGGACTCACTACCCTGTTTCTGAAGAAGGGCTGGAGTGGGGGCAGGGAGGTTAAAAGAATCTGGGTCTGTGACAAAGAGAAAGCTCCAAGTTCTTGGTCACTGTGAGATACAGTGCCTGATCCACAGAAGCGGGTAACTACTCAGCAGTGCAGTCCAGTGGCTACGAGAGGGGTCACTGGGCCAGATTGTCTGGGCTTGGACTCCTGTTCTGCAGCTCACTGCCTGTGTGATGTTGCACAAGTTACTTAGCCCCTCTGAGCCTCAGTTCCCTCATCAGAAAGTAAGGGTGACAATACTTTCTCCCTTTAGCATTGTTTTAAGATCCAATGAGTCCATGTATATAAAGTGATTGGAAAATTTCCTGGCACATGGTAAGTGTCCAGTAAATGTCCAATAAATTAGAACATCCGGTGGGGTGGAGCCAGGTGGCCTCAGCCTTCCTGTCCATCCCTTACCTTTGCTGACCCCAGTCCTAACTCTGATATCTGAAGGATGTGCTTAGACAAGTGACAGGCCTGTTCTCAAGGTCAGGGAATTCCAAGAAGAACCAAAAAGAATGAAATTTTGAAAACAAATCTTTTGTAAGTGTCTGGGCTGTAGAAAGCAAAAGGAATGGAGCCAAAGATTCTTGAAGGTTGACATTTCAGATAATAAATTTGTGAGGTCATGTGAAGATGAGTTGGGCTGTATTGGCTCCTAACCAGCTTCACCGCAGCCTTTGTTTCTGACGCTTGGTGCTGCCTCAAGGTGGGCTGGAGGGTTTTGCAGAGTCTGAAAGGGGGTCTCTTGGTTTGAGCTGCCCCTGGTCCCAGTGGCATGTGTGTTTTAAAGGATGAGGGGGTTTATTTGCTGTGGGCAGAGGGGACATTTCTGCTTGGTGGATGACCCTGAAGGTAAGGCCATCGGTTGGGGTATGGCTGGGGCCAGTGTTGGGGTGTTCCCTTTAAGTGTGAATTCTGAGTAGTATTGGGCTGCTTTTCTTCTGGTGTTCTGTCTAATTTGCTGAGGCACGGGCCAGGATGAAGCCTTGGTTGCCAGCTTGCCATTCCCCATTAGCTTTTTTCTGGTTTTAAAATTGGAGTGTAATTTACTTAAAATAAAATGCACAGGTCTTAAGTGTTCAATACGATGGGTTTTGACTATTGTGTATATCCAGTAACCACCACTGCAGTCGAGGCAGAGAACATTTCCGTCACCTCGGAAAACTCCCCCTGCCCCTTTTCAGTAAACTGTACCGCCCCATCCATGTTAGACAACACTGTTCTGGAAAATCACAACAGTGGTCAGGAATGGGAAGGGATCAGCAAAGGTGAGAGATGGACAGAAATGCTGATAACTTTATTTATTTTTTTGCCTGTGCAAAGAAATGAACTTCAAATAAATGGAATTATACAGGGTGTGCTCTTTCACATCTGGTCTCTTTTACTCAAAATTATGTTTTTGAGATTCATCCACATTTTCACCTGCTCAGTAGTTTGTTCCCTTTTACTATGTGATTATACCATAGTTTGCATATCCATTCTCCTATTGATAGACATTTGGATTGTTTTCAGTCTTTGGAACTGCCTATTATTCATAATATGCATATAGTAGCAATGCACATTTTTGTTCATTCTTTTCGTGGATGTTTACTTTTTGTTTTTCTAGGTTAAATATGTAGGAGTGGACTGGCTGGTCACTGCGTAGGGGTTTGTTTAGCTTTATTAGGAATTGCCAAACTGTTTTCCAAGCTGACTATACTAATCTACACTACCACCAGGAACGTGTGAGGATTACAGTTGCTCTACATCCTTGTGAAATCACTGGTTATTTTCTTGGTGGGGCTCTTTGATGCCAGAGAGGCGGCACCCACAGAGCTGTGCCACCAAGGGCTCCTGTCGCTGACCCCACCTCGCTCCTTTTTTGTTTTGTTGGGTTTTTCACCTGCTGCTCCCGGGAAGCTTTGGGGCACAGAGACCTGCTGGGGCCACTCTGACCACTGACTTTTCCTTTTTTCAAAGATCAGCACCAGTGTGGGCCCTCCACGCTCAGCTCTTCCACCTTGAGTCTCCTTGCTTGTCGGAGGTCAGAGGTCAGAGTGCCGTCCCCGGCTTCCTTGGAGTGGGGTCCCCTGTGACAAGGTCTACACGGGGTTTCTTTCTTTTTTTAGTTCACAATCAAGTGTTCTCCTGATGGCACAAAAGCAAGGACAGTAAAGGAAATGATACAAAAATAAAAGAAAGCCCTTAAGTGTCCCAAAGTCACCTAGACTATTATTAATAATAGAGAATAATAATAACAGAAAACACTGAGATAGTGCGTGCTGTGTATCAGCTCATGTTCTACGCTCTCCACATATAGGAAATGGGAAATCCTCCCATTTCCCTTTGAGGTTGAGATTTAGCATCAGACCCATTTTACAGATGAGGCAGCTGAGGAAAGGGGAGCTTCTCGCCTTGTCCAAGTCCCAAGTGGGGGAACCAGAATTTGAACCCAGGCAGGCTGGCTTCTTACCTGCACCTTGTGGCTTTAGGGTCATTCATGTTTTAGAAACTTGAACACATTTATTTAAAAAGGAAACTTTTTTCACTACCATAATCGGAAGATCCCTATCATTTGCCATAAATAGATAACCCTAAAAAAAAATACTCTGAAAATAAAGTAGTAACATTATTCCAACTAGATTCTGTCGCTTCTGCACCTTTTTTTTTTTTTCCCCAATGGCGCATGCTTTTGCTTGAAGTTCCAAAGACTATCTCCTAGGTTTGCTTCTAGAAGTTCTACAGTTTTAGGTTTTACAATCAGGTCAATGATCCATTTCAAGTTAATTTTTGCACACAGTGTGAAGTATGTGTCACAGATCATGTTTTGCATGTAAGGACAGCCAATAGTTTCAGCACCACTGGTTGAAAAGACTCCTGTCTCCACTCACCTCCTCCCCACTTTTTTCTGAGCCTCTCTTTTCTCATCTGCAGAGTGGGGATTAATATTCTCCCAGTCGCTACAAGGATAAAAAGGTATAATCCCTTTGCTGCACTGTATGTAAAGCAGTTGGCAAGGGTCAGCCCTCAATACAAATCAGATAGTTCTCAGATTTTGCAAACCGCCTTTCTGTGGTTTGGCATTTAAGTGTTTCCATTTTTTCCTCTGCAAGAGTAAACAGCAATGCAATGGATATTCTAAGTGTACAACCTTTTTCCTTTTTAAAATAATAATTATTTTAAGGCATGCCCACGGATCTTATCCATACTGCAGATTAGTATTAAAAGGGCTTGGACACATGTGTTCTGCCAGCAACCGCACGTTGCTTTTGCTTTAGCCCTGCTTCCAACCAGAGAGAGCTCCCTGGGAGATTTAAGAACTGAAATGATTGCTTTCCCTGGGAACCTTTTCCTGCCACCAACCCCTACTCACCTGCCATTCCCTAGTAGGCACTTTCTCATCCTCCCTGTAGCTGCACGTGCTTTCCCATGATACTCCTTCCTACTCTTAGTTACCTCGTAGCCTCCCCCACTGGGCTTGGCACCACTTACTGGAATCATGTCTGACTGGCCCCCAGCAGAGTGCCTGGCATATAGTAGGTGCTTGATAAATGTTGACTGCAAGAACCATGTCCAGCGTAGCTTCAATGCTGCTGCTGGGCCCATGAACTCTGGAGTCCTCTGAGATGGACGTTTATTCCAAAGAACAGCTTAACGTTCGATAATTTTATGTGACACCTGCATCCTGCATTAAATAACATTGAATCCCAGAGTGAGGAAGTTACTTTTCAATTCTTTTTCAGCCTGTCTTTTTTCTCTAGGAAAGGGCATCTCAACGGCAGCACCACTGGGGCGGGATAGTTCTTTGTGGCGGGTCCTGTGATGGTGGGATGTTGAGGCATCTCTGGCTTCTCCCCACCAGCTGCTAGTGGGCATCCCACCTCCCACCCCAGGCGTGACAAGCAAAAATATCCCCAGACATTGCCACATGTCTCCTGGAGGACAAAATTGTCCCTGGATGACAATTACTGCTCTAGGAGAAAGACTCAATCTGGTGCTAATATATATTAAACACCCCTTGAAACCTCGCCTATCTCCCTTTTCCAGAAAGAGAGCACAGATCCCTGGCTCAGAGGCTTTGGCAGGCAAAGCTATCTCACTGGAATTTAATTATGTTGTTTGTTTTCCTTGCTACAATGTTTTTGGCCAGGGAAAACTGTTTTTCTCTGAATGAAATTGTTCTCAAGTTTTCTTTACAAATAACTTTCTTAATGAAAAAAGATGAGTGGAATTAGGGAGCCGTATCTCAGGGCATGTGGAGATGGCTGAGCAGTGGTGTGCTGGGCACCTGGCTCAAGGGAGGGAAGTGTGTTGAGCAAGGGCGTCTCCGTGATTTGGCGATTTCGTTACCTGTAGCACCAGGGCAGCATTCGTGTTTTCATGTTTTGTTTCACCTAAGACAACACTCCACCTTGGCAGATGTCCTGGGGGTACGGTGTAGGTACCTCACTTCCCAGACGTATTAACTCCAATTACGCCCGGCACCTGCCAGGAGAGTACTCCCTGCTCCAAGTATTTGGTCCTTGGCCCCAGGAGTGGGGCACAGGGTCTTACTTGATAAAATCATTCAAGTGTCTGGGTCACCTGGGTAGAGGCCAGTGCTTGTCTGGAACCCAGGCAGTCCTCATTTGAGAAACAGATAATTGACAAACAAATTCCACGGAGCTAGAGACTTTCTGGTTTCAGAGAGGCCGGGTGTAGCAAGAAAACACAGTATCTCATTCATAGCAGACATCTCGGCAGAGCTGCTGATCTACTACTTCCGCTTGCCTCGTGGGAAAAGGTTTGCTCAGAGAACTAGGTGGGTTAGAAAATCACATTTAGTAATCCTTGTATGAATGAATGGGTCTAGGCATTAAGCGCCAGTGGCTGCTAACATCAAAAAAACAGAGTGAAAACCAGATATTATTGTGCCTCCTGTTGAAATAACCGAGTACCATGTATGGTTGTGTAAAGGGGTTTGAGCTTACGTCTGATCCAGCCTCAGGATCCAGTTGCCAATTTGTGCAGAACAAGACAGGACAGAGGACGTTGAACCACAAAGTGAGCATGTGGTCAGTAAAGTCTAGGCTGTGGGATGCTCTGCAGATCAAACAGCGTGTTGTTCAACAGATGAATTATAAGGGAAAGCATGGGATGCAGGGGGAAGCTCACAGATTAAAGGAGATTTAAAAGATGGATCACATTTTTTAAATGAACAAAGCTAAAAAAAACTCACTAAAATATGATATCTAGGGATATACATGTGGGTGATAAACCATAAAGAAATGCAACAAGGTGATTGCCATCATAGGTGGGTGGCCACTTTTTGGGGGAGTTGTGATTGGAGTGGGACATGTGGAGGGGCTTTCAGGGTGGCCATCAGGGCTCTAGTTCTTGGCCTGGGTGGTTGTTACAGGGTGTGTTTGTCTTATAGTAATTCATGAGGCTCTATACTCATCTTGTGGTATTGTGTGTGTATCTGTGTTTTATTTAAAAATAAAACAATTTTTAAAAGTAATATGCATGGTCACAGTTGCCAAAGGATGGAGGTAACCCAAGTGTCCATCAGCACATGGGTGGATGAATAAAGCATGGTGTGCACATGCAATGGGGTGTTGTTTGGCTGGGGGAGGTTCTGATGCATGCGACAACACAACACGGATGAACCTTGAGGACATCAGGTTGCATGAGATAGGCCAGACATGGGGGGACAGATATTGTATGATCTCACCAATATGGGATGATTGGAATAGGTGAATTCATAGAGTCAGAAATTAGAGTGTAAGTTGCCAGGGGTGGGGTGGGGGTTGGGAATGGAGAATTGATGCTCAAATTGTACAGCGTTTCTATTTGGGTGGATTGTAGTGCTTCGGTAATGGATGGTGGTGATGGTCACACATCATGGTGAATCTAGTTAGCAGCACTGAATTATTTATTTGAATGTGGGTTCTAAGGGGAAATTTTAGGTTGCATATATGTTACTGGAATGAAATTTTTTTTTTTAAATAGGACTAAGAACGCAAACAGTAAACCCTTTGTAAATGATAGACTATAGTTAATAGTACAATTATAAAAATGTTCTCTCATGAATGTTAACAAATGCACCACACTAATGCAAGGTGTTAATCATAGGTGGTTGTTCAGTTTGCTAATGCTGCCAGAATGAGAAACACCAGAAATGGATTGGCTTTTATAAAAGGGGGTTCATTTGGTTACAAAGTTACAGTCTTAAGGCCATAAAGTGTCCAGTAACAAAGGGTACCTTCACTGGAGGATGGCCAATGGTGTCCAGTAAACCTCTGTTAACTGGGAAGGCACGTGGCTGGCGTCTGCTCCAAGGTTCTGATTTCAAAATGGCTTTCTCCCAGGACAGTCCTCTCTAGGCTGCAGTTCCTCAAAAATGCCACTCTTAGTTGCTCTTGGGGTGCTTGTCCTCTCTTAGCTTCTCTGCAGTAACAGTCTGCTTTCAAAGGCTGTCTTCAAACTGTCTCTCATCTGCAGCTCCTCTCTCAGCTTCTGTGCATTCTTCAAAGTGTCCCTCTTGGCTGTAGCTCCTCTTCAAAACATCACTTTCAGTTGGTCTTCAAAATGTCACTCACAGCTGCACTGTGTTCCTTCTGTTTGTCAGCTCATTTATATGGCTCCAGTGATTTAATTTACACCCACCCTGAATGGGTGGGGTAACATCTCCATGGAAATTATCCAATCAGATTCACCACCCACAGTTGGGTGGGGCGCATCTCCACAGAAATTCTCAAAGAATTACAATCTAATCAACACTGATACATCTGCTCACACAAGATTACATCAAAGATAATGGTGTTTTGGGGGGCATGATACATTCAAAACAGCACAGTGGTGTATGGAAACTCTGTATATTATGCATGATTGTTCTGTAATTTCTCTAATTAAAAAATAATATACAAAAGAATATTGTGGTATGCTACCATTGTAAACAAGAGAGGAAAATGAAAAAAAATTTAATCTAATATTTAATATTCTATTGAAAAATAAACCATGCTAGGATAAATAAACAGCTAATGAAAATGGTTATCTATCCCAGGAAGGACAGACTGTAGGGAAAGACAGGGACTGGAAGCTAGACCTTTCTGAACATTGTTTTATACTTTTTACTTTGGGATGATGTAAATGTTTTATATAATTAAGTCACAAAATTATGTTAAAAAGAAGAAACAACAAACAAAATAATAAAAATAAAAGTTAAAAAAATTGAAACATATAGTATTTGGACTGTAAATCCCTGGTGGGAATATATCCTAAGAACCCCAAAGAGATCTGAAACTGCACGAACTTGTCTTATTGTTAAATTATAATATTGGTGTTACTATTTTTGAAACTATTATATACAGAAGAAGAAAGCAAATAAATATTATCTTAAATGTCATTTGGGAACAAGATTTGCAGCACAAGATAAAAAGAGATGTAACTGTAAAGCTAAGAAGTTAGGTAAAAGCTCTAATTCTGATTCTTATCTATGAATTAATGATTTCTTTTTCTTTCTAAAAAAATAGCGTTTCCTAGGCCTGTCCACCTGCAAAGGCCTCTAACCGATGACAGCCCATAGTCACGAGGGCTGTGGTATCTAAATAACATTCCCCACTAAAGGGTTCCTTGGAAAAGTAGCTGACTTTGAGCCGGAGACAGGAAATGCACAAGCTGAGTCTGGAAACTTCCATCATGCCTGAAAGCAGCGACGCTATTAAACATGACTGGTGCTTTCTTGAAGTCGCTCCCACTGGCCCAATTATGAACTGATTTGAACATCAAAAAGAATAATAAACAGTTGCTTTGGAAAGCAGTTTGGAAATTTCCTCCCCCCCCATTCATGTGTTTTATTTAAGAGTTGTGCCCAGTTTTATCATTTTCACAAGAATGAAGCAAGGGACAAATGGTAAGCTTAATTCTTCCTGGGCTCTGGACCACTGGCCAGTTGTGGGCTCTGGATAGGCAGTCTCGATTTGAACGGTTCTCCTCATTTGCCACAGTACTGAACTTTAAACAGGCAATTACGGTACCAACACATGCCATGAGCTACTGTGCATAACAATGAAAGCTGTTTCTGTAAACACGAGGTCACACCGAGGGGAGTGAGTAGCAGGTAGAACTGGGGCACAATCAGCCTTGTTCAACGGTTTGTCGGTTATGGGGTGTGATGGTTAGGTTCATGTGTCAACTTGGCCAGGAGATGGTGCCTAGATGTCTGGTCAAGCAAGCACTGGCCTAACCATTACTGCAGGGACATTTGTGGCTGGTTAATAAGCCAGAAGGCTGGTTTATTAAATCATCAGTCAATTGAATGCACCTGTGACTGATTACATCAACAAAGGGCATGTCTTCCACAATGAGAGAATTCAGTCAGCTGGATTTAGTCCAGTCAGTTGAAGACTTATAATGGAGAGAGAGAGAGGACCTTACATCTTCTTTGGCTAGCCAGTGAAGCGTTTCCTGAGGAGTTCATCGAACATCTTCATTGGAGTTGCCAGTTCGCCACCTGCCCTACAGAATTTGGACTCGTGTATGCCCACAGTTGCATGAGACACTTTTATAAATCTTATATTTGCAGATATCTCTTGTTGATTCTGTTTCCCTAGAGAACCCTGACTAATACATGGGGTCTGGGGTCCAGAGTGACCTTTCCAGTCGTGATATCAACATAAGAAGGGGGGTGCTTTCTCCGGTGGTCCCTAAATGGTTTCTTGGGTGGCCCTTCCACAGGCTTAATCATCCTCAGTGACCCATGCCTCCGAGCCTGCCCTGGCGTGACGTGGTCGGCGTCTTCCGGGCCTCCGCCCTGTGGATGGCCTGGAGCGTGTGCAGCGTCAGGGTCTGCGCTCCAGGCTCTCCTCTGGTGCTCCAGACCATTCCTTGCTAAATGTTCTCACGTGCTTCTGGTGTCTGTAGAGCTGACTGATCTTCTCACAGCCTTCTCACCGCAGGCTTCCCAGGCGGAACCCCACGGCAAGGTCTCACGTGACTTCTGCATGCCGAGTTGTAGTTCCGATGTTCTTAGGCTTCCATTAGAAAATCTCAATTTGTCAAGTGCATGGCAGATTCCTTCGCAGCATTTGGCTTAATCAGGAAACTTTATCTGGGGGTCTGCAAGACTCTGCAATACTCTGCGACACTCAGGGCCATGTATGGCCAAAGATGATGGAGCACAGGAGTGAGTTGGCACCGTGTCCCAAGGTGCAGGCAGCCTCCCCACAGGCATACAGCCTTGGCATGACTTGCTCTTGGCCATTCGCGTGCCTCAGAACCTGTCCTGTGTCATTGGTGGGAATGCCGCCCGTGTTGTGGTGCTGGGTGGGAAACCCAGGGAGCAGCTCTTGGGTGACGTCCTCTCCAGCAAAGATCACGGCTGTTTCAGAAACCCCAGGCAGGCACGTGGCGATCTGCCCAGGGGGTAGATGGTGTAGCTGCAGATAGATGTGATCCTTTTCGGGGCCACAGCTTCTTCCTTCACAGATTTCCACAGTCAGGTAACAAGACACAACGTCTCTGGAGGCCAGATCTTTTGCAAGGGGCGCATGTCTTTCCATAGATCTTTCACTTGACTGAAAGAATGCCTCCCTTCCAGAGCATCCTTCTGAAATAAGATCCCACCGCACCATATATGCCTGTGGGTGGAACCAAACAAACTCCAAGTCCTGGCGTGCAAGTCCTGCCTTCGTCACCTGTCCGGTCGCTGATGCTGAAGCAGGCAGGTGTAGCGCTGAAGTAGGTATGCCCACAGCTCCCAGGAGCTACAACGTGTTCTTTGCTCTTATGCAGTGTATGGACCCATCTTCTATGCACAGCGCAATAGACAATGCCACGTTATTCCTCATTTTCCCTCAGAAGATCCAAGACAAAATACTCTGTCAAACAGCTGTATGGTGTCTCAGAGACCTTCCATACAGGTGTGTGACAAGTGTGGCCAGTCTGGTGGGCCCCACAATGGTGCTGATGGGGCTGCCCTCCTTCCCCAGACTTTAGGCTCTGTCTACCAGATGTTCGCTGATAACTCTTCCGGGCTTTGTTTCTGCTAAATGGCATGCCAGTGTTCTCTACTCAATCGCAGGAATAGGTGCTTGTTCTCCCACGTGAAGGGTTTGCATCCTGACCTCCCTGCCAACCCACCCCTTCATGGAGACCTAGAAATGCCACTTCTGCTTGTCCTCCACGTTCCCCAGCACTATACCCTCCCTGGGCTGCAGTGGCGTGGGACCTGGTGGGAAAGAGCTTTGGACACACGCTACATAAATCCCGCCTCCGAAAAGGCCAAGTGCACATGCAGATCTGCCCCTCCAGCACGTACCAGCACAGCATCAGATCCATGATCCACTACTGGATACTGGGTAGATTGAATCTGAAACTTGGGCAGATGACTTTTCATTTCCACTGATGGAAGTGAAAACCGCATGTTCTTGTTTGGGAAGTTGCTGGCCATTGTGCTCCGGTCAGCAATATGAGCCCGGGGGCCCCGGCATGCCTGCCCACCACTGTGCAGTCCTGCGGCAATTTCTTATAGTTAAACCTAAAGCTCTCATGGGACCCAGCAACTCACTCCTCATTACCCAAGAGTCCACACATAGACCTGTGTGCAAATGTATATAGCAACTTTGTTCAGAACTGCACAAACCTGGAAGCAACTCACACGTCCAATAACTAATGAGTGGATAAATAAATTGTGGTACAATCAATTAGTCCTCATCAGTAAAAAGGAGCAGACTCCTGACACACACAACAACTTGGACAAATCCTAAAAGCATTTTCTGAATGAAAGAAACCCAGGGCAGAATGTCAAAATACTATATGAGTCCATTTATAGATTTTATATTTCCAAATATCATACTTACAATGCTACTTCATAATCTGAGGCCTTACCTGTTGACTTCTCACCAGAGTAGATTTAGCTCCTTTCCACCCCCTTCCCTCACTGCATGCCTGCACCCTTCCCGACTCCTCCCCCGGGATCTTTGAATGGACATTCACTGGTGACTTGCTGTGACTTTGAAAATGTAACTCACAACTGGACATTGTGGAATAATACACTGACATTCACTTTCCTTCGCTACTTTTCTCTGCAGGAGCTTCCTAATGACTGCCGTGGCCTCGGGGTGAGGGTGGGGGGTGGGAGAGGCATATTCTCAAACCCTTAGTCTGTCCTCCTCCTCCTGGGAGAGGGGGCAGGAGGGCGGGGAGGGAGGATGGAGCAGTGCCCTGGGCCCTCCCAGGAGCGGGGAAGGCTGCTCTGCTCGGGGCACATCACAGACCTCTGGTTAGGCCTCTTTCCTGGGGTGCTCAGGGAACCCCCCCTTTCCGTCCTTTGCCTTTCACACTTTTGGGGTTCAAGAGGTGGCACGACGATGGTGTCTGGGTTCAGGACTCGGTGGTGTGGCCTGAGGTGGCCTTCACCCCATCTCTCACTCTCTTGGCTCCTCCCTCGGAGCCTGGTGGTCCAGGCTGTATGGGGGGCTCAGAGTAGGGGGCCTCCCTGGGGATTTCCGGGTGTGGTGCTTGCTGAGAGAGTTTTGTGGGATGTGGACAAGGGCAAGTCAGCTCAATTCTGGCGTGTGGGGCGTGGAGAGGGGCCCTGGAGGCCTGGGCTGTGGCATCCATGCTTGTGTGCAGAACACAGAACCGAGGAGCGGGAAACCCTGCCCAGCCCACCCGGCGCCCTGGGGACCACTAGCAGAGCCGAGAGCATGACTGGAAGGTACAGCTGGGCCCCAGAGAGATGGAAACTTCCATCCATACAAAAACCTATCCTTGGATGCTTGTTGTGGCTTTATTCTTAATCATCAAAAACTGGAAACAATCCAGATATCCTTCAGCTGGTGAACGGATAAACAGTGGACCGCCCACACAGTGGAATACTACTCAGCAAGAAAGAGGAAAAAAACTACGACCACACGACAATATGACTGAATCTCAAATGTGTTTTGCTGAGTGAAAGAAGCCCAGATCCAAAAGGCTACCCACTATGATTCCATTTACAGGACATTCTGGACAAGCAAAGCTGCCAGGGCCTGGGGGTGGATGAAAATGTTTTATATCTTGATTATGGCGTCTGTTACACGACTCCAGGCATTTGTCAAAATTCACACAACTGTAGATGAAAAACAGTCACTTTTATTGTATGTAAATTATACCTCAGTAAACCTGAAAGAATAAAACTAATGACAACACGAGAATGTTGCAGTTGAGTTAGTGTTTGCGGTGGTGGGTAACAGCAGAGAAATCGCCAGGGCCAGACCGAGGGGGAGGAGGAGCCCGGGGCGCAGGGCTGGGAGCCTCCTTCCCGGCCTGGGTGAGCGGCCCGCTCAGGGGTGTTTCCCACAGCAGTGAAGGCCAGCACAGCCCAGTTCTCTGTGTGAGGCCCTGCCTGCCTGCGTGAGAACCCCCACAGGTAAGGGCCAGCGTTTCCAGTGCACTCTGTGGGGACGCCGTGGAGACCACCATGGAGAAGACCTCCAAATCATATCTACTGTCCCCTCAGGCCATCCCCTGGGGCTATTTCCCTTGACCAAAGGGGAAACAGGGAGAGGGTGAGGGGCTGGAACAGCCCTGAGTCAGAATTGCAGAACTGGTGCAGCCTCTCTGAGCCTCGGTTTTCTCGTCTTCACGATGGGCGGCAGTCTGTCTCTCAGAGTCCCGATGGGGGTAGATAGGACCGTGTTTGAGCGCTGAGCCCAGTATCTATATGGTGGGGACCCCCACTCGTTTGTTGGCATTGGCTGTGGCAGTGACTGTCAGCAGGCTGGGTTTGAATTCCTGCTACACTTCTTCGGTGCTGTGTGACCTTGGATAACTGTCTTAACCTTTCTGGGCCTTGGTTTCCTCATTGACAAAATAAGATTTTATGGTCCCATAATACTGTTGTGAGGATTCAGTGAATGTAAAGGCCTGGGCCTAGCACAAAGTGAGCACTCATAGAGAGCTACCCTGTTATTATTATAGGATTATCAGATTTAGCAAATAAAATTACAGAATGGCTGGTTAATCTTGAATTGCAGATAAACAATGAATAGTGTTTTAGTATAAATATGTTCCATACAATATTTGAGACATATTTATACTAAAAAATTATTTGACATAGCTGTACTAAAAGAATATTCGTTGTTTATCTGCAATTCAAATTTAACCGGGCGTCTGCTATCTCATCTGGCAACCCTATTAAGTGGGAGAGCAGATTTGGGGTAATATGAGGATGGAACTAAGCCGGAAGGTGGGCGGAGGGGTGAACGTTCGATTTCCGCTTTGTAATCTCTCCTGCAGCCCGAGTTGCTCATGTGCTTTACCTGTACACTCACCTGCTTCTGGAAGCTTCCCTTGATTTAACCCACATGGCTCTGTTTATTCCTTGATCCGGCTTTTGTTGGGGCAGAGGCTGCTGGCTGGGTCACTGTACCTCACTCCTGCGCCCGGGCGCGCCCAGGCGGCCGTTGTGATGTCCTGAAGTCGTTTCTCGGGGGTGCGCCTCGTGCCCCTGTGTAGCTGGGCCGTGGGGTGGGCTGTGGGCCTCTGGCCTTTCCCTGGGGGTCCCGGGGCCGGCAGCAGGGCACACTGCACCGTAGGTTCCTGAGTGCCGATGGCTGAGTGGCAGCTCTGCTCTTACATAATCGTTCGCTCTCCTCCTTTCTCTCCCCAGAGCCAGATTTCACACTGAGCAGCTGCAGACGGAGACATTGCAACCCAGCCCCAGATTCCGAGCGGCCTGCAGGGGACTCTCTCCTCCTCCTTGGGCAGGAAGCCCCCGAGGCCGCTTGTCTCCAGCGGGTCCCCGGGCTGCCATGGAACTCGCAGCCGCCGCCCCCTGGCTGCCCTCCTCACTGCCAGGCAGATAAGGCGGGTGTCGCCCCAAGAAGCACCTGCCCTGGCCCCCCTGCCCGGCCGCCGGGCTCCTCCGACCCTGTGGCCACCTGAGCTGACCTGGGGCCATGTAGGTAGCCCCGCGTGGGCCCCTGTGGACGTGCTGGGGGACGGCTGCCTGTGCTCTCCGAGGGACCCGCACACCACCATGCCCCGGGGATACGCCTGGCTGCACTGTGAGTACTGGGGGACTCTGTGGGGACCTGCCCTGGGGCCTGGGCCCACAGCCGGGTTCTGCCGTAACCATGGCGACCGAGGCTTTCTTGCTGTGAAGTTGAGATGCTTCCCAGATTCACCGCAGCCCTCCTTGGGGTCTCCCACCTGCTGCCCTCTGCCCTCTGCACTCTCCCTCCTCTGACCCCAGATGGCACATTGCGCAGGTGCATCTTAGGCTGGGTGGGCACAGGAAAGGGGGTGGTGACAGGGCCGGGGAGCAGGCACGGGTGGGGTAGGTGACAGCATCTTACTTTCTCAGATTTGCTGGCCCTGGGGAGTACCACGGGGGCGGAGGTGAGCAGAGAGGATTTCCAGTCTCCCTGGGTGTGGCCAGTGGTGGTTGCCAAAGTTTCAGAGCCCCTGAAACGCAGGGGAGACGTGCAGCCAGGTGCCTGGAGTACAGCCTGTTTCCTCCAGCACCAATAATAGAAGAAAATTGAAACCAGAAAGATAACAATGTGTTGTCAGCAAAGGGAAAAATGCATTGAAATGAGGATAAAAAAAGGGATGTGGAGCCACTCAAGCCTGGTGGGTGGGAGGCCAGACCGAGATTCCTTTGGACTCCAAGATTCAATTTAATTAACCTGATTCCATACATTTGCCTGCTGCCTCCCATGTACCCACACAAAGTGACCGCCTTGACAACAGGGACCCTGTTTGTCTGGTTCCTCTGTGTCTTCCAGGCCTGGCCCTGAGTTAGAAGCTTGGGAACTACCTGCCCAGTTCACAAGGAGGTGGGTTTGGTCCTGCGAGGGACTCAGAGAAGAGGGGGCTGGGTCCAGGCCCTTGTGCTGGGATGGGCCAGGGGTCAGGGATTCAGAGCAGCCGGAGGGCCCCAGACCCAGAGTTCTGGAGGCTCTGAGGTCATGAGACCAGGAGAGGCCACAGGGTGAGGTGCCAGGGAAATGGCCCCTACGGGGGTGGTGCACACAGGGGGTGTCCCGGATGGAGGGAACAGCACAGTGGGGGGCTGGGGTGGGCTTTGTGTCCAGATGGCCGAGGCCTTGGAAGGCGAGGCAAGGAGCAAGTACCTAATGCCCTGGGTTGCAGGAGCCCTGGTAGGCCCGTGAGTTTGGGGGTGTGCTCCTGTGCTTGCAGAACTCAGTCTGGGGGTGCTTGAAGGAGCTGCCATTGCAAATGCTGGGTAGGAGGTAACGCTGGGTAGGAGGTAATGCGGGTCAGTTCCAGGTGGGGATGGAAAGGGAGGGTGGATGGGAGAAAGCTCCAGGAAGCAGCCTTGGGGCTGGGTAAGGAATGGCCACAGGGCAAGGAAGGAGGAAACGCCGGTCAAGGGTGGGGTGCTGGGGGCCAGGGAGGTGGACAAGCCTTGGTTGTCACTGCACAAGGGTCATCACAGGGTGGGGTCCAGCCCCCCCAAGGCCAGGGAGCCGGGAAGGGAGCTCCTTCCTAACCCTGACCTTTCTGCAGCTTTCTCTTCCGCCTCCTGAGTCTTTCACCTCTGAAAGGAGAAGGGGGCAAGGTGAGCTTCCTGCCAGGGTTGGGGGTGCACCTGGCCGTGGGGCTCCTGGGGTGCAGAGTCTGGGATTGAGGAGGGGCGGTGGGCTGCAGCCGGGGTGGCCCTGCCTGGGCACCTGTTTATCAGCCGTTTCTCCAGGGGGCGGCAGCAGATGGAAGCTTAGCGTTAGAAGTGGTGCTAGGGCTGCGGAAGGTCTGTCATCTGCGGACACGGGTTTCTCCTGTGGGCACCGTGGCACTCCCAGACGCAGGCCCCGGCGAGGAGGCCGCCATTGCCAGGCCCTGCAGGCCGCGGACCATGTTCTCAGATAAGCCCAGCAGGGGCAGGCACTGGGGGGACTGGAGAGGGCTTTACGGGCCGTTAGGTGGCTGCCAAACAGGAAGGAAGACCCAGCACGGACAGAGACACAGATTTTTTTTAAGAAAAAAAGGAAATTTGGATTTTTATGTAAAATCTCTGTGGACCAGTGGGATGCCAGGTGGCCACAGTGGCCCCAGATCGATGGTTCTCAAAGTGGGGACCCCCCGACCAGCAGCGGCGGCATCCCTGGGGACCTGTTAGAAAGGCACATCCTGGGGCCGCACCCAGAACCGCTGAATCGGGCCCAGCGCGCCGTGGGCCGCCCAGCTCTCCAGGAGGTCGGGATGCCCGCTCCCCTCTCCAGGGCTTGAAGGGAATCCCAGAGCTCACTCGCGAAGGGCTTGGTTAACAGGACCATGCAGGAATTGACAGCCTCATGTACTCACGTATTAAGGCAAGATGAGTGAAGTGGACAGTTGGTGCAGGAGACGGATGGGTGTGGGCTGGCTTGGGCAGGGGAGACCCCGGGGAGGGCAGGAGTCTCGGGAGGCCTTGACAGTGGTCTGCACGGGAGAGAATGCCCAGGGCAGGGGTGAAGCCAAGCACCCACCTAGTCAGGAAGCCCAGGGGTTGTATGCCCTGGAGACAAGAAAGAAAAGCCAGCCAGGTCCCGGGTGTGTGTGTGTGTGTGTGTGTGTGTGTGTGTGTCTGTGTGTGTGTCTGTGTGTCTGTGTGTCTGTGTGTCTGTGTGTCTGTGTGTGTGTGTCCAGCAGGAGCAAAGGCCTGGAATCATTCCTACTCATAACCAGGGGCTGGGCAGGTAACTCAGCCTGCCTGGCTCCTCCTGGGAGATCCCAGTGTCCTTTTTTTTTCTCCCCAAGGTAATTTTTAAAGTGTGCAATTCAGTGGCATTTAGTATATTCACAATGTTCCTTTTTTTTGTAAAAAAAAAAGAATTACTGCTTTTGACTTTAACAGTAATAGATATGGATTGTAGAACATAGTGTTCTGCAAAATACAAAGAACATAAAAATCTCCCATAGAGATTTGGTGCATTTCTTTCCATCCTATTTTCTATGCATGTGTGCATCTGTTTAACAAAATTCAAGTCAGGCAATGCATGCAGATACAGTGTTGAATCATAATCACGATTTTAAAAAACTTCACTAAACACATAAATTCTTTCTAATCACATAAGCATATCAAAAGCATTCTTTGACAATGTGATTTTTATT
This sequence comes from Choloepus didactylus, assembly GCF_015220235.1. Classification (NCBI taxonomy): domain Eukaryota; kingdom Metazoa; phylum Chordata; class Mammalia; order Pilosa; family Megalonychidae; genus Choloepus; species Choloepus didactylus. Next base: position 29,102,945 of record NC_051328.1, on the reverse strand, counting down.
GGCTACATTCATGATTATTGAACATCTAGGTTACACACAGATTTTTGCTATTACAAAATAATTCTGCAATGTATGTCTTTGTCTACAAATCTCTCTATTCCCCATTAGGCTTTGTTCCTAAAAGTGAATTTAGTGTGCCAAAGGACACTATTGTGGACATTACTAAGTCCATAATAACAAGATTTGCCAAATTGCTTTCCAGGATGAGGGCAGGTTGGCTGGCCATCGAGTATTATTAAAATCAAATCAAACAAAACAAAAAAACTTTACGTTTGGATGGGAGGAAAATGACGTCCTGTTTGAATTTGAATTCCTTTATCTTTTTCCTGAGGCTGATTTTTTTGGATACTTCTCTTGACCACTTATATTTTGTTCTTTCTGCCCTTGTTGACTTCACCCTTGGTCGTTTTTGTTGCAAAATCTTCACTTTTGTGAGCCTTTTCGGCTACCCGGAGTCACTGGCAGTCCCCGGGCTGTTTGTGAGGCCACGGTGACCCCTGGCGGTGGAGGCGACAACGTTTCTGCAGCCTGCGGGAGCGCCGCTCAGCAGTCCGAATGCGTTCACCGAGAGGGCGGCCAGGGTCAGAAAGAGCAGGGAGGAAACGGGCTTGTTTCACAAGGGTCATCTGTAGGGTCGGAACTAGAGCCTGGGCCTCCTGAACCCCCCACGGAAAACCCAGCCGCAGGGTTTGCACCGTTGGCCCCAGATGCGGGGCGCGCGCGCCCTGGAGGAGCGGGAGGAGGCTGGAGGGCGACGCCGGCGGTGGAGTCCGGGGGTCTCTGCCCGCGGGGGGCGGGGGTGGGCCTCCCCGGGTGCCCAGGCTCGCCGGCCCTTGCTCGTCCGGACCCCACACCCCGCGGCGCCCTCTCGCGAGCACTGGGAAGGGGCGCGGAGGAGGCAGGCGCCGGCGGGGGCGGCGCTCACGCGCTCTCGTCGGGTTTGTTCCCCAGATCTCGGGATTCTCCTCGGCGTAGCCCTGGGGAACGAGGGCTGGACCCCGGGGGAGGAGTGTGTCGTCACGGGCTTTCTGCGGGACAAGCTGCAGTACAGGAACCGGCTCCAGTACCTGGTAACCCCCTGGGCGCCGGCCGGGCCCCTGTCCCCAAGCCCCTGTCTCCCCGGGCGAAAGGTCCGGAACTTTCAGGGCCCTGCTTGGCCTGCGCTAGCCCCGAGGGTACCCGGCGCTGCCTCTGCTTTTCTCCATTACACTGGCCCTTCTCCTGCCACCTCCCACGTCTGCAGATCTCCTACTTACCGGCCTCACTCTGACTCAGGAGTGGACTCCAGGAAACATTTGGACACGTGAGGCACATTTTATTAACAGGAACTAGAACTTGGAATGTTCACCTCTTTTTCGAGGGTGCAGAAGCCCACAGTCCTTTTATTTTTTAATAGCTTTATTGAGATATAATTCACATATCGTGCCATTCACCCATTTAAAGTGTACAGTTCAGTGGTTTTTATTCAGAGTTCTGCAGCCACCACTAAAATCTCATATTAGAACATTTTTCATTTCCCCCAAAAGAATATGTCTTGTTGAAGTAGTCTATTCTTACCACTTGGTGGAAACTTCTTCCATCTTAACAGGAACTGAGCATTTGGTTCAGCCTTCCCTGTGTCCCGGAGGAAAGAGATCTGGCTACCCCAACTGGGAGCAGAGTAGATAATCTCCATAAAGGGTCGCCACTGCTACCAAACGGGTAGTCCCAGGTCCTCTCCTTCCACGTGGAGATTCATCCGGGAGGCCAGGGGAGCCTGTGTCAGCCATTTCCACCTCTTACCTCACATTCTGTCCTTGATCCCCAGAAACACTACTTCCCCATCAACTACAGAGTCGGTGTGCCTTACGAGGCGGTGCTTAGAATCGCCAACATCACCAGGCTGGTGAGAATCCCCCTCCTGGGCTGGGGGACCTGCCTCCTGGGACGTCCTGTGGCTCTTCGCCAGGGGCCTGTCCTTGCTCCTGCAGCCCTGGCCTGAGGTCCCTGCCATCCAGGATGGACAGGCCATTCCGGTGCGGCTGCACACCCTGTGGTCTGCTCCCCTGGCAGGGGCAAGCCCCTGGGTGGGAGTGGGGGGTCAGAGTGGGTGGGTGGGGAGCCAGGGGCCGGGTCTGGGGAGTTTCGAGGCTTCTTCCTGTCCCCGCAGCAGCAGGCCCAGGTGAGCGAGCAGGAGCTGCGGTACCTGTGGGTCTGGGTGAGCCTCAGTGCCACGGAGTCGGTGCAGGACGTGCTGCTCGAGGGCCACCCGTCCTGGCAGTACCTGGAGGACGTACAGACGCTGCTGCTGGATGTCCAGCGCAGCCTCATGGTGAGCTCACAGCAGGGTGGGCGGCAGGGTGTGTGTGTGAGCGTGTATGTCTCTCTGTCCCTGAGAGGTGTGGCCAAGGGGTGGCGAGGAGGAGGTGAACCGTCCTGAAGGGTGTGGGAGAAATGGGAAAGGGAGCCTCTGGAAGGAAGAGGAGGCCAGCGGTGACCGGGTGGGGGGCTGGCGGGGGGCCTCGGGGGGCTGGAGAAACCCCGCTCTCTCTTGCTCTAGGATCCTGGGCAAGCCCTCGAACCTCTCTGACTTTGTTTCTGCATCTGAAAAATGAGGTTCTTTTGGGGGTTGGGTGGGGATGAATAGGTGGAGCCACCCCCCAGGGGTGGGGCTTTAGGACACTGAAAAGAGTCTGTATGACGTGGCAGTGGATCCATGACACGATGCATTTGTTGAAACCTGCAGAACTGTGCAACACAAAGAGTGAACCCTAATGCAAACTACAGGCTTTAGTTAAGTGAAAAAGAAATGGGGGTCCTGATACTTACCAGCTCAGAGGGTAGAGCTGAGGCCTAAAAAGCCCAAGTCATTACCCATATGATGGGGTATTAGCGCCTGGCCACACAGGCTGGGCAGGTGCCGTGGGACCCCTCCCCACAGCCCCATTTCTCCCTGCTCCCCCAGTCCCGGCTGCACCCTCAGGACCCTCATGCACACCTGCCTGGGCTCACCCACCTGCCTCCCCTTCCTAGGCGCACCTGCCTTGCCTGCTGACGGGGCCCAGCCCTCGGCTCTGGAACGTCAAACACCAACTGCCAGGGCTCAGGGCAAGCAACTGTTTGTGCAGCTGCTAGAACTTTCCCGGGACAGAGCGGTGGGGAGGCTCTCAGTTCCTGGCAGAGGGCGACAGACCCCCACGACTTCCTTGGTGTGTCTTCTGTCCCCAGGGGAGAGGTTGGGGATGGGGCTGCTGGGGAGGACACTTGAGGCCATTGTGCGTCCTTGGTTGTCCATCTAGGAGGTTTCTGGCTCCACGGGGATCTCAGGAGCTGTGTTGGGGGGTGAGGAGGGGGATGGCGAGGGCCTTGGCCCACCAACCTGGCCCCGTACTTGTGGCCACCCTGGAGTTCTCTTTTTAAAAATACTCCACATGGGGATATTTTTGGTTATTCAGATTTCCCAGCTTTTAAATCTCTTTTCTTTCTACCATTGTTAGTAGTCTGTGACCTGCTCTGAATATGCCTGGCTTTTTTTTTTTTTTTTAAATCTTTATAACATACTTTATACCTTGTTTTTGAAATTGATTTATTTGGACTTTTCTTTCTGTTTTAAATCTCTCAATGGTAGTATGATATAGTTGAGAGAGCTGGCCTAGGAGTTGACCATCAGATTCTAGCTGCAGCTTTGCATCCGTTGTGACCTTGAACAAGTCATTTAACCTCTGGGCTTCACACTCACGGCTTGCAAAGTGAGAGGGTCGGAAAGAGGCTGAAATTGCATCTGGCTTTAGAACTTTACTCCACATCCCTATCTACCTGTACAAGGCAAAACTGCTGGGAACAGAAACTTCTGCATTGTTCTCGTACCTTGAATCACAGTTTTTTCTTGCTTCCATTAAAGTTCCTGCAAAAAAAAAAGGCCCTGGGGCTGGGCTGGCGGAGGGGCTCCCGACTGGGAAGGACTTGGACGGGAACGGGCCCTGGCTCCTGCTTGCTTGCTGCAGCTGTTTGCCAGAGGCTTTTTTTTCCCTCTCCTTTCTTTTCACGGTAAAATATATGTAACATAAAATTTGCTAATTTAACCATTTTAAGTGTACAATTCAGTGGCATTAATTGCATTCACAATGTTGTGCAACCATCACCACTATTTCCAAAACTTTTTCATCACCCCTCATAGAACTCTGCATTCATTAAACATTAACTCCCCCTTCCTCCCTCCCCCAGGCCTGGTACCCCAATCCACTTTCCATCTCTATGAATTTGCTTATTCTAGATATTTCATATACGTGGAACCATACACTGTTTATCCTTTGGTGTCTGGCTTATTTCACTCAGCATAATATGTTCAAGGTTCGTCCATGTTGTAGCAGTCATCAGAACTTCATTCCTTTTTTTAGCTGGATAATATTCCATTTTATGGAGATACCATATTTTGTTTATCCATTCATCTGTTGAGGGACACTCGGGTTGCTTCCACCTTCTGGCTGTCGTGAAGGGTGCTGCTATGAAGGTATCTGTTTGATTCCTGCTTTCAGTTCTTTAGGGTGTTTACGTAGGAGTGGAATTGCCGGGTCGTATGGTCATTCTTTGGTGATCTTTTTGAGGAACTGCCAAACTGTTTTTCTGCCAGAGGCTTTTGGTATAGGGTCTCCTGCCAACTGCCCTGGCCTTTGAGGGTTTCTCGATGGCATAGTGGCCCCAGCGGGCGCAGGCCTCTCAGTGGGGCTTGGGGACATCTCACTGGGCAGTTGGGGTCTGTGCCGAGAGGGGGTCGGCTGAGCTCTCCCCCCTCTCTTTCAGGGTGGTCCTCCCTGCTTAAACCCCTCCAGGCCCACGAGGCCTTCTAGAATGGCTCTGGACCCGCTGCTGGGAGTTCCCTGCCCTTGGCACCCACAGTGCACCCCACACCAGTTGGGCCTGGAGCACATGCTCCTTCTGGTCAAGCATCGTGGAGAAAAGCCGCCAAGCTTGGGTGGAGACCTGGCCCTGCCCAGGTGGCCTTGCACTTTGGTGTTCTCCTGACCCAATCCTGTGCAGTCCGTTTCTCCGGTTCCTTGGAGGTGACAGAGGTCTGTGCTTCCCGAGGGCAGTTGGCCTCCAGGTCATTCCTCGTGTGGCTGGTGTCTGTGCTTGAACAAGAACACCGAGGATGCCCCCAACATCCTTCTTGTCCTGGCTCTGCCGTTATCTTTCCAATGCTGGAAAAAGAGAAGCCTTTCTGCTGGGCTTGGGTGAGGGGCTGCAACTGGGACCCTCCCAGGGAACTTGGTGCCTGCAGGAAGCAGGTGTGAAATTGCTCCCAGCTTCCTGGTCACAGGAAGTCTTGTGCTTCTTCTCTGATGGAAGGCTGGTGGCCCCCACGCTTCTCCTGGGACATGACCCCTGGCTCTTTGCTGGCTGGAGGTGGCACCCGTGGTCCTAATGGTTTCCTCCTTTCCAGGATGTGGAGGTCAGCCCCAAGGTGGAAGCCATGCTGTCACCCCTGAGTGCCCCGGGCCTGAAGCCGGTGCGGCCCAAGGCCCTGCTGGACAACTGCTTCCGCGTCATGGAGATGCTGTATTGCTCTTGCTGTAAGAACACTCAAGTGGGTGGACGGGGCTGGGGGCAGGAGGCCAAGGTGCCCCGGTCCCACGTCAGTGGGCAGAGCTGGGACCCTCCTGGCACGTCCTCTGCTCTGCAGGGCTGTGGGCATTTCTGGAAGCCGGGATGGGCCCTGGGAAGGAAGAGAACAGTGTGGTGTGGTTTTGTGGGAGGGGTGTGTCTGTGCATTCCCAAGGAAAGCACTTGACCACTCTTGCGTCTCCTTTCTCCCCCTGCAGGTAAACAAAGCTCCGTCCTAAACTGGCAGGACTGTGAGGTGTCCACCTCTCAGGCCCGTGGTCCATGGCCCCTGTTGCAGTGTGCAGCTGCCCAGCTATACCGTTCGTCCCAGCAGCCCCCCACCTCCCCGCTGGGTGTCCCGGGACTGAGAGCTGGCCCTGCGGCTCAGGGACGCTGGTGAGGGGAGGGGACGGGGGCCTCTCACCCTGAGTGGCCTGTGGTGCCCAGGCTGGGGCAGCGGACGGCCCAGGTGCTCACAGGAGCTGCTGGGCCTGAGGCTTTGCCAGGGCAGCCCCACTTGGGAGAGGAGCCGTGAGAAGAGCTCTTTTCTTGGAGGGGGATTGTGTGCCAGAGAAGGGCTCAGCTTCCCACCTTCCTTCCGGACCCCACACAGTCTCCCTGGCCCTGGGGGGCCTGGGCGAGCTGAAGGCAGACAGGACAGAGCCCACAGCCCCTCGGGGCACGGCCTTCCCTGCCTCCCCTGCCCCGTGCCGGTGCTGAGGCCAGAATGGTGCCCAGTGGGTGGGTGTGGGTGGGTCCTCGCGGGACCCGGGCTTTCCAACCCTGCAGAGCCCGATGCCGTGTCTTGCCATGGTGGATGCTCCTTTTAGTTTTTCTATTAAACACCTGCTTTGTTTTGTTTTGGTTTGACTTGGCTTGCTTTGTGCCTGCGAGGGTGAACCTGGAGCCGGGGGCCCTTCTGTTGCCCCCTCCCTCCTGCAGCCCGCACTGTCCCCTGCAGGGCTGGCCGGGCTGGCCATGTGGGGGGGTGGGGGGGTGCGCCAAGCCGACTCCCCTGGGCCTGAGTCCAAGGATTTAGAAAGGATGGAGCCGTTGTGAGGGGGTGTGGGATGCTCGGTGTCTGGGGCTTGAGGGCTCACGCCAGCAGGGACAGAGCTGGGACGTTTTAAAGGCCTGGGGCCTGGCACCAGGCCTGGCCGGTGCTGCCCCTGCCGCTTTGGCAGCCGACACCAGAGTGCACCTTGGGGTGCCCCCCCAACCCCCCAGCCCAGCTCTGGGAAGGGCGGGGCCAGGGGTGCCAGTGAGGGAAACGAGGGTGTGCATTACAGTACAACTTTATTAATACTGGAATCTTCACAGTGCATTTGTTACTTGTAGCAGTGACTATTTAAATCAAGGGGAGGATGGGGTGGGGGGGGTGGGGAGAGGATCATTTATCCAAAACCGACAGAAAGAAAAGAAACGATGTGTTTCGGGTGCGATGGCGGGGGCGGCGGGAGAATGGGTGAGTGGGAACCAGGAGGGGCGGCCTGGGGTGGGAAAATAAATTAAAAAAAAAAAGGAACGAGTTAACAACAGCACCAGAAAAAGTTACTTCAGTCAAAAGACGCGTTTGAAAAGAATATTTCGCTGTACAAAATGAAAAGTAAAACGAACAGAAAGAAGCCCCCCAAGCCAAAGTCTGTGACGCGGGAAGGCTGGCTCAGCTCCCGGGGCGATGAGGTGGGCGCTAATGCGACGGGGGGTCGGGCAGGTCGCAGGGGACGGACAGGTTATGTACAGCCCCAGGGGGCCTGGGAAGCCCCTCGCCCACCTTCGACCCCCTCCTCAAAGCCCAGGGGCTCCCACCTGTGGAGCTGGGGCCGGGGTCTGGCAGAGCTGCCCCCAGGGAGGACGACGCTGCTCCTCCCAGATTCCAGGACCCAGACTTGGGGGGAGCAGAGGCAGTGCCCCGCTCCTTTCCCCACCCCACGCTCCTCACCCTCTTCACACCACATACCCTGCACCTTACCCCACCTGGGCACACCCCAGACGCAGCCCGGAGGGGACAGTGTAGCAGAAAGTCCATCCCAGGGCTCCCCGAATTGGCCACCTGCTCTCTGCGCCCCTCCTCTCGCCCTCCCTTGCTCAGCTCCTCTCCTGGTGTCCAGCAACTGCCCCAAGCGGGAGCCTGGGGCCGGGAGGCTCAGACCCAACTCATTCCCTCCAGACCAGGATAAGCTGGCCCTCCCGACCCCCGCGTGGTTCCTGCCCTGCGGCCTACGAGGCCCCCCGTGCCTTCCTCTGCTGGTCCTGGGACCACCGGGTGCCACACCCTCCACTCGCCCTACCCTCACGTGCTCTCACCTGCTTAGCCCTGGCGGGACCTGGGCGTCATGCTTGGGGGTGGGGGCACCTCCGCCCCCTTCCCGGGACCACCGTGGGGATTGTCCCGGGTGGCATCTCCTCTGGCCACAGAGAGTCAAAGCCAACCTCCCGGGATGTGCTCCCCCCCGGCCCTGACCCCCGGCCTGCAGCTTGCTTCCTCAGTTCGCAGCAGACAGACCCGGAGGCCCCGCCCTTGCCCCTGTAGAACCGCATTTTGGCTACGCTCCAGACGCTGGAGAGAATAAAAGCTGCTCCCTGCTTTTGGGGAGCCATTTCCACCCTCCTTTTCCTGCTGGTGCCCACCAGGCCGTGGGGCCCTCCCCGGCCCTCACGCACAGTCCTTGTCCACGAAGTCCACTCCATTTTATTATCATATTCATAAAATACCCTCCCCCCCCCAAAACCCTCTACAGCTCCAGCTCCTACCCCCAAAGGTGGCCAAAATGTGACCCCAAAGGGCCACCGGAGTTAAAGTCTCCTGTGCCTAGATGAGAGCCACACATCTGAACCCACTCGTCCCTGGCTGGTCAGGAGACCCCCAGGGCCCCAGGAGCCCTCTCCTCTCCCTGCTGCCGCTACTTTCTGAGGGGCTGCCCTGCACGGCCCCTGCACTCCAGCCACCTCACCTGGGAGAAGTGAGGACGTGGAAGCTGCTTTAGGGTCCCCTGAGCCTCCTCCAGGCAGCCCCCCCTTTCCTCCCCGAGAATCGACTCAGGTCCCTGGGACCCCTTCCCCCACGGGTGAGCCTGGCCTCTCAAGCCAACCTGCTCCCAGCCCCCAGCCCATCTGTGGAGCTTTCCTGCCAGGCCAGGTACCGTCGCCCACGGATTGGGTGCCAGGCCCCTCCACGGATCCCCTGCTTCCCAGGTGGAGGGGAGCCCGGGAGAGGCAGAGAGAGGCAAGGAGGAGGACTCAGGCAGGGGACGGAGGAAGCTGGGCCGGGTGGGCTTGGTTGTGGCACTGCAGACCCCAGGCCAGGTGGGGCCGGGAGCGAGAGAGGCAGGCCCAGGCCCTCTGTCCCAGGCAGAAGCGTGCAAGTCTGGGGCTCACTGAGACGCAGAAAAGGCAAGGCCTGCGAGGAAGAAGAGAAGGGACAGCAGGCAAGGGAGGGTTAAAACAGGCTCCCAGTTCCAGGCCTGCAGGCTCCGTCCTGGCAAGGTTGGCAACAGAAGTCACTTCCTGTTTAAATGCTGAAATCGAAGCTGGATGTCTCTTTCTATAAAGTGGCTTTGCCTCGTGTGACTTAAAAAATAAAAGCAATAAAAGAAGCTTCCCTGGCTCTGCTCTCCCAGCGGCTCCCTCTGGGTCTCTCCTCGCCGCGCTGAGAGGAGCCCAGGCTGCCTACCCTGTGCCGAGGCCAGAGGCTGGGGAGGGGGTGCCATCACAAGATGCGGGGCGCCGACCTGTCATTGGTGACCGTCCTGCGGAGCCGCACCCCCCGCCGGATGGCCACCAGCATGTCTTCAGCCGGGGGGTCGCTGGTGGCGGCAGGGGGCGGGGTGGGTGTCTCCTCGGCCGGGGTGGCCGACAGGGCGGTGGGGAAGGGGAACTGGCCCTCGCCCAGGGCATGGGCACCGGCCACCAGCTCCCCCAGCTTCTCCACCAGGCTGTGCCGGTTGGCTGCCAGCTGCTGCTGCTCGGCGTCGCCCTCGGTGCCCGGCGCGGTGTAGCCGGCAGCCTCTGGGGAGGGGCTGCCCCAGGCCGTGTTGGGCAGGCTGAGCCTCTTCGGGGAGGCCTTGGCGAGGTCCGCGGCCAGGGGCGAGGCGGCCTCGTCGGTGTAGAAGACGCACTCCTCGCTGCCCGCGCGCGTGGGCCCCGCGTAGCCAGGCGAGTCGGGCACCGTGGGCGTCTTCACGGGCACGATGGGGGGCCGGATGGGGATGGGGCCGGCGCTGGAGAGGGCGCGGCGCACGCTGGGCTTGGTGGAGGGTGTGCGGCGGATGGTGGCCACGCCAGGCGGCGCGCCCGAGGGCAGGCCGGCGCCCGTGGCGGTGGGCAGCCCAGCGGTGGAGGCTGGGCGCTTGGTCTGGATCAGGCGGCGATAGTTCTGGGCGATATTGCTGTTGCGTGGGATGGTGGACGACTTGTCGAACTCGGGGGGGCCCTCGCTGTCTGCGTCCCCGTTCACCGAGTAGCAGTCGTAGTCGGAGCCTGGGGGCCGCCGGACACAGTGAGCCCAGGGCCGTGCCGGACCTGGCCCTGAGCAGCAGCCCCTGTCCCCGTGACCCACCCGGGGCAGACGCAGAGAGGGACAGGGCTGGGCCGCTGGAGGAGCTGGGCCGTGGGGCTGTGGCGGCCCAGTGTCCCCTCCCCTCCTGGCCCCCCGGGGGTCTCCAGCCCTCCAGGGTCTACCTTGGGAGGGGATGGTGTCCTCGGAGCACGAGGGTGTAGTGGTTTGCGTGCTGTAGCCGCTTGAGTACTGCAGCGAGTCCCGACTGCTTTTCTGGTGCTCCAGGCTCAGGCCGCGGGTCAGCACCATGGCCAGGTCGCTGGCTGCTGGGGACACCTCCTCTCCGTGCTGCGGCAGGGATGGGGGGCAAGACTGCAGGCCAAGCCTCGGCGCCCCACCCCCCACCCCCCGCCATGCATCTGGATGCCAGGCACCCCTCGCCAGGTGGTCAGAGCCGACCCTGAAGAGCACGTGCCAGACCCGCTGGCACCTGGGAGTGAGGATGGGGCTCTGGCTGGGCTGCTGGGGCAGCTGCCTGCCTACCTTGGCTGCGATGGTGGCGGGGGACATCCGGGGGCGCAGGGCCTCCTCCCCACCGGGGCCCGGGGTGCCCCCGCCGGCAGGGCTTGGCTCCGTGTCCCGGAGAAGCTCCACTCGGTCCTTCCTGCGCTGCAGGGTGGCGCCGGGGGCCTGCTCGTGGGGGCCGGCCTTGGACCAGTCCTGCGGGGTGCGGCGGGCGGGTCAGGGTCCCACTGCCCACTGCCCCCGGCCAAGGGTCCCCCAACCCCCGCTGTAGTCCCGGGCCCAAGTGGGGCCACAGCCTCGCAGTGACGGCCGGCGCGGAGCACAGAGGGCAGCACTGCGATGCCTCAGTCCCGCCAGGCCCAGGGTTAGGGCAGGTGGCTTGGGTGTGTGTGGGGGGTGGCAGCGGGGGGTGCCCAGGTGGCTTGGCCTGCGGGAACGGGTGCTGTGTGCACGAGCTCTGGGTCAGACCTGGGCCCTCTCTGCAGTGGTGGCACCGGGGCCGGGCAGGGGGATGGGGGAGCAGCTGGTGACGGTGGGGGGTCGGGTGGGGCCGAGCCACCCCTGCGCCCTCCCTGCCTCCCTCTGGGCGGGAGGACTGACCGCGGTGGGGGAGCTGCACTCGCTAACGGACTGGCAGGTTTCCGAGGCCTCGGAGGACGCGGAGCTGGAGGACTTCTGCCGTGCAGAGGCGAGCAGACAGATGCACAGACAGACATGGAGGGCAGGCAAGGCAGGGAGGAGAAGAGAGGAGAGAGAAGAGACCGGGTCACAGTGCGGGCATGCAGTGGGAGGCCCGGCTCTGCACCCTGCCCCAGCCCCAGGGCCAAGTCCCCCCTGCCGCAGAAGGAAGCCCGGAGCCCACCCCAGCTGTGGACCCACCCAGAGCCCAGCCGAGGAGCCCCATGGGGTTGGAGGATAAACGACAGACTTGCTGCTAATGGCCTGAACGTGGCGGGTGAGTGGGGAGAGGGAGATGAAGGACGGCCGCTGGGCTTTCAGCTCGAGCAGTTGGGTGGACAGTGTTGCTCTTTCCTCAAGGCTGGGGAGGGAGGACGACAAGCCCTACATCCTGCAGCAGGACGTGCTGCCTGCTCGGGGTGCATAGGGGGAGGCAGCAGTGGCAACTGCTTTAAAAAATGTGGAGATGAGAGAGGAGGCCCGGTGGGCATCACAGGTCCGGCAGCACCAGGAAGGAGGGTCAGCTGTGCTGGTGCCGCTGGGGGGACAGGGGAGGGCAGGGAGTGTCTGCTCTGTCAGCCAACAGCAGGTCACAGAGACCTTAAGTGGAGGGAAGCCCACTGAAGAGTAGACTGAAGTGTGAATGGGGGGTGAGGATTAGGGTGGACGAGATACGCCAGGAGGCTCTCCGACTCGAGAATAACTAAAGCCTGCAGAAGACGTACTTTTTTTTTTTAAGGAGAATTTCTGGGCTCAAAGAGAGTAAGGGATTCTGGAAAGGAAGGAAGGAAGTTGTCTCCAAGAGGACAAAAAAGGATGAAGGAAACATAGAACCAAGAGCAGAGCAGAAGCCCCAGGAGCAGCTGCTCCTTCAGCAAAGGGGCAAGATAACCCTGGAAGGAGATCAGTAGCACCCCCAGCTCTTGTAAATGCTCTAAATCATCCTTGATTTGAACCTACAGATTATAATAAACAAAGATCTCCAACAGAAAAGGAAGCAAAACACTACAGTTGAGGACTGAGAGGAAACAGTAAATAAATTTAGACTTTCAGCAATATAATTGCTAAAAACCCAATGAAAAGAAAAGCATTTGGAGAAATTCAACCCCCATTCATGGAAAAAACCAACAAACAAACAAAAACAAACTAGGGACAGAAAAGAACTTCTTTAGTGTGATAAAGAAGATCTATAAAATATTGATACTTTTCCCTCTGACGTTGGGAAAAAGGCAAGGATACCCACGATTGCCACTTCTACTTAGCACCAAAAGTCCTGGCCAGTGGAATAAGGCAAGGAAAACAAAGACAAAGGAAAAGGATTGAGAAGGAAGAAATAAAACAGATATTATATGAAAATGACATGATTGTATATGTAGAAAATTCAAAAGAATCTATAAACAAATTAACAGAATAAGTGATTTTTTTAACAAGGTTACTGGAAATAAGGTCAATATATATATAAAAAAAATCAATTCTATTTCTAAGTACTAGCAACTACCAAATAGGAAAAAAATCCTAAAAAACCAATCTCATTTACAATACACTCAATAAACATCAAATACCTAAAAAAAAATTCATAGATGTGCAAGATCTTTACACTGAAAACTACAAAACATTATTGAAAGAAGGTAAAGTCTAAATAATCAGAGAGACGTACGCAATACCAGTCAAAATTCAAGCAGTTTGTGTGTGTGTTTTGGTGGAACCTGACAAGCTGCTTTTAAATTTTATGAGGAAATGCAAAGGACTAAAAACAGACAATGTGCTATTGAAGAAAAACTAAGCTGGAGGACTTCCATGATGAGATATCAAGATTTCCTATAAGGCTGCAATAAATAAGATGATGTGGTATTAGCACAAGGACAAATTGAGCAGTGGACAGAATAAAAAGTCCAGGGCCAGCCACACAAACAGAGAATCTGATTTACGACAGAGGCAACAATGCAGTGAGCGGGGAAAAGGTGGCTTTTCAATAAACTATCTTGGGTCAATTAGATCTCCATACGGGAAAAAAGGTATCTTGACCCCTACCTCACACCACACACACAAAATCAATTCCAGATGAGCTGCAGATCTAAATAAAAAAGGTAAAACAAAAGGCTTTTAGAGGAAAACATCTCCATGACACCAGAGTATGCAAAAGTTTCTCAAATAAGACACACAAAAAAAGCACTAGCAGTTAAAAAAAAAAAAAATGAATAAATGCGACAGTATTACAATTAAGAATTCCCATTATGCCTTTAAAAAGGCAACCCACAGAATCAGAGAAGATATCTAATGAAGGACTTGTATCCACAACTCAGTAAGAAAAAGACAAGACAACCTAATAGGAAAATGAGCAAAAGATCTGAACAGGTCCTTCGTGAAAAAGAATACCCAGTTGGTTTTCAAAGTATGGAAAGGTGTTCAACGCCAGTAGTCAATAGGGAAATTCAAATGAAAAACATAGGGCACTACCACTGCTCACCCACCAGAATGGCTAAAATGAAAAGATGTAAAATACCAAGCGCTGGTAAGGTGGTGGAATGGCACAAACTGTCATAGTCTTGCTAATTGGCGTGTAAATTGGTACAACCACTCTGGAAAACTGGTAGGACCTACTAAACCTGGACACATGCATATACTCAGTGATTCTGCTCCTAGGTATGGGCCCAGAAGAAAGGTGTAGAATGCTCACAGCAGCCTTATTTGTAATAGCCAAAAACTAGAAACCATGCAAATATTCACTGTGCCAGCTTGAATCTGTTATATATCCCATAAAAGGCCATGTTCTCTTAATCCATCCCTGTGGGAGCAGACCTGTTGTGGGTGGGACCTTTTGATTAAGTTGTTTCCAGGGGGATGTGACCCAGCCAATTCAAGATGGATCTTAATCCCCTTGCTGGAGTCCTTTATGAGAGGATAAAAGACAGATGGAACTCAGAGCACAGAGAGACATTTTGGAGAGTCATTCTGGAGACAGTCATTGAAACCAGAACCAGGAGAGAAGCTAAGAGATGAAATCCAGACTGTGTCCCAGAGAAGCTAAGAGAGGACCCACAGATGCTTAGACAGAAAATGCCCTGAGAGAAGCCAGAAGGACCCACAGAATCTGAGAGAGCAGGGGGGCCTAGGAGAGAAGGGCCAGCAGACGTCCCCATGTGCCTTCCCATATGACAGAGGAACCCTAGATACCAGCAGCCTTTCCTCAGAGAAGGTATCTTCTTGTTGCCTCAATTTGGACATTTTCATGGCCTTAGAACTGTAAAATTGAAACCTAATAAATCTCCATTGAAAAAGCCAACCCATTTCTGGTATATTGCATTGTCAGCTTTAGCAAACTGGGACTTTAAAATGTTAAATAAATTGTGGCATATTCACACTATGGGATGCTACACATCAATGAGAATGATATACAACTACACACAAAACAAGGATGGATCTTGCAAACATAATATTGCGCAAGAGAAGCTGACGTAAAGGAGACACACTATATGATTTCATGTACGTAAAGTTCAGAAAAGGCAAAACGCATCTAGTCAGGATAGCGGTTACCTTGGTGGGGGGCGTGCGGGGAGTGTTCAGGGGCTCCTGGGGCAGAGGTCGTGCTGTTTCTTGTTCTAGGTCCTGGTTACATGGGTGCACTCAGTTTGCACATCTTTACCAATCTGTATGCTTATGACATACTATGCAAAGGACTATAACGCATAGAATACAAGAAATATTTAAGAATCCATCCAGGCATAAACAAATAACTGAATAAACAGATGGAGGAGAAGGGATAGCTCGTCTTTGCAGCAGAATTTCAATTAGTAAATATAGAAGAAATGGTGGAAATAGATGATCGCTACTGGGCAGGCACCACAGAAATAACTGAAACAGGCAAGAGTCATGAATGGATGCTAAGATTCGTGAGCAAAAGTATGATGAGAAATAGAATATTTGCATAGTCTCAAAGTATCCCTCCAAAAGATCCTCACTAATTACAAAGGAGGAAAATAATAACTTGACAGCGGAGAAGCCTGGCAGACACCCTCTTAACCAAACGATCGAGGCTGACGCTACCCTAATAAGACACGTTGACATCACGTGTCTGATACGCTATGCCAAGGGGGACACAACACCGCTCTGTGGTGTTCTTGCCCAAAATGTATGACCTCAATCTAGTTATGGGAAAATATCAGACAAACCCAAATTGGGAGGTGCTCTACAAAGTAACAGACCAGGACTCTTCAAAAGTATCAGAACCATGAAAGGCAGAGAGATGGAGGAACTGTCACAGACGGGAGAAGCCTAAGAGCCACGAGAGCTAAACGCAATGGAAGGTCTTGTACTGGGTCCTGGACCAGAGAAAGGACCTGAGTGGGAAAATGGGCAAAATTCAAATGAAGCCTATGGACACCACGGTCAGCTGCCTGGTTTTGAGAACTATTTGGTGGGTTTGTAAGATGCTGCCATCAGGGGAGATTGGGGAAGGGTAGAGCGGAACTCTGCACTCTTTTTGCAACTCTTCTATAAGCCTGAATTTATTTCAAAATAAAAAGTTAAAAATAAAAACCTCAGTGAGTGGGTTGCATTATAAAATGGAGAAAAAATAAATTGGAAGACAGAGCTGAAGAATTTATCCAGAACACAGTCCAGAGAAATAAGAAGATGGAAAATACGAGAGTTAAGAGACACAGAAAGGTAGAATGAGAAGGTCTAGCACACATTTAATTGGAATCCCAGGAGGTGAGAATAGAAGGAATGAATGTGGGAATAAAGAAATAATGCATAAGAATTTTCCAGAACTAATGAAAGAGATGAATGCACAGGTATAGCAGCACAAATATACCAAGTGGGGTTAAGTGAAAACAAATCTACAACTTGATATTTTGTAGCAAAACTAAAGAGACGGTAAGTGGCCAGTGAGGAAAGTTGGATCACTCATAAAGGGGCAGCAGTTTGACTGATGGCAGACCCCTAGACAGCAACAACTGTAGCCAGAACACAGGGGGAAAATATCTTCCAGGTGTGGAGAGAAGGAACTGTTACTCCAGAATTGTGTCTCTAGCAAAATTAATTTTCCAGAACGAGGAAAAAAATAGTGTTTAAAGAAAACCAAAACCTGAGAGTTCACTACTACAGACCCATTCTACAGGAACTTCTGAAGGATGTACTTACTTTAGAAAGAAGGCAAATGACGTTACAGAGGTTTGAGAAGCAAGATGAAATGATGAACAAGGAAATAAGAAGATGGAGTAAATCTAAACAAGCACTGTGTATATAAAATAATATTAATTATGATGCTATTAAGAAGGAGGGATCTAAAATATAATAGCTTATCCATTGGAAGTAGGTGACTGAAGTTAAACTAGATCCGGGTCCTCAAATTACCGAGGGGGTGGGGTTATGACTCTGCTAAGGACGTATGGTAAAATTTCAAGGTAACCTCTAAAAGAATAGAAACAGTACAACTTACAATCCAGCAGAGGGGAAATAATGGGAATGGTGAGAAAGAGAAATAAGAAGCACAGAAAAAGCGGAATAGAAAGGAAAAAAAATAATCCAGAAGTCCAAATATGTTGGTAATCATAATAAATGCAAATTGACTACAAATGCCAATTAAAAGATAGACTGTCTGGATATAGAAAGTAAGTTTAGGCATATGCTGTTTACAAGAGACTCATCTAAAACATAAGGATATAGTGAGTTTAAGAGCAAGGGGATTGAAAAAAATTAAATATTGGCCAGAATAAAGCTGAGATAGCTGTAGTAATGTCAGACAAAATAGACTTTAAGATGGAAAGTATTATAAAGAACAGAGAGGGTCAACTACGTCATGGTAAAGATTCAATCCACTAGAAGATTTAACATGTCTAAACTTGTATGTACCTAATAAAACACTCTCAAATATACAAAGCAAACATTGATGGAACTATAGGGGAGAAATTGACTACCCTCCATTTCTCGATTATGGATGGGATAAACAGGCAGGAATGGCTGGGAAATGAGGTAGGGATGGCCCGTGTAGACAACAATGTGGGGAAGTTCTGCTGTGAGGGAGATCAGGTGGCTGGAGGAGCGTGTGGGGACAAGGGAGCACTCCTTAAGATGGATTAGGTGCTGCAGCATGTCTGTGTCGTGGTACGAATGAGCTGGCACAGGGGGAGACTGGCAGTGCAGTGGGAGAAAAATCCTTGGGCAGGAGAGCAGGGGCACAGAGACTGCTGAGCATAAAATGGCGGCACTGGCCACTATGGCCGCCTCCAGGAGGGAGAGTGGAGCGCACAGAAGTGCAGGGAGGGCTGTGGGAAGACGAGGGAGTTTTTGCCTGGTGACTTCTGTCTTCTACCGGTGGGGCCGCTGGCCGAGGTGGGGGATGGGGGCACGAGGAGTGGGGTGCCTTTCCTGGCCTGGAGGAGATGCCCGAGCTGCATGGCAGGCACACACTTCTTTGAACACAAACGTGGGGGCCTCCCCACCTCACACATACGTTACAATTCACAGGTCAAGTGCCCGCCAACCACACGGCTCCCGCGCCCCGCGGTGCCTGGCTCATGTTCACAGGGTGCTGGTGCCCGCCCCCGATGCTGGGGCGAGACACTAGGCCTCCAGTGCACCGTGGACACACCGCGCCCCCCACCACGGGAACCTCCCTGTCAGGGCAGGGGGACACTCAGGAGACCTCGGGGATTGGGGAAGCGGCTCAGAGGGAGGAAGGCTGCCCGGGAACCACCCGGCTGGCTGCCCGCAGGCTCAGTGAGAGGGACAAACAGAGGGGCCACAACAGGGGACAAAGGGAGGTGGGACTGCATGCCCAGGGGCTCTCCCCTGCGTGTGGGGAGTCTGGGGTGGTTATTAAGGAGATTCTGGGGCCAGTCTCTGGTTTCAGAGCAAGCCGGCCCGAGTGTGGGGAAGACGGACGATGTCTGCAGATTCTGGAGCTCCAACCTGTCCCCTCCACACCTCATGCAGGGGGAGGGCCACAAGGAGCCAGAGCCGGCAAGCTGCCCTCCCAGTTCCTACGGCTCGGAGAAGGGGACACGTCGAGGGGCCACAAAAGCCCCTGCCGTGTCTGCCTCAGCCCACCAATGCGCTGCTCCAAGACCTCCCCCAGCCTTGCGGCAGGGCGCTCAGTGGTCCCCGCTGCGGTGGCCTCAGCGGTGGTAGGTGGCCCTGCACCTGGGCAGCCTGAGGCTGGCACGAGGCTGCGGCGGCCCACTCGGGTGGCCCTCCCGGCGTCCCCTCACCTGGCTGGTGATGTCTGAAGGCATGGGCGAGGGGGGCTTGGAGTAGGGGGCATCCTGGGAGATGAAGCCAGAGTCGTGGGAGGAGACGCTGGAGAGGCGGGCGGTGGCAGAGGCCGGCTGTGCCAGGCTGCGGTAGCGACAGGTGGAACTGGGTGAGTACGCCTGGGCGCCCCCAGGCCACGGGGCTCCGCCAACCTTGGCACTGGTACTGCTGCTGGGGGCGCTGGAGGAGCGGGGAGAGGGGCATGGCAGCCAGACAGGCAAACACAGGGGTGTGTGTGGAGGGGAGGGTGACAGACAAGGGCAGGCAAGAGGAGTGAGGGGCAAAGGGAGGAAAAGACAGTGTCAGACTATGAGGTCCTGAGACCCAGGTGCCACCAGGGAGCTGGGTTCCAGGACGGTATGGCAGGGCATGGCCAGCACTGGGGAGCAGGCCCAGCCTCTGCCCCCCGACGCCCCAAGCCCAGGACGAGGCCATGCCTCTGTCTCCTTTTCTACCAATAAGAACCGCAGTCCTTAGGTTAATGATGGGGAAACCGAGTCACCAAGGGCCAAACAGTTCCCCAGTTGGGCTAGAACCAGATGCAAGCTCTGATGGTCTCCCTGCTGATGTTTGCCATCAGATCCTGGCTGAGGTCCAGCAAGCAGCACAGTCCTGGGCATGAGACCGTCCTGCAGGTGGGTCCTGGGCCCTCTGGCACCCTCATCCCCCACCCTCGGCCCTGGGAGCTCACACCCTCAGCTGGTGTGGTCCCCTGGGTAGTGCTCTTGGCAACAAGCATGGACCCTGAACCCTGGCCCCACCTCTGGCCATGGGTCTGCTCCTGCACGCAACTGTCTCTCCAGGGGTGGCCGTCTACCCGGGTCTCCAGAGCCCCCGGCAGGCCTGCACTCTCCTTCCCTGCAGGAGCAGCCCATCGCTGTGTCCAGTCCAAGGGGGTGCCAGGGAGAGGGGCACCTGGCCCAGGGCAGGGGGCCTCCCTGCACCAGGAGCTGGCTCTGTGCTCCCTGCCCTCCCCACCTGAGGACGGGGCCCCTGGCCCTGGCTTTGTGGGCCCTCAGGGGCCGCCTGGGTCAGGGGTCCAGCCCGTGGCAGCTCTCAGGAACCAGCCAGCAGGGAGTTCCTCACCTGTGGTCTCAGAACATATTCTCAGAAGCCTCCGTGCCCCTCCCTGACCTTAGACTCCTAACTACTCCCCCGGCCTGTGCTGGGCCTGTCACAGCCGAGTGGTTCAACGTTGGGACTTGGTGCCTCAGCTTCCCTTCTGTTAAATGGCAATACGACCACGATACGGCGATGTTAGGATTCAATGAAAAATATGCAAAAAGCACTCGGCCTGGCGCCTGGTGGATAGTTAATGCTCCATAAATGAAGCTGCTACTCTCTGCCCACCCCCAACAAACGCCCGTGTCAGCAGCACTCAAAGTCCCTAGGGCATATTTTTTCCTCTATACTTACTTGCAAATTCCTTGTGGGATGTAGAAGTTGTGTGAATTCTGGGGCCCTAAAGCAATTCTCTGGGTGGCTTTTGGCTTTTGGTGGGAGCGTCCCCCTTCCCTCCCCAGAAGACCCCCACCCCCCACTGACCTGCACATGCTGGACTTGCGGGAGCTGGAGCTGCTGGGCGAAGAGGGTGGGGTCTGGTAGGACCAGCTGTAGTCCGAGCCCTTTAGGTCTTTGATCACCTGGATGTGGACATGGCTGGGGGTGACTGGAGGCAGCCTCCGGCCTGCAGGGAGCCTCACGCTTTCCCTAGGGCCCCCAGCAACTCACACAGCTCTGCTCCACCCCAATGTTTCCCTAACGCAAGCTCCTTACTCAGGGGTGGGAGGCAGTGCTGCCAGAGCCTGGGGGAGCTCCCTGGGGAGATCTGGCCTCCTCTGATTCTCAGGGGTGCTGCCCCACCCTGCCCCCTTAGCTCACACACACTGAACGTGAATCTGAGGCCAGGCCTGGGCCAGGCAGGGCGTGGGGAAGCCCAGATGCTCCTCTCACAGGCAGGTGGAGGAGCCAGGTAAGACTGACCCCGACACCACCGGTTCAAATCCTAACTCTGCTGGGTCACTTCAGGCAAGTTACTAGGTCTCTCCGAGTCTAAATTTTCTCTTGTGAAATGGGAGTGGTTGGGACGACTTAGTGAGATGACACATGGAATGTGCTTGGCCCCGTGCTGGTGCCTGGTAAGTGGGGAGGCCTGGCCCCAGGTCGGTGGGAGTGGGGAGCTGGGTGAGGTGGCAGAGGTGCCTGTGGCTGTGGGCATGGAAGGTGGGCTCAGGGCCCAGCCCCCGTGGATGCAGACTCTCGCCCATCTGCTCTGCATCCAGGTCTTGAGTGGGCTCCCCTCACCTGGGCAGGTGCCCTTGGCAGGTGCCAGAGGGCAGGGTGGGTGTTGGGATGGGTCCAGGCCTCTGTCCCCAGCTGCCTCCTCCAAGTGCTGTCCCCAAATAAGTGCCCCCTCTGCCCCGCTCCCCGGCCCCAGGGCTGGCCGCACCTGCTCACTGGCGGGAGGCAGCTTGTGGGGCTCCGCGGTCAGCACAGCCAGGTCGTCGATGATCCCCTGCAGGTGAGTGATCTCTCCCAGCATGGTCAGCTCGCCGTTCTGAGGGAGAAGCGTGTCAGGCCCGCTGCCCACCCTCCCTGTAGGGACAGGCCACCTCAGGCCTCCCCTCTCCCACCCTCTCCCACTGGCAGCGCTGCTCGGGGCTGGGGGGTGCTGGGCCCACACGGTGGTCCGTCCAGACCCGGTCAGAGCCTGGGCCGCGAGCCCGGACCCAGGATCCGGGAGAGGCGGCCTTCCCTGGAGGTACAGTGCGGAACCCCGGGCCCGGCCCAACCTGCTGGGGCTGCCAAATTGTCCAGGAGAACAGGTGCCTAACAGTGTCCGAATGCTGGTTCCTGGGGTGCAGTGTTGGGAAGCTCCCTGAGGAGACCTCTCAACCGGCCCCCCCGTGGGGGTGCTCAGAACACCCATCCTGCCCGCTGCCCCCCACCCCCGAATGCCCCGCGGCACCCACCACCACGGGCTGCAGGAAGGCGATGAAGGTGCAGAAGCGGCCGCGCTCCTCGATGAGGGCCCGGCGCACCGCCTGCTTCTCTGTCTCCTCCAGCAGCAGGTACATGTCGTTGACGTCCTGCAGGGCGCTGTCCAGCTGGGGCTGCAGGTCCCCCTTCCCTGCAGGGGGTGGGGAGGAGAGGCCGCGTGGGGACGCTGGCCCGGCTCGCTGCCCCGACAACTCAGGCCCTGGTGGCGTCCCTGGCCGTGGGGCCAGGCACTGCCCTGGGGACCAGGGCGGGCAGCCAGGACTCTGGGGGCTCTTGAGGGGCAGAGAGGACAGACAGACACACACACAGGGAAGATCCAAAGCTGTGGGTGGCAGGGCTGAGCACTGGGCAGCTGTGCTCAGGATGGCCAAGGAGCACTGCCAATCATGTGGGACCCAGCTGGGGGCCTCCACAGCAGCCGAGATGCCCACCCCTGGGGAGACCCTCACCACCCAAGGTTCGGTGCCCCTTGCCTCGCAGGGTGGAGTGAGCTGGGGTGGCAGCAGGGCAAAAGTGTAATGTGGGGGCTTGTTTATGGGTCACACTGCTAGGAGGTATGGGGCTCAGGAGAACCAGGGGCTGGGCCTTGGGGGGCAGTGGGGGTCCTCATTCAGCTCAGGGAGCAATGCACAAGGATGACAATACAAAGAAGCAGCGAGAGAAACAGAAAGAAGCAAGAGGATGACGTGTGCAGAGCAGACAGGTAAGGTGGGAGTGGGAAGCAGTAAGAAAGGAATCTGGGCTGGCCTGGCCGGGTGGGGCAGCCGGGGCCTGTGTCCACCACCCTGTCGACTCCCGTGGCCTGGCAGACTGACCCAGCAGTGGCCCTGGACTCATCCCTGGTCAGGGACCCCCAAGGCCCCCAGGTCCTGTGCCCCAGGCCCCTCCCTCGCTGGGCCGACCGCCTTCCTCGCTCCTCCTTGGCCTGGAGAGGGTCCTTCCAACGGCCCTGAGCTGGGGGAGACAGACAAATGCGACAAGGACGGGGGGAGCAGCTGGAGGGATGGACATTGGACTTACCAAGTAGCTCTACAGGAAGGATGTGGGAGGAGGAGAGGAGGAGAGACAGAGAAAGAGAGAATGTGTGAAAGACAGCCGGACGGACAGCCACTCCTGGGGTGGGGACGGGGGAGCCTGTTGGCCCACCTGGGCACCTGGCCCAGGCCTGGGGTGGGTGGGGGGAGGCTCCCTCTGTCCCACCCTGCAGGTTGGAAGGGTCCTCTGTTGGGAACAGGGCCCCTCTGGCCAGGATGATACCCTGGGGTGCCTCTCTGGGCAGTGGGGGCCTGGGAGGGGGCCCCCCCGGGGAGCTGTCTACAGGGGCTGCTCTGAGCCCTACCTTTACGTGCTTTCTTCTGCAGCTTCAGTGTGTCTGACGATTTTTTCTTGATCTCATGACGAGCTCGTTTGTACTCTGTGCAGAGGGAGACAGAGGAACGCTATAACGGGGTTCTGGCGGAATTTTGGGGCGGGGGGAGCAGGTGAGCCCAGCGCAGAGCCCCATCCCACCTTTTGCGTGGTCCTTGTCCAGCTGGTTGGCCGACTTCTTCCAGTCCTCGATGCGCTCCTGCAGCGGGTTGATGAGGCTCTCCAGCAGCGCGCTGTGGGCGGGCCGCGGGCGGGTCAGGGCCACCGGGCTGGGGCGGGGGGTGGGGGGCGGTTCTCCCCACCAACATGCCCGCGCACCCGCCCGCGATGCCCGTGGCGCCCACTCACTTGGTGAACTGCCGCAGCTTGGTCTCGATGCTGCGGTGGCGCATGCACATGCGCGTGAGCGCCGAGCCGATGTCCCGCGTGGCCCCTGGCAAGGCAAGCGCGCGGCGTGGGAACCGGCCCGCCGGGGGCCGCTGCAGTCCCGGCCGGAGCCACGAGGGGGCGCGCCGGCCCGGAGCCGCTCCGCCCCGCCCCCTCCGTGCCGCCAGCCGGCCCCTGCGGGGGGCTTAGCATTCCTCAATGTTCACTGAGCCCCTCCCCTGTGCCAGGACCAGGGCCCCGCCCGTCCCGGCCATGCCAGCCTCCTGCAGCCGCGGGTGCTTTGGTAGTTAGCCCAGGCCGACCCACCCCACAACCCCCGTCCCTCAACTGTCAGAGGCCAGCCCCAAAGGCTGTCCAGGGAGGAACCGTCAAGGAACCTCCCCAGTCCGGCCGGGAAGCCCTTCTCACCCCAGGTGTGCACGGAGGCAGGCGTGGCGTGCAAACCCGAGCCCACTGCCCCGTGTCCTCACCACCCCAAGGAACAGGGCCCTGGGTCCCGGCCACTGAGGCTCTCCGAGGGGCAGGTGGGGGTGGGGTGGGGCAGGAAGAAGCCATAATTACGCCCACCGCGCAGAGGGTGGACGACTCTGGCTGAGAGGTGTCAAGTGAGCAAGGACGGCGCCCCCCATAGCATCCCTGTCGCTGCTCGCCCACCCCTGCTCGCATGCCTCTCCACAGCCAGCCCGCTCCACTGGGGGGCTGGTGTCCCCTCCCTGGCCTACACCCCACACGACTTCCCAGCTGCGCTCACCCTGGGCACCCCCACCTCCAGCCACACCCCCCCCCACACCTCGGGTGTTGGTGGCCATGTCGGCCACTTTCTGGAAGGCGTCCAGGAAGGCCACGGCAGCCAGCACGGTGGTCCTGGGGAGATGGGCAATGGTCTGTGGGTGCAGCGTCCCCCCACCCCGCCCGCCCCACTACCGGGCACCCTGCGCAGCCTCACCTCAGCTGGGAGTGCAGCTTGGTGGCCTTGGAGCTGAAGTCCTCCCAGATGGGGTAGGAGCTCTGCCGGGGAGAGAGAGGGGAGAGGAAGTGAGCCTGGCTGGGCTCCCCACATGCCTCCAGCCTGGACTCGCAGCTGCCGAGAGAGCGGCTCTGTGCTGTGGAGGAGGGGGCCCCTGGGCCCCTGGGTCTTTATCTCATCCCTCCCTCCTGATGGTCAGGACGTCTGTCCTACTGTCCATGGTCTGTGACCTTTTGGTCACATCTTCCTTCAGGGGAGACGGAAAACAGTGAGTGGCAGACCCTGTCTCCTCCGGGCTCCCCAGGGGCCTGGTGGGGTGTGTGTGTGTGTGTGTGTGTGTGTGTGTGTCCCCTGGAGACACACGTGGGGGCTGGTAAGCACTGATGTGCCCCCCTGGCATGTGGATGGAGGCCTCTGGGACCCCTACCCTGTCCCTAGCCAGCCATCCCAGGCCAGCGGCAGTGGCTCCCAGCCCGAGCTGCTGCAGGGCCCAGCCAGCCTGTCCGGGACAGCCAGGCCGCGGGCTGAATGGGGCCTTGTGCGGCCAACAGAGCCACCCTTCTCCACCCCCTGGCCCTCTTCCCCTCCTGGGGAAACAGAGTGGCCTTTATCTCAGCCTGGCCCAAGGCTCTGAACTGGGAGGGGGTTTCCCAGTAGGGAGGTCGGACTCCTGGCGACCGAGCTGTCCAGTCTGACTACTGAGTCCTGAGGAAACCTCAGTCCTGGCCCAAGGAGGCCTTGCTCCTTGAAGGGGGGGGGCGCTGGACTAGCCACAACCCAGCCCCAAGGGGCTTCTGACCCATGCAGGACGGGGTCCTGGGGATGGGGCATTTCCCAAGGGAAGGCAAAGGCAGAGACCCTGGTCCCCAAGGTCTCAGGGGAAGGGAGGAGCCCCAGGGCTGAGTGGGCAGCAGGGGCCAGGGCAGCTCGGGGAACCTCAGAAACACCCTCTCCTCCCAGCCTGGCCAAACCCGTACCCAGGGAAAGCAGACACCTGGTCCACACAGGCCAGCGCGGGCAGGGGAGGCAGGGGCTGTGCTGTCTCCACGCACACCGGCTGGGGGGAAGGGGTCTGGGAGGTTGTCCAGGGTGGTCCTGAACTGCTGACCCATGCTTTGGCACCATGGTGGGGAGGGGCTTCTGAAAGGGGGCCACTCCCACCACCTTGACCCTCCCAGCCCTAAAGCCTTGCTAAGACCTCCAGGAGGCAGAGAAGAGGCTGAGGGTGCAGAAGGTTCCTCTGGGAAGCTTCTTAGCCCCCTCAGCTCTCCTCAGCAGCCCCCGGGCACGGGACAGAGCTGGGCAGGGCTGGGGAGAGCCAGGCCCCCACCCCACCAACGTCCCAGGGCTGATGGTCCATCCTCTCGGCCTCTCAGCTGGGATCACTCCATCCCAGACCCTCATGCGGTGGCTCTCCCAGGGCGAGGGGGACAGGACAGGCTGTGGGGAGGCCAGGCCCCCTTCCCTCTCAGCAGAAGGATCCAGGGAGCCTCAGTCTCCAGGACCTGGGATCCCCCACTTTCACCCCTGAAAAGTCATAGAGGATTCGAGTCATGCCATAAGCTTCCAACTCTTAAGGCAGTTCAGAGACACAGAGATCAAAGGGGCAGAGCAGCCTGTGCCCTGCGGAGAGCCGTCCTGAGCCCCAGCTGAGCCATGCCCTCACCTGGGCCCAGGCCCTGCCTCTTGGGCTCTCGGCAGGGTTTATCCCCATTGACGGTAAGGGCTGCTGCTGGCCAAGCGCCTCCCGTGGGCCAGGCATGGTGCTAAGCCCTTTCCACGCCTCACAGATGATATGGACACTGTTACTCTACCCATTTTACAGACGGGGAAACTGAGGTTCAGAAAAGTTCACTGACTAGTCAAAGGCCACGGAATGGCAGGGTTGGGATCTGAACTGTGTCTGACAAGACACTCTGTGGTAGGGTAGAGGGATCCCCTACTTCTGAGGGTGCAGGAAGACAGGCAGCACGGATGGGGGCGGGTGGCAGGGATTGCAGAGATGGGAGAAAGGCCCAGCTCTGCCCTGAGTGCCGTGGGCTGCTCTGCAGGGGGTGGGGGGTGAGCTGCTGGGCACCAGAGGTGCCCAAGTAGGTGGGGATGGGCCCGGGGGAGAGGCTTCCCCTTGCCCCCAGGGACCCCGTCTCCACCTGGGCAGCTGGTTGTGGTGCAGATTGGGGCTGTGCAGGCAATCAGCCCAGACCCCACCCCCAGATCCAGGGGGCTTTCTGGTGACCCTGGGCAAGGGTCCCCTCCCTGAGCTGTGCCGCACCTGTGAGTTAAGCTAGGAAGGGCATCCACCTCGCAGGTCGGTGTGGAGATGGGGCAGGCCCTGAAGGGACAGGCCCGCACACGCTAAGTGCTTAGTGCCTGTTGGCTAAAGAGCGAGAACCCACGATTCCCACCCCTCTGCCAGGAGCCCCCTCCCCCCCCACCTCCGTGTCCTGCCTGAGGCTCCCCACTCTTGAGGGGATAGGCAAAGATCAAGACCCCATTTTCTGGATGGGGCGGTGCCGAGTGGAGGCCCCATCTGCTGCTGACGGTGCTGCCTGGCCTGGTGGGGGCCCGGGCTGGTCATTCTGGGCCAGTCCCTGCCCCTCTCTGTGTAACCTGGCATGCAGGGGCATCTGACCTGGGGTGAATGGGGCACAGAAGGCAGGGAAAGCTCCCAAGTGCCCCTTTCCACCCCTAAGCCCATGCCCTCCTCCAGGTCCTCCAGGCTCCCGGTGTGGCTCAGGGACTATCCCACTACCCTCGCCTCTGCCCCCTCAGGCCAGGGTCCGGGCCTCCTGGAGGGCTCTGGTAGGGCAGCTGTGGGCCCACGGATGCACTGCGGCGTGGTCTCACGGGGCAGGCGCCATCTCCCAACCTGGCCAGCCAGTTGCTGCCACCTTCCCTCTCTACAGAAGCCCTGCTCAGGCCACCACGGGAAATAGCCACAAGCTGCCCCGAAGAGCCCAGTGTCAAGTGTCCGGGTGGCTTGGTCCCCTTCTCTGCCCCCAGCCAGAGGCTCCTGAACACACACATGCATCAGAGGCCGGAAGATGTGGGTGCCTGGCGTCACCCCAGGTGGAACCTCTTCCATTTTGCTTCCATGTGGCAAAAAATCCTGCCACATGTCTAACCTGAATCTCCATGCTACAACCTAGGCTCATTTCCTTCTGTCTCATCCCAAAGTTCATTACAAATTGCTTGGGGAAGGAGGGCGAGAGTCCTGCCCCCTTTTGTGAGTGAAAACTGCTGTCTGCTCTTCGCAGTGTTTGCTGTGAGGCGCCAGGGGAGGGGGTAAGGGAAGGTCCCACCCTCAGCCAGCCTGGGGGGTGGTCTGGGATGCCTGGTCCCAGAAAGGGACCCTAGTGCCACGTTGGGATGTCCACAGGGCAGGAGGGGGTTACTAAGGGCACAGAGACCAGGACTTGTGAGGGTCTACAGAAGGGGTCTGGCGTTGCAAGTGATGGAGGCCACGGGGGTCTGCTCCATGCTGGGGGTGGGGGGGCACATGCTGCTAACCCAGTAGTTCCAGGCCAGGGTGGCCTCTGGCCTCTTCCGAGGGGACAGGACCTGGCAGCTGCCCCTTGGCAGGACTGGAGCCCCTGCCCCTGGCTTGCCTGCACCCCACCCCTACCCCCTCCAGGGCCTGCCGGGCACCGTGGGGCTGGTCTCCTGTGTGTGGGTTTCCTTCCTGCCGTGTCACTGTGGGATTCTGTGCTGTGTACCTGGTGGTGCGTGACAGGCCATGGGGGTGGGGCTCTCAGGAGCTCCTGCTGGGGGCCCAGTTCTCCCCCTCTACACCCCCACCCCTGCTCTGCCCTACCCCACAACCCTGTCCCTTCATCCTAGGCCAAGGGGCGTGGGGGCGTCTGAGGAGAAAGGCAGCCCACACCCTGTCACTGGAGGCCGGGGACAGCCCTGCCAAACCCTGGTCTCTGTGGGGGGAGAGTCTCCGTCCCCTGCCCCTGTAGGTGAACAATGAGGGGCTGAGGTCGGGGCAGGGTCCCACAGTCTCCTTAATGACCTTGAGCTATTCCTGGGCCTCAGTTTCCCCCACCCGGTGAGCCAGGAGTGGGTGGCCTGCTCCAGCCTGACCTTGGGCGGTGATGGGGGAGGGGGAGAGGGTTGGAGTAGAGAGCCTGGGGGGTGGGTAATGGGGTTGGGAAGGAGCTCCCTTGGGGGAGCCCACCGACCCCAGCCTTCTCCCCTCCTCCTCCCGAGGTGAGCGTTGAGGCTAATCCCAGGGATGCACGGGACACTCAGTCTGGAGACCCGGGAGACCTGGGGTTCCCGGGGGCCCGTGGGGGGGAGGGACAGGGGCGGCAGTCGCAGCGTCGGGCGCAGAGGCCGGCGGGGAAGGAGTTAACGGTTCTCTGCTTTATTATTTTTCCCTGCTTTGGCGGTGACAGCATTGTCTGGGCTCCGGGGCCGCAGTGTGGGGGCGGGGGGCATGGTGGTGGAAGGGGGCGGAGGCCGCCGGGACCCCGGGCTCCTTCAAGGGCCGCAGGGTCGCCCCCTGGAGCCAAATTCCATTCATGGCTGGGGGCGGGGTGGTTTGGGGTGCGGGGAAACCCGCGTGTGCGGAGCTCGGCTCCGGACCCCACCGGGGCGCTGCGACCCGGCGACCTCGGGCACAGACGGTTACCGTACGGACACCCGGATCCACGGGCACCCCACACCAACCCAGTCGGGCACCCGGAGACCCGGGCGCACAGCAGACGCAGGCAGGACAGGCTCAGACAAGGACACACAGACACCGCGGCGCACGGGCTGCCCCCGTCACGCGTCCCCAGAGGGGACACGCACCGGCGCGCCCGCCCGGCCGTTCGGGCCGGAGCCACCCGTGGCCCACGGGCCGCCCCCCGCCGGCCCCGCCGCGCTCGTTACCTTCATGTCGTTGACGATGGCCTGGAAGAGCCCGCCTAGGGCGCCGCACTCCTTCTCCGCCGTCTCCATGCTCGGGCCGGGCCAGGCCGGGCGGCGCAGGCAGGGGCGCGGGGACCCGCGGGGCCGAGGGAGCCGGGCCGCGGCGGGCGCTCGCTCTGAGGCCGGGCCGGGCCTCCCCGCCTCCGGGCCGCGCTCAGCGGCCAGCCGCTCCGCGCTCCGGGGTCGCGGGCCGCCGGCGGGCGGCGCGGGCCATGTCGCTGCGGGGGCCGGCGGGCGGCGCGGGGGGCGCGGCGCGAGCAGCTCCGGCGAGCCTGGGCGCGGGACTGGAGCGGCGGCGGTAATCCGAGCCGCCGAGCCCGGGCGTCACGTGGGCGCGGGAGGGGAGGGCCGCGGGCGGGGGGGGGGCGGCGGGCGGGGGCGCTGGGCACGGCCGGGCGGGCGCAGGCCGGCTCCCGGCCCCCGCGCAGGGCTTTGGAATCCGAGCCCCGGCGTGGCCAGACTGGTTGGGCGAGCAGGGCGCCGCCGCGGGCCGGGGGCGGCGCTGGGGCGGGGCCCGCCCGGCTCCCTGCGGGAGGGGGCTCGGCGGTCGGGTCCCGGCGCCCCCGGGAAGGGGCTCGGCAACACCCGCCAGCCTTTGGCCCGCGGCCCGCGGGCTTCCCGCGCTCTCAGCCGATGGGCGGTGGGTAGCACCTCTGCATGGCGGCGGGAGGGGTCCTCCGAGCGCCTCCCCGGGACACGGACACACCACACAGGGCAGAGGCGCGGGGCGTCCTGGGGCCGCCCGCCTTGGGGACGTTTCATCCCAGGCACGGAAGCGCGCGGACCCTTCTCCATAAGTTATGTGGCTCCTTTTCCAAATGGTGCTGATGCCACCCGGATAGGGTGCCCGAGGCGGGGCTTTTGTGGGGTGGCATTCTGGTCCTCGGGGGTGAGGGCCCCTGTTGGACCAGCAGGGCAGAGGTGGGTCGCCGTCCGGGCCCCTAGCTGCCCGCGCGTGGGGACGCCCGCGAGTACATGCGGGTGACAGCGAGTGCGCGGGGGCTCTGGGGAAACGCAGGCAGAAGTTCCTCCCTTCTTCCCTTACCCCAGAGGCCTGCAGGAGTCACTTGAGGGCTGTTTAGGCGGCCACAGGGCCCTGGCCCGGTTCATTTAGCCAAACTAGGGTGGGATTGCTCCGTCCCTCTTTGGGCAGGTTGGGTTCCACCCTCACCCTCACCCTCCCACTGGCTTAGTGATCTGCTAAGTGTTCTGCAGTGTGAACTGCCCTTTCATTAACTCCCGCTGTGGCAAGAAGGAAAGTTGGATTGGATGCTGGGGGAAGAAGGGGCTCGGGGCCCCAGAGCAGGAGTCTGGCCGGTGAGCTCCAGGAAGAAGGTGCAGGCCCTAGAGGTTGAGGGCTGGGCCCCAGGCCACCCTCCCTACTCCTAACGAGTGTGCAGTGACAAGGCTCCCCTGGCTCAGGCACCCTGAGGCCAGGTCTCCAGGACAGGGGTGAGGTCCTGGGACAGGGGCAGCACCAGGCAGGGGGCAGGTGCCACTCTGGAAGGAGTGGGTGGGCGCGGGTTGAGGGTTTTCAGTCATTTCTTTATTGGGGCAGGGGAGTGTTGACCCTGGCCCTGACGTGTGCATACATGGATGTCTGCATGTCCACATGTGTTTACACAGACACACAGGACAGAGCTCAGGTGGGTTGGGGAGATCAAGCTCTTTTACAAGAGGGTTTTTCAAAGAGACTGGTAAGATGGGTGGCATTTGAGGCTGCAGCCCCACCCCGGTGGGAAACCAGCTCTGCTTCAGTGCCAGGGTACAGTTGACAGTGCTGGGGGCCCAGGGGACTGGGCTGAGGGGCCGGGGTGCATAGAGTCGCTCTGTCCCCCAATCCTGCCTTGGCTGGGGGCCAGGCCCAGCGGTGCCCTTGAGAGGCAGGTCCTTGGGCTCTGCAGGGAGGGTGCTTGAAGGCCCCAAGTGCTCCATGGGGCCACTTCTTCGCCCTCCCCATGCCAGGCCTGTCAGAGGACAACCCTTCGGTCCAGGTGGTCCCCACGCCCACTCCGTTGGTGCCTCACTTCCAGGTGCTTGTTCTGGACCTTCTCGAAGTGCTGTAGCAGCTCCATGTAGTCGATACTGGGGCAATCTGCTTTCTGGGGGTGGAGGGCTGCCTTCAGACTGTCCCTGGGAAGAGGAGAAGGGCTCAGCAAAGCAGGTCAGCACACACAGGGGCTGCTGCTGGTGGGTGGGTAGGGGGCAGCACCTACTATAGGGTGGCCCACTTGCTCCTGGCAAAGGGGGGCAGTGGGGTCTGGGGCAGCTACCTGCTCGCTCAGTTTCTGGAAGTCTGTTTGCTGTAGGCCTGGCAACCTTGCCCCCAAATCCAGACACAAGCCCCACAATCTTTGGAACCTTGAAGAGTTGGGGAGCCCCATGAAGCTCCCCTTCCCTTGCAGTTGATGGGAGCAGCCAACACTGCTGCCTGGCAGCTTGGATCTCACCCTCAGCCTGTGGGTTGGAGACGGCGCCCAGAGCAGGCATCACACTGGGAAGCATTTCCTGTTTACGAGTGGCTCCCTTTGGGGTGAAAGCCAGGGCTAGCAGCCAGCCAGGAAGCCAGCTGGGGCTTGGAACAGGATCTGGGGAGAGGAGGAGGCAGCCTGGCCCTTTCTCTGGGGCAGAGCTAGGGCTGGGGACAACAGGGATGGCTGGAGACTCGCTACTGGGCCCTCAGCTTGGCAGGACATCTGCTTTTTGAGTGTTGGGGCCTCAAGGCCCACAGTCCCTGTCCCTGGGAAAGGAGCACTGTTCTCACCACTGCACGTGCCAACTGCTCCTACAGCTCCTGCCACAACCACCCTCCCTGGTTGCTCTGTACACACAACCACTTCCTAGCTGTTTGCCCTTGGGTGTGTGACTCAGTTTTCCTGTCTGTAAAGAGGAGGCCACCACAGGAGCCACCCCATGGGGTGGTTGTGAGGACTCCTCTGGGCATGACGTGGATGAGCCTGGTGCCCAGTTTAGCCTAGGTCTGGATGGGCGGCCACCTGGGCCATGGTTCTGCCCCCTGAGGTGGGGCTGGCCAAGGCCCAGCAGCCCAAGGCCTGGGGGAAACACAATGGAGCTTCCACAGTCGGGTTCCTCGCCAATGAGCTTAGCCCCTGGTGAGGCCTGGCTTGGCCCGGCCTGGAAAGCCAGGCTTCTCTGACCCCACAGCAGGCTGCTGGGGCAGGACCAGAGGTGGTGGGGGCCAACACCTGCCTAGTCCCACACCTGTCTCCTTCTGCGTCCCTGAGACGATCTCCACCTGAGAACATCTTGGGTGGCAGTGTCTGTGGCTCAGCAAACATCAGAAGGAGGCTTGTGGGGCTTGTTCTCAGGGACCACTGTGGGCAGGGGGCTCTGGCCACTGCTGCTTTCAAATCTGGGAATGGGTGGGCGCTTTCCTGTCATAGTAACGCTGGGGTCAGGGACCACTGCCCCAGGGGAGCAACCTGGGCTTCCGGGACACGCTGGAGCTTGGAGGCTTAACCCATGGGGTGGACAGAGTAGGGCTGAGAAATGTGCAGGCCTGGAAATGCCAGGCCACAGGGA
This sequence comes from Choloepus didactylus, assembly GCF_015220235.1. Classification (NCBI taxonomy): domain Eukaryota; kingdom Metazoa; phylum Chordata; class Mammalia; order Pilosa; family Megalonychidae; genus Choloepus; species Choloepus didactylus. The sequence goes on along the minus strand of NC_051328.1, from coordinate 29,070,228 downwards.
TGACACTGAAGTGTGCCATTCGACACTGGGCACCCATGGCTCTCAACTGCCCCTCACCCCACTGAGATTCGAGGTTTCCTGGGAAATGTTAGCAAGGGTTGGCAAACCAGGATGTGCACACAGGAAGCCAGGGTGGGGGTGGACATGGTGAGTGGGCTGCACCTTGCTCCCTGAAAGTCCCACCGAGCAACCCCTCCTGGCCTGAGGTCACAGGGCAGGGGATGGGTGTGTCCCCACGGGGGTGGGGAGCAGCTGCCTTGGAGGTGGTGAGTTCCTGGAGGATACCCAGCCAGCAGGTGGCCCCCTCTCCCACCACCCCACCCATGCACCTGTCACCGGGCTAAAGCCAGAGAGCCTCACCAGCTTTTCCTTTGGAGGTTCCCTTCTGCCTCACTGAGGAGACAGTCCCTGGGGAGTGGCCTGGAAGCCCGAGGGGACCCTAGTCCCCATAGCCCCGTTGGTGCCTGGAGCACACCGAGGGAAGGGCCCAGAGCACAGCCGCTTACCCAGCTGTCCCTGGGCTCAGAGGCCTGCAGGGCAACCTGACCCTGTCTTCCAGCTGCCCACCCCTCCCAGGGCGTGAGCTGCCTCTCTGCGTCCTGCCCTGCAATCTGACTCCTCCCCAGCTGTTCCTGGGCTCCTTCTTCGCCCACCGCTCCCCTGGCCGAATCTGTGATATCTTCCCAGGTCCTCGCAAAGAAAGGCTGGGAACTTTGCCCTTGAATGCTGGGCAGAGCCTCAGGCACCCACTGAGTCCAAATGCAGATTTACTGATGAAGAAACCAGGGACCCAGAGAGGGCATGGGGCTTGCCTGGGGTCACACAGCCAGTCCATGGCACAGCACGGACCATGTCCTTCTCCAGGCTGCCCCGTGACACACTGAATCCTCTCTCCAGAGACCTCAGCCCCTTGACCCCAGCCTCTTCCACCTCTGACCGTGGGAGATTCTGAGGCAAGTGTGATTAGGGATCGGGGGAGCTCATCAAAATGTGGGTGTCCCCCCACCCTCACTGCCCAGGCAGGACCTAGTGGACCTAGGGGATGGGGAGAGGGCTCTGCATTTTCCACACGTCTCCCAGACACTGTACCCCAGCTCAGGACACTGGTCTGACTCCACAGCCTGCACCAGATGCCTGGGGAGTGACTGCTCGCGGAGGCCTGCAGGTTTGGGGGCTGCTTCCCTGTGACACTGGGATCTGAAGGCCATGATTGCAAACCTCAGCCCCGCCCAGGGCTGGGTGGGCTTTACATCTCGATGGAGAAGGCAGGGGGCCACACTCCCTAAAATGACTGCCCTCAAGCCCCACGCCTGGGAAGGAATGAGGTTCGAGGCCTCTGCAGTCAAGAGTGGGGACTCTAAGAGTCCCCTGGAGGTGGTGGGTTCCCTGACTGGGCAAGGTGTTAAACCCAGGAGCTTCCAAGTCCTGGAGCCCTCAGGAGAGGGGTCAGCTGCTCTGAGCCCTCCCATCCTGCCCAAGGTGAGGAGATGTACTGTCCGGGTCTCAGAGGGGCAGCTGCCCTCACCAGCCAGGGGTCTGTTGCCAGGGAGGCAGGCTGGGCTCCTCTGGGGAATCTCAAGGCTGCAGGGATCCAGCCCTTTCTGCCTCCTCCCCGCCTCCAGCAGCACCTTCCCTCCTAAGTTCTTGTCTGAACAATCCTAATAGTTGTGGCAAGTTGGAAAGGCCAGGCCAGCCAGGCCCGGAGTGGCTTCAGGGCCACTCTGCGGGTCCCAGATGGCTGAGGGGATCCAAAAGCACACCCAACTCCACAGCTGCCTCCTTGATCTTCTGGACACTCAGTGCGCAGATACCTGGGTGGCACCAAGAGCAGCTGAGATGGCAGCTGGGACAGGCCCAGCTTTGCTGTCCTGGAGACTGTCTGGCAACAGGGGGAGGGAAGATAGGAGCTGCTGGGGCCGACATCCAATCAGGACCCCCATTCTGCAGAGGCTGGGCTGGCTAGGGTCAGGTGGGTGGGGGCAGTGAGACCCACACCCTGGAGGGAACAGGGGCTTCTTGGTCAGGTGCCCCGAGTGCTGACCAGGCCCGGAGTCTGCCTGTACCCATCCCTGGAGCAAATGCCACGCAAGGCGCCAGGCCTGCTGCAGGGCTTGAACAGCCTGGGAGGGAATTTGAGACACCCAGGGCATCTGATGCAAGCTGGGTGCACGCCATTCAGCGTAAATCTTCTTGGTGGCTCTGCCTGTTTCCATGGTGACCTGACAAGTGAAATTTTCCATCTCGGATGCCAAATGCCTGTGGATGAGGCAGAGCCTCCCAGGGTTACCAAATATAGACACAGCCTAGCAGGCTCTCGGGCCTGGGCCAGCAGCGGGTTCAGGGTGGGAGCCCGGACCCCTCAGGGGCTGAAACCCTCCTGCCCAGGGGCTGCTCTGCCGGGCTTCGTGGCGGGCATTGTGGCTGCAGTGTGCCTGGGACCTGCTCTTCCTGCGGGCGGGGACCCAGGCTGGTCCTGGAGCTGCCGACGTGGGCCTGTCTCCCACCCCGTCAGGAGGGATCTGTAGAGTCCCCATGGTGCCAGGGCCTCTTGGTGCCCCAAGTTTCGGCCTTGCCACAGATGGGGTAGGCTGGACCGTGCAAGGCCTGGGAAGGGCCCTATCCTACCTGATGGCCGACTGGGACCCCCTCTCTGAGCTGGGGCACAAACTCCTCCCTTCCCCTCCCTGGAACTTCTTCCCAGGGGCTTCTTTTTGAGTAACTTCAGGATGCCCAGAGTTTTAGATTGAATCCTGGTTTCGCTGCTTGGAGATGGCATCGCCACTATGGGAAACACTCCCAGAATCCCCCAGCATGGCACTCTGATGTGGCAATGAGGCCAAAGGGCATGTGGCTGGGAGGTCGAAGCAATGGGGACCTCAATTCTCCTTAGGTGCCCCCTCTTGGCAGGCCCCTCTGCCCCCACCCCCAGGGAGGAAGGCAGGCGTGGCCCCTGGGGCGGCACTCACTCGGTCTGCAGCAGCTCGGGGTTGGGGACACACTGGAGCCGGTGGGAGAGCAGCTGGAAGGCGCTGCTCTGGGGCAGCAGCATGAGCAGGCCGTAGAGGGCCTTGATCAGGTATGGGTTGTTCTTCACGTCCAGTAGCTGCAGGCGCAGATCTGTGGCGGGGCAGGGGGCAGGGTTGAGGGGCTGGCCCAGGCCCCCCGCCTCTCCACGGCTCGGGGACCCAGCTTTCCAGGGCCAGCTGGCTGCCGTGGCGTAAGGCAAGTGCGAAAGGGGCTCCTCTGGAGCCAGACAAGCCTGCCCCGCCTCTGCTGGCCGTGTGATCTCGCCTTTCTTCTGTATGACTGATCTTTCCAACGGCCACTGCGGGCCCGGTGACCCCCCAACCCACTGCTGGCCCTGCTGCCCTCCCCCACGTGCTGGCTGCCTTCCTCAGAGCGAGAGGGCTCGGGGCTCATAGTGGTACAGGTTCCCAGGCTGCTCTGCACGTGCCAGCACAAGAGAGCTATAAATAGGGCGAGCTGAAGAGAAAGACAGCGGATCAAGGCAGCTCCAAGGGAGGGCAGGGTGGGGAACAAGGCCTTTATGTGTAGCTAAACATGCACCAAAGCCCAGGAGCGTCTGGTGGGTGCTTCTGGAAATCCAACTCAGATACCGGCCCTCCCACAACTTTGCCAGAGGGGAGGAGATGCACCCTTGCTCTCTGCTCCATACGCACACCACCCTTGGATCACAGGGCCATCCAGCTTCCCAACGGGAGACTAGACTCCCCTTCTGCTGGGGCGGCTGGGCCTGGAGGATGAGCCCCAAACTTCTGAACGGAGGCTGGAGGACTGAATGGGAGTGAGGGGAGGTGGTGGTGGCCCCTGCACTTGCTTTCCAGCTTCAGGGGAGAGGCTGACAGGCTTGGGCTGGGCGGGTCAGGGACGCTGCCAGGGAGTGGGAGGTCTGGGCGACTGGCTTGGCAGGGAAGGTGGCCAACGGCGGAGGGGAGGGGCTGCCACTGGGCTCTCCCCTGCCATGGACACAGGGGCTTCAGAGCCTGCTCTGGGGGGCGGCAGTGTCTGTGCTGAGGCGCCGAGAGCCGTGCACACCCAGCCAGCTGCCGCTTCTGCACATTCGGCCTGGGTGTTACTAATCAAGCAGCTCTGCCCATCGGCTCCAGCCAGTGCCAACTGTTCTCTCCAGAAAGCTGAGGGTGTGGCTCTGGGGCACACAGGAGGGTCTGCGGGTGGGCCAGGGAGCCCGGCCAGAGGCTCTATCCCACCACAGCAGGGCTTCCCTACTCCCTGGCAGGGAATGACACTAACCTTTAGAGGGCTTTTGCCATCAGCACTGGCCAGGGCTCCCGAGACCAAAGTTCTGAGGCCCACAAGTTCCACCCTGCTCCAGCTGACCGTCTCAGCCCTGTCCGTCATCCTTGTCTCACATTCTTGACATTCTGGGAGCACCCCACCCCTGGGGTGACTGCCCCCCCCCCCCCCCCAGCCAAGAGCTGGCCTCTGAGCTTGGCTCCACCCCCACCTCGCGCCAGGCGGGCCAAGGGCTCACTGCTTGGTTCCTCCATCTGTCCGAAACAGATAAAGCGAAGCCAGAGGCAGGACTCTTACATGTGAAGATGGGACACTCAATCAGCTGCACCAGCTTGTCCACCTCTGTGAGGAAATCCACGGTGACCTCCAGGTCCCCACTGCATGGGTCGTCAAGGAAAGTGTGACCGCTGGACCTGGCCAGCCCTGCCTGCGAGAGGCCTTGGCAGCAGCGTGGGGCTCCATGGACAGAGCCTCTGCCCACTGCCACTTCCCGCTGGCCCCAGCCTAAGTGGGCAGAGGTGGTAGTGGCAGCCAGGATGCTGGGGCCAGGCTGACCTTGAGGCTGGTGGCAGAAGCTGAAACCCCGGGGCTGGGCCCAGTGCTCTGAGTACCATGAGGCCCCTGGTGTCCCAGGCACAGGGCCTGGCTCCAGCTAAGCAGGATTTTGCATACAAAGGAAATAATTCTCCTCTTTGCACCTCTGCCCCTCTAAATGAGAAGCAGCCCTTAGTCTGTGCTCATCACAGCCCCGCAGCCTGCCAGGGAGCAGGAGGACAGGGCTGGGCAGGAGAGGCCCCTGCTCTGGACCCACCAGCAGCACAGGGTCAGGGCCACAGCCAGCGTGTCGTGCTGGGCCGGTGGCCCTAGGTCTCCTGGTTGCACAAGTGACCAGTGAGGAGCAAATCGAGGTTGAGAAAGGATGGGAGGCACCCCGAGGGGATCAGCAAAGGGCACATCCGACCCCGACTGAACTCCTCGAGGCCCCTCTTTTCCTTACCCTCTGACTCCCGGCCCATCGAGGAGGGAGGCCAGTGCGCCTCCAAAACAGTTCTCCAACCAGGGCCTCCGACAGATGAGTTTGGTTTGCTTCAGTGTCTACCAAAAAAAATCTGAACACGGAGCCTTCAGGTGTGGCCTGTGCTGAGGCGTGCTGGGGGTCTCCCCAGCCTGAGGCCTTTCATCCCTCTTGTCCCCCCAAACCTGTTCCATCATCAGCTGACTGCTGGGCTCTGGAGTCATCTGTGGCCCCCAGAGGTCAGTTCTCTCCTCACCAGCGACGTGCCGACACCTCTGCTCAAGCCTGCAGGCCTTACCTGGCGCCTGCAGTGCCCAACCATCTTCCCAGCTCTCCAGGCTGTCGCCACCGTGCCACCAACAGGCTTTTCTAAAACCCACGCTGTGCTCCAAACCCTGCTGTGGCTCCCCAGGGCCTGTAGGGCCAGACGCCCCCAATGGAGGAGCTCACTGTGGCCGGCTCCCACTGCCCCATGCCACACTGTCCACACGCAGCATCCTGCCCAGGCCACGCCGCCTCAGCCCGTCCCTCCTGCTGTGCTCCTCCTTGCACTTGTCCCCTCCCTTGGCAGAGGGGTCCTTCTCCCCCTCATTCCCCCAGCCCCAGCACTGGGCCCTGAACAAAAGTAGAAGGCTGGAGGTGCACACTGAAGGCTGCAGATCGTGTCCTCCCTCCCCCCGGGGGGGTGGGGGTGGGCCTGGGCTCTGCCCTCCCTGGAAGGCCGCAGCACCACTGTCCGCAGCCGTGAGACTGGGCCCACTCAGCCTGGATCCCCAACTCGCAAGCTTTCTCCAGAGCCACCTTCTCCCTCGGAGGCTCCAGGGCGGCCCAGGCTGCTGCCAGCAGTACCCCCTAAATACAGCGCTCATGTTGCCCCTGATGCCACAAGCCTGGAGGCAGTGTAGGGCTGGGGCAGGCACAGGGCAGGAGGGCTCCCAGCTGGGTGGGAAGGGAGTGACTAGCTCCCTCTGGAACTGCAGAGCTGGCCCCGAAGGACAGCCAAAGAAGAGAAGGATACAACTTCTGGATGAGGTCATAGGCGTGCTGGTAGTTCTGGGTGAGGAAGCAGAGGGACACCGTGGTGACGGGGTTGTGGCACCAGGAGCGGTACAGGCAGCAGAACAGGTTCTGGCTCTCCTGAGGGGAGAGGGGGCAAACAAGACTCACTCTTTCCTCAGCCTGTGTGGGGTCTGAGAAGCAGGGGCCCTCGCGGAGTGGTCCAGGGAGCCGGCTCAGGATCCCAGCCAGTGCCTGGCCCCGCTGGGAAGGTGCTGTCACGGAGGGAGTGCTGTCAGCTCGTCCTCAGGCTCCACAGAGCTGCAGGGGCTGCTGAAGCATGCGGTGGAGGTGAGGCCTGGTCAGGAGAGAGCCGTCTCCCTGGGGCTGGCGTTTCTGCCCTCAACAAAATTACAGCAACTGGCCTCTCTGGAATGCTGTGGTCCCAGAGCCTGGCTAGGTCTGGGCTGGGAGGGGGTGTGGCGGGAGGGCGAGGCTGCGGCTCCAGGGAGGAAGCTTCCTCAGGGGCCAGGCTGTCCTGGCTACACCTTCCGCTCTGTCCTCAAATGCCGTCTTCTCCCTCCTCTACAACCCACCTTGTGCCCTTGGGAACCAGCCCAGGAACTGAGCCCAAACTCGGGGGAGCCTCTGTCCCTGAGGAAAATTCCTAGGGCCTCCAAGGACATCTGGGAAGAACCACAGGATGGCAGCAGTTGTGGCCGGGACCATCCCGCGTCAGGCGGCCTCAGACGCCCTCAGACAGGCTCACAAGGCCCTCAGAGGCCCGGAGAGGGGGTGGAGGCAGGGCTGGCAGTGTCTGAGCCGGGAAGGGGGACACGGGGCAGGGGTGACCAGAGCTCAGACTAGGGGAAAGAGCCCCAGGACGGTGGCCCCTTGGGAGCCCTCTGCGGCCCGCCCCCTCCGTGGGGCTGCCACCTTATCTCTTGTTCTGCTCTGTGGAGTGGGGTGGCCTGTGGTGTCCTCCTGTCCTCTCTGCCCAGTCCTTGGGGGGTTCTCACCTAAAGACTGCGGCGGGCAGCAGTGACACCCTGCCTTATGACAGAGATCATAAAGGCAGATGTGTCCAGGGAAGGGAGAGAAGAGTCAGGGCCAAGGAGGACGGGGAGAGCCGAGTGGAGGTGCATCTGAAGGTCTGGCCCTGCAAGTGGGCTCCGGAGCCTTGGCCTGGCAACTCGTGAGCAGAAGACCCAGCTGTGGGTGGGGCTAGGTGCCCTGGAGGTGGGTACAGAACCTTCCACGGGAACCTGGCTGTGGTTCACACGGGGCAGGGCTAGCATGGAACACTCACCCCGGCCCCATTCTGGCTCAGGAGGCAACCTGAGTTCACCCTTGTGGTGGGGCTGGCCTGGGGTCTGCACCCAGGACTCCCCCGGGGGCAGCCCCAGCCCGAAGTACCGGAGTCTTTAGGTCTTTGAGCTGGTTCCTCAGCTGGAAGAGCTCCGTGGAGGTCAGCAGGATGGTGTTGAGGGTGTGGACCATGGTGGAGGCGAACTTGAGGTCCTCCTCGTGGAGCAGGATGTCCGCCATCGAGTGGAAGATGTTCTCTGCGTTCAGCAGGAGGCAGAGCTGCCTGCAAAACAGCCATGAGGTCAGGGCTCGGGCCATCCGGATCCCCTGGGCCACAACTGAGGCCTCCCCCTCGGGCTGGTCAGTGTCCCAGGGGACGGTTCTTCCCCAGGGCTGCGGCAGAACCCCAGCTCTGAGGCACCTGGGGGACACCGGGGGCCTGGTGCCCCTCACCCGGCAGGTCCAGAGCCCCCAAGGCCATATTTATCCCCCCACCTCACCCCAGGCCTGAAAAGGGGCCACCAAGGATGTCACATGCCCCCGAGGCACCATTCCGATCCCCCTGCCACACACACACACAGCACTGCCCCCAAGGCCAAGGCACTCCCCACCTCCGCCCTGGCCTTGTTTCCATCCGAGAAACTGAAAAAAAACACACACACACACACACACACACACACACACACACACACACACACACACACACACACACACACACACACACACACACACACACACACACACACACACACACACACACACACACACACACACACACACACACACACACACACACACACGTCCTCTATTGACTGTCCCCCAGTTGACTGTCTCCCAGGCTCCGGTCAGGGACTTGCTCTGTGCTGGTCACAGCTGTGCTCCCTGTTCCCCCACTGAAGGCGGGGCCTGCAGGGAGTCAGCAGACAGTTGCTGAAGGAACAAACCTTTATGGCCACCCCGGGTTAGGGGAAGAAATAGTTTCATCATCACAGTACGTAATGAAACTCTGGCGCAGGGAGCTTAAGTGATCTGACCAAGGTCAGGGGCAGTTAGGCCACAGCCGGCTCCTCTGGGCTGCTCGGGACTTCTTTCCACCGTGGCGCCTCCAGCAGAGCCTTGAGGGAATGAGGACTGGCCCAGGTGGAACACGGAGTCTCCGTCTCATTAAAAAGGAACACAGGGAACCTAGAGTGTGAAGAATACAGCTTCCGGGGTTCCTGGGGCAGGGTGACATCACCACGACCGGGGGATCCCCAGGAGAGGCTCGGAAGGAGCCTCCCCACCTCCCCCGGGGGCCAGCATGCCCACAGCTTGGCATTGAGGGCAGGGCGCCCCGAGGGCAGCCGAGCAGTGGTGTCCTGCCAGGAGCCCGGGGATCTGGAGGCTTCCTGCAAGCTCAGAGGGCAGGAGGAGGGGCCCAACGGGAGCAGTAAGCTGTCCCCAGGGGCGGGCACATGCACCGGGTGCAGACGGGCTTTCAGGCTGTTGAGAGCTGGTGGCAGCCTGGCCTCCTGCCTTGCAGCCTCCCGTCTGATGCTGATGACTGTCTGTCTGTCTGCCTGACTGCCTCGAGGCTCTGCTCCAGGCAGGCATCCCAGAGATGAGGTTCTGGGCTTGAGGAGCCCATGCACCCGAAGCCTCGAGCTCTTGTGGGCATGAGCTGCACGTTGAGCCAACATGAAGAAACAGGTGCTCCCCATCTTGGGTCGCTGAACTTGAGTGAGCTAAGCTGGTGTATCAGACACTAGTTTCCTGCTGTCCCATGAAGACCAGTCAGGGCCTCGAGGCCAGCTTTCCAAAAGCTGGGGAAGGCGCCCCGCCCCTGGTCCCGGAAAAAAATCCCAGAGCGTTTGGTAATGGAGAGTCCTGGCCACGAAGCACAAACAGTGGGCAGGCCGTCTCCAGCCTTGGCCTGGCTGGAGCCCACAGACTGGGGCGAGAGATCATTAGAGAAGTCGGAACGAGGCTGGGGCACGGGGACGGGGGTGGGTGACACCTCACGGCTGCAGGGTGGACTGGGCCTCTGCCACTGCCCAGACGGCCGTTGTCCCCCTAGAGGCAGGTGTTGTGGGCAAAGGCTGGGACTGAGGGCATCAGAGCTGAGTGCTCTCGACCCCCAGCCGTGTGACCATAATGTCCGCACAACAGCTTCTTCAGCTTGTCACCAGGTAATAACTACCTGCAAAATGGGGGACACCCTCATCGGGCAGCTGTGAAGATGGAAACAGTGCGTGGGAGGGGGCCCTGGGTGGACTGCCGGGGGTGGAGATGGGCACCAGCTCGCAGGAGCGTGGCCGGGCCAGGCTGCCTCTGACCGAAGACCTGGGGATGGCAGCCTTTGTGCAGACATGTCTCGTCTCCTCCCAGTCCTACCCAGCCCTACACAGGCCCTGTCTCCAGGGCCATGGGACAGAAATGTTCCAGAAGGGCGGGCTGGGGAGGACGGAGAGCGTTCTGACAAATGGCTCCAAATACCCATCGCCTGCAGCTGCCGCCAGTCTCCATGACAGAGGCCAACAGCTGAGGCTGCTGCCGGGCAGCAGGCTCCAGGGACCCCAGGCCAAGTGGGACCTGCAGCGGCGGGGGGTGGGGGTGGCACTCTCACGTGAGGCCAGGCTGGGGGGCTGGTTGGTAAGGACAGGCGGGTGCCAAGGCCTCCCAATATCCCAAAGAGCCCTGGGAATGCTGACAGGGCTGCGGAGTTCTCTGGAAACACTCTTCTCCTGCCAGCAGTGATACAATTCTCTTGTGGTTTTCCTTCTACCTCACTGGTGGCTCCTCTGCTTCTCTAAAGGCTTGGCCAGCCCTGCTGCTCTCCTCTCTCTGGTCTGTCTCTTGGCCTTGTCTGGTCTCTTGGTGGCTCCTGAAGCTGTTTCTAGTCCAGTGCTGCCCACGTGTGCCTCTGCTGTCCTGAGTGCCCACGGAGCTCCGGGGGGACAGTGGCTGCCCAGTGGATGGCCCTGCCCGCCTGCATAAGAGCCATTTCTGACTTCACAGGGCCGTCACACAGCTCTGTGCCCCCTTGGCGGGACCCCCTTCCCCATCCCAGGGGATGCATTACCACCCACCCAGCTCTGCTCAAGCCCCAAAGCAAGGAGCCGTCCTTGCCCCCACCTCTACACCCGGACCAGGGCAAGCCGGGGTGGCTTCACCTTCGGGGCACATCCCACCTCGGCCTCCTCAGCTCGGTTTCCACCACCATCGCCCTGGGGCAAGCTTCAGCCATCCCCCGGCCTCATCAACTTGACAATGTCTCCTCTCCCGTCTCCTTGCTTCTTCCTACAGCCCCAAGGTCACCCTCCATTCACCAACTGAGGCGATCCTTAAAAAGTGCCAGTCAGAGCATGTCGCTCCCTTGCTCAAGACCCCAATGGCCTCCTACTGGCTTCAAAATAAAACCACCCTCCTCACCACGGACGACAGGACCCTACATTTTCTGGTCGGCTCCTCCCCAACCTCAGATCTTACTTTTCCTTCCTCCCCGGCTCACTGTGCTCTGGCTTCTTGGGCCTTTCTTCTGTTCCTGAACACGTCGAGCCTGCGGTGGCCGGAGAGGCTTTGCCTTGCTCTCCTGTGCCTGGAATGTTCTGCCCCAGGGATCGGCACAGGCCGGCTCCCTCCGGCCGTGGAGGCCTCGGCTCAAACCCCAGGCCCTCGTGAGGCCTCCGTCCGCTGCACGCCACCCTCCCACCGCCCGTCTAAGAGAAAGTCTGTTTCTTTCGGAGCACATATCACCACCGGATATCACCTTGTTGGTGTATGTGTTTACTGGGTCCTGTCTTGTCTCTCCCACTAGATCGGAAGCTGCAAAGCGCAGGGCCTTGTCTGGGATGCTTGTATCCTCTGCCCACGAGGACAGGGACCCCAGGCAGGTCCCCGTGTGCAGTGTGCACCCTGCTCTGCAGGAAACCGCCCCCAGGCCTCCTGCGCCATCCTCCTCTCGCCACCCACCAGGTCGAGTCCAGGGTCTGGCCGCCCGCCCGCCCTCCGCCACCTCCCTGGCTCATCTCAGGAGACTCCCAAGCATGTGCTTCCATGACAGCCTGAAGGAATGGCAACCACACACCGCACCAAGCCTCCCCCCAGTCTCCCTCTGAGCTCCGCTAATTAAAAATCCACCAGAGGGGAGGGAGGGGGAAGTTAGGAACAGAGACCCACAGAGAGCAGTGGCGAGCGGGCAGCCGCCACATCCGGGGCTTCAAGCCTCCACCAGGCTCTGGACACCTGTCGGCCTCCCCCTGCTTCCACGGGGCTGGAGGTGCTGCTCAGGCGTCCCCTACCTCACCCCTCAGAGCCCGAGGCAGCGGCCCACACTCCCCAGGCCCAGGGGCGGGTGAAGGGAAGTGGGGGTCTCGCCGTTCCACACCTGGCAAGAGCCCCTTCATCCCAGTCTCTGCCCAGCCCAGCCTGCTGGGTCACAAAGCCACAAGCAGGTCAGCTCAATCCCAGGGGGCCCTGAGCAGGCAGAAGGCACTGAACTGAGCACGCTCCATGCGGCCGCCCAGGGCTGGGTGGGAGACGGAGGGCAGCGCTCACACCCGGGCACTGTCCTGGGCATTTGGGGGAAGGGACGGTGACTCTGGGTGGATTGGTTGGGCCACATTTTGAAGAGCTCTGGATTCTAGAACAGATACCACCACCAGTGGAGGAGTGGGTGGAGGGGGCAGTAGGGCCTGCTTTCACTTCAGTCCCCCGAATCCACGACAGGATCTGCTCAGTGGCCTCAGGATTACCACTGCCGGGTGCTGGGCTCGGAGCTGCTCAGGTGGCACCTCACTGAGTCCTCACACAGCCTGCACAGGGTGCTGATTATCACCCCCACTCGGAGACGAGGAGGCTGAGTTTCAGAGAGGACCCATGTCAAAAGTCACACAGCTGACTGGGCTGCAAGATTGGAGGATCCAAACCTGGAAGGGCTGGACTCCAGAACCCACTTGGGCTCCTCCTCCTCCTGCTGCCCCCTCAGTGCCTGCCTTGAGTGGGCTCTGGGGCCACCCCCACCTTGGGGTGGGAGGGCTGGCAGATGGCTGCTTGGCGCTGCTATCATCACTTCTCTGTTGAGCCCCAGCGTGGCTGAGCTGGCTGCCTGGCTCTCAAGCACAGCATCAATAATGAAACACAGCTTGCAAGCATTAAACATTTGCCTATGTTTTTTAATACTCATATTAAAGTGCTATTCATGATGAGACAGTGGCCTGGAAAGTGCTTAGGGACAAGGCCTAGAGGGAGTGGGACCTCTTGCACCATTCCGGAGGCCCCGTCAGGGCTGGAGGAGGGCAGGGGTCCGCCTGTGTGGGCGCCGAGCTGGTAAAACAGGCTGTGCAGGCAGGAAGGCCTGTGGTGCGCAGCGGACTAAGGAGCAGGCAGGAGGGAAGAGGCTGGAAAGGAGGGCCATGGGCCTTTCAGGAAGGACTCCTCACTGGATGGCGGACAACCCTGCGCCCCTCACACACAGAGCTGAGCCTCCCCGGACCTGGCTCGGCCTCACCCTCTCTGTGCCCCCATTTCCGGGTCTGCTCTCATGCTGGGGGCAGGGGTGACATCTCTGGTTTCTCTGTCACACACCAGGAGCGACTTGCCTTCAGCCTGCTCCGAACCCCCAGACCCAAGAGAGGAAGCTGCCACTTTCCTTCATGAACTCGGGTGACTGCCTTTCTCTTAAGATCCCCTTCTTCAGGGCTTGGCGGGGAAGGTGCCCATCAGCGCTGCATGACTGGAGGGGGCCTTGCCACACCGGGCCAGGCCGGGTGAGTCTGAGTGTCACTGTCCCTCCAGCTGCTAACTCTGACCTGCCTCTCCTGGGCCCCAGGCTGCAACCCTGGGGGGAAGGTGCCCAGCACCCACCCAGGACCCTGCTTCAGGTGGGAGAGGGAAGACTTGCTCTGTCTCATAGGTGCCTCGGTCCTCTGGGGGCTCCTGACTGGCTGGGCAAGCCCTCAGGGCCTGTGGCAGGAGAAGGTGCATCTGACGAAGCAGCAGTAGCCCCCACCCACGGTGAGAGAAGAATGGTGGGAGAGGAGCACGGGCAGTGGCTGGCCTCCCCACCCCATCCTCAGCTGTGGGGAAGGGCCACTCATGCTGCTTCTATTCCAGGGCCCTGGATGTGCCACCAACTCCAGCAAAGCCCAGCCTTGGTTGGAGGGTGAGCCCCTGCACGAGGATCCTGAGCCAAACCTGGTGGCCCTGAGCCCCGCCCGGTGGCCCTGAGCCCTGCCCGGTGACCGTGAGCCCTGCCCGGTGGCCCTGAGCCCCGCCTGGCTCCCTCCCACCCCAGCAGGGCCTGTGCTCTGGCAGAGCAGGAGAGGAGCGTGCAGACGCTACTCTTGTGGGGAGCAACGTGGGGCTGTGCTGAGGCAGATGCGCCCCCCCCCCCCAGCTCCTGGCTGTGGGCAGAGGTTTGGGCAGTGCCCACCAGACCCAGCTCAGCTTGGAGTGGAGTCTTGGAGTGGGGCTGGTGAATGGGGAGCTCCTTTTAGGACAGAGTCTCTCAGGGCCTGCGAAAAGGCATGGTGAGGCTCAGAGGTGGGGAGCGGAGGGTGGGGGCTGCCGAGGGCCTGAGCATGAGGTAGCCTTTGGGGGGTGGGGGTCAGTGCTTTGGCTCCTGGCCCTGCTGCCCTCTGGGAATTCTGGAGTCTGCCACGTGGCTTAGGGAAGATGGAAGATGTCTTCCCATGGCCCCGCCTCTTTCCCCTCTGAAAACAGGCCCAGGAAAGCCACTGAGGCCAGAAACGACCTCCCCAGGTCCGTGCTGTCAGCGAGCTTTCCCAGGGCCTTTGGCCACTTGCTCAGGAAGCCCGCGCTGGCCCCTTGGGGGTTCTCCTCCGGCTTTCCTCGCCAAGGCAGGGACCCGGAGCCCCCACCCTGAGCCTGTGTAAGGCTGAGCGAGGGGCTGAGGGTGGCTGGGAGGGGGCGGTGTGGCCACTGCCCTCTCCTCCCGCCCTCTCCTCTGTGAGGCCCAGCCGGGGGGCCTTTCTAAGAGGGTGACGACGGGCAGAGGCGGGTGATGTGTTTGACCCATGGGGCGTGGGGGACATTTTGGGCAAATGCTCAGTCTGGGGTGGGGAGAGGCTGTGGCCCAGGGTTGCCTCTCGTCCCGGCAGCTGACAACGTGGCCTTGGGGCTGCTGGGGGCACTGCCTGCCCCTCCGGTTAGTCAGCCCAAGGCTGCTGGAAGGGATGTGGACAGGGCTCCAGATAAGTCCAAGGGGAATGGAGGCTGCAGAGATAATGCCTCCTAGGAGCCTGTGAACTTCTCATCTGTCCAAAGCCATAAGCTCAGCACACCGATGAGGTGGCCCCTGGAGGGGAGAGAGACTGGACCCCCAACCCTGAGCACGGGGAGATACCGGTGTGGAGGGGGCGTCAAGGCTGGGGGCCTGCCTTCTCCCCGTCTCTCAGGTGCTGCCTTGCAGCCCGGTTCTGTCTCCAACGAGGCTCACCTTTCGGTACTGACGGCCTCACGGGAGACAGGGAGCTCGGAGGTGCCTCAGCAGCCGCCCCTCGGCTGGGAGACCCAGCGCTAACTCTCCCCCGACCCTGAGCATGTCCCCACGTGGCCCCAACACGCGCCCCACAAATCAGCCAGACAAGTTCTTGCCCCACGTGTCTGTGACCTGAGGAACTGGCCTCGTCGGCACCACATGACAACGTCCTCTCCCATTTGGTTGGGCCAAAGCAACGGCTTCACTCGACCCAGGGAAGGTCCATCTGCTCGTCCCCCAGAACTGCCCCCTGCACTTGGGAGTGGCTCCTGTGGCCCCAATGCTGCCCCCACCCCGTCTCATCCTTCAGGCTTCTGTTCAGTGCTGTCTGGCAGTGGGACCACCAGCAGCTCCTATCCCACTGGCAGGCCCAGTTCTCCTGCCCCTGTGGGCGCGGGGTGGTCTTGAGAGGGCCACGAGGCCGTGCGTGCCTGCTCGCCACTGCCAGTCCAGGAGGGGAAAAGCTGCTTGGGGGCAGGGGTGGTGGTGGGGGGCTCCAAAGTTCATGGGGCAGGCAGTGCCAGGTCAAGGGACCCCTCAGAGGCTGCTGTGTTCGGGTTTGTTCCGGCCTGGACCCCTGAGCTGGCACCAGAGGCTGCCTGTGCCAAGACTTGGGCTGGGCACACTTCAGGGCCCACAGATGCCAGGGGCTTCTGGGCCGCGCACTCTGAGGTAGGGCTGCCGCCCGCCGCTCTCCTCCACCAGGCTGCCCGGCCTGCCCTGCCACGCGGTCCTGCGCAGGGCCTCTGCCCCTCCTCTCTGCACTGGACGTAGCTGCAATGGTCCAAGGCCAATGGGACACAGGCGCTTTCCGAGGGGACACCTGGAGTCTCACAGGCAAATAATCCAAAGTGCAACCTAACATCAAGGCAAGAAAACGCAGAGGCCTAGAGCCATTCCGACTGGAGAAGGGCCTCCTCCCTGCCTTCGTTCCTGTCCAACAGCTGGGATCCTTTAGGAATTTAAAGAGAAAGCAGCTTTCGGGGTCAGAGTAAAATCTGCATAGGGAGAGGAAGGGGTGGCCCCCTCGGAAGTTCAGAAAATCCCAGAGGTTCCCTGGCCCTCGTCCTTCCAATTCTGCTTCCCAAGTATGAAAACTGTAAATCTGCTTTATTTGTTGCCAGCCATCCCCAGCAGTGCCCCGCAGGGCACAGGCAGCCATGGTAACCCCGCCAGCTCACGCTTTAAAAATTCATCGCGTTTAATGCAGTTGACGTGTCTCATACACTTAAAAGTTTCTAGACGGGTGGGGGTGGGGCAGGAACCAAACACTGTTTTCCTGGGTCTTGCTGGGGGCTGGTGCCAAGGGGACGGAAGGAGGGGCAGGGGATGACGGGCAGAAGTGGAGGGAGAGGAAGCAAGGAGGCTCTGTCCACTTCACCATCTGTCCCTCTGCTCGGGCTCGGGGGCGTCAGAGACCCCCAGGAAAGGCCTCATCCAGGTGGCCAAGACCTTGGTGCCCCATGGAACAGGGCAAGGAGAAGGGGCTCCTGCATCGTCTCACCCCTGATCTTGAGGCTCCCTGCCCTGGGACAGACGCTGTCTTCTGGGTGGGCCTCACTGACCTACCTACCCCCCCCTTTCCATGTGGGCCCCACTGACCTACCCCCCCTTTCCTGGGACAGATGCTGTCTTCTGTGGGGGCCCCGCTGACCTGTTTGGACTTATCTTGCACATGCTTTACCAGCCCTGGCTGAGCTGTCCCCACTCTCCCACTCCCAGGCCCGGCTAGGGGCCCCCTCGAGCCTTTGCTCAAGCTGCTGCAAGCCCTTTGCCCTTTCACAGACACCTTCTCCTTCATAAGCTGGGTGTGGCCCTCCACCTTCCTTGAGCTGTCTCCTCTCTCCCTAGACGGGGCGTTCTCCCGGGCACAGGGTGTCTGACGGCCCCCTTGAGCCCGGCGCAGGCCCACTGTGGAAGAGAGAAGTAACAGCCAGGATGGGACGAGGACGCCCGGGCCACTTAAGTCGTGGAGTCTGGTGAGCACATGGAACTGAGGTCTAAGGAGACCAGGGAGTGGGTGGGTTTTGAGCCTTGGTTTGGGTTTTTGGGAGGGTCTGGTGCTGGCCGAAGTGCTTTCGGGATCTGCAAGGAGAGGCCCCCCGAGGGACTCAGCAGGCATCCTCCTCGCAGGTGGGACCAGATCTGTGTCCCAGAAGAGGCCGTGCCTTTGACTCCCTGTGGAGTCTCCCAGAATGCACTGCGGCAGGCCACGAGGGCGATGTGGAACGATGGTGGGACCAGGCTGAGGGGACACCCGGGGGACTGAAGGGCAGTGCTGGGGGCATGAGGCCGGGTGGCGGGTGGCGCAGGGTGGGTGAGGACCCCAGGCATGGGGGCCCAGCACTGGAGGCCTCGGTAAGCCGGGGCTGCTGAACATTTACGTTTCCCCTTTCGAACAGCTGGGGCAAATGAAAATAAAGGGATGGTAACTAAAGGAAATCCCCTGGTCTTTACTACACTCGGCCCCAAGAAATTCTCGTGCCCTCGGTCCATCTGACCTCCTAGGGCACAGGGATTTCCTCCAAGCTGGACGCACTGTTCCTTCCTAACGGTGGCCACAAATCTGTGGGGTGCTCTCTCCACTGTAGGTGCGTTGTGGACATTAAATCCTTTTAACAGACAACGGGTGTTTTTTCATTGCCCCCATCCACCCCATTTCTGTTAACAGGTGATGAAAGCAAAACACAGCGATGCCTGCCAAGGCCTCCGTCCCATCAGCCTGACTCCAGCCCCCACCCTCCCAGCTGCTGCCTCGCCACACATTCAGCTCCCAGGCTCCAGGGCACGGCTGGCACAGCATCGCGGACATGATTTTTTCTGGAAGACAAGTGTTTTGGGGCATCTTTGCTATAGATATCGCTTGGGCCTTCTGACAGGCTGGAGCCGAAGTTTCTATAGTACCTTCCGGCACTCCTACCTCTTGCTGGGGCCGCCTCTGTGGGTGTCTGGCACTGACGACACCTGGCAGGGGCAGTGCTGGTCCCCTGTACTCAGTTCTCCCCTGCTGGGGGACAGGGCTTGTCTCTCCATCATTTCCAAGGGGATGGGGAGGAAACAGAGGCCAGGGAGCTGCCCCAGACAGCTCAGCAGCCAGGACCTAAACTCAGACATGGGAAGGGAACGGGGAGCAGGGGAACCTTCCATGGGGTTCTATGGGGTAACTCTTTAGGGTGAACGCCTGTTAGGGAAGCAAGCCCCTGAGCACGAGTCCCAGGACCGCTGCCACCCGAGGTCCGGGGTGGGGATTTCGATGTGAGTTCTGGCGCCCAGCGAGACGTGGCCTGAGCTGGTGCTCTGGAGCTGTGGCTGCCTCTGCCAGGGCAACAGCAGCCCAGAGCCCAGATGGAGACTCCTCAGCTGCTCATTAGAGAACCAAAGATGCAACCTTTTTCTCCCTTTGAAGCCTCTGACTGGGGTGCTGGATATCCTCCTGAGGATGTGCTGAGCTCCCCGCCGCGGGGGCCCTGACTGGGAGGGGGCCGCTCCCACTCAGACCTGCCACCCATCCCAACCCCTGCCCTTGCAGCCCAGCTCAGAGTGTTAGGGCTGGAGACCCTCGGAGACCAGGCCCTCCCACCCCCTCACTGGACAGAGGAAGAAAGTGAAGCCATCCAGCCAGGGTCACCACAGGGTCAGAACTAGGGTCCCTGACTCAGAGTTTGTGTTCCCATCCTGCCAGAGAGCTCCACGCACCAGGTCACCTGCGGGAGGAGGCAGCCTTCTCCTCCCTGACATCTGCTCCAATTCCCTGCAGCTCGAATGCCCAGGCAGAGCCGCCCCTCCACCCTGTGGCCTTAGTCCCTCGACATAAAGAGCCTGTCTTGTGACAGGGAACGGGAAGGGCCCCCGCGTCTGCCACTGCCTCTTCAAATTCCTGGGGTCGGCAAGCAACAGAAGTGTCAGGGACCTGGGGAGCCCCCGGGGCTCTCAATCGTACCCGAGAACGGCCCACTGCCCCGTCCCAACAGCCTTCCTGTTAGCAAGCCGTTCTGATCACATTTTCCTTTACTTCATCCCCTTATTCCCAAACTAGTGCTCTGTTCCAGGCTGAGGGATCACTCCCTGCTGATGTTTACACAGCCACAAACATTTACAGATGGTGGGCAAATCCCTTCTACCTTAGTCACCGTCTAACCCAGATACTGAAGCCTGGCAGGTCCTGCCACTCGGCTTCTCCAGCCGGCCCGACTCATTCCCAGCAGCTCCCCGGCTCCCGTGGCCACGGAGGGGGCCTGGCACTGGGTGAACAGCCTTCCTACCCCCTGCCCTTGTGGTTGTGAGTTCCGGGGCCCATAGTGATTCGTTCACATCTCGTGTTTCCGTGGTGGCCTTCCTCCGAGGACTTCATGCCCTCTGAAGGAGGTCCAACCCAGGCTGCCGTCTTGATTTCTGGGGCAGCATGAGTGTCCAGCCTTTGGGCTCCATGAGCACAGCTTGAGCTCCCCATCTCTCAGCTGCTCCGCCAGGGTCCTCACCCACCCAGAAATTGTACATCTGCCCTCCAGAAGCAGAAGGGCCTTCCAAGACCAGGAGTACCTCCTAAGTGACAGATCCCTGACTGTGGCTGGTCACTGGCATCACTCAAAGACCGTTGGAGACACGGTGGCCACATCGGCCCCCACCCTGAGGAGGCCAGTACTCTGTACTCGTAAGTGCCACCTTCGGAACCAAGACCCCCTGTCCCCATGCTGCCCCAGGGCTGACTGCTGACACGGATTGGCAATGCTGTGCTCCGTATGGAAATGAGGGACTCTAGAAATAGGGAGCATTTATAAGGTGTCCCAGAGGATATAGGCCCAGGCTGGGCCTGGGAGCTTTGGCTCGACGCTCTGGTGCTTTCCTTCTCATGGCCCCTCCTTCACCCCCGCTGGATGCCAGCGTCTGCCTGGCACTTCCCTCTGTTTCCTGCTGGTCTCCAGCCTAATGGTCCCAAGCCCACTCTGTGCAGCAATGACTTCTGGGTTCAAACAGGAGGGAGAAGAGTCAACCTTCGGGCAAGACCTGTGCTTCCCAGGGCTTCTCCGCTGGCTTCTCCACTCCCCTCCCCTCCGGCTGTGGAGTCCCCTGGCAGCCCAGGCCACCGAGCTCATCTCCCACACAACCAAAATCCCCGGGGAGGAAGCTCACCTCACCAACCCCATCTTTCTGGCTACATTTGATCCCACAGAAGCTAACGGTCCCCCTATTAAGGAGTGAGAAACATCAGTGCCTTTCTGGTCTTCAAGCCCTTAGTTCGGGAGTTTTACAAAGTTGTCTGAGACGAGAGGGTCTCTGCAGCTCTTTACAAGTGCCTGCTCAAAGGGCACGGAGACAAATGCCAGAAAACAGGAGGGGGTGGTAAGTACAGCTGCCCGCTGCTGGTCACAGAGCACAGACCTCAGAGGGGCCTCCCCGCAGAGTCTCTGGGAAATGGTAAAAAGACCCGAGTCAGGAGGGGCCGGGAGAAGAGAAGCCAGAAGTGGTGGGACAGAGATGGGCGGAGGGAACTCCCTCAGATGTTCCTGGTCCAACAGAAGGGGCCATTTCTCTTATTCCTGCCAGGAGGCTGACAAAATTCCCTTGGGATCAGTTCTTTTCAGGGAATTCTAAGAGGCATGAAACAGGCTTCTTGTCTACACGTTCCTTTCCAGCCAGGGAAATCCTCAGTGGATTAAACAAAGGGGGTGAGAAAGGGCCCAGGCTTGAGTTGCCCATGGGAGCTGCTCTGGGGGTTACTGAGGGGTCCCCCGGCACCAGGTGAGGGGCCTGCCGGTGCTTAGCCTCCCGCCGAAGGCTGGTCTCAGCCATGGCCCGGGCTGAGTGGACGAGACCAGGCACCCACCCGGAGGAACTCGGGGTGGGCTGGCACACCGCGAGCTGGTGGCCTGGACACGGCGGGGGTGGGGAGAGTGTCCCCCACTCCCCTGCTCCGGCCTGGAGAGCAGCCCCCAGCCCCCAGGATCCTGAGGGCGCGGTGCCCCGCCGACAGGGACAGGGCTCCAAGACGTGTGGGGAGTGAACGAAAGGCGACTGCAGAATGATACTCGGTCTAGAATCTAATGATGGAAAAAACAAAGCAAAACCCAAACCACGCCGTGAATTTATAAATGCACAGGACGAGTTCTGGAAGGAAATACACCAAACCAAAAACAGGCGACTCCGCGGGAGGAAGCGGCAGTGAAGGGTCTTCATGTTTTATTCTATATTCTTCCACATGATCTTATGTAGTTTAAAAAACGCTTAACAACACGAGAAAGAACTCAGAACCCATGGTTTTGAGTCACCCTGGACAGGGAGGGAGGCGGCCCCTTGGGGTGGCCCCTTGGGCTGGGGCTGGTCCCGGCCCCTGATGGCGGTGCCAACCTCCCACCCCAACACCCAGGCTGCTGATTTAACAATGGAAACTTGCCTTTCACAAATGAGAGGATCAACAGCCAGGAAACGATATTTTTAGCTACCGTGGCTCTTTACTTCAAAGGCGTATGTTGCATCTAAAACCAGGCAAACCTCCTACAAAGTCTGCCTGTTTGCAAGGAGTGATTAGCATAATACGAGCAGAAAAAAAGGCCAGGCTCCACTCTGGAGAGCGTACTACAGGGGGAGGCTTCCTCCCGAAACGGTCTTATCAATGGAGAAGGCCCTGCCTGGAGGCGCAGCCGCTCGCTCACACTGAGGGCCTGGGTTGGGGGGTGCCCTGTCCCCCAGCATAGAGTGCGATGGATCCTTAAGCTTCTAGGTCGCTGTTTAAACCCCATTTTTGCCTCAGATGACCCACCACACCCCAATTTCAAGCACCAAGCATCTCCAGATGTCCTTTCTGAGCAGGAGGCACGGGCACAGGGCTGGCAGGTGGGGACTGTGGTGGGTCTCAGGAGGTGTCCTCCTTGGAGGCTGCGCCAGGGCTCTGGGTCCTTGAGGAGAAGCCACAGGCCCGTGCGCCACACAGCGCTGCCCCCTGGGCTGCCACCCCCATGTGCTGGGCCTGTGGGCACAGCTTTGACCACTGCCCTTTCTCTCCTAGAAACCCATTAAATGGCTCAAGAGACTGAGCAGAGTACATGTGGAGAGAGGCTTGAACTTCTCTCCACACACCACAAAAACGAAATGAAAGCATGACCTTCCAAGAGCTGTAATTACAGATACTCATCTCTGGAGTGGGGCCGGGGACAGCTAACACTTGGCAGCAGCTGGGGCCTCGGGCTCCCTCACACCAGGCCTGGAGCCCCGTCCCGGCGGAGTGTGGCCTTGGGCAGCGGGGTGGGCCGGGGGCAGCCAGCAGCTGCACTTCTGCCGACTGTTTCAGGCCTCGCTGGCAGGAGCGAGGAGCGGGGGCCTGTGGGAGGGGGACGACCAGCCATTTCTCCATTAGCCCCCCGCCCCGGCCCTGTCAGGGGCCCCACAGTGGCAAGGTCACAGGGACCAGGATGTACTCACAGACCAGAGCACAGCAGACCTGAAAAACCAATTACTGTGTTCCTGGGGGGCCCTGGAGAAGCAGAAGGAACCTGACTGGGGCGGACGCTCCGGCTTCAAGGGCAGGAAGGAAGTGAGGCCCCTCCAGGGACTGCCAACTGTTAGGGCCGGGGGCGACGACACAGGCGGGCAGGGGTCTCCTTCGGGAAAGGGGCTTGAGGGAGGCAGGCCTCTCTGGCCAGGGTTCAGCTCACACGGATGGAAGGTGAAAGCTGACACTCACCCGGGGAATAGAAAGGGTGAGGCAAGTCGGCTGACTTCATGGGCCCCTGGAGTTAACTCACTGAAACCAGGACCCTTGAAAGGGATGACTGGGATGTCAAAAAGGTTTTACATTTAGTGCAGATGATTACTGACTCAAATTGCCTGTCCCAGTGGCACTGAACCTTCTAGAATGATGTAGCAAGATCCCTTGTCAAGCGTTTCCTGAGCCAGCCTTTGGTATTTTATGGGGCTAATGGCAGTGGGAGGGAGCTGTTTCCTCCAACTAGTGAGCCCTGGGCCCCACTTCCCTTCCACCCCACTGAAAGTTCTGGAAGCAGCTCAGGATGCTGAGCTCTGGGAGCCAGAAATCTCAGGCAGGGTCCCGAGCGGCCCGCACACTTGGCAGCTGGGGAGATGGGTTCATAGGCATCCCGAGGGCACCAAGGTGGCCACAGACTCGCTCCTTCTCACTCAGGGGAGTTTCCTGACCCTGCTCTGGCTCCTCAGGGGCTCACAGGAGGCAGCCCCGGAGTCCCAGCCTCCACTTCCCTGGCCGGTGCAGCCTCACCTCCCGACCACCCTCCCAGCCACCCTCCCTGGGGAACTGTCTTCTGTGTGAAACACCTTCTCCTGCCCACGTCCAGCTACAGACAGTTTCTAACTTAGCCTTCCAGTCCCAGCTTACACATCACGACTTTCTGGCAGCTTTCCGGGACCCCATCAAGGGGGCTGGGCACCCCCCCATCTGCTTCCACAAAGCACTGTCATGCTGTGATGTCACTGCTTGTTTGTTACTCTCCCCGGGAGGGTGGGAGCTGGCTCTGTTCCCTAAGGTGTCCCCACTGGTGGGCACTGGACAGGGCCACTCAGTGATTAAGTGGCGTTGCCGTGCCCTCCTGAGCTTGGTGCTCCCTGTGCTGTGTGGGGGCAGCCACTTGTCTCTTCTTCCCTGGGTGCTGGGTGGAGACTTACCCATCTCCAAAGGGGGGGGTGGTGCTGAGCCCTTGCTCCCAGCCCTTCCATTCTCAGAGATGAGGCTGCTCGCCTGGCCTGACAACTGTGACCTAATTTCCAGGGCCATAACCAGGCTCCTTATTTTTACCCACTTGGTATTTTTCATTACGGACGCACAGGGGACGGAGAGGATTGGGACTGGGGGAGGGTATGGACAAGTGGAAGCAATGAGCTCCATGAAGCTGGTCAGGAATGTGCCAGGTGGGTGAGGCAGGGGGTGGGGCTGGAGTAAAGTGATTTTTTTTTTTTTTTAATTTTAAAAAGCAGAGGAAAAAAAACCTCACTCCACCCCCACTCCCCTCATTGTCCTCAGTGAGCATTTTCAACAAGGTCACAGATGCACTGGCTCTATAGATTTTTGGCTTCAAACCACATTTCAGGCAGCCTTTAAAAGCCCAATTCTTGGCGTAGCCTCAGCTGAGCCTGAGGAGAGGGAAAACTAGGGCACTTTATGCTTTGAGAAAACAGCAGATCCAGGTCACAGCTCCCCAGCTCTGGTGAAGCTGTGGGGCCCCCACCTCCTCTCCCCAGGCCTGAATCCGGGGAGCCGCCCACCCCGAGGTTTAGAGCACCAGCCACAGCACTGGGGTCCCACGCATGCTAGTTTATTGTCACCGTGTGCCCATAGCTGGCTGGCGACCTCGGGGAAGCAGGAACCTGGCGTCTCAGCAAATTGTGCCTGGGGCTAGCATGGGGCCTGGCTCGTCCCAGGTACTCCAGGAAAATTCAAGGATTCGATTGCTGTGTTGAATGAAGCTTTGCCCCCCTCTCCCCGACTAGGTTAGCGCTCTGTCACAGCCTCCCTGAAGTTCTTCCTGCTCCCCTTCTGGAAACGCATCCCTGAAGAGGCTGGGGCTGTGCCTGCCCGGCATGGCCACAGCACCTGGCAGTACGCGGTAAATATTTACCGGAAAAGTTGGAGCTTCGGTTTCCTCCTGTGCACAAGAACCCAGTTGAACCCGAAGGTCCCTTCCAGCCACTCTCTGAACCGAGCCTAAAATCCAAACTGGGCCTTTCCTGGTCTCTTCAGTCACCGCCCCGCGGCCACCATTCTGGGACACACGTGTCAGGGAACAGGTGGGGGCGGGCAGGAGTGGGACGGGAAACAACCAGCCTGCTGGGAGGCCCTGGCCTGTGTTCTAACCCCTGACTCCACACGTGACGAAGGTGAGAGGCCTGTCCCCTCCGCCAAAAACGACAGAGCAGACGATTTCTAGTCTCTGGCAAGACGAAACATTGCAAACGGAAGGAAGCCGGCTAAGAAGGGATTAGCTGGAAGACTCGGTTCTTTGTACGTGGTGCCGCCCCACACCCACTGGCCACCTCCTCGCGAGCCACTGCGGGCTCTGGGGAGGTCGCTGGGTCCCACCTACAGTTTCATCCTCCCCTTGCCCTCCCAGAGGGATGGGGGATTTGGCTGCTGGGATGGGGAGGAGAGGGTGACTCCTTCCGCTGCCCCCACCATTCCAGAAGGCCCTCGGTGGGGTGGGCTTCACCCTCCGCCTTCGGCTGGCATTTGAACCCAGACCAGGTGGACACTGGTTGGGTCTGGATCTCCCTGGCGTCCACTGCCTCAGATTCTGGTTCCAGGATCCTCTTCCTGCCTCTGAGGGTGGGCACTTGACCTTGTCCTGGGCCGCCTGGGCCAGCAACAAGCCAATGAGACAAGCTGGGGGGCTGCAAGGACAGGGGTGGGCCAAGAGCTGCTGGCCATCCTGCCTCAGAGGGGAGGTGGGGAGAATGGGGCCGAGTCCTGGGGGTACAGGTGGGCTCCAGCCTTGACTTGGTTTTTAATGAGCCCACCCTGCCCCAGTACATTAATGTAATGGGGGTGAGATGTGGTTATATGTCACTTGCAATTGAGTCTTGACTGGACGGCACTGAACAAGGGCTGGGTTAGCAGCGGTAGGGGAGATGCGAGGGGAAGTGAGGGTGTCTGGTCTGGGTTCAGGTCTTGGTTTGCTCAGTGGCTCTCTCTCTCCCGCCCTTCTCTGGAACGCAGGAGGAAGTGACAGCTGGCATTGGAATGCTTGCTTCTAGGGGCTGAGCCTGAGGGAAGGGCAGGTGGCCCCAGTAGCAGGAGCAACGGACTGGAGAGGGGTGACATGAAGCCAGCCCCAGCTCTGCGAGCGCCAACTGGGAGCCACTCCTCCGTCTCCTGGACTGGTCTCCCCACATGCTCAGGGCAGGGCTGGATGCCCCCAGCCACGGTGACGGGTCTGTGCCTGCTTGTTTTTATAGCACAGCCCCCAGGTGCCAGGCTCTCTTCTCAGCACACTCCACATGTTAGATCACTGAGTCCTCATAAAAATTAGTCGGAGATAATAATGATCACTGTCTACATTTTCCACACAAGGAAACAGGCACAGGAAGGCCTTCCCAAGGTAAGGGTGGCCCTTTTGCTTTGGATAGCTCTGGCTTGCTGCTCCATGTGGGGTTCTGTTAGGGTTGCCACTCACGGTACCCCACAGCCCCGGTTTCCTCTAACTGCCACCCCACCAGGGTGGGCACGTGACCTGCCTGGGCCTATCAGAGCTTTCCCGGGACCATGGACTGCAGGGATACGATCCTGGAGTTGGTGGTGACCACGTCGTTGCTCCTTGGGAGAGACCAAAACAACAAGGCTGACCCTCAGGCAAGGGCTGACAGGAAAGACGCCGCCCCAGAGAGACGCGGCCTGAGTTCTTAGCCCTTGTTGACCTCCACCTTGGACAGGCCACAGACACTCGTCAAGTCCCCTCTCATTTTGGTGCCCTGACCTGGGCTCCTACCACCTGCCACCCAAAGGGTGCTGACTGACACAGCTAGATTAGTGGACCCAACTCTGGGCTACAGGAGGCCCCTCAGATTCTTCAGCTGGGGGTGGTGGCAATGGCTAGGAATCTTTGTTTTCACAAAGCACAGGCAGGATGGACTAAGTGGTCTCCAAGGCCCTGCCCAGAGCTAAGAACCCCTGCCTCTGGGTTTCAGGTGGATTGTACTCAGTGTCCAGCTTGCTAGGGAGGATCAGCAAACATCAACCAGATACAGGCAACCTCATGGTTATGTTTCCATGAGCTCCTGAATTCCCTGAAGAAGTACCACCAAATCAATGCAAGGAGCACTAACCATAAAGAAAAACTGATTATCTGAAATACACTAAAGAACTTCTATCGATCAAAAGATAGCATAAAGAGAATGATCAGGCATGCCACAGAGTCAGAGAAAATAATTACAGTGCATATATCTGACGAAGGCTTGAGTCCAGAATATCTAAGGACTTCCAGAAGTCAATAAGGAAAACACCGAAAACTCAATGAGAAATGTGCACTTGTCCTCAATGATGCTTCACAAGGGAGGACATCCAAAAGACCAATGAACTTGGCACAAAGTTGTTGACCTCATTAGTCTTCAGGGAATGTAAATTAAAACCTCGTGATGATTCCACACCACACCTACGAGAACGGCTAAAACCTAAAGCTGATGGTACCAAGTGTTGGTGAACATGTGGAGCCACTGGGCGCTCCCACCCTGCTGATGGGAGGGAAAACCAATGCAACCACCTGGGACAGCGGCTCCTGGAGGCGAACACAAGTGCACGCTCTGATCCAGCAATACCTGGGATGTACTTAACAGAAAGGGGCATATGTGTACATCAAAAGATGCGCTAAAGAATGCTCACAGCAGCAGTATTCATAACGATGCTAACCCCAGGGGTCCACCAGTGGTAGAATGGAAACATAAATGGGATGTCTTCGCGCAGTGGGTCCTGCTCAGCAATGTGGACCACCGCCACGTCCACACCGACGAATCACACCAACACAACGTGGATCAAAAGAAGCCAGATGTAAAGGAGCATGCAACTGTATGGTTCTGTTAATATCAAGTTCAAAACCAGGTAAAACTGACCTATGGTGGTAGAAATCAGGACCGTGGTTACATGGAGGGTAGAGACTGGGAGGAGACAGAAAAGGGGCCTCTGGATGCTGGGACTATTCTAGCAAACAATTAGTAAAAATTAATTGAGCCGTACACTTTTTTTTGTGTGTACTTTTTAATCGTAGGTTGTTTTTTAACAAGAAAATTTACATGGAAAAAAGCAGCTGGGTAAGGCTGCAAGGAGGGTGGAAATGTCATCATGTTGTCCTGGTCAAGGGAAGGAAAGGAGACAGATCTGGGGCATTAAAGCAAAAACTGCCACATGGTTAACAAAAGGAGGAAGCTTTACCCAAGAGATGGCAAAAATCAAGTGAAAACAAGCCAGGAATTCTTGGAATTATGGAAGAGCTTCCAAGACATGGAAGCAACGTGAAGGGCTGGGAACCTTCAAGTTTGGATGGCTGGGACTGGATGTGCAAACAGCAAACTGGGGATCAGAAAGGCCATCCAAAGCCACGAGTTTAATGATGACAAGGCCGAGGGTGAAATGGAGATGCAAGCCCCATTATCGGGCTAAAGACGATGCTGTCTGGGAGAGCAACAGGGAGGGCCAGACAGCCCCCAGTGCAGGAAACCAGCCAAGTGTGAGAGCGGGGGCAGGGGGCATGTGACTGCAGCGCCCTTCCTGGGAGAATGGGACAGACACGCAAAACTTGGCACTCTGGAAAGCAGCTTCTGAAAGGAAAGAGTGAGAGATGGGGCTCCACACAGCCAGCCCAGGACACCCAGAGGAGGACTAGGGGGAGAAAAAGTAGCAGTGACTCTGAAGGGTACTTGAAATCCATCCTAGCTCAGCTTCAAAAAGAGAGGCTAACATGGTTGATGTGAGTGGCTGTGAAAAGCCAAAAGGAAAAGCAAATCACCAGGGAGGAAGTTGGGGTAAGACACGTCCTCTTGAGTATGAGTCAAAAGGGAGATTCAGACCGAGACATTCACAGTCAGAGTGCCAGAGAGTTCCAATGGGATCATGCCATCGAAATGCAGAGCAGACAGGGCCAGGCTAATGGACGGCAGGAGGTGTGGAGGGCTGGGGGCGGACATGGAAGACTAGGACGGACACGAGGCCCTGCCCATCCCCTCACCTTGGCCCCTGAGGGGTGGCAGCTGGTGGGAGCCGCGTGGGAGAGGGACCAGCATTGGAGGAGGGGGTGTCCGTGGGCATGCTCTCTGGGTTAGTGACCCTGGGTGGAAGGGGCTGCCGTGAGAACACAGCTTCTTTGTGGTGCGAGCCAGAGCTTTCCAGGTCCCCGTGGGACCGGGGTTCCTGCCCGCTGTGTGGAGGAGCAGGGTCCAGACTAGAAACTGGGGGCCACCTTGTCTTGGCTCTGCCCCCGCACACGGTGTGGGAAAGCCACCCCCCTCTGTGGGCTTCAGCACCCTGGGCCCGGCCGGTGAATCCGGTCCTGCTCTGTAACCAGGACACGTGAACCCCAGGCACCGGACCCGAGGGCGAGGGGGCAGAGGTGCAGCAGGCACTTCCTGTTACATCTGTCTTGCCCCCTTCCCCACAGCACCCTGACCCACCAGCCAGACTAGAGGACTCCCCAGAACCTCAGCTCCGGGCTCTCTGAAATGGCTACCATCACCCCTGTGCACCACATCCCCACTTGGGGTGAGGAGGTAGGGGGCAAACGCTCTGGTGCTATAAGGGTGTTTAAAAGATAAGGGGACGATGACGGCAACAGGCCCCAAGCCCACACTTCTGGGAGCGGCAGCAGTGAGTTTCTCTGGCGACCACCCCAACCGGGTTATGAACGGGCATTTGGTCCACCCAGCACCCTTCCCCAGGGACCCTAGGCTCCTTCACGAGGCTCAGGGTCGCCTGTCCAAGGCCGAGTTCAGCACCCAGCCCCCCAGGGCAGGCTCCTCCCGAGCCGGTCACACGCTCACACGCTGCACGCGGGTTCTGTGGATTTTGCTGGACTGGGGGGTGGGGTAGGGTCTGCAATCCTGTGGCTCCCTGGGAAAAGAAAGCTCTCGAGGCGAGGGGGGATCGCACGGGGGTCTCCAGGGGCAAGTATAAGCTGCAGTGACACCAGGATAAGAGAAAGAGCTTCCCGGAAGCGCACTCTCCTCCGGATGAACATACACTCTATAACTGCTTTTCTGGAAGTTTAAAAGCACTTTTACAACGAAGGACACCCATTTGTCCATCCTGGCTCAGACACAGCCCTCCTCCCAAGGAGGCATAAGGGTGGAAAATGGCTTCTAGGGCTAATTCCAAACCTGCCTCTATTTTTTTAGGATGCTACATTATGATATACATTAGCTACTTGCTAATTAACCTAGCTGAGTTATCAATGTCAAAAATCTTTCCAAGTCTCCTAAGCGTTCTTAGGTAAAGTACAGACAGCCAATCAGATCCAGCAAGTACTGCATATTCCATCAGGAAATAAGCTATCAAGCTTCAGAAAGAAACCCATTATCCAGGTCTCAGCTCCTGCGGACAGGTCCTGACGATCGCCCCGCAGCTTGCCGGCTGTGGAGCTGTGGAGCTGATGGCTGTGTGGACCACGAAGAAAGTGCTTTTAACTGGAGGCTGGGAAGGCGGCCCAGGCAGGTGCCAGCACCAACCCGATGAGAACTCCCGAACCAGGCAGCCCCGGGGCGGGCACAGAGGGCGTGAACTGTCCCACCAGGTGCTCGGGGGGAGGGAGGGCCCCCTGCAGGTAAGTGCTTCCGCTTCCCTCTGGGGGCCGTGCCAGGCCCGTGTCAACAAGAACCAAGAGATGGTTCTGGGAGGTTCTGGGCCACTGGCCGCTTTGCTGCCGATGAGGGATGAAGAAAATGAGACCAGGCCCTACCAAACTACAAGGAACATCTTTCTGGTGCCACCATATTCCTGGGCGTTCCCTCCAGGTGGGGGATCAGAAGCCAAGGGCTGGCTGTGCGAAATGCCTTCCGCCACACGCTCCACCCTGCTGGCATCTCAACCGAGGCGCCTCGGCCCGGCCAGCTGGCCAGGAACAGTGACTGCAGAACACTCCAGAAGAGTCACACAAGGTGCTGGGCAGACCTCGACTGAAGCAAGCAAGAAGACAAGTTTCTCCTGGAGGGCAGCATCCCTCCAGCCCTGCTCAGCGTCCGTTCTCCTGCTGCTCAGCCGGGACCCAGTCAGTTTGGCTACAAACTGGTATAAGATCGACGTCCATCCGTGCTCTGGGTCAGTGGGTCAGGGCCTCCCCCCGCAGAAGTCTTAGGCTGGAGCTTGCTGCCACAGCAGTTCATTTTTATTCTGAGCAAATGAACGCAATCCATTAGAAGGGAGAGAGGAGAGCTGAGTGGGCCTCGTAGAAGCTTCTCCCACAAGCAGGGGCCAGAGGCAAAGCCTGCTTTCCTAAAATGCCCCCTGGCCAGGGATGTGGGTCTCTGTACGCCACTGCAGTTCACCTTCCAGTTCATCTTCCATTACCGTCAGCACAGTGGGCTTTTGGGGGCCTCAGCAATGCCTTCTGGGAGATGAGGGTATGTGAGTAAAGACTAGCTGGGAAGGCCTGTGTGGACTGAAAGCGTGTGGAAGGGCCTGGAGGAGGGGAAGCCAGGCCCCGGTGAGGGCTGCCTCCCAGCACTGTGCAATCTGGCCGCGGCCGAGGGCCCCGTCTCACAGGGCTGAATGTAGGAGGCTGGCAAAGTGGAATTTCCCAATTACAGCATGAAAGAGAGCTTCTTCTGTGAGGCCACCCCCCTTCCCACTGGTCCCCTGCAATTAAAAACAAGTCCAGTTTCCAGCAGCTTCCGAGGCCTGGGCTCCCCTGCCCCACCACCCACCTCAGCAGGCCAATCAACTCCCCACTCCACCTACCCTCCTCCTCCCAACACAAGGGCTGCTATGCAAACCCAGAGCATGGGGGGTGGGAAGCATTATTAGTGGGGCACATATTAGGGGCCTTCAAAGCATCTGCTGAATTGGAGAGGCTTCCAGGCCTTCTGCATCAGGGGAAAGAGGAGGACGAGAATGGATCAGAAGCTTGTGGCCTGGGCTTCTCTGGGTCCAGGTCTCATGAAAGAAGCCCCACACCCACTTCATCCTTTCCTACCTGGGCCCCCAGTCCAGCCCCTACAAATGCCCCTGGGAGGTGCCCGGACCTCATCACCACCAACTGGCTGCCTCGGGTCAGAGCCTGTGAGTTCTCAGCACGCGGTCCCTCGTTACAAGCGGAAGCATTCTCTGGCAAGTCCTCTTTGCAAGACAGCAGGGAGGAAGAGGAGGGGAAAATGGACAGCTGATGAAGCTGAAGGCCGCTGGCCAGCGGGCAACGCTGGCAGGAAGAGCAAGTGTCTTCAGACTTGCTGCCTTTCCAGCACAGAAGCAGGCCTTGTAGCGATCCCAGCTGCTGGACTATGCGGGAGTCCACATCCCAGTTTATCAAAGAGGCTGGGTCACCCCCTAACCCCCCTTTTTCTGCTGAGTGTAAGTGGAGCGGCTCACGGGGAAACAAGCCCAGGGCTTGTTCTGCTCGCATTAGCATGGAGGCTGGGAAAGCGGAGGAGGAGGGAAATGTACACGGACACCTACTCCGGGCAGAGCTGTTTCAGTGGGGACAGGGCCAGGCCGCTGGGGGTGTTCTGGGTGCTGGGGCCGCAGGCCTGGCCCAGAAGGGTCAGTTACTTCACCCTCCCCTGTGGGTCTGGTGCCCTCTCCAGAGACCGCCCTGGGAGGCAGAGCCAGAGGCCCATCAGGAGGCCACGCAATGGCTTTCCTTTGTCAGCACCAAACCGGGGCCGGGCTGCGTGCTTTAACGTGCGCACCATCTTACAAATCCACCCCAAACTGATGAGACAGGCCCCATCATTGTCTCTGACTTATGGACAAAGCAAAAAGGGCTTGGAAACAAGCTGCAGAATTAAAAGCCAGAGGAACTGGGATTTGAACCCAAGACTGCTGACTCTAGAAGCTCCACTGGTAATCCGAGTGCCTGTGGGTGGCCCACCTACCCCACTCCTGTGGGAGTCCTAGGGAGGGGGTGTGGGTGTGGGGGAGCAAAGGGGCCTGGCGCCAGCCTCCTCCCACCCCCTGCCCCCTCTTCTGTCAGGGTGTGGGCTTGGCCTCCCCCTGTGGCCAGAGGAGCTGGGACTGGAGGAGGCTGCCGTGCATCCTGCTGAGAGATGGGAGGTTTAGAGCTCAATTTTGGAGTTCCCCAAAGTTCAACATGCGTCTAATCTGCTACATCCACCAGAAGAGGAGACTGGGACACAGAGAGAGGATTCTGACACCCTCCTGCCCCCAGCGCCCTGGCTGTGATTCGGGCGCCTGCCCCCAGCTCCCCCCACTCCCACACATACGTGCAGCGCTGGGAAAAGCGCGTGGGGGGCAGGAAACGTTCCCAGGCTCCTGAGGGCAATCATGAGGAAGATCCTCAACTGCCAAGAAGCCCACCGGATGCTTGCCTTCAGGAAATCTGGACGCCTCCGTCCTTCTAGAGCCAGCCCTTCTCTCCTCCTTACAGCAGACGCCCTTGGACCCTGAGCTAAACATACCACTGCAGAAATAATTGGCTTTTAACTTGTTTGCCAGAAGACTCTGTTTCCTTTCGTTCTCAATGCTCAATCGTGGGGGTTGGGAAGGACAGCCTTCAGTTTGCTAACACCTGAAGGAGAAGTCTGAGAAATCCTCTCTTGCGTTTCTAATCAGGCTGGGCTTCACCTCAGCAGCATTATGCTCCTTGTAAAGCTGTCAGCAGAGGAAGCAGAGGAAACAATGCCCCAGGGGCAGGCGGGCTCTCCCAAGGGCGCTTGCCCGGCAAATCTTGCTGAGGGTGCTGGATGCTGTCTGACCACGGGAAAGGGGAGGAGACGTCGTTTTGGAGACCTCATCACACGCTGTGCTGTACGCACCTGAGGGCTCAGGCCAGGTGCTGGGGGTGACAGGGTTGGGTTAGCAGCAGCGGGCACACTGGCTTGGCCCTGAGGACAGTGGGCCTGGCGGCTGTCAGCTGCGCCCCGTGTGCTGCCTTGGGGGGTGGCAGGCTGGACAAGTGGGGTGAGGGACTAGGAGAGAAAATGTGTGGGGCAGCCAGGCCACAGGCCCTTTCACCCGTTCCCGCTGGGTTCTCTGCATCTGTGCCAAGACCCAGGAGACACCAAGTGCCGGCTGGGAGTGAGGACTGGACTGGGGGCCCAGATCCGGGCCTCCCGAGCACCCAGTGGGGGGCGTGTTGGTCTGACCGCCAGACAGCACGTGCTTGCCATGCAACTGGACATGCTGGGCCTCAGAGGATGAGGCGTGGGAACCTGAACCTAGGGCTCAGGCTCTGTGCTGTCTCACAGAGGGACAGGGTGGCCACGCTGTCAGTGGGGGGCAGGGGGCCCAGCCCAGCTCCTGCCAAGCCCAGAGGGCATGCTGCTCCTTCTCCTGTGCTCCTCTGCAGAATGAGGACTCCCACAGCCCCGGATGCACGAGATACACTGAAAAGCAGGCAGCACCTCATGCCCGTAGTCTGTAAATGGGAACATGGCGGCGTCCTTGCCCCCAGCTTCACGACGCCTCAGGGCCCAGAGCAGAGGCGAGAATGCCCGAGCACGCCCCAGTGCCCACACTTCTGCTCTGTGCCTTCTGGGGATGCTTTTTCCTACCCTGAGCTCTGTCTTTCCAAGCCCTGACCAGGCATGTGAAGATGACATAGGATGGAAAAAAGCATTATAGCCAAGTTCTCCAAAGACAGGAAGCAAGCTACAAATTTCTTTTTCAAAGGCAGCTCTCTTTCCTGGTTCCCTGAAAGTCTTCCAGGCAAGGAGAACTCATCAAAAGTGCCAACACCTCTGCAGTTGAGCAAACCACTAAAACATTCCGTCACCTTCTTTGGGGTGGGGTGGGGGTGGGGGTGGATGTCTCTCATGCCCTCAATCCCCTGACGTTAAACTGTCCAACTCAATGTGAAGAAAAACCAGGGGGCTCTTCTCCTTTTGGCCAATGAAGACAAGAATCCGTTTTTCTCACTTTGTCACTGTAGTTCTTACTGGACGTGGTTTTGCTCCCCAGGGGACATCTGGCAATGTCTGGAGACATTTTTGATGGTCACAACTGGGTGGGGGGTGCCACTGGCATCCAGCGCGTTGAGACTAGGGATGCTGCTAAACGTCTACACCACACAGGACAGCCCCCCACCTCCCCCAACAAAGCATTATCCAGCTCCATATTCCCATACTGCCAAGGCTGAGAGACACTGCTCTAAGATCCCAGAAAGCAAGCGAGTGACAACACTCCCTCCCTGCCCCGCCCCGGGCACCCGTCAGAAGCCCCTTCTCAGCTGGGAGGGACCGTCAGGGTCCTGCTGCTTGACTTTCTGGTCAGGTAGGTCTGTCCTACCCACGACTTGACCCTTTGGCCCCCACCCAGCCCCCGCTCTCAGCCCTTGAGCTGGGCCCGTGCCCTCCTCCCCCTGGCAGGCAAGCTTCCCCATCAAGTCTGTACCTGCGGCCTTCTTTGTTGTCTCCCACTCCTTCAGCTCCTCCTGTTTGCTTCTGGTTCCTGCCCTGCGGCTGAGCAGGCTCCTGCAGTGCTCCCAGTGGACCCCCGTGGGCCTCACCTCCCCTTCCACTACCCGCCGCCTGCTTCTTTCTTGGCTTCCGTCTACCTCCCTGGGCTTCTTCTCAGTTTCATCTTCCGGCTTCTTGGAGCTCTGTAGGTCTCAGCCTCAGGCTCCTTCCCTTCTCCCTCTGCCCCTCAGCACTGACTACTCTACATGTAAGAGTGTAAGCTCCAAGAGGGCAGATCCACTTGGAACAGTATGTTGCAGAGAGTCAGTGTTCAATAAATCTTTGTTGAGCAAATGAATAAATGAAAGAACATGCCAACAATTTTCAGGTTTGTACGTGGGGCCTCAGTCTGTCTTTTAAGAGACAGATACAGCAACTGGCTTCTTCAGCATCACTCCTTTGATGCCCCCAAAGCAACTCAAACTCAAACATGTGACCCCCTCCCTTCCCAGTCCTCCTCCAGGGCTCCCGTCTCAGGGCCTGGCACCACCATCCACCCCGCTGCTCACACCAGACACCCGAGGTCTTCCCACGCCCTGCCCCCTCACACCCTCATGCAGTCATTCACCAATCCCACCCCCCAACAAGCAGCCATCGTCTCTTGCTTGGACAACAGTCTCCCCACATGCCCGTCTTGCGCCACCCCCTCCAACCCATCCTCCACCAGCAACACAGTATCTTTAGAAAAGAGACATCCGGGCATGGCATCCCCTGTTCAAGCTCTTTCAGTGGCTTCCCACTGACCTCTGGGTAAAGCCCCCAACCTCAGGAGGCCCACAGGCTGGGCCCCTCCCCTGCTTTCTGGTTTACAGCAAAACAAACTCTCCATGTTCTTTTCTGCCCTGAAGGCTTTGGACCAGCCGGACCTTCCTTCTGCCAGGAATCCTCACTTAACTCCCTGCCCACCCATGGCCGGGAGCCTCCCAGGACCACATTAGTCCTGCCTGCTCCCCAAGCACCTGGACGCATTAATAACCCCATCACCCCACAGGCTCTGACTCCACTGGTCAGGGCTGAGGCCAAGGCATCTTTATTTTCTTCAACGCCTCTAACCTATAGCCAGGGCTGAGAGCCACTGCTGCAGAGCATCTGGGGCCACTCAGACTACTCTAGAAAAGTCCTCCACCTGGACGTCTCTGTCCCGGATCTGGAGCTCACTGGCCTGAAGGTGACACCAGGATGCTGTTCTGGGGACCCCATCTCCTGGAGCTGAGTAAGAGGCAAAGGGCCAGAGCCAGCTGCGCTGCTCGTGACGTCAGCTCTAGAGGTGCCCAGGGGCTGTCTGCACTGGGCTCACTTGACTCGATAACCTGGCTGTGCCAGTGCCACCTCTGCCACCAACCCTGCCAAAGCCTGTGTGGGGGCCCGGCCCTGGAGCACAGCCTTGCTGCACGTTCCTCTGCTCACTGCTTTCCTTCCCAAGACTCTTGTGATGACATTTAGTGAGAGGGTATTTAACCTCAAGAGAAAATAGTGTCTCAACAAGTGAAACATTAATTCACTTGTTCTAAAAAGTGTCAACATTGGTAGCACTAGCAACTGGGTGTGAAGGGGGAATCTTCTTAGTTTTTTTAAAGAACAAGCCCAGATGCCAGGAAAAGGAGAGCGAAGGGAAAAAGAAAGTGGTTGCTCTGATGTCTTGCAGGATGTGAAAATGAACAACTGGAAGTGTGTGAGGAAGGGGAGAAGGGTACACCGAGGCCAACCTGATGATGAAAGCGCCTCTGACCTCCAGGAGTTTCCGCTCACTGCTGAACCTCTTGAGAAGGTTGATCATGAACTTGTAAAAGTAGGAGTTCATGGTGGGGGTGGAAGGAGAACACTCTAAGCCTTTGGAACCTGTAGAGAAAGGGACAGAGATGGGATTTACTCTACGTGTCCTCAGGGTGATGAGATCCATACAGAACATGAACAAGCATAAATGCAAAAAAAAGGCGTGTGTGGGGTATGTGTTTAACACAGTGAGGAAAATCCTTCAATCAAGGACCCCTGATGGACTGAAAGAAAGCAAGGACAACTTTGTTAATGTAAAAACTCATTTATCTAGCCACCACTCCATCCAACCCCGAATCACACCTCCTATGCATAAGACCCTCTCCTAGGTACTGTGAGTTACTTTTTAAAAACCAACCTTCTATTCGTTATCCCAGTAAAGAAAGAATACACTTGAGCTTTTCTTTGGCCAGTTAAGGACACATGACAAATCAAAGGGAAAAAAAGAGCTAAGATGGGCACACAACCTCCATGGCCAACAAAACTGACAAACCCAGAAGCCTAACTGCTTTCCCAACCTTACTGAACTAAAAATAAATTACCCACACCTCCATCAGATTAAAGACTGCAAACACTGACAAAATGTTATAAAGCATTTTAATTGTCAATGCTTTGAAATCAAATATTCTTTCTGCATCTCCTTCAGGCAAAGACGTTCTTTTAGAGCAGCATCTGAAAACTTTCAAGGCCCGGAGTTGGTCTTATAACCCGAAGCACAGCAAGGGCTCCCTCACCTACATATCCCAGCTGAGGGCCAGATGCAGCCACCCTGCTGCCCAGCACCCCAGCACGTGCTCCTCTCTAGGAAGCACCCAGCACTGAGGGGAGGAGGAGCGGATGGATGATCCTGATGGAGCGTATTTCAATTCTCCATCCTTCCTACTACACGTGGACTTCAACAGCACAGCTGGGAAAGGTGTTAGGGATGGTAGGGACCCTCACTCAAGCTTCCGAGGCATTAATGTGGCATCGTTCTAATTTTGTTACATAACAGCTTTACTGAGATGTAATTCATATACCATCAAGTTCACCCTTTTAAGGTGTACAATTCAATGATTCTTAGTATTTTCACAGAGCTGTGCAATGAACATCACTAATTCCAGAACATTTTCATCACCCCAGAAAGAAACTCCATACCCACTGGCAAGCACTCCCCATTCTCCCATGCCCCATCTCCTTGCAACCACTAATTTATTTTCTGTCTTTATGGATTTGTTTATTCTGGACATCTCCTGCAAATGGAATCATACAGTATGTGGCCTTTTGTGTCTGGCTTCTTTCACTTAGCATGTTTTCAAGGTTCATCCAGTTGTAGCATGTAGAAGTACTTCATTTTTATGGCTGAATATTATCCCTTGTATGCATATTCCGCATTTTGCTTATCTGTTCATCAGCTGATGGACATTTGGGCTGTTTCTACTTTTTGGCTGTTATGAATAATGCTGTTATGAATATTCGTGGACAAGTTTTTGTATGGACATTAAATTTTCATTTCTCTCGGGTATGTAGCTAGGTGTGGAATTGTGGAGTCATATGGCAATTCTATGTTCAACCTCCTGAGGAACTGCCAGACTGTTTTCCAAAGCAGTTGCGCCATCTTACATTCCCACCAGCAGCGTAGGAGGGTTCTAATTTCCTTACATTCTTTCCAACCCATTATCATCCATCCCTTGATTACAGCCATCCTTGTGGGCGTGAAGTGTTATCTGATTGTTTTTTTTTTTTTAATTTGTTTTTTGATTGGGATTTTGACTTGCATTTCCATGACAGCTAATGATATTGAACATCTTATCATGTATTTATTGGCCATTTGTATAATTCTTTGGAGAGATGTCTATTGAAATCCTTTGCCCATATTTGTTGAATTTTAAGAGTTCTTTATTTATTCTGGGCACAAGTCCCTCATCAGATATTTGATTTGCAAATATTTTCTCCCATTCTGTGCATTTTCTTTTCACTTTCTTGATGGTGTTCTTTGGAGAACAAAACTTTTACTTCTGATAAAGTCTGACTTATCTGTTTTCTTTGGTTGCTCATGTTTTGGTGCCATATCTAAGGATCCACTGCCTGACCCAAGATAACGAAGATAAAGTCATGTTTTCTTCTAAGAGTTTTATAATTTTAGGTCGTACATTTAGATCTCTGTTCCATCCTGAATTAATTTCTGTATATGGTGTGAGGAAGGGGGCCCAATCTCATTCCTTTGTATGTGGACACCCTGTTGCCCAGCATAACACAGCATCTCAGTAGCTACCATTTATTGAGCACTTTCTATGTGATGATGCCTGTCTAAACCCTTCACACATAGTGTTTAGGTTTGCTAATGCTGCTGGAATGCAAAACACCAGAGACGGATTGGCTTTTATAAAACAGGGTTTATTTGGTTACAGTTACAGTCTTAAGGCCATAAAGTGTCCAAGGTAACATATCAACAATAGGGTACCTTCACCGGAGGATGGCCAATGGTGTCCGGAAAACCTCTGGTAGCTGGGAAGGCACGTGGCTGGTGTCTGCTCCAAAGTTCTGGTTTCAAAATGGCTTTCTCCCAGGATGTTCCTCTCTAGGCTGCAGTTCCTCAAAAATGTCACTCTCAGTTGCACTTGGGGTATTTGTCCTCTCTCAGCTTCTCCAGAGCAAGAGTCCGCTTTCAACGGCCGTTTTCAAACTGTCTCTCATCTGCAGCTCCTGTGCTTTCTTCAAAGTGTCCCCCTTGGCTGTAGCTCCTCCTCAAACATCACTCACAGCTGCACTGAGTTCCCTCTGCCCGTCAGCTCATTTACATGGCTCCACTGATCAAGGCCCACCCTAAATGGGTGGGGCCATGCCTCCATGGAAATTATCCAATCAGAGTCATCACCCACAGCTGGGTGGGGCACGTCTCCAAAGAAACACTCAAAGAAATCTAATCAAAACTGATAACGTCTGCCCACACAAGATTACATCAAAGATAATGGCGTTTGGGGGACACAATACATTCAAACCGGCACACATAGTATCTAATTTAATCCTCAAGATAATCCGTGAAGACAAATACTATTACTATCCCCATATATAAACTGAGAAGTTGTGACTTAGTTTAAGGATTCCAGTCACAGAGCTGGCGAGTGGGGGAGTCTCTGACCGCAGGCAGTGGGTACCCAGGGCCCTGTTCCTGGCATCCCCGCTATGCTGCTCCTCTCGCAGGCACCACGTCTAGGCAGGTTTGCGGTTAGCAGGCTAAGAGGTGGTGCCTCGCTAGGCAGGAGAGCAGAAGATGGCACAGAGAAGGGAGCCGAGGTCTTGCCAAGATTGAGGACACACAGGAAACGGCGCCATCAGGAGCTGTGGAGGAAGCACCGGCCGCTGTTCTCAGCAAACGCGGGGTGGTCGCTGGGAGAAGCAGGGCAGCTGAAAGAGGCAGCTGGAGAACGTCACTTTGAGGTTGTCTCCTCTGTGGTCCAGGGTCCAGGAGCCCCGTGGGAGCCATGCCCTTTCTTCTAAGCTGAGAAGGAGGGTGTATCAGTTAGGGTTCTCTAGGGAAACAGAATCAATGAGAGATATCTATGAATATCAGATTTATAAAAGTGTCTCATGCAACTGTGGGTATGCACGAGTCCAAATTCCGTAGGGCAGGCAGCAAACTGGCAACTCCAAGGAAGATGTTCGATGAACTCCTCAGGAAACAAACTGGCAACTTCGACGAACTCCTCAGGAAGCGCTTCACTAGTCAGCCGAAGAAGTGAAGGTCCTCTATCTGTCTCACTTAAAAGTCTTCAACTGATTGATTGGATTAAATCCAGCCAACCGCCTTCTCTCATTGTGGAAGACACGCCCTTGTTGACATCAGCAGTCACAGATGCAGCCAACTGACTGATGATTTAATAAACCAGCCTGTTGGTTTATTAACCAGCCACAAACATCCTCACAGCAATGGTTAGGCCAGTGCTTGCTTGACCAGACAGCTGGGTACCATCACTTGGCCAAGTTGACACATGAACCCAACCATCATAGAGTGTTTCTGGGAGGGATGGCCAGGCTCCAACTAGCACTAGACTGGTGGGGTGTGGGATCTCTGGGGGTCCAGCTTAGCTATGGGAGGAGACGTCAGCATCCAGAAACGTCAGCACAAAGCACAAAGCAACATGCTGAGCCATTCAGAGCATTACAAACCAACATCAGAGAGGAGCACCCATGGGCCCATTTCATTCAACACCAGTGCAGCCCTCCTCCCAGGGGCTCTAGCTTTTGTGCTGAACTCACAGATTTCTCTTATGTCCTCTTGGTCCCTACCGGAGGTGACTGGGAGTTAGAAAAGGTGTTTTTCTTGTTTGTTTTGCCCAGCTGTGAATTACTCTATGCAGATTCCTCACCTGGAGCCACACAACCATACCTCCAAAATGTACTGGCCTCTCCTATAAACCCTCCAAGGGGCGAGCCTTCCTAAGAAGCCCAGGTTCAAGGGCAGGCCTCATTTGACTTCTTGTTGGGGTGCACTGTGCTCCCAGGAACAGCCTGGCCTGGGGGTCCTGAGTAACCCTGCCTCCTTCCCAGAGGGTCTGCTTGCAGACACAGCTGTTAAGGCAGCGGCTGCCCCTCCTCACCGTCCCCATGCTCCGTGTGAATTTGGCACTGATGGTGGCCCAGCTGGAGGCACAGGCTGTGTTCATGTCCCTGTCCCCTTTCCTTGTCTCCACATGTACCTCCATTGGTCCCAATGCCAGGCCAAAGGCCATTTTGGCAACAAAGTATTCCAAAGTACAAAGGGACCAACACAGGGAGTGACCACAAAGAAACCCTCCCCATCTGGGATCATCTGGGGCCAGAGCTCCAATGCTGAAGGGCTGGTGCCTCTGGCAGGCACTGGGCGAGGGGCTGCTGCTTGGCCCAGCCTTATTGAGGCTGCGGGGAGCACCGGGCGTGGTGGACCACAGCATGGTCGTGGGAGTCTGCTGGACTTAGCACTAACCAGCTGTGCAAGTGGGCATGCTCCTTAACCTCTCAAAGCTCAGTTTCCTCACTTGGAGAGTGTTCCGGTTTGCTAGAGCTGCTGTTATGCAAAATACCAAAAATGGACTGGCTTTTATAAAGGGGATTTATTATGTTACAAAGTAACAGTACTAAGGCCATAAAAGTGTTCATACTAAGGCATCAACAAGATGATACCTTCACTGAAGAATGGCCAGTGGGGTCTGGAACACCTCTGCCAGCTGGGAAGGCATGTGGCTGGTGGCTGCTGGTCCTTTGCTCCTGGGTTGTGTTTCAAAACGGCTTTCTGCAAAATATCTCTGGCTTCTGTTTTTGCTCCTCCCTCTCAGCTCCTGTGAGTCGTTGCTTCTTTCTCCCAGGGCATTTATAAGCACTTGGTAGTCCTCTCTTAGCTTCTCTAGGGCAAACTCTGGGCTTCATCTCTTAGCTTAGCATCTCCAAATGTCCTTGTGTCTGCATCTCCAAGTGTCTCAAGCATCAGCGTCTGTGTCGGCTCTTGAGCTCTTTTAAGTATTCCAGTGAACTGATATGGTGGGGTTCACATCTCCAAGGAAATTATCTAATCAAAGGTCTTGCCCACAGTTGGGTGAGTCACATCTCCACAGAAACACTCAATCAAAAGGTTCCTCCCCAAAAGACTGGGTCAAAAGATCACGGCTCTTCTGGAGTCCATAACAGTTTCAAACTGGCATAGAGAGTGAGGGAAAGAAACGTCCCCATTGAACAAGACCAGGCCTGTAGCGCACTTGGCCTGGGCCTGCCACCTAGTCCGTGCTCAGTTAAGTGGGAATTCTAGGGCTGGCAAACGTCCCATAGCCCAGAGCCCTGCAGCACCTCACTGGCTGTTACCTTCCGGGAGCCTCTGTGTCTTGGAATGAACGACTGGGGCTCGAGGGAGAGTGGGAATGTGTTTCTGGGCGGGGGACTCCAGGTCTGGGACAATTCCACAGTGCTGTGCTGGAGGCAGGGAGCAGGAGGGGGGCCACCTGTGACCTGGCCCTCGGGGAGGGAGATCGCTCACCCTCGGCCGAAAGATGGGCCCAAGATGGCTGCTCTGGACACAGCTCCAGGCTCCTGAGCCTTGGCGTCTCCTCTGGGCCATGCTGCCCACTCCTGCCACCAAATCTCTGTGTTCAGGATCATGTGGAGACCCCTAAGGTGGCAGAAGGGAGGAGTTGGGCAAAGTCACACCTGTGAAAAGCTATGTCAAGTAATTCCCCTCTCACAGCGCAGGGGTTGTTGGGAAAGCTTTTGCAGTTCAGCCGCTCTCAGTGCTCCCAGGATTTAAAGACTACAAATAGCAAGAGGTCAGGCGCTTTGTGATGGAACGCCAGGTACCTTCCCTGAGCCTCAGCTTGCAGGAAGCCAGGGTGTGCTGGAACTTTGGGAGCTGCTCAGGCCTGGCTTGCTTGGAGTGTAGTTCTTGGGGGTGGGGGTGACCCGGGGTTCCCAATGCCCTCTGAGAGGAGGAGCCTCCCCAGGACAGGTTGGCTGGGAACCCCATACAACTGGGCAGAGACAACAGGTCTGGGTAGGGCACCCTTTCATGGAGGGGAGGGCAATGCTTCTGGGTGGATTGGCCAAGGATCCCGTAAGTTTGCATCCTGGCCAGGTGGCCCAGGGGGCTCGGGGTCAGATGGGGATGGGCGGGGGGCTGTCTCTGCTCACCAGAGACAGGGCAAAGGCCTCCTGGAGCTCTCCCAGCCTTTGTTTCCTCCCTCACCTCCCTGCCACTCTCCTGACCCACATAGCCCTGCAGGCCCAGTTGGCTTGAGATGGAACCTGATATTCTCAGGCAGGGCTGTGGGCCCAGAAGGAGATGGGGCGGATAGAGAGGAAGAGAGAACCAACCACTCGGGAGTGTTACTACAGGAATCGTGGGACTCTCAGCTGAACTAATTTCTGCTGACTGCGGCCTGCCTCCACTCTGGGGAGAGCTCCGGGCGCTGCCATTGGCCACTTCCACCCACCCCCAGCCACGGC
The DNA here is from genome assembly GCF_015220235.1 of Choloepus didactylus. Taxonomy (NCBI): domain Eukaryota; kingdom Metazoa; phylum Chordata; class Mammalia; order Pilosa; family Megalonychidae; genus Choloepus; species Choloepus didactylus. Next base: position 29,026,366 of record NC_051328.1, on the reverse strand, counting down.
TCCGGCACCCGCTCCCCGCATCGCTCATTGCACGCTCCCCGAGCCTGGTTGGAAGCCAGCCTCCCTTTCCCAGCAGCTCTAATAAAAGCCAGCTCGGCTGAGCTCCCCTGATGGGGAGGCCCTGGGCCTGAACGGACATGACCCCTTCACATCTGGGGAAGCCAGGACCCGGGGAGGTGGAACGACCTGCTCCAGGACGGCGGGCCAGGCGGGGTGGGGCCGGGCTAGGAGCAGGTGCCAGCGATGCAGGGCATGACCTCGGACCATGCACCCTGCAGAGGTGCCGGGATGATGGGGCTGCGGGCGCTTCTCAGGCCTGTCGAGGAGACAGGGGCTGTCTGACCTGGCTTAGAACCAGGAGGCCAGGGAGGCCTCAGGGGGGTTCCCTTCAGGGGACCAAGAAGGGGACTCTCCTTCCCCAGTCCCGAGCGGCCCAGGCGGGAGGGGCGCGCGGGGTCTGGGCCAGCAGCTCTGGAGAAGGCCGAAGGCCACCGCACCTCGCATTTGGGTTTGGTCAAAGCAGGAGCCTCGGCTGGCTCCGGCAGGAAGCACATGTGACCCGCGGCAGGCTGAGGGGCCAACAGATGCCGCCGGGAGCTCTCGGTGTAGACCAGGCTGGTGCGGTGAGCGGCTGGGGAGCCAGCCCTGCAGATGTGACTAAGTGAAACCTGATGTGGAGACATGAGAATCTGTAGAACGTCTCACAAACAACCTTCCCTGGGATGTTTTGGATTGAGTTTTGTGGCTATGACGTGAAGGAACCTCACATGTTAGGATAAAAATAGCTCTGGCCTCAATACACAACGCGAATTAACAGTTCAACAAAACCAGATGTGAGAATGCTGGCCGCCAGCTCAGGCCCCTGCTCCCCCCAGCTTCCCCCCATAGTCCAGAGGGAGCAGCACCAGCACAGACGGGAGCCCCGGAGACGCCGGGTCAGAACCAGGTCTTCCGAGGTGGGCCATCACGGGGCTGGCCCAGGCCATGCTCTGCGGCAGGGGCTGCGGGACTCGGCGGCTGGGGGGAGCACAGGGACTGGGCTGGGAAGGGGTGGCTTCCCACAGAGCCGAGTGGCTGGGAGGAAGGGGCTGCAAAGGCCTCTTCCTAAGCAGGGTCTCTGGGGCAGGGGTGGGTGGGTGGGTGGTGCTGCTCAGAGGGAGGGGCCACAGACCCCGCAGCTGTGGGGACAGGAGTGGTTAGGGTGCTGCAGTCGTGGCTCCCCTGGGACCCGACCCAAGAGGCAGTCACTTTCTGATCTGTGGGCCAGCCCCGCTGAGGTCAGCGAGGACAGGAACCCTCCGTCTGCCTGGAACAGTCGCCCCAATCCGGGAGGCTTTCCAGCTGTTCCCAGGCAGTCAGAGAGAAGCTAACGGGCCACAGCAGGGCCCTGGGAGCAATTTCCAGCTGACACAGCAGGGGAGAGAGCAGCCCAGAGAGGCCAGCCCCCCGCTGCTGCAGGGAGAGGAAGGAGGGGCCAGGTGAGCAGGAGGCCTGGGGGAGGGCTTTCCACCTGGTGACAAGGCAGGCCTGGGAGTGAGGGCCAGAGAACACTTCCCTGGGCAGTGGGGCTCAGGGAGCCTCCGTGGGGCCCATCGTCCGCCATTCTAATTAACTCTGAGAAAGGGGTGCTGCCCCCTCGCTGCGTGCCTGAGGCTGGGGATGTGGTGGTGACAGACCCCGGCCCTGGGGTCTGAGATGGAGCTTCCCAAACTGCACTGAGCACACAAACTACCTGGGGATCCTGATGCTGAAAGTCTGGGGTGGGGCCTGGCCCCCACCTTTCTGAAGGGCTCCCAGCGACCCTGGTGCTTCCCCAACCTGTATGGGGAGTAGCCAGGGTCTGGAGACCATGGCTGGCAGGGAGGCAGATGAGTCCATGGCCACCCACACTGAGAGGGACGGAGAGGGATGCACGGGCGGAAGGGAGGCGGGAGACACGAACATCTCAAGCCGAAGGGGGCCCTCGGAGCCAGCCTTGCTATGAGACACCCCGGGTCCTATAACAAAGAGGATGAAAGCAAAGGCAGCCCCTCAGCCGACCCCACAACCACCCCATCAGTCAACATATGGAGGAGGGGAGGCAGCGCAGGGGCCACAGCACAGGTCGGGGGCAGAGCGGGGCTGTGCACTAACAGACCCCAGCACCCAGGCTCTCTACATGGCCTCCTGGGGACGGAAAAGAGTGTGGGTGCAGGGAGAGGGCCTTCAAAGTGCAAAGGCCACTGGGCAAGGCTTTTTAGAGGCTGAGGAATGGTCTGTTGTGGCTGGAGGTGGTGGAGGGGCAGAAGAGGGAGGGCAGTTCAGGAATGCCAGGCTGGGGCCACGCCCAGTGCCACAGGAGGGCCCAGGACTGCCCGGCCAGCTGCCACACTCCTCCCCGCAGGCTGTGGAAGCTTCCAGGGCTGGGCCAGGGGATTCACGTGTGCTCCACGTACTGTGTGTGTGGCGGTCAGGCAGCCTCCGCCAATCTCTGTCCAATGGCCCCACCCAAGGTGGGGATGACAACTGGGTTCGCCTCTGAGAGTTTTCGTGACAAGTCAAGTAGCCAATATGCGTCATGCGCCTAGAACAGTGCCTGGAACTAATAAGAACTCAATAAATGCTGACAACTGTAATCTACAGTCAGCGTTATTACTGGGTAAAGAGCCCCAGAGACATTTTCTGGACTCCTTCTAGAACCTGTTTCTGTCTGGTGACACGAACGTGCTCCGACAGTTGACCACACTGGCCTGGGCTATTAAAGGAAGGGAAAAGAATCACAATATTTCATTTTCACCATGATTTTAAAGCAAGGGGTGAAAACCCCAGCTTGGTCCAGACAGACCTGTGTGGTGTGTTGACACAAGAGGTTTTTCTCCCACCAAGAATAGACCCTGTGGCAGGAACGGGAAGTCAGAGAAGACTGGGCTTTAGGGGCAAGCATCAGTCTGGGGTGACCTTTGGCCCCAGGTGGCCACACTGGTCTGGGCTTGGCCAGGGACTCCGAAGGCAGGACAGGGTCACCCTGCAGCAGCTACGTCCAGGCCCCAGGAGGCCCGGCATGTCTCTAAACAGTGGGCTGATCCCAGAGACCTCTCCAGCCCTGTCCAGCCCCCGAGCAGGCCCACAGGCATGCAGGAGGGCTGCATGATCCCTGCTTCCCCAGAGCTGGCAGGGCCTCCCCTGACTCCTCCCCAAGTGGAGTGGGAGAGAAAGCACAAAAGGAGCTGAGTCCCAAGGAGACCCAAGGGGTCATTTTGTTTCATCTCATCAGATCACAAGCAAGGGAAGTCCACAGGAGAAGGAACGTGTGTCTCTTCCCCAGCCTCTCGCAGAGCCGCCCACTCCCGGCAGCTCGTGCCCTCCTGACTGCCCCAAAGGCCAGTCAAGACCCAGCCTGGACTCCACGGACAGACGCCACCGCCTCTCCTGTCAGGAAGGAGGGGGTGAGGCCCCAGGAGCCACTGGAGAGGGAGATGTTTACACTTTGCCAGGCGGGAGGAAAATCCCATGTGGGCAACTCTGCCTTCCCGGCCCTCGGGGACCACTGCTGCGGCACATTTAGGCCAACACAGCAGCTAACTAGGCCCCGCTCCACCGCTGCCCCCATCTGCTCCACCAAGTCTGCAGACACAGCAGGCAGGCGGGGGCATTTGTTTCCCTACAAACACCACTGATTTCATCTTTGCTAGGCTCCCTGCCTCCTCTGCTGTTCCAAAAGTTACTTTTCAGGAGTGTGTGTGTGTGTGTGTGTGTGTGTGTGTGTGTCTGTGTGTCTGTGTGTGGTTCTACCCCAAGGGGAAACAACCCAGGGGTCTGCAAGTCCTCAAAGCTGGGCCCTGGAGAGTGAGAGGAAAGCAGTATCTAAGCAGGGAGAGGGTCTGGCCTTGCGCCCCATCCACGTGCATGACCAGATAGAAACAGGCCCAGTGACCCCCTTGCCTGCCTGAGAGGCCACGTGAGCAGAAACAGTGAGCAGGGGAACGAGTCCTGTGTGCTTCCTGCCCTCAGTGGACACCCTGAACCCTCGTGGGGTGTGGCGAGTACAGGCAGCTGGGGTGGAAGGCAGGGCACAGCTCGTCTCCCACGCTCCGCTCTTGCTGGCCTCACCTAGAGACTGGCCTTCCAGATGATGACGTGGGGACCTGTCCATCCTCTCTGCTTTCAGAGACGTGGGCAAATTCAGGGCTTAAATGCAGAGCCTGGTAGGACGTCCTGACCCTTAAAAACCAGGGCCCCACTGGCGGAAACCTCATGAAAGCTATGGACATGCCTGTGTGCATGTGGCTCTGCCTGGAGGTTCCTGCATCCCCTGCTGTCCTTCCGTGAGTCTCAGGTGAAGAACTCGTGGGCTACTGTGTTGCGTATCCCAGAAGTAAGAGGTGCTGCTGGCTACTGGCACTTCCTTGCGCTCTTTCCAGGATGGAATTTCTTCCCATCTGGCACCCTGTTTTTTCTCGATGAATCAGGGCAAGTCTCTGGCTGATGAGCACTGGTGTGACAGCCGTCGTGAACCACAGAAGGCGCTCCTGCCTCACCCTTGTTAGCAGCCCATCCACCTCGGCGGGAGCGGGAGTCGGGCTGACAGTTTGCCATGCGAGTCCCCTTAGCCCCTGTTCCTGAGCCCTGGGAGGGCTGATGCACCCCCTGCTCCCCCGGCAAAGCTGAGCCACCTGGGGGTCTTGGTGGGCCCTCAGCAGCCTTCCTGGCCTATCCTTCCACCAGCGGGTCCCAGCCCACACTTATCAATTGCTCTGTGCCTGAGAGGAAGAGAAAACGCATCTCATGGGTAAAGGGACAGACGCGAGAGTCCTGGGAGAATCAAGGTGTCCTTCCCCTGTCCCAGGCTACTCCCACCCCTCTGAAAACGCACGACAACTGCCTCCTGGGTGGGGAGAGCTGAGGGCGCACAGTGAGGGGCTCCTCCCCACCAGGGCCCTCCGCTTGGCTGCTGGCCCCTCCCACTGAGGCCCCACCATCATCCCTGGTTCCCTGCCACACACCTCGGGGACTTCAGCTGACCCTCTGCAGCTGACTTGGGGACCCAGGATGGAGAGTGGACTCATGGGCTGAGGGGCAGAGAGCACCAACCCCAACAGGGGTCAGGATGAGGGACTCACTTCCCTGCCCACGGCCCCTGATCGCCTTGAGACTGGCTTCACCAGGAAGGAAAACAACTGCATCCCGGCAAAACAAGAGAAAGAGGAAGCAAGGGGGTTGCTAGAGCCCCTTACTCCCTTGCTGGCTTTGGCCAGAAACAGCTGGAAGCAGGGACCTGCTGCAGGCAGAGCACACGCAACGGAGGGGCCTGCACGAGATCCTGCTGCAGAGAGTCAGGGAGCCTGTGACACCAGGCCCTGGTCTTAGCGTCACCAGTGAGATGCCTTCAACACAGGCCTCTGCTGTGACCTGTGCCCACTGAGCACAGTCAGGCCTGCAGGGCTCCGGCAACTCCCTGCACTTCTTGGGGCCTGGCCTGGGCTCTGGGCAAATCTGGCCAAGGTGGCTGCTTGAGCAGGTGTCCTCAGGGCGGGGCTCCAGAAGGCCTTCGGGAGTCTGCACGGTGGGGCCGAGGGAGGGAAGCTGCTGCTGAAAGGTCCCAAATCTATCTGACACTTAGCTTCCGCACTAAAGTTTGAGCTGTCCGGGGATCCTGTGTCTGGATGTCAAGTGCTGCTCCACGGACAAAGACAAGCCCGGGAGGCACCCAAGCTGCCTGGACACTTCCCTCTCAACATGTGCCCCTGGGCATTTTCCAGGCCTGCTTCCTGAAGGCAAGGGGCTGGGAGTCACGCCGGCATGGGGAGAAGGGCTGCCTGCCATGTGGAAGGACAGGGACGAGTGTAGGGATGCCACAGCCACCTTCTCTGCCAGGACGGCCTGAGCAACCTGGGGGAATTATCTCGCCTCTTGTCTGGGCTGCCTGCCACGTTGTGAGCTACTTTTAGCTTCTCGGTGAGGAAGGGAGCAGCTGCCCAGCCTTCTGTCACCTGTGAGACCCAGGACTCTAAGCCCCCGAGTCCAGAGTCGGGAGACAGTGCTCCAGTAGAGACAACTAGCTGGGCAGATGGGTTTCTATTTAGCCAATGGCTCAAAAGTATGAAAGGATACTCTGTCCAGACGGGCAGGAAGCTGGGAAAGAGGGCTGGGAGGGTGTCTTACGGGGGCTGCTGAGTGTGGGTCCAGAGGGAGGAGGCGAGTGGGTCCCCTGCCCTGGGGCCTCCCGCCAAGCGGCAGAGCACTAGGAGGAAACGCACCGATCCCTCCCTGGCAGAGCTCAGGGCTCCAGGATGACGGCCCCAGGACCGCCCCGGCCCAGGACAGGGAGCAGAAGTAGCACTTCTAGGGTGTGTGAGGCCGGAGCCCGGGGGGAGTGCTTACTGGGAGCGCTCAGCAGGCCGGCTCTGCCCGCGGCGGGCACCTGGAGCTCCGAGAGGCTGGCCCGCAGGTCGGGGCCGTTGAGGGGGCCCAGGTCACCCGTCTGGCCCGCGGGGGAGGAAGCAATTTCTGCCAACACCTCCAGATCCTTCAGGATAACCTGTGGGGAGAAAAGCAGAGGATGAGGGAAACGGCCATCCAGAGAGCTGTGCTGAACACGGCGGAGACGCAAGGTCAGAGGCTGAGAACCGCCTCCAGGGCCTGGGGTAATTATGGGCCTGGTGGGAGCCGAGCCTCAAAGACGATGGCTTTCAAAGAGCTTAGAAAAGTTCAACGAAGGCTATGGATTTGAGAGAATATAAACTGGCAGTGGACAGGGCTAGTAGTGGAAGGAAGCAGGAACCGGAGGCCTGGCCAGTCTGGCGTCCCCTGCTGGGGCCAGAGGGATCCCCAGGAGATGTGGACTTGGGGGCAGCGTGTGCTCAGAGCAGGTGCATCTTGGGGCTTCTGGGCCAGCCACAGCCACACCTTACTGTTGGCCGGAGCCAGGAGCCAACAGTGCCCTCTGGTTGGGGGCTTGACTGTCTCCAGAAAAGTATGTCCACGTCCTAACTCCTGGTACCTTATTTGGAAATAGGGTCTTTGCAGAGGCAGTCAAGTTAGGATGAGGCCACTCTGGATGCAGGTGGGCATGCTCAATGAACAGCGTTCTTATAAGAAAGCCACGGGGAGACACACGGGGATGAAGGCCGTGTGACGATGGGCGCAGAGGCTGAGGTGCTATGGCTGCAAGCCGAGGGAAGCCAGGGCTCCTTGGTAGCCACCAGAAGCTAGGAGGAGGCAAGGAAGGAGTCCTCCTTGTAGCCTCAGACAAAGCATGGCCCTGCTGGCATCTTGATTTCAAACTTCTGGCCTCCAGAATTGTGAAAGAATAGACTTTGGTTGTTTTAAGCCACCCAGTTTTTGGTAATTTGTTAGGCAGCCCCAGGAAACGGAGGTGCCTCCAAACCACACTGTGCTCAGGGCAGTCACCGCTGGCCACCCCCAGACCAGAGACCACAGAACCAAATTCTTCTGCAGGCTCGAGGCTGCTGTGGCCCCCAAAGGACCCTCCACATTCAGGGAGTGCCTCTGGGGTCCAGGATGGAGGGCTTCATCCCTCCCAGGGCTTAATTCTTGGCTGTCCCCACAGGCTCCCACACAGGTCTGAGTGGGGTAAGGCCTCTGAGGTCTGACCAAGCTTTCTAAGCTTTTCCAAGGCAGGGGCAGAGGTGAGTATGGAGAACAGCCTGGAGTGTGAACTCAGGTCAGTGTTGTGTATCACGAGGTGCCCAGCAGCTGCCCCTACAAGCAGAGACCCCACACCCATGCCCGGCCCCCTCCTCTCTCCCGGCTGTGCACCTGGCACTGGCAGCCAGCAGGGCAGCAAGGCGGAGCTCGGGACCTGCCCTGTGAGGAGGGAAACACTGGCTCCAGGCGGCTTCATGGGGGTGGAAGGTGGGCATGAGCATGCATGTGCCTGTGTGTGCAACTCCGCAGCTCACCTGCCCACCCTCTGCAATGGCCATGCTCCAGTTCTGCTCCCACTCATCTCTGTGCTCTGGTAAGAGGCATTTTGCCTGTCCTCTCCACAGCTGTACCCCGTCCCCCGACGTCTCCAGCTCATAGGAGATCCCAGCAAACATCAGTTGAATGACTGGATGACTGTGTCCCTACCTGGGCTACATGGACAGAGCCCAGGCCAAAAATTACTATGGCAACAGATGCTTCAAAATTGGCCAGTTGGGGAGAACATGGCCAAGGTAAGCGCGTGAGAAGACTGCTATGGGCTTCTTCTGGGCTGATGAAAATGTTCTGGGATTAGATGGTGGTGATGGTTGCACAACTTTGTGAATTTACTAAAACTCCACTGCACTCTGTGCACTGCCTATTCCTGAGAGCCATGGGCCTGGGGTCTGTGTGGATGGACAGAGATGTGTCCTCCAGGCAGTGAACCCTGTGGTCAAACACAGCAAATGAGAAAAGTGAGCCAGCTGGGGCCAGGCCAGCACCTGGTGCCATCCCCAACACCATGAAGGACATCCTGACCTGTCAGAGCCACCTGCACCTGAGGGGCACAGTCCCGGGCGAGCTCTGCCCCCACCTTCTGAGTGGCTCCAGGCCAGGCTGCCAAGGGAGGAGGCCACCTCCCCCCACCAGCCAGTCAATGCCCTCACCTGTCAGGCTCACCTTACACACACGGACTCTGAGGGTTGAACAGTCACCTGCTCAAGGTAACAGTGAGCACATGCCAAACCCAGCTCCAATCCCCAGCCCTGAGCCAGACAAGCTCATATGGGGCTTTGGGGTCATCCTGACCCTGCCATTCAGCTACCAGGCCTTGGAGCAGTTAACTTCGTCTGTTCCTCTGCCCCTCACCACCTATGATCCCTCCTGAGTGGGGCCAGGCCTGGGCTAGGTGTAGGAGCTGTAAGGCTGGCAGACCCGGCTCTGCCTTTGATGAGGTCACAGACTCTTGGGGGGTGAGGGTGGGGACAGGCAGGTAACAAGTCTGGTAACAGCCCAGGTGCGATGGGGGTCAGCACCCCAGCCCTGCCCGAGAGAAGATGGGAGGTTTCTATGGAAGAACTAGTGAAGGAATTCGCCAAAGGAATGGGGTGGAGAGAATGGCATAAGCCATTCATGGCACAGGGGACATTGTGGCACGTTCCAGGAAGCTTTTGGTATAGCCCGTATAGGGCATGGGGCAGCAGCTCAGAGCCTGGCTGAAATCGAGGCTGGTCACTGAGAGCTTATGACTGACAAGAGAGCCTGAACTTGGTTTTGCAGGGGACGGGAGACTCAGTTTCTTGTGTGAAAATGGATATTGGACCTTGTGAAGTTATGGTGAAGATTACAGGGACCCTCGTGTGCAAAGCACAGAAAGTAGGCCCACGGGGGAGATTCGGTTGGGAGATTTCTGGAACAACAGCAGAGGCATTCCGTGGCCCTGGCTGCAGGGGGCTGGACCAGGCAGGACAGCCCTGTACGGGGGCTTCTGGGGCTGTAGACCTCACTCTCTCACTAAACAGAATCTGGATCAACCCATCTCTGCACTACCTCCTCCCTGGAGAGCAGAGCCAGAAAAGCTGCACATTTTACAGTTTGAATTCTCTTATTTTAAAAAGTTTAACACCAAATGGCAAATGAATGCAAATTATGCTTCAATTTTACAATTAAAAGCTGGAAATGTCTACAGGTTCCTTCAGGATTGCCAGCCACTCCTCTCGTGCTTACATATCGAAAGACGAAAGACGTGCCTCTGGTCCCCAGGAGTGGGGCAGCCTCTCCAGCCCCCTCGGAGGAAGGGGGAATGGGGAGCCGGCCTGTGGCTATGACGGGGCTCCCTGACACCCAGGCTGCTGGACCACCAAGCCCAGCCGACCAGCAAAGCCCACTCAGCCCGGGACCCGCCTTGGGGGCTGCAGAGCAACAAGCCCATGGCAGACCCAGGTCAGGGCTCTGCCTCTCCCTGAGGAGGGAGAAGGTGCCCTGGGGAGATGGAGAGCCCTGGGGGGTCGGGGGTGAAGGGTGCCCACGGGAGGCTGCGATGGAGCGAGCAGGTCAGGGTTTTGATGTCATACCTTGGTGTGCAGGCAGGAGCCTCCAGGATGAGAGACAAGCCCGTGCTGACAGGGCACCCCCAGAGGCCAGGAGGCAAGGCCCCGGTGCTCTGGGATCCGGACCCCCTCCAGCGAGCAGCCTGGCTGGGCCCGGGCCCATCGCTGGCCTGCAGTCCTGGCTCTGAGGACGGGGAAAGGCTCAGAGAGAGCGGGAGGAAGCCTCACCAATTAGTATGCACCACACAGCTTTTTGCAAAATGAATATAAAACACTTGTGCTTTCTTTTTGTGTGAGAGAAAGAAGCAGGGAAAGAGAGGGAGGGAGGAAGGTTACAAAAAAGCAATATTCTGCAGGAGCAGGAGGGCCTGCCGTTACCGTGGCAACAGGCAGGGGGCTGGGGAGGGCTCGTCAGCTGCTCCCCCCGTTCTGGTGTGGCCATCAGTGGAGTGATGGGGTCGGTGGCCACTGGGGGCGGAAAACATCTGAAAAAGCACCCCTGAGGGAGAGGCCTTAATGTGAGAAGAGGACGCTTCTTGTCCTCCATGACTTGAGGAACAAAAAACTAGAAGCCAGAGGATTCTTGAGGAAGCCCTTCTTTCTGGAGGTGACCCTACCCAGAGGGTTCTTCACCACCCAAGGGTGCACCTCCATTTGGGAGGGGATCAGTAGCAGGATGGGGCCCCGGCAGCCCGTCAGACCCCTATGTGCCAGCAGCCAAGGACAGTCTTGGGGACGGTTGCCGTTTCCTCCCTTCCTTTACTGGCCTGTGCAGGCCCTTCCTGTCCCAACACCTCACCGGGAGACCGGCCTGGAGGGCCCCTGGGACCCGGGGCTGCCTCTCTCCCTCAGTCCCCGGGGTGCTGCTGGCTGCTCCCTCACCTCCTGGGGAAGAGCTGGAGACAGAGCCGGCTTCGTGACACCAGGTACTGGCCCGAGAGGCTCAGCCTTGCCTCCTCCAGGACCCCTGCGCATGGAGTCACAGGGTGAAGTGCTCAGCAGCTGCTGAACTGACGTGTCAGGCAGGAGACAGAAGATGGATGGTTCTGAATAGCTCCTGCCATGGATGGAAAAGCCTCTCACTTCATGACCCACTTACGATTAAGAAACTTTTGTCAAAGGTTTTGACAGGCCACCAGTCAACTATTAGGCCCTACATGTCAATGGGCTCAGCTTTCCAGCCCCACTAGGAGGGGGACCTTCTCATGAAGACAGGAAATTAGCCAACACCCCCAAGCTGGGCCCTCTCCAGGCCCAGCCAGGAGGAAGCTGTGAGAAGGTTTCTGAGGGATACATTTGGTGCTAGTGGAGAGGTGAATTCAGCCTGGAGGTTGAGATCCAACCAGTACAGGCCCCTGCCAAGGGCCATCTGATGCCTTTGCCCAGAGCAGCTGGGTCACGGAGCCGTGGGCCTCGGCTGAGATCCAGGCCAGGCTGGGCTGCGCCTTGTTCTTGTTAAGTGGAGCTGATGTTAAGTGCAGAGGCACCAGAGGACAGGCCTCCATGGGAAGCTGTGGGCCCTTCTGCTTCGTCTCCACACAGAAGCAGGTCAGATCTCTGCTCCCCGGCCTGCCCAAGTACAGAATGGCTCCCGCAGCCCACAGGGCTTGCTGGTCAGCCAGGGAAATGAGCCAAGGCAGCCAGGCTGCTGGCCCCAGGAACTCCTGGCCCCCGTGGGGTTCTGGAGGGACGTGTCCATGCCAGCCGGCACAGGGTCCAGAGGCTTCCGTCCTGGACACACAGTCAACGTGAGCTGTGGAAGGCAGCCCAGCCCGGAAAAGGGATGGGATTCTAAGAGATCTGGTCTGCTTTGGGGTGCCAGCCTCGCAGCCCTGTCTTCTGCAACGAGGAAGGCGAGCATTGCCAAAGTGAAGAACATTTAGATTTGGGGGTGGGAGAGATGGATTGCTTAGGCTCAGATCTGTTCTATTTCCCACTGAGGAAAAAACCCTGATTAAAAACTTTCATGTCTTGGCAAAGCAAAAACAACTTGGAAAAAAAAAAAGAAAAGACTAGATCTCAGTCTGTGTTGCTGACTCTGGACACAGGCATTTAGGGATCAGGACTGCCCACCCCCCCTTAAAAAAAAAAAACTTTTAAAATCCTACAGTGCGTAGCACTGTGCCACATGTGCAAAAGGCCGGCACCTGATGTTTGTTGTTGAATTCCACTCATCAACAGCGAGATGAGAACCCTGCTTAGCTGTCTCTGAGGAAGAAGGGAAATAAAGGCTAGCCTTGGGTAGGACAGCTTGAAGACCTGCTCGAGACTACTTCCACCCCCAGGGTCTCCTTCCTGCTTCTTCAAGCCACTGCTGTTTGCATCATCCAGGCTCCTGACCAGGAGAGGACTCTCTCAGGGTTATAAACTGTCCCGGCGAGCGGGAGGGACGAGCTGTGCACACACACCATTGCGGCTTGGTTACCAGGCGCGGGCCTCAGGGCCCAGCTACCTCCGGGCCCCAGTGCATGGCAACCAGCGGGATCAGCTCTGGGCTCCTGGGTCTCCTCCCTCCCGCTGGGCTCCCCTAACCCCAGCCTACTCATCAGCACATCCTGCTCCCAAGGACGTCGGCGCCTCCCACTGGAAGGCCTACGTCTTAAGGCCTCAGCAGGGTCGGATCCCACCAGGAAGGGCCAGGCCGGGGGTGGGGTGAGCCTCCCACCCAGCCAACCTTGTTTGTTCACTTTCTCCTACAATGCTTCTGACCACATCCTCACTGAGCCCATGGATGAGGGGCCATCAGAGGACAGGGGTACAAAAGGGAATGAATGTACACGGGCTATAATGACAGGGGGGCCCTGGCCCAGCCCTGATGTGAGGTGGTTGACAAACAAGGCTTCCCGGAACATCTAAGCTGGGATCTTGACCAAATCATTTGACTTCCCTGAGTCTCAGTTTCCTCTTCCTCTGCGGAGAATGGGGAAAACAACAGGACCTACCCTCAAGAGGCTACTGAAAAGACGAAATAAGATCATGCACATCTGATGTGTAGCCCAGGGTGTGTCACGGAGCAAACCAGCCTTAAATGGCAGCTCCTCTTGCTGGCAGTGGGGAGAAGGGTGCAGTCCTCAGCACCTCTGGGCTCACCAAAAACTCCTGTCAGGTTCGTGGCCCTTGTCGAATGCCAACAGGAAGGTGCCAGAGAAATTCTGCCAGTTCAGTTTTGCCCACTTCCAGAGGAGGAAAAACCAACACACAACTTACAAGAGATTTTGACTTCTGAAGACACCCTGAGCATTGAGTGGGAAATGGGGTGAGCACAGGGGGCCCTGGCCTGGCCACTACCCTGAGGGCTACAGATGGAGGGCAACAGGACTGGGAGCTGGGGCAGGGCAGGGGGTCTCCAAACAGGATCTTACTCTAGTCAAGGCCTGCGGTTCTCAATGAGAGCTGTGCATCCAAATCACCTGGGAGCCTGCTTAAAATACCTGCACCCAGGTGAGAAGGCCCTACCCGAGAGCACAGTTCAGGAGACCTGAGATAAGGACCAAGCAGCTGTAAGTTAAAAGCTCCAGAGAGTTCTGAAGGCAGCTCTGGTTTGGACAGCTCCACGGTGGGGCTTCTGGGCCCAGGTTGTGGGACCTTGAGAACTTCTTGAGCTAAAGGCGAGACAGGCAGAGGGAGGGGGTGGGTGTGGAGATGAGCCAGTGGGGGTACAGGGGTGGGGGACATGAGCCAGTGGGGGTGCAGGGGTGGGGAGAGGAGCCAGTGGGGGTGCAGGGGTGGGGGAGAGGAGCCAGTGGGGGAACAGGGGTGGGGGACATGAGCCAGTGGGGGTGCTGGGAGTGGGGGAGAGGAGTCAGTCAAGGGCGCTGGGGCTCGTGGGGGATGAGCCAGCATGGGGTGCCAAAGCCAGCCAGGCACAGGGACACGTAGCATGATGGGCCGGGCGAGAGGCCCCATCTCTTCCCTGGAGAAGGCTGCCCTTGACGGGCTCCCCTGTGGTGTTCCTGCTTTGGGAAGGTGGCCTCCCTTTCTTCCACCCTCCTCAGTGCCAACTTGTGTGTTCCCGGGGAGCTCAGGTGGCAGGGCCCATGCTGCACACTTCATCGGCCGATGTGCTCAGCGTGAGGACACTGGCCCCTGCGCCCAGTAGAAGGAGTGAATACCAAAAGCCTCCCACACACAAACCTGCCTTTCCCAGGGTGGGGTACTGCCAGGCCACCAGCGGGAATCACAGACCTGCCCTGCACTTGCGGGTGGCTGATGTGGGACACGGAAAGCACGGAGCAGAAACACGGAAGAGTGAGGGAGCAGAAGCCCTCTCACCAGGTGCAGTTCTAGGACTGTCACCATGCCCTGTTCATCTCCTCCCTGGAGATAATTTGCTGCCAAGGGCTCACTTCACAAGGCCAGAGTCCCGCCAGGACCCCTAGCGGTGGCTGCTGGTGGCTCTGCGTGGCCGTGGGGTGCAGCAGCCGGAGAGGTCAGGCCTGGGGGCCCCGCTGTCCCTGAGGCAGGCTGGGGGATTGTGGCCGGAGCCCAGCTCTGTCCCTTGCTGGACAGTGGCTTTTCTTCCCCCTTCTCCCCATCTCCCCTCTCTCTCAGAAGCCCATAAAGGAAGCTGCAGGGAGAGCTGAGAAAGGGTGTGTGCCCACGGCCTCGGCAAGGCCCCCAGGGGGCTGCAGCAGGCAAAGGGTGCCCACACTCCTCACCCGGCCGCCCTGCGGGGGCCCAGCTCACCTCCCCATGAGCGGGCTCCTGGTAACAGGAACCAAGCGCTTGGCCACCGACCTCTTGCCCCTCGGTCCACTGGGCAGAGCTTTTTGCCTTATCACTTGATCTGATTACAAAGAAATCTGCAGAATGGAGGCAGGGGCTGGGGGTTGGGGGTTATTTAAATTTGTTTTGGAGAGTGGATGGAATGAAAATTGGAGTGAAATAAAAACTGAAGCAAGGATATGAGAAGAAAAACAAGCCCCATTCTTATGGAAGACTGTCCACTCTTGAGCAGGCAGCATTAGTATTCCAGGGAGTGGGGACAGGACCACACAGATTCAGAGCTGGAAGGGACCAAGGCCAATCCTGCCCAATCCCAGCAGTTGAGAGAAAAACTGAGGTGAGGAGACGCCACGCGGCTGGCCTGGGGGGCACGGGGGACTGGGGCCGCGTGTCTCAAGAGCCCGCCCTCCTGCTCCCCACCAGGCCACATCCCACACCACCCTGGTCCCAGCCGCTGACCTCAAAGACCAGATGGGAGGAGGATGGAGAGGGCTCCTGGAAGGGAGCTGGGCGCCCCAGGCCGGTGAGCAGCCCAGAGGCGCCCACTGGTGCCTGGGAGAAAGAGGCCAAACTCAGATGCTCAGAAAGAGAAGGGGCACCCAGAACGGCAGCTCAGCCAGGGACCAAGTGCAGCCAACGCAAGGGCAGGGGCTGGGCCTGGATAAAGCAGCCCCCCATCCTGGCTGGTCCCCCACATTGCAGCCAAGAGAGACTTTGTTTGGGGTTTTAGATGCTTTGGAACCGGATAGACCCGAAATCCAACTCTGGCTCCTGGTGGTGGAACCCGCCCTGTTGGTGAGGGGCTGGGAGCACGCAGAGGTGGTGGGCACTCTGTCCCTGTCTTCAGGAGCAGCAGCCGCTGCAGCAGCCTCGGGCTCCAACCCCACAGGCCCAGCCACGCTGAGAAGCACCCTGGGCCCACTGAGGACGGCGGAGGCTCCGGGCTGCCTTGGGCGGGGATGTTGCTGCACCACGGTGGCCTCTGAGGTCCTCGACTGAAGCATAAAGCGTCCTCAGGCCACCCCACCCCACCCTTCTCCGCAATCACGGCTGGGAGTCACCACGTTCTCCATGCAGCTAGTGGGCTCCGGGGTAGACCCCCAGCCACTGCCATGAACCCCACCTCCAGCGTTTCCTAGAAAGGCCACGCTCATCCTTTCTTTCTGCTTCTTCATCAATCATGTAAGCCACAAACCCTGTCAGCAATTTCTCTTCATGGTTACTCGGAAAATAGGGGAGGAGAAAGAGAGAAGTGGGGGCTCCCCGCACGTGAGCATCCCTGCTCCGAGGTGTCCAGGACACCTGGCTCTGAGATGAGGGGAAGACCTGGGGAGGCTGCCAGTCGCCCTAGCACAGGGAGAACAGCTGGACCTCCACACACCCTGAGATCTGCTTCTAGATGAGAGCACATGGCGAGCGGCAGATGACACCCCTTCTCCTCCTCTCCCCTGACCCAGGGCTGCCGGCTGGGTGCCCCCCACCCTTCCAGAGTCAGGGGGTGAGGCTGCGGCCACAGCCTGGCTGAGTGGGGCCGCCTCGCTCCCTGCTCTGGCAGCTCTGACTCAGGGGGGCTAGGGGGCTGAGGGAGCGCAGAAGAGAAGGGGAGAAAAGTACAGAGAGGGGAGCCAGTCCTGCTCCCAATTTTGTCCTCCATTTGGTTTTCTAAGACCCGGGAGACCGGGCATGAGACCCTCAAGCACCCCTCATGCCTTGGCAAACTGTGGGGTTTTGTGGGGTAGTCAGACTCATTAAAACAGACAGCAAAACAGGGAGGACGGAGACCAGCTGCTGCTCCAGCTTTTGCTGCTGAAATGAACAGGAGGGGCGTAGAGCAGACATGAGACCATCCTCCCGATTCCAGTATCTGACAACAGACACTTCCAGAAACAATGAGCAGTGCCAGAGAAGCTGAAGCTTTCTGTGCGTTGGCCCCTGCTGGGGCCACACCAGGCACCTTACCTTCATGTTCTCATTTACTCTCACAACAAGGAAACTGAGGCCCAGGCTAGGTCACCTGCTCAGGGTCAATCAACTGCTAAGTGGCAGAGCCAAGATTCGGCCCCTGGACAGCCTGACACTGAAATGTGTGTTCTTAACCCCCAACGGCACTGCCACCCAGGAGAAAATATTATCAGAAAGGGACACTAGTCAAAACTACACCAACCATACAAAATACCAAAAGTAAACTTAGTAACAAATGATAAGACCTACTAAAAAGACCTGAAAACTTTCCTGAGAGACCTAGAGTATGCCATAAACAGGGACGAGCTGGGCTCCAGGCGGCAGAATTCAACCAGGTAAATAGGTCAGTTTCCCCCTAAATTAACTAGTGACGACAGACACTAGTTGTTATTATGGGCTGGCATCCGTGCAGGGCGCTGTATGCTTTCTCTTTGTAACAACAGTCTATGAGGCAGATGTAGATGCCGCTATCCTCATACGTTCAGAAGTTAAATGCCACCCAGGCCCCTGGCTAGGAAGGGCTGGAGCCAGGATCCGGACCCAGCTCTGCAGCCAGGACTGGCTCTGCAGGACGCCCACGTACACTCAGAGGCAGACAGGTGGCCTTCTAGCTGCCTCCAAGGCTGGGACCTCTTGGAGAATTTAAAAAATGTTATTTGTTTTTATGTATGTATGTGTGTGTGTGTTTATACATATTTTATTAGAGAAGTTGTGGGTTATAGAACAATCATGCATAAAGTACAGGATTCCCACATAGCACCCTAATATTAACACCTTGCATCGGCGTGTACATTTGTTCAATTGATGAAAGCATATTTTTATAACTGTACTATTAACTATAGTCCATGTTTAACATAGGGTTCACTGCTTATGTAGTGCAGTTCCATGATTGTTTAAAAAAATTTTTATTCCAGTATCATATAGACAACCTAAAATTTCCCCTTTTAACCACATTCACATATATAATTCAGTGCTATTCATTACGTTCACAATGTTGTGCTAGTGGAGAATTTTAAATGCAGGGTGCGAGGCAGTTGTGCTTGGGAGTGGGCACCAGGCCCGGCCTCACGGTCAGGGACACCGGAGCACGACCCTCTCCCCAACAGAGTTTATTTAGGTGGCGGCAGCCGCCAGGCAGGGCAGCTGGCAACTGGCGTCTTTCGGGCAATGGACGAAGCAGTTCCACTTTCCAAACGGGTCTAGCAGGACAGCTCTGAGCATGCTCCCTGCATTCTGTGCCATTTAAATCAGGCTCACATTTTCACTTAGAAACAAATAAACAGATCTCTAGCTAAGGGGAGGATTTCTAAATCTTGTGCCAAGAATATTAATTTGACACCTGCAAATTCTTTTTGACAAAAGGGATTTTCAGATGAAGTCTGCAAGGAGCAGGCGGCACTGAGGAAATAGCCACTTATCCTGAATAACAGAGACAAGAGAGAATGCCAGAAGGGCGTGGACTACCGAGCTCTCACTCGGGGAAAGCTGAGAAACAAAGCCAGCCAAGGCACCCCGGTGAGGCCACGTGCCAGGGGCCTGCTAAGCTGTGGTGGTGGAAGGGCGGATCTCCCCGGCTCTGCCCTCCCTCTGCACGGTTCTTGCATCATTAACACCTGGGTACAATCTGTCCCCTGAAGGCAGTGGGTCTCCCTAAGGGTGATGAATATGTGATTTTATCACCATCACACTGGGAGGGAAAAACATTTGCAACATATACAACAAAATGTAACATCCCATATATAAAGAGCTTCTACAAATCAATAACAAAAAAGGACAAAGGGTATGGGGGCTAAAGAGGGAGAATTTTCAAAATACATACCACTCTACACCTATTGAGAACCCTTCTCAAGGACTTGTGGAATCAAAGAAAAAGCCTGGGAAGTCTCATGGAGAAATCCTGAAGAAGTAGGGGTGAAGATATAACTAAATACAAGCTCCCCATCTCCCCAGCTGGTTCTGCCATGAGTAGCTGGCTCCGTACTTTGTGAAATGTAGGCACAGTGGTTAAGCAATTAAGGGGGTGCAATTCGGGCCAAACAAATCTGGGTTGGAGTTTGGGCTCTACCACTTCCTGGCTGTGTGCCAGTTCCTTAATTTCTCCAAACCTTAATTTTCCCAACCATTAAATGGGCAATAACACTAGCACCTCCCCCATAGAGCTGCCAGGAGGGTTCTGCAGAGAACCCAGTGAAGGGCTCAGCGAGGACTTCATATAAGCAAGCTATTCTCAAGACTCATCCAAGACCATGGGACACCCTGCCCCCGGAGACCTCATGCTGGATTTAAGAACCTTGGCAGTGAGGGTTGACTTCCATTAGCAAAGGGGGCTCCCATGATCTGCCGTGGTCCCTTGATACTTAATATGTGCTCAAGGTCTTGAACCTCAGGAAGCTGCCATCCAAGATCAAGGCCGTGTTGGGAAACATGGGAAAGAAGCCGAAGGAGGGCACTTCAAGCATAATAGGCATCCTAGAAAGGATGCTCTGGGAGGAGAGGGATGTGGAACAGTTCATGGCTTGGGGGGGTGGGGGTGTCCCACTGCCAAGTCTGCAGTTGGCTCTAAAGATTGGGCGGGTGACACTTAGGAATGCGATTCTGGTGAAGAGTCAGGATGTGGCAGAAGCGGGACTCGCCACTCATCACCATGCCCCTAAATGTTTTCCTCCAAAGGCTCTTCATTGCTGTTATGTCACCCCCTCAACTGTCCTCCAGAGCAGCGTCAATCCTCTCCCCACTGGGGGCCCATGAGATGCGCCCCGAAGCCCTGACAACATTTGGTGCTTCAGCAAATCGAGCTCCCACAGCTGCAGCCTGAACAGAGCAGCTTAATGGCCTGCATCTCCTCCGCTCCCCTTAAACGCACACACTCACAGAAACCAACTGCAGGCACAGAGAGCGAGACGGGATCAAACAGCTCAAATTAAAGGACTGAAAACTCAGCTGCTTCCAGCAAAGTCCGAGGAAAGGAACCAATCAGCAAAGTTCTCTTCCTTTCTGTACTGAAAGGAGGGCTGTGGCGGGGCGGTGAGTCACTCCCAGCTCACAGGCAGAACTGGGCCGTGTCCACCAGGGCCTGCCTGGTGGGCTGCAGGGGGTGGGCTGGGGAACGGGAGGGGCAGGTATGTGCTGGGCTGACAGGAGGGGTCAAGGGCAGATTCACAGACCATGGTCTTCGATTTTTCTGGAAACACAGTCTCTACTTAGAAGACTTAGGGGCCAATACCTGTGGTCCGCTTCTGAGTTCACTCTTTCCTGCTCAAGTTCAGGAGGGCAGTTCAGGCTGAAGGGCAACAAGCCTGCTACCAGCCCAGGGAAGACAGAGGCGTGCCCTCCATGGGGACTTGGGAGCAGGTCCCTCTCCTTTCTCCCCAAGTCCCTGGTCCTCGTCCACTCCCACGTTCCCACTGGGGCGGGGTGGACAGGTCTGTAGATTCACACGCCCACTGCCTCCTGGGGCTCAGCTCTGCCCACAGCTGCCCTGGGGCCCCAAGGAGGGGAGGGAGGGGCAGGTCAAGGCTCAGGCCCGCAGCCCGAGGAGTGGGTGTGGGTGGAGGGAGGGCAGACTGCCCTTCCAAGTGGGGCTGCCCAGCTGCAAATCTTGCCTTCTTGGCTGGAGCTGGGAGGCAGGAGAGTGCTGTGAAAGAACGGAACGTCAGCGAGGACGGCGTGGGGAGAGGCGTGCGGCCAAGGAGGCCCTCTCCCAGATGGCAGGAGGACCCAGGCCCAGTCCCTTTCCCCACCCCTGGGTTGGACTCCTCACTCCCAAGGGGGTTTCTCCTGCTGCCTGGGGTCAGGGCCAGCTTCTCTTTCTTTGCACCAGCAGCAGTTAGTGACTCCCAAGGAAACAAAGCTTAAGGGTCTAACTTCACATTAGAGGTCAAAATGGGCCTGGCGCGGTGTTTGGTGTTTCACATGGATCATTCTTTCTCCTGATCCTGTGTGCTGGTACCACGTGCCCTGGACAGACCAGGAAACTGAGATGCAGAGAAAGGAAGCGACCTGCTCAAGTGTAAGTGGCAGGTGCTCGGCCAGACGTGGAACTCAGGCGACCTGACCCCAGAGCCAACGCTCTCAACCACCGTTCTCACTGCCTTCCGATGAAGACGCGGTTAGTCCCGAGCAGAGTTCTGCGCGCCTCGGCCCTGTTCCAGCGTGCTTTTCAGAAGAGGCTACAGAAGACCCCTTATTTCCAAAGACAAGACTATTAAACATAGCTTCACCTCTACAAAGGATGCTCCTTACCAGGTATGAAATAATACGTAAACATTTGGGTGTTGACTCAAGAGAACAGCAACAAAACAAGCATCTCTAAAGAGCCCATCAGTCATCCAAACGGAGAGAGGCCGGTGGCCATTGGCACGTGAGGAAGGTGGCGCTGGCACCTACCTCATCTGACTCATCTGATAGTGTCTGAAGCAGGATGGGGAAGAGGCTGTCTGTGTGCCGGAACATCTGGGGAGAGAGAAGGAGGGCACCCCTGAGCTCCCCGCTCTCCTGGGACCAGGTGCAGTGCAGACGGTCTCCACTGGTCTCCCGGCTCCGAGGAGACCAGTTCTGCACGGCTTCTGGTTTCTCCAGGACCACAGGGCCAAACCCCTCCCCAGGCATGCACAGCCCTCCCCCCCAGGTGGGTGTGGAAGAAGGCCCTGGTGTGGAGGGGCCGACGGCTCACCTTCCGGGGGGTCTTGATGTAGAGGTGGTAGAGCCACTTGAGCACGGCGATCCTGGTCATCATCCCAATGGCCGTGTCACTCAGGTGGCAGTTCAGCACTTGCACAATCCCGTCCAGATGAAGGGTCACCGGGGCCCTTTCAGTGCTGGGGCAAGACCAGGAAGGGGAACCGAGTTAAAGCCCACTGGGTCCCTCTCATACCTGGCCACAGTGTTGCCCTCACCCCTGCACTCAAAACCACACACTTCTACCCCCGTCACCCAGGGGCCCGGTGATCCGGTGTGGGCACACCGCACAAGCCCTTGTATGCCTCAGGGACCTGTCGCCCATCGCCCAGCTCAGGGGTTCCCAGGAGGCCATGCTTCTCTCTCCCATTCCACACTGCAAGGAGCCTGCGGCTTGCCTGGGGCTCTGATAACTGCAGTTGGGGGAGGAGGGCCATTCCGCTGGGCTCCCACCAGCTCCTCTGCCTTTTCCGAGCCCCGGCCTAGCTTGTACAGGATGTGAAGCCTCTCCAAGGCCACTGAACTGGTGCCCAGCAGACCTGTGGGCCTAATGGCCCTTTAGCACCCTCGGATCACTTCATTTGTTGAAAAAGCAAAACAAACAAACAAAAACCCATGTCCCAAAAGCACAGGGGAAGGCCTGGAAAATACCTCTGAATGTCCAACAGGCCCTTACCGGGCAACTGAAGACCAGTTTTTGAGTGAGGGCCGGATGGGGCTTTTTATCCCTCTGGGCGGCTCCAGGGCACTTTGCATAGGATTTGGCCTCACCCAGGAACCCCAATAGCTGTCCCTGAAACTGTAACACTCTCTCTTGAGCTGGGAAAGAGGCTTCGGAGCCTCTGATCAGGAGAAAGTCACATCGTTCCAAATAGGCTTTTGCTCCGGGGAGGCGCAGGCCCCCTGGTTTCCCTGGATGGAAGCCCTGGGGGCCTTCAGTCGAGAAAAGCCCCGTCCGGCAGCCTGGGCAGGGTTCGGTGCTGCCGGGAGATTGTCCCTTTGGGCACTGCCCAAACCACAGCTCCAGCAGAGGCTGGGTTTTCAGGGAGGGGATGAGGAGGGCAGGCGGCCCGAGGAGGCCAGTGAAGGCTCCTGAAGCCACAGTGACCCAGTGGGGCAGGCAGGGGCTGCCGCCGAGGCTGCTAGATTATTCACAGGCATCTGGAACTTCAAGGCTGTGCTTCCCTAATTCGCCTGCAGCCCCCTGAGGCTCAGTTAATGTGAATTCCTAAAGGGCACAATTCCGAGTGCTCTACTTGCCAAACGGAATTGCTATGTAATATGGTTTGATGATCCCCACGTGCTTGTGTTGGGGTGAGAGTGGACATTTCTGTCCTCCGGTGGCCAGGGGACCTGGGCATGTGAATGACACATGGAATGACGATGACACCCAGGGGCCCCGCGGCTGGAAGTTCCTGGTGTCTTTTGAAGATATCAAAGCACATAAATTCTTTGTAGCCTAAGACAGGAGAACTGAAGCACAGACTAACAGGTCCAGGACACAGGCTCTCGATCAATCTCTCAATCAATCGCTCGCTAGCACTCCCTCTCCAATGGAAATACCACGCAAGCCACAGAGGTGATTTAAAATTTTCCGGCAGCCATGTTACAAAGTAAAAAGCAAGAGGTGAAATTAATTTTAATGCAGTAGTTAACCTAATATAGCCAAAACATTTTCAATCATTATATAACATATAATCAAAATATAATCAATATAAAAATTACTGAGCTATTTCATATTATTTTCCGTGTACTAAGTCTCTGAAATCTGGGGTGGATCTACAGCACATCTCGACTCGGCCCAGCCACGTGTCAAATGCCCGGTAGCCCCATGTCCTAGTGGCTATCACAGGACAGCGTGGCTCGGGTGCAGGCTGGCTGCGGATCCCAGGGCTTGCTAAACGTTTTCTTTTCATCTCTGACAATTTCCGAGACTCCTTCTCCCTCTGCCGATGGCCAGGCGTTACTGTCTTGTCTCCTGGTTCCCCTTTTCCCCACCCTGGCTGGCCTCAGCAGCCCCTCCAGCCTCCTGCCAGGCCCCTCTGGCACGCTGAACTCTAGCTCTTCTCCCTGGGCTGGCAGGAGCTCGTGGCCGGGAGCTGTGGGTCTTGGTGGGAGAAGAGGGGCCTTCCCCAAGGCAGTTCACAAAGCAGGCGAGTGGGGAACAAACGGTGGAAGCCCCTGCGCCTCCTGCCTGTTCTTTCCTGATCCCAGGGCCCCTTGGGTCCGGGGCGAGGAGCAGCAGGGTGTTCAGGTCTGCCACCCAGGGCCCGGAAGGTCATAAGCACCTTGTGCCTGCAGGTCACGGCCATGTTCTTAGCTGGAACAGTACCCCTGGGGGCAAGGCCCTGTCCTTACTGACCTGGGGATCCAGGATGGCACCGGCCTAGCCCAGGCTCTTCCACCCCCCTCCGCAGTGCAGACCCAGGGATGCCTGGGAGCCTCGGGGGGAAAATACCGGCTCTACTAACAGTGACGAAGACAATGATGCTGAAAATGAAAATAACTAACATTTCTTGGATGCATCCTCTGTGCCAGGCACCTTGCTGAGCTCTTTTCCCATGCAGCCTCGTATCATCCCCACAAAAGCCCTATAAGTAATGCCATTATTTCCATTTTGGAGAGGAGGCGCAGAGATGTTAACTAACTCAGCTAGGAAGGGGGAAGCTGGAAATTCTCAGGTGAGCAGCCTGACCCCAGGCCTGGAGTCCCACCCACTGCACCACCTCCGCACAGCAACACGGGACTCCAGGGCCCAGCTCAGGACAGTGTGACAGCATCACGGCCAAGGCCCCTGGCCCAGGCAGCAGAATGGCCCCTGTGTGGCCCTGCCACTCTCTGCAGGTCAGACCCTGCAGCCCCAGGGACAGGGGGAAGAAGCAGGTTACCACACACCTTTTCATGCGCTTTCTTGTCAAAAGGGCAGAGGAAGTCTCCAGATGAGGGGGGAGGGCCCGGGGAAGCCTGCTGCCGATCGTGTGGGCGAAGTGGGCCCCAAGTGGCCAGGCTGTGGACGGTCACGTCGGCAAGCCAAGCCCTCAGCTGAGGAGGCCTGGATCAAGGGCAGAAAGCAAAGGCTGGTCCACAGGGGTAGCTCCCTCAGGTGGCATGTCAGGGCCAGAGAAGGATTTCCTGGGGCCGGGTGTGTGTGTGTGTGTGTGAACTGACGGTATTTTGGGTGCTGACATTCTGATGTTCCCCACAGAATCAGGATCTGAGGTGCGGGTGTGGGTGCGGCAGGGGTCAGCTTCCTAACTGAAGGGGCCTCACAGCTCGTGGAACCACATCCTTCTCTCTCAGATGGGGAAACTGGGGTCCAGCGACAGCAGGGGACTGGCTGCAGGGCCACGGTCAAGAACTCATTCCCTCGGCTGGACCCTCTCTCCCCGTGTCTCTGTACCCAAGGCTGGCTGGAAGTGAAGGGCACGGAAGCAGGCACACCACAGGGGACCAGGAAGGTGACCCCGGCACCTGGGAAGGGCAGGAGCAGCTGTCCCACCACCCGCAGGGCGGCTCTGAGCAGGCCGGGCCAGGGCCGGAGCACTTCCCGAGGAGCACGCTGCCCGACGAGCCCAGCTCCTGCACTGCTGGGCTGGAGACAGAGTGGGGCCCCCTTGCCCTCGCTAACGATTCCCCTAGAGAATGGAAGGGAACTCACACGGATTAAAATACATTTCTGCACCGGTTCCAAAAGGTCGAAGCCAGTCACTCCTGGCAGCTTCTGAGTTATTTCAAGGTGTCTGTGAAACCCCATTTTCACTGAGCATTTTCTCAGAAAGCCTGTCATAATGAATGCCTTGCACATAGATGTGCTACAATTTCCAAATGCAAGGTGCTCTGTGGCTATTAAAATACAGATTTATTGAACCACATTTCTGATACTACCAATAAATAACCAATTCCAGCACTTTATTTGTGCAGTATTTATCTAACTTTTTCTGGTACTCATGTTACATCTCTAATCAAATGAGAACAAAGGAAAATCTGAAAAAAAAAAAAAAAAGAATTGTTTCTGAATTCAGTTGTTTTTTCATAAACGATCATTATGTGTTCTTTCAATCAACGAATGCTAAAGTTGAGAGGCACTGGTTTCCAGATTTTTCTGCTTGACCCACATATAGGGCAGCAGACTACACTGGAGAACTGCACTGGGTGTTGGTGAGGGCACTGTGGCCCCGGCAAGGCCCTGGGCATGGGGCGTCACCTGTCCGGGGCTCCTGCGTCAGGTGAGCAGGGAGGTGGGGAGGCACTGACTGCTCACAAGCACGGGCTCTGAAGCTGGAGGGAGCTGCCTGCGTCCCAGCCTGGTGGCAAAGGGGCTGGTGACCGTGGGCAGGCAGTCACCCTCCCTGGGTCTGCTCCTTATCTGTGAAATGGGGACAGCAACGAGGTTCCTACCATAGTAATTGTAACTCATAAGTGTGCAATGCTCTCTGGGCACCAGGCACCATTCAAGGCTCTTTACACACTTGAACGAATGCAAACCCCACACCCCTATGAGGTTGGCACTATTACTGCACCCAATTTACAGATGAGGAAACTGAGGTGGGGAGAGGCTAAGCTACTTGCTCAAGGTCACAAGGCAGGCTGGGTCCGGTGGTCCAGCTCCACTGCCTGGAGGACACCCGAGGGAGGAGGGACAGCTGGTGCACCAGGCACCACCCCAGAGGGTGCTGGATGACGGTTTCCTTCTTTCTCGTAACAGCTTTTTTGAGCTATAACTCATGGACCAGACAATTCACCCATTTAAAGTGTGCAAGTCAATGGTTTTTAGTACATGCACAAATATATGCCACCACTACACAGTCAATTATAGAACATTTTCATCATCTCCTAAAAAAACTCTGTTCCCTTTAGCCATCACCCCCTAATCCCCTCATCTGTAGGCAACCACTAATCCACTTGGTCTCTACATATTTGCCTATTTTGGACATTTCATATAAAAGGAATAATAAAATATGTGGTCTTTTGTGACTGGCTTCTTTCACTCAGCATAATGTCCTCAAGGTTTATCCATGTTGCGGCATGTATCAGA
This sequence comes from Choloepus didactylus, assembly GCF_015220235.1. Lineage (NCBI taxonomy): Eukaryota > Metazoa > Chordata > Mammalia > Pilosa > Megalonychidae > Choloepus > Choloepus didactylus. Next base: position 29,000,011 of record NC_051328.1, on the reverse strand, counting down.
ACTTCATTCCTTTTTATAACAGAATAATATTCCACGGTACGGATATACCACCTCAGGTTTTTCCATTCATCAGCTGACGGACATTTGGGTCATTTCCACTTTTTGGCTATTCTGGATAATGCTGCTATCAACACCCACATACAAGTTTTCGCATGAACGTGTTTCAGGTCTGACACTAGGAGTGGAACTGCTGGTTCATATGGTAACTCTATGCTTAGCCTTTTGAGGAACGGCCAGACTGTTCTCCAAAGCGGCAGCACCATCCTGCATCGCCACCACAGGGTACAAGGTCTCCAACTTCTCCACGTCTTCGCCAGCCCTTGCAATTAGGAAGGCTGTTTTCCCTTCGACCTTCCCCGGGCTGTGAGCACACTTCCTCCATCCTGGTTTGTTCTCTTTCCAGCCCCTCCCAGGGCATCAGCCTTCACCTTCCTATTTCCCCTGTGCCTGCTGGCAGGGGAGCTAACATGCTGGCTGGGAGGACTCTGGGCTCCTCCGATGGTGCCCCAGCCCAGATGCCAACCTAGGCCTGCAGCGATCTCGTCTTCCTGCCATTTTGGGTGGCTCCCTGTGGCTGCTGCTAAGCCGGGGCCACCTGGGGCTCTCTGGGTCCTGGAAAGAAGGCAGATGAGGAGGGCGGTGGGGAGAAGAGGCTCAGCTGTAGTCCAAGTGAGGAATCCTTTTCTAGCTGGAGAGCAAGAACTGGTCTTGATGAGATCCCTGAAACCCTGAATATGACATGAATCATGTGTGTTTTTCTGGGACGAGAGTGCAAAGCTCTGATCAGAGTCTGAAAGGGTCAGTGCCCGCTGAGAGGCTCAGGAGCACCATTGCCGCTGCAGCTCCCGGCCAGACAGGAAGGCAGTCCAGCCCGCAGTTCTCAACCCACCCACAGCCCCGCTGGCCTGCACTGGGCAGAAGTGGCAACAGAGGGTGGTGCCTTGGGCAGGAGTGCACCTGGAGAATTGCAGGGAGGGTGTTGTTTTTGGCGACCCTGGAAGATGGAAAGCCAGAGGAAGCAGACACCACCCTACCCCTGGAGCCGCACGCACAGAGCTCAGGGCTCACAACCACAAGGGCCACCCTCCCTTCTAGCACAGCTAGTGTGATGCAAACTGTGCTGCTGCCACAAGAACCCCTCCATTCACTAGGGATGGTTTGTTTTTGTTTGCTTTTTTAATTTTAAGAGAGGAGGAGTTGGCATTGGTTCCTGAATGAGAGGTTTCAACCAAAATGCTGGCTCTAATCAGGCGGTTTCTGGTCTCAGTACAGGAACTGAGGCCGCCTGTATTGTTACCCCAGCAAATGGCACCTTAGTCTCCCCACTGAGGCAATGGAGAGCCCCCCAGGCCCAGGCCAGTCAGTCATGCCCTGCCTGTCCTGCCCCCCACTCCCTCTGCCAGTCTCTTGGAGCCTGGTGATCTCCAAAGCCTAGATTATAGTGACAAGTCTACAACAGGACTTTTGGTGTCATCCCTGTGCCCTGCTCTTCCCTCGTCTATCCACCCAGGGCTTCTGAGTCTTCTAAGTCACAGATCTGACCCTGTCATTCCCACTCTGACACTCTACACAGGCTCCAGCAGCCTCTAGGGCAAAAGCCCAAGCCCTCTCTGCAGGATACACCAGCCCCAGAATTGAGCATCCAAACCTGCCTCTGTAACAGCCCCTGGGCGATGCTCCTGGGTGCCTCAAGCCCAGCCCTGGACTGCCCTCTCACACACCTGCTCCTGCTCCCACTCCAGCCTGGTATATGACACCAGGGTATCCTGAGTTTGGCTTAAGTCAAAAATCTAGAGGTTAATCTTTTCCTTACTTATCTCCTGTCTGCTCCATCCCAACCATCAACAAATCCTGTCACTTTTGCCTTCAAAGCAGAAGTCAAATCAATCCACCAGGTTTCCCTTATTCTACCACCTCCTCAGTCTAGGCTTGGACGGCTGCAGTGCTCCCGATGGTCTGTGAGCCCCTCTTAAATCCCTTGTCTATACAGCAGCCCCTGATCTCCCATCCCTACACTGATCAACACCTTTCGATGGTCTGCCACTGTCTCCCGGATAAAATCCAAACTCCTGAACGTGGCCCTCAAGGGGTGTCAAAACTGCCCGCCTCATCAGCTCACTGTGCTGCAGCCACGCTGGCCTTCTCCAGGTCTGCCCAGAACAAGCCCGCCCCAGGGCTCTCCATCCACTGTTTCCTCCGTCCTCGGGGCCTTCCCTGCCACCCTGTGCAAAAGGACCCACTCCAGTTACTCTCCAGCACACTGCCCAGTGGTGTTCCTTCAGACTGCGAATCACTATGGAATTATCTGGCCTATCCGTTTACGGCTGGCCTCCCCACCCCCTCCCCCTGGAATGTAAGCTCCGGAGGGCAGGGACCCTTGCTGTCTTGGTCACTGCTACATTCGCAGTGAGTGGCACAAAAGATGATGCATGGGAGCGAATCACCCCCCTCCTTCCCTCTGTACCCCCCACGCTCTGCTCCAGTCAGACTAAATGACTGTGGTTTCTGGAACGCATCATGTTCTCAAACTTCTGGGCTTTTGCACATGGTATTCCTTGTTCTTGAGTGCTTAACCTCTCTCCGTCTCCGCCTCACCAACCTCGACTCAGCTTTAGGACACCATTTAGCCTGGTAATTGAAGCTGAATGGCCAGACCTAACCTTGACTCTGTGAGCCACTCCGGAGTTACCTGATCTCTTTTAGACTTATTTTCCTCATTTCTGAAATGGAGGTGATAACAATACTGACCTTGTGGGATTTAAACAAAAGCAAAACCTTAATCATATGATACAAATTAAGTGTTTAGCCCAGGGCTGGGGCCTGGGTGCCCTCACTCAGCATTTGCTATTGTCATTCATTATTCTCAGCAAGCCTCAGCTTGGGCACAATTGCTTGTCCCTTCGACACCCTCTGCATCCCTCATCACAGCAATCACCACCCTTTCTGGTAACTTCTGGGTTACTTCTCTGCCTCCCCACTGAGAGAACACCTCAAGGTCAGGGACTGTATTCAGAGACCATATTTTTATCTTGGAATCTGTAGGGTAGAACACAGAGCAGGTGTTCTGGGAATGTGTGACAGCGAACCGAAAGTAAACGAATGAATGAGCAGTGCTTACTCACTGCTCGAACATTCTGGAGAGCTCCTAGAAGGAGTACATGCTTCAATTACTACTTCCACACTCAGAAAAACAGGCAAAGGGTCCTCAGAGATAAAGAAAAATTGCAAATGATATAAAAGGAGGAAGATCCTAAGGCTGCGGGGAGAGGAGGCCCCTGGGGGTTGAGTATACATTTTCTCCCAGAGGCCCAGGCTGAGTGTCAGAGTTGAGTTTGGGAAAGTTCTGAAGGAATAGTACCATCCATTCCAGCCACACAGAGCCCAATCACACTCAAAGAAAAAGTGACATGGGGGCGGGCTGACAGTCAGAACTGGTGATTCCCACCCCAGGGGACTCACATCCCATCTCCAGGTGAACAGTGTGCCGGGGAAGGGGGGGGGGGGTTGGCAAGGAGGCAACGGTTTCGCCGCTTGGCCTGCACTGCCCCCGCGTGGAAGGATGCGCTACTGCAGCTGGCCTGGGAGCCCTGGGGAGGCCCCGCAGCTGGTTCTATCTGTGACCTTGGAGTCAATTAATCACCGCCTGTGTGCTGGACTGTCCTCCCAACGACCTTCCCCCGGAACTGGGGTCTTGTCAGCCCCACGTTATCCTCGACAAGGAAAACGCACTGAGCAAGGGCCTCTGTAAATGTCTCGTAGTCACCATGCACTAGTGATACTTTTACAACTCCAATGGCTTCTGCTCCCTCCCCAAGGCCTTCTGTCGGTCAGAAATGGGTGGGCTGGCCGTGCTCAGGGCCCCTAGACTCCCTCGGCCAGCACCCCGTGTGCAGGAGGGTTCCTCCAAAGTAGTGGCCCTGGGCAGAGTTCGCCTGGGCTCTTCACTGTGGTCTCCTGCACCCAGGAAAGAGCTAGGCCACTTGCTTTCCACAAACACCTCTGGCTGGAAGCCACCACTCACCTGGCTGGAGTGAAGACACTGATGCTGCTACTGAAGCTAGAGTCACAGGAGCCATCGGGACCTCCTGGGAAGAGTAAGAGGAACAAGGTGTCGGGCCAAGGGCTGCTGGTCCCCTCGAAACACCAGGATCCCTGCCACCGGTCACAGTGATTCGCCAGCCCCCCACACTTGGACCAGGGCTCTTGAAAAAGCTTCTGAAAGGGTGACCGTGCTTTTAAAGTTTTAGGCTCAGTGATCTCACACCAGTGCTGGACACATGTGGGAAATGTCAGAAGGGACCACAGTGAAGGGCCCTTTATTTCCACATTAAACACAAGCGCGTCACATGGCCGCCTGTCCCCTCCTGTCCCAGGTGTGCTTTGGGAGATGGGGCACGGCTGCCGATGAGGACAGGAAGAGCTAGGGGTGCCCATCCTGAGGGGCCTGGTGCCTGCTGGAGGAAATGCCAGGGAACCGTGGGCGGAGGCACCCTTGTGGGGCGGGCCATGGGGATTCCCATCAGCTAGGATTCCACACTTCCCTCTTATGCTAGATATTTATACTTTTATAGACAAAATGATATGTCAGAAAGTTGCTTCAAATAAATTTAGATTGTGTCCTAATTTTCATACATACAATGTTATTACCAGGAACATGCCCCCCAGGCTTCCTTAGCCTGAGTGCAAGCACTTCCCTAGGGTCCCATGTAGAGTGGAGTGGAGAGGAAGGAAGGACCCTGCATGTTATATTTTAATAGAAATTGCCCAGTTGTCCTCTGGGCAGGTTCTCCTAACTTGGCCATGCACTTCGAGAAGGTAAGAGCAGTCATCCCTTGAAGCCTCACCCAGAGATATTGGTAATCTTTTGAATATTTGCCAACATGAGCAATAATGATACACTGTTTTACTTTGCAGCTCTCTGATGAGCAGCCAAGCTGACACGGGCTCCCCCTTCAGGGCTGCAGAGGGCCTCGGCAGTTAAGAGCAGGTCTCGACACCCCTCTGCAAGGGCCTGAGCCTGAAGCTGTGACTGACCAGCGTGTGACCGTGGGCAAGTTACTGGACTTTGCCTCAGTTTCCCCAGGTGTGCAATGGGGAACACAACTACAGAGGTGTACAGTGGGTTGAATAAGTCTCCCCCAAATTCCTGTCTACCCAGAATCTCAGATGTGACCTTATATGGAAACAGGGTCTTTGCAGATGTAATTAAGCTAAGATGAGGTGATCCCGGGTTAGAGTGGGCCCTAAATCCTTATAAGAAGAGGAGAGGACACACAGGAATACGCAGGGAAGACGACCATGTGAGGGTGCAGGCAGAGACAGAGCGATGCAGCCACAAGCCAAGGGATGCCAGGGACTGCGGGAGCCACCAGAAGCTAGAAAGAGGCAAGGAAGGGCTCCTCCTTGGAACCTCAGAGGGAACATAGCTCTGCTGACACATGAACATGGACTTCTACCCTCCAGAAAAGGAGGTGAGACAATTAAGTTCTGTTGTTTGAAGCCAACCAGTTTGTGGTAATTTGTTAAAGCAGCCCTAGGGAACGAATATAGGTTATGACAATAAATGAGCTAATGTCAGTTAGGTGTTTAAAATGATGCCTAGCGTGTTGTATGAGCCACAGAAACACTGTTATATAAAGGAATAAGCTGCCAGAGCTGCTGCGACAAATACCATATGACAGGGTGGCCCAAACAGCAAGCATTATTGTCTCACAGTTTTGGAGGCTACAAGTCCACACTCTGGGCGTCGGCAAGGCTGTGCCATCTCCCAGGAGTCTGCAGCATTCTGGTGCCGGACTGTGCAATCCTTGGGGTCCTTTGGCTGCATCTCTGCCTCCCATCCCACGGCGAGCTCTTTCTCCTTGTGTCTGCTGACTTCTGGCTCCTCTGCATCCGAATTTACTGTCTCGCTAAGACCTCCAAGGCCCACCCTGATTCCGTTTGGCCACACCAAACCGGATCGTAGAAGACCCTATTCACAAATGAGTCCACACCCTAACTGATGCCACATCCTCCAAAGGTCCTATTCACAAGGGTCCAACCCACAGGAACGCGGATTAAGGTTAGGAATGTGTCTTTGGCTGGGTATGTTATTTCAATTTACCACACCAACTCATCACGAGCTTTACACCTTTTTCTTCCATTGGGTTGTTTTTATTTTTTCCTTCTTGATTTGTAGGAGTTTTTAAAATTTTGTTTGGATGTTAATCAAGAGTTAAATGCACTGCAAATATTTCCTCCCAACCTGTGGCTTGTCTTGTAACTTTTAATCTGCCTTTGGTTATATTAAAATTTTAAATTTAAATATGGTAGATCAATCTTTTTCTTTATAATTTTTGTTGTGGGTCTTAAGAAATTCTTCCCAGTATCTATAAACTATTCTTGGTGAAAAAATTAGAACTCGTACCTGATCAAATAGCTCTGACTACTGATTTTCAAGAAATATGGGGGCAGATTACCAAGATAAAGACAACATGGGAAACTCAACAGGATAAAGGACCTAGTTTCTTAAAAAAATAAACTACAAGGAAGAAAAAAAAAAAGAGATGAAAGGCAATCTACAGGTTAGAGAGACTTCAGACACATATCAACCAATTGCACTCAATGGAACTTACTTGCTCCAAACTCAACTATCTGCAAAAACAAAACAAAGCAAAGCAAAGCAAAGCAAAGCAAAGCAAAGCAAAACAACCACCAAAAAACCAAACTCAAGTCAGCTGGAGAAATAGGAACATTGAATGAATACTTGACAATAAAAAGGCTTTATATATTTTTTCCTGAGGTGTGATGATAGTATTGTGGCTATTTCTATAAGAGGAGCTCTTATCTTTTAGAAAAACATACCTTTATAGATGAAATATGTCAGATATTTGCTTTAATTAATCAAGCTGGGAGTAGTGGATGAGAGAACAGAAGCACCGAGCCTGGCCGAACCTGGCCGTGATGCTGAGGGACAGAGAAGGGGTCAGCAGACTCCTCTCTTTGCCTACTATGTGCCAGACATTCTTCTAGGCTCTTTCCAGGCTCCTTTAACTCTCTTAATGACCTTATTTCCACTTACAGATGAGGAAACTGGGCACAGAGAGGTTAAGTGACCAGCCCAAGCTGGTAAGTGACAGAGCACAGGCAGTTTATCTCCAGATTCTATGCTCAGAACCCTATAAACGATTTGGTCACTTGCGTTTATGTTTTAATACACCTGGATTAACTTTTTTGTGAGGGAGGAATATAATTTTCTTCTTATCCATCTGGATAAGCAACTGATTCAACTCTAGTTTTCGAAAGGCGAGCCCTGTGCTGTCCCATGTGATAGCCAATGGTGACTTGCAGCTACAGAGCACCTGAAATGTGGCTGATCTGAATTGAGATGTGCTGTGAGCTTAAAATACACACCAGCTTTCAAAGATGTAGTATGAAAAAAATGTAAAATATCTCATTAATCATTTTTAAATCATTGATCATGTGTCGATACTGAACATTTTGGATATTTTTTAGTTAAATAAAATACATGACTAACATTAGTTCCACCTGTTTGATTTTTTTTAAATGTAGCTACTAGAAAATTTAACATACATATGCGACTGAATTATACTTCTACAGACAGTGCTGGCCTAGACTTTCCATGCAGATGTGTAAAGTCATTTCTATATTATATCATATTTCCATAGATGCATGGATCTGTCTTGGACTTACTCTGTCCAAAAAGCCTATTTGTCTAGCCCTACTTCAACTCTGCACTACACAATTTACAGTAGCTTTATAAGCCTTTGTTTTTGTAGGGCAGATCCCTAATCCTTCTTGTTATTCAAAATTATTCTAATTATTCTTGACCATTTGCCACTCCATACATTTTGGAATTAGCTTGTGGATGGATATACACAGACACCTCTAGGGGAATTTTAACTAGAACTACATTTAATTTATGGAACATTTTCTTTGGGCACTGACATCTCTTTATGTATCAAGTTTTCCTACCCTCTTTAACAGGGTCTTGTTTTTTTTTTTTTAACTGATATATATATATTTTTGTGTTAGAGAAGTTGTAGGTTTACAGAAATATGCAGAAAATATGTAAAATAGAGTCCCCATATGCCACCTCATTATTAACACCTTGCATTAGTGTGGTACATTTGTTATAATTCATGAAAGAACATTTTTATAATTGTATTATTAACTGTAGTCCATCACCTTTTTTGTTTTCAGTAGGGTTCATTGTGTTGTATAATTCTGTTTTTCCTTTTAATTTTTATTCTAGTAACATATATGATGGAAAATTTCCCGCTTTCACCACATTCATCTATATAATTCAGAGCTATTAATTACATTCATTATCTTGTGCTACCATCACCACCATCCATTATCAAAACTTAAATCAACCCAAATAGAAATTCTGTACAATTTAAGCATTAACGCCCCATTCCAACCACAAACCCAGCCCCAGGTAACTCATATTCCAGATTCTGACTCTATGAATTTGCTTATTCTAATTATTTCATATCAGTGAGACCAAACAATATCTGACCTTTCATGTGTGGCTTATTTCACTCAACATGATGCCTTCAAGGTTCATCCATGTTGTCACATGTATCAGAACTTCATTCCTTTTTCTGGCTGATAATATCCCATTGTGCGTGTGTAAAAACCCACATTTTGCTTATCCATTCATTGGCTGATGGACACTTGGGTTGTGTCCATCTTTTGGCAACTGTGAATAATGCCGCTATGAACATCGGTGTGCAAATATCTGTTCAAGTCCCTGCTTTCAATTCTTTTGAGTATATACCTGGTAGTGGGATCGCCAGGTCATACGGTAATTCTATACTTAGTTTTCTGAGGAACTGCCAAACTGTTTCCACAGCAGCTGCATCATTTTACATTCCCACCAGCAATGCATGAGTGTTCCTATTTCACCACATCCTCTGCAACACTTCTACTTTTCTGTTTTTCTAGTAATAGCCATGCTAGTGGGTATGAAATGGTTATCTCACTATGGTTTTGACTTATATTTTCCTAATAGCTAATGATGTTGAACATCTTTTAATGTGCTTGTTAGCCATTTGTATATCCCTTTTGGAGAACAGTCTATTCAAGTTTTTGTCCATTTTTTAATTGAGTTGTCTTTTTATTGTCAAGTTGTAGGACTTCTTTATATATTCTGGATCTTAAACCCTTCTAGGATACGAGGTTTCCAAATATTTTCTCCCATTTAGTAGGCTGTCTTTTCACTTTCATGATAAAGTCCTTAGATCTTTTTTGTTTTCAGTAAAGGGTAGTGATTTTCTTAAGGCCTGATCACCTTTTGTATATTTCTTCTTAGATTCTTTTTTTCCCCTATTACATTTTCTAATTGGTTATTACTTGCATATAATGATACTATTATTTTTATATAGGATCTTTTACCCAGGAATCCTATTGTTTTATTAATTCAATAGTTTGGTTCTTGGCCTTTCTATGCAATTAACAGTTTTGTCTTTGCATCTGTAATTCTTAAACCTCTTATTCTTTTTCCTGTCTTATTGCATTGGCTAGTACCTTTGGCATAATGTGCATAGAAATGGTCTTTTTCCTGATGTTGAAGGGACTGCTTCTACCATTTCACCTAAAGTGGTTTTGAAAAATAACCCTCTTTCTGCTGATTGAAGTTCTCTGGTTGGCTAATTTATTTTAAAAAAGCATGAATGAAGGTTTAATTAAATGGAATAATTTTCTATATCTATCGAGATGATAATATGCTTTTTTCTTCAATGTGGTATATTACATTTCTAGGTTTCTCTCATAGTGAAATATCCTTGCATTTTTGGAAAAACTATTTAATTGTGATATACATTTTCTTTAAACCCTGAATTCAACTTGCTACCATTTCATTTATGATTTTTGCACCTATCAAGATTATATTAGTCTTATAAAAGAAGCAGGGGTGCTTTCCCTCTTTTTCTATTTTTTGAAACTGTTTGCATAAAATAGTGATTATCTGAATCTTAAAGATAGGTCAAAATTACTGGTAAAATCACCTAGACCGGGTCATTTTTGGTTGGAGTAGAGGAGAGACACAATTACAATGACCAATTCAATATCTTTAATACTTACTGGTAGTTTATTCAGATTTTCTCCGTCCTCTTGAATTGATTATGGTAATTTAGTGTTTTTTCGAGAAAACAATCTATTTCATTTAATTTGCTGGCATGAAACCATTCACACTATTTGTGACATGTCTCTTTTCATTCCTAACACTGTTTTTAGCCTAGCTTCTGGAACTGAACATTTATTTTCAATTGTTTTTAACAAATGCCGTTAAGGCCATAAATTTATCTCTCAGTTCTGCTTCAGCTGGGTCCCTCAAGTTTTGATACGTAGTACTTTTATTGTCATTCACTTCTAAGTATTTTATAATTTCCAAAGGGATTTATTTTTAATCCATGAATTACTTAAGACTGCATATAAAGTTTCTAAAACTTTGAGATCTATACAATATGGATTATTTGAAATATTGTGGATTTGCCACATTTTAATTCTGTGAGATTTTGCATTATATATTTCAAGGCTATTTCTTTAGGTGCATACAAATTCATGTTTGTTTTATCTTTTCGGTAGACTATTTTATTAACTAATATGCTTCCATATCCCTATTAATGTCTTTTGTCTTATAACTTATCTGTAAAGTGCTCAGAACACTACCCTTAATAAACAGTTGTTCATGTCATGTAAAAACACTGTCAACTTTGTTAGTATCGAAGACATATAAACTGAAATGATGTATTTTTTCTGCCTGTACCCACTGGGGATGAATTTGTGGTGAACCTGGTGTACTCTTAATTGCTGGTAGCTGAGGAACTCAGAAAAACTTTTTTGGGAATATAACTTTTTTTGTAATATAAGTTGGTGCACTGTATCAAAAGATTGAAACTGTTTATTTCCCATAATTTCATTTCTGGCCATCTATCTTAGTGCAACAGACGAAAATATAGAAACAAAATCCGTATCTACTCGCTATTTAGTATTATATGTAAGAGTGAAAAACTAGAAACAATCTAATTTGCTGATAATAGGAGAGGAGTTAAATTATGATACATATATACATAAACCCATGAGGAATAGTGGCTGTGACGATAACGTAGCAAAGCATGAAATTATAGTGAATAAAAAAGCACTCAGAGGTAAGCATATGGAAAAAACTAAAGTGGTAATAGCTGTTATATTAGAGTGAGACGCTCAAGAGTGACTGTTTCTCTCCTCTGTTTTCTAAATTACCGTAGAATCGTTAAGTAACTTGGGAAACTTCACATTACAGACGGCCGGGCAGAGGACATGCTCAGGCAGGCCGGGGCGCCCTGTGTCGGTGCAGCTCCTGCAGCCACACCGGGCGCTCGGGATGCTGAAACTTCTGAAACAACTCAAATTTACTTTCAACATGGAAAACATCCATCCAACAAGTTAAACTTCCAAAACAGCCCCTGGAGAGCTGTGCCTCCTGTGGGTATGTCCTGCTGTGGATGGGACGAATCTCAAACACCCTGTCATGGCACAGGAGGGGCAGAAGTTCAGTCCAACATATGCTGAATGAGTGATGATGCCACATTTCCCTGCTTCTTCTCTTCCCTATGATTGTTTCATATCGTTTCCTCTCTTCTGGTCTTCCTGCACTACCTCCCCATCCCTGTTCTTAGCTGATGACCCTGCTTTCTCCTAAAATGGACACAACCAGGAGTGACTTTCCCCAGCTCCCAGCATGCCCACCTGTGTGCCTCTGCCCTCCACGCTGTGCTGCCTCAGGCCAACCCTCCACCATGACCTTCGGTGCCTCCCCCCGTCTTAGCGGCAGGGCCCCGGCAGTCCCCACTTCCCTCCTGCACCATCAAACTCCCCTCCCCACCGGGTCTGTCCCATCAGCAAACACACTTGCTGTGGCAGGCTGAGTAATGGCCTCCCAGAGAGGCCCAGGTACTAATCCCTGGAAACTTATGCGACAAAAGGGACTCTGCAGATGTGAGTAAGGTAAGGATCTGGAGACAGGGGAATTGTCCTGGATTCATCCCAGGGGTCCTTATAAGAGGGAAGCAGGAGGGCCAGAGACAGAGTCTGGAAGATGGCACGCTGATGATTCTCAAGATGGATGAAGGGGGCAGTGAGCTAAGGAACTGCAGGTAGCCTCTAGAGGCTGACAAAGGCGAGGAAACAGATTTTCACCTAGAACCTCCAGAAGGAACACAGTTCTGCCAACGTTTTAGACTTCTGACCTCCAGAACTAAAAGATAAAAAATGTGTGTTGTTTTAAGCCACTAAGTGTGTGGTAATTTGTTACAATAGCATTAAGAAACTAATACACTTACTATATTTCTCCAAGAAAAGAAAATCTCCCTTGATCTCACCTTACCCATCAGTCTCACCCAATTTCTCTGCTCCCCTTTATAGGATCCTGGTTGTGTCCACTTCCTCTCCTCCCACTCCCTCTTGATCCCACTCTCACCAGGACCTCAAACTACCAGGGATGTACTGGAGGGGATGGGCTGGAAACACTAGGTGCTGTAAGGATTCAGACGAGGGACAGCACACTACTGTGGACCCCCCAAGTGGCAGGGCTGAGGAGCCAGAGCAAATGGAGAGGCCGGGAGCAGCCGGGCACAGGTGAGGGGCCTGCTCTGACTGGAGGCTCTGTGCGAGGTGGTGGAGGGAGGAGCTCTGCAGGTCAGGGGTTTGCTGGAAAGAACGTAGTGCCATGAGATGAAACAGCGCAGGCTTGAGTTGGGGAGGGAGACACTGAACAAGCAGGACCAGGAGGAGGCTCCGTCTGCAGCCAGGCGGACCAGGCTGGATTGGGCGAGCAGAGGGAAGGACGCCCTGGAGGCTCTGGGACCAACCTGTCCACCGACTGGCTAAGTCATCTGTCTCCTGGCTTGTGGGGACCTTCTCCTGGGTACTTTGGTGAAGACTGATAGTTACAAGCTAAGGGGGCTGAGAGTCGGTGTGAAGTCCAAAAATTAGCTGGTGCTGTTTCTGGAACTACTATAAAGTGAGCTTTTCATCCGCTGAATGTTGTTTTATGAGGCAGTAAAACCAGAAGCCAAGCTGCCTGAGTGTTCCTGGTTTTAGAGCAATACTTGCCTGAACAGACAGCTGTTCGAAGACTGCTTAGGAAAACTAGAAAACTACCTAAAAAGGCTGCATTGGCCAGGAATCAAACCCAGGCCTCCCGTGGGGCAGGCGAGAACTCTACTACTGAACCACCAATGCTTCTACCAGCTTAGAACTTCTTAGCAGATGCCACAGCCCATAGAATGGAGCAGTTCATTTCCAGGGAGCTTGGCAGTGTTGCCACATAAGAAGAAAGTAAGGGCAGGGATTGCTGGGTTCTACTTCGGGTAAAGAGGCACTTTTTTTTTTTAATTGACATATAATTCATACAACAAAATTTCACATAACGTAAAATTAACCATTTAAAGTGTACAACTCCACAGTTTTTAGTATAATCACAACTTTGTGCAGCTATCACCACTATCTAATTCCAGAACATTACTATCATCCCCCAAATGAAGTCTGAACCTGTTAGCAATCACCCCTTATGACCCCTGCCCCCAAGTCCCTGGCTACCACTAGCCTACTTCCTGTCTCTATGGATTAAGGGGCGTCGATTTTTAAGTCAGTATAAAATATTCAAAACTTCTGCACAATGTGACTTGTCAAGTCAAAAAATAAAACCAAACCCAAAAACCCCCCACAAAACCAACTACCACAAAACCAAAGAAAGCAGGATGTGGGATGTGGAATTATATAAGTTGTATGATCTCAACGTATACATAAAACAAAATTGAGAAAAACATGCCAAAATTTTAATACTGTTTGCCTCTTGGTGGGGATAGTCCTGCTTCTTTATATTTTTATCTACTTTCCAAATGTTCTGAGATGAGACTCAGAAAACAAAACAAAAAAAATCAACAAAACAAAACACTTGGACATCAGTGAAAGTTCACAAAATACGTCTAGCCTCAGATTCCTCTAGTTTCTCCCAGTAAGACAGCTTTTCCCTTGGGAGGGCCACACTGCCCAATCTCAAGTTTTCCCTTTTGAAGGAGCTGCCAAAATTTTTCAGCCACTGCATTGGCCGGGAATCGAACCCAGGCCTCCCGCGTGGCAGGCAAGAATTCTACCACTGAACCACCAATGCTCCAGCTGAGTGGTGCTCTGCACCCAGCTGTTTTGCTGCTCTGGCTCACTGTGGCAGTCCCCACAGCTGTAACCTGACACTCGAGACAGCCCACCATGGAAAGCTAGTTCAACCCCACCAGCCAAACCCAGCACGTGGGCTTGACATTCTGCTCCCAAGTTCAAAAGTTCCATGGAACTGCATAACACAAACAGTGAACCCTAAGTTAAACCATGGACTATAGTGAATAGCACAATTATAAAATCGTGCTTTTACCAACTGTAACAAATGTACCACACTGCTGCAAGGTGTTAATAATAGGGTGGCAAATGGGACTCTGTATTTTAAGCATGGTTTTTCTGTAAACCCACAACTTCTATAATTTAAAAAGAAGAAAAAAAAAGGGGACAGGTGTGAATGGCAATGGGAGCAAATGCTTTAGAAGTTCTTTTGGCTCCTGGGGGCAAGTTCCAGACTTCAGTCTGCCAGTCTTAAGGATTTGGGGAGATTGAGCATCGATTTACCCTCTGGCTGATTCTGCAAAGGCTATTTCCCCAAAGCTGGTCTCTCGGTGTGGAGAGAGGCCCAAGAGATATGAAAATGTTAGAGCTCTAGGTAGTATTTAGCATTCAACTCCAGACCCCAATCTGCATAAAGCGGGTTTCTTTCCTCACGGATAAACAAGATAAAGGAGTTGGAGAGGAGGGGTGAGCAATTTAATTTCTTGAAGACACTGATTTCAGCAGAAGAATCCCAAAGTAGGCAGTAAATTGTGGCAGAACTTTCTTAATCCTCTCTCCCTGAGAATGATGTGTACAGTAAAAGCAGCCAGGCGTTGGGGTGGCCGTAAGTCTATGGCCAAGAATCAAGCAACCCCTGTAGCCTGGTACTCATGTTATGTTGCAAATTGGGAACAAAACCTGATTTCCTGTAGCTGAACCTGCAAAAAGATTGAGGAAAGCCTTAACAGTCTTTGAGGCAATCTTCCTGGGTTCAAATCCCAACACCAGCACTTATGAGCTGCCAGATCCCGGCCATGAGTCTTTCCTTCTCCTGGCCCCATGTGTACATTGGGGATGGTAACAGTTCCCACCTCACTGGGCTGAGACCAGAAGTGAATTGACAGAGATCAAGGACTTGGAAGAGCACCAGCACAACAGTGGGGCCACAGAATGGTGGTTATTATTATTAGACACTGGTGACTTAAACCAAGAGATCCCACGTGATCTAGGCAAGGCCACACAAGCATGGGCTTTGTGTGGGCAAAGGTGCCCTGGGAACAAAGTCTGCCTCTGGAGTGCAAGGACATGGTGCTGGGGCGAGAGCAGCTTTAGCCTGGTTAGTTATGTGAGGCCTGAGGTCAAGTCCTAGGACCTCTGGGGTGCTCCCTGGGGGGTGAGGGGTGGGAGGCATCTACTCACCCCTGTCTGTCCCCTCCTGCTTTGCCAGGGAGTCATCGTGGCTGGGTCCTGCCTGTTTCTGCACCATGGGCCTTGGCTCTTCTGGTTCATCGTCTTCAGGGGTGACTAGCTTCATCAGGCTCTGGTTGCACACATTGGCTGCCTCCTTGATGCCTGAGTCCACTGAGGTAAGGAGCCCTGTCCAGGGGAGTCGTCCCTAAACCCGAGGTCACTGCTTCCTCCTGGTCAGGGCTTTGTCCTCCCCAGAGGCTATGCTGGTGGGCTGACAGGCAGACTGAACTCAGTCCCACTCTCCTGCCATACCAGGGCGCCTAGGAGATGGCCCTATTTTCTCATAGGGCCCTTTCTGGTAGTGGCCCTCCCACCAACAGGATGTTCCCCACCCAACGAGGTTCAGACCTCAGGACCAAGGAAAGTGGTTCCTGATTTGTAAGGAACCAGGTGAGGTTTGGGGACCGTGAGCATTAGTTATGTGTCCTGGTGCTGCCCCTGACTTTCCCAATCTGTATTCAGCTCCATCTCTTGGTCTCCAGATGCTAGGGACTATTTGGAGGGGTGATGGATCCTAAGGGAGTCCCCACCCCACACTCCAGAGCCCCCTTTGGGGCTGTTCTTGTTTCTTCTCCTCTGGAGCTAAGGATACTTTTCTTGCGGTCATCGTAGGCCAGGCAGGGCAAGACGGCGGTCAGGATCCCCGAGGAATAGGGCAACATCACCCGGCCGGCCAGCTGGATGAACTCCCGCATCCAGCACATGGCTGTCAGCTGGATCAGATCATCTGGAAGAGAAACCAGTGGTTCCAGGAGGGCCAGTGCGAGCAACCGGAGCACTCCCATCCGACTGATCTCAAAACACAGGATGGGACTGGAGGAGAGGGGGGGACCCAAGGGCCTGGGCTGCTTGGGTCCTCACCAATACTCGCTAGCCCTTGCTTTTTCTTTCCAAAGGTCCACACAGATGCCAGTTAGGGATGGAGCAACAATCCTGTCTCTCTCATAACACTGCCACGGCCATGTGAACGTGCTTTCGGCCAGCCCAAGGGATAAGTCACATAGCCCGATTGCTCCATCATCCCAAGTAACAGCTGGCCGGCATGACATGAGTGACACCATCCAGACCAGCCAGCCCCACCACCCTCCAGCAGACTGCAGGCACCTGCCTGAGCCCAGATGAGCCTCACCTGGGTGAGCAGAACCACCCAGCTGACCCAGACTCACAGTTAATAATGAGCGACTGTTGTTTTAAGCAATTAAGATTTGTGGTGGTTTGTTCTGCAACAGAAGCTGATATACACAACCCCAACCTCCAAGCATTTCAACCCTCAGTGCTAATGACAAGCTTGCCAGCAGGAAGGAATCCAGGTCTCACTCCCCTCCGGGCCCAACCCAGTGAGTTCTCTCCCTCATGGTGAGAGGGAATTCGGACCTGTCCCTCAAAAGGAGCCACCACGCCCTGCTCCCAGATCCAGTGTCCCACTGGCTACCAGCCTGATGAGGACTCTCTCCTGGCCTCTCCTTGTAGCTGAGACGGTGAGAGAGGAAGCTGCTCTGGGCAGTGGCAGTGGCCCTGGGGCTTTCACACACTCACCTGTGGTCTGGCAGTGGATCACCAGGATGTTGGCCATCTCGGCAAACTTGACGCTGGAGGGGTTCTTCTTGATTTCTTTCAGGAATTCTCCAAGAACCACCTCACACCTATTGATGAAAAAAGATGAATAGAAATAGCGCATCAGCCAGGGCCGAAGGAGCCTCAACCAATGCCCATTTCTGCTCTAGCTTGGCCCCCAAGAAGGTGTCTACATTTTGAAACTTGGGTCAGCTGAACTTCTTTTGGGAGATTGGAAGTTGATGAGTTGTGAATGCCTCAAAGTGGAAAGCACAAGAGCCAGGAAGACAAAGAAGGAATGTCTTGTTTTCAGCCCACTGCCTGTCTGCAGAGAATAAGGGATGAGAGTGCACTGAGCATCCCAGCTGGCGGCAGCAACCTGTTCCCTCCCTCCACTCACATTTTCCGAATCTCTTTGCTGTTGTCTCCCAAGATCTGGAAGAGTCCATCCAGGATCTCCGGAAGGTAATCCAGCAGGTTAATGTCTGGCACAGACTCCAGAACCAGGATCTGACCCAGGGGAAGAAACCAGGAGAAAAAGTCACAGCAGCTCAAGGACCCTTGTCTCCTCACCTGTCAGCTGGCACCAGGGTGGTGAGAAGGGGGTCCTAACAAGCAGCATTTCACTGCCCTGCAGGTGTCTCACAGGTGGGCTTAGCAGCTATCTTTTCTGTTAAATGTGCAGGGAACAGTAGTTAACTCCAAGAAATCACATGAAAGGACAGGAAAGGCTAGAAAAGGTCCGGCCACTGGAAGTAGCACGATTGGCTTCAAAGAGGCCCTGGGTGTTGCCCTCAGGGGCAATCATGATGGGCTTTGGGGAAAAATCAGAATAAATGTGTTTTCTTCTTATCTAGTGTCAAAAGCTACTAAAAGAATACTAATGTGGCCTGCTCTCCAGCCAAAGGAATGGCCGAGGAGGCCGCGTTTACTGTGCTAGAGGCACGTTACAGCTGGAGAAGCTGCTGAGGGCCGGCCTCTTACCCAGGAGATGATGAACTGCCGGGCGTACTGGTTGTTGGAGTAAATCCTCTCCCGCAGCAAGGGGATGAAGCCCACCAGGTCAAACTTGTTGCTTTCAGTCACAATGTCCTGCGGGTTAAAGGAAGCATAAGCTGCCGAGAGCAGGGGCCAGGTGGGCATGGAGGAGAACGGCAGAGCCTGAGTTAAGGAGCAGAGGCCCCAGGGGCATCCAGCCTCTCACAGGTCGAAGGACAAGTAAAAAGACAGACTGAAAGCAGGAATCAAAGTCAAGAGAACTAATCAAATGGCAAACACTTCCGTCCCTGTGGTCGGGCTTGAATGCCTAAAGGGAGAGTAGCATACGCAGCCCCTGCACTGGGGGAGGGTGGTGTGGAGATGACAGGTGAGCTTCTCTGCCCTGAGAGGGGGTAGCACAAGGGAATTTTTAGGGGGTGATGGAACAGTTCCGAATTTTGATTGTTGTGCTAACACAACTCTACACACTTGTCAAACTCCTAGAACTGTATACCAAAGAATGGATTTTACTGTATGTAAATTTAAAAATTTAGAAAAAATTAGGAAGAGCATCCCAATGATAGAATGTATAAGCTTTACAGACAGATGGAAGAAGAATATTCTAAAAAATAAAAAGGGGGGACAAAGTACAAATACCTTTAAAAGGCGGTCCAGGAGCTCGGATCCACTTTTCACATTGGGGTCTGGGTCAGCAGCCAACTGTGAGAGGCAGAGGGGAGAGAAACACAAAGCAGGGGACCACAGTCAACACTCAAGACTGACCCGGGATCTCCTAAAAATCCAGGGCCAAAGGCCCGTGCAGCCTGGCATGCCCGACGCTTCCCCTCATGGGGAACACATCTGAGGAGGGTGGGGACATGAGGAAGGGCAAAAGGAACCTGGAAAGGCACCACAGGGATAGAACTGCTCACTGTCTGGGGACTCTGTGACCTGCTGTGACGGGCCAGGTGTCTGCTCTCCACTGGCCTTCCTCAGGGGTTCCCAATCTTAAAACACTGGGTCCTCTCTCTGCTGGGGGAGGGACGGGGACAGCTGTGAAGCAGATATTCTAGAAAGACTGCAGGATTCAGCAGTAGCAGCACAGCTTCATGGTGGCCCTTCCCCTCGGGAGGGAAATTCCATGAAGCTGAAGGAGGAGGTGGGAAGGGGACTCCAAAGCCTTCCTAGGTACAACTTTATGAGAGTGATTATGTGCGAGGATACCCACAGGGGAAATGAGTCTGTACTTGAGATTCATTCTCATCACCATCTACTAAAGAGGCTGGTGCTTTTCAAACTACGGGTTTTCCCCACCAATCTGTGGTAGGTGGATATTTTTGTAAAATGCAATCAAAATGAATTGCTAGAGAATGGAAATTAAAAAAAACAAGCCAATTTTTTTGCAGCCATCTGCAAAGAGGGAAAAAGGGACCCAGGCACTCAGGGCACCAGAAGGTCAGGTGAGGTGGCTGGTCCGAAGCTTGGCCCCGCTGGAACGAGGAGCCGAGGAGCCAGTTACCTTGCTCAGCCCGTCAAAGAGGACGTTGAAGTGGGGCAGCACGGCGCCCCGGGCCACCTTGACGATGTTGTAGAGGGCCTCGCAGGCGTAGTAGCGCAGCCTGCTGTCCGCGTCATTGAAGCAGGTCAGCACCGGCTCGATCAGCTCCTTCAGGTAGAGCCCCGAGTCCTGCGGAGGGGCAGGAGGAGGAGGAAGACGGCTCAGAATGGGTCAGACGCCCGGGCCCCCAGCCTGCAGCGCCAGCTGACACCCCAGCTCCCCGGGAGCTGCTCAGGCCTGCGTGGGAGGGCAGGGCTCAAAGACGGGACTGGGAGCAAGGCTGCAAAGCTGCAGAGCCAGCCTGGCTGGCCTGGGGCGGGGACCGACGGGCAGTAAAATGCAGGCCCACCTTGCCCAGGGCGATGGAGCAGGCGGCCAGGCCGATGAGGCCCCCCTTGCGGCTGTGGGGGTGCTGAGACAGGGCGAACTCCTGAGCCAGGGTCTGGATCACGTGCTTGATCTGCGCGGTGTTGTTCTGGGCCACGAACTCCCGGACCAGCCTGGAGAGAGGGGACGAGGCGCTGTCAGCCCAGCGGGCCTGGGCTACCCCGCGGCTGCTCCAGGGCCTGGGGCGGGGATGAGGAAGGGAGACTGTGCTGGTTTGGAGCTGTTATGTGCCCCGGAAAAGGCTGTGCACTTTTAATCCATTCCCATGGGTGCTGACTTATTGTGGGTGGGATCTTTTGATTAGGTTGTTTCAATCAGATGTGACCCACCCCATACAAGGTGGGTTTTAATAATTTACTGGAGTTCTCTATGAGGATAAAAAACAGAAAAAAGCCGAGAGAGCCGAGAGAGACAGAAATACCCAGAGAGCTTGGAGAGAAAAGCCCCGGGAGAAACAAGCAAGGACCCACAGAAACTGGAAGAGCCAGAAACGGAAAGCAATGAAACCCAGGAGAGGACAAGCAGATGTCAACCATGTACCTTCCCATGCAACAGAGGAACCCCAGATGCCAGCAGGTTTTCTTTGGAGAAAGTATCTTTCTCTTGATGCCTTAATTTGGACATTTTCATGGCCTTAGAACTGTAAATTTGTAAACTAAGGAACCCCCATTGTAAGCCAACCCATTTCTTGACTTTTTGACCACAAGAGGGAATAGAAAGGCAACAAAATAAGGTTTTAGTGGCTAAGAGATTTCAGAGTCAAGAGGCTGTCCTGGAAGTTACTCCTATGCAAACTTCAGCTAGACATCCCAGATGGCCACAGTATGATAAGCCCAAGTCAACAGTGGTCCTGAAAACGCTGAAGAATACCTGGGTCCCTACCTGAGACTCTATAACAAAGTTTCACTCACTAAGTTTATTCTTCAGAAACTTAAATCCTTCAGAGAGCTTCTATGCCAGATAAGTCCCAAAACCCAGAGGCAATAGCCTCTTCAAGAACATCAGCCAGATGTGTCCCTCTTTCCCATAATGCTAACACCCAGTTTCAACATGAACAAGTTAGGGCGGTTACTGCCTAGATATCCCTGAAGCTTGGGAAAGTGATTAAACTAGAGGAAGGGGTAGCAACAGACAAGATAGGAGTCTATTGAAAGGAGTATGAATACTGAATCTCTATATAATTTTCTTTTTCTTAGTTGCTAGGGTATTAGAATAGCTAGAAGGAAAGACCTGAAATGAAGGAACTATAACCCATAACATTCTTTGAAATTTGCTACATAGCTACTTGTTAAATTGTAATTTGAAAGTTATTACCTTTTTGCATCTATGTTATATTTCATAGTAAGGAAATAACTGAAACTGTGGAACTGTCACTCATAAAATTCTTTGAAATTTGCTCTCTAACTACTTGTTAAATGCATTTGGGAAGTAATCACTTTTACATAAATATGTTATGTTCCACAATAAAAAAAGCCAAAAAAAAAAAAAAAGCCAACCCATTTCTGGAATATGGCATTTAGGAAGCATTAACAAACCAAAACAGAGGTGGTGACCCATTTAGAAAGAGGAACTGGGAGTCAGACATTTCAGGGCAGGCCTTTCTCAGTTCTGCTGCTGACTCAGTGATGCTGGCTTGGTCATAGCTGTTGCCCTACTCTGGGTCTCAGTTTCCCTTTGTGTATAACGGAATGAGGAACAGTCATGCTACCTCCCTTCTGGGAGTCTGAGAGAACACATGTGAATATCTTAGCACCAAATAATGGAATGTTATCCACCCCATATGCAATGTTATGCACTAAATATTATTAATAATACAATCAATGTTTATTTGGTCAACCAAGTCTTTTTTCAACATTTGCTCAACTTCCCATTCATGCACCCAGGAAGTTCTCTGTGCCCTCACTTCCAGGACAGTGTGGAGGATCCACAGCTGGAAACACACATATGAACAAGTAACTGTAGCAGACTGTGGTAGGTATGTATTATAATTGTAGCAAATTGGAGCAAAGTGGCACAGAAGCACGAAAACCGCCCGGGCTAATTCTCCTGGGCTGTCAAAGGCGGCCGATGCAGGAGATGCCATTTGAGTCAGATCTTAAACCAAGAGGCATTTCCCAGGCAAAGAAAGGTAGGGAGGACATAGCAGGCACAGGGAAGAGATTGGCCAAAGCCAAGAGCTCTGAGAAAATGTGGCATATTTAGAGAACGACAAGGACTTGGCAGGTGGAAGGGGTGGCTGGAGGTAGAGGAAAAGATGACACAGTTTCCAGAAGTGGAACAACATGCTCAGCCCTGTTTGCCTGGAGAGCTCTGGTGGCAGCCTGGAGCGGCTGGGCTGGAGGAGACAGATGCCAGGGAAACCAACCCCTCAGAGAACACCACAGCTCTTAGGGCAAGGATGGAGGCCTAGAGTATGTTTGAGGGAGTGGGAGAACATGGACGAATTGTTTTAAAGATGAAAAAGAGAAACATTAGTTCGTGTCATATGGGAGAGTGGATGGTGCCCCCGGGTGCCCAACAGCAGCAGGAGCTGGTATGGGGGGGGGGCAGAGAGCTTCATGGCAGCTTTTGTGGGTGGGGGTGCCTGTGGGCCACCCAGGGGGTGATGCCACCCAAAGCAGGGCCTGCCCGGAGTGGAAAAGAGCAGAGGGAGGCCCCGTTCTGTTTTCAGAGCCCAGTGGACACAAAGGCCAAGGCTCTGCCCTTGGAACTCCCAGCAACCCTGCAGTGAGAAGCATCATGTGGGAAAGTGGTGGGATGAGTGACCCAGAGGACTGAGGGAACCTGCAGCTCGGGTGGCTGGGGACATCTTCCTTGCAGTGGGGCTTGAGCTGGGCTGAAGGAGGTCAGGGGAGAGAAGGAAACAGAGGCGTTTTGGTGGAAGGAACTACATGAGCAAAGGCAAAGATGGGGAACCAGTCCCTTGTCTGGGGCTCCGGAGAACAGGAGAGCAGTGGGGATCCACTGGATGGGCTGGTGATGGTAGGGTGGAAGATCAAGAAGCAATAGGGAAGCTTCTCAAGACTTTGAGAGGTATCATGAGAGAACATCTTGAGAAGCCCAGAGCGTGGGACTGACGGGGTGTAGCAGCGGTGGCTGTCAAGAGGGTGGTCTAGATATTATGGACTTTTGCATGTAGCTGCCTGGAATCATTCTCTGCTTTGCATCCAATCACAGGTCTTTTGCCTGCTTGTTGCATAAAGCGAGTTTCGAGCTGTCTTGAATTTTAAGGGCAGTCATGTCTAAAAGGTATCAGTTAGTCTGCATGGTTCCAGCTCAGTGTCAGGAACTTGTTTATAATTAGAGTTGTTCAACAACAAATGTGCTGTCCTGTGAGACAGTGGCCAATCCTGCAGAAAGGTTGTTCTAAGAGAGGTTTGACAACCCATCATAAAGATTTAACATGGCAAATTTCCTGGGACACCTATTATGTGCCAGGCACTGTGTGCACGACAGGTGAACAGATGAGGCCTGCTCCTGAGCTCACAGGTGTAAGAATGGCGATGGCTATTCACGAAGGGGCTGTACAAATGTGCTGGGAGGTCCAGTTGCTCTGATTTTTATGGGGCTTTCCCTACGGGGTCTTGGGGTAGAAGCTGAGCCCCAATTCATAGGCCCCGGTCCCAGAGTAGAGTAATAAAGCCTTACAAGGATGATTCTACATAAACCTGCCTTGTTCCCCAGACTGGACAAACCATCCAGATGAGGCCCGGTGACCTGCCAGCTCCTGTCTCTTTGAATAATGATAAATGCACCCTTGAGAAGAGAACTGCAGGTGCCTCAAAGAACAGCTGGAGCATTGGTGGTTCAGTGGTAGAATTCTCGCCTGCCACGCGGGAGGCCCGGGTTCAATTCCTGGCCAATGCAGTCCTGTTTTTCCCTTTTTGCCCTTTCCTGGCAAGATTCTTCCCATGGAGACCCTGCCTGAGGAGCCAGGATCCTCAACCAGACTGGGCCCACAGTGGCCAAGGGCACCTGGAATCTCAGGCCACATTATTCTGCCCAGTGAGCTCAGGTAGAGCAGCTTGGTCTCCAAAGAAGAACCCGAGTCTTCACTCCTAAGGGGACTCCTTTATACCCCTCAGCCTTGGCCAGTGTCCAGGAGGAAACTGATACAAAACCTGAGAACTGTAAAACAGCTAAACACAAACAGAAAAGTGGAATGGGAGCACCCATCAGATGGGAGGTCACCCAGAGTCTCAATACCCTTTGCTACTGTGGGGGAAGGACTTGAGCTTTGTTTTTGTCCTGAAGTTTGAAGGCAAATCAACTTCTGACACACACACACACACACACAGACACACACACACACAGACACACTTATTCACTCTCTCTTCTGCTCCCTGCCTCCTCCCTCTTGCTCAGGAGCCTGAGCTCTCTGTTCTTGCAGCTGTGATGATGTGGCAGCATTCGAGACTGGCCTTATGTTATGAATCAGAACATACACAAGGAAGCTCAGGATTGGGGCTAATGGGAGTTGCTCACACAGCTGCTGACAGCTGGAGCATTGGTGGTTCAGTGGTAGAATTCTCGCCTGCCACGCGGGAGGCCCGGGTTCGATTCCCGGCCAATGCAGCAGCTGATATTTCTTTTCAATCCTGAGACTGACTTTGAGATTTTACACTGCCTAAAGATTTGGGGATGAGTACAGTCTTGAGAACTGATGATGACTTCTTTCTAGCTTGAGTTTTAAACACCTTTGATGAAACACACAGTTTCCTACTTTCCACAAAGATCCAGAACCTGGGGCTCCCTGACTTTGAAGAGTCCAAGATGTGGGGATGTGCTAAAGCCCACTGAAAGCAGCTGTTCCTCCCCACACTTGCCCTGACAGCCTGCCTGGGGACTCTGGCTACTGACAGTGCTTCCTGGGAAGCAAAGGCAAGTTTCTGCTTGGTTCAAGTTAGAGAAGCATCAGGGAGTGGGAGTAAGAACATCCACGAATGAGGCTGCCACAAGGGATCCGGAAGTAGAACCAGCCCTGCCCAGCACAGGCTGCCCCAGCACAGGAACCCTCTCCTCTCCCACCCCGTTTCACTGAGCAACTGGAAAGGGCACTCCTTCCCAAGTGAGAGCCAGCATAACGAACACACGTGCCCTCCTTGAGGGGCTTTCTGCCAGGGTGGGGAAGGAAACAAGATGAGTACTCAAAGCCTACCATGCAAAGCAGAGAAAAATTATGCAGTAAGAAAAGTGCAAACAAAATAACATGGGTGAGAGAGCAGGCAAGAAAGAACACGGCCAGTATCTTTAATGATGTTGGCTTCACAAGGGTCAGCACTAGAGGGGTTCTGAAGGATGAGCAGGTGTTTGTTCTGGAGCTGTTCCAGGAGAGGCAGTCCAGACAGAGGGAAGAGCATGAGCAAAGGCTCGGGGGAAGGAAGAAGCAAAGGACACAGTAGAGGAGCGAGTGAAAGTGCTGGAGAAGTCATTCCCAGCCAGGTGGCTCAGAACCCTAGGTGTTTGGCAAAGGAGCTAGACAAGGAGCAGTGGGAAGCCATGGAAGGTTTCTGAGCGGCTGAGTGACTCGAACTTTAGTAAGAATTATTTGCAGTGGTGTGTGGTATGGATTCCGACGGTGCTTAGGGAGCTTTGAAGTTTTGAGGCTTAAAGAGGGACTGAATGGTGAAAGAGTGTAAAGAACAGGGCTCTGAGGCTGGGGCAACAGCACCTCCCTCATCTGAAGGAAGAAGATAGGGAAAGGCGGGCTGTGTGAACGCAGCGTGTCCTTTCTTTGCAGACCCAGCAGCACCTTTTTCCTTTGCTCTACACCTGATGGGAGGCCCCCGATCCTACCAAGGCTCAATCTAGGGATCCCCAGGGCTGCTACAAAGATGCCAGCCCATTCGAGTCTTGAGGCCCTGGAACCTCAAGTCTTTACCATCTACCTTGCTCTCAAGGTAGAACATTCTTCATCCCCAGGAAAACAAGCTCCTGGCAGACAAATGATGGCTCCCTCTGGATGGGAGCCTGTGAGAACATGTTCTCACAAATGTGGCCAGCCAAGCACAGGGCCTGGCCCCCAGGGTGATCACAACAGGGCCAAGCTGATCTCTCCAGCCTTACTGCTCTGCTCCCGCCTGATCCTCCAGACCTGCCTTCTTACTGGGACCCTCAATCAGTACCCTCCTATGCACCCTGTGGATGCCCCACTCCCTGGAAAAGCATCTCCTCTCTCCGATTTTCTATCCAGGCTTCAATGCCCAGCTCGAATCCACTCCTCCCCGGCTTTTCTGAGCCTTCTGGGAACAGAACACTCCTCCTCTGAACTCTCCAAGCCTCAGAGCCCCTCATCTGTACCCAGCAGTGCACTACTGGAGGTCACTCATTACCTTCCCATGGGTGTCCTTCTGATCCCCACAGCGTCTCAATAAAGCCCTGGAGGACAGGAGGTGCACCTCTAGTATGAGCCCTCTCCCTGGGTTTGGAGCTTTGCACACAGCAGGTGGGGAATCGGTAAATATCTGCCAGGTGACTGAGAGCTCAGGGCCTGGAGAGTAGGGCAAACATGGGGAGAGGCCCCAGCTACCCAAGTAGTGTCAAGCAGGCGGTCTACAAATCTAAACCTAACCCGCTTGGTTAATCAAATCATATTGGACAGTTCTAAGATCCTAGTACATAATTCAGGAGTAACTAATTTAATTGGAACAAAGGGCACCATTAGCAGGACCCCAAAACACACACTGGAAATGCCCAGTTCACAAGAGCTGTGCCTGGCAGCTGGGAAAGACGCAGATGCTGGGATGTGACCCGAAGTGAACCTGGTGAGGGCAGAAAGAGTGCTCTAACCCTCCCTAGGGGCTCCAGAATAGCCAAAAATAGCTCCAATCAGACTGTAGCCTGGTCTCTCTACTTCACAGGGGAAGTGCAGAGGGGAAAAAAAGCAACTACAAGGGGAAGCAGAGTATACGAAGTTTAAAATCTGGGCACCCCAGTTCCAGGTCTAGTTTCCCTTCAAAAGACCACATTTCTCCTTTCATCTACAGGCTGCGAGGTCTCGGCGGGGGATCTGAAGCTCAACTGGTTTTGAAGTTAATATCTGGCCCAGGAACTCCACGATCACAAATCCCTGGGCACCTTCACTGCTGTAAAGGTCATGGGCATTACTGCTCCATCAACCAAAAAAGAGAACCTGCTTCCTCCAAAAGGTGCTGAAAAACCCAGGCTGGCGAAGTATACTCAAGAGGAAGCTCTAAGCCTCCATTCACAGCTTGTCAGAGGGGTCACGGGGCAGTAGAAACATCTGTCCCCCACATAGACAAACCCTCTCAGACAAAGCTGGCTGACTCTAGGCTCCACACCACCCCCAACACCGCGAAGACTGCCGCGCTGACTGCCCCTGCCTGATGGGAAGAGGAGGCACAGACAGGGCAGGACGCATTTGGAATCATCACCAGCCAGGACGTGGGGCCACCATCTCAGCAACCCAACCATGGCAAGTGCTGGACCTCAAGGCCTCTGTAACGCTGGCACCAGGACGGTCACAGGCCACATAGGACTGGGCAGTCGTTCATTTACTAAGCACTCACTCTATGCTAAGTATTTCAGCGTGGGTTACTCCTCAGGACAAGCTTTCCCAGTAGTTATCGTTATCCCCACCCTCCAGATTCAAAGCACAGGCTCAGAGAAATCAAGTCACTTTCCCAAGGTCACCAACACCCACAAAGCCCAAGCTCTTTCAACTCTACCACAATTCCTCCTTTCCTTTTTCCTAAACCACTTCAGCTGCAAACTCAGCACACTCAATTCTAGATGGCAGTTCACTTGTGCAGGACTGAGGCCCCAAATGAAATGTAGGTTTCTCCATGTTTTCCCATGTTGCTCAGTGTTCAGACGGGCTTGAAGCATTCCTGCCTGCACAGGGAGAAACGATGAGATCTGTCAAATGAGGCTCTAGAGGTGGCCTTCCTCTAGAAGTAAGGGACCATCTGTTGAGCATTTACTGTATTGTATGCGAGGAAAAGTGCTGGAAACTTTATATGCATTATGATGGTTAGGTTCACGTGTCAACTTGACCAAGTGAGTGTCCGCTTGTTGATTCTATTTCCCTAGAGAACCGTAACTAATACAACTTGGTACCAGAAGTGGTTCTTGAGAAACAGAATCTTAAAATGGGCTTTTACAATTGGTTTTCTACTCTGATTAGATTCAAAGGCACTAATGACTCCATCTCCAATAATCAAGATGGCACTGACAGCCCATGGCGTGAGTTGGCAATGGAGATACGCAAAATATCACTGTTTGATTCTGCTAATCACACTTTTGTACAAAGTAAGGCTCTGGGTGACAGTGTTTTTGACACCTTAACAGAGTTTTGCAGAATTAAGAGGTATAATGATGTTGGCTGGTTGCTCTTACATACGCTGGATAAAGTTATAAGAGAAACGGATGAGCTAAAAGCTTCAAATTTGAAACTTAAGCTCCATGTGACAGATGCAAAGGTTTCTATGTGTGCCCTGAAAGAAAATCTTATTTCCTTTGGCTGCAGACTTGAGATTTCTGAAAACCAGACCCAGAGTTTCATTGTGTGAGTAGCAGATTTACAACATAATCTAAAATTCCAACCTCGCAGGGTATCTGCTGTTAAAGTAAAAGCAATGATCGGAAAAGAATGGGATCCTGAAACTTGGGATGGGGACATAAGGATTGATAATAATGCCAGTAAGGACACTGGAACCCTGGATTCTGCTGAGTCTTTGTTAGATATACCTGTAGGGTCTGTCCTGAGGAAACAGCCCCCGCTGCCCCCAGTCTGCCCTGAGGAGGGAGCTACCCAACCTCCAGTCTGCTTTGAGGAAACAGCTTCCCAACCTCCAGTCTGCCCTGAGGAGCCTACCATCCAATCTCCACCTAAAGAGATTAATCCTTCGTGCCTGCTAAACCTGTAATCACCTCCCCTGAGGAAGCAGCCCTCACTCCTCTGTCTGGAGAGATTAATTCTGTTTCACCAGCTGAAACGGCAACGGTATGTCCTGAGGTAAACGGCTTGAAGAATACTTCTAATTCTTTTCATGACCCACACCCACCACCAGTCTTTGCTTCAAGACCTATAATTAGACTAAAGTCCCAACAGGCCCCAAAGGGTGAGGTACAAAATGTGAACCATGAGGAGGTACGCTATATTTCAAAAGAACTGTATGAGTTTTCCAATTTATATAGACAGAAATCAGGGGAATATGTATGGGAATGGATATTAAGGGTGTGGGATAATGGTGCAAGGAATATAAAATTGGATCAGGCTGAATTTACTGATAAGAATCCACTAAGCAGAGATTCTGCATTCAGTGTTGTAGCTTGAGGGATTAGAAAGGGCATTAACAGTTTGGGTGGCTGGCTGAAACATGGATCAAAGGGTGGCTGACATTACCTGAGGCTGAAATGCCAGAACTGCCCTGGTATAATGGAGAGGTAAGGATTCAAAGGCTTAGAGAGACTGGAATGTTAGAGTGGATTTATCATGGAAGACCTGCTCATACACCCCTGGAACGTCCAGAGGACGCACCTTTGACCAGGACTGTGAGGAATGAATTTGTGAGACTAGCTCCATCATCCCTGAAGAGTTCTGTAGTTACCCTTCTCTGTAGGTCAGATATTACTGTGGGAACTGCTGTCACTGAACTGCAATCCTTACACACAATGGAGATAATCAGATCCCAAGTCGGCAGAAGCCACATGGCAGCAGTTGATCGCTAAAGACAAGGTGGGCCTGGCTACCATAATGGAAAACAGGTTCAAAGCAGCAGTCAAAATAATCTGACTCACAGAGACGTATGGCATTGGCTAGTAGATCATGGAGTACCTAGCAGTTAAATAGATGGGCAGTCTACTAAATTCTTGTTTGAACTGTATGGGCAGAAGAATTCTAGGTCAAGTGAACAAAAGTCTACCTTGAATTACAAAAACAGAGAGTCACGGCCCCTTAATCAATTCCCAGACTTGAGACAGTTTACAGATCCAGAGCCCCTTAAATGAGGGGAAGGCTGGGAACCCTTGGGATAGGACCCTGTTAACACTGCCCACAATTTATACTGTTAATCTTCCCCCCAGCTTCCCCCACGGGGACCTACGGCCTTTTAGCAGGGTAACTGTGCATTGGGGAAAAGGAAATGATCAGATATTTTGGGGATTATTAAGACACTGGTTCAGAAGTGACATTAATTCAGGAGACCCAAAATGTCACTGGTCCACCAGTCAGGGTTGGGGTTTATGGACGTCAGGTGATCGATGGAGTTTTAGCTCAGGTCCATCTCACAGTGGGTCCAGGGGTCCCCAGACCCATTCTGTGGTTATTTCCCCAGTTTTGGAATGCATAATTGGACTAGACATACTCAGCAACTGGCAGAATCCTCACATTGGTTCCCTGACTCATGGAGTGAGGGCTATTATGGTGGGAAAGGCCAAGTGCAAGCCACTAGAACTGCCGCTGCCTAGCAAAATAGTAAACCAGAAGAAATACCAGATTCCTGGAGGAATTGCAGAGATCAATACCACTCTGAAGGACTTGAAGGATGCAGGGTTGGTGTTCCACCACATCCCCGTTCAACTCTCCTATTTGGCCTTTGCAGAAAACAGATGGGTCTTGGAGGATGACAGTGGATTATCCTAAGCTTAACCAGGTGATGACTCTAATTACAGCTGCTGTTGCAGATGTGGTATCATTGCTTGAACAAATCAACACATCCCCTGGT
This sequence comes from Choloepus didactylus, assembly GCF_015220235.1. Lineage (NCBI taxonomy): Eukaryota > Metazoa > Chordata > Mammalia > Pilosa > Megalonychidae > Choloepus > Choloepus didactylus. The sequence goes on along the minus strand of NC_051328.1, from coordinate 28,969,237 downwards.
ACCTGGCATGCAGCGATTGATCTGGCAAATGCTTTTCTCTCAATAGCTGTAAGGACCACCAGAAACAGTCTGCATTCAGCTGGCAAAGCCAGCAGTACACATTCACTGTGCTACCTCAGGGGTATATCAACTCTCCAGCCCTTTGTCATAATATTGTCCACAGGGATCTTGATCATTTCTCCCTTCCAAAAGACATCACACTGGTCCATTACATTGATGATATCATGTTGACTGGACCTAGTGAGCAAGAAGTAGCAACTACTCTAGATTTGTTGCTAAGGTATTTGCCTGTCAGAGGATGGGAGATAAATCCAACAAAAATATAGGGGCCTTCCACCTCAGTAAAATTTCTAGGTGTCCAGTGGTGTGGGGCATGTTGAGATATTCCTTCTAAGGTGAAGGATAAGCTGTTGCATCCGGCCCCTCCTACAACCAAAAAAGAGGCACAACACTTAGTTGGTCTCTTTGGAGTTTGGAGATAACATATTCCTCATTTGGGTGTGCTACTCTGGCCCATTTACCGAGTGACTAGTTTTGAGTGGGGACTGGAATAAGATGAGGCTCTGCGACAGGTCCAGGGTGCTGTGCAAGCTGCTCTGCCACTTGGACCATTTGATCCAGCTGATCCAATGGTGCTGGAAGTGTCAGTGGCAAATAGAGATGCTGTTTGGAGCCTCTGGCAGGCTCCTATAGGAGAATCACAATGCAGGCCCTTAGGATTTGGGAGTAAAGCTTTACCATCCTCTGAAGATAACTACTCTCCATTTGAGAAACAGCTGTTGGCTTGCTATTGGGCTTTAGTAGAGACAGAATGTGTAGCCATGGGCCACCAAGTTACCATGAGACCTGAGTTACCTATCATGAGCTGGGTGTTATCTGACCCACCAAGCCATAAAGTTGGGTGTGCACAGCAGCACTCCATCATAAAATGGAAATGGTATATACGAGATAGAGCTCGAGCAGGTCCTGAAGGCATAAGTAAGTTACATGAAGAAGTGGCCCAAATGCCCATGGCCCCCACTCCTTCCACCTTACCTTCTTTTTCCCAGCCCACAGCTATGGCGTCTTGGGGAGTAACTTATAATTGGTTGACTGAGGAAAAGAAAACTCGTGCCTGGTTTACAGACGGTTCTGCACGATATGCAGGCACCACCCAAAAGTGGACAGCTGCAGCACTGCAGCCCCTTTCTGGGATGTCCCTGAAGGACAGTGGTGAGGGGAAATCCTCCCAGTGGGCAGAACTTTGAGCAGTGCACCTGGTTGTTCATTTTGCTTGGAAGGAGAACTGGCCAGAGGTGTGTCTGTTACTGATTCATGGGCTGTGGCTAATGGTTTGGATGGATGGTCAGGGACTTGGAGGGAACATGATTGGAAAATTGGTGACAAAGAAGTCTGGGGAAGAGGTATGTGGATAGTGCTTCCTGAGTGGGCAAAAAACATGAAGATATCTGTGTCTCATGTGAATGCTCACCAGAGGGTGACTTCAGCAGAAGAAGGTTTTAATAACCAAGTGGATAAAATGACCCGTTTGGTGGATACCAATCAGCCTCTTTCCCCAGCAACTCCTGTCATTGCCCAATGGGCTCATGAACAAAGTGGTCATGGTGGTAGGGATGGAGGTTATGCATGGGCTCAGCAACATGGACTTCCACTCACCAAGGCTGACCTGGCCACAGCCACTGCTGAGTGTCCAATCTGCCAGCAGCAGAGACTGACACTTAGCCCCCGATATGGCAACATTCCCTGAGGTGATCAGCCTGCTACCTGGTGGCAGGTTGATTACATTGGACCACTTTCATTATGGAAGGGGCAGTGATTTGTTCTCACTGGAATAGACACATACTCCGGATACAGGTTTGCCTTCCCTGCATGCAATGCTTCTGGTGAAACTACCATCCGTGGACTTACAGAATGCCTTATCCACTGTCATGGTATTCCACACAGCGTTGCTTTGGACCAAGGAACCCAGTTCACAGCAAATGAAGTGAGGGAATGGGCACATGCTCATGGAATTCTCTGGTCTTACAATTTTCCCCATCATCCAGAGGCAGCTGGGTTGATAGAACGGTGGAATAGCCTGCTGAAGACCCAATTATGGTGCCAACTAGGTGGCAATACCTTGCAGGGCTGGGGCAGTGTTCTCCAGGAGGCTGTGTATGCTCTGAATCAGTGTCCACTCTATGGTGCTGTTTCTCCCATAGCCAGGATTCATAGGTCCAGGAATCAAGGGGTGGAAACAGGAGTGGCACCACTCACTATCACTCCTGGTGATACAGTAGGGAAATTTTTGCTTCCTGTCCCTGCAAGCTTAAGCTCTGCTGCTCTACAAGTCTTAGTTCCAAAAGGAGGAGTACTTCCACCAGAAAACACAACAAAAATTCCATTGAACTGGAAGTTAAGACTGCCACCTGGCCACTTTGGGCTCCTTATGCCTCTGAATCAACAGGCAAGGAAGGGGATTACTGTACTGGCTGGGGTGACTGATCCTGACTATCAAGGAGAAATAGCACTGCAACTATACAATGGAGGTAAAGAAGAGTTTTCCTGGAATAAAGGACGTCCCCTAGTGTGTCTCTTAGTACTACCATGCCCTGTGATTAAAGTGAATGGAAAACTGCAACAATCCAATCCAGGCAGGACTACCAATGGCCAAGAAACTTCAGGAATGAAGGTTTGGGTCACCCTACCAGGCAAAGAACATGGCTAGCTGAAGTGCTTGCTGAGGGTAAAGGGAACATGGAATGGGTAGTGGAAGAAGGTAGTGATAAAAATGAACTATGACCATGTGACCAACTACAGAAATGAAGAATATGGTGGCATGAATATTTCCTCCTTGTTTTATGAGTATGTTTGTATTTGTCTATAAAGCAAGTATCTTTGTTTTCTTCTTTATCTTATCCCCTTATCATATAATATGAGCTGTATTGTTCATTTTACAGTATTCAAATTAAAGGAAATCAATTTTAAGAGTTAATGTCACCCAAGGACTTACACCCTATTCTGGAGAGATTTAGTGCATTTCTGGTTGAATGCAGGAAAGCTGAGTATTGTTAGGCAAAATATATATCTGTTATTGTTCTCTACTTAGAGATAAAATATGGTTTAAGGTGATATGTATAACTGCCATGTTGACAAGGGGTGGACCATGATGGGTAGGTTCATGGTCAACTTGGCCAGGTAATGGTGTCCAGGTGTCTGGTCAAGCAAGCACTGGCCTGACTGTTACTGCAAGGACATTTGTGGCTGGTAATAAACCAGAAGGCTGGTTTATTAAATCATCAGTCAATTGGCTGCAGCTGTGACTGATTACATCAATGAAGGGCGTGTCTTCCACAACAAGAGAATCCAATCAGCTGGATTTAATCTAATCAGTTAAAGACTTTTAAGCGAGACAGATAGAGGACCTTCACTTCTTTGGCTAGCCAGCAAAGTGTTTTCCTGAGGAGTTCATCGAACACCTTCATCAGAGTTGCCAGTTCACTGCCTGAGGAGTTCATTGAATACCTTCATTGGAGTTGCCAGTTTGCTGCCTGCCCTACGGAATTTGGACTCATGCATCCCCACAGGTGTGTGAGACACTTTTATAAAATCTTATATTTATAGATATCTCTTGTTGATTCTGTTTCCCTGGAGAACCCTAACTAATACATGCACTATCTACTTTAAACCTAAAAACAAGCCACCCAGTTAGGTATTATTATCCCCATTTTGCAGAGGGGGGAAACAGAGGCTCAGAAAAGAAACACACCCAAGGTCACAAAACTTGTAGGTGATGGCTCTAGAACTCAAACCTAGATTTTTCTGACCCCAAGGTCTGAAATTTTAACTGTATGTTACACTACCCTGCTCCTCAAACATCATAGCTAATATTTATTATTGCCTATCTTTTTTATTATGGCCATCTTAGTGGGTGTGAAGTATTATCTCATAGTGCTTCTGATTTGCACTTCCCTAATGGCTAACTTGTAAATCATCTTTTCATGTGCTTGATGGCCATTTGTATATCTTTTTTTTTTTTTTTGAAGCACTGTCTATTCAAATCCTTTGCCTTAACCTTAATGTGGTTATTTGTCTTTATTGTTGAGCTCTAAGCGTTCTTTATATATTCTGGATACAAGTCCCTTATCAGATGTATGATTTGCTAATATTTCCCCCCATTCTGTGTGTTGTCTTCTTACTTTCTTGAAGGTGTCCTTTTGAAACATGAAAGTTTTTAATTTCAACAAAGTCCAATTTATCTATATTTTCTTTTTTTGCTTGTGTTTTTGGTGTCATCTAAGAGACCATTACCTAATCCAGTAAATCAGTAAACAAAGATTTACTCCTATGGGTTTCTTCTAAAAGTTTTAAAATTTTGCTGTTAAATTTAAGTTTGATCCATTTTATGTTGGTTTTATGTAAAGGAGGGGTTCAACTTCATTCTTCTGCATGTAAAAACCCAGTTGGCTCAGCACTATTTGTTGAAAAGACTATTTTTCCTCACTGAATTGTCATGGAACCCTTGTAGAAAATTAATGGACCAAAACTGAAGGGTTTATTTCTGGGCTCTCAGTTCAGTTCCACTGATCTAGGTGTATCCTTACACCAGAACCACAAAGTCTTGATTAACGCAGCTTTCTGATAAGCTTTGAAATCAGAAAGTATGATTCCTCCAACTTTGCTCTTCTTTTTTTTAAAATGAAGAAACTGAGGCACAGAGAGCTTACACCAGAGGTCACAAACTGAAATGCCTATAAGGGCCAGGCAGGAGACACAAATGAGAAGGTGAGGGCAGTAAAACAGGCTGCGGTGAACTTGCCAACATAGGTAGCAAGTTGGAGAGTGCGTGTCCAGCTAAGGGGAGGGAGGTTCCTAGCTCCTTGTTGATTTGCTATGTAAGAATATGGACCCCAAAGAGCCACATTGTCCAATTTCTTAAAAGAAGCCTGAAACCTGAATTTCCTTGTGAAATCTCTCAATCTTTAAAAGAAATCCTCATATCCAGGGCAAAGTAAACACGTCTGTGTGCAGGACAAAGCCCCTTTCTACCAGTCTGGGTACAAATGCACAAAGATAAAAGATATACAAAGGCTCAGTAACAAAATGACAGAAGAAAGTCCCACTATCATTAGTGACTTTAAATGTAAATGGAGTAAACTCTTCAGTCAAAAGGCAGAGATTAGCAGAATGGATATATAAAAGCATGACCCAACTATATGCTGTCTGTGAGAGACTCATCTTCAATTCAAAGATATAATTAGGTTGAAAGTGAAAAGATGGGAAAAGTATACCATGCAAGTAGGAACCACAAGAAAGCTGGGGTATTTTATCAGATAAAATAGACTTTAAGTAAAAAACAGTTATGAGGAACAAAGATGGTCATTATATATTGTTAAAGGGGACAATTCAACAAGAAGATGTAACAATTATAAATATATATGCACCTAACAGCAGAGCCCCAAAGTATATGAAGCAAATACTGACAAATATTGATAGATCTCAAGGGAAAAATGAAAGGTTCTACATTAGTAGTAGGAGACTTGAATACACCACTCTCAATAATGGATAATTACCTACCCAGAAGATCAATAAGAAAATACAAAATTTGAATGATACTCTAAATCAACTAGACCTAATAGATATATATAACACACTGTGCCCAATGAAAACAGAATTCACATTCTTCTCACGTACACATGGATCACCGTCCAGGGTAGGCCACATGTTGGGTCACAAAACAAGTCTGAATAAATTTAAAAATATTGAAATCAATGATGTATCTTCTCCAACCACAATGGAATGAGACCAGAAATCAATAACAGAGGGAGAAATGGAAAATTCATAAATAAATGGAAATTAAACACTTTTTTTGTGATCTAAGTTTTATTTATTTATTTTTAATTAATTAGGGAACAAAACATAGCATCCTTATTCCTCAGTAGGACAGTCTGAGTGGCTAGTTCAGACTACTTAAAATTAAAACAACTGGTCAGTTAAATGAAAAAAAGAAAAAGTGGACAGAATCATCAGATGACAATATTAAACAACATACTGTTAAACAATCAACAGGTTAAAAAGGAAATCAGAGCAAAATTAGGAAATATCTCGAGGCAAATGAAAATGAAAATACAAAATACCAAAACTCATGGGATGCAGCAGAGACAGTGCTGAGAGGGAAATTTATAGCTCTAAATTTTTACATTAAAAAAGAAGAAAGACTTCAAATCAGAGACCTAACCTCAAAACTGAAAGAACTAGAAAAACCTAAAATGAGAAGGAAGGAAATAACAAAGATTAGAACAGAGATCAATGAAATAGAAAACAAACAAACAAAACAATAAAGAGAATCAACTAAATCAAAAGCTGGTTCTTCAACAAACCTTTAGCTAGACTGGCAAATTAAAAAAGAGAGGATACAAATAATGAAAATCAGATCCCACTGAGATAAAAATGACCAAAAGAGGATACCATGAACAGCTGCATGCCAATAAATTAGATAACCCAGATGAAATGGACAATTTCAAGAAGAAATAGAAGATCTCAGCAAACCAATTACTAGTAAAGAGATTGAGCCCATAATCAAAAACCTCCTAACAAAGAAAAGCCCAGGACCAGAAGGCTTCACAGGGGAATTCTACCAAACATTCCAAGAAGACTTAACTTGAATTCTGCTCAAACTCTTCCAAAAAAACTTGAAGAGAAGGGAGCACTGCCTAATACATTCTACAAGGCCAACATCATCCTCATACCAAAGCCTGATAAAGATACAAGAAAACTACAGACCAACAGCTCATGAATATAGATGCAAAAATCCACAACAAAATACTAGCAAACTGAATCCAACAGCATATTAAAAGAATTATACAGTATGATCAAGTGGGATTTATCCCTGGTGGGCAAGATTGGTTCAACATAAGAAAATCAATTAACGTAATATACCACATTAAGATAATGAAGGAAAAACAAAACAAAACACATGATCATCTCAAACGATGCAGAAAGGCATCTGACAAAATCCAGCATCCCTCCTTGAGAAAAACATTCAGAATACAAGGAATAGAAGAAACTTCCTCAACATGATAAAGGGCATATATGAAAAGCCCACAGCTAACATTCTACTTAATGGTGAAAGACTGAAAGCTTTCCTTCTAAGATCAGAAACGAGACAAGGATGCCCACTATCACTATTGTTATTCAATATCATAGTGGAAGTTCTTGACAGAGCAATTAGGCAAGAAAAAGAAACAAAAGGCATCCAAATTGGACAGGAAGAAGTAAAACTTTCTCTATTTCCAGATGATATGATCCTATATACAGAAAATCCTGAAAAATCCACAACAAAATTCCTAGAGCTAATAAATGAATTTAGCAAAGTTGCAGGGTACAAGATCAACATCCCCAAATCAGTAGTGTTTCTATACACAAGCATGAACAATCAGAAGAAGGAATCAGGAAAAAAAATTCCATTCACAATAGCAACTAACATAATCAAATATCCAGGAATAAATCTAACCAAGGATGTAAAGGACTTGCACACAGAAAATTGTGAAACATTGCTAAAAGAAATCAAAGAAGACCTAAATAAATGGAAGGATACTTCATATTCATGAATTGGAAGACAAATATTGTTAAGATGTCAATACTATCTGTGCCAGTTTGACTGTATCATGCCCCCCAAAATGCAATTTTCTTTGATGTAATCTTGTGTGGGCAGATGTATCAGTGTTGATTAGATTGTAACTCTTTGAGTGTTTCCGTGGAGATGCGCCCCACCCAACTGTGGGTGATGACTCTGATTGGATCATTTCCATGGAAGTGTTACCCCATCCATTCAGGGTAGGTCTAAATTAAATCACTGGAGCCATATAAATGAGCTGACAAACAGAAGGAACACAGTGCAGCTGAGAGTCACATTTCGAAGAGGAGCTACAGCCAAGAAGGACACTTTGAAGAACGCCCAGGAACTGAGAGAGGAGTTGCAGATAAGAGACAATTTGAAGACAGCTGTTGAAAGCAGACTCTTGCTCTGGAGAAGCTGAGAGTGGCCAAACACCCCAAGAACAACTGAGAGTGACATTTTTGAGGAACTGCAGCCTAGAGAGGAACGTCCTGGGAGAAAGCCATTTTGAAACCAGAACTTTGGAGCAGATGCCAGCCACATGCCTTCCCAGCTAACAGAGGTTTTCTGGACACTATTGGCCATCCTCCAGTGAAGGTACCTGATTGTTAATGACTTACCTTGGACACTTCATGGCCTTAATACTGTAACTTTGTAACCAAATAAACCCCCTTTATAAAAGCCAATCCATTTCTGGTGTTTTGCATCCAGGCAGCATTAGCAAACTAGAATACTATCCAAGGTAATTTATAGATTCAATGTAATCTCAATCAAAATTCCAATAATTCACTGCAGAAGCAGAAAAGCCAACCATAAAATTTATATGGAAGGGCAAGAAGCCCTCAAAAGCTCTAAAGCCATCTTGAAGAAGAAGAACAAAGTTGGAGGATGCACACTACCCAATCCTAAAATGTATTACAAAGCCACAGTAGTCAAAATAGCATAATACTAGCACCAGGACAAATATATAGACAAATAGAATTGAATTGGGAGCTCAAAAATCAACCCTCACATTTATGGCCAATTGATTTCTGACAAGGGGGAAAAGACTACTCAATTGGGAAAGAATAGTCTCTTCAACAAATGGTGCTGGGAAAACTGGATCTCCATTTGTGAAAAAAAGGAAGACCTCTACTTCACACTATGTTCAATAATCAACTCAAAGTGAATCAGAGATGTAAATTTAAGAGCTAGAACTATTAAACTTTCAGAAGACAACAAAGGGAAGCACCTTCAGGACTCTGTGTTAGGCAGTAATGTCTCAGACTTTACAAGCAAAGCACGAGAAACAAAAGAAAAAAAATAAAGGGGACCTCATAAAAATTAAAAACTTTTATTCCTCAAAGCAATTTATAACAAAAGTAAAGCCACATATCTGATAAAGGTTTAATATCCAGAATAAAGAAATCCTTCAACTTAACAGCAAAAAGACAACACAATTTAAAAATGGGCAAAAGATTGCCCATTTGTCTTGTAAAATGTAAATGGTACAGCCGCTGTGGAAGACAGTTGGGTGGTTCCTCGGGAAGCTAAGTATAGAAATGCCATATGATCCACTATCCCACTTCTAGGTATATACTCAGAAGAACTGAAAGCAGGGATGCAAACAGACTTTGCATACCGATGTTCACAGTGGCATTATTCACAACTGCAAAAAGATGCAAACAACCCAACTGATGAACAGATTAAACAAAATGTGCTATAACCATATGATGGAATATTATTCAGCTGTAAGAAGGAATGAAGTCCTGGTGCATGCAACAATATGGATGAACCTTGAGGACATTATGTTGAGTGAAATAAGCCAGACGCAAAAGGACAAATATTGTATGATCTCACTAATATGAACTAAATATAATGAGCAAACTCATGGAGTTAGTATCTAGAATAGAGGTTACCAGAATATACAATGGGGAGCTGGTGTTTAATTTGCGCAGATTTTTTAATAAGGTTGATTGTAAATGGTTGGAAATGGACAGTGGTGACAGTAGCATATTATTTTGATTGTAATTAACAGCGCTGAATCGAGTATGCGATTATGGTTGAAAGGGGAAGTTTAGGGTTGTATATGCCACTAGAAAGAAAGCTAGAGGATGAAACATGGGGCTTGTAACACAGTGAACCCCGTTGTGGACAATAAAGGTGGTTAATACTACAAATTAAAGAATGTTCTTTCCTGAATTAGAACAAATGCTTGTCACTATTACACGGTGTTAATAATAGGGTGGTATATGTGAAAAAATACATCTAATGCAAACTATGGACTACAGCTAACAGTAATATTTTAATATTCTCCTAGCAATTATAACAAAGGTACCACACCAATGCTAAGTGTCAATAATAGGGGAGTATTAGGGGTGTGAAAGTATTCTAAGATTGTGGTAACGAAAGCACAAATCTGTGATTACACTGAGAGCCACCAATCGTACAAGTTGATGGACTGTATGGGTTATGAATAAAACTGCTTTAAACAAACAATCAAAAAAAAAGTACACAAAGGATAGACTGATTACTTGACATTGTAAAGTACTCAACAAAGTACCGGGTATGTTGTAAACGTTATACAATTGTTAGTCATCAGTACTGCTCTTATCATTGTGAATAATGGCCTCCCAAACATGTTGATGTCATAATCCTGAGGACCTGTAAATACATTACATTATACGGCAATAGGGAATTAAGGTAACAGATGTTACTAAGGCTGCTAATCAGCTGACCTTAAAATAGGGAGATTATCCTGGATTATTTATGTGGGCCCAATGTAACCACAAGACTTCTTAAATGTGGAGAGGGAGGCAGAAGAGTCAGTGTGAGTGACGGGATGTATGAAACACTTGACCTGCCATTGCTGGCTTCAGCGATGGAGGAAGGCAGCTACAAGCCAAGGAATGTGGGTGACCTCTAGAAACTAGAAAAGCCAAGAAAACGAATTCTCCCAAAGCCTCTAGAAAAGAACGCAGCTCTTCCAACACCTCAATTTTAGTTAGTGAGATACATTTTGAGCTTGTGACCTCCAGAACTGTAAGATAATAAATCTGCTGTTGTAAGCACCAAGCTTGTGGTAATTTATTACAACAGCAAACAGAAAACTCATACAACTCTGTACTGTAATTGTTTCTAAATATGGCACCCCTCCTAGACTTTAAGCTCCCTGAAGCCAGGGTTTGTGTTTAATTCATCTTTGCATCTTCAGTGCTTGCCAGACATGGAGTGGGTGTTAGTAGATGAATAACTGCCCATTAGATTTGCCCCTTGCTTTCTGAGACCAACTAGTAAGTCTACAGTTTTTGTTAGCCTGGGCCCAGTGGTCATAGTAAGATTTTATTAGGGATACCTTTAAAGTGAAGCTCCAGAGAATGAGATATGCATTCCAAAGGCAGAGATTGTGAGGTTGGTTTGTGGTTTTCGAGGAGGTAGAGGTCTCAGCCTTTCTTAGCTTGATTTGTCAGTTTCAGTGGAGTATAAGGTAAGGAACAATAGTGAAAGTTGGGAGATGTTACGTGTGCTTTGACCTTTTCTTGGAAAGCCCCAACTTAAATGCATGCATGTGATTGTAGTGCAACCTGGGAGTGCACATGAAGCTCTGTCTGCCACATCTTGGGAAAGGAGGACAGAGAAGCCCATTTTGTCCACTGTGCACCCCTTGTGTCACTGATTCCACATGGCTGCCCTAGGAGCTAGGTGGTGTTATCCCCATGTGACAGAGGAACAGAGGTTCCTAGAGGTTATGTAATTCTGCCCATGGTTGCACAGACAGAACCTTGACAGAAAACCCAGGTTCATCTACCTCAAAACGGTTCTCCACTACAGTGAATGGTTTTCCCTACCAGAAAGGCAACATATACATAATAAAAGAAACTGCATATTCAGACATCTCCATGGTTGTTTTAGCTGCCTCTTTCAGGAGTTTTCTAGAGCCTGTCTGTCTTCAGGGGTTAGGGCCAGTACTGCATATGATGTTCCAGTGAGAGACTAAAATCTCTAATGAGGGGTATTTTGTCTTGACGATAGGCTTCAGACACTAAAAATACAGCAAGATGGATGCTTGGCTCCACTGAAGGGACCAACGTGGTATTTATCAACCAGGATCCGATGGCTGATGTTGTGAGTGTGCTGTGCACAGTCCTGGAGCTTTTACCTCTGCAGCCTCACCCAACATTACCACACAATTTTCTAAAGGATAAGGTAATTAGGCTAAGAGTTTAGAATGTCTGTTTCAGGCTTTGTTAGTTCTCTATTTCATGGAATAAGTCATTGTTCAGTCCCGATGAAAAAAAGTTGGTAAGTCCCCAGGCTCTCCCCTCTGGGACCTCCCAGTCCAGTGCTGGGGAGAGATGTGGCAGGCACTCTGATAAATGTGGTGAGCTCTGCTGGTGGGACCGCGCCAGATGTTGTGGGGGTAGGGCCACCTCTGTCTTACCACTAGCTCGGGGAGACGATGCTGTTCATGGCAATAAGGAGTGGGCTTAGTGCTGAGTCTCTGGTATTCCTGAACTTCGAGTTTGAAAAGCCATCAAATGTAGGTGCCCCCAAGAAGGTCCAGTGCATGAACCCTGAGAATGCTGAAGCCCAGGGGAGAGAGTGTGTGATTAGAGTCCTAAAAAATGCATCCTCACCTGTTTGGAGTGGGAGTAGAGAGGGTTCTTAGAATTCTGTGATCAGATAAATATTGAACTGTTGAGTTGTTTTGTATTCTTTTACCATATATACAATCTAACATTTCCCCTTTGAATCATTTTCAGTTACATATTTTAGTGCTGTTAATTGCATTCACAATGTTGTGCTACCATCACCACTATCCATTACCAAACCATTTCCATCATTCCAAATAGGAACCCTGTACATTTTAAGCCTTAACTTCCATTCCCTATCCCTATTTCATCCCCTGGTAATATACTCTAGATTCTGACTCTGTGAGTTTGTTTATTCTAATTGTTTCAAATCGAAACCATACGGTATTTGTCCTTTTGTGTCTGGCTTATTTCACTCAACATGATGTCTTCAAGGTTCGTGCATGTTGTCATATGTATCAGAACTTCATTCCTTTCTACAGCTGAATAATATTCCATCATATGGTTATGTCACATTTTGTTTATCCATTCATCAGTTGATGGACAAATGGGTTGTTTCCATCTTTTGGCAGTTGTGGAAAGCTGCTGCTGTGAACATCGGTGTGCAAATATTTGTTTCAGTCACTACTTTTAATTCTTTCAGGTATATACCAAGAACTGGGAGTGCTGGTCATATGGTTTAGCTTTCTGAGGAACCGCCAAACTGTCTTCCATAGCAGTTGCACCATTTTACATTATCACTGGCAATGAATGAGTGTTCCTATTTCTCCATAGCCTCTTCAACATGTATTTTCTGTTTTTTAAATAGCAGCTTTTCTAAGGGATGTGAAATGGTATCTTGTGGTTTTGATTTGCATGTCCCTGATGGCTAATGATACTGAGCACCTTTTCATGTGCTTTCTGGCCATTCTTATTTCCTCTTTGGAAAAATGCCTATTCAAGTCTTTTGCCCATTTTTAAATTGGGTTGTTTGTCCTTTTATTAAGTTGTAAGATTTCTTTATATATGCTGGATATTAAACCCTTAATGGTTTCCAAATATTTTCTCCCATTGAGTAGGCTGCCTTTTCACCATTTTGACAAAGTCCTTTGAAGCACAAAAGTATTCAATTTTAAGGAGGTCCTGCCTACCACAAGATCTTGAAGAAGCTTCCCTACATTTTAGGAGTTTTATGGTCCTGGCTCTTATATTTAGGTCTTTGATCTATTTTGTGTTAATTTTTGTATAAGGTGTGAGATATGGATCCTCTTTCGTTCTTCTGGCTATGGATATCCAGTTCTCTCAGCACCATTTGTTAAAGAGACTGTTCTGTCCCAATTGAGGAGGCTTGGTAGCCTTGTCAAAAATCTATTGACCATAAATGTGCAGGTCTATTTCTGAACTCTCAATTCAATTCTATTGATCAACATGTCTACCTTTATGCCAGTACCATGCTGTTTTGACCATTCTAGCTCTGTAATATGCTTTAAAGTCAGGAAGTGTGAGTCCTCCAACTTTGTTCTCCTTTTTTCAAGACGTTTTTGGCTATTTGGGGTCCCTTCCAAACAAATCTGATAATTGGCTTTTCCATTTTTTCATAGCAGGCCATTGGAATTTTGATTGGAATTGCACTGAATCTGCAAATCAGTCTGGGTAGAACTGACATCTTAATGATAGTTAGTCCTCCAATCCATGAACATGGAATGTCCTTCTATTTATTTAGGTCTTCTTTGATTACTTTTAGCAATGTTTTGTAGTTTTCTGAATCCAGGTCCTTTACATTCTTGGTTAAATTTATTCCCAGATATTTGACTGTTTTAGTTGCTATTGTAAATGGATTTTTTTTCTTGATTTCCTCCACAGATTGCTCATTACCAGTGTATAAACACTACTGATTTTTGCATGATGATCTTGTATCCTGTCACTTTGCTGAACTTCTTAGTTTTAATAGCTTTATTGTAGATTTTTCAGGACTTCCTAAATATAGGATCATGTCATCTGCAAATAGTGAAAGTTCTACTTCCTTCTTTCCGATTTGGATGCTCCTTTTTTTTCTTTTTCTTGCCTAATTGCTCTAGCCAGAACTTTTAGCACAATGTTAAATAACAGTGGGCCTATGTGTTCTTCTATCCTCATTTTATAGATGAGGAAACTGAGGCAGAGAGAGGTTAATTAGCTTGCCCAGGGTAACTCAGCTAGTAAATGGGAGCTTGAATCCAGGCCATCTGGCTCCAGAGTCTGCTCATAGCCACTATTCTATGAGCTTCTTAAGAAATAGTGGTGTCTCAGAGGGCACTACAGGTGACTTACCTCCAAACAGGACTAAGTACTTTCATTTCTGAAGCATGTGAGCTGACTCAGCCAAGACTGACTTTTCATTTACGGGGTGTCTGCAGCCTATATGAGAGATTAACAGTGTATGTTGTGCTTGTGGGTCACCTTGCCAGGCTGAATGAAGAATATATGCATACATTTGAGTGCTTTCCATGTGTTATGCAAGCATAGGAAGGGCTTAGACATGTAAACTGCTTGTGAAGCACAGATAAATGTTGGTTCCTGCCCCTGGAGCAACTTGTGAAATATACATTCTGAGGAATAGATCAAACTAGGCACTCCTCATTCCAAAGATGGCTGCAGAAGGCTGGAAACTGACTGTATGGTCTTCTAGGGCATGCTTCTTAAACCTTTGGGAATCCTGTTAAAATGCAGATTCTGATTTGGCAAGTCTGTAGTTGGACCTGAGAGAATCTTTCTTACAAGGGTGATGCCATAGCTACTGTTCCATGGACCACACTTTGAGCAGTAAAATCCTTAGGTTGTAACGCTATTTCCCCACCAAACTGTATGGTTATTCATTCATTTGGAAACCAACTGCCAAATGGTATCCCAACTTATGGGACTCTGTTCTTCAGCTGTTCACAGTACAGTTAGAGCCTTAGGGAGTTTGTTCTGGTTTGCTAGGGCTGCTGTTATGCAAAACACTAGAAATGGATTGGCTTTTATAAAGGGTATTTATTAAGTTACAAATTTACAATCCTAAGGCCAAACTAAAGCATCAACAAGAGGATACCTTCATTGAAGAATGGCTGATGGCATCTAGAACACCTGTCAGCTGGGAAGGCACCTAGTTGGCATTTGCTGTTTCTTTGCTCCTGGGTTGTGTTTACAAATGGCATTCTCCCAAATGTCTCTGGGTTTGTCTCTCTTAGCTTCTTCCAGAGCAAACTCTGGGCTAGCATCTCCAAATGTCTCCAAGCATTTGCTTTCAACAGCCGTCTCCAAAATGTCTTTCTCAGCTGCTCTTGGGTGTTTTGTTCTCTTTTAGCTCCTGTGTGTCCTTAGCTTAGCATCTCCAAACGTTCTTCTGCCCACAACTCCAAGCATCTTTCAAGTGTCAGCACCATCTGGGTATGCATCGGCTCTTTTTAAAGGACTCCAGTAGACTAATAAAGACACATCCTGAATGGGTGGGGACAATCTCCATGGAAACATTCAATCAAGAGGTCACACCCTAATCAAAAAGATTAATCAGTCTGCCCCAACAAGATTGCTTTAAAGAACATGGCTTTTGGGGGGACATAATATATCCAAACCGGCAGAGTTCCTTTGAACTCCACAAATCAAGGGCAATGTCAAATACAAAACATATCCCATTAAAGACAAAATCCTTACAAAACAGCTTGCAGAGCAAGAGCACTTGCACAGACAATAATGCTGAGATAAATACTCTAATCAGGGACTTAACAGATGTCTTAAGCTACAATAAATCTGATATTCCTGAGAAAAGTAGGTACTGGATGAAACTGGGTGCCAATGCAGCTTCAAAACCAATAAAACCCATAGACATGGAGCCATATCTATGAGACATCTCTGGGTTCACGTACTAAGTATGGCAATACTCATCTTGAAGGCTCCCCAGCAATAGTGAGACTAGGATATAAGCAAGTAGCAGTACAAAAAGAGAGTTATCAAGAAAGTGGTGCCTGATGAGAGAAGCAGCTAGATCATTTTGGACATACTGAATGTTAGAGCTGAATAGGAGGGAACTTCAGAGATCCTCTTGACAAAGTCCACACCCTTTAGTTTAGGAGGAAACTAAAATCCAAAGCAGTTAAATCCATGGTTCTCAACCAAAGGCAATTTTGCTCCCCCAGTTGACATTTGACCATGTCTAGAGACATTTTGATTGTCACAGTTGATGGGGTGCTACTGGCATCTAGTGGGTAAAGGCAAGGGATGCTGTTAAAAACTCTACAATGCAGAGGACAGTCCACCACAACATAGAATTACCTGTCCCAAAAATGTCAATAGTGCTGAAGATTAGGAAACTCTGAGTTAAGAACTTTTCAAGGCCAAAGAACAAGTGTCATAACATGGACTAAATTAGAGCTGTCCAACAGAACTTTCTGCAATGATGGAAACATTCTGTAATCTGTGATGTCCAACACATGAACTATGGCTAGTGCAACCAAGGAACTGAATTTTAAAATCTTATTTTATCTTTAATAATTTAAATTTAAATAGCCATGTGTGGCCTGAGGTTACCCTACTGGCCAAGGCAGAACTAGAATTGACATTTCCTGACTCCCAGGTCTGGTGCTCTTCAAGCTTCACAGCCTGTTTCTTCCTACTCTTTTGAAATCACCCACACACCTTACCTTATCAATAAGATTTGGCTGGGGGAAAAAAAAAGTAAAATAATAAAAATGTTAATAAAGCATTCCTTGTTAAACACCCCATTTTCTATTTTGGAAATGAACAAAAATGTCAAATCATGATCACACATACACATAGTAAGATTGCAGAAGCAAGAAAGGTCAGATTATTCCTACTTCCCCTTGCAGGTGATGTGAGAAAAATAAAACAAACACTCCTCTAAGCCTTGAGATCATGAGGTTTTCTCCAAGATCTCTTCACTTCTCAGAAACTGAGTAAGAAATCAGTCTGATCAACATCTCTAGCAATTGTCAAGCTTCCAACCATGTTCCCATCACAGAGGCCACTCTAGAGATTTGCTGGTTTTAGAGACCATACTGAGAACTCACCATGTGCCTGGCACTGTGCTAGGCACTACACATACACTGTGTCACTTCATTTCCACTGCAGCCCTTGGGCACTAGGAAGTTAAGAACTTGGCCCAAGTCAGAGTCAAGAGCAAAAGCTGGGAAACCCAGATGTGACTCCAAATCTCTTGCTCTTAAGCACTGAGCTAACGGCCTGCAACCTGGAAAAGCCGCAATGGGAAAGCAATACTGGCTGCGAGAGCGTGAGGAGTCCCCACCTGGAGCCGAGCAGCGAGAGGGCTGCATAGCCAGGGCTGGGTCCGGCCCGGTTCCCCACGACCGACCCTGGGTCCCAGTGTCTCTTACTTCTCGATCTCCAGCGCTGCTACCTTCCGCTTTTCGTACAGCTTGTCATTGAGGGCGCGCACGATGTTGGGCGTGAGCGGTGCAAAATCCTTCTCGGGGTTCATGATGGCAGTTTGGGGCGCGCCCCGGTGCCCCACGGCTCCTCAGCCCGTGGCCACCCGGACCGCGCCGGGCGAGAGGAGTCTGCGGCTCCGTGATGCCCACGGCGCTGGCTCATGGACCACGCCGGGGGCCCGCCTGCCTAGCTCGCCGCCGCACGCCGCCTCAGAACCCGGGTCAGGACCTCGCGCCCGTGCACCCGCCCCCGGCCGCAAGCCACTCATGCGACCCGTGGCTCCCGCCCCGCGCCAGTAGCGCTCATGGGGCCGCGGCCATGTTAGCCGTGTCACATGACTATGCGCCAGCTTCCGCCTTCCGCTGCGAGGACCCGCCCCTCGCCAGCCACGCCTCCGCACGCCCGCAGCAGGTGCATTGGCCACGCCCCCATAGGCTCCACTTCCTCCTGGCACACGCCCCCGCCCCGCTTCTCGTAGCCTCAGTCTTTATGCAACTATATCACGCTCAACTACGGGCACGTAGTGGGCCTTCTGCATACATTCGGGAGACTGAGGATGTCCCTGGAGCCCGACTCACCGAGCATAATTTATTCAGTACTTACTGAACTAATTACTTCTTTCATTTAGTAGTCACTTACTAATCAATTTCTATAAGCCAGTGTTTCCCCAAATGGATTAACACATCATGCTTTTCGCCATATCTTAGTGACTTGTACTACTGTTTATTTGATATTTTTCTCAAGTCAACTCACTTTAGAAAATCTTTAATTCCTACTTTAGCTTTACCTTTGCCATAAAATCATAGGTCTGACTAGCTAGTTATATTTTTTCTAACATTAAAATAAATCCTTGATGAAAAACGATACTACCTGTCTGCCACCTAAAATCTCAGGTACCGACAGTGGCTGTTGCCCCACCATGTGAGAATCGGGGTATGTGTCCTGTGCTCTGATTTCTAGGAAGGCTGGATTACAGAGTGCTGGATTACTGAGTGCAGGTCTCCAGAGGACCCACTGCACAACATCCCCTGCAGAGTGCTCTAAGAGTCACACTAAACGGTGGAACAGAAATGGAAGCTATGTGGTAAAATTTTAAAAAGTAATTTGTGGACGCAGTGTGGTTAAAGATGCAGTATCAGGGAGATGCAGCAGAGTTCCTTATTGTAAGCTTCCAGAGTTGCGGGGTTAGGACAAGGGCGGGACCACTGTGGAGCTCAAAGAATATGAAACATGAACAGCTTTAGAACACACGGTGGCACTTTTCTCTAATGAATGAAAAGTACACACATAAAGCTTATAGCAATCTTGAAAATGGAGTATTACCCCAATTCACAGATAACAGGGACTCAATGAGTGAGGGGTTATGGCAGACAGAATTCTAAGATGGACCCCAAGATTCTCATCCCCTTGTATGTGTGCCCTGTGTAATCTCTGTCCCCTCGAGTGTGAGCAGGACTTGTGAATGTGATGCGATAGCACTCTCTTGATTATGTTATGTACAGAAGGGATTTTGCAGATGTAATTAAGGTCCCTAATAATTGGTTGGTTTTAAGTTAGTTAAAAGGAAGATTATCCTGGCTGGGCCTGGCCTAATCAGGTGAGCCTTTAAAAGAGGTGAGAAAAGATTTGAAGCAGGAAGAAATTCTTCTGTTCGCCTTGAAAGAGCAAACAGCCATGTTGTGAACTCTTTACAGAGAGGGCTGCATGGTAAGGACCCGAGAATGGATTCTAGCAACTGAGAGAGCCCCTATTCCACAGTTACCAAGAAAATGGGAAACTCAGTCACATGGCCACAAGGAAATTAATTTTCTCAACAAACTGAGGGAGCTTGGAGCAGATCTTTCCCTCGTTGAAGCTCCAGATGAGGCTGCAGCTCGCTGAACCTTGAGATCAGCTTTGTGAGGCCCTGAGCCAAGGACCAAGATTAGTCCAATTGGGCCCCTAACTCATGGAAACTGTAAGATAATAAGTCTGTGTTGTTTTAAGCTCCTAAAATTGTGGTAATTTGTTTGGATGCCATAGAAAATAGAGGAGCTAACTCCAAACTCAATAAGTCATGGAGGCATTGGGTCTAGAAAAATCCTTGAAAAATGTACTTTCTTTTACTGGTGGGTTTTTCACAATTGTTAAAATCTTCCCCCCAACCCACTGCAATAAATGAAAACAGCCCCTAAGATAGATTTATCTTGAGAAAATGTATTGCTTAATAGTTTCCTCCTATTCTCTTGATACTAGGTAGCACTGCCCAAAAAACATTTCCAAATGTCCTAATTTATGTCTTAGGCTTTTAATCATGGTTGATGCAAGACAATGAAAAAAATTAAATGACAGGGACTTGGATAGATTTCTCCAATGTGTGTTAATTTTCATTTGACCCATGTCTAATATAATATTTCATCTGTTTCTTTTGCTTCCTGATTTGGCTTTTTCTTAAAGGTGGATTGGAATTTTCCAAGGGTTACGTGATACAGTTTCTAATAATTTAAACAGAAGGATTTTTTTTTGTCATAAGGAGCTCTTTTCTCCTGAAATTACATTCTGAATTAGGTTGCTAAGAAACCAGTTTCTTACTAAAGCCCAAACTAATACTTTGTCCATACTTAAGGTCAGAAGTCCTGGAAGGAAGTGGTTTTGTTTTTCTGATATCATAAGATTCTTTACGCATAATTGAATGGGCAGTAGGCTGGGAATATAGCCCAAGGGCCCCCATCTACACACTCCCCTTCTCCTCTGACTCTGGTGCCCAGGCTTGGTGAGGCCTGCCATGCTCAGACCCTCCTAGACTTGTGGACAACTGCTAGGCCTGGCTGCACACCAGTCATCATTTCTGAGTTGTAATTCATCTGCATGTGTGATGCCTCGTTGTGATTATATAAATTGTAGACAATGTAGCAAGATGATGCTGGTGACATTGTAAGAAATTGTATCCAAACCTTGAATTGTACAAAGCAGTTTCTCCGGCAACAGTTTCAGGGCAATGTGGTTGAGGGTCTAGGAGGCTTAGGGCATCCCACACTTGGGATTTCTTGAGGTTTGGCAGGGCCTCATCAATGTCATCACCCCTGACCTGAGCATGTCTCCCCCAAAGAAGTGGAAAGATTTAGAAGGCCACACTCTGCTGGGCCTCTGTGTTGGACAATGTCAGGGACATCACACATCATATTCTATAAACAGTGTTCCCTGGAGCCATGCCACGTGGCGGCCCTGAAGTTTTCTGTCCCAAAGGAGATGTCTCTTTCAAATGTAACTTCCATAAGCCAGAATGGTTCTTTTTGCCAAACCTCTACTCCAGTCCTCTGTTAAACTACTTCACCATTCCAAATTTTCCAATACAAAACTATTTTGCTTTTGTCTTTTGGAGGCCAAGGAAGTGTGAGAACATCCTGGAAGGAACAGGTATACCCAATTTCAACCATCATGAGGGGGTTCATGATGGGACAGGAATAGAGCTGGGCTCTTGGTTCTGGGGAGAAAGGGTCTTCCTCCTTTCTCTGGGCCTGGGAGGATTTGGGCTCTACACTCAGCAGCTTTCAGAAACCTGGAACAGATCTGAGGTAGAGGGGAGTTGCACAAACCAGTAGCAGAATTTGCCAGTGGTGACACAGGGAAGTGCCAATTTCTGGAGCAGTCAGTGTCTGGGGTAGTGGTTGGGAGCCCTGCAGCCTCAAGGGAACTGACTCTTGCCCATAGCATCAGCATCACCAGGAACTTGCTAGAAATGCAAATTCCTGGCCTCACCCAAATCTACCAACTCAGACACTCTGAGGGTGGGCCCCATAATCTGTGTTTTAACAAACCCACCAGATGATTTTGGCATACAGCATAATTTAAGAAGTGCTGGTTTATACAGACTCTGTGTATTTGCTAGCTCCATAAATTGCCCTTTAATCTCATCAGCTTCTCAGATTGCTGGTTGGTGTAGTCTTTGCTCATTAACCACTAGGACAATCGGTCATCTAGTTCTTTGTCTTTATACATATTAGTAGTGTCTTTAGTAATTATAGAAAGAAATTGTCTATTAAGTATAGGCCTGAGTTTACAAATCCTCTTTAGAAGAAGTTTCATTTGGTACTAGCTGTGTGTAGAGTGCACCGGCTTGAGGGTTGTGGGGGGCGGGGGAACAAAAGCAGCAGCAGATCACCATCCACAAAAAAACTCCACTTCCAATGGGTAGAAGGACCTGTTGAGACACGGATTGCTGGGCTGCGACCCTGGAGTTTCTGACTCTGTAGGTCTGGGGTGGGGCCTGACGTCACTGGTCCAGGTCCAGGGACCATTTTGAGAACCACTTCTTTAGAGCATCCTTTCCCAAGGATGGTCTCTCTTGCAGGTGGGCTCGGGCGGCCCTCAGTCATCTGTGTGTATCTGCAGAAACAAATCCACTCCAGGGCCAGCCTTTAGCCACGTACTTTTATGGAGCCAGACGGGTAAGTGGTCCTGTTCCTGCAAGGGAAGAGGCTGCTGTGTGGTGTTTCTGGGCTGAGGGACGTGCCCCGACAGCTCCTTGGACGCAGGTGTCCTGCAGTGCTTTCCCTTTGATGTTACCGAGCTCAAGACAGACACTGAGTCACACTCTGTATACACAACACAGCTGCAGTTTAAATAGGTCAAATTGGGACACGGTCCTTCTAACCCTGGAAGGAGCTGCCTGACCTGGTGCAGCACAAATTGTTGGGTGGGTGTATGATCTGTAGCACTGGTCCTCAACCCTGCTGCACAAGGTTTAAAAAAAAAAATGCCCAGCCAGACCAATGAAACCATAAGTAGGGGAGGGGGAGCGGATTCTGAATCAGAATCAGGTGATTCTCATGTGCAGATGGGTTGAGAATCGCTGCTTTATAGGCTGACTGCTGTGCACCGGGTTGGGGGTGGGAGTAGAGGGCTGGGATTGCAATTAGCACTTCTCCAGGATCTGGCCTTCGGTGGGAAATTTCTGTGGGAAACAGCTATAGGATTCAGAGTCTGACGGTATAAAAGCCAAGTGAAAAAGTGAACAGGAGCACCCCAGGCTCCTGTCCTTGCCCCGGCTGCCCAAATGTTATCTGTTCCTCCCTTTGAAAACAGTCTCTTGCTTGGCTTTTATGTGAAAGCAGAAGAAAAGAACCATCTCAAAATAGAGCCAGGTCTAAGGGCTCTTTCAACTGTTATGGATTTTAAAAGAAACTGCAGTACTCCGGCACCAGGCCCTGCTAAATGCTTTGATACAATGTCATGAGCCTGATACCTGTGTCCTCTTGATAAAAACGGGGATTCTTACAGAGTATTTAAGCTTTGGGGAGATGTTAAGAAACTAAATTCAGGGGTTCGCAACGAGCCATTTTTTTCCCTAAAATGTAGGTCCGTTGTGTGAAGCTACTCTGTTTAATACACAATATCTGTATTTCATCTAAGCTTGGAATATGAATACTACAGAAATATCTGCTCCTATAACTGAAGGAAGAGGAGGAAACAGTACTTTTAGGGCTCCTATTTCTTTCTCTATCCTTCTTCAGGCCAGGACAATACACAGATCTTGAGGCTGAGGAGATGGCTTTTTATTGAACCTGGTTAAGCTAAAGGGTGATCCCCTTCAGATAATAAATCCATTTAATTCCTGTTTCGCTGCCTTCTCCAGGCGGGCAGGACACAATCAGCTTGCTGGTGATGGGTGTTTTGCTGCCTGTGGGGTTTCCTTCAAAGTAGACTGTGATGTTATTGATCTTCTTGGGTCTCACAGAGTCTGACGCGCGGATGGTGAAGGCTGGGTTCTCCACGATGTAGGAGAAGGTCACCGTGTGATAGAAAACGTTCTTGAAGGGGATGATGATGTTGTACCCGGCTCGGATCTGGAAGGGACCCTGGGGCTTGGGGGGCAGGGCCATTCCAAAGAGGGGGATGGTGTATTCCCCACCCACAAGCGAGGACAGGCTCAGGAGGCCTCTGGTTTCACCCAGGTGGCTGGGCTCAAAGACGACTTCCACGCTGACTTCAGTGCCTCCTTGGGCTCCCGGGGCTGCGTTAATGACTTTTTCTGTGTGGAAGTCTGGACTGTCGGTCTGAAAGGAGAACACACTCAACTCACACAGGATCCTGAACAATGTGTCAGGAGCCCAAGTCTCTCCCAGGCCCCTCCACTCATGGACATCAAGCAACTTGCATTTGTGTGAGGCTGGGCAGGTTATAAAGCTGGGTTCATATAACTACCTTGAAAGTAAGTATTCATAATTGTTATCCCTGTTTTACTACAAAGAAACTGAAGCCCAGGATTGTTAAGTAAGTTGCCCAAAGACACACAGCTAGATTATGTGCTGCTCCCCCATATCCAGTCTTTGGTGCTGTTCTTCCACATCCAGTTCTTTCCTTCCACACACATGGAGGATGGAAATTCCTGGCCCGTTGGGAATGGATGGACCTATTTCTGAGCAATTAATTGTGAGCAGAAGTGACAGGTGTCACTTCCATGCTGAAGCATTTAATTGTCAGTGTAAGACCCTCCAGCCTCCCCCCTCCAATGTGGTAATGTGGTTGGAAACATTTGAGATGGTGGTTGCTTCAGCAGGGAGCTGAGTCCCTGCTAACCCTCACTGGACATCTAGCACAAATGAGAAATAAACCTTTGTTGTTTTAAGTCATTGGATATCATGGCTGTTTGCCTCTACAACAAAATCTAGCTCATCCTGACTGCGTAATTGATCAAGAGCCTGTGCCTCTTGGCTATAGCCATGGAACCCTTGATTTTAGCTGGTGCATGGGCTACATTTTCCAGCTCCCCTTGCAGCTAGATATGGCCTTGGGGAGAAGTTTACTTCACTGGAATGTGAGTTGAAGTGATGTATGCAAGCAACCTCCCTCTTTTCCTCCTTACAGCCAGCCGGAACTAGATATTACGGTAAGCCATCTTGGTCCATGTGGACCAAAGCAACTTTCTGCAGAGGGCAGAGCATCAGGACAGAAGTCTGGATGCTGATGCCATGGAGCTGCTACTGTAGCCCCAGTTGCTTATGCCCAGACTGTTACTTGAGAGAGAAATACACTTCTAGCTTTGCATTACTTTGGGTCTCTGTTTCAGTAGTTAAACCCATATTCCAAATGATATAACAGGTAATATATACGGAGTACTTGCTACAGGCCAGGCTCTATGAAAGTTGCTTTATCTGCATTAACAAAAATCCTCACAGAATTCTATGTGGTCAGGAGAGCTTAAGTAAATTATTCACACAGAGAGTAAGTGGTGAAAGCAGGATTCAAATCCAGGTCTGTTCAATTCCACAGGCTATACGCATGACCTCTAAGCCATACCATCTCCCTTTATTGACTGCTGAGCCTACTGTGGGAAGCAAAACTCCCCCGCCTCCAGCTTGTTAAGCTAGGAAGTCGATAAAGGAAGGACCCGGCGTGGTACTTTTTGTTCTAGTTGGGAGTTTCCAGGCTAGACTCAGGCTTCTAAGGCTGGTGCCTCCGTGATAAAGAGGCCCCCAGCTCTGAGTTTCAGATTCTGCACCTTCTGTGTCCACCTCTCATTACTTTTGGACCCAGGCTTCTGCAAGGGAAGGGCTGAGGGTGGGGCAGCGATGCTCACCCTGCAGAGGTATTCTGTCTTCTGCCGGGTGTAATTGGTGAACTTGGCAAAGATGCTCTGGCTGCTGCCAAGAACAGTCTGGAAATAGACAGGCTTTTCAGGCAGTGCTGGCATGGCCTTCAGGTTGAGCTCATACTGGTAGTAACCCAAATCATTGTTGTGCAAAGTTAGTCTCCCGAAGATTTCTCCAGCCCTCAGGGGCTGGAATTCAAATGAGAGTGTGCCCTGAAGGAGAAGACAGAGGATCTTATGACGCTGCAAGTCTGACCCCTGCCTTGCCACCCAGTGACCTGCCCGAGGCTCCATAGCAGTTTGGTGGCAGAAATGCTTCACAAGCAAATGCTCACACTGGCCTTGAGCCCAGGGGCCCTCTGCCCAAACCATCCCACCTTCCCTCCCCTGTAGCTCTTCCAGCTTCTCTCTAGCCCAGGTGTTTCTTTATCTGGATGTTTTTTAAATTTTAAAATAAGTACAGAATCCTCTATTGAGAAGCATGCTTATGCAGTTGGGGTGTGAGGGCTGACGCTCAAGCAGCTCCATCTTTATTCATAGACAATGTCAGGCCAGCTTCCTGGTCTCTGTCTTCATTTGGGAGAGGCTTGTCCTGCCTACTATACCCACAGCAAAACAAAACCAGAGCCAAGTGGTATTGCTTCTAATATCAAAACAAGGGAAACAATTCAAATGCCTAGCTATAGAACTGGTTAAATAAATTACAGTTTACTGACTTCCGTGGAATATTATGTAGCCATTAAAAAGGATGAGACAGAGCTATAAACATTGAAATGAAAGGTGTTGATAATATCATAAGTGGAAGAAAGGAGGTTCCAGAAAAGTATGAGCTCATGTTTGTAGAGAAGAATATGTCTATGTGTGTATATAAAAGAGACTGCAAGGATAAATACCAAATTGTTACTGGTATTTATCTCAAGGTGGGGCAAATGGGATTGTGGGGGACTTTTACTTTCTATTTCAAGTCCTTTTATATAGTTAGATTTTTTTTTTTTTACCATAAGTAGATATATAACTAGTTCTTCTTACTGAAAAATATCAGACTAAAAAGAGTAGTCCTTTTTACCTGTCTGAACCAAAGCTCTTATGTCCGCCTAGTTCACGGGAGGACACTGGCAGTCAAGGAAGGGAGAGCTCAGGAGTGTGGCAGTCCCCTGCCTTCCTGACCGCCGCCAGGGCTGGCCCATCCTCGGGGGAGGCAGAACGTGGATCTGGAGTCCCCAGAGACAGAAGACCCTAACACAGACATCAGGGGGCCCCTGGAAGCCAGAGTCGTACCTCAGAGTTGGCAGGCACCACAAACTGGGAGGGCAGGGTGATGTCGGGCACCCTGCATTCCGTGGCTAGGGTCACTGTGTAGGGCAAGGGGTTCTCCACCTTGATGAAGGCTGATGCACTCTGCCGGACCGGGCTCACCATCTCGATGGTTTTGATGATGCCTGAAGGGATGACCCTGAAACTCACGGTGTAGTACAAGAACTCGTTGGTCACCTCGTTTCGGAAGATTACCTGAGTTCACAGGGATAGAGGGAGGAAGCAAGACAGAGCACAGGGGTGAGCTGAGGCTTGGCAAGGTCAAGTATCTTGACCAAGGTCACATGCAAGGAAGCATCAAATCTAGGAGGTGAACCCAGGTTGGACTGACTTCAGAGCTCTCACTTGCAACTATCATACACGATGCCTTCCTGCCTGCAACTGACTTGTTGAGCCGCTGCACAGCTTTTTAACTTCTTTTCCCTGATGACTGTTGATGTTGAGCATCTTCTCATGTGCTTACTGGTTATTCATATATCTACCTCTGTGAAGTAGAGTCAATTTAAGTCTTTTTGCCCCTTTTAATAAATTGTTTATGTTATTATTAGGTTGTCATAATTTTTTTTACTTTTTTAAATGCAATTTTATTGAGATATATTCACATATCATACAGTCATCTAAATGGTACAATCAATTGTTCACAAGATCATATATAGTTGTGCATTCATCACCACAATCAATTTTTGAACATTTTCATTCCTCCGAAAAATAAGAATAAGAATAAAAATAAAAATGAAAGTAAAAAGGATACTCAAAAGATCCCATACCCCGCATTTCCCCCATTACTCATTTACTTTTTGTTTCCATTTTTCTACTCATCTGTCCATACACTGGATAAAGGGAGTGTGAGCCACAAGGTTTTCAAAATCACACAGTCACACTGTATAAGCTATACATCTTCAAGAATCAAGGATGTAATGCTTCTTTACTTAGTCTGACCTTTTACTTGCAACCTCTTTGTGTCTTTAAACTTAAAGTCTTTCTCTCTTACACAACATATTGTTGGGGCTTTTAAAAAAATCCAGTCTGCCTTTTTTTTTTTTTTTTTTTGCAGCCATCATGATTTTAATTGAGAAGACTTCAACACTATGGGAAAACACTTCTGAAATGACATTAAGTTTTTTTTTAAATTAAATTCAGTTTTATTGAAATACATTCACACACCATACAATCATCCATGATATACAATCCACTGTCCACAGTATGATAACATAGTTATGCGTTCATCACCACAATCTAGTCTGCCTTTTTTTAAAATACATTTTTTATTGTGAACTTCAACATACATACATAACAGTAGTAAATTCCAAAGAACAATTTAACAAGTAGAGAGCAAAGTTCAAAGAAGGCCACACTTCCACAATTTAGTTATTTCCATTATTGTAAAATATAACATGCATACAGAAAGGTGTTAACTTTCAAAGTACAGCTCAACAAACAGTTATATAGGTAACTTCAAAAAATGTTATGGGTTACAGTTCCACAGTTTCAGTTCTTTCCTTATTGTGAAGTAATTTTTTTTCATCTTTGCAAGTATTTATTTATTTATTTTTAAATTCAGTTTTGTTGAGATATAGTCACATACCATACAATTATCCATGGTGTACAACAAACTGTTCACAGTACCATCATATAGTTGTGCATTCATTACCCCAATCTATTTTTTGATCATTTTATTTATACTAGAAAAAATAAAAATAAGAATAAAAAATAAAAGTAAAAAAGAACACCCAACCCCCCCCTCCCCATGCTATTCTTCATTTGGTTTTTGTCATTTTTCTACTCATCCATCCCTGCACTGGATAAAGGAAGTGTGATCCACAAGGCCTTCACAATCATGCTTTCACCCCTTGTAAGCTACACTGTTAATACGATCTTCTTCAACAGTCAAGGCAACTGGGTTGCAGTTTGATAGTTTCAGGTATTTACTTCTAGCTATTCCAGTACATTAAAACCTAAAAAAGGTTATCTACGTAGTGCATAAGAATGCCCACCAGAGTGACCTCTTGACTCCCTTTGGAATCTCTCAGCTACTGAAATTTTATTTAGTTTCATTTCGCATCCCCCTATTGGTCAAGAAGATGTTCTTAATCCCAAAATGTTGGGTCCAGATTCATCCTTGGGAGTCATATTCTGCATTACCAGGGAGATTTACACCCCTGAGAGTCTGGTCCCCACATCGGGGTGGGGGTGGGCAGTGAGTTCACCCACCGAATTAGGTTAGCTGGAGAGAGGGCCTCATCTGAGCAACAAAGCGGTACTCAGGGGGAGATTCTTAGGCACAATTATAAGCAGGTTTCACCTCTCCTTTGCTGTAACAAGCTCCATAAGGGCAAGCCCCAAGATAGAGGGCTTGTTACACCAAACCGTCAGTCCTCAATATTTGTGAGAACATCAGCAGCAATCCAGGTGAGGAAGTCCAACACTTCCGCATTTCCCCCCAGCTCCTCAGGGGGGCCATGCATATATATTTTTATTCTCTGCCCAAATTACTTTGGGATTTGTCATTATTTCGCACTAACCTGTACAAACCAACCAGATCTCACTTCCTATTCAAAGTTCCATGTAATTATGCTATTTGAACCAACTGTACAAGTTAAATTGTTTAGGAAATATAGATCCTGCACCAAATAAACATCTCTTCCCTTGGTCTTACATGGAATTTGAAGTTTTAAAACACAATCAGTATCATCCTTTACCCTTTGGCCCGATTTGCCCTAGTACTAACTAGATCTGCTTCATTTATATCTCTAATTGAAGTCTGGACTCCTTTTCAGCTTTTTTAACAGTAGCTGTATGTGCTATATCTGCTGAGCTCTAGCTCTGAGTTTCAGGTGTCATACAGATACCCAAAGTTCCAGGGATTGACACTGCCTTTTAATGGGAATTTTTAGTCCTTTACATTTAAAGAATTATTTATATGGCTTGATTGACATCTACCTTCTTGCCAGTTATTTTCTATTTGTTCCTTTTATTTTTTTCTCCTCTGTTGCTACTTTTCTGCCTTCCTTTGGTAAATATTTAATCTTTTGAAATATTTGAAAGCTTATTTCCTTTACTGGCTTCTTAGCTATATTTCTTTCTTTTTTTTTTTTTTTTTGTTTTTTTATGGTCAAAAAGCTTATATTTAGAATTTGCCAGCTGGACTGTTTAGATGATCCCAATTTTGTTGGCAACATCCAAAGCATCATAGTCAGGAGCCAGTCGAACATATGCCTTCTTCTCTTCATCAGGCCTGATCAGGGTGTTGACCTTTGCCACGTCAATATCATAGAGCTTCTTCACAGCCTGTTTGATCTGGTGCTTGTTGGCCTTGACATCCACAATGAACACAAGTGTGTTGTTGTCTTCAGTCTTCTTCATGGCTGACTCAGTGGTCAGGGGGAACTTGATGATGGCATAGTGGTCAAGAGGGGGCGCTCTTCCGAGGATATTTGGGCTGTCTTCTGAGACGCAGAGTCTTGGGCCGCCGGAATGTAGGTGAAGTGCGGATCTTCTTTTTCTTGTGGCTGTGGACACCTTTCAGTACTGCCTTCTTGGCTTTCAAAGCCTTTGCTTTGGCTTTGGTTTTGGGAGGGGCAGGGGCTTCCTTCTTCGCTTTCGGCGCCATCTTCGTGAAAAGCTATATTTCTTATATTATTTTTTTTTTTTGGTGGGTGATCTAGAGCAAATAAGATGAATCTTTAACCTATCAAAGTTTATTTCGAACCAATATTTGTATCACATTCATTTTACAACTGACCCTTCATTCGTTCTGCCTCACACTTCTCATTTTGCAAATGCAGGAACTTTACTATGACATAATTTCATCTATCTGTTCACCCCATCCTTTTTGTGCTTATATTGTCATGTCTTTTTTTTTTTCTTTCTTTTCTTTTTTTTTTGAGAATGTCCCTGACATCAAATCCCTCTCACACTTTGAGCATCAATGACTTCAGGAAGAGCCTGGTCCTTTTATTATTTTTTTATTTTTTTAATTCAATTTTATTGAGATATATTCTCATACTATGCAGTCATACAAAGCATACATTCAATATCTAGTTGTGCATTCATCACCAAAATTAATTTTTGAACATTTTCATTACCACAGACACAAAAATAATAAGAACAAAATTTAAAGTGAAAAATAACACTTGGTGCTTTTTTTTTTGCCCCCATTTTTCTACTCATCCATGCATACACTGGACAAAGGGGAGTGTGGTCCTTATGGCTTTCCCAATCACATTGCCACCCCTCATAAGCTACATTGTTACATAATCATCTTCAAGATTCAAGGGTTCTGGGTTGTAGTTTGATAGTTTCAGGTATTTAATGCTAGCTATTCCAATTCATTAGAAACTAAAAAGGGTTGTCTATCTTGTGTGTAAGAGTGCCCATCAGAGTGACCTCTCGGCTCCTTTTGGAATCTCTGCCACTGAAGCTTATTTCATTTCCTTTCACATCCCCCTTTTGGTCAAGAAGATGTTCTCCATCCCACG
The DNA here is from genome assembly GCF_015220235.1 of Choloepus didactylus. Lineage (NCBI taxonomy): Eukaryota > Metazoa > Chordata > Mammalia > Pilosa > Megalonychidae > Choloepus > Choloepus didactylus. The sequence goes on along the minus strand of NC_051328.1, from coordinate 28,938,304 downwards.
ATGCCGGGTCTACATTCCTCCCCGGGAGTCATATTCCACGTTGCCAGGGAGATTCACTCCCCTGGGTGTCAGATCCCACGTAGGTGGGAGGGCAGTGATTTCACCTGCCAAGTTGGCTTAGCTAGAGAGACTGAGGGCCACATCTGAGCAACAAAGAGGCATTCGGGAGGAGGCTCTTAGGCACAATTATAGGCAGGCCTAGCCTCTCCTTTGCAGCAACAGTCTTCCCAAGGGCAAGTCCCGTCATAGAGGGCTCAGCCCATCAAACCACCAGTCCCCTATGTCTGTGAGCACGTCAGCAACCATCGAGGTGGGGAAGCCCAACACTCCTGCATTCTTCACCAGCTCCTCAGGAGGGCTCTGCATATATTTTTTTTTTTAACTCCTTTTTAAAAAAATTAACTATTAACTATATATAAAAAAAGTTAAAAAACCATACAATAAAAAGAAGACATTGCAAGACTAAATAAAAAAATGGATGATCTTATGGAAATTAAAGAAACTGTTGACCAAATTAAAAAGATTCTGGACACTCATAGTACAAGACTAGAGGAAGTTGAACAACGAATCAGTGACCTGGAAGATGACAGAATGGAAAATGAAAGCATAAAAGAAAGAATGGGGAAAAAAATTGAAAAAAATCGAAATGGACCTCAGGGATATGATAGATAATATGAAACGTCCAAATATAAGACTCATTGGTGTCCCAGAAGGGGAAGAAAAGGGTAAAGGTCTAGGAAGAGTATTCAAAGAAATTGTTGGGGAAAACTTCCCAAATCTTCTAAACAACATAAATACACAAATCATAAATGCTCAGCGAACTCCAAATAGAATAAATCCAAATAAACCCACTCCAAGACATATACTGATCACACTGTCAAACACAGAAGAGAAGGAGCAAGTTCTGAAAGCAGCAAGAGAAAAGCAATTCACCACATACAAAGGAAACAGCATAAGACTAAGTAGTGACTACTCAGCAGCCACTATGGAGGCAAGAAGGCAGTGGCACGATATATTTAAAATTCTGAGTGAGAAAAATTTCCAGCCAAGAATACTTTATCCAGCAAAGCTCTCCTTCAAATTTGAGGGAGAGCTTAAATTTTTCACAGACAAACAAATGCTGAGAGAATTTACTAACAAGAGACCTGCCCTACTGGAGATACTAAAGGGAGCCCTACAGACAGAGAAACAAAGACAGGACAGAGAGACTTGGAGAAAGGTTCAGTACTAAAGAGATTCGGTATGGGGACAATAAAGGATATTAATAGAGAGAGGGAAAAATATGGCAAACATAAACCAAAGGATAAGATGGCCGATTCAAGAAATGCCTTCACGGTTATAACGTTGAATGTAAATGGATTAAACTCCCCAATTAAAAGATATAGATTCGCAGAATGGATAAAAAAAAATGAACCATCAATATGTTGCATACAAGAGACTCATCTTAGACACAGGGACACAAAGAAACTGAAAGTGAAAGGATGGAAAAAAATATTTCATGCAAGCTACAGCCAAAAGAAAGCAGGTGTAGCAATATTAATCTCAGATAAAATAGACTTCAAATGCAGGGATGTTTTGAGAGACAAAGAAGGCCACTACATACTAATAAAAGGGGCAATTCAACAAGAAGAAATAACAATCATAAATGTCTATGCACCCAATCAAGGTGCCACAAAATACATGAGAGAAACACTGGCAAAACTAAAGGAAGCAATTGATGTTTCCACAATAATTGTGGGAGACTTCAACACATCACTCTCTCCTATAGATAGATCAACCAGACAGAAGACCAATAAGGAAATTGAAAACCTAAACAATCTGATAAATGAATTAGATTTAACAGACATATACAGGACATTACATCGCAAATCACCAGGATACACATACTTTTCTAGTGCTCACGGAACTTTCTCCAGAATAGATCATATGCTGGGACATAAAACAAGCCTCAATAAATTTAAAAAGATTGAAATTATTCAAAGCACATTCTCTGACCACAATGGAATACAATTAGAAGTCAATAACCATCAGAGACTTAGAAAATTCACAAATACCTGGAGGTTAAACAACACACTCCTAAACAATCAGTGGGTTAAAGAAGAAATAGCAAGAGAAATTGCTAAATATATAGAGACGAATGAAAATGAGAACACAACATACCAAAACCTATGGGATGCAGCAAAAGCAGTGCTAAGGGGGAAATTTATAGCACTAAACGCATATATTAAAAAGGAAGAAAGAGCCAAAATCAAAGAACTAATGGATCAACTGAAGAAGCTAGAAAATGAACAGCAAACCAATCCTAAACCAAGTAGAAGAAAAGAAATAACAAGGATTAAAGCAGAAATAAATGACATAGAGAACAAAAAAACAATAGAGAGGATAAATATCACCAAAAGTTGGTTCTTTGAGAAGATCAACAAGATTGACAAGCCCCTAGCTAGACTGACAAAATCAAAAAGAGAGAAGACCCATATAAACAAAATAATGAATGAAAAAGGTGACATAACTGCAGATCCTGAAGAAATTAAAAAAATTATAAGAGGATACTATGAACAACTGTATGGCAACAAACTGGATAATGTAGAGGAAATGGACAATTTCCTGGAAACATATGAACAACCTAGACTGACCAGAGAAGAAACAGAAGACCTCAACCAACCCATCACAAGCAAAGAGATCCAATCAGTAATCAAAAATCTTCCCACAAATAAATGTCCAGGGCCAGATGGCTTCACAGGCGAATTCTACCAAACTTTCCAGAAAGAACTGACACCAATCTTACTCAAACTCTTTCAAAACATTGAAAAAAATGGAACACTACCTAACTCATTTTATGAAGCTAACATCAATCTAATACCAAAACCAGGCAAAGATGCTACAAAAAAGGAAAACTACCGGCCAATCTCCCTAATGAATATAGATGCAAAAATCCTCAACAAAATACTTGCAAATCGAATCCAAAGACACATTAAAAAAATCATACACCATGACCAAGTGGGGTTTATTCCAGGCATGCAAGGATGGTTCAACATAAGAAAAACAATCAATGTATTACAACACATTAAAAACTCGAAAGGGAAAAATCAATTGATCATCTCAATAGATGCTGAAAAAGCATTTGACAAAATCCAACATCCGTTTTTGATAAAAACACTTCAGAAGGTAGGAATTGAAGGAAACTTCCTCAACATGATAAAGAGCATATATGAAAAACCCACAGCCAGCATAGTACTCAATGGTGAGAGACTGAAAGCCTTCCCTCTAAGATCAGGAACAAGACAAGAATGCCCGCTGTCACCACTGTTATTCAACATTGTGCTGGAAGTGCTAGCCAGGGCAATCCGGCAAGACAAAGAAATAAAAGGCATCCAAATTGGAAAAGAAGAAGTAAAACTGTCATTGTTTGCAGATGATATGATCTTATATCTAGAAAACCCTGAGAAATCAACTATACAGCTACTAGAGCTAATAAACAAATTTAGCAAAGTAGCGGGATACAAGATTAATGCACATAAGTCAGTAATGTTTCTATATGCTAGAAATGAACAAACTGAAGAGACACTCAAGAAAAAGATGCCATTTTCAATAGCAACTAAAAAAATCAAGTACCTAGGAATAAACTTAACCAAAGATGTAAAAGACCTACACAAAGAAAACTACATAACTCTACTAAAAGAAATAGAAGGGGACCTTAAAAGATGGAAAAATATTCCATGTTCATGGATAGGAAGGCTAAATGTCATTAAGATGTCAATTCTACCCAAACTCATCTACAGATTCAATGCAATCCCAATCAAAATTCCAACAACCTACTTTGCAGACTTGGAAAAGCTAGTTATCAAATTTATTTGGAAAGGGAAGATGCCTCGAATTGCTAAAGACACTCTAAAAAAGAAAAACGAAGTGGGAGGACTTACACTCCCTGACTTTGAAGCTTATTATAAAGCCACAGTTGCCAAAACAGCATGGTACTGGCACAAAGATAGACATATAGATCAATGGAATCGAATTGAGAATTCAGAGATAGACCCTCAGATCTATGGCCGACTGATCTTTTATAAGGCCCCCAAAGTCACTGAACTGAGCCATAATGGTCTTTTCAACAAATGGGGCTGGGAGAGTTGGATATCCATATCCAAAAGAATGAAAGAGGACCCCTACCTCACCCCCTACACAAAAATTAACTCAAAATGGACCAAAGATCTCAATATAAAAGAAAGTACCATAAAACTCCTAGAAGATAATGTAGGAAAACATCTTCAAGACCTTGTATTAGGCGGCCACTTCCTAGACTTTACACCCAAAGCACAAGCAACAAAAGAGAAAATAGATAAATGGGAACTCCTCAAGCTTAGAAGTTTCTGCACCTCAAAGGAATTTCTCAAAAAGGTAAAGAGGCAGCCAACTCAATGGGAAAAAATTTTTGGAAACCATGTATCTGACAAAAGACTGATATCTTGCATATACAAAGAAATCCTACAACTCAATGACAATAGTACAGTCGGCCCAATTATAAAATGGGCAAAAGATATGAAAAGACAGTTCTCTGAAGAGGAAATACAAATGGCCAAGAAACACATGAAAAAATGTTCAGCTTCACTAGCTATTAGAGAGATGCAAATTAAGACCACAATGAGATACCATCTAACACCGGTTAGAATGGCTGCCATTAAACAAACAGGAAACTACAAATGCTGGAGGGGATGTGGAGAAATTGGAACTCTTATTCATTGTTGGTGGGACTGTATAATGGTTCAGCCACTCTGGAAGTCAGTCTGGCAGTTCCTTAGAAAACCAGATATAGAGCTACCATTCAATCCAGCGATTGCACTTCTCGGTATATACCCGGAAGATCGGAAAGCAGTGACACGAACAGATATCTGCACGCCAATGTTCATAGCAGCATTATTCACAATTGCCAAGAGGGATACAACCCAAATGTCCTTCAACAGATGAGTGGATAAATAAAATGTGGTATATACACACGATGGAATACTACGCGGCAGTAAGAAGGAACGATCTCGTGAAACATATGACAACATGGATGAACCTTGAAGACATAATGCTGAGCGAAATAAGCCAGGCACAAAAAGAGAAATATTATATGCTACCACTAATGTGAACTTTGAAAAATGTAAAACAAATGGTTTATAATGTAGAATGTAGGGGAACTAGCAGCAGAGAGCAATTAAGGAAGGGGGAACAATAATCCAAGAAGAACAGATAAGCTATTTAACGTTCTGGGGATGCCCAGAAATGACTACGGTCTGTTAATTTTCTGATGGATATAGTAGGAACAAGTTCACAGAAATGTTGCTATATATTATGTAACTTTCTTGGGGTAAAGTAGGAACATGTTGGAAGTTAAGCAGTTATCTTAGGTTAGTTGTCCCTTTCTTACTCCCTTGTTATGGTCTCTTTGAAATGTTCTTTTATTGTATGTTTGTTTTCTTTTTAACTTTTTTTTCCATACAGTAGATTTAAAAAAGAAGGGAAAGTTAAAAAAAAAAAAAAAAAGAAAAACAAGGAAAAAAAAAAAGATGTAGTGCCCCCTTGAGGAGCCTGTGGAGAATGCAGGGGTATTCACCTACCCCACCTCCATGGTTGCTAACATGACCACAGACATGGGGGACTGGTGGTTTGATGGGTTGAGCCCTCTACCATAAGTTTTACCCTTGGGAAGACAGTTGCTGCAAAGGAGAGGCTAGGCCTCCCTATATTTGTGCCTAAGAGTCTCCTCCTGAATGCCTCTTTGTTGCTCAGATGTGGGCCCTGTCTCTCTCTGGCTAAGCCAACTTGAAAGGTGAAATCACTGCCCTCCCCCCTACGTGGGATCAGACACCCAGGGGAGTGAATCTCCCTGGTAACGTGGAATATGACTCCCGGGGAGGAATGTAGACCCGGCATCGTGGGACGGAGAACATCTTCTTGACCAAAGGGGGGATGTGAAAGGAAATGAAATAAGCTTCAGTGGCAGAGAGATTCCAAAAGGAGCCGAGAGGTCACTCTGGTGGGCACTCTTACGCACACTTTAGTCAACCCTTTTTAGGTTCTAAAGAATTGGGGTAGCTGGTGGTGGATACCTGAAACTATCAAACTACAACCCAGAACCCATGAATCTCGAAGACAGTTGTATAAAAATGTAGCTTATGAGGGGTGACAATGGGATTGGGAAAGCCATAAGGACCACACTCCACTTTGTCTAGTTTATGGATGGATGTGTAGAAAAATAGGGGAAGGAAACAAACAGACAAAGGTACCCAGTGTTCTTTTTTACTTCAATTGCTCTTTTTCACTCTAATTATTATTCTTGTTATTTTTGTGTGTGTGCTAATGAAGGTGTCAGGGATTGATTTAGGTGATGAATGTTCAACTATGTAATGGTACTGTAAACAATCGAAAGTACGATTTGCTTTGTATGACTGCGTGGTATGTGAATATATCTCAATAAAATGATGATTAAAAAAAAAAACAACAACCATACAATAAAAAACATTTCAAACAAACCATAACAAGGGAGTAAGAAAAAGACAACTAACCTAAAATAACTACTTTACTTCCAACATGTTCGTACTCTACCCCAAGAAAATAACCTAACATAGCTACATTTCTGTGAACTTGTTCCCACCATACCCATCAGAAATCAACAAACCATAGTCATTCCTGGGCATTCCCAGAATGTTAAATTTACCCACAATAGCTTATCTGTTCTTACTGGGTTGTTGTTCCCCCTTCATTAATTGCTCTCTATCGTTAGTTCCCCTACATTCTACATTATAAACCAATTATTTTACATTTTTCAATGTTCACATTAGTGGTAGCATATAATATTTCTCTTTTTGTGCCTGGCTTATTTCACTCAGCATTATGTCTTCAAGGTTTATCCATGTTGTCATATGTTTCACGAGATCATTCCTTCTTTCTGGTATTTCAGCTGGGTTTCCAGGATGTTAACAAGGTGTTAATGAGCTCTCTCCACTCTGGCTGGGCCAGACTTCCAATGGTCCCTGGGACTGCTTAACCTATATCATTTCTGTTCCTTTATCAACCTCATAGCAATCACAGCCTGATAAATATTGTGATGATTAGGTTCATGTGTCAACTTGGCCAGGTGATGGTGTCCAGGTGTGTGGTCAAGCAAGCACTGGCCTAACCGTTACTGCAAGGACATTGTGGCTGGTTAATAAGCCAGAAGGCTGGTTTATTAAATCATCAGTCAATGAATGTGATTGTGACTGATTACATCAATGAAGGGCGTGTCTTCAGCAATGAGAGAATTCAATCAGCTGGATATAATCCAATCAGTTGAAGACTTTTAAGGGGGAAGGTTAGAGGACCTTCACTTTTTCTTTGGCTAACCAGTGAAGCATTTCCTGAGGAGTTCATTGAAGTTGCCAGTTCGTTTCCTGAGGAGTCCCTTGAACACATTTGTCGGAGTTGCCAGTTTGCTGCCTGCCCTACAGAATTTGGAAGCATGCATACCCACAGTTACGTGAGACACTTTTATAAAATCTTATATTTATAGGTATCTCTTGTTGATTCGGTTTCCCTAGAGAACCCTAAGTAATACAAATATCATGTAGTCTCACTTTTGCATGTGCAGTCCAATCCTCAGCCAAGAACTGGTGAGGAACCCCTACCCAGACTTCTGGGCTCCCCACCCCATATTGCTGCTTCCCCTCTAGTGCTGTACTCTGTAGTGTCCAGCCATTTCTGCTCCAGACTCTGATTTCTGCTTCCTCAGCTCACTGGGGATGCAGGTCTTTGCTTGGACTCCAGCTTGCTGCACTGCAGCCAGCAAGTTTTTCCTATGCAAAGAAAGCCAGGGCAAAATCATGTGTGTGCATCTCATGAATTTCTCTTCTCTCTGATGGACTGCAGGATTGTGCTGCTTGTCATACATTGACTGAAAAGAGTTGCCTGAGATATTTTGTCCAGTCTTATGGTTATTAATGGAGGGAGGGCTAGTCTGGTACCAAATACTCCATCATAACCAGAGGCAGAAGTCCTTTTACTTGTTTTTTTTCTTTCTTTGTAAACTTTTTGTTTTTGTTAATTTTAATATGTATCTCTGTAAGGAGATTCTGTGATCTGGATTCACTGTCATTTTTTTTTATCCCAAAGCCCTTACTTTACATTTTTAATACCTATCTTCACTTATATTTTTCTCTTCACATCTAGAGTTTATGAATATATTTATCTTTCCATCCTTCTCTCAAAATGGAAAAACATCTCTGATTTCCCCATTTTCTTCCTTCTGAATGAGAAAATAATTCTCATTGCCCTATTTTATTCCTCCCCCTGCTAGTTCTCATGTTGAGGTCATATGAAATATTCATTACAGATTTTTTCAGCAATTATTTGTAGTACCTATAATTTAATTTTAATTATTTGTTCATTATTTCTTGTAACCTGTGCTTTCCTCTTGGATTCATTTATTATTAATTTTAAATTTTGCTTGGGCACATCCTATAGTTCTTCTTTCAGACAGGGTTTGTGTATGTGGATAGATTACTTTAAGTCCTTGCAAGTCCGAAAATGTCTTTATTTTGTCCTCATAATAGTTTTGTCTGAAAAAAGAATTCTGGATTCAAATAATTATCGCTAAGAAGTTTGAAGACCTTATTGCATTGTTTTCTTGCAGTCTCATTGATGCCATGAGAACTCCAATGTTATTATGATTATCATATACTTTTATTTTCTCTAGAATTATTTAGGACTTTCTCTTTTACTTCAGTTTTCTGAAAATTTGCTCTCATATATTTAGATTTGGGTCTTTTTTTCATTCACCCCATTTGGCAATTTGGTGGGCCCCTTCAAATAGAAGACTCAGTATTTCTTAAATATCCCCGGAAAATTTTCTTCAACTATTTTCTTGAGTATTTTCTCTCTCTATCATCTTGTTTCTCTCTTTCAGAAGCTCCTATCAGATGGGTATTGGAATGTCTTGATTTATATTTTATGTCACTGCTGTCCTTTTCATTCTTTTTTTTAAACAGCTTCATTGAGATATAATTCACTACTATTCACCCCCTTAAAGTGCACAATTCAATAGATTTTAATTCATACAGTTGTACCTCCATTGCCACCATCAATTTTAGAACATTTTCATTGTTCCAAAAAGAAATCTGCACCTTTAGCCATCATCCCCCACCTCCCATTCCCTTCAGCCACAGGCAACCACTAATCTAACTTCTGACTCTATAGATTTGCCTATTCGCATTTAATATAAGTGGAATTATATAATAGGTGGTCCATTTGTGACTGATTTCTTTCACTTAACATAATATTTCAAGGCTCATCCATGTTGTAGTATCAGTCCCTCACTTCCATTCCTTTTCATTGCCCAGTAATTTCCATTATATTTATCCATTCATTAACTGATGGATATTTGGATTGTTCCCACTTTTTGGCTCTTACAAATAATGCTGCTATGAACATTTGTGTACAAGTTTTTGTGTGGACATACATTTTCATTTCCCTTAGATATATTTCTAGGAGTGGAATTGCTGGGCTGGCTCATGTGGTAACTTTAGCTTTTTGGAGACATGCCGGACTGTTTTCTAAAGTGGCTGTACCATTTTACATTCCCACCAGCAGAGTATGAGGGTTCTAATTTTATTATCTCCTCAACAACATGTTATTGTTTCCTTTAATTCTTGCCACTTCTTTGTCCTCAGTACTAACATCTGAGGATATTACTCAGCTTCATCTTCTGTCTTACTCTTCCTCAGTGTCCATTACACTATTCAGCCTTCCCATATGGTTTTCTATTCCAAATTTTTTATTTCATTTTTATACTCTCTAATTGATTCTTTTTTACAATAGAGATCTATTGTTATTGTTGTGGTTTGGTGTTTGCTGGTTCAGGGTTACCTAATGTCTAAGGATTTTCTTGAGTCTACTGCCTTGAAACTTGGCATAGGCTTATGTGATGGGTGGCTACCCCGCAAGCTGGTCTCATCTTAAAGAGGCTGGGAGTCCTGCAAGCCCTTGCTGGGGGCATAGGATCAGGTCAATCCAACTGGTCAGCCCAATAGGGTAAGGTGCCTGAAATCACCCAGCATAGACTGAGTGTTGGAGGACACCTAAACTCCCTACCACCAGGACTGTCAACTTCAGAGTCAAGCCTGCAGCATATCAGGGCAACGCCTCTGACATATGGATACCTTTGCAGTGTACAGTCCCTCCTTGTAGGAATAGAAGTTCAGCTTGTAGTCTTTCTTGGAGCCAGACAGTACATCGATGTAATCAAGGCCCTTTATAGTGACACTTAGGTCTGGCTTCTCTGGTTTCATCATTTCCACAATGACCCGGAATCTGAGGGAGCACAGGATTACATGGAGAGAGGACAGAGAAAATGAGACCTTTTGCCCAAAGGACAAAAAGCACAGAATAAAGTTGTTATCTCTATTCTTGATTATATGGAAAGCTCATGGGTCCAGGGTTCTAGTCATCACTCTGTCACTAACAATAACAGTGACTACCATTTGTTGACTACCTCTTTTGTGCTAAGTAGTGAGTGCTTTACATGTATTACAGGTATTTATCATGACTGTAGGTTGTAACTATGACCAACATCTCCATTTTACTGATGAGGAAATAGAGGCCAAGAGAAGTGAGATAACGTGCTCAGGGAACATGATTAGTAACAGGCAGAGCTGGGGTTCAAACTCAGGTCTGGGCTGTCATTCACCATGCAAAGCAGATGGTCTTCAGCAAGTTATGCCTCTTCTTGCAGCCTTTGGTCCCTCCTCTGTAAAAGCAGGGGACCAGGCTAGTTGGCCTTGACTTCCTCCAGTTGTTGTGTTCAACTCTATTACCACTGCAAGTATAAGATACACACTGGCCAGTGGCTTAGTTGATAAGCCAGAACATTCAATAATAAAAATGATGACTGTTGTTATGGTAATAATCATAACAGCTAACATTTATTGAGCACTTATTTTGTGCCAGGCATTGTTCTAGGAGATTTATAAGTAATTAACCAATATATAGATTGCACTGAATGGGACAATCTCTCTGGAGATTTAGAGTTCAGGCAATGCCTGGCCACATTAGAGAACTGTCTCTGACTCCTTGAGCCCCCTAATGTCCTCTAGAGGCCCTGACAGGGGCAGGGGTTTGGCTAGACAGTAGAATTCCTCCCTCCATCCCTCACCCCAACCCTTTCCCCACTCCCTCACCTTTGTGGCTTGTTCAGCCAATTAGTGATTGGCAGGAGCTCAGTGTAGGGTGTCTTACATGGCACTTCACGGTAGATATTGGCCACAGCCTTGGGGAGCTCAGAAGTCCCATGCAGTGCATACAGCCAGCCAGTTCCATCAGGGAGGGGGAAGAAGAGGGTCCCCTAAGGAGAAGGAGATAAGCAATTGGAATGGCATAGAGGGTCCTTTATTAGGTAGCTATCAGGTACAGTGGTGACGCAGCATAGCACCTTTGGAAAGCAACTTGACAATATGTTTCAAGAGTCATAAAAATGTTCACATGTATTTGAACCAGAATCCCACCCCAGGGAACTTACTGAAGAAAAATCCATCCAAAGGAAATCACTACATGTGTGTATATATTTATTAAAGGACCATTTATGATATTGATGAAAATTTGGAACTAATATAAACTTTCAACAATAGGGGAATGTTAAATTATGGCACTTCCACTCAATGAAGTATTAGGCAGTTATTTAAAGGGTTGTTGCAAAGACTACATAGTTAGAAAAATGTTCACGATATAATGCTAAAGTGAAAATAAAAAAAACAATGCAAAATTGGGTAGTCTATGATGACAGCTATGGCTGTATCTGAACAAGGATTGGGAGTAAAAATATAAAAAACAGAAAACCTTTTTTTTATGGTGGACAATTGTGGTATAATTTCCTTTTTTGGTTTTTATTACATTCTCCATAGGGCTATTTGTGCAATTAAGCTAAATATTCATTGCTTGGTGCTTGATCCTAGACTATTTCAGAACAGGGCTCCGACTCTAAGAGAATCCTATGTGAAATCACATAGATGAAAATGGAAGCTTTGGACTTAATGATCTGCATGACTCCTTGTTGTTGTGACATGGTCTGTATGGATCCCCCTTGTTCTAACATTCTCTAAACTCGCAGACTCTGCCTTCTAACCTCTCTCACCCAGCTCCTGCCCTTTCACCATGCCAGGGACCTGTGGCATACCTGATGCTTGCGATTCTCCAAGTTCATTGTGTAGGGTCTATAGGTGATCTCGTAGGGCTTGTTCTGCTGATGGGCCTCCAGGGTGATGAACTCAGGCCCTTCCCAGTGCTCGCCCTCAAAGATGGGGTGCAGGTTCCAGGTCTGATTGGTGCGGTTGGAAAGCAAGATGGTCTGTGTGTGCTTGGAGCGCACCTGGCAGTTAAAATTCACTACCTGGAAGGAAGTGGGCACTTTACTCTCCATGGCACCTCTACCTGATCAGGGGCTAAGAGCTGAGGGTCAGAGGTGTAGGGGGTATGCTGGGGAGGACTGATTTTAACAGTCTTGATTGACATTTTTCTTTTTCTTTCATTAATTCAACATTTAATGGGTTATCTTCCATGTGCCAGGCTCTGCTCTGGGTGGTGGAGATAGAGCAATGAACAAAATAACAAAAATCCCCTGCCCTCAAAGAGCTTATTTCCTAGTGGTGAGATAAAGATAAGACACAAACAAATAAGTCGATTATAAAGTATATAGGATAGAAATACATTTCTTGGTGAAAAATAAAGCCAGGCAGGCATATAGGGAATGTTAGATTGAGCAGTGGGTTGGCATTTTTCATTAGGGTGATCAGGGAAGGCCTCACAGAGAAAATGTATTTGATTAAAGACCAGTAAGGATGAGGTCATGAGATATGAGGCAATGTGAGATATGAGATACGTGGCAATTGTGAAGTGAGCAAGGGGGAGATAAAGTAACAAGACAAGAGCATGTAGGGCCTTGTGGGTTGTGGTAGGCAATTTGATTTTCCTTCTATCGAAGGAAAAAGGAAGACTTAGGAGAGTTTTGAGTAGAGGAATGGCATGATTTGCTCAGCGTTTTAACAGAATCAGTCGGATGCTGTGTTGAGGGCAGTAGACAAGCGAGGACGAGGAAGTGAGACCTGTTAAGCAGTAGGCCAGGTGAGAGACGACAGTGGCTTGGCCTGGCCTGGAAGCAGTGGAGATAGTGGCAAGTGGGTATATTCCGGTTGTATTTTTTTTTTTTTTTTTTTTGTTTAAAATTCAGCTTTATTCAAGGTGAATGGATCCTGTAGACAACATTTTTTTATCAGAATACAATTTTATTCATCTTTCATTCATTTCTTCATTTTTTTCCCTAAATATTTCTTTTTTTAAAAATTCAGTTTTATTGAGATATATTCACATTCCATACAGTCATCCATGGTATACAATCAACTGTTCACAGAACCATCATATAGTTGTGCATTCATCACCCCAATATATATATATATATTTTTTTTTTGCCTATTATTTTTTTTTAATCATCATTTTATTGAGATATATTCACATACCACGCAGTCATACAAAACAAATTGTACTTTCGATTGTTTACAGCACCATTACATAGTTGTACATTCATCACCTAAATCAATCCCTGACACCTTCATTAGCACACACACAAAAATAACAAGAATAATAATTAGAGTGAAAAAGAGCAATTGAAGTAAAAAAGAACACTGGGTACCTTTGTCTGTTTGTTTGCTTCCCCTACTTTTCTACACATCCATCCATAAACTAGACAAAGTGGAGTTTGGTCCTTATGGCATTCCCAATCCCACTGTCACCCCTCATAAGTTACATTTTTATACAACTGTCTTCGAGATTCATGGGTTCTGGGTTGTAGTTTAATAGTTTCAGATATCCACCACCAGCTACCCCAATTCTTTAGAACCCAAAAAAGGTTGTCTAAAGTGTGCGTAAGAGTGCCCACCAGAGTGATCTCTCGGCTCGTTTTGGAGTCTCTCTGCCACTGAAGCTTATTTCATTTCCTTTCACATCCCCCTTTTGGTCAAGAAGATGTTCTCCATCCCACGATGCCGGGTCTACATTCCTCCCCGGGAGTCATATGCCACGTTGCCAGGGAGATTCACTTCCCTGGGTGTCTGATCCCACGTAGGGGGGAGGGCAGTGATTTCACCTTTCAAGTTGGCTTAGCCAGAGAGAGAGGGCCACATCTGGGCAACAAAGAGGCATTCAGGAGGAGACTCTTAGGCACAAATACAGGGAGGCCTAGCCTCTCCTTTGCAGCAACCGTCTTCCCAAGGGTAAAACTTATGGTAGAGGGCTCAACCCATCAAACCACCAGTCCCCTATGTCTGTGGTCATGTTAGCAACCATGGAGGTGGGGTAGGCGAATACCCCTGCATTCTCCACAGGCTCCTCAAGGGGGCACTACATCTTTTTTTTTTTTTTCCTTGTTTGTCTTTTTTCTTTTTTCTTTTTTTTTTTTTTTAACTTTCCCTTCTTTTTTAAATCAACTGTATGAAAAAAAAAAGTTAAAAAGAAAACAAACATACAATAAAAGAACATTTCAAAGAGACCATAACAAGGGAGTAAGAAAAAGACAACTAACCTAAGATAACTGCTTAACTTCCAACATGTTCCTACTTTACCCCAAGAAAGTTACATAATATAGCAACATTTCAGTGAACTTGTTCCTACTACATCCATCAGAAATTAACATACCATAGTCATTTCTGGGCATCCCCAGAACGTTAAATAGCTTATCTGTTCTTCTTGGATTATTGTTCCCCCTTCCTTAATTGCTCTCTACTGCTAGTTCCCCTACATTCTACATTATAAACCATTTGTTTTACATTTTTCAAAGTTCACATTAGTGGTAGCATATAATATTTCTCTTTTTGTGCCTGGCTTATTTCGCTCAGCATTATGTCTTCAAGGTTCATCCATGTTGTCATATGTTCACGAGATCGTTCCTTCTTACTGCCGCGTAGTATTCCATCGTGTGTATATACCACATTTTATTTATCCACTCATCTGTTGAAGGACATTTGGGTTGTTTCCATGTCTTGGCAATTGTGAATAATGCTGCTATGAACATTGGCGTGCAGATATCTGTTCGTGTCACTGCTTTCCGATCTTCCGGGTATATACCGAGAAGTGCAATCGCTGGATCGAATGGTAGCTCTATATCTAGTTTTCTAAGGAACTGCCAGACTGACTTCCAGAGTGGCTGAACCATTATACAGTCCCACCAACAGTGAATAAGAGTTCCAATTTCTCCACATCCCCTCCAGCATTTGTAGTTTCCTGTTTGTTTAATGGCAGCCATTCTAACCGGTGTTAGATGGTATCTCATTGTGGTCTTAATTTGCATCTCTCTAATAGCTAGTGAAGCTGAACATTTTTTCATGTGTTTCTTGGCCATTTGTATTTCCTCTTCAGAGAACTGTCTTTTCATATCTTTTGCCCATTTTATAATTGGGCTGTCTGTACTATTGTCATTGAGTTGTAGGATTTCTTTGTATATGCAAGATATCAGTCTTTTGTCAGATACATGGTTTCCAAAAATTTTTTCCCATTGAGTTGGCTGCCTCTTTACCTTTTTGAGAAATTCCTTTGAGGTGCAGAAACTTCTAAGCTTGAGGAGTTCCCATTTATCTATTTTCTCTTTTGTTGCTTGTGCTTTGGGTGTAAAGTCTAGGAAGTGGCCGCCTAATACAAGGTCTTGAAGATGTTTTCCTACATTATCTTCTAGGAGTTTTATGGTACTTTCTTTTATATTGAGATCTTTGGTCCATTTTGAGTTAATTTTTGTGTAGGGGGTGAGGTAGGGGTCCTCTTTCATTCTTTTGGATATGGATATCCAACTCTCCCAGCCCCATTTGTTGAAAAGACCATTATGGCTCAGTTCGGTGACTTTGGGGGCCTTATCAAAGATCAGTCGGCCATAGATCTGAGGGTCTATCTCTGAATTCTCAATTCGATTCCATTGATCTATATGTCTATCTTTGTGCCAGTACCATGCTGTTTTGGCAACTGTGGCTTTATAATAAGCTTCAAAGTCAGGGAGTGTAAGTCCTCCCACTTCGTTTTTCTTTTTTAGAGTGTCTTTAGCAATTCGAGGCATCTTCCCTTTCCAAATAAATTTGATAACTAGCTTTTCCAAGTCTGCAAAGTAGGTTGTTGGAATTTTGATTGGGATTGCATTGAATCTGTAGATGAGTTTGGGTAGAATTGACATCTTAATGACATTTAGCCTTCCTATCCATGAACATGGAATATTTTTCCATCTTTTAAGGTCCCCTTCTATTTCTTTTAGTAGAGTTATGTAGTTTTCTTTGTATAGGTCTTTTACATCTTTGGTTAAGTTTATTCCTAGGTACTTGATTTTTTTAGTTGCTATTGAAAATGGTATCTTTTTCTTGAGTGTCTCTTCAGTTTGTTCATTTCTAGCATATAGAAACATTACTGACTTATGTGCATTAATCTTGTATCCCGCTACTTTGCTAAATTTGTTTATTAGCTCTAGTAGGTGTATCGTTGATTTCTCAGGGTTTTCTAGATATAAGATCATATCATCTGCAAACAATGACAGTTTTACTTCTTCTTTTCCAATTTGGATGCCTTTTATTTCTTTGTCTTGCCGGATTGCCCTGGCTAGCACTTCCAGCACAATGTTGAATAACAGTGGTGACAGCGGGCATCCTTGTCTTGTTCCTGATCTTAGAGGGAAGGCTTTCAGTCTCTCACCATTGAGTACTATGCTGGCTGTGGGTTTTTCATATATGCTCTTTATCATGTTGAGGAAGTTTCCTTCAATTCCTACCTTTTGAAGTGTTTTTATCAAAAAGGGATGTTGGATTTTGTCAAATGCTTTTTCAGCATCTATTGAGATGATCAATTGATTTTTCCCTTTCGAGTTTTTAATGTGTTGTAATATATTGATTGTTTTTCTTATGTTGAACCATCCTTGCATGCCTGGAATGAACCCCACTTGGTCATGGTGTATGATTTTTTTAATGTGTCTTTGGATTCGATTTGCAAGTATTTTGTTGAGGATTTTTGCATCTATATTCATTAGGGAGATTGGCCGGTAGTTTTCCTTTTTTGTAGCATCTTTGCCTGGTTTTGGTATTAGATTGATGTTAGCTTCATAAAATGAGTTAGGTAGTGTTCCATTTTTTTCAATGTTTTGAAAGAGTTTGAGTAAGATTGGTGTCAGTTCTTTCTGGAAAGTTTGGTAGAATTCCCCTGTGAAGCCATCTGGCCCTGGGCATTTATTTGTGGGAAGATTTTTGATGACTGATTGGATCTCTTTGCTTGTGATGGGTTGGTTGAGGTCTTCTATTTCTTCTCTGGTCAGTCTAGGTTGTTCATATGTTTCCAGGAAATTGTCCATTTCTTCTACATTATCCAGTTTGTTGCCATACAGTTGTTCATAATATCCTCTTATAATTTTTTTAATTTCTTCAGGATCTGCAGTTATGTCACCTTTTTCATTCATTATTTTGTTTATATGGGTTTTCTCTCTTTTTGATTTTGTCAGTCTAGCTAGGGGCTTGTCACTCTTGTTGATCTTCTCAAAGAACCAACTTTTGGTGATATTTATCCTTTCTATTGTTTTTTTGTTCTCTATGTCATTTATTTCTGCTTTAATCCTTGTTATTTCTTTTCTTGTACTTGGTTTAGGATTGGTTTGCTGTTCATTTTCTAGCTTCTTCAGTTGATCCATTAGTTCTTTGATTTTGGCTCTTTCTTCCTTTTTAATATATGCGTTTAGTGCTATAAATTTCCCCCTTAGCACTGCTTTTGCTGCATCCCATAGGTTTTGGTATGTTGTGTTCTCATTTTCATTCGTCTCTATATATTTAGCAATTTCTCTTGCTATTTCTTCTTTAACCCACTGATTGTTTAGGAGTGTGTTGTTTAACCTCCAGGTATTTGTGAATTTTCTAAGTCTCTGATGGTTATTGACTTCTAATTGTATTCCATTGTGGTCAGAGAATGTGCTTTGAATAATTTCAATCTTTTTAAATTTATTGAGGCTTGTTTTATGTCCCAGCATATGATCTATTCTGGAGAAAGTTCCGTGAGCACTAGAAAAGTATGTGTATCCTGGTGATTTGGGATGTAATGTCCTGTAGATGTCTGTTAAATCTAATTCATTTATCAGATTGTTTAGGTTTTCAATTTCCTTATTGGTCTTCTGTCTGGTTGATCTATCTATAGGAGAGAGTGATGTGTTGAAGTCTCCCACAATTATTGTGGAAACATCAATTGCTTCCTTTAGTTTTGCCAATGTTTCTCTCATGTATTTTGTGGCACCTTGATTGGGTGCATAGACATTTACGATTGTTATTTCTTCTTGCTGAATTGCCCCTTTTATTAGTATGTAGTGGCCTTCTTTGTCTCTCAAAACATCCCTGCATTTGAAGTCTATTTTATCTGAGATTAATATTGCTACACCTGCTTTCTTTTGGCTGTAGCTTGCATGAAATATTTTTTTCCATCCTTTCACTTTCAGTTTCTTTGTGTCCCTGTGTCTAAGATGAGTCTCTTGTATGCAACATATTGATGGTTCATTTTTTTTTATCCATTCTGCGAATCTATATCTTTTAATTGGGGAGTTTAATCCATTTACATTCAACGTTAAAACCGTGAAGGCATTTCTTGAATCGGCCATCTTCTCCTTTGGATTATGTTTGCCATATTTTTCCCTCTCTCTATTAATATCCTTTATTGTACCCATACCGAATCTCTTTAGTACTGAACCTTTCTCCAAGTCTCTCTGTCCTGTCTTTGTTTCTCTGTCTGTAGGGCTCCCTTTAGTATCTCCAGTAGGGCAGGTCTCTTGTTAGCAAATTCTCTCAGCATTTCTTTGTCTGTGAAAAATTTAAGCTCTCCCTCAAATTTGAAGGACAGCTTTGCTGGATAAAGTATTCTTGGCTGGAAATTCCTCTCACTCAGAATTTTAAATATATCGTGCCACTGCCTTCTTGCCTCCATGGTGGCTGCTGAGTAGTCACTACTTAGTCTTATGCTGTTTCCTTTGTATGTGGTGAATTGCTTTTCTCTTGCTGCTTTCAGAACTTGCTCCTTCTCTTCTATGTTTGACAGTGTGATCAGTATATGTCTCGGAGTGGGTTTTTTTGGATTTATTCTATTTGGAGTTCGCTGAGCATTTATGATTTGTGTATTTATGTTGTTTAGAAGATTTGGGAAGTTTTCCCCAACAATTTCTTTGAATACCCTTCCTAGACCTTTACCCTTTTCTTCCCCTTCTGGGACACCAATGAGTCTTATATTCGGACGTTTCATATTATCTATCATATCCCTGAGGTCCATTTCGAGTTTTTCAATTTTTTTCCCCATTCTTTCTTTTATGCTTTCATTTTCCATTCTGTCATCTTCCAGGTCACTGATTCGTTGTTCAACTTCCTCTAGTCTTGTACTATGAGTGTCCAGAATCTTTTTAATTTGGTCAACAGTTTATTTAATTTCCATAAGATCATCCATTTTTTTATTTAGTCTTGCAATGTCTTCTTTATGCTCTTCTAGGGTCTTCTTGATTTCCTTCATATCCCATACTATGGTCTCATTGTTCATCTTTAGTTCTTTGAGTAGCTGCTCTAGGTGCTGTGTCTCTTCTGGTCTTTTGATTTGGGTGCTTGGGCTTGGGTTATCCATATCGTCTGGTTTTTTCATATGCTTTATAATTTTCTGTTGTTTTTGGCCTCGTGGCATTTGCTGAACTTGATAGGGTTCTTTTAGGGTTTGTAGACCAGTTGAAGTCCTTATCTCTAATTTATCAGATCTACAGCTTCGTGGAGTACACTTTCTCTAACTAACCAGCAGGTGGCGTCCAGGAGCCACCTGTTCTCCACAAGCCAGATCTCCCCTGCTTAGCCTTTTTGGTGAGTGGGGGAGTGAGTCTTGTGGGGCCCAATTGGTGTACCAAGCTTGCGTGTGTAGTTGGTGTTGCCTGCCCTGTATGTGGGGCGTGTTTCTGGGCAGTTGGGGAGGGGGGGTGGCCCTAACAATCAAATCTCCCTGATGATCCTAGAGTTTTAAAGCTGCTGCAATAGTCTAATCCTTCAGTTCAGTCCTGCCACAGTTTGTCTCTGCCACTGACCCACAAGTCTTTGGTATTGGCGTATGGCTCCTGAGACTTGCAAGTGGGCCCCTCTTCCAGGCTGTGCACCCCGGGTCCTCTGTTGAGGGATGACTGTGCTATGTCACAGGTGAGTGCCGTCCCCCCAGGGCAGTTCTGGGCTGCTGGGCTGTGTTGGGAGGCTCCCAGTCTGCTCAAATGATGGCTGAATGGGGCTCTGTTAATTCACACTGCTCCCCCTTCCCAGCTCTGGGACATTCAGCTGAGGTTGCAGGGAAGGCTAATGTCCACGCCCAGTTTTGTGGTGTGTGCCTGTTATTTGAAGCACTTCCGTCACACTGGGTTGTCTGGGGCAGCTCTGGGCTATGGGGCTGGCGATGGGCAGGAGTGTTTCCTGTCCACCAGGATGGTGGCTGTGAGCGGACACCCCCCTTTTCTTGGGAAGTTGTGTTGTTTAGTGAATTTTCTCAGCCACTGGATTATTGCCTTTTGTCTCAGAGCTCTCTTAGTTCTGCTCTTGACTTGATGTGCCCAAATTTCAATTCTTTGCAGCTTTCTGTATTGAGCTTCTTAGAGTAATTGTTTTAGAAAAAGCAAAAAGGATTTAAAAAAAAAAAAACAAAAAAAAACGGCCCTCCTCAGAGATCTAATGGGTTATTGAAATGCTAATAGACAAAGCAACCAGGGCCATTAAGGAAAGGTGCACAGGGAAGAGAGATCAGCTTTGCTTCGGGATTTGCATATGCGCCTCAAGGCCTGATCTCCGCCCTTCCCCTTTCTGTGTTCACCAGAACTCCAAAAATCCTCTGCTTTTATTTTGGAGTTTTTCGTGTTGTTTTTTTTCTATGCCTGTCTCCTCTCTGCTGGGCTGGCTGCTCTCAGAGTCTCTGGTGTCTGGTCTCAGTCTATCTATGGTTGGAGTTTGAATCAGTAGAATGAGTTTCCGATAAGAGCAGCCACTGCAATTCTCCCTTCTCCTTCCCGGAGCTGACAGCCCCTCCTCCCCCGGGACTGAGCCTGGCAGGGAGGGGCGCGGGTCCCCTGGCCGCAAAAACTTACAGATTTCGCTGATCTCAGCAGTTCCACGTTTTCATGAGTGTTGTATGAAGTATCCCCAAAAACAGATTGCTCTGTGGTGTCCAGTCCACGCAGTTCCTGGCTTTTTACCTACTTTCCTGGAGGAGTAACTAAAACATACAGCTCACCAGTCTGCCATCTTGCCCCGCCTCCATATTCCGGTTTTATTTTGAAGATCCAATAGTATTTACAGATGTATTGAATCTTGGGTGGGAGAGAAGTTTCAAGGATGATTCCAAAGTTGTTAGCCTAAGTAAATAGAAGGTTGGACTTTCCATTTACTGAGGTAGGGCTGGCTGTAGGAGGAACAGGTCTGTGGGAGTGATTAGAAGCTCAGTTTTGGACATGTTTAGTTTGAAATGCTTTTTAGATACCCAGTGGAGATGTCAAGCAGGCAATGAAATGTACAAATCTGGAATTCAAGAAAAAGGACCAGTTTGGAGATAGAGATTAGGGAGTTGTCAGGATAACAATGTTTTTTAAGGTCAAGAAAATGGATGAGATCTTCAAGAAGTGAGTGTACTTAGAAAGAAGAAGGAATCTAAAGATTAATACCTAGTTGGCAGATTCCAAAGTTAAAAAAAAAAAATCAGGAGAAAAGATGGGAAGGAGCAGTTGGTGAGATAGGAGGAAAACCAGTACATGAAAAAAATTGCTTAACAGCATTAGTCACTAGGGAAATGTAGATGAGGAATGAGGACTGTGTAGATTTGTGTAACCACCACTACAATCAAGAAAACGAACTGTTCCATCATTACGAGGCTCTTCTTTATAGCCACATTCACTCACCGTTCCCCCTTTCCATCCTAACACCTGGCAACCACTAATCTGTTGCACCCTTGGGTATTTATTCCAGAAAAATGAAAATTTATATTCACATAAAATCTGTACGCAAATGTTCATAATAGCTTTATTCATATTAGCCAACAACTAGAGACAACCCAAATGTCCTTAGACAAAAGGTGGTCCATTCAAACCAAGGAATACTACTTAGCAATTAAAAGGAACAAATTATTGATACGTGTAGCAGCCTAAATGGATCTCAATGGAATTGAGTAAAAAAAAAAAAAAAAAAAAAAAAAAAAGCCAACCTCAAAAGGTTACATATTATATAATAAATGGCACATATAACATTCTTCTTGAAATAACTAGATAATACAGATGGAGATCAGGGTCATTTTTACCGTCAGCAATGCAGTCAGCCAACAGAGCTGACAGTCCACTGTCCTGTTTCTAGGAACAAGGCTAGCAAAGGGTTTACCTGAAGTCATTTTTTTTTCCCACAGAGAAGGAGAAGGGTGTTAATCCTTTACCAACAGAGCTTATAACACGGAATTTGATCTAGCTAGGGTGGTCAAGGCAGCCTTCCCTGAGAACACAATGTTTGAGTTCAGAGCTGAAGAGTGAACAGGAATAAACAAAATGGAGAGGGGGAGGGAGAATATTCCAGCAGTGGGAATAAGACGTACAAAGCCCCTGTGGTGGGACGGAGCAGATCTGAATGTTTGCTCCAGGCACTGAGGACTGTTTGAAGAGAGCCACTTGTTTTCAGAAGGCCCAGCTGAGTTCTGGGAATGAGAACCCTGCTGGGCTCCCTCCTGGCCACTGGCCTGCCCCTGGGTGGATTTACTAACCTCTTTTATTGCGGGTGGTCCGATGCAGACCCCAGACAGGGTGAGGGTCAGAGGACTGCCTCCCTGGATGAAGCAGAGCATGTTTTTATAGACACTCTCCTTTCCCACCTCAGTGGGATGATAGGTCACTTCGAAAGAAACCTCCATGCCCGAGGTGATATAGCCCTCTTCCGGGCTGATGGAGAAATGAGGCTCGAATTTCCTGGCATCCCATTTAAACCTTTTCCAAGACAAAAGAGGACAAGGAAGGCAGTTTACTAATATTCGGAGGGTGTCCTCAGTCCCCCTGAGAACAGGAGCTTTTCTGGGAGGTTCACCTCCCTTGTGGGTTCCCTAGGCCCCAGGAGAAGGATCTGCAGGTGTGTGGCCATCTCAGCATGGCTGAGCAGAGATGGGCAGTCATCTGCCCAGCAAGGGGGAAGAACCTGGAAAGGAGAGCTGCCCTAGATACACCTGAGCTCCAATCCTGTCTCTTTCACTTCCTGGCTGTGTGACCTTTGGCAGTTTACCATATTGCTTTCAGCCGCAATTTTGTCTGCGAAATGGGGACAATAAAGTACCTACCTTCGAGGGTTCTGTGATAATTAAATGGGATATTGTATGTAAAACACTCAGCATTGCACCTGGCATTGTAAGCTTTTGCTAAATGTATGATCTTGGAACAGCTACTTAACTACTTTGCACCTTGGCTTCCTCATCTGTAAAGTGGGTTAGTATTACTATTGGTTTTAGAGAATTGTGTGGATTAAATGAGGTGAGCCATGGTAAGGGCACTGAACAAATGTTCTCTATGATACTAATTTTTGTAATCGTGGCTGCAGTAGCCATGCCGGCCAGGCCATTGCTGTAACAGCTGGAGGAAAGGGGTTTGGATGCAAAGGACATAGAGATGGAAGGAGTGGCTGCCCTTGCAAAACCAGGGTTTAGTCCAGTGTCTAGTCCAGGGCAAATCCAGGGACAGAGATGTCTACTCCAGCCTGGGGGTGGGGACATCACTGCCCTACCTTGCACCCACGTCACCGGTGTTCAGCATGAGGATGCGGCGTGTGGCTTGCGTCTGATACACGACGGGTCCGAAGGGCAGATGCTCCTGGTCCAGGGAGATCTCCAGGGCCTGGCAGCAGCCGCTGAGCAGGAAGAGGGGCCGCAGCAGCCCCATGCATTCCATGAACACCTCCTCGGAGAAGGGGGGGACACGCTTCTTTGGGGCAAAGATGATGTCCACCTTACAGACTTCTTTGGGCTTCAGAGTAATGTTTTGGAAGGGCGTCAGGGTGATGATCTGAACAAAAGAACAACCAAACGCAGCAGCTGAGGGCAGGGAGGCTACTCAGGCTTCGAGTCCCCCAAGATCTTGCTGCTGGGGCTGTCCCAGCCCAGGGGTCAAATCCCACCTCTGCTCTGTCTTATCAGCTGTGTAGTCCTTGGTAAATTACTTAAACTTGCCTCAGTTTCCTCACCTGTAAACCATGGTTAGTTCCATCGACTTCCTCTATGGGGAAGAAGATAATTTGCTTAAAATTTGTGGCACAAAATAGGCACTCAGTAAATTTTAATTCTTTTTCTTACTCCTTTTCTAACTCATTTTGTAAGCAGAGAGTCACAGAGGTACACAAAGGCTTAGATACGGGATATTATGATGTTGTTTATAACATAAAAAATTAGGAACATCTGAAATGACCAGAAATAGAGAACTGGCCCATCTACACGATGGAGCTGTAAGTGAACAAATGAGATTTAAAGACATGGAAAATGTTTATGATATGTTGCTGGATTATAAAAGCAGATATCAAAACAATTCATATATTACAATTTTATTTTCTGTAAAAAATGCTTAAGAGAAATTCTGGAATGATAGGTGTCTAAACGTTAAAGTGGCTGTTTCTGGGTAAGGGATTGTAGGCCAATTTTAGTTTTTTTTTTCTTTGATTTTCCAAAATTTTCAAATTTTCTACCACAGTGATAAATATTTATTAGAATTCAGACCTACTCAATCCCATCCAGGCCGGTTGCCTTTCACCTGCTGCCTGTAGAGGTATGTCAGCTCTCTAAGGCTCAGTTTCTTTATATGTAAAATGAGAATAATAATAGCAGCAACTGCACACTGTTTTGGTGAAGACTAACAGGGATAGCACGTGGGAAGCTCTCAGGCCGGCCTGGCACATTGTAGGTGTGTGATAAATGTGGGCTGTCTGTGCTGCCAGCACTGTCATCCTTACCATGGGGAAGCAGGAAGAGACCACAGAGGCCTGAGCACCAACCTTAGGCTCCTGGAGCTCCGGAAGTGTAAACACGATTGACTGGTTAAATGTGAGCTGAGCGAGGCTGTTGTTCATGAGGGAAACTGTTTTTTTTACAACCTGTCCTGGCAGGACAGCTCCTAATTTCACAATCCTATTGGCTGGATCTAGGACCAAAATCTGTGGGACAAGAAAGAGAGCAGGGAAGAAGGGTTTATTAGTTAATGAGAAAAATAAACAGGTATTTATGATGTGTCTACACTGGCAAGGCAAAAGCCGTTCTGTGTCTGCTGGTGTCCTGCCCTCTTCACACGGGATCGGCATTCATTATGTGAACACTGTCCACTATCAACTCACCACCCAACTACATGATTACAGCTGGCTTAGGGGATACAAAGGAAAAGCTCAGGGCACCTTGAGAGCATCTTACAGGGGAGTGAAGCTAGACTGGAGGTCAGGGGAGGCCTCCTGGAGGAGGCCAAGTTTACACAGATTGCAAGAGGAAGGGTAGGATCTAGTCAGTGTCAGAGTCAGGGTGGGCATGGGGAAGGGAACACCCAGGAGGAGGGAATGGGCCTGAGCCGGGGAGGCTGATCCAGTCAAGGCCTGTGGCTGGAGTGAGGTGGGGACTTGGGAAGCTGAGTTGGGAGAGGTGGGAAGTGGCCAGATCTCACAAGGCCTTGAGGACCTTGTGAGGAGATTGGGATTTTATTCTGGGAGAAATGGGAAGCATAGAGTGACCTAATCAAATGCATATTTTGTGAGAGTCTTTTAGTTCCTTTCTCTGTGGAGAAGGAACTGGAAGAGGGAAAGAGAGAAAGCTGTGAGGGATGAGAGGCGGTGATTTGGACACCATCCAAACTGTGGCAGTAGAGGTGGTAAGAAGTAGATATGTCCTAAAGTCCTCATCTAAGGCACTGATCAGACTGTTGGCCTGGAACAGACCAAGGTCAGGCTGGGCCTTGCCCTCCAGGAAGGCACTGGCCCACCATGAGCAGAACCCATGGGTCATTGTCATTTGATCAGTCACTAAAAGGCACCCCTCCTCCCAACCAGCTTTAAATCCATCTCACATGGTTTCATTTTGTCTACAAAGGCAAGAGAGTCTCCTCTACCAGCCTGCGAGCTCCTGGAGGTTAACGAACATGTTTAAGTCACCAGTGGACCTCTCCACACTACAACCACAATGGGTGTGGAATGAGTGAATGAATGAAAGAATAACTGGCATCAGGAGAGATCCTGTCTCTGTATTAGATCAAGACACACCAAATAGTGATGTCCTGTGCTCTACCATGTCCTAAGTCGTGCCTATGACTTGATGGGAGGGCGGTTCCCTCCCATGCATTACTGAGATTCTTGGAAGCTTTTCAGTCTTCCAAAACCTATTAAAATGAAAATACCCCCACCAGATGTGACAACTTAAACATTTACTAGACACTGGAAGAAAGGGACTAGCACCAGGACTGGACCATTCCCTCTCTATCGGAGGCTCCTGGATAGAAGGAAGGACCTCAATCAAATATAATCCTGGAATTAGTGGCTGGTTGAAGAATGTTAATCAAAGGGAATACAAAGAAAAGATGTTCCATCACTGACATGTATGTCTCTGCATACATTGCTTAAAATAAAACTTGGCTAGTAAATCTGAAAACAAAATGTGTCCTAATGCAAGAGAAAAAGTACTTTCTTAGGACACCTCATCTAATAGTCTTGGACTTCTCCAGGATAATAATGTTTCTCCATTGCTTATGATTACCTGTAGCCATTGAATTATTAGTAAAATTGGTTTTAAATAAGATCTATGATTCACTTGAGTCTGATCTGACAATTTACCCCTTTGTGTTATTAGAAGGGTGGACTGGTTGGCCTCCAACAGAGCAGCCTGGGGGCAGGAGATGTGGAGACAGGAGGGAAGGTATGTGGGACCAGGGGGAAGAGCAGCTAGGATGGGCAGGAAGGTGCCAAGCCTGAGGAAATTTCCTACCCATCTCTTACCTTCATTTCAGTGCCTCTCCCTTTGATTTCAACTATTTGTTGTGAGAGCCCATTGATTTCAAAGGGGATGAGTTCTCGATAATTGATACTTTCTCTAGGATAAAAGATGATTGGAATCTCCAGCATCTTTCCTGGCTTTATCACATCGACACGGAAGTTCACCTCAAGATGAGTGGTGTTGGTGTATAAACAATCTATGCTGGAGAAAATCCAAGAGGAAGGTGTGTAAGCCCCGAGAAGCTGACCTAGAATGGACTGATTCTGCCCCCTTGTCTCCATGCCTGGACTGGGCATGGATGGATCTCCTGCTCTGCTCTCCTAGAATCATTGAAGTTAAGAGCTGGAAGGGACTTCAGCAATGATCCAGCTCACCTCACCCTCTCATAGGTGTAGTCAAAATAGTTACCCCAAATCACATCACCAAATCCTGCCAGAGCCAAGCATCAAGCTCAAAGTCTCATGATCCTTTGCCCAGTGCTCTTTTTGCTCTACTGGTCCTCTCTTTCTTGATAATGCAGTTCACGGTTTCAAACCTTCTCATAATAAGGAAGTGCTTCTAGATGTAATCAGGTGGCAAAGCAAGGTGAAGAGGAGTGTGTGTTTTGGTCAGTCAGAGAAACAGAAGTTTGGATCCAGGTTCGACCACTAACAAGCTGTGACCTTGGCAAGTTTCTTAGCCCATTTTGGCCTCGGTTTTCCTCATCATAAAGTAGGGGTAGAGGTACCTGCCTCACAGAGTTATGAGGATTAAATGAGCTTAAGTGACTAAAGCAGTCACCAAACAGGGCACAGAGGAAACATTCAATAAAGGTGAGTTATTACTAGGACTACTACTACTACTACTACTACTACCACTACCACTACCACTACCACTACCACTACCACTACTACTACTACTACTACTACTACTACTACTACTACCTGCTCCACCTGCGAGTAGGAAGGCACCTAGATCTCTCCAATACAACCTCTCCTTGTCTACCTTACAGCTATTTAGAGAAGGCCAACGAATAGGGCTGAATGCTTTAAACAGAGCAAGATTCAGATTAAATTAATTCACGCAAGAAAGAGTGTAGGTAGGTAAGATTTTTAAATTAGTATTTAAAATTATATGGCATCCTGTAGTAATTTAAAATTCAGAATGATGATAATGATGACAATGACGATTACAACAATAGCAGTATCTAACAATAATTGAGCATTTCCCATGTCCCAAGCAATGTTCTAAGTACTGTCTCTAGCAGAACTAATTTAATCCTCATAATAGCCCTGTATGGGAAGTGCTACTATTAGCCCCCATTTTAGACAAGGAGACAGAGGCACAGAGAGTTAAAAAAACTTGCCCAAGATCATACACCTAGGGAAGAGCTGGGATTTGAACCTAGACCTGTGCTATTCAATAAAGTAGACAGTAGATAGATGTGGCTATTTTAATTAAAATCAAAATTAATTAAAATTTAAAATTCAGTTCTTGAATTGCACTAGCTACATGTCAAGGGCTCCATAACTGCAGCTAGTTATAGACTATTCTATTGCACAGTGCAGATACAGAACATTTCTATCATCATAGAAAGTTGTATTGCATAGCACTGATCCTGAGAGCTTTGTGTGAACACAGGTTTCTGGGCCAGTCCTTGGAGATTCTGTTTCATTACATCTGGAGTGGGCCCAGAAACCTAGACTGGAACATTCCATACAGGAGTGGTGCAGAGAGGCTGGATTTGGATCAGATGGCTTGTACTCAGATCTGCCATTTACTGTGAGGACACTGGCCTGAGAAATTAATTTTTAACTCTCTGAACCTCAGTTTTCACATCTATTACAGGGGGAAAATAAACAGAAGCCACCAAACCTCCCATCAGGTCATTTGTCATTGCTCTCCCCACTATAAGAAAAGAATTTTTGGTAGAGTAGCTCATGGTTATCCAACTGTTAGTGGGAAGCTCCCTAAAAAGGGGGCCCAGGATTCATGACTATATGTGTTTGACACTTTCCCATAATTATTCTCTTTCTGCCTTGGCAGAAAGCTCATGAGGAGCTGCAGAATCATCTGGAAGTCCTGGGAAGATGCTTACCTCATAGACGTTTCTTCTTTGTTGGTGACAACCAGGGTTTGTTTATATGGGGGCATCCCTGCTTGGTAGATGAAGCAGGTACCAAAGTTGTAGCTGGTGAAGGAGAAGTGGACAGCTGGGCTCACGGCACAGCCTGAGATGCTGCATGTAAATGTTGGGCCATGACTGATCTGTGGGAGGGAACAGCAGCTGGAGTACGATTAAGGGAAGTGGGTAGAAAGGATACTTGAGTTCTTAGGTGAAGGAGGAAAGCACTAATACACATATCTCTTGGTATATGAACTTAATATCAAACACCCTTTGTAATATGAAATTTCATAAGTCAATAATTGATTTAAAATAAAATACCCAGACTTCTGGGAAGATGGCAGTTTAGGAGAGGCAGAGTAAATTCTTTTCCATGAAAAAGACTAGACAAAGGGCAAAAATCACTCCAGAACAGCAGTTCCAGGGTGCCACTGGCCAGGCAGGGACTTCTACACCACATAGCAGAGACTTAGCTGGAGAGGCAGAGACTGCATTGGAAAGGATGTGGTGAGTGTGTTTCACCTGGATCACTTCCAGGGATGGGCAGCTGGAACTGGCAGATGAGTGCACAAGGTAGCAGATTTCCATGCCCTGTGCACCCATCTCAGCAGTTGGCTGGGGAGATAACCCTTCATGGCCCTGTGGCCAAGAGCTCCAGTGCTGGAGACTGGTAGCTGGAGCTGGCCGACGAGCACAGAAGGGAGCAGATGTCCATGCCCCATGCACCCATTTCAGCAGTTGGCTGGGGAGATAATTACCCTTCACAGCCCTGTGGCCAGCTGAGAGCTCCCATGAAGGAACTTGGGATTTGGCAGACTTGTGGTGACTGCATTCACTCTTCCTCCACAGAAGCCTGTGGTAAGCACAGCTGAGAGGCAAGGGCACTGCATGGAAGTGCCAGGAGCCCCTCCTCAACCCCAGGGATTTGCAGGCACACAGGGACTGTGGTGCATTTGAGCTGGAGGGTGAGATGTGCAGCTCCACAGTACAAGAGTGGTCCACTCATAGACCCAGGAGCTGCCAGAACCACTGTGCCCTGGAGTGGACTCTATGCTGAACTGCACAGTGCTTGCCCACCTCCCAAACGGCTGGCAGTCCCAAGAGCACACAGAAAACTGGTGTGTTGGTTGGATTTCCACCTGGTTTGGACCTTGCCCAGTGCACAGATGAAGTTGGGGAGAAGCTGGCTTGAGGGTAAGAGGTGGCTCAAGAACACCATCTGCTGATAGGTCAGGGAAGGTGCACTCCACCAGACTGTAGCCAAATTATAAACAAATGTTCAAATAATCCTGCATATCCCAAATATCCTTACTAAGATAAGCAAATGCCATGAGGCCAAAGACAGAAAATCATAAAGCACACGAAGAAACTAGAAGATATGGACAACCCAAATGACCAAATTAAAAAGCCAGAGGAGACACATAACTTGGAGCAATTAATAAAAGTTTGAAGTACACAAAAATCTCCAAAACAACTTCAGTGAGTTGGCTAAGGACATAAAGGACATCAAGAAGACTCTAGAAGGGCATCAAGAAGAATTTGAAAGAGTAAATAAGAAAATAGCAGATCATATGGAAATAAAAGATACTGATGATCAAATTAAAAATATACTAGAGCCACACAGCAACAGATTTGAAGAGGAAAAAGAAAGAATTAGTGAACTAGAGGACAAAGAAATTGAATGTGAATGCATAAAAGAACAAATGGTGAAAAAATTGGATCTCTGTGAGATGAACACGAAGCACACAAACATAAGAATCATTGGTGTTCCAGAAGGTGAAGAGAAGAGTAAAGGGCTAGGAAGAGTATTTGAAGACATAGTTGAGGAAAACTTCCCAACCCTTCTAAACCACATAAATATGCAAATCAAAGATGCCCAATGAATTCCAGATAGAATAAATCAAAATAGACCCACTCTGAGACATATACTAATCAGACTGCCAAATGCTGAAGAAAAGGAGAAACTCCTGAAGGCAGCAAGAGAGAAGTGATTCACCATATACAAGGAAAACCACATAAGACTAAGTACTGACTACTCAGTGGGCACCATGGAGATGAGAAGGCAGTGGTATGACATATTTAGGATTCTGAAAGAGAAAAATTGCCAGCCAAGAATTCTTTATTTAGCAAAGCTCTCCTTCAAAATTGAGGGTGAGTTTAAAATTTTCATAGACAAAAAAATACTCAGAGAATCTGTTAGCAAGAGACCTGCCCTTCAAGAAATATTAAAGGGAGTTCTACTGGCTGAGAAAAAAAGAAAGGAGAGAGAGGTCTGGAGAAGGGCACAGAACTGAAGAGTATTAGTAAGGGAAACTTACAGGGGAGAAAAAGAGAGAGGGGGTGAGAAACAGATCTGATAAATAAAAACCAAAGGATAGGATGGTTGATTCAAGAACTGCCTTCACAGTAATAATGTTGAATGTGAAAGGATTAAACTCCCCAATTAAAAGATATATATTAACAGAATGGATTAAAAAGTAAGAACCATCAATATGCTGTTTAAAAGAGACTCATCTTGGAGAACTAAGATGGCGGCTAGGTGAGACAGGGCAAAAAAACACCTCCGTGAAAAACACTAGACAAAAACCAGAAAGTGACCCAGAATACCAGTTACAGCGATGCGCCAGCTGGATGAAGTCTGCTAGTATCACAGGGGCCGTATACTTGGTGAAACCGGGAATCTGCATTCTGAAACGAGTGAGTAAGCTGGCTGGAAGACCCACAGCCACGCAGTGTTGTTGGGAATTCAAGGCTTGGCATTTGGAGACCGACTGGCTCTTTAAAAAAAAAAAAAATGGAAAAACCCAGGAGTGGCTGCAGTTGCGGGAGTGGGAACCATGCAGTAAAACACAGCAAGCGGGGGCTGGGCTGGCCTCTCGGTGTCTGGCCTGGAGGATAGTCCGCTGCAGATACTCTCAGGGCCGGGGGAATGGAGGGGTGAGCCGGAAGCTGAAAGAAACCCTGCGGCTCACAGCTGGCTCCCCAGAGGGCTGGATAAACTCCTGCCTGGGGCCGTGCCCACAGCCCAGAGCCCCGCCAGTTGTCCCGGAGCTGGGAAGGAGGAAATGTTCAAGGAGTGGGGGTTGAGACGCCCCGTTAGGCCATCTTTGCTTCAGGCTGAGAGCGCTGCTGCACGGCCGGGCGGCCTGGGGCTTCCCTTGAGGGATGGCATGCACTGGTGATGTAGCACAGCATTCCCTTGGCTGAGCTCCTGGAGGATCGCGGCTGGGAGGGGGGACCCGCTCGGAGAACCCAGGGACACCACACCAAGTACGGTGGTTTGTGGGACAGCGAGAGAGAGGGTCTGGGGCTGAACCGAAATGAAGGCTTAGACTATTGCGGCGGTCTTGAATCTCCGGGAACCTGGGGGGTTTGAATATTAAAGCTGCCCTTCCTCCCTGGCCACCAGTACACATGCCCCACATTCAGGGTGGATGGCTTCAGCAACACACCCAAACTGAGTTCTCCAACTGAACCCCACAAGAATCATTTCCCCACACACTGAGGGAACAAGGTTGAGAACTGACTTGAGGGGTATAGGTGACTCACAGACGCCATCTGCTAGTTAGTTAGAGAAAGTGTATGTCACCAAACTGTGTTTCTGAAAAATTAGATCGATATCCTTTTTTTTTACAACTTGAAAGAACCCTATCAAGCAAAACAAATGTCAAGAGGCCAAAAACAACAGAAAATGTTAATGCATATGATAAAACCAGACAATATGGAGAATCCAACTCCAAACACACAAATCAAGATATCGGAAGAGACTCAGTACTTGGCAGAATTAATCAAAGAACTACAATCAAGGAATGAAAACATGGCAAAGGATTTAAAGGACATCAAGAAGAACATGGTCCAGGATATAAGCAACATAAAGAAGACCCTAGAAGAGCATAAAGAAGACATTGCAAGAGTAAAAAAAACAAATAGAAGATATTATGGAAATAAAAGAAACTGTTGGCCAAATTAAAAAGACTCTGGATATTCACAATACAAGATTAGAGGAAGTTGAACAACATCTCAGTGTCCTAGAAGTCCACAGAACAGAAAATGAAAGCACAAAGGAAAGAATGGAGAAAAAAATCAAAAAATCAAAATGGATCTCAGGGATACAATAGATAAAATAAAACGTTCAAACTTAAGACTCATTGGTGTCCCAGAAGGGGAAGAGAAGGGTAAAGGTCTAGAAAGAGTATTCAAAGAAGTTGTTGGGGAAAACTTCCCAAACCTTCTACACAATATAAATACACAAAGCATAAATGCCCAGTGAACTCTAAATAGAATAAATCCAAATAAACCCACTCCAAGACATATTCTGATCAGACTCTCAAATACTAAAGAGAAGGAGCAAGTTCTGAAAGCAGCAAGAGAAAAGCAATTCACCACATACAAAGGAAACAACATAAGACTAAGTAGTGACTACTCAGCGGCCAATATGGAGGCAAGAAGGCAGTGGCACGACATATTTAAAATTCTGAGAGAGAAAAATTTCCAACCAAGAATACTTTATCCAGCAAAACTCTCCTTCAAATTTGAGGGAGAGCTTAAATTTTTCACAGACAGACAAATTCTGAGAGACTTTGCCAATAAAAGACCTGCCATACTTCAGATACTAAAGGGAGCCCTACCAACAGAGAAACAAAGAAAGGAGAAAGAGATATAGAGAATTTTAACAGACATATATAGTACCTTACATCCCAAATCACCAGGACACTCATTTTTCTCTAGTGATCACGGATCTTTCTCCAGAAGGGACCATAAGCTGGGACAGAAAACAAGCCTCAAGAAATTAAAAAAAAAAATTGAATATACTCAAAGCACATTCTCCAAACACAATGGAATGCAAATAGAAGTCAATAATTTTTGAACTGTAACTCCACTATTTACTTCCTACATGATATAAAGTACACAAACTCTAAGGATAAATCAGTGGTTTTGAACTCAATGTAAAATATGTAATTTTAGACAAGTATATAAAGGTGGGGGAATGGAGAAGTATAGGAACACAGTTTGTGTGTCCTATTGAAGTGAAGGTGGTATCAAAGAAAAACAAGATTGATAGGGATTTAAGAGGTTAATTTTAAGCCCCACAGTAAACACAAAGAAATTATTAGAGAATATAATCATAGAGATGAAAAGTAGAGTATGGGTTAAGAGAAATGGGGGAAGGAACAATGGAGAGTTAAGAAATGAGTGTAGGGTTGCTGTTTGAGGTGAAGGGAAAGCTCTAGTAATGGATGGTGGGAAAGAGCATTACAACATTCTAAATGTGATTAATCCCACTAATGGAAGGCTAGGGAGGGGGTGGAATGGGAAGATTAGGCAGTATTAAAACAGCCTAAATCCTAAACTTTTTTCAATATGTTTCCACAATTGAAAAAAAAAAAAAGACAGTCTAAATAGATGACAATTGAATGCCAAGGATGAACCTTGATGGGATTGGAGGATGGAGGACAGGAGGCTCAAAGGGTCACAGGTGAGACATAAGGAAAAGGAAATACAGAATGTAAGCTTTGTATCATTGTTGAATCTCTTGTACTTCTTAGCTGCGCTTAATGGCATTGCATAAAAGAATGTTCTTATTCATGGGAAGTGTATATGTGAATTATAGTGTTTATTCAAGGGTGTGAGCAGCTAGCTCTCATATGTTCAGAAGACACAGCAATAGATGATGGATGACAGATAGGGAGGGAGGGAGGGAAGGAAAGAAATAGTGATGTGACAGCATGTTAAAATTGGTGGATTGGGCTATCGGGGAAGGGGGGTCAGGGTATGATGGAATTCTGTGTATGGGGTTAGTATTGTTTTTGAAACTGTTCCTATAACTTTGAATTTATTTGAAAATAAAAGAGAAAAAATTAAAAAAAAAAAAGAGACTCAGACTCAGTGACACAAAGAGATTGAAAGTGAAAGGATGGAAAAAAACATACCACGCTAGCTACAGACAAAAGAAAGCAGGGGTAGCAATACTAATATCAGACAAAGTAGACTTTAAATGCAAAGATGTCATAAGATACAAAGAAGGGCACTATATATTAATAAAAGGGACAATTCACCAAGAAGAAATAACAATCATAAATGTTTATGCACCCAATCAAGGTACTCCAAAGTACGTAAGACAAACATTGCAAAACTGAAGGAAGCAATAGACATTTCTACAATAATTGTGGGAGACTTCAATACACCATTCTCTTATATAGATCAACAAGACAGAGGACCAATAAAGAAACTGAGATGCTAAACAGTGATAAATAAATTAGACTTAATAGACATATATAGATTTTTACATCCCAAATTACCAGGGTATACATTCTTCTCTACCACTCATGGAATGTTCTCCAGGATAGATCATATTCTGGGTCATAAAACAAGCCTCAATAAATTTAAAAAGGTTGAAATTATTAAAAGCACATTCTCTGGCCATAATGGAGTGCCATTAGAAGTCATTAACCATCAAAGAACAAGAACATTCACAAATATGTGAAGGCAAAACAGCACACTCCTAAATAATCAGTGGATCAAAGAAGAACTTACAAGAGAAATTCCTAAATATCTAGAGATGAATGAAAATGAGAACACAACATACCAAAACCCCTGGGATGCAGTGAAGGCAGTGCTGAGGGGGAAATTTATAGCCCTAAATACATATGCGCTAATTTGGATGTATTGTGTCCCCCAAAATGCCATGTTCTTTGGCGTAATTTTGTGGGGGCAGATGTATTAGTGTTGATTAGGTTGGAATCCTTTGTTTCCATGGAGATGTGACTCAATCAACTGTCGGCAAGACCTCTGATTGGATAATTTCCATGGAGGTGTTACCCCACCCATTCAGGGTGGGTCTGAATTAAATCACTGGAGCCATATAAAAGAGCTGACAAACAGAAGGAACTCAGCGCAGCTGAGAGTGACATTTTGAAGAGCAGCTCAGAGAGACATATTGGAGATGGCTGCTGAAAGCAGACTTTTGCTAACACTTTGGGGATGCCAGCCTAGGTTTTGCTCTGCAGAAGCTAAGACAGGACAAAATGCCCCAAGAGCAACATTTGGAAGAAAGCACAGGAGCCGAGAGAAGAGCTGGAACAGAACCCAGGATCAGCAGATGCCAGCCATGTGCCTTCCCAGCTAACAGGGGTTTTCCGGATGCCATTGGCCTTCCTTAGTTGAAGGCCTTAATTTGGACATTTTCATGGCCTTCAGATTGCAAATTTGTAACCAAATAAACCCCCATTATAAAAGCCAATCCATTCTGGTATTTTGCATAATGACAGCATTAGCAAACCAGAACAATGTACGTTGTAAAGGAAGAAAAAGCTAAAATCAAAGAACTAATGGAACAACTGAAGAAGCTAGAGAATGATCAGCCCAAACTAACCCTAAAGTA
Source organism: Choloepus didactylus (assembly GCF_015220235.1). Lineage (NCBI taxonomy): Eukaryota > Metazoa > Chordata > Mammalia > Pilosa > Megalonychidae > Choloepus > Choloepus didactylus. Next base: position 28,901,795 of record NC_051328.1, on the reverse strand, counting down.
AGTAGAGGAAAAGAAATAACAAGGATTAAAGGAGAAATAAATGATATGGAGAACAACAACAACAACAAAACAATAGAGAGAATAAAAAAACCACAAGTTGGTTCTTTGAGAAGATCAACAAGATTGACAAACCCTTAGCTAGAGTGACAAAGTAAAAAAGAGAGAAGACCCAAATAAACAAAATCAGAAATGAGAAGGGGGACATTACTGTGGATCACAAAGAAATTTAAAAAAAAAATCCTAAGAGGATACTATGAACAACTGTATGTCAACAAACTGGACAATTCAGAGGAAATAGATAATTTCCTGGAAACATATGAACAGCCTAGACTGATCTGAGAAGAAACAGAAGACCTCAACAAACCAATCACAAGTAAAGAGATCCACTCATTCATCAAAAAGCTTCCTATCAATAAAAGCCCAGGGCCAGAGAGCTTCACAGAGGAATTTTACCAAACTTTCCAAAAAGAAATGACAATATTCCTGCTCAAACTCTTTCAAAAAATTGAAGAGAAAGGAATACTGTCTAACTCATTTTATGAAGCTAACATCACTCTAATACCAAAACCAGATAAAGATGCCACAAGAAAGGAAACTACAGGCTAATCTCCCTAATGAATATAGATGCAAAAATTCTCAACAAAATACTTGCAAATTGAATCCAAAGACCCAGTAAAAAAAAATCATACCCCATGACCAAGTGGGGTTCATTCCAGGTATGCAAGGATGGCTCAACATAAGAAAATCAATCATTGTAATACAACACATTAACAAACTGAAAGGGAAAAATCAAATGATTATCTCAATAGATGCAGAAAAAACATTCAACAAAATTCAGCATCCTTTTTTGATAAAATCATTTCAAAAGGTAGGAATTGAAGGAAACTTCCTCAATATGATAAAGGGCATATAAAAAAACCCACAGCCAGCATAGTAGTCAATGGTAAGAGGCTGAAAGCCTTCCCCCTAATTTCAGGAACAGGACAAGGACACCTGCTGTCATCAGTATATTCAACATTGTGCTAGAAGTTCTAGCCAGCAAGACAGAAAAATAAAAGGCATCCAAGTTAGAAAGGAAGAAGTAAAACTGTCATTATTTGCCAATGATATGATTGTATATTTGGAAAATCCTGAGAAATTGATGATACAGCTGTATGAGCTAACAAACAAATTCAGCAAAGTGGCAGGATACAAGAGTAACATGCAAAAATCAGTGATGTTCCTATACACTAGAAATGACCTAACTGAAGAGACACTCAAGAAAAAAATTCCATTCACAATAGCAACTAAAAAAATCAAGTACCTAGGAATAAACTTAACCAAGGACATAAAAGACCACTACACAGAAAATTACATAACTTTACTAAAAGAAATCAAAGGGTACCTAAAGAGATGGAAAGATATTCTGTGTTCATGGATAGGAAGGCTAAATGTCATTAAGATGTTAACTCTACCCAAACTGATCTACAGATTCAAAGCAATTCCAATCAAAATTCCAACAACATGCTGTGTAGACTTGGAAATGTAGTTACCAAATTTATTTGGAAGGGAAAGGGGCCTCAAATTGCTATAAACATTCTAAAAAAGAAGAACAAAGTGGGAGGACTTGCAGTTCCTGACTTTGAAGTCTGCTATAAAGGCACAGTAGTAAAAACAGCATGGCACTGGCACAAATATAGACATATTAATCAATGGAATCAAATCAAGAGTTTGGAAATATACCCCTAGATCTATGGTTGACTGATTTTTGATAAGGCTCCCAAATCTACCGAACTGGGACAGAACAGTCTGTTCAACAAATGGGGCTGGGAGAACTGGATATCCATATCCAAAAGAATGAAAGAAGACTCCTACCTCACACCCTATGCAAAAATTAACTCAAAGTGGATCAGAGACCTCAACATAAGAGAAAATCATGAAACTCCTAGAAGATAATGTAGGGATACATCTTCAAGACCTGGTATTAAGACGTAGCTTCTCAGATCTTAAACCCAAAGCAGAAGCAATGAAAGAAAAAAATAGATGAATGGGAACTCCTCAAAATCAAAAGGTTCTGTACCTCAAAGGAATTTGTCAAAAAGGTGAAGAGGCAGCCAACATAATGGGAAAAAATATCTGGAAACCATATATCTGATAAGAGACTGACATCCTCCATATAAAAAAAAATCCTACAACTCAATGACAATAGTACAAACAGCCCAATTATAAAATAGGTAAAAGATATGAAAATACATTTTTCCAAAGAGGAAATACAAATGACCAAAAATAAACTTGAAAAAATGTTCATCTTCACTAGCTATTAGGGAAATTCAAATCAAAACCACAGTGAGATAAACCTCATACCAGTAAGAATGGCTGCCATTAAACAAACAGGAGACTGCAAATGCTGGAGAAGACATGGAGAAATCAGAATTCTTATTGCTGGTGGGAACGTATGTTACAGCCACTATGGAAGGCAGTTTGGTGGTTCCTCAGAAAACTAGATATTGAGTTACCCTCAGAGCTGCAATTTCACTTCTGATAGCAGTGACATGAACAGACATTTGCACACTGATGTTCATAGCAGAATTGTTCACAATTTCCAAGAGATGGAAACAATCCAAGTGTACTTCAACAGATGAGTGGATAAAGAAAATGTGGTATATACATACGATGGAATACTATGCAGCAGTAGGAAGGAATGAGGTCCTAAAACAGACGACAACATGGACGAACCTCGAACACATAAAGCTGAGTGATACAAGCCAGATACAAAAGGAGAGATACTGTGTACTGCTAATGTGAACTCCGTGAACAATGTAAAATCAGTGTCTTATAATGTAGAATGTAGGGAACCTAGAGATAGACAGAAGCTAGTGAAGGGGGAATGATAACTTAATAGGTACAGACATGATAATGAGGGTGAACTTGAAGGTATGGGAATTTTGGACAGAGGTGTTGACGGCTCATTAATGGGATTATAAATGTCAGTGCTGCATTGAAAGTGAACATGATTGAAAGTGGTTGTTTAGAGGCATGTAACCCACAGAGTAGCACTGCATACATAAATAAGTGTTTGCATGATATACTTTTAAGGTATGATACTGGTACAAAGAGTTAACAACAGAGTGGTATATGGAAAACTACCCATTGCATATTATAGACTATATTTAATAGGAATACCTTACCAGCACTTCACTAATACTAGGGATGAATAATTAGCAGTTGATAAGAGCTCTGGGATGTTTTATGTTATGACAATTATTTAAAATTGAGAGTGATGATGCAGTACTTGCCCTTATGAAGCTCATCACTGCAAAGGAGAGGCTAAACCTGCTTATAATTATGCCTAAGAGTCTCCCCCTGAGTACCTCTTTGTTGCTCAGATGTGGCCCTCTCTCTCTAGCTAAGCCAGCTCGGCAGGTGAATTCACTGCCCTCCCCGCTATGTGAGACCAGACTCCCAGGGTTGTAAATCTCCCTGGAAATGTGGGATATGACTCCAGGAGATGAATCTGGACCCAACATCTTGGGATGGAGAACATCTTCTAGACCAAAAGGGGGATGCCAAATGAAATGAAGTTCAGTGGCTGAGAGATTCCAAATGGAGTTGAGAGGTCACTCTGGTGGACATTCTTATGCACTATATAGATAACCCTTTTTAGATTTTAATGAATTGGAATAGCTAGAAGTAAATACCTGAAACTACCAAACTGCAACCCAGTAGTCTTGACTCTTGAAGACAATTGTATAGCAATGTAGCTTACAAGGAGTGACAGTGTGACTGTGAAAGCCTTATGGATCACACTCCCTTTATCCAGTGTATGGATGGATGAGTAGAATAATGGGGACAAAAATCTAAATGAAAAATAGGGTGGGAGGGGGGTTGTTTCAGGTGTTCTTCTTTACTTTTATTTTTTATTCTTATTTTTGCTTTTTCTGGTACAAGGAAAATGTTCAAAAAATAGATTGGGGTGACGAATGCACAACTATATGATGGTTCTGTGAACAATTGTACAATTTGGATGACTGTATGGTATGCAAATATATCTCAATAAAATTGAATAAAAAATTGAGACTGATTATGCCTGTACAACTATGTGAAGATAATGTGAGACACTGATTGTTAATCTTGGACAGAATATTTGCTATGTGAAATTAGGAACCCCTTATTCAATAAGGCAAACCTTCTGTCTTGAGGCTTCCTCTTGTGAAACTGAGGCTGTAAATGGGAGGCTAAGCCTTCCTATAATTATGCCTAAGAGGCACCTCCAGAGAACCTCTTTTGTTGCTCAGATGTGGCCTTTCTCTTTCTAAGCCCAACCTGGCAAATAAATTATTATCCTCCCCACTACGTGGATATGACTCCCAGGGGAGTGAATCTCCCTGGCAACATGGGACACAACTCTGAAGAATGAGCCTGGTCCTGGCCTTGAGGGATTGAAAAAATGCCTTCTTGACCAAAAGGGGGAAAAGAAAGATAACAAAATAAAGTTATAGTGACTAAGAGATTTCAAATAGAGTCAAGAGACTATCCTGGAGGTCACTCTTATGCAAGCTCCAGCTAGATATCCCAAATGGCCACAGTATGCCAGACCCTAACCAACAGTAGTCCTGACATACCTAGTTCACTATCTGAGTTTCTATATTTCTTTAAAAGTTTCACTCACTAAATTTATTTCTCAGAATCTTAAATACACCAGAGTGTTCCTTTGCCAGACAAGTCCTAAAACCCAGAGGCAATAGCCTCTTTAAGAACAACAACCAGATGCAGACCCCTTCCCCATAATGTTGACACTTCTTTTCAGTATGAACAAGTTAAGGTGGTCACTGCCTAGACACCCCTGAAGATTGAGAAACTGATTAAATGAGAGGAAGGGGTAGCAACACATAAGATAGGATTTAACAAAGGATTATGAATATTGAATATTTATATAAATATCTTTTTTAGATGCTAGACTATTAGAATAGCTAGAAGGAAATAACTGAAATGGTGGAACTGCAACCAAAAACATTTTTGAAATTTGCTCTATAGCTACTCATTAAATTGTATGTTGAAAGTTATCACCTTTCTGTATATATCTTATATTTTACAATAATGAAATACCTGAAACTGTGGAACTGTAACCCATAACATTCTTTGAAATTTGCTCTCTACTTGTTAAATCATACTTTGAAAGTTATCACTGTTATGTATATATGTCAAATTTCACAATAAAAATATATTTAAAAATTCCCAATATTCAAACTAAACACCATTAGAATAAACATTATTACAGTGGTCAGCATAAGTTTCCATAAACAATTTTATAAGTTTAAAAACATTTTCTTACTAAATCCTTTTAAAGTCTGTAGGTTTTGTGAATGATTCACTGGAAATGGTTTAAATTTATTACCTATGACTTTCCTACCAATTAGAGTAGGAAAATCTTACGACATGAGACATTCCTCTTTGTTCAAAGTAACGGAAGTTCTGAAAAAGTTCTCAAAGTTGATGGGTCCCTTCTGAGGCCACAAATCTGGCATTTCTCAGGGAAGATGACTGCAACCCTACTGCTGAGTTCCAGGCCATGAAAATCAAGGATCTTTCTGAATCTCCAAAGGCCTGCAACTCACCTTAGGTTCTATGTTTTTCAACTCATTGTCTCCCTGTCAATCATCTTCTTCTTGAGGATTTGAATAAAAATAATGCCTTAGAGTGGGCATTCTAAATTTTATTGTTATTGATTTCTAATTTTGTTCCTTTGTGGTCAAAGAACATATTCCGTATGATTCTAATCCTTTTAAATTTATTGAGGCTTGTTTTATGGCCTCATATGTGGTCTATCTCAGAGAATGTTTCACGTGTACTTGCGAAGAATGTGTCTTCTGCTGTTGTCAGATGATGTGTTCTACAGATGCCTGTACAGTTTAGTTGGCTTTTAGTGTTGTTGAAGTCTTGTATTTCATTGCTTATCTTCTGTCTAATTGTCCTATCCAATATTGAAAGTGGGGCATTGAAGCCTCCAAACATTATTGTTGAATTGTCTATTTCTCCTTCAATTCTATAAGTTTCACTTCATGTATTTTGGGGGCTCTGTTGTTACATGCATATATATTTATAATTGTTATGCCTTCTTGATGGATTGACACTCATCATTATAAAGTGTACTTATTTGTCTTTAGTAAAAACTTTTGTCTTAAAGTCTATTTTGTCTGATATTAGTATAGTCACTCCAGCTCTCTTTTGGTTTCTGTTTGCATACTATATCTTTTTCCATCTTTTTACTTTCAGCCTATTATGTCTTTGAATCTAAAATGTGTTGCATGTAAACAATACACTGTTGGATCATGTTTATTATCCCTTTTGTCAATTTCTGCCTTTTGATTGGAGTGTCTAATCCACCTATATTTAATGTAATTACTGATAAGGTAGGAATTGTGCCTTTCATTTTACCATTTGTTTTCTGTATGTCATGTCTTTTTTATTTCTCTATTCCTCCATTACTGCCTTCTTTTGCATTACAAACACATTTTCTAGTGTACTGTGCCATTTTAATTCCCTTGTTTCTTTCATTATATTCATTTGAGTTATTTTTTAGAGATTTCCTTTAATCTTAATTTATAACAATCTAGTTAGGACTTATACCAACTTCATTTAGGATTAATACCAACTTAATTTCAACAATATACAAAAATTTCATCTGTTCCCTTCTCCCTTCATTGTGCTAATATTGTCATACAAATTACATCTTTATTAATTTTATGCCCATTGTTGGGGATTGAATTATGTATCCCAGAAAAACATGTTCTTAAACTTAACCCATTCCTGCGGGTGTGTACCCATTGTAAATAGGACCTTCTGATGAGGCTTCTTTAGTTAAGGTATGGACAACTGAATCAGGATGGGTCTTAATCCTATCACTGGAGGACTTATGGAGAAAGTCACAGAGAGAAAGATATGGGGAGCAGCAAGAAGCTGGAAGTCAATGGAATCTGGAACAGAAAGGACAAAACATCACCATGTGCATTGCGAAGTGACTGAAAAGCAAAAGTTCAAAGATTGCTGGGAGCCAGCCCAGAATGCCACAGTCTTTGAGGATTAAGCATTGTCTTTCCGGTACCTTAATTTTGGACTTCTCCTAGTCTCAAAACCATGAGTCAATAAATTCCTGTTGTTAAGCCAGCCTATTGTGTGGTATTTATTTTAGCAGTTGGGAAACGAAAACACCCATGAACACAGATTTATAATTATTGCTTTATGTAGTTTTCTTTTAAATCAGATAAAAAAAAGAGTTACAAACAAAAAAAATACATTTATATTGTCTTTTGTTTTTGTTTGTGTTTGTTTTTTAAAAAAGTTCGGTTTTATTGACATATATCCACATACCCCACAATTATCCACAGTATACAATGAATTATTCACAGTACCATCATATAGTTGTGCATTCATCAGCAAAATCAATTTTGAACATTTTCATTACTCCAAAACAATTACAAGGAAAGAAGAACATCCAAAACATCCAAAACATTTTGTTCCCTCTACCCATCTGTCCATACACCCAAAACATTTTGTTCCCTCTACCCAACTGTCCATACACTGGATAAAGGGAGTGTGAGCTATGAGCTTTTCAAAATTACACAGTAAGCTACATAGTTATACAACCATCTTCAAAAATCAAGGCTGCTGGGCTGCAGTTCAACAGTTTCAGGTATTTCCTTCTAGCTATTCCAATACACTAAAAACTAAAAAGGGATATCGATAAAATGCATAAGAATAACTGCCAGGATGTCCTCTCGACTCCATTTGAAATCTCTCAGCCATTGAAACTTTATTTTGTTTCATTTCACTTCCCCCTTTTGGTCAGGAAGGCTTTCTCAAACTCACGATGCTGGGTCCAGGCTCATCCTTGAGAGTCATGTCCCATGTAGGGGGGATGGTAGCGAGTTTACCTGCCGAGTGGGCTTAGAGAGAGAGACCACATCTGAGCAACAAAGAGTTTCTCTAGGGAAGACATGGGCACAATTATAAGTAGGCTTAGCCTCTCCTTTGCAATAACAAGCTTCATAAGGGCAAGCCCCAAGGTTGAAGGCTTGGCCTTCTAAATTGGTAGTTCCCAATGCTTATGAGAATATCAGGAATTCCTCAGGAGGGGAAGTTTAATATTTCCACATTTTTCCCCAGAGCATCAGGGGTGCTTATACTTTCTTTTATATTTACCTATGTAGTTATCTTTACTGGTGTTCTTTATTTCTTCACATAGATTTGAGTTACTCTCTAGTGGTCTTTCATTTCAGTCTGAAGGACTCCCTTTATTTTTTCTTGTGGGACAGATCTGGTAGTGCCAAGTTCTCAGTTTTGTTTGTTTGTTTGTTTGTTTTAATCTAGGAAAGCCTTGATTTTACCCTTATTTTGAAGGATAGTTTTGCTAGATGTAGAATTCTTGGTTGACAGTCTTTTTCTTTCAGCACTTTGAATATTTCATACCATCCGATTTATAACAATCTAGTCTGGATTTCTGGCTTCCATGATTTCTAATGAGAAATCATCAGTTAATCTTGTTGCTTTCAAGATTCTCTGTCTTTGTCTATCAAAAGTTTGACTATGATGCATCTAATTTGTATCTCTTTATTGATATCCTCTATTTGGTAAGACATTGTTCTTATACTTTATAGTTATCTAGGTATGGTTTCCTGTAGTTCTTTGAATATATTCAAAATAGCTGACTTAAAGTCTTTGTCTAGTAAATCCAACATCAGGGCTTCCTCAATTTCTATTGACTTCTTTTTTCCTGTGTATGGGTCATTCTTTCTTGTTTCTTGGCATGCCTCATACTTTTTTGTGGAAAGTAGATTTTTAAAGTAATATAATGTGGAAACTCTAGAAATCAGAACCCCACCCCCCAGGGTTTGTTGTTGTTGCTGTTTTTTTTATTTAGTAACTTTTTCTGTGAAGTCTGTATTCTTTGTTGTGTGTATCTACTGAAGTATCTGCTCAGTTAGCTTAGGGGACAATGACTGTTCAAAGATTTCCTTAAATGCCTGGAGAAAGTAAGTCTCCCAGATTTTGCCGAGGAGTTCTGAGTGCATGTTGCTTTAGCCTTTACTTACTTCTTGTGCAGATCCTCAAGGTTAGCCAGAGGTGAATGCTTAGGGCCTTCTCAGGTTTTTCCTGAGCAATGTACAGCTCTGAGCATGCACACAGCCCTGTGCAAGAGTGGATGTCTAGATCCCAGAAATATATTTGAGTTTTTCAAAGCCCCCTATAAACATCTAATTCCTCAGCTTTTCCTTTTAAGTGTTTTGATCAGCTTCTGGTTTGCCCCAACTGTTACCAGTATCTCATGCAGCTGCACTGTTAAACAGTGATTCAGTCAAATAAAGACAAGCCTTGAGAGTAGGGGTTTCTGGGGAACTTCTAGACAGGGAAAATAATGACAATTCTTTTAAAATGGTGCTTTGGGAAGCTCCAAACTATTCTTCCTCCTTCAATTGCTACTGGACTGCTGGTTTTCAACTTGACTGGGGAGCTGCTGATTTTTAAGGCTACAGTAGAGCTGGGTAGAGGGTGGATGGGAATAGAGCAAGTTAAAAGGCAGAGCAGAGAAGATAAGGACCACACAGGAGAATTAATCTTTCAAGGCAGGATGTTGTGTTTTCAGCGTTAGGACAGTTTTAGTTTGCTAGGCTGCTAAAAGAAGATACCATAAAATGGGTTGCCTCTTAACAATGGGAATTTCTTAGCTTACAAGCCTACAGTTTTAAGTCCGTAAAGATGTCCAAATAAAGGCATCATCAAGGCATTGCTCTCTTCCTGAAGACTGGCTGCTGATGATCCTGGACTCCTCTATCACATGGCGAGACCCATGGCAGCATCTGCTGGTCTCTCCCATTGCTTCTGGATTCTGTTGCTTCCATGGCCTTTTCTCTCTCTTTCTCTGTATTCATCCCATTTAAAAAGGACTCCAATAAGAGGATTAAGACACCCTGAGCCATGCTTTAACTGACCTTAATCAAAAGGTCCTACTTACAGTAGTTTTATACCCACGGGAATGAGTTAGCTTTGAGAATATGATTTTCTGGGGTACATACAGTTTGAAACCACCACAGACACCATTAAATGGTCTTATCTTGAGTTCCAGGCCCTTCAAGACTCCCTTTTTAAAAAAACAAAGCTTGCCTTTTTTAAACTGAGGTTCAGCCATTAAAAAAAAATAAACACCCCTTATATTTTTGCAAAACTTTGGTTAATTTCTAGAGTTCTGAGAAAGTTGATATTGACAATTTTTGCCAGTGTTCTCATTGCTTTTATTGAGGAGCAGCTTTACAGAGGTCCTTCTTGGCCATTCCTGTGACATTCCAGTTTTCTTTGAATAATTTATCTTGGGAAATATTGTACACATCCCTCCCCTTTCTCTCTCTCTCCATCTATCTCCCTATGAATTTTAATGGTGCATGGTATTCCATTGCATCAATGGTCAACTGCTTTTCAATGGACACTTACTCACCTGGCACCTCAACCACGAGTGAGGCCTCTGTTATAGACACTGTTGGGCTGTTTTTAAAATAACCACTCTCCAGGACCTTCTGGCAGAGCACAGAAGACAAGGAACACACAGGAGAATTAAACTCTCAAGCAGGATGCTTTAAGTGCTTTCAGTGTTTGGACAATGTTAAATGGTCTGTGCTGGTTTGGATGTATTATAACCCCCAAAATGCTATTATCTTCAATGCAGTCTTGTGTGGGCAGGAAATGTATTGGTGTTGATTGGGTTGGAGACTTTTTTTTTTTTTCCTTTTTAAAGTACTTTTTTTAAAAATTCAGTTTTATTGAAATATATTCACATACCATGCAATCATCCATGGTATACAACCAACTGTTCACAGTATGATCATATAGTTATGTGTTCATCACCACAATCTATTTCTGAACAATTTCCTTACATCAGAAAGAATCAGAATAAGAATAAAAAATAAAAGTGAAAAAAGAAACCCAAACCATCCCCCCCATCCCACCCTATTTGTCATTTAGTTTTTATCCCCATTTTTCTACACATCCATCCACACACTAGACAAAGGGAGTGTGATCCACAAGGTCCTCACAACCACATTGTCACCCGTTGTAATCTACATTATTATATAATTGTCTTCAGGAGTCCAGACTGCTGGGGTGGAGCTTGGCATTCTCAGGCATCCACTTCTAGCTATTCCAATACATTAAAACCTAAGCGGTGTTATCTATATAGTACATAAGAATGTCCACCAGAGTGACCCCTCGACTAGGTTGGAGACTTTTGATTGGATGTTTCTGTGGAGATGTGATCACTCAACTGTGGGCGAGGGCTTTCACTGGATAATTTCCATGGAGGTGTGGCTCTGCCCATTCAGCATGGGCCTTGATGAGTTTATTGGAGCACTATATAAGCTCAGACAGAAGGAGCGAGCTTGCTACAGCCAAGAGGGACACTTTGAAGAATGCAGAGGAGTTGAGAGAGGAGCTGCAGATGAGAGACAGTTTGAAGACAGCTGATGAAAGTAAACTTTGGCTACAGAGAAGCTAAGAGACGACAAATGCCCCAAGAGCAACTGAGAGTGGCATTTTGAAGAGCAGCTACAGCCTAGAGAGGAACATCCTGGGAGAAAGCCATTTTGAAACCAGAACTCTGGAGCAGTCACCAGCCATGTGCCTTCCCAACTAACAGGTTTTTTGGATGCCACTGGCTATCCTCCAGTGAAGGTACCCAATTGTTGATGACTTACCTTGGACACTTTATGGCCTTAAGACTGTAACTCTGTAACCAAATAAATCCCCTTTATAAAAGCTGATCCATTTCTGGTGTTTTGTGAAAAGGCAGCATTAGCAAAACAGAACATGGTCTCACCTTGATTCTGAGTTCCAGGCCCTTCAAGACAAACTTCTTAAATGGCTGGAAAGACAAGGTGGCATGTACAGTTTGCCCCACATCCACAGAGCCATCAATGGGTGCAAATTCCAAGTATTGCAGCAGGGCTTTGGAGCCAGACAGCTCTGCCTGGTAGCTGAAGTTGAACTTCCCGGTGTTGATAAAGATTAATTCACACTGGACACATTCATTTAGTTCCACCTGGGAGACAGAGAACAGAGTAGTATGTTGAGTGAACACAATCCACGGTTCCCTTCTCTGGGGTCAGGATATGTAATATGCTGGGGAGAAATATCTTTTGGGAAATAGGAATGGCAGGTGGTGTTTGTGAGTTGAGCATCATTAGCTTAGAGTAGTTAAATATTCCACAGAGAGCTACCAAATATTGGGGGCCCCTCACATTTCAAGAGTAATATGACAGCTTCATTCTTAGACCTGCCTTGGTAATCAAACATCTTTCTGTATCTTTAATACAAGCATTCTTCCCTTCCCCATTATCTCTCCAACCCCTAAAAAGTATAATTAAAAAAGCTGTTGCATAATATCTATACATATTCCAGGGATGGAGCTTTGCCTGGCATTTGAAACAGAAAGTACCAGCTAACATTTACTTGTTCCACCTTCCCCAGCCAGTTGGAAACAGAGATAGCAAAGCCCTCTCACAACTTTACCTCATAAAAGCTGATGATATTCGTCTGATTGGGAGTCAAGACAGTAACTGAGCCAGTCCTGTCCTTGCACTTGACCTCTGCATTCATAGCATAGCCCTCAGCCTTGACATTTAAGGTGATAGGTTGGACTTTCTTTTTCACATTGCAGATCAAATTAAAGTTTACATTTCCTTCCTGCTTAGGTGTGAAAAAAATATCAATGGGGAACCTGTTTGGGGAACAAGACAGCAGATTAGTTGAATGGGCCAACTTGCTAAAAACTGCTAAAAAACAACATAACACAGTAGACACAGAAGATAGCAAGGAAAAGACTATAAACATAGGAGAAAATATTGAGAACAGGGGCTTAGAATTCTCAATGCTATACAACTCGGTAGGAAAATGAACAATGGGGAATAAGTAGGTCAGAGATAGAATTGTTAGTGTCTAAATTTTAGAGTTGGAAGAGACTTTAGAAATGGGGAACTCTAAGGAAACCTGGGTCTCTTGGTTGGCAGGCCTGATGCCTCTGCCATTTTGGGAGGGAGCCACCCTGGGGCTTTCCTATTCATTACCTGGACAGCGGTGGGACCCAGCCTTCCATGGGACATACGACCAGGCTGTTGCTGAAGCCTTCGGAATACCGTGAGTTGTCCTGGAAGGCAAAACTGAACCCCTGCTCCTCCTTGTTGATGAGCTTCACCGTTTCTCTGGCCTCTCTGCCTGAGGAGGGAACATGGGCCCTCAGCAGAGGCCTCCTGCCTGATCTCTGGTATCTTAGTAGATACTGCTCCACAGGCAAGAGGAATTCTTTATAGAAGAGACTTTTTTCTCCTTTTCTGAACTTCTTGTGCTTGTCCTTCTCATTCCTATCTTCTACACTTAGAATCCCCATGTCCAAGACTCTATCTTAGTCTCCATCATACCTTCTGAGGTACCCTGCAGAGTAAACTCTCAAGGTTCATGAATGGAACTCACTGTACAATCTCTACTGAGCTCTTCCTACGGATACTTCCAAACCTTAATGTTGGGAATATGACCGCTACAATTTTATGGGAAAATAATCTGGCAATATCCATTAAAATAAAAAACCACACAGCTCCTTTGACACAGAAATTCCACCTTTTGAAATCTCATCTAGGACACATAGACAAGGGATATTTATTGTTAGCTATTGTAGTATTGTTTATGTGGCAAAAAAACATTGGAACAGCCTTTATGCCCCTTGAGTGGTAAGTTACTGAGCAAATTTTGGAATATCCATATCATGGATTTCTAGAGTATTTTAAATGTTCTTTACCCTAAGTGTGGTTTATTGGGTGAGTAAAAGAAAAAATGAAATAAGATATTCTATAAAATTCAGCCCATTTTCAATGACCATGAAACCTTATGCCTTTTAAAAAATAGTTAATGCTACATGTGTTTATCTGGACAGTGTCCCTGATATTTAGATAGTAGATCAAGATTAATGTATATCAGGCATTCAGGAGATAGAAAGTGGGCAGAGACCAGGCATTTGATGCTGAAGGACTACAGAATGTTTAGGATTGATTGTATAGATCCAGAAATAGATAGCATAATACTGTGTGATGGTGGCACAGTATTGTAAGTACACTGAACAAAGATGTCTGTGAGTAAAGCTGAAAGAGGTGGGATAGGAGAATGTATGACACCACAGGTAAAGATAGATGACAAAGACAGGGACTGTATAACTTGGCAAAAACTGGAGCAGCCAATGACTGTTATTAAATGCACAAATATAAAAATGTTTTTCCATGTGGGAGAGCAAATGAATGTCAACCATGTAGAGTGTTGAAAGAAGGATGGTATTCGGGAAAAAACATAATCAAAGCAAACTGGAGTCTATGGTCAACAGTAACATTGTAATACACCTCCATTAAATGTAACAAAGGCAATATGCCAATGCTAAGTGTATACGAGAGGGATACAGGGGAGGAATATGGGATTCTTGGTAGTGGTGTTATTTTCTGTCCTTACTATTATATTGTATTGCATGACATGTTATTTTTCTTTTTCTCATCTTTTTTATTATTGCTAAAAAAAAACAATTTTTCTTGTAGTAATCAATATGTTCAAGTGCTGATAGTGGTGATAGATGTACAACTTGATGATGATACAATGAACAACTGATTGCACACTGTGGATAAATGTGTGGCATGTGAATATAACTCTATAAAATGGTAGGGAAAAAACAGATAAATGTGTATGGTATGATTTCCTTTATTTGCTGTTCAGAAATCTTAACAAATGCCACAATCTTCCCCAACCTACCTATATGCATAAGAAATGTATGAAAAGAATAGGCATCAAGCTGTTAACACTTTTTTTTTTTTGATGGAAAGGGGAAGATGGGATAGGGTGTGTTGGGAGAGATTATTACATTTTCCTTTACACAATGCCACATTCATTGACTGATTATAAAGAATATTACTTTTACAAATAAAAAATTGACTAAACTATTGGCTTTAGTTGTATTTTCCCTTACCTTAAAAACTTGGGACCTTCCTGGTCACCTCTGATTTTAACTAGTATGGACATCCCTATAAATTTAGTGCATTCACATGTACACACACACACAGATATGACATCCATGTGTTGCATTCATAGACTTATAAGGGATCAATCACTTCCTTTATTTCCTGTGGTCTCTGTTCAAATGACACCTTCCCTGGTTCCGTTCACCAAACCTTGCTGCCTACTGCATTCCTTATATCCTCCAACCTGCTTTATTCTTCTCCAGAGCATTTATCAACATTGACACACTATATATTTTTCTTATCCATTTCTTGGTAGTCTGTTTCCTATTATTTGAATTTAAACATCACGAGGGTGGAGACTTTTGTGTTTTGTTCATTGGTGTGTTCTCAGCCCACAGAACAGTGCCTGAGTCATAGTAGAGGTCAGTAATACTTGTGAATGGAATAAGTGCATGAAAGGATGGCAGAGAAATCTGATCACTGTGCTGCAGACCCAGAGGCAAACAAATACAGCCCATACTCTGGGGCACAAATGAGTAAGAGGGGGCTGCCCGAGGTTCTGGAAAAGAATACAGTGAGTGCAGACCCCAAAGGACTCTACCAAGCAGCATTTATAACAGGACTCCTAAATTTACATGTTATTAGTGTTTGGATTTAAAAGATACTTGATGGGAATTACATTAAGAGGTAAATATTTCGTAGTCTTGTGAAAAGTGATAGCGGCCCTTTGGCATGCTTCTGGAGACATCAGGAAAAGGCCCCCATCCAATCAGCTCCCAGAGCTCACTGCTTGTTCCCCTTGCCCAGGCCATGCCAACCCCAGATTTAAACTGACAGGGCTGCCTTACCAATGAGGAGACAACTGAAGTTGAGGTGTGACTTGTCCAGAGAGATAAGAGGGTCAGTGGTTTTTCCCACCAGCAGGAAAGGGACTTTGATGTTGTGTTCAGGGATTAAGAAAGTCCAGAATGCTTCCGTGATGTCCAGATGGAAAGGCATGAATTGGAAGATGATCTAAAAAGACAGTTTGGAATAGAGTGGTAAGAGGCACTTCTGTTTGCTTACTCTATATGCCCTTAGAGGTTTGTCAGCAGTAGGGCCATGGTGGCTGATATTTCCAGGTTATCTCCTCCTTTTCCAGTCACTATAAGGGCATCTAGGTGTCTGCCCTGTCCACATGTCTTTCTAAGCAGGTCTACCCAGGCATCGGGTCTACCCTCTGCCACCTAAGCTGCCATATTTTGTGCCATGTGTTTGGATGGTATGGCTGTGCTGACTGGGCTAAAGAGCTGGCACCCAATTCCAAACAAAGACCGTGCACATGCTTGTCAACAGCCTGACACACAGCCCCATACAACATGATTATCAGGTCCAACCAGATTTCTTTCTCAGAAATTTGGAATTAGAGACTGAATAACTGGGCCAGCTGGCAGTGGAGCTGACAGTAAAAGATACTGTGTGGTTGAGCTGGGGCCATGGTAAGCCATAAGCCATTAGCTAAGTGAAGTTATAGAGGAAGTGGTTAAAAAAAAAAAAAAAAGAAAAAGAAGGTGCTCGTAAGTAGAGAGAGAAGGGAGTAGTTAGAAAGAAGTGGTTTGTAAAGTGCTAAAAATATTGAATTAGCTATCCATATGTAAAAATGGGGAAACCTACAATTTAGAAATTCTGTGGCACATAGAGACCTGGAATTTTGGCTTCTCTCAAAAATTTTGGGTGAGTTGGTAGTCCTGGGCTTGCATGTCTGCATAGTGGTCATCTGTCAGAAAAGTGCTATGGCCAGCTGGCCTGGCTGCCCAGGATTCTCTTTCATTGTCCCCTGGCCTACTTCCTTCATTTGTGTGAACTTCCTGAAGGCATCTGAATTTATAATTTCCATTTCATGGATTTATTTCTGCAGCAAAGATTTTCTGCAGAAGTTACTGAGATGTGGGTGGACCTTCAGAACTCTTTTAGCCAGCAAGTTCATATTTCTTTAAATAAGACCCTCTACCTATGCCACTGTGTAAACATTTAGGACCAAGCCATGGTCTGTTTTGCCCTTTGGCCTGACCAAGTAAAAACACTTCTGTCTCCTTTCACCGCTGTCAGCTCCACAGGCAAAAACAACTCTCCACTTCATGCTACTGTATGAGTCCTAGAGTCCCCAGGCATTGGTGTCCAGCTCACCTTTCCTGCTTTAATATTCTCCATTTTTTTCAACTGCAAATACTAAAGCTCTCTTTCTCCATGGCCAGCCAAGAGAGCTCAGGGATGTCTTGTTCATCAGGGTTGTCCAATGCATACAGTGGGCACTCGATAAATACTTGCTGAATGAAACACCCTTAGGCTCTTCTCCCTAACGCCACTGACACTCCACAACACACTGGCTACTCAGAGAGGCCTAGAATGATTTAAGCCCTGGGTTGAGTGGTCCTCATTTGCACACACCTCAGCTTTCTTTTCAGGGTGAATGAAGCCCTTCTCTGTAAGGCACGTGAAGGCTGGAGGGTTCTGGAGACTTTCGATTTCTTCAGAGATCCAGGAGAAGGAGTAGGTACTGTTGGTCGGGTTCAAGATTGTAAAGGTCCTGGTCGAGGGGGAAGAGTTAAAAGCAGAGGATGAGAGAGGGGGTTGAAGACTAGAAATTTCTTAGAATCTGGCCCTCGCAAGTGGGTCTGAGGACCAGAACTGTTCTGAGCACTCATTACTCTAGAAATGAAAACTCTGTCTCATCTGGGGATGCAGTGCATGGCCAGGGTTCTGGCATTTGCAGTAACAATGACACCGAGGGCACTTCAGTCCCAATGATCCTCTCTGGTCAAGGTGGTCATCAGGGATTATATTGCTGTGTCTTCCAAATTTTCCCCAGTGTCAAAATCAAGGAGCCAGAATTCAGCTTCCTTAATGTAGCAGTTCTCTAACGCCAAACCAGCATACGAAACCTGCTTCTAGGAATCAGTCAAGCTTACGTCTCTGAAGTCTTTATTTGAGTTCTTTAAAAGGACTGATTGATATGAACCCAACTGATGCAAAACTAAGCAACTCACCGGAGATTCTTTCCTCCGATGCCCACACTGGTGAACTCAATCACCCGAGTGTTTGGGTCCAGAGTTCCGCCTCCAGGTCCTTGGAGCTCTGTGTTGCGCCGATGACCACTGATATAATCTGAGTCTTTCAGGTCAAAATGGCAGAAGGGCAAGAAACTCCGCCCTTTTGCTATCAGGACTGGGCCTTGTTCTCCAGGTGGCAGGTTTGGAATCCTGATGGGATAAATTTATTTTAATTTATTTTTTATAGATATAATTTATTTTTTATAATTAGTTGCTGCTTCCCTAGTTGGTTGGAAATGAATATTACATTCACCAGAAGGTGAGATCCGTGAGAGAACAGGCTGGGTCTGTCTTGGTCAGCACCATAACTCCAGCACCTTGAATAGTGCCTGATACAAAGCATGCACTCTCTAATTGTTCGTTGAATGGATGAATGCATGAATGGACTGAGTATGGAGACCCTGAATTCTGGTTCCTTCTGTGTCCCTAACTATAACTGCAAATTACTTCCTCCTTCAGTGGTAAGAAAACCCCCCTGCTGTAAAATGAGCACAGTCTTAACCTTAGGGTCCTCCCATAGGCATATGAAAAACGATCTGGAAATCCTAACAAAGTATCCTGAGCTCCTTGCAGAAGGATGTGAGCAGACTTCTAGCTCCAGGACCAACCTGAGGTGGCCCAGGTATTGGAGGGATTCCTGTGGTGTGATTGGAGGGGCTCCAGGAGACTCTCACGGCTGACCTGGGTCTCTGCTACTCTAGACCACAGTTCATAGAATTCCTCGGTGGGGTGGGTACCCGTGGGGTGGGTACCCCATCTTTCCTTGTCAGATGTTATTGGATTAGCTTTTCTCTAACTGGGGACTAGGCACTATGTATTCCTTGCCTACTACATCCCAGGTCCACCACCACTACCACCACCATCACCTAATGCCTATTGTGCTTACTGTGCGACAGGCACTGTTCTAAGCTCTTTACTTAAATTAATTCATTCAATCTTCACAACAACTCTGGGAAGTGAGTCTTGTTATTTCCATTTTATATATGAGGAAATTGAGTCTCAGAGAA
Organism: Choloepus didactylus; assembly: GCF_015220235.1. Classification (NCBI taxonomy): domain Eukaryota; kingdom Metazoa; phylum Chordata; class Mammalia; order Pilosa; family Megalonychidae; genus Choloepus; species Choloepus didactylus. The sequence continues at coordinate 28,882,691 of NC_051328.1, read as the reverse complement.
GGTACAAGAAAGTTTGTCCAAGTTCACAACTGGCCAAGGACTGGAACCTATGTGTTTTTCAATCATCATGTTGCCCATCAGAATCCTATGTGTGGCCAGGAAGGGTGAGGGGAAGAGTCCAAAGAGGGTCGATGAGCAGTACAAAGACCAAATTCTTCTTGTTCCCCAAGGCCTGCCATTTAAAATCTTCCCACAGGGAAAAGTGACAATTTGGGGCAGTGGGGGTGTGATTAGGATTGGAAAGAATAATAGGGGAATAAGAGCTGCAGAGCTTTGCACCTTCAAAGATGGGAGATTCTAGGGAGTACATTTCCTTACTGGCAGAAAAGAGTGCTCTCGAAGTCTCCAACATCCAATGGGGAGAATTTCAGTTTGAGCTTCTGAAGTTTCCCCACAGGGACGATGCCTGAGGAGGGCTCCACAGAGAAGGACGAGAAACCCTCATTCCAGTGGTCCGGGATGCTCTCCAGAGTGCTGCCCGTATGCACCGTGCCCTGGCTGAGCTGATCCTTGTAAGAGGAACCTGTGGACAGAGGGTTGGTGATGCTCCCCATCTGTGGTGAGAGGGCAGGTGGGAGTGGGGAGACTCGCAGGTCCCCTGTGGTGTCTGTGGGTTCACCTCTTGCAGCAGGTACACTTAACCTTGGGCACTATGGGTAAAGAATCGGCTCATCTCTCTCACACAGTGACTCGTAAACAATACTTCTACTAATATCAGAAAGCTTTCAAATGTTTTCTTTTTTTGCGTTGCTTTCCCTATGGCTCAAGGGGGAGGGTCATGCAAGTATCTGTGGAACTTCCACTTTGGAATAATGGGCTATGGACAGAATTTTGGAGAATCATTGCTCTAAAGGAGGGGTTCACAATCTGGGGACTTTGAATCTCCGAAATCACACCAATAATAATAATTAATATAATAATATTAAAAATATTTGCCTACCAAATGATGACCCCCTCTTCTAAGAACTATGTATTAAATGCAAACTTGGCACAGGTGTACATTTTTCTGGGGAGAGGATCATAGCTTTCATCAGCTTCTCCAAGGGGTCTGTAACCCCTTAGAAGGTGGAGACCCCAAAGAGGAAATTCCTAGATTCCCAGGGATCTGTGAGAAGGGCACTGGCTTCATGGTTGGCCAGAGTCTGGGCCCCAGGAGGATAGAGGTCAGTTCTTGAAGCTCTCAGGTTGTTTTGCTCTGCAGACACCGCAAGGCCTCTGTCCTGCCTTTTCTTAGTTACTTAGACGGCCGTCTTAGCAGTGCTGACTTCCTCATTACTGAAGCTCTTCTACTCTCTGGGGCCCACTCAAACCTAGGTTTGCCTGCCATCTCATTTACCTTGGTTTTCTGGCATTGCAAAGCTGACAGCCTTTCCAGTCTCTTCTGAGACCCAGGTGAATTCCAGCTGCACATTTCCTGAATTAATCAGTTCAAGTCTGCAAAAAGATGAGAAGATGAACCTGATAAATGTACTGCAGACAAATTTTGTACATCCACATATACTATTATTTAATTTTTCCCTTTAAGTCAAGTCACTTTGTTTTCTTCAATAATTTTTAAAGGTTAAGTTTTAAGCAATTTTACCTGAAATCACATTTGATATACTAGTTATATTTCCCTCTAAAACACACACACACATATATGTAACTGTTAAAAGTAAAAATATCAAAGTGTTTAGCACTTAACATCATCTTGTGTACTACCAGCACCCTATAGCTTCTTGCAATGAGCGTTTAGCATATGTCCCAGGTCACCTGGTGGGAGCTGGGGACAGACAACAAGAACAGTTCCTGGGTGGCTGTGTGGGCTGCTGCAAGGACTGCTCCCACTGAAGAGGGTCGCCTGATGCCACTCTCCCGGGAGGCTGTGTTTCCTGGCCTATATCTTGATGTCAAGTGTGGTCTTCCGTGGCTTTACGAGTCTAAATTTGTTTCATTGGATCTAAAAAGACCCCTGGTGAGTGCTGCACTGAGATGATGCTTGGTATAAACTTAGACACTGCATAAATGTTTGATGAGTGAGTGAATAAATGATGGAATACAAGAACTTCTCTGATGAGTGTCATGAGGCTTTCAAAGACTCACTCAAACACTCGGGTCTGGTAAACCAGCGTTTCCTTAAAGTGCACATCGCTCGTGCGGCAGTGGTAGGAAGCAAAATCCACGTTTACACTGATCTGCAGCCTCAGTTCGCGGTAGTTTTCTTCCAGTACTGTGTGGGCAGGTTCAGGATCCGTCTCTACCACCTGTAACAAAGGCAGCCATATTTTCAGCAGTGCAGAGCCAACTCTCTCTCACAGGAACTAGGGGAGATAACAGTCATCGTTCTGCTTATGCAAAGTAACCCACCCAGAAACTAAAGTTCCAGAATAAATTATTAAAATTACTTATGGACTGGGAAAGGAAGAAATTGAATAACAATAAGTTACTGAGAGTATTAGGACTATAGTGGCATGAGTTTTGGAGTCAGATGGATTCCAAAGAAAGTAGAAGACATGATATCACAAAAATGGGGAAAAAATAAGGAAATTGAAAACAAATCTAAAAGGCGAAGGACCAACAAAACCAAAGCTGTTTATTTGAAAAGATTTTTTTTAAAGGCTGATCAAGGAAAAAGAGAAAATACAAATAGTCAACATCAGGAATAAAAAGGAGGATATTCTACATATTTAAAAAGATGAATGATTTATTCAGAAGAAAATATTATGAATGATTTTATGAAAATATGTATGAAAACTTATAGGACAAATTACTAGAAAAATAATTTAATAAAATTCACTCAAGAAGAAATAAAAAAACCTGAATATAGTAAAAATGTCTTGCAGAAGACCTAAATAAATGGAGAATTATACCTTCTTAATAAAAAGGATGAATCATTAACATGAAAATGTCAGTTTTTCATAAACTTAGCTATTGATGTAATCCAATTCCAAACAAGTTTCCATCAGGGTTTTTCATAGCACTTGGTAAATTTATTACAAAGTTACATAGAAAAGTAAAGGGCCAAGAATAAACAAAACACTTCTAAAGAAAATAACATGGAGGAGGGACTTCTGTTCCAGATATGAGGCTGAAAATGAAGCTCTATAATTTCTATAAATTAAGACAGTGTAAAACTGGTGCAGAGACAGATTGACAATGAAATATAATAGCAAAACCAGAAACAGTGCAGACATACATAAAATTTAGGCATATGGCAATGAAGTCATGGCAGATCACTAGGGAACAGAAGAGATGATCAAACAAAGGAGACACTATCCATAAAAGCCAGATGGGTCAAGTGCTTAAATATCAAAAGCCATTATTATTTTTTTTTGAAATATAGATGCATTTGTTTCTGCTTTGTTAGGACAGGTTCAAAAATAAGACACAAAAGTGGTATGTATAAAAAAAATTGATATATTTAACTATATTAAAATTAAGAACTTTTTTGTTCATCAAAAGAAACATTAAAGAAAGTGAAAAGGTAAGGTGTAAATCAGGTAAGAATATTTGCAGACAAATAATTAATATTTTATCAACAATAAAATAACTCCTACAAAGTATAAGCATCATAATTGAAAAATTGGCAAAAGGCATGAAAAGGCATTCACAGAAGAGATACTTGCATGGCCAATAATTATATGAAGAAATGTTCAACCTTACTAGCGATCAGGATAATGCAAATTAGGCCCATAATGAGATACCATTTCACATCCATTCAAATGATGAAAATTAAGAACTCTAATACCTAGTATTGGAGAGGATGTGGATCAATAAGATCTCTTAGCTGGCAGGAGTATAAATTAGTACAGCCACTTAGAAAAACATTTGGGCATTATCTTGGAAAGTTGAACATTTACATATCCTATGACTTGGCAGTTCCACTTCTGGGAATATAATCTCTTGCAAATGAACACTGTGACATGAACAATAATGTCCACAGCAACACTCTTCATGACAGAAAAACTCCAAATAATTTTCAAAAGAAAAATGGATGAATAATAATGGAAATTATTTAGCAGTGAATAGATGAACTATAGCCACATGCAACAATATGGATGATCACAGGCAATAATAATTTTTTAGAGAGTGAGAAACAACTAAACTAAATGAAATACATTTTAGAACGCATAGGCTAAAAAAGAAATGAAAAAATCTGGGAATGAGTAAGGCAAAATTCAGTGTAGTGATGACCTCTAGGAGGAAGGCAGGGGGTGGAATGGGTGAGAACCACACAAATAGTCGATGTTTTACTTCCTGTGTTGGGTGTGGGTTTGTCTCTATTATATTATTAAAAAGAAACACATCAAGGAATAAATAAACGAGGGGCATTCATGGACCAAAGACGAGATCTTGTCATGAACCAAAGATTATGATTAATCTAACTCTGGGCACTTGCAGAAAAAAGAAAACAACTAAAAGATGAGACACAACATTTTTGAAGAAGATGGGGGGACAACCTGCTCAACCAGGCATCAAGAACCAAATTCTATCAGTTAAGACGTGTAGTTTGTGTGATATGTTCAGTATGGATTACAGATAGCATGCTTGGAAGCTCAGTTTGTCACTTGTGAAACTGAGGTCAAGTAGAATGGGAGCCTTTTCTTTTTTCCATGGAAGAAGGAAATGATGAGACTCAAACCTGAGCGGGAGTAGGCATCCAAGCATGGCAGGTCTGGTCAGAATTGTGCCTGATGTGTCTACTTACTTTTCTTTTTGTGGTGAAGGCCCCAGGTGTATTTCTGAGCTGGTCCACCCACTTGACTGTGTGCATGCGGTCATCCCAGTCGGGGATCTGGTCTACAGGTTGCTGAAACATGATCTTGGAGAGCTTACATTTGACCTCCATCTTCTTCAGGTTGATGGGCACGTCTGACTTCAGGGTCACCGCTATGTCCTTGGCACATCCGGGATGGAGGTGGCCAATCTGGGGAAGAGCCTGGTATTAGTATTTTTGGGAATTCAATCTCGGGTATTCTTTTTTTTTTTTTATTTTATTTTGAAATAAATTCAAAGTTACATGAATAGTTGCAAAAACAATACTAGCCCCATACACAGAATTTCATCATACCCTGACCCCCCTCCCCTGATAGCTCAATCCACCCACTTTAACATGCTGTCACATCACTATTTCTTTCCCTCCCTATCTATCATCCATCCTATATTTCTCTGTCTTCTGAACATATGAGAGTTAGCTGCACACATCCTTGAACATACACTATAATTCACGTATGTACTTCCCATGAACAAGAACATTGTTTTATGTAATTCCATTAAGCACAGCTAAGAAGTATAAGAGATCCAACAATGATACAAAGCTTACATTCTATATTTCCTTTTCCTTATGTCTCAACTGTGTCCCTTCGAGCCACCTGTCCTCCACCCTCCAATGCCATCCAAGTTCATCCTTAGCATTCAATTGTCGTCTAGTTAGACTGCCTTTTTTTTTTTTCCCTTTTTTCAATTGTGGAAACATATATACAGCCTAAATCTTCCCATTCCACCCCCTCCCTAGCCTTCCATTAGTGGGATTAATCACATTTAGAACGATGTTATGCTCTTTCCCACCATCCATTGCTAGAAATTTTCCTTCACCTCAAACAGCAACCCTACACTCCTTTCTTAACTTCCCATTGCCCCTTCCCCCATTTCTCTTAACCCAAACTCTAATTTCATCTCTATGGTTATATTGTCTGATAATTTCTTTGTGTTTACTGTGGGGCTTAAAATTAACCTCTTAAATCCCTATCAATCTTGTTTTTCTTTGATACCACCTTCATTTCAATAGGGCACATAAACTATGTTCCTATACTCCTTCATTCCCCCAGCTTTATATAGTTGTCTAAAATTACATATTTTACATTGAGTTCAAAACCATTGATTAGTCCTTAGAGTTTGTGTATTTTTTTATCATGTAGGAAGTAAATAGTGGAGTTATAGTTCAAAAATTATTGACTTCTATTTGTATTCCATTGCGTTTGGAGAATGTGCTTTGAGTATATTCAATTTTTTTTTTTTTAATTTCTTGAGGCTTGTTTTCTGTCCCAGCTTATGGTCCCTTCTGGAGGAAGATCTGTAATCACTAGAGAAAAATGAGTGTCCTGGTGATTTGGGATGTAAGGTACTATATATGTCTGTTAAAATTCTCTATATCTCTTTCTCCTTTCTTTGTCTCTCTGTTGGTAGGGCTTCTTTTAGAATCTGAAGTAGGGCAGGTCTTTTATTGGCAAAGTCTCTCAGCATTTGTTTGTCTGTGAAAAATTTAAGCTCCCCCTCAAATTTGAAGGAGAGTTTTGCTGGATAAAGTATTCTTGGCTGGAAATTTTTCTCTCAGAATTTTAAATATGTCATGCCACTGCCTTCTCGCCTCCATAGTGGCCACTGAGTAGTCACTCCTTAGTCTTATATTGTTTCCTTTGTATGTGGTGAATTGCTTTTCTCTTGCTGCTTTCAGAACTTGCTCCTTCTCTTCCGTATTTGAGAGTCTGATCAGAATATGTCTTGGGGTGGGTTTATTTGGATTTATTCTATTTGGAGATCGCTGGGCATTTATGCTTTGTGTGTTCATATTGTGTAGAAGGTTGGGAAGTTTTCCCCAACAATTTCTTTGCATACTCTTTCTAGACCTTTATCCTTCTCTTCCCCTTCTGGGACACCAATGAGTCTTCAGTTTGGACGTTTTATTTTATCTATCGTATCTCTGAGATCCATTACGATTTTTTCAATTTTTTTCTCCATTCTTTCTTTTGTGCTTTCATTTTCTGTTCTGTGGATTTCTAGGACACTGAGATGTTGTTCATCTTCCTCTAGTCTTGTATTGTGAATATCCAGAGTCTTTTTAATTTGGCCAACAGTTTCTTTTATTTCCATAAGATCTTCTATTTTTTTATTTACTCTTGCAATGTCTTCTTTATGCTCTTCTAGTGTCTTTTTTATGGCACTTATATCCTGGGCCATGGTCCTCTTGATGTCCTTTAAATCCTTTGCCATGTTTTCGTTCTTTGATTGTAGTTCTTTAATTAAATTTGCAAGCAATAACGTTTCTTCCGAAATCTTGATTTGTGTGTTTGGAGCTGGATTCTCCATATCATCTGGTTTTATCATATGCATTAAGATTTTCTGTTGTTTTTGGCCTCTTGGCATTTGTTTTGCTTGATAGGGTTCTTTCAAGTTGTATCAAAAAAAAAAGAAGGGATATCGATCTAATTTTTCAGAGACAGTTTGGTGACGTACACTTTCTCTAAGTAACCAGTAGATGTCGTCTGTGAGCCACCTATATCCCTCCAGTCAGTTCTCGCGCAGTGAGGGGAAATGATTCTTGTGTGTTCAGTCGGAGAGCTCAGCCTGGGCGCGCTGCTGGGGTCGCCCGCCCTGAACGTGGGGCGCGCGCACAGGTGGCCAGGGAGGAAGGGCAGCTCTCTCTCCGTGTCCCCTAAACCACCGGACTTGGCGTAGCGCCCCTGGGTTCTCCGAGCGGATCCCCCCTCCCAGCCGCGGGGGATGCCGTGCTACGTCATCAGTGTGCGCTGTCCCTCTAGGGAAGCCCTGGGCCGCTTGGCTGTGCCGCGGGGCTCTCAGCTCATTTCAGAATGCAGAATGTGTGAGGCTGTCTTTACTGAAACGCCTTGTGGGCTGAGAGCAGCTGAGGTTTTCTCCACAGAGAGAGAGCGAGAGACAGAATATTTCCCCCGATTCTCCCAAGGTCAGTTGTCACCAAAAGCCTCTGTCTGCTTGTTGAGGATTCGCTGTCTGTATTGAGCAGTTATTATTAAAACCTCACTTGGAGCTGGGCTGAGAAAGTGCAAGGTGCGGCTTCTGTGAGGGAGGGGCTCCCGGCTCTAGGTTCTCGGCTGTCAGCGCGGGTCCGCAATTTTACTTACAGATTTTATGCTGTGATCTCGGGCATTCCTCCCAGTTCATGTCGGTGGAAGTTGAGTGTACTGTCACGTTTGTCTCACCACTACCATTCCAGGTTATTTACTGGTGTTTTGTTCATTTACGAATTGTTCTGGGGGAGACTAGGTCTTTCACTTCTTTCTATGCCGCCATCTTCCCAGAATCCTCTCGGGTATTCTTGATTCCTTATGATGACAAGCCAAAAGGCTTGGCAAAAAATGCATGATTTGAGCCTGTATATGTAGATTGACTAAAACATGTTTGAGGCTCTTAGCTAGAAATATAACCATAATAACAACAGCAACTAACATTTATCAAACAGCTACTTGTGCCAAGCATCACAATTCTAAACCTTTACACAACTTTGTTAATCACCACTGCAACACTAGGAGATAATGCTCAGTTATGACCCCCATTTTACAGACAAGGAAACTGGACACAGAAAGATCAAATAACTTGCTCAAAGTTATACCATTCATATTGGAAGAGCTGGATTCAGACCCAGGCAGTATGGTTCCAAAGGCCATAATCTTAACCACTATGTACTTCTTAATTAACATGATCTATATGATCATACTAATTATGGATGAACAAATACAGTATACCAACATTTATTGAAGTGTGGCCTGGGGACCTCTACTGTCTCCAAGACGTTTGGAGGTTCACAAGGTCAAAGCTAGTTTCATAATAATACTAAGATGTTATTTGACTTTTTCACTCTTATTTTCTCATAAATGTGTGATGGAGCTTTCTAGAGGCTATGTAACATAGGGTTATTGCATTGGATTGAATGCAGAAGTGGATATGAGAGTCCAGCAATTTTCATTCAAGCCAGACATTAAAGAGATTTTCAAAAATGTAAAATAACACCAATCTTCTCACCAGTTTTTTTTTTGTTTTGGAAAATACAGCCATTTTCATAAAAATATGATATTTATGTTAATATGTAATGGTTTTATTATTTTTTCAGATGAATATGTGTATTTTAAAATATTCTGTTTTAATTTGTAATATAGTAAATATTGGTAGATATAACCCCATATAAACAAAAGCTCTTTAGGGGTTCACAATAATGTTTAAGAGTATAAAGGAGTTCTGAGGCCAAAAAGTTTGAGAATTGTTGAAGTGTACCATATGGGAAACTCAAAATTGTTCTGTACCATATACCCACATACATATACCCACATATATACCATACAGATAAGAGTTCTGTCATGTTTCTGGCAGTTAAAAACTCTCCTTCCTCTGCAAAGTGAGGCAAGAAGGAAGCTTCAAGGCTATGAATGCCTGTGTGTGTGTGTGTGTGCACATGTGCGTGCATGTGTGTGTAAACAGACTATAAGAAGCTTATCTGTGTCTTCTTTGACTAACACTTTGCTAACACAGATAATGCTCAAAATTAGATTGTGCTATCCGATTATACTGTGTCTGTTTCCTTATCCATGCAATGCAGATAATAATAGTATTTATCTTATAGAGTCATTCATTAAATGAATGAATTCATGTAAAGGTCTTGGAATTGTCTCTGGCATATAATCAATTTATACTAGCTACTATCTGGGGTTAGATTTGGGCCATGTTGGGGTTAGAATCTGTTAGGAGGATTAAAATGAACTTTATATCCTTCCAAGGAGCAAAACTTCTTCCTGACAGCATTCAAAGATTTAAAGGTGATGAAACAGGGTCCCCAACCCTCCTCACTCCATTCCCCCTAGTATACTGTGCTTCAACAGACTTGGTGACTGTGTGTAAATAGAGCAGGAGGCATTGAGTATATCTGGGTGCCCCAGTGTCCTAGGAACGAGAAGTGCGCTGTCTGGAAACCTAACTGCTGGCCAAAGGCTAGTCGGGTCTGCTGCAGTGTTTTCCTAGACCTCGTTCAACGTAGAGCTTCCATCAGCAATTCATAAAATTCAGAATTTAAGAGGCTAAAAAAGGGGGTTAGAAAAAGGGTTCTCTAGGTAAATAAGTTTGTGAAAATCCAGGTTAAACAAAGTTAACTAGGTTTTAATATGCTGAAGGGCACTGAGACTCGCTAAGAGAAAGCTATAGCTTGCAACATTTTCTAAACCTCAGTTTTCCATAGAACCCACCACCAGTATTTGAGCTTTTAGTAAACTACCTTTGCAGGACTAATGTGCCAAAGAACACACATCTTGGGGAACACAGGTTTACACTCTGAGAAAGGAAGATTCATCCATACAGGCCTTCATGGAATTTCTCACCAGCAGCCTAGCAATTGCTTTGGTAGGTTTCATTCTTTGCTCTTCCTTACTTAGACCAGAGGGACCTGAACAGTGCCCTTTGGTGCCTGGTCTGAGCGAGGGAGGCTCCTGGGTTGTCTCCCAGCCTGGGGAGGCCTGCCCTCCATCCATGGGAGCATTGGGGTTTGGTTCAGGTCTAACGGAGTTTAGAAAATAGTGTATGGCTTTTACTTACCTGTGGGGAGAAGGAAATTGTAGCTAAAACGGGCCATTCAAATCGTATCATAGTCACTTGGCTGTGATTAGTGATTGTGAAGCTCACATTATAGCTGTTGCCAATGTGGCAGTCCCCAAACTGGATGTGGTCCACCAGGGCAGCTAGGGAACAGAAGCAGAAGGCTGGTGAGTCCTCCCTGGTCTCCTCCAGGGCCCCACTCTGAGGAGGCAGCATCTACCAGACACTGTGCTTCACATGTACGCAACCCTCCCTTCTTGGATGGTTGATGCTGAAAAACCTTGAACCTCTGAACAGCAAGATTTCTCCCTAGAGGAATCCATCCATCCATCCATCCATCCATCATCCATCCATTCATTTGCCATCCTTCAACAGATCTGTCTTGGCCCTCACCTCCATTTGTACAGGAGGAAACACAGGCCCCAAATTCCATTTGCTGAGTGAAACAATACTATTAAGAGGTAGGGTCGTCAGATAAAACACAGGAGGCCCAGTCAAATTTGAATTTCAGATAAGCAATGAATAATTTTTTTTGGTATAAGTGTATCCCATGCAGTATTTGTATTCTTATTTGCTAAATCAAGTAATCTTACTATAGATATGAAATCTGATTTCATAACAAGGTTTAACTGCCTACAAGAGAGATGTTACCCTGTAGCAGCAAATACTGAAATACCAGATATGTGAGAAGCATTTATTTTAACCCATGTTGCATAGCCTGCCAAAAGCTACATTCCAGGACTATAACTATGCTCCTAGAAAAACTGTGGGACTGTGTTTATAATTCACTTCATCACAGTTAGCCACGCAATTAGTGTGCTTAACAAATGTTTTCCAATATTTGGAAATTCCAAAGTAAAAATTTTTTCCAGCCTCAAAGAATACAGTCAGCCAAATGACACTGCAGTGCTTGATAGATTGTAGAGCAGAACTTCTTAAACTTTACTATGCATACAGTTAACCTGGAGATCTTGTCAAAATGCAGATTCTGATTGGTATGTCTAGAGTGGGCCCTGAAACCCCCATTTTTAACAAGCTCCCAGATGATGCTGATGCTACAGGTCCCCAGACTGTGCCTTAGTAGTGAGGCTGTAGAGAATGATACTCTAGAGGTGGCACAAATCTTTATACCCTCTCTAATTAAACAAGCTCATCTTTACCCTTAGAATATCTAGGATATATTGTTCAGACAGAACAGACAATGCCTACACAGTCAGATAAAGGATATAGTCAGGGAAAACTGTGAGACATTTATTCAATGACTAGCTGAACTGAAATTTGGTTATCAAATGATAAGTTCCTTAAGGGCAGAGAGTGTTCTTATTAATATTTGCACTCCAGAACTTAGTGTAGTGCCTGACACATGAGCACGGAATGCTCAATAAATGTTTACTGAGTGAATACATGAATAAATGGGAGAATAAATGCAGTGACTGAGCCACACACAAAGGAACATACAGTGACGACGAGGAGATTTATTCCTCAGGAAGCTAGTTTATCTATTATTTATTTTGAAATGATCCTTGTTATCCCACCTGCCACAAAGTCATCCATAAGCCTTTCCTCAGTGATCTCTGGGACCTCAGAGATATCTGAGACCTCCTGGCTTGCAGAAGTCACCAGCCCGTGGATGTTGTCCAAAGTGATGTCGTCCTCGTAGCTCTCTCCCACCATGTGGATGACGGTCTCCTCATACTGGTTGTTGATCACTGACAAGTGGATGGTGCCCATCATTCTCCCAGCCTTCTGGGAGTGGAAAAGTACATCAAATGCAGCTGTCTCTCCAGGAGAAACAATGAGGGAGGCGGTGTGAGCTTTCTTAGCTGCAAAGAGAAAAGAGAAGATATGATTTAGAACCAGTTTAAAGAAAGATGCCTCAATAGTGGCTTGACTCAAGGGAAAGGAGCTCTAGTGAGGGAATGAGTCTCAGCTAGAGAGACCATTGATGATGAGAATGGGCCTCCCACTCTGGATGGGGTCCAGGTTAATCCCCTAATATAAACTGCTACTAAGATGTACTGCTCACTAGAAAGTGCCCTCCTCCCACTTACCTTTTACATTTGGTTTGTTTTCCTCTACAATGTAGATGTAGGAGGTATCAGGCTTCCCTTTTAGGGAGAAGACTCCTAATTTGTCCCGTAAGTCAACATGCAGCTGGCAGAAGAAAGCAAGATTGAGTGTTAGGCACTCATGGGTTTCCAGTCTGGGGTGAGATACTGTGTTGTGTTTGGGGCAGTACTCAAAAAGTTATCATGGCTAATGCTCACTTTAAAAAATGTCTTATTAAGGGAAAGATAGATAAACATTAAACATGGAGAGAGCAAAAGAAAATCTAGTCAGGCCAGCCCTTGTTATTAAGGTGAAGAATATGAGGCCCAGAGGGTATAAGTTACTTTCCAGATAACACAGCTAAATAGTGTCAAAATGTTATTGAGAGCCCACTCCAATCAAGATGGTAGAATGAGACACTTCAAGGCTCCATCCTCCCACAGAAGCTTTGAAGAACCAACAAGAACTGGCAGAAGCATCCTTCCCAAAGCTCCCGAAAATAGTTAAAGGACTGTAGTAACAGGGTGAGTGCCAAATCAAGGAAAAGACTACTTAAAAGCAGTAGGCTCTCCAAGCACCCTTGCTGGCTCACCTCCTGGCCCCTCACCCCAATCCTAGTGTAGATCCCTGGTCCTGGTTCTGGAGGGAGCAGAGTAACCCTTGTGCACATACTGGGAATCTGTATGTCTGGTCCAGTCTGTCTGGTGGTGGCCTGCGTGACTAACTGTCCTAAAACTTGCCCTGCATACTGGAGGTGACTTACAGAGCTCTCCTACAGAACACTGGGAAAGCAGTCAAGTGGCTGCCTGGGGCAAGGGATTGGCTGGCTATAGGACATAAAGTACAGTTTCTGGGACTGTGAGGAAACTGTTTCCTAGGAATGAGGGGGTATTTGTGTCCATGTAAATGTGTCCATGCAATTGGGGAAATTCCTAGGGACACACATACATGCTAAAGACATGACATATGCACAGAAAGGATCAGGGAGGCCCCTATGCTTTGATGTGGAGATATTCTCTAAACTAATTGTATGTATAAGCCTTGGAAGAGTGCACTTCAGGAGGTCAATCTGCAAAGTCTGGGAAAGTTGTTTTCTTTCTCTTCCTCCTCTTCCACCTGTCTATTTATTTAGTGTATTTATTTATTTTTGTTAGCTCTTGGCATTCAAGGAAAGATATGCTATAACAGTAGCTGGATACAAGCTTAAGTAACAGATACCTCAGAGTAAATTCTAGCGATAACACATTAAATTAACAAGAAAGTCCTGGTTTCAACAAAAGGCTACAAAGCATGCAAAGAAAGAGGAAGTGAAGGCCCAGACAAAGGAGAAGATTAAAGCATTAGCAACTAATGAGGAGGATCAGACTTGGGACATACCAGACAAAGACTTCAAAAATATGGTCCTACATATGTTCAAAGAGGTAAAGGAAAACAAGGACAAGGAAAAAAAGGAAACCAGGAAAACAATAGATGGGCATGAAGAGAATATAGAGAGATGAAATTATGCAAAGGAAACAAACAGAGCTGAAGACCACTGGAACAGAAATTTAAAATTCCCTAGAGGGACTCAAAACAAATGGGAGCTGGCAGAAGGAAGAATTGGTGAACTTGAAGATAAGACAATTGTAATCAGTCAGTCTGAGAAGCATAAAGAAGAAAGAATGAAGAGAAGTCCCTGAAGAACCAGTGGGATGCCATCAAGCATACTGATATATGCATTGTGGATATGCTTGATGGAGAAGGAGATGAAAGAGTCACAAAAAGGAGATGAAAGAAAGGGGCAGAGAGACTATTCAAAGAAATAGTTTAATGAAAGACATGAATATTTGCATCCAAGATGATCAACAAACTCCATATAAGATAAACCCAAATAGACCTACACAACAGCATATTAAAATCAAACTGTCAAATGCCAAAGAAAAAGAGAGCATTATGAAAGAGAGAAGCAATGTGCCATGTACAAGGGAGCCTCAATAAGATTAACTGCTGATTTCTCTTCAGAAACCATGGAGGCAATATGTCATGGGATGACACATTTAAAGTGCTGAAAGTAAAAAATGGTCAAACAAGAATTTTATATTCAGAGAAACTATCTTTCAAAAATGAGGGATAAATTAAGATAATCCCAGATAAACAAAAACTGAGGGAGTTTGTCACAACTAATTTGGCCCTACAAGAGTTGTTAAAGAGAGTTCTGCAGGTTGAAAGGAAAGGACAATAGACAAAAGATTGAAGTTTCATGAAGAAACAAAGATCTCCATTGAGAATAAAGATATGTGCAATGAAAAATGCCAATACTATTGTATTTTTGGTGTGTTACTCCACTTTTTACTTCCTACATGATCTAAAAGGCAAATGCATAAAATGTAATGATAAATCAGTGGTTTTGGACTCATAATGTAGAAACATGTAATTTGTGACTAGGATTACATAAAAGTGGGGAGATGAGGGATACAGTTACACAGTTTATGTAAACTATTGATGTTAAGTTGGTATCAAAGCAAATGAGAGTGTTATAGATTTAAGATGTTAAATTTAAGCCCCATGATAACTACAAAGAAAATATCAGAACATGCAAGCTCATAGAGACAGATACTAGAGTACAGGTTGCCAGGGGCAGGGGGAAGGGGGAATGGGGAGTTAATGCATAATGGGTGTAGAGTTTCTGTTTGGGAAGATGGGAAAGTTTTAGTAATGAAAGGTGGTGAGGGTACCACAATATTGTGAATGCAATTAATCCCATTGAATGGAATGCTTGGGAGTGGCTGACATGGGAAAGTTTACGTTGTATTCATGTTCCCAAAATTTAGAAAAGGAAGAGCAATGAAAAGACAATGACAATTAAATGCAATATATGATCCTGAATGGGATCTAGCAAGGAAGGAGAAAAGGCTCAAAGGGACATAATTGAGACATATGAACAACTGGAATATAGAATGGAAGCTTTATATCAATGTTAAATTTCTTGAACTTTATAACTGTACTTAAGGTGGATATATAAGTGAATATCCTTGTGCTTAGGAAATATACATAGCAGTATTAAGTGTTCAAGGAGCATGATTTATACAACCTATACTTCAGAAAATGAACAGATAGATGGATAGATGGATAGAATGATATAGAAATGTAGCAAAATGTTAAAATTGGTGGATCTAGGTATTTGGATCTAAAATGCTATTTTTAGAGGCAGTCAGGAAATATATGCCAGACTAATAAAATGGAAATGAATAATCATAATTCTATAAGGATTTGTATGAATTTGAGTTCCTAAAACTAGTTAAAGCCAATATCTCCAGGTACTATACATTGACATTGATACTGATAGTGTAATGTTGAGCATATTACTGAGATATGAGGAAAACCAAGGTGAGCATCAGACCTACTTGGAGAAAAGGGGTGCTTCCCCAGCCCATTGAAAGGAAGAAAAGACTAAAGCCATGTATCTGATTTTAGGTATGAGTAAATCAGAAGACATTTTTAGTAGGTAGTAATACTGGCGCCATCATAAACAAGATTGAATAATATTAAAAATGAGGGTTGAGGAAGAAGAAAGAAATGGTGATATCACATGGGAAGCTTCTGAGGTAAAAGCCATTATGTATTTAGAAATAACCTTAATAAGAAAGTATATGAAGGAATTATATGAAAAAATACTGACATAAAAAGATCTAAAGAAGGGAATACTAAATATTATTTCTTGTAGAGAGCTGAAATAGAGTAGAAATTCTTCCCAAATAATTAATAGGTCTCCCAATGGGATGTTTTTGAGGAACATTATAAAATAATTCTAAAGTTCATCCGAGATGCTAAATGGGTAAAAATTGTTAAGAAAAATTACAACAGGAGAGTAGATGGGCAGGAATTTGCTGAACTAGCTGGTAAAACATTTTAGAAAGCCAAAATAATGAAAACAATGCAGGGTAATGTTAAACTGAGTAATGTGAACTCAAGACATGCTAGATTAAATACATAAGAAAATCTTAAAAGTATCACAGAGCTAAAAAGAGAATGAAGAATAACACAACCAAGATCTGGGAGGGCATGGAAAACCAAATAGGTCAGCCTAACATTCTGGACTAATTTTGACCTGGGACACTTGCCAATATGGGAGAGGCAAAATATGGTCCCAATGCTAAGAGGGAAGAAGTCAGACACTAAGACTGTGAGGAGTGGGATTCCTTCCTTTGCTCTGGGATGGGACCTCCAAGGGCTGCAACAGACCAAAGGTGAACTGGATATAAACAAGCATCCCAAGGACAGCAGTCCTGCTCTGAGTCATCTGAGTGATCCAGAAAATCTCACTAAACTGCCTTAAGGTGATCCTGAATTTCTAGTGTCCTTAGATAACCTTTCAAATATGTTTCCCAGCATATGATCAAAAGATAACCAGGCACATGAGGAGACAGAAACATTAGAGCAAGAATGACCAGAAACAGCAGATATCAGAAATAGAACCATAAGGATGTCAGATTTTGGAATTATCTGGCATAAACTGAAAAAGAGTTATAATTATGGCATTCAAGAACTAAAAGCCAAGCCTGACAATTCAAGCATGGAACTGGAAATTATAAAAAGTGATTATGAAGATTTGAAAAAGAACCTAATATAAATTGTATAAATGAAAAATATAATAAATTAGGGACTTAGTGGAAACATTTAACAGCTAGAATAGATACCGCTAAAGGGAGAGTTAATGTACTGAAGATAGATGTCAGAAGAAATTATGCAGAATGAAGCTCAGAGACAAAATGATAGCAAATACAGTGAGATTAAGACATGTAGGGGATACAGTGAAAAGGATACATTTAATTGACATTCCAGAAGGACAGATGAGAGAGGATGGGAATACAAGCAATATTTGAAGACATGTCTAGGAATTTTCCAAAATTACTTTAAGATGTTAAGCTACAGAATCAAGAAGCCAAGTAAGAATTTGAAGGAGGATAAATGTAAAGAAATCTGTGCATAGATACATTACAGTGAAACTTCAGAGAACAAACATAAAGTGAAAATCTAAAAATCACCTAGAGGAAAAAAAGTTCAGAGCCTTGAGCTGGGTACTGTTTGCAATCCCTGAGTGAGAGGGGTTCTCTGTGCTGCAGACTAACAGTGACCTCAGAAGGACATGCAACCCCCAAAACAGCAGCCAATGATCTATATCTGTGGAGAATGCCACACAGAAAATGGAATAAAATCCAGGGATACAATCAGATGTAGAGAATGTGGATACAGAGTAATGTACAAGAAAAGGACTAAAAGATTGGTAGTTTTTGAGACTCAATGAGACGTGAATTCAGAATAACACCTTCACTTGTAATTAGATTTGCCATTAACGTTTCACATTATTAAATAGCTTTTGGTTAGCATACTTTATGAATATAACTACATATACACAATTCCATTTTATCTCATTTTTAAACCATAGTGTATTTGGACATCAGTTAATATTTTGTATAAATTTTTTTGTTCAATTACATGACTTATAATTTAACATTATTGCATATTTAATCTGACACATGGTGTCCTAGTTTGCTAATGCTGCAGAATGCAAAACACCAGAGATGGATAGGCTTTTATAAAACGGGGGTTTATTTCACTACACAGTTACAGTCTTAAGGCCACAAAGCGTCCAAGGTAACACCTCAGCAATCGGGTACTTTCACCGGAGGATGGCCAATGGCGTCTGGAAAACCTCTGCTAGCTAGGAAGGCAGCTGGCGTCTGCTCCAAAGCTCTGGCCTCAAAACGGCTTTCTCCCAGGATGGTCCTTTCTAGCAAGCTTGCTTCTCTTCAAAACATCACTCCCAGCTGCACTCTCTTTCCTCCCCCGGAGTCAGCTCATTTATATAGCTCCACCGATAAAGGCCCACCCTGAATGGGTGGGGCCACGCCTCCATGGGAACATCTCATCAGAATCATTGCCCACAGCTGGGTGGGGCACATTCCAAGCAAATCCAACCATCACCAAAACGCCTGCCCCACACAAGACCACAAAGATAATGGCATTTGGGGGACACAATACACTCAAACCGGCACACATGGTAAGGTTAGAATTGCTTTTCGTATACCATACTTTCAGTCAAAGCCTAGAATCACTTGGTCTTCTGTTAAAAATATAGGTTTCTAGGGCACTCTGAGGGTTTGATTAAGTATGTTCCTTGGAAACTACTGTCCTACATCACCAGTTTACCGAGTTTGTAAACTCTGTAGTGTCATTTGGTACAGAGTATACCAGTGTACTTGCTGCCAATGTGCATACATCATTTTGACTTCTATTTTTCATGTATTACTTGATATAGGACTTTGTGTATTTCTACATAATTCTTGATTATTTTTAAGATCTTGGGAGAGGGAAGAGAAATTGTAAAATGGTTGTTCTCTGTAAGGCAAAATCAACCCCAAGAAAAGTGGATGGAACAGATTCTTAAGTCAGGTGCAGTTTGCTGGGTATAATCATTTATTATGGTCAAAAATCATGCTTTCAGATTATAAAAAGAATAGGGATTTTATTTACACTAAATTATAGGATAAATGTTCAAATCTTTTGCCTTGATCTTAGGAACATGGAATTGATGCTCACACGTGTACTCTCTCATTTTAGAATGTCCTGTTGGCTCCCTAATATTCATTTTAAAGATTAGATATATTCTAACTTCATTAACAGCCATGTCTGCCTCTTTTTAAAGAGTGCTTTGTTGATCCAGACTTTCTTTATCTGTGACTTTTATAATTTTGTGATTCTGGTATGTTCTTTCTTGACCTTATCCTTTTCAGACAAGGGAATCTTAATATATATGCTGTCTCCTTATGACGGCCCTTAAATAAACCCCAAGTGTAGTGTAGTTATACTTTTCTTAACAGTTCTAATTCATCCCAGGTCTTTTGTGTATTGATAGTTTATTTGAATGTTGTTATTTGGTTAGCCAGAATAGTTTAATGGAAAAATATCACAACTGGAACTCAGGACCTATGTTTTCAGTTGCTTAACCTCTTTGTGCTCCCTTCATCTGTAAGATGGAAGTAATTTGATCTCTTATCTACATGGATATTTTATGAGAAAAATGAGAAAATGGATGTAAAATTGCTTTAAAAAGATTCTTTTGAATAGTGCTCTATAAATATAAAAAGCAGTATTTTGAGCTTGAAATTGATACATAACTTGTCTGCTAATAAACTGCTTACTAACAAATGTGAACAGAGTGAAAAAGCACTGAATGGAACTTAAAATTTTAAGTTTCAGTCTTGCCACTCATTAGCTTAGTGATTCTAGGTAATTCACTTCATTTCTTTTCACTTCAGTTTCATCGTCAAAGTGGAGAAATTATGTTGGTCAATGTGTTGAGGGAACCATCTTTCAAGATAAGCTATCTTCAGAGACTGAAATTATGAAAAATTCAAAGATAACAGATGAAAACAGAAATGACCAGCCCTAAGGAATAATAAACTATATAAAGATGTGGCTGAGGAGATGTAACAGCAAGTTGCCTCCTCCTTGTATACACATATGCACACCATCCCCACCCCTCCCAGAATAAGTTGAAAGTTAGTCAAGGGGAGTGTGGTTATTTGAGCAGAGGGCTGAAGGAAGAGGAGAGAGCCATTGGAAGATAAAAAAGAGCATTTCTGAAATAGGAAAATAGCCAGTGGAAGAGTGCGAGAGTGGAAAGTGCGCTTGTATTATTCAGAATGAAGCCCATGTGACTGGAACTTTCCAGGCAAGAGAGTGAGTGAGAAGAGACCAGGTTGCCGAGGTAGGGAGGGGCCAGCTCACTTAGGGCCTGTGATGGGAAGCTGCTGGAGAAATAAGCAGGAGAGCAACATGTTTAAGACTTAGAAGACCACTCAGGCTGTTGTGTGAGGATGGACTGTTCAGAGACAAGGAGTGGCAGTGGGGAACCGGTTAGGAGCCATCTGTAATAGTGTGGAATAATGATCATGGTGACTGGACCAGGGTGGTAGCTGTGGTGGGGGTGAGAAGTAGCTGATGTGAGAAGTTTTGAAGGTGAACTTATGGGACTTATTGGATTGGTTTGTAGTCAAGAGCTCAGTAAACACGGGCTTCGGCATAAGGCTCCGGGTCTGAACAGCTGACCCTTGTTAGCTGTCTACGTGAACTTACTGGGCCTTACTTCCCTCGTTTGTAAAATAGGTGTGAAATAATAGCACCTACCTCAAAGATTTGTTGTAATATAAAATGAAGTAATCCATGTGTGGTGGTTTGAAACTGTATGTACCCCAGAAAAACATGTTCTTAGACATAATCCATTCCCATGGTTGTAAGTAGGATTTTTGATGAGGCTACTTCAGTTAAGGTATGAACCCACCTCAATCAAGATGGGTTTTAATCCTCTTACTGGAGTCCTTTATAAGAGAATGAAACTCAGACAAAGAGAAATAGCCAGAGAAACAAGAAGCTGAAACAACGAAACCCAGAAGGGAAGGCAGAGACCAGTAGACACCACCATGTGGCAGAGAAGCCAAGGATCACCAGCAGCTGGCCTCGGGCAAGAAAGCACTGCTTTAATGCTGGCTTGATGTCCTGGCCTCAAAACCATAAGCTGATAAATTCCGATTGTTTAAGTCAACCTATTTTATGGTATTTGGTGGAATAGCCTAGAAAACTAAAACACCCTGTAAAGCTCTTAGCCTAATAAATGTTAACTATTATTATTTTTTAAAGGTAGATTGCATTAAAAGAAGCATC
The DNA here is from genome assembly GCF_015220235.1 of Choloepus didactylus. NCBI lineage: Eukaryota > Metazoa > Chordata > Mammalia > Pilosa > Megalonychidae > Choloepus > Choloepus didactylus. Next base: position 28,861,625 of record NC_051328.1, on the reverse strand, counting down.
ATTTAGACACTTTAGCTGACATCTCATTAGTAGTAATGTAAATCAGAATAGACTGAAGTAATAGCCCCATTTGCTGAAAAAAAATTGCCAACCCAGAATTTTATATCCAGTAAAAATTATTGTAAAATGAAGGGGAAATAGAAATGAAAACAAACAAACAAACAAACAAACAAAAAACAACAGAGAGGACTCACCGTCAGCAGACCCGAATTAAGTAAATAGTAAAGAGTATTCTTCAGTCTGAAGGAAAAGTATCTCAGACGGAAAGTTGGGGATGCAGGAATGAAGAGCAAGAAAAACGGTAAATGTGAATAAATCTAAATGAGCCTTAAATGTAAAAATGATGATGATGATGATGATGATGGTGATAGTAATAATAATAGCCTGTGTGGTTTAAAATATACATTTAATACAAAGCTCTCTACAAGCCCTTCCCTTACTCTACCCTTCTATTTTTATCTCCCATTGTTTCTCCTCCTAAACGCTATTATTCCCACCAAGCTGGATGGCTTACTGGTCCCTGCCTGTACCTTAGGCTTTTTATTTCCTTGCTTTTGTGCCTTTGAAATTCCCTCTTTCCAGCTGAGATGAACTCACTCCCATGCCCACTTGCTGGAACTTAGCTATCTTTCAATGCCCAGCTCAAAAGTCATTACTTCAGTGAATTTTTTCCTTGGTTCCCTAGATCAAAGGAAGTAGTCCCTTTAAAAAATCCTACAGTCCTTTGTATAACACTTACAAAATTTATCACTTACTTTTTCTTGTTAAATAAAAGCATAATTTATATATTGAACTAAAAGTCCCTTCAGATGTTGCATTTCCCACCTCTAATAAGGATTCTTTTATTGTTTTTATTCCTTATCCAAAAGCAATGCTCATTTACAGAAAAAGATGAAAAAATAAAGGAGAGACTGAGAATACTCATAATCCTACTCCCTCAGCTTGGTGTATATCCTTGCTTGCTGCTTGCAGGTAGTTATTGATATGCTGTGCAATCTTTTCTCCTACATTCTTTGAGTGCAGTGACCCATGCTTGCTCCCCCTCTGCATGTCCCATGTCTTACACACAGATTAGTGTATGAGAACCATAAAGAAGTGGGCATATTAGGATAGGAGAGACACTGATGTAAGATTAACTTCTGAATGGTTCTTCCCCTTTCTATCCCCTGCTTCTCCTCCCAGTGTTACCTGGGCAGGGATGGTGCCATTGTTCTTGAGGATGAGAGGCAGTTTCTCTGAATGCCCAATCAGAAGCCTCTTAAAGAGGAGCAAAGGGTTTCCAGATTGGTTATGGAGAAGTGGCCGCACAACGGTCACACGAGGGAGGTTCCCTTCTCCAATGATATCAAACACGAGGCTTCGGTTCTTAGCCAGGTTGCTGCAGGGAACAGAAAGATCACAGCCCGTCAGCCTGGTCTGTCAGGAATGGCATTCCACAGAGAGTGTGGACTGCAGCCCTGCTGCAGGAGAAGGAGCTGGGGAGCTGGTACCTGGGCAAGCCATCCAGCGTGGCCTCAAAAATACACTGGTAGGTCTGCATGGTTTGCGGAGTGAAGGACACTGTGACAAAGGCATGTGAACGACTGGCAACACACAATTTGTTGGGTTCCACTTCAAAAATGTCGATAATGCGAGCAATGGCCTGGGGAGGGAGAGTGACCAGTGAGTGTTAGCTATTTACACAGGGCTTGCTGCTCGACTGCACCTGTTGAGAATGCTTCCTGCTCTAAGCTTTGTGGAAGACATGCCACATTGCTTGTATGGTCATGGCTCTTGGAAAGAGATACTCTGAGACTTAGATACCCTGGGACCCTCCCCTGAGCAATAGCTGGCTGGACTTGGCTAGATCCATGATAACAGTTGAACTAAGCCAGTCAGATATTCTTTCTTTCTCTCCTCTGTCTGTCTGATCCTCCCGCCTCTCCTTCTTTCTTCCTTCCCTCCCTGAAATTAATAGGCTCAGAGATTGTTGGTGTTTGCTGAAGTGGATCTGAGCTGGGAGCTCAGGTTGAACCACATGCATGATAAGGAAGCCAGACTAGAGAAAGGAGCAAACGCATGGAGAGAAGTGGAGGCACCTCAAGTGAGAGACCACACGTGGTCCCTGAAAGAGGGACACAGTACCTGAAGGTCTTTTGAAGACTGGATTTCAGGTGACAGTTTCAGTTCCAAAAAAGTCTGGCTGCATGATATGTTCTGACCTTGTGTCTGAGATTCATTGCAGCAAACTGCTTTGTTTGGGCTGAGTGGGTTTCTGATCCTTGCAACTCCAAGAGCCATAGCTAGAACAACCTCCCATAGCAATTCATTTGTTCCCTTCTTGTGGCAGTGTCATGAGTAGACTGCAGGGAAAATCTACAACATGGGGCCTGAGACCCCTGGCATGGCCTCAAAAAGATGTTTCATTCTCATGGGAAGCAGGTGGGATTCAAGACTGACTATTCCCTCTTGTTCTTAAGCTGAGGGCACTAAGGTTTCTTTGCTCTTTCCAAGAGAGCCTTCAAGTGTGTGAATTAGAGAGGAGAACAAATAAGGTCTGCAAATCCCCTACTAAAAGTATCTCTTTGTTTAAAAATTAGGCTTGCTCAGTTTTTATTTTTCTGGTGGAGAAAAATAAAAAACCTGCCCTTCAGTGTCCCAAATGAGGCCAGAGAGTAATGACTGGATATTGTTAGGGTTGAGAATAGCTCCTGTCCAACACTGTCCCACTGCAACAGTCACCTGGGAACACACACTTTATACTTGGCTGTAGGCTGAGGACCCCCTCTGTGACCTCTCTCTGCCATCACCCAGTGAGCACCATCAGCTCTGGGGCACAAAGCCCACCACAATCAAAAGTCTACCTTTGGGCAGAGAGCTGGAAGCAGCCGACATGAGACTAGGCAATATTTGCAGCAAAATTCATTGGAAATTAAGGATGAGTGGAACCTGTTCCTAAGCCCTCTCTCATAGTATCCTGAATTTTCTGTTCCATTGTGAGGAAAAAAAGATCTTGGTAGGATCTTATTCAGAGAGTAAAGGCAGTTTCAAGTCTGGCAGACCCTAAGATGGACACTTACTATTTACATTGTACTTGGATGAAGCTTGGCTGCAAACCTAGCCCTATGTCCCCAGGCTCTGACACCTAGGGGAAGAATTTAGCCTTTCTAAGCTTCAGTTTCCCTAACTGTAAAAATGGAGATAATCAACTTTTAAATAGTTGCTGCAAGGAGAAAAAGAAGACATAAATATAAATCTTTTAGCACAGTGCCTGGAACATATGAGGGGCTCAATAAATGTTCATCATTTCATCTTACCTTGTACTTTGACACTCTCCAAATCTCTGTTACTAGGAGCATGTGCAACTTGAGTCAGGTCTGTTTGAAGTTGGTGTTCATCTTTGGATTTCCCCACAGTGTTTGTCTATTGTAGGCACACAGTGAGTGTTTGATGGATGAATTAATTTCTGATTAGTATGAACCTGTTTATCTAGGAGGTACCTAGAGGAGATGCCCACTGGGACAAATGTATGGTCCAGTCAGATAGTTCCCACTTACGTATAGAGGTTCTAGAGCAGGGATGTCTAAGAGCCCTTTCCCGGGCTTTACGCTCTTTCTTCAGTGGCCATCTGGAGCATCTTACCTTATTGGAGACAGGCTTCACCACAACATTCACATCACAGGCAATCTTTCCCACGTTGCAGATTTTGAACCGAGCACTGGCCCGATGGCCCACTAGGACGTTGCAGAAGATGAACTTGTTCTCGTCCTCCACGTACAGTCCCCCACTCTCTATGGTCTGCAGAATCTGGTACAGGTTGGGACTGGTACAGATCTGGTGCTCCTCAAATATCAAGATGTTGTTGTCAGTCACAAAGGCTGGGGGATGGAAGGAAGACTGTGAGACGATGCCTGGCTGCCAGATTCCTGGCTCTCTGTAATTCCTAATTTGGAGGTTTGGATTCTGACAAAAGAGAATCATACAGGAGAGGTAGGGGAATTCACACAAGGGTTTGTGAGTGATGTGACAAATTCTATCTTCTCTCCTGCTTTTGTACTGTTCTTGCTGTTCACCATACCTAGACCAGCTTTTTATTCTCAAGTAAGATCTGAGATGTGGAGGTATAAGACCTGAGATCTGGGGTCGGCCTAGGAGGGGAGGAGGCATTGGGCCCTTGGTTCAAAGCTTCAGGGTGCCTCTAGCCAAAGCAAAAGGAGTTCATTTGAGCTAGTGGGGCTTGGAGCCTGAGCCTAATGAAAAGTTATGGTGTGCTCGGTGACTATTGTCTTCTAGGCACATATTGCCTGCAGGCAGTAGCCTGTCTATAAGCAGGATCCAGTGTGCCTGGGTTCTGTGCCGTATCCCATCTCACCCAGATAACAGCATTCATCCAAGAATCCAGCACAGACTCAGGAGGGCTAGAAGTTTAAAGATGCACATCCCTGCTCGAATGTGCATGCCTTGTAGGTCCTTAATGAAAAATATGGCTAATGACACTAGAGGAAAGAACATACATGTTCTAAAGTCACAAAGGAAGCAGCCTAGCCATGTCTGTGGCACACCTTTGAAGAGATTTGCCTAGGGGTTTTTACAAAGGTCTTTCAAGAGGTGTCCAATCTGTGTGCCCAGTACCTGGCAGACAGGCTTCAGCCAACAGAGTGTAAGGGATGCCAGCAGGCTGGTCTCTTGGATCTCGGTCGGAGATATCTATAGCTATAAACTCCTCACACCTTCCCACAGGGTCAGCCACACAGTCAACGGTGATGACTTGCTGTCCTCCTGATGGGACGGAGCCAAAGCCAGGGTACACGGTGAACATGCCATGGGAGAAGCGAGCCTGTGGGACAAGGGTTGGAGAGAATGAGAGGGATGGAGGCAGAGTGGGTAACAGAGCCTGACACCCTCAACCAGAGCTGTGAGATGGTATCAAGAGGGACAGGTGGGGGCCCCTCCCCATAAGCACGCTCTGGGTCTCAACTCTTCTCCTGAAAAGAGGGAGGGTCTGGGTGACTGTACAGCAATAGCTGGGACGTCTTCACGGATGGGGGCTTTCTCAGTGCTTCTATACATGCATATTCCTTCCATTCCTTCTAACCAATCATTATATAAGGGAGTATAAAGGAGCTGACATTATCCACATCCCATAACACTTGGTGGGAACCTAGCAATGGAGGGGGACAGAATAGATGAGTGGTTTAGATTATGGCCTTTTGAATCATATACTCCTGGGTTTGAATCCCATCCTTGCTAAGTACTAACTGTTTGAACTTGGACAAATTCTCTGAGTCTCAGTTTGTTTATCCATAATATGGGGGCTGAAGCCCCTACCTCAAATATTGCTGGAGGATTACATGAGAGCATAGCATCTGGCACAGAATGAGTGCTAAAAAAATGGAATGTTAGCATGTTCTCCTCTGCTTCTTAGGTGCTTTCTTCCCTTGCTCTGTTTCAGAAAGGTGTTAAAGAGGAATTGGCTTAGGAGGTCCTTCTCTGGGCATCTACTGTACCATCACCAGACTCTGCCACAAGGGTAGGTGGGGACCCTGATCTTAACAGGCCAACTTCCAACCAACTTCTGCTTTTTTTCTTTGTTGAGTTTTGTTTCATGACCAAGGACATGGTCCATTTTGGTATATGTATCCTGGGCATTTGAGAAGAATGCATATTCTACTGTTTTAGGTGGGTTGTCCTGTAGATGCTGTTTGCTTTTAAAGAAACAATTCTTTGTTTCATTGATTTTTTTTCCTATTGTTTTTCTGTTTTACAATTTCATTGATTTATGCTCTTATCTTTAGCATTTCCTTACCCCTTCTTGATTTGGTTTTACTTTTATTTAGTTTTCTACATTAGTGAAATAGAGCTTAAATTGCTGTTTTGAGACTTTTCCTCTTAAAATGTATGCATTTCTAATGTACTGCACTGCTTTACCTGTCCCCAATTTTTTGATATGTTGTCTTTCTATTTTCATTGAGTTCAATGTATATTTTGATTTCCTTTGAGTCTTTGTCTTTGACCCATGGATTATTTAGAAGTGTATTGTTAAGTTTCCAAGTGTTTGGAAGTTTTCCTGTTATTTTTCTCTATGGGTTTCTACTTCAATTACATTGGGGTTGGCAAGTACACTGCATGATTTTAAATTAGTTGAGTTTTGTTTCAGGACCAAGGACATGGTCCATTTTAGTAATGTTTCCTGGGCACTTGAGAAGAATGTATATTCCACTGTTTTAGGTGGGTTCTTCTATAGATGTTGATTAGATCCTGTTGGTTGATGGTGTTGTTAGGTCTTCCATATCCTTGCTGATTGTATTCTGTCTAGTTCTGTCAAATGTTGAGAGAGGAGTGTTGAAGTCTCCAACTATAATTGTGGATTTTCTAATCTTTGGTTCCATCAGTTTTTGCTTCACTTATTTTGCAGTTCTGTTATTTGTTGCATACATATTTAGGATTGCTATGTCTTCCTGGTGGATTGGCTTATTATTATATAATGTCCTTCTCTGTCTCTGAAAAGTTTCTTTCCTTTGAAGTCTATTTTATCAGATATTAATAGAGCCTACTTTCTTTCAGTTAATGTTTGCATGGTTTATCTATTCATCCTTTTATTTTCAGCCTGTGTATATAATTATATTTGATGTGAGTTTCTTGTAGACAGCACATAGTTGGGTCATTTTAAAAAAATACATTCTGCCAATCTCTGTCTCTAATTTGTATAATTAGGCCATTTACCTTTAATTAATTATTGATATGTTAGGGCTTCAGTCTTCCACTTTATTATTTTTTATTTCTTCATTTTTTCTGTTTTTTTTCCTTGCCTTCTTGTGGGCTATGTAAACATTTTTTTAGAATTCCATTTTGATTTATCTATAATGGTTTTGAACTTATTTCTTTGTAGAGTTATGTTTTATTGGTGGTTCTAGGTATTATATTACATACATATAACAACATGGTCTATTGGTCAGTTTGAATGAAGTATAGAAACCTCATGTTCCTTTCACCCTGTGACATTTACAATTGCCTAAACTATCTCCTTTAAATACATTTAGAATAATAATAATAATGGTGTTATAATTTTTTGCTTTGACTGACAAACATTAGAAAACCCAAGAGTAGGAAATCTATTTATATTTATCCATATTTCTGATGATTTTCTTCTTTTACCCCTTTTCATTTACTTTCTGTTTAGAGGACTTCCTTTAGCCATTCTTTTAGATGAAGTCTGCTGGAAACAAATTCTTTTAGTTTCCCTTCATCCGAGAATGCCTGATTTCCCATTAATTCCTGAAGGATGTTTTTTCCTGGATATAGGATTCCAGGTTCACAGTTATTTTTTTTCTGCACTTGCATAATGTTGTGCCATTTTCTTCTGGCCTCCAAGGTTTCTGATAGGAAATCCACTGCCATTCAAATTATTTTTCCCTTATAGTAAGGTGTCATTTTTCTCTCACTGCTTTCAATATATTTTCTTTGTTTTCAGTTTTTTGAAGTTTGACTATAATATGTCTTGGCATAGGTTTCTTACATTTGTCCTGTTTGCGGTTTGCTCAACTTCCTGAATCTTTAGGTTTATATCTTTTGCCAAATTTGGGAAGGTTTTAGATATTATTTCTTTGAGAACTTTTTAAGCCCTGCCTTCTTTTTCCTCTCTTTCAGGAACTCTAATAACATTGCTTTTAGATCTTTTTTATAGCTCCACAGGTCCCTGAGGCTCTGTTAACTTTTTTTTTTTTTTTTTTTTTTTTTTTTTAGCTTATTTCTGTTGCTTAGATTGGGTAATGTGGTAGGTAAAATAATGGTTCCCCAAAGATGTCCATTTCATAATCTCTGGAACTTATGAATGAGTTATCTTACCTGGCAAAAGGGATTTATAGATGTGGTTAAGTTAACCACATCTACAAAGAAACTGAGAGATTATCCTGGTGGGCCCAATGTAATCACAAGAGTTCTTAAAAATGGAAAGGCAGACAGAACAGAGTTAGTGAGAGATGCTACTATAGAAGAGGTCAGAGTGATGTGATTTGAGAAGGACTTGAGCCACAATTTCAAAATGGAGGAAGGGATCATGAGCCAAGGAATACAGGTCACCTCTGGAAGCAGGAAAAGGCAAGAAAATGAATTCTCCTTTGCAGTCTCCAAGAAGGAACTCAGTGCTGATGACACCTTGATTTTAGCCTAGTGATACTTGTGTCAAGTTTCTGATCTACAGACAATACATTTTTGTTTCTTTAAGATGCTAACTTTGAGGTAATTTTTTTTACAGCAACAATAGGAAAGTAATACAGGCAATTTCTATTTTTCTGTCTTCAAATAAACTGATTCTTTCCTCTGTCCTCTTTATTCTATTGTTGAGCCAACCAGAGAATATTCAATTTTGATTATTTATTTTTCAACTCAAAAATTTACATTTTGTTCTTTGTATTTTCTTTGTTAAGATTTTCTATTTTTTCATTTCTTTCAAACAGGATCATAATTACTCATGGAAGCATTTTTATGTTGGCTGCTCTCACATCTTTGTTGTTTAATTATAACATCTCTGTCATGTTCATGACGGCATCTATTGATTGTCTGTTTTCATTCAGTTTGGTTCTTGGTATGACAAGTGATTTTCAGTTGAAACCTGAACACTCTGGTATTATCTTATAACATTTTGGATCTTACTTAAGCTTTCTGTTTGAGCTGGGTTTCTCTGACACCACCTTGTCAGGGGAAGTTGGGAGGGTCACCACTTCATTACTGCCAGGTGGAAGCAGTAGTCCAGGTTCTCCACTTGGGCTCCTCATTAATGCTGGGTGGGGATAGGGGCAAGGGCAGCAATGGATCCAAGACAGGACCTGCATGGCCGGTCAGGCCTGGGCTGCCCACCAAGTCCTTGTTGTCCAAGGTGTCCAGCAAGAAGGCAGAAGCCAGGAGCCAGGAGATCAGGTTGAGAGAGACTGAGAGTCTGCTAGAATTTTTATCCCCTCCCCCCAAACCATTACTCTATTTCATTGTAAAATATTTATCAATAAAGACTAGGCCTCCACTAGTTCTCAACTGGGCCTCAACTGATTCCTCCCTAGCTGGGAGGGGGTAGGTGTACTTTGCAAATGCTCCACTGGGGGGTGAGGGGAGGGAACTGGTGGCCTCATAACCATGATGCCTCCTCTGACACTATTACAGTGATCCAGAGACCTCACTGCCACCAGGTGGGGGTGAAAGTCAAGGCTTTCCATGTGGTGTCTCCACTGACACACCTTTGTCCCACTGGAAAGGAAATCTCAGATCTCCTTTTATTTAAGCCAGTTTGAATGGGCTTCTGTTTCTTATGAACAAATGATTCTTGATTAAATACATACAGAGTTAAAATTGATTTTAAGGCAATGGGGAGTCAGTGAAGGTTTTAAGGCAAAAGAGAATCTCCAAATTAAATCACAACACCTTATGTTAAAATGAAAATGACATTTCAACATAATTACTTAACATTCCCTTCATGTAGACTTAAGTCCCTGCTATCCTAGAGCGATATGTGGTTGAGAGAGCTAGTTGGGAGGTGTCTTCGCTGGGTTTCTGTGAGCAAGGAAAAGGGCACTCACCTGGTTGGTGGTATTTACTTCTTTTTGAACAGAGTCAGAGAACTTGGCAGCTTTAGTAGAGCCGGACTTGCTGAAGCTCTCACTTTCCCTAGATCTTGCATGTCTAATATGGCTGGCTCTGATTAAGGAAGCAAGAGTACACCCCCAGGAAGGTGTGGTAACATTAGACAATTTAAGCAGAAATATCTTAATGTGTTCAAACTTTGCCAAAATTAAAAGGATATCCACAAAAATATAAAACAATTACATAATAAATGCTGTGATCTTATTTTAAAAAATAATTAGAAAGTCAAAATAAAGTTGGAAGCCCTTGAGAATTATAAACAGATAGACTCCCAAGCAGAAACATTTACAAACTAAAATTTATCATGTATTTGGGAGCAGTTAGAAATGTGTGAAATCTGGAGTCAGGAGATGACCAAGATCTACTGATGACTTCCTGTATGATCTTGGATGAGCCATTTCTAACTTTAGAGCCCTCACCCACAAAACGGGGTTGGTTCAATTTAAACAGAATATATGAATGCTCTTTGTAAATGATAAAGCACTAATTAACCAGGGAATGGCATGAGTTAAGTAAATACTTGTCTTACACTTTCTTTTGATGAATGGGGCTCTCTCCCGTCGTCTTATAAAGGGCAAACTTGAAGTCAGTAACACCTTGGTTTTCTATGGTGAAGGTGGTGCTTTTACGAGTGCCACAGATCAAAGCCCCAAAGTTGATCATGGTGGAAGGGCTGATGTTGTATTTGGAGAATACTGCATTCACAGAAATCTTAATTGGGATGCTGGCAATGATCTCACCTCCTTCCACAATACTAGGCTCAATAATCTAAAAAGGAAAGAAAGATTGGGAAGATATCAGGCACCAGCATGTCTCCAGAATTCCCATGACTGTCTACTTCATTCCCTACTTTTATCATTGATACAAAACCAAGTTCATTCTCTTTATATTATAGTAGCAACAATAATAATAGCAAATACTTACATAGAGTTTACTATGTGTCTGCCTTGGATCAATACGGACCAACTTTTTCTCCTGTTTTCAGTTCCCCACTCACCTTTGGTACTGCATGATTGAACTCAGCTTTCCTGTCTCTGGTGCTCCCCTAAAGATCTGGGGGCACATTTCCTCTCTGGTCCTCTTTATGACTCTGCACACTCCCACCTGACCCAGCTTGGACCGCTCTCCTTCCCACCCCCATCCCCCAACCCTTAAGTGTGGCTTAGACCACATTTCCTTCTTCTCACAGGAATCCAACAATCCAGTCACCAAGTCACCTCTCCTTTTGAGCTCTCTTACTTGACATCGCAGGATGGGCTGGTGCTCAATCTTCACTTCCTTTTTTGCACGAAAGAACACCTGGACATTTGTGGGCTTTTCTGTTGTGGTCAGTGAGCCCTTCTTGGGTTGGACTGAGATAAAGGAATTTACATTGGTCACTGAAGACCCTATAGAGTCCAAAGAAAAGCTGAAGGACAGGAATAAAAAGTCAGTTTAAGTCATTATCCAGGGAACCCAAGATGCTAGAAAGGAGACTAAACCTTCAAGTGCCTGCCATGCCTCTGGCCCTTTTAAACCACTGTACATAACAGTGGCCACTGTGCTTTGTCCTCTGTGTCCACCCACTTAGCAAGGATTGACCAGACAAGGGATTGGCACTTGAGGCACAGACAGCCACCTCTAGGTGAAGAGGTGCCTTTGAAGAGAGCTCTGTCCAATAGGGACACTTGATGCTGGATAGGGACCAGCTAAATGAATTCTGTTCTTCTCTGAGTCTGAATGCTGTCCACAAAGAAGAAGCAGTGATGCAGAAAGTGGGTGGGTGGTGGGTGGGCAGAAGTCATAAAACAGAGATGCCAGGGAAAGGAGGCCATGGCCCGACGGGGGTGAGGTGAGAAGCCACAGAGAAAAGCCGAGTCATGAGAAAGACAGAGGGACCAGAGCAGACCAAGGAATTTCCACTGAGGCAGGACACCTGGAGGTGTCGTGGGGATGACTCCCACTTTCCAGGAGACCTGGGTGTTCAATTGCTGCATATATCGTCCCTGTGCTTCCATACTTCCCTGCACACCCTCACAACAAAACCTTGACCATGTGATCCAACCTGAGGGTGGCTGTGATCCATGCAACATGAAGGAACAGAGCTAATGCACCTATCTCAACATAATACAAAATTCACCTTACAGCACTAATTCTAAAAAAACAGTGGCTTTCTTCTAGGTTTGTTTAGCTTTTCCCTTCTCTTCCCTTCCCTTCCCTCCCCACCCCCATACCTCCCAAGTCACTCTTTCCTATCCAAGGAACCTCCCTTGTTTAGTGTTTCATGTTTAATCTCAAGAGCTGAGCACAAGCTGGTCTCTACTCTACCAGGACACTATTTGGATGCTGTAATACAGTTCATAAGAAAGACCTCCCATGAAATCTTATGCAGAAGGCCAACGTATAAAACAGGTAAGAGCCAAAGGGAGGGCCAGGGAGCTGGAGACCAGGGCCCCACCACAATATTTTTCCCAACCCCTGGTCTGTCCTCCCTCCCCCCAGTGTTTAACCCCCCTCCCCCCAGTGTTTAACCCCCCTCCCCACCCTAGTCTCTCTCCCAACTCCCAGCCCCCCACATGGCTCCAAGTGCATCTAGGAGTCCCCTAAGCATCTCAGTAAAGCTGCAGAGTTTTAGAGCAGAGTGAAAATCTCTGACCTCTTAGCAGTTGGCATTCCATTCATCTGAAACCAAGGGAGGCAAAAAAGCAGAGCTTGTTCTTATGATTCCCTTGATTGATTTTGTTTTTTTTTAACCTCCCAGGCAACACGCTTCTCCTCATGAGTGGATACAGTCATGTGTCCAATGGGATTTGGGTTACCTGAATGCGATCTCGTATTTCCCGCGGTTCTTCAGTTGCAGGGGCTGCTTCACCTCCTCCAAGACCTTCACGATCCCAAAATCAAGGCCTCCTTCAGCTCCTGCAGAGACCAGGGCCCAGGGCGGGAAGGAGTGAGTGGGCACGGAAGCAAAAAACAGGGGAATGAATGTTGAACTCTCTCACTAGAGTTCATGTGAAAATCCATGGTGACAATTTCAGAGAATTATTATTTTTTTTGAAAATACTGTGGCTAGAAAAGTCTCTTGTAATTGAGTTTTGGCAAACAAACAACAGACTCGGCTTTACTGCCCCATTGAGTGGGGCAGCTCCTGCTGGCTTTCCATCTTTGGACAATGTCTTTTCATGGCTCCTAACACCTAAAATCTCTCCCAGTATTTTTTCTTTTTTTGTATAAAGTGTATAACTTACAGAGTTGGGATATTATATATAAATTCATGTTGTTTTACTTAGTATTACATTATAAGCATTTCCCCACATAATTAAAATCTCATAACTGTGATCTTAATGGCTGCATAATATTTCATCATATGGCTATTCCATAATTTATAATATTATTCCCAGAATATTATTGTACTATTGATAGACACTAAAGGTATTTCTAACTTTTAATTATTATAAATAATTCTGCAATATATATCATATCCATAGAATAATGCCATCTAAGCAAACATGTAGCTCTAACATGCTAGGACTCTCACAGAGAAAGCAGAGTCCGGGAAAGGAGGGGAAGGGGAGAAGTGCATGCTGAAGGGAGAAAGCTAACCTGGATGTTAGGGCAAAGCGGTAGGCAGGAAAATGCCCGTCCTCCGCCCCCTCCCCTCCACCCCTGCCAAGATAGCCGTGTCCTAATCCCCAAAACCTGTGATTGTGTTCCTTATATGGCAAAGGGAAATTAAGGTAGCAAATGAAATTAAGGTTGCTAACCTGCCTACCTCAAGATAAGGAGTTTCTCCTCAGTTATTTGGGTGGGCTCAGTGTAATCACAAGCATCCTTAAAAGTGGAAGTGGGAGAACCAGAGAGATGGCAGTGTGAGAAGGACTCAATCTGATGTTGCCGGCTTTGAAGATGGAGGAGAGGGGTCATGAACCCAGGCAAGGGGGTGGCCTCTGGAGGTTACATAAAGCAAGGGAATGGATTCCCCTCTAGAGCTTTCAGAAAGGAGTGCAGCCCTGTTGACACCTTGATTTTAGCCCAGTGAGACCCATTTCAGACTTCTGATTGACAGAAGTGTAAGATAATGAATTGGGGTTCTTTTAAGTCACTGAGGTTGTGGTAATTTGTTACAGCAGCAACAGAAAACTAATACTGACAGGAAGGGAGGTGCTTACTCTCAAATGACTGCTTAGCAGAGAATAGCCTGCAAATTTTATATTTATGCCCACCCCTGGTGGGCTCCTGTTGCAGAAGTTACAATTTGTTGTAACGTTGCTAACATTGCTCTGGGACTCATATTACTCTTGACAGAGCTCCCCCCACCTCCCACCACCATAATACCAACCAAACTCATCTTCATCTACCCAGAAATGTGCTACACAAGGAGACGCTGCTCAGTGTGTGGAAAAAATGCCCTTTCCTCGAAGGGTACAACAGACCTTTGGGGAAGGTGATGTCCAAGGCGATGTCGTATGACTCTGCAAAGATCAGGATGTTTTCAATCTGAACAACACCAACAAGATTTTCTGCATCTAAAACCTGTTGCAGTAAGAATAAATTCTTCAGGAGAAGTGAGACCCATGGTCTCCAGTTTCTCACTGTCCCCTCTGTTGTCAACCTGTTGGTGATCCCTCCCTCCCTGTCCTGGGGCCTACCTAAACTGGTGTCGGCTGCCAGCCTGACCCAATCGTGGACTCTTGAGACTACCTAGGGGATAATAAAGTGCCTGCTTGTCAAGGGAAAGAGCCATTGGGTGGTGGGACAGCTCTTCTGGGTCTCTGGAGAGACCACCTCCCTCTCTGCTGAACCTGAAGTTGAAAAACTAAGTCATCAGCTCCCCATTACACGTGCTTTGGGTGCCAAGGGGAGATTTGCAGCTATTCCCAAACTCAGAGTTACCATCATTTTTTTTCATCAAACATTTTGCCAATGTTTCACAGAGCAAATTTGATCGACTTGAGTTTTTCTGTCCTTCTTTTGCTGCTCACCCTCTGACAGAAATGACAAGAGGAAGGGCTGGCAGCAGAAGGGAAAATGGAACAATGAACTTGGATCATCCACCCCTGAATTCATATAGTACCTTTTTTTCTGATAGGTACCAGGTACTGAGAGCATTCTATTTCATCTGCTTCCCAAGTGGTTGGGAGGGGGGAGAGGGGATAATATTAAATTTTGTAATTGAGGAGAATAGGAAGGACAATTTAAGAGGTACACATATTAAAAAAAAAAAGTTCACTAGAGAAGTTTCCAAAGGATGCACAAAGGAAGGCATTTCCTTGAGTAGATGTTGGAGGAAGAGGTGGGGGAGGGGGCTGAGGGGAGGCCCAGTGCCTGTTTTGTGCAGAGCTCTAATCAGGCTGCTGCTTGCTTGGCTGGAGCACGTGGAAATGTTTCTGTACCAGTTGGTAAACAGCTGTCACAATGAGCTCTTCAAGGGGCCCCTTGCTGCCTCCCACCCTTCCTTCCAACATCATGGGAACCCCTGGACCTCCCCATGATCCAATAACTAGAGGATAAAGCTGGGATAGCCAGGGGACTCCAGGGCCCACGCCAGTGAGGTGGCCCCAGTCCCCTCCATAGGTCTGTGCCTGTGCAGAGACGGGTGCTGAAAATTTTGACCATCACCCCTGTGCTTAATACACATTTAAGGATATGATGAATCTCAATCCCTATTTAAAAATATCTGAAAGGCTGTCAAGGGTAGAGGGTAAGAGAGATTAGATTCACTTACTGGCCCCAAAAGGAAGAAATAGGATTAATGAGTGTAAATTCTAGAGAGAAAATCTGAGCTCAGTGCAAGGAAGAAGCAATAGACCTGTGCAAAGGAAGATCAGGCTGCTTCGAGTGGAAGCACGTTTTCTGTCTTTGGAGTGATTCAAAGAGAAGCTTGGATAACTCCTTGAGTGTTGCAAAATTGATTCAAGCATCAAAAGTCAGTGACTCATTCACTCATTCAAAAGATTTTACGGACTGCTTGCTGCATCCAGGCATTTTCTAGGCACGGGGGATATGATGGAGTGGGTTGAATGGTGGTCCCCCAAATCATAGGTTCATGTCCTAACCCTCACTACTCTTGAGAAGAGAGAATCCTGGATTATCCAGGTGGGCCCTAAATCTCATGACTAGTGTCCTTATAAAAGAGAGAAGAGGAGAAGACAGAGAGGAAGGCTGTGTGAGACGGGGCAGAGGGTGGAGTGAGGCGGCTGCAAGACAAGGAATGCAGGAGCCACCAGAAGCTGGATGAGACGAGGAAAGAATTCTCCCCTCCCAGAGCCTCTGGAGGGAGGGTGGCCCTGCCACCCCTTGATTTTTCACATCTGGCCCTGTAAGACAATACATTTCTATTTTAAGCCACCCAGTTTGTGGTAATTTGCTACAGCAGCCCTAGGAAACTAAGATGGATGGCAAACAAGTCAGGCGAGAGTGGACCCTCATGGAGTTCACACAAATAAGTAAAGGAAGAAAGAGGATAAAGTCAGAAAGAATAGGTGCTGTGGAGGCTAGAAAAGAGAGCAGGAGAGTGCACCTAACAGGGGACTCCCTAGAGCAGATGGTTGGAGATGCTCCAGCTGGAGTCCTGATGTTTAGTGGATCCTAAAGCAGGAGCCAGCATCCCATAGAGCCTAGGGGTGGCACTTCTGGCAGGGGTGTGGCAAGGCCAGGGGCCCGAGGAGGGAAGAGCTAGAGAAAGCCTGAAGGGATCCAGTGAGTTGAGGGTGAGGCAGGGAGATTAGGTCTAGGGGCAGGCAGGGCCTCAGGGGCAGCGAGACTCGGGGCTTTATTCTTCCTACAATCGGAAGCTAGCGAGGAGAGTAAGGTGATCTGATGGACAGTTTAAAGATCCCTCTGGACACTAGGGATGAGTGGTTGGGAAATCCATATGGAAGGCAGAATTGATGAGACCTGTTGGAGGCAAGGCAGTGAGGAAAAGGGGGAATCAAAGATGATTTCCAGGTGTCTGTTGGGAGCAACTGGGTGGAGGGTGGTGATGTTTACTGAGATAAGGAAGCCTGGGGAGTGACAGGGTTTGAGAGTGTGAAACCAGGAATCTTGTGTTTACCTAGGTATAGTATACACCATTCATGCATTCATCCTACGTTTATTGAGTGCTTCTGTTCTTGGAACTAGGAAATCAGCCATGAACCAAACAGACATGGTCCCTACCTTTAGGGGGCTCACAGTCTTGTGCAAAGAAAGAAATTTTGGGCCTGGGGATATTAAAGGAGGAGCAGAGGGGAGACCTGGCCCAGTGCATGTGTGTTGGGGGTGTGTGTGTACCTGGGAACCTGATGTGCATAAATTTTGAGGATCGAGGGTTTGGATGTGGGAAACCTCACCTCCAGCCGAATAGCCTTCTTGATGTTGATGGGTTTGGAGGGCTGGAAGTGCACCTGCAGGCCATACTCAGCCTTGGGGGCGATGGTCCCCTGCATCAGGGACACGGTGAAGTCATCACCCAGGTGCTCCAGGCTGGTGATCCGCCAGGCCACGGGCAGAGGCGTGATATTGCGGAGGAGAACTACCTTAGATTCTTTTCTGCAGGGTCAAAAAATTTTTGTTGGTCTCAGCTGATTTTTTTTTTAAAACACGATTCCTCTTTTGTGTGAGTGTGTGCTTTAAAAATTTCTTAACCCTTCTTTTCTGCTTGTTCTATTTAGGTCTTTTAGCTTATGGGACTGGGCTAATTTATATGATTCTCATTTTTTTTCCTTGTACAAGTTAGTACATATTAAATGATACAATTTTAAACTTACAGAAAATTGTAAGAAATTCTTTATAGACTTTATCCAGATTCATCAATTATTTAAATTTTGCCCTCTTAGCTTTGCATTCGCATCTTCTCTCTCTCTCCATAATATATGTGTATATATATACACATATACATATATCCATATCCATATATATATATATCTCAATAATATTTGTTTTCTGAAGCATTTGAAAGTAAATTGGGGATACATCCTCCTTTACCATTAAATATTTCAGTGCATATTTCCTAAGAACAAGAACATTTATCAAACCCAGAAAATATAACACTGATAAAATACTATCTCCTAATCCACAGTCCATATCAAACTTCTTTTATAGCTACTTATATTTTTCCAGTGCAGGATCCAGTTCAGAGTTCCTCTGCCTTTCTTTGTGTTTCTTGATCTTAACATTTTGAAGACTTAACAGGCCAGTTAATTTGTAGAACGTTTCTTAATTTTGGTTTGTCTGATGTTTCTTCATAATTAGATAGGAGTACTGCAGAGCTGATGGTATGTCCTTTCAGTGCCTCAAATTAGGGGCCCATGATGTCAGTTTGCACCAGTGTTGGCGATGTTAGGTTTGAGGGCTTGGTTAATTAAGGCGGTGCTCACCAGGTTTCTCTACTGTAGAGTTAACTGTTTTTTTTTTTTTTCCTTTATAATTAATAAGTAATTTGGGGGGAGATACTTTGAGAATATGTAAATATCTCGTTCTTCATCGAATATTCACCCACTAGTTTTAGCTTCCATTGATGATTAGCTAACTCCACCAATCTTTTCAAATTTATTGGATGGAATTATCAGGAAAAGCGTTCCCAACTCCCTCATGTATTTATTTATTCATTCAGTATGATTCATGGATTCTTATCTTATACAATAGATTATAATCCATTGCTGTCATTATTTATTTTGATACTCAAATTGTCCCAGATTTAGCCAGCGGGAGATCTTTTGAATTGACTCCTGTGTTTCTTTTGCTATGTTTCTATGAGTCTTTAAGCACCTCTTTACTTTATAACGCAATGAGATGCTTCTGGCTCATGTTATGCTTTCCCTGTCCCAGTCCTGGAAAAAGGCTTTCACCAAGTAGCCTTGATTCCTTTAGTGGAGAATGATATTTAGAAACCAAGATCTGGATGTTAGTGTGTTCACTGCTACTGGTATATCATTGTTTCCAGCTCCTCTCAGCTGAAAGAGCTAGGAAATATGTGTGTGTGTGCATGTGTGTATTTCTGTATCTATTTATATATTTAAAATGATGACTTCATGCTATACCGCCAATTCCAATTCGTTGTCATAAAGTACATTCTAGTCTTCCCCCTTGACATATTTGTAACCTCCTTCTCCAACACTGAGAAACCTGGCTCTCATTATTCTCAATATACCTCCTTATTTGCTTAAGTCTAAAATAGTAGTTTCAAAATTGCTAAACCAGACCACTTCAAAAAGCAAAACTATTAACTAGAGTTGAATAACAATTGTTTATAATTCTTTTTATTTGAGAAAAAATTTATATAGAGAAATGCACATACATTAAGTGGACAATTCTATAAGTTTGACAAATGTATTCACTTGTGTAACCCACTCCCTTAGTAAGATACGGAATAGTTCCATCACCCCAGAAAGTTCTCTTGCGTCCCTCCTCACTCATTTTCCCAGACCCACTGCCAAAAGGAGCAGCCACTTGAAAAAATTTTTTTCCATCAGAGATTATTTTTGCCTCTTCTAAACCTTCATGTAAGTGGAACCATAGAGGGTGACCCCTTTTGTATCTGGTTTCTTTTGCTCAGTATATTGTCTATTAGATTTGTCTTATGTTAGTGTGTGTATCAGTAGTTTGATCCTTTTTTTACTGCTGTGCAGTGTTTAATTGGATGCATATATTACAATTTGTTAATCCATTTTACTGCTGTTTTTTTTCCAGTTTTTGCCTGTTACAAATATAGATGCAATGGAAAATTCTTCTACTGTTTTTTTTTTTTTTCTTTTGTGGACTTAAGTTTTCATTTCTTTTTGGCAAATACCCAGGAGGTAAATTGCTGGGTCACAAGGTAGGTGTATGTTTCACTTTCTAAGAAACTGCCAAGTCTGTTTCCAATGTGCCATAATATTTTATGCTCCTCTCTCATATATTCTCAATGCATGAGAATTTTGATTGCTCCACATCCTCGTCAACAATTGATCTTGTCAATCTTTTAAATTTTAGCCATTCATATGTGTGTGTATGTGTGTGTTTGGTATGTCATTGGGTTATTTTCTGAGGTTTAATTCATATAAATTTAAGTGCACAGGAAAGTGCAAATCAAAACCACAATGAGATACCATGTCATACCCACTAGAACGGCTACTGTTAAAAAAAGAGGAAGTTACACGTGTTAGAGAGGATGTGGAGAAATAGGAACACTCATTCAGCTGCTGCAGAAGACAGTTTGGCAAGTTAAGTAAAGAATTACCATATGGCCTAGCAATCCCACTTCTAGGTATTTACACAAAAGAACTGAAAGCAGGAACTTGAACAGATATTTTCACACTGATGTTCATAGCAGCATTATTCATAATTGCCAAAAGATGGAAGCAGCCCAGGTGTCCATCAACTGATGAAGGGACAAATAAAATGAGGTATATTCACACAATGGAATATTACTCAGAGGTAAAAAAGAACAAAGTTCTAATATATGTGACAGCATGGGTGAACCTTGAAGACATTGTGTTGAGTGAAATAAGCCAGACACAAAAGCACAAATATTATATGGTCTCACTTATATGAAATAAGTGAACTCAGAGTCAGAATTTAGCATACAGGTTATGAGGAGACAGGGTGGGGGTAGGGAATGGAGAGTAAGGGTTTAAAAGGTAGAGAGTTTCTATTTGTGCTGAGGGAAACGTTTTGGTAATGGATGGTGGTGATGGTAGCACAATATTGTGAACATAAATAATAGCACTGCCTTATATATTTGAATGTGGCTAAAAGTGGGAAATTTTAGGTTGAATTATATGTTACTAGAATAAAAATTTTAAAAAAATCCATGGAACTGCCCAATACAGTGAACCCTAAGTTAAACCATGGACTGTAGTTAATAGTACAATTACAACAATGCACTTTCATCAGTTGTGACAAATGTACCATGGCCACGCAAGGTGTTGTTAATAGGATGGTATAGGGGAACCCTATATTTTAAGCCTGGTTGTTCTGTAAGCTCACAATTTCTTTAACTAAAAAAGCACAAAACTTAAGTGTTCAGTTCAATGAGTTTTAACAATGGACTAAACCTGTGTAACCACCACTGAAATCTAAAATATAGAATGTTTCCATTACCCCATAAACTTCATGCCTTCATAAACTTCTTTCATGCCTTTTTTCCTATCAGTTTACATCCTCTTACCCAATGAGGCAACCTAAGATTCCTATTATCACAAAATAGTTTTGCTTCTTCTTGGAAGTCATATAAATGTAATCATATATTCTTTCCCTCCCTCCCTCCCTCCCTCCTTCCCTTCCTCCCTCCCTCTCTCTTTCTTCCCCTACTCTTTCCCTTTCCTCCTTTCCCTCTCTCTTCCTCTCCCCCTCTACCAACTCTTTTCTCTCTCTCTCTCCCTCTGTCTCTCTGTCTCTCTTCTTTTTCATTTGTCTGGCTTCTTTTACTCAACATAACTGAGATTCATTCATGTTTTTGTGTACTGGTAGATTTTTACTTTTTATTGATGAGTAGTATGCTAGTGCATGAATACACCACAATTCATTTATCCTTTCTCCTATTGATGGGCATTTGGGTTACTTCAAGTTTTTGGTTGTTATGAATATAGCAGCTATAAACCTTCCTTTAGAAGTTTATTTATGGACATATGTTTTCATTCTATTGGTAGAATATCTAGGAGTGGAATTTCTGGGTCATAGGATAGAGGTATGTTTAACTTTTTAAGAGACTGCCAAATAGGTCTCCAAAAAGGCTGTGCCATTTAAAATGGCAATCAATAATATATGAAAGGTCTGGTTGCTTCATATACTTGCTAACGTCTCATGTCGTCAGTCTTCCATTTTAGTTATTTCAAGGGTGTGACAGTGTACCTCATTATGGTTTTAAAATCCATTTCCATACTGATTACTGATGCTGAGCATCTTTTTATTGTTCATTGACTCTTTGTATATCTTCCTTTGTGAAGTTTCTGTTCAACTGTTTTGCACATTTTTTGAGGGTTGTGTATTTATTATTGAATAATGGAAGTTCTTTAAATATTCTGGATACAAATCCTTTGTCTTATAGATAGTTTATGATTATTTTACCTCAGACTGTCAATTGCCTTTTCCTTTTCTTATTAGTAACTTTTGATGAACAGAAGTGTTAATATAGCTGGAGTATAATCTGCCAAGTTAAAAATTTTTCTGGTTATTGTTTTGCATGTCCTAAGAAAGCTATGCCTCCTATCCCAAGGTTGTAAAGATATTCTCTTGTGTTTTCTTCTAAAACTTTACAGTTTTAGCTTTTATGTCTGTGATCCATCTCAGATCAATTTTGTTATACTGTGAGGTAGGCGTTATGGTTCATTTTTTTCCTAGTTGGGTATCCACTTGTTTCAGCATCATTTGTGAAAAGATTTTCCTTTCCCAATTGAATCATTTTGGTGTCTTTGATAAAAATCAGTTGACCATCTAAGTATGGATCTGTTTCTGGACTCTATTCTGTTCCACTGATCTATTTGTCTATCCTTCTGCCAATACCAAACTTCCTTGATTACTGTAGCTTTACAATAAGTACTGAAGTTAGGTAACATAAGTCATCTAACTTTGTTCTTTGTCAAAGGTTAATCTAGGTCCTTTGCACTTCCACATGAAGTTTAGAATCATTGTGTCAATTTCTATTTTAAAAACACCCTGCTGGGAAGTGTTAGACTTCCTCACCTGGACTGGTGTTGATGTTGTCACAAACATTGGGACCGACGGTTTGATGTGCCGAGCCCTCTATCGTGGGACTTGCCCTTATGAAACTCGTTACTGGAAAGGAGAGGCTAAACTTGCATATAATTGTGCCTAAGAGTCTCCCCCTCAGTACCTTTTTGTTGCTCAGATGTGACCCTCTCTTTCTCTCTAACTGAGCCACCTCGGCAGGTGAACTCACTGCCCTCCCCCCTACGTGGGACCCGACTCCCAGGGGTGTAAATCTCCCTGGCAACGCAGGATATGACTCCTGGGATGCATCTGGACCCAGCATCATGGGATTGAGAATATCTTCTTGAATAAAAGGGGGATGCAAAATGAGACGAAATGGTTTCAGTGACTGAGAGATTTCAAATGGAGTCGAGAGGTCACTCTGGTGGACATTCTTATGCACTATATAGATAACACCTCCTAGGTTTTAATGTATTGGAATAGCTAGAAGTAAATACCTGAAACTATCAAACTCCAACCCAGTAGTCTGGACTCCTGAAGACAATTGTATAATAATGTACATTACAAGGGGTGACAGTGTGATTGTGAAAACCTTGTGGATCACACTCCCTTTATCTACTGTATGGATGGATGAGTAGAAAAATGGGGACAAAAACTAAATGAAAAATAGGGTGGGATGGGGGAATGGTTTGGGTGTTCTTTTTTACTTTTATTTTTTATTCTTATTCTAATTCTTTCTGATGTAAGGAAAATGTTCAGAAATAGATTGTGGTGATGAATGCATAACTATATGATCGTACTGTGAACAGTTAATTGTATACCATGGATGATTGTATAGTATGTGAATATATTTCAATACAACTGAATTTAATTAAAAAAAAAACACCCTGCCGTGGTTATGATTTGGGTTGTATTGAATATATAGCTCAATCAGTGGAGAATTGAAATATTAATAATACTGAGTCTTCCAATCCGTGAACATGGTATATTGCTAGATTTATTTAGATATTCTTTAATTTCTCTCAGCAATGTTTTGTAGTTTTTAGTGTAGAGGTCTTGCACATATTATTACAATATCTCGTCAGTATTTTATGTTTTCCTGATGCTGTCATAAATGGTGATGTTTCTTTATTCCATATCAAAATTGCTTGCTGCTAGTATGCAGAAATAAAATTGATTTTAATATTTAGACTTCATATCCTGCATCCTTGCTAAATTCACTTGTCAATTTTAGTAGCTTTAAGGAAAAAAGATTCCTTCTGATTTTCTAAAGTAAAGAATCATGTGATCTTCGAATAGACAAATTTCCTTGTTCCTTTCCAATCTTAATGATTTTCACTTCTTTTGGTACCTTATTCCCTAGCACCTGCAGTACAATGGTGAGAACAGACATCTTTGTCTTGTTCCTGATCTTAGAGGGAAAACATTTAATATTTCACCATTAAGTATGGTGCTAGCTTTAGGTGTTTCTTTATAACACTGATGAGGTGCTCATCTATTCCTAGTTTGCCCAAAGGGTTTTTTTAAATCATGAATGTGTGCTGGATTCTATCAAATGCTTTTTCTTCATCCTTTCAAGTGATTATATGGTTTTTCTTCTTTATGCTGGTGAATTAATTTTTTTTAACAATTTTATTGAGATATATTCACATACGATGCAGTCATACAAAGCATACAATCAATTGTTCACAGAACCATTATATAGTTGTGCGCCCATCACCAAAATTAATTTTTGAACATTTTCACTACCACACGCACAAAAGTAATAAGAGTAAAAATTAAAGTGAAAAAGAACAATTAAAGTAAATACTGGGTGCTTGCTTTCTTTTTTTTTTTTTTTGCCCCCATTTTTCTACTCATCCATCCATACATTGGACAAAAGGGAGTGTGATCCACATGGCTTTCCCAATCACACTGTCACCCCTCATAAGCTACATTGTTATACAATTGTCTTCAAGATTCAAGGGTTCTGGATTGCAATTTGATAGTTTCAGGTATTTACCGCTAGCTATTCCAAGTCATTAGAACCTAAAAAGGGTTATCTATACTGTGCATAAGAGAGCCCACCAGAGTGACCTCTCGGCTTCTTTTGGAATCTCTCAGCCACTGAAACTTACTTCATTTCATTTCCCTGGTGAATTAAATCTATTGATTTTTAAATGCTAGACTAAACTTACATTCTGGGATAATAATGTATTATTGTAATGTATTACTACTCCTCCTCCTCCTACTATATCACTGGAGTCTATTTGCCAGTATTTTCTAAAGGATTTTTATATCAATATTCATGAGAAATATTGGTCTGTAATTTTCATTCCTTTTATAAGTGATTGGCAGGTTTTCATTTCAGAATTATACTGGACTTAAAATGAATTGGCATGTGGTCCTTCTTCCTGTTTTCTGAAACAATTTATGAAAAATAGGTATTATTTCTTCTTTAAATGTTTGATGGAATTCTCCAGTGAAATTCACCTGGAAATTCCTTTGTTGTAAAGTTTTTAATGACAAATTCAATTTCTTTAATAGAAATCAAATTTCTTCAATTTGTTTCCAATTTTCAATTTCATCTTATGTTAGTTTTGGTAAGTTGTGTTTGCCACGGAATTTGTCTATTTTGTGTTCATTATTGAATTTGTTGGCAGGAAGTTATTTACACTATTTTCTTATTATTCTTTTAATGACTATAGAGTCTGTAGTGATATCCCTCTTTCATTTCTGATATTAGCAATTTGTGTTTTCCTTTTCCTTTTTTTTTTTCTTTCCTTTTACCTTGATCAGCCCCACTAAGGGTTTATCAATTTTGTTATTTTTTCAAAGAACAAACTTTGGCATTGTTAATTTTCTTGTTTTTTCTTATTTTGTTCCTTTCTACTTTTATCTTTATTGTTTTTCTTATTATTTTGGGATTCATTTACTCATCTTTTTTTAGCTTCTTAAGGTGGAGACTTAAATGAGTTTTTAAAATTTTATTTTTTAATAAAAGCTACAAATTTCTCTTTAGCTACTCCCCACGGATTTTGAAATGAATTTTCATTATTCAGTTTAATTTCTTTCTAATTTCACTTCTGATTTCTTCTTTGACTGAAGGATTATTAAAAAATATGTTTCTAAATTTCCAAATACTGAGGGGGATTTTCCAGCTACCTTATTAATACTTATTTCTAATTTAATTCCATTTGGTCAGAGAACATACTCTGTAAGATTTCAGGTATCCCGTTTCTTCACCTGTGCCTCTTCCTTGATTTTATCCTTGGAATTGTTAGCAAAGCTTGATATGAGTAAGATATATCATTTGTGTGGTCTGATTTAGTAATCCAGTCCTGTGGGTGAGCACATCAGCTTTGTATTGTTTTTATTTTAGTGGTTGCTCTAGGGATTAAAATATATACTCTTATTTTATTAGCATCTACTAAGAGTACAACTAAGAGTTAATATTGTATTACTTTACACAGTGTATGATTCTTGAAATGATAAACCTCTTTTTATAGCCCACTGCCCAATGTATGTACTATTGTTGATATATATTTATATTTTTCAGCTACATATCTTTTAAATCTTGCAATACAGTATTCATATTTTTGCTTTAAACAGTCAATTGCTTTTTGAGGAAATAAAGAGAATAAAAAATAAAGTATTTTATATTTATCCATGCATTTACTATTTCCCATGCTCTTAATTTCTTTCTGTAGTTCTGAATTTCCATCTGCTTTCATCTCATTTCAGCTCAAAGAACTTCCTTTAGCATTTCTTGGAATGCATGTATACTGGCAATGAATTCTCTGTTTGTTTACCTGAAAATGTATTTTACCTTCTTTTTTGAAGTATATATTTTTTGAATGTAGAATTCTGGGTTGATATTTTATTTCTTTCAGCACATGAAAAATATTCTTCCATTGTTTTCCAGTTTCCATTATTACTGATGAGAAATCAGCCAAAATGAATAATTTCATTTCCCCCCATATTTAATATATTGATTTTCTCTGGCTGCTTTCAGTTTGGTTTTCTTTGTATTTATCCAGTTATGGTTTGCTGAATTTCTTGTAAACTGTGTTTATTTTTCACCAAACCTGGGAAAGTTTTATCTATTCTTCAAATACTTTTTTCTGCCCCATTCTCTCAATTCTCTTCTCTTTCTGGGACTGCAATTCAAATGTTAGCCTTTTTGATGTTGTCATGCAGTTTACTGAGGCTCTGTTCATTTTTTCAATATTTTTATGAGGCTTGGAGAGGTTAATTGATGGTCCCAAAGTCATAGATTTAGTGGCACAACTTGGACTGTAATTCAGACCACCTGCTTGACAGTCATAGTTGCCTGTAATATGTACTACCCATGGGAGGTCAGAAAAAGCACTCTGGCTACCTCAACTGTTACTTATAATACTGATTAGTTCACTAATCAGCATTTATCAGGGAATGGGGATTGGTGGTGATGATAAGGGAATGCAAGATACTTGCTGTTTTAGTTTCCCTGGCCACTCAAGCAAATACCATGAATGGGTTGGCTTAAACAATGGGAATTTATTAGCTCATGGTTTTAAGGCTGGGAAAAAGCCCAAATCAAGGCATCATTGAGGTGATGCTTTCTCCTAAAAGACTGGTGGTCTGGGGCTGGCTGCCAGTGATCCTTGGTTCTGGGCTCCTCTGTCACATGGTGGTACATGTTATATCCTCTTCTGACCTCTCTCTTCTCTTCCGTTGACCTTCGGCTTCTTGCTTCCCATGGCTTTCTCTTTCTTTGACTGAATTTCATTCTGCTTATAAAGGACCTAGTAATAGGATTAAGACTCATCCTGATTGAATTAGGTCACACCTTATCTGACATAACCTCATCAAAATGTCCCATTTACAATGGGTTCACATCCACAGGAATGGATTAAGTTTAAGAAAATGTTTTTCTGGGGGCCATACCTCCAAACCACCACATGTGTCGTAATAATATGCTCTCCTAGAAGCCCCAGAAATTGAATTAACATTCAATAAACATTCAGTGATGCAATTCCAGTGAATGAATATTTGAGTTTTACTTTTGGTCTAATATTCTCTATTTGTACCCTAATTTCTAGAGCAAAGAATCTTAACCTTTTAGGGTAGTGGACCCTTTGAGAATCTGGAGAAAGTAGCCCTTCTCCTAAGAAAAATGTGCATATGCACACATTTCTGCAATTGAATTTTGGGTGCTTCCTGTTGCCAATAAAGACCATCCACTGAACCCAGGTTAACCATATGTGAACTAAATAGGTTTACTAACCATCCTGGTTTGCACGGGACTGAGGAATTTCTCAGAATGGAAGACATTCAGTGCTAAAATTCAGAAAGTCCTGAGAAAATCAGGATGAGTTGGTCACCCTAGAACTAAATGATCTCTAAATTCCATTCCACTCCTGGCCTTTGGTGAATCATCCAGACCTCTGACCTGTGCAGCAGGAGCCGGTCAAAATGCAATTGTCTGTGGTTCAGTTCCAGCTCAGGACGGACCCCCTGGCAGCTTATTTTGAAGATGGCTGGCTCTGGGTTCTCTTTGATGCAGCAGACGATGTTGTCTTCAAAGGTACCAACTGCAGTAGGGTAGGCCCATAAGTTCAGCAGCTAATGGAAGCATCAAAAGGAAGCACGTTTATATCAAGGATGCCTAGGCCCCAGATTTCCCAAGAAGGCCTTGCCCTGGTAGGCTTATCTATGTGTAATGTACCTGCTTCTCATTGGGTTTCAGAATCATGGTGGTGGGCTCCAGGAAGTAGGTGTTTGCTTTGACATCATTCTGAAAACAGAAGAACACCTCCACAAGCATTGGGGAATTGTTCAGGATCGTCAGTGTCTCCATGTTGCCTGGGAAAATAGATGACTTGTACCTGGAAATGAGCAAAAACGGGGATGTGGTTGTGAGGATTGAATGACAATTCAGGTAGAAAAAGGAGATTGCAAAGTGCAAGGCAATTTGAAGGGACAGTGTGATTATACTTAGGTGGTAGCATAGTGACTAAGAAAAACAAGCTTTGCAGTTGTGCAGACTTGCACCTGAGAACACTACACTGTGACTTAAACCCCCAAGCCTGGGTTACCTCATTTCTAAAGGGGAGTCGATAATACCTCTTAGTATTGTTATATAAGTGAAATAGTATACTTAAAGCTCTTTGGATGGTTGCAGATATTAAATGTTTGCTTAGTGGTAACTGAACAGAAAAGTAACACAGGAGATGGCACAAGGAATGCCCACAAAGACACACATCAACAGGGATCATAGCACAGGCTGGGAAAGCAAGGACACCACAGTACCCACCAGTGCCCAGAAACAGTCTGAAAAGTTGTGATGGAGGAAGGAAGGACAGAAAGACAGGGACCAAATCAGAGCCAAGGGACACGGAGAACTTTCTGTGTAACTACCACAGATGTGTTGGCCTTGACCTTTAATGGAAAATCACTACCGTCTAGCACTGTACTAACGGCTTCATGCACATTATCCAGTTTAGTCCTTACAAATTTGTGAGGTGAGTGTTGTTATTTTCCCACTTTGCAGATAACAACATTGAGGTTCAGCAAAGTTTAAAAGATATAAAATGAATACCTGGTTATCCTAGGTGTGTGATCACACCCCTCCTGGACCAGCTCCACACCCTGGCTAACTCAGCACTGCCCAGAACACATGTCTGCTTTTCTTGCAAACATCCAGTCTGGCCATCCTGGGCTGACATGCCCTCTCTCTTGGCAGGCACTGGCTTAAGCTGACCTTCCCTGCCTGGACCTGTAGGCTGAGTTGGTGGCCTCCGCCTCACATGCCTGGTCTTGGCCTCCTCTCTACCACCTTTGTATGCTGCTCTTCCTGTTTCTTACTATATTGCAGCCACAGTGGAACTTCCCCCTCTTCCCCAATAAGTGGTTTTTGAGTGGATGAGTGAATAAATAAATGGCTGAACAATGGCTTCATGATTTGGCCTGGACTTGTGAGACTCCTAAGTCCACGCTTCTAAACTTCATGGTGGATGCAGGAAGGAAAGGACGGAAGGGCAGGCATTGGATGCACATGACACACCAGGCATACACCCTCCACTCCCAACACACACACACACATTCACAAGTGCTAATACAAGGCAGCCCTGCTTATTGGCTACAGGGAGCTCTGGGGTGACGCCTAATAAGCAATAAGTGTTTGCACTTATTTTTGTTGTCATCATATTCATAGACTTTTGGAGCTGGCAGGGAGGGACATGTAGACTGCTGTCTCCTGAGAAGAGACCCGAACCCAGCTCCCCTGAATTGTGCTTCAGGAAAACTGAGGCAGCATGCTAAGTTCATCTATGAACTCTACCTGTACTATTTATGAGTCCAACCCCGGAGTTTACCTACTTTGATAAAACAGAACACTTACTTATCTCTTGATTTGCCACAAAGCAGTGGTCCAAAGTAAAACCTCTCCATGCTCATAACATAATTCTTGAAGATGACCTCATTTATCTTCATGTCCATCTTCCGCTGAGCAAACACCACTCTAAACAGAGGGAGGAGGAGAGGCTGTCACCACTTGATGTTTACATGAACCCAACTCTCCCTGTTCAGCAAAACGTCCAGGCATCTGAAGACAGAGTGACTCTTAATTTGAGGACTTTGTTGAGCCTTCATTCCCCTCACTGAGTGAAGACAGTATGGTTTGAACTTGAGAAGAAAGATTCCCAATGCTGTCTCCCATTACAAGGAGCTGATGTTAGAGCCAGTTGGATTCCCTGTTCTAGTGCTCTCAGCTAGAAAAATTCTGGGGAAATCTCCATGGGAAACCAGAAAACTCCTTCTGCTAGATATTAATTAGCTTTTGAGTTCTATGGTCAAATGTGGCTCCTTTGTGAGAATTGCAAAAAAGCTTCATGGGTGGACCAGCTATCCTCCGGGGGGTCAGCCCAGGAGTTCACTTGGCCAGGTGCCTCAGGTAGTGCAGAAACTACACAGGAGTCTTTAGCAGCTCAGAAAAAAAGCCCGCCCATGGGGAAGTCCTGGCAACTTGAAACCTGCCTTGATTTGCTTAATAGTTAAAGAAGCAAACTAACTTGCCAGAAGCAGACTTTTATCCCCTCTTCATACCTATTAACATTCTCTTTACCTCTGGGAATATTGTGTCATGCCCATGGCTCTTAGTCAATGCCCAAGGTGCTGAGGATGCCATGCCATCGTTAAGAGTCATCTTGCTCAGGTGCCATGGAAGAAAACTAGAATTTATTTGTCGACCTTTCCTTTCAAAAGAAAATATGACTTACTTTGGGTCTTGGCAAATGTATGGGTACGTGCAGACACCTCGGCAATAAAGGTGGTACTGGCGGCGTGTCCCAAGGATCTCAAAGGTGAAAGTTTGGTCAAAGTTCCCGAGATCATTAGACGAGAAGTGCACACGCAATGCCACCTCACCATTGGCTGGCACAATCCAACGGAAATGATTCAGCCTGCAAACGACCACAAAGGTTTTTAAAGTGAGAATACTTACTTCTGGCTGAGAGAAGACTAAGAGTGTCCTGCTGGGGTCAGGCCTGGGCCGTCTGCAGGGCCCCACATGCAGGACAGCCCTGCTCCCTTCCCGTGCTGTGACAGCCACCCACCCTCAGGTCTGGGGTTTCCGCCTTCACCTCCCTGGGTGGCTTGGAGGCCCACCTGACGAACTTCTCCTGGGAGAGCTGCCCGGTGAAGTTGTTCTGGTTGATGTCTGACAGTGGGGGAATGGTTCCAGGAGGTCCCCCAGAGAGGCCCTTCCTGTTGAAGGCCATACGGTGTTTTTCCTTCTGAGGCTCGCGGACCTGCTCTGATTTTTCTTTCAGTTTCTGTTTGTTCCCCTTAGAGGGGGCAGTCTGCTCCTCTTGGGCCTTAATTAAAAACGAGCATGAGAAATTAGGCACTCAGCTTACAGACACACGCACGGAAGACAGGCTACTGACAACACGTCTTTGGTGGGGGGTGCAGAGAGAGGGCTACAGGTCCTGGGAGCCCACAGCAGAGCAGGGCCCAGGTTTGTGTTTGGAGAACAGGCCGAGGGCTCTCCTTGGCACCCCATTCCCTGAGAAGGAGATCAGGACCCCTGAGAAAGCTTGACGTGGGCAGGGCACGTGGGGAACTAGTCTTCGCTGCTGACATTGCCCACCACAGCCAGCTGGGCTTCAAGCCTTGAGGATTTTGCGAGGCAGGTACCCCTGTTCCCTTGCTGTCTACTTTCCAATATTTTGTTGACGTCCTCTGCCCACCACCATCTGCTCTCCCCTTCTTTTTGACTTTAGGATTTATACCTTTTTATTTATTTTTTAACCCCTTACTGTTTTGGAAAGGAATAGCAATAAACATTTGTGTTTAATCTGCCAATTTTAATGAGTTCTCGTTTTTTAGTGGTATTTTAATGCTTTCTGATCAATATTTTTCTCTTATTATTTTTTGCCTTTAAATTTATTTATCATTTTCCAACTTCTTATCTTAGAAAACTTTTGAAGTTAAAACCATAGTCAAATAACTAGTTTTACCAGTTGTTAATGTTTAGCCATATTTGTTTCACCTGTCATTTTTTTCTTTTGAACCATTTGAAAGTAAGTTGCAGATATGACACTTTACCCCTAAATACTTTAGTCTTCACAGAAATACATTCTTCTATACTATCACAATACTGTTATCACACCTAAGAAAATGAACAAATAATCATTTGATATCATTCTAGTACACAGTCCATACTAAAATTTTCTTATTTGTCTCAAGTATGTCTTTTATAGCCATTTTTCAAATAAGTATTTAATCAAGTTTCCTATATTGTGTTTTGTCTCTGTTTCTTTAATATCTTTTAATCTAGAACTTTTTCCCCTCCATAATATTGATTTGTTGGAGAAAACAGTTCTGCTTTCTTATGGACTATCCTACATGCCGACTGTTCTCACAGTATCATTTTACTTTTTCCTTTATTCGCAGTAAAATGAAAATTAGGCTTAATAGCTTGATTAGATTCATAAGTGATGCTGTGTACTTTGTACTCCATCACAACTTGGGACAAATAACATCGGGTTGACCCACTATTAGAGATGAAAAGTGTGTTCATGTGGTCAGGATGGTACCCATGAGGTCTCCCCATTGTAAAGTATACTTTTCCCCTTCCCGGTAGCAAACCATTTGTGGAAGGATACCCGGCTCTGTAAGAATGTCACGCTCCCCAACAACCTTTCATCTAATGCCTTTTGTATCCTTTGCTGATCCTTAACAAAATGATGATTTTCTAATTCTATCATTCTTTCTCTAATTTTAGCTGCCATTCTTCTTGAAGGAAGAGCTTTTCCTGTCAAATGGGATGAACCAGAGTTCCTCCTAAAATGACAGGTTAATGAATGCTTAACCCTTTCTTTTTACTGGCCAATTTTCCGAGTAAGGGGTTGGAGTCATAGTCACCTTTGAGGGTGGCCTTTTTTTCTTCCTTATCTTTTTTATTTGGAATTTCGCTGTGGACTCTGCTCTGGGGTGGCATGCCCACTGTGCTGGTTTGGATGTATTATGTCCTCCAATACACCAGGTTCTTTGATGCAATCTTGTGGGGCAGACATATTGGTGTTGATTAGGTTGGAATCCTTTGATTGAGTGTTTCCATGGAGATGTGGCTCAATCAACTGTGGGCAAGACCTTCTATTGGATAATTTCCATGGAGGTGTTACCCCACCCATTCAGAGTGGGTCTTAATTGAATCACTGGAGCCCTATAAAAAAGTTCACAGACAGAAGGAGGTGCTGCAGCCAAGAGAGATATTTTGAAGAATGCACAGGAGCTGAGAGTAGAGCTGGAGCACAACCCGGGATCGGCAGACGCCAGCCACATGCCTTTGCAGCTAACAGAGTTTTTCCAGACCCACTGACCTTCCTTTGGTGAAGGTATACTTGTGTTGGTGCCTTCGTTTGGACATTTTCAGGGCCTTCAGACTGTAACTTTGTAACAAAATAACCCCTCTTTATAGAAACCAATCCATTTCTGGTATTTTGCATAATGGCACCATTAGCAAACCAAAACACCCACATTGTTGACCTGAGATGTTGATTTCCTACTTATAAATTGAGGTTTGTGGTGCTCTCTAGCCACCTATTTCTGCTGTATGCAGGGCCAACAGGTAATTTTTATTTGCTCTCTTTGCTGATGTGCATCTTAGTAGGAAGCTGTGAAGAGATTCAAATTTGGCACAACCATTCTCCTACGGGAATAAAAGGTCCCTCCATAATTTTTAATATATATTCCATCTGCATATTATTATAGTCAAATCAGTTTTAGCTGTGATTTATTCTATTAACTTTATCCATATTTTTCTATTTTTATATGATTTTATTTTGATTATTTACATTTATAACCCAGCTGGCATTTACTTTACTGTACTGTGTCAGGCGAGGAGATAAAGTGACTTTACCTAAACTATTCCATCTTCCTGTCCTAATTTATTTCATAATCTATCCTTTCTCTACGGGGATGTGTTTTCTTAACTTGTAGTCTGTTGATTCTTATACCAATGCCATGCTGTTTGAATTGCCTTGGTCACACAATACATGTTAACATCTTTTAAAAAGAGCTAGCTTTAAAGAAAAAAAAAAAAAAAGAGCTAGCTTTGTTTATTTTTTCTTGCAGAAGAACTTCAGAGTAATTTGACAAGTTCCCTAAGCAGTCTCATGGGGACTGGAAAGGTTGGAAGATGAGAATCAATCATTTTTGACTCTTGGGAAGTAGGGCACAAGACACCCTGTGAAGGCACAGCCCGAGAAGCTCATGCAGAGTCTCAGGGCAGGTGGCCCGAGTCGAGGAAGACGTCCTCAGTGAGCATGCCTTCTACACTCACCCCAGACTCAATTGATGGCTCCCTCCCTGCCATCCCAAGTCCTGCCTAGGCTGGGAGACCAAGCTACTCACTCTTTACCTTCACAGTGGGGGCCGAGGTTGAAAGCTCTGCGTCTGTGTCCATTTCTTTCTTCTCTTCCATCATGGAGAGCTCTTCCGATTGTGGGATCACAAACACAAAATGCTTCAGGACATCTGTTGTGGCCAAAGGCAACCGCTTCACAGGGTAGGAGATTATTGAGAATAAGGTGGGAGGCGGGATGGGTTGTCCAGAGGAACCCAGACCTAAGATGTCTAGGATCTAAAGGAAAAGCCCATCATTAATTCCTGGTGCAGAAGATGGGCTCACTGTTACAGCCTCCCAGATTGAGCACACAGTGGTCCAGATCAAATCACTCCCCCATCCCTCCCCCTGCAATGAGCATGCCTCCATCTCAGGGAGGCGGGTGAAGAGCCTGGACACAGCTCTGCAGGTCTTTCCAGACCCCAGCCAGCGTGTGGGCTGTGTGCTTCTCACACTTCTACATAACACTTATCTTGCTTTCTTGTGATTGTTTAATTGTCTGTCTTTGGAACTGGGCTGTAAGCCCCATTAGGAAAGGAACAAGTTCATCCAGCACATGGTTTAGCACATAGCACATACTCAATACACCTCTGTCTAATTTAAAGAGATCAGCATTTAAGAATGTCTACTATAGACATTCTGATGTCTATAGTATAGAGTTTTCCCATATATTTTCAGATGACATGTTAATTTTTCTTTTTTACTTTAAATGTTCTTTCCTTCAAAAGGTAATAGAAAGTTAAGATTGGAGCAGGTCAAAAAGAGCAAAGGAGAAAGCAAACGTTCTAGGAGTGGGGTAGGAGATGGGACTGAAGAGAGAAGTAAAAAAGAAAGAGGGAAGATTTACTCCTACAGCATTCTCCCATCCTGCCCTGATATATATATGAATGGAAAGTCTCCAGAGCGAACAGCCTGAAATTCTCATAGCAACCTCCTCCCAGCTTGTAAACCATCCCCCAGCCCCAGAATAAGCATGAAATTCCTAGATTTAACTGTTGTCTTCAAACAGTAAATGGTAGAGCCTACCTGAGGGCCAGCCAAGTGGCTTATTAGACTTAGCAAGTCAATCTTTTCATGGTATCCTGTGTTTGGAAAGTGAGACCCGCCCTGTGAGTCAGCCTGACTAACACGCAGCTGGAATCAACTTCCAGGATTTAGATGGTCTTTGAGGAAAGGGATGAATAATGTGTACCATTTATTAAATGACCAGGGTCAGGGAGTTCTTTAAGCAACAGTCTAACCTATTTATGGCTTGGAATGTGGAGACTATAAAACAAGGCAACAAGATGTTCTTTGCTATAGTAATTTCTTAAAAAAAAAAAATATCACAGTGATTCTTTACAGAAGGCTGGCCTGAGGAAATCGTGAAGTGGTGGAATTGGTACTGAGTGTCCCCCAGTTGTCTCTCCTCTTTCGGCCCCACCCTGAACCACCACTGTGATCTGCTGTAAGACCACATCAGGTCTGCCCTCTTGAGCAATTTTGCTTGTCTTTACATCAATGCTTACCTGCCATATATCCTACCCTCTTGGACTCTATTCCCTACTTTCTAAGACTGTACCTAGTTTCTGATAAACTAAAGCAGGGGTCTGCAAACTGTGGCCCACTATCCAAATCTGGCCTGATACCTGTTTTTGTAATAAAATTTTATTGAAACACAGTCACACCCATTTGTTTATATTTCGGTGGTGGTTGCTTTCACCAGACAAAGGCAGAGTATAGGAGTTTCAAAAGAGACTGTATGACTTGCAGCCTAAAATATTTGCTTTCTGGCCCTTTACAGAAAAAGTTTGTCCCTGGACAAAAGGATATAATCACTCTCCCCTCCAAATCACTGCCAAAGGTGGCTTTTGGATATGTAACCCTTTTGTTTATAGGAATAGCTGTCTAATAGTATAATTTCTGTCATTGTGGGAGGCTTATGGAAAAAGGTATTGGTGTAGATGAGTCCTTGCTTCACCCCAAAGTATCCCTGCCTTACCATCTCTTAGCACCAGCACTGTCAATATTAAAAAGCACACCTACAAGTGGCTTCTTCTGAGGTTAGATGGAATAATTTAGATCTGTGGAACTTTATGGATTTCCATCAAGTACAAAAAGGTCCCTTTAGCCATTTTTGTCTTATATACAAGGGGGCATCAAAGATTGAAGGAATTAAAGGGAATGTAGATCTAATTGAGAAAGAAACATTTTTATGGTGATCAGCACAGTCCCTGCTTTCTGATTTGTTACATCTCCACCCCACAGAAGTCCGTACCTGGTCCAGTTTGGGAAGCTTGTCATTCTCCAGGGTCTGCTTCCAACCTGAGTCTGCCAAGTCAGAGGTCTGGATGCTGATGAAAGGAACACCCAAATCCTTCTTCCCTTCATGGTCCTCTTCCCCTTCACCTTCTCCATCACTCCGCTCCTCCACGGCCCGGAGCTTCTCCAGACGCTCCTTCTCAGCCTTCTCCCGCTCCAGGCGCTCTTTCTCTGCTCGCTCCTTCTCCAAGCGCTCCCTCTCCCTGTCCTTGCGGCCTCTGCGCCCACCAGACAGAACCTGGCGCTGGTCATCGGGCTCGTGGGGCACCTCCTCTGCCCCTGACTGATGCAGCTGAATTCCTTGCTTCCGGTCCCAGTACATGAGGATGTTCTGGATATCCTTCAGACTCGACTCATAGGTCTTAAACTTCTGTGCCAACTGTTTGTCAGC
Source organism: Choloepus didactylus (assembly GCF_015220235.1). Taxonomy (NCBI): domain Eukaryota; kingdom Metazoa; phylum Chordata; class Mammalia; order Pilosa; family Megalonychidae; genus Choloepus; species Choloepus didactylus. Next base: position 28,824,843 of record NC_051328.1, on the reverse strand, counting down.
GTCCTTCGAGAAGTCTCCTTCGCTGTCTTCTTGATCCTGGGCAAGAGGAAGTCCAACCAAGTTGGTATCCATCAAGTGGTTCTTTCTTTTCTTGCTTAGTTCTTCCTTCTCAGACATTACTTGCTCCCTGACAGATACTTTCCTTTCTACTGGCTCTACCTTGACTTCTAGTCTGGTGGACGTAAGACCCTAGAAGGCAAAACATAAATATGCTGAATACAGTTCTCTAAGGGACAGCAAGTTGCATAAAGAACAGGCAAGAGGACATTTTGTTTCGTAGGATTCCAGGCACCTCTTAGGCACACCAGAATTGTGCCTAAGAATCATCTTGGGAGCTTTTATCAAAATACCCACTCCATGGCCCTTGCCTGTTATAGTCTGGTGTTGTGCATGTTGAAAAGCTGCATTGGTGACTATGCGCTGGAAGTTGAAAGCTGCCGTTCTGAAGGCTCAACAGGAAAAGACCACCAAACACGGTCATTCTGACCTGCTTTCAGGCGCCTCGGTAGAGGCCATGGAGTGTAGTGGCCCCTTCCCAGCACTCCCATTTGCTAATTGTGGACCATGGGTGAGGACTCTGTCACATCTATGTAATAGGGAGAGTAATATTAACGACTACCCCAGAGGACTGTTGAAAAATATGTAGGCGAATACATGCAAAAAGCTTATGTACAAAATGGGTGTTCCTGGAAAGTAGAGTTTAGAATCTGGCTATGCCCCAGGCTTTTATATATTGATGCATTTATTTAATGAGGTTGCATAGGGAAATTTACTACTCATTTTCTTACTGCCCCTTTAAACTCACTTTGTGTGCTCTGATTTTCCCCTCTGTTGGATAAATCCTCTGTTAGTTTCCATAGTTTTCTGAGTCATTCTTTGATGTCATAAAGACCAGTTCAATCTAATGATTATGTTTCTCCAGTACAACCCAGCAGAATATCAACTCCAAACTCTTTCCCAGTGACAGTTCCTCTGCTCCTTGAGTTCAGGCCTCCTTCAGGCTTGGAGGCAAGACAGGGGTGGGGGTTGGGCATGGTTGCCTTTCCTTTACCTCACTCTACCTCCACACAGCCTGGAGAGTAGCTGACAGTCAGTGCTGATGAGACTGTCCTATGGAGGGGACATCACCTTACTTCAGCTTTTGGTGTGTGTGTGGAGGGGGCTGGTTTGGCTCTGATGGTATTGTTCTTGGCCTGAAGAGTTGCTGCCAAAACACCTCAAGTTCCACCTGGACATCCTATTCCATGAAGAAGTGGCTTTTGTGTGAAGGGAGGGGCCTGGTGAGGGGGTACCTGTACTTAGAGGACTGCAGGAGCCCAGCACAGGGCAGCTGGAGGTTGACAATAAATGACCGAGAATATAGAAGATTTTAACAAGATGACTAATGAGCTTGAGCAAATGGCCACAGAAAGAACACTATCTCCCAATAGTGAAAAAATATGGATACTATATAAACACATATGGGACATTTCCAAAAGCCAATCACATATGAGGCTACATAGCAAGGCTCAATGATTGCTAAGGATCAATACGACATAGAACACATTCTCTGAAAACACTATTCTAAAATAAAAATCGTTAAAAGGGAGCCAAAATGAAACCAATCATTTGGAAATTAGACAATATGTTTTTAAATAATTTATGGGATTAAAGAAGCAGCCATAAAGGAAATTAGAAAATATTTAGGACTGAACAAAAATGGAAGCATTATATATTAACACTTGAGGAATATATATAAAAATATTTGGGAGTTTATACATCTCTAAATACTTTAATAGCTTTGATATAAATTAGTAAAGAAGAATGACTGAAAATTAGTAAGATAACATCCAACTTAAGAAACTGGAAAAAGAACAGTAAGGAAAATAGAAAGAAGGAAATTTTAAAAAGATAGGATCAGAAATGAATTAAACAGAAAACAAACATACAATGGAGATTATCCACAAAGGGACAGCTGTTACTTTCGACAGCTAATAAAAATAAGAAACATCCAGCAAGACTGATTAAGAAAAAAAGAGATAAGTTACAAACAAACAATAAATGGAATGACAAAGGGGACATTACTACAGACACAGAGGAGATTAAAAAGATAAGATAATGTCATGAATTACTTTATGCCAATACATTTGGAAAATGATAAAATGATCATTTCAAGAGAGCAATGTGTATCAAAAGACTTGAAAATTTGCATACCCTTTAGCCCAGGAATTTCACCTTTTGAAATGTACCCCAAGGAAAGAATCATGAATGGGTGTTAGGATTCAGCTCTGAGCAAAACACTTTTGATTTCTCCACTATGATCTCCTTCCATGAATACTGGATTTTTTTTGGCAATGAGTCAGAAAAGCTGAAGAATACACTTTATGTCTCTGCACACTACTCTTGGTCCTAAATTCCTTTCTAGAACCAGAAGAAGATCAGGGGACATGATGATGGAGTGACCACTTAGCCACAGAGAAGCACAAACTAACAAGAGGTGAGACAGCCGAGAGCAGAGCTGAGAAAGGGGGAGGGCCTCATCCGAGGCAGCGGCAGCCAGGGTGGACAGGATGGATTCCCCACTCACAGGGGCTTGCAGACAGGCCAGTCACGGGGGCAGGGGTGGGGAGAGGAAGGGAGAGTCAAGGGTGACTACCAGGATTTGGGTTTGGGAGCTGGGAGGGGAGATGTGGGGGAGATGTGGGGAAGAAGACAGCACAGATGATGAGTTCAGCGTGGGACTTGAGGAGTTGTAAGAGCCTGCGGAATCACCTGGAGGAAACGTCAGGCAGGTGGTGCGGGGCGAAGCCTGCAGGGTTCCCGTCTGGGAAGAGTCCCAGGGGAAGGAGCCCAAGCAGACTTCAGAATTGAGCTGAGAGCAAACTAGGGGAAGTTCACAAGCTTCCACTTAAAAATTTCACCAGATTCCTGCTGGAGACTCAGTGATAAGTCAGCGGGCATAATTTTAAGTTAACTGTGCTCTAAACATTATCCTTTTTTTTTTTGAAATGATGAATGAAACTTTTTTTTTAAAGCAACTTTGGGAACTTCTGCTTAGATTATTCTGATCTTGTTCTAAATAATAAGTTGACTTTGTTAATTGCCAAAAGAATGGCTGAAACAACATACAGTTTCTCATAACGTGCCACCCCCCACCCTGACTTCATGAACGAAGTTACTCAGGAGAGGCAGAGATATCAGTCCTTGTCACTGTCTCCTGGGTACCCCCATTTATTCTCAGCTTGAGATGTCTTATATTCCTACAGGTCAGCGACATCAAAGCTTTAGTGATCCCAGAAACCCGTGGCTTGCTTGGAACTCCAGTCTTTTGTTTTCATCAGTAGCTCCCACTGGATGGTGCCCTGTTCTGGTGAACAGAACATGCCACTGACCCTGACTTTTCCACACCAGGAATGGCTGGCAGTGGGCATCACCCATGACTGCTGGGTTGTTTTGCTTAGGGCCCCTGACAGCCTGTTCCAGGTTCTCAGTTTGAACTTCAGGCCTGCTTCTTATACTTGTTTTGAATCCCAAACCTGTGCCCAGTCCTGTATGCTCAGAGCCTGCTCCTTCCTGAGCTCTACCTGGTTGCTTGACCCTCACATCTGCCCAGCTGTGATCACTGCCTCTCACTCACCTATGTGGACGTGTTTGCACCTTGTCAGGGAGTCTGGGTTTAGCTTCACCTTCAGAACTCATGGTGTTGAAATAGCTGCTGTCCGCATCTGCCAGCCACACCTCTGAGCTGTGATCATCAGTGTGGGCCCTGCTGTAGATGTTCAACCCTTCTTGGCTCACAGTTGGCAGAGAAGTGACTGCTAAGCTTGGCAGGCTGATAAACTGTTGGTACTTGTCTGAAAGGATTACTGTGGTCAAGGATTATGCCCTTGATTAAACACAGGGGATTCATTGACTTGGCAGCTTAACGGAAGGAAATCTTAAAATTAGCCTCTTTAGCAATGTCCAAGGGCCTGCAGGGTGCAGTGGAGAAAGCAAGGACTCTGAAGTCAGACATACCTGGGTGAGATTCTGGAACTGTGACGTCATTTCTCTGAACCTCAGGCAAAGAAAAGCACAGCAACCGTGTAGGGGGTTAGGATGCTGAAATGATGTGGTTACATAAAGCAGAGGCACAGCACTGGCTGTGCAACGAGGGGTCAACAAATGTTGGTCACTTTTCTCCTATCTTCTGTCCCACCACAGAAACCAAACATCATTACATCCATTTTCTGGAGGGGACTATGTGCCGGATGGACGGGCTGGCTACAATGCCTGATCCCTCTGCGTCCATTTCTGGTAAGGAGAAGTGAGGAGTGATGCTTACCTGCCGGTTGGATGTTTGAGATTTCTTTACTGGGGGCTCCTCCTTTACCAGACCCTGCTTCGGTTTTCTGAGCTTCCGTTTCTGCTCGTCTTCTTCCCGTTGCCGTTCAAGCTCTTGCTGCAGCTTATTTTCCTGCATCTCCTTTGCCAGCCGCTCCAGCTCCCTTCATCAAACCAGGCAGAGGAAACAGTTCAGAGACTCTCCTACCTGAGCCCCTTCTCCGCCCTGGGCAGGAGTTATTTAGGCATAAAAAGAAGGAACAAATGTAAGGAAGAGAAATAGAAAGGAAGGAAGCAAAAAAACAAAGAAAACACATCATGGCCTACATCCATCTTTGAATGGTCTTTCAGTGAAACCCGGTTTAACTGAACCTCCACTAGGAGGAATTCTCAATCTGTATTTCTGTTGCAGTCTCCTTTCACAGGACAAACAGGCCAGTGGCTGAAAATAAGGCAACTTTCAAAGATGTTCTGATATCAGTAGAGATAAGGCCCAGCTTCCTACACAGGCACGTTTGATGAGCTGATGGTAGGAGACGGTGTCTTTTAATAGCTGACTTTACCACGACTGGCTTGGAGCCATGGTGTTGGTTTTGAAAGCCACCTTCCTCTCCTCCTGCCTCTTTCTTCTCCTCTGCTGTAGGCTCAGCCATGCATGCCCCTGCTGCTAACGTACAAATGAGGGTGGTAGGGATAGCATTTCTGAATATACATGACCCATATATTTTCATCTCTTGTGATCCCTAGAAGCGTCTTGTTGTGCCCTCTACTCACTGAAGCTGGCACATCATTACTTCGGGGATAGGGGTCCAAAAACAAGTCATTGCTTGGCTTTGAGCTTCAAATGTGCACTTTCTAAGGAGTCTGGAGGTGGAGGCGAGGAGGGAAGGGCATTCAGCAGTGGGTGAGTATCTTGGTCCTGTCCCCTCCAACGGATGAAACCCTCGGGACAGGAGGAGGCAATAGAATCCCATACCCACAACCCCAAGGTTTGAAGACCTGAAGGAAGAATGGACACATACCCCACTGCCCACTTGAGAGCCTGAGTCACCACAAGTCTCCTGGGGCTCTATGTGGTGGTGGTGGGGGATGGGGTGAGGGATATCCAGTTGTTCCTGTGTGGTCCCCAGTGAGGGGAAAGAAGGGAACTGAGATCACTGGCTTGTGAGCTTACCTAGGATCTCAGGTGAACTGTCCAGGCCAAGGAGCAAATGGGAGAGATTGTCAGACCCCAGGGGATGGGCAGCGTTACCAAATGCAGAGATGGGGGTCCGGGAAGGAGGAGAGATGGTTGAGCTCTGGGGAACAATCACCATGCCCTCATCAAGAGAGTGAGCCTGGATCATCAGCTGTGGACACTCAAGCACAGAAGAAGCGAGGACAAGGGCTGAAAGCCACACCAAGGGTGCAGTTGTCAGGATGGGAGAGAGGCCTCCTCAAGGCAGCCATTACATGACATGAGCTTCTCCCTGGTCCCAAATGACCCCCAGAGAGAAGGGAAAATGGAGGAACCCTAAAAAGCTGCAGCAACCAATGTCTGGGATGAGCAAGAAGTGCTTTCCTGCAGCCACTGCTGTCCTCCTGGGAGATGACCCCAGAGCTGAGACTGCACCATCCAGCACTGGCTTCAGGATGGATGCATGCCCTACAGAAACTCCTCTTAGGGAGTGTGCCGGTTAGGATGTATTATGTCCCCCAAAATGCCATGTTCTTTAATGCAATCTTGTGGGGGCAGATGTATTAGTGTTAATTAGGTTGGAATCTTTGGATTAGGTTGTTTCCATGGAAATGTGACCCACCCAACTGTGGGTAATAACTTTGATTAGATTATTTCCATAGAGGTGTGGTCCCACCATTCAACGTGGGTCTTAATTACATCACTGGAGTCCTATAAGAGCTCAGACAGAAGGAGCTCACTGCTGCAGCCAAGAGACATTTTGGAGACGGCCACTGAAAGCAGACTTTTGCCAACCCAGAGTTTGCTCCTGAGAAGCTAACAGAGGACAAAATGCCCCAAGAGCAATATTTTGAAGAACACACAGGAGTTGAGAGAGGAGCTGGAACACAACCTGGGATCAGCAGACACCAGTCACGTGCCTTCCCAGCTAACAGAGGTTTTCTGGACACCAATGGCTTTTCTCCAGTGAAGGTATGTATACTCATGTTTATGCCTTGGTTTGGACACTTTTATGGCCTTAGGACTGTAACTTTGTAACCAAATAACCCCCCCTTAATAAAAGCCAATCCATTTCTGGTATTTTGCATAATGGCAGCACTAGCAAACCAGAACAGGGGGAACCGCTTCTGCCCCGGCCAGGCCCTCAGTTCAGACCTCTTTTTCCTCTCCCGGAGGGCCTGCTGAACCTCCCTGTCAAACGAGATTTTCTCCTCCTCTGTCATGGCATCGTATTCTTCCTCATCCATGGTTTGGAGACGTTCCTTCTCTTTCTCAAGAGCTTCCCTCTGTCTGCTTTCTGTGAGGGGAAACAGAGACAGGCAGATGAGGAAAAGTCCCTACGCAGCTGTGGCAGGGATGCCGCGCTGGGCGGTCTGGGAAGCTGAGCGGTGGTTGGTGAGGCATTGGCATTCCCCAGCCCTGGTGGGATTTCCTTCATTCGCACGGTGCCAAATTCAGGCTCTACCTGGGGAAGGCAGAATATGGCTCTCCAAAGGGGTCCACTTCCTAGGGCTATAGAGAAGATTAAATGTCTGGTACAGGGAGTACAATAAGTGCTCATGAAAGGTAGAAGCTATTTTTGTAATATTTATATCAATGCCTCCAGTTTCACAGGAAATGCACAGCTGATTTAAACAAAACCAACCAAAAATCAGTCCCTGAGTCAGGATGGGACCTGTGATATGCTCTCTTCGGGCTGGTTGTAATTACAGGCAAGAAGACAGGGATGCTGTGGCATATCAGGGAATGGGGCAGTGCACTTGCTTTCAGAAGTGCTGGGTTCATCTCTTCATTATATAACCTTTCAACAGGTCACTTATGTCTCGGTTTCCTCAGAGGCAAGTAGAAATACAAATTCCTGGCCACCACCCAGGGCTGTAGTGAGCTACCAACCAGACCACGGATATAAAGGTTTCTTTTAAACCCAGTGGGTTAGCATGTCAGGGGAGCATTCTGAAAAGCCTAAAGCTCTTCAAAGGGAAGTCCTGTTAGGGCTTGGGAAGGACAGCCAGGGAAGGCATGGGCCTTGCCTTCTTGTTCCTTCTTGGCTTTCTCCTCGGCCTTCATGACTGCATAGTCCTGGGCGATGTTGAGGACGTAGATGTGCTCCCGGCTGCCGATGGCCTTCAGCAGGCAGAGGAGAGCTGAAGTCCCACTCCGCGCAAAGAGCGTGTCGAGGCCGTCAAACACCACTCCTCGGTAGCAGTCACTCAGCTGAAACCAGAGAGAGCAAAAGGAATTATCTCGACCACACGATCTGCTGTGGCAGATGCTGTTTGTTCTTTTGTTGGTACTTCTACTGGCGCTGCAGTGGGTTCTGCAGACCTACTAGGTCCCCAGGAAAACTCCATTAACTGCCCTTCTGCCTGCTAAATCCAAGATACTAGCCTGAAATAAAAGAATAAAAATATTTAATTGGGCATGAAAGGTCTCGATTGTACATCTTGGTAGTATAAAGGATTTTATCTGGTTTCTATAGAATTGAAGAAAACAAACAGAATGTTGAAGTGAGGGTCTGGGAAGATCCATGAGGTACAGGGAAATAAGATGCAAGGGAAAGATGCCCCCATGCCCAGAACAACAGGCAGCAAGAGCAGGAGTGACAGAAGGCAGGTGGGCCATTCATTTTTTTTTGTAGTGGTCTTCTGCCTCAGAGTGTAATGACTTTGATGATACCATAAAGAAGAGCCTCCACTGTACCACAGTAAAACTTCAAGTGTGGTCTTAGATTGGCTACCACTGGTCCAGGAACTGATTGTTACCAGTTTTTAATTAGACAAGGAGTTTGTGTCAGAATGTAAATCAAGTGCCTTATTAAACAGCTGGCATTTCTTGATGAAGGAAGCAGTGCAAGGTCATTATCTCATCAAGGACTAGTGAGTAGCTCAAGCTCTACTGGCTTACTTTGGACTTGACCAATGTTTCTCAGCCTTTAATGTGGGTGTGCAGAACACCTGCACACCTACTAGAATACCTAGTGTTCTATTCAAGTGTTCAAATCAGTTGAGAGGAATAGAACTTTTGGGGCAGGAGCTATCCAAACCTTTAAAATAAGCCATTTCCAATGAGGGAATTCCTTCTCTTCTGAGAACCTCAAGTTTTTATTTTTTATATTTAAATGTTCAATCAATATTGTGGCCCATTTTGAAAAACCAAAGCAAATATACAACTCCAAGACATAGTGAGCAATTTAGTTCTCTGTCTGTAAACTACAAGCAGCTATCAGGCTAAAATAATACTCTTGCAAAACCTGTTGATCTTGTTTTCTTTCTTTAATTGTAGAGCACATTAAAAATTAAAAACAAATAAAAACTGGAAGCAGTGTTATTGTTTTTCCAGCTTTGAGAGTGATATGCCATTGTGAAATCTGTAATCCTGCTACCCAAAGATAATCACAATCAACATGCACTTGAAAAATATATGTAATCCATGTATAAATATTTTTATCAAAATGTAACAGTGCTTTACATACTATTTCACAACCTGCTGTTTTGACTTAACATTGTGAACATTTTTTACAACAATTAACATAGCTCAAAATTATGATTTTTAATGGCTTTGCATTATAATTTTAATACATTACTGTTGGGCTATACCATGACTCTGTTTTCCTGTATATACCCTCTGCTCCCTGGTTCTTTAAGAACGTGAGCTGCTTCAGGATGCAGACTGGGCCAGAGTCAGGGCCGGACAAAAGCTGGTCAACAGGCAAGTAAACAACTGTTAGGGGTGAAGAAACTCATCTTTTCTTTCCAAACCTCCTGGGCTCTGAGCTGCTCAGGTGGTTGATGGTCCTGAATCTCAACTCACCACATGGGGATGAAGTGCTCCGTGAAGCTGAAAGTGGACGCACCTGTATTCTCTCGGCCAGAATCTGCACAAGTAGATCCTCGGGGAGCACACAGCTCATCAGCCCAGTCTCCCCTCCGATACTGGCACTGACACTGAGTCGTCGCTGGGTGGGTCCTGACGGGAGAGGGCTGGAGGAAACCTGTTGAGAGGGAGAAGGTCAGAATCCAGTTGTGCATCTCAACAGCTACTATACCTACAAGGCCTGTCATCTTGGGAAAATCATATAATCTCTTGGTCTCATATCCTCATCTGTAAAATGAGGATTGATTGCAATTCCTATCTTCCTTAAAGAACTGTCACAGGCTTCAAATGGGAGTTTTGTGGAAAGTGCTTTATATATGCACTGAACTACACATTTGTTCATTTATCCAAAAGATATTTTCTGGGTACCCCTCTAGGTGCTAGGGAGACAACAAACAAGGCTGACAGTGTTGCTGCCAGCATGATGGTACAATTAACGGGGAAGACAGAAAAGGAGCACATTAATATACAAATCAGTAATATCATTTCAGATAGTGGTGAGTACTAGGGAGAAAATACCTGGGTAACATGAAAGAATGAGCCAAGATCCTGAGCAAAGAGCCTTTCAACCAGGGAACTGCCATCTCCTGAAACATGAGTTTGCTTGGGGGTTTTGGGGAGCACACTGGAGGCCAATGAGGCTGGAACTGAGTGAGCAAGGGAGGAGAGAGACAGGCTTAAAGTTAAAGATACAGTCAATGCCAGAATACTCAGGGCCTTGTAGGCCAGGGCAAGGAATCTGGGTTTTATTTCAAGTATTTTGGAAAGTGATTGGAATGTTTTGGGCAGAAAAATGGTCTGATTTTTATTTTGAAAAGACCACCATACCTGCTGCATGAAGTGACAAGAGTGGGAGCAAGACTAGTTAGGAAGATAGTTACATGATCAAAGCAAAAGAAGATGGTGGCAGGGATGGGGAAAGTGGTGAGAAGTGGCTGATTCAGGACATACTTTGGAAGTTGAGCCAATAGGCTGTGGGGTGGGATGTAAAAGAAAGAGAGGCATCAAGGCTCACTTTTTGGATGTAAAAACCTTGATATACCTCCAAGTCACCCAATAGAGATTGAGAAATCAGGGCTGGAGACAGAAATTTGGTGGTTAAAAGAATGTTGAAAGTATTTAAGTAATGGAGCTGGGTGAGATCACCTAGAAAGAAAAGACAGATAACAACACACACAAAATAGAGTAGATGACTTAGTGTGCTGGTTTAAAGCTGTTATGTACCCCAGAAAAGGCCATGTTTTTTTTTAATCCATCCCTGTGGGTGTCAACCTATTGTTGGTGGGATGTTTTGGTTAGGTTATTTCAATTGAGAAGTGACCCACCCCATTCAAGGTAGGTCTTTATCCTTCACTGGAGTTCTCCATGAGGAGAATAAAAGACGGAAAAAACCCGAGAGAGCTCAGAGAGAGAAACACCTGGACAGAGCTTACAGTGAGAGAAACACCCAGAGAGCTTGGAGAGAAAAGCCCGGGAGAAGCAAGCAAGGACCCACAGAAACTGAAAGAAACAGAACCTGAAAGCAAGGAAACCCAGGAGAGAAGGATCAACAGAAGCTGGCCTTGTGCCTTCCCAGGTGACAGGGAAACCCCAGATGCCATCAGCCTTTCTTCAGAGAAAGTATCATCCTGTTGATGCCTTAATTGGGACATTTTCATGGCCTTAGAACTGTAAATTTGTAAACTAATAAATCCCCATTGAAAAAGCCAACCTAGTTCAGTATATTGCATTCTGGGAGCTTTAGCAAACCAAAAATACTTAGTTTTAGGCAATTAAAGATTGCGAGGAGATGGAGGAACTAGAGAAGGAGAGGAAAGAGTAGCCAGTGAGGTGGAAGGAAAGCAGAAGAGTGGGGTGTTCTGAAAGGCAAGTGATCAGCTGCCAAGAAGGCACGTGAGATAACAGACAGAGAACTGATCACTGGATTTGGCAAGATGAAGAGTGTCAACGTCTTTGAAAAGAGCAACCAGTGGAGTGATGGGACAAAAGCCTTATAGGAGTAGGTGAAAGAAAGAGTGGAAGGTGAGGAAGAGGAGGCAGTTAGTGCAGCAATTCTTTGGAGGAGTTTTTCTGCCGAGGAGAGCAGAGAGATGAGGTTATGGCTGGAGGGGAATGTAAGGTCACAGGAAAGGTGTTTTTTTTTAACTCCATCTGTCTCACTGGAGCAGTGCACACAGCCACACAGGGGTTCTGTGAGCTCTGATTTCTACCGTGACCTTGAACAAATTTTAGACTCCCTATTTATTGAAAAGGGATTGGAGTCAGAAATGGGATTTTCTGCTGTCTTTGGAATATTTTAAAAAGCCTTACTTCACTGTCCAGGTGAATAGAACCAAACCATTGAAAATGATTCGCCATGATACCTTATCTAATATAAAAATACGAGATTTAGTTCATCCAAGAAACATTTCTGTAAAGAGCATTATATTAGATCCTAGCAAAGAGACTCAATGGAGGGTGTTTCAGAAGAAATTGAGTCAATGGTTTCAGGTTTCAAGGCATTAGAAGAAGTGACTGAAGTGAAAGAGATGAAAGGCGTCATCTGGCATGCATTCCGCCCCATGGGGAGACCCTATGGAACCTGCAGGCCTCCTCTCCTACAAAGACATTTGTCTCTGTTCTATCCACATGTCCCACCCAACGTCTGGGCCTTCTCTCCTACAAGGGCTAAAACTTCACTCCACCAATTTGCCCCATCAAATCTACAGGACTTCTCTCCTACGAGGATCTTCACCTCTGCTCCAGCCACCTCAGAAACTTCCACCTCTCCCATGCCCCCTCCAGAACTTTCAGCCTGCAACATGACCTAGAGTCCCTCAACACTTTCTGTTTCTTCCATTCTTTTGTCCTCCCCTTCATTCCTTCTCTACCTTGGCTGGACTTCCTGTGCTGGTGCTACCATCCTCAGCTGCCCTGCTGTTTGTTCTGAGCACAAATCTACAATGATGGCCACTTCTCTCTCTGCCTCTGAGTGAGGGCTGCTAGGGTCTGCTGAGAGGAATCTACAAATGTGGAGTTATGGTTTCCTGCCTTGGCTGGGCCTCCAGAATTCCCAGCTAACTTTTCTTTTGTCTACCACCAATTTCTGGTTCTATTCCCCACAGTGGACACATCACCTACAACTCAACCTAAGCCACTGCCCTCTGGATTCAGCACCTGCTATTCTGCCGAGGAGCACTTGAAGTCCTTCAGCATGCTGCTCAAATATGACTTCTCTATGACTTTCCAAGACTCCCCTCGTACTCCTCCTGTGCCTTACATTAATGGTTTCGTGACTAACATTTCCTTAGTATTAGGAGGGACCATATAGAATTGATGTTTATGGAGCTCCAAAATGGTTGAATAATGGCAATTTCATATGGATCAACCTAATTCTTTTTACATACCTCTTTTGTCATCGATCTCATTATACCACAAATACTTGACCATGTGGTTACTGCCTTCAACAAATTCCTAGTGTTTGAGTACAGGAATTTTGCCTAATTTACCTTCATTTTGCTGGCATTCCATCTAGGGCCTATCACATAAAAGGTGTCTGCTAAATGCCTGCTGAGTGAGCTATGGAATGAGTGGTGCACAGACAGCACTTAGGCCCACTTCACAAGGGCACCGTGGGAATGACGGGTGCTGACCTGGCTGCAGGATGCTGGGAAAAAAGAAGAATCCCAGCCTTCCTTTTGGAGAGCCCTGATCTGTACCTGTGGTGTTTCAGACGAATGCAGATGATGCTGCTTCTGGGACCCAGAGCTGTGGCTCTCAGCCTTGCCTTTGTTGATCAGCACACTTCCACGCACACTCTTTCCAGGTTTAATTTCAGGGGTTACCAGAGTGGATTCCGAGGCATACTTGCCCAAGGCCTCATTGCTCAGTCGTATTGGTCCTATGACATTTTGGTTCAAAGCACCCTCCTGGGCTACAAGGAGAGAGTGAGTTTTTGTTAAAAGTCATCTTGGGATATTAAGAAAATAGCCCCAGAAATGGCACAACGAAACTTAATGTGATTCTATCAAGGAATAGAGATCCATCTCCTTCTGCAGCCAAACCAAGGGTCAGACAATGGGTCATGCATGGAGCTCCCGGCTTGATAGTCCCAGTAGAGCCCAGGTGAGTCTGCATCTGCTTTCTCTTCCAGCCCAGGGGTTAATGATTCCTGAAACTGCTGGGACACTACAGCTCTGCCTTGAAAACCTGACATCCAATGTTTTGTGGCTCTAGGCTGTGGTGATGCCCATGGGTGGCTTGGGGAGGGCACTCTCTGCTCCCTCAGCAGAGTCTCCCCAAATGAACAAATAAGCTAAGTAAAAACAACGTGCCTGATGACAAGCATGGCTTCAAGCTTAATTTCTTCTCTTCATTCCCCTCTTCCCCCTTCCAACCAGATTCAGCATCCCTTAGCACCCCCACCCACCGAGGAGCTCCCTTTCAGAATCATTGGTTGATGTAATTATTTAAAGGGGTTTTCAAAGCACACCTTCAGAAAAACCCTTGCTAGAGTGCATTTGGCTTTTATGATTAACTCCTGCTACCTCTTAACACTCTACCACTCCTTCCCCTTGGGCTCTGATTCTTCAAGGTATGTGGCGCTAAAGGAGAATGGGGTGTAGCAGATGCCTCTGCTTCCAGAGAACCTGACCTAAGAAGGGGTGATGGGGCTGAACGCAAGGCAGCTCTTAGGGAGACTCCTTACTCCTTGTGGACCATTTCAGCCAATAAGCCCACAGAATTCCCTAGAGAGTTGTCTCTGCCACTCAGTGGGCTTTGTCTTTCCATGTGGCTCCTCCACCCCTCCCCCGGGAATTGACTATAGGTACAAGGACTCCACACTGCAGCTGGGGGTGCTGGGGAGAGCCCAAAGCTATCAGCGAAGCCATTGCACCAAAGTTCTGCTCCCACGCTGGAAGTGGTTGGTCTGACATTCATTCCGTGTCCCATCACCCCCAAATCCCTCCAGGCACTACCCCACCTTCTTCGGAATCGTTTGCCACCAGTACTCTTGTCTTGGTAACGGCTGCCCTCAGTCTTCTGTCCTACTAGAACCTGTTCTCTTCAGTGAATCCTGCTCCTTCCCGGCTCACCCCTGCCCGTCACTGGGAGAATCTCTTCTGTGGTCTCCATGCACCTCTAACTTTTCCCTGTCCATGGTGTCAGTCCTCCATATCTTAAAAAACAGGACTTCCAGAGAAAATACTCATAAAAATTTTCATTTGACCCTTCATTTCTTTCAAGATATCATTTCACTCCTTTTCTTTCCTTCACTGCCAATTTTTAAAACCTGTGGTCTAGCTCAGCACTGTCCTGTAGATATATATAACACAAGTTACAGGGTATGAAATTTTAAATTTTCTGGTAGGCCCATTAAAAAAGTAAAAATTAATTTTAATGATATATTTTATTTAAGCCAATATATCCAAAATACTATCATTTCAGCATGTAAGTAATATATAAAAACTATTAATGTGTCATTTTACAGTCTTTTATTCATACTACTTTTAAATACAGTATTTATTGTATATTTACAGCACATCTCCACTTGAACGAGCCATATTTCAAGTCCTCAGTATACCATGTGGCTAGTGTCTGAAGTACAGGACACACAGGTTTACTCCACTTCAACATAGCCTGTTGACTTCACAGCAAAGGGCATCTGTGGGTTTGGGCCCATCCCCTCCACTGAAAGGGCTCCCTCCAATGTCACCAGTGACCTCTGAACTGATAAATATGGAGGCCCTCTTCTCAGGGCTCATTCTATTTGAGCTTCTGGCAGTCTCTGATACTGTTCATTTATTGAGTCAATACATTTTTTTTTAATTGAGATTGTTCAGATACCATACAGCTATCCAGAGATCCAAAGTGTACAATCAATTGCCCGCGGCACCACCATACAGCTGTTCATCCATCAACACAACTATTTTTTTTTCAATTTTTAGAACATTTTCACTACTCCAGAAAAGACATAAAGAGAAAAAAAAGGAAACTCAGATCCTCCCATACCCTTAACCACACCCCCCCTCCATTATTGATTCATAGTTTTGGTATAGTACATTTGTTACTGTTGATGAAAGAATGTTAAAATAATACTAACTGTAGTATATAGTTTGCAATAGGTATATATTTTTCCCTATATGCCTCTCTATTATTAACCTCTAATTATAGTGACATACATTTGTTCTAGTTCGTGAGAGAGATTTCTAATATTTGTATAGTTAATCACAGACATTGTCTACCACAAGATTCACTGTTTTATACATTACCATCTTTTAACTTCCAACTTTCCTTCTGGTGATATGCATGACTCTGAGCTTACCCTTTCCACCACCTTTCCACACCTTTTAGCACTGTTAGTTATTCTCATTACATGCTACCATCACCCCTGTCCATTTCGAAATATTTAAGTTCACCCATAATAAACAACCGCTCCCCATTCTTTAGCCTCTTTCTATATACTGGTAACTTACATTTCATGCCTATGAGTTTACATATTATAATTAGTTCATATCAGTGAGACCCTGCAATATTCGCCTTGAAGTGTCTGTCTTATTTCACTCAATATAGTGCCCTCAAGGTTTCTTCATCAACCCACTTCTTCTAAGATGGTTTTGTTCAAACACTATACATTCTGTCCTAAGTAAACAATCATTGGTTCCCCATATAGTCACGTATTTATGTACTGAGAATCATCACCACTCTCTACATAAGGACACTTCTTCCACAAAGATAGAGGAAGAGTCAAAGAAGGCAGAGAGGCAAAAGAAAAAGGCAAGAGAAAGAGAGAAAAACAAACAAACAAACCAAAAACTTAATAGCTAGAAGATGACAAAAGGAAAGATAGCATTAATCTAAAGTAGAATAAAGAGTCAGACAACATCACCAATGCCAGGAGTCTCATACTCTTCCCCTATTTCCCACCCCCATATGCATTTAGCTTTGGTATATTGCTTTTGTTACATTAAAGGAAGTAAATACAATGTTTCTGTTAACTCTAGCCTCTAGTTTGCATTGATTGTATTTTCCCCCCAATCCTACCCTATTTTTAACACCTTGCAACACTGACATTCATTTGTTCTACCTCATGTAAAAACATATTTGTGCCTTTTATTACAATCGTTGAGCACACTAGGTTTCCCTGAGTTACACAGTCCCAGTCTTCATCGTTCGTCTTTTGTTCTGGTGTCCCACATGATCCCAGCCTTCCTCTTTCAACCATATTCACAGTCATTTTTGTTCAGTGTACTTACATTGCTGTGCTACTATCTCCCAAAATTGTTTTCCAAACCGCTCACTCCTGTCTTTTCCTTTCTGTCTGCAGTGCTTCCTTTAGTGCTTCCTGTAGAGCTGGTATCTTGTTCACAAACTCGGTCATTGCCTGTTTGTCAGAGAATATTTTAAGCTTTCCCTCATATCTGAAGGATAGTTTTGCCGGATATAGGATTCTTGGTTTGTGGTTTTTCTCTTTCAGTATCTTAAATATATCACCCCACTTCCTTCTTGCCTCCATGGTTTCTATTGAGAAATCCACACATAGTCTTATTAAGCTTCCTTTGTATGTGATGGACCGCTTCTCTCTTGCTGCTTTCAGGATTCTCTCTTTATCTTTGATGTTTGATAATCTGATTAGTAAGTGTCTTGGTGTAGGCCTATTCAGATTTATTCTGTTTGGGGTATGCTGCACTTCTTGGATCTGTAATTTTATGTCTTTCATAAGAGATGGGAAATTTTCATTGATTATTTCCTCTATTATTGCTTCTGCCCCTTTTCCCTTCTCTTCTCCTTCTGGGACACCAGTGACATGTAAATTCTTGCTTTTCGTTTTGTCTTTAAGTTCCCGGAGACGTTGCTCGTATTTTTCCATTCTTTTCTCCATCTGTTCTTTTGTGTGTAGGCTTTTAGGTGCCTTGTTCTCCAGTTCCTGAGTGTTTTCTTCTGCCTCTTGAGATCTGCTGTTGTATGTTTCCATTGTGTCTTTCATCTCTTGTGTTGTGCCTTTCATTTCCATAGATTCCACCAGTTGGTTTTTTGAACTTTCAATTTCTACCTTATGTACGTCCTGTGTTTTCATTATACGGTTCATCTCTTTTGCCATACCTTCGGTAAACTTTTTGAATTCACTTAGTAGTAGTTGTTTCAATTCCTGCAACACAGTTGAAGTGCAAGTTTGTTCCCCTGACTGGGACATAACCTCATTTTTCTTGGTGTAGGTTGTAGTTTTCTGTTGTCTAGGCATGGTTTCCTTGGTTACCCCAATCAGGCCTCCCCAGACCAGAATGGGCTAAAGTCCCAGAAGGAAGAACTATTCAGTATCCAGTTTCCCTGAGGGTGTGTCTTAGAAAATTGGTACACCCTCTGATGCCTCCGGTCACTGTGCTTTTCTGCCCAGCAGGTGGCGCCTGTTAGCCCATGATTCTTGACTGGTGTATGGAGGTGTGGCTCTTTTTCCTCAAGTTCTGAATGAAAAGTGGGTAGTAGAGCTGGGCCCCACCTCTTTCCTCTTAGGGACTATAGATGCACTATGTGGAGGTTATTAGCATTTCAATGTCTCTCTCTGCCTGTGTTATACCCTTGTCTGGGTCACAGCACTAGGAACTGAAAATGGCTGAGGCTTTCTCCACTGAGCCAAAAAGGAACAGAGCTAGTCCGAGGCGACCCTCCGGCTCTCCAAGGTCAGTCGTCACCCAAAGCCTCTGTCTGCTTGTTGGGGATTCGTACCTTGTAGTGAGCAGTTCACACTTGCTAATTAAAACCCCAGTTGGAGCTCAGCTTAGCTATATTTGCTTGCTGGGAGAAAGCTTCTCTCTGGCACCACGAGGCTTTGTAGCTCGGGCTGTGGGGGAGGGGGTCTCCTGATTTGGATCCGCAGTTCTTACTTACAGATTTTATGCTGTGATCTCGGGCATTCCTCCCAATTCAGGTTGATGTATGATGAGTGGACGGTCACGTTTGTCCCCCCACAGTTATTCCGGATTATTTACTAGTTGTTTCTGTTTTTTTTTTAGTTGTTCCAGGGGGACTACTTAGCTTCCACTCCTCTCTATGCTGCCATCTTAGATCCTTGACTCAATACATTTTGATCAATCTCTTGTCGTGTGTCTACTATGTTTCAGGCACTATTCTAGGTGCTGGGGATACACCAGTAAACAAAGCTAACACAAATCCCTGGGGATAATTGGCAAAACCCAGCCGGGGCTTTCAGGGGTGTCCCCTCCCTGCCAATACCTCTGTGTGGGATGCTTAGGGAAACAGAAAATTCTTTGCTGGGATGATAAGATAAATAGCTGTTTAGTGGGAAGCCCCAGCTACATCATATTTCTGGTTCTCTTAATTCTTTTGCTTCATTCTTGTTCAAATAAACTACATTTCACAGCAATCCTGGGAACTGCATTAATGTCCTGTGACAAATCATGAATTTGGGCTCCCTGTGGTGTTGAGCACATGCCTGCATTGGGCAAGGCAGGGGAGCCACAGATGCTTAGTGAACAGAATTTATCTCTGGGCAAGTAAGGTGGCACCAACATAAACAGGCCTTCAACAGGCTGTGGGAGGCAAGTTCAGGGAGGGGAATAGAAAAGACAGGTGTCTAATGGGGATGCCAGCCACTTGACCACAAAGAGTCAGGGGAAATGGGCTCTTACCAAGCTCCTCTCCTTCTTTCATGGACTGCTCAATGGCAGCCCTGATGCAGAGCTCCCGGGCCCGGATCCCTGGGACATTGTTCCCGTCGGAGATGGCTTCCAGCACGATGGAGTCGATGCTCAGGCAGGCTGCGTTGTAGTACTTGGCCAGGCTGACAGCAGTGGCAGACTTTCCTGTCAAAAAGCTCAGAGGGTTGAACTGCCTGTCTTTCACTTGCTCAATGTAAATCCTAGACAGAAGAAGCTTCTATTCTAGCGGCTCCTGAAAAGTAATCTCTCCAACTCTCTGCCTTTAAGTCTTGCATGTGACCAGAGGCGGTGGCAGAAAAGAGAAGTGAGGCCTGAGGTAGGAGTCAGGTGCAGGACTATGGTCCTAACCCACCGCTGATGTGCAGCGTGCCAGGGCAACCCGCATCCTCTCTGGGTTTTCTCCTCATTTTAAAAAGTGGATTCTATCAGATTATCTTTAAAATACTTGGGAGCTCTTACTTTCCGTGATTCTAATGTGAAGATTTTTTTTTAATTTAAAAAATAACTTGTGTTGATTTTTTTCTCATTTCAAAATACCTGCTCATTACAAGACATGCATAAAATTCAGAAAAAACAGACAAGACAAGAGAAAAGAAAAAAGACACTTAATCCATTCATTCAGAGGTATTACAGTTAGCATGTGGTTGCTAAGTATGATATGCAACTATTTTGTTTATATTTCTTTTTTTTTTAAAAGACATGGGTCATGTGGCAGGCTGAATAACAGCCCCCAAAGATGGCCACATCTTAAGCCCTGGCACCTGTGAATATGTTCTGTTACATGGTAGACGAGACATTGTGTGTGATTAACTTAAGTGTCTTGGCATTGGGAGATTAACCAGGTGAGCCCAATGTAATTAGGTCCATATAAGAGAGGGGTAGAAGGGTCAGAGTTAGAAAAGGTGATATAATGATGGAAGTGGAGGGAGGGAGGGAGCAAGAGAAGGGGGGAGGGAGGGAAAGAGAGAGAGAGAGAGAGAGAGAGAGAGAGATTGGAAGATGCCATGCTTCTGGCTTTGAAGATGGAGGAAGGGGCTGAAGGGGCCACAAGCCAAGGAATGCAGGCAGCTTCTAGAAACTAAAAGAGGCAAAGAAACAGATTTTACTCTGGAGTCTGCAGAAGGAACATAGCCCTGCCAAATTCATTTTGGACTTCTGACTTCCAAAACTGTGAGAATAAATTTGCATTGTTTTAAGCCACTAAGTTTGTGGTAATTTGTTAGAGAAGCAATACGGAAATAATACAGGTTACCAATCATTAGTATGACATTTTTTCTCACTTAAAATGAAGTATCATGAACATCTTTCTGTCCATTCAATACACTTCTGTTTTTAATGACAATATAATTTACTACATGAATGTACTATGGCTTAATTAACTAGCTCCCCATTCTGAACACTTCTATTGTTCCCAATTTTTTTTTATCATGGTAAACTGTGATGCAGTGAACATTCTTGCAGTTAATTTTTGTCCACATCACTGATTATTCTCTTAAGATAAATTTTTAGAAGTAACATTGCCAGATCAAAGGGTTTGTTCTCTCCTGTTAAATAATTGAATGTTATGGATTTTTCTCTAATATTTCAGTGTTTTTAAATTAATAAAGGAATACAAGCTCAAACAATTCAGAGATGTAAAAATTAAAAACGAGGTGTTTTCCCTCTCCTTCTCTAAACCTGTATCTATGAGGTCAACAATTTGACAGTTTGAGGATGATCCTTTGGTATTTAGATTTTATGCAAAAGAGTCCTTTATTGCCTCCAAAAATTACATGTGCTCATATCACCAAAAACTCAGAAGGAGCAGAATCACCTCCACGGAACAGTCTGATTTTGAAAACTGTAAACATGCCAGGGTTGGGGTTGCTGTAGCCTACACTCCCGTCTCTTATGCTCTTCATTCCCGGATGAAATTGTGAGGAATCTGCCCCTGGAATGGGGCTACTGGCTCCTCCTGGGTTGGGTGCATTTTCAGGATTAACTCTCAACTCTCTTACATTACTACCCATCTGTCTTGTTTTCCCAGGCACTCCTTTCAATGCAGTGCAAACATGGCTGTGAGGGCTGACGCATACCTGACAAGGGCGTCCCGTGGATGATGATGGCGATGCCCTTCCGGTTCTTGGCCAGGCGGCCCTCTGCAGAAATGTCAATGCCCAGGTGGCGCGCAATGGCCTTGCTCACTGGGTTGTTTTCTAA
This sequence comes from Choloepus didactylus, assembly GCF_015220235.1. Lineage (NCBI taxonomy): Eukaryota > Metazoa > Chordata > Mammalia > Pilosa > Megalonychidae > Choloepus > Choloepus didactylus. The sequence continues at coordinate 28,803,636 of NC_051328.1, read as the reverse complement.
CTCTCCAACTTCCTCCATGGAGTGGCTGTCAAGGCTCTGTAGTTTGTCAGCTGCAATTAAAAATAAATGTGTGTGTCTGTGTGCGTGGGCATGTATGTGTATGCACCCAGAGCTTACATGGGTTCTGATGGAAATGAGTTTTTCTTTTTAGACATTTTTGCTTTAAAATGACAACTGTGATCTGCTACAAATCTTGCAACAGTCCTTACTCCCACCTAGTGTTTGTGGGCACCCTTTTTGGCTAATAGTTTGTTTTTAGCTACTATAATTTAAAATATAGATAGTCTTGACTTTAATTCCATTTTGGGAATCTTTCCTGCTGAAAAATAGAAAGGGCATTTATGTGGAGATGCTTATTCCAGAATTTTCAATATTAAGGAGACTGTTAAGTATATGATGGTCTAGTCACATTATGGAATTAATACATAGTTGCTATTAAAATAATGATTTATATTAGAGTTTGGCAAACTACAGCCCACAGGCCAAATCGGTCCTGCTGCTTGTTTTTGTAAATAAAGTTTTACTGGTACATGCCCATTTTTTTACTATTGCCTTTGGCTGCTTGCATGATACAAGGGCAGAGCTGAGTCACCATGGTAGAGACTATGTGGCCCACAAAGCCTAAAATAATTACTGTCTGGTGTTGCAAAGAGAAAGTTTGCCAATCCCTGATTTAGAACTACAATTATTGGCCTGGAGGGATGTCTATAATAGAAAGAAGCAAGCTACAGATTAATATGCATAGCAAGCAGAGTAGCAGGTAACCAAATACATATAGCTACACTAAACACATTCACAGTGTTTAATAACAAAACTGGGATCATACTCTAAATTTTGTTCTGCAACTTGCATTATCACATAATAAATATATCTTAGACATCTTTCTATTTACTTGAAAACAGATCTATCTCATTCTTTTTAAAATAGCTGCTAGTATATTCCATTGCATGGATTTATCATAATTTAACTAGTGCCCTAGTGATCGACATTTAGGTGGTTTCCAGAATTTTCCATCCTAAGCATTGTGGTATGTGTCCCTTCTCTGGAGGACATCTGGGGCCAGCTCTGAGAAGGTTCAAGCCTGGAAGACAGTGGCAGGGCCAGGATGTGTGGGGTGAGGAAGGGCTGCCATGAGAGAGCAGACTCTTCTTAGGGACAGGTCTGCAGAGACAGACTGGATTAAACACAAGGCAGAGAGCCTGGAATTTCTGTACTTCAATCTCGGTTTTGCTGTAATATGTTCCTGCTTAAATTTATCCACCTGGTTGACTAGGGCTAAGAATGACAACTTAACTACACTCCTTAAAGATCTCACTAATCTTGCTTGCCCATGCTTCCTCTCCCCCAGGGTTAGCAAATGACACAGTTGCATAGGCTTTATCATGGTTTATAATGTCTGGCAAATGAATGGCCCCTGTGATTCCAGTTTTACCGTGTCTGACTTTGACATCTTTTTATAACATGGACAAGATGAATGTTAGGAAACAGGTCCACGGTGCTGAGAAGTCAAAAGTGTGGTTGCCTACACAGCAAGGAAGAATAGTGTTCCTGAAATGTTTCTCTAAACACTGCCCAGTCTCCTGGAATTTTAGCATTAAACAGTCAAGCCTCCAAATTAATACTTAGTCTAGTTAAAACACAAGTAATTGTGGCAAGAAGAATATATCATATGTTAAGTTCATCAATGGATTTCCATGCTTCTGTCATACTGTGTGAGTGGGAATATCAGAGCTCCAGAGGGCAGGTGTGGTGGGCAGGCTGGGCTAGAGCCAACCCTGGGAGGCCCTGAAGATGCATTTTTTTGGACAAAGGTGAAAAGGCACAGAACAGACTCCCACTTCTGTTTAGAGAATACAGTAAAATGCTTGGTTACTCTGGCTCTCCTCATCCTCCTCTTCATCTAGGTAATATTTGGATTCAGCCAAAGGGACGTGCCGCTCGTCCAGGTTGGATGTGACAGATATCCCTCGGCTAAGCGAGGTCCTCTTGGTGCTGGTAGAGGTTCCCTGATCTGATGAGGGCACATCTTCCTCTTCTGCTGGGGAGACAGCCATGAAGACACACAGGGGAGAGTTGGGAGGGGGACAAGGAGATGTGGGCAGAAAAGGGAAGAAAGACAAAGAGGAAAATTACTGGATTGTTTCTATCACCCTGGACCATCCAACCAAAATAAACAAGACCTGCGGTCAGCCAGGTCTTAAAAGGTTTCTCTGCTTGTTGCTTCTACATTTCAACAGTGTTTTAATACTAAAATCATATGTTTGCTCCAGAAAATGTGGAAAATCTACTCATTCACTCACTCATGCAGCACATATTTATTAGGTACTGCGATGTATCAGGTGCTGCTCCATGTGCTGGGTGTACAAGTGGGGAACAAGTGATCACTGCCTTTCTGGGAGCTGCTTGTCTGGTGGGGGAGACAAGTGTGAAGACAGTAATTACATGCATGACGAATGCTACATAGAAGAACAGAGCAAATAGGAACAGGGTGGCACATTTCCAGGATGCAGAGAAGCATGGAAGAGAAGGACACACCATGACGAGCCACTCAATCCTACAGGTCATCAAGGAGGCTTTATGTTCAAGTGTGCACAAGGGAGCACCTGGGCTGATGATGGGATAACTGGGGGTGCTGGGCCAGAAACTCAAGATGATGAGGGTGCTGTCCTGCTCTGTGATTGGGGTTTGGCTTTGAGGACATTCAAAGGATTGACCTGCATTATGGGTTGATGCACTTGTAGGAGGCAGGGGGTATAATAATTACTCTGTGGACTCTGGAGTCAGAGAGACCTGGGCTTTAACCTGATTCTGCCACTTAAGGCTGAGGACTGAGCATCTCTCTGCTTCAGGTTCCTAGTACCTGCAAAGCCCTCAGCACAGGGCTTGGTGTCTAGCAAGTGTTCTCTCCATATTAGCTGTTTTTTAAGTCTTGACACACCACTGGACTCTAGTGAGAGCAGAACGTGTCCTAGTCTCTCACCCATAGAATGAGGTTAATAGGACCTATTTTCTAAAGGTTAGAAATAAAATATGTAAGGCACCAAGTACCCATTAAGCACCCAGTGGGTGCTCAATAGTTGGGTGGTCTCACAGAAGGAGGAATTCAAAGGGGTCAGAGCAGAGGCTGGAGAGAGGGGTTCTCTGTGTCAGGTTCTCACCATTCTCCTCCAGATATTTCGCCTTCATCTGTTCCTCTTTCGACCGTTTCACTTCCTTAAAGTACTCATACACCTCCAGGGGCAGCTTCTCTCCTGGCGTCCGGGGAGGCAACAGCAGGGTGTTATAGGAATCAAAACTCTTCAGCGTCCGTAAGATCTGCTCAGGGAGAGAACGGGAGCTGCGGTGGGGCTTCCCGGCGGTTTCCTCCCCGCAGCCCTAGGTCGCCTCCCTAGGTGGGCTCTCCTGCCCCAGTCTGCGCCTCTGTCTCCAGACGCTCCGGTCCCTGCCCCTCTCCCTGGCTGGGATTTGTACAAAAGTTTCTGGATTTCAAAGGGCAGGGCCCTTAGGAGAGGTAAGTCAGGCTGATCTCTGTACCTGTGGGGATATAGGATCTTTACCTTGTTCCATTTGAACCTGGGCCTTTCACATGTGGAAAATAATTTTTTCTCATAAAAAAAATAATGTATATTGTTTTTATTTTCCTTCCAATGACAAAAGTGCAGAACTCCATTACCCTCTTTGGGTGAAATGTACTTAAAAATTATTGTGGCAGGCAATAGTACGCTAGCAAGGCTGTTGTCTCACAAAGAGGATCCAGGGAAAGACAAGTAAAATGGTATTAAGAGTGTGTGTGTGTGTGTGTGTGTGTGTGTATGTGTGTGTGTGAGTATATAGTAGGGTTGCCAGATAAAATACAAGATGCCCAGTTAAGTTTGAACTTCAGATAAACAATGAATAACTATATACTTATATAATAGTATAAGCATGTCTTGTGTAATATTTCAGAGATACTTACACTAAAAAATTCATTCTTTATCTGAAATTCAAATTCAATTGGGCATTTTGGGTTTTTGTTTTTTGTTTTTTTGCTAAATCTGGCAACCTGTGTGGTGTTTAACACACATATTTATAAAAAAACTAAAATAAAGATCTAGAAGGCCTTTATTTCCTATGCAACCAGATTCATTGGTGTGAAAAATCGGTTTCTCCTGGATGACCATCATTAGTTGTTCCAAAACCATTGGTAATAAGCTGATGTTTAAATTTATATGGAAGAACAAAGGGCCAAGAATAAAAAAGAATAAAGAGAGAGGACTTACTCTACCTGATATCAGGGCGTAATATGAAGCTGTATTGACAGGGTGGTAGTGATGAAGGAATAGACAAATTGGCCATTGAAATAGAAAATAGAGCTCAGAATAGACCCATTCATAAATGGGACTTTGATATAGGATGGAGGTGGCATGGCAGATTAGTGGGGAAAGGAAGGAATATTCCAAATTATTCATGTGGAAAAATAAGTCTTGAGAGCCTACTTCACATCACTCACAAAAAAGTCAACTGCAGATGGATTAAGAACTAATTGTTAAGAACCATACTGAAACTTTTCTTAAAATATAAGAGAATACATTTCTAACTTTGGAGTAATGAAAGATTTGTTAAACAACACACAAAGAGCAAAACTTGGGGCTAGTGATCCTTGGTGGGATGGATAAGAGGAGGCACGGGAACAGGGTAGCATAGGAACACATAAGAAGATAGAAGTATAGAAATGTTCTGTCTGGGGTTGGGTGGAGGGCTCATGCACGTTCATTGTAGTATGAAAACATGAATGAATGGACTTCTGATTGAGCCAAGATCATGTGATGGCATAATTTCTGAATCTTTCCCAATCCCACTTAACAAAAAATGACAGAGTGCCTAAAATAGCAAAGATAAAACCCCATGGACAACATATTCAAAGAACAAACACACAGAGTGGGTGACAAGGTCTTCCCTTGAATCCTAGAATATGAGTCGGTAGAGCTGAATCACCTAGAATGCCAGGTATGTGCGGCCCCAGCTAGGATAGGGTCAGCAGCTATGTAGAGGGAGTGAGGAGAACAGATGGGGGAGGCAGTTTCTGACGGTCTGAAGAGCTGGGGAAGTTACCCATCACCGACACATGCTCCTGTCCCAAAGGAGAAGATCCATCCCAAGGGGAGACTTCTGCAAGTCCCTTTGGGAATAATTGGTGAAATGAAGAGAATGCTCCAGAAGCTCAAATCCATGGGTGAGTGCAAATGACCATTTAGGGACATGGGAAAATCAGAGAGCAGTGAACACAGTGAGGTGCTGCCCAGATCCCCTTCAGGCTCAAGGCACTCATTTCTCCAGTTCCAAGAACCTTGACTGCTGACTGCTCAGCTGAGTCCCACTCTGCGAAGGTTATTCCCCCTTCCGGGGAGCAGCCCAGCCGAAGACTGGTTGATGAGGGCCAGAAAAGTCCTGGCCACCTTGCATCAAGTGGGATAACTCTGAAAGCCATCCCAGCTGCAGGGCTCCCTGTGGTATCAGCTAAAGTCTCCACTGCAACCTCATCACAGTTCAACTTTTTCTTTCTGCCCAATTCTTTTTGTATCCTTCGCAGGTGTTGTGCCTTCGCATGCTCCCTGATAAGCCTCCTGTATGCAAATCTCAATGTCTTACATTCTGCTTTCCATGGAACCCGACCCACAACAGAGGATACTGTGGCAACATAAGCTCTTAAGGTTCCAGAAATACCCAATGGAAAGACTCCCTTCCAGAGGGAAAGACTAACACTGTGGGAAAAACTTATGGGAGCAGAATCCAAAATGGGCAGGGCATAAACACTGGGTGTTACGAAAATAGAAGATTTAAATGCCGAGTGGGAGGAGGGTCCAGAAGAAGCAGAACCACTTTAGCTAAGCCATTCCCACAAGTTCCTGACCCACAAAAACAAGTGTTTGCTGTTTTGAGTTAAGTTTGGGGGAAATTTGCTAGGAGATAATACAGCATCAGACTTCATGAAGAGCAACACTTTACAATGGGGCAACACAGGTAGGATACTCAAGCAAAGAAAATATGAGCCAGATTTGTTTTGTAGTTATGTAAAATGTAACCACTGGGAGAAGCTAGATGAAGGATACAAGGACCTCTCTGAACTAGCTTTGTAACTTCCTCTGAATCTGTAATTATTCCCAAATAAAAAAAACTAAAAAATACATAGGCCACATGAAAACAATTACAGAAACAAACAAAAACCAAAAATAGATACAAGGAGCACTAACAAAAACAAACAAACAGCTTTAACTGGTTTGAAATGTAATGTCTTCTCAATGGTGTAAATGGGGGAAATGGGACCAAAATAAAGTCCCTCTCCTTAGTTGTCTCTCCCTCATATGCAACAAAAAGAGCTCTACTCCTTTTCCCCTTGCATAGAGATAGGTGTGGCAAAACAGGAGCACGTGTTTTGGGGGAGAGGGTTGTAAAGGACATGTGTGTTTGAGAGGGCAGGGCCAAATATTGGGGAGAGGGAAGAACCGCAGAGAGCCTCCTGGGGTGTCCCCCTTTTGGCCTCTTTTCCCCCAGCTGCCAGAGTCGGTGGGAGGATTCCAAAGTCAGAGGGAGCGTTTATAAAGAAATGAATGGTGGCTTATCCACACAGGATGCAGCAAAGAGTAGGAAAGAATTACAGTTACACACAACAATATGGGTGAATTGCACAAATATAATGTTGAAGCAAAGAAGCCAGACACAGAAGAGTTCACATTGTGTGATTCCATTTATATGAAATATAAAAATTGTTGTTGGAAGTCAGGGTAGTGGCCATGCTTGTGGGGAGGCTTCTGGGATGCTGATAATATTTTGCTTCTTGACTGAGGCACTGGTTACACAGGTGTGCACAATTTGTGACATTCATTGATATGTTCCCTTAGGATCTATACACTTTCTGTATGTATTTTATAATTCAATAGAAACTTATAAAATAAACAAAGGATAATGTATGCATACATATAGGAAATGCCTGGAAGGTCACACAAGAAACAGCTAATAGTGGTTATATTTGGGGAAGAAATTCTGTAGGGGGAGTCTAGAATGGAGGAGAGCCTCTTTTTTTATTGCTGTGTGCAGTTCTCTACTATTTGAATTTTAACCAGGAGCATGCATTTTTCAGGTGGTTGTTTAAATGTACGATGAAATCACAAAGAAGCAATGAATTCTGCTTGGAGCAAGGGAAGTATGTCAGGAAAGGCTACAGAGAAATGAAATCTAAACTGATGAGGAGTTCAAGGGAAGTGAGTTGGGAGTTGAGGAAAGGCCAAGAGGAAGCTATTCCAAGCAGAGCGTGGAGTGAAGGCAGGCAGGATGCAGTGTGCGTAGGAAAATGTAGTTTCGTTTGTACTTTGCTTACCTTTTCTTCCAGGAGATATTGCTGGTCAAATTCTAAAGAGTAAAACTCAATGGGAAAGTTGCACGGATTCTTCACCACCACCTCAGCCTCGTCACCGGTCGCACAGGGCAGCAGCGGCCCCAGCTCCAGAACGGAAGGATTAAATTCCAGACGTGGCTCCAGACCTTGCCCCTGTGCTAGCAGCGTGAGCTTCTGAGCACTTTGGCCAATCTGGAACACCAGGGTTTGGCTGTAAAATTTCTAGAAAACATAAAAAAAAAATTAAACAAACATCTGATTTTTTCCCGTTAGGTGACATGTAAACAGAAATTGTGTGCATGTGTTTATGGGGGTGGGTAGGTGGGGTGAGGGGGACAAAATTTATCCTATTAGAATGAAAGAGAAAACTTTTCTTATAAAATTGCATGGGCACACCAGGTGCTGTTCAATGTGTGTCACCTGTCGCGGCCCCGCTGAGTGTCGTGCTCATATCCCTCAGCCTTTCCGTGTGCTCTGACTTCCAGCTGCCACCAGCTGCCCCTGCGGGTCTGAGGGTCTCACTTCCTGGGCCTTGCTGCCCACGGAGGGCAAGGCAGAAGTGCCGAGCAACTGCCGGGGTGCCCTGGGCGCAGTCCTCAACCAGGGACTCTCGGGAGTTCCCACAGAAACCCCCAGCTCCCTTGTTCCCTGGGACGGATAACTCCTACGTATGTGTTTTGTGTATTTCCCCAGAGTTTCCCTGTGGGCTTAAGCCCCAGTCTTCAATGCTGTTAGCTGAATTGCACACCCTTTTTTTGGCTGCCTTCTTTTTCCTTCAACTTCCCTACACTGTAGTGTTCCCTGCACTTCCCCAAATAATCTACTTATGCTCACATTCTTGTCTCCTGGTCTACTTTGGGGAGAATCCAGATAGTGTATTTCCATTATTTGAAGTTATGATTACACAGCAGGTCTGAGATTAACCAATTAGGGCATTCAGTTCAACCCACACAATTACAATCAGAATACCAGTTGACAGTGATACCAATCTGACTCACATGTTTCCTCAAAATGGTAAAGAATTCACTTTCTATCCAGTGGTTCCTAATCTGGATCCATGGGAATTTATTAAAAACTCAGATTCACTGGCCACATCCCCTAGAGATCCTGACTGAGGAAGGTCAAGGTAAGGCTTGGGATTTTTCAACCAGATGGTAGGTCATTCTGATACAGGTGGGCTCAAGGCTTGGGTTTGGGGATCATGATTGGCTTCAAGATTTTAAGAGTTTCTAATTCTTTTAGTTCAAGGGGGGAAAACCAGATGGATGGAATGTGCATGGACATACATAAACATAAAGAAAAATACCCATCATTGGAAATAGGGGATGAATCACTGGCTAAGAGGATTTTCTGTATAGTCATGGTGTTTGCACTTTATGACCCAACTTCTGTATTTTAGTTGCTTTTTATGGAAATTGCTCTAAAACATTTCATTCATTTCCTCGTTTTTTAACACAGTATTCTGAACACATTTCATAATGTTTAAGAGCTGTTAGTGTGGGCATCAGTGATTTCTCTATGTTGCAGAGGACGTATGGGTGGCAGGGCTAACGGATTCCTTGTGTCAGCCAGTAAGTTCCTTCCCAATTGGTGGAAACATTTTATTAACTTTGACCAATTCCAGGTCAACATTTATGGAACTACCTGAACAAATCTATTTTTACTATATTAATTGATATTTCCTCCTTTCAGCAGTGGAGAAATATCTTGAATAAAGCCCTGACACTCTTAAGACTCTAAGAATGACAAGTGTATTATTAAGTCTACCTTCTTCTATAAAGGTTGGGGGATATTTTGATAATGGTAGAAACATGGGCTTTATTTTAAAATCAAATATGAAGTCATTATCTTTTCCTCTTTTTCAGTGCTCCTCACTATAGATTCTTATGCCATTCCTCAAAGCAGTTACCAGGAAATGGGAGTTAACCATAGGTATTCTCTAAAACTCCAATTTTTCTTTTGAAAGAATAGAATAGAGAAAAACATCTCCCAAATGCCTTAGGGTTTGAGCAAAAGTCTTTACAGTGTAACCTCTTGAGAGCCTCCCTGGTTCTAGGATTTTATTATTTATACTGTGTTCTTGGTCAGGAGTAGCTTTGCGCTGATGACATTCAGAAAAGATATTTGTTGTTAAAAGGGGGAATTGTAGGTTTTATACATGTTACCAGAAAAAAAATTAAAAAAAAAAATCCATGGAACTGCACAACTCAAACAGTGAATCCTAAGTTAAACCATGGACTATGGACTATAGTTGATAGTACAATTATAAATATGTGCTTTCATCAATTATGACAAATGTACCACACAAAGGCAAGGGTGGTGTATGGGAACCCTATATTTTTGGGAACCCTGTATTTTATACATGATTTTTTTTGTAAACCCACAACTTCTCTCATTAAAAAAAGAAGGCCAAGGAAGGCTGTCCACTAGGAAGCACTTATTATTATCATGACTACTGATGAAGGAACTTAACTACAGTAATGGAGGTACTTACTACATAGAGCACAGCATGCTGTGCCTTTTATTCACATTAATTCATGAATCTTCAACATGACTGTAGGAAGTAGCTACTGCAAGTTGATAGTCTCTTTCCTGAAATCCCAAGGACCAGAGGCTTTCAAATTCATATTTTAAAAAGTAAACCCACCCTTGGGAAGACGGTTGCTGCAAAGGAGAGGCTAGGCCTCCCTGTATTTGTGCCTAAGAGTCTCCTCCTGAATGCCTCTTTGTTGCTCAGATGTGGCCCTCTCTCTCTGGCTAAGCCAACTTGAAAGGTGAAATCACTGCCCTCCCCCCTACGTGGGATCAGACACCCAGGGAAGTGAATCTCCCTGGCAACGTGGAATATGACTCCCGGGGAGGAATGTAGACCCGGCATCGTGGGATGGAGAACATCTTCTTGACCAAAAGGGGGATGTGAAAGGAAATGAAATAAGCTTCAGTGGCAGAGAGATTCCAAAACGAGCCGAGAGATCACTCTGGTGGGCACTCTTACGCACACTTTAGACAACCTTTTTTAGGTTCTAAAGAATTGGGGTAGCTGGTGGTGGATACCTGAAACTATTAAACTACAACCCAGAACCCATGAATCTCGAAGACAGTTGTATAAAAATGTAGCTTATGAGGGGTGACAGTGGGATTGGGAAAGCCATAAGGACCAAACTCCACTTTGTCTAGTTTATGGATGGATGTGTAGAAAAGTAGGGGAAGGAAACAAACAGACAAAGGTACCCAGTGTTCTTTTTTACTTCAATTGCTCTTTTTCACTCTAATTATTATTCTTGTTATTTTGGTGTGTGTGCTAATGAAGGTGTCAGGGATTGATTTAGGTGATGAATGTACAACTATGTAATGGTACTGTAAACAATCGAAAGTACAATTTGTTTTGTATGACTGCATGGTATGTGAATATATCTCAATAAAATGATGATTAAAAAAAAAAAAAAAAAGAAAAAAAAAAAAAAAAAAAAAAAAAAAGCCAAAGAGGCATGACATTGACATGAAAAAAAAAAAAAAAAAAAAAAAAAAAAGTAAACCCAGCGCTCATACTCTATGTTTCCTAATACCCCAAGGAGGGTCAAAGGTAAAAACCCCTGTAATCAAACAGAATATTTTGCAGTTGCAATGTCTGTCTCTAAGTGGGATAAATAAATAAAGACTAAATAGTGTCATATCAGTTCAGATGAAGTTTAGCTGCCAAATGAGTTTTGGTCTGAAAATTTTTTTTTTTTTTTTTTTTTCGGTTTTGGAACTTATTGGATTTTAGAATTACAAATAATGGTTTTTGATATGTAATGTTATCATTCTAACCTTAGCTATGAGCAAACTGAGGCTTAGGGAGCATCAATAATTTGCTCAAAGACACAGTCTGTCAGTGCAGAGGCAGGAGGCCACTAATCCAGGGCTGTAGATTGCAGAGCTCATGCTCTCAACCCCCAGGACACACAGTTTCTGTAGGAGCCAGAGCACTGGGGATGTCATATTCAGAATAGCAACACATGGGTAACTCAAAGGTGGATTTTGAGTAAAGTTCAAAGAGATCAGGAGACTCTGAATGAAACCACGTTTCTTTAAAGCTTACCTCTTCCGTGGGCATGAATTTCACTTGCACGTTGGATCGCTCATTAGGATCCAAGATTCCAGATGTGGGCTGAATCTCAAAGACCCGGGTCTTTGGCTTTAATTCAGCATGTAGTTTCTTTCTTAGGTACTTTGGCATGTGTTTCTCTAGCTGGTTTACAAATATTAGACAATTAGATCATCTTCAATGGAAAACAGACTCATTCTACCCCCCCCCATTCACCTACATTTGCTGAGTAGCTCTCTGGTATCAGAGAATGTGTTTATACCAGGGGTACAACAATGGGTAAGACATTTGGCCACATAGCATGGCCTGATAGGTCTTTGGATGGGCTTAGATTTTATTCAAGAGGCAATGGTTGTCACTGAAAGTCTTTGAAAAGCAGAAGAGTGAAATGATAAAAGTGGAGGCCTAGAATTACAAATCTGACAGGAATGGAGATAAAGAAAAGGGGACCGGTAGACCACAACTCATTTACCTTACTAACAGGCTTATAGCTGTGGACAAACCATTCACAAGGGACTTGGAGATGATTGGAAAGCTGAATTGTTTCCACGAGGCACTGTCCACACTGAATGGTGGCAAATTCCACTTTTTCACGAGACAATGTCATAGTTGGAATAGTCACCCTGGCTTGGAGGCAGATGTGAACTGTTGGCCCTCCAACCACCTAAAATGGGCATAAAATTGCTGTTACCATATGGCATGGGGTTGGGGACAGGGAGGGGGGAGAATCGAAGTCTGACATAGTAACAGGATCATACCAGGGGTGATCAGCAAGCAGAGCCAGAAGCTGGACAGGGTCAGCTCAGCCCAGTGTATCTTACCTTGATGGGCAGAGTGACTTCTTTGTTTCCAACAGGAAGATTGGCCCCCTGTGGATCAAACCTCACTTCAAACGTTTCCGTTTCACAGTAAGGTAGATTCTTTACACGATCTAGCTCAGTAGTGAAGCCTGGCCCAGGAGAGTGAGAAAAACAAAATCTCTTTGTGGGAAAGAGAAATAATCAACAAGAGCTGATGTAGATAGAGCACTCCCTGGGGCAAGATGACTATTCAAAACATCAGTTTATAACCCAACAATTCATTCACCTGATCCCAGAAGAAGCCCAAATGATGCTCGAAAATGAGACAGTATAGATGGGGTACCATGTTAGTAATGACAAAATATGATGGGATAGTCTCCCATCCTGGTTACCTGTGTCATGAAGGACACGCTTTTCAGCATGCAAGGACACTGGAAAGTGACTGGTGTTGGTGATCTTGATGATATGGGTTCGGACCTCACCAAGGATAATGTAGCCAAAGTCCAAGATATACTCTGGCAGCTGGACTCTGAAAGAGTTAACAAAGTCTCTTTATTAGTCACTTTCAAATCTGGAAGACTATTGTTTTGGAAGGCTACTCATCCAGAAATGAAAGAATGTGAGATTCTCTTCCATCTCCTGTACACAATTTTTATTCTCTGGAGTGGAGACCAACTACTATACACCAGAATGGACACCAGGAATAGGGCATTTCCCCAAGAACTCCACACTGTTGCTGGCCATTATCTCAAAACACATTCAGGGAGGGCCCCAATAGACCCAAAACAGAGTCTGTCCATTAGACAAAGCTGGAGTTTTCTGACTTTAAGAGGCAGAAATCTGTCCGGTTGGCAGTAGATAAGCAAGCCTACCAGATTCTATTACTTCCAGGGACACTCTGCATGGGGCAGCACTGCTTGCTCTGATCAACTAAACAAATATGATACAAGAGGCACCCACTTGGTCAGCTTGAGGCGACTCCTATGGCTGAAGCAGGAGTCATCTGTGGAATCGGGAGTAGCAGTTTTCTGATATTCTAGGGCATACTCTTGGACTAACAGCCGCTCTACTTCCATCTGGAGCTGAGCACTTAACTGGGGAAGAGAGAAGAGCAAGTTAGCAAATTCTTGTAGAACATGCATTCTTCATGGTGATGGTAGCACCCTCATGGAGGTGACAATTGGTTCTTGGGAGGGAAAAAATTTTAGATATTACAATACTTTATGACCCTCCAAAGAGCATAAACAGATATACAGTGCACTTGTGGTATTAAAAACTTCATGGGGAGGGGGTGTAAACAAATTCTAGTTTTATCTCTGCCATCATCCATGCCGTGGAATACTACTCAGCAATAAAAAGAAATGAACTATGACACATGCAACAAGCTGGGTGGATCTCAATGTCATTTTGCTGGATGAAAAAAGCCAATCTCAAAAGGTTACACACTATTTGATTCCATTTATATAACATTCTTGAAATAAAAAAAATATAGAGATAGAGAACTGATTGGTGGTTGCCAGGTTTAAGGGCTGGGGGGTAAGAGGAGTAGGTGTGGCTATAAAGGGGTAGCACAAAGGAGGGATCCTTGTGACTAAGGAACAGTTCTGTATCTTGATTGTAGTTACCTGAATCTACAAGTGATAACATGACCACAGACATAGGGGACTGGTGGTTTGATGGGTTGAGCCCTCTACCGTAGGTTTTACCCTTGGGAAGACGGTTGCTGCAAAGGAGAGGCTAGGGCTCCCTATAATTGTGCCTAAGAGCCTCCTCCCGAATGCCTCTTCGTTGTTCAGATGTGGCCCTCTCTCTCTAGCTAAGCCAACTTGAAAGGTGAAATCACTGCCCCCCCCCCCCACGTGGGATCAGACACCCAGGGGAGTGAATCTCCCTGGCAACGTGGAATATGACTCCCGGGGAGGAATGTAGACCCGGCATCGTGGGACGGAGAACATCTTCTTGACCAAAAGGGGGATGTGAAAGGAAATGAAATAAGCTTCAGTGGCTGAGAGATTCCAAAAGGAGCCGACAGGTCACTCTGGTGGGCACTCTTACACACAATTTACTCCTTTTTAGGTTCTAAAGAATTGGGGTAGCTGGTGGTGGATACCTGAAACTATCAAACTACAACCCAGAACCTATGAATCTCAAAGACAATTGTATAAAAATGTAGCTTAGGAGGGGTGACAATGGGATTGGGAAAGCCATAAGGACCACACTCCACTTTGTCTAGTTTATGGATGGATGAGTAGAAAAATAGGGGAAGGAAACAAACAAACAAACAGACAAAGGTACCCAGTGTTCTTTTTTACTTCAATTGCTCTTTTTCACTTTAATTATTATTCTTGTTATTTTTGGGTGTGTGCTAATGAAGGTGTCAGGGATTGATTTAGGTGATGAATGTACAACTATGTAATGGTACTGTGAACAATTGAATGTACGATTTGTTTGACTGCATGGTATGTGAATATATCTCAACAAAATGAAGATTAAAAAAAATTGCATAGATACACACACACACATACACATACACACAAAAATGGTGCAGGTAAAACTGGTGAAATCTGAACAAGCTCTGCAGATCATTTCCTGGTTTTGATGTTGTACTACAGTCATGTAAGATGCAAACATTGGGGGAAACTGGTTGAAGGGTATATGGAATCTCCCTGTAAATTTTTTGCAATTTCCTGTAACTCTATAATTATTCCAAAATAAAAAGTTAAAAAAACTTAAATATCAAAGTTTTCAAAGAGATTAAATTTGGGAATATGAGGAAAAAAAATCTTAAGTGCTTCTTGAGGGCAGAGGAGCGAGAATGGAAAAAGGTTGAGAGGCCTGGTTGTAGAAGGGCCATACTTTAAGTCAGGGGCCAAGGAGGTAGGCTTAATGTGTAAAGTGGAGAAAACAGGGAGCAGGGGGACTGTGACAAGTGGGAGAGGGGCATGCCTCACCTCGCCCCTGAGCCCCTGGTGGCCAACCCTTGCCCTATGCAGGGTCCTCCTGCTTGGCTCTGTGCGGGCTTTTACATCCACAGAAAGCACACACTGCAGGTCCCAGGGACAGCCACCTGGGGACATGGGTAAAATGCCCACACCACGGTTTCTCAAGGACAGCAGGGGACCCACCCAGAGAAGGCAGAGGTTAAGAGCCCAGCCTTGGGAGTTGGACAGGCCTGCATTCAAATCCTAGCTCGGCTGCTTGCCTTGGGACATGCACTTCACTTCTGTGAGTTTCTGTTTTCCCAGCTGTGAAATGAAGACCATGATAGCACCAATCCCCCCAATCCCCACTGGTGCGAGAGGATTCAGTAAGATAATGCAGGTCAATAACTCAGCACAGGTTGGTATGAGAGTTGGATAAATGGTAGCTAGTGTTATTAAATATGATAATCCTTGGTGCTATGGTTCACTTTTGGCATCTTGTACCAAACCAGGCTTCTGCAAAAGCAGCCTTCATGGGCAGCCTTTGGGGCTCCTAGTCTCCCGCACTCCCCTCTTCCCTGTTTTAGAAACCCCTCTTACCAAGTCTAAGGGATCTCTAGCTACATATGTAATTATGTCTTCCTTAGGATGACATTGTGATGCACAATTTGTATTTTAAAAGAAGGGAAAAGAAAGTAGTAGCCTTAATGGCCACGAACAGTTCGTTGAGCGGAATTTCAGGAAATGGTAAGGGAGAGAATTTGGGGATTTTGCCTCCATAACACACCACAGGGACAGCCTCTATTTGCAAGCTGGGCCTCTCCCTACCTCGGTAGTCCACCTCTTGGCTTGGTTCCCACCTCTGCAGCACCTCACATTCCTGATGTTTCCAGATCCTCTGTGGCTGCCCCACTCCTCCCCCTGAAAGGTTGTATACCTAAGGGTTTGATTCTGAATCTGTACTCCATTCCCTGCTCAGTCCCTAGGGAATCTCAGCCCTTCCTGTGAATACAATGACATTGCATTGACTCTTCCCCTGGTCCTCAGCCAAGTCCCAAGTCCCTGTTGGGTGCCTCTTCTTGGATGATGCACAGAAATCCTCGGTGAAGGACCCTCTGAATCCATTTCCCTTCCCCTTCCCCAAAACTTGCTTCTCCTTTGGAGTTTCCTATCTCAGTGCCCCCTTCTTACCTTGTCACCAAGCAAGACACCTGGGGGGTCACCTCCCCGTCACCTCCACAACCAATCGCTAATCCCTGACACTTCCACAGCCAAATTATCTCCTGAATGCACCCTTTCTTCTCTGTCCCCACGGCCATCACCTTTGTTCACACCACCATCACTCTCACCTAGAATTATTCCATCAGCGTTTTAAAAACCAGATCTCCCTACATCTATTCTCATTCCTCCAAGTCCCCCTCCCCTCCAAGCTTCACAAAGTGGCCAACGGGAGCTTTGAAACATGCAACTCTAAATATGCTATGCCCTGGCTTAAATCACTTTAGGAGTTTCCTGATGCCACAAACCCTGAATTTGATTCACCAAGCTGCTGCCCACCTCTTCGGGCGCATTTCACCCCTGCCCCCCACCTTCCCACTCTTGACTTCATCTATACTTGTCTCCTTTCTGATCTTCAGGGATTCCATGTCCTTCCTGTCTCTGGGCCTTTGCACATACTGTCCTTCTGCACATGCCTTCCGTGCAGTGTGAAGCTAGTCTTACCTCAGCAGATTCATCTTCAGGGATCTCCTCAGTTATTATATCTAATTGATCCAGAGTTTCATATTTCTCATACTCTCTTTCCAGGTTTTTCTTGGCCTGATTCAGGAAGGTTTCATACTTTTCATTACCTGTGGGTGTTAAAGGAGAAGGGAACAAGGATGGATGAAAAAATATGAATTATGCCCCAGACACTGACTCAGTGAGAGGAAAGCAAACTTTCTGATACTTCACTTGCCATGTTTCTCTGTTTCAGAGTGTGAGGTAATTTGAGTGAGTTGAATTTTTATCAGAGACTTCACTGAGTTTAATGAGACCATGCTTTAGTGAGTTACTAGCTGTTTCTCAAGAACTTACTGGCAGAAACATCCAAAGTCACCCTGTAGGGTAACCAACTTGATTCCCCTGCCCAGGACTTTCTTGGTTTTAGCACTGGAAAGACTTGAGTCCTGGGAACCTCCTCAGTGCTGAGCAGACCAGGGAGGAGCATCAACCTATAAGTCAGTTTTCTTATTTATTAAAACTCAACTTATTTGGGACAATTTTTTTTTTTTTTTTTTTTTTTTTTTTAGCTAGACCTAAGACACAATTCCTGGAATCAGGGAGGATGGGCAATTAGTGGAGAGCTTTTAGACACCCAAGCTCACCACTACACCAGGGCAAAGTCAAATGCTTCCAGGGGCAAGATGGGTAAAGTAACTTAAATGTCTACTATAAAACAACAGGAAGTGCTGGACTGTGATGAACTGGAACACAGAAGACCCAGCTAATAGCATTCAAATTTAAATTATTCTAAAGCACTGTGCTGGGCAGTAGAGCTCTCCACTGCTCTGACAAGGCTGGCTGGATGTCCAGTTCACAACCATGCGGCTAAGCTTTCCTCCTTAACAATATGGATTTAAGGCAATCCCCATCTGGCTATAACTCTAGGTACTAGAATGTAAGTTGGTTTTAACCTTACTAATATTTATGTTCAGATTTTCAGGAAGAAGACAGTAACAACGGTCATAAATGGATGAGTTAGTGACATTGGGGAATAGTGTAGGAGGAAAGGCTGAGCATGAGGACTTAAGTGGAAGCTCTTTAAGGAAACTGGATTTCAAGGAGCTTGAAGAGGGATTCATAAAGAGTGAGAAGTTTCTTTTGACTCTTCATCTTCTACTCTATGTCAGGAAGAAAGAGCCAGAGAGATTCTATGGCCAAAAGAGTTATTCAGCTGAGCTTTGGGATCTGCCAAGACAGAAATTTCATTCTGGCACTTGGGGATGGCACTAGGGCTAGACAGGACCAGAAAAGCTTTGGTTAGGCACGAGGGCAGACAACTCATACCAGTCTAAATTAGCTTCTGAACTGTGTTGTGCCAAAATAAGGAGTCAGAATCTGCAGTTGCCTTTCTGGACAGTTTATATTTTGAGAATTCTTCTCCTTGCATTAAACAATTCTTTGCCTTCTTACTGGCCATGTGTGAATTGTGCCATTGGGAAAGTAGGACTTAGGGAGGGATTGTAGCTGGAAGGATCATAGCACAGAGGAAAAGGCTTTTGGAAAATGGAATTTCCTGATCCCTTAGTAAAGAGATGGAAAAAAAAAAAAGGCAAAATTGAAGATCAGTCTGGGGTCCTAATATGGGACTGTCATGGACCATATCTTGTCTCACTAACCTCAAGTTACCAATTCAAATTCAATTTTTGACCTTTTTGGTGATTGAGGAAGAACCAAAGAAGGGGACTGCCAAGCAAATAAAATGAGCATCCATCAACCATCAGGTAAGCAAAGCTGAAATGTATCTTTGTCCCCCAAGGGGGAAATTCCACAAACGGGTTAGTAGTACCTTTGAGGTTCCTGGGGATATCGAGGCAGATCCGGGGAAAGATTCCCTCTCCACTTAGAGTGATATTTTCTGGGTTCAAGTGGGCGATCTGTATCTGGAAATTTCTCTGAAAGATCTCAGGTATTCCAGGTAGGTAGCAAACCTTCAACACCTGCTCTTTAAGTGACCCAATAAAACCCTATGCAGTAGAAAGACCAGAGAGAACTTTAAAATTTATGAATGGACATCAATTTCTGGCAGTTTGATGCACTAGATAATCCCAAGGGCCTACTGTGCTGTTATTTTCTGCTCACCCATTCCCTCAAGATTCATTTCTATGAAGCTCTAAGAAAATGACAAGCAACTAACAGAAAAATGGGCAATAGATATGAACTGGCATCTCCCAAGAGGAAACAAACACAAATAGCAAATGAACACAGCGAAAGGCACTCATCCTTATTAGCAATCAGATAAATGCAAACTTAAGTTTATAACGAAAATTTTTTTAAACCACAAAGTTGGCAATATTTATCAAATTATGTTGAGGCTATGCATCAAAGGAAACTCTTTTTTTTTTTTTTTCCCAGAGGAAACTCTTATACACATCTGGTGGGAATGCCAATGGGAATAACCATTGTGCAAAAACACTTTAGCATCATTTTTTTTTAGAATAATTGAATTTATTTCAATTATTATATGTCAATGGAAATACTGTCAATGCACAAGAAAAAAATGCAATTTTATTAGCCAAAACAATTGGAAAATGAAGGTAATAAGTCAATATTTACAAAGCAAAACACCACATACCTAGACATAAATTAAACATTCATTCATAACTTCTGTAATTAAACCTATAAAATGTTGAGAGAAATTAAAGATGACCTGGTAAGTGGGCAGTTATGCTATGTTCACCAATTGGAAAACTCAATATTGTAAAGATATCAATTTTCTTCAAATTGTTCTATAAAGTCAATGTAATAGCAAGCAAAGTCCCAAGTGAAAACTGATAAGGAGATTCTAAAATCAATATAGAAATCAATGGAGAATAGAGGAGGCAACACAATCTTGAAGAATAAAAAATCTGGAAAGCTCACAGTACCAGATTTCCCATATCCTGTAAAGCAACATAGTGTGATACTGGTGCAAGGAAAGACAAATACACCAGAGACAGAGATAGTGGGGAAAACTTATCTATTTGATAAATGGTCCAGATCAACTAGAAACACACACATATATTTATCTTGGTCCCACCTCACACCCTACCAAAAAAAAAGTTATTCAAAATTGATCACAGACCTACATGTAGGAGATAAAAAATAGTCTAGGGAAAAAAAAAAGCATAAGAGAATACATCCATTATCTTGGCCTGGGAAATCATTTCTTTAAACAGGACTAATCTCTAATTGATTTTTATGCTTACTTAAAGATTGAAAAGCAGTCTTTAGTAATCTATAGGCACATTAATCGCTATCATCTACTTTTATGAGAGGATTTCTAGGAACTATCTATCTAGTCCTAACTGAGTTCCCAGACCTCCTAGGTCCACTCCCTCTGCTAAGAGCAGAGTAAGCAGAACTGGCTAGGTGACCATATTAGCTCTATTTCTAGATCCAGCCTGCAAATTCAGCCCATATCTGCCCACTGCTGCCTCCACCCTAATCCAGATGCATCACAACTACAAGGACTATGATGTACCTGGTACAGAATCTAACCCATTTCTGAATGAACATGGGAACTAGTCCTAAACCATTCCCCTGGACACAGTGATTGGATTATGGTGGACAAGTGAGCCAACCAGAATCAATAAGATTAAATGCAGGTGATTATATTGTAACTATTCAAATAGATAAGCACTCTCTTTTCCCCAAGACATCAACCCGAGGAGAGGGAAGTCTGGATCTTTTGGGCCATGAAGAAAAACAGCCTTCCTGGGAGAAAAGCAAATGTGGGAAGATGCACAGCCAAGATATGGAGAGAGATCTCCAGATAAAACCATTTTAGGGCTGTGATCCAGCCATACCTGAAGTTAAGTATACCCAAGGACTTCTCAATAAGCAAGTCAATAAATTCCTTACATAACTTACAAAAATGAAAGGAGTTAAAACAAGCCACAGACTGGGAGAAGTTACTTGCAACATATGTATATATAATATACATATTATATATAATATAATATATAATACATGATTTACATATGTGTGTATCTATAGAGAGATACACACACATATAATAAATAAGCCACAAGAGGGAAGCCCTTTAAATCAATAAAATAAATGCATGAAAAGGTGTTCTCATAAGATATCCAAATGGTAATAAGCACATGAAAAAGTACTCAACATCATTACACATCAGGTGAATGCAAATTAAAGCCAAAAATGATATATTACCACACTCTGCTAAATGATTAAAATTAAAAAGTGCTGCCCTGGTATTGGAACTGGAGCTGTCTTACATTGCTTTGGGAAATATACATTGAATCAACCATTGTGCAAAATGAAATGCCTAGGAAAAACTAAACATAAAGCCTAATAAGATTCAGAAATCTCATTCCTACATATATATCAAGAAAAATGAATGCATAAATCTACCAAAAGAGCAATCAAAAGACAAACTAGTAACATACACAACAAAACTGTTGTGTATCTATCAGGCATGTTGAGCAAAGGAAGCCAAGCACAAAACTGTACATATTGTATTTTAACATTTATATGAAAATCAAGAACAAGGAAATCTAATTGATTATAGCAAGAGTCAGAATTCTGGTTGGGTAATTACTGGAAAACGGCATAAATAAACTTTCTGAAGTTCTGGAAATGTAGATTTACCAGAGTGTGCACATGTGAAATTTCATCAAACCGTGCACTTAAGATTAGCACTACATGCATAATAGTGTATGTATTCCTTAATAAAAAGGTAAAAATTGATTAAAGGGGAAGTATACTTTTGGAGAGAATAGGAAAATATAAAGAAACAAGAAAGAAGAGCAGCTAAGGGAAGAAGCTCAAACCAAACAGTTTTCATCTTCTCAGATAAAAAGGCAGTAAAATCTTCCTGGTTGTCTGAAGGAGTCACATATAAACCCTTCTCCATTAAAGTGCAATAAAATCCTCTGATGTTTATGTCAATCATGCCTATGATAATCTGTCACAGCTCTTCTTGCATTTTCGAGATCATCGTGGGCTTGCACAGTATCTTTCCCCATCAGCATGGTACCAAGATGAGTAGCACTGTGCTGATGATAACCCTGCCCTAAATTAGAACCAACTCTACAGTCAGTTGATGTGCCAGTGGAACAATATCAACAAAATGATAATGCCAGAGCATGCCAGAAAATCCAAAAAGGATTTTAGACACTTTCAGCAACAATTGCCAACAAGCCCTTACTGTTCTGTTTTCACCCAATTATTGATCACTGAACCTAATAATCAGGAAATGTACCTGGAAACTAGCACATGCCAGGCCCCTAGGCATCTGTCTCCCTGTCTGATGGCCTCACGGTACTGATAGTCATAATGGCTTTTTTCATTCTGACTTTGTGCATTCTCATGAAAACTCCTCTTCTAGGCAACTCTCACTAAGAACTTGACAAAGAAATGATTTGGAAAATGTAGTCCCCAGCCCAACCATCTTTACTCATAGCTTTCATCTTTATGTCATGAGGACAAAGTTCAAAATGATCTAATCATATGAGACCATTCACTTTCAACACACCACTTTCAACACAATTTTTGCAGATTAATTTCTGTTGTAGTTACTTAGTGGATGGAGAAAACTTTTAATAGTAAAGACTGATAGCCTCAGTAACTTTAAGTTCTCTTAGTTAAAAAGAAGGGGTACATAAATACTGGGTAGGCAATGAATTGTAGTTACTTAGTGGACAGGAAAACCTTTTAATAGTAAAGACTGATAGCCTCAGTAACTTTAAGTTCTCTTAATTGAAAAGAAGGGGTACATAAATACTGGGTAGGCAATGAGTTATAGTTACTTAGTGGACAAGAAAATCTTTTAATAGTAAAGACTGATAACCACAGTAACCCTAAGTTCTCTTAGTTAAAAAGAAGGGGTAGCATAAATACTGGGTAGGCAATGACTAGTATCTGCCATACTAGACCCCCCCCCCCAAAAAAAAAATCTCAATACTAAAGTGTCAGTAACATGACTTCACACTTAGAGACCAACTGGAATTAATTAGATTTCAATTTAGAAAGAGCACTCCTACTTGCACATAAAAAAAATACTTCAAAGCCTTTATAGGTACTAAGAACTTTGTAATGGAAATAAGACAATATTTATGTCTGAACTATAAAAAACCTGACACCAAAATGTATATGGTTAGAGCTGAAGAGGTATTAGAGGGAAATTTATCATCTTAAGTGTTCATATCAGAAAATAAAATTGTAAATTGGGCTAGTAGTACACTTTTAAGGATGAGGCACTGGTAAAGGAAACACCACATTGTTTAGAATTCATGTCTGGTATAAATTTTCTTATGCACAATAAAGTGATGTTCAAGAAGGCTTTCCCACGTTAACATGTAGTGTTTCTCTCAGGTGTGAGCTCTCAAAAGTTTTTAAATGGGTGAGTGACAAATGAGGGCCTTTCTCTTATATTCACAGGGTGTCCCCACAATGTGAAACCTTTGTGTTGCCTAAGATTAGGAAAAGTATTGTACATTATATGTGTATGTTTTCTCTTGTATGAGTTTTCACATGTCTTCGAAAGTAGGCGGGACAAACAAAGGCTTTCCCACATTCCTTACATTCATATGGTTTCTCTCCAGTGTGGCTTCTCACATGCCTTCGAAAGGATGAGGGACAACTGAAAGCTTTTCCACATTCCAAACATTCAAAGGGTTTCTCTCCAGTATGCATTCTTACATGTACAGTAAGATATGAAGAATGATGGAAGGCTTTCCCACATTCTTTCCATTCATAGGGTTTCTCCCCAGTGTGCATGCTCATATGGATCCTGAGGGCTGAGGGATAAATAAAGCCTTTCCCACATTTTTTACATTCATAAGGCTTCTCTCCAGTGTGAGTTCTTGTGTGTACTGTAAGATGGGAGAAACTAATAAATGCTTTTCCACATTCCTTACATTCATAAGGCTTCTCTCCACTATGAATTCTTTTGTGTTCCATGAGTGATGAGGAACAACTAAAGGATTTTCCACACTCCTTACATTCATAGTTTATCTTTGAGGTATGACTCTTCACATGTGCCTTAAAGGATGAGGAACAATTAAAGGCTTTAGTACATTCCTTACATTCATAAGATTTCTCTTTAGTGGGATTTTTCATATGTTTCTTAAAGGAAGCAAGAAAATGGAAGGCTTTTCCACATTCCTTACACGGATATGGTTTGCTTCCAGGGTGAGACTTGATGTGATTCTTAAGGGATGAATGATCCATGAAGGCCTTTCTACACTCATGGCATTCATAGGACTTTACTCCAGTAGTTCTACTGAGCACATTCAGGTTTGTATTTTGGTTGCAGGTTTGTAGACATTGATTTCCTCCATTACATTCATAGATGCTCTCCACCATATGATTTCTTTTAAAAATAAAAAGTCAAGTTATTAGTAATAAATTTTTCACTTTCAGTGAGTGCATGTACTTTCTTCCCTGTCAATTTATAAACTGAAAGTTCTCACAGAGGGCTCTAACATAACCAATACTGTCACTAAGTTTCTGACTTGAGATTTTCCTGATTAACTGTTTACAAGTGAATTACTTGTCAAAAACTCAATTATCTTAGTCACATGTTGGCAATATTATTGCATGAAAATTCTTGATGAGAGAGCAATTTTTGACCTAGGTTTATGTTCTAAAATAAAAACTACATTTTAAAATTCATAATTATTTTAAGATACTCTCTTGAGACACTGTTTTCTCTCATATGAAGCACCATTTTTTAAAGTTGAATGTACACATAGCCCATGACCCAGCAATTTCACTTCTAGGAATACTCCCTAGGGAAACTCTTCCACCTCCATACAAGAATATTCCTAGCAGTATTGATTCTAATAGCAAAGGCTTTGGGAAAAAGCCCAAATGTGCTTTGGCAGGAAAATGGAAAATTACTTTCAATATAGTTAAAAATGGAATATTATTCAGCAGTGAAAAGAAATGAAGGATAGCTGGATGCAAGAGTATGCATGAGTCTTAGAAACATAATAGTGAGTGAAAAAAGCAAATGGCACAAGATTACATTTAGTATGATGTCATTTTTATGAAGCTCAGGTTAAAGCAAAATCCCATAGAATAAAACATCCATGAGGATAAGTGTATGTGTTTTGTTTACTACTCTGTTACCAGTGCCAGAAAACACCTGGTCATATTAGATGCTTAGTAATTTTGATAAATTAATAAACTAAAAATACATTGTTTAAGGATATATATATATGATAAAAATGTATTTTATAAAGTAAGGAAATGATAAACACAAAATTCAGACTAGTGGTTACTGCTTCTGGGTGGGAAACTGGGGCATGACACAGAAATGAAGTCCACAGATAGATGCAAAGACATTAGCAAATTTTTGGATTCAAAGTTGGGTAGTAGCTCCATGGGTGTTCATTTTATCATTACGCTTTATATATTAAACATATGTGACATAGATTTCTTTTGGATGCATCAAATATTACATAATAAAATACAATCTCTAGATTGATAACCAGAAAATAAAAGGTGGGACAATGTCATAGTTATAGATTATGATAAAAGGTAAATCAGGTTGGGATACGAACTGGGGAAAAATAATAGCAGTATAAATTCAATCTATTTAGAAGTGTTTTAAAGTTCATTTTGAATGTGCTCTTTATATTTCATCATATTTTATTTTTATGATATTACTAATAATGCATTGTTTTGAAGAAAAAATAGACAATGAAGTAAGAAAAAAGTTAATAAAGATCATCAGTGGTTACTATTAGCATAAATAATAACATATCAGAGTATACATATCCAGATCTTATTTAAACAAACACATGACGTGCGCACACACACACACACACACACACACATATGCATAAACTGGGGATCCTCCCACCCTAGAAGAGTTTATAAACTTATCTCAAACCCCAAATCCATTGCCTGTGACAGTAAAACATTGTTTTCATGATTCCTTTTGCAAAACAGTTAATGTGGAGAGAACCTTAGATGGTGGCTAGGAGAGACAGGGCAAAAAACGCCTCCATGAAAAATACTAGATAAAAGCCAGAAAGTGACCCAGAACACCAGTTCCAGCAATGCACCAGCTGGACAGGTCTTCTAAATCCACAGGGACTGTATGAAACTGGGAGTCTGCGTTCTGAAATGAGTGAGTAAGCCACGCTGTAGTGTGGGGAAACTGTGGGTTGGCGTTTGGAGGCGGACTAGTTCTTTTTTAAAAAAACCCAAAAGCAACTGCAGATACGGCAGCAAGAACCGCACAGTGAAGCACGGCAGGAACGGGTTGTGTGAACACCTCAATATCTGGCGTGGAAGATAGCCTTTCGCACACCCCCTGCTAATTGTCTCAGAGCGAGGAAGGCAGAGGAGAGCCAAAAGGGGAAAATAACCATGCCCCTTGCAGCCATCTTCCCAGCAGGCTAGGAACACTCCTGCCTGGCACTGCTGCCACAGCACAGAGCCCGCCATAAAACCCAGTGTGACAGGAGGTGTTTCCAGCAGCACGCACACACGCCACAATATCAGGCATTGAAAATAGCCTTTCGTGCACCCACAGCTAATTGTCCCAGAGCTGGAAGGTGGAGCTGTGCGAAAAGGGGGAAATTAACATGCCCCATACAGCCAGCCTTACAGCAGGCTGGGAACACACCTACACAGCCTGGCGGCCCAGAACTTCCCTTGAGGGACAGCGTGCACTTGTGACGTAGCACAACCTCTCAGCAGAGGCCCTAGAAGGGCACGGCTTGGAAGACGGTCCCAGGGACCATATGCCAATACCAAGGACTTGTGGGTCAGCAGCAGAGACAATCTGTGGAGAGACTGAAATGAAGGGGAGAGAGGGAAAAAATATATCTGACAAACATAAACCAAAGGATAAGATGGCTGATTCAAGAAATGCTTTCACAGTAATAATGTTGAATATAAATGGACTGAACTCCCCCATTAAAAGATATAGATTGGCAGAATGGATCAAAAAATATGAACCATCAATATGTTGCATACAAGAGACTCATCTTAGACACAGGGACACAAAGAAATTGAAAGTGAAAGGATGGAAAAAATATTTCATGCAAGCTACAGCCAAAAGAAAGCAGGAGTAGCAATATAAACTCAGATAAAATAGAATTTAAACACAAGGATGTTATAAGAGACAAAGAAGGCCAGTACATACTAATAAAAGGGGCAATTCAACAAGAAGAAATAACAATCATAAATGCTTATGCACCCAATCATGGTACCACAAAATACATGAGACAAATACTGGCAAAACTAAAGAAAGCAATGGATGTTTCCACAATAATTGCTGGAGACTTCAACACATCACTCTCTCCTATAGATAGATCAACCAGACAGAAGACCAATAAGGAAACTGAAAACTCAAACAATCTGATAAATGAATTTGACTTAACAGACATATATAGAACATTACATCCCAAATCACCAGGATACACATTCTTCTCTAGTGCTCATGGAACTTTCTCCAGAATAGACCATAAGCTGGGACATAAAACAAGCCTCAATAAATTTTAAAAAAAATTGAAATTATTGAAAGCACATTCTCTGACCACAATGGAATACAATTAGAAGTCAATAACCATCAGAGACTTAGAAAATTCACAAACACCCAGAGGTTAAACAACACATTACTAAAATAAATGGTTTATAATGTAGAACGTAGGGGAACTAGCGATAGAGAGCAATTAATGAAGGGGGAATGATAACCCGATAAGAACAGATAAGCTATTGTGGGTAAATGTAACATTCTGGGAACGCCCAGGAATGAATATGGTTTGTTAATTTCTGATGGGTACGGCAGGAACAAGTTCACAGAAATGTTGCTTTATTAGGTTATTTTCTTGGGGTAGAATAGGAACATGTTGGAAGTAAAGTAGTTATTTTAGGTTAGTTGTCTTTTTCTTAATCCCTTGTCATGGTTTGTTTGAAATG
The DNA here is from genome assembly GCF_015220235.1 of Choloepus didactylus. Taxonomy (NCBI): domain Eukaryota; kingdom Metazoa; phylum Chordata; class Mammalia; order Pilosa; family Megalonychidae; genus Choloepus; species Choloepus didactylus. The sequence continues at coordinate 28,775,811 of NC_051328.1, read as the reverse complement.
TTTTTTTATTGTACATCTTTTAAAAAAATTTTTTTTGATATAGTTAATTTAAAAAAAAGAGTTAATTAAAAAATAAAAACAATGAAAAAAATATGCAGAACCCCCTTGAGGAGCTGGTGGAGAATGCAGGGGTGTTGGGCTTCCCCACCTCGATGGTTGCTGATGTGCTCACAGACGTAGGGGACTGGTGGTTTGAAGGGCTGAGCCCTCTACCACAGGACTTGCCATTGGAAAGACTGTTGCTGCAAAGGAGAGGCTAGGCCTGCCTAGAATTGTGCCTAAGAGTCTCCTCCCAAATGCCTCTTTGTTGCTCACATGTGGCCCTCTCTCTCTAGCTAAGCCAACTTGACAGGTGAAATCACTGCCCCCACCCCCCCAACATGGGATATGACACCCAGGGGAGTTAAATCTCCCTGGCAACGTGGAATATGACTCCCGGGAAGGAAGCTACACCCGGCAGCATGGGATGGAGAACATCTTCTTGACCCAAAGGGGAATGTGAAAGGAAATGAAATAAGCTTCAGTGGCAGAGAGATTCCAACAGGAGCTGAGCAGTCACTGTGGTGGGCACTCTTACACACAATATAGACAACCCTTCTTAGGTTCTAATGAATTGGAATAGCTAGCAGTAAATACCTGAAACTATCAAACTACAACCCAGAACCCCTGAATCCTGAAGATGATTATGTAACAATATAGCTTATGAAGGGTGACAATGTGATTGGGAAAGCCATATAGACCACAATCCCCTTTGTCCAGTGTATGGATGGATGAGTAGAAAAATGGGGGAAAAAAATAAAAAGGCACCAAGTGTTCCTTTTTACTTTAATTGTTCTTTTTTACTTCAATTTTTATTCTTATTAATTTTGTGTGTGTGGTAATGTCAAAAATTAATTTTGGTGATGAATGCACAACTATATAATGGTACTGTAAACAGCTGAATGTACACTTTATTTTGTATGACTGCATGGTATGTAAATATATCTCCATAAAAATGAATTAGAAAAAAAAGTTAATGTGGTACTTACAGGACATTTACAGACTTAAATGTCTATATTAGAAAAAAGAAAAAAGTGAAAACTAATGTGTGTAAGGTCTCAATTCACTAAATTAGTTAAAACAACAATGAAAAAAAGCAAAATAAACCTGAAGAAAGAAATAAGACACTAATGAAACAGAAAACAAAGAAACAAAAGAGATTAATAAAACCAGAAACTGATTTCTTTGTAAAAAGTTTAATAAAATATACACAACTCTGGTAAGATTGATTAAGAAGATAAGGAGAGAAGGCATAAAACAAAAGTAAAAAGAAAAAGAATAATAGTCCATTTTACAGCAAAATACTTGATAAATCATATAAGATGATTATGAGTACGCATTATGCCAATATATTGAAACATTTTGGTGAAATTAACAATTTTCTAGAAAAATATGAATAACCAAAACAAGAAATATCCTAGATGATCTTTATACTATATAGAAATTGAATAAGTGAAAAAGTTACTGAAAAAAGGCGTATACGGCATTAGAAGCACGGTTGCCTGCTAATCCTTGAAAGGACAGATAATCACTTTATCTTACAAACCATTTCAGAGAACAGAAAGGGAAATTCCCAATGCTTCTTATGAACCCAAAGTGGACAAGGACAACATGAAGAAGGAGATTTATGGGCCAATTATCACTTATTAACAAGTATACAAAAGTACTAAATAAAATATTAGCTAACTGAATCCAGCAATATATTTTTAAATGCAGAGGGTAGCACACACAATGCCACAGTGCTCTTTACCTTCTGTTTTCTTAACAGTATATCTTGGCATTAAGCCAATATTATTCATTTAGAGCTGCCTCATCTTTTTTTAACTGCTGCATATTATTACATTGTATAGTGTTAACACATTTAAAAAAAAAACTAAACATTTAGTTTGTTTCTGGTTTTTTGATATAACAAATAATATAGGAAAATCATTAAATAGATAATATTTTGCAAATGTGTGAACACATATGTAGGATAAATTCCTAGAAATAGAATTTCTGGGTCGAAAGGTAATTTTGATAAATATTACCAAATTGCTCCCCATAGAGTTGTATCAATTTGCACTAGTAGCATCAGTGTAAGTTCAAATGCTTTTAAAACACTCTAAAGAATAAAAGGGTGAGAAAAACATAGCAATAATGATAAAAAGAACACAAAGAAAACATTAAGGAAACTTTAAAACTGGAAAAAGTAAAATACGATGAAATAAATAACAATCATATTAACTAAACTAATGATATGAATGTGTTAAATCTGCCTATTAAAACCTAAGTCTTTCTTTTTTTTTTTTTTTTTTTTTTTTTTTTTTTAAATCATCATTTTATTGAGATATATTCACATACCACGCAGTCATACAAAACAAATTGTACTTTCGATTGTTTACAGTACCATTACATAGTTGTACATTCATCACCTAAATCAATCCCTGACACCTTCATTAGCACACACACAAAAATAACAAGAATAATAATTAGAGTGAAAAAGAGCAATTGAAGTAAAAAAGAACACTGGGTACCTTTGTCTGTTTGTTTCCTTCCCCTACTTTTCTACTCACCCATCCATAAACTAGACAAAGTGGTGTTTGGTCCTTATGGCTTTCCCAATCCCATTGTCACCCCTCATAAGCTACATTTTTATACAACTGTCTTCGAGATTCATGGGTTCTGGGTTGTAGTTTGATAGTTTCAGGTATCCACCACCAGCTACCCCAATTCTTTAGAACCTAAAAAGGGTTGTCTAAAGTGTGCATAAGAGTGCCCACCAGAGTGACCTCTCGGCTCCTTTTGGAATCTCTCTGCCACTGAAGCTTATTTCATTTCCTTTCACATCCCCCTTTTGGTCAAGAAGATGTTCTCCGTCCCACGGTGCCAGGTCTACATTCCTCCCTGGGAGTCATATTCCACGTTGCCAGGGAGATTCACTTCCCTGGGTGTCTGATCCCACGTAGGGGGGAGGGCAGTGATTTCACCTTTCAAGTTGGCTTAGCCAGAGAGAGAGGGCCACATCTGAGCAACAAAGAGGCATTCAGGAGGAGACTCTTAGGCACAAATACAGGGAGGCCTAGCCTCTCCTTTGCAGCAACCGTCTTCCCAAGGGTAAAACTTATGGTAGAGGGCTCAACCCATCAAACCACCAGTCCCCCATGTCCGCGGCCATGCCAGCAACCATGGAGGTGGGGTAGGCGAACACCCCCGCATTCTCCACAGGCTCCTCAAGGGGGCACTACATCTTTTTTTTTTTTTTTTCCCCTTGTTTGTCTTTTTTCTTTTTTTTTTTTTTTTTTTTTTTTTTTTTTTAACTTTCCCTTCTTTTTTCAAATCACCTGTATGAAAAAAAAAGTTAAAAAGAAAACAAACATACAATAAAAGAGCATTTCAAAGAGACCATAGCAAGGGAGTAAGAAAAAGACAACTAACCTAAGATAACTGCTTAACTTCCAACATGTTCCTACTTTACCCCAAGAAAGTTACATAATATAGCAACATTTCAGTGAACTTGTTCCTACTACAACCATCAGAAATTAACAGACCATAGTCATTTCTGGGCATCCCCAGAACGTTAAATAGCTTATCTGTTCTTCCTGGATTATTGTTCCCCCTTCCTTAATTGCTCTCTACTGCTAGTTCCCCTACATTCTACATTATAAACCATTTGTTTTACATTTTTCAAAGTTCACATTAGTGGTAGCATATAATATTTCTCTTTTTGTGCCTGGCTTATTTCGCTCAGCATTATGTCTTCAAGGTTCATCCATGTTGTCATATGTTTCACCAGATCGTTCCTTCTTACTGCCGCGTAGTATTCCATCGTGTGTATATACCACATTTTATTTATCCACTCATCTGTTGAAGGACATTTGGGTTGTTTCCATCTCTTGGCAATTGTGAATAATGCTGCTATGAACATTGGCGTGCAGATATCTGTTCGTGTCACTGCTTTCCGATCTTCCGGGTATATACCGAGGAGTGCAATCGCTGGATCGAATGGTAGCTCTATATCTAGTTTTCTAAGGAACTGCCAGACTGACTTCCAGAGTGGCTGAACCATTATACAGTCCCACCAACAATGAATAAGAGTTCCAATTTCTCCACATCCCCTCCAGCATTTGTAGTTTCCTGTTTGTTTAATGGCAGCCATTCTAACCGGTGTTAGATGGTATCTCATTGTGGTCTTAATTTGCATCTCTCTAATAGCTAGTGAAGCTGAACATTTTTTCATGTGTTTCTTGGTCATTTGTATTTCCTCTTCAGAGAACTGTCTTTTCATATCTTTTGCCCATTTTATAATTGGGCTGTCTGTACTATTGTCATTGAGTTGTAGGATTTCTTTGTATATGCAAGATATCAGTCTTTTGTCAGATACATGGTTTCCAAAAATTTTTTCCCATTGAGTTGGCTGCCTCTTTACCTTTTTGAGAAATTCCTTTGAGGTGCAGAAACTTCTAAGCTTGAGGAGTTCCCATTTATCTATTTTCTCTTTTGTTGCTTGTGCTTTGGGTGTAAAGTCTAGGAAGTGGCCTCCTAATACAAGGTCTTGAAGATGTTTTCCTACATTATCTTCTAGGAGTTTTATGGTACTTTCTTTTATATTGAGATCTTTGGTCCATTTTGAGTTAATTTTTGTGTAGGGGGTGAGGTAGGGGTCCTCTTTCATTCTTTTGGATATGGATATCCAACTCTCCCAGCCCCATTTGTTGAAAAGACCATTATGGCTCAGTTCGGTGACTTTGGGGGCCTTATCAAAGATCAGTCGGCCATAGATCTGAGGGTCTATCTCTGAATTCTCAATTCGATTCCATTGATCTATATGTCTATCTTTGTGCCAGTACCATGCTGTCTTGGCAACTGTGGCTTTATAATAAGCTTCAAAGTCAGGGAGTGTAAGTCCTCCCACTTCGTTTTTCTTTTTTAGAGTGTCTTTAGCAATTCGAGGCATCTTCCCTTTCCAAATAAATTTGATAACTAGCTTTTCCAAGTCTGCAAAGTAGGTTGTTGGAATTTTGATTGGGATTGCATTGAATCTGTAGATGAGTTTGGGTAGAATTGACATCTTAATGACATTTAGCCTTCCTATCCATGAACATGGAATATTTTTCCATCTTTTAAGGTCCCCTTCTATTTCTTTTAGTAGAGTTATGTAGTTTTCTTTGTATAGGTCTTTTACATCTTTGGTTAAGTTGATTCCTAGGTACTTGATTTTTTTAGTTGCTATTGAAAATGGTATCTTTTTCTTGAGTGTCTCTTCAGTTTGTTCATTTCTAGCATATAGAAACATTACTGACTTATGTGCATTAATCTTGTATCCCGCTACTTTGCTAAATTTGTTTATTAGCTCTAGTAGGTGTATCGTTGATTTCTCAGGGTTTTCTAGATATAAGATCATATCATCTGCAAACAATGACAGTTTTACTTCTTCTTTTCCAATTTGGATGCCTTTTATTTCTTTGTCTTGCCGGATTGCCCTGGCTAGCACTTCCAGCACAATGTTGAATAACAGTGGTGACAGCGGGCATCCTTGTCTTGTTCCTGATCTTAGAGGGAAGGCTTTCAGTCTCTCACCATTGAGTACTATGCTGGCTGTGGGTTTTTCATATATGCTCTTTATCATGTTGAGGAAGTTTCCTTCAATTCCTACCTTTTGAAGTGTTTTTATCAAAAAGGGATGTTGGATTTTGTCAAATGCTTTTTCAGCATCTATTGAGATGATCAATTGATTTTTCCCTTTCGAGTTTTTAATGTGTTGTAATACATTGATTGTTTTTCTTATGTTGAACCATCCTTGCATGCCTGGAATGAACCCCACTTGGTCATGGTGTATGATTTTTTTAATGTGTCTTTGGATTCGATTTGCAAGTATTTTGTTGAGGATTTTTGCATCTATATTCATTAGGGAGATTGGCCGGTAGTTTTCCTTTTTTGTAGCATCTTTGCCTGGTTTTGGTATTAGATTGATGTTAGCTTCATAAAATGAGTTAGGTAGTGTTCCATTTTTTTCAATGTTTTGAAAGAGTTTGAGTAAGATTGGTGTCAGTTCTTTCTGGAAAGTTTGGTAGAATTCCCCTGTGAAGCCATCTGGCCCTGGGCATTTATTTGTGGGAAGATTTTTGATGACTGATTGGATCTCTTTGCTTGTGATGGGTTGGTTGAGGTCTTCTATTTCTTCTCTGGTCAGTCTAGGTTGTTCATATGTTTCCAGGAAATTGTCCATTTCTTCTACATTATCCAGTTTGTTGCCATACAGTTGTTCATAATATCCTCTTATAATTTTTTTAATTTCTTCAGGATCTGCAGTTATGTCACCTTTTTCATTCATTATTTTGTTTATATGGGTCTTCTCTCTTTTTGATTTTGTCAGTCTAGCTAGGGGCTTGTCAATCTTGTTGATCTTCTCAAAGAACCAACTTTTGGTGATATTTATCCTTTCTATTGTTTTTTTGTTCTCTATGTCATTTATTTCTGCTTTAATCCTTGTTATTTCTTTTCTTCTACTTGGTTTAGGATTGGTTTGCTGTTCATTTTCTAGCTTCTTCAGTTGATCCATTAGTTCTTTGATTTTGGCTCTTTCTTCCTTTTTAATATATGCGTTTAGTGCTATAAATTTCCCCCTTAGCACTGCTTTTGCTGCATCCCATAGGTTTTGGTATGTTGTGTTCTCATTTTCATTCGTCTCTATATATTTAGCAATTTCTCTTGCTATTTCTTCTTTAACCCACTGATTGTTTAGGAGTGTGTTGTTTAACCTCCAGGTATTTGTGAATTTTCTAAGTCTCTGATGGTTATTGACTTCTAATTGTATTCCATTGTGGTCAGAGAATGTGCTTTGAATAATTTCAATCTTTTTAAATTTATTGAGGCTTGTTTTATGTCCCAGCATATGATCTATTCTGGAGAAAGTTCCGTGAGCACTAGAAAAGTATGTGTATCCTGGTGATTTGGGATGTAATGTCCTGTAGATGTCTGTTAAATCTAATTCATTTATCAGATTGTTTAGGTTTTCAATTTCCTTATTGGTCTTCTGTCTGGTTGATCTATCTATAGGAGAGAGTGATGTGTTGAAGTCTCCCACAATTATTGTGGAAACATCAATTGCTTCCTTTAGTTTTGCCAATGTTTCTCTCATGTATTTTGTGGCACCTTGATTGGGTGCATAGACATTTACGATTGTTATTTCTTCTTGCTGAATTGCCCCTTTTATTAGTATGTAGTGGCCTTCTTTGTCTCTCAAAACATCCCTGCATTTGAAGTCTATTTTATCTGAGATTAATATTGCTACACCTGCTTTCTTTTGGCTGTAGCTTGCATGAAATATTTTTTTCCATCCTTTCACTTTCAATTTCTTTGTGTCCCTGTGTCTAAGATGAGTCTCTTGTATGCAACATATTGATGGTTCATTTTTTTTGATCCATTCTGCGAATCTATATCTTTTAATTGGGGAGTTTAATCCATTTACATTCAACGTTAAAACCGTGAAGGCATTTCTTGAATCGGCCATCTTATCCTTTGGGTTATGTTTGCCATATTTTTCCCTCTCTCTATTAATATCCTTTATTGTACCCATACCGAATCTCTTTAGTACTGAACCTTTCTCCAAGTCTCTCTGTCCTGTCTTTGTTTCTCTGTCTGTATGGCTCCCTTTAGTATCTCCAGTAGGGCAGGTCTCTTGTTAGCAAATTCTCTCAGCATTTCTTTGTCTGTGAAAAATTTAAGCTCTCCCTCAAATTTGAAGGAGAGCTTTGCTGGATAAAGTATTCTTGGCTGGAAATTCCTCTCTCTCAGAATTTTAAATATATCGTGCCATTGTCTTCTCGCCTCCATGGTGGCTGCTGAGTAGTCACTACTTAGTCTTATGCTGTTTCCTTTGTATGTGGTGAATTGCTTTTCTCTTGCTGCTTTCAGAACTTGCTCCTTCTCTTCTATGTTTGACAGTGTGATCAGTATATGTCTCGGAGTGGGTTTTTTTGGATTTATTCTATTTGGAGTTCGCTGAGCATTTATGATTTGTGTATTTATGTTGTTTAGAAGATTTGGGAAGTTTTCCCCAACAATTTCTTTGAATACTCTTCCTAGACCTTTACCCTTTTCTTCCCCTTCTGGGACACCAATGAGTCTTATATTCGGACGCTTCATATTATCTATCATATCCCTGAGGTCCATTTCGAGTTTTTCAATTTTTTTCCCCATTCTTTCTTTTATGCTTTCATTTTCCATTCTGTCATCTTCCAGGTCACTGATTCGTTGTTCAACTTCCTCTAGTCTTGTACTATGAGTGTCCAGAATCTTTTTAATTTGGTCAACAGTTTCTTTAATTTCCATAAGATCATCCATTTTTTTATTTAGTCTTGCAATGTCTTCTTTATGCTCTTCTAGGGTCTTCTTGATTTCCTTCATATCCCGTACTAGGGTCTCATTGTTCATCTTTAGTTCTTTGAGTAGCTGCTCTAGGTGTGTCTCTTCTGGTCTTTTGATTTGGGTGCTTGGGCTTGGGTTATCCATATCGTCTGGTTTTTTCATATGCTTTATAATTTTCTGTTGTTTTTGGCCTCGTGGCATTTGCTGTCCTTGATAGGGTTCTTTTAGGGTTTGTAGACCAGTTGAAGTCCTTATCTCTAGTTTATCAGATCTACAGCTTCGTGGAGTACACTTTCTCTAACTAACCAGCAGGTGGCGTCCACGAGCCACCTGTTCTCCACAAGCCAGATCTCCCCTGCTTAGCCTTTTTGGTGAGTGGGGGAGTGAGTCTTGTGGGGCCCAATTGGTGTCCCAAGCTTGCGTGTGTAGTTGGTGTTGCCTGCCCTGTATGTGGGGCGTGTTTCTGGGCAGTCGGGGAGGGGGGGTGGCCCTAACAATCAAATCTCCCTGATGATCCTAGAGTTTTAAAGCTACTGCAATAGTCTAATCCTTCAGTTCAGTCCTGCCACAGTTTGTCTCTGCCACTGACCCACAAGTCTTTGGTATTGGCGTATGGCTCCTGAGACTTGCAAGTGGGCCCTTCTTCCAGGCTGTGCACCCCGGGTCCTCTGTTGAGGGATGACTGTGCTATGTCACAGGTGAGTGCCGTCCCCCCAGGGCAGTTCTGGGCTGCTGGGCTGTGTTGGGAGGCTCCCAGTCTGCTCAAATGATGGCTGAATGGGGCTCTGTTAATTCACACTGCTCCCCCTTCCCAGCTCTGGGACATTCAGCTGAGGTTGCAGGGAAGGCTAATGTCCACGCCCAGTTTTGTGGTGTGTGCCTGTTATTTGAAGCACTTCCGTCACACTGGGTTGTCTGGGGCAGCTCTGGGCTATGGGGCTGGCGATGGGCAGGAGTGTTTCCTGTCCACCAGGATGATGGCTGTGAGCGGACACCCCCCTTTTCTTGGGAAGTTGTGTTGTTTAGTGAATTTTCTCAGCCACTGGATTATTGCCTTTTGTCTCAGAGCTCTCTTATTTCTGCTCTTGACTTGACGTGCCCAAATTTCAATTCTTTGAAGCTTTCTGTATTGAGCTTCTTAGAGTAATTGTTTTAGAAAAAGCAAAAAGGATTTAAAAAAAAAAAAACAAAAAAAAAAAACGGCCCTCCTCAGAGATCTAATGGGTTATTGAAATGCTAATAGACAAAGCAACCTGGGCCATTAAGGAAAGGTGCCCTGGGCAGAGAGATCAGCCTTGCTTCGGGATTTGCATATGCGCCTCAAGGCCTGATGTCCGCCCTTCCCCTTTCTGTGTTCACCAGAACTCCAAAAATCCTCTGCTTTTACTTTGGAGCTTCTCGTGTTGTTTTCCTTCTATGCCCGTCTCCTCTCTGCTGGGCTGGCTGCTCTCAGAGTCTCTGGTGTCTGGCCTCAGTCTATCTATGGTTGGAGTTTGAATCAGTAGAATGAGTTTCCGATGAGAGCAGCCACTGCAATTCTCCCTTCTCCTTCCTGGAGCTGACAGCCCCTCCTCCCCCGGGACTGAGCCTGGCAGGAAGGGGCGCGGGTCCCCTGGCCGCAAAAACTTACAGATTTCGCTGATCTCAGCAGTTCCACGTTTTCATGAGTGTTGTATGAAGTATGCCCAAAGACAGATTGCTCTGTGGTGTCCAGTCCACGCAGTTCCTGGCTTTTTACCTACTTTCCTGGAGGAGTAACTAAAACATACAGCTCACCAGTCTGCCATCTTGCCCCGCCTCTAAAACCTAAGTCTTTCAAATAAAATTAAGAAATAAAATCCAACTACATATATTTTATGATGGATAAATCTAAAACAAAATGAAATAGAATATGGGCAAATCGTGTAAGGCAAAATAAAACCACAATATTAGTACCAAAGCAGAATTCAAAGCCAGCAGCATTAAAAGGGAACAAGAAGACATTTTAAAAGTGAAAAAATCTATCATCTATAATGAACACTTAATAAACATGAAATCGTGTGTCAAATAACATAGAAATGAAATTTATAAAACAAAAGATTTTTATATATTTGGACTAAACAATAGATGGAGAAATGAACAAAACATTTTATATGTCACTTTTAATCTTAGGGAAATTAAAGCCAACAGATAAAAGGTATAGAAAATTCAAAATAATATACTTATTCAGGTAAATTTAATAGAGATTCATGATAACCTATATTCTACAAGCCAGAAAACATTATTTTCAAACATTCATTGATACTAAAAATCATGTTAAGCCACTAAAATATGTTATTAAATTCACAAAGTATTATAATATCATATTAATATTATAAAATATATTAATAAATTCAGAAAGAACTTAAAGGGATATATCTGATCATGATACAGAAAGCTCAAGATTAAGTCAACATTAATGAGTTTAAATAACAAAAGCCAAAATCTTAGTCACTTGGAAATTAAAAACAAAAATCACACTTCTAAATAATTCTTGTAAGTAAAACTAGAATTCTAGACTACTTAGAAAATAATGACAATTATAATAGTAGATAAATAAAATGTATAAAATATGCAAAGATGACTTCCACTTTATCTGTAATGTTTTGTTTTCTTAAAAATTATTGGATGAGGCTAAATGTGTACTCAGGCAAATACACAGTCTTACACTTTTTTTCATTATTAATCAAGACAATGAAAGTGGGCATTCAATTTAGAAAGTTAGAGAAACAAAACATAAGAGTAAATGCAAAACTATAGCTAAGGCAAATTTAGAAAAGAAGAACAAAAAAGAGGTTGACTTAATAAGTATTAAGATGCATTTAAAGTCATACCAATTAAAATAGTATAGTAGGGACAGGCAAATAGTTCAAAGAAACAGAACTAGGAGATTAGCAATAAACCCAAATATATGTGATAATTTAAGTCAAGAACAGACTCTATTATCCAAGTTGTTATTGTTGAATTGTAAGATTATGAATAATCATGGTTTTCTTCTTTATTCTTTTTATATTTTCTGATTTTTCTACAATGTCTATGTGCTATTTTCATAATAAGGAAAAAAAAACAACAAGCATTCCGTAAAACTGCTAGCTTAACATAATATAAATAGTCACATCTAAAACCAATTTTGGCTCATTGTAGTCTATTGGTGTCTTGACACCTGCCAGGGAAAAAATTTTTTTATTTGGTGTAACCAGTGGAGAGGAAGCCCATGATTTCATGGCATTATAGGGGAAGTGTGAGGACTTCAGTGGAAATAAACTATCCTTATAGTCATGAAAAAAAAATCCACTAGAATTTAAGCTCTATGAGTGCATGGGTTTGTGTCTGTCTTGTTCACTACTGTATCCCTGGTCCCTGGAACAATGCCTTGCTAAAAAAGGCACTTAATAAATATTTGTTGAATAAAGGAGCAGAGTGGGCCTGAATTTATTTATATATTTTTGCTGTAGTTTTTTTTTTTTTTAATTAGAGAAGTTGAGGTCTTACAGAACAATCATGCATAGAATACAGGATTCCCACACACCACTCCACCACCAACACCTTGCATTGGTGTGGAACGTTTGTTACAATTGATGATAGGACATTTTTGTAATTGTACTATTAATTAAAATCCATGGCTTAACTTAGGGCTCACTGACTGTGTACTGTAGCTCCAGGGATTTTTAAAAAAGTTTTATTCTGTTAACATATATATAATCTAACATTCCACCCATCCAATCATTACTAAAACATTTCCATCATTCCAAATAGCAACCCTGTACATTTTAAGTCTCAACTTCCCATTCTCTATCCCCATCCCGTCTCCTGGTAACCTATTGTGATGGTTAGGTTCACGTGTCAACTTAGCCAAGTGATGGTGTCCAGATGTCTGGTCAAGCAAGCATTGGCCTAACCATTACTGCAAGGACATTTGTGGCTGGTTAATCAACCAGAGGGCTGGTTTATTAAATCATCAGTCAATTGACTGCCCCTGCGACTGATTACATCAATGAAGGGCGTGTCTTCCACAATGAGAGAATTCAATCAGCTGAAAACTTTTAAGGGAGAAAGAGAGAGAACCTTCACTTCTTTGGCTAGCCAGCATCTCCTGATGAGTTCACTGAACTGCCAGTTTGCTGCCTGCCCTACAGAACTTGGACTCATGCATTCTGCCCTACAGAACTTGGACTCGTGCATCCTACCCTATGGAATTTGGACTTGTGCATCCCCACAGTTGCGTAAGACACTTTTATAAAATTTTATATTTATAGATATCTCTTGTTGGTTCTGTTTCTCTAGAGAACCCTAAGTAATACACCTATATTCTAGATTCTGACTGCAAGTTTGCTTGTTCTAATTGTTTCAAAACAATCAGATCACATAACATTTGTCCTTTTGTGTCTGGCTTATTTCATTCAATATGATGTGTTCAAGGTTCATGCATATTGTCACATGTAACAGGACTTCATTCCTTTTTATGGCTGAATAATACTCCATTGTCTGTATAAACCACATTTTATTTAACTGTTCATTACTTGATGGACACTTGTGTTGCTTCCATCTTTTTGCAATTGTGCATAATGCTGCTATAAGCATCAGTGTGAAAGTATCTGTTGAAGACCCTGTTTTCAATTAGTGGGATTGCTGGGTCATACGGTAGTTCTATACTTAGCTTTCCAAGGAACCACTAGACTGTCTTCCAGAGAGGCTGCACCATTTTACATTGCCACCAGCAATGAATCAATGTTCCTGTTTCTCCACATCTTCTCCAATACTTGTCATTTTCTGTTTTTCTAATCCGAATAGGCTTTTGACTGGAGAGTTTAATCCATTTACACTTAAAATCACTACTGATAATACAAGACTTTCTTCTGCTATTTTGCTATTTAGCCTTTGTAAGTCTTATACCTTTTTTGTCCCTCACTTCCATAAAAGCCTACTTTTATATTTATTTGCTTTTTTGTGTTGTATAATATTGAGTGCCTTCTCATTTACAACTGGATATATTTTTCATCTGCTTTCTTGTGGTTATCATGTGGTTAAAATGTAACATCCTACATATATAACAATCATATTTAGTTTGATACAAACTTAACTTCAGTAGCAGGCACATATACTTTTCCTATGCACCATTTTTTGTACTTGATATCACTTATAGCTTTGTACATTGTATGTCCCAAAACAGATTTATCATTACTTTTTATGTGTTTGCATTTTGGTGCCTGTAGGAAGCAAGAAGTAGAACTGCATAGCAAATACTACAATACAATAATACTGGCATTTACAATTACCTGGATGGTTATCTTTACCTCAGGTCTTTATTTCTTTATGCTGCTTTGAACCACTGCCCAGTGTCACTTCCTTTCAGTCTGAAGAATTTCCTTTAGCATAGCTTGTTGGACAGGTATTGCAGTAATGAATTCCCTCAACTTTTATTTTTCTGAGAATGTCATAAACTCTTCCTCATCTTTGAAGGAGAGTCTCACTGGATATAAACTCCTTGGCTGGCAGTTGTTTTCCTTCAGCATTTTAAGTATTTCAACCCACTGTCTTCTTGCCTCCATGGTTTTTGATGATAAATTGGCACTCAGTCTAATTGGGTCTTTCTTGTATGTAACACGTTGCTTTACTCTTGCAGTTTTCTGAATCCTCTCCTTGTCTTTTGCATTCAATAGTGTAATCAATATATGATGGCTGTACTTTTCTTCATGTTTATCCTTTTTGGTGTTCTCTGAGGTTCCTGCATGTGCATATTCACATCTTTTGCTAAGTTTGAAAAGTTCTGTCATTATTTCTTTGACTATTCCTTCTGCTCCTTTCTCTCTTCTCCTTCTGCAACTCCCATATTGAGAATACTGGTGTGCTTTATGGTGTCCCATAGCTGTCTTAGGCTATTTTCACTTTTAATATTTTGTTTTTCTCTCTGCTCATCAGCATAGCTCATTTCAAATATCTTGTCTTCAGGTTCACTGATTCCTTCTTCTGCCAGCTCCAATCTTCTCTTGAAACCCTCCTGGGCATTTTTCATTTCAGTTATTGTGGTCTTCAACTCCAGCAGTTCTGTTTGGTTCCTTTTTAAAATTTGTCTCTTTACTAAGTTTCTCATATTGCTTATTCATTTCCTTCATCTCCCTGAGCATTCTTAAGATAATTTTTAAAAAGGCTTTGTTTGGTATGCCTACATTCTCATCTTCTTAGTTGGTGTTTTCTGTATCTTTATCCTCCTCCTTTGGTTGGGCAATCATTTCCTGTTTGTCTTGTACTCTTTTGTTGTGCACTGTACATTTTAATATTTTAATATGTTAGTTCTGGGAATTACTCCCTGGAATGTCTGTTTCTTGGTTTTGTAACTAGCTGGTGATAAGGCAGAGATTTTCTTGAGCTTCAGTCCTCTGTTCAGGAAGGTCTGCCCAAGGCAAATGCAGTGTGCAGGGTTTTCCCTGTCTTTCTGGGCCTTTGTCTAGTCCTGGGGTTTTGCTTGTTAGTTGTTTTGGAGTTCTCCTGCTTACAGGAGTTTGGTTGTCCCTTCTGTTTCCCAGGGGACAGACCTCATTCTCCGATGTATTTAAAGCCAGCAGGCCTTTGTCCTAGACTGTCTGCCTCTATAGTTTTTTACAAGCCTTTTGTTGTCTTATGCTGCTTTTGCCTGGAGGATAAATTCTGGGAGGAGGGTCACCGTTCTGGTTTGCTAGAGCTGCCAGAATGCAAAAATACAAAACATAGATTGGCTTTTAAAAAGGGGGTTTATTAGATTACAAATTTACCATTCTAAGGCCACAAAGGTGTCCAAACTAAGGCATCAACAAGAGGATGCCTTCACTGAGGAAAGGCTGATGGCATCTGGGGCTCCTCTGTCACATGGGAAAGCACATGGCAACGTCTGTTAGTCCTCTCCCAGGCTCTGGTTTCAAAATGGCTTTCTCCAAAATTTCTCTGGGCATTTTCTCTTCAAAATGTCTCTGGGATCTCTCAGCTCTCTTCAAAATGTCTCTCTAAGCTTCTGTAAGCATCCAGCTCTGTGTTGGCTCTCTTAAGGACTCCAGCAAACGAATTAAGACCCACCTTGAATGGGCAGGGTCACATCTCCATAGAAATAATTTAATCAAAAGGTCCCACCCACAATAGGTCTGCCCAAACAAGATTGTATTAAAAGAACATGGCTTTTTATGGGGTTACATAACAGATTCAAACCAGAACAGTCACCCTGAAGACGACTTTCCCAAATCAGTCTTTCCCAGCCAACTCAGGGTTAGGGATCCACAGAGGGAGCACAGACTGGTTCCAAAGTGAGCTGGAGAGAAGATCATGAAAGGCGCCAAAATCTTTACTGACAGCTCCCCAAAGCTGAGCTTTCCTGGCCTGCCCAGCAAATGCAGCCCTTCAGCTAACTGACCCCTGAAGCCCTGAGGAAGTGGTGTGCCTTTAAATCTCCATTGCCTCTGCCCTGTCCTGGGAGGTGTGAAACAATGGCTGCCCTCAGAGCCAGGATCCAGTGATCGCAACTCATCAATCAAAAGCTGTGATCAGTGACCAGGCATGCTCATCCCTGTTCTTGGGGAAGAGGACCTCTATGTCCCTTTCAGCCATCAGCAGCTAGCCAGGGACTGGACCCTGTGCAGACCTGTGTGAGGGTGGGCGATGGGCGCCAGTAGCTACTGTGTGGAGAGAGCAATTTACAATACTTTACCATAATTTATTAGTCTCTTCCGCTCTTCGCTGCATGCTACAGTATGTTCTTCTGGCCTCTGGTGCTTCAAAATAGTTGTTCCAGGCAGTTCCTTTCTGTTTAATAGTTGTTTTGGGGGAAGGACTGAGTCCTGGAGTTTCCTATCCTACCATCTTCCCTAGAACTTCCTTAAGAGAGGCTGCTCTAGTTTTAATAATAATAAGTTGTCCATCATCCTGGTAGTGAACACCTACTGTAATCCCTTACACCTCTGAGTGTCACTTGTAGGTTTGAACTTGGGCCCCTCCCAGCATTAACATGTGATGGTCAAGGGTGAGTCTGCTACTTACTGAGAGAGGCAGGATTTGTGGCACTCCGGGCAGAAGGCTGTCTGGTGAAGACTGGTTGTCGGTCAGAACCTTGAATTCAAAGCCAACTTTTCCAGTATTCTTCAGTGTGATTTCTCGTTCCGTGACATGGTCAAACAACTTGAGAGGAGAAGAAGGAGAGTGAAACCCCTATCATCCACCCTTTGGGATCCTGCTACCACTCTGACAAAAGTGTATAGACAAACCTACCTTACAGATAGGGATTTTATTTTTTGTGTGACATAGACACTGGCAAAACCACACTTTGATATCACAAAAAGGTGCCTGCTGGGGCAGAAGCAGCACAGGACTCTGGAAACAGGGCTCTTGTCCTAGTTTTTCTACTAACTAATTTATTTAGGTATGACAGTGAGTAAGGATCTAGCCTTCCCCACAAGGAACTTATATTACAAGATCTTAAAGTAAGCTTTCTACACTAAGATGTTTTTCTCTCGGGATTCCTCCTATAAGGGAAGCATAGGACTTGAGTTCAGAATGTTCTAGAATGAACTTTGCCATTTCTATGGAGGAACCATGGCAGTAATAAGCCAGCCATGTTGATTTCCGTGGGATTTTACTAACATAATTCAGCAGCTGGGTTCAGTAGGCCCAAGGACCACAAACTGAAGCCAGGGGTTCTTAAACCAAGCCAGGGCAAGGACTAGGTTCCTTAGTGAATACACTCTAAGCCGGTTCAATACCAATTGCTTGGAGGACACTCAAAATAAGGAAGGAAGAAGAATTCTATTTGGTCAACAAAATGGAGATTCCTCAATAGATGTTGGGTGAATCAGATTTGGGGCACAATCTCTAATCTATAAACATATGTGTGTATACAATTCATTAATTATACCTGCAGCAGCTATATAATGGGGGTGCAATCCCCATTAACATATGTTAGGAAATATGGACTCTGCCTACAAGAATACAAAATCTAGCTGGGAAGAGAAGAGGTATAGAAGTGAAGTTGACTGATGGGGTTGGATGCTTCAGGGGCCGTGGATTAACCAGCCTGGCTATAATTGAATAGACCACATTGGAGAATTGTGAGAAATGAAGTTTACTGTGCAAAGAGCATCAGTTAATTGAGGGACTTAGGAAACCCTCACTCAGGCTGAGGAGCCCAACTCTGATTCACTGGGTTACAGAGAAGGAAACTCCTGATGACTATGGACCTATTCTGATGCAGGCGCAATACTGACCAGGTACTTTACCCAAGTGACTACAACTACCAGGTGAGATAGGCATTTTTAGCCTTTCCCTATTTCATAGATGAGGGATACTGAGGCTTAATGAGGTTAGGTGATTTGCCCTAAGCTAAGAATGCATCATAATCCCCTGCTACTCAGAATGTCGTTCATGGACCAGCAGCATTGGCATCCCCTGGGACTTTGTCAGAAATGCAGATTCCCAGGCTCTGCCCTGTGCCTACTGAATCAGAATCTGCACTTTAACAAGATTCCCAGGTGATTCGTATATACGTGACAGTTTGAGAAGAACTGCTGTAATTTAGGCATGGCTTGATGAGACCCTGGAGTGTAAGAACAGCAGAGGTGATGGGAAGGGAAAGCTGATTCAAGGGGATACTGATGGATGAATTGGCAAACCCTGGACACTGTAAGGATGTGGGCTGGTGGAAACAGTGCAGTGGAAAATGCCTTGGAGATCATAAACCCAAGGGACTGACAAGGTGGTAGTGCTTTTGAAAGAAGTGAAGAGGCTGAAATGAGCTTCTAGATTGAGAGGGAAGATGAAAATTTTAGCATCTAATGTGCTAGGTTTCAGGAGATAGTGAAAAAAGCAAGTGAAGATGTCTAGCAAACAATTTTCAGGGGAGGATGATCAGGGTCAGGACAGAAGGTTAGGGATTCAAGGAAATGGGTGATGGTGACACCATGATGATCTGTGAGTTCTCAGGGGTTCCAGGAGGGATGAGAGGACAAGGACTATAGCTGATGTTTAAGGCAAGACCAGAAAAGGTTTCATCCAATGGTTTGCAATACCTGTAATCCATAGTTAATATCCTTGGTGTCAAAGGAATATTTGACCAGAGAGGCTTCTCCCCTTAGCATTATTTCATAGGTGGGCCCTTCTTCCACTTCGCACAGAGCTTTTGCTTGTGCAATGATGTTACAGTGTCCATAGAAGGTGAAAGATATCTGGTGGCTACTGTGTGGCTGCAGCACGCCGTAGAGGGGCAAAATGTCAAACACCTGCAGGGAAAGTCACAGATGACAGCAGCTGTCCAGGTGAAGGTCCTTCAAAGGGTAAAGTTAAGTCAATTTTCACATTGTTTCCTAACTTTTAACTTGATTGACTCCATGGAAGGTAACTAGCCCAACTCCCTGAAATATATGCTTTGAATGATGGTGATGGCAGCAATGGTACTCGGTGAGACTTAAATTTCTAACCCGGGGCAAGTGCTCAGTAGGGAAAGTTAGTATCAGATGACTTCAGGACCTATGGGGTGTTACTTACTTCTTCTATCCCAAGGGAAAGCATTTCATCCTGTTCAAAGATCCATAGGGATTCGTGAAACTCAACCTGACTGTGGCTTTGGTGTATTCTCTCTGTTTCAGCTGAGTTCAGTTTTGATCCCTAGAAATTAAAGGTGTGAGAAAAACTAGCAAGCATTCATAATGGGCCAATGGCTCCTCCCAGCATTCATAGAAAAATGAAGTATATTATATATGATTAGAAAAAAGTACATTTTCCCCCTAGTGAGATAATTGGGAAAGTACCCAAACATATAAACACAAGACTGTTTTCTGTAGTATTGTTTGCAGTGGCAAAACAGTAATTAGACTAAGTGCCCATCCATAGGAGATCACTTTAAAAGTGTATGTAGAACCTCTATCCAGGGAGGTTGATGCAATGTATATTTAAGCACTGAGAATGATATTCACAATGTATTACTGAGTGGAAAAGCAGTCCCCATTCATGTAAATGATACATGCCTATGCATATGAAAATGTGAGCATGTATAAGTTCATTCAGATATTTGCATATGCAAAAAGATGTCTGGGAGATTGTTTGCTAAAACTTCAGCAGCATTTTTCTCTGAGTGGTGGGATTTTTGAGGATTTTTGCTTTCTTTTTTCTGTGTTCTTGAGTTTTCTATGACAAACATCTTTGAAAATAGAAGAAGAAATGAATTAAGATTTAAAAGATGCATACTCAGTCTGAAATTTTTTTAAGTACAGAAAAGCTCCAAAAGAGCAATAAAAATCAGTCATTAGGTTATACTACATATATACTATATACTATATTTGTGTGTGAGCATGTGTATATATGTGTATACATGTATATATATATTTGCATCCTCATTTTTCAGCTGACATGAGTGCCTTCCCATGTGAATGAATGTTCTTCATAAGCCATCATTAAAAATATTTTAGAAATACATTAAAAAACAGGCACATAATACAAATTTAATACATACACAAGGATATCTGATTAAAAAATAAGACTCCTATCCCTATTCCCCAGTCCTCCAGTTCCCCTCCCCTTGGGTAACAACTCCCCAGTTTCTTACATTGCATTTACTTATTTTCTTCATTCAACTAATATTTATTGAGAACTTCCTGTGAAACAGGCACAGTTCTAGGTTCTAGGGATATAATAGTGAACAAAACAGATGAAAGGATCTCTGCCTTCATGAAGCTTACACTCCAGACATACACTGCCAGTATGTCTATGTATATATTTGAGAGATATAATGCAGTGGTTAAGAGCAAGGCTCTGGGGCTAGACTGCCATGTATTCCAGGCCCATTGTATGGTATATATGTATCTTCTCATCAGCAAAATGGTGAAAGATAATACACCTACTTCACAGGGTTGTTGGGAGAATGAAAAGTTAATGTAAAAAAAATACTGAGAATGGTGCATATAATAAATGATCAATAAATGATGGTTGTTTACATATTTAGTTACTACTTTTCTTCACACAAATGGTAACATACAATGTACTCTGTTTTGCACCTGGCATTTTTTTACTTAATACATTGGCGATTGCTCCAAACCAGTATATAGAGAACTTTCTCATTGTTTTTAAGGATTTCATAATATTGAATGAATTTACACATGCTCACATTTTAAGGACACAGGCATATATCATTTTACGTGAATGGGAACTGCTTTTTCACTCAATACATTCTGAATATCATTCTCAGCTCATACATATATATTGCCTATATGTCATGTGGATATATGAATGTAGTTTATTCAACCAGTCTCCTATTGGTGGAATTATTTCCAATTTTCTTGCTGTTTCTAATGAAGCTGCAGTGTACAACTATATTTCCATGTATTTATGCAAACGTAAAGGTGTACCTGAAGAACAATTTCTTGGAGGAGGAATTGTGTATTTAACTTTTAATAAACACTACCAAATTCCATGGTATAGAGGTTATGTCAATTCATACTCCTACCTACAAAGTGAATAAGAATGCCTGTTTATCCCCACTCTTTGCCACTATTGAGACAAACACTCTTTTGAAAGATTGTATAATATCCCATCGTCATGGACATATGATAAGTTATTTTTCACTATTTTTCCAATTTTTTGCTATTTCTATGTACATAAATCTTAGTATCTATGATGGTTTTCTTAGGCCATCATTCTGGCAGAATTCAAGGGTGTGAATTTTTAACTGCTCTTGTTCTCCCCTTTGTTTTTACTATGGAATTATTTCTTCTTCAGTAGTCTCTACGTAGGTAGTGGGAAGAGTACAAGGTCACCAAGGTTTAGAAAGACTGACTTTTCCATTATAGAGAAAACGTAGTTCCTGAGGTGTCCCGTACTCTCACATGTTGGCTCTGTGGGAGTTCAGTTAGGAAGTGACCTGGATAAAGTTATGCAGCCTGATCCCAGCCAAACCCTAGTGTAGCACATGCCACTCTGCTTCTGGTTCTGCCTTTGTTTCATGGGAAGGACTATCGAATTGCCAACCCACACCGGGGAAAGGAAACCGTACGTCTGGAATGATCATGGTGGCTGGCTGTGTATTTCTGATTACTCTTTCTTCGTGATCGACATCTTCATCCACAAGGATAGTCCTGGGGAGTTCAATGAAATGTGGAGAATCATTTATTTGGTAGCCATTACAACCCAAATTCAGCCGAGGAAAACCTGTCTTCCCCCTACCCTCAAAGAATAAGTGGGAGTTCTCATTCAAGGGACACTTTTCTCAAAAGGTCAGCTGGTCAGTGCTCTGTATCCTCTGGCCCAAAACATGCAATCTAGGTCACTAAGCTGGTCAATTTTCCCCAGAGTTCAGCCCCTCTTCCTGTCCTATCAAGCCAGTGTTCAACTTATTAAAAGTCTTAGGAAGCTCTCAAGTCTTCAAACACTTCAGATGGTCTTAAATGCTTAATGTTAAGTTTCATTATTTATTGGAGCATTTTCTCATGAGGATATAATGCTCAGTAAATTGTCATATCCTTTTCTGATTGCTAATTTTGGCCCTGGCTGCAGATCTTGGACAGATGGAGAGAGTAATGTGACAGGCAGGGCTCAGTCCCCCTGGACTCAGGGGGCTATTACCTCCTGAGAGCAGAAACTGACTTCCATCTCTGAATTCCAGATGTCTAGCTCAGGGTCTCACACACAGAAGCACTCATTAAACTGTTGATCAGTGAGTGGTTGAAAGAATAAATGAGGGATGAGTATTGAGAACGAAAATCAGTGTAGAGAAAAGAGCACACTATTAAAGAAAAAAAAAAGCCATGCTGGCTTTACAATTGCACTTACTTAACAAAATCATTTAAATCGATTTCTGGGGAATCCATTAGAGTTGAGATCTCTGGCGAGCTGATAGACAGTGAGGGTGCTGGGTTGGACTCCATCTGCAACAGAGGGGCACTGTAGGGCTTCCTTGGCCATGCCACAAACCTACAAAGGCATGCGGGACACAGGTATACATCAGCTTTTGCAAATCAGTGCCCAGGTGGGCTCTCAGTTTTTAAGGCCAAACTCTAAATCTGAGACCAGGCAGGTCTAGAAGGTACCACCCTACACTCTCCCTTGGACTTCCCTTCCCTTCCTCATTCTTGAGAACTTAGCTGAGGTTTCACTTTCTCCTGGGAAGTTTCCTGACCAGCTCTCCGAGTCTGAGTCCATATCTCTCCTCTGAATACCCACAGACCCCTGGGCTTCCCCTCTCACATTATTTTTCCTATCCCTGCTAGGCTGTGAGCTCACTGAAGAGTCACGTCTAGTACAGTGTCTAATTGCCAGCCTGGTATGGAGTAAGCCCTCGTGCATGCTTATGAATAAATGAGTTAGCAGGAATCATCCTCCTGGATAACCAGTGAGGAGGGCTGGGACCAAGGTGAAGCAAGTGAGGCACTCACCTTCAGGGTCCTACAAGTTCAGGTTCAGCCTTGAATGATCTTGCCTCCTAAAATGTTCTGCCCTGGGTGCCTCATTTGCCTTGCCCTAGTCTTGGCCTTGCCTGTGAGTTTGGCCACCACTCAAGTTCTCTGGGCACAAGGACCCAAGAGGGAAACTGGTGACTGCAACAGCTAGTGCTGATGCCCATAAGTCCAGGTCTCACTGATTATAAAGGCCTTTGCATGTCACCACCCTGGGCAAACACTCCTCTGCTTTACATCACCATAGATTAGATTTGCCTCCAGATCATATAAATGGAGCCATCGACACATACTCTATTGTGTCTGACTTCTTTTGCTTGGCATAATGTTTTGAGATACATCCATGTTGCTGTGTGTAGCTGTAGTTGTTTTGTTTTCAGTAATAATGAGCAATATTCTATAGTACCATGGTGTGTTTATCCATCTTCCAGTTGATGGACATCAACTGGCTGTTTCCAGCTTTTGGATAACATGAATAAAGTTGCTATGAAAATTTGTGTACAAGTATTTTATGTCATATATTTTTGTTTCGCTTGGGTAAATTCCTAGGAGGGGAATTGCTGAATTGTATGGTGGTACATGTTTAACTTAATAAGAAACTGCCAAACAGTTTTTCAAAGTAGTTGTATCATTTTATACTCCCATCTGTAATGAGAGTTGTAGTTGGTCCATATTCTCATCCACACTTGGTATTCAGTCTTTTTTTTTTTTTTTCTTGCTTTCTGCAAATACATTTACTGCTGTAAAGTCTGTAAACTGTTCAGCAATTACAGGACTTTCTTTTTAATCAAAAAGAAAAATACTTATATTTCAAATACATTAAAAAACTAAAAATTATTCTTAGTTGATCCCTAGAACACAAGCACTTATATCCTCATGCTTTTTTATTATCCCATCATATCTATTCAATGTATGCAAACCGTGTACTTACTAAGCAATTACTGGCACTTTCATTTTCTGTGTCAGGTTTACTTTGATGTGTAGCTTCTTAAAAAACCTAACTGAATTTGTCCAAGGAAAAGCCTCACATTTTTTGGAATACCAATGCTGCTACACTGTTTCCAGATCTGCCTCCAAAGCTGAACATAGGTGTTGGCAGTTCTTCAAAAAGTTCAAATCTTCACTGAATTCATTTAGTAACTCTTCCTTGGTCCAATTACATGAGTTTATTAGAAAAAAGCCTTTCATTTCCAACACCCTAGAAAGAGATTTCACATATTGCTTTCTCTTCTCAATTGCATTGTCAGGATTAAGGCTTATGGCATCAAAAGTTCCTTTGTCAACACAAATATGAAATCCAGACAGCTTTGTGGAAAGATTCAAAAAGTCTTCTACCTTCAACTTAATGTTAGATAAACCTTCTTTCTCCATAATACTTCCAGAAAACTGTATTGCAGAAGGAGAGTAATCAACTCCAGTAATATTATCGAAACCACATTTTGCAAGTTCAACCAGGAAAGCACCATTTCCAGTTCCAATATCCAGTACGGAGCCATCCAATGGGATCTTGTGTTTTTCCATTCACCTTATTAATCGATTCATACTCTCTTCTCCAAACTAAATTTCTCCTGCATCTCCATATTCTTGGAAAGTTTGTGGTTCTCTCTCATCAACAGCATCCCAATGCTCTCGGGTGCCCAAAGCCGGCCTCTCCGGGGCTGCCCTCACAGGACCGTGCCGCGGGCACAGTGCCGCCCGGTATTCAGTCTTTTTAGTTTACGCCATTCCAACAAATGTGTCGCAATATCACACTGTGGTGTTCATTAATAGGCTTATTTTTAAGAAAAACTTTATATAATTACTATAAATGAAAAAAAAAAAACCCAGTATTATCCAGTAAATTTAGAAAAATCAATTTAAGGGGGAAAATATTGTTTTCTCATCTGTTGAAGGCCTTAAGCTGAGCCCTGCTTGCTCTTTTTAAGAAGAAAAATCAGTTCACGTTTCCCTCGAGAAAACACTGGGCTGGAACTACCTCTGGCCGGGTTTATTACTCCATGGAATTGAGGTTTTGGAGGGCAGTAACTGGGGTGTTCCCTCCTTGCAGTCCCCACAGCAGAGGGTCTTATACACAGAGCACGAGTTCAATATATATTTGAATGGGTGGACTGGTTGAAAACAGGTGGAGCAGAATGCAGGATAACTTAGCTATTCTGCACCCTAATGTTCACCCCGACTCCAACCTGGGTTGGCCTAGGAGAAGTGTGGAAAAGCTCTTTTCATCTCCTTCCATGAGCTTCCACCTGGCTTGTTCCAGACCAGATGTGCCTACTTGACTGTAGTTAGGCTGGACCCACCATTCTAGGCAGAGGACCCATGCTGGGCTGGGTGCTAGAGAATCTCCTGAGAATCTTGTTAAAACACAGACTCCTGAATTTCATCCTTGGGGAAATTCTGATTCAGCAGGTCTCAGGTGGGAGCCAGAAGTTTGAAAATAGTCTTCCCAGGTAATTCTGACGTACAAGCCACATGTAGGAACCTCCATGGTAGGAATGGTAATGTGACAGCTTAAAACTGGAGCTGATAATGAACATGGGGTTATTGCTGCGGCCTTACCAGCTAGGGACAGTGAAAATCAGTGGAGGAAAAATTCTGAGCACTTATTAAATCACCTGGGCCAGCAGAGAGCCCTCAGAGACTCTGTCAGATCACTGCCCCACATAACACTCCCTCATCCAACATTTGTACCCCCCTGTGATGTTGTGCTGAAAGAAAAATGCATATGGGAATATCTGTAAAGGAAAAATATGATGCAGTAGACTGTCTGAATACCTGAGGACAAACAACACCTTAGTTGACAATGATACCTGAAAAACTGGGAAGTGAAAGGTCTCTTTGGAAACAGAGGAGAAGGCTAAAGCAGCCCTTACTGCTGAGCCATAGGAGAGAGCAAAAATTATATCATAATGAAGGTTTTAACTTGTCATTAAAATTAAAAACCTGCTCAAAAAAACTGAAATAGAATGTTGGTCAAGGTTTACTTGGATCAGATTTCGTTTTACTCGTAGGAACAGATGAATACTTTCCTGTTATGCTGACCCAACCAGGATTGGATTCAGTTATTTTTAAATAACTTGTACATGGCAAACAAGGAAAGTCAACGTTGCTCCAATTCCAGAACTCTCCCTATCAGAATCACTGGAGGAGACAGAGAGAAACAGCCCCTTCAGCTGTGACAGTCATGGAATGTGAGACACACACTTGATCAGCAACCTTGCTTTGAGCTCAGCAGTTTCCCTCTTCATATTTTATTTTCAACTCTTGGGTAGGTAAGAATTAATACACTCTTCAGTGTTGCAAATTTAAAAAAAATCCACCACAACTTATTTCCTGTTCTCCCTTCCCTGGAAGCAAGGTTGGGCCAAAATAAAACCCCAAAGAACATGCGTTTGTTTCAGTTAATATTTTGAGTTGTGGGTCAGATAATATTTGCATATGGAATGGTGTGCGTTGGCCATCCGGTGAAGTCTGTGCAGTGCAGCTGAGATCTTGAAGAAAACAAAAGCGGCAGCCTTTAGTAGTAGATGCAATGACTTCACTAGACCTGGCTTCTGGGAGTGCCCACTACAGAGGGTGAAACAGCCGCTGGCTGGATAAAAAGAGCCTTCAGATGTGTTTTGTTTGGCTCGTATGCTGTTAAATATCTTCAAAAATTAATGACTCTAGCAGATGCTGTCGGTGCCCTGTCCATATTCCCTTTCACCAGGACAGTGCTCCCCTCCCTGGCTGCTGGGGGTTGGCTGTTCAGGGCTCACACCTGCACCCTTCTCTGGACCTCGCCCTGGCTTGATGGGAGCTGATTTCCCACCCTGAGCTGCCTGGGAGGTTCTGCCCTCCCTCCCACTGACTGGGGATGACTGTAGCCAAGGATGGACTGATGGTAGTGAGGGCTGTAAGAGTCCAGCCCCCTTGTCTCTGAGTGGGACAAACTCCGTGGTGCAATTCACACTCCAGAGCTCTCCATGGGATTAGGCAGAGGCTAGACTTCTTCCGAAATCACACCTTGCCGTGGCTTTCACCCCTGTCCTATCTTGCTTTCCTCACTTTCTTATAGTTTCCCGAGAACGCTCCCTCAAAAAATACCTGCTTAAGAACCACCATCTCAGGCTCTGCTTTTAGGGAATCCACTTAAGTCAGTTGCTAACAATTAAAATTTGAGACTGCATAAAAATTCGTAATTCTGGTTTCTTTTAAAATATCAGATGACATGCTACTATTGCCCCTATGTTTTCACACAGCAATGCTCAGTTAGTCACAGCCCCACTGCTCCATTTTTTAACTTATGGCTCCCATTCATGTTATCTGACTGGATCCTGTAGGCGTCAGAGCATGGGACACCAGGTTTACTACATGCATTGCTCTGTATTAGGAAATTCAGGGACCTTCAAAGTAAGCAAGTAGTCTCTGCTACTCAGATACTCCCCATCTGGTTGGGAGGCAAGGCATTCAAAGGACACATTTAAGCAGTGGTGCAAAGCACTATGTATAGGGAAGAAAGTAAGCTGGTGATGGGCCCTTCCCTGCAGGATCCAGTATATGGACATTGCTGGAAAAAGACAGTCAGTGCTTGGATTCATGATTGCTGACTATGTCCGGGATGAAGCACGTGCACCAGGGCCGCTCAGCCCCAAGGTGGGTGTCTCAGTGAAGGAACCATGTCTTCCTCTAGCCAGTGAATGGGCATTTAGTGGCCCAAAGTCTGTTCAGCTCGACTCTCATTCCTAGGACACTGAATGCTGAACAGAGAGAAGCAGGGACAGGAAAACAACAACAACAACAACAACACATCTAAAAAGGTCAATCATCCCAGCAGCAGCACTCTGCTGAGCCTGTGGAGTCATTCCAGCCAAATCTTGAGGCTGTTCTGCTTTCCTGACTGGTCCTGAGTCTGGCCTGATGGTTAAGAGCACAGGCTCTGCAGCCAGGTTGCCCCAGTGGGAAGCTTAGCTCTGCCTCTGTAACCTTAGTTAAACTATGTTTCCTCTGTGCGTTTCAGTTCCCTTGTCTGTAAAGTGGGGATAAAACAGACCTGCCTTACTGAATCCTTGTGAATTTTAAGTGCATTACGGCATGCAAGTGCTTAGAGCTATTAAAAAAATAAAAACATTCATGACTGATTCTACACACATTCATTGCATGCCTATGGTAAGCCAAGCACTGTGCTACGCACTGCAGTGGTTCCGAAGTTGAAAGTGTTGATCCTCGCTTCAAGAAACCCAGAGTCCAATGGGTCAGAGTCAGAGACACAGGAATGGGTATAATTCAGGGCACAAGTGCTCCAACAGCAAGACTTCCAGGGAGAAGAGTGGTTTGGGGTATAGGTGTGGGGTCAGAGGGCCTGGGTCTGAATCCCAGCTTCCTCACTTTCACACCATGAGACCTGGGTACTGTTAGGATAGAACCTTGCTTATCTGATGGGTGTGAACTCAGCATGGTGCCTGGGTCACAGCGAATGCCAGTCAGTGTGGGCTGTTCTGGTTCTAGGACTGGTGGTGATTACCATCATCACTGGAATTCAGAAAAGAGAGAGACTAAGGCTGCCTGGGTGGGTGGGGAAGGAAGAGCTGTGGAGA
Organism: Choloepus didactylus; assembly: GCF_015220235.1. Taxonomy (NCBI): domain Eukaryota; kingdom Metazoa; phylum Chordata; class Mammalia; order Pilosa; family Megalonychidae; genus Choloepus; species Choloepus didactylus. The sequence goes on along the minus strand of NC_051328.1, from coordinate 28,747,439 downwards.
AGAGTGGAAAGGACTCACAGGCCGAGGGAAAAGTATCTGAAAAAGAAAAATGATTGAGAGAAGTTGGATTCCCTGGAGATGGGTGAAAAGTTTGTTGTAGCTGCAGGGTGAGTGTAGGTGCCAGATGGAAGCATATGATGATGATTGTGGATGATATGATGATGATTAAGAATATAGAAGCAATGAATTTGGAGTCAGTGAGGCCCAGCACTGGAAGCAGGATGACAGGAAGGGAGAAGAGGAGACAGCCATGGGGTCAGAAGAGGAACTGATCCTTCTGCTGCTGCATTATTTTTACTGATCCAAGACACCTCTTCCTCCTGGCATTGGGCAAATGTAAAGTGACCAAGAGGTTCTGATTGTGATGACCCCCACTGTCACCTCCACTATTCTCTTAGTTTCACCCCTTCTTTCTAGCAAGCCACTCAGCCTTGCTCATGGACAGGTCAGGAAAGTGGAAGTGGGAAGTAGAGTCTTGGGCTGTGGGGTCCCCCCCCTTTCCCTCCCTTCCTCCCTTCTTTCCTTTCTTCCTCTGGCCCTAACATCAAAAACCTGTGATTAGATATGCCTCTGATTCCTTTTTTTAAAAGGAACAGATTATTATTATTGCTTTAAATCATATTAAAAGTGGGCAAATTCCTGAGCCCCTCTGAGCACAAACACAAAGTCCCTGCCATTTCCCCTATTTATTGGCCTGGATCTGTGGTCTTACACTTGCTGGTCCTCCCACATTGGGAAGCAAATGACAGATGGAAACAGATGGAGCTGGCTCAGTGCCTTCCCCACCAGCACATGAGAAGGAGAAGCAAATTATGGACACATACCCATTATGGAAAACAGCCTGCCTTAATCCTCTGACATTATTATGTTCCAAAATGCTTCCAACTGGCCACTTGTGCTAAGGTGGAAGTTGGTAAGAGATAACTTGAGATAGCTGACACTCAAATTACTCAGACCTTAGGGGATGAAAGCCATATTTTTAAAGGTTCTCAAAAGGAGCTGAAATTGGAGCTTCCGGAACAGTGGTTCTCTCTGTGGACTGCCCGTTGGAATCACCTGTGGAACCTTAAGAACTACAGATACCCGGGTCCTAACCACAGAGATTCTGATGTACTTGGCATCAGGATACATAAAAGTTCCCAACATGACCCTAATGTGTATCCAAGGGTGAGAGCCACTGACCCAGAAGATGGTGGCAAGAAAGTCACAAAAATGGTGGCAAAACAAGCAAGAGTCCTAAGTAAATAACTTCACCCAACACTATTCACTAGTTATTCTCTACCAGGTATTGTGTCAAACACCCTAGAAGCTCTGCCTCATTTAATTTTCACAACAGCTCGATGGGGTGGTCCTATGATCTGAATAACTTCAGACGATAAAACTGAGAGCTAAGTTAGCCTGTCTCCGAAGCTCACGCTCTTAATCAGATGCTGGAGATTCTGCCCCGTTAGCAGGTGAGAGCATCTCCTTGGTTTCTTCCTGCACGCCAGGCCCATGACAGTGACTTACAAAGCAAGCTTTTTCACTTTAAAAATAATTGGAAACTATAACATAAAGAACACATAAAGCCTAGGACCTTTTTTTTTTTTTCAATCTGAAGAAGAGGGACCCATCCCAACTGTAATCTAGAGATGGAAAAGCAAGACACTATTGACTGGCCCTTTAAGTGACTGTCTAGAAGGAGTTTTGGGGCTAGGTGAGTGGTGGAGGAAGGTGACCAAGATGACCCTTAAAGCTCTCCACAGTGATTTCTGTGCAAAGCAGCCACTTCTATAAAAGCTCCAGAAGATGTCCCCACTGCCACAGGCTCGTGGGCTGCCAAGCGCGTAGCTGTGGAATCTCTCTTCTAATCAGCTTCAAAGCTCTCAAGAAACACTTTCAAAACGAGATGGTTTTTAAAGTCGATTTCTTTTAATGTTTGGTCTTAAGTTGATGTAGCTAGCTTTGGGAGTTTTAACTAATTTGAACACGCAGATAAATCAAATGAAATCTTTTTTAAGACATGGAATGAACCATGCTGCATAACCCTACCAGTGGTTCTGATATGCACTGAGTTCTTTAGAAGTCAGCTTGGCTCACACTGTATCTCTAATTATCAGGATGTCCACTGATATTGGAGACATTGCAGAAATGCCTTAAGAAGAATGAATCTATATATCAGGGAACTACGTTCTTCTATAATAACATAAAACAGGACAAAAATGTTTACAACACTCAAAAGTGAAATAAAGGAAGACAGCAGGGTCTCACCCCCAACTACTCTATCTATGGTGTAACAGATGTGGAAACTGAAGTAAGATGAATTGCCAATACAAACAGGTCCCACATATGCTGATAATTTTAAAATTAAACATGAGGAGAGCTAAAGGCTCACTCTCCTCCCCCAAAGTCTTGCTCTGCTTGGCCTTGAATCGCTCGCAGGCTAACCACAAACGCAGGGACTTGGTGCCGAAGCTCCGACTTGAGGGACGGCTTACAGCTCCCTCATTAGCCCGAGGCTGACCTGATCCCCAGGTCAGATTAATTAGCTGACCCATCACAGCAGGAGAGAAGATTCTGGATGGACAGTCTATGGGAGGCCCGGGTGATGGAGGCCTTGGAAGGTCCAGGGACTCCAGGGATGGAGGATAAGGCTCCCTCCATCACCAAACCTGGAGTGTTCCCATTTCACCTACCAGCACTACCATCTACCTAGTTCTTCGAGCCAAAAATCCAGTTCCCGACCTTGATGCACCCTTTTCCTTACCACCCAGCCCTCAGCAACTCCTCTAAAATACCCTGCACCTGGCTACCGACCATCACAGTTTTTATAAGTCACCAAGGTCCTGGATCATCCATAGCCTTGTACATTTAGCTCATCTTTAGAATCTTATCAGTTTCCCCTTCCACTCTTTTCCTTAAGCAAGCCCGAAAGATAATCCAATTCATTTATTGTCAAGTTCTGCAGTCCCTTATTACTCAGAACAACTTGATTCTTAAAGAGGCCAACCTAGTTTTCTCTGAACATCTAAAAACCTAAAATAAAAATGTTTGAAAGTGAGCTTCTGCAGTGGTTCTCTGGCTAGCACTGTGGTTACCCACTGTGGAATGCAAGAAGTTAGGAAAAAATGTGTTTGGGGCCCTTGCTTTCAAAGTGCAGAGAGGGAGCTGGGCCCCACAAGCTGCCTCTCCACTTCTCAGCACACCACACCTTTTGCACGCACATGTTCTTCCAGAACCTTTGACAAGAGTGGGGATGAGAACACCCAAGAATAACTGGAGAAATACTAAAACCACCACCACCACCACCACCGACAACAACTTGAGTACTTACTATGTCATGGGCACTTAATTTTAAAACTCTTTAAAAAGCACAAACACGTTGACATACCATGTTTCCACCAACTCAGATATCCTGCATTAATAATTGTGGGAGGCTGAATAATGGTCTCCCAAAGATATCCAAGTCCTAATCCCCAGAATGTTATGTGGCAGAAGAGACTTTGCAGACGTGATTAAGTTACGGAGTTTGAGATGAGGAGATTATCCTGGATTGTTTGGTTGGGCCCAATTGTAATTACAAGGGTCCTTAAAAGTGGAAGAGGGAAGCAGAAGAGAGTCAGAGTAAGAGCAAGGGATGTGATGATGAAAGCAGAGACACAGAGATGCTGTGTCGCTAGCTCTGAAGATGGAGGAAGGAGGCCATAAACAAAGAATGAAGGAGGCCTTCAGAAGCAGTCAAGGAAGCAGAGTCTCCCCGAAGGCCTCCAGAAAGGAATGCAGCCCTGGTGACACCTGGACCCTAGCCCAGTGAGACCCACATGGGACCTCTGACCTTGAGAACAGCAAAATCATACATTTGTATGATCTTCTAAGTCACTAGATCTATGGCACTTTGGTTGTGGCAGAAAACTAAAACAACAACAACAACTGACATGCGTTGAGAGTAGGCTGTGTTCTGAGCACTTTGCCGGAGTCTAGGGCGGGTTGTGCCCAGGAGGAGCAAGGATGAAATGACAACAAAGTTCCTCCTGTGAACTGAAAGGAAAGTCAAGGTTAGATCAGGTTAGAAACCGACTGTCTTTTAAATTTAGCGTGCTTAAGGATAGGAATGTCTTTCAACATTGCTTTGTGACTTGACAATGTAAAGCTTAACTAGTACCTAGGGATTGACTAATTTAGCCTTGTGGGTCTCCCAGAGGGAGCCCAGGAGCTGATGGGGATGGAGTGGGAGGAGGAAGGAGGGTTCCCCCATCCCCTCTTTCACCCAGCAGTTCTGCTTTTAGGTGATTTACATAAAAGTCAAGAGCTCATTTGGAAAAAGGGCTCTGCTGTAAAGAGTTGAGAACCACTGAGTTATATTATACGTGCGAATAAATGATATTTACTGAAAAACATTTGCTCTATAGCAAATCGTATTAATTTATGGAATACATCATATGTAAACATATATACTAGATTTAAGTATTACATTATTACATTAAGTATAATATAATTATATACTCTCTATATTTCAAGTCTACTTAAATAAACACTATTCTTTCTCAGGAAGCAAAATAAAGCTTGAGATCTTGTGCCCTGTCCCTTGGTAGCCTCGCCTGAGGAATCGGCAGTTATTGCTAGTCCCTCAATGGAATAAAAATGACATGGGGCTGAATTTGAGTTTCCAAACCTGCTAATAGAAGGACCTGCCAACAGCCAGAGACTTTGCCCTCCAGGATGGAAGCAGGAAGGCTTCTCTTCGAGCTCCCTCCTTCCTCCATTTTAAGGATGATCAGTTAAAAGCTGATGATGAACCTCCGGGCAAAATCCTCAGTACTACAGACCCCCAGGGAAGGCTCAGGCCCGCAGTGACAGTCTACCCAGCGCACTGCTCCACCACCTGGCTCCCCTGGGATGGGGCTGCAGTCCCAGAGAGGGGAGCAGGAGGAGAAAGAGGCCCATCTGCAGCCTACGTGCTCTCTGGGGGCCTCTCCTTGGAGCCTGAACTGAAAGGACAACTGAGGTTCCAAACTTCTCTGGGGCTCAGCCAGGCCAAGGCAAGTCCTGGCTTTCACAGCTAGTCTGGGATGTGATCCGTCACAAACATGCGCTGTGGAGCACAAGCTCAGGAAGTGAGGCTCTGCCTCTTGCAGCTGTCAGAACCGAATCAGGGGACGCGGGGATCAGGGTGGGGACACTCCGGGGCAGCTGGCTTCTCTTCACCCTGCTGGGGCACCGTTAGTGCTCTACCCCAGGGGTCCCCGTAAGCATTCCGACCAGGGTTCTTCACTGTGTAATATTTGGAATGTTGGGAAGTAGAGGGAAAAGCTCCAAAATGTGGAACAAATAGTAGTTTTTTGTTTGTTTTCTATGAACCCTTTTTTTCCCCCCATTAAGCTTATCAACTTTTGATGGGCAAAAATTGTGCTTCCTAATTATTTTCTCTTTTCTTTCCTTATTTCCTCCTTCCTTCCTTCCTTTCCTCCTTCCCACCTTCCCTCCCTTGCTTCCTTTCTTGTTCTTTCTTTCAGTCCATGTTATGTGGTGCTCATTCTGGTTACTCCTCTGTGCCTCTCTTCCCTCATTTGTAAAACCAGGATGATAATAGTGTTTCCTAAGTAAGGAAACGCTTACTTGTTTACTGTGTAAAGGAGGCTACTGAGCAGACAAAAGGAAGTGGCCCTGTGAATGTGTGGCCCCGAGTGAGTGCTTGTGCATCAGAGTGGGCCTTGCACTCTGTGAGCAGTCTGCAGACTGTCTCTGCTGGTTTACAAATCCTCATGGAGAGAGATGATGCTCGTTTATCTTGGTATTCCCACAGCACCAGGCACATTTTGGATAGCGTATTCCCAAAAGTTTCATTTAAATGAAAAAATGGATAAACAGTAGTGTAAATATGTAGGAAAATGTGCACTGACATTTCAGTAGGAAGAAGCAAGGGCTTTGCAGTTCCCTGGAATTGGGTCCATGGTGTGGACTCCGACTCCCACGAGCCTTGCTTCAAGGCGGAATAGAAATACTTCCTTTCCAGGGTCGCTGTATAACACGAGCTCAGATATGTAACAGGTTTAGACTCATGCCTGGCACCCAATAAGCCCTCATTGCTCCTAACCATATCTCTTTTTGGGAAGCTTGGCCTTACATAGCTGATCTACAGGAAATATTTCCTCCTAGAGACATTTCCTTTGTGCTCTGGAAAATGGCTAAAAGAGCTTTTCCCCAGAGTAAGGATGTGAATTTGCTCATACTGTACTGGTGATCTCACTCTCAGGCTTCAAAAGCAGAGGCAGAGTCTGCCATATGAAAGGTCAAACACTGCAGAGCCAGAAAACGTGAAGGTGTCTGCCAAGTTGCTGCTCAGGGCTCCATGGTGATGGTCCACAGTGCTAGGGCCGGGTGGAAAAAATCTCATTGCGAGTTGCTTTTCCACAAGTGTCTGCAAGGTATTCAGCTTAGCACATCCCTGGGACACTGGTAAGGTAGGCTTGTCGCCCCCAAATACCCTCCCACGCAGCTGGCACCTAATTTTAGAGTTAGACGTCGACATCCTTGGCCCAGGACTAGCAAGGGAAACAGAATGAGACTTATCAGTCATTACAGTGGGCATCTGTGCTCTTTGCTGCCTGGCTTGCATTCTGCCTTTCTTTAGTCAGGTGCCCTCCATTTCCTTCTGGGAACTATGGAAGTGCCTGTCTCTTACTGTCCGTGGGCATAATTCAGGGATAGACACAGGAGGCAACCAGAGCCAATGAGTTTCAACAAAATATTTGCCAGGACTTATTTCTGGGAAGGAGACTCTACCTCTTCACCCTGGTCTTGAACCTGGCATATGGAGCGCTGGAGACAATGTAGCAACTCTGTCTTAGAGTTAGACATGTGGGCAGAACCTGACTGAGATTGGAACCAACACAGCAGAGGGCCGAGCCAAAGGCTGGTGGGGAGATACGAGGGGCAGGTGACAATATCTGAGTCCAGGATCAAACTGTGCCTGAAGCTTACTCCCAGACTTTTCAGTTATGTGAACCAATAAATCTATTTTTTTTAAGTTGTCAGGTTTTCTATTGCTTACAACTCACAGATACCTTATGATATGGTCATTAATAGTAGATCCATTTTTAAAATCTGATTTGTATTGGTAGACAGTGGAAAGAATATGAGAACTCTAGATACGGGCAGACTTGCTTTGGTGGTAGGTTGAAAAATGGACTCTCAAGATGTTCAAATCCTAATCCCCAGAACCCGTGAAGGGTACTTTACATTGCCAAAGACACTGAGCAGAGGTGATGAGGTTAAGGATCTTGAGATGGGGCAATTGTCCTGGATTATCTGGATGAGCCCAATGAGGTAATGACAAGCGTCCTTATAAGAGGGGGACAGAGGGAAAAGCTACAACAGAGAAGTGAGCAGGTGGATGTGACATCCTTGGCAGAAAGGAAGAGACTTGAAGATGCTACGCCGTGGGCTTTGATGATGAAGGAAGAGGCCATGAGCCAAGGAATGCAGCTCCAGAAGCTGGAAAAGGTAAGGAAAAGGATCCCTCCCAGAGCCTCCGGAAGGAGCGGAGGGAGCCCACACCTTGGCTTTGGTCCAGTGAAACTGATTTCAGACTTTTGGCTTCCAGGATTGTAAGAGAATAAATAAATCTGTGTTGTTTTAAGCCACTCAGTTTGTGATACTTTGTTATAGCAATTATAGGAAACTAATACAAGAGGAGGGGTGGCCCCTGTTCCCTCTGTGGGCTGTTACATCTGTCACCCTGACAAACTTGGCTCGGACACAATTAGGAGTAGAGTTAGGGAAGAGAGGGGCTGGGGAACATAAGAAATGCACTCAACCTTTTGCCTGAGGTGAGCTGTGTCGCAGGGATGCTGTCACTGGGTGAGGTCCCACGGGGCAGGCGGCTGGGCCGGAGTCTGACTCCAGCGGCCCAGCTCTTCACCAGCACCTGACCCGCCCAGGGCCAGCTGGGGTTTAAGGATACACATTGCCTGCCCCCACGGGACTCGATAAAGCTATTTTTACTTTGAAAGAAAAATAATCACATGTTCCCCAGACATTTTTATTTTCTTGGTTGGGCCCTTGGGCAAAGCAATGGGCTGCACCTAACCACGGGCTCTGGGATTATCTGGCTCAGGGAGGAGTAAAGGACAGAAGGCTGCCGTGGCCCGCCCAAGAGACCAGGCTGTAGCCCAAATGAATACAACCTGTGCTAAGAAAGGGATTTTTCTGTCCCCTATCAGAAGGCAAAGGAGTCTGGGTCCATCATCTTGGTGCCTCAGGACCCCATAGCTCCAATATTTTAGGATTCTGGGAAAGGCTTCTCTTAGCAGCCCTTTGTACTAAAGGATGAAGGAGAGGAAGAAACACTTAGGGAACCTAAAAACAGTCACTGATTACAGCATGCTGATCGTGTCCAGGAGACATATGTACTTTATAGACATATTTCTTTTAATCCTTGCAACTTCTTTAGGTTTACACATTATTCCCATTTTACAGGTGAATAATCTGGGCCACAGGTAACACGGCTTGGAGCACAGAACTCAGATTTGAAGTGCAGGTGTTTCCTCGTGCTCTCTTTTGTAGAGATGCTATGAAGCATCCTATTCTTATCAATCTGATCAGCCAGACCACAGAATGACAGACCTACTGAAGGGGCACCCAGCTATTCTATTTTGTCCCAGTTTCTCCATTAAACATGCATGTGTGATGGGGACAGACTGTCATTTATTGAAGTCAATCTAGAACCCTGTCATGGACATGAACATGTGTGGACGATGAGCATGTGTTTCTAAGGCAAAGATTGACTTTTCCTCTTATTGAGGGCTTATTTATCATGTTTGTCCATTTTACCTCTTTCTTTGTTCTTAAAACGTGACATGAGGGCCAACTTGGAAAAATATGTGTGCTTAAATAAGAGAGGTGCCTTAAATGTATGAGTCAGAATTGCCTACAAAAGGACACACATGCACAGATGCACGCACCCACACACACACTCACATGCACCCACACGCACGCACACACGTGTACATACACATGACAGGTGTGCGTGCTGTGCCAGGCAGGAATGTCGAGGGTGTCTAGGCATCCTCATATGCCTAGTACAAGGGGAAAAACCTCTCTTCTTTTATTTTTCTTTTACTAACTGTAGGGCTTAGAAGGATTCTAATTGGAAAAGAAAGGTTAGTGTTCATATATCTGGCAAAAGTGACCTTTAGCCAATGGGTGGTTTATGTTTTTCTGATGGCCTGCAGGAGAGAGCCTGTTGGGAGGGCAGGTGGCATATTCTCTTCTTCTATGAAATGTGTACCTACCTACTCAAGGTGACATTTATGCCTTGAAGTTTTCCATTTGACAGGTGCCAGGGAACTGCCAGAAAAGAATCTTAAACCAGTGATGAAGTGATTCCCCTCTTGCTACAAATACCAGGTGGGAGCATTTGGTTAAATAAAAATACTTTTTGAGAATCTACTCTATGCCAAGGACTTTGTGAGGCTCTGAGGATCCAGAGGAGACAGGACAGCCATGGCCGTTGGCCTCCCGGGGTCACGAGGTGGCTGGGAAGATGGACACTGAGCCACAGCTACAAGTGGGATGAGTGTCACCAAAGAGATGGGGCACCTGATGCCCTCGGAGGAGGTTCTCGCCCAGGGGAGAGTCTGAGGGAGATCTTCTTGCAGGAAGGAGGAGTAAGCTGAGTCTTGAGAGGGAGAAGGAATTCGTGAGGCAAGGAGTGGGGGAAAGCATCCCAGTAGAGAGGGAGCAGATGAACAGGAAAGGCAGTGGGCAGGAAAGAAGAGCACGTAAACAGAAAGAGGGTCCATGGGGTGAGGTGAGAGCAAAGTGAGAAGAGCCTGGAGAGGAACACAGGGAGCAGAGCTGTACTCGCACTTTATCCTAAGCACCATGGATATTCCTGAAAGGCTTAAAACCAGGTTTGCTGGCCACTGAGTGGAGGATGGACTGTGGGAGTGTGAGTGGAAGCAGCCCAGTTAGAGGCTGTCTCAATGGTCTAGGCAAGAGGCAATGGTGGCTTGGACCAGGGTAACGGCAGTGGAGATGGGGATGAGATGTGTTTACCAGGCAGACTGGGAGAACTTGGTGATGGGTTTTGATGAGGTGGGTGGGGGTAAGAAGAGGGAGGAATCTAGAAGCCTCCCAGGACTGTGGTGCCATTTACCAGGAGAGGGAGCCCTAGAGGACAGACAGGGAGGGGCAAGGGCAGTGCTGAGTTTAGTGTGGGGCATGTTGGGTACAAATCCCCTGGGAGACATCCTAAAGGGGACATCAAGAAGGCAACGGACTTGGAACTCAGCTGATGGGTTTAGGCCAACATATACATTTGGAAGCCTCAGCAACAGAGGTCACAGAAGCTATGGGAGTGAGTGCAATTGCTGGGAAAAGAGGGCTGAAGGTGGAAACTGAGCCCCAGTACTCCAGCGGAGCTGTTGCTGGCAAAGAGCTGAGAGGGAGTAGTCAAGGGGGTTAGAGAAAAGCAGGAGGGTTGGCATTATGCAAGCCAAGAAAGGCACATGTTTCAAGAAGGAGGTGCTGGCCACAACTGTGCTGATTGCTGCTAAGAGTTTTCTTTCTTAAAAACTCTGACTCCGTTACTCTCTTATGATTACAAATCTCACCACTGCCTCCGAGAAAGAACCCAATTCCCTATCATGGAATAATGGGCCTCTCACACACTTCCTCCAATGTATCTCTTCAGACTCAGCTCCCATAACTTCTCTTACCTTAGTGAAGCTTGCCTTATAGCCACACTAATGTACTCCCTGTTGATTCTGTGGTAGGTGTGTGTAATTTGCCTCTCCAGCATCCATTCTTTCATACATAAGGTTTTTGTCTAGAATCTACTGCACCCCTACCCCTTTCAATTCTTGTGGTTCTGAGGTTACCATCCAAAGACCTTGGTGTGGGGCATGTGGCCAGGCCAAAGCTAGTCAGTGTGTCACCCTCCCCTGACAATGACAGATTAGCATGGGGAATAGCAAATATAATTAAGTCGGTGCAGTCAGAATTACTTTAACGGGAGTTCTGGAACAAAGGCTTGTGCTCTTTTCCAGTGGATTGGAATCTGGAAGGATATGGCCCCAGGAGCACTGGCAGCCATTTGGTGAGAATGAGGCCAACACACAAAGGTGAGCAGACATTGTTTGAGTCCTTGAGTTAAGCCAGGCTGGAAGCCAGAATGAATCTGGACTCTCTAGCTGTGAAAACCAGTGAATTTCCTTCTGTCTGATTTTAATTTTTGCTTAGGGTCAGGTTTTCTGTCATTTGCAACAGAATGATTCCTAAATAATATAGACTTGCAATTCCCATTGCTCAGATTGTTTCTCTGCTTCTCTGTCTGAAACACTAAACTGTGACTTCTCAGTGAAGCCTTCTCGAACTCCTCTGGGCTCTGCCATCGCCCCTCTGTTCTTCCCCAGGATCCGGCATTTCCACATGGGTTACACGTGTCCACTGCAGGGTACACATCTGCACCCCCCACTAGGCCCCACAGGGCAGGGATTGTGCGTGGTTCCGGCTTCTAATATTCCTGATGCCTCATGCAATATCTGGTGCATAAGAGACTCTCTAATTGACTGACTGAATGAATAAATGAATTATAAACAGAGGGGGCAATATTCTGTTTCTATATTTTGCTGTGCAAACAGCCCAAATATTACCATATTCAATATTAAGAGATAGGAAGATACTGATGATACGAATAAAAATGGTTAAGTAAATGCCCAAACCAATGAAAAATTATGTGTATCATCTCCAATATTGGCCAAATAAATTTTCATTATATAAAAAATGTCATTATGGCTTTTTCATGTATGGGAATGGCTTCTCAAAAAAAAAAAAAAAAAAAAGAAAATGAATAAAGCGTGTCCCTTGCTCACAGATGGAATGAACTCAGCTGCACAAAATCTGGTATTCAGAGCTTATTAGGTCAGGTTGGCTGATTTTTCCAAAAATATTTTCAATATTCACCATCTACAGAATTTCATTCCAAACCCAAAGAGTCTAAGGCACTTAATGAGAAGACTCCAAGCTCAGGCTCCAGGACTGGCTGCCAACCTCAGTGCTGGGCTAGGTCGTCATGAGATGCCTACAGAGGCATCCACCGTCATCATTGTGGTGACAAGCCCAGGAAAGGGTAGCTGTCATATATAAAATGTGGGTTACATACAAGAAGCACTAACTAGAAAAACACGAAGCTTCTTCACTTAAGCATGGCCATTCAATATTCAGGTACTGCAAACTAAGTTGTCAAAAAATCAAATAAAGATATATATCAAAGCTCAATTGTCCTGGTCACCCACGAGGGTTTTGAACCAGATACAGCTATTACCCAGGCCTGACTAAAACAGACTGTTTACATTTTTGAAAGGAGTCTTTTCAAAATTAGGGTAGATTCAGATTTACCTTCTAACTGAACTTGACCCTAATTTCACAGGAGAGACTCCTCTGGTCACAAATACTGTAAAGACAATGTTGTGCTTGTGGCATTTACCTCCTCCCCCTATTGTGTATATTTCTGGGCCAGAACGGAAACTGCCACTGATGTACACAGAACAGGCAACATGGAGCTCAGCAAGGCACATACTTGATGTATTGTCCTACTCGACTGTGCTTTGAAATGCATTCTAAGAAAACTCTACAAAGGCTTTATTTTTTAGTGATTAACTTATAGCGATTCAGCCACTTCAATAAAAATTAAAGCGAGCTTATGGGAATGGCTTTGTTAATTTGGGGGTGGTTCGGGGCTTTCCTGTTCAGAAATCTGGGATGGACCATAACTTTAAACTCTGCTATTTTTGTCAGTTATTAGTTGTCAGAATTGAAAATATTCATGGAAGACCAGCACAAAGAATACAGGAAACCCAGTGCAAAGTCTAAAAGGGAAAAACATCCAGCAGAAGAGGAGTTCTGCAGGATTTCCATGCTGGCGTTACCTTATCTGATTTTCCTCGTGGTCCACCAGGAAGGACCAGCGGAACTTCACCAGCAAGGGGCTGGTGTTGGTGATGGTGATGTAGCGGATCACCTCGGTGTCATTCAGGATACAGCCAAAGTCCAGCTCCATGGTCTCAAAGCTCAGGTTGGGGTAATGCACTTCTCCACGCAGGTTCAGGCTGTCTACCTGAGGGTGCTCCACATACTTAATTGCTAGAATTTCTTCTGCCACCCAGTTGTTCAAATCATTTCTGTAGGAAGGGTCAAACTTGACCAGCAGTTTTTTTTCTTCATTAACCTCCAGTTTAATAGGCTACAAACAAGACAATGGGGAATTATCATCTTTTGTACTACTATGCATTTCCAACCTGATACATGGAACAGGACAAGCTGTGTGTGTGCGCACACACACACACACACACTCAGACCACACATGTTAAAATGAAATGAAATATATATATATATGTATATATAAGAATAAATATGTACAGACATAAACATATATATATATATATGAAATGTATGAAAATGAAAGCAAGGAAAATCTTAAGAGAGGAATTATTTGAAGGAAGAGATTTTAGTAACAGTTGGGGGTTAAAAGCATTGAGGAGTTGTAAAAGGTAGAGTCTGCAGTAACTATTATAAAATATTCTTAATTAAAAATAAATAAGATTGTGAAATGCTCTTTCTAGATAAGCAGGAAAAGTTTTTAAAGAAATTTTTATAAAGGCTTTATAAAGCACTGGTGGGGGTAGGGGGATCTGTAGAGAGTGACCCAGAAAGGGATGGATTAGGTAATTTAATTGCTTTTCTAACGTCTGTAATCCGGTGTTATCTACTCTCCACTGTTCTCTATTCAATTTAAGACAATACTCCTGAACTGTACAGAATTTGTTTGGCAGATTTTGTTTTTTACTCTCTTTGATTCAAATTCCCATGTGTTCCTTGATGCCAGTGACCACAATAGTACTTTCCCATGGAAAGGCTGGTTATGATGTGACTTTCTTAGGCACTGCTCACTTCCCACATTTAAATGGCAGCAAGTGCCCCGCGACAGTTGTGAGCAACACACACAAGAATCAGGCTGTTTCAGAGGGCGCCTCTGCCCTAGGTTTAATCAGATCAGGTATTTAAGGGTTTACTTCAGTGACATGATTAGATCATTTCAGTTGATAAAACCAATCACCTGATTCAAGAATCAGAGGGAGGGTAATGACTATTCAATGGGCCTAATCTCATCTAAAGGCCAAGCCAATTCCCCACCCTTTTATCTTCCAGCTGGGTGTGTGTGGCTCCTTACAATTCTGAACCCATTCTTGACCTGAGCATCTGCAGTGCTTGGTATTGCACTGCTTGGTGTTCATGTATCTTTGAAGATTGACTTATACATTGTTTCCCCAGAGGAGTGATTTTGTTGTTTTGTTGACGTGATATAATCCATAAAAATTTACATTATATATAAAAGCACAAAGAGGAAATTAAAAATTCATCCAAAATTTCACCACATGTTATTTCCCAGAGTTCACATTTTAAACATTTAGTCCAGACATGACAGATGGCTAAATAAAATTTTTTAAACATGGAATTAAACTGTGTATACTATTTTATAAAAAATGTCATGTTTGAATTTTTTCTCAAAAAAGAAAAAAAATCCAAGAAGTGCCAGACCCCACTCGAGTCCAAATCCTGACTCTGACCTTGGGCAAATAAGGGAGCCTTGCCTCAGTTTCTCTGTCTATAAATCAGGAGTAATAATAAAATCTGCCTCTTCTTAAGAGAATGAGCTGATATATTTGTAATGTGTTTGGAGCAGTGTTCAGCACATATTGAATGCTATATAAATGTTAGTTATTACTATTATCCATTTATGATCAAGAAAAAAGATGGTTAAACATTAAGCAGTTTCAACTTTAGGCAATATCTTATTGATCCCTGGCTATAAAATGGCCTAGAGTTAGCACACTTATGCTTCCCTCGCTTCCCAATTTTATTGGTTACAGCGTAATTTTAGTAAGTTGAGGTTTAAAACATAACATTTACATTCTGTTCTGAAATCCTAACTGTCACAGTTGTTTAACTTCAGTTCTATAGTTAAAGGGACTCTGTGCTCCCTACTGGTCTTTCCCACACAGTTGTGTGTGTGTGTGTGTTTTCATTCCTAAGTGCCTTATTTGGTTCTTCTCCTGGTAGGCTGTATTTATAGCAAATTGGTTTTTCAACAAGAGCACATGAATGCTGTATTCCTTGATTCCTTGCATCCTGAGAGTATCTGCCTGTTATCTTTATATTTGAAGGACACTTTGGCTGCTTATAAAATTCCTATGTCACACTTTTTTCCTCCCTCAAAACTCTGAAGCCATTGTTCTGCTGTCATTTGGTTTTGAGTTTTCTTATGGAGAAGTCTGAAGCAGTCTAAAATCTTCTCCTGATGGGTCTCTTTTCTGCTTAGATGCCAGAGAATTCTTTGGCTATCAGTGAAGTCCAGCAACTTCACTAACATATGTCTCACTGCTGAATGTTCTAAGTCATTTTGTCCTAGGACAGGATGTGACCTTATTTTTAAAAATCTTTAAAAATATATTTCATTTACATTTTGGAATAAATAGATTACTGAAAAGCAAGTTACCCCCCCCTTACCCAAGCCAGCATGTTTTCCTCCCCTGAGGTAACCAAGGTTACAGTATCTTGTCTATTCTTGTAAAGAAGTTCTATGGCTACAAAATCACATTTATACGTAGACTCTTTTATTTTTTACACATACGAGAGCATACTATATATACTGTTCTGCACTTAGCTTTTCTCCCTGGGAGATCACTCAATGTTAAGTTCATATGGAACGACCTCATTTTTTAAATTGCTTTTTATTAGAGCAGTTATAAATTTATAGAAAAATCATGCATAAAGGACAGAGTTCCCATATTAATTCTCCCCCCTCCCCAGAGTTCTCCCTATTATGAACATTTTGCATTAGTGTGGTATCTTTGTTACAACTGATGACACATTATTATTATTGTCACATTATTAACTACAGTCCATAGTTTACATTAGGGTATACTCTTTGTGTTGTACAGGTCTATTCACTCAATATAAGTGCATATGGAGCTGCCTTATTTTTTTTTTTTAACAGAATAAAATTGTATTTAATTCCATCATATAATTGTGCCATCATTTATTTAATCAATTTCCTTTTGATGTATATTAGCTCCCAATCTATTACTCTTAAAATGAATATCCTTTTATATATATCCCATCTTGCATGTTGTATCTGTATCTATAGGATAAATTCCTAGAATTGGAATTACTAGGTCAAAGGGCATGGGCATTTAAAATTTTGATAGCTATTGCCATATTGCCCTCCAATATACCCTAATACTGTAGGAGAGTGCCTGTTTTCAACATGCTGTCCCTAACAGAGAGTGCTATCAAATTTTTGCTCTTTGCCAATCTGATAGGTTAAAAATGTACTTCATAATAATTTTAATTTGCATTTCTTCTACTATGACTGAGATTGAACATAAAAGCCATTATATTTCCCTTTCTATGAACTCTGTTCATTTCCTTTGCCTAATTTTCT
This sequence comes from Choloepus didactylus, assembly GCF_015220235.1. Taxonomy (NCBI): domain Eukaryota; kingdom Metazoa; phylum Chordata; class Mammalia; order Pilosa; family Megalonychidae; genus Choloepus; species Choloepus didactylus. The sequence goes on along the minus strand of NC_051328.1, from coordinate 28,730,953 downwards.
ACTGGGCTGTTGATATTCTTCTTGTTGATTTGTAGAACCTCTTTACTTTTCAAATGACATGTGTGCTTTTATTAAAGTTTATAATGCAAATAATATACAAGATCAAACAGTATTACCATTCCAACAACCCAGAGGCCACAATTCCTCAATTCTTGTAGCAAGATTGGTCTACTGAACAGTTTCCTTGGGCAGGGAGAGGACCATTAGGCTGTGGACACACCCCAGATACCAGAATGCTTATTCTGGGGTTCCAACACTGACACTAGAAGCATAAGATTTCCCCAAATATTTTGATCATTTTCTCTGGGGAAGAGCTCTTACTCTTTTTCTCTTGGGATAAAAGCCAGCTGCCCATGCTATCTCTGTGGGATGGAGGAGCACAGCTGTCTAGTGCACACGGACAGACCTTCAAAGAATCCCTCTCTTTTCAGCACTCTCCTCATACGTGTTGCCTCTGAGCCCAGAGCTCCCCAGAGCCCTCTGGGCAGAGTGACTCCCACATCTTCTACAGCCTCATTGGATAATTTACTAGGATGCAGGTTTTGTGCTTTTTTTCAACCCACTCCAATCCTCATTCTGTCTTCTAGAAGTTTATTTAAATCTCTCATTATTTGTTTAGACCCATCCTCCTTCTGCTTTATTTTATTGCTCTGGGTTCATTCCCTTTTGAATGTTTCTATTTTTATCTTATTATGATTGCAGGAAGGACAAGAATAGGCCTGGTCTACCTCCAGCCTGAGGAAGATGCTTATGTCTGCATTTCTATTATTCTCATCCTATGAATTCTATGAGTTCACTTTTCATCTCCTCTGAACACTTGTATCTCATCTTTGAGCTTTTTTTAAGGACGGGTCACATTATTTGTAATTTTTTTGAGACTGTAGAGAACTACACGTTTGCGTTTTTGCTCTTCTTCTTTGGGTAAGTCCCCTCGCAGTTCTTGTTTCAACTGCCTCTTGCTTATGCTGGTTTCCTCCTTTTTTTCTGTTTAAAGATCTTAGCTGGTTTTTTCTCAGCTCATACTTGAATGAGACCCCCTAAGGAGTCAGTGGGAAGGGGCAGTTCACAGCTGCCATTTGGGTATTGTCTGCAACACCCTATCTCCAAGCAGTTCTATCATGGCTGCCCTCCCACTGCCCGCCATGATCCTCCTCCCTTGAGTGTGGCTCACAGCAAATCCCCTTGAGTCACAGGCTTCCTCTTCTGAGATCTCACAATAGCTGCCTCCCCTCTCTTCCTCCTTCACACCACTTTTCCGTCAGTGGGCTCCCTATGCTCAGGGGCTGAAAAACGTGGTGCGCGGGCCTCGCTTCCCCTTTGTTCATCCTCTCTGACAAATCGGCAGCGTCACCTGCCCCGTAGCCCAGCCATTCCCATTGGCCTCCTCATGTCCAGCAAAGGATCATGGGACTGGCCTTCTAGGGCTGCATCTCCTTTCCTACGTTTAGAGCCTCAGGCTGCTGGCCAGGCTGGCCTCCTAGCTTCCTCTCTCAGCCTGGTTCAGATTTACCAGTACTTGGAGATGTGCTTGCTTGTTTGGGAACTGGGGTTGGGCTATTTCCTTGTTTCTTTGGCGATGGAGTTTTGGTTGGATGTGAGGGAGGGGAATTAAAAGATTTTACTGTCATTACTAGAAAGTCACTGCTTTCTGAAGATTGGCTTTAATATAATGGGCAGGACTGAAAGGGTTATGATAATGAACTGGAAGTTCTTATGCCATTATGATAGTTTTCTTGTAATTGATATTAGCATTTACTTATGACTCACTTAAAATTTTCTGTGTTCTTTCCTGTTTGTGTTCTTGAGTCTTTATGTTTTTCTGCACTGAAACAAGGTGGTATATCTATATTATTCTCTTCCTTTATCACACACAACCCCCCAAGGAGCTTGTTGTTGCAGCCGCCTGTCACGTTACCTCAGGAGTTATGGGCAGCAGGGATTTATCAGTCTCACAGACAAAGAAGGGTCCAGATGTTGAGAGCAACACATTCACAGGCAAGGTTGAAATGTTCTTCATGACCAAGGGCCGGTAATCAGGTTCCAGGACAGCATTTGGTTTCTGTGGAAAGGAAGATAAGGAACCAAATGAAGTTATGGTAAGCACAGTGAGCTTTAAGAAACAAAAGTCTCACATTCATCGTCAATAGCAGAATTGGCAATTACACACACACACACACACATTTGCAGAGGTTAAGATAAATCATTTGGAATGTATGGTGACCTACTGAGAAATGAACCTGCATACTGCAGAAAACACAGATTAGATTTCTTACACTCTTAATGATTCGCCTGGTTGCCTCTGGATATAACTACTGCTGTGGAAGTTTCCATGGTGTCATAAACAAAGTCTAATCAATTAGTGATAGCTCTTATTGAAAAATCTAGGTGTCATTATAATGACTAAAACATTTTGCTCTTATATAATATTTTATTTCCATGCTTAAAATATCCAAATTGCAAATATACTTGCGTTTTTATATTGACAAATGCTCATAACTATTTCCCACAAAATTTTCCCAATAATACTGTAGAGCTAACTTAGAATCATCTTTTTGCCCTGTTAGATATATTGGATTTTAATTTTTCAACTGATGAAAGCATCAGAAATGGATCTTGAAGCAGAAGTTTCCTGTTAGACTGGATTTTCCCATGCTGCTATTGGGTCTCACATTACTTCCTGTCCATCCCGGAAAGGAGTCCTTTTAATAGCCACAGAATGTGACCATCAAATTTGACACAACTGTTTCCAATAAATATCTTTACTGATTATTTTAAAAAGGAAGAATTAAAACAAAAACAAAAAAACAGAGGAATGAAACCTTACTAACTGCAGCAGGAACTCTTGTAGTACTTTCTTTCTGGGTTTTATGGAGTTTGATACAGCATCCTGTAATTGAGACCTTCATCCTGCCCTTTGTCCTGCTTCTCCAAAGAGAAGCTCCCTCCAAGTATTCCCTGTCTCAATATGCTGGTTCTTCTGAAAACTCGAGCCTGTTTTCCCCAGACCTCTTTGTTTTGGTTTGCTTTTTCTCCATATACTGATTTCAGATAAATCTTCCTGACTCCATATTATTATTTGACTCTGTCTTCAGGTTCTTTGCCTAGCAGCCTCCTTGCACTGTGGCTCCCAGGCCCCTGGCTCTGGACGAGCTTGGATGATCAGCACCTGATGGCTTGAGCTTCCTGCCTTAGTTGTATGCTACTAGCCCCCTTCAGACTCCCAAAGTTGTTTCAGGGGTTCAGTCTGGCATATACAATGCAGCACCAGCCTTTGCTTCCCTCCCTCTAACATGGTAATATAGATACTGGACTTGCCTTGCATTTGCAGACTGCACACTACAGCTGGAGGAATGAAGCAGTGCTTCGTGACTACCTAAGAAAGTGCTGCCCTGGGCTGGAGAATTGACTACCCCATGACCTTCCTGAAGGCTGCTGCGTCACTGCAAGTAACTTTTGAAGTGAAGAAGCCACACTTGGATGGTTTTGGCAAGAGGCCATTCTGAGGTTAGCGATGAGAAGGAGCTGAGGCACAGAGAACCTGTTCTATTTTTAAATGATCCCCTCTATCTGGGTTGTTTGTCTTCCCAAATATCACCAGACAGAATTTGCTGCAAATTTGAAGCAAGCTGGCTGCTAGTTTCAATTGACCTTTTCAATCCCACAGAGATGTGGTTTCATCTCCATGGCTTAAGAATGGTACAATAGTTATAAAGCAGATCGAATCTGAGGAAACAGCTATAGAGAAACACTTCCCATAGGCAGGGATGTATCATTATATTTCAGTGTGCTAAATGAGAGACACAGCTTTGAGCCAGAAACAAGGAGACAGAATAGATAATTGGGTGTTACACAATTAAATCTGAATACCAAGATCTAGGAGATCCTTTGCACACTCTGGGTAATGAAGCTGCATTTCGTCAGCATCCCTGATATGGATTAAATGTGAGCAGGAAATGAACAATGAAAAGTAAAGCAATGGGAGAGATTTCATACTTTTGGTATTTGGGGGGAAGGAGAGAAGGGTGAAAACAAATAGGTAAGGAGTTGTGACTCAATTCATTTTTAATATCCAACAAGAAGTTACTGACACACTCAAAATTTTTACTTTTATATTTCAGTCTAGTGATAAAATCAAACAGTAGATATTTAAACAAGAATACGATTTAAAAAAAGAAAAAGAAAAAGGAGTATGAATTTAAAGAGATAAAAGGACTACCTACATATTTTTATGCTCTAAGAAAAAAAAACCTAAGAAATCAAGCTGCATTTTTATCATGTATTATAATATCTTGTATATAATAGCTATTCAATAAATATTCAGTGAATAACTAAATTCAGAGAAAGCATTACACCATCAAATTTGACACAACTGTTTCCAATAAATATCTTTACTGATTATTTTAAAAATGAAGAATTAAAAATAAAACAAACAGAAGAATGAAACCTTACTAACTGCAGCAGGAACTCTTGTAGTACTTTCTTTCTGGGTTTCCTGGAGTTTGATACAGCATCCTGTAACTGAAACCTTCATCCTGCCCTTCAATGTCTACCCTCCTCACCAGTCTGTTAAGCCAGGAACCCATCTGCTGTGTCTTGGCTGCCTAGTCTACTGTAGGTGCCTAATATACAGTAGGTATATAAAAATTATTTGTTAATTTGAATTGAACTTACATCTCTTGCATCTCACCTTACCTACTAGACTATAAGCTAGTACCTTACAAGTGGTAGGTGTTCAAAAGATACTTTTTTAATGTGAACAAAATATAAGAGAATACACTACAAGAATAAATAGTCTTGAAAATTCTCCTGCAAAACTCCAGGTCATGGAAGGAACCCCTGTTGACTTCCCCATGACCAAATTAGGCTCTGTCGCAGCCAATATTTTTGCATGACAGCACTGATCACACTGTAGGACTCTGGCTTACTTAATGCTTGGTCTTCTCAGTAGGCTGTGAACTCACTGTTGTATCCCTACACAGTGCCTGGCACATGGCAAGCCTTAATAAGTATTCCACTCGGCAGCCAGGGTGACTGTTTTAATGAATAAATTTGACCAGGTCATTCCCCTCCCCCAAAGCCTCCAATGACTACCAAGAACAAAACCAAAGTCCAGAACATGCCTTCCAGGCATGCCACACACATCTGGCCCTTGCCCTCTTCTCCAGTTGATCTTGTGTCATTCTTGGCCCCACTCACTATTTTCTGTCCAAGGTGGCATTCCAGTCCTTCATGCTTGCCAAGCTTTTTCTGGACTCAGTCCCTCCATGTGGGCTGTTCCCTCTGCCTACAACCCTCCTCCTCCTTCCCCATCATCAGATTAACTTCTGCTAACTTCTACTTTTCCTTCATTTCTCAACTTGAAACACCTGCTCAAGGAAGCTGCCTGTGACCGCATCCAATGAGGCCATGTCTGCTGATCTACGCTCTCACAGTGGCTTATACCTCTTCTTCACGGCATTGTTATCACGTAATTCAAATAATTAAATTTTAATAATTTGTTTACAGTCTGTAACCTTGACTAGTCTCTTAGCTTTGACCATACCTGTCTGGCTCGTATTTTCAGCACCAGCACAGTACCCTACTCAGAACGACATTCCATACATGTTTATTTTGAACAGTAAATAATTCCATGATGATGCCTTCCTAGGAACAGGTCAAGTCCTACTGTGGTATCACCCCCACCTCTTCACTGTCCCAAACCCCTACTCTGAATGGCAGTCATTCCCATCTCTTCCCTGTCCCTTGCCTCTCCCATTTATGCTTGCCCTTAATGGCCATATAAAGCAATGGCTAGAAAGGACCGTATAAAGAAAAGTGTTAATCAAATCGTTTAAGTTGATTATTCTCAAGCAGGAATAGGTTATTTAAATAACAGCTTACCTGGTATCTCAGTTTCCTCATGTCTCTCCTGGGAATAATAAGAGAACCTACTGCATAGGATTGGTGTGAGGGCCTGCTTGGAAAATGTACGTAATGAACTTGGCACAATGCCTGCTCACACTAAGCAATAAGCAGTAACTATTCTTACTGATTGTTGTAATTTTCAATAATTCTACCCCAACCCTTTCCATCCTCTGATGCTTATTTTACCTAGTTAGAATAAAATGACTTACTAAAATGCATTTCAGTGCACCAGAATACCCCCTTTACTTTGCTTTTGTATGTCAGGAAAGATGGAAGTAGAATTTCCATAGCAATTTATATTTCAAAGGATTGTAGGATTAGGTACAGGATTTTTAGTTCAACGAGGACCGGCCTCTGAAGCTTCAGAAAACATTGGCTGGGTAATAGGTATATCACGCTGTCCATTAATCTAGCTTCCAAAATGAAAATGAGCATACTGACCCCCAGTTGGTATACCCAGTCCTCTCCAGCACTGCCCCACTGACCTTCTCCAGTCGGTATATGAGCTGCTTGGTGGAGAGCTGGATCAGAGGCTCTATAAACTCACAGATGATATTCACAGCCATCACCAGACTCTTCCCCTTTTGTGCCCCTATGATGGCATGGCAAACCAGCTTTTCTTTGACAACCTGCGGATAAGATACACCAGCATATATGCAACAACCATAACTTAGAAAATTTAATGATCCACCGAGAGCAAACTGATTCCCAACAACATCCCTGGGGCTCCAGGGAAGAGTACATTTTTCTGAATAGCACATTTTGAGGATTCTTCTCTGTCACACAGTTATAAAATGTGAGTGGTTAAATATGACCTTGATAGATCCTGTGTTTATTTCTGACTGCTCCTTAGGACACAATTTCCATTCCATTCAACCAATATTTATGGAGCATCAATTATGCATCAGGGACCGTGTTGGGGGCTGGGCAACAATACAGTGAGGAGCAAGGCAGATAAAAGTCCTTCAAGCGGTTTACCGTTCAATGGTAGTTACATGGTTTATAAACCTGGTAGGCAAAAATTTGCTTTGCATACTTGTATTATACTTAAAAATAATGCCACATAAGCTAACATTTCTTCGGTCCAAAGAGGCCCAGATTTTAATAGAGTAGAAGGGACCAAAAGGGAATTTATATCATGACTAGGGAGTACTCAAGAGAGTACTCAGGTTTCTGATGTTAATGAATTTAAGTCCCTTCTCAATTTTTTGTGGTAATTTTGAAGGACATTTAGTAAATTCAACCGAATTTAGTCCCCCAGGAGTTCAGATTTAATGTCTTTTAAAAATATGGTCACCTCTTGGTAACCACATTGAATTGTGTTCCTGCAACAGGCTGTCAGTGTCTTGAGATCAGCGGCTGCCTTCTACCCCTCTTTGCATCCTTAGTGCAGTGTTTGTCACCTAGTACATAATCAATAAATGTTGGCTGAAGCCCTGAATAACAGAGAAAGAGCATATTATTTACATATTCCATAATGGGAGATAACCTCTTATTTTCATTGAGGATGTGTTTTACCAGAAAATTCTCTGAGAAGAAATAATGAATGAAATAAAGTGAAATCTGTAATGCTAGAGAAGCTAAGCAATGGACTAGCTTCTCATCTTGTTTGCAGGGAGACACATTTCTTAATGTTTCCTATTCCATGAGGAGAAAATTCAATATCACCTCTTAATTATGTGATGCAAGTAGTTGCTTAAGCAGGCATCATTCCCCATTGACAAAGTCTGCATCTGTGGGGAAGAAAAGGCTCTTATGTGAGTTTAAAAGTTTTTCTTTTAGGTTTTAGATGGTTTCCAACTTCTAGAGGTGAATAGGAATAAAGAGATACATGGTTTGGATCTACAAAACCTTTAAGTAGAATGGTGATAATTAAATTAAAGAGCAGAAAATCAGAGTTGCTGAAGATAAACACAGCTCTTTTATTAATACATAAAAAGATGATGATTATAAATGTGAGGCTGTTGTGGTCAGGCAGAGAGGGGAGAAGCCGGGCATGTCCCAATACCTGGATAGGAGAGATGGTTCAGATTGTCCATAAAACACCCTTTTAGAATTAATATTAAATTAATACTGCTAAGTGTTAATAGGAGGATTAACTTTGGCTGAAAACGAATTTTCCCCTACCAGAGACTTTCTTCTTGATCACTGCAGACCTGGAATGAGAACCTGCTTTAACTACCACTTTTAAAGTTGGGATCACAGTAGCTATAGAAATAAACAGTAAACTGAGCAGAGCTGAACCTTGAAAACAATGGAGCTGCCATGGTAACTCAGTGCTGTCCCCAATTCTTGAGGCACCAGGTCCTTTCTTCAGATAAATGTCAATGCACTCACATAAGAGATACCTATAGCAAAGATTTATTTAGGAGAAAAATAGTGTCTGAAAGTGCTGTCCCCTTACCCTAGGAGTAGCAGAATAGCCTTCGAGTATCACGTCGATCGTCTGGCCTGGGTACAGCTCCATCCTGACGGGGTGGAGCTGAAACACGGGGCTGTGAGGATCCCGGGGCTGGGAGACCTTGGACTGGGGCTGGCCAGCAGCTCGGCCCTTCCTAGCCAGGCTCTTCTTGCTCTGCTTTTGCCGGGGATGAAAACCGTCGTTCATCCAGAACAGCTGCTGGACCCGACGTCCCTTGTTGGTAAGCTTGAAACGGTAATAATAGGTGTCCAGGCTGGCAAAGAGGAGGCAGAAGTTGAGAGGACTCAATTTAGGGATATTCTGTTCAGTTATATACCCTTGGAATTTACTTGCTTGGAAGTATTTAAAAAGTGAACAAAAAATTACTTTAAAAAAATGTAGGAAGGCTAAATCATGACTCTGCTTGGAACTACCACAGTGATGGGACAAGGTAGCATCTACTCATGCGGTCAACTGACTAGGAGTCAGAGACCTGGGTTTTGTCCCAGAGTCGCCATCACCAGCTAAGGGGCTGTGGGAGAACTTCCCCATCCACCTTCACTCTTTCCTAGCAGGTCAAGCACACTAGAGGACAACTGACACAGTTCATGTGAAAACCAATCTACTTTATGAAAAATGGTTCTGACGAGTGAAAGGAAAGCAAGACACTTACTGGAGGAGAAGCATACTTCAAATTGTGTCGGGAAAATCTCTATGGACTGGGTGAAATTGTCTTGAGTTGGGCAAACCTGAAGGGATCTTGGAAGAAAAATAACACATATCCTCTAAGCCTTCCCACAGGTCAGGGGGATGGTAAAGGGCGAGAATGCCATCTGGACTGGTCACGTCTCTAAGACCAAGATACTTTAAAGATGCTACTATTTCACCTATTTGTTCACTTGTTAGTTAATTTGTTCATTCACTCATGCAACCATTTATTCCACAAATATTTATTAAGGACCTCCTGGCTCTTTGCTAGACACTGAACATGACAGACTCAGTCTCTGCTCACCCACGGTTTACTTCCATCAGGGATTTCCAAGATCTTGGATGGGGTTTGTTCTGGTTTGCTAATGCTTCACTGGAGGATGGCCCATGGCATCTGGGAAACCTCTGTTAGCTGGGAAGGCACATGGCTGGCATCTGCTCTGGAGTTTTGGTTTCAAAATGGCTTTCTCCCAGGACGCTCCTCTCTAGGCTGCAGCAGTGAGCTCCTTCTGTCTGAGCTCTTATACATTGCTCTAAGAAACTAATCAAGGCCCATGCTGAATGGGTGGGGCCACACCTCCATGGAAATCATCTAATCAGAGTTATCACCTACAGTTTGGTGGGTCAAATTTCCATGGAAACAACCTAATCCAAAGGTTCCAACTTAATCAACACTAATACATCTGCCCCCACAAGACTGTATCAAAGAATACGGCTTTTTCTGGGGGACATAATATAGCTAAACTGACCTGAGGTTCAAACATATTTTTGTTTGTTTTGGATATACATATATTTTTACTGATATAGACTTACTTTAAAAAAATTTTTAGGGGGAAAAACTCATCTCAGGACTTTTTTTTTTTTTTAATTTTTTAAGCTTTGATAATTTCATCCTATCTGTTCCTCCTTAGGAAATGACATAAAATCTAATAAGTTGAAGCATCAAATAAATAATCAGAAGGAGTATTTACCAGTTGTCAGATGAAAACATTTCTATCAAAATATGTGTTTACTGGGCATGGTCATTAGAATATCTTTACTAAGCAGTCTGAATTCATGGCTAGGGCTAATATTAAATAATTATCTACTGCTGATAAACTAGGCTGGGACTCTTGTCACTTATTCACATTATTTCTTCCTATCATTATAAAAACCCAGTAGTAAGTATGTATTCCCATTTTCTAGATGAAGAATAGGAGCTCTGAAAAGCTAAGGGAGTTGTCTAAAGGATAGTATATAGGTATTTCTTTAAACCAGGGCTTGGCAAACTTTTTTTTCTGTAGAGGGCCAAATAATAAACGTTTTAGACTTTATGGGTCACCTGGTCTCTGCTGCACCCTATTTGACTCTACCATTGTGGTGTGAAAGCAGCCATAGCCAATACGTAAACAAACGAGCATGGCTGTGTTCCAATAAAGCTTTGTTTACAGAAATAGGGAGTGGGCTGTAATTTACTAACCTCCTGATTTTGAAGATTCTTCTGAGGATTACTGGTATCGTGATTGTCAAAAAGAATTAATAGGACTTAAACAGAGGGGAACTTGCCTGCTAAAAGCTACAGTTTGCTTCTATAGTCCTAGAAAACTGTTAACTAACCCTCCAACTCCAGGCAAGTTTTCGAATATCCTTTGAGGCTATTTGACACTATTTGTAGATTAAGGAGAACATGTAATTAAGTCTGGTTTGCAGTATATTGTTTTATATAATTACTTTTGATTGCATTTAAAGAAATTTAAAAACAGAAGCACTAGTATGAAATGACCAAACAATAGATAGGCAGAGAGAAGGATTTTATAGTTAGTTGACTTAACACTGTAATTGAATACTTCTCTGAAAATAAATGCAATCCAACCATTATGCAAGTTACTAAATAACTTGCCTGTTACTTAGTTCTCTATTGTTCTATGTTTTTTTTTCTCAGTCAAGTTCCATGTTTTGTATATGGTGCAGAGGAAAGGAGCATGGATGGGGCTGTGGGGAGAGCTCCTATCTAATTATTATCAGTCACATCTCTAAGCACAGTGCCTCCAACCTGGTCTCAGGGTCTCTTACAGCAGAAGGCAGGAGTACCCTTTTGAGATCTGTTCACGGTACTGCAAAAGTTAGGTACAAATTCAACTGTCCCCCCATGAGTTGACTAGCAATAGCTGTGTGACTCTCCCAAGGAACCACGAATAAACCCCCATACATATCCTCCGCCCTTAGCATTCAAACCTGACCTGTTGTTAGATTCACTTTTAGATTATTCTGCTGAGAGGTGTCTATACTGCACCCCCTTTAGTTAAACATTTAGACCCTCTAGCTTTTCCTGGGTGATCAGCTGACGCCAACCACAATCACCTCAATCGCTGGTGCTTTGGTAGGGAGGCACACAGAGAACATAATACCAAAGAAACTACTGGCTTTGTAATACCTGGCAAGATACACTTGCAATAAGTTTTTACCTTCCTAAGTATACTTTACTTAGGTTGCCATTAAGATATAACTGTATTTTCTACATTCATGGAGAAGGGATTAGCATGTATTGGAATCAAGTGGGGAAATCATGGTTGAGATTCTAAATGTGTCACAGAGAAGCCACTCTAATTTTGAAAGAAGAATGTACTTCCTATGAAACATCTCTTTCTCTAGTGTAGAAGGACACAGCTTGGAGAATGTCATCAAGCTAGTAAATGCCTTCTTGTGGCTGATGGGTAAAGGAAGGGGAAAAGAGAGGATGGGAAAGGGGAAGGATTGAGGAGGCGAGTTCTATTTCTTTAAAACTAATCTTCTAAAGTGGAGGTTAGGCTCAGCCTATGCAACAAATGTGATATCTGTAAAAATTGTTTCATGAAATTTCCATACCTAAAATATGCTCCCAAATTGAGTTCTGGAGCAAAGGGCTTATCTGAAACAATGGTGGAACCAATTCCCGAAGCCTGGACAGGAATCCGATAGGTGTTGCTATTTTCAATGTCCAAAATGACCGTGTCTTTGAATGTCAGTATGTCATTCAGGTTGGCAGTCAGTGTCAGTGGGACATCGGTTTCCGGGGGAACCATGCCTTCATTAGGTTTAACTGTCCAAAGGGACTTTTTGCGTGCCTGCAGTGGAAGATGACAAGTTACAATGAAGGTATCTTGGCTTTTCATTCTGCTTATGTCAAAGCCCTTATACTTCAAATGGCTGGCGCAGCAGAATTCAACATCAGAGACAAACATTGTTTTTTCAAATCAAATTGCTGGTGTTTGTTGGCTTTTCCTTTCTCCCAAAACAATCTGACTCTGAAGAGCAAACTTAAAATTCTACTTTTGAATGTTCTGTGAAGATTCTTTACCTTTCTTTCCCAAGATGACAGCTTGGTTCTCTAACAAGCTTATATTAATTATCTGCTCTAATCTCCAAATTCTGAGATACCAACAGAAAGTATGACATGCTTTCCAGAATTTGGAATTTTTACAAGAAAAGATTTTCAAATGCAAAGTTTCTATGATGTTATAGTGAGCACGAGCAGCTTTCATTAATAAACACAATACAGAAGGTCATCCTGGTTTCTTTTATTGCAGAATAATCAATAGAATTTCATTTGCCAAAATTACAAATTTATTTTGGTATATATAATAGGACTAGATTATAGAATTGGAAGTGACCCCCACCAATTTGTTCCCTTTAACTGCTTAGAGCCTCATGACTCACTCCTTTTCACCCTTCAGGTCTTTGGTCAAATAACACCTCCCAATGAACATGACCATCATATTTTCAATTGCATCCACTGCCCAGCATTACTGACCACCTTTACCCTGCTCTATTTTTAATTCTTAGCCCTTATTACCTAAGAGGACATTCCAGTCCAAAGTCATCCTTCTTCAATTTAATTTCTGTGGAGTATTTCTCAGTATAAAAACACCTCTAGCTCTATGTGGGCACAAGTACAATATAAGGGTATGAATCAGAAACTTTCTGACAAGCTTAGTTGGGTTTGGAATAGAATTGCACTGACAATCTTTGTGGATGAGAAGAATGTACACTGCAATTTGCAGGAAAGAGTTAGAGATTTCAGCCAGGCAGAATCTCACAGAGTAGAAATGCCTTGGAATTTCACTAGAATTCAGGTCTGGCCCCACTTCAGGTCCATAAATTGGATTTGATCAGTGGCTCCTATGGACACTTTCTCAGGAACAGGCTCACAGGTACTCAAAAAAGGAGAATTTAATAATTAAGCCAAAATGCCAATTTCCTGATTTATTATTGAGGACAAATCCTATTAGACAAGAATACAAGTTACATTTCCATCTGGCTTGAAAGTCTACATGGGAAATAATAAATAAACTGCCTTTTTTAAATTTAACTGAAATTAAATCAAGCAAAGAGCAGTTATCAAGATTATGAATTGTATATAACGAGGATGTAGATGAATGATGATGGGGGAATTTTATTTTAATTTTGGCATCAAAGGAAATTATAGATTTAACTTTAAATCAAGACTCCTATTATTACTCATGATCTTTTAATATGGGACATTTCTAGAGACACAGAAATAGAAGAAAACCATTAAATATTAAATACCACGCTAAATAAACTAGGGCCCACATAGGGGAGATTTTTACAATAATTTTCTCTATTTGAAGGACAGTCATGGGAAAAAAAGCTGACTCCATCTGTTTTCTGACTCAATCTGTTTTCTCAAAATCTTTATAACTTTTCTATTCATAGTAAGCTGACCATAGTATGGTGCTAAAGTATCAAGAAAACAGTAATCTCCTTTCCAGAACATTAACCTGCATTTTTAAATAATTTTATATTAAAAAGACAATAATCCTTACAAGTTTAATTTTCAGAATTATAGATCTATTATTATTGGCTGGAAAAACTACAAGGATAGACTATAACTACATTCTGTTGATATTTAGGTTCAAAGAAACAGTTTCTAATGCAGCTACTTAATTTATCCAAAAATTTTTTGACAGTCCAAAATGAAACCACAAAACCCTCTAACACATTAATCACAGAAAATGACTCAAAAATGAGTTCTATAAGGGGTATAAATGCAAATTCAATTTTCTATAGATATTTTAAACTGTAGCTTCATTTCATCTAGAGTTTTTATCAGAGTAGATAGGAGTCTTTGGCTTATATCATTGTCAGTCTGACCTACACAGTCAAAGCAATACATGGAAACAGATTTCTTATACTTGAATAACCAGCCCTTCTCCTTATTTAGAAAAAATTGTCTTTTTCACTTTCAGCTTTTAGATTCTAGGATACTATTTCAGATAAGGTAATGCTAGATGCTGTAACAGAAAGAGGCTTGAGCTTAGTGTCTTAATACAATATAGCTTGTTTCTTATTTATATGAATTCCAATTGGTGGCAGGGCTGGGGATGAGCTTCTGCTCCAGTCAGTCATTCAGGGGTCCTGGCTAAACAGATTCTTCCATGTTTAGCCCATATCTTTTAAGGTCCCCCTGGACACTCCAGCTGGCCAACAAGAGAAGAAAGAGAATGAAGGGTCACACAGGAGGATTTTATGCACTAAGCCTAGAAGAGGTACACATCACTTCTGCCCACTTCCATAATCCAGAACTGTCATGCAGCCATCCTAACTCTCAGGCAGGCTGGGAAATGTAGTCTAGCTCTGTGCCCAAGAGGAAAGGGAGATGGGTTTGGTGTACTGCTAGCTACTTTCTGCCCCAGCTACCTTGTTGGTTCAGTTTACTGCCACTTCTTCAGGTCTGCCCCCAGTTCCCCCAGATCTTGGACTTTGAGAGGTGAAGGTTCATTCTATCAGAACACAGAAGTGGGAGCATAACTTCAAATCCTATGGCAGTTGCAGATCCAGAGTTTATTTCCATCTGCTGTTAGGACAAAAGAAGGGGCAACTTGGAGAGAAAATAAGAAAGTTCTAGGCAAGAAAATCACCCTATTGGCTCTTCTTCCCAAATTTGTGGCGTTAGCACACTCTATATAGGTTTTACTCATTTATGGGCTTACAGTTAAGACATAAATTAATGCCATTTTTGCCCTTCTTTTATCATAAAGCAAATGTCTTTCAGAAGACGGCACTGTCCATGTCATCTTTCTTATTAAAACTATTTATTTTCCTCCTCTAGTCAGTAGCACGGGTCAATTCTCTGTTCCACAATGAAGAGCGAGTGACACCAGCATAAGTATGATTTCAAATCAGGGAACATTAGTTTTTGATGGATGCATACCATTTCTTTTCTGATTACTGATGTCACAAGTTGGCTGCTATGGAAAGAAGACAGGAGAGTGAATCTCCAGGACTGAATTGGAAGATTTCTTTCTGATGAAGCTTATTAATCAAAGCCTGGCATAAAACCAGGCAGCAAAGGATGTTATGGAATCCAAGAATAAGAAACATTAAAATGCCAGATGCTAAGGTACCAGGCTCTCCTTACCAAAAGTCAGGTTCTAAACCACACTCACACCCTTGTATCTTTTCGGTATTTAACTTTTATGGGTATTCTTTGCTTCGAGGAAGGGCTTGAGGTATGTGACGTTTTCTGCTATTAGATGACAAACTTGGCTAAAGAAGGAATGGATGAATGATGATCATCCTCGCAGTGGAGGGCAGTTTGCAATCTTTTCGAGACCACAAAACAGCAAGATTAATAGCTGATGGAATTAGGTTAAGAAAGGGGCTCTGAAGGAAAAGAGACATGGGTCTGAGTCCCAGATATGCTGTTTTCCAGCTGTTATTAGGCCTGTCATTGAACTGTGCCCAGTCTCAACTTTCTCATCTGTAGCTCAGGATTTAGATTATACCTTCCACGGAGTTGGGGTGATGGTTAAAGGAGGTAGTGCTTATAAAACACTCAGCATAGTGTCTGACACATAGCAAGTCCTCATAAATGAAAGCTATTGTCATCATTTTGCCAAAATCCAAAATGTCCCACATGACACCTATTTATGGACTCAATAGTATTTTCTAAAATAGATTATTAAACTGAAAAAACAAGAATGTCAATAAAGCATTTCATATACAATATTCTTGCCAGAGAGACAATGCTAGTAAGGGTTTCTGGTAAGTAGAAGTCTCAGATGGCCCCAAGATCCCTGTCCTCTGGTGTAAACAAATATTCTCTCCAGTATTCAACCAAACACCACCTAGGTGTTGGCTGTGAAAGGATTTTGCAGATGTAGTTAAGGCCCCAGATTAGTTGACTTTAAGAAAGGGAGGTTACCCTTGGTGGGTCCCTTAATCAGGTGAGCCTTTAGAAGGGACTGAACTCTTCTTAGTAAGGACATTTGTGGCATGAAGAGGCCTCTCCTGGCAGGAGCCAAATGGCAGGGAACTGTAGGTGGCCCCTAAAACAGCTGAGAGCAGTCTCTATTTCACAGCCAGCAAGAAAACGGGGGCCGTCGCCATTCAACTGCAAGGATGTGAATCCTGCTAACAACCTGAAGTGGTCTGGAAGTGAATCTTTCACTATTCAGCCTCCTGAAAGGAATGCAGCCCAGGCAACACCTTGATTTCAGCCTTTTGAAATCCTGAGCAGAGCATCCAGCCAAACCATGCCCAGACTCCTGACCCATGGAAACTCTGGGACAATCCATTTGTGCTGTTTTAAGCCACTAAGCTTGTGGTTATTTGTTACACGGCAATAGAAAACTAATACAGGGTTCCATATATTTGTTTGATAAAATTGCCTTCCTAAGGCTGCAACAAAATCTTCATCAACAGCTGCCTCTGTTTTTTTTTTTTTTTTTTCCCCTGTGAATTGGGGTTAGAAGACTGGAGTTGCTTTGGCAGCCTGTAAACAACATGTACAGGAGTTGTCTGTGTGCACATGTGCATATATGACTTGCAAAAGACAAAAAATCTGTGATCTTTTGCAAAGCAGAATTCCATGTCCACTGATGATTTGGTGTTAAGCCCTCCTGCCTGTGGGTTCACATATCAAAACATGACATTTGCTTTCTTTTGACAATAGGGCATCAGTGTACTTCTTATGTAGCACTCAGCTCCCAATGTAAAGGAGCCAGAGCTTTTACAAGTTTCCTTAACATGTATTTAACATTTGCCATGAAAGACAGAAGTGAACACTATTGTTTGCACATCACTTCAGCAATAACTGAGTGTGAATATGCTTAGAAAGACCTGCTATTCTGTACATGCTAATGACTATGAAGCTTGAAGAAAATAGCAGTGTGCATTTTTTTTTTCAAAATAACTTATTTGCCAATTGAAATCTACAAGAGTTTCCTTCCATGAAATAAGAGGAAGCAAACAACAAGAGGAACCAAGCTTTGGAGTGAGGGATTTATTTTGATTTATACTATTATCTCAGCAGATGATCAATTCTTTGTGGAACAAGAACAATGAAAAGTCACTGAGGCCTTTTCCCTTTTTGTCTTCTAAATGGTATCTCTAGCCGTATGGTTCTCTTCTCTGAAGTGAGTCACTTTGCTGCTTAAAATAATTAAATGAAAATTAGGAGATGAGGTATAGAAGAAAAGAAAAGGTGCTAGAGCTGTACAAAGGAGGCAGCTTAGCTTTAGAATAAAATGCATGGGTTTTAGAGTCACATGACCTGAGGGTCAAACATGGACTCTCTCATTCATAGCTAAGTGACATTGGGCTAATTTTAAAAATAATTTGGCAAATTTCAAATTTTATTCATAAGAATAAGTTTACATCAATATTATCTTAAAAATTTTTTTTATTGTAATGACATATACAACTCAAAATATCCTATTTTAAACTCTTTTCTTTTTTTTTAAATTTTATTTTGAAATAAATTAAAAGTTACAGGAATAGTTGCAAAAACAATACAAACCCCATAAACAGCATACCCTGACCCCCTTCCCTGATACTCTAATCCATCAACTTTAACATGCTGTCACACTGCCATTTATTTCTTTCCCTCCCTCCCTATCTATCATCCATCATCTATTGCTCTGTCTTCTGAACATATGAGAGCAAGCTGCACACATCCTTGAACAAACACTGTAATTCACATATACAATTCCCATGAACAAGAACATTCTTTTATGCAATCCCATTAAGCAAAGCTAAAAAGTTCAAGAAATTCAACATTGATACAAAGCTTACATTCTATATTTCCTTTTTTTTTTCTTATGTCCCAACTGTGTCCCTTTGAGCCTCCTGTCCTCCATCCTCAGATCCCATCCAGGATCATCCTTGGCATTCAATTGTCATCTATTTAGACTGTCTTTTTTTTTTTTTTCAATTGTGGAAACATATATATAGCCTAAATCTTCCCATTCCACCCCCTCCCTAGCATTCCATTAGTGGGATTAATCACATTTAGAATGCTGTAATGCTATCACCTTCCCACCATCCATTACTAGAAATTTACCTTCAACTCAAACAGCAACCCTACACTCATTTCTTAACTCCCCATTGCCCCTTCCCCCACTTCTCATAACCCATACTCTACTTTTCATCTCTATGGTCCTATTCTCTGATAATTTCTTTGTGTTTACTGTGGGGCTTAAATTTAACCTCTTAAATCTGTAATAATCTTGGTTTTCTTTGATACCAACTTAACTTCAACAGGACATGTAAACTATGTTCCTATACTCCTCCATTGCCCCGCTTTATACAGTTCTTGTCAAAAATTACATATTTTACATTGAGTCCAAAACCACTGATTTGTCATTAGAGTTTATGTATTTTATATCCTGTAGGAAGTAGATAGTGGAGTTACAAATAAAAAATTATTGACTTCTATTTTTTTTCCCTTTTAATGCCTTTTTTTTTTTTCATTTTTATTGAGATTGTTCAGATACCATACAATTATCCAAAGATCCAAAGAGTACAATCACTTGCCCCTGAGTACTCTCATACAGCTGTGCATCCATCACACTTAATTTTTGTTCAATTTTTAGAAACTTTTCATTACTCCAGACAAGAAATAAAGTGAAAGATGAAAAAAGAAAAAAAGAAAAGGAAACGCTAATCCTCCCCTATCCCTAACCAACCCCCCTCAATTGTTGACTCATAGTATTGATATAGCACATTTGTTACTGTTTATGAAAAAATGTTGAAATACTACTAACTGTAGTATATAGTTTGTAATAGGTATATAGTTCTTCCCTATATGCCCCTCTATTATTAACTTCTAATTGTATTGTCATACAATTAGATAAAATGTACAAATATGTTCTTTTACGAGGGAGAACAAGCAGATGTCAACCTTGCAAGGTGTTAAAAATGGGGAGGCATTGGGGGAGGGATGCAATCAGCATAAACTAGAGACTGTAACTAATGAATCATTGTACTATGCTTCCTTTAATGTAACAAAGGTGATATACCAAGGTGAATGCAGATAAGAGGTGGGGATAGGGGAGGCATGTTAGACACTTGACATTGACTGGTTCATGGAAGTGATTTCTAGTATTTGTACAGTTGATCATGGACATTGCCCACCATAGGATTCAGTTTTATACATTCCCATCTTTTGACCTCCAACTTTCCTTCTGGTGACATATATGACTCTGAGCTTCCCCTTTCCACCTCATTCACACACCATTCGGCGCTGTTAGTTATTCTCACATCTCACTACCAACACCCCTGTTCATTTCCAAACATTTAAGTTCATCCTAATTGAACATTCTGCTCATACTAAGCAACCACTCCCCATTCTTCAGCCTCGTCCTATATCTTGGTACCTTATATTTCATGTCTATGAGTTTACATATTTTAATTAGTTCCTATCAGTGAGACCCTGCAATAATTGTCCTAATGTGTCTGGCTTATTTCACTCGGTATATTGCCCTCGAGGTTTTGTCATCAACCCATTTTTTTTTAATATGGTTTTGTTCACTCACCGTACATTCCATCCCAAGTAAATAATCGAAGGTTTTCTGGATGGTCATACATTTATGTGTTCACCACCTTCACCACTGTCTATATAAGAGCATCTACATTTCTTCCACAAGGCAGGAGGGAGAGTCAAAGAAGGTAGAGAGGCAAAAGAAAGAGGAAGAAAAAATGACAGCTAGGAAGCAGCAAAAGGAAAAATAACCTTAAATCAAAGTAGAATAAAGAATCAGACAATACCACCAATGTCAAGTGTCTAACATGCCTCCCCTATCCCCCCCTCTTATCTGCATTCACCTTGGTATATCACCTTTGTTACATTAAAGGAAGCATAATACAATGATTCTATTAGTTACAGTCTCTAGATTATGCTGATTGCATCCCTCCCCCAATGCCTCCCCATTTTTAACACCTTGCAAGGTTGACATTTGCTTGTTCTCCCTCGTAAAAGAACATATTTGTACATTTTATCACAATTGTTGAATACTCTAGATTTCACCAAGTTACACAGTCCCAGTCGTTATCTTTCCTGCTTTCTTGTGGTGTCTCACATGCTCCCCACCTTCCTCTCTCAACTGTATTCATAGTTACCTTTGTTCAGTGCACTTACATTGCTGTGCTACCATCTCCCAAAATTGTGTTCCAAACCACGCACTCCTGTCTTCTATCACCCTGCAGTGCTCCCTTTAGTATTTCCTGTAGGATAGGTGTCTTGTTCACAAAGTCTCATTGTCTGTTTGTCAGAAAATATTTTGAGCTCTCCCTCATATTTGAAGGACAGCTTTGCTGGATACAGGATTCTTGGTTGGCGGTTTTTCTCTTTCAGTATCTTAAATATATCACACCACTTCCTTCTTGCCTCCATGGTTTCTGCTGAGAGAATCGCACATAGTCTTATTAAGCTTCCTTTGTATGTAATGGATCGCTTTTCTCTTGCTGCTTTCAGGATTCTCTCTTTGTCTTTGACATTTGATGATCTGATTATTAAGTGTCTTGGCATAGGCCTATTCATATCTCTTCTGTTTGGAGTACACTGCACTTCTTGGATCTGTAATTTTATGTCTTTCATAAGAGATGGGAAATTTTCATTAATTATTTCCTCTATTATTGCTTCTGCCCCCTTTCTCTTCTCTTCTCCTTCTGGGACACCAATGATAAGTACATTATTGTACTTTGTTTCATCCTTGAGTTCCCGGAGACGTTGCTCATATTTTTTCATTCTTTTCTCCATCTGCTCCTTTGCGTGTAGGCTTTCAGGTGTTTTGTTCTCTAGTTCCTGAGTGTTTTCTTCTGCCTCTTGAGATCTGCTGTTGTATGTTTCCATTGTGTCTTTCATCTCTTGTGTTGTGCCTTTCATTTCCATAGATTCTACTAGTTGTTTTTTTGAACTTTTGATTTCTGCTGTATACATGCCCAGTGCTTCCTTTACAGCCTCTATCTCTTTTGCAATATCTTCTCTAAACTTTTTGAACTGATTTAGCATTAGTTGTTTAAATTCCTGTATCTCAGTTGAAGTGTACGTTTGTTCCTTTGACTGGGCCATAACTTTGTTTTTCTTAGTGTAGGTTGTAATTTTCTGTTGTCTAGGCATGGTTTCCTTGGTTATCCAAATCGGGTTTTCTCAGACCAGAACAGGCTCAGGTCCCAGAGGGAAGAAATATTCAGTATCTGGTTTCCCTGCTGGTGTGTCTTAGAAAATTGCTCCACCCTTTGATGCCTCGGGTCACTGTGCTTTTCTGCCCAGCAGGTGATGCCTGTTAGCCTATAATTATTGATTGGTGTGAGGAGGTATGGCCGTGTTCCCCCAGGCTCTGGGGTCTGGTTCTGAATGGAAAGGGCCCTACCCCCTTCCTCCTAGAGAGGACAGACCCCCCAGGTGGAGGTCGTTAGCATTTCAGTGGTCTCGCTCTCTGCTTGTGCTGTCTCCACCCTTCTCCACTTCACAGCCCTGGAAACTGAAAATGACTGGGGCTTTCTCCACTGAGCCGAAAAAGAAACAAATAGTCCCCTTCAGACCCAGTCCAAGGTGACCCCCCGGCTCTCCCAGGTCAGTCGTCACCCAAAGCCTCTGTCTGTTTTTTGGGGATGCGTACCTGTAGTGAGCAGTTCACACTTGCTACTTAAAAACCCCAGTTGGAGCTCAGCTGAGCTATATTCGCTTGCTGGGAGAGAGCTTCTCTCTGGCATCATGAGGCTTTGCAGCTGGGGCTATGGGGGAGGGGGTCGCACAACTTGGTTCTGCAGGTTTTACTTACAGATTTTATGCTGTGTTCTCGGGCATTCCTCCCAATTCAGGTTGGTGTATGATGAGTGGATGGTCTCGTTTGTCCCCCCGCAGTTATTCTGGATTATTTACTAGTTGTTTCTGGTTTTTTGTAGCTGTTCCAGGGGGACTACTTAGCTTCTACTCCTCTCTATGCCGCCATCTTGCCAGAGTCTTCTATTGACTTCTATTTGTATTCCATTGTGGCCAGAGAATGTGCTTTCAATATATTCAATTTTTTTTTTTTAGTTTATTGAGGCTTGTTTTATGTCCCCACATATGATCTATTCTGGAGAAAGATCTGTGATCACTAGAGAAACATGTATGTCCTGGTGATTTGGGATGTAAGGTTCTATATATGCCTGTTAAAATTCTCTATATCTCTCTCTCCTTTCTTTGTTTCTCTGTCAGTGGGGCTCCCTTTAGTATCTGAAGTAGGGCAGGTCTTTTATTAGCAAAATCTCTCAGCATTTGTTTGTCTGTGAAAAACTTAAGGTTTCCCTCAAATTTGAAGGAGAGTTTTGCTGAATAAAGTATTCTTGGTTGGAGATTTTTCTCTCTCAGAATTTTAAATATGTCATGCCACTGCCTTCTCGCCTCCATGGTGGCCGCTGAGAAGTCACTACTTAGTCTTATGTTGTTTCTTTTGTATGTGGTGAATTGCTTTTCTCTTGCTGCTTTCAGAACTTGCTCCTTCTCTTCAGTATTTGAGAGTCTGATCAGAATATGTCTTGGAGTGGGTTTATTTGGATTTATTCTATTTGGAGTTCGCTGGGCTTTTATACTTTGTGTATTTATATTGTGTAGAAGGTTGGGGAAGTTTTCCCCAACAATTTCTCTGAACACTCTTTCTAGACCTTTACCCTTCTCTTCCCCTTCTGGGACACCAATGAGTCTCAAATTTGGATGTTTTATTTTATCTATCATATCCCTGAGATCCATTTCAATTTTTTCAATTTTTTTCTCCATTCTTTCTTTTGTTCTTTCATTTTCTGTTCTGTGGTCCTCGAGGAGGCTGAGTTGTTGTTCAGCTTCCTCTAATCTTGTATTATGAGTATCCAGTGTCTTTTTAATTTGGCCAACAGTTTCTTTTATTTCCACAAGATCTTCTATTTTTTTATTTACTCTTGCAATGTCTTCTTTATGCTCTTCTAGGGTCTTCTTTATGTCATTTATATCCTGTGCTATGCTCTTCTTCATGTCCTTTATATCCTGTGCCATGCTCTCATTCTTTGACTGTAGTCCTTTGATTAATTGCACCAAAAACTGTGTCTCTTCTGATCATTTGATTTGGGTGTTTGGGACTGGGTTCTCCATGTTGTCTGGTTTTACCAAATGCTTTAAGATTTTCTGTTGTTTTTGGCCTCTTGGCATTTGCTTTGCTTGATAGCTGTGATCTTCCAGGACCTCTGCTGAGGGAAGGCTGTGCTATGTCACAAGTGTGCACCTTCCCTCAAGGGAAGCCCCAGGCTGCCAGGCCATGCAGGGGCGCTTCCAGCCTGATGCAAAAATTGCTGAATGGGATGTCTCAACTCCCCCCCCCCCTTTCTGCACAGCTCTGCCTTCCCAGCTCTGGGACAACTAGCTGTGGGTGCACCCAAGGCCACTGTCCACGGCCGATATTGTGGCGTGTGCATGGTGCCGTGGGTTGCACTCCCCATCACACTGGATTTTCTGGCACAGCTCTGGGCTGTGGTATGGCCCCGAGCAGGAGTGTCACCAGCACACTGGGAAGCCAGCTGCAAGGGGTGCAGTTTCTTTCTCCTTTTGGTTCTCCCCTCTGTTCCTCTGGCCCCGGGACAATCAGCAGTGGGTGTGGGGAGGGCTATCCTACACGCCAGACACTGAGGCGTTGGCTACAGCCTGCTCCTGCAGTGTTTCACTGCGCGGTTCTCACTGCCGTATCTGTAGCTGCTCCCAGGTTTTTTTTTTTTTTTCTAAAAAGAACTAGTCCATCTCCAAACGCCAACCCGCAGTTTCCCCATACTGCTTTCAGCCGGCTTACTCACTCGTTTCAGAATGCAGACTCCTGGTTTCACCAAGTGCCCGGTCCCTGTGGATTTAGCAGACTTTGGCTGGCTGGTGCATTGCTGGAGCTGGTGTTCTGGGTCACTTTCTGGTTTTTATCTAGTATTTTTCACGGAGGTTTTTTTTGCCCTGTCTCACCTAGCCGCCATCTTAGGTTCTGCGTCCTAAACATTTTCAAATGTACAATTCAGTAGTACTAATTACATTCACAATAATGTGCCAACATCACCAAGATCCATTACCCAAACTTTGTCATCACCTCAAACAGAAACTCTACACCCATTAAGTAATAACTCTCCATACCCCCATTCCCCTGGTCCCTGGTAACCAGTAAGCTACTATTTGTCTCTATGAATTTGCTTATTCCAGGTATTTCACATAAGTGAGATCATACAAATTTGTCTTTTTGTGTCCAGCTTATTTTGCTCAGCATGATCTCTTCAAGGTTTATCCATGTTGTAGCATGTATCAGAACAACTTCATTCCTTTTTATGGCCGAATAATATTCCACTGTATGGATATACCACATTTTGTTTATCCATTTATCTGTTGATGAGATGCTTGGGTTGCTTCCATTTTTTGGCTATTGTGAATAATGGTGCCATGAACAATGTGTGCAAATATCTGTTTGAGTCCCTGCTTTCAATTCTTTTGGGTATACACTAATAAGTGGTATTGCAGGGTCATGTAGTTTTAGTTTCCTCATCTGTTACATGCACTACTTGAAGATCAAATAAAATGAGTGCCAAGTATCTTGCACTGTGTCTGGTACAAAGTTAACACTCAATAAATGGTGGACTTGATGTTATCTTTCAAAATTTCATGTCTATTAGAATAGCTGGAAGGAAATAACTGAATCTGTTGAACTGTAATCTAGTAGACTTGACTCTTGATGATATTATGTATAATTTATAACTCTATAGCTATATAGTTATGTATTACTATATAGCTTTTATCGTGTGACTGTGTGATGTGAAAACCTTGTGACTGACACTCACTCCCTTTACCCACTGAATGGGAAAATGAGTAATAAAATAATGACAAAAATGTATAAATAATGGAGGGGGGAGGGAATAAGGGGTATGGGATGCTCTGGGTGTTCTTTTTCTTTTTCTTTTTTTCTTTATTTTGGAGTAATGAAAACGTTCTAAAATTGATGGTGGTGATGAATGCATAACTATATTGATGATACTGTGAACCACTGATTGTATACTTTGGATGGATTACATGGTATGTGATTATATCTCAATAAAATTGCATTAAAAAAAACAAACAAAAAAAAAACCCATTTATGTCCAGTCTTCCTGCTTATGCCCTTCTCGATATATCTTTTTGACAGGATTATCTTTCATATACCTGGTACAATTCCTTTCCAATGGATTGGATTAGTGGTTCTGAGTCTTTTATCCCCTTTGAGGAAGCTATGGAATCCCCAAAGAAAGTGCACACACACACACATGCACTCACATACACTAAGCTTTGCATACAATTTCCAGGTCATGACAAATGGTGGACACGTCACTTTTTTTCTGTCTAATCAACATGTGAACTTACGTTTTATGTTTGCAGAATCCATCCTCTGTGTGACTCTTGGTGGAAGTCAAGATCCCACTTCATTCAAGCTTTCTCTAAACCATGGCAGCTAGGAACCAAGACTACTATACAAGATATGAGCCTCTGGCCTGGAGGGTCTACTTGAAATTCTTCAGGAGAGGACCAATGAACTTTCCCAGTCTCAGTTCCCAGCACTCTCCAACACGTACCCTTGGCTTCAGCCACACCAGATTAATCACCCCTCTCAAGTGTACTGTACATCCTCGCCGCACTTGTATATCCTGTTCTCTGGAAATGTACACCCATTTCTCTGTTCCTCTCCTCCTGATCCATCAAGCCTCCACTCAAATATTCCCACCTGTGAAAAACTTTAATTTACAGAAGAATTAATCACTCCCTCTTCTGCACTTACACATCATAACATAGCACACTGTAAAACTGTATTTGTTTGTGTATTAATTTCTTATTTGGGATTGTCAACTCTTTGAAGAGACATTCTATCTACCTTTATGTCTCTCATCTCAGCACAGTATCAGGCTTGGTAAAATAAAAAATATTGACTTTTTGGCCAATAAATATGTGAAAAATGTTCAGCCTCACCAGTAAGCCAAAGAAACAAAAATTAAATAACAACAAAACATTTTTTCACCTGTCAGAATTGGCAAAAACAAAAAATTGTTGGCAAGAGTCAGGAAGAGGGTGACACTCTTCACAACTGCTGTAAATGGGTACAAATTTTCTGGGAGATTATTTCACAAGATGTTCACACCATTTCACTGAGCAATTGCATTTCTAAGCATTTAGTCTAAGGAAACAGTTAAGGATGCAAGCAGCAATTAAGACATGAGTGATATTTACAGTAGTGAAAAACTGGAAACCATTAGTTAAGTCAACTTTGGTGGAGTCAAATGATGTAGTAGAATCAATCACTAAAAGTGATCTGTAGAAGAATATTCCCTAACAATTCATACAAAAAGTGACTACAATATATTGTTGAGTGAAAACAGCTGGTTACAAAACAGTATTATCCCATGGGAGGGTGGGAATACACAGATACAGACACAGACATACACACACACAGAGAGAGTGAAAAATCTGGAAGATGTACATCAAACATTTAATAGTGATTATTTGAAAAAAATAGTGATTATCTGCATGGTTGGAATATGAGTGATTTTTAAAAAATTTTTGCTAATTTCTAATTTCTATTTGTTCTATCAGGATAATGTAATGTGTGTGACAAGAATATCATGTAAATAAACACCTACATTTATTTAATAAATAACCCATCCTAATTCTCTTTAGAGCCAACTTAATTTTAACTGTCTGCCCTCCTCTTGCTTCAGTCTCATTCCCAGTTTCTTTCTTCTTCAGAAATTTTTTTCTTAAAAATAAATAATACATATACACAGTATAAAGTTAAAATGGATTTAAAGGATAAAGAATCTCTCCTCTGCCCCTCTTTCCCATTCCCTTTCTTTCTCTTTCATGCTTGTCCCTGGCCACTAGTTACCATCCCAGAGGCAGTCTTCGTTGTATCCTTCCAGTGACATTCTATGACTAAACAAAAGCATACTTGCATACATATTTTTCTTACATAAATGGTAGCATACTTATTTGGATATTACACCTCCTGAACAAACACCTAATGTCCTACTCTTTTCTGTCCTATTGTTTAGCTCTTTTTCTTGTAGTTCTACTTTGTAGAACAGCTCCTCAATTTTATCTTCCAATTTTTCTATCAAAATATAAAAAAAGACTTTAAGATATAGAGCCATGAAAATTTGTCTTTTTCACAAGCTCTTTCACCTTGTACTTTTTGTCTGTCAACATTAATAATCAAAGTTACCATTTACTGAATGCTTATTTTTCACCAGGAGCTTTCTACATATATTATCATGTTTAATCTTCTGGTTGCCGTTATTTGGTCCATTTACGGAGAAGGAATAAAAGGCTTAGAAAGGTGAAACAGCTCACCCAGAATCAGCACACGTAGAGCTAGGACTTCATTTCAGATCTGCCTGAATAGAACACTCTTACTCTATGTGATATATGATACAATATACTACCTCAGCACCCATGTACTCAACAACTCTTTCCTGAGTGCCTACTGTGTCTAAGTCCACAGCATATGAACATGCCTTCCCTTACATAATGTTGCCCTTCCCTCCCAGATGCATCCCAATTTAATGTCCTAACATCTCAGAGGAGCATTTTTTCAAAAGCATGAAACTTAATGTTGCATGCAACAATTTCATCATGACTGACACTAAAAAAGAGACACACTCCAAGTGCCCTCCCATGGAGAGGTCTACCGGTCATACGCACCCCTCCAGTCTCTGTCCTTTTGCTTGCGGCAGGGAAGAGGAAATGGGACTGAGGGAGGATATGATTTGTTCCCTGATAAACATTATATAACCTTAATGTCATTCCATTAACAAACTTACACACATGCTACTTAATGCACCTCTTCTTGTTTCTGTTTATCATATAAAAGTGTGTATTTCATTTGGTGCTGGCTCAATATTGAGTATTATTGTCTACTGTGTACAAAACAGCAGAGTAAATCCTCTAGTTGATAATGGCAATGATAGTCATCCCTTAATAGTGAAACATGAGTTGGGCTGATGATGATGCTGGTAATGGGGAAGGACTTATGAAATTTTATAGAGGGAAGGTGGGATTTGGAAAAAAACACACAACATGATCCACATAAAGGGAGTTTCCTTAATCTCCATCTATGATGACAGGTATTCACTGTATCACATATTTCCTGGGCAATAACTAGAAAAAACTGTTTGCTGAAGCCAATTAAGAGCTGAGGCAGGCAGAATGGAAATGGAGAGACTTTCAAAGCACGCAGGAAACCAAGATATTTTTTTTTTCTTTTATTTTCTGGACAACTCATTAATGACAAGGGAACCAAAACTCCTCCTCTCACTTTAGCTTTAGCATATACTCAAACCAATCACATTTGATGTGGAGAGCTGTTCGTCTAAATCCAGGGAAGGTGCTGACCCATCATGTTACTTACCATTCAATCAACAGGTTTCCTTCTCTCAGTGTGTTTTATAATCAATATGACCTGTTTGAATCAGCCTTCTGGTTTTACATTTAGCTTTTCCAAAGTGAAAGAGGCCTTAGGTGAGGAGGGGAGGTGGATGGGGAGGCTCACAGCTCTCTGTCAAGCACAAAACTTTGCTTCTGGAAGTCTCTCTCTCTCTCTCTCTCTCTCTCCCTCATTAGAGATGTGGGTTTACAGAACATAAAAATACAGGATTCCTATGTACCATCCTATTATTAACACCTTGCACTGGTGTGGTAATTTGTTACAACTGATGAAAGCACATTTTTATAATTGTACTATTAATTATAGTCCATGATTTAACTTAGGGTTCACTGCTTATGTAATACAGTTCCATGGATTTTAAAAGTTTTTATTCTATTATCATATATACAACCTAATATTTCCTCTTTTAACCACACTCAGATACATTTCAGTGCTGTTAACTATGCTCACAATGTTGTGCTGCCATCAAAACCATCCATTACCAAAACATTTCCACAGCTCCAAATAGGAACCCGGTACATTCCCTAACCCCAAACTCCCTAACCCCACCCCACCCCATCCCATGGTAACCTATATTCTAGATTCTGACTCTGTGAGTTTGCTTATTCTAATTATTTCATACCAGTGACATCACACAATATTTGTTCCGGAAGTCTCTGAATGTTACCTCCACTGGCATCCTCTTGTCACTGACTAGATCACTTGAATGGTTCAGGAAGAGCCCGACCCATTTTGGAATGGCCATGACTTTATTCTTCTGCCCCTTTTCCCTTCTCTTCTTCTGGGACACCAATGACATGTGAATTCCTGCTTTTCATTTTGTCCTTAAGTTCCCAGAGACATTGTTCATATTCATCTGCTCTTTTCTCTATCTGTTCTTTTGTGTGTAGGTTTTCAGGTGCCTTGTTCTCCAGTTCCTGAGTGTTTTCTTCTGTCTCTTGAGATCTGCTTTGTATGTTTCCATTGTGTCTTTCATCTCGTGTTGTGCCTTTCATTTCCATAGTTTCTGCCAGTTGGTTTTTTGAACTCTCAATTTCTACCTTAAGTACGCCCAGTGTTGTCATTATACGGTTCATCTCTTTTGCCATATCTTCCCTAAACTTTTTGAATTGACCTAGTATTAGTTGTTTAAATTCCTGTATCTCAGTTGAAGTGTAAGTTTGTTCCTTTGACTGTGCCATAACTTCATTTGTCTTAGTGTAGGTTGTAGTTTTCTGTTGTCTAGGCATGGTTTCCTTGGTTACCCCAATCAGATTTTCCCAGACCAAAATGGGCTAAGGTCCCAGACGGAAGAACTATTCAGTATCCAGTTTCCATGAGGGTGTGTCTTAGAAAATTGGTACACCCTGTGAGGCCTCAGGTCACTGTTCTTTTCTGTTCAACAGGTGGTGCCTAACAGCCAGTAACTCCAGACTGGTGTAAAGAGGTGTGGCCCACTGCTGTTATCCCCCAGGTTCTGGGGTCTAGTTCTGAATGGAAAGAGGATAGTAGAGGTGGGTCCACCTCTTTACTCTTAGGGAAGATAGACCCCCTAGGGAGAGGTCATTAGCATTTGAATACTCTCTCTCTCTCTCTGCCTGTATCTGGGTCAGAGCACTGGGAACTGAAAATGGCTGAGGCTTTCTCCACTGAGCTGAAATGGGGACAGAAAGCCCCCTTCAGGGCCAGTCTGTGGCCACCCTCTGGCTCTCCAAGGTCAGTCTTCACCCAGAGCCTCTGTCTGCTTTTTGGGGATTCATAGCTTGTATCGAGCAGTCCACACTCATTAATTAAAACCCCAGCTGGAGCTCAGCTGAGCTGTATTCACTTGCTTGGAGAGAGCTGCTCTCTAGCACCATGAGGCTTTCCAGCTCGGGCCATGGGGGGAGGGGGCTCCTGGCTTGGATCTGCAGTTTTGGCTTACAGATTTTATGTTGCAATCTCGGGCATTCCTCCCAATTCAGGTTGGTGTATGATGGATGAGTGGATGGTCACATCTGTCCCCCCACAGTTATTCTGGATTATTTACTAGTTGTTCCTGGTTGTTTATTAGTTGTTCCAGGGGGACTAACTAGCTTCCACTCCTCTCTATGCTGCCATCTTGGTTCCCCTCTCTCTACCTTCTTTGACTCTTCCTCCTTCTTTGTGGAAGAAATGGAGATGTACTTATAGAGATAGCGGTGATGGTGGTGGATACATAAATATATGACTATACAGGGAACCATCGATTGTTTACTTAGGATGGAAAGTATGGTGGGTGAACAAAATCATCTCTGAAAAAAAAACAGATTGATGAAGAAACCTTGAGGGCATTATACTGCGTGAAGTAACACAGACACATAAGGACCCTGAAATATTTCAGGGTCTCACTGATATGAACTAATTATAATATGCAAACTCATAGACATGAAATATAAGTGACCAGAATATAAAACAAGATTGAAGAATGGGGAATGGTTGCTTATTATGAGCAGAATTTTCAACTAAGTTGAACTTAAGTGTTTGGAAATGGTCAGAGGTAACAGTAGCATGTTAATGTGAGAATAACTAACAGTGCTGAATGGTATGTGAATGTGGTGGAAAGGGGAAGCTTAGAGTCACATATGTCACCAGAAGGAAAGTTGGAGGTTAAAAGTTGGGACTGTATAAAACAGTGAATCTTGTGGTGGACAATCACCATGATTAACTGTACAAATATTAGAAATCTCTTCCATGAACTAGAACAAATGTATGACACTATAACTAGAAGTTAATAGTAGAGAAGTATATAGGGAAAATTATACTTATTGCAAACTATGTACTACAGTTAGTAGTATTTTAACATTCTTTCATCAATAGTAACAAATGTACTATACAAATACTATGAGTCAATAATGGAGGGGGGTGGTTAGGGGTATGGGAGGATTTCAGTTTTCTTTTTTTGTCTTTATTTCTTTTCTGGAGTAATGAAAATGTTCTAAAAATTGAAAAAGAAAATAATTGGGTGATGGATGCGAAGCTGTATGATGGTACCGCAGGCAACTGATTGTGTACTTTGGGTCTTTGGGTAATTGTATGGTATGTGAATAATCTCAAAAAATTTAAATTTTAAAAAAATTAGTTAAGAGGACTGACTAGAAATCAATGAGGTTAAGCTTTAAAAAGTGCCTTTCACCCTAACACACAGCAGAAATAGATACACTTTTGAAAAGGAGCTAGTATACTTGTACTCAGAATCAAGATAAACATCTATGGACAAGCAGTGGAACAGAAACAATAAGAGGGGCCTGAATCCACAAACCTACTGGACTCTATGTCCTGAAATCAGTAGAGGCATCTGGAGGGAGAAAAAGGGAAACCAAAAAAGGTCCTGCAGGAAGCAAGGGATGAGGGCCAAAGTTCCCAGTTTTGGGAGCTTCCCTGAATTAGAAAGAAGGCAGGCTAGATGAAGCTGTGACATTCCTGAGACATTCTCAAGCCTTGAGTCTGGACACGGCCTTGTGCCAGTGGTTGTGGTGAGGTAAAGAAAGTCATATGGATGTGCCCTGGGCCAGCGTGATGCCTGGCTCTGTGAGTTCTTCAGTATGGGAGAGACAGGAAGAGAAGCTCAAGACTTGATTTTGGACCTGTGGTCATTGCCCAGGGTGAAGGCAAATGTAAAAATGCTACACAGGAGTCGTAAGAACAGAGAATAAAAATAAACATATGACACTCAAGAATAATTTATCATCTAATACACAAAATGCTAAGAATAACAGCTACAATCAGATGATGAGTTCATTCCTGAGTAATCAATAGAGGAAACTGAAACTGCTTTGTAAATGTGCCTGAAATCCTCAAAGAAATGCAGGCTAGGATAAAATAGAAAGGAGAAAAAAAATGAGGATTATGAAACAAAAACTAGGAGATATATATATATCAAGAATAAGTAGGAGAACTTAAGATGGTGGCTAGGAGAAACAGGGCAAAAAAACACCTCCATGAAAAATACTAGATAAAAGCCAGAAAGTGACCCAGAACACCAGTTCCAGCGATGCACCAGCTGGGACTGTGCACTTGGTGAAACCGGGAGTCTGCATTCTGAAACGAGTGAGTAAGCCTGCTGAATATCCGGCAGCCATGCTGCGGTGTGGGAAAACCATGGGTTGGCATTTGGAGGCGGACTAGTTCTTTTTTAAAAAACCCAAAAGTGGCTGCAGATACTGCAGCAAGAACCGCACAGTGAAGCGCGACAGGAACGGGCTGTGTGAACGCCTCAATATCTGGTGTGGAAGATAGCCTTTCGTGCATCTGCTAATTGTCTCAGAGTGAGGAAGGCAGAGGGGAGCCAAAAGGGGAAAATAACCATGCCCCTTGAAGCCATCTTCCCGGCGGGCTGGGAACACTCCTGCCCGGCGCCGGTGCCACAGCCCAGAGCCGCGCCAAAAAAACCAGTGTGACAGGAACTGTTTCCAGCAACATGTGCACACGCCACAATATCGGGCATGGACAATAGCCTTTCGCGCACCCACAGCTAATTGTCCCGGAGCTGGGAAGGCAGAGCTGTGTGAAAAGAGCGAAATTAACACGCCCCATACAGCCATCCTTACAGCAGGCTGGTAACGCCCCTACACGGCCCAGCACCCCAGAACTTCCCTTGAGGGATGGCGTGCACTTGTGACGTAGCACAACCTTCCCTCAGCAGAGGCCCTAGAAGGGCACAGCTTGGAAGAGTGACCCACTCGGAAATCCCAGGGACCATACGCCCATAGTATATGAGGGGTGACAATGTGATTGGGAAAACCATATGGACCATACTCCCCTTTGTCTAGTTTATGGATGGATGAGTAGAAAAATGGAGGGAAGAAAAAAGGCACCCAGTGTTCTTTTTACTTTGGCTGTTCTTTTTCACTTTGGTTTTCATTCTTATTGTTTTTGAGTGTGCAGTAAAGAAAATGTCAAAAATTAGTTTGGTGATGAATGCACGACTATCTAGTGGAACTGTAAACAATTGAATGTATGCTTTGTTTTGCATGACTGCATGGTATGTGAATATATCTCAATAAAAATGAATTAAAAAAAGAATAAGTGGCTATGAGTAACTAATTACAAATCTTGGAATTGAAAAGTATAGCTACTGAAATTAAACTAAAAAAGTAAATAGATGGGGTTAATTTTAGACTTGCTGAAATCAAAGACAAGACTTTTTAAATTGGAAGATGCCACTGAGGAGGCAGCACTGACAGATTAAGAGATGGAAAATACAAATGAGAAATACAACAGACATATATAAATATATACATATTTATATATAGGCATATATATGTATATATAAATTTATACATATATTTATATATTTCCCAAAGTAGGAAATAGAAGGAATGACAGAGAAGAGACATTTGAAGAGACATTGACTAAAAACTTTTAAGAACTTACAGCACAAAGTTATCTGATACATTAAAATGAAATTTCAGAAAATCAAAGATAAAGATACAGTCTTAAAAGCTACTAGAGGGAAAAGACAAATTACCAATAAAAGAACAAAATTCAGACTAACAACATAATTTTACCAGCACAAGTGGTGCCCTATGTCTGTGAGCACAGCAGCAACCATCGAGGTGGGGAAGCCAAAGAGTTGAGAGTGGAGGGAAAAAAACAAAACTCTGTTGAATCCAATCTTATACTCAGCTAAACGATCATGCAAGACTGAAGGCAAAATAAAGACATATCAAAAATACATAAGCCATGAGACCATAGTAAAGAATGTAGAAGGATATAATTTAGCAAGAAGAAATACAATTTAAGAAGGAAGGGAGATATAATTTAAAAAAAAGAAGAAAAGAGAAAAGTTATCATATTATCTTGGTAACTAGTGAGCAGTTAATTACTGACCAGAAAAAATCCACAACTTTTTTTGTGTGTTACAGAACAGAAGATCCAAAATTCTACACAGTAATCACAAAAATGTTGGGGGTAGGGAAAGTCAAGAAACAGTAAAAGTAGATAGGGTCCTTGCCTTATTTTTGAGGATTAAGGCACAAAATTCTTTTATTATTGTTAGAAAACTATATAATTTATTTCTTTAAAATGTACTTCAAGAGAGAAAAAAACTACCACTTCCAAACAAAAATACAGGAAAAATTGTGTGTGTGGTGGTAGTGGTGCAGTGGGAAATCAGAGAAAATTTATCAACCTAACACAAAGCAGAAAAGGAGAAAAAATAAAAGAAGGAAGAAATAACACAGTATAGGGAAAACACAAAGTGATATGGTAGAAATTAGTCCATACATATCAATAATTACAATAAATGTAAAAGGGTTAGACTTGCCAATTAAAAGAATCTACCTTTAGATTTTTAAAAATCCAACCACATGCTATTTAAGAGACTCATGTAAACAAATCAATATAAAACATTTGAAAATAAAAGAAGGAAAAGATACACCAGACAAATGCCAACTAAAAGAAAACTGATGCAGCAATAGAACTAGAATAGAATTTAAGTCAGAAAGGGATTAAGAGGGACACTGCATTGCATATTGAAACAAAGGAATAATATAGCAAGAAGAAATGTAAGTCAAATTTATGTGCAGCTATCAACATAGGCTTGAAATACCTAAAACAAAATTAGCTGACAGAATTACTAGGAGAAATGGAAAAGTGGGAGATTTTGATAAAATTCTATTTGAAACTGCTGTATCAGACAAATAATTGGTAAGTCTGTATAAGATTTGAATACAATTAAATCTTGATCTAATATATACACATAGATAAACAGATACACACACACACACACATATACATATATATAGAGAGAGACTACTGCACTCAATAAAAAGAGAACATATATTCTTTTTAAGGGCATGTGGACTATTTACAAAAACTCACCACATGTTATGTACCAAGAAAAACAAATTTCAAAGACTATGTGTAATATAAACCATGTGCTCCAATCTCAATATAATTAAATGGAAAATTATGCATTAAAAGCCATAAAAGGGAAAAATGTTAAGAAATTAAAAATATATACCAATATAACAACTCATATGTTAAAGAAAAAATTAGAATACAGATTATCAAATATCTGTAACAATGACAAAGTCTTACAAATCAAAATGTGCAAGTTGCTGCTAATATGCACGCCAATGTTCACAGCAGCATTATTCACAATTGCCAAGAGATGGAAATAACCTAAATGTCCTTCAACAGATGAGTGGATAAATAAAATGTGGTATATACACACGATAGAATACTATGCGGCAGTAAGAAGGAACGATGTCGTGAAACATGACAACATGGATGAACCTTGAAGACATAATGCTGAGTGAAATAAGTCAGGCACAAAAAAGAGAAATATTATATGCTATCACTAATGTGAACACTTGAAAATGTGAAACAAATGGTTTATAATGTAGAATGTAGGGGAACTAGCGATAAAGAACAATTAATGAAGGGGGAACGATAACACAATAAGAACAGATAAGCTATCATGGGTCAATTTAACATTCTGGGAATGCCCAGGAATGACTATGGTTTGTTAATTTCTGGTGGGTATGGTAGGAACAAAGTTCACAGAAATGTTGCTATATTAGGTTATTTTCTTGGGGTAGAGTAGGAACATGTTGGAAGTAGTTATTTTAGGTTAGCTGTCTTTTTCTTACTCCCTTGTTATGGTTTGTTTGAAATGTTTTTTTATTGTATGTTTAAAAAAATTTTTTTTATATAGTTAACAGTTAATTTAAAAGAAAAGAGTTATTTAAAAAAACAAACACACAATGAAAAAAATGTGCAGAGCCCCCTTGAGGAGCTGGTGGAGAATGCAGGGGTGTTGGGCTTCTCCACCTTGATGGTTGCTGATGTGGTCACAGACATAGGGGACTGGTGGTTTGATGGGTTGAGCCCTCTACCATGGGACTTGCCTTTGGCAAGACTGTTGATACAAAGGAGAGGCTAGGCCTCCCTATAATTGTGCCTAAGAGCATTCTCCTGAGTGCCTCTTCGTTACTCAGATGTGGCCCTCTCTCTCTAGCTAAACCAACTTGAAGGGTGAAATCACTGCCTTCCCCACTACGTGAGATCTGACACCCAGGGGAGTAAATCTCCCTGGCAACGTGGAATATGACTCCCAGGGAGGAATCCAGACCTGGCATCGTGGGATGGAGAACATTTTCTTGATCAAAAGGGGGATGTGAAAGGAAATGAAATAAGCTTCAGGAGCACAGAGATCCCAAAAGGAGCCGAGAGGTCAGGCACTCTTACGCACAATATAGACAATCCTTTTTAGGTTCTAATGAATTGGAATATCTAGCAGTAAATACCTGAAATTATCAAACTACAACTCAGAACCCTTGAATATTGAAGATGATTGTATAAAAACGTAGCTTATGAGGGGTGACAATGTGATTAGGAAAGCCATATGGACCACACCCACACCCCTCTTTGTCCAGTGTGTGGATGGATGAGTAGAAAAATGAGGGGGGAGGGGGGAAGGCACCCAGTGTTCTTTTTTATTTTAATTGTTTTTTTTTTCACTTTAATTTTTATTCTTATTATTTTTGTGTGTGGCAATGAAAATGTTCAAAAATTAATTTTGGTGATGAATGTACAACTATATAATGGTGCTGTGAACAACTGAGTGTATGTTTTGTATGACTGCATGGTATGTGAAT
This sequence comes from Choloepus didactylus, assembly GCF_015220235.1. Taxonomy (NCBI): domain Eukaryota; kingdom Metazoa; phylum Chordata; class Mammalia; order Pilosa; family Megalonychidae; genus Choloepus; species Choloepus didactylus. Next base: position 28,693,634 of record NC_051328.1, on the reverse strand, counting down.
ATATCTCAATAAAACTGAATTAAAGAAAGGTGCTGCTAATATGTTGCATAGAGAGAATACTAATAATTTTAAATGCACTGTTAAGCTAAGATTGAAAATATATTTTAAACACTGTAATTTAAGTGCTTGAAAATAAAATAAAACTTAAGAAAATAAGCAGAAAGAAATGATAAATCTAAGAGCAGAAATTAATGTTTGAACATTTTAAAATCATAAGCAAATACTCTAAATAATAACTTTTCAAATAAAAGAGCAGGATGGATTTCTTAAACCACACCTAAACATCAGAGAGAAGGAAGGAAGAGAATCATAAAGTTGAAATCATTAAAATTAAAAACAACTTTGAAAAACAAAACCCCATTATAAACAAAGGATTAGTACCGACAAGGTATAAAGAACATCTATAAAGCAACAAGCAAATGACCATCAAGGTAAAAACGTACAAAGGCCATGCACAATAAGTACTGACAGAAGAGGATACACAAATGAAAAATTTCAATCTCAATAGTAACAAGGGAAATACAAGTTAAAATGATAATGAGATATCATTTCATGCTCTTAGGACTGGCAAAAACTTAATTCCGACCATACCAAGTTCTAGCCTACTAGAGAAAGAGATAGTCAAGCACCCCTGCAAGAACAGAATCACTTTGGAGAGAAATTTGACAATATCCAATGAAGTTGAAAATGAACCTGACTTGAGACCCAGCAATTCCACTTTAGAGATATACCCTAGAAGAACTCTTACATATGTAAACAAGGAGACATACTCTGTTCACTGCAGCATCACTGTAATAACCTAATTGTTAATTAGTAGTCAAAGATATAAAACACACACTGGTCAATGGAATACACACAGCCTCTAAAATGAATCAAGTAGATTTAAATGTATTAACATGGACAGATGTCAGAAACATAATCTTGAGCCCCAAAAAAACAACTGCAGAATGTTACATGCAGTGATACGATATACATACATTTTAAAAGCAACAACATGTCACTATATGGTATTTATGAGTGCATTTATATGTAATAAAACATTAACAACATGGCTTGGATACACACCAAATTCTTGATACAGTTGCCTTTGGGGAGAGAAGAAGGAAATGGTACTACTGCAAGGAGAACACATGGGACTCCAACTTAACATTAGTATTCAATTTCTTTAAGAAAAGGATCTGGGATAATTGTCAAAAAAGATAAACATTTGTTACTTTTTAGTGACAAATATATTATCTCTTCAATTTTTCTGTATTAAAACATGTTAAATATACACAGTTCCTGACCTCTAGAATCAAATATATCTGTGGTGGAACAGAAAGGGTAGTGAACTAAAATTTAGAAATTCTGAGTTATAGTAGAGGGCCTGCCACTTGTTATTGTGTAATCTCAACCCAGAGAATGTTAGCTCATCTGCAAAAAGGGGGACACTGAATTCTAAAAGGGAGTGGGTATGTTTTGAGGACACAAAAATTGCTCTGGCATAAAACATATTCAACACAAGAGTTTAGATATGAGTGAAAAATCAAATACTATATTGTAAATATGTCTTAGCAAATAAAGCTACTATTTTGCAAAACCCATTAGAAATAGAAAAAAATGTTAAGAGGTAGCTGCAGTTGGTCTCTGATTCATGCCCTTTCTTCCCTTCCTTTTTCCTTGTATCATTTCCTGCCATGGAAGTAACGATTTGGTCCAAGAAGAATGCTAAGCTGCCTGTTGAAGGCCAAGAAACACTTCATTATAACTTCTCTTCCTACATATAACAGGGTATGATATCTTAATAACATCATCTGTCAATAATGCAGAATTATTGTTTATCCAGAGAAATTTACCTAATATGGTAAATTCCCCAAAGGGAGGGCTAAGTTCCAGATATACAGTGTGAGCTTCAAGTATTTACAGATGACATAGTGTAGGAGGCACAGGTATAGTTTTCAACAGACCAGTTGCTAAAATAAGTTTCAAATGAGCTCCCTGGTAATGGCCAAAATTTTTCACACTTCTAAAACGGATATATCGGGCCTGGCTCCCAAAATCTCCCTGGATGTGAAGTGCCTGCCTGCCAAACTCCTTCTAGGTTTATCCATTTATTTTGTTAGAATTGGGGCATAACTTGCATTTGAAATCTGTTTTAAGGGATGTAGTAGTGAAGATTTTTACACACATTTACATATGTGGACTGAATGCTTTGTTACATGCTATTACAAAGGATCAAATAAAGTGGGAAAGTGTAATGTTATTTCAGATGTACAACTGAAAGAATTATTATTGGTTCACAGATGGCATGATGGAGCTGATTCGCACATGTATATTTTAACACTTGTCTAAATAAAACCAAGAGCATCAGATCCTTTTGTCTGTTTCAGAAATGTTCTTCTCTCTCTTCTCCTGCCCTTTTAGCAAAACTTGCTTTTTCTAGATGTGGATATCTTTAAGAGTCTTTTCATCATTTCCAAGTTCATTTTAATAAACACCAATTAGGTCAATCTAGGTAGCAGCTAGCGGAAAAGAGTATGGGTCTGAAGTCAAGTCACCTGGTTTTGAAACCAGGCTCTGCCGCTTCTAGTTGTAGCAATTTACTTAACCTGTTTGTACCTCCGTTTCTACCTTGGTAAAACAGGCGTCATTAACAGTATTTTCCCCACTGGCTGCAGTAAATGAAATCCTGTATACAAAGTGGCAAACAGAACTAAATCAATGTTAATCATAATGAATGGCATCATAACACCACCATCATCATCAAGCCTCTGCTAGGTACTTGGAATTCAAAACAGAGACCCTGTGGGTTAAGGAAGACAGACATATAACAAAAAATACGGAACAAGGACCCCCATTTAAATGAGGTAATAACCCAATGGCTTAGTGTCTGAAGGAGATGTGAAAGCCAGATAACTACCTTGATGTCAAATCACTGTGTATGGCTAAGACAAGCAAACGAGAAAATGAACATTTAGGAAGAACCATGCTTGAATGAGGCATCAGCATTTCTGTTTTCTGGACCACAGAATACAGACCACAGAGGCTGAAGGCCACAGTGAAAAGGTCTTAACGCCAGCTGAATCCAAGGTGGCACTAACATCTGTATGGAAGGCTTTGAGTTAACTGTACATTAGAAGGAATTAGAGCCGAGAGGAAAATGAAAAGGATTCCAGGCAGTGCTGTCACATTCCCATTTTCATCCCTGCTGCTCACCCAGAGAGACGGAATCTATCTTCTAGGGAGAGCCCTCTGTGTACAAGCCACACTGCTGCCAAAAGAGCCCTTCCACACTCCGTTCTCATATTCTGATATTTATTTTTACTCCTCCAAACCAGAGGTGACTTACTCTAGTGTTTGGAGTCCTTCAGCTTCAATGTAAATAAGTCAGCCCTTTGGGAACCTGTAGGGGAGGCTGATAATTCAGGCTTTCCAAAGCAAAGGAGAACTCTCATCCCAGACCACTCTTTCCACCCCCCTGCCTGCTGACAAACAGATGTTTCTTGCTAAGAGAGAGTCTCTTCACGGTGGTTGCCGTGACATGAACCCTTGCACAGGGCTTGGGGTGTAGACGGGTGCCGCGTCGGGGCAGGGCTGACCTTTACAGACAGCTACAGAAGGAGAAAGAATGAGCCCTCCTGGTACGGCATCCAGCAAGAAAAGAGAAGAAAAATTCCTAGCAACTGAATCTGTAGTAATAACAAAAGAAGTAAAGAATGCATTCTTGGCCCTACTTATTTCTGAGTAAGCTAGAAATTAAAGGCAATAAATATTTGATCACCACTGACCTAGGTCCTGAGCTACAGGCTTGGTTTGGAAACAAAGAACTATTAATTGAAATTTTCCCCTAATGCTTAGTAATTGCTGTAGGAATGAGTTTGAAGGTTCAGTACTGTACCTCAAGTTGAAATTTAATCAATGGTATTTCCATTTCTTTATACTGTAATTAATTTCTAAATTGGCATAATTCAATTTCCTTAATATGAACACATAAAGTATTAGGAAATCCAACAAAAGTCCCAGTTGAACTGTGAAAGGAGTTTAATTGTCACCTCTGAGAACTACAGTTGAACTCTTTTATGCTGTAAAGGCTATCAACTCAATAAACACCAGTTTTCCAAAAGAGAGTTGAAAGAAAAAATGTTCTACAGTAGATCACTCATGCAACACTTTTGGCTCCCAGGAATTCTAGCTCATTGATTAAGACGACATTAAGGAATAAACGGAATCATAAAACTCCTGTGGAAAAGGAAAAGTCCCTTTTTAATAAACCAGCTGGATCATTCAATATATGCACTATCTTAATTAAAAAACAGTAGATCCTTGATGTGCTTTTTGTTTTTAAAAATGTAACCAGAAGTTGCCATAAACAGTGAAATCTAGAGGCACTGGAGAATGGAAAGGAGTGGCAACAACAAGAGTTGTTGCCTTAGTATTTAAGCCTTCTTGTGGCCTCCACCATCAGTTTGCACCATCTCCCTCCTCTGTAATCCACTGAGATCCACCCGCCCACCCCGCATTTCTCTGGACACACCTGCTGACTCTTTTCTTCTCCAACCAGCAACTCTGCACATGAAATATACATCAGGAAGCAAAACTCCCTAAGCAATACACACCATGCTTTCTACCAAACACAGCAACTAAATAATGGGATAAAGATTAGCAAAAGCAACTTTTATATAGGACTTTTCTTTAAACATTATTAACCATTATTCTTCACACAAGATCCACACAGCAGTGGAGCTAGACTAGGGTTGTGTCAGGACCTTATGTTAAAAAGAGCAGCGACTGTACATGGAAATAGCTGCCTTTACATGGAATAATGGTAAGTGATAACAGGAAAATAATGACAAATGGTTGCTAATTGGACCAATGTCTCTGATAAGCTGCCACAAGTGAGCAGAAAACTATTATCCTATTTCTTCTGATAGTGACTTTTCTAAAATTAATAATGTATTTGATTCTTCATAAATATTTGACAAATGCTGAAACTAAATGTTAGCTCTCATTCAAATGCCAATAATTTGGGGATAGGAGGAGGTCTATTCCATTTAAAATTTTATATTTAAACTTAGAAAATTATTTCTAAAATCAAGAATACTTTCAATTACTGGCTTGTAAATTCTTCAGTTATGCAAAAAACTAAATCATCTCTGTTCTTAGGCAAACAAAATTAGCTTATGGAAGACTAGCAGGTCTAATGTCATTATGACATACACTTTTAGATTCATTTCTAGCACCATCTTTGCTTTGCTATTTTCTTTCACTTCTACTTTTGGCAAATACAATCTTGTTGTATTTCATACATCCTTTTAAACTACCTTAAAATATTCCTGGAAGGAAGAGTGAATAAAAATAAACACACTAACAACTTTTGTAGCCAAAGGGATTAAAATTACATAAAAGGAAGCACTTTCAGCTCTTGGAGGAAGAGGATGGGTTTAGGCACAGTTCAGTGAGATCTTGCTGATCTCTGAAGCATCTTCCTGAATTGAGTACATAAAATGCATTTACTTGTTTATAAAAGACATGCATACTGTGTTTCTTAATCAATAAAAGTATTGCAATAAAAAGATTCTAGGGATGGGAACAACAGGGTTTAGTGCAGTTTAACCGTGCTAATCTCTGCTTCTGGTGATCATTTTCAAAGACATTGCAAAAAATACCCCATGCCCATACAAGATCTTCCAAAGCTGCATTTTCATCAGATGACGGCCCCACATCTACTCACCATGCGTGCCCGAAATGAAGCAGGGATGAAGGACTGGTTAGATAGACTGAGAAGCCTGGAGGAGTCCTTTAGGACGTAGATAAAGCCAAAGTCAATTCTAGCGGGATGCACATAGATGACTGGGCCTTCTCCTATGCTCTTTAAGTGACATGCCTGCATCCCAAGAGAAGGAGAAAAAGGACAGGAGTAGGTGAAAATGCCTGGCCTTTAAATCTGTTAAAACAGAAGCTTTTAGACACTCTTTTAATAAAAAGCAGGGGCATAAAAGGGTGATCATTAGAATTTGATGATGAGCACCAGTTCATTAAACTCTAAGCGATCAAAGTCACCTCAAGCAACTGTAAATTGCCATTGCCCTGCTTCCAAGTAAACCAGAGGTCTAGAGATATCTGTATTGTTGGGCAAACTCCTTCAAGATTCAAGATTCATCCTTCAATTCAGCTCAAGCAGCAGACAGCCTTGCACATCTCCCTCTTCTCATGCTTGGAGACAGACTACTTGTCTTAACCATCTAGGTTGGTTAATTTAGGCTTTAAGTCCAGTCAGTATACAGGAAAAGAGATCCAGTGAGCAGTCAAATGAAACAGTTCTCAGAGACCACATAATACAAACTAGCGGGACTTAAAGCTAGCTTTGCATCAGAAACACCCAAGGAGGTTGTTAAATATAAAGATGTCCTGACCCCTTCCCCTCAAAGATTCTAATATGATAGATCTGAAGCTGGAGAGGAATCAGAGAGGTGTGTGTGTGTGACTGTATGTGTGTGTGTGTGTGTGTGTGTGTGTGTGAATGTGTGTGAGTATAAAACTTGGATAATGAGCCAGGTTTAAGAACCATTGTATAAAAGACTACTAAAATTTTATACATTTCAGCAAATAAATTCCCTAAATAACAGAATGAAAATGTAAAACTCTAGAATTTCAAAGAACTAGAGGATATGCAAATATGGCATGTTCCTTAAATGAGGAATCTTGGTATGCTTGACAAGAAGTACAGCAATTTCAAATGCAATTCTAAAAATCTGGCTCTTACTATAGGTGGATCCGGGCTCCCAAAGGTTGAGATGTAAACTGTGGACCTGTGCTCTCCAGTGACTTGGGTCTCCAGGGCCAGAGGAATGTCCACGGTGCTGCGGGGAGGGATGATCCCATGGGGGATGGGGCTACAAAGCAGCACAGGAGCATCATCCTCACATACCTGGTGGAAGGGACGAGCCAACAGGAGAATTAGTCCCACAGCACAGTACAAAATAAGTATATTAAATTATTTTGAACAGGAGACCCTGGAAACTCTTTAGAACCGTATCATCACTCAAGCCAGAAAAATGGGGATGAGCACCCCAACTCAGCCACAAGGAAGTTGGTTTAAATGGAGTATGTGTAAAAGCCAAAAAATCCAAAATTCACAATATAACAAGATGCAGAAATTATCCAAAATATGAATTAGTTCAAGACAATAGTGTCCCATTGCCAAATTCCTTAACTTGACCCTCCCGCCTTCACATTATATTTCCCACAACTGCATCCTTTGCATGTCATCGATAGAGGCCACTTTTGTTTCCTGAACACACCATACTGTTTCCCACTCCCACCCTTGGCATGTGGGGTACCCTTCCTGGCGTGCCCCATCCCTTCGACCTACCTGGGACACTCATCCTTGATATCCACTCTCCCCTCCTCCCCTGTATCCCCAGTGTTCTATGGTGGGGGCTTCCCTCCTTCCCCACAGAGTAGCCTGTGCAGTCCTTCCCCGTAGCATGCACCAGACGGCCTGGTAACAATCTACTTATCCATTTGCTTCATGGACTTTAAACTTCTTAGGGCATGGACTGGGCATCTCCTCTCTACATGCCCATTTCCTGGGTAAAGCATATGACCAATACATTTTTTTTTTTAATGAGGAAATGAATGAATGAATTAATATAGTTCAGTGTTTACCAACGTATGTTCCACAGAACCCTGTTCTGCAATATACTATTAGCTTTTTTGCAACAACAAATAAATAAAAGTCCCATAGTCAAATAAATTTGGGTCATCCTAGGAAACACTTCTCAGCACCTCAGCTCCTCTAGAGGATAGAGTCTGCAGGGCCTCCCCTGTCATGGGGCACCCCATGGTCTCTCAGCCCCTGGGCTGGCCTAACATCATCTGATCAACCTCCCTGGTTAACAGTTTCCTGCCGAGCCTGATCAGAGCACTGAAGCAAAAGGAAAAACATCAGTAACACCAATCCTGTCTTTATTTAAAGTTCTGACATTCTTTTCATCGATGATTCTTTTGTTTTAATTTGATTTCTTAAATATTGCATGGACATATTATTTATCTTCATTACTGAATTTTTTGGCTCTCCCTTCAATTTCATCCCAAGGCAGGTTCCTCACCCTATTGCCTGCCCAGCTGCGCAGGAACTGCTTCCCCAACACCCCGGATGCAAGCTCTACTCTGAGTTCTGAAGAGGATCATGTACTGTGCAGGGCCAGCCGGCTCTGGGGTAAGTGTCTGAGAGACAGAAGTTGCCTCCTATCTCTCTCAGGGAAACTCACAGAATACTTCTAATTCCCTCCTCCACACAACAGCCCTTTCAATAGTGGAAGGTAGTGATCTTGTCCTAACTAAACCTCCTGTGTTCCAGATAAACACCGGTGTTTGCTTCTCATATGACTTGGATTTCCAGATGAATGGATTGCCATTCAGGTTAGTCTGGACATTATTCACTTTTTTTTTTCAAGTTCTCATTAAAAAATACAATGACAACATCTAAAGGTAAAATTCTGACTGTGCTTTGACTGTTGACCACCTCCTACCTTTAGCTGAATCCTACGTTTCTATAATGCAGCCTAAACTGGCATTGGTCCTGTAGCCCCCATGCTGCTCTTTTAACTCACTGAATTTGTAGCCGCGTAAAACCCTCATTTGATTTTTTTGCATGAATTTCTATTAGTGCATTGTACATGTGTAACTGAGTTTTCAAACAAAATTCAGTCTTGGTAAACTGCATCTCATTAATAATCCTTCCATTACTCAGTGAGGTCTGTTTAGATTTTTAAAGTCTTTTATCCTTGCCTGTTTAAGTTTTTAGTCTCCTCGTCTACCTGGGTTTAGTGGCATGTAGACAGATAAATTTTACAAAACATTAAGATACAATTCCTCCTTCCTCATGCCTAAATTATATCTCTAGCCTTCTGATAACACAAGTCACTTAAAAATATTACATTATTGCATCTTAGCAATGCTGTTTAAGTCACAGCCATGGACATAAATGAAACCTTCTAGCTCTGCTTCATTTGTCATGCCTGGTTAATTCAGAGGCATTATTTGCAGGTGCAACTTTTGCATGTTGGCTTGATTGGTCCTTTCACTTCTTTATCAAGGGCAATTTCCCTGGGAAATTAACAACCCTTTGCACCTGCAGCTGCTCACTCATGCAGATGGCAGTCCAGCTGTGGTTTTATAACACCATCCCAGATTATCTGAAGATTAAAAATCAGAATTACATAAGGTCATGTGTTTGGCAATATAGATCTTTAGAAAAGTTTCTTTCTCATCGAGGGACTCCAATAGAAGAAAAATTAACATCTGAAGAATGATAAAGTAACTCACCTGAGGCAGGACCTCATAGCATCCTGGGAGGTCACAACTATTGACAAGCTTGATTGCTTTCTTGTATGGGTACTTCAGGAAGCAGCGCCCAAAGTCCACCTCTGTACTAACCATGTGGAGGGTAGGTACAACACACCTGCTCACAGGAGCCCATTAAACAATTCAAAAGGATAGAGAGCTTGTTAGCATAGCGAATGCAGAGTCCCAAGTTAAACACATTTGTCATTGTCACATAGTAGTTTTTCTCTAATAACTACATTAATCATTTCTAAATTTTCTCTCCTGTCATCCCTCTCCCCTAGTCCCTAGTCACCACTTTTTAATCAGGAAAGTTCTAGAGTAAGACTCTGTAAACAGCTGTCTTCTGTGGGTAATGCTAACATTTCCATTGTTTTTTCATATTTGGCCTTCCTTTGGCAAGGGGACCCCATGGTGCAAGTTCCTTAGGGTGTCAGCTGTTTCCATGTCAAGCAGGGCTGACATCACCTGCATGGGGTCCTAAGTAGCTGTGACACTTTGGACTGCTCAGAAAATTCTCCAAGGACTATCAACCACTTGCACCATCTAAATAACAGTAATAATTCTAATTCCTATGCAGAACAGCTGCCTTAGATGAGCAGGCTCAGGCAGCTGCTCACCCCAGAACTGCCAGTGTGACAGTTTCTCAATATGGAGGGAGTGTGGTGGGAGGAGAGGGAGAGGGAGTTGTTTGTAGGGAAGGGAGCAAAATTGAAGCCCTGTGTTTGCAGTCGGTTTATTATTAGGTGTCTGGGGTTTTATTTCATGTCTGTGACTCTTGATATTTAACTTGCCCTACTGCATTTTGTGATAAAGTACAATGGTTAAGAGCACTGGCTTTTGAATCAGACAAGGCCAGGTTCAAATGTTGACCTTGCCAAGCACAATCTCTGTGGCCTTAGGCAAGTTACTTTCCCTCTCTGAATCCCATTTTCCTCACAGGTAAAATGAAGGTAATAACAAATTCTTCTTAGGGTTTTTGTGGGAAAGAAAAGAGATAATGTAAGCAAAGGGAGAGGTACAACACCATCTTCAGTGCTCGGTAGTAGGAGGTGGTCAGCCCATGGTAGAGGGCATGGCAAGCAGTTACTGCTGACTCTCTGGGGGAGTTTCTGAGGGTGCAAATTCTTAAAGCAACTCCATTGAAAGTCAGGGAGCAGTTCCTACAGATCACACAAAGGTAATGACCTGGGAGAGTCTCTCTTTAACTGCAAAGCTTGTGTTTAGCACGGGATGAAGTATCCACTTTTAGCTGGAATGGAAATCATCAGTTGGTCCAGTGACTTTCTTAAAGCTACTCTTTCATGGCCTGAAGTGCTGTGGCTGAGAGGGCTTATAATGTTTGCCCTGGGTCACAGAGTATATGTTCGTAGGAAACTCATAGATCTTAAGACATAAGACTTTTATTTTATTTATTTATTTTTTATCTTTTTTTTTTTTTAAATTCAGGATTTCCTGTTGCTACTTGCAGGGAAAAGGGTCTGGAAAATGTTTAAATTAGCCCATGTAGAGAAGAAATGCAAGACTAGAGAAAAGGGCAAACCTGGGGCATGGAGAAGACCAGATGAAAGACTGCTGTTTTTAAACAGAAAAATAATTATCTGGGTCTTTGGAAGTAACATATCCAGAAGAGAGAAGGCAATGGGTTCCCTGGAGGGAACTCTAATTAAAGTTCTTTTGAAAATATCCAAGCTCAAGACACATGAAATGGTGCCAGTTATTATCTCCCCACCAGCCAGTGCAACTGCACCTTCAAGATACATCTTCCTAATATTCATGAGAGAGCTAAACTAGGGTTGGCATCATTACCAGAGTTTCATTAAGTCATTTTCTCTACTGCCTATAGACAGAATTTTCATCCATACATTTTAAAGTTCCAGATCTGGACCATGTTTTCTTTGGGAAGAGTGTGGCCCTGTGATTTTTTTTAGGATCACTGTCGTCATCAGTAGTATTAGTATTAGTATTAGTAGTTAGTCTACCACTATGAGAAAGACTAACTTGGCCAAGGAGAGACAGTCAATAAATAGCACAGCCAGGACGTTAACCTGACTCCAAAGCATATTGGTGCCTTTATATAAAAAAAAGAGGAATTGGTGATGGCTCTGAGGAGTTTATATTGTTAGGTATGAGGCTCATTTTGGGAGCCAACTCATTGCTTGCAATTCAAATCTTAGTAACAGTGTCCTGGAGCAGGGATCCTTTGCTACGTGGATCTTCTACTACAGGAATTGAGAGTACCACTCCTACTGCTGCAAAAATTTAAAGATAAAACTAAAAACCAGCAACTGTTCACTTCCTCCTGCTAAAACCTTTTCTGTTTTATACTTTGAAAGTCAGACACATTAAAAAGCACTAATTGACTGTACAACTAGGTGATGATATCGTGAGACATTAATTATACACTTTGGATAGAGTATGTGGTATGTGAATATATTTCAATAAAACTTACAATTAAAATTAATTTTTTTCAAAAAGAAAAAAAAAAGCACTATTATTCTTAACACTGCAAAACACACACATCACTTCTCTTATCTCTACCAAAGGTGCTTTAGAAATATTTACTGATTTAAAGCTTTATCTTTTGAATATCAGATTTAACTTCTGTTCCCAGGAAGGCAGAACAAATCCCATGTGCAGTGGCTGGCAGCCAGACAGCCTTCTGGAGAGGCAGCACACCACCAGCAGCTCAGGGGGACTCCCTAAGAGAGAGCAGATGAGGCCGATACCTCGCTGTGATTAAGAGTGCCAGCACTTCTTCTCCAATGCCCTCCACGTCGACCACCAGAGCCAGCTCATAATTCTGCACAGTGTTGGAGCATAAGGTCACCTGGAGAGAAAAAGGTGCAAAGTTGTTCTTCTAAAAAGTCAGCTCTCTCTTGCACGCAGGGGAGAAAAGAGACACGGGAAGAACTCCACTGATTAGTGTGACTTCTGAGTGCTTTACTGGACGTACGGCATTCCACATTTTTAGTAGAACAAGTTACATTTTGGGATCAGGACATGCTGAGTTTCCTCAAAGGCCAGGTTAGAAACCAAATGGTTCTTAGTACAAAAGGTTTGCTTATTTCAGAGGAGCTTGTATCAAAGAGGCCATGGATGTGCATAAGAGGAAAAAGTGACCATGGAGGATGAGCAATATTAACGAACTTAATTATTGCAATTGAAATAGTTTCTTACAGCTCCAGGCTGTATGAATTACGAAAATTCAATATGCTGATAGAACACTACAGCTAAATTTCTCTAATAGCAAAACAAATGAACATATTCATATCACTTCCAGAAGCCAGATGAGAAATCAATTGATAACCTTTGCTTTACCCCAAAGCTTGCCTCCCCCCAAATATTCATTATTAGAGTAGAAAATAGGAAGCTCCCTAGTAAGGTTTCACTCTAAGGACAACACCTGGGCAGAATATTTTACCCTATGTTTTTATTTGCTGCTGTGCAACTTTACATTCAGTTTTTGAAAGCCTTGCTAAAAATTTTAATTGTTTTAAAATGATTTGTACCAGAAGAAATGCTTGTAATTCCAGGAAACAGCTTCTGGCATGTGATAAGGCTTTTCTACCTATAAATTATGTATCAGATGCTAATTAAAATTTTTCAGGTTGCAATGGGAATCACTGGATGCAAATTTGTGTCCATATAGACCTGCTTAAAGTGTAGATCAGGAAGGAAAACAGAAGCATACAGAAAGTTTTTCCAAATATAAAGGAAAAATTTAGTGAAGCTGGAGTCATTGATTTGGAAAGAAAACTTGTCAGATTTGCAAAGAAGCAGCTGCACTAGTGTGCAGAGATTCTTAATGTGACTGTAACTCCTTGTTTTTATTTCTGGGCTCTGGCTGGAAGGTAGAAGAGCAAGCGGCTCTGGCTGAAGGCTGTTAGAAAGATGCTAATTTTTTGTACACCCTTCTACAAGTCTCTCTATCCTATGTTGGAGAGCCTAAAAAAAGGAGCAATAGGTAAATGTAGGTAGAACATTACTAAGTAATAAATAAATAAGTCCACTGCAGCAGCAGCACTTCTCAGTAGGAAAGCCACAGTTAGTAATTCTAAATTATAATGATTTATGATAGCAAACCTCACTGGACCTGTGGAAAAGCCCATGGAATTGCTGGGAACTCCCAGAAGAGATTTAGGATGAATGAATTCTTGGTGAGATTTTATGAAGCATTTAAGACAAATTTTGGGGATAAACCAATAGCTGGCTTAAATGCACAATGACAATGACTAAAGAGAAAATTACCAGCCTTAACTATGTATTCTTATCTGTTTTCTTTCCCCAGAAAGTATTAAATTGTTTCAGTTAAGTAGCCTTCAATATTGCTAGACCTAACTGTTTGAAGCAGCAAAAATAAGTGAGGGAAGACAGCTAATGCCTTTTGCAGTTAACCATGAAATAATTCTGTTGGTGGCCCCATGAGGCCATAACCAAAACACCACACAGCTCTGATTTGAGACAAAGCTAAGAAGGGCAAATAAATAGTTTTCTCATTGCTATTCCTGCAGACCTAAATTCAAGTATGGTTAGCAATATGATATCCACATTCGCCATGAAGTTCAGATTCACATAAAAAAAATCTGAATAAGCTGGATACCATCTAGTAATCTAAATCAGGATTTTTTATTGGTATAAAGGTTTTGAGTCTGAAAGAAAGGAAAACCTAATTATCAATGAGTTCTTAAATTCTTTTTATATTAGTGCCGATGGGTGTACTATCTGTATAGAACAGTGGTTTCACTAGAAATACCTAGAATCCACTGTTCTGGTGAAGGCAATGCATTTAGGCTGATGTAAATCCACTGGAGCAGCGTGAATTCCTTTGCCCAATGCATTTATATCTGGTTTCTTTTGCAGTGGTAGTTTATATCTTTGTAGATTCACTTTTCCCTCCCACTGACACTGGACATGATAGAGTAAAATCCTAGATGTGATCCAAATAGCTATTTGAGAGTTCAACTGCTTGGCCATGTGTGATGGAAAGCTGTGAGCTTTACCTTAATAGCAGCAAATCCCTGGGAACGAATGGTGCCACTGCTGGGTGTGATGGTGAATTCTTTTGGTTTCATGGTCGGTATTTCTTCCTTTTTCCAAGATGGTCTACTGTCATCTGAATACTGCTCACTACTTGAAATGCTTTTACTCCCAAGGCCATCCCCAGGGACACGCAATTTGAAGTTCATGGGGACCAAGGAGGTGTTATTGAGGGAACACATCAAGGTATGAGGAAACCCTGGAGAACAAGATATGAGTGAGAAATAAAAGCCCCATAGTATCCCCCCTTGACCCTACGATCTCCCCTATCAACTGCCAAATCTTGAACGAATAGTCTGAAGTTTGTTAGTACTTCCTTAACTCCAACTCACCCTAAATATTGTTTTTGATCACACAACCAATAAATAAATTTTAATTCACTCCTCAATCATTCATTCAATGAAAATTTGTTACACATTTACTATGTAGTATGTTAAACAACAGATATAAAACAAACCCTTTGTTCATCACCCAGGCTCCTCTCAAGAGGCAGACTCTATTATCAGTTTGCTGAGTAGTCATGCAGGAGTATATTTTATATTTATTTTTTGAATAAAAATACCAATTTTTTGATTAAAAAAAATGGAATCATGCTTGCTCTTTTTATTTGCCAAGGTATGAAAGGAGAAGCTTGCATGGAGACATGCCTGAAGATCATGATCTCAGGGCTGATGACATAAAATCGAATAATAGCCTCTGTTTCAACAGATACTTAACAGTCTGCTTTTGATCCAGCCAGAGACTAACACAAGGCTACACTCTTACCTCACTTAGATAAAGCTGCTTTTTGGTGCTATATATAGCCCTCCTACACTGCATTCAGTGAGGCTCATATTTGTTTCCTAAGAGATGTGGATCTTGCAGTGTGTTAACCATTTGGTCAAAAATGTCACAATCCATACTTTTTGGGAAATGTAAAGCATACAATTAATATTATTGAAATTAAATTGGCCAAACTCTCTGAAGCTCTAAGAGTTACTTGGTGAAGTTTTGCCTTTAGTTCTAATGTTCATCAGATCAGGTTAGCCCCTCTGGAACTCACAGACTATTCACCTTGTACAATAATAACCAGAAGATCCAGGTGATTGCAAGTCTCATGAATCTTTCGTCATTAATCTGAGTCAACCTTGCTTCATGCAAGGTTATTATCAGGAACCAACTTATCTATAAGGGCAAAAAAGCCTTCCCCCAAAATCCACCCTCAGAACTCTCCCCTCTTAAATGGAAGAATGGGTACTCAAGAAAATGCACCAAAGAAAGCCTTCTTTAGAGCCATGTAAAAACTGACCCTGAAGTTAAATTATGAGGTGTTAACCTTTTGGTAAAAAGAAGCCCAAAGAAACTGAATTACTGACTGAAGACAGGTGGGAAACTACTCTCACTGGAGATCTTAAATGGAGGTTTTCTAAAAAACCTTCAAAGAAGAAAATGAACTCCAAAAACAGATTGTTGTCCCAACCTCCTTGGAACACGTAGGCTATACATGGAGAAAGATTCCACCCAAAACTGTTTAAAGAATATTTTTGCTAGATGCCTGATACTAGTGATTCTCAATCTCTCCTTTGCATGATTTCATTCTTTACCGTGTTGGCCAGGTCATCCCCCTATTTAATACCCTAAGGTTATAACAATTCTGATGTACTCGGTTATATGTCCCTTACTGTTTATGACAATTTGTTTGGTTCTAGGCTTTGCTCATGCCAACTATGATTTTTTCTGCCAAGCTATCTAAGATCTTTATGTGATGTTTCCAATTAAGCCTTGTCTTTAACTGGCTCTCTAGTTTACCCTCCTAAATCTAGTCATTTCTCCTTGAGTAAAATACTGTTCATACCAGGGCCATGGAGGACACAGCTAGCAAGTACTTTTTTTTTGTGGTGTTTATGTTTATCACAACACCTCTGCCTTTGAATTTTTATACTCCAGACACGTCATCAGACTTTGTAATGACTCATCTTTCTAAATTACAAAATGGTCAAGTCCAGTGAATACCTGGAACCTTCAAAACTCCTTCTTCTCACATTCAACATATTCTTGTGCCTCCTGGAACAGAGTGGGTTTGCAGATACTTACCCTGCGCCTTTTGGTCTATCACCTGGCATAGATTGTTACTTGGTCCATTTTAT
The DNA here is from genome assembly GCF_015220235.1 of Choloepus didactylus. Classification (NCBI taxonomy): domain Eukaryota; kingdom Metazoa; phylum Chordata; class Mammalia; order Pilosa; family Megalonychidae; genus Choloepus; species Choloepus didactylus. Next base: position 28,677,141 of record NC_051328.1, on the reverse strand, counting down.
TCTTTGACCAATCCAAGGATTCATCAAAGCCTCAGTGTTCCTTCAGGGACATCACCTCCCAAATTCTATAATCTGTCTCAGGCTACCACAATTACAATCAATCTAACTAATTACTGAAAATGCTATCCAACATCCAATCCTACCCTCAAAATATTTCCAAATGGATAATCAATTGTCTCAATGCCATTTATGAAGTAGAGCATCCTGTCTCCACTGCTTTGAAATTCCACATTCAACACACATAAATTCTCATACAGTCATGGATTTATTTTATCTTCCTATTCTGTTCCATTAATCTATTTGCCTATGCTTTAGAGTACATTTTGCTAAATAGTAGGAAATATCCACTCTCACTGTTGTTTGTTTTCAAAAATATATTGTCTCTTTTAGTGAAGTTTCTTTTTATAATAAATTCAAGAGTTATTTTCTTCCTATAATTCTTGCACATTTATTGTTAGGTTTATTCCTATTTATTTTATAGTTTTACATTTTTAAATCAGATTTTTTCTATTATATTTTCTAATTAAGTACTGTTAGTGTATTAAAAAATCTATTGATTTTTATATGACAATATTTTATCTAATACCTTGAGAAAATTTTATTAGTTCTAAGGTTTGTCACTTAATTCTCATGGTTTTTTTAGGTCAAAAATAAAATAATCTGTAAATAATGATATTTTTGTGTTTTTTTTTCAACCATATATCTTATTTCTTTTTCTTATCACAATGCCCACATCTGTTATTTTCTGTTTTTTAAAATTTTGGCCATCCTGTGGGTGTGAAGTGGTACATCATTCTGTGGTACTACTGTGAAGTGGTTTTGATTTGCATTTCCATAATGACTAATGGTGAACAGCATCTTTTAATATGCTTTGTTGGCCATTTGTGTATCTTCTTTAGAGAAATGTCTATTCATAGTTTTTGCCATTTTTTAAGTGGCTTTTTTTGGTTAGTTTTTGTTGTTAGTTTTTTTTTTTTGTTGTTGTTGTTAGTTTTAAGAGTTCTTTATATATTCTGGATATTAGAACCTTATCAGATATATGATTTGCAACTATTTTCTCTGACTATGTTGGTTGTCTCTTCAACCTCTTGATAGTGTCCTTGAAGCAGTTTTAAATTCTGATTAAGTCCAATTTATCTATTTTTTTGTTTTGTTGCTTGTGCTTTTGATGTCATATTTAAGAAACCATTGTCAATCCGAGGTCATGAAGATGTGCCCCTATGTTTTCTTTTAAGTGTTTTATAGTTTTAGCTCTTCAATCCATTTTGAGTTAATTTTTGTATATGGTATGAGGAAGGCATGCAATTTCATTCCTTTACATGTGGTTAGTCAGCTTTCCCTGCACCATTTGTTGAAGAGACTATTTCCCCCATTGAATGGTCTTGACACTTTTGTCAAAAACCAACTGACCATAGATGTATGGGTTTACTTCTGGACTCTTAAATATATTCCATTGAATATCTATATGTCTATCCTTATGCCAACAGTACACAATCTTTATTACTGTAGCTTTGTAGTGAGTTTTGAAATTCACATGGGAAGTATGAGTCCTCTAACTCTGTTCTTGTTTTTCAATATTTCTTTGTCTATTCAGGGTCCACGCATTACACATGAATTTTAGAATCAATTCTTCCATTTCTGCCAAAATGCCATTGGGATTTTGATAGGTATTGCACTGAATCTATAAATGTCATTGGGGAATACTGCCATTTTAACAATATTAAGTCTTCCAATCTATAAAGCTAGGATGTTTTCTCATTTAAGTCTTCTTTAATTTCCTTCAGAAATGTTTTGTAGTTTTCAGTGTGTCTTGCACATTTTTTGTTAAATTTATTCCTAAGTGTTTTATTCTTTTTGATGCTATTACAAATGTAATTATTTTCTTCATTTCATTTCATATTGTTAATTGCCAATGTATAGAAGTACGACTGATTTTTATGAATTGATCTTAGTATCTACAATATTGTGAAATTCATTTATTAGCTCTAATATTTTTGTGTGTGGATTCCTTAGGATTTTCTAAATATAAGATCATGCTATCTACAAAGAGTGTTAGTTTTACTTCTGCTGTTCCAATTCGGATGTCTTTTAAATCTTTTTCTGGCCTAACTGCTCTGGTTAGAACTTCCAACACAATGTTGAATTTAAAGTGGTGAAAGCAAGCATCCTTGTGTTGTTCTTTATCTCAGGGGGTAAAACTTTTAATCTTTCACCATTGAGTATGATGTTAGCCGTGGGTTTTTCATATATTGCCTTTTTCATATTGAGGATGTTCCCTTCTATTCCTAGTTTTTTGAGTGTTTTTTTTTTTTCTAAATCAAGAAAGGGTGTTGGATTTTGTCAATGTATTTTCTGTGTTAACTAAGGTGAATATATGTTTTTTTCCCTTCATTCTACAAGCATGCCTCAGAGATATGTGGGTTCAATTCCAGGCCACTGCAATAAAGCAAATATCCTAATAAAGCAAGTTGCATGGATTTTTTTGTATCCCGGCATATATAAAAGTTGTTTACACTATACTGTCGTCTATTAAGCATGTGTGCTAGTTTGGAAGTATTGTGTCCCCCCAAATGCCATGTTCTTTGATGCAATCTTGTGGGGGCAGATGTATTAGTGCTGATTAGATTGGAGTTCTTTGAGTGTTTCCATGGAGATGTGACTCAATCAACTGTGAGTGAAATGTTTGATTGGATAATTTCCACGGAGGTGTTACCGTGCCCATTCAGGGTGGGTGTTAATTGGATCACTGGAGTCATACAAAGGAATTCACAGACCGAAGGACCTCAGAGCAACTGAGAGTGACATTTTGAAGAGGAGCTGCAGCTTACAGAGACATTTTGAAGGCAGTTGTTGCTAACAATTTGGAGAAAGCCATTTTGAAACACAGCTTGGAAGCAAAGGAAGAAGACGCCAGCCACGTGCCTTCCCAAACAGATGTATTCCAGACGCCATTGGCCATCCTTCGGTAAATGTACTCTATTATTGACGTCTTAGCTTGGACACTTTTATGGCCTTGAGACTGTAACTTTGTAACCAAATAAACCCCCTGTATAAAAGCCAATCCATTTCTGGTGTTTTGCTTAAAAACGGCAGCATTAGCAAACCAGAACAGTGTGCAATAGCATTATGTCTGAAAAAAGAATGTACCTACCTTAATTTAAAAATACCTTATTGCTAAAAGATGGTGACCATCAACTGGGCATTCAGCAAGTCATAATCTTTTTGCAGGTGGAGGGTCTTGTCTCGACATTGTTGGCTGCTGACTGTCAGGTGGTGGCTGTGGCAATTTCTTAAAATAAGACAATAATGAACTTTGCCACATCGGTTGACTCCTCCTTTCATCAAAGATTTCTCTGCAGTGGTGTTTGATAGCATTTTACTCACAGTATAACTTCTTTCAAAATTGGAGTCAATAGTTTCAAATACTGCTACTGATTTTTCATTCTTTATCAGAGAAGTTGAGGGTTTAAAGAATAATCACGCATTAAATACAGGATTCCCATATACCACCCACCACAAACACCTTGGATTGATTAATTATTATGAACTACTATTAATTAAGGCCCATGGTTTAACTTAGGGTTCACTGTTTGTCTAATGGAGTTCCATGGATTTAAAAAATTTTATTCTGTTACCATATATAACATCTAATATTTCTCCTTTTTAATCATATTCAGATATATATTTCAGTGTTGTTAATCGCATTCACAATGTTGTGCTACCATCACTCCCATGCATTACCAAAACATGTCTATCATTCCAAATAGGAACCATGTACCTTTTAAGACTTATTTTCCCATTCTGTATCCCCACCCCATCCTCTGGTAACCTATTGTTGTAGTTTGCTAATGCTGCCGGAATGCAAAACACCAGAGATGGATTGGCTTTTATAAAAGGGGGTTTATTTGGTTACACAGTTACAGTCTTAAGGCCATAAAGTGTCCAAGGTAACGCATCAACAATCAAGTACCTTCACTGGAGGATGGCCAATGGCGTCCGGAAAACCTCTGTTAGCTGGGAAGGCACATGGCCAGCATCTGCTCTGAGTTCTGGTTTCAAAATGGCTTTCTCCCAGGATGTTCCTCTCTAGGCCTCAGCTCCTCAAAAATATCACTCTTAGTTGCTCTTGGGGCATTTGTCCTCTCTCAGCTTCTCTGGAGCAAGAGTCTGCTTTCAACGGCCATTTTCAAACTGTCTCTCATCTGCAGCTCCTGTGCTTTCTTCAAAGTGACCCTCTTGGCTGTAGCTCCTCTTCAAAAGGTCACTCTCAGCTGCAGCTGCACTGAGTTCCTTCTGTTTGTCAGCCCATTTATATGGCTCCACTGACCAAGGCCCACCCTGAATGGGTGGGGCCATGCCTCCATGGAAATATCTCATCAGAGTTATCACCTACAGTTGGGTGGGGCACATTTCCATGCAAACAACCTAATCCAAACGTTCCAACTTAATCCCCACTAATATGTCTGCCCAACAAGATTGCATCAAAGAATATGGCTTTTTTCTGGGGGACATAATACATTCAAACCAGCACACCTATATTCTAGATTCTGACTCTAAGAGTTTGCTTATTCTAACCTGTAAATCAGTGAGATCATACAATATCTGTCCTTTTGTGTCTAGCTTATTTCACTCAGTATGATGTATTTAAGGTTCATCAATGTTGTTGCATGTATCAGGACTTCATTCTTTTTTATGGCTGAATAATATTTCATTGTATGTATATACCACCTTTTATTTTTTAATTCATTGGTTGATGGACACTTGGGTTGCTTCCATCTTTTGGCAATTGTGAATCATTATGAACACTGGTGTGGAAATGTCTGTTCACATCCCTGATTTCACTTTTTCTAGGTATATATCTAGTGGGATTGATGTATCACATGGCAATTCTATATTTAGCTTCCTGAGGAACTGCCAAACTATTTTCCACAGTGGCTGCCCAATCATACTTTCCCACCAGCAGTGAATGATCATTCCTGTTCCCCCACATCCTCTCCAACTCTTGTAGTTTTCTGTTTTATTAATAGTGGCCATTCTAGTAGGTGTAAAATGATATCTCATTGTGGTTTTGATGTGCATTTCCCCAATAGCTAATGATGTTTAGCATCTTTTCATGTGCTTTTTAGCCATTTGTATCTCCTCTTTGGAAAAGTGTCTATTCAAGTCTTTTGCCCATTTTTAAATTGGATTGTGTCTTTTTACTATTGACTTGTAGAATTTCTTTATATATTCTGGATATTAAACTCTTAATGGATATATGGTTTCCAAATATTTTCTCCCATTGAGTAGACTGCCTTTTCACTTTCTTGACAAAGCCCTTTGAAGCACAGAACTTTTTGATTTTGAGGAGGTACCATTTATCTATTTTTTCTTTTGTTGCTTGTGCCTTGGGTGTAAAGTCTAAGAAATCATTGTCTAATACAAGATCCTGAAGATGCTTACCTACATCTTTTTCTAGGAGTTTTATGGTCCTGGCAGTTAAATATAGGTCTTTGAAACATTTTGAGTTAATTTTTATATAAGTTGTGAGATAGGGGTCCTCTTTCATTCTTTTGAATATGGATATCCAGTTCTCCCAGCATTTGTTGATGAGACTATTCTGCCCCAATTGAATGCATTTGGAATTTCTGTCAAAAATTGATTGACCATAGATATGAGGGTCTATTTCTGAACTCTCAATTTGATTTCATTGGTCAATATCATCTATCTTTACTGGTACCATGCTCTTTTGACCACCGCAGCTTTGTAATCTGCTTTAAAGTCAGGAGGTATAAGTCCTTCAACTTTGTTCTGGTTTTTCAAGATGTTTTTGGCTATTTAGGGCCCCTTACCCTTCCAAATAAATTTGATAATTGGCTTTTCCATTGCTGCAAAGTAGGTTGTGTAGAATTGACATCTTAGTGATACTTAGTCTTCTAATCCATTGGAAGGACACTGAATGTCCTTCCATTTATTTAGGTCTTCTTTGATTTCTTTTAGCAGTGTTTTGTAGTTTTCTGAATCCAGGTCCTTTATATCTTCATTAAATTTATTCCTAGATATTTAATTCTTTTAGTTACTATTGTAAATGGATTTTTTTCTTGATTTCCTCCTCAGATCGCTCATTACTAGTGTATGGAAACATTACTGATGATTGTGTGTTGATCTTGTATCCTGTCAATTTGCTGAACTTGTTTATTAGCCCTAGTCATTTTGTTGTAGATTTTTTGGGACTTTCTACATATATAGGATCCTGTTATCTGCAAACAGTCAAAGTTTTACTCCTTCCTTTCCAATTTGGATGCATTTTGTTTTTCTTGCCTAACTGCTTTAGCCAGAACTTTTAACATAATGTTGAATATCAGTGGTGACAGTGTATATCCTTGTCTTGTTCCAGATCTTAAGAGGGAAAGCTTTCAGTCTTTCACTATTGAGCACTATGTTAGCTGTGGGTTTTTTCATATAAGCTTTTTATCAAGTTGAAGAAGTTTCCTCCAAAACAGGAAGAAACTTTTAAAGTGTTTTTATCAGAAAGGATGCCAAATTTTGTCAAATGTCTTTTCTGTGTCAATTGAGATGATGTGGTTTTTCCCCTTTGATTCTTTAATGTGATGTAGTACATTAATTGATTTTCTTTCCTTGCATACCTGGAATAAAACCTACTCAATCATGGTGTAAAATTCTTTTAATGTACTGTTGGAATCAGTTTGCTAGTATTTTCTTAAGGATTTTTGCATCTATATTCATTAGAGAAATTGGTCTGTAATTTTCTTTTCTTGTAGTATCTTTACTCAGCTTTGGTATGAGTATGATGCTGACCTCATAGCATGAGTTAGGGAGTGTTCCCTCATCTTCAATTTTTTGGAAGAGTTTGAGCAGGATTGGTATTAATTCTTCATGGAATGGCTGGTAGAATTCATCTGTGAAGCTACCTGATCCTGGGCTTTTCCTTGTTTTGGAAGGTTTCTGATGACAGATTGAATCTCTTTACTTGTAATGGATCTGTTGAGGTCTTCTATTTCTTCTGGAGTAAGTGTAGGATATTTGTGTATTTCTAAGAAATTGTACATTTCATCTAAATTGTCTAATTTGTTGGCATACAGTTGTACATAGTATCCTCTTATGAACCTTTTTATTTCTGTGGGGTCAGTAGTAATGTCCCCGCTCTCATTTCTGATTTTATTTATTTGCACCCCCCCCTTTGGTCATTTTAGCTAAAGGTTTGTCAATTTTATTGGTCTTCTCAAAGAACCAACGTTTTCTTTTCTAAATTATCTTTATTGCTTTTTATTCTCAATTTCATTTCTTTCCACTTTAATCTTTGTTATTTCTTTCCGTTTGCTTGCTTTGGGGTTAGTTTGCTGTTCTTTTTCTAATTTCTTTAGGTGTGCAGATAGGTCATTGATTTTAGGTCTTTATTCTTTTCTAACGTAGGCATTTAGGGCTATTAATTTCCCCCTCAGTACTGCTTTTGCTGCATCCCCTACGTTTTGATACGTTGTGTCCTTGTTTTCATTCATTTAGAGATATTTATTGATTTCTCTTGCAATTTCTTCTTTGTCCCACTGATTATTTAAGAGTGTGTTGTTTAACCTCCATATTATCTGTGAATTTTCCAATTCTTTTCTTGTTATTGATTTCCAGCTTCATTCAATTATGGTCAGAGAAGATTCTCTGTATAATTTCAATCTTTCTAACTTTACTGAGCCTTGTTTTATGACCCACCATGTGGTCTATCCTGAAGAGATCCATGAGCACTTGAGAAGAATGTGTATCCTGCTGTTCTGGGGTGCAATGTTCCACATACGTCTGTTAGGTCCAGTTCAATTATCATATTATTAAAGTTCTCTGTTTCCTTATTGATCCTCTGTCTAGAGTTTCTATCTAATGATGAGAGTGGTGTACTGAAGTCTCCAATTATTATTGTAAAACTATTTCTTTCTTCAGTTTTGCCAGTGTTTGCCTTATGTATTTCTGGACACCCTGGTTAGGTGCATAAATATGTATGATTGTTTTTTCTTCCTGGTGGATTGCCCCTTTAAGTAATATATAAGTAATATAGTAATATATATTGTCCTTCTTTGTCTCTTTCTAACAATTTTGCATTTAAAGTCTACTTTATCTGATGTTAGTATAACTACTCCAGCTCTTTTTTGGTTAATGGTTGCATGGAATATCTTTTTCCAACTTTTCACTTTCAACCTATTTGTTCCGTGGGTCTAAGGTGAGTTTCTTGTAGAAAGCATATGGTTGGATCATACATTTTAATCTATTCTTCCATTCTGTGTCTTTTGATTGGGGAATTTCATCCATGAACATTCAATGTTATCACTGTAAAGGCAGTACTTACTTCAACCATTTTATCCTTTGGTTTTTTTTTTTTGAAATAAATTCGAAGTTATAGGAACAGTTGCAAAAACAATACTAACCCCATACACAGAATTCGATCATACCCTGATCCCCGTCCCCCAAAAACTCAATCCACCAACTTTAACATGCTGTCACATTGCTATTTCTTTCTCTCTCTCCTCTCTCCCTCCCTATCTATCATCCATCATCTATTGCTCTGTCTTCTGAACATATGAGAGCTAGCTGCACACATCCTTGAACATACAGTATAATTCACGTATACACTTCCCATGAACAAGAACATTCTTTTATGCAATCCCATTAAGCATAGCTAAGAAGTACAAGAGATTCAACAATGATACAAAGCTTACATTCTATATTTCCTTTTCCTTATGTCTCAACTGTGTCCCTTTGAGCCATCTGTCCTCCATCCTCCAATCCCATCCAAGTTCATGCTTGGCATTCAACTGTCATCTATTTAGACTTTTTTTTTTTCAGTTGTGGAAACATATATACAGCCTAAATCTTCCCATTCCACCCCCTCCCTAGCATTCCATTAGTGGGACTAATCACATTTAGAATGCTGTAATGCTCTTTCCCACCATCCATTACTAGAAATTTCCCTTCACCTCAAATAGCAACCCTACACTCATTTCTTAACTCCCCATTGCCCCTTCCCCCATTTCTCTTAACCCATACTCTACTTTTCATCTTTATGGTTATATTCTCTGATAATTTCTTTGTGTTTACTGTGAGGCTTAAAATTAACCTCTTAAATCTGTAAAAATCTTGTTTTTCTTTGATACCACCTTCACTTCAATAGGACACATAACCTGTGTTCCTATACTCCTCCATTCCCCCACTGTTTTAGTTTGCTAATGCTGCGGAATGCAAAACACCAGAGATGGATTGGCTTTTATAAAAAGGGGGTTTATTTGGCTACACAGTTACAGTCTTAAGGCCATAAAGTGTCCAAGGTAACACATCAGTAATCGGGTACCTTCACTGGAGGATGGCCAATGGTGTCCGGAAAACCTCTGTTACCTGGGAAGGCATGTGGCTGGCATCTGCTCCAAAGTTCTGGTTTCAAAATGGCTTTCTCCCAGGACGTTCCTCTCTAGCAAGCTTGCACCTCTTCAAAACGTCACTCACAGCTACACTCCGTTCAGTCTCTTTGAGTCAGCACATTTATATGGCTCCACTGATCAAGGCCCACACCGAATGGGCGGGGCCACACCTCTATGGAAATATCCCATCAGTTATCATCTACAATTGGGTGGGGCGCATCTCCGAATCCAAACATTCCAACTTAATCCCCACTATTATGTCTGCCCCACAAGATTGCATCAAAGAATATGGCTTTTTCTGGGGGACATAATACACTCAAACAGGCACACCCACCTTTATATAGTTGTCTAAAATTATATATTTTACATTGAGTTCAAAACCACTGATTTGTCATTAGCGTTTGTGTATTTTATATCATGTAGGAAGTAAATAGTGGAGTTACAGTTCAAAAATTATTGACTTCTATTTGTACTCCATTGTGCTTGGAGAATGTGCTTTGAGTATATTCAATTTTTTTTTTTAAATGTCTTGAGGCTTGTTTTATGTCCCAGCTTATGGTCCCTTCTGGAGAAAGATCTGTGATCACTAGAGAAAAATGAGTGTCCTGGTGATTTGGGATGTAAGGTACTACATATTTCTGTTAAATTCTCTATATATCTTTCTCCTTTCTTTGTTTCTCTGTTGGTAGGGCTCCCTTTAGTATCTGAAGTAGGGCAGTTCTTTTATTGGCAAAGTCTCTCAGCATTTGTTTGTCTGTGAAAAATTTAAGCTCTCCCTCAAATTTGAAGGAGAGTTTTGCTGGATAAAGTATTCTTGGTTGGAAATTTCTCTCTCTCAGAATTTTAAATATGTCATGCCATTGCCTTCTTGCCTCCATGGTGGCCACTGAGTAGTCACTACTTAGTCTTATGTTGTTTCCTTTTCATGTGGTGAATTGCTTTTCTCTTGCTGCTTTCAGAACTTGTTCCTTCTCTTCACTATTTGAGAGTCTGATCAGAATATGTCTTGGAGTGGGTTTATTTGGATTTATTCTATTTGGAGTTCGCTGGGCATTTATGCTTTGTGTATTTATGTTGTGTAGAAGGTTGGGGAAGTTTTCCCCATCAATTTCTCTGAATATTCTTTCTAGACCTTTACCCTTCTCTTCCCTTCTGGGACACCAATGAGTCTTAAGTTTGGACGTTTTATTTTATCTATCGTATCCCTGAGATCCATTTCGATTTTTTCAATTTTTTTCTCCATTCTTTCTTTTGTTCTTTCATTTTCTGTTCTGTGGACTTCTAGGACACTGAGACGTTGTTCAGCTTCCTCTAGTCTTTTATTGTGAATATCCAGAGTCTTTTTAACTTGGCCAACAGTTTCTTTTATTTCCATAAAATCTTTGAGTTTTTTATTTACTCTTGCAATGTCTTCTTTATGCTCTTCTAGGGTCTTCTTTATGTCACTTATATCCTGGGCCATGGTCTTCTTGATGTCCTTTAAATCCTTTGCCATATTTTCGTTCCTCGATTGGAGTTCTTTGATTAATTGTGCGAGGTGCTGTGTCTCTTTTGATATCTTGATTTGTGTGTTTGGAGTTGGATTCTCCATATTATCTGGTTTTATCATATGCATTAAGATATTCTGTCATTTTTGGCCTCTTGGCATTTGCTTTGCTTGATATGGCTCTTTCAAGTTGTAAAAAAAAAAATACCTATCTAATTTTTCAGAAACACAGTTTGGTGGCATACACTTTCTCTAACTAACCAGCAGATGGCATCTGTGAGTCACCTATACCTCTCAAGTCAGTTCTCCACCTTGTCCCCATGGTGTGTGGGGAAATGATTCTTGTGGGGTTCAGTTGGAGAACTCAGTTTGGGTGTGTTGCTGGAGCCATCCACCCTGAATGTGGGGCATATGTACAGGTGGCCAGGGAGGAAGGACAGCTTTAATATTCAAATCCCCCAGGTTCCTGGAGATTCAAGGCCGCTGCAAGAGTCTAAGCCTTCATTTCATTTCAGCCCCAGACCCTCTCTCTCGCTGTCCCACAAATCACCGGACTTGGCATAGTGTCCCTGGGTTCTCCGAGTGGGTCCCCCTGCCCAGCCGCGATCCTCTAGGACCTCTGCCAAGGGAATGCTGTACTACGTCACCAGTGCATGCCATCCCTCAAGGGAAGCCCCAGGCCACCGGGCTGTGCAGGGGCACTTTCAGCCTGATGCAAAGATGGCTGAATGGGGCGTCTCAATAACTCCCTCCTCGCACAGTTCCTCCTTCCCAGCTCCAGGAAAACTGGCAGGGCTCTGGGCTGTGCGCACAGCCCCAGGCAGGAGTTTATCCAGCCCTCTGGGGAGCCAGCTGCTAGCTGCGGGGTTTCCTTCTGCTTTTGGCTCTCCCCTCCATTCCCTCAGCCCCGAGGGTATCTGCAGCGGGCTATCTTCCAGGCCAGACACTGAGAGGCTGGCCCAGCCCCCTCTTGCTGTGTTTTACTGTGTGGTTCCCACTATCACAACTGCAGCCACTCCTGGGTTTTTCCCTTTTTTTAAAAAAGAGCCAGTCAGTCTCCAAAGCCAAACCCTGGCTTCCCCAGAGCATCGTGCAGCTGCGGGTCTTCCAGCCAGCTTACTCACTTGTTTCAGAATGCAGACTCCTGGTTTCACCAAGTATATGGCCCCTGTGGAGCTAGCAGACCTCGTCCAGCTGGCGCATCGCTGTAACCGGTATTCTGGGTCACTTTCTCATTTTTATCTAGTGTTTTTCACGGAGATGTTTTTTTTGCCGTCTCACCTAGCCGCCATCTTAGTTTCCTATCCTTTGGTTTTTATATGTCATATCTTATTTTTGTCTTTTTACCCTTTTAGTTACCCTTACTGATAATCTTCATTTCTACACTCTCCTCCAAGCCTCTCTCTCATCTTTTCCTTTCAGTCAGCAGAAGTCCCTTTAGTATTTCTTATAAGGTAGGTTCCTTGTTGATGAATTCTATCAGTTTTTGTTAATCTGTGGGTATTTTAAACTCTCCCTCATTTTTGAAGTACAGTTCTGCTGGATAAAGAATTCTTGGCTGGCAGTTTTTCTTTCAAATATTATACCATTGCCTTCCCACCTCCATGGTTTCTGATGAGAAATTGGCACTTAATCTTATTGTTGTTCCCTTCTGTATGACAAAACACTTTTCTCTTCTTGCTTTCAGGATTCCCTCTTTATCACTGGCATTTGATATTATGATTAGAGTGGGTCTCAGAGTAGGTATATTAGGATTTATTCTGCTTGAAGTGTGTTGCGTTTCTTGAACATGTATATTTATGTTGTTCATTAGAATTGGGAAATTTCGGCCATTATTTCCTCAAATATTCTTTCTGCCCATTTTCTCTTTTTCCTTCTGACTCCCATGACATGTAACTTTGTGCACTTTGTGCTCTAGTGTATAGAACTCATTTCCCTGAGACCATGCTCAAATTTTTCCATTCTTTTCTCTATCTGTTCTTCTGTCTGTGGGATTTCAAATGTCTTATCTTCCAGTTCACTGATTCTTTCTTTTGCCTGTTCAAATCTTCTGTTGTATGACTCTACAGTATTTTAAATCCCTTTTATTGTGTCTTTCATTCCCATAACCTATTATGCTTCTTTTCATACGTTCAAATTCTTCTTTATAGTCACTGAGTGTTTCTCTCTCTCTGTTTTTTGTAACAGTTTTATTTACACACCATACAATCCATCCCAAATGTACAATCAATGGCTCTCAGAATAATCACAGAGTTTTGTATCTACCACCACAATCAGTTTGGGAACATTCTCATTGCTCTGGAAAAAAATCCCTTACCGCTTGTACTCTCCTATTATTGACACTTAGCTTTGGTATAGTACTTTTGTTACAACTGAAGAAAGAATATTACAATGTTATTGTTAACTATAGTCCATAGCTTGCATTAATTGTATTTTTCCCCCATACCACCCTATTATTAACACCTTGTAAGAGTGGTGTACATTTGTTCTACTTCACATAAGAGCTTTCTTATATTTTTACAATTTACCAGTCATCACCCACAACAGGTTTTGCTCTGTTATACAGTCCCATGTTTTATTCTCTAGCTTTCTTTCTAGTGAAATACACATCCCTAGGTTTCCTCTTTCAGTGATACTCACATGCAGCACTGTTAATTATGCTTACAGTATTGTGTAGTGTCTTCTTAACATCCTTTATCTATCCATATTTTCCCTCATCTCCTTGAATTGATTTAGATTTGTTTGAACATCTTTGATTAGTTTTTCCAAATTCTTTATCTCCTCTGACTTTTTAATTTGTTGCTTTGACTGGGCCATATCTTCTTAGTATGGCTTGTATGTTTTTGATGATGTGTAGGCATATGATTATCTTGAATTTACTCTGAAGGTCAGTTTCTCCCTGTTGTCTAGGGTTTTGTTGTTGATTGGGTTTGTGTTAAGGCTCTTCTCTGACACTTGGTTTGTAAGTATTTCCCAGCAAAAACAGGGGTAGGGACCCATAATGGGGATGCAGAGCAGTTACAAAGGGCCCTGAGGAGAGGGTCAGGAAAGACACCAAAAAGCCTCTTGTCAGCTACCTGAGGACACACTTTCCTGGCCTGCCCAACAGATGGTGCTGTTCACCAAGTTGTTCCCTGCAGCCTTGAGGCAATGTGCTTTTAAATGTCTGCCAGCTCCATCCCTGTCACAGGTGGGGTTGCAACAATGGTGAGGCAGTCCCTGTCCAGGGCAGGCTAAAATAGTATGATTCAGCAATCTAAATTTGTAGACCAAAAGCTATGATCTGCACTCGGCCATGCACCTTGGGGAGGAGGGCTTCCATGTTGCTCTCCACCCACAGGAGCCAGAAGCCAAGGACTGCTGGAGCATCCTTGCATTCTTGGTGTAAGTTCTACTTGCTCATAATATATAATCCTTTTAATGTGCTGCTGGATTTGGTTTGCTAGTGTTTTGTCGAGGATTTTTGTTTCTATATTCATAAGGGATCTTGATCTGTAGTTTTCTTTTTTGTGTGATGTCTTTGTCTAGGTTTGGTATCAGGGTAATGCTGGCCTCATAGAATGAATCAATATTTGCTTCCTTTTCTCCTATTTTTTTGGGAAACATTTGAGAAGGATTGTTGCTAATTCTTCTTTAAATGTTTAGTAGAATTCACCAGTGAAATCACCTGTCCCTAGGTTTTTATTTGTTGGAAGGTTTTTGATTACTGATTTAAACTCCTTTCTTGTTATAGGTCTATTATGATTTTCTTTTTCTTGATTCAGTTTTGGTAGTTTGTGAGTTTTTAAGAATTTGTCCATTTCATCTAAGTTATCTAATTTGTTGGCGTACAAATATTCCTATTACAGTTATAATCCCTTCTATTTCCATAAAGTAAGTATTAATGATCCCTATTTCATTTCTGATTCTAGTAATTTGAGTCTTCTTTCTTTTTTTCCTTAGTCATTGTAACTAACAGTTTGTCAATTTTGTTAATATTTTCAAAGAAATAACTTTAGCTTTCATTGATTTTCTCTATTATTTTTCCATTCTCTATTTTGTCTCTGCTGTGATCTTTATTATTTCTTTCCTTCTGCTAGCTTTGTGTTTAGTTTGCTTTTCTTTTTCTAGTTCCTTAAGGTGTAAAGTTAGGTTGTTGATTTTAGATCTTTGTTCTTTTTTCATATACACACTTACAGCTATAAATTTCCCTCTGAGTACTGCATTCACTGCAACTCATAAGGTTTGGTATGTTTGTTTTCATTTTTATACATTTTAAAGCATTTTCTAATTCCCCTTGTGAGTTCTTCTTTGACCCACTGATTTCTTAAGATTGTGTTGTTAAATTTCCAAACATTGTGGATTTTCCTCCATACTGCCTTCTTTTGTGTTTGAGTTTTTGGTAATGTACAATTTTAAATCCCTTCTCATTTCCTTTTCTGTATATTTTAAAGTTGTTTCCTTAGTGGTTATCTTGAGAATTACAATTAACATCTTAACTTTATATCAACCTAGTTTGAATTAATAAGGAAAAAAAAAAGAAGACTCAATAGTGTACATAAATTCTGCTCCTATATATCTCTATCCTTCCCCAGTTATAGTTATTGGCACAAGTTATATCTTTATGTATTGACAGATTTATATTTATTATTTTATACATTTGGTTCTTAAATCATATAGAAAAAAAAGAAGAGTTATAAACCCTAAATTCAATACTGAATTTTATATTTACCATTATACCTATGTAGTTACCTTTATGAGTATTCTTTTTTTCTTCATATGGTTTAGAGTTATTCCCTAATTTCCTTTCATTTCAACCTGAAGGATGCCCTTTAGCATTCTTGTAGGGCAGGTCTACTTGTAATGAACTCTCTCAGCTTTTGTTTGTGTGGAAACATATTAATTTCTCTTTCATACTTGAAGGACAGTTTTGGTGAACATAAAATTCCTGGTTGCCATCTTTCTATTCCTCCAGCACTTTAAATATGTCATCCCATCACCTTCTGGACTCTATTGTTTCTGCTGAGAAATTGGCTGTTAATACTGAGAATCCCTTGTACATTACAAGTAGCTTCTCTCTTGCAACTTTCAATAGTTTATCTTTGGCATTCAGCAGTCTGATTAAGATGTGTCTTGGTGTGGATCTCTTTGAGTTTATCCTCTTTGAGGTTAGTTGAGCTATTTGGACATGTAAATTCATGTCATTTATCAAATTTAGAAAGTTTTTGACCATTATTTTTTCAAAAATCCTCTCTACCCCTTTCTATCACTCCTCTTCTTCTGAAACTCCAATTATGTGTATGTCAATATGCTTGATGGTGTCCCACAGTTCTCTTAAGGCTCTGTAACATTTCTTAATTCTTTTCTTTTTCTGTTCCCAGATTGGATAATTTCATTTCACATATCTTCAAGTTTGCTGATTCATTCTTTTGTCTACTAAAATCAGCTGTTAAACCCCTCCAGTGAATTTTTCATTTCAGTTATTGTACTTTTCAGGCCCCCCATTTCTCTTTGGTTTTTACAATTTCTATCTACTTATTGATATTATCTATTTGTTGAGACTTTGTTATCCTGGTTTCCTTGAGTTCTTTGTGGTTTCCTTGAGCCTTTGAAAGTTGATTTAAAATCTTGTCCAGTAATCAAATTCCCATGCTTCCTCAGGGACAATTTCTGTTTATTTCTTTTTTTCCTATGAGTGAACCATACTTTCTTGTTTTTGTTTTTTTGTAAGTGTTCCAATTTTTTTGTAAGTGTTTGCAATTTTTTTTGAAAACTGGATATTTTCAAGAAAAACAAAACCGAAATCAAAAAGAAAGAAAGGAACGGAAAGGAAAGAAAGGGAAAAATACTCTCCAGGCCTTTACAGATGGGTCTGTAATCTGTGTTGGGGCATTCCTTCAGCACATACCCAGGCCATTTAAACTCTGCCTTAGCTTTCGCTTTCTGCTTTCACCAAGTGTAAACTCCAGCCAGTGGTGAAAGCTTATGGTCTTCTCAAGAATTTTCTGAGTATATGTCTTGCCTTGAGCATGCACATGACCTCTCAGTTCTCCTCTATATGCAGTAGCTTTTCAAAGTCCCTATTATCCAGAAAATCTCACTATTTTTCTCCCAAAGTAGGAGTGTCTACTGAAAATAAAGCAAAATAACTGAAAATCAAAATGGGGGAAGCACAGGAAAAACTGGGAAGGTTAATGGAATATGGATTTAAACTAGTGTTTATCAACTTTTTGATCAATATTGATCAAAAAATATTTATTATTTTATACATTTGGTATAAATACCAAATGGTATACACTAAAGAAAAAGGTAAATTAATTTTAATTGAAATCTAATTACTTAATCAAATTTGACTTCTATTAAATTGAATTTTTCCCTAATGAGAGAAAATACTAAAGAATAAGATTTTGTTGGGTAGGGTTGAGCTTTGGAGAGCTACAGTTATTGCAATAGCTAAGATTTTTTTTCACCCCAAAGAACCAATTTTTGCCCCTTTGGGGGCAACATAATCTCTATTGAGAATGAACAAATTAGATATATCTCAGTCGAGATACTAATTCTGACACTACTGCATGACCCTGTGAGCTTAGGAAAGTTATTTAAATGTTACAGGCCTAGTTCTGTCTTTAAAATAGGGATATTAAATACTGTCTGCCACTTAGGATTGCTAAAAGGTTTAAATGTAGCAATGCATATTATGTATTTAGTACTAAATGGGACACAAAGATATATTCCCTAAGTGGCAGGTTCTGCTTCTACTCTTGTTATCATTTTTATTATTGGGGAGCTTATATGAGAGGAAATGGCTTAGGGAAGTAATTGAGTCAGAAGAAAATGAAAAAAAAAATACAGAGTAACCTTCGATTTGGAGTGACAGAGCACCTGAATAGAGCCACCACTGAGTTCACTTTAAACCTGGAGCATCTCTGTGAAAAAGATGCTGTGTAGCCAGACTGGCAAATCAGAACTTGTACATAAAGAGAGCGCTCAGAATTTTCAAACATTAGAGTGAAGCAGAAATCTCTCTACTGTTTCACTGCTGGAAGAGTGGGAGACAGCCATGGCCTGACAGCTAATAATGCCCAGGACACAGTTACAACTTTCACGTGTAAACTAGAAAATGGCACTGAAATGCAACTATAACAGAGAAAGGAAAGAACAATTCTAGACCCTCTTAGCAATTACCCATAAAAACGGCAAGAGGGGTTCTTTGCAAACCTCCCTTCTCTCACCTAGAGAGAAAAGTAATTGCACCCAATTTCTAATTTAACATGGGAAAATACTTACCAAAGGAAACATCACCAAAATGTAGAGCTGGTACATTAAAATGGAAGGTAGGTCCAATGACACAGCCTCTGGAAGTAGGAATACAAGTTTGAGGAGTTAAAAGGGAATCCAATGAATTCAGGGTAACAATCAGGAACTGTGGAGAGGGTAAGTACTGACATACATAATTTGACATTAAAACAATGACAGAATTTGGATGTAAAGAAACTATAAGATGATGATTTCTTATAGTAGTTTCTAGAAATCTTTTTCAAGGTTCAAGCTATTGGGTTTTGGTAAAAGATGATGGGGTTAACTTACTCCCTTATTTTTACACTGAGTTGAATGGAGGCACAACAGCCACTTCACCAAACTAATGATGCAAAATAATGTTATTTTGGATGAGACATATATCATGAAAACTTATTAACTTAAGCAAGAAAAAAAATTACAGGCCTAACATGTAAGACTATCTTAAATAATAAGAGAGATTCCACAACTTCTAGCTGATGTCAGGCATGACAGGTAGAATAATCTCCAGATGTCCACATCCTAATCTCTGGCACCTGTGAATATATTAGGTTACATGGCAAAGGGGAAGTAAGGTTGTGAATGGAATTCAAGTTGCTAATCATCTGACTTTAAGATAGCAAGATATCCTAGATTATCCAGGTGGGGCCAATGTAATCACAAGGACCATTAAATGTGGAAGAGGGAGGCCAAAGAAGAGGGCAGAGTAAGACAACCTGCTACTGATGGCTTTGAAGATGGAGGAAGGGCACCATAAACCAAGGAATACAGGCAGCCTTTAGAAGCTGAAAAAGGCAAGGAAACAATTCTCCCCTAGAGACTCCAGAAAGGAACATAGCCCTGCTGACACCTTGATTTTAGACCAGTAAGACCCATGTTGGACTTCTGATCTATGGAGCTGTATGATAATAAATTGGTGTGTTTTTAAACTACTAAATTAGTGTCAATTTGTTACATTGGCAATAGAAAATGAAGACATCTCGCTTACTTTTGGAGTAGTAATTTTTTCCTCCACTATCCATGTCTCATAAAATCTCTAGACAAGAGGTAAGAACTGAAGTAAGCTCCCATCTATGTGTCAAACCTTTCAAAATGCACACAGATAACGGAAAAAAACTAAGCACAAATCTCCTAATTCACAAAGTTCCACATGTTGCTGATGCAGGTGTGTTGCACTATACTGAAAGCATTGGTGCACTAGTCATACTTCTGGCTGCTACAGATCTGATCATAATGTGGAAAAAAGCTGTTGCAAGCCTGGAGGAGAGATCACAGCAAACACTCAAGGCAGCAAGTTTTGATTCTAAAAGTGTCTTTCACAACTGTCTATTCTATTTCATGCTAATGATCCAAAGTGGCTTCAAAAGGAGTGGCTGTTACTCAGCAAGGATTAGGATCCAGTTGAGACTGAAGTCAAATACTTCTACAGATGAGATACGTGATTTATTAAAAGAATCTTTTTGGGACCAGAGTAATGAATAGATGAAAAGTGTCTGCAATGCACAAAAGGCTTAAAAAAAGTAGGAAAGATGTTCACAAAATTGTACAAAGCAGTCATTTGATCAGTGCAGAAGTTGAAAGAACCAAAGAGCAATCACTTCTGTTCGAAGGCATATTTAACCGTGGAAATTGTAGCTGATTAATAGCATGTGGACTTAGATATGGTTAGATGAATTATACCAGGGAATGTGAAAATTAGGACAGTCTCTGCCAAGATTGTGCCAGACATCCACACAGTGATCAGTTAAAATTATAATTTTAAAGACTGAATTAGAAATGATAAATATTCTGAAATGTTAAGTGAAACAAGTTGAATACAAAAACATATCTATGTTATAGCTAAAACTTTAAAGAATCATGTGTAAAAAATAGAAGGGAACAGAACTGCTCATGGGTAAGTTTTTAAAATCTCATTAATTTTATGGTATTGCTTATTCAACCACTTAAAAGAGATTGTCATGTAATTGGAGGAGTAAATCACATTATTTGTTCAGCTATCTCAAGGCATACTAGCAAAAATTATGTGGTATTGAGAAAAGGGTACCTGGCAATAAAGCAATAAATAAAATGTCAGAATCCACAACATTAACTTTATAGAGACTTCTCAGTCCACGAGGCCAAAGAAAGAGTTCCTGGCACAGTCACAAAGGAAGCTGGTGTTAACGTGGGGCTGGAAAGAGATGATATATATGTATTTTCATCCTTTATGGTTAGATGTTTTTACACATATATTTACCAGGATTTCAAAATTATTCATTGTGATTTGAAGTGCTAGGATATGGATATCTCTGGGCAGGTGAAATACTGAGTTTAAAGGGAATTGAACTTAGGAAGGAAATTTAGACAAGAATATTTCTCTTAGAAACTCATAGTTAGTTTGGGCATAAAGCTTCATAAACATTCTTTCCACTACCTGGTTTATCTTCTCTGTAACAGAAACCAGGAGTAAAAATCCAAAATAAGAAAGAGGAATAAAGAATTAGGCAAATGGAAACATCCAAAGAATAGAATGAGAGATTTGACAACTGCAGTATTAATTAACCCATGTTCAGTTGTGAGCAGCATCCAAGGAGATTTCTGAATCCTATTATTCAGAGTGGAAAACCCAAGTTTACCTTAACTTATTCTTGTACTGTTAATGACATGAACAACTTTGATGTCTTTAGAATGGATCAGAGATTTTAAAACTCACCCAGGTAATGACAGCATGAACTAATCCAGTTTTATTATAAATGAAAAATTATGAACTAGTTATAAATTCACTCAAATTTGACCTGTTGGATTTGAAGACATTAACACCCCAAACAAGAGAAAGCTTCCACAGTTTCACTAAAGTGTTCCATGTAGGAAAGAAAACAGAATTTTAAAAACCTGAATGCTACCAGGTCTCATTTGGTCCAATTGGGAAGAACTCTCTTCTTCCCAAAGAGGAGGTACAAAAAGGCAGTGATTTAGCTATGTACTTTTATTTCCAAACATTCTCCCTGAAAGCCTATGGCAAGGATGCATCTTCTATTCCGTTAAGGCCACAGAATTATTGGCTTATTACCACTAGTAGTAGATCAAAACTATCTTGATGGCAAAACCATGTCTTCTACACCTCAGTTTTCTCCATAATCCTAGCATGGTACCTAGCTTATTGTTAATGTTCAGTTAGTTGAATTTAATTATGTATAATGTAAAAAGACTTAACTGGGGGGGTCTAGTATTTGGTTTATTTCTTCCTAATAGCAGTATTCTAGTTTTCAGGTTTTTATTCCATATGGGTTTCTCTATAGAAATGGCTACAGACACAATGAAATAAGCAAATGATTTTCCAAGATTATTACTCTGGTCTGTAATTTCCTTTCCTTGTGATTTATCTATCTAGCTTTGGTATCAGGTTGATGCTGGCCTCACAGAATGAATTAGGAAGTCTTCCTTCCTCTTCAATTTTTAAAAAACTTTGAGAAGGCCTGGTGTTAATTCTTTGAATGTTTGGTAGAATCACCAGTGAAGGCATTTGGTCCTGTACTTTGTTGGGAGGTTCTTGATTACTGATTCAACAAAAATTTTTACTTTGAAAGGTCAATCATTCATTCATTCACCTAGCCCCTAGGTATACAAAGATGAGTAACATAACCTGTATCCTTAAAGAGATTACCATCTAATGGAGGAAGCATAATTCATTTGAATTTATATTTGTTTTTAAAACCTAGTCTCATTTCTTTGTGGTTGTATTTCATATGTAAAAAGCGAAAAAGGATTATTATTGATAATTTAATCCAAATGCTTTAATATTGCAACTAAGGATAATAAGACTCAGAATTTAAATCAAGTTCCCAAAGAAACACACACATAGTTGACAGTGTCTGGCCTCCCAATTTAGTGATCTTTCCACTGTTAACTCTACTCCATCTTCTTTTGTTTTTATTTTTTTACTGAGATGTAATTCATTCACATTCCATAAAATGCACACACTTTAAAGTGTGCAATTCAGTGGTTTTTAGGATGTTCACTTATTATGTAACCATCAACACTATCCAGTTCCATAAAATTTTCATCGTCCCTCAGAGAAACCCTGTACCCATCAGCAATCTTCTCTCTTTTTCTTTGTTACTCTAGCTAAACATTTGTCAATTTTGTTGTTCTTTTCAAAGAACCAACTTTTGGTTTCATTGACTTGTTCTATTGTGACTCTATTCTCTATTTCATTTATTTCTGCTGTAATATTTATATTTCCTTCATTCTGCTTGCTTTGGGTTTAGTTTGCTCTTCTTTTTCTAGTTTCTTAAGGTGGAAGATTAGGTTATCTATCTAAGACTTCTCTTCTTTTTTAACATAGGCATTTATAGCTATACATTTCTCTGTTAGTACTGATATCACTACATCCTGTAAATTTTGGTGTGTTTCATTTTCCTTCATCTCAAAATATTTTCTAATTTCTTTTGTGATTTCTTCTTCGATCCATTAGTTACTTAGAAGTGTGTTGTTTCATTTCCACATATTTGTGAATTTTCCAAGTTTCCCTCTGTTTTTTATTTCTAATTTCATTTCATTGTGATTGAAGAAAATACTTGGCATGATTTCAATCTTTTTAGATTTACTAAGACTTGTTTTGTGGCCTAACATATGGTCTATCCAGAGAACATTCCATGTACATTTGAGAAAAATGCGTAATTTGCTGTTGTTGGATGCCGTGTTCTTATAATGTTTGTTTCTTGGTTTATAGTCTTTTTCAAGTCATCTATTTATTTGTTGACCTTCTGCCTCATTATTCTATCCATTATTGAAACTGGGATATTGAATTCTCCAGATACTACTATTTAATTCTTTATTTCTCCCTTTTATTCAGTCGATTTCACTTCATGTATTTTGTTACTGGGTGCATATATGTTTATAATTTCTATATATCCTTGATGGATTGACCCTTTTATCATTATAAAATATCCTTACTCATCTCTAGTAAAAATTTTTGTTTTAAAGTCTATTTTGTCTTATATTAACATAACCACTTCAGCACTCTTTTGCATGGCATATCTTTTTCCATCCTTTTACTTTCAACCTATTTTGTCTTTGAATCTAAAATGTTTCTCTTGTAGATAGGATATAATTAAATAATGTCCTTTTAAAATCCATCTGTCAATCTCTGCTTTTCAACTGGAATGCTTGATCCATTTAATTTTTTCCCCAACCTTGCCTTTTGCTTTAGGTTGGTCTACTCTCTCCATTTAGAGAAGAGTAATCTGAAGCTAAATCATTCACATTATGAGAATGCTGATTCATGGCAAGTCAAAGTTACATGAATAGTTGCAGAAACAATACTAGCCCCATACACAGAATTCCATCATACCCTGACCCCCCTCCCCCGATAGCTCAATCCACCAACTTTAACATGTTGTCACATCACTATTTCTTTCCCTCCCTCTCTCCCTCCCTATCTATCATCCATCATATATTTCTCTGTCTTCTGAACATATGAGAGTTAGCTGCACACATCCTTGAACATACACTATAATTCACGTATGTACTTCCCATGAACAAGAACATTCTTTTATGTAATTCCATTAAGCACAGCTAAGTATAAGAGATTCAACAATGATACAATGCTTACATTCTATATTTCCTTTTCCTTATGTCTCAACTGTGTCCCTTCGAGCCACCTGTCCTCCACCCTCCAATTCCATCCAAGTTCATCCTTAGCATTCAATTGTCATCTAGTCAGATTGTCTTTTTTTTTTTTTCAATTGTGGAAACATACATACAGCCTAAATCTTCCCATTCCACCCCCTCCCTAGACTTCCATTAGTGGGATTAATCACATTTAGAACGATGTTATACTCTTTCCCACCATCCATTACTAGAAATTTCCCTTCACCTCAAACAGCAACCCTACACTCCTTACTTAACTCCCCATTGCCCCTTCCCCCATTTCTCTTAACCCATACTCTACTTTTCATCTCTATGGTTATATTCTCCGATAATTTCTTTGTGTTTACTGTGGGGCTTAAAATTAACCTCTTAAATCCCTATCAATCTTGTTTTTCTTTGATACCACCTTCATTTCAATAGGGCACATAAACTATGTTCCTATACTCCTTCATTCCCCCACCTTTATATAGTTGTCTAAAATTACATATTTTATATTGAGTTCAAAACCACTGATTTGTCCTTAGAGTCTGTGTATTTTTTATCATGTAGGAAGTAAATTGTGGAGTTATAGTTCAAAAATTATTGACTTCTGGCGGGTCGCAGCAGCTCGGGCGGCGGAAGGAGCGGCGGAGGCCGGCAGCTCAGCTTCGTGGAGGATCTCGGCGCGCCACGGTCCGCAGCACCCGGCAAGCGCCTGCTCCGCCGCTAGGATGCCCAAGAGGAAGGTCAGCTCGGCCGACGGCGCGGGGAAGGAGGAGCCCAAGAGGAGGTTGGCGAGGCTGTCAGCTAAGCCTGCTCCTGCAAAAGTGGAAGCGAAGCCAAAAAAGGCAGCGGGAAAGGATAAGTCTTCAGACAAAAAAGTGCAACCAAAAGGAAAAAGAGGAGCAAAGGGAAAGCAAGCTGAAATGGCTAACCAAGAAACTAAAGATTTACCTGCAGAAAATGGAGAAACTAAAAATGAAGACAGTCCAGCCTCTGATGAAGCAGGAGAGAAAGAAGCCAAGTCTGATTAATCTCATATACCATGTCTTATCAGTGGTCCCTGTTTCTCCCTTCTTGTACAATCCAGAGGAATATTTTTATCAACTATTTTGTAAAATGCAAGTTTTTTAGTAGCTCTAGAAGAAACATTTTTAAGAAGGAGATTGAAATCCCACCTCATCCCATTTTTTCAGTGTAAATGCCTTTTTTTTAAGAGGAGAAATCATTTGCTGGTTGTTTATTTTTTGGTACAACCAGAAAATAGTGGGATATTGAATTATGGGAGGCTTTGACTGTCTTGGTTGTCAACTTTAACATTCCATAGGGTGGGGGGTGGCAGTTTTTATACCCTGTAATACAACGCATACTAAATGATGATTTGGAGTCACAGTCTTGCATTTAATATGTCTTGAACATTTTAAATTACTTCTATTCCAATGTTTTTAGTAGAATTGTTTCTTAAAACTGCTCCCTGATCTTGGCTCTCCCTGTCAGAACTGTGTGTGCTCTGTAACATCTTTGGTTGTGGTCGTCCAGTTTTCCTAATAACTTTGTTATATGCTGTGAAAGATTGGAAATGTGAGTATTTAGTGTGTATGATATTAAATTGTGAATTAGTGGGACTTAACGATGTAACAGCTTATCAACATTTGAAGATATTGGTACTTGATATCCTCTTAGGGAAAACTTGCCTCCAAATTTTAAGCTGGAAAGTCACTGGAATAACTTTAGACAAGAATTACAACTCTATGGCTTTTTAGATTTTAGGTACATACATTAATTGTGTACAGATTGTTCATAATGTCTGTGTGCTGATCTTCAGAACAACCAATAAAATCTCAATTATGAAAGGAAAAAAAATTATTGACTTCTATTTGTATTCCATTGTGTTTGGAGAACGTCCTTTGAGTACATTCAATTTTTTTTTTATATATAATTTCTTGAGGCTTGTTTTATGTCCCAGTTTATGGTCCCTTCTGGAGAAACATCTGTGATCACTGGAGAAAAATGAGTGTCCTGGTGATTTGGGATGTAAGGTACTATATATGTCTGTTAAAATTCTCTATATCTCTTTCTCCTTTCTTTGTCTCTCTGTTGGTAGGGCTTCCTTTAGAATCTGAAGTAGGGCAGGTCTTTTATTGGCAAAGTCTCTCAGCATTTGTTTGTCTGTGAAAAATTTAAGCTCCCCCTCAAATTTGAAGGAGAGTTTTGCTGGATAAAGTATTCTTGGTTGGAAATTTTTCTCTCTCAGAATTTTAAATATGTCATGCCACTGCCTTCTTGCCTCCATAGTGGCCACTGAGTAGTCACTACTGAGTCTTATATTGTTTCCTTTTTATGTGGTGAATTGCTTTTCTCTTGCTGCTTTCAGAACTTGCTCCTTCTCTTCAGTATTTGAGAGTCTAATCAGAATATGTCTTGGGGTGGGTTTATTTGGATTTATTCTATTTGGAGTTCTCTGGGCATTTATGCTTTGTGTGTTTATATTGTGTAGAAGGTTGGGGAAGTTTTTCCCAACAATTTCTTTGAATACTCTTTCTAGACCTTTACCCTTCTCTTCCCCTTCTGGGACACCAATGAGTCTTAAGTTTGGACATTTTATTTTATCTATCGTATCCCTGAGATCCATTTCGATTTTTTCTATTTTTTTCTCCATTCCTTCTCTTGTTCTTTCATTTTCTGTTCTGTGGATTTCTCGGACACTGAGATGTTGTTCAGCTTCCTCTAGTCTTGTATTATGAATATCCAGAGTCTTTTTAATTTGGCCAACAGTTTCTTTTATTTCCATAAGCTCTTCTATTTTTTTATTTACTCTTGCAATGTCTTTATGCTCTTCTAGGGTCTTCTTTATGGCACTTATATCCTGGGCCATGGTCCTCTTGATGTCCTTTAAATCCTTTGCCATGTTTTCATTCTTTGATTGTAGTACTTTAATTAATTTTGCGAGGTATAGAGTTTCTTCAGAAATCTTGATTTGTGTGTTTGGAGCTGGATTCTCCATATCATCTGGTTTTATCATATGCTTTAAGATTTTCTGTTGTTTTTGGCCTCTTGGCATTTGTTTTGCTTGATAGGGTTCTTTCAAGTTGTATCAAAAAAAAAAAGGGGGATATCGATCTAATTTTTCAGAGACACAGTTTGGTGACGTACACTTTCTCTTACTAACCAGCAGATGGCATCTGTGAGTCTTTAATGTGTTAGAATTGCAGCTTGGTGACATACACTTTCTCTAACTAACCTGCAGATGGCGTCCGTGAGTCACTTCTTCCCCTCAAATCAGTTCTCCCCAACTTTGTGGTATGTGGGGATCTGATTCTTTTGGGGCCAATTGGTGCACTTAATTTGGGTGTGTTGTCGGTGCTGTCTGCCCCCAATGAGGGGCGTGTGCCTGAGTGGTTAGGGAGGAAGGGCAGTTTTAACAATCAAATCTCCCAGGTGTTCCCGGAGATTTAAGGCTGTTCTCTGCTGCTGACACAAAAGTCCTTGGTATTGGCGTAGGTTCCCTGGGATTTCCGAGCAGTTCCCCCCTCCCTGCTGTGTTTTTCCAGGACCTCTGTTGGGGGGGGGGGCGGGCCGTGCCACATCACAAGTGAGCGCTGGCCTCCAGGGAAGCCCTGGGCCACCGGGCTGTGTAGAGGCGTTCCCAGCCCGCTTCAAAGATGGTTGAATGGGACACATTAACTTCCCCGTTTCCGCACAGCTCTGCTCTCCCAGCTCTGGGACAATCAGCCGTGGGTGTATTCAAGGCCACTGTCCACGGCCGATATTGTGTCGTGTGAGTGATGCTGCGGGAAAGACTCTCTGTCAGGCTGGGTTTCTTGACTGGGCTCTGCACCATGTGCTCGCCCCAGGCAGGAGCAGCCCCGCCCACTGGGGTGATGGCTGGGAGGCTGGGCCTCTCGGCTGGGCTCTGCGCCGTGTGCTCGCCCCAGGCAGGAGCAGCCCTGCTTGCTGAGGGGATGGCCGTGAGACTGGGTTTCTCGGCTCAGCTCTAAGCCAAGTGCTTGCCCCGGGCAGGAGCAGCCCCACCCACTGGGGAGACCGCTGCAAGCCGCATGTCTCCCCTTTGTTTCCCTGGACCCAAGACAATCAGCAGTGGGTGTGGGAAGGGGTATCCTCCACCCCAGACACCAAGGCATTAGTCCAGAGCACTCCTGTCTTATCTGCAGCTGTTCCCAGGCTTCTTTTATATATACATATATATATATATATATATATATATATATATATATATTTTTTTTTTTTTTTAAAGTCCAGCCCACTGTTTCCCCCCAATGCAGCGTGGCTGAGGGATTCAGCCTACTCACTCACTCGTTTCAGAATGCAGACTCCTGGTTTTGCCAAAAGCACGTTCCCTGTGGCTTTAGCAGAACTTGTCCAGCTGGTGCTACTTTGGAAGTGGTGTTCTGGGTCCTTTCTGTTTTTTTGTCTAGTGTTTTCCACAGAGGTGTTTTTTTCTTTGTCTCATCTAGTCGCCACCTTAGGTTCCTCCCCTGTCATGTATTTTTTAACCTTCAATTACTCCATTACTTCCTTCCTTTGCATTAAATAGCTATTTTCCAGTAACCATTTTAATTTCCTTTTTATTTATTTTACTATTTTTTCAGTTAATTTATTACTGGTTGCTCTAGGGATTTCAATGAACATCTTAACTTCTAGCAAAATAGTTTGGAAGAACACCAATTTAATTTCAATAGTATGCAAAAACGGCTCCTATAGAGCTCCATTCATACTCCCTTCCTTTGTGATATTATTGTCATACAAATCACATATTTGTACATTGCATACTAATCAACATAGATGTATAATTATTGCTTTACACAGTTGTATTTTAAATTATATAGGAGAAATAAAGAGTTACAAACCAAAAATGTATTTATACTGTCCTTTAGATTTACCTACGTAGCTAACTTTGCCTGATTTTTATTTCTTTGAATTACTGTCTAGCATTCATTTTGTTGAAAGACTTTCTTCAGAATTTCTTGCAGGCCAGGTCTGATAGTCATTAATTCTCTCAGTTTTTATTTATCTGAGAATATCTTAACTTCTTCATTTTTGAAGACTAGCTTTGCTGGTAGATAATTCTTGGTTAACAGTCTTTTTTCTTTTAGCACTTTGAATATTACAACTCATTGTCTTCTGGTCTCCATGGTTTCTGATGAGAAATTGGCTATTAACTTTATTGATGATCCCTGTATGTCATGAGTTGCTTCTTTCTTTCTGCTTTCAAGATTCTCTCTTTGTTGTTGTCTTGACAGTTTGACTCTGATATGTCTGGGTGTGGATCTCTGAGCTTATCCTACTTGGAGATTCCTGAGCTGCTTAGATGTGTAGATCAGTGTTTTTCATCAAATGTGGGAAATTTTGGGTCATTATTTCTTCAAATATTCGTTCTTCCCCTTTGTCTCTTTCATCTCCATCTCAGATTCCTATTATGTATATGTTGGAATGCTTGATGATGTCCCATAGGTGCCCAAGTCTCTGTTCATTTTGTCTCTGTTCATTTTTACTCAAAATTTTTCTTTCTGTTTCACAGACTGAATAATCTCAACTGACCTATCTTCCAATTTGCTGCTTCCTTCTTCTGCCTGCTCACATCTCCTGCTCACCCACTCTAGTGAATTTTTAATTTATTATTGGACATATCAATTCCACAATTTCTGTTAGTTTTCATTTATTTTTTAAAATTTTTATCTCTTTACTGGAATTCTCTATTTGGTGAGACATTATTCTCATACTTTCCTTTAGTTCTTTAGATACAGTTTCCTTTAGTTCCTTGAGCATATTCAAAATAGAGGCTTTGAAGTCTTGTTTATTTAGTCCAACAACTAGGCTTCCTCAAAGTCAGTTTTCAACAAATGCCCCTGAGGAAAAGGCTGTTTGCACTGGGTGAGCTCCAAGTCAGGTACAATAAACATCCTTTTGATTAATGTCTTCCAAGGAACCTTCAGTCAAGTCAAGTAACGATAATTCTCTGGTAGGGCTTTGAAGGAACTCCAATGCCATTTTGCTCTTTCCAGTGACATCTAGGCTGCTGGTTTTCACTGTGATTGCAGCCTGTTCATTTTTCAAGGCTATGCAGAGCTGGGGAGGGGAGGATCAGAATAGGGCAAGTTAAAATGCCACAACACTCATTATTCTTAACAAGATTCAGCTGTTTATCTTGAATAAATGCTCCCCAGATTGCTGTAAGCCTTTGTTTAATTTTCAGTGTTTTGAAATAGTTGATTCTGACCATTTTTTCCAGTGTTCTCTCTGCTTTCCTAGAGGAAAGGATCTTCAGAACTGCTTATTCTGCCATTTCACTGATGTAACCAGTCACTGCACCTAATATACTAACTTGCATGTAGAAGGTGCTCATAACATTAATTATATCTAATTATTAACTAATTAAATCTACATTTATTCCTAAATAGAGTAGCACTGTGTGTGTATTGATAGTGAGATGCATTATTAATTATCAGAGTGAACTCTAAATGGGAATGACCAGATGAAATTGAGATGGACTTTCTTATTTAGCTTGAGGGGCACTTAGCCTGTCTTGACCAGCATTTGCCCTGTACTTTGCCTACTTGGACAGTAAATTTGTGGTCTTTTAACACTGACCTTTCTTATCTATAGATAGGATCATTATTCCCTTTATCTTAAATATTTGTAAGAGCCTAGTGGGAAGGCTTTACGTTACCCATGCCTGTATGGAGAGTTGTCTATGATGCTACGATGCCTGGAGAGGGCACTCATGATTCTGAGAAATACCTCCTGGTGCCAAGAATGCAGAAACACTTGATTCAGATGGGGGCTTTCAAGATTTGATGTGCTAGAGCTTATTACTGAAGGCCCTAAAGGGATCAGATGATCTCTGAATGGAAGACAAAGATAACATTTCTACTTCTCCAAGTAACTGTCCCTACTGCTTGACATGAAAAGTAAGATGTTATGTAGGTGAGAGGTGGGTCAAAGGCCTACCTTCTCACATCATGCACACATCTGAAGGATATCAATCATGGGCCAGGATAAGCATAGTGCATCTTCTTGAAGAGCCAATGTTATTCACAAATTTGGACTTTTTTTTTTTCTATTATAACAGACCCAGATGTATTATGAAATAGAATGCAAATGTCTTGTGAATGTTAAGACAAGTTTTGAGACTTGAGATTATGCAGGCTGCCTTGGCCATACCACAGAACCCTTTGAAGCACAAGCATTCACTCTCCCTTAGTTATTAGGGACATATAGGTGCAAAAGTTTGAGAAGAAATGGCATTCACCTTTGGACTAATCTTGAGATTCTGAATTTCCTATAGAGAACATGAGTTCAATAGATTTTTTGCAAATCCTTCAAGTCAGATGTACCTGTCTCTTGTCTATGTTACTCCCAGAACCCTAGGGAGACCTCAGCTGTGGATGGAGGGAAGTCCTACTAGCAGTAACCATAATGAGAGAGACTGCCATGGTAATTAACAACCTGTTGCTATGGGAATCCAAACAGAGTCAGAGCAATGTGTTATGAAGATATGTTTCTTCTAAGCAGGAATTGAAGTTATAGATCTGCCCAGTGGGTCTGTCACAGAAAAGTTCTTTTTAAAACCTGAAGACAAGCTCTGCAAGTAACGATTTTCAATTATCACAAGCAGCTGAAGAAGCCATCAAAAAATTTCTAGCATAAATGCTGTAAAGTGTCTTGACTTTGCTGACTAGAATCTTTTCAAATGCCTACAGGCATCATAGATAAGAGCATTTAATGAATTTCCTTAAAATAAAAATGAAAGCTGGAGATTTAGAGAAACCATCATAACAACCAAAGTTGAGTCAAGAAAAGGATTTTTATCCAGGTTTTACCCTAATAATTTATTTTCCCTAAAAATCATAAAAGATAGTACTATAAAATAGTTTAATGTTTAAATTCTTATAAGGATAGAGCTTACAGAAAAATTAGATCCTAAGAACAGCATCTTATCCATATTACAATACTAAGTTATACATGCTCACTAGGGAAACACTGATGGAAATTTAACACAAGCCATTTATGCTGATGTGTTCATATCAACAAAAATAATTATGGGCATCCCAGAAATTATCAAGTATTTAAGTTCCAGAAAGCAGTAGATAAAAACTGTAGTTAGTTTCCACAGTAGTTATAGATGTACCTTACCTAATGGTCAATTTCACAGGCTCAGGTGACCCATTGACGTTGACCAGAAACTCTTCTTGGAAGGGCCCCAGGATAGCAGAACTGAAGGAGATCTGGATAGCCTGGACTCCACCTGGTTCGATGATGCCTTCTCTGGGACTGAAAACAAAGCAGGCCCCCAAGGCCGTAGCTGGAGGCCCCACATTGAAGAGGGCATCAATGCTGCCTCTGTTGGACAGGATCGTCTACAACAACAAAAAAGAACGAACGAAAATGTGGACAATGGACCTCTTTACAAGCCCCGAACTGATCTATTTTCATACCATCATGTGGCTATATTGATTAACACAAATTAGCACAGAGAAGGTAGCTGGAATTAGAAGAAAGAAAAGGTCTAAGGGAGAAAATGAACTGTCTGAAGTCTTGTATGTTTGAAGATATGAATCCCAAGCCAGAAAATTTTGTATTTTTAGCCTCCTCTTTAAAGAGAAGTTAGTTATACATATTATACACATGATATAAAGACTGATCATAATCATATCTCCTGATGAAGAGCCATAAATGTCTTTTTGTTTTTGGATACTCTGTATAAAGTCATTGAGGAAAGGTAGGCATTTCTATTATCTAAATGACATGGATTCTCTTTGTTGTGCTATTAGATTACCTCCTCTTAGGATTCCTTCATCTCAAACTCTCTTGAGTGGATCATTGTTTTGGAATGCTCATGCAAGCAATTATTTTACTTATAGAAATGTTTTATTCCCATCTGCTAGAGTTCTGGAGCTATATTTGTGCCCATATTTGGTTGCACAATAGCTTTGTGTATGTATGGAAAGAGTTCATGCCTAGCATTCAGCATCCTCCATAGCTGGCCTCAGTCTTTCACTCCTGCTCCCACCTCCCACCTCCTGTGCATGGATCTGCCCGGCAGTCACACTGCCAAAGATCCTACCTCTATTCTCCACCAAAGCTGTCCTCATACCTGAATGGGTGAATAGCATGTTCTCTTGATTTACACAGGAAATGCCCTCAACCCATACTTAAGGGATTGGAGGACAAAGCCCAGAACATCGTGAAGAAATATTCAGAAAGGTAGCAGGAAAACATGGGGCATGTGGGGAACCAGGAAGCTGAAAATGGAGAATTTCCAGAAGAGGTCAAATGTGGACAGAGGTCAGGGAGAAGAAGTTCTGGGAAAAGTCTACAGATTTTAAATTTTTAATTAGAGATCAACCCTAACCTTGACGAAGAAAGCAATTCTCATGGAGTATGACTGCAGAAGCCACAGTACAATGTTTAGGGAGTGGATGGATGCAGGAAAATAGTGGTTGTCTATTGTAGATTCTTCTTTAGATAAAATGAAGGTGGAAAGTGAGAATGGGAGTGGAAGAGCTGTGGGAAGACATGGTAGAGGAGCCTGAGTGTATTTGTATTAAATGAGATGATGCACACTCAGCATCTGACTCAGCACCTGGCTCAGAGGAAGCACACATTAAAGTCTGTTGTTACTGCATGGTAAGAGAAGGGGGCTAGGTAATCCAGACCAAGATGTCTGGGTGGATGTGAAGGAGAATGGGTCCATGGACTCAGGCTGCCTCCCAAGACGCAGGGAAGAGGGAATTGGGAAAATACATAGATAGAAGGGGTCAGGGGTCCTTGTAGAAAAGACAACCACTTCTGCTAGGAGAAGAGGGACAATTTATCACAATAGACATGTAAATAACTGCTGCTTGATGTATCATTTTATGTTTATGTTTATTTCCTATCTCCCACTCTCTGTGTTATATTCTCTGGTAGTAGGAATCATGACTTGCCTTTCATTTCTTTTAAAGAGACCATATAATAAAGTGATTATTATGACCAGGGATTCTGAAGCCAAACTACCTGGGTTCAAATTCCAGTTGTGCCACTGACTGTGAGTCCTTGAAAAACTTACTTAGCTCCACTGTGCTTCAGTTTTTCCATCTGTAAAATGGGGATAATGCTACTACTTATTTCTCAGATTTCTGTGACGATTAAATTAGTTAATTATGTAACTCTTAGAATGGTGCCTGGCAGACAGAGCTAATAAATGATAACGACTGATGTTTAATATCCCCAGTGCCACACAGATTGGGTTTGAACTTTCTCTGTGCTTAAGAAGTACCTGACTTATTTTAGAGGTAACCCATGATTTTGGTCTTGAAGGATCCTGTTCTCCTTTCTGAGCAGACGCACAGATTATTTTTTGTTTGTTTGTTAATAGCATTGTTTTACTCTGATTTTCTATAAGGGGTCAGCTCCTCCATTTTCAAGAATTTATAATTCTTTTCCCCCAGCAATGGAGCATCTACTTTTGTATATAAAATCCAGTGGATAGTTTGGGACAAAATCTAGATTACTGATAATACCTTTACCCTTGCAGTCCAACTCCTCAGAGAGGAGAAAGTTTATAATAGAACTTTACCTCTCATTTGTTTTCTTTCTTAATTACACTGAGGAGTAGTTTATACTCTTGGGAGTTATGATTTATTCTTTATGTATGTGCTAAGCTCAGCAATGACTAAGGGCAATAGCTAGTTATTCAAATTTGTCTCTAGTAGGTAATGTAATAAGTTGAAAGAGAAACGCAATGAGGCATTAGCATTAAATATGCAGAGAGTGCAAAATATTGCCTTAAGAAGCACCTTACCATGTTCTTCTCTGCCACTGCACAGCTCTCAAAACTGTCCGGTATGATGCATTACCTCATTTAACACTTATTTAGCTTGCTGTGGTTTTCTTTACTGTTAAAACTTGGGAGAGTTGAAAGTGGTGGCATCAAGTACACTTCTGTAAATCTGTAAGAAATTATTAACATGTGCAGGGGAACCCTATCCATTTTAGGTCAGAACTAAAGGTCCTTTCCTGATGTGCCATCCATAAGGTATAGTTTGAAAGGTATAAGGGAAATCCACACTGGGTAAATTAAAGACAGACTTATCAGTTTAACAGAAACTTTTATACCATTCTCTCTCTCCCTAAGTGAGCCTACTCTCAAAATGCAGTACAGGACAATGCAGCATAGTTGCTGTGCATTTTTCATTTTATGGCAGTCACATGACTGATTTCTACATTAAAATTGTGCTTATTCTATTTCCCTACAACCCTCTACAAATTTACCGATTTCCAAATTTCAGTGATGTTTATTTGATTTCCAAAACAAATTTATTTCCTGCACAACCTTTCAATATAGGAGGTTAAGAATCTGTGTTAATACATTTGGAAGGGGAAGGGGCCCCAAATAGCCAAAAACCATCTTGAAAAAGAACAAAGTTGGAGATCTCACACTTCCTAACTTTAAAGCTTACTACAAAGCTACAGTGGCCAAAACAGCTTGGTACTGGCACAAGGATACACATATAGGCCAACGGAATCAAATTGAGAATTCAGAAATAGACCCTCTATATCTGTTGCCAACTGATTTTTGACAAGGCTGCCAAGTCCACTCAATTGGGAAAGAACAGTCTCTTCAAAAATGGTGCTGGAAGAACTGGTATGCATATGTAAAAGAATGAAGGAGGACCCCTATCTCACCATATGTGAAAATTAACTCGAAATGGATCAAAGACCTAAATACAAGAACCAGGACTATAAAGCTCCTAGAAGAAAATGTAGGGAAGTATCTTCAGGATATTGTGTTAGGCAATGGTTTCTTAGACTTTATACTCAAAGCATGAACAACAAAAGAAAAAATAAATGGAAGCTCATCAAAATTAAAAACTTTTGGGCATCAAAGGACTTCATAACAAAAGTAAATAGACAACACACAATGAGGGAAATATTTGGAAGCCACATATCCAATAAGGGTTTAATATCCAGAATACATAAAGAAATCCTGCAACTTAACAGTAAAAAGACAAACAACCCAATTTAAAAATGCACAACAGACTTGAACAGAGAATTTCTAGGGAAGATGGTGGAGTGGGAAGCTGCAGCAATCCCTCCTCCTCCAAAAACAGCTAGTTGAGCAGAAACTGCCTGAGACAATGGTCAGGGGCTCCAGAGGCCAGGGCAGCATTGTACAGCATCCAGGGAAGAGCAGGACAAAGAGGCTGAGACACTATGGTAAAAACTGTAAGTAAAGCACTCAGTGGAGACTTCTGGTGCCCGTCCCCCTTCTTGAGGCTATTCACCTTGGTCCAGTTCCTGGCTGGCTGCTGTGGACAGAGAGGGCCATGGAAGCCCTCTTCCCAAGAACAGGGGTGTGCATGGCCAGGTACTGATCCTGACTTTTGGTCATCAAATTGTGATCACTGGGTCCTGGCTTTGAGCCAACCCCAGACAAGGAATGCTGGCCATTGTTTCTATCTGACAGAGGAGAAGGTGGTGGAAGTTCAAAGATGCAGGCCACCCTTAAGGCTGAGGGAAAAGTTTGCTGAAGAGCACCATCTGCTGGGCAGACTAGGAAAATGCAGCTCTGGGGAGCCACCAAGAAGGATTTTTGGCATATTTCCTGACTCTCTTCCCAGGGCTCTTTGCAACTGGTCTGTCATCTCCAGGGTGACCCTCCTCCCAGAATTTGATCTCCAGGCAAAAGCAGCTACAGACAATGAGAGGAGAGTAAAAAATTAATTATATGGGTAAAACAAAAACAAAAACAAACAGAACAGATCAAGATTCCCAGAGAAGGAACAGAGGAAAGGAAGTTTTCTCTTGGGAGTGAAACAATTGAACAAATAATGCAATGTTAAAAATTTTACCACATACCCAGGGCAAGAATCAGATGAAGAAGAGATGAAAAAATTTGCTCAAACATGGGCAATTCTTAAAGTCTAGAATAAGTTGAACCTAATGTCAAGAGGAGCCTTAACACAAAGCCAATCAACAACAAAACCTTAGGTAACAGAGAGAAATGGACCTTCAGAGTAAACTCATCAAGATAATCAGATGCCTAAGTATAAGCAAAAAAAACTACAAGCTATACTAAGAAACAGGAAGATATGGCCCAGTCACAGGAACAAATGAAAACTTCAGAGGAGACACAGAATTTGGAACAACTTACCAAAGAAGTTCAAACAAATTCTCTCAAATCAATTCAAGAACATGAAGGAAAATATGGATAAAGAGATAAAGGGTATTAGGAAGACTTGAACAGACATTTCTCCAAAGAGGATATACAAATGGCTAAAAAACACATGAAAAGATGCTCAACACCATTAGCTGTCAGGGAAATGCAAATCAAAACCACAATGAGATACCATTTCACACACCCTAGAATGGCTACTATTAAAAAACAAAAAGAAAATTACAAATATTGGAGAGGATGTGGAGAGACAGGAACACTCATGCATTGCTACTGGCAATGCAAAATGGTGCAGCTGCTGTTGAAGACAGTTTGGCAGTTCCTCAGAAAGTTAAGTATGGAATTACCTTATAACCTGGCAATCCCTCTATTAGGTATACACCCAAAAGAATTGAAAGCAGAGACTTGAAAAGATATTTTCACACCAATGTTCACAGCAACATTACTCATAATTGCCAAAAGATGGAAGCAATCTAAGTGTCCATCAACTGGTGAATGGACAAACAAAATGTTGTATATACATACAATGGAATATTATTCAACAATAAAAAAGGAATGAAGTTCTGGTTCATGTGACATGGATGTACCTTGAGGACATCATGTTGAGTGAAATAGGCCAGACACAAAAGGACAAATATTGTACGATCTCACTAATGTGAAATACTTGAATAAGCAAACTCATAGAGTTAGAATCTAGAATATAGGTTACCAGGAGCTGGGTTGGGGTTAGGGAATGGGGAGTTAATGCTTAATTTGTACAGAATTTCTATTTGGGTTGACAGTAAAATTTTAGAAATGAATGGTGGTGATGGTAGCACAATATTGTGAGAGTTGAGTCAACAGCATTGAATTATATAAGTGAATGTGATTAAAAGAAGAAATATTACATCTTATATATGTTACTAGAATAAAAATTAAAAGATAAAACAATAGGACCATACAACACAGTGAACCCTGTTGTAAATAATGGACTATATAGTTAATAGTATAATATATAAAAATGTTCTTTCATGAACTATAACAAATGTACCACCCTAATGCAGTAATAGGATGGTATACTGGAAAAAAATATACCACAATGTAAATTATGTATTACAGTTAATACTACAATCATGATATTCTTTCACCAATTATAACAATGGTGCTACACTAATGCTAAGTGTTAATAATGGGAA
Organism: Choloepus didactylus; assembly: GCF_015220235.1. Classification (NCBI taxonomy): domain Eukaryota; kingdom Metazoa; phylum Chordata; class Mammalia; order Pilosa; family Megalonychidae; genus Choloepus; species Choloepus didactylus. The sequence goes on along the minus strand of NC_051328.1, from coordinate 28,639,023 downwards.
TGGGTATAGGGGAACATTGTATTTTTTACATAATTTTTCTGTAAACTTACAATTTCTTTAATTAAAAAAATAAAAAAATAGAATCTTTGTGGTAATGTTTTCTGCTGTGCAAGTGTGAAATGTAGATGCCCCCCTCACCCCCCCCAAAAAAAGTTGTGCACTCACGTACATTGTCTCATCATGACATTAACATCTCTAACTTCCACACTGCCACACTAAAGCCCTAGTCACCCTAGTGTTTGAGGGGATGAACAACACTGTAGTAGCTCTCTACAGCAGCCAGACATTTACCTCCCCCTGCCAAGTTAGGCTGTGATGAGAGCTGCACTGGCTGGCAGCTGGGTTTGTCTGAGGTGAAGACTGTGGGATGCTGAGAGAAAGGATTAAGAGGCCAGCCAAGGTCCTTCTCTTTCCAGAACAGGATATAGGCCCTGGATAACCCAGTGCCCACTAATATTGACTAACTATGTAACTTTACCAAGGTACTTAACTCCTGTGGCAGTCGGCTTTGGTGTTCACCACAAACCCATTTCCTCTTCATCCTGTGCTTACAACTAGACTACATTTCCCAGACTCCCTTGCAGTTGAGTATGCCAGTGGAATATGAACAAAAGTGACCTCCTATATAAATCTCCAGTGTCACCTTCTATATAAATCTCTTGAGGGCAACCCTCCATGCTTCTTCCCCTCTTTCCAGCATGTTGCATATGAGACTATGATCTTCCAGGTTACACATTAAGGTTGGCAGAGCCATAAGATGGAAGGAGTCTGGGTACCCAATTATCTGCATGAAGGAGAGTCACCTGCTGATTAGGAAACTTTATTTTGGACTTTATGTAAGCAGAAATTACTTTTATTGTATTTGTGATAGTATATATCTTTGTATTTGTTTGTGATAGCATTTAGCATTACATTCACTAGTATAATTTCTCTTAACCTCAATTTTCTCAGCTATAAGATGGGACTAATAACTGTACCTACTCTGTACGGTTTTTGTGAGTATTAAATGAACTAATGCATGTAAAAGCCCTAACACTATGATTAATATACATTGTTGATGGTATTAATGTCTCTATGACTCAGATTTCTCATTTGTAAAATAGGTCTAATAAGACCTACCTTTCAAGTTGTTGTAAGGATTAGAAATTACACACACACACACACACACACACTGAACCTGGCACCCATTTGTCACTCATTAAATAATTGCTTTTATATTACCTCTAAAATATACAAAGTCACACAATTTAGGAACCTTTCTAAAATAAAGTTTCAATACATACAGTTCATGAAAAGTGCCCTAGATACCAATTTTCTGATGAAGTAACATTGAGGTAACTTTCACATTGAAGAAACCATGAATACCTTTTTTAAAAGGATCATTTCCTACATTCTTGAAAAGATAAATAGGCAGGTCTCTTCCAGAAACCACAATGACTGGTTTTTAAAACACAAGTTGAAGATTAGTGTAATCCTAGAAAATTCTAAAGTGTCAGCATAGTTATCTTCATTAGGAAATTCTGGAAAATGGAGAAGGTTCTCTATCCTCTGACCTATAGGAGTTATATTGTCAGTGAACAAGCACTGCATAGATGGGGAGATGCATTTCTGTTTTCCCCCTGCAACCTGCAAAATGATGACGATGAAACAACTAAATGATGGCTTTGATGCCTTTTAGTTTTTGGTGAAGTTGGAGGGGGCTGCAGAGGATGGAAAAGGCTGCTCCTCCAGCAAAGCAAGGAGAGAGGAGGAAGAGTCCGAGCATTTTGGGGTCTAGAATTAGTATGAGCAATGGCGAATGGATGTGATCATACAAGTTTTCTATAAAATAAAGGCAATCACAAAATAAAAAAAAATAAAAAAGGAAAGTACCATTTGAAACATATAAAGATATTATACAATATTAAGTCTTGATTAACAATTCTAGTGTTTACCTCATAACAATGGACGGATCCAACGAAAACTTTCCCAATATCCAGTAATTCAAAGTTGAAATGAATATTAGGTCCCATTCCTTCTGCTTTGATTCGGAGAGGCAGACGGATCTCTCGGCCTAAAAACAATCCAGACTTTATTATCCAAAATGGTGCTATATCATAAGTTGTTACCAATGACAATGATCAAGATTATTATCCCTGAACTGCACCAATGGAACTGCAGTTTAATGCTTAAGACTTATCTTATCTTTAGGAAATAGGAATAATGTTAGTTTCTTACATTTAGGGAACAGTTTATATTGCAGTTCAGGCTGACGTTTTAGCAGAAAAAATAATTTAAAGTGTTGGCCCAATTCTTAACATTATTCTGAAGTTCCTTAAAATGAAAATAATTTTTATAAATCAGAGATGTTGTGCCGGTTTGAAGCTGTTATGGACCCCAGAAGAGCCACGATCTTTTAATCTAATCTTGTGGGGTGGGACCTTTTGATTGAATATTTCCATGGAGATGTGACCCCGCCTAGGCAGGGTGGGACTTAATTAGATCACGGGAGTCCTTTAAGAGAGCTAACGGAGAGAAGGAGCTTAGAGAAGCTGAGAGAGACAATTTGGAGAGGAGCTAAGATATGTAATCTAGAGTTTGCCCCCAGGAGAAGCTAAAGCCGACCCAGGCACTTGGAGATGCAGTCAGACAGACGTTTGGAGATCCTAAGCTAAGAGATGAAGCCCAGAGTTTGCCCTTGAGAAGCTAAGTGAGAACCCACAGATGCTTAAAGAGAAAGCCACTGGAATCAGAAGCTGGAAGCAATGCAACCCAGGAGCAAAGGACCAGCAGAGATGCCAGTCACGTGCCTTCCCAGCTGACAGAGGTGTTCCGGATGCATCGGCCTTTCTTCAGTGAAGGTATCCTCTTGTTGATGCCTTAATTTGGACACTTTTATGGCCTTAGAACCGTAATTTGTAACCTAGTAAATCTCCTTTATAAAAGCCAATCCATTTCTGGTACTTTGCCTAATGGCAGCTGTAGCAAACTGGAATGGAAGGTTAATCACCAATTGATGCTTCCCTTAAAATAAGAGACACCATGTTGCACAACTCAAGAAGTGTTGTTCACATTGATCCTCCCCCAATTTAGGTAGATCCAGGGTGTTAAGGGATCTGAATTTAGGAATCTTATCTGACTTACTTTGCAGAGTTTCTTCCATACACAGGAAAAGGAATCCACTTAACAGTATCCATTATACCACATTCATGATGAACCCAGGTTCAATACAGAGCACATAACCTTTAAGGTACTGACTGGTATTGTCTCCTTTTTTTAAAAATGGAAATATCTTCATTTGATAATACATGATCATTATAAAAAGTACAGAGAATGTGGAAATTTTCTCATAATTTCACCACCCAAAGATAACCACCATTAACATTTTGGTGCCTATCCTTCCATTCTTAACCATATCAAAACGCTGGTAATGTAAATGAGAGCATATGCTATATATTATTCTGTAAATGCTTTTTTTCACTTAACAATACATCTGAAACATCTTTTCATAAATGCACCTAAATATCTGCCTTATCCTTCTTAATATAAGTTGCTGGTTGACTGTAGGGAGGTAAATATTTTTTAACCAGTCTCTCTGTTTGGACACTTAAGTGGTTTCCAACTTTTTACAACAACAAACCACAATTTAATAAATGTCCTTGAACACATATCTACAAATAATTTTCCTATATTATCTTTAAGCATTTTGAAGATATCATTCTATCGTTTCTTGTCTTCCAGTGTTTCTGTTGAGAAGTCAGCTCATACATAGTCTTACAGTTCATTGGAATAATATGTATTTTCTTTTGGCTGTTGTTTTTAAGATTTTCTTTTTGTCTTTTTTTTTCCAACAGTTTTACTATGATATTCCCAGGTGTGGTTGTATTTATCCTACACTTGGGATTTCTAGGACTGTTCAGAACCTTAGATTAATGTCTTTTATCAGTTTTGGAAATGTTTTAGTGATTATCTCTTTAAATACTGCTTCTGCTCCATTTTCTTACTTCTCTTCTTTTGGGACTCCAATCATATATTAGATCTTTTTTCCATATTTCAATCAACTCATGTTCTTTTCTGTACTTTGTTTCTACATGCTTAAGTGTGGATATTTTCTTTAGATTTATCTAACTTCTAGTTTACAAAATCTATCTCTTACTATACTTAGTAGGTTGCTAAATCCATCCACTGAATTCTTAGTTTGTTATTATAACTTTTCAGTTCTAAAATTTCCATTAATTTAAAAAACAGTTTCCAGGCTTCTAGTGAAATTCTCAGTCTTAACTTTTGTTAAGAACATGTAACAATCTATGTCTGATAATTCTATTATCTGCCTTCCCTCATCACCCTCCTCCACTATTTTAGCGCTCTAATCTATTGGCAATTATTTGCACTCTGTAGTCAAGAGAAGAGTACTTTGATAAAGATCAAACTTTCAGAATAGCGATGAAAGAGAATTGCAAATTCTCTATATGCAAATTTCTAGTGTCTTGATTTTCTATCAGATTGTCTTATCTGCCCATACACCTGGTTATTTTTGATTGAGTATTAATCAGTGTATATAGAAATTTGTAGAGATAATTTGAAGCCTTAAGACATTATTGTCCTCAAGCTTCTGGCTGATGACTAGGGGGAATTAGCAATTCCAGATCACCTTAATACAACTTTTCTCAACTAATATTCCATAAGAGAATTAAGTTTTGCAGCTAATTATTTGAGTGAATATCTTCTCATTTTTCCCCAAAAAGGATAGCTAGTTCCAATCTCCGTACAAAAAAAATGAGTTAATTCCTCATATACAATAGATGCCTCAAAACATTAGGGATCAATCATCTCCTAGAACCCAGTGGAGAAGAGTCGTCTTAATATAAGCAATGATTGAAAAATGATTCAAAGTTGAGCTTCAGTTCTTGTGAGGGCTGGTCCATTCAAGTCCCCACTTTACTGAATCCTACCCTAAAGCCTGGGGGATTACTAAGGCCTGTCTTCTTGGGCCATGAAGCCCTATGTCTCCTTCCCTACCCACTCTTAACTTTTCAGCTCTATCAAAAAGGCAGTGTTTTTAAGGATAAAGTGGCCCCCAAAGCCTGGGTGTCTTGGTTTCCTTATTCTCCTGGTTCTAGGCCTTATAGTTCTTCACCGTCCTGGCAGCTTTCTGTTACTGTCAAAGCAGACTTTATATATATATAGCCTAGTGTTTCTAGTTGTTCTTAGAGAGAGATCCAAATTACCAAGTCCACCATTATGGGAAGTGGAATTGTCATAAAAAAGGGATGCACATTTGTCAGAACAAAGGGATGCACATTTGACATTTTGGTAGCTATAGCCATATTGTCCTCTAGCACTAACAGCACACATACACATCAACGGCATATAAGGTTTCCTGGCTCCCCACTTCTTTCCCAGGAGCAAGCATATAACCACTTTTGAAAATCTTTGATAGTTTTACAGGGTTTCCTTAAATTTCCACTATTTAAATTTTGAATTATTTAAGGAAAAAGGATATATTTGCTTTGTGTACAACATCTTGATACACTGAAAATCCTTTTGATGCTTTGCTCAATGTAATTGCTGGTATTATAGCAAATACACTTTGAATATCCAAGTGATATTTCTAATTTATTGTCATTACAATGCATTGTGAAATTTTATGTTCCATTGTCTTCTGTTAATATTTAGCTTTTGTATCTTTAATGCTTTCTCTCCATGACTGTTCTTTTAAAGACAGGAACACTTATCTCTGTGTCTCCTCTAGTAGTTGGCAACACAGTGAACAAACAGTAGGCAAGTATGACTTAGATTATAAGAAACAAAGACAAATTCTAGCAATACTTGGGGTAGCTAATTTATTCATAGCATTTTCCATCTGATCCGTAGAAAAGAGGTTCCACTAAAGATCAGGTATCAGTGATGACAATACTCTAGAACAGAAGTAAAACTTTCAGGGAACCCAAATGTCATTACCTTCCTCCATTAGTTTAGAGCTCTAATCTATTGGCAATAATTTTCATCCTTGGTCAAGAGGAAAGTATTTTGATAGAGATCCAACTTTCAGAATAGCAAAGAAAGAGAATTGCAAATGTATCATGGAATGAATTGCAGTACTATTTATAATTGTCAGGCCTAAAGCTTTCCCCATCTGTTACCTTGACTGCCTTCCTTAAAAAAACGGAGATGTGTAATAAAGCAGTGAGCCAATGTTTCTTCGGAAATTATTGACAGAGTTTGTTTTATTGTTGCTACCCCCATCACCCAGGATAGAATGGGACTACAAAATAACAATTAGCCTTGCTCTTGAAAGAGTTAGTATTTAAGGGTCACATTGCAAATTCTACTTTTCAAACAATATTTTCTAAACAGGGATTTTTCTTATCCTGACAAAAGGCAGCAAGAGAAACAAGCCTGAGAAACAGCTTTAAGGACAGATTATTAGAACAGTAAAATATTAAAATGTTTTAAGAAATATGGCAGTTTCTTATCTGTGGTTACAGTGGTTCTGCTTAACACATGAGAAGCAGGGAGATGTACTGCATAAGCCCTTTAACAGCTCTGAAATCCCTGAATGCAACAGATCCCATTACATTACATTCCAGAAAATGCAAACCATGGGCTTTCAAAAACTTGACATCTAAGATATTTTAGATGTCCAGTATTATACTGGAGCACCTATTCTGAGCAGTAAGACAAGAAAAACATTTTTTAAAAACAGTAAAATTGGAAGAAAAAATTGACACTAGTTACAGATTTTAGGACCTGGAAAATGCAAAAGATCTACAAATAAAATTTTGAAATTAGTAAGATAGTTTAGTAAGGTTGATAGTTACCAAATCAATACACACAAGTCATTGCATTTCTATACCTAGGGAACAACCAGAAAAATATGTAAAGTACCTAGAAATAAATATAATAAAATATACTTAATCCCTTCAAGGATCAAATTGTAAAACTTTACTGATAAACATTTTAAAAGATCTAAATAAATGGAGATGTTCTAGGCTATGTTCTTGAATAGGAGGACTCAATAATATCATAAAGATGTTATTTCCCTCAATTAATCCATATATATTAATTCAATGGATTACTAAACAGAATGCCAACAGGTGGAATTTGGTGGGGTTGCTTCTAAAAGTTAAATATAAAGTCAAAGGGCCAAGAACAGTCAATATATTCCTAAAGAAGAATAAAGTGAAGGAACTTGCCCTTTCAGATACTAAAATATATTATAAAACTGTGATAATGAGATAATATAATACTGGAGGAAAAAAAAAGAAAAAAAAAATCAAGAGAACAGAATAGAGAACTCAGAATAGATGCACACATATATGTAAATTTGATTTATGACAGAGCAAGTGTTGAAGATCAGTGAGGGAAGATGGACTATATAGTACAAGGAGCTAAAACAACTGGACATTCATATGGGGTTAGTTGTAAGCTGAATATTGGCCCCATAGATATTCTTGTCCTAATCCCAGGAAACTGTGAATATTATCTTTTATGGCAAAAGAGTAAATATTACCCAATATGGCAAAAGATGTGATTAAGTGGCACACTAATACTTAAAAAACAGAAAATTGGAAAAAAAAACTGACACTACTTACTGATTTTAGGACTGATTACCTGGAAAATGATCTACAAATAAAATTTTGAAATTAGTAAGACAGTTTCACATCTTTTGCCATATTGGGTAATATTTACTCTTTTGCCATAAAAGATAATATTCACAGTTTCCTGGGATTAGGACAAGAATATTCAGTTTCCTGGGATTAGGACAAGAATATCTATGGGGCCAATATACAACAAAGAGAGTGAAAAGACAAGACACAAACTGGGAAAAGATATGTGCAGTACATATAAAGACAAAGAGTTAGTATTCAGAATGTATCAAGAACCCTATGAATAAAAAAAGACAACACAATGGAAAAATGGGCAAAATGCAAGTAGAAGTTTCACAGAAGATGAAACACAAATGGCCAGTCAACATAAGATGCTATTTTTATTAGTAATTTCAGAAATGCAAATCAAAGCCACAGTGAAATGCCATTTCACACCTACCAGAAGGGCAAAATTTAAAATGTTGATTAATACTAAGAGTAGTCAGGGTTATGAAACAAGGTTATGGACACTCATCTCCTGCAGGGAGGAAAAATTCGGCACACTCTGTATGAAGAAGTTTGATTACCTAGTAAACCTTAGTGTGTACATCCTATATGTTCTAGCAATTCCACTCCTAGGGATATATCCTAGAAAACTGGGCACTGTGTGCCTGGACATATGTTCAAGAATGTTCATAGCATCATTGTTCTTAAAAGCATAATAGCATTAAACTAGAAATGACACATGTCATCAGCAGTGAAATGAATAGACAGATATTGGTATATTCAAACAACAGACCATAATATGACCATTAAAATAAACTATAGTTACATGCACGGTGTTCTAGTTTGCTAATGCTGCTGGGATGCAAAACACCAGAGATGGATCAGCTTTTATAAAGGGGGTTTATTTGGTTACACAGTTACAGTCTTAAGTCCATAAAGTGTCCAAGGTAACACACCAGCAATCGGGTACCTTCACTGGAAGATGGCCAATAGTGTCTGGAAAACCTCTGTTTACTGGGAAGGCACGTGGCTGGTGTCTGCTCCAAAGTTCTGGTTTCAAAATGGCTTTCTCCCACGACGTTCCTCTGTAGGCTGCAATTCCTCAAAAATGTCACTCTCAGTCGCTCTCCAGGCATTTGTCTTCTCTTAGCTTCTCCAGAGCAAGAGCATGCTTTTAACGGCCATCTTCAAACTGTCTTTCATCTGCAGCTCCCCTCTCAGCTCCTGGGCATTCTTCAAAGTGTCCCTCTGGGCTGTAGCTCCTCTTCAAAATGTCACTCTCAGCTGCACTGAGATCCTTCTGTTTGTCAGCTCATTTATATAGTTCCAGTGATTTAATTTAGACCCACCCTGAATGGGTGGGGTAACACCTCCATGGAAATTATCCAATCAGAGTCATCACCCACAGTTGGGTGGGGCGCATCTCCATGGAAACACTTGAAGAATTACAATGTAATCAACACTGATATCTCTGCCCACACAAGATTACATCAAAAATAATGGTGTTTGGGGGGACATAATACATTCAAACCAGCACACACGGCATGAATGAATCCAGAGAAACAACTATAGTATGATAATTTTAGGTAACATTTAAAACATGAAAAGATAAATTATATATGCTTACAAGATATAGCCACATATGACTTAATATGTATAAAGAAAATCAAGGAAATGATTAACTGACACAATTTAGAATGAATAGTTACATCTAAGCAGAGGATGGAGGGACAGAGAAGAAGCACTTACAATATTGGTAAAGTACTATTTCTTAAGGTGGGTGATGGGTTTACAATTGTTTGTCTTACTGTTATTCTTTATGCCTTACCCATAAATAATAGATATTATTTTGTGTAATTTCACTATTAAGTCAAACGATTGCAAAAAGGTCTCTCAGATGTTAAGTAAAGCAGTTCATTGTATGTTTGTATGCACAAAATTGTACAATGTACAGGTATTTCTTGAGCTACCAGAATTTTCACATTCAACAATAATATGACATAAATTGTTTCAACTAAATTCATTATCTAAATTAAAACCACGCTATAATGCATATGTATGCCCAAGCCAGCAAAACCACTTAGGTTTTGCTCGAGTCCCAGCAATACAATGTCAGGTATGTTACAGTAGGACCTCAGCTGTTCTGAGAGATTGGTCTGACATGTTCCTTGTTTAAAACATGCACATTATCAGCTCATCGTCCCACGTTTTCCCTGAGGGATTAGTCCTTCATGACTCCTGTAGTTTGCTTCTGCCAGGAATTCAGGGCAACTACCAACTGGTACCAATTTTGAGACTACTTTTAGAATCTTTAACACATTATTTTATTGTTTATACTACACTTTATGTTCATAGCAGTGTAGAAAGAAAATGTAATTTGTATCCAATATTGTACAGTGTTTTTATATTCTACAAACCAATATTCCCATTAATAAGCTTATTAAACACTAAATAGACAATTTGGGAGTTTTAAATATTTTGTATTATTCATAAATCTTTGATGCATTGTTACATTGATATTTTTAAAAATTTAGGGAAATTGATGGGATTTTTGTATGGACAGGGAACATGACTTTTTTTCGTAGTTAAAATAATGGAATATGAATTCCACCACTCCACAGGAACTACTTCTTAATTAGGACAGGGCACAGGACTTGTCACAACCTTGGATTCAAATCTTGGCTTCAGAAAACCTGCAGGCAACTCATCTAAACTCTCTGAGCTTTAGTTTTCTCATCTGTAAAACAAAGCTAATGATTCCAATCTAATTGACTGAGTTATTTGGAGGCTCAAATGAGATTAAGAAGTCTTCATTTTTATATACAAATGTGTTCATATATATTGTGTACATAAATTACTTACAGCTGTTTTTGAACCACAATACCCAGAGCAGGCATTAGATTAATCTGATAACCCATTTAAAATCATATTTATCCATGTTGTTGTGTGTATCAATAGTTAATTCCTTTTTATTGCTGAACAGTATTTCATTGAATGAATTTATCACAATTTGTTTATTCATTGACCTGTTGATTGACATTTGGGTCTTTTCTAGTTTTTGACAATCACACAAAAAAAATGCTATGAACATTCATATATAAGTCTTTGTATGAACATATGTTTTCTTTTCTCTTGAATGAATACCTAGAAATGGAATGGCTGGGTCATATGGGAGGCATATATTTAACTTTTAAAGAAACTGCTAAACATATTTTCCAAAATAGTTGATCCATTTTACATTCCCAGTGGCAATGGGTGAGAATTCCAGTTCCCCCACATCTTTGCCAACACTTGGTATGGTAAGGCTTTTTAGTTTGGCCATTATAAGTGTGTAGTGGTATCTCATTGTGGTTTTAATTTGCATTTCTTAACAACTAATGATGTCAACATCTTTACATATGTTTATCATCCATATATCTTGGTAAAGAGTCTGAATATTTTACCCATTTTAATTGGGTTGTATTATTATTATTATTAACTTATATATTCTGGATACAAGCCCATTATCAAATATGTGATTTTCAAATATTTTTCCTAGTCTGTGCTTGTTTTTTTCATTACCTTTACCAAGTCTTTAGAAGTGCAGCAGTTTTTAATTTATATGAAGTCCAGTATACCAATTTGTTCTTTTATGGATCATGCTTTTGGTGTATCTAAGAAATATTTGTCTAACACAAGGTCATAAAGATTTATGTTTTTTTCCTAGAGATGTTATCGTTTTAGGGCTTACATTACAGTCTATGACCCATGTGAATTAATTTTTGTATATGGTGTGACATATGGGTCTAAGATCACTTTTTTTTCTAGTAAGTGCATTTAATGATGTAAATTTCCCTCTAATCATTGCCTTCCCCCCAAAAAAATAGAAGGACAGGAGATATGTTCTTGTTCTTATCTGGGAATGGGGAACTAAACTGAGATCCTTGCATAAATCCAGAACCTGTACAGGCTACCTTTTTACAAAAAGGAAACAAAAATTCTCCCATTTGTCTCAGTAAGCAGCAATTAAACTTGTCCTCAACCTACCACACTCTGAAAAGGGCAAAAGAATACTATGAGAAATTAAAATCCCATTTATATGTATTTTACAAATTTATACTATCTGATAGGTGAAAAGAATCAGAAGCTGAGAAAATAAAAATCCTAGGGCTCTTGGCAGAAGGAAAAAAAAAGTACTCTTTAGGAGTACTTCCACAACCCAGTACCCATTGTAAAGATGGGTGCACAATACTAACATTTCAAACCACCTGAAGAAACAATGCCTCCATCCTCTGCTTAGAGGTAACCATTCATTCTAAATTTTGAGTAAAATCATAGGGCAGCACAAATGGGTGAGTTAGCATCCCAAGAATTTGAGATAACAGAGAACTCTTAAAGAAATGCTAACATAGCATTCTTAAAATTCTTAAAGAGTTAAGTGAAGAAATATAAACTATAATGAAGGAAAAACATGAAAATATTCAAACTATATAGAATTTCTAGAAATGAAAAACCACATCAATGAAACTAAAAACTGAATAAATGAGTACATCAAAGATTAGACATAGCTGAAGAGAGAATTAGCTATTAGAAGAAAGATCTTAGAAAATACCCAGAATGTATCATAGACAAGGAGATTGAAAATGTAAAGGAGAGGCTAACATATATGGTAATTCCGTGTGTGTGTGTGTGTGTGTGTGTGTGTGTGTGTGAATTTCAGAAAGAGAAAATTGGGAGAATGAGAGAAAAGAAACATTGACAAAATCACTGCTGATATGATGTAACATGCACCATAACATATTCTCAGTAACATATTCACAGGTTGTGGGGATTATGACATGGACATCTTTGGGACGCTATTACTCTGCCTACCACAGTATGTATCATATACATCTCCATATCTATGTTATATTTTGCAATGACAAAATATTAAAAATTAAATTGTGGTATACAAGTACAAAGGATTCCCATACAACCATGAAAAATAATGAGACTTTTTATTCCTGCTATGGAATGATCTCCAAGAAATATTAAAAGGCAGTATCATTTTAAGTATGCTATCATTTCAGTAAGAAGGTGTGAGGGGGGAAGTATATCTTATGTATTTGCTTGTTTAAGCCTAAAAGTATATATATACAAAACAAAGCAAAACAAAACAAAATAAGGGAAGGAGCTGTTCTATCTGCCAAAGACGTATTTCTTAGTGACCTAAAATCAGGAGGTTTTACAAACCCTTTGAAGATAATAGTAAGGAATCATCATCAGCCCTTGAAAAGACACATAGAATTACATGGAATTTAGAGGGAAGATGATATGGAATTACTATGTAAACAAAGCCCTTCCCTGATAATCATATCTTTTAATAAACCACTAACAAAATAAGAATGTCATGCAGATGCAAAATTATACTATTCAGTTTACCCAGGATGTGAATTCTGTGGCAAGATTCAGGATTTCAAATGAAACAATAGATAAATACAACTAGTTGTGTAATGTTTGGGAACCTCCTGGAGAGCAGCCAACCTCTCTGGAATGTGGCCAAGCACAACATTCTAGGGGACTATAGATGGGAGGGAGGTCCCACCACCTGTGGCACTGGAGCATTTCCAGCCTGTATCTGAATGCTGATGTACCAACATTTCTTCCAGACCCAGTCTGGAAATGACAATGTCAATCCAGAAACTTCTAGTCCATTCTATATTCATTCTGGATCATCTTGAGAATCGCACCTTCATGAGAAAGGCAGAGGCCAGATCAAATTAGGATTAATTCACTCATTTGTTCATTTTGTTCATTCATCCATTTATTTATTTACTTATTCATTTAATCAACATTTATTGAGTGGCTTTTATTTCCCTGGTGCTAGCAGCATATGACATACAGTATTATTCCAATATATAAATTTCAAAAAGAGGCAAAAGTATACTATTTTGTTTATGGATGAATACATAGGTGGTAAAATTATTTATGAAAGCAAGAAAATGATTACCATAAAGTCAAGGTGATAGTTACACCCAAGGAGGGTAAGGGAGACATTATCAGGAAGGGACACACACCTAACCTAGGGGGAGGCAGAGAGCTGTACGGTCTCGGGTCAGCCAGTCCATTCTTCTGCACAATCCTTAGACCTCCTGACCTCTTTTTACACAGAGAGAAGTAACTGCGAAGATACAGATTAAAAATGTAGCAGAACAGTGGAATTTTAGCACTTGAAGGGACTTCAATAGTTGTGCACACACTCTCCCCTCAAGTTTAAGATAGCCACAGCAGCCTTACTTTTCTTGGGAAAGCTACACATAAAACAGCAAAGGTAAGTAGCACCAGCCACCTTGAAAAATAAACCCATTTCCTCATTCATATATATAAATGGACAACCAGGAACCAGAAGATATGGGGGGAAAAACCCTGTAAATGAATGAAACACAAGCATAGCTGACCCTGCAGATAATTCAGAGAACATAAGAAAATCTTTTTTAATAGATCAAAGATCAATTACTATCCTCAGATAGATCTGAGAAGAATTTGTTCCATAAAAGAATAGAATGTTAGGAAAAAGGGATACAGAACAAAAGAGGTCTTGAAAATTAAAAATATGATTGCAGAAATAAAAGATTTTTCAGAAGTATGTTACAAAGAATTGAACTCAGTCTCTTGCAAAGCAAGCAGCAAGTGCTTCACCTGATTGCAAAAAAAGAAGGAAAAAAAGGAAAACCAAAAATTCCAGAGGAAGTTTTTGAATAATATATTTTTGTATCTCTGCAAGGAAGTTCCAAAACTCAAGTTGGCCCTGAAACCAATTCTGGCAAAAGGTTTTCTTGAACTGCAAAGGGAAAATAATGTAAGTCTAGAGCAACGTGGATTTGTTGTTATGATCTTTATAAAAAGGAAAACTGCCAGCTTGAAGAATCAAGTGGCAGTAATGCACAAGCTGGACTGTTTACGTTCAGGAAGGTGGCTCTGTGGACATGGAATTATCCCACCCCAGTGCTGGCCACAGGTGTGCTGGTGGTTGAGGAGAGCTGTACATACACAGTGCTCTCCTGCATTCCTGGAATTTCCTGACTACTATATATTCCTGTAATAAGTATTTCTCGGGGTATCCTTCTTTAATAGCTTTGAGGTGCATTTAATGCCATCTACTAATAGTGTTTGACTATTAAAATCTTGTTCTCTGACAACAGACAAACAGACTCAAGTGGCCCACGGAAAGCTGGGGCAGATGACAGAAAGGGACACTCCTAGACATGGCTTCATGACATTTCAGGCACCAAGCAAAAAAAGAAAGCCCTAAAAACATCTAAGAGAAATAACAGATCACCTATAAAGGAATGAGAATTAGACTACCTTCAGAATTTTGGGTTTTTACAATAAAATTGGCATACTGTCTTCAAAGTTTGGAGGAGAAATTATTTTGAACTTAAAACACTGTAGTCAGTCAAACTACCAAGTATGAAGGCAGAATAAGACATTTTCAGGCATTCAAGGTCAAAGTTTACCATCCTTATACCCTTTTGGAGGATACTACTTGGTCAAAGTGAGGGTGAAAAGGTATGATGGAACAAACCCAGAAATTTAAAACAAAACAAAACAAAACAAAAAATTCCTGGATAAAAACTATGCAGGAGGCAATTGATCTGAATTAGAATAAAGAGTTGGTGAACTTTGAGAAGAATGTCTTCAAGAAGTAGATAATAAATTCTAAAATTAGAGAGGAGAAAGGAAAGGAGGAATGAGAACCTACAGGAAAAAAACAAAAGCTGTTTAAGAGTCAAGTGAATTATGAAGTAAATTAAAATAAGGCATAATATTGAGCAACCGATGTAATGTAAAGAAAGAGAATCTACTTGATACAGATTTTAGGGACATTCTTTGAGTGATAGAACGTTGGACTAAAGAGGATAAAATGCAACTCTAGAAGACTGTTTGGTCCTTTGATAGATAAGATTTCCAGACAAAATTATATAAATGCTATTTTTAAGTTCAGGAATAAGCCTGAAATATGGAAGCCTTCAAATATAGAAGACTTAAATACGGCTATTAATCATGGTAATGTAAAAGCTGAACAACTCACAGAAGTGGAAAGGAAAAAGTGGGGTGGAAGGTGATGGGTGGGTTAGGGGTACCAATATTCTTATGTGCTAAGAGATATTGTAAATTGATGGAACAAAGCACATAGGCTTAAGCATATTATTTAAAGCTGTAAATAAAACTTATAAAAAGAACTATGATAAAAATAATTGGGTTGTCAGGGGCTGGAGTTGGGGGAAGGAGACTATAAGGGGCGTGAGGGAACTTTATGGGGTGATGGAGATAATCTACATCTTGATTTTGGTGGTGGTTACAGGACTGACCATGTTTGTCAAAACTCACAGAACTGTATACCAAAAAGGTATGAATTTTATGGCGTGTAAATTATAACTCAATAAAATAAATTTTAGAAAATTTTAACTGAAAATTGGAAGGAAAAAGAACGACTGAGAGTGTGCCGGTTTGGGTATATTATGTCCCCCAGAAACGCAGTATTTTTTAATGCAATCTTGTGGAAGCAGACAGATTAGTCTGTTGTTTAGGGTGGAACCTCTGATTAAATTATTTCCATGGAGGTGTGGACCCTGCCCATTCAGGGTGGGTCTTGATTAGTTCATTGGACTACTTAAAAGAGCTCTAGAGCCATTGCTGACAGAGACACTTAGAGATGCTTGGAGATGCTTGGAGTGACATCTGGAGGTGCTAAGAGATGAAGCCCAGAGTTTGCCCTGGAGAAGCTAAGAGAGGATCCCCAGTTGCTTAGAGAGAAACGCCCTGGGAGAAAGAAGCAAGGACGCACAGGAGTTGAGACACAGAGGCCCGAGACATTTTGGAGAAAGCCATTTTGAAACACAATCTGGGAGCAAAGGACCAGCAGACACCAGCCACATGCCTTCCCAGCTGACGGAGGTGTTCTGGATGCCATTGGCCATTCTTCAGTGAAGGTATCCTCTTGTTGATGCCTTAGTTTGGACACTCTATGGCTTTAGAACTGTAAATTTGCAACCTAATAAATCCCCTTTATGAAAGCCAATCCATTTCTGGTGTTTTGCATAATGGAAGCGTTAGCAAACCAGAACAGAGCGGTAATATAAGTAAACTAAATCCTCATCTTTCTTATTGGTGAAGGCAAAAGTAATGTACAAAGTTGATAAATCAAGAAATAGCAATATAAGCATTGAGTTAGCAAGGGAAATTACCACGACCGGAAACAGCTAAAAGTTGTTCTTCTGGGAAGTAGTTCTGGGGAAATAGACTACTATTTAGCATTTAAAATTTTAAAGTCTATATGTTTAATTTATTTATGTACTTATTTTTGTCACTGGTATTTTTTAAAATTCCAAAACATTTTTAAAATTGCAGAAAAGTGTCTAGATTGCACAAAGAACTTTCATATATGCTTTTCAAAGAGACCCATTCAAGTTTTAACAATTGTTTCCAATAATGCCCTTTATAACAGAGGATCCAATTCCAGGACACATGTTGCACACAGTTGTCGTGTCTCTCATCTCCTTCAATCTGGAACAGTTCTTCAGTCCTTTCTTGACTTCAGTGATCGTGATATTTCTGATGATTCTAGAATGGCTATTTTGTTTTATTCCTCAGTTTGGGTTGGTCTGATGTTTTCTCATGATTAGAACCAAGTTAGGTGTTTTGACCCTAATATCACAGAAGGTAAATTGTGTTCTCATTGCATCCTAGAGGGTGATCCAAGAGGTTGATTTGTTCTATTACTGGTGGTATCAACTAAAATTGTGCAAGTTTTCTTCACTATAAAGTTAGTTTTATTTCCCCTTTGTAATTAATAAGTTTTTGAGGGAAGATATTTTGAGACTACGTAAAATCCTGATCCATATCCTCACTTTTGCCCATTGGTTTTAAGATACATTGATGCTTTTTAGCTAAACTGAGTATTACTACGATGGTTGCCAAATGGTACTTTTATTAGATGGATTCATAGATTCCTATTTATTCAAATGGATTATAATCTACTAGCATCATTATTTATTTTGACACTCAAATTGTCCAAAATTTGGTCAGTGGGAATCTCTTTGAGCTGGTTTTAGTGCTATTTTGACATGTTATTCTTTGAGCATTTCCTTGTTTTCTAGCACTGGAGGATGTTCCAGGCTCATTTTGTTTTTTCACTGCCTCTCTCCCGGAATCAGTCAGTTCTCCAAGGTTCCATTTAGTGGATAGTGGTATTTAGACACCAAGTTTTCAATGTTAGGTGTGCTCATTGCTTTTGGGGTCTCACTACTTCCAAGACCTTTGAATAGACATAGCTAGGAAATGTACATATGTAGGTACATGTACATATATATATATATATATATATATTCCTTAATTTATTTATATATCGATACACATTAAAAATCGTGAGTTCACACTGATAATTATAATTCCATTCTTATGCCAGCTAGTTCATTTTAGCCTTCCCCTTTCCATATTTATATCTCTCTCCTCCAAAGTGAAAAACCTGATCCCGGCAAAAGATATGAAAAGACAGTTCTCTGAAGAGGAAATACAAATGGCCAAGAAACACATGAAGAAATGTTCAGCTTCACTAGCTATTAGAGAGATGCAAATTAAGACCACAATGAGATACCATCTCACGCCAATTAGAATGGCTGCCATTAAACAAAGAGGTAACTACGAAAGCTGGAGAGGATGTGGAGAAACTGGAATTCTTATTCATTGTTGGTGGGACTGTATAATGGTTCAGCCACTCTGGAAGTCAGTCCGGCAGTTCCTTAGAAAACTAGATACAGAGTTACCATTCGATCCAGCGATTGCACTTCTCAGTATATACCCGGAAGATCGGAAAGCAGTGACACGAACAGATATCTGCACACCAATGTTCATAGCAGCATTATTCACAATTGCCAAGAGATGGAAACAACCCAAATGTCCTTCAACAGATGAGTGGATAAATAAAATGTGGTATATACACATGATGGAATACTACACGGCAGTAAGAAGGAACGATCTCGTGAAACATATGACAACATGGATGAAACTTGAAGACATAATGCTGAGCGAAATAAGCCAGACACAAAAAGAGAAATATTATATGCTACCACTAATGTGAACTTCGAAAAATGTAAAACAAATGGATTATAATGTAGAATGCAGGGGAACTAGCACTAGAGAGCAATTAAGGAAGGGGGAACAATAATCCAAGAAGAACAGATAAGCTATTTAACGTTCTGGGAATGCTCAGGAATGACTATGGTCTGTTAATTTCTGATGGATATAGTAGGAACAAGTTCACAGAAATGTTGCTATATTAGGTAACTTTCTTGGGGTAGAGTAGGAACATGTTGGAAGTAAAGCAGTTATCTTAGGCTAGTTGTCTTTTTCTTACTCCCTTGTTATGGTCTGTTATGATCTCTTTGAAATGTTCTTTTATTGTATGCTTTTTTAAATTATTTTTTAAATTATTTTTTTATTTTTCATACAGTTGATTAAAAAAAAAAAAGCTAAAAAAAAAAAAGGAAAAAAATAGGTAGAGCCCCCTTGAGGAGCCTGTGGAGAATGCAGGGGTATTGGCCTACCCCACCTCGATGGTTGCTAACATGACCACAGACATAGAGGACTGGTGGTTTGATGGGCTGAGCCCTCTACCACAGGATTTACCCTTGGGAAGACTGTTGCTGCAAAGGAGAGGCTAGGCCTCCCCATAATTGTGCCTAAGAGCCTCCTCCCGAATGCCTCTTTGTTGCTCAGATGTGGCCCTCTCTCTCTAGCTAAGCCAACTTGAAAGGTGAAATCACTGCCCTCCCCCCTATGTGGGATCAGACACCCAGGGGAGTGAATCTCTCTGGTAACGTGGAATACGACTCCCGGGGAGGAATGTAGACCCGGCATCGTGGGATGGAGAACATCTTCTTGACCAAAAGGGGGAAGTGAAAGGAAATGAAATAAGCTTCAGTGGCAGAGAGATTCCCAAAGGAGCCGAGAGGTCACTCTGGTGGGCACTCTTACGCACAATTTAGACAACCCTTTTTAGGTTCTGAAGAATTGGGGTAGCTGGTGGTAGATACCTGAAACTATCAAACTACAACCCAGAACCCATGAATCTCAAAGACAATTGTATAAAAATGTAGCTTATGAGGGGTGACAATGGGATTGGGAAAGCCATAAGGACCACACTCCCCTTTGTCTAGTTTATGGATGGATGAGTAGAAAAATAGAGGAAGGAAACAAACAAACAAACAAACAGACAAAGGTACCCAGTGTTCTTTTTTACTTCAATTGCTCTTTTTCACTTTAATTATTATTGTTATTTTTGTGTGTGTGCTAATGAAGGTGTCAGGGATTGATTTAGGTGATGAATGTACAACTACGTAATGGTACTGTGAATGATTGAATGTACGATTTGTTTTGTATGACTGTGTGGTATGCGAATATATCTCAATAAAATGAAGATTAAAAAAAAAAACAAAACCTGATCCCCTATCCTCAACATATTTACTTATTTGCTCAATCCTCTCTATATAGCCAATCTCCTGAGTCCATCAGGGCACCACCCTCCTTGTCACCCTCCTTGTGGAACCCACTGCAAGATGGCCTTCCCACCCCCCATTGGCAGGCATTGTTTGATAAAGGAACAAAAAAATAACATCATGAGAATTTGTCTCAAATAATATTCTTATTGCCCCAAGAATCATGAAGAAACCAAGATTCATGTTTTACCCATTCCCCCTCACCACCACATTGTAATGTGCTTTAAAGCTTGACATGTTCTGTTCTAGAGAGAAGCAAGAGGTGCACAGTCTGGCTCCATTATATTAATGTCTTGCACTGCCTATGGTCAAAACATACACACAGACTCACACATGCACACACACACTAGGGTACCCCACTTTATGCTCTGGGCACTTGGTACCCTGAGTTTACCACATGGAGAAAGTCTTTACCTGATATGTTGCAGTAAACAGTCTGTTGGTAGAGCTTGGCTTCTAGAGGGTTAAAGAACACAGTGATTTCAGCTGATGAGTTGGGCCATATGTCACCTTCCTGAAAAAACACAAAAGGCTCACTAAAAAACAATATGAGGAAGGGAAGGCATTGCTTTTAAATGTTGCTGTTATGTTATAATTCCTGGAAGTCTGAAGTAAAGACTTTGACAACAAATAAGAGACAGCATTATTTTACCCAGCAGATAGTAAACTTATACTGCTTATTAACATAAGAGGTGATAAGGAGCATCAGAGATAATTGCAATGAGTTCATGGATGTATAATGAGTAACTAAAGGAAACCTGGAGTGCAAGGCATTTTAAAAAATTTGTGTCTTCAATGAACATTAACTGTATCCCCAATGTGTGCCCAGCACTAGAGCTTCAGAGATGAATAAAGTTGTGGTCTATGACTGCAGGGTGCTCACATCTTGGTGGGAGGGTACATGTATAGAAATATACTGTAATGTATGCTATAATATATATGATTAAATGCTGCACCTATTCAAATAAAGTCCAGAGGGCCCACAAAGAAGAAGCACCTGATTTCCTTGGTGGTGGAGGGACAACATTCCAAACTTTCAAGGTTGACAGCATAAGGGAATTCTTTTATTCTAAAAAAATGCAGCTGTCTCTTGATGTCAATGGCTTGAGAAAGAACAATGGCCAAATCAAACCTGCTTCTGACTGATCCACTGTGATATTTCCCACTTTAATTCAAAGCATCCATAATATAAGTCATAATAAGGAATATAATACACCATAAGATGTCATAATAAGGAAAACTAGTTTCAAAAATGTAATGCAATATGCCATGTATCAGAATCCCCTGTTCAGTATTCTTCTATAAAAATTTTTGTATTAACGATGGGACCTAGGATATTGTCAATAACCACTCAGGGCTATAAAAGGAGATGCCAAATAGCACCTCTACCTCAAAGGGTTTTCATAGGGTTAGAATGAGGTCATGCTGGTCAAATGCTTTGCCCAGTGCTTGATATATAGTAAGAGCACAATAAATAACTTTACCATGATGGATGTTATTTGTGCCACTTGGAAAGACTAAGGCAAAAATATTTTAAAAATTAGGATGGGGGGAAGTGTGTGATTTTTCTTTTTTCTTTTCTTTTTTTTATAAATAGGGCCAAATGAACATAAATGACAAACACATCCAAAAATCTATGATACATAAATGGTCCTTCCAGTTAAATAGAAAACTAAGGAAAGACAACTTGATAAATAATTAGGCTACAGTTTCAGAAAGCTCCCAATGCATATTCTATTTCTAGCTTGGCTAGAAATGGACAAACTGCCAGAATAAAGAATTGAGAAACAGATAAAATAGTTTAAAATGCAGACATCAAACAACAGGGAGAAAACAGAAAATGAGAGCCAATTTGGGTTTATTATGAACTCAGGCTGATTAGTGTACTTCTTGGGCAGCATCTCTCCTGACTTCAGAATGTTGGAGGGTGAAGGTGATGTCATCAACATAGCAACTAAACAGCTACTGAAAACTTCTCTCCAGAGATTCAGTGAAAAAAAAAAAAAAGGATAAATTCTGAATTGTTTGAAACTCCGGAGGAGGATACAGGCTGGAGAACAACCCTGCAAATGCTGAATTGGAGAAATATCAGGTAGGAATCTTCCGTCCTGGACCACCTAGTCCTCTCCCTTCTCCCTCATTCAGTCTCAGTGTGGGAAGGGCACAGAATCAGCAGACAGGACCCCTCCCACCAGGTACACAGTCTATAAAATCTCTCACAGTAGTGAGACATAACCCCCACTGTCTGAAGACCCGGGGGACAGGGGAGGACATTTCAAGGCCCAGGTCAGTGAGAGACAAAGAGACTGAGAAAACATGGACATAGACTGTTTTCAGCCCTGGTTCTGAAAGCCCATCCACCACCCTTGAGGGAAGCAGGAGCTGGCAGCTGTTTCCTTGTTTTGGGGCCAGCCAGAGTACTGGGCCAGCTGAGGGAGAACGTTTCCACTTTGCCACAGGTGGAGCTCCACATTGAGCCAGATTTTAGCTAGCAAAGTGAGGGCATAGGAATCCTGCAGTTTCAGCTCATCTGTGTAGATGCAGCCTATGCTCAGAGGCAAAGCAGCTTCTGAGGACTATTAAGTTACCAAACAGCACCAACCGATGGATAGTCTGGAAGGTACAAGGGAATTGAAACACTTTTAAAAAGATGCTTCAGATCCTTTCTTAGGACCACAGGAGCTGGTCTACATGCCCTGTACAGAAACCTGGCCCTGTTTTGGTTGAGAAATATGGAAGACCCAACTGTTAAAGCAGGGCTCTAAAGCAAATCCAGGTCTTGCTGGCCAGGGGAAAACAGAACACCACTGGAAGCCAGCAGATTTGTATTAACACACACTGTGAACTTGCTGGGGTGCCCAGTGCCTACCTCCATCCCTGTGGCAGGCCATGGTGGGCACATGATTCTGGGGGGGGTAGGGTAAGGGGCATAGCCAATCTGACAACTGGCCAACAAGAGAAACAAAGAAAAGAGATCAAAGACAACCAACAAGAAAACCCTAGCAAAAGAGAAAATAACCTCCAGAAAAATCTAATCAAGAAAATCAGATATCTAGACAGCAAAAAATCATGAGCCACACCAGGAAACATGAAGTTATGGCCCAGTCAACGGAACAAACTAACACCTCCATGGTACTAAGGAGCTGAAACAACTAATTGAAGATGTTCAAATCTTCTAAATCAAATCAGTGATTTGAAAGAAAATGTGACAAAAGAGATGAAGGATATAAAGAAGACATTGGGTAACCATAAGAAAGAATTCATAAGCTTGAAAAAACAACTGGCAGAACATATGGGAATGAAAGTTACAACAGAAGAGATGAAAAACACCAAGGAGACATACAACAGCAGACTTGGAGAGGCAGAGGAAAGGATTACTGAACTAGAGGACAGAAGATCTGAAATCCTACACACAAAAGAACAGATAGGGAAAAGAATGAAATTATATGAGCAAGGTCTCAGGGAACTGAACGAAAACATGAAGCATACAAATATACATGTTATATGTGTCCCAGGAGAAGAGAAGAGAAAAGGGACAGAAAGAATAATAAAGGAAATAATCATTGAAAATTTCCCAATTCTTATGAAAGACATACAATTACAGGTCCAAGAAGCGCATCATACCCCAAACAGAACTGATTCATATAGACCTATTTCAAGGCACTTAGTATTCAGATTTTCAAATGTCAAAGACAAAGAGGGAATTGTGAAAGCAGCAAAAGCAATCCATCACATACAAGGGAAGCACAATAAGACTAAGCGCAGACCTCTCAGCCGACACCATGGAGGTGAGAAGGCAGTGGTAAGATATATTCAAGATAGTGCAGGAGAAAAACTGCCAATCAAGAATCTTATATCCAGAAAAACTGTCTTTCAAAAATAAGGGAGAGTTTAAAATATTTAGAGATAAACAGACACTGAGACAGTTAGTGAACAGGAGAACTCCTTTCCAGGAAATACTAAAGGGAGTGCTATAGACATATAGGAAAAGGCAGGAGAGAGAGGTTTGGAGAAGAGTATAGAAATGAAGATATCAGGAGATAGAAAGAGCATAGAGATTGGGCATTGATGCTGAAGGAGTATAGAATGTTCAAGAGGATTGACTGCAAGATTCAGAAAGGGATAACACAATACTGTGTAATGGTAGTACATTACTGTAAGTATACTGAACAAAGATGACTGTATGGTTGAAAGAGGAAGCTTAGGGGTATGTATGAGACCAGAAGAAAACATAGAAGATAAAGACTGGGCCTGTATAACTTAGTGAAACCTAGAGTGGTCAATGATTATGATTAAATGTACAAACATAAGAATGTTTTTAAATGAAGAAGAACAATGAATGTCAACTTTGCAAGGTGTTGAAAATGGTATGGTATTGGGGAAAAATACAATCAATGCAAACTAGAGTCTATAGTTAACAGTAACATTGTAATATGTTTCCATTACTTGTAACAAAGGCAACATACCAAAGCTAAATGTCTCTAAGAGGGGTATATAAGGAAGGGGTATGGGATTCTTGGCATTGGTGCTGTTGTCTGACTGTTTTATTGTATTTCATTTTCTTTTAGTCATTTTTTTTTCCTTTTTCTTTTTTCTTTTTCCTCCTCTTACTCTTTATTTTACGAAGAAATGGAAATGTCCTCATATATACTGAGGTGGTAAATGTATAACTATGTGATTATACCAGGAACCTTTGATTGTTTACTCAGGAGGGAATGTAGGGTATGTGAGTAAAAAAAAAAAAAAAATGTAGGGTATGCTTAAATATAAACAGAGGGATACAAGTACTGGATAAAATGTGGAGAAAGGGATGTACCTAATCACTGTTGGTGGGTAACTAGAATGGTACAGCATATCTGGAGGGCAGTGTGGTGGTTCCACAGGAAGCTAAGAATGGGGTTGCCATATGGTCCTGAACCCTATTACTGAGTATGTATTTGGAGGAATTGAGAGCAGGGACATGAATGGACATTTACATAGTGGGGTTTATGGTGGCACTATTCATGATTCGCAATGGAGGGAGGTGGCCTAAGGGTACATCGACTGGAACAGAATGGCAAACAGTGGTGTATACATACAATGGAATTCTGAGCAGCTACAAGAAGGAATGAAGTTGTGAGGTATGCAACCAGGAGAATGGACCTTGAGGGCAGTATGGTGAGTGAAATAAACCAGAAATGAAAATATAAACATTATAACACTTCACTAATGTGGACTAACTATAATGTGCAAAATCTGAGAATTGAATCTGAGAGCATAGGTTATCAGGGGAAGGCTTATGGTAAAGGTTCCTAAATTGGAAGCTCCTACAGAAGTTACATCTATTCCAGAGTTGTAATGGCTATTTCTAAATTTTGAGATGCTGAGCTGTTTGTGTATAACCTGGTTGGTCCTTGGAACTTTGGGTATCTGTGTGATGTGACACCTGAGACTCAGAGCTAGAGTTCAGCAGCTATTAATGTCAGCATTACTCTGTATAGCAAAAGTTAAAGAAGCTGAAAAAAAGATCAGACTTCAATCAGAGATATGAATGAAATGGACTTGGTTAGGACTAAGGTAAATCAGCCCAAAGGATGAAGGGTGATATTGATGGTGTTTTAAAACTTCAACTTCTGTGTGAGACTAAAGGAAGCTATGTTTATTTGGTGCAAAATCTATATTTTCTATAGCACACTATATAATTTAACGTGTATGGTCAGTTTATTCAAATACCATAATTACATGGAACACTGAATAGGGAGTGAGATCCAGTTGGTTTTGATAGGTTACTGTGAAACCTGTATACATCTCAGAGTAATTTGGGCAGAGAATAAAAATGTATTTGCAAATCCCCCTTTAGGGATTGGGGAAAAACGTAGAAATATTATGTTTCTCCACCTGGGGAATTACTGATATTCTCACAGGTATTGGTGACTACCAATTTAGAAGGTTGAGCCCTCAATCTTGAAGCTTGCCCTTATGAAGCTTGTTACTGTAAAGAAGAGGCTAAGCCTACTTATAATTGTGCCTTAGAGTCATCCCCAGAGAACCTCTTTTGTTGCTCAGATGTGGGTGCTCAAAGTCACCTCAGCAGGTGGACTCACTGCCCTTCCCCCTACATGGGACATGGGACATGCCAGGGGTGTAAATGTCCCTGGCAACGTGGGACATGACTCCTGGGGGTGAACCTGGACCTGGCATCATGGGATTGAGAACATCTTCTTGATCAAAAGGGGGAAGATAAATGAAACAAAATTAAGTGTCAGTGGCTGAGAGATTTCAAATGGAGTTGAGAGGACATTCTGGAGGTTATTCTTATGCATTATAAAGATATCCCTTTTCAGTTATTAGTGTATTGGAATAGTTAGAAGGAAACACCTGAAACTGTTGAACTGCAACCCAGTAGCCTTGATTCTTAGAGATGACTGTATAACTATGTAGCTTATACTATGTGACTGTGTGATTGTGAAAACATTGCGGCTCACACTCCCTGTATCTAGTGTTTGGACAGATGGGTAGAAGAATGGGGACAAAAAGTAAATAAATAATAGGGAGGGATGGGGGGTGGTGGGATGTTTTGTGTATTCTTCTTTAATTTTTATTCTTATTCCATTTTTCTTTTGTGTGGTAATGAAAATATTCAAAAATTGGTTGTGGTGATGAATGTACAACTATATAATGGCACTGTGAATAATTCATTGTACACTTTGGATGATTGTATGGTACATGACTATATCTCAATAAAATGGAATTTACAAAAATGAAAAAAAAAAAAAAAGAATGATGGAGGACACAGAGCCTCCAAGACATAGTGGGGGCTTAGGGCTGTCAATGTTGTGGGTCCTGGAATCTCCCCCATTCCCAGATCAGTCCCCTAGAATGGAGGCTCCATGCAGGAAAGCTGCTGTACCCCAGCCCCTGGAACAGAGGTGGCTCATCATAGGTGCTCAGTAAATATTTATTGAATCACCCATACCCACTCAGTTTGCATACTTGAGTGAGTAGTTTTCAGCAGATGCTTATTCATCTTTGCAACTGACTTCTATTATTTTCTCATCAACTGGAACCATAAAAGTCATACAATTTTAGAGCCAAAAGAGATTTTTAAGATCATGTAAGGAATAGGGAAGTCCTAAACAACTTTCACTTATTTAGGCATATCACTGGGCTGCTTTTCCAAACTGCAAAACAAGCATCTGTTCCCTTCTGATAAATTGCACATTGCTCCCCACCTTTTGATTGGTGGGGTTTTAGTGACATGGATTGTTAGGACCACTCATGGATAGAATGGGCAGATAGGCCAAGCAGTCCAGGAGGCTCACCTATTCTTTGTCTTCAGCCAACCAATGGTCTATCTGTGGGTATTCTCTCTCAGAACTACTGAAGACCTGGGCTTTCTTCTAACCCATGAGACAAATGTGTTCCAATGGGGGAGGGAGACTCTGTCCTGTTTAGGTGAGTAAAATGGAGGCAGCTAAACTGCTGCAATCCAAACTGACTAAAGGGCCAGGGACCATCTCACCAGAATGACAGGAAGTAGTTCCCAAAAGGATACAATAGAAATCAGATAAGTTCAGTGCATGTGGGAAAATTCAAGGGTCTTGTGGTTTGAGGTGGACCAGACCACTTTCAAAAGCATTATCTCAAGAAGAAAATTCAGGGTCCACTTGTAGACAAGAAGGCAACATACTTGGAAAAAAGCACTCTTCAACATCCCATCGTCAAAGTCTGACAAGAGCTGGTGAGTTGGAAATGGGTGGTGACAGACATGCTCTAGAGAGGCTGCCAGAACCTCTCCACAAACTCAAGCATTGACATCTGGATGTGATAGAAGAGAGGATCATCTTCTACGGAGGCACTCTGAAGGCTGGGAAACACTTCTGCTGGTGAGGGAAGACCAGTGCAAGGATATTTGACTCCACGGAGTCCAGACTGAGCCAATAGGACTGCGGGTTTAGTGCTTTCTTATCCTGGGTTGCAGCTGTTTTATTGTACCTGCGAGATCTGATAATCATTTGCAGGCTTTACAGAGACCCAGGAGATAATCCATGGGCAAATCCAATTCTAAAACTCTCTCCTAGGATTGTAGCAGGTAAAATGCATTAGGAGGGTCATGTGTATCATTAAAAACAGAAGTGTGCTCATTCAGTTTCCTTTCACAGAGGGAGGCTTTCAATCTCAAGTCAGTTGAAGGAATGCTCTGATTCCATCAGGCAGAAGACATTTTTATTTTTCAGTTGGGATTAAAATAAAAGTTAAATAATTTTCTATTTCCTTAGACCAAAACTCAATGTAGAATTTTCCAGTAAATATTAGAAAGAGCAAACCCCAGAAAGAGGCAAGAAGCCTAAAATGACCCCCACTCTTACTTCTCTCTTTGAAACACTCCATACTACTTCTCCAACACTTCTGAAATTAACTTCCATGTCATTTATGTCTGTGAAAAGAACTTTTCTTTCTTTAATGCTGTCTTCTAAGTTATGAACCAAAGCATTCAGAATTGTCTCTATTGGGTCTGACATCAGCATCCCTTCTTCTCAGTTTTATGAATCCTGCCTCAGTGCACAGAAACACTTACCCGTTCTGCTTTCCTTCTATATGTGACTCCTTTTTCATCTCTGTTCATTTTCCTGCTCCAAATGGGAGCCCAAGTATATAAGGCATAATTTGTAAGGGACTATTACCTCATTTGTAGAAAATAATTGTCAAAATGGCCTTTGGTTATATTGTAATTATCTTCCTTCTTGGTCCTAATATGTTGTTTTTCCCTAAGATCCATAATGAGTAAAATAATTGCATTCCACTTATTAATCAAGTGACCTGTTAGAGGGAATCAACTTTGAATTTTCAGGTCTAAAACTAACTCCCACACTACTATATTTACTCAAACAATATATGTTTCTGGAACTGGAACTCCATGTTTCCTCCAGGAACAAGAACAAACAACCAAGTGACTTGATGTCAACAGTTCTGAGACTTTCTGAAAGCTGCCTACAAACACACTTCCACCGGGTCAACACAGGAAATACATATAATCATGAGTAAAGTGTCCTTTAAAGATGAACTCCTTTAAAAAATTATATTGGCAATGATTAAAAGGGCTCTATTAATATATTAAAATTTTTTTCTTGAAAGTCTTGACATAAAAAAGAAAATGTGAAAAAAGAAAATCACCTTCCTTCCTCCTCCCCATTACCCATATTCCTCCTTTCCTTTTTCTTCCTTCTCTCTTCCCTCCCTTCCACCCTCTGTCCGTCCTTTCAGTGAAGGACTATTTCTGGCATATTACGCTATGCACTCAAAGTGCAAGACCAGAGAGTGGCATGTGTTTAATTTACTTGCTTTATCTGGAAAGTAGTTTACAATATGACTCAATTCTTACATTTATCATATAAAAGAGTTGTATTTTAATTCCCAATTTACATTTAGAAGAGTGATCCAAATATCTCCCCACTCAAATGTTATACTTTCCAATCATACTCTCTATCCTGTCAAGAGTCTGTGTGTCTAACTCCAAATCATATTTGCAACTGCTTACTGATAGCTCATGTTACCAATATTGTGTTAAGTGCTTATCAACATCATCTCATTCAATCCTTACAACCTTATGAAGTAGTGTTATCATCATTTTAAAGATGAGAAAATTAAGGCATACTAATAGTAAATGGTAAAGCTGGAATTCTATAGTATCTTTCCCTTAACTTTCCTAATCCCACTGCAATTAAAACAAAAGGTCTGGCCTTGCCTTTTAATATCATAAAAAAGGCCAGAAGAAATGGAAAAACACTCTGCTCCCTAAGTTGGCTTAGATGTGGCCAGTCTGGCCTGGTATTCCTGTCTGCTGAACACAGTGAAACACTCGACATGCTCATCTCTTCAGGAATCTCTGGAAGATGACTTACAGCAGGTTCTTTCAGATGATGCAGTCAACAATAAAATGAGGCAGCTATTGAGAAATACATGGTAGAGGTCCTTATCAAGCTATCGGTTGGGCTGGGGTCAGGGTCTAGTCAACTCAAAACAGAATAATGATTTCAAGAGCAGCTATAATGTGCTATGAATTCCATCATGTTCCAACAAAATGGAAACATTCTTGACCAAGATAAATATTTTCAGTTATTTCATAGTTTTCCTTAAAATATTAGAGAAATATCAACATAAAGAATGTCTCCTGGGAAACGAAAACATACTCTTAAAGTCAAATTTCTATCGATGAAGAAGGAAAAAACAGAAGCATTGATTAGAAAATAAAGTCTCTTTCACGATCCAGAATTGCTCTTCTAGAACCTTCTGGATCAGTAAGGAAAGTTGTGGCTCTCTTTCTCAACAATCAGAGCAAATAGCACTTTTTCTCGAAGAGAAACAGGAAAATAAATGGAAGTTAAAAAATTGAGAGTAAACTATCCAAATTATCATTGAGAGAAAAAAAATTGGCACATGACTTGAAAAAATTTTTTCAAGTTTATTATATCTCCCAGTGCAGGAAACTGCAAATTGCATAAGGTTTTGATTCTCAAAATAATGACCAGAAAAGTTTCTAAGAGGGGGCTATAAGATTTGTCCATCTGTTAGAGGAAGCCTCACAAAAGGAGTATTCTATCTTGATCCCACTTTCAACCCAAATATAGTGAAAATTACACCAGGGTTTTACCGAGCTGAGGTAGTTGTGTGTGAAGTTCATGCCTTTCTCTGCAGAGAACAGATTTGAGCCTCTTCCAGCAAGATGAGTGTTCAGTCATTTAATGAGCCATGAGGAACCCTGCTGTTTCTAAGATGTCCCTAAGCCTCCCTCCATCTACATGGGCTCTCCAATACAATAGTGAATGTACCAGCACAATTGAAAAAGTTTGGCAGAGCATAAAGATGTGAAAGGATAAACTCTATGAAAGACAGGCTAAAGACTGGGAAAGCCATACTGATTGGAAGAATTGTGACTTGTCAAGGACAGTTTGCTCTTAGTAGATCCTGTCCTCTTTTCCCTTTCTGGTGTCCATTTCTAAGGAGTCAGCTCCCACATGTTTGCAATGTGACTCATGGCTAATGGTACAAGAAGTGGAAAGGGTTTGCAGTAAAAAGCTAGCTCTTTCTTTTTTGGTAGCCATCTGGGCTTCCACCAACCTGGTTCTGCTGAGCTCACATGCTATGTTGATCTGAGAAAAATAAAGTAAACTAAATTTGAGCTGTGCTCTAAAAGTCCAAATTGCTGGAACAGCATGTTTTCTGCAGGCTTAGGTGATGATGAAGCATGGTTTACTATTACTTACAGAGAAATAAAGAAATTATCAAGTTTCTCTCCTTTTAAAGGCTTAGTTAAATTAACCTTAGGTTTCCCTGGGAATATTGGATGAAGTTTTCTTTGATGGAGGAGACACCTGCTAACAGGAGCAGAAATATTCTCTCTGCTCATTGATCTTAACCAATAAGTAAGGGCCAGTTTGGGCAAATCCCTTTACATTCTCAGATGTTTCCTTCTGAGAAAATATCAAGTGTTCAACATTCAGAAAATTGCTGCATCTTAAAAGTGTGACCTGAGCCTTGCTGCATCTTAAAAGTGTGACCTGAGCCAGCAGTAGCAGAGTTCAGAAACAAGGCCAGCACATCTGTGCTGTGATTTCTCAGAGGACTCCTGGGCTCCCACAGAAATCGAAAGCTTAATTCTCTCTTTTTGCCCTGTGATATTCTTCTGCTTTTCAATTTTCAGAACTGAGATTTTTGTCTTTGACTCTCTTTCACTCAGGGCACCCTAGAGACCTAAGCAGAGGAAATAACAGAATGAGACTGTCAAAATTCTGTACAGCCAAAGTCCATCTAGTACAATAGAATATTATATTTCTGAAAGTGGCCAATTTCACTTGCTTTTCTGGAAGGCAGAGAACATGCATAATAAACTCAATTTTGCAATTCCTTTCCAAAGGAGAAAACCCTTAGGGAAGCAGGTGGCTTGAGAAATGATCAGAATTCTACAGAACTCAGTACCTTCCTTAGATAAGGAACAAATGGAAAAATTTAAGAAACTGACATTAACATTCCAAGACATTATCAAAAGAATTAATGTATAAGGAACTTGATTTAAAGAGTAGTAATATGTCACATGCTGTGCTGGTTTGAATCTATTATGTACCCCAGAAAAGCCATGTTCTTTTAATCCAATCTTGTGGGGGCAGACCCAATCGTGGGTGGGACCTTTAGATTAGATTGTTTTCATGGAGATGTGACGCCCCCATCCCCATTCAAGATGGGTCTTAAATAGTTTACTGAAGTCCTTAAGAGAGTTAAGGGAGAGAGAGATTGAGATCTCAGAGCTGACACAGACCCAGACTCTTGGAGATGCAGACAGAAAGACGTTTGGAGACGCTAAGCTAAGAGACGAAGCCCAGAGTTTGCCCTGGAGAATCCAAGTGAGAACCCACAGATGCTTGAAGAGAAAGCCACTGGAATCAGAAGCTGGAAGCAATGCAATCTGGGAGTAAAGGACCAGCAGGTGTCAGCCACTTGCCTTCCCGGCTGACAGAGGTGTTCCGGATGTCATCAGCCTTTCTTCGGTCAAGGTATCCTCTTGTTGATGCCTTAGTTTGAACACTTTCATGGCTTTAGAACTGCAAATTTGTGAACTAATAAATGCCCACTGTAAAAGCCAATCTATTTCTGGTATTATGTATAATGGCAGCTTTAGCAAAAGGGAACACATGTTTTAATGACTAGGGCAACAATTCCGGTCACTTTTAGAATATTAATAAATTACCAAGTAAAGTTAAAAGACATCCCTTCAAATCTTCTGTCCTGTGGTCTGCCCAGGAGTCCCTTCTCCCTGTGGTCACCCTTGGTCCTTGCATGTCCCATTTTCTACCAATGAACACCTCTGGGGTCTCTCAAAAGATAAACTCCTACCTTTGCACTGCAGCTGCCAACTCTCTCGTTCAGATCACAAAGAAGTGAGGGGAGGTAAGCAGCCCTGGTACTCTGTGGCCACATCAGTACCCAGGACACCCAGCATAAGGTTCCAAAAAAAAATCTGGCAATTGTAAAAACTTATGTGATGGGCATGATGAGAAGAAAGTGAGCTAAGACAATGGAACTAATTTGTGGACAGATGGTGATCAGGTGGGACTCTGTAGAGTTTTCGGTCTGTCATTCTTACAGCATTAAATCAAAATACTTCTCATATGATACTACTGATAAAAATTTGATTTAAATCCAAACCCATCACCACTTTTGGACAATTTAGGGACAGTGACTGACCTCTTGATCTTGAATCTCCTTGCTTTAAATTGAAAGAGCCTCTAAAACAGGAACAATGTTCCTGTAAAACACTAATTGCTAAACCAACCTTTCTGATGTAACTGATGCATTTTCAGAATCAACATACATTCATAGGCCTGAGAAAGTAAGCATATATTTCTTCTTATTTCTGTTCAGACTCTAAGGCAACAGTTTTTTTTTTAATAAGTTTACTTCATTTGAAGATATTGCCTTTACTGAATGGACACAAAGCCTGAAGAGTCTACCAGAGAGCAAAGTGGCCTCTAAGCTCATGCATCAACCTTTTATTTTTATTTTTTGAACAGTATATCAATTAGAGGTTGAGGATTAGATTAGCAGGTGATAACTACTTGGTTTTAATCTTCTCTGCTTCTACTATAAACTCAACTTATACCAAAATCTAGTTAAAAGGAATCATACCCCAAGAAAAAATGAATCACTGATGCATATCTAAACTGTCAGAAATTAAATAATAGCCCTTTGGCATAACTGATTCAGATTCAGAACAGACCTACAGTGGAAAATGGTGATGAGCCAGGTACAAGAGGGGAGAGTGAGCGGCAAGACCATTTTCCCCTGGAGATCCCTGCCTGGCTGCCAGGCTCTCAGCTGGCGGGCTCTCCTCTTGGCCTTCCTTCTCTGTGAACTCACAGCCTCACCTCTCTTCACGGGACCTCTAGAAGTGAGCACATGGAGGCTGAGTCTTGGGACCTTGGCAATTTTCCTTTTCTGCTCTGCTCTTAGAGTTTCCATCCAGTTTTCATTGATTCAACAAAGACATTTACAGGATGCTCACAAATTTTGCCTCCAGCCTTGATTCCTCTCCCACAAATTTTAGTCCTACATTTCTAGAACTTTGCTGGACATCTATTGTCATCTTAAATTCAATCATGTTCAGAATCAAACTCATCATATTAATTAATGGATTTTCATTCATTCATCTGTTTATGGGCACTGACGTAGGCACTTGGCACAAGATGAGGACAAGGCAATCCTTGACTTTAAGGAGCCCAGAGTCTCATCCCAAACTGGAGAATCAGAGTTTATGAGTTGGAAGGATCAAAGTGACCTAGTCCAATAACCTTGTTTTGTGTACAAGTCAACCGAGGCCAAGGGAGACCAAATGGCTTGTTAAAGGTCACATTTGCTATTGGCAAAGCTAGCCCAGTCACTAACTTCCATAAAAAATATCATAATTCTTCCAGCTAATCCAGTTCAGATCTGAGGAGATGCATGACTTCTGACCATGTTCACCCTCAACAGTCAATCAAAAAGCACTGTAGTGTCTTCCTTTAGAATCTCATATCTACCATTTCCTTTGCTTTCCAGCTATCACTGAACTATTCCGGGTCCTCATCACCCTCACACATTACCCTGAACTTGCCTGCAGAGGTGATGAGTCTCCCTGACCCATCCTGCACTAGCGCATTCCCCCCGCCTGACCTGCACCACCCATCTCACACTCTGTCCACGGAACACACCATACCCCTGCTTAGAACCCTGCTCTGAGTCTCTGATACTCTCGGTACCATTTAGCAGACTGTGATCTACAGAACACTGAGTTAAGGGGTCTGTGCTCACAGGGAAATGCTGCTTGTACTCTTCCACTTAGAAAATCACCTTCTTTTGGACCATTATTACCCAAACTTAGTTGACCACAAAACTCTTCTTTTGCAAGGAACACACATCACTACCCTTCAGGCCCAGTGTTTCCAGAAACATACTGTAGGGGAAATAGCCTGTAGACTAAAGCACAGTGGGTTAGCATGGCAGCTCAGATTTCCTCTGCTCTTCTTCCCAACCTTACTTCTTATTTTTATTCTCCAGAAAAACTAGTCTACTCAATGTTACTTAATGTTTCATGGAACTAATAGTTTCTCTTTTCTTTGTTTTCATAATTCCCCCAACTGGAAACATTCTCCTCACCCTGCTTTCCATTTAATTAAATTCTACCTTCCTTTAAGATTCAGCTCAGATATCGTCTCATTTATAAAGCATTTCCGAACTCTCTCACCAGCAACTCCTGGAGCATTTATTTACTTGTATCAGAAAGCCAAAATCTCAATGGAAGAAAACACCCACAGTTCATATTTGGGTTGAGAAACTAGTGACATGGAATTTTTCCATCAAATACTTTCAAAAGTAAGTTACAAGGTAATTTGTATTATATACATGCACAAAAACTTTATGTAAAACTATCAGGATCTTTTAGTAAGAAAGAAAGGAGATTTAACATCAATAAATAATTCACAATAATTGACAGTGAATTCTGCTGTTTTGACCAGAAAGACATTTGGGAGACATTAGAAAAGTTTCATGTCTTCATTTTCATTTTTAAAAAATTGTCAAGAACCAGCTAATGGATACTATTATAAGAAGGAAATCTGAGTAGTGTACATAAAAGACAAAATAATCATAGATTCCACAAAGGTTATCTTATTTTCCTCCAGGAATCCTAAGCAAGTCACAGACTTCTTGGAATTTAGCCCTCTTCCTGTTTCTGGCACTTTTTCCCTCACACAATATAAACAAAATTAACCTCATTTATTTTTAAAATACTATATTCATGTATCACTATTTAAAGAAAATGTTTTTCTTCATAATGGTTAAAAAGATGCCTTTCGTGGGACGGAGAACATCTTCTTGACCAAAAGGGGGATGTGAAAGGAAATGAAATAAGCTTCAGTGGCAGAGAGATTCCAAAAGGAGCCGAGAGGTCACTCTGGTGGGCACTCTTATGCACACTTTAGACAACCCTTTTTAGGTTCTAAAGAATTGGGGTAGCTGGTGGTGGATACTTGAAACTATCAAACTACAACCCAGAACCCATGAATCTCGAAGACAGCTGTATAAAAATGTAGCTTATGAGGGGTGACAATGGGATTGGGAAAGCCATAAGGGCCACACTCCACTTTGTCTAGTTTATGGATGGATGAGTAGAAAAATAGGGGAAGGAAACAAACAGACAAAGGTACCCAGTGTTCTTTTTTACTTCAATTGCTCTTTTTCACTCTAATTATTATTCTTGTTATTTTTGTGTGTGTGCTAATGAAGGTGTCAGGGATTGATTTGGGTGATGAATGTACCACTATGTAATGGTACTGTAAACAATCGAAAGTACGATTTGTTTTGTATGACTGCGTGGTATGTGAATATATCTCAATAAAATGAAGATTAAAAAAAAAAAAAGATGCGTTGTGATAAGAATGACCAATTCAGTTCCTATCTGGACTCTGAAAGCAATCATATTAAATGCCATATTTTAACACATATAAATCATATCATGTCCCTTTGGAAATAAACTAAGTTAGGTAAGAGATAGACTATGAGGGAAAGAAAATCTAAGGTAACCCTAGACTTTCTATTTCCGAATTGGAAATGCACAAGTCTCACCTCTGGGTCTCCCAGCTTCTCCTGACTACAATGTTTGCAATTTTAGAGCCATCCACTCCCAGAAGGCAATGAGAAACAGGTGCATCAGTCAACATTCTAGAGCTCCAGTGCCAGCTGGGAAGAATCTTGGGCCATCTATACTCTGGACTTTTTCAGTATACCTAAGATCACCAAGCCTGATTGCTCCTCCCTTCTCCAGCTCCTGGACTCACTCAGTAGCATGCCTGGACCCAGTACTTTCCTAACTTTTTCATCATCTCTTGGCTTGATCTTTTTTACTTTTGTTACCTGTCCTATTCTTCAAAAACTACATGTTCATCTTGTGTTTAACCTCTTGCTGGTCTGACCCATCATATCTGAAGATCCCTTTGCTCAAGGGATCTTAACAGTCTTCTGAGGTGATAGAACATTCAGCCTCAACCCACAAGTCCAACCTTATTTTCCTATATAGACTCTTCACTTCAAGGAAACTGGTCCACTCATGGAACCATGGGTGAGCCAGGCCATGCACATCCTTTGTTTTATTCCTCAAAAGCCCCATCCTGCAAGGTCCAGTTCAAGGTTCTCATCTCAAGAAGCCTCCTCTAACTTCTTAGCCTGTGATAATCATCCCAGCCTCTGCACTACTGTAATTACTGTCTTCACCAAGGTCTCACTCAGTAGATCCCATAAAATATTATCACAGAGGACGTTGAGGTTAAAGGATTGCATGGCCAAATAAGTTTGGGGAAAGCTCCCTCTTAGAAATTACCAGTGCGTGTTATCAGATTAAAGATTTTTAGAAGTCTTACAGCAAAGAAACCTTTCAAATAATATTTAACCTAATTTTTCTCAAATTTATTTAGCCATGGAACTTCTTTTCCACGCTATACCCCAATTAATAGCAATTTGGAAGTGCAGACAAGGAAAATTAGTCTATACAATTTAGTGGCATTTAACACAAGTGACCCTGTATTCTAGTGTGTCTTCTCTCCAACTGGTTTTAAAGATAACAATCCAGCAGCTCTAACCAGCTGTGGGCTTTCTCAATGCCCACCATTCTTTCTATCCTCACATCATTCTATGCCTTCTAAGTGTGAGACAATGTGTACAAAGCTTGTAGTACGGTGCCTAGCACATAATAAATAAAGAAAAAGTTAGCTACTTTTATTTTGAGGCAGTAGGAGTATCAAGAGTTTGTTCTGTGGAATTAGACAGACCCTGTTCTATTTATGGCTCAGCTCTCACTAGATAGACTGTGAAGTTAAAGACTATGTCTGTTTTCTTCACCAATGCCTGATACACACAACAATGCCTGGTACCTGTACAGAACATACAATCAGAAATTATGTTTTGAGTGAATTAAGACTGAGCAGTTCTCAACCCAGGCAATTTTGCCCACCAGAGGACATATGGCAATGTCTGGAGACATTTTTGGTTTTCACAACTAGCAGGTAATGGGTAGAAGCCAGGGATGCCACAAAATATCCTGTAATATACGGAAGAGTCCCCTACATCAAAGAATTGTCTAGCATTAAATGTCAATAGTGCTGAGAGTTGAGAAACTCTGTTCTTGAGTCAAGCTAATCAGGGATGATTTCCAACTACTGACACTAGCTGCGTGGCCTTCAGCGAGTTATAAAATTTCCCTAAGACTTCGTTTTCTCATCCATCAAATGGGGGACTAATCATATCTTGTAGAGTTGTAAGATTCTATCTATCTATCTATCTATCTATCTATCTATCTATCTATCCATCCGTCCATCCATCTATCCATCCATCCATCTATATATTGGGTAATGCATATGAACACGACTGGCATATATAAAGTTTTCTATTAATATAAAAAGTAATTTATATATAATTGATTACCATTAACCTTCATTCCATGTTTAATAATGATCATGAGTCTCTTCAGAGGAATTTTAGGCTTTTGGAACTCACTAGATCAATCCCAGAGTGAGTACTGTCATCGAAAACACACCCTGTTCTCATACTTAAGTATACTATAAGATCAGACTTTATTTGTGTGCTCACCAGGGGCTCGATAGTGAAAACGCTATTTAAGAAGAGCATGCTGTCTCCCCACACCAGCCTTCGATGATTCTCAAAGGTACGGGAGAGAATGGAAAGACGTTCTCGGAGTGAAGGATCAATAATGCACTCTTCAAGAAACTCATCAGTCTCTTTCTTCTCCTCTTTGTTCAGATCATGACAGACCCTAAAGAAAACACAGGAGATGTGAGATCCATTTTGTACTCTCAAGAAGAACTTTGTAAAGGGGCTTCCATCCTCCTGGAAATGTCTTCACCCAACACCCTGGGAAGGTCCCTCCTTGACGTGAGTCTGTAAAATACTAGCCAGGAGACTTTGTACTTTAACCTCTCAGAGCCTGTTTCCTTTTCTTTAGTCACTTCCTTCAAAAAGTCCTCTCTGGTTTACATTCCCACTCAATGCCTATTTGCTTATTCCTGGGTCCTTACGTATTTTGGGATAAATATTTTCTTTTAGGTAATTGTGTTTTCTAGGCTGCTTTTAAATACTTAACACATACCCTGTCTCTCACTCTTCCAAGCATGATTTCATTCCTTGTAAACTTCGCTTTAATTCTTTCTTAGCTGTCAATTTCCTAGAGAATAGAACTTGGAACCAGCAAGGCCTAGGTTTGGATACTGATTCTACTATTTATTTACTAGCTCTCTTACTTTGGGCATTAACCCATTCCTCTAAGCACTGGCACCCACACCTATAAAATAGAGATAATAAATCTCTTCCGTAATAAAGATGTCTGAGTACAAATGTGATAAAGAACATGGTGTTGTTCCTGGGACATAGCAGGTGCTTAAAAATACCAGTTTTCTCTCCGTATCAACCAGACGCAATCACCAAGCTGTAAAGCCTATGAAAGCTCAAACTGCCCCTAAAGACACCTCCTTTTCTCTCTCTCACTAGCACTTAATTAATATCCATTGTGATAAGTCAAAAAAGCAGCTTTCCGCAACCCTCACTTTCACTGCCCTCACAAAACCATGTTCACTTTACTCTTGACATCAGTTACTTCACTTGAATTTTGCAGGCTGAATTTTATCTTCCACCAGGACACATGACCATTTCCCCAGAATCTGACTGATATCCATGGTGAAAGACAAATTACTGAGCAATATGAGTGCTTAGTGGGAGCTCAGGGTCACTAAATTACTGTGCCAATCCCAACTACCTTCTAAGTGACTTCATGCAAACCATTTGTTCAGCATTGCTAAATAACACTCTTTAATAACTTGAGTGCTCAGGGCCCTTCGAGCAAAAGGAAAGCAAAAGGAAGTGCAATAAATGGGTTCAGTGGGTTCAGGTACCAACAAAGAAAGCATTTTATGCTTCCTTTTTATTGCTAGGTAGGAAGCAGTGTGCAAGGTAACCAGAGCTACAGTCCCTCCATACTGCTGAGCAGAGCACGGCAAATTAAAGACAGCTCAGTTGACAGAAGGAAGGAGACCATTTCTTTTTTTATGTTGTTTGATACATATCTAAAAGACTTATAAATTGAATACCTTTTGAAAAAATAAATTCCACTTCCATGAATAAATTCTAAAGAAACAATCATGGATGTAAACAAAGACACGACTATTATAAAGAAATTCATCAAAGCGCTAGCAATAACATTAAAAAATGTGATATTTGATACAAGATAATGACAGATTGGTTAAACAAATAATGGGAATTATAGATATTACACTTATTGGGTACTCGCCAAGCCCCTTCAAATGCATCATGTAATATAATACTCATAACAACCATATGATGTAATTATTAGTATTATTATCATTCCCATTTTACAGATGATAACACTGAGGCTCAAAAAGGTAAAGTAACTTGCTCTAGATCACACAGCTAAAAGGTGGAGCCTGAACTTCAAACTAGGCCTTTTGCAGTCTGAATCCCCCGATATTAGCCAATATATTATACTGTCTCCTATGATGAAGCTGTGTCCATGGAGTAATAAGCAGCTATCATTAAAGAATAATATTTAACAGCATTGTCAGGTGTTTGAAATACTTTAAAATAAGAAAGCAGGTTACAAAATGTATAAGGCAACCACAACTTTGCAATAAAAAAGAAGAAAAGAAAACATATTTATTGGGGAAAGGAATAGATATAGATAATATTAAAATATTAATAGTTTTATCTGGGTTGTAAGATTTTAATTGATTTTTGTCTTCATAATTGTGTTGCCCTTTATTTTCTAAATTTTATTGACTATGCATTGTTTGTAATTATAAAATCAAATTATTGTAAAAATTAAATGTTAATCCATTCTCAGACTGAAGCAGTACAGAATTTTCCATGGTTGCTTAACATGCAAACATTTGTATGAGCCCATGGATTTCCATTCTGGGAGAATGCACAGATAAAATGTGGGAGTTGTGCAGCAGGTAGAAGCAGCGGATGATATATCCATACAACAATATGGACAGATCTTAAAACAGAGTGCCTAGTGGAAAACTGAGAGAACTGAAAACAACCTACAGTATCAGGCGTGTGTCTGTGTTTGTCAGCCCCTTTAGAATAGGACCTCTCTGTTTTAAGCTCAGGACCAAACTGAACCTTTCTCTATATACATTTATAACTACAGAGGCTGCTGGAGGAAGGGGAGGAAAGAAGAGAAAAGTGCAAAAAGGACACTTCCAGGGATGCCTGTGCTAGCCCTGCTGGAGTGATCAAGAGAGAACAAAAGTTCCACTCTTAGCTCAAGATCTCACTGCTGCTTCTCAGGGATGGGCAGTCCTCTGCCCACGAACGAGCTTCTAACAAATGTTCTGCTTTATTTTGCACTGACATGTGGCCTGGGTCACAACCTGAGAATTTGTGATGCTAAGGAAGAGGGGGCTATACTCATAGCAATAGTACCTCCACCGGCAAATGGGACAGTTATCCATAGAAAGAAACTAAATGTTTGGTAACATGCAAATATCTCTCTATTTTCCTTGCTTGTTGAGAAGATGGGCATTTCATGACCAATTACATCTAGGACAAAATCCATGGCTAATAATATGAAAGTTATGGCATGCTTGGGGATGTCTCAAGGAACAAAATATGGATGAAGAAGAGACAGCCTGGTCAAATAAGAGACTAGGCAAAAATGGCGTCCATTTCCCCTCTTGTTCTAGCATCTGGCACTCAGGAGAGAGCGGGGAGGAGGAGAGGAAGGAACAGAGCCTCCAATAGACTCTTTGCCTGGATAAACCAATCCAGTTTGGAGAAACATGAGTTAATTATTATGGGTCAACCAAAGTGAAGGTGAGGGTATTCTTATTTAACCATGTTAAGTCACTTTTCAAGTTCATAGTTTAAGGGAGGGACATGATCCCAGATGACAAAAATTAGACTTCTAAGTATGGTTACGAAATCCTAT
Organism: Choloepus didactylus; assembly: GCF_015220235.1. Taxonomy (NCBI): domain Eukaryota; kingdom Metazoa; phylum Chordata; class Mammalia; order Pilosa; family Megalonychidae; genus Choloepus; species Choloepus didactylus. The sequence goes on along the minus strand of NC_051328.1, from coordinate 28,596,913 downwards.
ATTCTCCCCTTGCTACAAAAAAAAATTGTCAGAGGAAGATTAGAAAGAGCAAAAGATAGTGAGAGAAAAGCAGTCAGAGAGAAACAGAAGAAAAACAGTAAAAGACAATATTAAAGAAATTGGGGTGTAGGTGTGGGGGGAGATGAAGTGAGGATAAAGACAAAAAATGCCCATACATTTACAGTTGAAAGTATTTTAACTGTGATTTGGCATCTATGACAGCAACCAGTTTTAATTTTTTATGAGTTTAACTGTTAAAATTAACTTCCTCAAATTTTTGGACATTGATATGGCATCACTTGCATGTTACACATATAATTAGTCACACAGAATGATTGAAATTAGAGCTGGCTTTCCCTCTTAAGTGTGTACCTGTTCTCCCAAAAGGCTATGCTCACAAGACAGGTGTGGCATTAAAACACAACTTTTTCTGCTGTTCCTCTTTCTTCATTTGTACGTGCTCTACCACATTTTGTTTTTCAACATGTTTGAACCATTCTGATGCTGCCTGAGGCTATCGGTTGGGGAATCAGGACAAATCAGGCAATGGATGTACAGTTTCCTCTTGCCTTTTTAAACCACTTGTATTTTTATACCATGAGGCAAAATGAAGTTTTTAGGCAGGAAAGGCTTTTCTTTTCTCGCTTTTTAAAAAGTTGGCACAGTGGCAATCCAGTGATTAAAGTTCATTGTCTGAATGACAGCTTCTGGTCCACTGTATCCTGTCATTGTCACAGCTCCTTCCGATTCAATTAGAGACAGCGCAATGGGGGATTTCTACCTGGTTTCTATGGACTGAAGAGCTTTTATTTTTATCACATACTAACTTGGTTTTAAACAAACCTTTGGTGTTTCCTGGTACTAATCTTTAATGAAAATGGAAAGGAGAGAAAAAATCCAAATGAAAGCTGAAAAAGTGTTAATTCAAGGAGGTTAGAAGGAGATAAAAATGAAAATGACGTTTAAAAGAGGCAAGGATAGATTTGGTAAAAAAAAGACATTCAAAATTTAACAGTAATGAGATTTGTTAAAACAGCTTGGATTTACATTTTATTAATTTTCTCCAATTTCTGTGAAGCATCATTTTAAAAGGAAAAGATCAAAGATAGCAACAAGAAACCATTATTAAATTATATGCCTTACAGGAACTGAGCAATACTACTAAAACCGAAAATATAAAAGCTGTTATATCTCAGCTCTTCTTTCTCCTCATTTTGCGTATTTTCTGGAAATATCTTGCCATTGAAAAAATCCCACATTGATCCCAAAATTAGAAGCTCTTTAAGAAATCTGATCAAATGGATCAGAGGTTATGAAATACAGACATGTAGCTTAGTTTTGGCAGCGAAGAATGAATATATCTGTTCTTTAAAATACAGGAGTTCAGCTACTGCTAAAGTATAATAAGGTTAAGATTAGCTGAGGAAGGGCAGCATTTTTAGCTCAAATTTGTTAGATGAGTGGCTCCAAAGCCACTCCAAAGCACTGCACACTAAAACCAAATGAAGAAAATCTGACCAAGTTTGAGTTGGTTAAAAACTTACTATAAAAGTCCCTGATTTTTCCTAAAAACTGAATTTACATTCCCCAATATCACAACTTATAGGTGGTTCTTATTACAAACCTATGTTTTTCTCTTTCTTCCTCTTCTTGGGTAGCAAATATCTTCCACTGGAAATGGGCAATGATGTTACTGTGGTTGTGAATGGTTATCATTCGCTGACTGGCCAAAGATATGTAGGTTTTCTCAATGATCAAGGAATTCTTGTCCAGCCTTATATTCAAGTCTATGGCAGCTCCATACAAAGAGACAAAAACCTTTTCACCTAGGAATTAACAAAGTACAAGCACACTTTAAGATTTATCCTAGAATCACATTTCTAGGCTACTTTTTTCCCAAGTTGAAATTAGGGAATATAACATAGGCTTTATATATATCATTCTTTTCCACTCCCCCATCAATCCAGAAAGCAGTCATGATCAGAAAACTTAATAATATGCTTGGTGCTGTTCTCACTTCCAGAAAAAGGCAAAAACCTTACTTCAGCTTTCCTCTATTTATACTCTCCAGCCCCTTGGGTTATTGCTATCATAAAATTTATTTCTAAGTACATTATAAACCCCACAATAAATTATTATTATTGTTTTAAACAACTGATATTCTTTTATATTTGTAAATGGTTATCCTTTCTGGTGCTCTTCATTTCTTTCTGAAGTTCCATGCTTCCTTTCCTTCTGTCTGAAGAATTTCCTTTAGTAACTCTTTTTGTACAGAACTGATGGTGACAAGTTCCCTTAGCTTTTTTTGTTGGCAAATGTCTTTATTTTGTTTTCATTTTGATGGATGCTTTCAATAGATACAGGAATCAAATTAGCATTTTATTTTCTTTCAGCACTTTAATAACATCAATTCACTGTCTTCTGGCCTCCATAATTTCACCCGAAAGGTTGGTCAACAGTCTTATTAGCATTCCTTTTAAGGCACTGTGTCTCTTTTCTCTGGCTACTTTTATGACATACTCTTTGCTTTGTTTTTCAGCAATTTGAGTATAACATGCCTAGGTGTAGTTTTCTTTGTATTTGTACCACCAAAATTTCACCAAGCTTTCTGAACTTGTAGATTAGTATTCTTAATCATTTTTGGAAAATTCTTAGTCATTATCTCCTAAAATATTTTTTTTGCCCCATTCTTTCTCTCCTCTTTTTTCTGGGATTACAATTATCTATATGTTGACTTTTTGACTGTGACCCACATGGCTTTTACTTTCTGTTCTGCTTTTCCATTCTTTTTTGATTTCCCTATGCTTCAGTTTGGGTATTTTCCACTGATCTGTCTACAGGTTCTCTAATTCTGTCTTCTGATGTATCCATTCTGCTGTTAAAACCTGTCCAATTAGTTCTTAATTTCAGATATACATTTTTCAGTATAACATTGTTATTAAAATCTGACAAAGATAAAACAGTCAATCTATGCACCAATTGTACTTCTGAATATCAATGTGAAAATCCTAACTAAAAAATTAACAATCAGAACTCCTCAGTATACTAAAAGAATGGTACTATGTTACTAAGTGGAGTTTATTTCAGGAATGCAGGGACGGCTTAATATTAGAACATTTATTAATGTATCACTATGTCTGTAGTGGGTTGGATTTTAGGTGGGCCCTAAATGCAATGACTGGCATCCTTATAAGAGAAAGGAGAAGGAGAATTGAGACGCAGAGAGACACAGGGAGAAGGTCATGTGAAGATGAAAGCAGAGATTGGAATTTCCAGGAGCCACCAGAAGCTAGAAGTTTCAAAGAAAGGTTTTCCCCTCAGAGCTTTTGGAGAGAGCATGGTCCTGCCCATAGCTTGACTTCAGACTTCTAGCTTCCAGAACTATGAGATAATAAATTGCTGTTGTGTTAAGCCATCAATTTCTGGCAATTTGTTGTGGCATCCCAAGAAAACTAATATAGGTTTTGGTACTGCTGTTACAAATATCTAAAAATGTGGCTGTGGCGTTGGAATTGGGTGATGGGTAGAGGTTGTAAGAATTTTGAGGCACATAAAAGAAAAAGCCTCAACTGTCTCGAAGAGACTGTTGGTTGAAATATGGATGTTAAAGGTGCTTCTGGTGAGGACTCAAAAGGAAATGAGAAACATTATTGGAGACTGAAGGGAAGGTGATCATTGCTATAATATGGGAGGAAAACCTTGGCTGAACTGTATTCTACTGTTGAATGGAAAACAGAAGTTGTAAATGATGGATTTGGATATTTAACTGAAAAGACTGCCAGTCAAAGTGTTGATGGTATGGCCTGCTTTCTCTTCAGTGCTTATAGTAAAATCCAAGTGGAAAGAGATAAATTTAGGAAGGAACTGCAGTAATTTGTTGTAGCAGAAACTTACACAATATCTAAGGAGAAAAATTATAGTATTTTCTTCATTGATCCTGAAAAATACTGACAAAATTCAAAACCCATTTCTGTTAAAAAATATTCTTTAAAACAGGAACTGATAGAATTAAAATATGTATAAAGTCTCAATAGTTAAAACATCATGGTACCAGTGCATGAAGAGACAGATCAAAGGAACAGAATAGAAAGTCAAAAACAGAATCCAAATACATATTGAAATTTAGGATATTGCTCCAGTTTGCTAATGCTGCCATTATGCAAGATATCAGAAATGGATTGGCTTTTATAAAGGGGATTTATTTGGTTACAAATTTACAGTCTGAAGGCCATGAAAATGTCCAAATTAAGGCATCAACACAAGTATACCTTCACCAAAGGAAGGCCAATTGTGTCTGAAAAACCTCTGTTAGCTGGGAAGGCACATGGCTGGTGTCTGCTCATCCCTGGTTGTGTTCCAGCTCCTCTCTCAGCTCCTGTGCATTCCTCACAATGTTGCCCTTGGGGTGTTTTGTCCTCTCTTAGCTTCTCCAGAGCAAAGTGCCAGCTAAAGTCTGCTTTCAACGGCCATCTCCAAAATGTCTCTCTTGGCTGTAGCAGTGAGCTCCATCTGAGCTCTTATATAGGACTCCAATGATTAAATCAAGACCCACACTTAATGGGTGGGGCCCACCTCCATGAAGTAATCTAATCAAAGATATTACCCACAGTTGGGTGGGTCACATCTCTGTGGAAACAACCTAATACAAAGATTACAACCTAATCAACACTATTACGTCTGCCCCCACAAGACTGCATTAAAGAACATGGTGTTTTGGGGGACATAATATATCCAAACCAGCATAGATATTATAAAGGCAGCATCTCAAGTCATTGGTGTAAAGATAAACTTTGTAAAAATGGGCTACTGATACAACTCAGTAGCCATATGGAAAAATATTTCATAACTCATATCAGGTTAAATACTAAATAAATAAAATATTTAAATGTTCAAAATGAAATCATGAAAGTAGAGCAATACACAGGAAAATTTCTTCCTAACTTTGGAGAGGGAAAAATTTTCTATGACCCCAAATCCAAACCCCTCTAAAATCATTAAGGGGAATTTTATTACACAAAAATGAAAAAAGAACTTCTGCATGGCACAAAACTCCATTAGCAAGAACAAAAGAAAAGCTGGGGAAAATATTTGTCATTCACATCAGAGACAAAGGGATTAACTTCCCAAATACACAAGAGGCTCTTAGAACTCAATAAGAAACAAAGACCAACAATCCAATAGAAGAACTTGACAGGGACATAAAGATACAGATCGCAAAAACAGAAACACAAAGAGCCCCTGTATGTATGAAAAGATGCTCAACCTCACTCATAAAAGAGAATAAAATAAAGACTTAAGTATAGACAATTATCCTCAATCAGATTCAAAAAATAAACACAAGTTTGAGAACATAGGCACTCTCATAGATTGCTGTGGGAATGCAAATTTGTACTACTCTCCGCTGACTCCATGAAGTACGTTTGGCAACAAAGATCAAATTATCTATCAAAATTACAAAAATATTTACACTTTGACCCACTTCTAGGAATCTATCCCATAAATGAGTTAAAACAAGATCAAAGGTATTCATTACAAGCATTGTTTTTAATAAACTAGAATGGAAATACATGTCCATAAACAGAAGGCTAGTTAAATAAGCTGTGCTATACCTAAAATGGAATACTGCATAGGTGTGAAAAAGAACACAGTGATATGACAAGATCTCAAGGATATATGATTATGTGGAAAAAGCAAGATGGAGAATAATTTAAGTACTACACTTTCTTTGTATAAGGGTGGAGGGAATGAGAATATGCATTTATGTTTGCAGCTATTTATAAATGGGGGTAGAGTGAGGTGAATGGCCCTCTCAATTTATACTTTTAAAATATTGCTTTGGTTTTTGAACATATGGAAGCATTACTCATCCAAAAATGCAAATGTAAAAAAAGGATTACAGGGGTTTCAATAAACACATAAGTCTGATAAATAGCACTAGTAATCAGAGAAATATAAAGTAAAGTAAGATAGCATTTCATAACCATCAGATTAACAAAAATTAAACAAGTCTGACAATACCAAGTATTGGGAAGGATGCAGAAAAAGAAGAAATTTCATATACTGCTAACAGAAGTATAAATTGGTACAACCACTTCGAGTAAAGCTCAAGATACTTTTGCCCTATATCCTAGCAATAGCACTCCTAGGTATTTATCCTAAAAGAAAATCTTACACAGATGCACAAGAAGACACGTACAAATGACAAATGTGCTCATTGTACTATTGTTTGTAATGGCAAAACAAAAACAACCAACCAAGGAACAGCTTAAACATTCAATAGGAGTATAGTATTTTAACAAACTGGAAGGTGATGCATTAGTTAAAATGAATTAGTGCTACATGTATCTTTGAGTTTAATTCTTTAAAATACAATGTTGAAAGAAAAAAAGCAAGCTAGAGAGTGGTATGTGCAATACAATACCATTTATGTGAGGTTTAAAACTGCTTGAAAAATATTATATATTATTTATGGGTAAGTAGATATGTAAGAATGGTATGAAAACATGTCCAATTCATCTCCTCTGTGGAATGAGACATGAGAATTGGATCAGGAAAGGGTAACAAGGTGTTAAATCTATAATCAGTTAAATTAACCTAAAGAACAAAACATATGAAGGAAATGTATGGCAAAATGTTGAGATGTGTTCAATATACTGGGTGTTCATTACATTATTCTGTGTGCTTTTGTGGTTATTTGAAATATTTCATTGTTTAAAAAATTAATCAAGGAAAAAGATCTAGAGGTTTATTTTATATATATAGGGGTAAGAGAGAATAGTATCATCTTTATAAGGAACCCTCCTAGAAATACTGCAACAGAACCACTATAATTATCTTCCTGAGAACCATCTAATGTTGAATTTTTTCCCACCTCTATCTTCTGAAAATCACCAGATCCACAAAGTGAAAGAAGCAGTGACTCTTCTCTTACCACCACAGCTGTTGAAGTAGTTGCCTGGTGTTTTTACACCCACTGGTATGTCATGAAGACAACCTTAAAAAGGGTCTTCCCACCCCTAGCTATTTAGAATGGTGATAGGATGAAAGGAGTGTTATGTCTATGGGAATGGGTAAGGATGCATTGCCTCAGCATTAGCCTTTTTGTGCCCTTGCAGTGTTTGTTCCTGCTCTGTCTGGTTCCTTTTCAGTTTCTGGGATTGAATGCTGCAATCAGTGTAGATGGGGTTAGCCTCAGTCATTTATTATGTCCCAGTAAAGACATATTTTGTGGAGGGTCTCATTACTTGTCAGTTTTGCTACCATCTGTCAAGCAAGAACAAATATGAACAAAACTAATTTTACCCCCCAAAAATGCATTTCATACCATGGTTTTGGTACTTTCAGACAACAGAGGACACTGAATAAAATATATGAGTGGAGCCATCAATTCCCTAGGGAACTAACAAGTTGATGGAAAGTGTGTTTATCATCCCTTGGTCTCAGCAGGATAAAATTCACTACTCTAGTGACTTGTTGAACCAAACTTCTTTAAAGATGCTCTTTCTTTGAAAGTTTCAGGAAACTGAAATTGATTTGCCTGAGCTCATCCAGCACAACTGTGACAATGCCCCTAAAGGAATTCTTAATCTGCAAGGAAGGTTGTATGGGGCTGTGGAAAGTTATGCTGGCCTTGGAGGGTCCCAAAGACCTCCATTCAAGTTGTGGCTGTACCACTTTGGTGCCATTTAACACCCCTGGGTCTCAGTTGACTGTCTCCAAAATGAGGGGAGTCAGAGATGTCCTCCAATGTCCCTTTAAAAACTAAGAGCTAATTGTTGAGAATCTTCACTTGCTATGAAATATACAGAAGCCTCAGTCCACTTCCCTAAACAATCCCTGACAATCAGTGTGTCATAACTTCTGCTATTCTTTATCCTAAGTTGCAAAATATAGAAATGAAGAAAAAAAAAAATCAGGTCAAGGAATGTTTCCACTACCTTTCAAGCCCTGTTAAACGTTTGTTTCTTTTACATTAACAATGTTTTGCTAGAGTTTCTAATTAAAATGGCACACATTTGTAATTAATTACAATAATCACACAACTGAAGCAACATTCATACAGTTCAGTTTGTGTAGGTATATTCTGATAGATATTATTTAACAGTTTCAGTTACAAAGGATATCACACTCATTTACTGTATTACACTTTGGAAGTCCTTTATTTGCCTTTATTCTTAGGGTTTTAGAAAAAATACTAGAGTAAAATATATAAATGACTGTAAATCTGCCCTGTGAAGAACTAATATTATAGTTGTAGATATATTTAATAGCAATACATCATCACAACTTTAGGGGAAAAGCCTACTTGCCAACTTCTGACTCTGAATTGAAAGATCTCTTCTTTGGTAAAGGACATAATACTTCTTAAAAATGCTGAACAAGTGCGTCATCTATATTTCCTGATTATAGCAGTGGTTAATGTCACCTCCAAGGTGACAACAGTCTCACCAGGCATTGAACAAAACCCTGCTGCTACTTCTAATGCTCATTCAAGTACCCAAAGGCTTAACAAGAAACTCTTTTTCTTAAAAGCCTATTTTCCTTGAACCCTTATATTATACATAAAGTTTCCTAATACCTAGCTGAAAAATGCAAAGCAAGCAAATAACCATTTGCTTGTCTCTTAGCCAAATAATGTTCTCATGCCTCAGTTTTATCAAAATGGTAGAACTAAGTTTACTGGTTGTTCTGTTTCTGTTTTGCTTTGTTTTTTTGTTTTGTTGTTACGAATGTAGCCTGAAGTAATTGTGTTCTAATTTCTTCTGGAGGGATTGGGTCATGAAAGGTATCAAGTTACTTCAGTTCTCAATTTTGGACCAAAATAAAATTGCAACCAAATCATTTCCGGAGTAAACTCAATTGCCGTAACAAACTTGATTTCATTACCTAAGGGAACCCACAAGGAGAGAGAGGGAGAGAAAGAGGAAGGGAGGGAGAATTCTGGTCCAGGAAAACAATGAGTAAAATATCGGATATTGGTGAAGTTTTACACTCAATTTCTTTAATTGTTGGAGCACCGGTTCAAAATCTGGTTTTCAGAAAACCCAGAGAAATCTCCTAGCTGAATTTAATCAACAATATATTCAGTGGAGGACCAGCAAGCAAAAGACAAATACACTGTTAGGAACATGATTGATTACTTCCTGCTGATGTGTAGCAATGCTCCTCCTTCTGGAACAATGTTTTGGGAAGTTTGAAAAAAAGGTTTGCATCAACAGCCCATGTTAAATTCCTCTCCTCAAGTTGATTATTTCAAACAGCTGCAGAAAGTTCAATCAAATGTTTATTTAGTGAAACGAGAAGTCAATGATCATGGCTGCTTGGAAAAGCTCCATAATTAATTGTTAGGCAGTCATTACTGTTTTCCACTGATGGAAGGTTACAGGCTCTGGTCATTGATAAACCACAATAAAGATGAAAGCATATTCTTATCAGTAGTCCATTTCATGTAAGGCCTTTTCAGAAAATGACTTTGTTTATGCACCAAAGTTGCCATCAGAACCTCAGGGTGTAGAAACCAACTTTTGCATGATTGATTAAATTTTAATACCAAATATTCAATGTAGTTCAAACTACCTTTCCATTAGCACATGAATATAAACGTAAATATGGGTATTATTCTAAATATTAATATAAAGGTAAAATCCAAATTAAGGGCCACTGGGAGAAAGCAGCTGCATTTCAAAGTCAGCAGTCAGCAGATTTATTTCTTCATATGGCTTCGATCTATTATCTATTTTCCTTTCCTGAAGAATTCCCTTTAGTATCTCTTATAGGGCTGAAGAATTCCCTTTAGTATCTAACCTGAAGAATTCCCTTTAGTATCTCTTATAGAGCTGGTCTAGTGATGTCAAACTCCCTCAACTTTCATTTATCTGGGAATGTCTTAACCTCCCCTTCATTTTTGAAAGACAGCTTTGCTGGATATAGAATTCTTGCTGGGTAAGTTTTTGCTTTCATCACTTTAAATATCATCCCTCTGCCTTCATGCCTCCCTGGTTTCCAATGAGAAATTGGCATTTAATCTTATTGAGACCCCCTTGTATGTGACATGTTGCTTCTCTCTTGCAGCTTTCAGAATTCTCTCTTTATGCTTGACATTTGACAGTTTGATTATAATATACCATGCCATGGGCTATTTAAGCTTATCCTGTTTGGGGTTCTTTGATTTGTATAGTCATGTCTTTCATTAAATTTGAGAGGTTTTCAGCCATAATTCTTCAAATATTCTCCCTGCCCCTTTCTCTCTTTCATCTCCTGGGACTCCCATGAGTGTAAATTGGTAAGTTTGATGGTGGCCCACACATTCCTTAGGCTCTGTTCACTTTTCTTCCTTCTTTCCTCTTTCTGCTCCTCAGACTGAGTGATTTCGATTGTCTTCAAGTTCTCTCATTGTTCCTTTTTGCCAGTTTCAATCTGCTGTTGAATCCCTCTAGGGAATTTTAAATTTCAGTGACTGTGGTCTTCAGCTCAGCTCTGTTTGGTTCCTTTTCATAATTTCCATCTCTCTAATAGTATTCTCTTTGTGTTCATCTATCATTTTCCTGATTTCATTCAGTTCATTGTCCATGTTTTCTTTTGGCTCTTTGAGAAAATTCAGGACCATTTTTAAAAAGTCTTTGTCTGGTATGTCCCAGGTCTGGTGCTCCTTGCTGATGGGTTCTAACAATTTAACCTTCTTCTTTGTCTGAAATATCACAGGTTTTAAAACCTGTGCCGGTTTCAATGTATTATGTCCCCCAGAAAAAGACATATTCTTTGATGCAATCTTGTGGGGCAGACATATTAGTGGGGATTTAGTTGGAACATTTGGATTAGGCTCTTTGCATGGAAATGTGCCCCACCCAACTGTAGGTGATAACTCTGATGAGATATTTCCATGGAGGCATGGCCCCACCTATTCAGGGTGGGCCTTGATCAGTGGAGCCATATAAATGAGCTGGCAAACAGAAGGAACTCAGCGCAGCTGTGAGTGACATTTTGAAGAGGAGCCACAGCCAAGAGGAACACTTTGAAGAATGCACAGAAGCTACAGATGAGAGACAGTATAAAGACTGCCATTGAAAGCAAACTCTCACGCCAGAGAAGCTAAGAGAGGACAAATGCCCCAAGAGCAACGGAGAGCGACATTTTGAAGAGGAGCTGTGGCCTAGAGAGGGAGAAAGCTGTTTTGAAGCCAGAACTTGGAGCAGACTCCAGCCATGTGCCTTCCCAGCTAACAGCGGTTTTCTGGACACCATTGGCCATCCTCCAGTAAAGGTACCCAATTGTTGATGCCTTACCTTGGACACTTTATGGCCTTAAGACTGTAACTGTGTAGGAGGCGGGGCAAGATGGCAGACTGGTGAGCTGTATGTTTTAGTTACTCCTCCAGGAAAGTAGGTAGAAAGCCAGGAACTGCGTGGACTGGACACCACAGAGCAATCTGACTTTGGGCATACTTCATACAACACTCATGAAAACGTGGAACTGCTGAGATCAGCGAAATCTGTAAGTTTTTGCGGCCAGGGGACCCGCGCCCCTCCCTGCCAGGCTCAGTCCCGGGGGAGGAGGGGCTGTCAGCTCCGGGAAGGAGAAGGGAGAACTGCAGTGGCTGCTCTTATCGGAAACTCATTCTACTGATACAGACTCCAACCATAGATAGACTGAGACCAGACACCAGAGAATCTGAGAGCAGCCAGCCCAGCAGAGAGGAGACACGCATAGAAAAAAAACAACACGAAAAACTCCAAAATAAAAGCGGAGGATTTTTGGAGTTCTGGTGAACATAGAAAGGGGAAGGGCCCTGAGGCGCATATGCAAATCCCGAAGAAAAGCTGATCTCTCTGCCCTGTGGACCTTTCCTTAATGGCCCTGGTTGCTTTGTCTCTTAGCATTTCAATAACCCATTAGATCTCCGAGGAGGGCCCGTTTGTTTGTTTGTTTGTTTGTTTGTTTTTTTTTTAACACTTTTTTCTTTTTCTAAAACAATTACTCTAAGAAGCCCAATACAGAAAGCTTCAAAGACTTACTATTTGGGCAGGTCAAGTCAAGAGCAGAACTAGGAGAGCTCTGAGACAAAACGCAATAATCCAGTGGCTGAGAAAATTCACTAAACACCACAACTTCCCAAAAAAAGGGGGGTGTCCCCCCACAGCCTTCATCCTGGTGGACAGGAAACACTCCTGCCCATCGCCAGCCCCATAGCCCAGAACTGCCCCAGACAACCCAGTGTGACGGAAGTGCTTCAAATAACAGGCACACACCACAAAACTGGGTGTGGACATTAGCCTTCCCTGCAACCTCAGCTGATAGTCCCAGAGTTGGGAAGGTAGAGCAGTGTGAATTAACAAAGCCCCATTCAGCCATCATTTCAGCAGACTGGGAGCCTCCCTACACAGCCCAGCAGCCCAGAACTGCCCTGGGGGGACGGCACTCACCTGTGACATAGCACAGTCATCCCTCAACAGAGGACCCGGGGTCCACGGCCTGGAAGAGGGGCCCACTTGCAAGTCTCAGGAGCCATACGCCAATACCAAGGACTAGTGGGTCAGTGGCAGGACTGAACTGAAGGATTAGACTATTGCAGCAGCTTTAAAACTCCAGGATCACCAGGGAGATTTGATTGTTAGAGCCACCTCCCCTCCCTGACTGCCCAGAAACACGCCCCATATACAGGGCAGGCAACACCAACTACACATGCAAGCTTGGTACACCAATTGGACCCCACAAGACTCACTCCCCCACTCACCAAAAAGGCTAAGCAGGGGAGAACTGGCTTGTGGAGAACAAGTGGCTCGTGGACGCCACCTGCTGGTTAGTTAGAGAAAGTATACTCCACGAAGCTGTAGATCTGATAAATTAGAGATAAGGACTTCAATTGGTCTACAAATCCTAAAAGAACCCTATCAAGTTCAGCAAATGCCACGAGGCCAAAAACAACAGAAAATTATAAAGCATATGAAAAAACCAGACGATATGGATAACCCAAGCCCAAGCACCCAAACCAAAAGACCAGAAGAGACACAGCACCTAGAGCAGCTACTCAAAGAACTAAAGATGAACAATGAGACCATAGTACGGGAGATAAAGGAAATCAGGAGGACCCTAGAAGAGCATGGAGAAGACACTGCAAGACTAAATAAAAAAAATGGATGATCTTATGGAAATTAAAGAAACTGCTGACCAAATTAAAAAGATTCTGGACGCTCATAGTACAAAACTAGAGGAAGTTGAACAACGAATCAGTGACCTCGAAGATGACAGAATGGAAAATGAAAACATAAAAGAAAGAATGGGGAAAAGAATTGAAAAAATCGAAATGGACCTCAGGGATATGATAGATAATATGAAACGTCCAAATATAAGACTCATTGGTGTCCCAGAAGGGGAAGAAAAGGGTAAAGGTCTAGGAAGAGTATTCAAAGAAATTGTTGGGGAAAACTTCCCAAATCTTCTAAACAACATAAATACACAAATCATAAATGCTCAGCGAACTCCAAATAGAATAAATCCAAATAAACCCACTCCGAGACATATACTGATCACACTATCAAACACAGAAGAGAAGGAGCAAGTTCTGAAAGCAGCAAGAGAAAAGCAATTGACCACATACAAAGGAAACAGCATAAGACTAAGTAGTGACTACTCAGCAGCAACCATGGAGGCGAGAAGAAAGTGGCACGATATATTTAAAATTCTGAGTGAGAAAAATTTCCAGCCAAGAATACTTTATCCTGCAAAGCTCTCCTTCAAATTTGAGGGAGAGCTTAAATTTTTCACAGACAAACAAATGCTGAGAGAATTTGCTAACAAGAGACCTGCCCTACTGGAGATACTCAAGGGAGCCCTATAGACAGAGAAACAAAGAAAGGACAGAGAGACTTGGAGAAAGGTTCAGTACTAAAGAGATTTGGTATGGGTACAATAAAGGATATTAATAGACAGAGGGGAAAAATTATGACAAACATAAACCAAAGGATAAGATGGCTGATTCAAGAAAAGCCTTCACGGTTATAACGTTGAATGTAAATGGATTAAACTCCCCAATTAAAAGATATAGATTCGCAGAATGGATCAAAAAAAATGAACCATCAATATGTTGCATACAAGAGACTCATCTTAGACACAGGGACACAAAGAAACTGAAAGTGAAAGGATGGAAAAAAATATTTCTTGCAAGCTACAGCCAAAAGAAAGCAGGTATAGCAATATTAATCTCAGATAAAATAGACTTCAAATGCAGGGATGTTTTGAGAGACAAAGAAGGCCACTACGTACTAATAAAAGGGGCAATTCAGCAAGAAGAAATAACAATCGTAAATGTCTATGCACCCAATCAAGGTGCCACAAAATACATGAGAGAAACACTGGCAAAACTAAAGGAAGCAATTGATGTTTCCACAATAATTGTGGGAGACTTCAACACATCACTCTCTCCTATAGATAGATCAACCAGACAGAAGACCAATAAGGAAATTGAAAACCTAAACAATCTGATAAATGAATTAGATTTAACAGACATCTACAGGACATTACATCCCAAATCACCAGGATACACATACTTTTCTAGTGCTCATGGAACTTTCTCCAGAATAGATCATATGCTGGGACATAAAACAAGCCTCAATAAATTTAAAAAGATTGAGATTATTCAAAGCACATTCTCTGACCACAATGGAATACAATTAGTAGTCAATAACCATCAGAGACTTAGAAAATTCACAAATACCTGGCGGTTAAACAACACACTCCTAAACAATCAGTGGGTTAAAGAAGAAATAGCAAGAGAAATTGCTAAATATATAGAGACGAATGAAAATGAGAACACAACATACCAAAACCTATGGGATGCAGCAAAAGCAGTGCTAAGGGGGAAATTTATAGCACTAAACGCATATATTAAAAAGGAAGAAAGAGCCAAAATCAAAGAACTAATGGATCAACTGAAGAAGCTAGAAAATGAACAGCAAACCAATCCTAAACCAAGTACAAGAAAAGAAATAACAAGGATTAAAGCAGAAATAAATGACATAGAGAACAAAAAAACAATAGAGAGGATAAATATCACCAAAAGTTGGTTCTTTGAGAAGATCAACAAGATTGACAAGCCCCTAGCTAGACTGACAAAATCAAAAAGAGAGAAGACCCATATAAACAAAATAATGAATGAAAAAGGTGACATAACTGCAGATCCTGAAGAAATTAAAAAAATTATAAGAGGATACTATGAACAACTGTATGGCAACAAACTGGATAATGTAGAGGAAATGGACAATTTCCTGGAAACATATGAACAACCTAGACTGACCAGAGAAGAAATAGAAGACCTCAACCAACCCATCACAAGCAAAGAGATCCAATCAGTCATCAAAAATCTTCCCACAAATAAATGCCCAGGGCCAGATGGCTTCACAGGAGAATTCTACCAAACTTTCCAGAAAGAACTGACACCAATCTTACTCAAACTCTTTCAAAACATTGAAGAAAATGGAACACTACCTAACTCATTTTATGAAGCTAACATCAATCTAATACCAAAACCAGGCAAAGATGCTACAAAAAAGGAAAACTACCGGCCAATCTCCCTAATGAATATAGATGCAAAAATCCTCAACAAAATACTTGCAAATCGTATCCAAAGACACATTAAAAAAATCATACACCATGACCAAGTGGGGTTTATTCCAGGCATGCAAGGATGGTTCAACATAAGAAAATCAATCAATGTATTACAACACATTAACAAGTCAAAAGGGAAAAATCAATTGATCATCTCAATAGATGCTGAAAAAGCATTTGACAAAATCCAACATCCGTTTTTGATAAAAACACTTCAAAAGGTAGGAATTGAGGGAAACTTCCTCAACATGATAAAGAGCATATATGAAAAACCCACAGCCAGCATAGTACTCAATGGTGAGAGACTGAAAGCCTTCCCTCTAAGATCAGGAACAAGACAAGGATGCCCGCTGTCACCACTGTTATTCAACATTGTGCTGGAAGTGCTAGCCAGGGCAATCCGGCAAGACAAAGAAATAAAAGGCATCCAAATTGGAAAAGAAGAAGTAAAACTGTCATTGTTTGCAGATGATATGATCTTATATCTAGAAAACCCTGAGAAATCAACGATACACCTACTAGAGCTAATAAACAAATTTAGCAAAGTAGCGGGATACAAGGTTAATGCACATAAGTCCGTAATGTTTCTATATGCTAGAAATGAACAAACTGAAGAGACACTCAGGAAAAAGATACCATTTTCAATAGCAACTAAAAAAATCAAGTACCTAGGAATAAACTTAACCAAAGATGTAAAAGACCTATACAAAGAAAACTACATAACTCTACTAAAAGAAATAGAAGGGGACCTTAAAAGATGGAAAAATATTCCATGTTCATGGATAGGAAGGCTAAATGTCATTAAGATGTCAATTCTACCTAAACTCATCTACAGATTCAATGCAATCCCAATCAAAATTCCAACAACCTACTTTGCAGACTTGGAAAAGCTAGTTATTAAATTTATTTGGAAAGGGAAGATGCCTCGAATTGCTAAAGACACTCTAAAAAAGAAAAACGAAGTGGGAGGACTTACACTCCCTGACTTTGAAGCTTATTATAAAGCCACAGTTGCCAAAACAGCATGGTACTGGCACAAAGATAGACATATAGATCAATGGAATCGAATTGAGAATTCGGAGATAGACCCTCAGATCTATGGCCGACTGATCTTTGATAAGGCCCCCAAAGTCACTGAACTGAGTCATAATGGTCTTTTCAACAAATGGGGCTGGGAGAGTTGGATATCCATATCCAAAAGAATGAAAGAGGACCCCTACCTCACCCCCTACACAAAAATTAACTCAAAATGGACGAAAGATCTCAATATAAAAGAAAGTACCATAAAA
This sequence comes from Choloepus didactylus, assembly GCF_015220235.1. Taxonomy (NCBI): domain Eukaryota; kingdom Metazoa; phylum Chordata; class Mammalia; order Pilosa; family Megalonychidae; genus Choloepus; species Choloepus didactylus. The sequence continues at coordinate 28,580,024 of NC_051328.1, read as the reverse complement.
CTCCTAGAAGATAATGTAGGAAAACATCTTCAAGACCTTGTATTAGGCGGCCACTTCCTAGACTTTACACCCAAAGCACAAGCAACAAAAGAGAAAATAGATAAATGGGAACTCCTCAAGCTTAGAAGTTTCTGCACCTCAAAGGAATTTCTCAAAAAGGTAAAGAGGCAGCCAACTCAATGGGAAAAAATTTTTGGAAACCATGTATCTGACAAAAGACTGATATCTTGCATATATAAAGAAATCCTACAACTCAATGACAATAGTACAGTCGGCCCAATTATAAAATGGGCAAAAGATATGAAAAGACAGTTCTCTGAAGAGGAAATACAAATGGCCAAGAAACACATGAAAAAATGTTCAGCTTCACTAGCTATTAGAGAGATGCAAATTAAGACCACAATGAGATACCATCTAACACCGGTTAGAATGGCTGCCATTAAACAAACAGGAAACTACAAATGCTGGAGGGGATGTAGAGAAATTGGGACTCTTATTCACTGTTGGTGGGACTGTATAATGGTTCAGCCACTCTGGAAGTCAGTCTGGCAGTTCCTTAGAAAACTAGATATAGAGTTACCATTCGATCCAGCGATTGCACTTCTCGGTATATACCCGGAAGATCGGAAAGCAGTGACACGAACAGATATCTGCACGCCAATGTTCATAGCAGCATTATTCACAATTGCCAAAAGATGGAAACAACCCAAATGTCCTTCAACAGATGAGTGGATAAATAAAATGTGGTATATACACACGATGGAATACTACGCAGCAGTAAGAAGGAACGATCTCGTGAAACATATGACAACATGGATGTAAAACAAATGGCTTGTAATGTAGAATGTAGGGGAACTAGCAATAGAGAGCAATTAAGGAAGGGGGAACAATAATCTAAGAAGAACAGATAAGCTATTTAACGTTCTGGGGATGCCCAGGAATGACTATGGTCTGTGAATTTCTGATGGATATAGTAGGAGCAAGTTCACAGAAATGTTGCTATATTAGGTAACTTTCTTGGGGTAAAGTAGGAACATGTTGGAAGTTAAGCAGTTATCTTAGGTTAGTTGTCTTTTTCTTACTCCCTTGTTATGGTCTCTTTGAAATGTTCTTTTATTGTATGTTTGTTTTCTTTTTAACTTTTTTTTCATACAGTTGATTTAAAAAAGAAGGGAAAGTTAAAAAAAAAAAAAAAAACAAAACAAGGAAAAAAAAAAAAAGATGTAGTGCCCCCTTGAGGAGCCTGTGGAGAAGGCAGGGGTATTCGCCTACCCCACCTCCATGGTTGCTAACATGACCACAGACATAGGGGACTGGTGGTTTGATGGGTTCAGCCCTCTACCACAGGTTTTACCATTGGGAAGACGGTTCCTGCAAAGGAGAGGCTAGGCCTCCCTATGGTTGTGCCTAAGAGCCTCCTCCCGAATGCCTCTTTGTTGCTCAGATGTGACCCTGTCTCTCTAGCTAAGCCAACTTGAAAGGTGAAATCACTGCCCTCCCCACTACGTGGGATCAGACACCCAGGGGAGTGAATCTCCCTGGCAACGTGGAATATGACTCCCGGGGAGGAATGTAGACCCGGCATCGTGGGACGGAGAACATCTTCTTGACCATAAGGGGGATGTGAAAGGAAATGAAATAAGCTTCAGTGGCAGAGAGAATCCAAAAGGAGCCGAGAAGTCACTCTGGTGGGCACTCTTACGCACACTTTAGACAACCCTTTTTAGGTTCTAAAGAATTGGGGTAGCTGGTGGTGGATACCTGAAACTATCAAACTACAACCCAGAACCCATGAATCTCGAAGACAGTTGTATAAAAATGTAGCTTATGAGGGGTGACAAGGGGATTGGGAAAGCCATAAGGACCACACTCCACTTTGTCTAGTTTATGGATGGATGAGTAGAAAAATAGGGGAAGGAAACAAACAGACAAAGGTACCCAGTGTTCTTTTTTACTTCAATTGCTCTTTTTCACTCTAATTATTATTCTTGTTATTCTTGGGTGTGTGCTAATGAAGGTGTCAGGGATTGATTTGGGTGATGAATGTACAACTATGTAATGGTACTGTGAACAATCGAAAGTACGATTTGTTTTGTATGACTGCGTGGTATATGAATATATCTCAATAAAATGAAGATTAAAAAAAAAAAAAAAAAAGACATAATGCTGAGCAAAATAAGCCAGGCACAAAAAGAGAGATATTGTATGTTACCACTAATGTGAATTCTGTGAAAAATGTACAATGTTTTATACTGTAGAATGTAGGGGACCTAGAGATACCAATTAGTGGAGGGGGAATGATAATCTAATAAGAACAGATAAACTATGGAGGGTAATCTCAATGTTATGGGAATGCTCAAGAATGATTATGGTTTGTAAACTTTCTTGGATATAGTAAGATCATGTTGGAAGCAATAGAGTTATTTTAGGTTTTTTTTTTTCTCTTATTCCTTTGTTTTCTTAGGGGTTGTTAATTTTCTTGGGGTATGGAAGGAACATGTTGGAAGCAATGTAGTTATTTTAGATTATTTGTTTTTCTTACTCCTCTGTTTGGACATGGTTTATTAATTTTCTTGGGGTATGGTAGGAACATATTGGAAGCAAAGTAGTTATTTTAGGTTATTTGTTTTCCTTAATCCATTGCTTTGTTTGAAATGTTGTCGGGTTTTTTTGGTTGTTGTTTGCCTGTTTGTTTTTAATTTTTTGATAAACAAAGTTAAAAAATTGAAAAAAAATCAGTAGAAAAATGGGAGTAAAAACTAAATGACAAATAGGGTGGGATGGGGGGATGGTTTGGGTATTCTCTTTTCACTTTTATTTTTTATTCTTATTCTGATTCTTTCTGATGTAAGGAAAATGTTCAGAAATAGATTGTGGTGATGAACGCATAACTATATGATCATACTGTGAACAGTTGATTGTATGTCATGGATGACTGTATGGTTTGTGAATATATTTCAATAAAACTGAATAAAAAAAAAAAAGACTGTAACTGTGTAAACAAATAAACCCCCTTTTATAAAAGCCATTCCATTTCTGGTGTTTTGCATTCTGGCAGCATTAGCAAATTAGAACAGCTTTTGGTACCAGAAGTGGGGTGCTCGTGCTGCTGAGTTTGCAAATACCAAACATGTTGAAACGGCTTTTTAAATGGATAAGGGGAAGATTCTGGAAGAATTGTGAGGCACTTGATAGAAAAGGCCTAAAATGCTTTGAAGAGACTATTTGTGGAAATATGGACTCTAAAGATACTTCTAACAAGGCCTTCACAGAAATGATGAATGTGTTGTTGCGAACTGGAAGAAAGGCAATCCTTGTTTTAAAGTGGCAGAGAATTTGGCAAAATTGAGTCCTGGTGTGAGATGGAAGGAAGAATTTGAAAGCAACAACCTGGAATACTTAGCTGAGGAGATCTCCAGACTACATGTGGAGGATGGTACCCTGGCTTCTCCTTGGAGCTTATAGTAAAATGTGAGTGGAGAGAGAGAAACTTAAAACTGAACTCTTGGGTTCAAAGAAACCAGAAGCTGATGGCTCAGAAAATTATGAGCTTCCAGGGAGTGGAATCCCAGAAGCTACAGCCCAATGTAAGGATGTAACCAAATATGGAATCCAGCCGCCATTTCAGTACAAGCCAAGATTGGAAAAGGAGTTAAGCAGAAAGGATTTGTGGAAAGTCCTATTGTCTGATGGCTTTGACCCCTGTGTGCTTCATGTGAAGCCAACAGAATTTTTGCAAGATCTTTATAGACAGAGCCATTGCTGGTCTGGACTGGAAGAGACAGACAAGGAACAAATTGAAGGAAAAATTTCTTCAAAGACAGAGCTATGGAGGTTGAGGTCTGGAGTCAAGAGGTCTCAGGCTGGGAAAGTGGAGCAGCCCACATGCATGGAAAGGGTGAGTTTGCCCCGGAGGTCGAGGGCGGGTCTTCTGCCTCAATGTTCAGGAAGTGTTCTGCCACCCCAAGCCCCAAAGAGGGTGGAGCACATTCCCAGGGAATTGGGGAGAGCCTGGCTGCCACCCCACTGTTCTGAAGGGGTTGAGCGTGTGCCCCGGAGATGGAAGGGAATCTGGGTGCTGCCTCGATGTTTGAGGACGGTGGGGCCGAGAAGGTGGTCTCCCCAATGTGTGGATATGTTGAAGCGCTCACCCAAGCATTTGGAGAGGAAAGGGCTGCCACAAAGGCCCTTAGGAAGGGTTAGACTTCCGCTCTCTCAAGCCCTAAGGATGCAACATCATTCTGTAAATGACTCTCAGACTTTGAAATCTAATGGAGCTTGTCCTGCGGGTTTTAGGAATTGTTTTGGTCCTGTTAACCTTGTTTTCCTTACTCTTTCTCCTTATGGCAATGGGAATGTTTATCCTATGAATGTCTCTCTTTTGTATATTGGAAGCACATAACTTGTTCTAAGTTCACAGATTCACAGCTAAAGGAAAATTATGCCTTAGGACTGACCATGTCTATAATTGATTTTGATGGAATTTTGTACTTAACTATTGTTACTGAAATGATTTAAGTTTCTGTCATATTGTGGGATGAATGTATTTTGTATATGGAAAGATAATGTCATTTTCGGGTCCAGGGGGTGGAATGTGCCAGTTTGAATGTATTATGTCCCTCAAACGCCATTATCTTTGATGTAATCTTGTGTGGGCAGAACTATCAGTGTTAATTAGATTGAAATTCTTTGAGTGTTTCCATGGAGATGTGCCCCACCCAACTATGGGTGATTTCTCTGATTGGATAATTTCCATGGAGGTGGTGGCCTGCCCATTGGTTGGGTCTGAATTAAATTACTGGAGCACTATATAAGATCAGACAGAAGGAGCGAGCTTGCTACAGCCAAGAGGGACACTTCAAAGAAAGCACAGGAGCTGCAGATGAGAGAAAGTTTGAAAATGGCTGTTGAAAGCAGACTCTTGCTCCAGAGAAGCTGAGAGAGGACAAATATCCCAAGTGCAACTAAGAGTGACATTTTTGAGGAACTGCAGCCTAGAGAGGAGCGCCCTGGGAGAAAGCCATTTTGATACCAGAACTTTGGAGCAGATGCCAGCCACGTGCCTTCCCAGCTAACAGAGGTTTTCCAGACACCATTGGCCATCCTCCAATGAAGGTATCTGATTGCTGATGTGTTACCTTGGACACTTTATGGCCTTAAGACTGTAACTGTGTAACCAAATAAACCCCCTTTTATAAAAGCCAATCCATCTCTGGTGTTTTGCATTCCTGCAGCATTAGCAAACTAGAACAAAACCTTTTATTGAAATCTGGACATTTTGATATTTTAACATTTTACTTTGGAATAGAGGCTCTGAGGTGTCTGTTCCTTAAGCTTGTATCCAGCTAGTGTTATGACAGAGCTTTTCTTGATTGCCAAGAGCCAACCAAGGGGAAAAAAAGGGAAAAATGAAAACAACTTTCCCAGTCTTTACAGGTTGACCTATGCAAGTGCTGTCCTTCAGAGTTTATCCATACAGTGAGGTTAGAGAATAGCTCAAGGTCAAAGCATAAGGGCCTCCCTGGTCTTTTCTGTGTACGTATCTTGTCTTGGGCATGAACATGTGGCCCTGGAAATTCTCTTATATATCTGGTTCTGAATGTCTCCTCTTCCCTGAGAAACTATTTCTTCATGGACCCAGGCACTGCATTGAACGTACTTCAGCCAGCAATCCCCTGCCTCAGGGAGCATGACTTAACTGCTCTCCCAGAGCATTTTGTAGGAGAGCTTGGTAAGCTGCCTTCTACACTGAGGGCACATTCTGGGACAGTGAGTCCCTTAGGCTACCACCAGACAGACTGGTCCAGATATATATGCCCTCATCATGTGCATGAGGGTTGCTCTGCTCCCTCCAGAAATGAGACAGTGGGCCAGCTCCATGCCAAGCCAGTGAGGAGTGAGGGAGGGGCCATCCAGGGCACCAGGAAATCTGACCATGTTTAAGTAGCCTTTCCTTTGATTTGATGCTCACTGTGTAACTGAAGTCCTTTAACTATTATCTGGAGCTTTGAGAAAGATGTTTCTGCCAGTTCTTTCTGGCATGCTGGTTGTTCAAAGCTTCTGAAGTGGGGGCAGAGCAGAACCCTGAAACATCTCACTTCACCACCCTGATTGGGGTGGTGCTCAAAAGTATTTTGATTCAAACCCAATCATATAATTTTTTAATACTATACCTCAGCATATGTAGACTTCTTTATTTTAAAATTATACCCATGTGTTAGAGTACTAATATATTACATGTATTAAAAATACACCCCAAATATTATAAATGACAAAATAAAGATGAAATAGAAAATATTTAAAAAATAATTTATTTACCATATTTACCAGCAATAATTATTTTAGTGCAAGCAAAAGGATTGTCTATGCTTCATTCTTGTTTTAAATCCTTGGTTTAAACTTATGATACAGTGATTTAAAGGTGATTCTAAGACTACATTTCTTTCATTACTTAATTTTGGGGAGTGAATAAACAAAAATAATACCTCAAAAAGACATGGAGATTTAGATTGAATAAATGTATCACTGACTGAGTTTACTGACATTCATTGTTTTTTATTCTATCACTAATAACACTAACAACACAAAGGTTGTTGATAAGTTTCAATGAAATAATAATAATTAATGAAATAATAATGTTCTCTTAATGGTAACAATTAAATTATAAAACACTTTAAATTAAGTGTTAATGAAAATGCAATATATTAAAAAACACATAGGATACAGATAAATCCTGGTTTAGAGGAAAATTTATTGGTTTAAATACATTTATGAGAAAAGCAGAAAGATTGAATATCAATAATCTAAGCATCCATCCAAAGAACTATAAAAAGTACAGCAAATTAAACCTAAAGAAGATAGAGGGAATGAAATAAAGATAAATCAAGGAAATTGAGAAGAAATGAACAATAGAAAAAAGTTAAAAATGGTTCTCTGAATAAACTAATAAAACTGATAAAGACCTAACAAAGCAGGGGTGGGGGCAGGGCAAGATGGCAGAGTGGTGAGGTGTAAGTTTTAGTTACTCCTCCAGGGCAGCAGGTAGAAAGCCAGGAACTATGTGGACTGGACACTGGAGAGCAATCTGACTTTCGGCATACTTCATACAACACTCACGAATGGGTGGGACAGTTGAGATCAGTGAAATCTGTAAGTTCTCATGGCCAGGGGACACATGCCCCTCCCTGCCAGGCTTAGTCCCGTGAGAGGAGGGGCCATAGGTGCTGCGAACAAGGAGGAAGAACAGCAGTTGTAGCTCTTACTGAAAACTCAGGCTGCTGATCAAACTCCAAACATAGATAGACTGAGACCAGACACCAGAGAATCTGGGAGCAGTCAACACAGCAGGTAGGAGACAGGGCTAGCAAAAACAGCAAAAAAAAAAAACACCACCCAAAAATAAAAAGAGACTTTTTGGAGTTCTTGTGAACACAGAATGAGAAGGACAGGGCACAAACAGAGTCAGACTCATATGCAAACCCAGAGGGCACGTTTCCTTGTCTGAAGAGCTAGTTTCTCTGCTTTCTTGATTGTTCCTTAATGGCCCTAATCTCCTTGTTTCTTAGCATTTCAATAGCCCATTAGATCTGCAAGCAGGGCCCTTCTTTTTTTTTTTTTTTAATCTTTTTCTCTATTTCCAAAACAATTACTCTAAGAAGCCCATTACAGAAAGCCTCAAAGACTTGCAATTTGGGCCCAGACAAGAGCAGAGCTAAGAGAGCTCTGAGACACAAAGCAATAAGTCCATTGGCTGAGAAAATTCACTAAACACCATAACTTCCCAAGAAAAGGGGGACATCCCCTTACAGCCATCTTCCCAGTGAGCTGGGAATGCTCCTGCCTGGTGCCAGCACCACAGCCCAGAGCTGCCGCAAACAACCCCGCGTGACAGGAAGTGTTTCTAACAATACATGCACACACCACAATATTGGGCATAGACAACAGCCTTTCCCACACCCTCAGCTAACTGTCCTGGATCTGGGAGGGCAGAGCTGTGTGAAAATGGGGAAATTAACAATCCCATTCTGTTGTCCTTTCAGCAGACTGGGAACACCCCTACACAGCCCTGCAGTGCAGAACTTCCTGGGGGGACGGCACTCACCTGTGACATAGCACAGTCATCCCTCAGCAGAGGACTTAGGAGTGCAGGGCTTGTTAGAGGGACCCATTCACAAGTCCCAGGGACCATACGCCAATACCAAGGACTTGTGGGTCAGTGGCAGAGACAAACTGTGGCAAGACTGAACTGAAGGATTAGACTATTGCAACAGCTTTAAGTCTCCAGGAACACCTGGGAGATTTGACTATTAAAGCCACCACCTCCCTAACTGCACAGACATACGCCCCATATGCAGGGCGGGCAAAACCAACTACACATGCAAGCTTGGTGCACTAACTGGACCCCAGAAGACTCACACCCCCACTCACCACAAAGACAAAGTGAGGGAGAACTGGCTTGAGGGGAATAGGTGGCTAGCAGACACCACCTGCTGGTTAGTTAGAGAAAGAGAAAGTTCTACAAAGCTGTAGATCTGACAAATTAGAGATAAGGGTTTGAATCACTCTACATACCCTAAAAGAAAACTATCAAGTTAAGCAAATGCCAAGAGGCCAAAAACAACAGAAAATTTTAAAGCACAGGAAAAAACCAGACGATATGGATAACCCAAGCCCAAACACAGAAATCAAAAGATCAGAGGAGACACAGTACTTGGAGCAATTAATCAAACAACTAAAGACAATGAGAGCATGGCACAGGATAAAAAGAACATGAAGAAGAGCATGGCACAGGATATAAAGGACATGAAGAAGACCCTAGAAGAGCATAAAGAAGAAACTGCAGGAGTAAATAAAAAAATAGATGACCTTATGGAAATAAAAGAAACTGTTCATCAAATTAAAAAGATTCTGGATACTCATAGTATGATACTAGAGGAAGCTGAACAGCAAATCAGTGACCTCAAGGATGACAGAATGGAAAATGAAAGAACAAAAGAAAGAATGGGTAAAAAAATCGAAAAAATCAAAATGGACCTCAGGGATATGATAGATAACACAAAACATCTAAATATAAGAATCATTGGTGTTCCAGAAAAGGGAAGAAAAGGGTAAAGGTCTAGGAAGAGTATTCAAGAAATTGTTGGGGAAAACTTCTCAAATCTACTAAACAACATAAATACACAAATCACCAATACCCAGCAAATTCCAAATAGAATAAATCCAAAAAAACTCACTCCGAGACATATTCTGATCAGACTGTCAAACAAAGGAAACATCAGAAGACTAAGTAGTGACTACTCAGCAGCCACCATGGAGGCGAGAAGGCAGTAGCATGACAAATTTAAAATTCTGAGAGAGAAAAATTGGCAATCAAGAATACTTTATCCAGCAAAGCTCTCCTTCAAATTTGAAGGAGAGCTTAACTTTTTCACAGACAAACAAATGCTGAGAGAATTTGCTAACAAGAGACCTGCCCTACTTGAGACACTAAAGGGAGCCCTACCAACAGAAAAACAAAGAAAGGAGAGAGAGAGAGAGAGAGAAAGGTTCAGTACTAAAGAAATTCAGTATGGGTACATAAAAGGACATTAAGAGAGAGAGGGAAAAAATATATCTGACAAACTAAGCCAAAGGATAAAAAGGCTGATTCAAGAAACGCCTTCACAGTAATAATGTTGAATGTAAATGGATTAAACTCCTCAATCAAAACATATACATTGGCAGAATGGATCAAAAAAAAAAAGAACCATCAATATGCTGCATACAAGAGACTCATCTTAGACACAGGGACACAAAGAAATTGAAAGTGAAAGGATGGAAAAAAATATTTCATGCACGCTAGAGCCAAAAGAAAGCAGGAGTAGCAATATTAATCTCAGATAAAATAGACTTTAAATGCAAGGATGTTATGAGAGACAAAGAAGGCCACTACATACTAATAAAAGGGGCAATTCAACAAGAAGAAATAACAATCATAAATGTTTATGCACCCAATCAAGGTGCCTCAAAATACATGACACAAACACTGGCAAAACTAAAGGAAGCACTTGATGTTTCCGCAATAACTGTGGGAGACTTCAACACATCACTCAGTCCTATAGTTAGATCAACCAGACAGAAGACCAATAAGGAAACTGAAAACCTAAACAATCTGATAAATGAATTGGATTTAACAGACTTATATAGAATATTACATCCCAAATCACCAGAATACACAATCTTTTCTAGTGATCATGGAACTCTCTCCAGAAAAGATCATATGCTGGGACATAAAACTAGCTTCAATAAACTTAAAAAAAATTGAACTTATTCAAAGCATATTCTCTGACCACAATGGAATGCAATTAGAAGTCAATAACCATCAGAGACTTAGAAAATTCACAAACACCTGGAGGTTAAACAACACACTCCTAAACAATCAGTGGATTAAAGAATAAATAGCAAGAGAAATCGCTAAATGTATAGAGATGATTGAAAATGAGAACACAACATACCAAAACCTATGTTATGCAGCAAAAGCGGTACTGAGGGAGAAATTTATGGCACTAAACACATATAGTAAAAAGGAAGAAAGAGCTAAAATCAAAGAACTAATGGATCAACTGAAGAAGCTAGAAAATGAACAGCAAACCAATCCTAAACCAAGTAGAAGAAAAGAAGTAACAAGGAGTAAACCAGAAATAAATGACATAGAGAACAACAACAACAATTAAAAAAAAAAAACAATAGAATAAATAACACCAAAAGCTGGTTCTTTGAGAAGATCAAAAAGATTGACAAGCCCCTAGATAGACTGACAAAATCAAAAAGAGAGAAGACCCATAAAAACAAAATAATGAATGAGAAAGGTGACATTACTGTGGATCCCAAAGAAATTAAAAAAATTATAAGAGGATACTATGAACAACTGTATGCCAACAAACTGGATAATGTAGAGGAAATGGACAATTTCCTGGAAACATATGAACAACCTAGACTGACCAGAGAAGAAACAAAAGACCTCAACCAACCAATCACAAGGAAAGAGATCCAATCAGTCATCAAAAATCTTCCCACAAATAAATGCCCAGGGCCAGATGGCTTCACAGGGGAATTCTACCAAACTTTCCAAAAAGAACTGACACCAATCTTACTCAAACTCTTTCAAAACATTGAAGAAAATGGAACACTACCTAACTCATTTTATGAAGCTAACATCAATCTAATACCAAAACCAGGCAAAGATGCTATAAAAAAGGAAAACTACAGGCCTATCTCCCTAATGAATATAGACGCAAAAATTCTCAACAAAATACTTGCAAATCGAATCCAAAGACACATTAAAAAAATCATACACCATGACCAAGTGTGGTTCATTCCAGGCATGCAACGATGGTTCAGCTTAAGAAAATCAATCAATGTATTACAACACATTAACAAATCAAAAGAGAAAAATGAAATGATCATTGCAATAGATGCTGAAAAAGCATTTGACAAAATCCAACATCCCTTTTTGATAAAAACACTTCAAAAGGTAGGAATTGAAGGAAACTTCCTCAATATGATAAAGAGCAGCTATGAAAGACCCACAGTCAGCATAGTACTCAATGGTGAGAGACTGAAAGCCTTCCCTCTAAGATCAGGAACAAGACAAGGATGCCTGCTGTCAGCACTGTTATTCAACATTGTGCTGCAAGTGTTAGCCAGGGCAATCCGGCAAGACAAAGTAATAAAAGGCATCCAAATTGGAAAGGAAGAAGTAAAACTGTCATTGTTTGCAGATGATATGATCTTATATCTGGAAAACCCTGAGAAATTGACAATACAGCTACTAGAGCTAATAAACAAATTTAGCAAAGTAGCGGGATACAAGATTAATGCACATAAGTCAGTAATGTTTCTATATGCTGGTAATGAAGAAACAGAAGAGACACTCAAGAAAAAGATACCATTTTCAATAGCAACTAAAAAAACCAAGTACCTAGGAATAAACTTAACCAAAGATGTAAAAGACCTATACAAAGAAAACTATATAACTCTACTAAAAGAAATAGAAGGGGACCTTAAAAGATGGAAAAATATTCCATGTTCATGGATAGGAAGGCTAAATGTCATTAAGATGTGAATTCTACCCAAACTCATCTACAGATTCAATGCAATCCCAATCAAAATTCCAAAAACCTACTTTGCAGACTTGGAAAAGTTAGTTATCAAATTTATTTGGAAAGAAAAGATGCCTCCAATTGCTAAAAACACTCTAAAAAAAAGAAAAACAAAGTGGGAGGATTTACACTCCCTGACTTTGAAGCTTATTATAAAGCCACAGTAGTCAAAACAGCATGGTACTGGCACAAAGATAGACATATAGATCAATGGAATCAAATTGAGAATTCGGAGATAAAGCCTAAGATCTACGGCCAACTGATCTTTGATAAGGCTCCCAAAGCCACAGACCTGGGACATAACAGTTTTTTCAAGAAATGGGGCTGGGAGAGTTGGATATCCATATCCAAAAGAATGAAAGAGGACCAGTACCTCACACCCTGCACAAAAATTGACTCAAAATGGATCAAAGATCTCAATATAAAAAATTGTACCATAAAACTCCTAGAAGATAATGTAGGGACACTTCTTCAAGACCTTGTATTAGGCGGCCACTCCTAGACTTTACACCCAAAGTGCAAACAACAAAAGAAAAAATAGAAAAATGGGAACTCCTCAAGCTTAGAAGTTTCTGTATCTTAAAGGAATTTGTTAAAAAGGTGAAGAGGCAGCCAACTCAATGGGAAAAATTTTTTGGAAAACACGTATCTGAAAAAAGACTCGTATCTTACACATATAAAGAAATCCTGCAACTCAATGACAATACTACAGACAGCCAAATTATAAAATGAGCAAAAGATATGAAAAGACATTTCTCTGAAGAGGAAGTAGAAATGCCCAAGAAACACATGAAAAAATGTTCAGCTTCACTAGCTATCAGAGAGATGCAAATTAAGACCACAATGAGATACCATCTCACATCAGTTAGAATGGCTGCCACTAAACAAACAGGAAACTACAAATGCTGGAGAGGATGTGGAGAAATTGGAACTCTTATTCATTGTTGGTGGGACTGTATAATGGTTCAGCCACTCTGGAAGTCAGTCTGGCAGTTCATTAGAAAACCAGATATAGAGTTACCCTTCGATCCAGCGATTGTACTTCTCGGTATATACCCAGAAGATATGAAAGCAGGGACGTGAACAGACATCTGCAAGCCAATGTTCCTAGCAGCATTATTCACAGTTGCCAAGAGATGGAAACAACCAAAATGTCCTTCAACAGATGAGTGGATAAATAAAATGTGGTATATACACAAGATGGAATACTATGCAGCTGTAAGAAGGAACGATGTCATGAAATACATGACAACATGGATGAATCTTGAAGACGTAATGCTGAGCCACATAAGCCAGGCACAAAAAGAGAAATATTATATGCTACCACTAATGCGAACATTGAAAAATGTAAAACAAATCATTTATAACATAGATAGTGGAACTAGCGATAGAGAGTAATTAAGGAAGGGGGAATGACAACCCAATAAGAACAGATAAGCTATCGTGGGCAAATTTAACATTCTGGGAATGCCCAGGAATGACTACGGTCTGTTAATTTCTGATGGGTACAGTAGGAACAAGTTCACAGAAATGTTGCTATATTAGGTTATTTTCTTGGGGTAGAGTAGGAACATGTTGGAAGTAATGTAGTTATCTTAGGTTAGTTGTCTTTTTCTTACTCCCTTGTTATGGTTTGTTTGAAATTTTTTTTTATTGTAGTTTTAAAAAAATTTTTTTTATATAGTTGATTTAAAAAAAAAAGAACTAAAAAAAATGAAAAAATATGCAGAGCCCCCTTGAGGAGCTGGTGGAGAAGTCAGGGGTGTTGGGCTTCCCCACCTCAATGGTTGCTGATGTGCTCACAGACATAGGGGACTGGTGGTTTGATGGGCTGAGCCCTCTACCACAGGACTTGCCCTTGGGAAGACTGTTGCTGCAAAGGAGAGGTTAGGCCTCCCTATAATTCTCCCTAAGAGCCTCCTCCTGAATGCCTCTTTGTTGCTCACATGTGGCCCTCTCTCTCTAGCTAAGCCAATTTGGCAGGTGAAATCACTGCCCTTCCCCTAGGTGGGATCTGACACCGAGGGAGTGAATCTCCCTGGCAACGTGGAATTATGACTCCTGGGGAGGAATGTAGACCCGGCATCGTGGGATGGAGAACATCTTCTTGACCAAAAGGGGGATGTGAAAGGAAATGAAATAAGCTTCAGTGGCAGACAGATTCCTAAAGGAGCTGAGAGGTCACTCTGGTGGACACTCTTATGCAAAATACAGACAACCCTTTTTAGGTTCTAAAGAATCGGAATAGCTAGCAGTAAATACCTGAAACTATCAAACTACAACCCAGAACCCATGAATCTTGAAGATGATTGTATAAAAATGTAGCTTATAAGGGGTGACAATGTGATTGGGAAAGCCATATGGACCACACTCCCCTTTGTCTAGTTTATGGATGGATGAGTAGAAAAATGAGGGAAGGAAAAAAAAAAAGGCATGCAGTGTTCTTTTTTACTTTAATTGTTCTTTTTCACTTTAATTTTTATTATTATTTTTGTGTGTGTGGTAATGAAAATGTTCAAAAATTAATTTTGGTGATGAATGCACAACTATATAATGGTACAGTAAACAACTGAATGTATGCTTTGTTTTGTATGACTGCATGGTATGTGAATCTATCTCAATAAAAATGAATTAAAAAAAAAAAAAAAAGACCTAACATAGAAGATCAAGAAAAAAAGGGAAAAGACACAAATTACCAATATCAATAATCGAAGAGGAGATATCACAACAGATCCTGCAGATGTTAAAAGGTTTATGAGGGGAGGCGGGGCAAGATGGCAGACTGGTGAGCTGTATGTTTTAGTTACTCCTCCAGGAAAGTAGGTAAAAAGCCAGGAACTGCGTGGACTGGACACCACAGAGCAATCTGTCTTTGGGCATACTTCATACAACACTCATGAAAACGTGGAACTGCTGAGATCAGCGAAATCTGTAAGTTTTTGCGGCCAGGGGACCCGCGCCCCTCCCTGCCAGGCTCAGTCCCGGGGGAGGAGGGGCTGTCAGCTCCAGGAAGGAGAAGGGAGAATTGCAGTGGCTGCTCTTATCGGAAACTCATTCTACTGATTCAAACTCCAACCATAGATAGACTGAGACCAGACACCAGAGACTCTGAGAGCAGCCAGCCCAGCAGAGAGGAGACAGGCATAGAAAAAAAACAACACGAAAAACTCCAAAATAAAAGCAGAGGATTTTTGGAGTTCTGGTGAACACAGAAAGGGGAAGGGCGGAGATCAGGCCTTGAGGCGCATATGCAAATCCCGAAGCAAGGCTGATCTCTCTGCCCTGTGCACCTTTCCTTAATGGCCCTGGTTGCTTTGTCTATTAGCATTTCAATAACCCATTAGATCTCTGAGGAGGGCCGTTTTTTTTTGTTTTTTTTTTTTTCTTTTTTTTAAATCCTTTTTGCTTTTTCTAAAACAATTACTCTAAGAAGCTCAATACAGAAAGCTTCAAAGAATTGAAATTTGGGCACGTCAAGTCAAGAGCAGAACTAAGAGAGCTCTGAGACAAAAGGCAATAATCCAGTGGCTGAGAAAATTCACTAAACAACACAACTTCCCAAGAAAAGGGGGGTGTCCGCTCACAGCCACCATCCTGGTGGACAGGAAACACTCCTGCCCATCGCCAGCCCCATAGCCCAGAGCTGCCCCAGACAACCCAGTGTGACGGAAGTGCTTCAAATAACAGGCACACACCACAAAACTGGGCGTGGACATTAGCCTTCCCTGCAACCTCAGCTGAATGTCCCAGAGCTGGGAAGGGGGAGCAGTGTGAATTAACAGAGCCCCATTCAGCCATCATTTGAGCAGACTGGGAGCCTCCCAACACAGCCCAGCAGCCCAGAACTGCCCTGGGGGGACGGCACTCACCTGTGACATAGCACAGTCATCCCTCAACAGAGGACCCGGGGTGCACAGCCTGGAAGAGGGGCCCACTTGCAAGTCTCAGGAGCCATACGCCAATACCAAAGACTTGTGGGTCAGTGGCAGAGACAAACTGTGGCAGGACTGAACTGAAGGATTAGACTATTGCAGTAGCTTTAAAACTCTAGGATCATCAGGGAGATTTGATTGTTAGGGCCACCCCCCCTCCCCGACTGCCCAGAAACACGCCCCACATACAGGGCAGGCAACACCAACTACACACGCAAGCTTGGTACACCAATTGGGCCCCACAAGACTCACTCCCCCACTCACCAAAAAGGCTAAGCAGGGGAGATCTGGCTTGTGGAGAACAGGTGGCTCGTGGATGCCACCTGCTGGTTAGTTAGAGAAAGTGTACTCCACGAAGCTGTAGATCTGATAAATTAGAGATAAGGACTTCAACTGGTCTACAAACCCTAAAAGAACCCTATCAAGTTCAGCAAATGCCACGAGGCCAAAAACAACAGAAAATTATAAAGCATATGAAAAAACCAGACGATATGGATAACCCAAGCCCAAGCACCCAAATCAAAAGACCAGAAGAGACACACCTAGAGCAGCTACTCAAAGAACTAAAGATGAACAATGAGACCATAGTACGGGATATGAAGGAAATCAAGAAGACCCTAGAAGAGCATAAAGAAGACATTGCAAGACTAAATAAAAAAATGGATGATCTTATGGAAATTAAAGAAACTGTTGACCAAATTAAAAAGATTCTGGACACTCATAGTACAAGACTAGAGGAAGTTGAACAACGAATCAGTGACCTGGAAGATGACAGAATGGAAAATGAAAGCATAAAAGAAAGAATGGGGAAAAAAATTGAAAAACTCGAAATGGACCTCAGGGATATGATAGATAATATGAAACGTCCGAATATAAGACTCATTGGTGTCCCAGAAGGGGAAGAAAAGGGTAAAGGTCTAGGAAGAGTATTCAAAGAAATTGTTGGGGAAAACTTCCCAAATCTTCTAAACAACATAAATACACAAATCATAAATGCTCAGCGAACTCCAAATAGAATAAATCCAAAAAAACCCACTCCGAGACATATACTGATCACACTGTCAAACATAGAAGAGAAGGAGCAAGTTCTGAAAGCAGCAAGAGAAAAGCAATTCACCACATACAAAGGAAACAGCATAAGACTAAGTAGTGACTACTCAGCAGCCACCATGGAGGCGAGAAGGCAGTGGCACGATATATTTAAAATTCTGAGTGAGAGGAATTTCCAGCCAAGAATACTTTATCCAGAAAAGCTCTCCTTCAAATTTGAGGGAGAGCTTAAATTTTTCACAGACAAAGAAATGCTGAGAGAATTTGCTAACAAGAGACCTGCCCTACTGGAGATACTAAAGGGAGCCCTACAGACAGAGAAACAAAGACAGGACAGAGAGACTTGGAGAAAGGTTCAGTACTAAAGAGATTCGGTATGGGTACAATAAAGGATATTAATAGAGAGAGGGAAAAATATGGCAAACATAATCCAAAGGATAAGATGGCCGATTCAAGAAATGCCTTCACGGTTTTAACGTTGAATGTAAATGGATTAAACTCCCCAATTAAAAGATATAGATTCGCAGAATGGATCAAAAAAAATGAACCATCAATATGTTGCATACAAGAGACTCATCTTAGACACAGGGACACAAAGAAACTGAAAGTGAAAGGATGGAAAAAAATATTTCATGCAAGCTACAGCCAAAAGAAAGCAGGTGTAGGAATATTAATCTCAGATAAAATAGACTTCAAATGCAGGGATGTTTTGAGAGACAAAGAAGGCCACTACATACTAATAAAAGGGGCAATTCAGCAAGAAGAAATAACAATCGTAAATGTCTATGCACCCAATCAAGGTGCCACAGAATACATGAGAGAAACACTGGCAAAACTAAAGGAAGCAATTGATGTTTCCACAATAATTGTGGGAGACTTCAACACATCACTCTCTCCTATAGATAGATCAACCAGACAGAAGACCAATAAGGAAATTGAAAACCTAAACAATCTGATAAATGAATTAGATTTAACAGACATCTACAGGACATTACATCCCAAATCACCAGGATACACATACTTTTCTAGTGCTCACGGAACTTTCTCCAGAATAGATCATATGCTGGGACATAAAACAAGCCTCAATAAATTTAAAAAGATTGAAATTATTCAAAGCACATTCTCTGACCACAATGGAATACAATTAGAAGTCAATAACCATCAGAGACTTAGAAAATTCACAAATACCTGGAGGTTAAACAACACACTCCTAAACAATCAGTGGGTTAAAGAAGAAATAGCAAGAGAAATTGCTAAATATATAGAGACGAATGAAAATGAGAACACAACATACCAAAACCTATGGGATGCAGCAAAAGCAGTGCTAAGGGGGAAATTTATAGCACTAAACGCATATATTAAAAAGGAAGAAAGAGCCAAAATCAAAGAACTAATGGATCAACTGAAGAAGCTAGAAAATGAACAGCAAACCAATCCTAAACCAAGTACAAGAAAAGAAATAACAAGGATTAAAGCAGAAATAAATGACATAGAGAACAAAAAAACAATAGAAAGGATAAATATCACCAAAAGTTGGTTCTTTGAGAAGATCAACAAGATTGACAAGCCCCTAGCTAGACTGACAAAATCAAAAAGAGAGAAGACCCATATAAACAAAATAATGAATGAAAAAGGTGACATAACTGCAGATCCTGAAGAAATTAAAAAAATTATAAGAGGATATTATGAACAACTGTATGGCAACAAACTGGATAATGTAGAAGAAATGGACAATTTCCTGGAAACATATGAACAACCTAGACTGACCAGAGAAGAAATAGAAGACCTCAACCAACCCATCACAAGCAAAGAGATCCAATCAGTCATCAAAAATCTTCCCACAAATAAATGCCCAGGGCCAGATGGCTTCACAGGGGAATTCTACCAAACTTTCCAGAAAGAACTGACACCAATCTTACTCAAACTCTTTCAAAACATTGAAAAAAATGGAACACTACCTAACTCATTTTATGAAGCTAACATCAATCTAATACCAAAACCAGGCAAAGATGCCACAAAAAAGGAAAACTACCGGCCAATCTCCCTAATGAATATAGATGCAAAAATCCTCAACAAAATACTTGCAAATCGAATCCAAAGACACATTAAAAAAATCATACACCATGACCAAGTGGGGTTCATTCCAGGCATGCAAGGATGGTTCAACATAAGAAAAACAATCAATGTATTACAACACATTAAAAACTCGAAAGGGAAAAATCAATTGATCATCTCAATAGATGCTGAAAAAGCATTTGACAAAATCCAACATCCCTTTTTGATAAAAACACTTCAAAAGGTAGGAATTGAAGGAAACTTCCTCAACATGATAAAGAGCATATATGAAAAACCCACAGCCAGCATAGTACTCAATGGTGAGAGACTGAAAGCCTTCCCTCTAAGATCAGGAACAAGACAAGGATGCCCGCTGTCACCACTGTTATTCAACATTGTGCTGGAAGTGCTAGCCAGGGCAATCCGGCAAGACAAAGAAATAAAAGGCATCCAAATTGGAAAAGAAGAAGTAAAACTGTCATTGTTTGCAGATGATATGATCTTATATCTAGAAAACCCTGAGAAATCAACGATACACCTACTAGAGCTAATAAACAAATTTAGCAAAGTAGCGGGATACAAGATTAATGCACATAAGTCAGTAATGTTTCTATATGCTAGAAATGAACAAACTGAAGAGACACTCAAGAAAAAGATACCATTTTCAATAGCAACTAAAAAAATCAAGTACCTAGGAATAAACTTAACCAAAGATGTAAAAGACCTATACAAAGAAAACTACATAACTCTACTAAAAGAAATAGAAGGGGACCTTAAAAAATGGAAAAATATTCCATGTTCATGGATAGGAAGGCTAAATGTCATTAAGATGTCAATTCTACCCAAACTCATCTACAGATTCAATGCAATCCCAATCAAAATTCCAACAACCTACTTTGCAGACTTGGAAAAGCTAGTTATCAAATTTATTTGGAAAGGGAAGATGCCTCGAATTGCTAAAGACACTCTAAAAAAGAAAAACGAAGTGGGAGGACTTACACTCCCTGACTTTGAAGCTTATTATAAAGCCACAGTTGCCAAAACAGCATGGTACTGGCACAAAGATAGACATATAGATCAATGGAATCGAATTGAGAATTCAGAGATAGACCCTCAGATCTATGGCCGACTGATCTTTGATAAGGCCCCTAAAGTCACTGAACTGAGCCATAATGGTCTTTTCAACAAATGGGGCTGGGAGAGTTGGATATCCATATCCAAAAGAATGAAAGAGGACCCCTACCTCACCCCCTACACAAAAATTAACTCAAAATGGACGAAAGATCTCAATATAAAAGAAAGTACCATAAAACTCCTAGAAGATAATGTAGGAAAACATCTTGAAGACCTTGTATTAGGAGGCCACTTCCTAGACTTTACACCCAAAGCACAAGCAACAAAAGAGAAAATAGATAAATGGGAACTCCTCAAGCTTAGAAGTTTCTGCACCTCAAAGGAATTTCTCAAAAAGGTAAAGAGGCAGCCAACTCAATGGGAAAAAATTTTTGGAAACCATGTATCTGACAAAAGACTGATATCTTGCATATACAAAGAAATCCTACAACTCAATGACAATAGTACAGACAGCCCAATTATAAAATGGGCAAAAGATATGAAAAGATAGTTCTCTGAAGAGGAAATACAAATGGCCAAGAAACACATGAAAAAATGTTCAGCTTCACTAGCTATTAGAGAGATGCAAATTAAGACCACAATGAGATACCATCTAACACCGGTTAGAATGGCTGCCATTAAACAAACAGGAAACTACAAATGCTGGAGGGGATGTGGAGAAATTGGAACTCTTATTCATTGTTGGTGGGACTGTATAATGGTTCAGCCACTCTGGAAGTCAGTCTGGCAGTTCCTTAGAAAACTAGATATAGAGTTACCATTCGATCCAGCGATTGCACTTCTCGGTATATACCCGGAAGATCGGAAAGCAGTGACACGAACAGATATCTGCACGCCAATGTTCATAGCAGCATTATTCACAATTGCCAAGAGATGGAAACAACCCAAATGTCCTTCAACAGATGAGTGGATAAATAAATTGTGGTGTATACACACGATGGAATACTACGCGGCAGTAAGAAGGAACGATCTGGTGAAACATATGACAACATGGATGAACCTTGAAGACATAATGCTGAGCGAAATAAGCCAGGCACAAAAAGAGAAATATTATATGCTACCACTAATGTGAACTTTGAAAAATGTAAAACAAATGGTTTATAATGTAGAATGTAGGGGAACTAGCAGTAGAGAGCAATTAAGGAAGGGGGAACAATAATCCAAGAAGAACAGATAAGCTATTTAACGTTCTGGGCATGCCCAGAAATGACTATGGTCTGTTAATTTCTGATGGATGTAGTAGGAACAAGTTCACTGAAATGTTGCTATATTATGTAACTTTCTTGGGGTAAAGTAGGAACATGTTGGAAGTTAAGCAGCTATCTTAGGTTAGTTGTCTTTTTCTTACTCCCTTGCTATGGTCTCTTTGAAATGTTTTTTTATTGTATGTTTGTTTTCTTTTTAACTTTTTTTTTCATACAGTTGATTTGAAAAAAGAAGGGAAAGTTAAAAAAAAAAAAAAAAAAAAAGAAAAAAGACAAACAAGGAAAGAAAAAAAAAAAGATGTAGTGCCCCCTTGAGGAGCCTGTGGAGAATGCAGGGGTATTCGCCTACCCCACCTCCATGGTTGCTAACATGACCACAGACATAGGGGACTGGTGGTTTGATGGGTTGAGCCCTCTATCATAAGTTTTACCCTTGGGAAGACGGTTGCTGCAAAGGAGAGGCTAGGCCTCCCTGTATTTGTGCCTAAGAGTCTCCTCCTGAATGCCTCTTTGTTGCTCAGATGTGGCCCTCTCTCTCTGGCTAAGCCAACTTGAAAGGTGAAATCACTGCCCTCCCCCCTACGTGGGATCAGACACCCAGGGAAATGAATCTCCCTGGCAACGTGGAATATGACTCCCGGGGAGGAATGTAGACCCGGCATCGTGGGATGGAGAACATCTTCTTGACCAAAAGGGGGATGTGAAAGGAAATGAAATAAGCTTCAGTGGCAGAGAGATTCCAAAACGAGCCGAGAGATCACTCTGGTGGGCACTCTTACGCACACTTTAGACAACCTTTTTTAGGTTCTAAAGAATTGGGGTAGCTGGTGGTGGATACCTGAAACTATTAAACTACAACCCAGAACCCATGAATCTCGAAGACAGTTGTATAAAAATGTAGCTTATGAGGGGTGACAGTGGGATTGGGTATGCCATAAGGACCAAACTCCACTTTGTCTGGTTTATGGATGGATGTGTAGAAAAGTAGGGGAGGCAAACAAACAGACAAAGGTACCTAAGTGTTCTTTTTTGCTTCGATTGCTCTTTTTCACTCTAATTATTATTCTTGTTATTTTTGTGTGTGTGCTAATGAAGGTGTCAGGGATTGATTTAGGTGATGAATGTACAACTATGTAATGGTACTGTAAACAATCGAAAGTACAAAAAAATAAAAATAAAAAAAAAAAAGGTTTATGAATGGTTATTATGAATAATTTCCATATCACAATTAAAATTTGTAGATTAAATGGAAAAATTCTTTGAAAAACATTTTACCAAAAATTAAGCCAGAAGAAATAGAAACATCTTAGCAGATCTGTGAAGAAACTAAATCAATAATTAGCCCGTCTTCCTCCCAAAAAAGCATTAGGCCCAGATGGATTGAATATAGTGAATTCTTCAATAATTTAAGGAAGAAATAACACAACTTTTTTTAACGAAAAAAAAAAAAAACACTTTTCCAGAGAATAGAAAAAAGAGAGTAATTCCCAAATTGTGTTAGAAGACCAAATTGTTTGGTCAGGGAAACATCTGAGAGGACATTACATGAAAGAGAAATTATAGACCAATCTTTCCCATGAATTTGAATGTCAAAATCTCAAATGAAATATTAGCCAATTTAATCCAGTGATTAAATAAAATGTTTAATATAATCCATAAATGTAGTATGAATTTAACATTCAAAAATCAGTCTCCATATTAGCAGAATAAAGATTAAAAAAACTATATGATCATTTCAACAACAGGAAGTATTTGATAAAATTCAACACCCATTCAAGATTAAAAAATCTTTGCAACCTAGGGATAAAAGGGAATTTTCTTAATGTGATAGAGAGTATCCTCTTAAAATGTATGGTGAACATTATATTAAATAATGAACTACTGATAACTTCTCCTCTGAGATTGAGAACAAGAGAAAGATATTCACTATTATCACTTTTATTGAGCATTGTACTTAAGGCCTAGCTGGTGCTAGAAAGAAAAAGAAAGAAATAACATAAGGATTGGAAAGAATACAACTATTATTATTATAACTTAATTGTGTACATAGAAAATCCAAAATCATCTACAGATAAGCCATTTGAATTAACAAGAGCTTATTGTCTGTGGATACAAGATCGATGTACAAAATTCACTTGTATTTCAACTTAGAACAATTTACAAAATAATATAAGAAAAGAATACTACAATAACTATACAAGAAGAAATCGTTAAATTGTACTTTACCAAAATCAAAATTTTTTGCTCATGGAAAAGCACCATTAAGAAAATTTAAAAAGCAGTCCAACTAACTGTGGGAAAATATTTGTGATAACTATTTCTGAAAGACTTGTATCCAGAATATATATAGAATTACAAGTCAATAACAAAATGACAAACGACTCTATAAAGACTGGGAAAAACATCTGAACACACATTTCAAAAAAGAAGACATATAAATGATCAATAAGCACATGAAAAGATGCTAAACATTTTTAGTCATTAGGGAAATGCAAATTAAAACCAAAATGAGATACCACTTCACTCCTACTAAATTACTAAAATTAAAAAGACTCAAAGGAACCAAGAGTTGATGAGGATGTGGAGTGATGGGAACTCACATACATTGCTGGTGGGAAGTTTCTTATGAAGGTAAACATACAACTATTCAGTGAGCAACAATTCTACTCCTGTATATTTACCCAAGAGAAATAAAAAACATGTATACATATTACACACACACACAAACACATATAACCATACACACAAACATGTATAAACATATACACAAAAATGTTCAGGACTTCTACCCAGAAAACTACTGCTGACAGATATTAAAGAAAGCCTAAATATGTGGAGGGATAAACCATGCTTATAATATGATATAGAGATAGGATTAAAAAGTATTGGGAAAAACAATATTGTGGCAAAATAAAAACAAAAAAAATTATTGGGAAAGGGTGAACTACTCTATAAATTATGCTAAGACCATGTGAAAAAAAGACATAAATCAAATTCATTTATGAGCAGAAAATAAAACTACAAACAGAAGCAATTAAAATACTTCATAAAAAATTTAAAAATACTTTTGAAGCCATTACTAACCTAACAGGAAAACAAGGACAAAAAAGTAAAATGAAGAATACTGTGAAAGAATCTAGTACCAAGCTGCCGTTTGCTCTAACAGCTTTTGATAAAGTTTGAACTTTTGATAAAATTAAACATTGCATTGCATGTCTAGGAAAGGAGATTAAGTCCAGGGCCTTCTAAAGTGGGGATCTAATAGGAGAGATTCACATAAAGTTAGGGTCCTCAAAGGAGGGCACTTGGACTATAATTATAAAAAAGAAGTAAAATATGCTGCAAAAAAGGAGACAGAAAAGAGATTCCCCTGCCTTGATACTGGTGCTAGGTGGAGGGGTAGGGGGAGAAACATCCCTCCAAGAATTTATAACCACAAAGTAGCTTGAACACATGTTTTTAATCCAAACTCACATGTTCTGTGTAGTCCAAAAAATAAATTTTAAAATGGCTCCAGTTTGGTAGCACCCAGTGTGACTTAGGGAAGCAAGCACAAATTCTCTCTGGTAAAACAAACTTCAACCCAGCTTTCAATAACGCTTACAGATAAAATTCCAATAAAAATATACAACTCACAGTTGAAAATTACAGAACACAAAAAGACACAAAACATCATGATTGAAACCCAAGAGAAACAACAAATTAATCAATTAATCAATATGTGGTCTTAATATACTGGAATCATCAGATACAGAACATAAATAACCATGTTTAATATGTTAATATGTTTAAAGAATTAAAGATATATTTGAAAAATAAAAGGGCACAGAACAATCAGATTTGAAAAGAACCAAATAAAACTTACAGAAATGAAAATAACTATAGTAATTGAAAGATTAAAACTCAGCAGATGATATTTCACTGAAGAGGGAATTATGGAAAGGGATAATAGATAAGAAATATTCAAATGCAATCTACACAGGCAAAAAAAATGGAAAATATGAAACAGAGGTTAAAAGGTATGAATAATAGAGTGAAAACAAGTAAGTAATAGAATAATAGATTAACTCTAATCAGAATTCCAGAACAAGATAATGGAGAAGAGTCAATAATTCATATGGGGAAATGATGAAACATGATCCATATAACACACCTACACAAAAAATTAAATCACAGATAGATGATTGGCCTAAATACAGATGTTAAAACTATAATCCTTGTTGAAGTAAACACAGGAGAATATTTCTGTGATCTTGTAGAAGGTAAAGACTTCTTAGCAAGGAAGCAAAAAGTATTTCTCTTTAAATAAAAATATTGATAAATTAGATTTTAGCAGAATCAAAATTTTCTGTTCATCAAAAAAGAAAAGGCAAGCTACAGACTGGAAAAAATATTCACAATATATCTGACAAATGACTAGATTCAGAATACCTAGTTATAAAAGACTCCTACAAATAAATAATATAAAAGGAAAAACAACTCTAAAAAATAAGCAAAAGACTTGAACAGATACTTTATAAAATGCACACACACATATTAGGTATACATATGTGTGTATAAAATGCACACACACATATAGGTATACATATGTGTGCATGTATGTATGTATGAATGGTCAGTAAGAAAGGCGCTCAACATCAATAGTTTAGGGAAATGCAAATTAAAACCACCATAAGATATCATTACCTCATTTTATACCCACTAAAAAATTATCAAAATAACACTGTAAGTTGGCAAGGATGTGAAGTAACTGGAACTCTCATGCTTTGCTGGTGGAAATGCAAAATGTTATAACTACTTACAAAGTTAAATATGCACCTAGCCTTACCTTTGACCCAGCAATTCTCCTCTTAGGTATTTATCAAGACACACAAAAACATATATGCCTACCAAAAGCCCTGTACAAAAATGCTTATAGCAGCTTTATTAAACATGAGAATGAATAAATTATGGTATACTCATAAAATGGAATACTACTCAGCAATTTTTTTAATGAACTACTGATATATACAGCTACATGGATGGGCACAAAACATTTTATGTTAAGCAAAAGAAACCAGAAACAAAAGAGAACCTATTGTATGACTTCAGTATATGAAGTTGAAAAGAGACAAAACTAGTCTATAACAATAAATCAGAATAGTGATTGTCATGAGACTGGGTATGGACTGGAAAGGGACACAAGGGAACTTTCTTGGGAGATAAGCTTCTATATATTGACTGAGGTATTAGTTACCCAAGTATATACATTTGCCAAATTCACTGAATTGTACACATAACATCTGTGCATTTTGCTATATATAAATTTTACTTTAAAATGTTTATTAAAGGATTTTTTAAGAAGAAAAAACAAGTCACATACAAAAAATCAGGTTTCAGAATGGTTTTAGACTTCTCAATAGCAACAATGGACACCAAATGACAGTGAAGCAAAATGACAGTGAGGGAAAATTATTTGTAACCTAAAATTCTCTCCCCAAAGTATGGTAACCTTGAAGGTAAAAGAAAAACATTATCAGACATGTAAAGCCTCAAAAATTTCCCTATGCATCCTTTCTCAGGAAGTCATTTGGAGACCTGTTCCATGAAATGAGGAAGTAAGAAAGAATGAGGAAGACTTACCCAGAGAAAAGGTGGTCAACACAGGAGAGAAGCAAGGAGAAGTCCTAGGATGACCAACGCTAAGCAGGGCTTGAGATCATCCAGTCCAAATCGGAGCTGGAGAATTGAGAGCTTACAGGACAGAAACCTCCAAAAAAGAGGCAACTGATAGAATACCTAATGAGTGTAGAAAACAGCACTCAGAGCAAGTTTACAATTCCAAAGGAGTGTGGGAAATTTTGTTTATAGTAACATGGAAAACCAAGCAAACAAAAACTCAAGGGCCTTTATTAACTCCAAGGACAAAAAGTTATTCAAGAAAGAAAATGTAATTATAATACATTGGCTCAGTAGTAAATACTAACATATTAATAATAAATTAAGCAGTAAATAAATAGTAATTTGGCCAAAATTGTGATACAACCATACTAAGAAAATGGAGGGATAGGAAGTAGGAGCATGGGATGGTGTAGCTCTCACATTCTACAACTGGAAGCTAACTGATAATGTCTAAAATTATTAAACAAAAAAATATATGGTATAAACACATTATAGGTTTATTATGGATACACAGGATAGGTAGGAAATTGCTAATTTTAGTTATGAACCATGAAATATTCTTTTACTTTTCAAGTATGTACATGTATTATTTTGATAAAAATAATTATAAAAATAAATAAAGAGCAAAAGTCTAGTAGGCATGCATTTTTTGTTAACCACTATTCATTGGGAGAACTGCTCCTCTCTGCCTCCCGGTAACCATGAGTTTCAGTGGAGGCTGCAGATTATAACACACAGAGTCCTGCCCACGGGGGAAAGCATGTGACCCAATCTGACCAGTCAGTCCTCTTCCCTTGGGTTTTAAGCATTGGTACTAAGGAACTATTCCATTCCTTCTATTAGTGAAGGTAGAAAGATGTCAGACTGGAGTTGCTGGTAGCCATGGTTTCAGCTCTGAGGAGAAAGTTTGAATGAATAAAGCCAACATGCAGAGAATCAGAGATGAAAGATCCGGAAAGAATCCTGATATCCCTCATGTGGTATGAGCTTATAAACTTCCACAGGTTGGTTACATGGGCCAAAATATTCCCCTATTTTGTTTAAGCTAGTTCAAGTTAGGTTTCTCTTGCTAGCAGCCAGTGAATTGTGACTAACAACAGGAGGTAAGACACACAGATTTGTGCCACTGGTACGGTGCTGTTGTTGTGGTGGGCAAAGTAGAGTCAGGTCCCAAGGCAAGGACTTGAAACGTCCTGCTCAGTTACACGTCCTGTGACCTGGATGGCATTCATTGTTCTTTCCCTAGCTGTGCACTTCTGTTTTCTCCCTACAATGCCTTTCTGATACAGAGAATCTGGGTCAATTATCATAAATGGGTAAAAAGAAAATGAGAAGGAAATGAGAAAAATCATGAAATAATATATGACAATGGTAAAATATTAATTTGAAAACCAACTTTGGAGACCTGCATAATGTACATACAGCCTACATGACCATAAATTATATACTTGTAAAATGACTAAGATGGGTATGCCCCTCAAGAAAATGCCAGTGGCAACAGGCAGTCCTATATTTATGCACGGTATTAAGTAATACATTTGCAAATTCTAAGGATTAAAGGGATTTTTGGACATAGACTAGTGGGCACATTCAAGGACATTCTGAACTGGGGTTCATGTTTCTATGTTAGACTTCAGTTACCTTTAAGTAGTCATTTATACATAAATAGCCTTCATTTACCAGGGTGACTTGTGGGTATAGGTTTCTTCCTGACCTGTATTCCCCAAGCTTTCAAGCAGTGGAGCAACCAGTTAGGTGGGATTTATATCTGGCTCAACATCATTTCTGTTGGAGGCATTCATACTTTGGTTCTTTACTTTGTGTTTCTCAGCTTATTCTAACGCTGCCAAAATAAACATTTTCTGTTTTACTTCATCATATTCCCTTTGATCTTTCTTAATGTGTAGAACTTTAATAAAGAATAATACAAACCTGTATCATAAGCTACGATAAGTCTTTCACTGTGATTGCCCACAGTCTGAGGCTCAAACTCCACTTCCAGTTGCATGGTCTCTCCCACATTAAGAGTTCCAACAGACGGCTCTACGGAGAAAGGCCTGTAACACATGGGAGAGGAGCACATTAGGACACATCCCTGACCAGTGGGGAGGGGAAGCAAGGAGGGGACAGGAATTCTAGTTCTGCAGACCAGTCAGACCCAAAACTGAATTAGTGTTCCAGCCGTGATGTACACCTTCCTCCCTAATGTGAAAGAACCTGAGTTTCAACGTGAAAGTAAAGTAACAGACCAGGAAGCGTAAGGGAAGCTAAACAAGTTTAGTGAAGTGTAAGGGAAACTGACAAGTTCCAGGCCTGGCAGCCTGTTAACCTGGGCCACACAGGTCAGCCTCCTGGGGTGAGAGCAGGCTGCAGAGGGTAGAGAGTGCATCAGGAAAGGCAAACGGGATAGTAAGTTCTGTTTCTTGAAAATAGAATTTGGAGATGTAGACGTTGTGGAGAAGGGCTGTAAATTTGGGAACAGGAACTAGTTCAGTTTAATTGTCATGGAAGGGAGTATAAGGGAGAACTGGATCTGATCATGAAGGACCTTACATAGCTTATAGAATTCTTTCTTCTAAATAGGAAACTCAGACCGATTAATTATTTTCATGGTCCATTTCACTTCTTTAAATTGCTAGTTTTTCAAAGTAATGCATTGTACAATGTATCTGGTAGGATATCCTGTTTCTGATTATTTACTTCTATCATGAAAGTTTTTAGAATCTTCATTCTTTAAATCTTCCCTTAGCTAATGCACTTAATTTCATGAAACCTAAGCTTTCTGCTATGAGGGTAAGAAGCTTATGGTAAGGGTAATACTGGGTGGTACCTGGGATTATTACTGCAAGACTAGTATTTCCTACCACGGCCAACCGTTTATTTTCTCTCTGGTGCTCTCTACTTTTATCTCTCTCTCCTTACTTTCTTATTTCCCTTTCTCTGACCTCCTATTCCTGTGGTGCCAATCCTCCAGTGAATCCAAGGCACTGCTGTAGGAGCACTATGGGGTAGTGTTTACAAGCTAGGACCCTGCAGTCAACTAAATGAGTTCAAAACTCAGCTGTGCCATAAACTTGGGCAACCTATTTAACCTCGCAATTTCCTCATCAGTAAAATGAAGTGATTGATAGTGCCTTCTTCATAGGGCTGTAGTGAGGGTTAAAGGGGTTGATATATGCACAGTGCTTAGAATGATGGAAGGCACATGGGAGGTGCTACACAAGTGTTACTACTTTTATGATTGCTATATAACTTCTTCACTGGCAGCCCCTAGATTCTGGAGTATGCACCTGGGGATGAGCTTAGTGTTTAGATGAGTTCTTTATCATTCTTCCATCAATCCTTCACATTGTTCTAAATATACTGTAGAAACAAACAGGTCATATCACTCAACCTCTCATTCAAATGCCTTCAGTGGTCCTCATCATCTAGTTCAAAGTTCTACACAGGAGGTCCCACACAGTCTGGTCCCAACCAGTTTTTGTATTCTTATCACACATACACATCTGTCCGAATCTCCTTTATACCTGCCACAGTCCAAGTCAGCACTGGGGTGGGATGGGTGGGCAGGCTTTAGTCCCTTCACTCACCATCTTCCCCAGCACTGCTCCTCCTCCCCCTTCCAACCACATTGTGCTCTCCAACATAGACATTCCAGAACTCCTAAGATTGCATTGAGATATGTACCATTTTCCGTATCCCATACTTCCTTGGAAACCACCACTTAATATAGCCCTGACTAAAAGTCACCTCTTAGATAGAATCATTCTGTCTCCTTCTCAGGGGCTATTAACTTTCTTTTTCCTTCTTACTTCAGCTTACTTTGTACTATAGTTAGTTTTCATGTCTGCCCCTCTCAATAGCTAGAAACTCTTGAGAAGAAAGCAAAGGGAAAAGAAACAAAATTTCATGAAAGTACTTTATGCAAGGTACTAACTGGACACTATACATATGTCAATTCCTTTAAAACTCAAAAAAACACTGTGAATGTAGATATTGTTATCCACATTTTAGACGTGAGGAAACAGATGATCCAAAAGGGCAGGCAACTTGCCCAAAGTCGTCCAACTAGATAGTGCTGGAGCTGCAGTGGAAGCCTGCCTTCAAGTTCATGTTCTCTCAGCCTACCCCAAACCTCTCCCTGGGTGTAGAAACTATATGGTTGAATTCATCTTTATGTTTCTCACCACCCCATGAAAGCTCTTTAATCACAGAGCCTCTCAGAGGAAGTTGTTGACATGAATTATGATCAACTCTTGAAGGGATATAAAAAATATCTGTTACCATTAACTAATCTTTATAACATCTTGGGGTAGCCAAAAAGGAACAGACTGTAAGCATCTCAAGAATCGCTGTTTGGTGGCAGACATAGGTGAGTCTCACAGTCCTAAAGTTCTTCCCCTCCTTACACCCTCAAAGAATTTAAAGGGTTGAGAACTGGGCCTGGTTTCCTGCCTTTGAGAACAACATTGTAATATTTTCTTCTATCTTTACATCCCTAGTTTCTAATACTTTTCTTCCTGCTCATTGATTTCATTTTCTTTTTAAACATTTCTTGGTATCAAAAGAACAGTTTTGAAATGAATTGGATATCATTACGTCACAGAATCTAAGTTAATTTCCTATGGAGAAGGCAACACCAGTATCCCATCTCTAGGACTGTTGAAAATCCAAATTTCATTAGAGTAGTAACTGACACTTTCCCTTTGTGCTAATTGTTGGGTTTAGATTACATTAAACTTCTCTGATACTTGGAAAAACATCTGAGTTAGCCATTGCTACTTAGAGCTGCTTAAGTTTTCCCAATAAATCAGACGTTAATTGGGTAGAGTGTGTTAAGCTCTGGTGCTTAAACACTGTCTATAATTTGATTTTGTACTTTATTTTACTAGAGGCAGACAGGCTGAACAGGCTAGAAAATATCAAGCGTCAGAAAATGCTCTTTCAAAGAGGCGAATGGTACTGTTCCTCAAGAGTATATGCCTGGTTCTGACTAACAGAACGTTTGATACCGCATCCTCATTAATACTTAATACTTCTGGTGATATCATCAACAGAACTATGCTACAAAAACAATGAACCCTTAGTTACACTATGTACTTCAATTAAATATAACATATATAAAAATGTACAATCAACAATTGTAACACACGTTCTACATGACAAGTGTTTTTGGTGAGGTGGTATATGGTAATCTGGTGTCCCGGCCCGCGGGACGTTCAACGGAAGCTCCGAGTCCTGTGAGTGAGGAATGGTATGGGACAAGAGACACGAAGAATGACAGCAAGACAGGTTTCTGATCAAGCTGCAAAACTTTATTGAAGAGGCAGAGCATATATACTCTAGGAGAAGGGGAAGTGGCTAGCAAGGGCTCGTGGCGGTCTAGGATTGGTGGCTGCTGTTGCTAGGGCAGATGGCAGATGTAGGGTTAGCATTTTTGGCGCGAACTAGCACTTTTGGTGCGAACTACTTCCGTAAAGAAGGCTGAGGGTAACTTAAGCTATTGTTGTATCAGCCCTGGCGGCCATGTTGCACATCTCCGGCATAGCTGAAGGTGGACTTCATGCATGCTACCTTAATCGCCCTCTACAATCTGGTATTTTATACATGATTGTTCTGTCAACCAACAACTTTTCTAATAAATTTTTTTCAATGTTATATAAGGAAAAAGAAAAAAAATACTTAATACTTGAATTAAGAATTTAGTTTTGTGAAAAATCATGAGCATTGAGAAAGATTTTGAGTTTTTTTTAACCAACCATGAACTGCTCTTAAGAACTAAAACTATTCCATCCAAATGATTTAATATTTGAGTAGAAGACCAAATATTGATATATTAAATTAAATATTGAATATAATATTAGCATATCTTTTCTTCAAATAACCTCTTATGTATTAACTAATTCCTAACCTGAGGTTTTTTAGTTTGAAATTGCTTCTCAATCCTATTTCATCCTCCAAAATTAATCTTACTTTAATAGGCAAAGTTATTCTGATACCTACCAGGGTTTTAGGTCAAATTTGCAATAAAATTGAACAGCAATTGTTTATGTTCTCTGTATATTTTATAGTGCATTGCAGCTCCTTTTATTAGTGTAAAAACATCATGCCTATTTTATAGTACTCAGAGGATGTTTTTACTATTTTAAATTATTGTAGATGTTTATAGTTGTTGCTTTGCCTTTGTGATATACTGTTGGTTAGGCATCCTATAAACATTTATTCAGCACTTATTTATTCTAGACACTTTGCTAGATGATGGGGATATACCAATTAAAAGATTTAGATACAACCCTTGCATTTAAGAATCTCATAGTCTAATGGGGACAACAGACATGGAAAAAAGTTCTATTTTTTATAATTTATATGAACTTAACCATTTTATAAACTTAACCATTACTTAAATCATTATTTCAATAAGAAAAATATGATTGTTTTTTAAAATATTGAGATATTATTTCTACATGAACATTTACACTAAACATTTGAACGAAGAGTTAGAATACAGGCCTTTGACTCCAAATTCTCAAACTATATCCACTTCTCCACAATGCCTATTAACAGTCATATTATCAGAAATAATGGTCCTCAATCCTTTATGCATGATAGAATCAACTGCACTTTTTAGAATGAATATTTGCCAGGGAACCTCCCCAGATATTCTGATTTCAATATAATGTGGCCACAGATTCAATCACATCCTTTTCTCATTGTACCTACTAGTTACTGTTCTTACTTAATAGAAACCAACTCTGGTTAACTTAAACAGAAAAAGGATTTACTGGAAGGACTTGGGGCATCTCTTTCCAAGGTCCTGTACTTCTGGCTGAGGGCTGGACAGGAGGAAAGGGGAGGCAGAGATCTTACATATCTGGTCACCTGTAGGCGGCAAGAAGGTGTCTATATTCTTGCTCTGGCTCAGTCTAACAGTATGTTAGACAGTTTGGCATGCATGGTGTTCTTAGTTTTCCCTTGTCTCCCCTCCCTCTACCACTGAAGATCCTCTCAGACAAGTACAGCCATGTCTCCCTTTGGTCACTGCCAGTTATTGTCCAATAACTTCTCCAAATGGGACATATCTTGGCAACCTTCTGGAAAGCACCAAGCTCTTTCACATGGAGCCATGGGAACCCCTGCAGTCTCTTCATGACTTCCAAGGACCATGAATAACTGGGGTTGGTAGTACCCCACTATCCTTCCCAGGCACACTACACCATGGTCCCAGCTTTCCTCTCGACTTTAGAAGTCTGTAAACAAGCAGCAGGTACAAACGCTATACAGAATGCCCTCAGCCTCCAGGTAACACATAGCAGGTCCTCCCTGAAAACTCCCTCAGCTTGATCCACTCTGCTCTAATAGCTGCCTCAAGATTAAAAACCCAGATCAGCAAGCGTACAACTGGAATTGAGACATTGGTCTCCCCTTCCTGCAGACCCCAAATCTCTCAGCCACTCTCTTGGAGAACATCCTCTCAGTTGGTTTGGGGGAACAACTCCCTCCCCTCTCTCTCAGTGTTCTCCTAGGTACTCCCTTGATGCTCTCCGTGCCCTCCCCTCCACTTGTTTTCTGCATATAAAGACGGGATAGGAGGAGCACCAGGTCATAGGATTCCTAGTAAGTCCTGAGTTAGAGAGAGGATGTTTGGCACCATTTTGGGAGACTTGAGAGCATGAGGTACTTGATATCGTAGTTTTGACCATGAATTCTAGCACCAATTCCAGAGCAGCAGAAGTGTCCTTGTCTTGTTACACAGGTGACGCAGCAATGGTTATTCTTATACATATATTTTTCCCAACATGTACAGGTTTTCCCAAACTTGATGAAGTATCATCATCTTTCCCTATATCTTTTCTCCTGTCTTTTTCTCATCCTTCCCTCCTTTCCCCCATACAAGAGAGTACTTAGAATGGTTTGATGATCACCTGGGGCTGCGTTCACACCACACTCTCCTGCTTCCCCAAGGCCATCCTGTCTCAATCCATACAATGCTGACCAGCCTTCCAATGGATGTTTACTAACTTGTCACTGCTTTCAATGAACAAAAAAGTTCATGCTTCCATGCAAAGACTTAAACGGAATTTCTTCATTCTAGAGATTATCATTTGTACTGGATGCCATTTCAAGTATTCATCAAGAAGAATCCCAAAAGATAATTTTCTCTCTCTTTTTATTCCTTTCTTAAGCAGTATGATCTGCAATAACTAATATCATTTCAAGAAATAGGAGGGTAAAAGGAGAAGATGCTAGATTCCATTTTTTTATATTCATTATAACACAAAGGTTACTTGCCACAATTACAAAAAGAAACTTAAAAGAACTTCTTCTCTGAAAAGAAAATGTACTAAAATGCCTAGATTTTCAGTGAGGAATTTCCTAAAAGTACATTGGGTCTACAATAGAGAAGACCCATCAGGCCAGCCTAGAGGGAAGAGTCAAAAAGAGCTAATAGATGAGTCTGGAAGGAAGGAAAGGTAGTAAGTGGCCCACAGCCCTCACAGTATGCGTGCTCATGGATACGGTGATGATGAATATTCACAGCACATCCCTCCATGGCTCTCTACCCCTAGACAGAGTAGTATTTGTTGGGAGCATAGTGTGGTTATGAAACAAGAGGTTCTGGAATTGAGACTGCCTGTGTTCTGATTCTACCTCCAATGTTCATTGGCTGTATAATCTTGGGCAAATTCCTCTCTGCAGCTCAATTTCCTAATCTGTAATACAGTAATAAAAAGGATGCTTATTGCATTGAGTTGCTCTGAGTATAAATTGCATGTGACAATCTGTACCATGCTTGTTAATAGTAAGCATTCAATAAATGTACTGCTTCTGCTGTTTTTTCTTTTGCTTTAAATTCTCCTCCTTTATATTCTAAAACTTGATAATCCTATAAAACTTTTAGAAATGAATATTCTTCTATTTATAAAATACAATAACATGGAGTACTTTATTCATAATTAGTCACTAATGAAATCATTGAATTTTAGCTTTTTAAACTTTTTATCAGCTTACTTTTGTTTACTGTATGTTTATAAAGATGATTTTGTCATCTCCATCAATTTCAATTAAAAGAAAAACTTGGAATATCTATTCTTCCAAACCCAGAGTGTATCCTGTTATCCTATCATACATTTAACCAACTATTTGCTGGCAATTTATCAACAAGGCATTGAACATGGCAGGTAAAGAGTATGGGAGCTACAATTCATGCCATATAATGGCCCACAATCTGATAAAAAAAATAAAATAGAATAAAATAAAATAAAAGGATTAAAAAAACAACAAAACAATACAGAGGTCCTTTAGCTTAGTGGTTAAAGGCAAGGGTACATAAATCTACTTCAATCTCCTATTTATCAAATAAAGGCTCTAGGACGTTACCTAACCTTGGTGGCCTTCGTTTCCTCTCATGTAATAGTACAGACTTCAAAGAGTTGTGATAATGTATGAGAAGCACTAAAGACAGATTAAGATACTTCCTGTGACTCAAACAAATAGGATCTACATATAAATCCTAAAGAGAAGTAAAGGCAAAGAAATATGAAAATCTAAGAAAGGAAAATTATTACAGACAGCTGTCATCTCATATAAGTAATGCATTGTTCAAGTGTCTGAAGCCAAAGAAGTAAATTAATCTCCCTAGTACTCTAAATAGAGGAAAATTGGATTTGCATGGAGTAACTCATTCTGCTCTTATAATAGTGATCAAATTCCTAGTGGTTGAAGAGACATAGGTAAAAAATGTATACTGTTTCTGCTTGCCTGCAGGCTTAGATTACTATGTTTTAAAATTAAACCCTATAACCTTAATAAATGTTAAGAGATTTGTTTGGGATATAAAGATAAATGAGATAATACATATGAGTGCACCTCATACATAACAGCACAGGGTAATCAATAAATGTATGCTGGATTTGAATCTAAAATGTTCTTCATTAGATCAATATACACACTTAAAAAAAAAAACTCATAGAAAAGAACTTGTCTTCCCAACCTGGTCATTCTTCTTATGGTCCCACTGATCAGCCACCAGTCTCATGTCCCACAACAAACTGCTTTTTCCCACATTATAAGAGAGTTACTTGAGATTTTCTCATCATTCTTTATATTGTCCCACAGTGTCTACTACTCTGTAGCTACTTCATACTTATTCAGATAAAAATCTAACTCCCTTACTTACAGCTGTGTGCCCTTGGGTAAGTTATACAACCTCTCTGTCTCTCAGTTTTCTCATCTGTAAAATGGGAAAAATTATAGCAGCAACTTCATAGGATTGTTGTGAAGAATAACGAATTAATAAGCTTTGGCACATAGCAGGCATTACATAATAAGTGTTTGCTGTTACTTTTTTTCTTCAAATGAGCTAATGTGATTTCTTCAAATGCCAGTGTGATAGACAGGACAACGGTCCCCCAAATATGTCCACTCTTAATTCCCAGAACCTGTGAATGTGTTAAGTTACATGGCAGAGGAGAATTAAGGTTGCAAACAGAATTAAAGTTCCTAATCAGCTGGCCTTAAAACGGGGAGACTATTCACAGCCAGTTATAAAATTCGCAGTCAAAACAAATGTGCTTGTTAATAGATTCCCATGGGCTATTCTCTGTGCTAAAGAGAAGGACTTTCATGCAGCATTTCAAAAAACTGTCTATACCCAACAATATAAAATGATTTAGTAAAAAATGGATACAAGATATTAAGCTTTGATCTTGGTTTCCTCTTAGGATGAAGAGGATACTCAAACTGCGCTACCAGTGAGGTGTCCCA
Source organism: Choloepus didactylus (assembly GCF_015220235.1). NCBI lineage: Eukaryota > Metazoa > Chordata > Mammalia > Pilosa > Megalonychidae > Choloepus > Choloepus didactylus. The sequence continues at coordinate 28,542,083 of NC_051328.1, read as the reverse complement.
GCCTTGCAACTGAAGTATATGCAAGCAGTTCCACCCCCACTACAAACTCTAGCAAATTATTTATGCTGACTGGATTTAGCTATAATCAATCAAACACAAGAGCCAAAGGAATGCATACCTACAAGTTTTGAGGTGAAACACAGCATCTTTTTTGCCAATGTTTCGTACCAGCAGAATCTTCTGAGTGCTGTATTTCACAGGGCAAGTGGAAAAATTCAGCTTGTCGGGAAAATCAAGGATGGCTCGTGCACCTCTAGCTTTAATTGGCACAATAAACTTTTCTCTTTCAGTAACACAGGTCAACACATGGGCATAATCCTACAAGGCAAAGATACAATCATTATTTGTGGAAAACCAAACATGATCAAGATAACTGCAAGAAATATAGCCTCATGCCAAGGCATTCTGCAAAACAACAGCATATTCTATGAAAAATTCTAAAAATAATTATAGAAGCACTTTCACTGAGATTCCCTTTTCTGAAAGAGAGAGAAAAGCAAGTTCAGGTGCCAAAACCTATGAAACAGAACAGCCTATAGCCAGCCGATGCCCAGATAGGTGTGAGAGCCCAGCAGAGATGAGCAGAGCTGCCTAACTGACACACGAGGGGGCCCAGTCAAGGCCAGAAGAACCACCCAGATGAACCATACTCTCATGAGCAATAATAAATGTTCATTATTTTAAGTCACTGAATTTTGGAGTAATCATTAGCTGATACAGTCCAGGTTAAATGATATACCTTTTATGCAAAGCTGTTACTGACTATTCTAAATACAAATGCTGAGGCCTTCTAGACACGTATCTTCCCGGATCTTGAGTCTAAATGCCTCAGAAATGTTGAATAAAATCACCCTTTGTCACCTCAGAAGATATACAAATAAAAAGAACTTTTATCCTCAAAGTAGCTAAGAAAAAGTTAAAAGTCGACCCTCATCAACAAGCAAAAACAATGGCTAGAGAGAAGTGTTTACAGTCCCCTGGAGGATAAGCCAGAAGCTTAGAAGTCATCTATCTAAATCAGTTGTTGTTTTGGTTGTTGTGGTGGTCGTTGTTTGATTTAGGTTTTCCCATCATTCTGGTGTGTGTTTGACCTGTAAGTTAATCTTGGTAAATGAAAAAAGTCACTTCAAACTTAGATTTCTGTTCAGTGATTATGCTGGCTTGAAACTGTTATGGACCCCAGAAGAGCCACGATATTTTAATTCAAACTTGTTGGGTGGAACCTTTTGATTGTTTCCATGGAAATGTGACCCACTCAACTGTGGGTGAGAACTCTGACTTATTTCCATGTTGCTGTGGACCCCACCCATTCAGAGGGGTCTTGATTAGTTCACTGGAGCATTTAAGAAGGAGCTAAGAGTCAATACAGACCCAGATGCTTGCTGATGCTTGGAGATGCTTGGAGATGCAGACAGAAGGATGTTTGGAGATGCTAAGAGATGAAGCCCAGAGTTTGCCTAGGAGAAGAGAGGACCCCCAGATGCTTAGAGAGAAATGGTCTGGGAGAAACAAGCAAGGGTACAGAGGCGTTGAGAGAGAGGAGCTAAGGCAGATGCCCAGAGACATTTTGGAGAAAGCCATTTTGAGATACAACCCGGGAGCAAAGGACCAGTTGACGCCAGCCACATGCCTTCCCAATTGACAGAAGTGTTCTAGACACCATCAGCCATTCTTCTGTGAAGGAATCATCTTGTTGTTGAAGCCTTAGTCTGGACTCTTCTACGGCCTTAGAACTGTGACTTTATAACCTAATAAATCCCCTTTATAAAAGCCAATCCATACCTGAAACTATCAAACTACAACCCAGAACCCATGAATCTTGAAGACAATTGTATAACAATGTAGCTTATGAGGGGTGACAATGTGATTGGGAAAGCCACATGGACCACACTCCCCTTTGTCCAGTGTATGGATGGATGAGTAGAAAAATGGGGGCAAAAAAAAGGGGGGGCACCCAGTGTTCTTTTTTACTTTAATTGTTCTTTTTCACTTTAATTTTTATTCTTATTACTTTTGTGTGTGTGGTAATGAAAATGTTCAAAAATTAACTTTGGTGATGAACGCACAACTATATAATGGTACTGTGAACAACTGATTGTACACTTTGTATGACTGCATGGTATGTGAATATATCTCAGTAAAATTGAATTAAAAAAAAAAAAGCCAGTCCATAACGGCAGCTCTAGCAAACTGGAACAGTGACCATGTAGTAAATGGTATTAAATGCTGGAGGTTTAAAAAAACCTCTTTGGGATTTGGGCATAGAGTAGAAAGGGGAATATCTGGTGTATAAACTTTTATCTAGCCATGCACTCAATTTCCTGAGACACAGGACAAGTATGAAGCAGTGGTATCCCCAGTTCATTCATTCATTCATCCATGTTTATTAGGTGCTCCAGTGCCAGGCACTCTGCCTTAGGGATACAACTGGCTGGGAAACAGACATGGTCACGGCCCGCTTAGATCTTACTTTGCGATGGAGGAGTAAAAGTAATATATATACACATGAATTTATAAAAAAAAAAGCCAGCAATTCTCCCATGACAGACCCTTAAAACCTACTGTTCCCTCTGCCTACCTGAGCTCCAACTCACGTACATCTGACCAGTCAGCATATGTAGTTGGATACAGCCTTATCATGTCCCAAATGAACCCCCTATTTTGCATCACTGCCTGCAACTGTGTATAAAGATACCCCACACAGGGGGCATAAGTGGGGGCTGAAGTCCCACCCAATCTGCTGGCAAGCCACCATTTCAGCCTCCAACTGCACCAACCCATGGCAGGGGAGCCTTTTACTAATACCCACAAAGGCTCCACAGTGCCAGCAGAGGCCCTGTCCCGACCTTCCCTCTACCCCATGCTACTCCCTCACAACCTCCCCTTCTAAGTACCGGCATCTCTGTCCTTCCAGTGGCTCAGATTTAAAACCCTGGAATGAGGCACCCTTGATCGCTCTGTAGGACCTACCTGCAAATTCCATGCAGACTGTGATCACCTCTCACCACCTTCCCCTGTCACACCAGCTCTAGCTAGTCATTCCAATCTTTCCTTGGCTAACTGACCACCCTAATTCAATCCTTGCTCTTCTAAAGTCTGTTTCCTACACAAGGGCCAGAGGGATCTTGTTAAAATGTAAGCCAAGCCAGTTTGTTCCTCTGCTGGTCACCCACACTGAGAGGCCAATGACCGCACCTCATGCCCTCTCCGACCACATGCCCTCCTGAGACTCCCTGACCCCCACCACCATTCTGCTCCAGCTACTGGTTTACTTGCTGCTCCTTGAAAATACCAGAAATGCTGCCCCTTCAGAGCACTTGTATGTGATGTTCTCTGCCCAGAACACTCTCCCCTCTAGTTATCCACACAGCTCGCTCCTGCCTCGCCTCCGTCCAGGGCTTTGTACAGTTGTCTACTTTCTCACCGCGGCCTTCTCTAATTAGAGCCTTCCCTGACTGTCTATCTCAGTTGAACTCTCCCTCTCCTGCCCCATCACTCCCTAGCCTTTGTCCTGCTTTAGTTTTCTCCATCGCCATCTAACATATATATTTTACTTGTTTATTGAGTGTATTGTATCTCTCCCCAATAACTCCATGTCAACAGCGATATTTGCCCATTTACTTGACTGCTTTATACCCAACACCTAGAACAGGGCCCAGTATTAGGAGATCTTCAACAAATATTTGCTGAATGAAAGGAAATGAGTAGCATAATGTTGGGTAGTGCTGAGCGAAGAGAAATAAAGTGTGATAAGAGAATAGAGTGATTGGAGTGCTCTTTCATATGGGGTGGTCAGAAAAGGCATCTATGCGGAGGGGATATTGCAGCAGGGCCTGAATGAAGTGAGAAATGAAGCCATGCTGATGGCTATCTGAGGGAACCATGTTTTGGACCCTGTGGCCAGAGGGAAGGGGAGTGGTTAGAGACACAGCAGGCAGGGGGTGAGGCCAGATCCCACAGGCTTTATAAGCCATTGTTAAGACCAGAGAACGACTGAAAGCCAACGATGACACAACTTGGTTCAGAAAAATCACCTGCTGTTATGTGGCCAACAGAAAGTTAGAAGGGTAAAATGAGAAGAGAGAGGCCAGATAGGAAGCCAGTGTTGTAATCCAGGCAAGAGAAGACATTAGCCTGGACTAGTGTGGTAAAGTGCGTAGCATAGTATCTAGCTAGTAGTAAGTAATAAATGTTAGCTATCATTATTAAAACTTTGTATTAAATAGAATTATTTGTGTCAGGCACATAGGAAAAAGTCAACATGTGTTTACTCTTGTTAGGATAATAATAATGATAATGATGATAATGACAATGATAATAGAGTAATATAATTTCAGAAAACTACAAGGGTGCTCAAGAAAATAAAGCATGGAAAAGTGATAATGTGGGAGAGGGTTACTGTAGGTTAGAGTGACCAAGGAGGCCTCCCTGAGCAGGCGACCTCAGATGGAGACCTAAACAACGAAAGGAGCCAGCCAGGTGAACTCTAGGAACAGTGTTTTCCTGGCAAAGGGAATAAGTAATAAAAATAAATGGACAGTATTTGTGAAACTTATCAAAACTGAGATGTTGGACTCTACTCTGCAATTGATTCTGGTTTCTAGATGGTAATGCCAGGCTCAAAAATTATGCTATGCAGACATAAAAAACGACAAATTGCATTAAGCATACTTGATCCTAGAAAACCCCACAGAACTCAACAACAAAGCAGTCTAGTCTCCTTACATAGAATCCTAAAGAGATAGTACTGTTTTCATTTTTTCTTAGATCAAACCCAGCAAGCAAAAATTTTGGGGGGGAATTATAATCTGGAAAGCACCTGGCACATGTGGAAACTTACCACCAACTGAGGCTTCGAGAGAAAGAACAAAAGATGCTGCTGAATCCAGTATGAGAGGAGAACCTGTTGTGTTTTATTCTCTATTTACATATCCTCTGCCTTGTTCTCTAAGGAATTTAAGACAGCTGAAAATAGTATATGAGACTAATTGAAATATTCACAGGGATGTTTTCAAACATTTTCAAGTTTCTGAATGAGGAAGTTTTGAAGTTTGATCAGAATTATATATATTTTTCATAACCAATTCACATATCCATAAAAGAATATGAAGAAAGTATTTTAAACAATTCCTTAAAAATATATTCCAGTCTCTGAGGTTATGCACTTTATGTGACTATATTAGATTATGTAACATATCATTATATGTTGCTCTACTGGCTTAAAATTAATTCAGATGGTATGCCCTGGGAGGCCCTGTCAGTCTGCAAGCTAAGCAATCACTCCAGCTGATGGACCCTTTCACTCCACTTAGATCCAGAGGCAATCAGGTCACCATTCAAAGCCCCAACAGTCCAAGCTTCTCCCCCTCTACTGTAAGAGACTTAGCCACGAATTACTTTACATTCTAAAATGTTACCTATATAAAAAGGCCCTCCAGATTGAAATTTCCAACCCATTTTTGGTCTGGTAGCTTTCCTTCCAAAATGCCCACCCTCCAAACTTAAAAAAAAAAAAAAAAAAAAAAAAGCAGTAAAAGGTGAAATGGCAGATTTGACTTTCTCAGAAATGAGAAGAATCTTGATTTTACATGAGAAAATAACGGAAAGCAAACATGTTAATAATTGTGTCCTTTAAAGACTCAGCAAAGGAAAATGATGTTTCTACTGCAGCAAGGGCAGGGCCAGCGTGGTTAAGCCCTCATACCCTCTTTGTGGCTCTCCTCCTACTCATAAACTTGAGGATGGAATGACTTAACAGATTAAGATTAGAACCCAGTGAATTTAATACTCAGTGTCCCTAAAAAATGTCCTAAATTCTTAGCCAGTTAAAGGTATTTATTCTATAGTATCATCTCAGTCTGAAATTCATCCCCCAAAAGGCAAGAATTAGGTCTGAAATCCCAATCAATTTAAAAACAAGATTGATCAGATATCCTGGGCCTTATCCTCTACCACTATGACTCTTCTAATGATTTTGCTAAGTTCTCAGCTTCCCAGCAGCATCTAAATTTCTCCATCTATGAAAAGACAGTGGGCTGCAGCCTGGAGGCTCTGGGGACGGGGAAGTCATACTTGTATCACAGAGGCGCAAGCTAGCATGTGTCTGTAAGTTATATTCATTTGAGACTTCTCCACCAGAAATCGCCTGGTTTTACTAAGTGTCCACTAGAGCCAGGGTTTGCTGCCTGACTTCTTGCCAAGTTGAACGAAGCAGAGGCACGTACAATCAATGGTCAGCCTGACCAACAAGCCGCACCAAAAGCACCATCGAAGAAGGAAAAGATGAAAGGCTCTGAAAAGACAGATGAGTATCTCCTGGCCAGGCTTAAAGGTGATGGTGTGAAATACAAGGTCAAGATAATTTGCGTTGATGATGTGCCAGATGCAAGAGGGGAAAAATGAGCCAAGATTCTATATGAAATGAAAGAGAATAGCAGCAGCTGCTCGGTCTCAAGGACAACACAAACAAAAGCTCTGGGTCAACATTTGCTTTCTGGGATAAAGTTAATTGATGAGAAAACTGGTGTAATAGCACATGAACATCCAGTGAATAAAATTTCTTTCATTGTCTGTGATACGACAACCAGGCATTTGGTTACATACGGGGAGGAAAAGGTCAGTACCAGTTTATTTTTGCCATAAAAATAAAGCAACAGGCCAAGCCATTAGTCATTGATCTTAAAGATCTTTTTTAAGTTATCTACAATGTAAAGAAAAGAGAAGAAGAAAAGAAAAAGACTGAAGCCAACAAAGCAGTAGAGAATGGGAGTGAGAGCCTCCTGCCTCTTGGTAAGGCAGCTCAATACCAAATTGAAATTGAGTATTGACCAGACAGATTTGTTTGGGGACATGTCAAAACCTCCTGACCTAAGTAGTCCAACAGAAGGCAAAGATATCTTGTTGGTGGATCTAAACTCTGAAATCGACACCAATCAGAATTCTTTAAGAGAAAATCTTCTTAACAAATGGCACCACCTCCTGCTGCCTTCCTGGACCAAGCCTCAGGTATCCTTCTTGCCTGAAAATGCTTTTTCTGCCAAACTCAACTTCTTTCCCACCCTAATCCCTATCCTTTCTGAGACTATCCTTTCACACATCCAGACCAGTTGACACCCTCTTTGGTTGATTTCCTCAAATCTCCAGTTCAGAAGAGATTTTCAGTAGCTTGTCTACTCCACTGAGTAATGGACCCCTGAATAGCGGTTGATTACTTTGGTTGACAATTTGAACAAATCTCTAACAGGAAAGGCAAATAGGAGGCTCAGGTAGGCTCGTGGCCCTTTTTGAGTACACAAACATAGCCAGTAGTGAGAACTCAGAATGGGGTATCTGAAAGAGAACAGAATGGCTTCCATATCAAATCCTCCCCGAACTCTTTTGTGGAAAGTCCTCCAAAGGACTGTCAGTACTGAATGGCATACAACAGGACTTGGAAAGCTCCGTCCAGTCTTCATCATATGACTCCATAGCCAATATCCCACCTCCACAAAATACCAAACCAGGAAGAGGCAGAAGGACTGCCAAGTCTTCAGCCAGTGACTTGCTTCCATCAGACCTTTTTGCTCCTCTCATCTCAGAATCTCCAGGTCAGACATCACCTACAGGACAATCTACAACCCAACAGATCAATTCTCTGGATCTCTTCAAAGTTCAACACTCTTAAAGTGTTTCTGTCCCAGTGGAGTCCCTTATGGGTCTAGGTGGTGTACAGGTTACAGCCCCTCAGGCAGGACCATGGAACCCCCCCACCATCTTTAGTCTCCAATCAGTCTCCTTCAATGGTCCCAGGAGCTATTATGGGTGGTCAACCTTCAAGATTTGGTCAACCACTCATTTCTGGCACAAATCCAGCTGTTCCAGATTGGAGCCAGCCTTCATCCTTTGCAGCCTCAGCTTCCCCTCCAGACCCTACTGGTTGGAGCCCTTTAGCATCCATGGCAGCTAATGGTTGGCCATCAACAACCTCCTTGGGGAATCCTTTTCAGAACAATATTTTTCCAGCTCCTGCTTTGTTAGCCCAGTCTCCTTCTATGCCCTACTCTCTTCTGGTCACTTCTCCTCAGCCACCTCCCAGAACTGCTGCTGCACAGGACATCTCCTATGATGGCTTCACTGCATTAGACTCACTGGGGAATAAAGAAGTTAAGGAAGTGAAAGAAATGTTTAAGGATTTACAACTGTGGCAGCTACCTGTTGTACTTGCAAAAAAGGGAGAGCAGACTTCCTCTGGGGCTTTCAGTACCTTCTCCAGTTATTTTCACAGAAAATTGGCATTCCTCAAGACAACGCAGACCATGATGACTCTGATGCTAATCAACTGTTGAGCAAGATCAATGAACCACCAAAGCTAGCTCCCAGATGAGGTGCCCTGCCAGTTACCAACCTTTCTCCAAAGGTTCTTCCAGTTCATCACCACAAACCCCTGTGGCTCCTCAACCCACAGCTCCTGATGTATAGAGATCCTTTTGGAAGTCTATTTGCATAACTTCTGAACTTGGTATACTGATGATCCAGAGGAACAAAAAGGTTGGCTTTTTTGGCAATTAAGGACAAAGCTAATAACCAGACATGTCCTGACCTTTGCCCTTGTTCCAGCTTTGACATATTATCTGTTGCTTTATTTCTTGCTGTCTCTTCCACTTGTAAAATGCCTTTCACTTTCTGTCTAGGTTAAAAGCTAAACTGAGTCTACAGCTTTAAATAAATTCAGAAGTTAAACTCTCTAACTTAAATGTTAATGAAGTAGTTTCCCTAGTTGATCCCTTGCCTATTGTGTCCCTGGAACCTTCCAGAACACTCTACCATGTACCTCCGATTGGGGGATGCAGCCACCACAAACCCCTCAGATCATATATTTTGAATAAATTTTCAAATCCTTATCATGCACCCAGAACCCATGAATCTTGAAGATGATTGTATAACAATGTAGCTTATGAGGGGTGACAGTGTGATTGGGAAAGCCATATGGACCACACTCCCCTTTGTCCAGTATATGGATGGATAAGTAGAAAAATGGGGGCAAAAAAAGGCACCCAGTGTTCTTTTTTACTTTAATTGTTCATTTTCACTTTAATTTTTATTATTTTTGTGTGTGTGGTAATGAAAATGTTCAAAAATTAATTTTGGTGATGAACATACAACTGTATGATGATGCTGTGAACAACTGAATGTATGCTTTGTATGACTGCATGGTATGTGAATATATCTCAATAAAAATGAATCAAAAAAAAAAAGAAAAAAAAATCCTTACCATGCAGAGAGAGACACACACACAAACACGCACACAGGGAGAGAGCTTGAGAATGAGAATGACCTCTGATTTTTGGCTTGAAAAAAATCCTGGGCCTTTCAAGTTTATTTTGGCCATTGTTGGGCTTGGTATACAAAGATAATGTGGTTACTTCATGAGTCATGTATAGATCATCCATTTAAGTAAACTAATATTCTCCTTAACCTTTTTCTTTCTAAGGTACCCTTAAATCTACCAATCCACCTGCATCTGTGCCCATATCCCCTGCCTTTCCTTCTTTATCTATCTAAGATCAATCTCTCTCCTTGGCCACTAGATCTTGACTTACTCAAGGATTTTCCTGCATCATCATTTTTCCCTCTTTACTGAACATTTGCACACCAGCTTATAATCATGCATGAATAGCCTCCATTTTATATATAAAAAACCTATCCTTGACCTCAACATCTACCTCCAGCTACTGCCCCATCTTTCTAATTACTCTTTACAGCAAAACTCCTTAAAGATGTTTTTTATAGTCAACAACACCACCTCCTCACTTTCCATTCTCTTTAACCCATCCCAACCAGCCATGAATGCCCATGATTCCCCAGGAACTGTTTTTGGCAAATCCAATAGTTATTTCCCTATCCTCCATTCTCCTTTTTGTAGCTTTGGACACAGTTGAGCTTTCCTTCCTTTTTGCAATACTTGATTCATTTGGCTTCTAGAATACTGCAATCTCCTGATTTTTCCATCTACTTCAATAACTACCCTTAGTTTTCCTTTGTTAGCACTTTCATTGGAGCCTCCTCCTCTTCCCAACCTCTTCTTTATCTACAGTCACTCCCAATGTCACCTCATCCCTCCCTTGGTGTAAAGTACTGTATCTTTACCCTTTGATTTTCAAATATTTATCTCTTGTCCCAACATCTCCCTTTTATTCCAGATAGAGTGTCCAACTGCTTACTTAACATTTCCACTTGAATGTCTAAAGGGTAGTCCAAACTTAATATATATAAATATAAATAAATAAATATATATATAAAATAGAGCTCCTGATTCACAAATCTGTATCCTTTCCACTATCCCCTATTTCAGTAAATAGTGCCACTATTTGGCAAGTTAGTGCCAAAATCCTGAGTCAACCTAGACTACTTTCTTTGTTTCTCACACTCTTCATCCAATTCATCAGCAAACCCTGACAGCTCTACCAATAAAGATATATCCTTAATCCACTTCTCATCATCTTCACTGTCCAAACCATCCTCATCTTTTGCCTAAATTATGGTAATAATCTCTTGCCCCTCTATTAATTACGGTTCAGTTCAGCTACATATAATAGGAAAAAGAACAAAATAAGAGCACCTTAAACTAGATAGAAATTTATTTCTCTCATATGAAGAAGTCCAGGGGTAGGCAGGCCAGGTTGTTATGCTGGCTCCAGAGAATCATCCGAAACCCAAGCTTCTAAATCTTGCTTTAACATTCTAGCATATGATTCCCATCCTCAATGTCACCTCATGGCACAGGGTGATTCCTGGCACTCCAGCTATCTCTCACGGCTGAGAGGAGAAAAGGCAGAAGGGCAAAATACGGCATTTCCCTGCTATGTCAGCTCTCTTAAAGTAGACGCCTTGGAAGCCTTCTGCTTACATTTCATGGATCAAACTTTAACACACTCGGCTGCAAAGGAGGCTGGGAAGTCTTTTATTTCAGGCAGGAATGATTCCAGTTAAAATCTGTGGTTCTCTTACAATGAGGAAATTAAAAATGGATGTCAGGGTAGGCAACTAGCTGTTATGTCTCACACCCCCTTCGGTCTACTCTCTTCTCAGCAACAAGAGTGATCCTAAAATGTATGTCAGATCATGTCATTCCTAATCAGAAATCTTCAGGTAGGTAAAGGGAAAAGATCAAGCATTTATCCTATCTTTCCTGCATGAACTGTATCTCAGGGTAGCCAAAAAGTTGATGAGGGAAGGTTCTTGTTTTATATAATAATTCCAGCTAATAAATGATATAATTAGAAACTGAAGCCTCAGTGATACAGGCACTGACCCTCATTGAATCATTACAAAAAAAAAAAAAAAAAAAAACCAACCAAAATAAAACATAACAGACATTTTGGGCCCCTTGAGGCAATGCAATAGGAAGATACTCACTACTTACGAAGGACTCTTGCTCTCCCCCCAAAATCAAACATGAATCTAACTAAGCCCCTAGATCTAGCTACCAGTTTATGGGAAATAGAGGGGACAGAGGACTATTCTAAACAACCCCAGGGGGACACATACAGCAAACTTTGTTTGGATTCCAATTTGCACAAACCAACCACACATAACATTTATGACTCCACTGGGGTGATCTGAATACTGATTTGATATTGAAAATATTAAGTAATTATTGCTTATTTTTAGGGGTGATAAGAAGATCGTCCTTATGTTAATTTTTTAAAGTCCTTATCTTTTAGAGACATATCATGAAGTATTTACAGATGAAATAATATGACTTATAGGATTTGCTTCAAAATAACCCACTGGGGTGGTTGGGAAAAGACAAATGGAACAATATTAGCCATATGATGATAATTGTTGAAGCTGGGTAATGGCAGTTCACTATACTGTTCTCTCTACATATGAGAAAGCTTCCATAATAAAAAAATTTTTTTAAATACTTTACAGTGGCTTCCTACCACACTTCGCATGACTTACAATACCCTTCATGATCTTGCCCTCTGTAACCTCATCTTCTACAATTTTTTTCAACAGCTCCTTCTGCGCCAGTCACACTGGCCTTCTTGCACTTCATTGAGCGTGTGCCCAAGCATGTTTCTGCCTCAGGGCCATTGTACTTTCTGTTCCCTCTCCCCAAACTGCTCTTCCCTCAGATATTCACATGGCTTAATTTTGTTCTCTGCCCAAATTATCACCTACTCAGAGAAGTCTCTCCTGATCCTCCTAATAAAAGAAAATAGACCCCCATCACTCTCTATTCTCTGTCATGTCAATACCTGGCATTAAATTATATATTTGTTTGTCTGTTTATTCATTGTAGAATGTAAGCTCCATGAAAGCCAAAGCTTGCTCTTTTCTCCATTGGATCCTGCCTCATAGAACTGGGCCTGGCACAGAGTAGGTGTCCAGTAATTTTTTGTTGAATGAGTGAAAGAATATTATTCATTTTTAATATCTTCATTTGAGTACTAAACTATCATGAGTTCTTCATAAAGACAACTATTAAGATCCTGGTTAGCCTTATAAACAAAGGACATTTATTAAATCCAGAAATCTAATAAACTCACTGAAGAAGTGAAATGAAACAGAGAAACTTCTTTTAGAGAAGAATCCTTAGTCATCTTTCCAACCTGGTTGAAAGGACAAGAAAGAAAGTTAATGTCTAATACATCTGTGATACAAAGAGATATTGAGCCTTTTCCGCATGCTTTTGCTTTTATCATCTGCAGCCCATCCTCAAGTTGAAGAACCTTCTTTACATTTTCTTGAATTTAACTTTCACTTACTTATCTCATTCAACATTTTATTGCACAATTACAATGTGGCAGGTGCTGTGCTGGGCTCTTGAGTGTCAGGGGTGACCCAGTCTGAACCGGGGAGGGCTAATTCCAGGCAAGAGGAAAACAGAAGCTCTGACATTATTTTTGCTTAAGAGTCAACAGAATGTGCCAGTTGTATATATTATGTTTCCCAGAAAAGCCATATTCTTTAATGCAATCTTGTGGGGGCAGGCGGAGTAGTCTTTTGATTAGAGTGGAACCTCTGATTGAAATATCTCCATGGAGGTGTGGACCCCACCCATTCAGAGTGGGTCTTAATTAGTATCATTGGAGTCCTTTAAAGAGAGCTCATACAGACAGCAGAGAGGACAAAATGCCCCAAGAGAAGCTGAGAGAGACATTTTGGAGAGAAGCTAAGAGCCAACCCTGACACTGGCTAAAGCTTAGAGATGGTTGGAGATGCAGACAGGAGGACATTTGGAAATGCTAAGCTAAGAGATGAAGCCCAGTGTTTGCCCCAGAGAAGCTAAGAGAGGACCCCCAGATGCTTAGAGAGAAATTTCCTGGGAGAAAGAGGCAAGGACTCACAGGAGCTGAGAGGGAGGAGCTAAGACTGACGCCCAGAGACATTTTGGAGAAAACCATTTTGAAACACAATCCGGGAGCAAAGGGCCAGCAGATGCCAGCTACGTGCCTTCTCAGCTGACAGAGGTGTTCCAGATGCCATCAGCTGCTTTTCAGTGAAGGTATCCTCTTGTTGGTGCCTTAGTTTGGACACTTTTATGGCCTTAGAACTATAAATTTGTAACCTAATAAATCCCCTTTATAAAAGCCAATCCATATCTGGTATTTTGCATAATGGCAGCATTAGCAAACTAGAACACAGAGATTCAGAGGATGACTGCAAATTTGTATACCTGTTTTTTAATTCAAAATGCTGGCAACATAACTTATTAAGATCTAGATAATATAAACTATGTTTACATTTTTATATTCCTCTCAGGCCATTTTTTTTTAATTTCATAGTAACAAATCAGGAGAACTATTCTAACAACAAATTGGATATTTTCCTAAAACATTCTGAGCAATAAAATTGCATCACTGCTTACTTTCTTCAAGCCATTGCTATCCTTTCCATAGGATAGCACCATTGTAAACAGATGCTAATTCTTAAGTCCAAGTAAGTACCCTGTTTTGTTTTCCCATGCAAGTCTAATATTTTTCATATTTCTCTTAATAGTAAAGACACAAATTTAAGTGGTCAAGAAAAATGCCATGTTCTAGAGTTTTACAGTGTTATTTTATGATAATATTGATTATTATATTTCTACAGTGCATGGCATGTACACTAGGTTTATTAGATTAATAAGCCTATGTGAGAAGAAGAGATAATGAAAGCTAAAGTGAATTTGCTGCACCTGTTACTGGGTAGTTGGCATTTGTAATAAGTTAAATCTCCAAGAAACTTAGTAAATGACAGAAAAAAATGTACATTGCTTTATCATCTTTGACAAGCTAATATATATGGGTGCTGAAAATCCATTTGAAAGGAGACTGGCTTATTAAGCTGTGGCATGCTGCAATTTGCATATCTCACCCTCCAGATGTGAGGAGGGTAAAGGAGAATGGAGTGTGCTCAGTTCAGCAGGAGAGAAGGAGGAAAAATACTTCTGTGCTTTGGCTATCATTTTGGTCAACTGAAGACAAAGTGACACTTAGTGAAATGATCAACCTCTATTTTCCTAAAATAAATCTGGCTCTAGTTACTCCTCTGCTACATTCTGCGGCAGCACTGAAGACAGCATGCCTAACTCTGGTCTGTCATCCTGTGCATGGCCTGTTGGATTTCTACCAGTTAAGGGGGAATGTAGATGCCTGGACTGGAAAAACTAGCGACAGTGGGGCCCTGCTGAAGGAGTAAGTGAGATAGGATCTTTGCAGAAAAAAAGTAACCAAAACTTGCAGCAAGGCTTCCCCAAGAAACTCATCAGTATCAGACAGTCAGCAAAAGGAGAAAACAACTCCATCTTTAGAAAAGTGAATTCCATAAATTATATTATAGCTTAGAGTCCACGTCTAACACAAAATATTAAAATACCCAAAATTTGATAGTTAAATTTCTCAGAGGGAACTGTTATTCTCTGTGTCTCCTCTTCCACACTTGTAGCCTTTGATAACTTTCAAATATTTAGAAGAAATAGCACATCATCATTTAACTTCATTAATTTCTTTAAAAATTAGGGGTATCCCAAAAGACATGCAATGTTGGATAAATGGAATGGTAAAATGGAATTTAAAAAAGCTAGAGGTAATATTGGCAGCAACAAAATATAGCTAAGTAGTAATCCTCAATGGGAATGCAAGCATTTCATATTTACAAAGTAAATATGAATATTCCTAAAAAACACTTCTGTTTTATTTGCTCTATAGATAATTTTAAAAAGTTACTATTTTTTTAGCTTTTGATTATAGAAAATTTGAGACATATGAAACAAGAATAGTATAACAAATCCCAGTGTCTCATTACCCAGATTCACCAAGTATTAACATTCTGTCATTCTGGTTTCATCTATACCTCGACCTACTCTCCACTCTATTGTTAACATTTTTTTTTACAGTTTTTTAAATAAAATGTATATACCTTGGGAGTGTACAACTGTTACATTATAATTTTGGCAAATGAGTTCATCCATAGAGCCCACACCCCTTTCACGGTGTGGACCATTTATACCCCTGCAGGGTAGAACGATGCTTATCAACAGAAGACATTTTCTGCAGCACAGAAGAAAATTAAGGAAAGCCAACTCCTCAAATCTAGCACACTTAGTTATTTTGAGCTGCCCAAAGCCTTATAATCAGCTTCCTACAGAAATGACAGGGTAGGAATTTGACACCCAAACTAAACTCTAGTACCATTCTCTTCACAGACAGTATTCAGAGACAGCCTCAAGGGGGAGAAAGCCCTGACAGAACTGTTGTAGCACAAAGCCCTGACAGAACTGTTGTAGCACAAAGCCCTACTTCTGGAGCTATTTGCCTCAATAGTACCCCAAAGAGAGTTACAGCCCCATAAACACAATCGAGAAATAAACAGTAGTACTACAAAGTGGCAAACTAACCACAGTAGTATTAATATAATGGAATTTTTAACCACCCACTACAGTGACACATGCTTAGCAGACCACATAATAGTCTCTCTCCATGCTCTCCGGAAGAGTAGTAACAGTAGCAATAGTAGCAGGAATACTAGTGATGATAATAATAGCAGCTAATAAATATTAGTGGTGGAAGAGCAGGGATCAAAACCAACACTCTCTGACCCCACTGTGCTCTGCTGATTCCAGCCACAACGGTGCCAGACAGACGAGCATGCAAACCATTAACATTATATATATATATATATATATATGCCCTACCAAGTATTTTGTTAGGCCTATTTAAGTCTTGTTTTCTGCCCCTGCTCCTACAAGTATGCAAGTAAATCCATTTTCTCCCACCCACAAGTCTCTACTTTGGTCCATAGAAAAGACAATCCTACCAACAATCTCGGAGAAGGGCCGGGGAGGAAGCCTTCACCCTCAGTTCTCCTTACCTGCTCCTTCCCTTGAGGAAGAACTAGGATTTCTAAGACAGAGGAGAGACTCCTTCTGGACTGCCTGTGTGCAGACAGGGGTAAGCAGACCAGAGTGGTCTCTGCTCCCAGCTCTAGCTTCTCCACCTGTGACTTGTGGAGCTGGAGGTTAAGTCAGCCCTTCACCAAGGACCAATTATCCACCAGCCACTGGGGAGCAGGAGGATGCCCCATCTGGTGCCCAGCCACATTCTTGCCATTAATAGGGCTGATACTACGATCAATATTTGGGTCTTGGATCTCTTTCCCAAACTAGGTAGAATCTGGGAAGAATAGACATAACCACTTAGGATTCCCTAACTTCCAAGAAGCTATATTAATTATCCTTTGTCTCAGCTTACTGCTGACTACACCTTTTCCTTTTTGGAATCTCTCTAGCTGTATAATCAAATATAAATATGGTGGGGTAGGGAGGGGGTCTTCAGAGGAATTAACTTTCCTTGCATCCTGGCTTCTCTTTTTTTATATTTTTTATTGTGAAATATAACATATATACGGAACAGTGATAACTTTTGAAGTATGATTTAATGAGCAGTTAGAGAACAAACTTCAAAAAATTTTATGGGTTACAGTTCCACAGTTTCAGTTATTTCCTTATTGTAAAATATAAATATATACAGAATGGTGATAACTTTCAAAGAACAATTTAATGAATAGCTATAGAGCAGATTTCAAAGAATATTATGGGTTACAGTTGCACCATTTCAGTTATTTCCTTCTAGCTATTCTAATACCCTAGTATCTTTAAAAAAGTATTAATATAAAGATTCAGTATTTGTAATCCTCTGTTAAATCCTATCTTGTCTGTTGCTACCCCTTCCTCTTGTTTAATCACTTTCTCAGTCTTCAGGGATGTCTAACATTGACCACCCTAACTTGCTCATATTAAAAAGGGGTGTTGAAATTATGGGGAAGGGGGCTGCATCCAGTTGATGTTCTTGAAAAGGCCGTTGCCTCTGGGCTTTGGCACCCTGGCTTCTTAAACTCTTATATAAGCCCTCAACACTGTCTGGCAATTCCTTTCCTCACTCCCAGGGGCATACCAGCCCCAACTCTCATCCACCTCTATCCTTCCTCCCACCACCACCACCATTTCCGCAAATGCTCAGCTCTGCAAACTGCTGGTGATGAGTATTCAAACAAGCGTGGACCTGCACCAGTTTCTTGCCAGTGCTGGTCTTACCTTGTTCTCCTCTGGAGTGAAGAGGATTCGGAATGTGGACGGCACCCCTGGAGCTACTTTGTGGCCAACATCTTTGGGGCTGATCACTTTAAAATAAGGTGAACTTTCCTCAACAATTTTCACCATCCTTGGAATCTGCAGGAAACATGCATAATGATGGACACTGTGTATGTGGAAAAGCAGGAAAAAAAGTGCAGGCTTTGGAGCTAAACATAGACTGAAATCTACTACTCACTAGCCATGTACCTTGCTCAGGTCTGAACTTCAGTTTCCTCAGCTGTGAAAGGAGATGACAGCATGGACCTTAGCTGACTGCTCCATATAAAGTAAGCACTCAGTACATTCTAGCTTTAAATTTCATTAATATTACTACTATGACTCATTTTTACCATTATTTGACCATTATTTACTATTTATTACATTATTGTTCATTTTATGTAAATGTGACTATCCTGAAAGACTAAGTTAATGAGCTAAAAGCCCCATCCAGAGAGTGAGTTAAGCTGGCTTTCTGGGGGAAGCAATCATACTACAGCCCTCCTCCCAGGGACCACTGTACATGATGTGCCCTTTAATCCTTACGGTAACCTCTGACCTTTGTCATGACTCCCATCCTGCAGATGAAGAAACAGACACTTGCCCAAAGTGGTACAGCTTTACCAAGCAGGGACTCTGGGAGTCCAGGCCTGGCCTGCCTCCACTCTGCTGTCTGTGGGGTTGTCCTAACTAAACACCACCAGGAAACAAGAACAAAGAGAACAGTACAATTTCCCCAAGGTCAGTCTTAGAGCAGCTTCAGTTTCATTCTTCTAGTCTGATTTCCCTGCTCAGCTTGCCTCACCCAGGAGATAGTGTCTCTTTCTATTTCAGATACCTCAAGCAATAAAAGAAATTATTTAGAAGGAGAAGAGAGGGGTCAGCCGTGGAGATTCCAGAGACACTTGAAAACAGAGAGGACTTTTTTTTAAAAAAAGCACCAAGGGGCAGCACAGAATTATTGAGAAAACATCATCTAGCAGTCTCAGGTGAAAAATGAGAATAAAAGAACTCCCATGTTCTCTCAAGGCTATAACCCAGTTGCAGAAGGAAAGAAGAAATATAGGAAAAAAATTAGAGAGTTCTTAAGAATAGAGAATGGGGAAGTAATGGAAAGGTATGTGCAAATCTGAGAAACAGAAATGGCTTTGCTTGTAAGGAGAGCATGCAGTGGCATTTATGATGTGCTGAATGACACTATGTATACTTGCTGGAAATATTTTTAATACAAGTGTAATTGTGGATTAGAAACTAGAAAGGAAAACAATACTACTAATAATAACTATAATGGTTTAATGCTTACTATGTGACAGGCACTGAGCTAAGTTCTTTATATTCATTCTCTCATTTAATATCCAAACCACCACTACATGAGGACTGTTATTATCCCCATGGCTTACAGAAACAAAGTGACTTGCCCAAGTTTTCAAGACGGGAAATGGCACACCTGGAATCTGAACCCAGGTTAATCTGATTCTAGTCTGGGTGCTTATAATTGCATCCCAAGTAGAACTAACTGTGCTGTGGCTCATGGAGTGCTCATGACAAAGATTTGCACTCCATGACAAAAAACAAACAAACAAACAAAAACAAATAAAAGGTGAATGGCACATAAAGCATTTCTTGGTGCCCCAAATCTGTCCCAGTGGTTCCTTATTAGACCACGGAATAAGGCAGTGTAGATTCAGGCTTACCTAGACCACCTAGAATAAGGACCTTGGGAGTAACTCACCCAAGAACAGACTGCCTAACAGAGAGAGTTGTCTGCTTGTTGGGAGCTGGCCCTTCCTTGGATGGGGAACCTCTTTTCATGGAATGGCTTCCAACCCTCTGGCTGCATCTTACCAAGAAGTGATGGGTTACCCATGGGAACTGAGAGCCTTTGGCAGACAGAACTTTTGTATGCCCTCTACCCTTGACTTGCTCATATATGCTCACTGATAATCACTCCTTGTTCTGGGTCAGGGAGGAGCAACTGAGGGTCCAAGCAAGTTAAAAAGTAATGGACAGATGGATTGTACAGTGTGTGAATATATCTCAATAAAATTGCATTTAAAAAGAAAAAGAAGTAATGGATAGAGGAAAGAAGAGAATTGAAAGTGAGAAACTGAATTAGTTGGCAGCCCCATGTGAAAAGATAAAGTCCTAATGTCTATATAAAGTACCTCTTTCTGAGGTCAAGGAATATAACTCTGTTGAACATCTTGAATTCTTTCTCTTCTCTCTGCCTGCCCTTTTAGATTCTGTCTCTGAACTTCTCTTGCTAACACTGTAGCAAAGAACTAAATATACCATCAGACTTTGCTGTCAATAAATCATCTCATTGATCTCCAAAAGGCATCACTAATTCCTTTAATGAGCTACTGCACTGAATATAGCTGCAAGTCTTTCCATTTGCCTTGGATTCTTGCATAGTCTTCACTTATTTTTGTTTCCTTGTAGTTAGAATTTTTTGTCCCCACATTCTTAGACTGCTATAAGTATTCTGACTTGTCTTTACACCTGAAATTTAGCATCTCTCAGATGCCTCTTCCCCATCTTTATTGCTTTTCATACTTAACTGTGCTTCATGCTGACTGTCTGGGTTATTCTTTCTCTTATTATTGTTAGATGTCAAGTAAATCCTCAGGGATTTAATGCCTTTTCTTGAAATAAACCCCAATTCATCTCTAAAGCTGGAGAATAAATCCTCAATTACAGCTACAAGGAGACAAGGTATAGACAGTGGGAGAAGCCTTCCAAAACTCTGTAGACAAAATCTAAAGGCTGAGGTAGAAGGGAGGAGACAGAAGGCGGGGGGGTAGGGGGGTGTCCACATTTTTTAGAAGAGAATTTTTTTTAAAAAAAAATACAATTTTCAGAATTTACTTATGTAAATACATTGGCACAACAATTGCAATTCATATGAGTAGAGTTTAAACCTTGAATTGGAAAAATGGTGGCTAGAATTCAGAGCATGTAAACATTAATAGCAATTGCCCTGTCTTAAATGAAAAACTAAACCAACTGGTCATATGTGAGGCCTTCATTCCATTTAGTCAATCCTTTACTCAACAGTTAGTGCATGTGTTGGAGGTTTACTGTTTCTTGGGCACTACTCCGGGACTGAGCATATAGTGACAAACAAACAAGCATAGCCTTGTCTTCACTGAGCTTACAGTCAAAGGGCATGCTTTTCAGACTATTTTCCTACATCTGTCAAATTAAAGAGCTTATCTAAGGTTCTATAGGATCCCATTTTATTTAACCTCTTCTTACATATCTTGGAAAGGTTCAGCCACTCTGGTGAACACACTCACGTTGTCATTGTTCCTCAAAACCAGTGGAACTTCATAGACTTCACAAGGAGTATAGTTCTGAAATATAATCTCTGATGGAAAGGGCTGGAATAATGTCTGATCCAGGTCAACTCCTGAAAACTGCAGTTGAAAGAAGAAATTCATCATATAGTCACACAATAAAAAAAAATATTGGAGAAGACAAGAAAATACTACATAGACCTATGGATATTAAAACTAAGAACACAGGAAACACTCAGAAAGGAGCTAACCCTTATAAACATTAACAGTTATAATTAGTGAGGTTATTGCCATCAACTTCTTTAATACAAAAAGAAGTCAAAAGGTAGAAACAACTGAATGTTCATCAGTAGTAAAATGGATAAATAAGTTGTGGTATAGTCATACAATGGAATACTACACAGCAATGAAAATGAATGAACTACTGCTAAAGCAACAATATGAAGAAATCTCAAAAATGTAATATTGGGTAAAATAAGCCAGGCTTTAAAGAGTACATATTGTATTCTTCTACTTACATAAAGTTCAACAGCAGGAGAAAACTAATCTATGATACAAGATCTTTTTGGAAGAGGGATAGATAGTGACTAAGATATGGACATAACAACACTTCTAGGATATTGGTTTTGTTATATTTCTTGACCTGAATAGTAGTTATATGAGCATATTCACTTCGCTAAAATTTCTGTACCTTTCTATACGTTTCTTATAACTCAATAAAAACTATTAAAAACAAATACAATAAATAAAGAATAAACTTATATATAGATAAATAGAGAATAAAGAAGAAAATTATTACAATCATTTCAATAGATGCATAAAACATTTAGTAAAATTAAATATCTATTAATGATTTAAAAACTTCGCAAACAAGGAATAACAGGCAATTTCTATAATCTGATAAAAAGTATTATCAGAAAGAAAGCAACAACAAAAACAATACAACAAATATTGTACTTAGGGGTGAAATACTAGGATAGGAAAAGAGGAAATGTAAATCAACAATTAGGTCTTAGCTATGTTAAGTTTGAGCTACTGATCAAATACTGAGCTGAATATACAATTCAGATTTCAGGGGATAGATTGTGACAGAAGATATAGATGTGAAAGTAATCATCACATAAACGGAATTTAAAACCTTGGTCCTAGAAGCGGTCACCTAAAGACCAGAAAAGAAGAGGTCCAAGGACCAAGCACCAAAGAGCTACAACATGTAGTGATCAGGAAGAGGAGAAAGATGCAACAAATAAAATAAGAAAAAGCAACCATTGAGGTAGGAGGGAAAGCAAAGTAGTGTGATATCTCAGAGCAAAGTGAAGAAAAAGTTACTGTGATGGTTGGGTTCATGTGTCAACTTGGCCAGGTGATGGTGCCCAGCTGTCTGGTCAAGCAAGCACTGGCCGAACAATTGCTGCAAGGATGTTTGTGGCTGGTTAATAAACCAACAGGCTGGTTTATTAAATTATCAGTCAATTGGCTGCAGCTGTGATTGATGACTCACCAAAGGTCATGTCTTCCACAATGAGAGAATGCAATTGGCTGGATTTAATCCAGTTAATCAGTTGAAGACTTATAAGTGAGACAGATAGAAGACCTTCACTTCTTTGGCTGCCCAGCGAAGCGTTTCCTGAGGAGTTCGTCAAAGTTGCCGGTTTGTTTCCTGAGGAGTTCATCAGACATCTTCCTTGGAGTTGACAGTTTGCTGACTGCCCTACAGAATTTGGACTCGTGCATACCCACAGTTGCTTGAGTCACTTTTATAAATTTTATAGTCATAGATACCTCTCATTGATTCTGTTTCCCTAGAGAACCCTCACTAATATAACTTGGTACCAGGAGTGGTTCTTGAGAAACAGAATCTTAAAATGGGCTTTTACAATTTGAATCTGATTAGATTCAAAGGCACTAATGACTCTATTTCCAATAATCAAGAGGGCACTGACAGTCCATGGCATGAGTTGGCAAAGGAGATACACAAAACAGCACCATTTGATTCTCCTAATCATACTCTTGTATGAAGCAAGGCTCTGGGTGACAGTGTTTTCAACACCTTCACAGAGTTTTGCAGAATTAAGAGATATAATGATGTTGACTGGCTGCTCTTAGATACATTGGATAAAGTTGTAAGGGAAAGGGACAAGTTAAAGGCTCCAAATTGAAAACAAACACCATATGACAGAAGTAAAGGTTTTTATGTGTGCCCTGAAAGAAAATCTTATTTCCTGTGCCTGCAGACTTGAGGTTTCTGAAAACCAGATGCAGACTCTCATTGTGCGAGCAGCAGATTTACAACGTAAACTGAAATCTCAACCTCTCAGGGTATCTGCTGTTAAAATAAAGGCATTGATTGCAAAAGAATGGGGTCCTGAAACTTGGGATGGGGACATATGGATTGATAATAATGGCAGTGAGGACATTGGAACCATGGATTCTGCTGACTCATTATTAGATTTACCTGTAGAGGGCTGTCCTGAGAAAACAGCTTCCCCACCTCCAGTCTGCCCTAAGGAGCCTGCCATACAACCCCCACCTAAATAGATTAACCCTTCAGTGCCTGCTAATCCTGTAATCACCTCCCCTGAAGAAGCAGCCCTCACTCCCCTGTCTGGAGAGATTAATCTTATTTTAAGAGATGAAAATGCAACAGAATGTCCTGAAGTAAATGGCTTGAGGGATAATTCTAACTCTTTTCATGACCCACCCCCACCACCAGACTTTGCTTCAAGACCTATAACTAGGCTAAAGTCCCAACAGACCCCAAAGGGTGAGGTACAAAGTGTGACCCATGAGGAAGTATGCTATACTCCAAAGGAACCGTAAGATTTTTCCAACTTATACAGACAGAAACCAGGGGAATGTGTGTGGGAATGGATATTAAGGGTGTGGGATAATGGTGGAAGGAATATAAGGTTGGATCAGGCTGAATTTACTGATATGGGCCCACTAGACAGAGATTCTGCATTCAATGTTGTAGCTCGAGGGGTTAGAAAGGGTGTTAACAATTTGTTTGGGTGGCTGGCTGAAACATGGATCAAAAGTTGGCTGGCATTACCGGAGGCTGAAATGCCAGAACTGCCCTGGTACAATGTGGAGGAGGGGATTCAAAGGCTTAGAGAGATTGGAATGTTAGAGTGGATTTATCATGGAAGACCTGTTCACACACCCCTGGAATGTCCAGAGGACACACCTTTTACAAGAGTAACTGTGCATTGGGGAAAAGGAAATGATCAGATATTTCGGAGATTATTAGACACTGGTTCAGAAGTGACATTAATTCCTGGAGACCCAAAATGTCACTCTGATCCACCAGTCAGAGATGGGGCTTATGGAGGTCAGGTGATTGATGGAGTTTTAGCTCAGGTCTGTCTCACAGTGGGTCCAGTGGGTCCCTGGACCCATTCTGTGGTTATTTCCCCAGTACCGGAATGCGTAATTGGAATAGACATACTCAGCAACTCCAGAATCCTCACATTGGTTCCCTGACTCATGGAGTGAAGGCTATTATGGTGGGAAAGGCCAAGTGCAAGCCACTAGAACTGCCCCTGCCTAGCAAAATACTAAACCAGAAGCAATACCAGATACCTGGAGGGATGGCAGAGATTAATGCCACTCCTAAGGACTTGAAGGATGCGGGGGTGGTGATTCCCACCACATCCCCATTCAACTCTCCTATTTGGCCTGTGCAGAAAACAGATGGGTCTTGGAGAATGACAGTGGATTATCATAAGCTTTACCAGGTGGTGACTCCAATTGCAGCTGCTGTACCAGATGTGGTGTCATTGCTTGAGCAAATCAACACATCCCCTGGTACCTGGTATGCAGCTATTGATCTGGCAAATGCTTTTTTCTCAATTGCTGTCAGTAAGGACCACCAGAAATAGTTTGCATTCAGCTGGCAAGGCCAGCAGTTTACATTCACTGTGCTACCTCAGGGTTATATCAACTCTCCAGCCCTCTGTCATAATATTGTCCACAGGGATCTTGATTGTTTCTCTCTCCCACAAGACATCACACTGGTCCGTTATATTCATGATATCATGTTGATTGGACCTAGTGAGCAAGAAGTAGCAACTACTCTAGATTTGTTGGTAAGGTATTTGTGTGGCAGAGGATGGGAGATAAATCCAACAAAAATACAGGGGACTTCCACCTCAGTAAAATTTCTAGGTGTCCAGTGGTGTGGGGCCTGTCGAGATATTCCTTCTAAGGTGAAGGATAAGCTGTTGCATCTGGCCCCTCCTACGACCAAAAAAGAAGCACAATGCTTATTTGGCTTCTTCGGATTTTGGAGACAACATATTCCTCATTTAGGTGTGCTACTCCGGCCCATTTACCGAGTGACTAGAAAAGCTTCTAGTTTTGAGTGGGGACCGGAACAAGATGAGGCTCTGCAACAGGTCCAGGCTGCTGTGCAACCTGCTCTGCCGCTTGGACCATATAATCCAGCTGACCCAATGGTGCTGGAAGTGTCAGTGGCAAATAGAGATGCTGTTTGGAGCCTTTGCGCAGGATCCTATAGGAGAATCACATCGCAGACCCTTAGGATTTTGGAGTAAAGCTTTACCATTCTCTGCAGATAACTACTCTCCATTTGAGAAACAACTGTTGGCCTGCTACTGGGCCTTAGCAGAGACAGAACGCTTAACCATGGGCCACCAAGTTACCACAAGACCTGAGTTACCTATCATGAGCTGGGTGTTGTCTGACCAAGCCATAAAGTTGGGCGTGCACAGCAACACTCCATCATAAAATGGAAATGGTATATACAAGACAGAGCTCAAGCAGGTCCTGAAGGTACAAGTAAGTTACATGAGGAAGTGGCCCAAATGCCCACGGCCCTCACTCCTTCCACCTTACCTTCTCTTTCCCAGCCCACAGCTATGGCATCTTGGGGAGTTCCTTACAATCAGTTGACTGACGAAGAGAAAACTCGGGCCTGGTTTACAGATAGTTCTGCACGATATGCAGGCACCACCTGAAAGTGGACAGCTGCAGCACTGCAGCCCCTTTCTGGGATGTCCCTGAAGGACAGTGGTGAAGGGAAATCCTCCCAGTGGGCAGAACTTCAAGCAGTGCATCTGGTTGTTCACTTTTCTTGGAAGGAGAACTGGCCAGAGGTGCATTTGTATACTGATTCATGGGCTGTGGCTAATGGTTTGGCTGGATGGTAAGGGACTTGGAAGGAACATGATTGGAAGATTGGTGACAAAGAAGTCTGGGGAAGGGGTATGTGGATAGACCTTTCTGAGTGGGCAAAAAACATGAAGATATTTGTGTCCCATGTGAATGCTCACCAGAGGGTGACTTCAGCAGAAGATTTTAATAACCAAGTGGATAAAATGACCTGTTTGGTGAATACCAATCAGCCTCTTTCCCCAGCAACTCCTGTCATTGCCCAATGGGCTCATGAACAAAGTGGTCATGGTGGTAGGGATGGAGGTTATGCATGGGCTCAGCAACATGGACTTCCACTCACTAAGGCTGACCTGGCCACAGACACTGCTGAGTGTCCAATCTGCCAGCAGAAGAAACCCACACTCAGTCCCCAATATGGCGCCATTCCCCAAGGTGATCAGCCTGCTACCTGATGGCAGGTTGATTACATTGGACCACTTCCATCATGGAAGGGGCAGCGATTTGTTCTTACTGGAATAGATACATAAACTCCGGATATGGGTTTGCCTTCCCTGCACAAAATGCTTCTGCCAAAACTACCATCCGTGGATTTACAGAATGCCTTATCCACCATTGTGGTATTCCACACACCATTGTTTTGGACTAAGAAACCCACTTCACAGCAAATGAAGTGAGGGAATGGGACATGCTCATGGAATTCTGTGGTCTCACCATGTTCCCCATCATCCAGAGGCAGATGGGTTGATAGAACGGTGGAATGGCCTGTTGAAGACTCAATTACGGTGCCAACTAGATGGCAATACCTTGCAGGACTGAGGAAGTGTTCTCCAGGAGGCTGTGTATGCTCTGAATCAGCTTCCACTCTATGGTGCCGTATCTCCCATTGCCAGGATTCATGGGTCCAGGAATTAAGGGGTGGAAACAGGAGCGGCACCACTTACTATCACTCCTAGTGATCCACTCAGTAAATTTTTGCTTCCTGTCCCTGCAAGCTTAAGCTCTGCTGGTCTACAAGTCTTTGTTCCAAAAGGAGGAGTGCTTCCACCAGGAAACACAATAATAATCCCATTGAACTGGAAGTTAAGACTGCCACCTGGCTACTTTGGTCTTCTTATGCCTCTGAATCAACAGGCAAGGAAGGGGATTACTGTACTGGCTGGAGTGACTGATCCTGACTATCAAGGGGAAATAGCACTGCAACTACACAATGGAAGTAAAGAAGAGTTTTCCTGGAATAAAGGAGATCCCTAGGGCATCTCTTAGTACTACCATGCTGTGTGATTAAAGTCAATGGAAAACTACAACAACCCAATCCAGGCAGGACTACCAATGGCCAAGAAACTTCAGGAATGAAGGTTTGGGTCACCCCACCATGCAAAGAACCATGGCCAGCTGAAGTGCTTGCTGAGGGTAAAGGGAACAGGGAATGGGTACTGGAAGAAGGTAGTGATAAATATGAACTATGGCCATGTAACCAGTTACAGAAATGAGGACTATGATGGCATGAATATTTCCTCCTTGTTTTGTTATGAGTATGTTTGTATTTGTCTGTAAAGCAAATATCTTTGCTTTCTTCTCTGTCTTACCCCTTATCATATGGCATAAGCTGTACTGTTCATTTTGCTGTATTTAGCTACAGGAAATCAATTAATCAATTTTAAGAGCTAATGTCACCCAAGGACTTGCACCCTATTCTGGAGAGATTTAGTGCATTTCCAGTTGTACGCTGCACAGTGGAGTACTGTTCAGCAAAATACATGTCTGTTATTGTTATCTACTTAGAGACAAAGTATGGTTTTAGGTGGCATGTATAACTGCCAAGTTGACAAGGGGTGGACTGTGAAGGTTGGGTTCATGTGTCAACTTGGCCAGGTGATGGTGCCCAGCTGTCTGGTCAAGCAAGCACTAGCCGAACAATTGTTGCGAGGACGTTTGTGGCTGGTTAATAAACCAACAGGCTGGTTTATTAAATTATCAGTCAGTTGGCTGCAGCTGTGACTGATAACTCACCGAAGGGCGTGTCTTCCACAATGAGAGAATGCAATTGGCTGGATTTAATCCAATTAATCAGTTGAAGACTTATAAGCAAGACAGATAGAGGACCTTCACTTCTTTGGCTGCCCAGTGAAGTGTTTCCTGAGGAGTTCGTTGAAGTTGCTGGTTCATTTCCTGAGGAGTTCATCGAACATGTTTGTTGAAGATCCCAGTTCATTTCTTGAGGGGTTCGTCGAAGTTTCTGGTTTGTTTCCTGAGGAGTTCATCAGACATTTTCCTTGGAGTTGACAGTTTGCTGACTGCCCTACAGAATTTGGAATCGTACCTACCCACACTTGTGTGAGTCACTTTTATAAATTTTATAGTCATAGATACCTCTCATTGATTCTGTTTCCCTAGAGAACCCTAACTAATACAGTTACCAAAAAAAAAAAAAAAAAAAAAAAAAAAAGAGAGAGAGACATGAACTGTGTCAAATACTGTGAGACAACCCACATCTGCAGAACTGGCCAAGCTGGAGAAAGAAGTTTAAGAGAAACACATAACACAAAACTCAGGATAAGAAACATGAAGGATAATCTGATGAAAGTGAGTACAATGAAATGGAAATGAACAGAAAGTTAAAAATAGATTAGAGGAGGTGACGTCATCAACTTTGGGACGTAAACAACTACTGAAAACTCCTCTCCAGAGAGTCTATAAAAGAAAGGACAATTAAATTGTTTGAAACTCTGGAGGAGGATATAAACTGGAGAAGAACCCTGAAGATGCCAAATTGAAAAAAGAGAAGAAATATCAAGTAGGAATCTTCCATCCCAGATGAGCCGGACCTCTTCCTTCCCCCTCACTTGGTCTCCCTGTAGGAAAAGCACAGAATCAGCAGATTGGACCCCTCCCACCAAAGACACAGATTTTAAAATCTCTCATAGCAGTGAGACATACCCCCACTGTTCGAAGACCCAGTGACAGGGGAGGACATTTCAAGGCTCAGGTCAGTGAGAGACAAAGAGACTGAGAAAATGTGGACAGAGATTGCGTTTCCAGCCCTGCGTCTGAAAACCCTTCCCCCAACCTTAAGGGAAACAGCAGCTGGTAGCCATTTCCTTGCCTTTGGGAGGGCTGAAGTATTGGGTCAGCTGAGGGAGTACTCTGCCACAGACATAGCCCCACATTGAGCCAGATTTTGGCCAGCAAAGGCAGGACATAGGAATCCCACAGTTTCAGCTCACTTATGTAGATGCAACCTGTGCTCAGAGGCAAAGCAGCCTCTGAGGATGATTATGTTTCTGAACAGCACTGTCTGCTGTACAGTCCAGAAAGTGCAACATAATAGAAACACTTTTTAAATGATGCTCCAGACTCTATTATGAACACAGGAGCTGGTCCACATGCCCTGCACAGAAACCCAGCCAGGTTTTGGCTGACAAATAAGGACAACCCAAACATTAAAGCAGGGCCCTAAAACAAACCAAGGTCTTGCTGGCTGGTGGAAAACTGAGCATCACGGGAAGCCAGCAGATCTATATTACCACAAATAGTGTACTTCCTGGGGTGCCCAGTGACAACCTCCCATCCCTGTGGCAGGCTGTGGTAGATGCCTAGTTTGCAGGGGAAATTGGGGGGCAGGGCAAATCTGACAACTGGCCAGCAAGAGAAACAAAGAACTATAGAGATCAAAGAAAACCAACAAGAAAACCGAAGGCAAAAAAGAGAAAACAAACTCCAGAATAAACTAATCAAGAAAATCAGATGGCTAGACAGCAAAAAAATCATAAGCCACACCAGGAAACATGAAGATATGTCCCAGTAAAAGGAACAAACTAACACATCAAGTGAGATTCAAGAGTTGAAACAACTAATTAAAGATGTTCAAACAAATCTTCAAAATCAAAGCAACAAGCTGAAGGATGATGTGACAAAAGAGATAAATGATATAAAGAAAACATTGGGTGACCATAAGGACGAATTCATAAGCTTGAAGAAACAAATGGCAGAACTTATGGGAATGAAAGTCACAACAGAAGAGATGAAAAATACAATGGAGACATAACCAAGCAGACTTGGAGAGGCAGAAGAAAGGATTAGTAAACTAGAGGACCAAAGATCTGAAATCCTATAGACAAGGAAAAGAATGGAAAAGTATGTGCAGGGTCACAGGGAACTGAATGACAACATGAATCACATGAATATACGTGTTACAGGGGTCCCAGAAGGAGAAGAGAAGGGAAAGGGGGCAGAAAGAATAATAGAGGAAATAATCAATGAAAGTTTCCCAATTCTTATGAAAGACATGAAATTACAGGTCCAAGAAGTGCAGTGTACCCCAAGTACAACTGATCCAAATAGACCTGCTCCAAGACATTTAATAATCATACTGCCAAATGTCAAAGACAAAGAGAGAATTGTGAAAGCAGCAAGAGAAAAGCAATCCATCACTTACAAGGGAAGCTCAATAGGACTAAGTGCAGATTTCTCAGTAGAAATCATGGAGATGAGAAGGCAGTGGTTTGATATATTCAAGATACTGAAAGAGAAAAACTGCCAACCAAGAATCATAAATTCAGCAAAATTATCCTTCAAAAATGAGGGAGAGTTTAAAATGCTTACAGATAAACAGACACTGAGAGAGTTAGTGAACAGGAGACCTCTTCTACAAGAAATACTAAAAGGAGTGCTACCTGCTGATAGGAAAAGGCAGGAGAGAGAGGTTTGGAGGAGTGTAGAAATGAAAATACCAGGAGATAGAAAGAGGGTAACGATCAGGCATATGATGCTGAAGGAGTACAGAACGTACAACAGGATTGAATGTGTAGATCCAGAAATGGATAGCACAATACTGGGTAATAGTTGCACAATACTGAAAGTACACTAAACAAAGATGGATGTGAGTATGGTTGAAAGAGGAAGGTTAGGGGCATACAGGACACCAGAAGGAAAGATAGAAGATAAAGATTGGGACTATATAACTTAGTTAAACCTAGAGTGGTCAGTGATTGTGATTAAATGTACAAATATAAGAATGTTTCTACATGAGGGAGAACAAATTAATGTCAACTTTGCAAGGTATTGAAAATAGGATGGTATTGGGGAAAAAACACAATCAATGAAAACTAGACTCTATAGTTAACAGTGCTCCCATTCATTGTAACAAAGGCAATATACCAAAGCTAAATGTCTATTAGACAGGGATATAGGGGAGGGGTATGAAATTCTTGGTGTTGGTGTTGTTGTCTGACCTTTTTATTGCATTTTATTATGATTTTATTTTTTCTTTTGCTTTTTAGTCATTTTTTTCTCTTTTTTTTTTTCTTTTTTGCCTCTTCCTCTTTCTTTGTGGAAGAAATGGAAATGTTCTCATATAGATAGTGGTGGTGAATACATAGTTAAGTGATTATACAGGAAACCACTGATTGTTTACTTAGGAGGGAATTTATGGTTTGTGAATAAAACTGCATAAAAAATAAACAGGGATACAAGTGCTGGAGAACATGTGGAGAGAGGAATGCACCTAATCCCTATCAGTGGGGAAGTAGAATGATGCAGCCCATCTGGAGGGGAGTGTGGTGGTTCCACAGAAAGCTAAACATGGGGTTTCTATATGGTCCTGCAACCCTGTAATTGGGTATATATTTGGAAGAACTGAAAGGAGCAACATGGATGGAAATTTGCACAGTGGGGTTTATGGTGGCAGTATTCATGATTCACAGTGGATGGAGGTGGCCTAAGGATACATCGACTGATGAATGGAATGGCAAACTGTGGTGTACACGTACAATAATGGGATATTGAGTGGCTACAAGAAGGAATGAAGTTGTGAGGTATGCAACTAGATGAATGGACATTGAGGACAGTATGTTAAGTGAAATAAACCAGAAATGAAAAGACAAACATTATAATGCATCACTAATATGAGCTAACTATAATGTGCAAACTGAAAACTGAAACTGAGAGCATAGGTTATCACAGTAAGACTTCCTAGATTGTAAGCTCTTAGAGCAGTTACATCTATTTCTGAGTTATAATGGCTGTTTCTAATTTCTGAGATTCTAAGCTCTCTGTGCATAACCAGGTTGGTCCCTGTAATTTTGGGTATCTGTGTGATACCTGAGACTCAGAGCCAGAGCTATGTCAGCATTACTCCATACAGCAAATGTTAAAGAGTCTGAAGAAGAGATCAGACTTTAATTAGAAATAAGAACAAAATGGATGTGGTTAGGACTAAGGTAAATCAGACTAAAGGGTGAAGGATGATATTGATGGTGTTTTAAAACTTCAACTTCTGTGTGAGACCAAAGTAAGAGATGTTTATTTGGTGCAAAAATCTATATTTTTTGTAGCACCTTATAAAATTTAACTTGTAAGATCAGTTTATTCAAACACTATAATTACATGGAATGTTGAATAGGGAATGAAATCTAGTTGGTTTTTACAGGATAGTGTGAAGCCCTGAAACATCCCAGAGTAATTTGGGCATAGAATAATAATGTATTTGCAAAGCCCACTTGAGGGACTGGGGGGAAATGTGGAAATATCAAACTTCCCCACATAGGGAATTACTGATATTCTCAGAAGAATTAGGGACTACCAATTTAGAAGGGTGAGCCCTCGATCTTGGGGCTTGCCCTTATGAAGCTTGTTACTGCAAAGAAGAGGCTAAGCTTACTTATAATTTTGCCTAAGAGTCACCCCCAGTGAACCTCTTTTGTTGCTCAGATGTAGCCTCTCTCTCTAAGCCAATTCTGCAGGTAAACTCACTGCCCTCTCCCCTACATGGAACATGACTCCCAGGGGTGTAAATATCCCTGGCATTGTGGGACATGACTCATTGGGATGTGCTTGGCCACCATAGCGTAATGGGATTGAGAAAGCCTTCCTAGACCAAAAGGGAAAAGAGAAATGAAACAAAATAAAGTTTCAGTGGTGGAGAGATCTCAAATAGAGTCGAGAGGTCATTCTGGAGGTTATTCTTATGCATTATATAGATAACCCTTTTTAGTTTTTAGTGTATTAGAATAGCTGGAAGGAAATACCTGAAACTGTTGAACTGCAACCCAGTAGCCTAGATTCTTGAAGATGATTGTATAACTACATCGCTTACACCATGT
Organism: Choloepus didactylus; assembly: GCF_015220235.1. NCBI lineage: Eukaryota > Metazoa > Chordata > Mammalia > Pilosa > Megalonychidae > Choloepus > Choloepus didactylus. The sequence goes on along the minus strand of NC_051328.1, from coordinate 28,508,952 downwards.
AACTGTATGACTGTGAAAATCTTGTGGCTCCCACTCCCTTTATCCAGTGTATGGACACGAGTAGAAAAATGAGGATGAAAAGTAAATTAATAATAGGGAGGATGGAGGGTATAGGATGTTTTGGATTTTCCTTTTTACTTTAATTTTTATTCTTATTCTTTTTTTGTATTAATGAAAATGTTCAAAAATTGATTGTGGTGAAGAATGCACATATACATATATATATATAGCGGTACTGCGAACAATTGATTGTACACTGTGGATGACTGTATGTTTATGAACACATTTCAATAAAATTGAACTAAAAAATTAAAAAAAAATAGACTAGAGAGGAAATACAAGGTGTAGAAGGGCAGACAAAAGAAGGTTCAACATATTCATAATTGGTGTTCTTAAAGAGAACCAAAAGTGGTATCAAAAAAAATCAAGAAATTAAAAAGAGGAAACAAGACCTTATTTTGTAATCATATGCATCTACATTCTAGAACATATAGGTTACATCAGAGTATAGAAACATGTTAAAATAACCATTCCTTAGAGGCTAAAAAACCTATACATCTGTTACCAGAAACAAGCCAGACTAGACAACAAATGCCTACTTTAATAATCCTACTTTCTTCCCTTCTAGTAATGACAGCTCAGGTAGGGAGGGACTGCAAATTAGGTAAGAAGATAACCTAATTGGGCTTGGCTAATATAATTCTTGGATTTACTCCTATTCTGTAAATAGTAGTATCATATAATGTCCAGAAGTAGCTATGAAAGTGTATGATTAGTCAGAAGTCATAAGGTTTATATTAACTGTAATTATCTCTATACCAAATCACAGATATCAAGATCAAAAGAGGAAAAAAAGGAGTATATAAAACTAATGCAATAAGAAATTAGCCATAAATAATAACTATTACTAGTCACTTTTGTTCTAGAATGTTCACATTGTTGCAGGGCCTATTTAATATGCAAGTAGGACAGAAAGCAGCTACCTTTTGATGTGTTGTTTCTCCCATATCTAAAAGTTCGATGATCTGTGGTCTGCACATCACATGTGTATTAGCCAGTCTCTGCTCTGTGGTGAGGGACATTTCCTTCAGGTACTCGGAGGGTGAGAGCTAGAATTTAAAAGAGATCCAAAGATAAACATACAGTGAAATATTATTCAGTAATGAATAATTTGTGTTTTTAACTTTCAGGATAATCCTGGAATGCCACTAAGTTCCCTTATAAAACATGTAATATAACTAAATTATACAATATAAGTATTCATGCACTTTTGAGCTTTAGGCACAGCAATTTGAAATGACATATAGTTGCCATTCCCTTATGATTTTGAAGGAATATAGAACAAAGGAAACTCAGGGGTGGGAGAGTCAAGAAATTGCACAGGAAAATGTCATAAAAAGTTAACATTTATCCTCAGGAGAGTCATTTGAGCTTAAAACTCTACAGTCCTAAAATCACTCACAGGCTTCCAAACTAAGAAGTTTGAAATATTTCTGTTTTCCAACTGAAGTTAAAAAGCTGTTGAGTGTTTACCATGTTATATCAGGTTAAAGATAAATGTGATAAAATGTAAAGGATCTGGGAGTGGGATTACACTGCTCCAGAATGAGTTTGGACGTTTCAGAAATCACAACAGCTCATGTAGACCTTGTTTTAAAAGAGCTCTAAGTCAATCACCAGCCAGTTATAGTCACAGACACAAATAAGAACACAATATGCTTTAACACTATCCAATGTTATAAGGGAAAAATGTAACTTGTTTAATTAAAACTAGCCCAACAAGAGGTTAGTTAGCCATAAACAAAACTATTACTTATTAGTTGTTATTTTAGAATGTTCCCTTTGTTCCAGAGCCTACTTTATATGCATGGAGATTATGATCATTGGAAGCAACATAATGCTTAAGTATGTGCCAAGACTTTTAAAAACATTCAGGGGTATATAATTTAGCTGATTTATTTTGCTGTGGGTTAAACTCATAGCTCTTTAAGAATGCTTATTTCCCTACAAATTTAGAAATTAAATTGTAGGGAAATTCATTTAAATGAAGGCATATTTCTACTATAGCTTTCAACTCAGTTTGTAAATTCCTTTTGATTGGAACTCAGATTAGGACAATAAAATTTTAAGGGATATCATCTGAGTTGTGATTTAAATAAAAATAATAAAGTCTTAAAAGCAAACAAACCAAAAACTCTCAGGAGTTATTTTAAATATGTCACAACCACCACAAAAGAGAATTATGATTTATTTTATTTTTCTAACCAGAATGCAACTTGACACTAGCTTTTAAAATAAATATTATCCCCAGCACTGCAAAATTTTATTAATACTTTCTACATCATGTGGCTCATAATATGATTTTCACCAAATAATTGTAATTTATTCCAAATATAAGGATATTTTATTTTAAACGAGAAGAAAAGTATGTATTTTCCTAGACGCCTTAAGTTGTTATTTTAAAGTTTCAAATTCTACTAATATACAAACAAAAATAACTCTTGCCAACCAACAAAGTAATAAATTATTAGGTTAAACCATTAAAATTTCTGATATTTACCTTTTTAACCATATAAATGACAGTTTCATACGGTTCAACATAATATTTAGAAAACCTCAATAGTTTGCTTGTGTGATCTTACTTCAACTGATTAACTTAAGCAATTCAAGCCTCTGCTCTGAAGTATGTATGTAAGTTCAAAACCTTCTCGGGCTTTAGGAAGTGCCTATGCTCTTCAGCAAGCTACCATGTTGACTAAATTGATATTAATCAGTCAGTAATTCTCTCTTTGACATTCTGAGAATGTCTAATCAAAACTGTCATTCTCCAGAGTTGACTGCATTAAATATTACACGTGCAATTCTCTGATACATTACCATTTGGTTTACTTCCTCTTCGGTAACCAGCTTTGGGGTCAGAGGTGGCAAAACCTTGCTTTGAAATCCTTTAAGCATTCTGACTAACCCCATATGAACAGCCCCCATGGACTCCTCAAGTCTGCTACTTGCCATTTTTTAGTTATTTTCTTGGCTCACCTAAAAGTTAAAAAGAAAAGTTTCAGAAGAAATACAGTTAATTCCTGAAACACAGTTCACAAATTAATGATTTTTAAGCTTTTTCACATGTAAGAAGATTTAGAAAATACCGATCTTTGAAAATACATTAAATGCTTGGAACAAATACCTTAACCAAAGGAGTCCATGCCACATGACTAGTCTAGATTTAGTCATATCCTAAATTCTAGAATCCAATTTAGGCAGACGCAGGGATTCTAGATTATGCTCAGGGAAGACAAAGTTCTTACTTTTTGCCACTTTTCATCTTCCCAGTGATACAAACAAATAAACACTGCCCAATAAATATATTTCATTGCTTGCTATTTACCTGCTTATTTAAACAGAATAAACACAAGGCTTGAGACCTTCACATCTGAAGGAAAATCAAAAAAGGAACCATGAGATGAGGAAAAGGAAGTTTCTGCAAAAGTTCTGGAGTTTATATTCATACAATAAGCCATTCCTAATATCTCTAATTCAAAGCACTATGCCATCTCCCTTTTGCATATCCTTGCACATAATTCTGGCAGGACATCTGCAACTTCAGGGACCCATGTATGACTAAGTAGAGATTTATATTTCCCTTAATATCAGGCTAGTTTATTCAAAATACCCCTTATGCAGGAGAAAAAAAAAAAACAAAAAACTAACAATGCTTGATTAAATGACAAATAAAAAACCCTAAAATCATTAAAAAGCTGACCAGACAGTAAGGTATTAACAAAGCAAAACCTAGAGAAAAGACATGTACAAAAGAAAAATATTTGAATGAAAATGTAATAAGAGACATTAAAGAAAAGCAAAAAAAGAATATGGATTGTTTAAAAATGAGAAAAGGGTCAAAGAAGAAGTGGTTGAAATAAAAGTCAGTCAAAGAAGATCCAGTATGGTATAATTGGAGCCCATGAAGAATAAAAGAAAGTAACTTCACAGAACCAATATTTAAAACTATAATCCAAGGATATTTTCCAAAAACAACTGAAAAAATTAAAGGGTCCCAGTCGATACCCAGGAAGTTGACCCAGAATGATCAACTCTAAGGCATATCCTATTTTATGGTTTGGAGCTATGTGCCCCCAGGAAAAAACATGTTCTTAAACTTAATCCATTCCTGTGGGTGTGAACCCATTGTAAGTAGGATCTTTTGATGAGGAACTTCAGTTAAGGTGTGGCCCAACTCAATTAGGATGGGTCTTAATCCTATCACTAGAGTCCTTTACTAGCAGAATGAAATTCAGACACAGAGAAAGCCACAGAGGGAGCAGCCAGAATCTGAAAGTCAAGGAACCTAGAAGAGAAGGGAGAGGTCAAGAGAGGCTGCCATGTGCATTGCCACGTGACAGAGGAGCCCAGGACCAAGGATCGCTGGCAGTCAGCCCCAGAATACTCATCTTTGGGAAGAAAGCATTGCCTTGATGATGCCTTGATTTGGATTTCTCCCAGCCTCAAAACTGTGAGCCAATAAGTTCCCATTGTTTAAGCCAGCCCGTTGCATGGTATTACTTTAGCAACAAGGAAACTAAAACATCCTAGCAGAACCATTAGACTTTAAAGATTTTTTAAAACTCCTCAGAGCCTCCAGGCAAAAATGTAAAATAACATACAAGGGAAAGAGAATTAGATGTCACCAAACTTTGAGAAAGCATCATAAGAAGTAAGACAATGGAACAGCATTTTCCAAAAACTTTAAAAAATATGAGCCAAGGATTTTGTATGCAGCCAAACTCTCCTTGTTATCAAGGCTAAAGAAAAAGAGTTTTGAACATTGAAAAACTTAGAGAATATGGTAGATATGTGCCCTTCTTGTGGAAGCTACTACAGAATTGGCTTCATCCAGTCAAAATATGACTGGGGAACTTCAGTCAAAGGACTGACAATAAGAATTTCATGTATTTAATTGTAAAACTAAACATTAAAACAAAGTTGAAGTCGTGAGGAAAAAACAGTACATAAACATTAACTTTCTGATGATAGAAAGAATGCAATTAAAATCAAATGTGGAAAAAAGAAAGCAGAAAGTAGAATAAGATCCTTGACTGTTGCATAAGTAATTGCTGGGAGTCAAACTTGATAGTCCAGATAGCAAAATAAATAAATAAATAAATAAATAAAGGATTAAGTATTTGGGTTAACTATAGTTTTGGTAATGGATGGTGGTGATGGTAGCAGAACATTGTGGAAATAATTAACGACACTGAATGATATACTTGAATGTGGTTAAAGGGGGAAATTTTAGGTTGTATATATGTTATTAGAATAAAAAGTTTAGAAACAAACAAGACTGTACAACACAAACAGAAAAAAATGGAGGATTAAGGGCATTATAATAGGAATCCTCTAAGAGGAGAGCCAATAATACCCATTTCCTGATGCTCATGCATTTATGTAATCTCTTCCCCTTGAGTGTGGGATTGACTTAAGTATTCACTTATAAAAAACAGAATACAGCCAAAGCGATGGACTCTCACTTCTGAGATTAAGTTCTAAAAAATTGTGGCTTCCATTCTGGGCATGCTCTGGCTCTCCCTTGCATCAACAGCTGTATGTTGTGAGGAAATGCAGGAGGCCTACAAAGAAGCCTACATGGTGAGGAATCAAGGCCTGCCAGGAATGGCATCAATGAGCTTGGAAGGGAGTCTTCTGAGGCCTGCCAATAGCTACATGAATAAGCTTGGAGGCAGATTTTCCAGCCTCAATGAATCCTGAGATGACTGAGCAGTTCTGGTCAAGAGCTTGACTGGAGCCACAGGAGAGACCTTGAGCAGGAGGCATTCAGTTGAGCTGCTCCCAGATACTTGACCCACAGAAACTGCGAGAAAAGAAATATTCATTTTTTAAGCCACGAAGATTGAGGGCAATTTGTCACACAGCAATAGATAACACAGATACTATAAAGGGTTTATATACAAAGAGAACTTCTGAAACATAAAGATAAATATCCTAAATATCAACAGAAATTAGAGAAAACGGAAAGATGATGCACTAAATAATAAAGAAAAGCAATAAATCAAATGTAATCACAAGCTTATTATAACATAAAATAACGACAGAATTAATTAAGACCACCTATATCTAGCATACCAATAAAAGTGAATGGGCTTAACTCATCTATTAGAAGAAAAATATTTCAAATTGGATAGCAACGGAAACACCCAATTTTATGATGCATACACAGACACACCTAAAACACAGTGACTTTAAAAGGCAAAAAATAATGAGATGGAAAAGATTCACCAAATGGAAACTGTAATTAAGAGCCTGACACCACTTTTGATGTTTGATTGTCGAGAGCTTTCAAATTCACCAGTTCCTTCTTCCCCTTCTGCCCACATCTGTACAAGCGGGTAAGAAAGTCTAGGCATCCCCTCCTTTGGCTCCAGCAGTATGTTCAAACAACACAAGCCCTGGCCTACATGCAGTGTACCTCACCCCAGTCCCACCCCCTAACCTTGATACAAGCAAAGCCAGTGTCCTTTCCTTGTTCTCTCAAGCCATTTTTTGGACCTGCTTGGGGGCCTGCCCTGCTTTTCCCAGAAAGCCTCACTATATGAGCAATAAAACTTTCCATATCCTCTTGGTGCATGATTGGCATCACCAATCTCAACATCCAAACCAAATTTTTGGTAGGCCCATCCCATCTATGAGGGGTGATGACAAAAGAAATAAGAAAGAAGGTATTATAATCCTGATACCAAGATGTTATATATTAAAGATTTTTTTTTTATAATTTTTTCTTTGGAAGAGGAAACCCTTAAGCTAAAAAAAATGAGTAAGCAACCATGGCCTTTCTCTTATCCTCAGGATTCTCCTGTTATTGCTGGTTCAGGAAAATTCAACTCATTCGAATATAAGAATCAAAAATGATAAACCCACAAAATACACACAAAGATACTAAAATAAAAAGAGAAAACTTCTCAGCAAATTTTTAAAAACCCATATAGAAAAATGTCATCATTAAGGAGAAGAAATGTTCAATATGGATTTTAAAAATGTTTACTTAAGCAAATGCAGATATGAAGTGGGGATACTAAAACTCAGTGAGAGAATACTGACAGACAATAGGAAGTAACAGATGGCCAAACAACGGGCTAATATATTTGGGAAATTACACACACACACACACACACACACACACACACACAACCACTTCAGGAATGAAAACTAAATTACAAAGATGCACATGGAACACTAATACTACATATTGAAAAAAGCACAGTAAGGAAAAAAAGAAAAGTGGGAAATTAAACAGAAATAAGGAAAGATAGAAAGGACACAAGAGAAATTAATAGAGAGTACAATATTGTTTTCTAAATGTTGTCATTACATAGAATGAAGGCTTTTGGAGAAAAGGTTGATTCTGAGGCTGGCACAGGATGAACCTGGAACACAGTATTGTGCCAGAAAGTCAGGAAGTACTAAAAAATTATGAGAACACGTTAAAAGGACCCAAAAGCCAATTTAAGGGGCTCCCACGGAATAAACATATTAAGCATATATAACAACATGAACATTAACAGGAATAATGAGGACCCCATGATACTGCTAATAATTAACTAAATAAGTGCAAAAAAAGGGGAATTCCAACTGACAAATGTATACGGAATTACAGAAATTAAAAATCACTAGCTTGCAACTACAATGGCAATACTGATTCAGACAAGAGTCATCAATGGAAGTTAAGACTATGAGTGAAAGTTTGGTGTGAAACAGGGTACTTACATAGTCTAAAACGACTTCCCTATAGAATATTATTGTTTTATTAACTACAAAGGGAAGGACAGTAACTTTATAGAAGAGACAGCTAGCAGAAATACCTTAAACAAGTGGTGAAAGTTGGTATCACCAATAATGGGGAAAATTGACATAATGTGCCTCCTGACATGAGGCACTGAGAAGAACACAGTATCACTTATGTAATATTGTTGCCCAAAAGATATAACCTAAATTTGATCATAAGAAAATATCAGAGAAACCTAAACAGACAGATATTCTACAGAATAAATGGCCTGTTCTCTTCAAAAGTGTCAATGTCATGAATGACAAAGAAAGGCTGAAAAACTCTTCCAGATTAAAGGGAAAAAAAAGATATGAAAGCTAAAAGCAATGTATGATCCTGGATTGAATCCTAGATTGGGAAAAAAACACTGAGAAGAACATTTGTTGGGGCAATTGGCAAAATTTGAATATGGACTATATAGTAGACATGGTATGTACAAGTGTTAATTTAATTCAATTTGATAATTGTACACCAGTTATGTACGACGATGTCATTGCTCTTTTCAAATAGATGCTAAAGTATTTAGATAGCTTAGGGTTCTATATATATATACAGAGAGAGAGAGAGAGAAAGAGAGAGAGAGAGAAAGCAAATGGCAAAACAGTAAAAAGTGATGAATCTGGGTGAAGAATATATAGTAGTACTTTATATTAATCTTGCAATTCTGTAACTTTGAAATTATTTCAAAATTAAAAGTTGAAAATCATAGAAGATTAAACATATATAAATATACAAAGTTAAAGATTAAGAAATATACTAGAATAAGGTAACAGTAAAAGAAGCGGGGAGAGGAAGAGGTTAAAACTAATTTTATTGCTCATGTTATAGAACTAGATTGTCTAGGGAAAAGGGTTATTAGATGAGCTATCTGTATAAAGGTAACCATCAGAACAGAAATAGAAGCCTCCTAACCATCACAAGAACTTCAACAAATAAAAATCAAAGAAAAAAGAACACATAGTAAAGCACTTAATATTAAGAATGTAACTTCTGCTATCTTTTTTTTAAACTGTTTTTGCCTGACAAATGTTTTTAATAAATTTGTGTCTGGATTGCAGTACTCTTAATTACAATCAAGTGCTGTGTTTTGTTTTGTGAACCAATATGAATGTCTAATATGTTTTGTGTAGTCTGTGTATGTATATTAAGTGCTTTACTTGCTTCTGACCCTTTTCTGAACACTCCTATAATTAAATCATACTTTTAGTTAATTCAATAATTATTGTTTATAAAATTATGATTATATAATTGTTTTTATTGTTTATTGCAAAGCCAATAAGTGTATTGTGATTATATTCCTTTCTTTGCACAACTTTTGTTTTTCCTGGAGTCAATAATGTTTTTTCTTTTTCTTTTTTCTCCTTTTTAAAAAAAACCCTTTCGTTATTCCTTATGTACCTGTCCTTTATTTCCCATTAGAACTTTCATGTGCTTATAAATAGTTTTTCATGCTGAAATTTATAAAACCCAGTGTCCAGAGCTTTCCTCCTTGAGCCTTTCTGTTTCAGTGTAGACTGTTTTATAAGTAGGCCTTTCACCTAGTTACTCTGGAAGTTTCTTTTACTTCGCTCCTATGATGGAATCAAGTTTTTTGGATCCTATGTGTTGGTTTACTTTCTTGTTTTGGTAACACATATCCTTCTGTAGCATTCTTTTTTTTTTTTTTTTTTTTTTTTTCAATTTTTTAACTTTGTTTATCAAAAAATTAAAAACAAACAGGCAAACAACAACCAAAAAAACCCCACAGCATTTCAAACAAAGCAATGGATTAAGGAAAACAAATAACCTAAAATAAAGTAGTACCTCTTTTAAAGCAGAAACTACACGAGATACAAGGAGAAATAGAATCACAGTTAAAAATAAAAGGCTTTAATTACTCCTTTTAGTTTCAGTCCATGACAGATCAAAAAATTAAGGATATAGGAGACCTGAACAATATATTCCATGCGGTCTATCATATGGTGATAAATTGATATGGAAAAAAGCACAATAAATACCAAACAGTAGAAGTAACACAGATAACATGCTCTGATGACAAGACAATAAAAGCAGAAATTAATACCTAAAAAACAAAACAAAAACACTTTTCCATACGGAGATTTTTAAACTCAGCATTAAGTAATTTTTGGGTCAAAGAGGAAATTTAAACCAAAATTGCAGAATTTCTTTAGAAACTATGACAATGAAAATACTACATGTCAGAAACTATGTGACATAAATAATTCAGCATTCAGGGGAAAATTTATAGCCTTATATAGACAAAAATGAAGACATTCCACATGCAAATGGAGTTTATTACAAAAATAATAAAACATTATTACAATTCAGTATTTCAACAGGACAAGGAGAAAAGGCATATAATCTCTTCAATAGATACTAAAATGTCATTTTAAAAACTCAACATTCATTCCTTTTTTCAAAATTCTTAGAAAAATAGCAATATGCTTCATTAATACAATTAAAAATAACACTAAAATGATGTTTATTGGTGAAAAACTCAAAGTATTCATATTAAATTAAATTAAAGAAAGGACTTCCTCTGGTGCCATTAATAGTAAATTCTGTACTGGAAGTGAAGGCCAGTGTAATTAGATAAAAGTTATGAGTTAAAAATCTAAGAAAGGAAGAAGCTAAATTATCATTATGCTAGTATGATTAGAGTTACCAAAAGCTAAAAACATGGTGATATAAAATATCTAGCAAAATTACATATGCATGTACCCTTGACCCAGCAATCTCTCTTCTAGGAATTTATCCAAAATATATATTGGCTAAAATACGAAATGATGCATAGGGGGAGTAAAGGAACAGGGTTGATTAGATGGGGATGAAAGATTTCTGAGTGTACCTTATGATGACTTCTGAATCTTGTAAATGCTTTACAAATCAAAAACCAAAAAGAACAAAGAGGCAAAACAATCAATCCTTAAAAATTGAAAATAAATGGAAACAAATGAATCCTCCTGTATATCAAATTTTTTTGCCACAACCACAAAAAGAAAACAATTATTTAAAACTACATAGCTTACACTGTATGACTGTGATTGTGAAAACTTTGTGGCTCCCACTCCCTTTATCCAGTATACGGACAGATGAACAGAAAAATGAGGACAAAAAGTAAATGAATAACAGGGAGGGTACCGGGAGTATGGGATGTTTTGGGTGTTCTTTTTACTTTAACTTTTATTCTTATTCCTTTTTTGATATATTTATATCAATATTGTTAGGAACCAAGCATTTTAGTATTTTAAAAACGATAAACCTTGAAGACACCATGTTGAGTGAAATAAATCAGACACAAAAGGATAACTATTGTATGATTCTACTTATATGAAATATGCAGAAAATGCAAATTCATAGAGACAGGAAGTAAATTACAGGTTACCAGGGGCTGGGAGGATGGAGGGTGAGGCATGGAAAGTTATTGCTTAACTGGTACAGAGTTTCTGTTTGGGGTGATGAAGACGTTTTGGTAATGGATTGTGGTGATGGAAGCACAATATTATAAACATAACTAATACCACTGAATTGTACACATGAATGTGGTTAAAATGGTAAATTTTGTGTTGTATATATGTTACCGTAAGAAAATTTTTTTAAAGTATAAAGCCAAAGAGGTTTTTATATTAAGAAACTCTATAATCTTAAATTTAAATTGAAAATATGAGTGTGACCTCATGATTATTTTTCTTAACTTTTAAGTAACAGAGGATCCTTGGAGAAACGGGTAATTCAAGGTCTGGGGCAGGAAATGTATAATATGAACCTGGAATTCTATCATATCATATAACAAGGGAGTTATCAAAGGCTATTGAGGTTGTGTCTAAAGGACCCAGAAGCAGCTTGAAGGAGTTCTGATTCACCAAAAGTGTCTGCAATGGATTCTTTTTTTTAAAACCTGAGTTCAAATGCTACTAAAAAAAAAAAAAAAGAAAGAAAGAAAGAAAATTGATTAACTTTGGAAGTCACTAGGGCACCAAACTAACTATTTTGGAAATAACAAAGGGAAAGAAGCAACCATTTATTCTCCACCCTCCTTTTTTTTTTTTTTTTTTTTATATTTGTACAAACTGCATTATAGATAAACCAAATAGTTGATGAGGGAAGGTTACTCTTAATAGATGAATTCTAGCTAATCAATGCAGAAGAAATAACACAAAAATAATCACCATTTGTACCTCTAACGAAACAAAGGATCATCAACGCTAAACCCATTAGGTAAGATGTTGATGGAGAACTTTATAATAGCTCAATCAGGCTGACAGCACCTGAGTCCTCTAAATCAATCTTAACAACACTGAAAGAGTCAAAAATAGTCATTATAGGAAGATCTCCTAATGTGATGCAGTACACAGCACCACCTATATAGTACTGTTACCAAAAATCTGAACCTGAATCTAATTAAGCATCTAAATCTACCAGCCAAATTGCAAGGATACCAGGAATAGAAGAACATATAAAACCTGTAATGACACAATCAACCAAATCCAGAATATGGGAAAATTCATAGGAAAATGACCCAGTTTATTTAACTACTAAAATAAGAAAGAACAAAAAGAGATTGAGAGAGAGGAAAAAGAGAGAGATAAAAAGAGAGATTATAATAGAGAAAGGGAGAACTGTCATGAATAAAAGATTCTCATGAGATACACCAACAAAACCCAAGTGTGAACCTTGTTTGTGACCATGATGCAAAAAACAAATAACAGATAATATAAAATAATCACTGCTCATTTTATGGGAATGAAAATGATACTGTGGGCATGGTTTTCAAAAGAAAGTTCTTATCTGTTAGAGATAATTGGTGAAGTGTTTATAGAAAAGGAGAAATTATGCTTAAGATTTGCTTTAAAATACTCCAGGAAGAAACACTGTGGGGCAGGGGGTGTGATATAGATGAAACAAGAATGGAAGAATGTTGGTAACTATTGAAGTTGGATTATTCTATTCATTCTACTTTTGTGCATGTTTAAAATTTTTTCATAATTAAAATATTAATACACTAAATCAATTTAAGTGACTGTTAAGAGATTTCTGCCACTGGTAAAGTGGAGTAGATGCACTTTTCCCTATTTCTCCCAATAAATACAGCTAAAATCTCTGGACATTAAATATACAACAAACAAAAGACTCAAATGTGAAGACAAGGATGCAAACCAGTTAGGGACCTCAGAACCTAAGAAACAGCAAGGTGGTAAGTTCCCTGGATTTTCTTTTGCCTCATATACCACACTGGGTGCTTGATAAGCCAGCAACTCAGAAAGGCCTACAGACACAGACAAGAAAAGCCCCAAGAAAAACATGCTTTCTCCAGCCAATGAACCAGGAAAGAGAGAGCCCAGCAAGACAGATAACTTTTAAACAGTAACTCTTCTACTCTAGCCAAATACCAGAGGAAAAATTTCAGCCCCACCAGCAACCCCACCAAAGAAAGGTGGAGTGGAGAACCTAGATTACCACCAGGTTGTAACAAGGTACCCCAATCCTCCACACCAAGCTGGTGTCAGAGAAGGTAAAGTGAGGGCTAGGGATTTTCAACCCCACTAAGCCTTAACAAGTCTAACTGCTATCCCCAGTTGTACGGGAATCACATACAGAGTCTGACTTCTACCTCTACCCAGTGGTAATAAGGTAATCCTCTCCCTCTCTGCTTGAGTAGTATCAAAGGAGGCCTACTGGAGAGTCATAATGTTCATCACCACCCAATAGTAATGAGACCACCACCCTGCCCACATAAGGAGCACTAACAACATACCCCTGACCCTTCCACCCAAGTGGTATCAGCAAAGGCTAGTAGAGAGCCTAACTCCCAGCCCTACCCAACAGTAACAAGGAGCCCTTCCACCTTGTATGTCAACAGAGGTCAGATGGGAAATCAGGATGTCCACTTCCACTTCATAGAAACAAGGCAGCCCCCATTTTCCTCTAATAGAGCGGTGTCAGAAAAGGCCTACTATACCAGAAGATTCAAATAAGATCCAGAGTCTAATAACATAATACCCATAATACCTAGGTCTCAATAGAAAATTACTAGCTATTCCAAGAACCAGGGAAATACCAACTTGAGTGAGAAATGATGATCAACAGATGCCAACACCAAAATGACACAGATGTTAGAATTATATGATAAGGACTTTAGAGAAGCCATCATAAAAATGCTTCATTGAGCAATTAAAAACATATTAAAAAATGAAAAAATAGAAAGTCTCAGCAAGGAAATAGAAAGTTTTAGCAAAGAATAGAAGATATAAAGAAGGGCCAAATGGAAACTTTAAAACTGAAAAATACAATAAACAAAATTTAAAGACTCAACAGATGGACACAATAGTAGAAAGGAGAGAATAATATGAACAACAGAAGAAAACAGATTGAAAAAAATGAGTAGTCTCAGGAACCTGTGGGACTATAACAAAAGATCTAACATGTCTGTCATCAGAGTCAAGAAGAGAGGAGAAAGAGAATGGGGCTGAAGAAGTATTTGAAGAAATAATGGCTGCAAATGTTACAAATCTGGCAAAAATACAATAATTTACAGATTCAAGAAATTAAACAAACCACAAACAGGATAAACCCAAAAAAATCCATGCCAAGATACATCACAGTGAAATTTCTGAAAAAAAAGAAAAAAATCCTGAAATCCAGGAGAGAGAAATGATATCTTACATATAGAAGTAAAACAATTCAAATGACAGCAGATTTCTCATCAGAAACCATGGAGGCCAGTAGAAGAGACACATTTTCCAAGTGATGAAAGAAAAGAATGATCAACCCAGGATTCTATATTAAGTGAAAATATCATTCAGGAATGAGCGGAAAATCAAGTCTTTTTCAGAAGAAGGAAAAATAAGAGAATCTGCCACTAGAAAACCCTCCCTAAGACAACGGCTAAATGAAATTCTCTAAACAGAAAGGTAATTATAAAATAAGGGATCTTGAAACATCAGAAAAGAAGAAGGAATAATAGAGAAAAATATGTTTTCCTTCTCCTGCTGAGTTTTCTAAATTATGTTTGATGGTTGAAGCAAAAATTATAACACTCTCTAATGCAGTTATAAATGCATGTAGGAGAATTATTTCAGACAATTATAAAATAAATGGGGAGGATAAAATTGCATAAAGGGAGAAGGTTTCTATACTTCACTCAAACTTGTAGAATGTCTTCAACAGACTGTGCTAAGTTATGGGTGTGTGTGTGTATGTATGTGTGTTTATACTGCAATTCCACTAAAACAAGTTTTAAAAAAGAGATACACTAACAAGCACTATAGATAAATCAGCATAGAATTCTAAAGAATGTCAAAGAAACCCATGGGATCACATGTAAAAGAAAACAGAGAAATGAAAAGAGAACAAACAGAAAATAGAAAATAAAATGGCAGCCTTAAGCCATAGTTTATCTATAATTAAATGTAAATGGTCTAAATACACCAATCAAAATGAGGCTTTGCAGAGTAGATAAAAAACATGACCTGTCTACAAGACATATGCTGTCTACAAGACATTTACTTCAAATATAATGATATAGGTAAAACAGAAGTAAAAGGGTGGAAAAAGATATACCATGCAAACATTAATCAAAAGAAAGCTGGAAAGAACCTAAGATGGCAGCTAGGTGAGACAGAGCAAAAAAGCACCTCCGTGAAAAATACTAGATAAAAGCCAGAAAGTGACCCAGAATACCAGTTCCAGCGATGCACCGGCCAGACAAGGTCTGCTAAATCCACAGGGAGCGTGCATTTGGTGAAACCAGGAGTCTGTGTTCTGAAATGAGTGAGTGATCTGGCTGAAGTCCGGTGGCCACGCTGCAGTGTGGGGAAACCATGGGTTGGCAGATGGACTAGTTCTTTAAAAAAAAAAAAAAAAAAAAAAAAACGGGAGCGGCTGCAGATATGGCGGTGAGAACTGTGAAATGAAGCACAGCAGGAGTGGGCCTTGCAAATGCCTCAATATCAGGCGTGGAAAATAGCCCTTCCTGCACCTGCTGCTAATTGTCTCAGAGCCAGGAGGGCAGAGGGGAGCCAAAAGGAGAAAGAAACCATACCCCTTGCAGCCATCTTCCCAGCGGGCTGGGGACGCTCTGCCCAGGGCCAGAGCCACAGCCCAGAGCTGCACCAAGGGTCCCAGTGTGTTGGGGAGTGTTTCCACAATATCAGCCATGGACAGTGGCCTTTAGTGCTCCCACAGCTAATTGCCCCAGAGCTGGGAAGATGGAGCTGTGCGAAAAGGGGGAAATTAATACGTCCCATTCAGCCATCTTTACAGCAGGCTGGGAACACTCCTGCCCGGCCCAGCAGCCCAGGGCTTCCTTGGAGAGCTGGTGCGCACCTGTGACAAGGCACAGCCTTCCCTCAGCAGAGGTCCTGGAAGAGCGTGGCTGGGAAGGGGGACCCGCTCGGAAATCCCAGAGACCCTATGCCAATACCAAGGACTTGTGGGTCAGCAGCAGAGACAATCTGTGGCAAGACTGAAATGAAGGTTTAGACTCTTGCAACAGCCTTAAATCTCTGGGAACATCTGGCAGGTTTGATTATTAAAGCTGCCCTGCCTCCCTAACCACTCAGACACATGTCCCACATTCAATGTGGACAGCACCAACAACACACCCAAACTTGGTGCACCAATTGAACCCACAAGAATCAGACCCCCACATACCACAAAGACAAAGTTGGGGAGAACTGACTTGAGGGGAATAGGTGACTCGTGGATGCCATCTGCTGGTTAGCTAGAGAAAGTGTGTGCCACCAAGCTGTAGATCTGACAAATTAGAGATTAGTGTTTTTCATATTCTGAAAGAACCCTATCAAGTAAAGCAAATGCCAAGAGGCCAAAAACAACAGAAAATTTTAAAGCATATGATAAAACTAGACGATATGGAGAACCCAAACCCAAACACCCAAATCAAAAGATCAGAGGAGACACAGTACTTTGAGCAATTAATCAAAGAACTAAAGACAAACAATGAGAGCATGGCACAGGATATAAAGGACATGAAGAAGAGCACAGCACAGGATATAAAGGACATGAAGAAGACCCCAGAAGAGCATAAAGAAGAACTTACAAGAGTAAATAAAAAAATAGATGATCGTATGGAAATAAAAGAAACTGTTGACCAAATTAAAAAGATTCTGGATACTCATAGTACAAGACTAGAGGAAGCTGAACAACAACTCAGCGTTCTTGAGGACAACAGAACAGAAAATGAAAGAACAAAAGAAAGAATGGGGAAAAAAATAAAAAAAATCAAAATGGATCTCAGGGATATGATAGATAAAATAAAACATCCAAATATAAGACTCATTGGTGTCCCAGAAGGGGAAGAGAAGGGTAAAGGTCTAGAAAGAGTATTCAAAGAAATTGTTGGGGAAAACTTCCCCAACCTTCTACATAATATAAATACACAAAGCATAAATGCCCAGCAAACTCCAAATAGAATAAATCCAAATAAACCCACTCCAAGACATATTCTGATCACACTGTCAAATACTGAAGAGAAGGAGCAAGTTCTGAAAGCAGCAAGAGAAAAGCAATTCACCACATACAAAGGAAACAACATAAGACTAAGTAGTGACTACTCAGCGGTCACCATGAAGGTGAGAAGGCAGTGGCATGACATATTTAAAATTCTGAGAGAGAAAAATTTCCAACCAAGAATACTTTATCTAGCAAAACTCTCCTTCAAATTTGAGGGAGAGCTTAAATTTTTCACAGACAAACAAATGCTGACAGATTTTGCTAATAAAAGACCTGCCCTACTTGAGATACTAAAGGGAGCCCTACCAACAGAGAAACAAAGAAAGGAGAGAGAGATAGAGAGAAATTTAACAGACATATATAGAACATTACATCCCAAATCACCAGGACACACATTCTTCTCTAGTGATCACAGCTCTTTCTCCAGAATAGACCATATGCTGGGACATAAAACAAGCCTCAATAAATTTAAAAAAAAATGAATTTATTCAAAGCACATTCTCTGACCACAATGGAATACAAATAGAAGTCAATAACCATCAGAGACTTAGAAAGTTCACAAACACCTGGAGGTTAAAGATAGGAGGGGAGAGGAAAACATACCCAGATAACCAAAGCTGAGGAGCTTCATTACCAGTAGATCAGTCTTATAAGAAACGCTAAAGGGAATCGTGCAGGCTGAAAGGAAGGGACACTAAACAATTGACTGAAACCACATGAAGAAATAAAGATTTCCAGTAAAGATCACATGGTAAATGTAAATACCAATACTACTTTATTTTTTATTTGTAACTCCACTATTTATTTCCTACAGGATCTAAAATACATAAACTGTAATGATAAATCAGTGGTTTTGGACTCAATGTAAAATATGTAATTTTTGACAAGAACATAAAGGTGGGGGAATGGAGGAGTAAAAGAACATAGTTTATGTGTCCTATTGAAGTTAAGTTGGTAATCAAAGAAAAACAAGATTGTTATAGATTTAAGAGGTTAAATTTAAGCCCCATTGTAAATGTAAAGAAAGTATCAGAGAATATGACCATAGAGAAGAAAAACAGATTACGAGAATTGGGGGAAGGGGCAATGGGGAGTTAAGAAATGAGTGCAGGGTTTCTGTTTGGGGTGAAGGGAAATTTCTAGTAATGAATGGTGAGAAGGTGATGGCATTGCAACATTCTGAATGTGATTAATCCCACCAATGGAATGCTAGGGAGGGATTAGAATGGGAAGATTTAGGCTGTATATATGTTTCCACAATTGAAAAAAAAAAAAAAAGACAGTCTAAATAGATAATGGCAATTAAATGCCAAGGATGATCCTGGATGGGATCTGAGGATGGAAGAGAGGAGGCTCAAAGGGACACAGTTGGGACATAAGAAAAAAAAAGGAAATATAGAATGTAAGCTTTGTATGAATGTTAAATTTCTTGAACTTCTTAGCTGCACTTAATGTGATTGCATAAAAGAATGTTCTTGTTCATGGGATATGTATATATGAATTATATTGTTTGTTCAAGGATGTGTGCAGCTTGCTCTCATATGTTCAGAAGACAGAGCAATAGATGATGGATGATAGGGAGGGAGGGAAAGAAAGAAATGGAGGTGTGACAGGATGTTAAAGTTGGTGGATTGGGGTATCGGGGGAGGGGGGAGGGTTATGCTGGAGTTCTGTGCATGGGGTTTGTATTGTTTCTGCAACTGTTCCTGTTAAGTTTGAATTTATTTCAAAATAAAATTTAAAAAAAAGCTGGAGGGATTATACTAAAAACAAATAGACTGCAGAGCAAAGAAATGGATCAGGTAAAGAGAGAGATATTACATAATGTTTAAAAAGTTGGTCTACCAAGAAGACCTAGCAATCCTAAATGTATCTGAATCAAACAAGAGAGCTGCAAAATACATGAAGCAAAACCAAATAGAACTGAGAGCAGAGATACACAAATACACAGTTGTTGGTGGCTCCAACACTCCTTTCCCAACAACGGATAGAACTAGATGGAGAATCAGCAAAGATACAGAGGAACTCAACACCATCAATCAATCTACTCAACATTTATATAACATGACCTACAACAGAATACACATTCTTTTCAAGTGTCCAAAGAATTTATACCAAGATAGACCAAATCCTGAGCCACAAAACAAGCCTCAACAAATTTAAAATAACTGAAATCATACAGAGTGTGTTCTCCAACCACAGTGGAATTAAAGTAGAAATCAATAGCAGAAAGATAACAGGGAAATCTCCAAACACTTGGAAACTAAACAACACACCTCTCAATAATCCATGAGTTAAAGAGCAAGTCTCAAAGGAAATAAAAATATGCATTGAACTGAATGAAAATACAACATATCAAAATTTATGAGATGCAGTTAAAACAGTGCAGAGAGGAAAATTTACAGCACTAAATGCTTACATCAGGATGAAGGAAAGGTGTCTGTGATGATCTTTTGATGTGTCAACTTGGCTAGGCTACAGTCCCAGCTATTCAATCAAAATTAATCTAGGCATTTCTGTGAAAAGTATTTTGTAGAAATGATTAAAATCCATACTCACTTGACTTTAAGTAAAGGAGTTTATCCTAGATAATCTGGGGGGGGGGGGTAGTGGAGGGAGGACCTGACTGAATCAGTTAAAAGGCCTTAAGAGCAAAACAGAGGCTTTCTTGATGAAAAAGAAATTCTGCCTGTTGATAGAAACTTCAGTCCATGTCCAAGAGTTCTGGCCTGCACCCCCTGATGGCCTTTCTACGAATTTTTAACTTGCCTAGTCAGTCCCCACAATTGTTCTTTGCAGTAAATCTGTTACTATATATCTCCTCTGGGTCTGTTTCTCTAGTTGAACACTGAATTATACAGTTTCAAATCAATAATCTAAGCCCCTACCTTAATAAGTGAGAAAAAGAAGACAAAAATAAACCCAAAGCAAGCAGAGGAAAGAAAATAATAACAAGAACAGCAGAAATCAATGAAATTGAAAACAGGAAAACAAAAGATAAAAATCAATAAAACAGAGCAGATTAATACAATTGACAAATTTCTAGCAAGACTGAAAAAGAATAAAAAGATGATACAAATTACCAATAACAGGAATGAAACAGAAGATACCACTACAAACCCTGCAGACATAAGGGAATACTATAACAATTTAATCACCTACTGTTGACAATTCAGATGAAATGGTCCAATTTTTAAAAAAGCACAATCTACTACAACTCACCCAATAAAAACCAGATGATTAGAATAGTCATATAAGCTATTAAGAAAATTAGGTTCATAATTTTAATAATTCCCCCCAAAATCCAGGCCCATATGGTTTCACTAGAGAATTCTACCACATATTTAAAGAAAAATTAATATCAATTCTACTGATCTTTTTCAGAAAATTGAAGATAAGGAATACTTCCCAATTATTTTTATGAAGCCTGAGGTAAGACCAGACAAATACAGTTTAAAAAATGAGAAGGAAACTGAAAACAAATACCCCTCATGAATATAGATGCAAAAAATTTAAGAAAATATTAGCAAATTCTTAACGGGATATTCAGTAATATGTAAAAAAGAATTATACAGAAAGACGAAGTGAATTTTATTCCAGGGATGAAAGGTGGTATAATATTTGAAAACCAATCAATGTAATCTACTATATTTATAGGCTAAAGAAGAAAAATCATATGGCATATCAATTGATACAGAAAAACATTTGAAAAATTTCAACACCATTCATGATAAAAATTCCCAGAATACTAGAAATAGAGGGGGAACTTCCTCATCTTGATAAAGAACATACATCAAAAAACCTACAGCTAACATCATACTTCAAGGTGAAAAACTGAACACTTTCTGCCTAAGATCAGGAACAAGTAAGGATATTCACTCACACTACTAATATTAAACATAGTACTATAAGTTCTAGCCAGTACAATAAGTCAACAAAATGTAATAAAAAGCATACAGAGCAGAGAAGAATAAATAAAACCGTTCCTATTTGCAGATGATACAATTGTCTACAAAAAAACTCCTAGAACTAATAAGTGAATTCAGCAAGGTTTCAGGATATAAAATAGACATACAAAACCACTTGTATTTTTATATATTAGCAATTTTAGTTGTGGAAATCTAAATTCAAAAATCCAATATGATTTACAATTGCTCAAAAAACTAAATACTTAGATGTAAAAATATATACAGGATTTGTAAGCTAAAAACTACAAAATGCTGATGAAGAAAATCAGAGGCTATCTAAATAAATAGATCTTTGCTCATGGATTGGAAGACTCAACATAGTAAAGATGTCAATTCTTTCCAAAATGGATACACAGGTTTAAAGCAATTACTATCAAAATCCCAGCAAGGTTTTTGGGGTTTGTTGTTGTTGTTGTTGTTTTGACACAGACAAGCCTATTTTTAAATGTATATGGAAAGGGTACAGGCCCTAGAATAGCAAAATAATTTTGACAAAGAAGAATAAAGTGGGAAGAATTGGTCTACCAATTTCAAGACTTATTATGTAACTACAGTAATCAAGATTATGTGGTAATGGCAGAGGGAGAGTGTTCCGGTTTGTTAATGCTGCCAATTATGCAAAATACCAGAAACGGATTGACTTTTATAAAGGGGGGTTATGTGGTTACAAACTTACAGTTTTAAGGCCATATAAGTGTCCAAGCTATGGTGTCAACAAGTATACCTTCACCAAAGGAAGGGCAATGATGTCGGGAAAACCTGTTAGCTAGGAAGGAACGTGGCTGGTGTCTGCTGATCCCAGGTTGTGTTTCAGCTTCTCTCTCAGCTCCTGTGCATTCTTCAAAGTGTCCCTCTTGGCTGCAGCACCTCCTTCTATCTGTGAACACTTTTATATGGCTCCAGTGATTTAATTCAGACCCACTCTGAATGGGTGGGGTAACACCTTCATGGAAATTACCCAAGCAAAGGTCTTGCCCACAGTTGACTGAGTCACATCTCCATGGAAACATTCAGTCAATAGATTTCAACCTAATCAACACTAATATGTCTGCCCCAACAAGACTGCATCAAAGAACATAGCATTTTAGGGGACATAATACATCCAAACCGGCACAGATAGACACAGATCAATGGTATAGAACAAAGAACTTAAGAAACAGACCCATACAAATATGACCAACTGAGTTTTGACAAAGGTACAAAAGCAATTCAATGAAGGAAAGATGCCTTTTAAACAAATGGTGCTGGAACATTGGGCATTTATAGACAAAAAATAAACCTCTACCTAAACTTCACACCCTATACAAAAATTATCTCAAACAGATAATACATTTAAATGTAAAATTATCTAACTTTTAGAAAAGAACATAGGAGAAAATTTGGGGGATCTAGGGCTTGGTAAAGAATTTTTAGAAATGACACCAAAAGCATGATCCAGAAAAGAAGAAATTAGTAAACGTCATCAAAATTAAAAATCTTTTCCTCCATGAAAACCTGTTAAGAGAAGGAAGAGAATGCAGACTGGGAGAAAATATTTGAAAACAACATATGTGACAAAGGATTCATACATAGATTATATAAAGAACTCTCAAAACACAAGAGGGCCCTGCTCCTTTGAGATGGCAGAGTAATATGTTCCAGAGCTCTATCCCCCATGGAAGCTTTAAATGACTGGCACATCTTTCCAAGTTCCAGAAAATAGTCAAAGGATTGCAGTAACAGGGTGAGCACCAAATCAAGAAAAAAGCACTTAAAAAGATTAAACAAAATCCTCCTCATGGAATCCTGCTGGCACCTCCCCACTTCCCACACTCACTGCAGGGCATGTCCCTGGTCCCAGTTCCAGAGGGAGCAGAGACACCCTCATGCACACACTGGGATTATGTATGACTGTCCTAGGGGTCATATGAAATAACTGGAATTGACTGTAAAGTTTTTTTTACCAATGTTAAATTTCTTTAACTTGATAACTTACCTTGGTTTCATAAATGAATGTCTTTGTTTTTAGGAAATGTACACAGATGTATAAGATCTTGAGGAGCATAATGTACACAGCCTACTCTCAAACGTTCAGAAAAGAGATAAAGAGATACATAGATAGACAGAAAGACGGATGGATGGATGGATAGATAGAATAATACAGCAAATATCACAAAATGTTAAAATTGGTGGATCTGTATTCTTGGGGTGGGGGTATTTTGGAGTTCTCTGTATGAAGTTTGTATTATTTTTGCAACTATCTTGTAAATTTGAAATTATTTCAAAATGAAAAGTTTAAAAAGAAACCCTACTAGTAAAAATACAACCTGAATTGGGTTTCTATTGATGCTGCAATCAATTATCACAAATTCACTGATTTAAAACATACAAATTTAAATTTTGGAGGATAGATGTCTGACACGGGTCTTATTGGGCTAAAATCAAGGTGTCAGCATGGCTATGTTCCCTTCTGAAGACTCCAAGGGAGAATCCATTTCCTTGCCTTTTCCAAATTCTAGAGGTCACTGATATTCCCTGCCTTGGAGCCACCTTCCTCCTTCTTCAAAGCCAGCAACAGCAGGTCAAGTCTTCTATACTGCATCACTCTGATCTCCTCTTCTGACTCCATCTTTCACTTTTAAGGACGCTGTGATTACACTAGGCACACCTGTGTAATCCAGGAAAATCTCCCTATGAGGTCAACTGATTAGCAACCTTCATTCCATCTGCAACCTTAATTCCCCATTGTTATATAATATAATATATTCACAGGTTCCTGGATTAGGATGTGGACATATTTGGGGGGATGGAGGCATTATTCTGACTACCACAGAATCAAAATAGAAAATGAATAAAATACAGGAAGAGAAATTTCACCCAAGAAAATATACAAATGTCAAATAAGCATATTAAAAGATGCTCAACCTCACTGGCCATCAGGGAAATGCAAATTAATACCATGATGAGATATCATTACTCATCTATCAGAATAGCTAAAATAAAAAATAGTGAAAAGGATGCAGAGACACTGGATCTCTCATACACTGCTGGTGGGAATATAAAAAGCTACAGCCACTCTGGAAAACAGTTTTGCAGTTTCTTAGAAAACTAAACATACACTTACCAAATGACTCAACAACCTCATTCCTGGGCATTTATCCCAGAGAAAACTTATATCTGCACAAAATTCTGTACACAATTGTTCATAGTAACCTTATTTGTAACAGCCAAAAACTAGAAACAAGTAAAATGTTCCTCAATAGGTGAATGGTTAAACAAACTGTGGTAGATACATACCATGGAATATTACTCAGCAATAAAAAGAAAGAAACTACTGCTACCTTGATGGATCAAGGAACATGAAGCAACAACATGATGGATCTCAAGAGCAAAAAAAATGAAAAAGCCAATCTCAAAAGGTCAATAATGTATGATTCCATTTGTAAGCATTCTCAAAATGAAAAATTATAGAGATGAACAAATTAGTGGTTTCCAGGGATTAGGATGGAGGGGAGGAGATGGGTTTAACTATAAAGGGATAGCACCAAAGAGCTATTTGTGGTGAGAGAATAAACACATACAGAAGAATAAAATGACAGGCAAATTCTTGAGGTTTAAAGAGTTGGGGTTAATGAGAGAAAATTTGCTAATAGCAAGTTTTTCACTTCCAATAAGCTATGAGTTCTAATTTAGAATCAATTTCTAGTACTATCAATGAACCTGATAAAGGAATTTTTCTATATTGATTATAGTGGTGGATACATAAATGTGATAAATTGACATAGAACTATACACACACACATTGTACAATGGCAATTTTCTGGTTTTGATATTGTGCTATAGTTATATCACTATAACCATTGAGGGAAACTGAGGTTCAGGGATATGTGGGACCTCTCTGCACTGTTCAACTTCCCATAAATCCATAATTACTTCCAAATGAAAAGGTTTTAGATTTCTCAAGGAAAGGAGGGAGGGAGGGAAGAAAGAAAAACGAAGACAGGCAGACTAGCAAAGCTCACTGTTGGTGAGGACGTGTGGAAATGAGCCATATAGTACACTGAAGGTGAAATATACTTCCTGAAAGGTATTTTGGCAACGTTTTAAAAACTGTGCATATCCACTGATGCATAGATATCATTTGCTTGAATTTATGCTAAGTATGAAAAGATGCATGCACATGCTATGCTATAATTTAAACCTACTATTCTATTTCAACAGAATGCCCTCCTTTTGTCAAACAAAGCAATTAAATTGTTAAAATGTGATGACCCAGGTCTTTTTTATCACAACCCATTTATTTCTATCACTGATTTCTTAAGTACTTTAAAGCATTCTCTTTGTGGTGATAGAAAATTTGGGTAATGAATGATAGTGATGGTAGCACAACACTGGGAATATACCTAACACCACTGAATTGTATATTTGAAAGTGGTTAAAAGGGGAAATTTTAGGTTGTATATATTTTACTAGATTAAAAATTTTTTTAAGTAGGAGGTACAACACAAACAGTGAACCCTAATGTAAACTACTGACTATAGTTAATAGATTAGTTAGGATGATATCGTTTCATCAGTTGTAAAAAAAATACCACACTTATGCAAAGTATTAATAATAGGGAAACCTGTGTGTTAGAGGAGGGTTTTATGGGAACTCTATATTTTCTGCATGATTTTTCTGCAAGCCTACAACTTCTCTAATAAAAATAATTCCATGTCAACAAAACAAAACAAAACAAAGCAAAACATTTTTGCTATTTTTCTCCTGTTCCTGATCATAAAATATGTTGCAATTCCAGTCTGTAGTACTTGCATCACATGCTTTTGCAGCTCTGTATCTACAAGAGTTAAGGTATTTTTCCCTAAATATTTGCTCACACTGCTCATGCAAGGTGCTTCCTCCACCTCTGCACATCTGGATCCCTCCCTGGTTCAAATGTCATTTCCTCATTAAAGCAATTTCTGATCCTACCAGCTGGAAATTATCATTCACCCTCTTTGGCCTAACAGGAGTACCTTTCCTATTTTTTTTTCTCTTTTATGGTACCTAAAACTTTCTACTTTACAGTTATGTGTGTGCTTATTTTAATCCTAATAGACTAACAACAACTTCAAGTAGAGACTGTCATACATACAAAGTGCTCGGTATGTAATGGTTGCTTGTGAATTACTAATAAACCATCCACCATTAAATCAGAGTCAATATTCAGTCCACTGTTACATTATCTAACAAAGGACTGAATCAATGCAAATGGTCAAATGCATTTATATCCCTGGAAAGCCTCTGGTCGTGTCATCCAGGGGTCACTTTAACACCTTGTGCTTTTAAAGACCTGGCTCCAATCAAAATGTGGCAAAAGTGGCCACGAACCAAGAGTTTTTCAACTAAAGCGGTCTGGATAGCAAAGCACCCACTATTAATTGGGCATTTCCTGTACCAACAAGGCATTTCTTCAAATCTTCAGTTTCAACCTAGCACTTTTTTTTTTATTTTTTTTAAACTAGTATCACAAATTCCCAGAATAATGTTTTAATTAAATGACCATTATATTCCTCCCCATAACACACACACACACACACACACACACACACCTTACTCTTTCTCTATTTTTCATCATCCTGGTTCACACTGTCATTCCTTCAAGTCAGTGATCCAAGAATCACCCTCAACTCTTCCTGCTTGTCCCTGCATCACATCAGTCTTGTCCAGTAGGCCCCCGAAAATCTCTCTTATCCCCATGCTCAAACTCTCATCTTGTTTCCCGGACTAGTACAACAATTTCCCAACTGGGCTATCTACCTTGACTCTTCCACATTCTCAACAAAAAAATTCTTTATAATATATAAATCTCATTTGTATTCCCCCAGCTCCAAACTCCCTATAGAATAAAGTTCACACCCTCAATGTGACACCACAGGCCCTTTTCTCTATCTGGTTCTGGGTGCAGCCTCACTTGCCACATTTCCCCAAAGGAGCCTGAAGCCACCCAGCTGAGGCCCACGCCCTCCACCACCACTGCCCCTCCGGGTCTCCTCTGTCTCTGCGCACTCTCACACACACTCACTGACGAGTCTGCCGTCTGGGTCACAGCCGTCACTCTGGGTGACCAACTGCAGCATCCAGGTAGCTGAAAACCCATTCAAAATACTCTCACCTTCATTATACTTCAGTCTGCACTCCCGCAGGCCCTCTTCTAGATCTTATCAACACCAGATACTGCTCCATATGTAAAGAAAATTGCAAGTTTAAATATCCCACTCTCAAAGATTTACACCTAACAAGAAATTATATCCAAGATATAATGGAGGAGGAAACATGCAAGTTTCAGGATAGTATGTAAATGATTCCACTTCTGAAACACTAAGGAAAAATTTATGGAAGAAAAAATACCAAACTGTTGACAAATTTTAAATAAATTAATCATAAACTAATGATAAAATTTACAAATAAACTATGTGAAGAATTACAAGGGACTTTCACTTCCTAAGTGAATTTGAGTTGTTTTACAAGCATGTGCTACTTTCTAAATTTAAAAACAATAATAATTAAATGCTATGGAGAGAGGTGGAGAAGGCACACCCTGTCTCTATGTGATCCCAAGCAGCTGCCTTCTAGCACTCTCTGTCTAGTACTTCCACAACTCCTGGTGTCCAGTCTCCTCATGGCCTTTTAGTTCTTGCCCCCTAATCTCTTTGGCTCTCTCAGCTCTCTCATGTCTTCACTCTCTTCCTCTCCAGCCCAGATCTCACAGTTAATCCTGTCACCCAGTCTCATACCAATATCATCAACTCTTGCCATTATAGCCAGTGAAACCCTAACATCAGATCAATCCAGCTGTCCTATACCTAGGCCAAAAGAACTGCTGGAGAAAATCACACAAGAGCCCAGACTCATGTCACCACAAATTGTAAGCCTCCAACCTCCACTGAGCCCTCTATACTCACTAGCAATCTGTTGCCCTTATCACTTATCTTGCCAGAAGCTATTTCAGGCCTTCCCTCTACCTCTCAAGTCCCTGACCATGCCCTCTTGCAGTTCTAGAGTATTTATCCCACCCTTTTTGCCAGCCCCAGCTCCACTGACCCAATACCTATGGGTCTCTGTTTGCACCTCCACAGGCACCTCAAGCCCAGCATGCCCCCCAACTCTGCTCTCTCCTGTATTCCCTCTGTGAACAGAATCATCATTCACATAATTTTCCAAACCTCAAACTTAGGCATCATCTATGACCTCTCTCTTCCAACCAGTCATATACTAAGTATTAATTGAGCACTTACTATGGCCAGACTGTTAATACTTACTATGGTAGAGCCGCTCTGTGCCAGTGTTTCAAGCATAATATATATTAATTAATTTAAAACCCCAACAGCCTTAGATGTAGGTACTATTATTTTCCCAATATTACAGATAAGGAAACTGAGGCACAGAAAAGTTAAGTAGCCCACCCCAGTTCATGAACCTAATACATGGTAGAGCTGGGAGTAGAATCCAGTCACCCTGATTCCAGAGTCCACACACTTCATCATGACATTATTCTGCCTCTATCTTGTGATGTTATCCCCTTAATATCTCACAAATCTATCAACTTAACTCCTTTCCATCCCTGCTGCCACTCCTTTGGTAATGTCTCTCTCATATCTTGCTAGGATGTTTGAAACAACTTACCTGACCTCCCTGATTCCAGAATTGCCCCTCCACACACACACACACATACATCCATATACTTTCTAACCATTCTCTACACTGCAGTCACCATGATCTGTCCAAAGGGCAAATTTGGTCATGACATTTCCACGCCTAAAATCCTTTAGTCCAGAAAACTCTTTAAACTCCTTAGCATGCTGTGTATCCTAGGAAGCTGCCTTTCTGGACTTACATGCTCAATTTGAAGTTCAGAATGTATCATGTGCTCACCCAACCCCAGACTTGTTTATAATGCCTTGAATGCCTTTCTCCTTTTCTCCCACCCCCAGTTAATTTCCATTTGTCTTTCTGGTCTCAGCTGTGACCTCTTTCTGGACTCAGATGTCATCTCTTTCAAAAAGCCATACTAACTTCTCTGACTTCCTGGTTGTCCCTTCTCTATGATCTCACATGTCCTCATATTCACCCCATGAGGGTTACAAATTGCCCCCCTCCACAAGACTGTAAGTACCTTGAAGACAGAAACTGTGTCTTTTCTATCACTGTATTCCCTAGTACAGTGTCTCATACGTTCTTATTCAATAAATGTGTATTAAACTAATTAATCCATTAAAATGACTATACACAGTCCCCCACTATGCCAGGCCATTTCAAACCTCTGTACCATGTATATGCTCATCCTGTCTTCTCACACCCTCACCCCCATCCCCACTCCATTTGCCTAGCAAACTTTTATTCATCCTACAAAACCCATTTCAAGGGTCCTCACAGTGAGGCTTTCCATAATTCACTCAAGAAGTGGCAATCACTCTGTCCTTTGCATATGCCTCTATTATTGAACATGGTACATTATACTGCAATTATTTGTTTCAAACCTGTCTCTACCTCCAGAATATAAGCTTCTTGACTGTATGTAGCATGTGTGATTGGCACATAAAAGGGGCACAATGAATATCTACTGAGTTGAATTGAATATTAAATCTCACTCATTAAAACAGAATTTTCACTAGCACAAAACATTTCTCAGAGGAGCCATTTCATTCTTTTGTTTTGTTTCACTTATAATTAAATGCCAACCTTGGGCTCCTAGTGTTTCTACTTAACCTAGTGAGTCTAGGCTAAGTGTTTGGTATCTATGACATAATATCTTCTTTCAGAGAATATCGAAAAGTCAGGAAAATGTATTCTCAGATCACTCTTAGGAAGGAGAACCTGGCAGGATGCGGTTTGTCATTAAAACTCTGCCTTTATAGATTTGTATCACTGGATTCTAAAAAAAAAGAATAAATGTTCCAGAGTAGATGCACTGAAACACAATATTCATTCTCGGCAGAGAGCTGAATTCTGTTCACCTCTAGGAACTCTCAAAGAGCTCACATTTAGAGTGGGTTGCTGCCTGGTAGGGGCAAAATCTCATGATACATATTATTAGATTAGTGAATGCCTCCAGATGCTGTAGGGACGTGTACACGTCACATTAATAACTATCATGCACAGCTAAAAATTCTTTCCCCCAGTTTTGAAAACATATATATTTTTTCCTCTCAGAAAGTACTGTCAGCACAAATAACCCAAAACCCTTGACAGTATCTTGTTTCCATTAAGAACAAAGGTTTGGCATCATCAGACCTGGGTTTTAAAGTGTCCTCATCCGTGCAATGGAGAAATAATAGCAAGCTTATCCAATAGTTATCTATTGCCACATAAATCACCCCAGAACTTAGTAGCCACAAACAACAATAAATGGTTCTGATTCCCAGCTTTGGGTCTCTCATAAGTTTGCAGTAAGGCTCTACTGCAGTCATCTGAAGGCCTGACTAAGGCTGAAAAATATGCTTCCAAGATGGCCATTCACACAACTGGCAAGCGGGTCTTGTAAATGTCTTTGGGCAGAAGGGCAAGCACAGAGTATGCATCTAGGAATGGAGTTGCTGTATTATAGGGTATGCATATCTTAAACTATGGTAGGTAATGCTAAATAGTTTTCCAAACTAGCAGTACCTACTACAAGCAGTCTATGAGAGACCTGGTTGCCCCCAAACCTTGCCATTACCAAACTTAAGTTTAGCTATTCCGGGGGTATGTAATGATAGCTCATTGTGTTTGCTCACTGTGGTTTTAATTTGCATTTCCCTGATTACAAATGAAATTGAGTAGTTTTCATATGTTTATTGGCCATTTAGATGTCCCCTTTTGTGAAACCTTGTGAAGTGATCAAGTTTCTTGCCTATTTTTTCTATCATATTATCTTTTTCTTATTGATCTGAGGGGGTCCTTAAAATATTATGGATATGGTACCCTTGATGGCTATATATTTTTGCAAATACCTTTGCCCAGTCTATGATTTGTTTTTCATTGCAGGTGGCTCCATGGCCCAACTTCCAGTTCATCCCTATACCTTTGAGGCAGCCCTTTGAGATCCAAACCCACAGAGAAGAGAGTTCCCCAGGTTCCTTATAACCTTGGCAGGCCCTGGTCACCAATTCCTGTTGCCTTATCCCACAATGACTGCCCAGCCTCTTAGTCTCTCAGCCTTTTCCTTGTAATTTTCATGTGCTCCTAAGGAAAGAAGGGGCTCCAAGGTTAAGACTCACCTCCCTGAGCTTCTGTCCTCCTCTAGACCCAGGACTGGTAATTCTTCACCATCTCACTCAGCCTTCTAGTTAGTATCTTGAAGCAGGTTTTGTTTATAATCTCTCCAGCTTTTCGAGTTTCCCTCATTAGGAGGGTAGGTCTGAATCACCTATTCTACCATTATCAGAAACCAAAATCCCCCTTACCAAATGTACATAGTACAAGGGGAGAAATCCTAGTCCATAACTAAACAACTTTCCAATGTAAACAGGGAACTTTTTTTTTTTTAATTTGAAGAGAAAATGGCAAAAATTAAGTGCAATACAAATAGTACCCAGGGGTGCTAGAAATAGTGCCCAGGGCTCCACTTAAAGCCTGCCCAGATGTCTGAAATTAACTTGGGTAACACATTCATGCCACCTGATTCAAGGCTTTGACATCTTGATTACTTCATTTAAGGTATCAGGTTGAGATACAATTAGTATTTGCTGAGATGGACACATGGTGTATTAACACTTAATGGTTTCCATCATTTTAATGTGATTTCTAAACATCATGTACTATTATGAAACTTGAAAACCTGAAGCCAGATACCATAAGACAGCAGCAAATAGGAAAGCCAGAACTAAATGGGATTGATTTTTCAAGGAATTCTAGTGACCTGGGTGTCATCTGAGCTATATGCTGTGACCAGAGGCTCTTGTGAAAGTGAATTCCCTATAAATAACTGCAGTCTGTTATTTGTAGTGTATTACTATAACATGAATAACTTGAGTAGCCATCCAGATGGCTACTTTCAAAGCAGTTTTTGATGGTCTTATTCACTTTATCAAAGACGTTAATTAAACATGACAGACAAGTTATGTTAAAGCCATTGTGCTGGTTTGAATATATTATGTCCCCCACAAAAGTCATGTTCTTTTCATCCAATCTTGTGAGTGCAGACTTATTGTGGATGGGATCTTTTGATTGGGTTGTTTCCATGGAGATGCGACCCACCCAATGTGGGTGGGAACTTTTGATTATATTATTTCCATGGAGGTGTGACCTTGCCCATTCAAGGTGGGTCTTGATTAGCTTACTGGAGTACTTAGGAGAGCTCAGGCTGACACAGACCCAGATGCTTGGAGATTCAGACAGAAAAACATTTGGAGATCCTAAGCTAAGAGATGAAGCCCAGAGTTTGCCCCAGAGAAGCTAAGAGAGGAAACCCAGACACTTAGAGAGAAACACCCTGGGAGAACAAGCAAGGATGCACAGGAGCTGAAAGAGAAAAGCTAAGAAAGACAGAAGCCAGAGACATTTTGAAGAAAGACATTTTGAAGGCAGAACCCAGGAGCAAACGACCAACAGATGCCAGCCATGCGCTTTCCCAACTGACAGAAGCGGTCCAGACGCCATCGGCTTTTCTTCAGTGAAGGTATCCTCTTGTTGATGCCTTAGTTTGGACACTTTTATGGCCTTAGAACTGTAAATTTGTAACCCAATAAATCCCTTTTATAAAAGCCTATCCATTTCTGGTATTTTGCATAATGGCAGCTTTAGCAAACCGGAACAGCCATGTTTACTTTACTAAAACACAACAACTTCTATTTTATATGCCATTGGTTCTGTCACCATCAGACTGTAAAAGGCTGGTATGCTTACAGAAATACAATGGTGACCTTCAGCTATTATATATGATGAATACTCATTTGTAGAATTTGCTTCAATTCACACACACACATGCTTATTTTATAAACTTATCAAAGTGAAGCAGTTCATATTATTTTATTTTCACTGCATTAAATTCATAAGCAAACAAATATTGGCAAAGAAGAGATACTGAAATTATCATTCACTAATAATCAAAATTCCCTACTTTGGTTTTCACTAATAAATTGATGAGAGCTTGTTAATATTTTAATATAAACAGCAGATTTAATTAAACCCTGCTGTTGGTACAGATTTAAAAAAAGAAAAGTTTCAGTCTACGATTTCTGAGTGACTTCTTTATGGAAAAAATCTAAGCAGAGAAAAATCTTGGGTATATTCATTTCTTTCGCTAACACTTGCAACAATCCCTAGTTTAATTGTTCTTTCCTCCAATGTGCTCTATTGATTCTTTTAATCTACGGGATTTTCTAACATGAGAAAATATCTTCTCATATACCTATAATGAATTTAGCAAATAATTTTCTCAAACCTATTTATCTTACTTAGATTCAAGATTGGTTCTCAATTAGGAATATTCTTTAACATCTTTTAACACTTTTTAACTATTTAAACTCTGAAGGATTCCTTTTGGCCATCCAGTATAACTTCCTCATCACTCCCTGCCCCCATTCTCCTTCTTCTGGTAAAAACCCACTGCCTGACCAGAAGGGGTAGGCAGCCCTGGCCAGCCATACTCTATGCTCCTAAGCACTGATTGATGACCCTAATAATGACAATCAGAATCCTTCCCTTGAATGATAGCTGGGCTTTGGGAAAGAGAAGTTCCTTCTTTGGACTGCTGGGATGAAAATGAATTTACATCTATTGGTAGCTATCTTCCACATCACATGGAGAAGCTTTCTTCAGAAGAAAGCTATTTTGGTTTGCTAATGCTGTGGGAATGCCAAACACCAGAAATGGATTGGCTTTTATAAACGGGGTTTATTTGGTTACAAAGCTACAGTCTTAAGGCCATAACTTATCCAAGGTAACATATCAGCAATCGGGTACCTTCACCGGAGGATGGCAAATGGTGTCCGGAAAACCTCTGTTAGCTGGGAAGGCATGTGGCTGGCGTCGGCTCCAGAGCTCTGGTTTCAAAATGACTTTCTCCCAGTATGTTCCTCTCTAGGCAGCAGCTCCTCTTCAAAATGTCACTCTCAGTTGCTCTTGGGGCATTTGTCCTCTCTTAGCTTCTCCGGAGCAGAAGTCTCCTTTCAAAGGCCGTCTCCAAAATGTCTCTGTAAACTGCAGTTCCTCTCTCTGCTCCTGTTCATTCTTCAAAGTGTCCCTCTTGGCTGTAGCTCCTCTTCAAAATGTCACTGTTAGCTGCACTGAGTTCCTTCTGTTTGTCAGCTCATTTATATGGCTCCAGTGATTTAATTTAGACCCACCCTGAATGGGTGGGGTAACACCTCCATGGAAATGATCCAATCAGAGTCATCACCCACAGTTGGGTGGAGTGCATCTCCACGGAAACACTCAAAGAATTACAATCTAATCAACACTGATATATCTGCCCACACAAGATTACATCAGAGATAATGGCACAAAATCTAAGCAGATAAAACAGGAAATGTGAGCAGGATGGAAGAATGGATGCGTGGGTAACAGGAGGGAAGAAAGATGAATATGAGTGAATGAATACATAGTGGAATTGAGAGTAGTTCTGATCTTTGAGGCCCTGGTGTCTGCAGCTTATCCCTCAATCCTGTGAGCCATCTCAGTTTCCTAACTAAATGGACTAATAATTCTTTATTTTCATTAAGTGGTGTTTTGGTTTGCTAATGCTGCCTTTTTGCTAAATACGGGAAATGGATTAGCTTTTATAAAAGAGGGTTTATTTGGTTACACAGTTAGAGTCTTAAGGCCATAAAGTGTCCAAGGTAGCACACCAACAATCAAGTACCTTCACTGGAGGATGGCCAACGGTGTCCAGAAAACCTCTGTTAGCTTCTCTGGAGCAAAAGACTGCTTTCAAAGGCTATCTCCAAAATGTCTCTGTCAGCTGAAGCTCCTCTCTCAGCTCCTGTGCATTCTTCAAAGTGTCCCTCTTGGCTGTAGCAAGCTCACTCCTTCTGTCTGAGCTTATATAGCGCTCTAGTAAACTAATCAAGGCCCACACCAGATGGGCAAGGCCACATCTCCATGGAAATTATCCAATCAGAGTTATCACCTACAGTTGGGTGAGTCATATCTCCATTGAAACACCCAAAGAATTACAATCTAATCAACACTAATACGTCTGCCCACACAAGACTGCATCAAAGATAATGGCATTTTGGGGACATAATATATTCAAACTGGCACAGGTGGTATTGAAGTAAGTTTCTGAAAATTGAAATCTAGAAATCTCTTTAGTAATTGTTCTACTTTTAGGCATCACACATTTTTCTGATATTTATTTCTTGATTCCTGGAGTTTATCAGGAAGATATTAAAATAACCATGAGGCAATGGTGTGAGTTACTATATACTTCCAAGCAAGTTGGAAATGTCTCATTTATTTTAGAATAAGAGAGAGTGAGGTTATAAATTTTGTACTTACTTATAATGTGTAGACTAATTCATTTGTAACTAGGATGGCAAGTATGTGTTTTATAATGCCTGGTAATCCGGAAATCATGAAAAACCATTGCATACCTGGATTAGGTAATCCAGGACAGTTAATTGCATATACAAATTATTCTGCTATTATCACATCCACATTTGAATACTACTAGCATGTTGCAAAGTCACTACAGAAGCTCACATAGATCCAAAGATTCCTGGTTTTCCAGAGTGTGTGAATATAGAAGAGATTATTTTAAAGATGAAAATTTATGGGGGGATTACTGACAAACTTCTTCACAGAAAATGGATACATCTTATGTGCATTTTCTCTAAGTTCTAACAACTTAACACTTATTTGCAAACATTAGTAAAAATTGATCTTATTTGTTAACCAAATCCTTTTGACAAAAAATCATGCCTGGGAATCACATTTCATTTCATATAAAATGTTTTGAATCCCTTTAATAAAGTCAGTCATACACATCAGAGCAAACTTGTACTTACTTACTCATTTACTGTTCCACAGCTCCAACTGACATCTGTGAAGAAAGGGCTAGTACTTTCATCAGTCTTCACCAGTCATTAGGGCTGTGACAAGCCCCAGAAACAAATGAACAGCAAGCTAGTTTGACCCTTCTCTGAGTGCTTTCAACACTGATCACTGTCTTGTACAACCTCACTAGCAGTTACTTGTTAAATGCTGCTTGTCTAGCTTTTATTAAAATGTCAAATGTAATTCTTTTAATTCTTATTTGATGGCTGTCATAACAGAATTCAGTAATTCTATAACCAACGGTAGAGATTGGTTTTATGCCATAGCGCAGTACTTGAGCTGTCTGGTACATAACAGGGCTATTTTTCTTCTTTTAGTTATCACCTTGGTAAATATTATCCAGGAAATTCTTAGTGCATTGCTTTCTCAAGGTCTAGCCATATAGATGCCCATCACAAATATCAAAAATATCTATACTTAGCCTACATATCTAATAAGGAAAACAATAAAATTGTCTCCTATAATTAAAGAGAGATGGTGGAAGATCTGAAAGCAGTGACATGAACAGATATCTGCATGCCAATGTTCATAGCAGCATTATTCACAATTGCCAAGAGATGGAAACAACCCAAATGTCCTTCAACAGATGAGTGGATAAATAAAATGTGGTATATACACACGATGGAATATTATGCGGCAGTAAGAAGGAACAATGTCATGAAAAATATAACAACATGGATGAACCTTGAAGACATAATGCTAAGTGAAATAAGCCAGGCACAAAAAGAGAAATATTATATGCTACCACTAATGTAAACATTGAAAAATGTAAAACAAATCATTTATAACGTAGAATGCAGGGGAACTAGCAATAGAGAGCAATTAATGGAGGGGAATGATAACCCAATAAGAACAAATAAGCTATCTTGGGTAAATTTAACATTCTGGGACTGCCTAGAAATGACTGTGGTTTGTTAATTTCTGATGGGTATGGTAGGCACAAGTTCACAGAAATGTTACTATATTAGGTTATTTTCTTGGGGTAGAGTAGGAACACATTGGAAGTAAAGTAGTTATTTTAGGTTAGTTGTTTTTTTCTTATTCACTTGTTATGTTATGGTTTGTTTGAAATTTTTTTTACTGTATGTTTTTTTTATTTTTTATTTTTGCTATAGTTAATTTTTTAAAAAAAGAGTTAAATTAAGAAAAAAAAAACAATGAAAAAATATGCAGAGCCCCCTTGAGGAGCTGGTGGAGAATGCAGGGGTGTTGGGCTTCCCCACCTCAATGGCTGCTGATGTGCTCACAGACATAGGTGACTGGTGGCTTGATGGGCTGAGCCCTCTCTGACACCCAGGGGAGTGAATCTCCCTGGCAATGTGGAATACGACTTCTGGGGAGAAATCTAGACCCAGCATCGTGGGATGGAGAACATCTTCTTGACCAAAAGGGGAATGTGAAAGGAAATGAAATAAGTTTCAGTGGCTCAGAGATTCCAAAAGGAGCCGAGAGGTCACTCTGATGGGCACTCTTACGCACAATATAGACAACCCTTTTTAGGTTCTAATGAGTTGGAATAGCTAGCAGTAAATACCTGAAACTATCAAACTACAACCCAGAACCCACGAATTTTGTAGACGATTGTATAAAAATGTAGCTTATGAGGGGTGACAATGTGATTGGGAAAGACACATGGACCACACTCCCTTTTGTCCAATGTATGGATGAATGAGTAGAAAAAAGGGGGGAAAAGAAAAAAAAAAGCACCCAGTGTTCTTTTTTACTTTAATTGTTTTTTTTAACTTTAATTTTTATTCTTATTATTTTTGTGTGTGTGGTAATTCAAAAATTAATTTTGGTGATAAGCGCACAACTATATAATGGTACAGTGAACAACTGAATGTACGCTTTGTAAGACTGCATGGTATGTGAATATATCAGTAAAAATGAATTTAAAAAAAAGAAAAAAGAAAAAAAAAGGAGAGGTGGACTTCTATTTCTAGTAACAGCAGGTAATGTTTACTAGGACCAACACTCCACATGAAGATAACTAAAAGCTTTAGATTAAAAAAAATGTTTAATCTCTCTAAAAGGGTTAAAGAGCTATTAAGATAGTTAGAAATTACCAAACCAAAACCTAAAGGAAATCAAGAACAAGAGAAGCAAAGCACTAGAACACCTTACCACTTTAGCCCCTAGGGTGTTTGCTGATGCAGGAGAGCATGGGCTTTGGTTTGGTGGCCTTGCTGGGCGATCATTAGGAAGTATAATAAAGATGAGTACAATAAGAGATCCTCTCCACCTTGGGCTGGTTCCCAAAAGTTAAACTGGCCACTCCAGCACCACCCCCAGGAAGCTATTACAAAAAAATAACAAACCCTGTCATGGTGCTGAGCAGAGGAAGAGAACAAAAAGAAAAAGAAAGGGAAAAAATCCCCAAGAAGTTGAAGTCACTTCTGACTAAAATTTGCAATCCAGGTTCATAATAATTGAATAGTTCAGAGAACTTTAAGCCATGAACTAGGCTTAGGGTAGTCCCAGATTAAAAGAACCTGAGGTGACTAGAAGATGAAAATATAAATCTTCTATGAAGAAAGGCACCATTATCCCAGACCTCAAAGAATAAGAACCCCTACAAATAATATCTCAAGGACAATGAGGAGCACTCAGTCAGAAATAAGCAAACATGTGAGAAAACAAGACACCATGAGCAAAATTAGTAAAAGATAGCAGAGAAGCAAGCAAAGGTTTTAGATAGGGGACGTATTAGACATAGACTATGCTTTACTATACTTTACTATGTTTGAATAACTAAGAAACAAATTTGAAGATATCTGCAGGGCACAGGTATCTATAAACATTGATACAGCAATTCTGTAAAATAATTGGATGTTTCAGAAATGTCAATGTCGTAAAAAATCAAGAACCTCCCCCCCCCCCAAAAAAGGTAAGAGAACTGAGAACTATTCTACACTAAAGAAGCCTAAAAATGTTTGACAACTCAATGCAGCATGTAATCCAAACCAGTTCCTGGATTAAAAAAATACATGACAGTACTATAGTAGATGTTAATGAAAATTAGAGAAATAGGAATATGAACTGTAAAGTAGATAATATTATATCAATTTTAAATTTATGGACTGTAATAACAGAATTGTGGTTATGTAAAAGAATGTTCTTGTTTTTAGGAAATACCTGCTAAAGTATATAAGGTAGAAGTGTCATGGTATCTTCCTTATCTAAGTCATAAACTTACCTTCATATGGCCCAAAGAAAAAGAGAGACAGATAAAAGCAAATATGGGAAAATGTTCACTGGTGACTGCAGATAAAAGGGTATACCGATTATAATTATATTATTATGTCAAGTTATCTTTAGGTTTGAAATTTTTCAAAATAAAATGTTATGGGGTGATTTTTGTAGCAGCATTTTCAAAGATCCAAAAAGAACATCCATAAATGAAAGATATAATAACCAAGTTTAGAAATTCCATGCATGGGTAAAAAGCAGATTTTAAATAACGGAAGTGAAAACTACTGAGCTGGAAAATGAGTCAGGAGAATTATGCAGGATAGTAAATGGAGGGACAAAAAGAAAATGCAGAAGTGAAGTTAAGAGACAAGGAAGACAGAGATGTGACATAACTGGAAGCTTGAAGGGGAGAAGAGAAATAATGGGTCAGAGGCAATATCTAAACAAATAATAGCTTAGAATATTACTGAAATGTTGAAAAATACCAATACAAAGATTTAAGTAGCCCAATAAATCCCAAGCTAGATAAAAAGGGGGAAAAAAATCATACCTAGACTCATCCTGGTAAAAATGAGAAAAAAAAAAAGAGAAAGAGAGAAAAATCATTAAAGAGCCAATGAAAAGACAGATTATCTTCAAAGGAGCCATGGTTAGACTGGGAGACAACTTCTCAATATAAATAATGGAAGCCGGAAGATGGGAGGATGGTGCATTCAAATATTCTAGAAAAAGGAAGCTGCCATCTTTGAATTCTATAACCAGAAAAAAAAAAAGTGTCTTTCAAAAGTAAGAAAAATGAAAGACAATTTCAGATACACAAAAATGGAATTTTCACCCTAGTAGATTCTCACTTAAGAAAAATCTAAAGAATGTAATTCAAGCAGAAGATGAAAGAAGAAATGAAAAAAAGATGTCAATATGTGGAGTAAATTTAAATGCCATGAATGCTGCCTTGAATAAACAATAATAATAGTGTTTGTAATATTAAAAATAAAGAGAAATTTAAAATTAACAACAATATTTAAGTCATGAGTGAAGAATATGGAGTTAAAGGGTTCTGAGGTCCTTTTAATGTTCAGAAGGGTGATGGTATTCAATATATTTACTTTAATTAGTTAATTATATATTGGACTCCTAAGGAGGCAAGATACAAATAGAAATATAAATAGGCATGATACAAGCTAGAAAGAGTGAAAAAGGGAATAATAAAAAGAATACTTAATCCAAAAGAAGGCAAGAATGGAGGGGAAAATACATATAAATGAATAATACATAGAAAATAAACAGTAAGAGTAGAAAAACAAAAGAAACTAATAGGCCAAAACTACTCATGAACACAAGCTCCTTACATGCTCCAACATGTAAGGAGCTTGAAAGTTGCCTCTCTCTCATCCTCATAAGAATAAAAAACATAGACAAACTGAAAACTAATGGCTGTTCTTAGAGCCACTACAAAATTGAGGTCAGAGGGAGAACCTAAGAAGGCGGCTAGGTGAGACAGGGCAAAAAAACACCTCCATGAAAAATACTAGATGAAAACCAGAAAGTGACCCAGAACACCAGTTCCAGAGTAGCACCAGCCAGACCAGGTCTGCTAAATCTACAGGGACCGTGCATTTGGTGAAACCAGGAGTCTGCATTCAGAAATGAGTGAGTGAGTCGGCTGAAAGTCCCTCGGCCACGCTGTGGTGTGGGGAAATGGTGGGTTGGCATTTGGAGATGAACTAGTTCTTTAAAAAAAAAAAAAGCCTGGGAGCAGCTGCAGATACGACGGGGAGAGCCCTGCAATGAAGCATGGCGGGAGCGGGCTGGGCTAATGCCTTGGTGTCTGACGTGGAGGATACCCCTTTCCACACCCGCTGCTGACTGTCTCAGGCCCAGGGGAGCAAAGGGGAGCCAAAGGGATAAAGGACTGCAAGACTTGCAGCCATCTCCCTGGTGGGCAGGAGATGTTCCTGCCCGGGGCTGGGCCCGCAGCCCAGAGTCCCGCCGGGAAGCCCAGTGTGATGGGGAGTCTTTCCCACAGTGCCGTGCACACGCCACAGTGTCATCCATGGACA
Source organism: Choloepus didactylus (assembly GCF_015220235.1). Taxonomy (NCBI): domain Eukaryota; kingdom Metazoa; phylum Chordata; class Mammalia; order Pilosa; family Megalonychidae; genus Choloepus; species Choloepus didactylus. The sequence goes on along the minus strand of NC_051328.1, from coordinate 28,467,430 downwards.
CTGGCCTTTAATACACCCATACTGATTGTCCCGGAGATGGGAGGGTGGTGCTGTGAGGAAAGGGGGAAGTTAACGCACCCCATTTAACCATCTTTGAAGTGGGCAGGGAACACCCCTGCATGGCCCAGCATCTCAGGGCTTCCCTGGAGGCCAGCGCATACTTGTGATGTGGCACAGCCCTCCCTCAGCAGAGGTCCTGGAAGAGCACAACAGGGAAGGGGGAACCACTGGGAAATCCCAGGGAACTTACGCCAATACCAAGGACTTGTGGGTCAGCAGCAGAGAACAGCCTTAAATCTCCGGGAACACCTGGGAGGTTTGATTATTAAAGCTGCCCTTCCTCCCTAACCACTCAGACACATGCCCCTCATTCAGGGTGGACAGCACCGACAACACACCCAAATTAAGTGCACCAATTGGACCCCACAAGAGTCAGATCCCCACACACCACAACGACAAAGTTGAGGAGAACTGACTTGAGGGGAATAGGTGACTCACGGACGCCATCTGCTGGTTAGATAGAGAAAGTGTACGCCACCAACCTGCAGTTCTGACATATTAGAGATCAAGTAAAGCAAATGCCAAGAGGCCAAAAACAACAGAAAATCTTAAAGCATATGATAAAACCAGACGATATGGAGAAACCAAACCCAAACACCCAAATCAAAAGATCAGAAGACACACAGTACTTGGCGCAATTAATCAAAGAACTACAGACAGGCAACGAGAGCATGGCATAGGATATAAAGGACATGAAGAAGAGCACGGCACAGGATATAAAAGACATAAAGAAGACCCTAGAAAAGCATAAAGAAGAAATTGCAAGAGTAAATTAAAAAATAGAAGATCTTATTGGAAATTAAAGAAATTGTAGGCCAAATTAAAAAGACTCTGGATACTCATAATACAAGATTAGAGGAAGCTGAACAACAACTCAGCCTCCTCGAGAACCACAGTACAGAAAATGAAAGAACAAAAGAAAGAATGGGGAAAAAATTGAAAAAAAATTGAAACGGATCTCAGGGATATGATAGATAAAATAAAACATCCAAATTTAAGACTCATTGGTGTCCCAGAAAGGGAAGAGAATGGTAAAGGTCTAGAAAAAGTATTCAAAGAAATTGTTGGGGAAAACTTCCCCAACCTTCTACACAATATAAATACACAAAGCATAAATGCCCAGCAAACTCCAAATAGAATAAATCCAAATAAACCCACTCCGAGACATATTCTGATCAGACTGTAAAATACTGATAAGAAGGAGCAAGTTCTGAAAGCAGCAAGAGAAAAGCAATTCACCACATACAAAGGAAACAACATAAGACTAAGTAGTGACTACTCAGCGGTCACCATGGAGGTGAGAAGGCAGTGGCATGACATATTTAAAATTCTGAGAGAGAAAAATTTCCAACCAAGAATACTTTATTCAGCAAAACTCTCCTTCAAATTTGAGGGAGAGCTTAAATTTTTCACAGACAAACAAATGCTGAGAGATTTTGCCAATAAAAGACCTGCCCTACTGGAGATACTAAAGGGAACCCTACCAACAGAGAAACAAAGAAAGGAGAGAGAGAGATACAGAAAATTTTAACAGATATATATAGAATACACATTCTTCTCTAGTGATCACGGATCTTTCTCCAGAATGGACCGTATGCTGGCACATTCTCTGACCACAATGGAATACAAATAGAAGTCAATAACCATCAGAGACTTGGAGAATTCACAAATACCTGGAGGATAAAAATGAGGGGGAGATAAAAACATTCCCAGATAATCAAAAGCTGAGGGACTTCATCACCAGTAATCAGTCCTATAAGAAATGCTAAAGGGAGTTGAGCAGGCTGAAAGGTACACTGAACAATTGACTGAAACTACATGAAGAAATAAAGATTTCCAGTAAAGATCACATGGTAAATATAAATACCAATACTACTGCATTTTTGATTTATAACTCCACTATTTACTTCCTACAGGATTGAAAATAAATAAACTGTAATGATAAATCAGTGGTTTTGGACTCAATGTAAAATATGTAATTTTTGACAAGAACTACATAAAGGTGGGGGAATGATGGAGTATAGGAACATAGTTTATGTGTCATATTGAAGTTAGGTTGGTATCAAAGAAAAACAAGATTGTTATAGATTTAAGATGTTAAATTTAAGCCCCACGGTAAACACAAAGAAAGTATCAGAGAATATGACCATAGAGATGAAAAGTAGAACAGGGGTTCCGAGAAGTGGAGGAAGGGGCAATGGGGAGTTAAGAAATGAGAGTAGGGTTCTGTTTGGGGTGAAGGGAAACTTCCAGAAATGGATGGTGGGATGGTGATAACATTGCAACATTCTAAATATGAGTAATCCCACTAATGGAATGCTAGGGAGGGGGTGGAATGGGAAGATTTAGGCTATATATATGTTTCCACAATTGAAAAAAAAAAGTCTAAATAGATGACAATTAAATGCCAAGGATGATCCTGGATGGGATCTGAGGATGGAGGAGAGGAGGCTCAATGGGACACAGATGGGACACACACACACACACAAAAGGAAATATAGAATGTAAGCTTTGTATCAATGTTGAATTTCTTGAACTTCTTAGCTGCACTTAATGAAATTGCAAAAAATAATGTTCTTGTTGATGGGAAAGGTATATGTGAATCATATCGTTTGTTCAAGGATGTGTGCAGCTTGCTCTCATATGTTCAGAGCACAGAGCAAAAGATGATGGATGATAGATAGGGAGGGAGGGAGGGAGAGAGGGAGGGAAAGAAAGAAATGGTGGTGTGACAGGACGTTAAAGGTGGTGGATTGGGGTATCAGGGGAGGGGGGTCGGGGTATGATGGAGTTCTACGTATGGGGTTTGTACTGTTTTTGCAACTCTTCCTGTAAGATTGAATTTATTTCAAAATAAAATTTATTAAATTAAAAAAAAAAAAGTTGAGATCAGAAGATAAACCACACCTACCCAAAATGGAGAGACAGGTAAATACAGAAATACAGATCAGCTTACTGGAAGTAGAAGCTGCTGCAGCCAGTAACTGGTAGGAACACTTAGATGGTAACTTTTGACATATTGATGGAAGCTGAGTGTATCTAGCTGGAGAGTTAAAAACTCCTGGGATTTAGTATAAATACTTTCATTAAGTTCTCACATTTAAGATCAAAGACAAATACCCTTCTGTGACAGTGTGATTGTGAAAACCTTGTGGCTCACACTCCCTTTATCTAGCGTATGGACGGATGAGTAGAAAATGGGGATAAAAACTAAATGACAAATAGGGTGAGATGCGGGGGATGGTTTGGGTGTTCTTTTTTTTACTTTTATTTTTTATTCTTATTCTGATTCTGATGTAAGGAAAATGTTCAGAAATAGATGGTGGTGATGAATGCATAACTATATGATCGTACTGTGAACAGTTGATTGTATACCATGGATGACTGTACGGTATGTACAAGAAAACTGAATTAAAAAAAATTAATCAGTGGACTGCAATCCAGTAGCCTGGATTCTTGAAGACGATTGTATACTAAGTAGCTTATATGGTGTGAACGTGTGATTGTGAAAACCTTTTGGCTCACACTGCCTTTATCCAGTGTATGGACAGATGAGTAGAAAAATGGGGACAAAAAGTAAGTGAATAATGCAGGGTGGGGTGGGGGTAGAGGATGTTTTGGGTGTTCTTTACTTTCATTTGTATTCTTACTTTTTTTGAGTAATGAAAATGTTCAAAAATTGATTGTGGTGATGAATGCACAACTATATAATGATACTGTGAATAACTGATTCTACATTTTCGATGATTATATGGTATGTGAATATATCTCAATAAAATTGCATTAAAAAAGAAAAAAAGGGGAAAAAAAAAGACAAATACCCTTCTGTTTGACCAGGGGTAGGGGGGAAATAGCCATTTTGAAATAGGCCTAGGGGAAGAGTAACTATTTTGAAGTAAGCCAGAGTGTTCTCCACAATAAAGGCCTACCAAGCAAGGGAAAAGATTTCACCTGTCTTATCTTACTTTTCTTACTGCGGGGGAGGGGGGATTACCCAACTCCAGTCCCTCCAGCCTCCTTATCTCAGCTTTATTCTCATTGTTGATTTTTAAGAATTCTTTGTATAATTTGGATATAAATTCTTTATCAGATCTGTGTTTTGCAAATATTTTCTCCCAGTCTGTGGTTTGTCTCTTAACACTGTCTTTTGTAGAGGAGAAGGTTTTAATTTTAACAAAGTCCAACTTATCAATATTATTTTCTTGGACTGGACTTTTATTACTGTATTTAAAAACAATAAAAGCTGAGATGCACTTGTGAAGGGCACAGCCCTGGGGAGCAAGTCCACTAAAAGACTGAGACCTAATCATAGGATTATAGAATGCTTCCCCTCCTCTCAAAACTTACCATCATCAACCTTCTCCTGTATAACAACAGTGGATTACATCTAAAAGAACTACTAAGTTCACACTCTATTTAAGAAGGAGTTTCTAGGGAAACATAAAGACAACAGAGAAGACAAAAACAAGGACACTAGAGGAAAATGAAACTTCTGACAACTACAGATACAGCAAGCAGATCACAGCCTCTTCCACTCCTATTCAACATTGTACTAGAAGCCCTAACTAAAGCAGTAAGAAAAGAAAAGGAAATAAAAAGCATACAAATTTTAAAAGAAGAAATAAGCCTGTCTTCATTCACAGGTGACATGATTGTCTATGTAGAAAATCCCAAAGAACTGACAAAAAACTCCCGGGTGTAATAAACAATTATAGCAAGGTTACAGGATATAAGATTAACATATAAAACTCAGTTGTTTTCTTATACACCAGCAATGAACAGCTGGAATTTGAAATGAAAAAGAAAATACCATTTACATTAGCAACAAAAAACTGAAATAGTAAAAGGAAAAATCTAACAAAATATGTACAGGATCTATATGAAGAATGCTACAAAACTCTAATGAAAGACATCAAAGATCTAAATAAATGGAGAGATATTTCATGTTCATGGATAGCTATTGCTAAGATTTCAATTCTCCCCAACTTGATCTATAAATTCAACACAATCCCAATACACAAGTCAGTAAGTTATTTTGTGGATGTCAATAAACTGATTCTAAAGTTTATTCAAGGGCAACAGAATCAAAATGGCCAACACAATACTGAAGAAGAACAAAGTTGAGGACTAATACTACCCAACTTTAAGACTTGCTAAAAAGCTACAGTAACCAAGACAGAATGGTATTGGTGAAAGAATAACCAAATTGATCAATGGATGGGAACAGATAGCCCTAAATAGACCCACACAAATAAAATTAAGTGATTTTTAACAAAGGAGAGAAGGCATTTCATTGGAGAAAAGACAATATTTCCAACAAATGATGCTGAAAGAACTGGACATCCATAATGAAATGAAAGTGAATCTAGCCACAGTCCTTACAACTTTCAACAAAAAATTAACTCAAACTGGATCTTATACCTAAGTATAAAATGCAAAATTAATAAAACTTCTAGAAGATAACATACCCAAAAATCTAGGTGATCTTGGGTTTAGCAAGGAGTTTTTGTTGCTTTTTAGCTATCATTTTTTTCTTTATTTTCTTTTTCTTTTGTTTCTCTACCTTCTTTGACTCTTCCTCCTTCTTCGTGGAAGAACTGGAGATGTCTTTATATAGATAGTGGTGATGGTGGTGAATATATACAATACATGAACTATTCAGGGAACCATCGATTGTTTACTTAGGACAGAAAGTATGGTGGGTGAACAAAACCATCTAAAAACGGGTTGGTGAAGAAATCTTGAGGGCATTACATTGAGTGAAATAAGTCAGTCACATAAGGACAAATATCGCATATGTAAACTCATAAACATGAAATATAAGTTATGAGGATATAGAATGAGGTTAAAGAATGGGGAGCAGTTGCTTATTATGAGGAGAATGTTCAACTAGGTTGAACTTAAGTGTTTGGAAATGGACAGAAGTGACGGTAGCATGTTATTGTGAGAATAACTAACAGTGCTGAATGGTATGTGAATGTGGTAGAAAGGGGAAGCTTAGAGTCACATATGTCACCAGAAGGAAAGTTGGAGATTAAAATATGGGAATGTATAAAACAGTGAATCATGTGGTAGACAATCTCCATGATTAACTGTACAAATATCAGAAATCTCTTTCATGAGCTACAACAAATGTAGGACACTATAACTAGAAGTTAATAATAGAGGGGCATATAGGGAAAAATATATACCTATTGCAAACTATGTACTATAGTTAGTAGTATTTAAACATTTTTTCATCAATAGTAACCAATGTACTATACGAATACTATAAGTCAATAATGGAGGAGGGGGTTAAAGGTATAGGAGGATTTGAGTTTTCTTTTTTTGTCTTTATTTCTTTTCTGGAGTAATGAAAATGTTCTAAAAATTGAAAAAAAAATAATTGTGGTGATGGATGTACAGCTGTATGATTGCACCGTGGGCAACTGATTGTACACTTTGGATTTTTGGATAATTGTATGGTATGTGAATTATCTCAATAAAATTAAATTTTAAAAAAGAGAAATATTAACCAAATTCAATATGGGAACTTTTCTGTATCCTGCTTTACATAAAGCCAGCTGCTAAAAAAATTATGAGACAATTTGAGAAATGTAAACACTAGATAATTAATGGTGCTAAAGAATAATTGTTCATTTGTGGTGTGATAATGATCTTGTGATTATGTTTTTAAATTGTCCTTATGTTTTGACTGTTGAAGCTGTATGAAAGGCACATCAGAATACATTATACCAGTTTCTCTACCTTTGTGTATGCTTGAAATTTTATAATTTCCCATAAGTTAAAAAGGGAAAGTTAGGAAAATATCAAACAAATACATTTGTGGATCTTTTGGGCTCCTGATTTGGACAAACCAAGAATACTTAAAAAACAAAAAGCAAAACAAAACAAAAATACTTTGAAGACAATCAAGAAAAATGGTACATGGTTGTATGAGGTGAAATTAAGGAATTACTGTTAATTGTGTAGATGTCTTAATGGAATTTTAATTACTAAAAGACCTGATCTGTAAAAAGATAAGCTATCCAGAACTTGCTATAAAATACCTGAGCAAAACTTCAAAAGTGGTGGACAAGGAAGAATAAAAATGAACCCAAAATGGCAAAATAGTTGAAATTGGGAAACAGGTATATGGAAGTTCATTATAATTTTCCTTCTATTTTTGTGACTGGAAATTTCACAATTTTATTATGGTATTAACATAGGTATGGACAAATGACCAACAGAACAGAAAGAGACCCACAAAGGTACAATATTTGCTGTATAATGGAGGTGAAACTGCAGGGCAGTAAGAAAAAGGACTTTCCAATAAATTATGCTGGAAGAAGTAGTTATCCACATTAGGAAAAAAAAAAAAGAGGAGAAAAACTGAATTCCTATCTTATAGCATACACATTATCCCAGGTAGAATAAAATATGAAAGGCAAAACAATGAAGCTTTTAAATGGTCATATAAGATAATATATTCATTAAAGGGAGGTTACACAAACACAGGAAGCACTGGTCACAAAGAAAAAAGATAGCTCTGATTACATTAAAATTAGGAATTAACTTTAATTAAGACTTAATTAAGTTTTATCAAAACAAGCCATAGAAAATAGTGAAAATACAAGCCTCAGAGTGGGAGAAGGTATTTTCAACACATAACCAACAAAACTTTTATACCCATAATATTTAAAGAACTCCTATATAAAATATGAAAAAAAGAGCCCAATAGAAAAAAAAATAAGCCAAAGATTTGAATGGGCACTTTACAAGAGAATATCAAAATGGACAATAAATGTATGAAACATATGAAATATGTTCAAACTTATCAAAAATCAGGGAAATTAAATGAAAATCACAATGAGACACCACTACAGGTCTAACAGATAGGCAAAATTTGAGTCTGAGAATACAGAATACTGGTTAATATGTGTTATAATGGAAACCTTATACACTATTGGTGGGACTGTAACTTGGTACAACCACTTTAGAAAACAATTTCATTATCTAGTAAATTTGAAAATATGTATGTCCTGTGACCCAGTAGGTCTACTCCTGTGTATACTTCAGAGAAATGTATGCTTGTAAGTGCTAAAATACATGAACAAAACTGTTTGTAGTAGCATTATTCATAATAGTGAAATATGGGAAATAACCCATGTTTTCACCAACAGTATACAGGATAAACTGTTGTATCCATATAATGGAATGCCATAAATCAATGGAAATGATCTACAGCTAGACCAACAACATGGATGTACTTTAAGTTGTGAGAGAAAAGCAAGGTGTAACATGAATATAAACAGTGTGATTCAATTTTTACAAAGTTCAAACAGGACACACTGAACTATAGTTTTCAAGAATGCATACAAATGGTAAAACTATTTAGAAACCAAGAGTCATTATCGTAAAAAGGGTCAGGATGGCAGTTACTTCTGGGGAGGAAAAGGAGGGGCCTATGATCAAGCATACTTCTGGAGTACCCATGTTCCAATCTTGGCCCACAGGGGTAACTATACCTCTGTTTCTATTATAATTATTTATTAGATGATAACACATATGTTTCATACACTTATCTATATGTATATTTCATAATTAAAATACCAAAAAGGCTCATTTTTTTAAATTGACATCTGTAAAAATTTAAAAAACATATTAAAAATTATATAATCCAGTGGTTCCCAAAGTTAGACTTACCTCAGGGCTACCCATTCTGAGACTTCCCCCCAGAGATTCTGATTCAGTAGGTCTACAGTGGGCCCTGGACATTGGTATTTCCAAATAGGTGTGCTAGTTTGAGAAGCTCTGACCAAGTTCAACCTCCATAGGAAGTTAAGGCATTTGCCCTGGGAGTGGTCTGGGTAGTGGCAGAACCACCCCATCCACCACCTCCTAACTCCAAGCCCACGGATCTCTCCACTATGTCAGTGAGTGCTGGACACCACTTTTGCCTTTTGTCTCAACTTTTATCCTACAAAGAGTTTTACGGTCAGCAGGCTTACAGACACAGCAATACAGTAATAGTAAGTACCTATGAGACAGGTTCTTGCAAGACCCCAATTAAATAATATCCAGTGAATTGGCATTGACTGTTCCTCTTTCAAACAGTCCATTCAGTAAATTGCAAGAATAACGTGTAACTATTGCTGAAAATGATCTGTACTGAAATGACTAACACACAAATTTGCTCCATTTTAATTCTCGATGCTTCAAATGGTCATTCAGACAAGTTCACAAATACATGTACATGCACACTGATGTCCCACTTTTGCAAAATTGGGAACCAAAATAATTTGAACTAAGCTGGGATCTCATTAGTTCTGAGTTATAATAATATGTTTGACCTACTGTTCTGTTCTATTAATTATTTTTACCCAAATACAAATACCATTATGCATAAATAAATTTCACTGATGGACCCAAAAAGAAAAATCCATGATTGGTGACCTCAAACTGAACTAGTTAAATTTCAGGACTAATTGTTAAAGGTCAGTGTCCTTTGCTTCAAATACGGTTCTTACGCAGATGAGAAGTTTAACCTGCCCTATGGCTCTGAGCATAATTAGCCAGCTGCACCCTCATAATAAGGTGCAGATGGTTAATTGCACCAGCAAATGGCTGCTTACTTGTGGACACAAAAGCCTGTACCTAAAATCATTGAAAGTGTACTTGGGCCTATTTATGCTCATGAAAACAAAACACTTATTTCCAAGGTTTCCTCTGTGAACATACCACCACAGGCTCAAGCTCCACTTCTATTGGGGAAGAGTTACTAACACTGCTAAGATCTGGTTTAAGAAAGGGGATTATTATCCACAAAGCCTTATTCCAACTGCTGAAATATTTCTTGGGATGTTGAGTCCTTGTTGAAAAATCTCCTAAGGTTAATTTAGTGTAATAGGAATCAAAGTAAATAAGGTAATAACTTGCTTTTTCTAGAACCCAAAGTAAATTTTATATTCTTTAGATTAAAACTGTAAAATGAAATGACAAAATTTGTTTTTTTTTAAACAAGCAAATATGTCAACATTGGTTCTCCTGAATAAGAAAAAAAAGCATTATCTTTCCTCAGCCCTAAATTTAGAAAGCCTTCCTAGCTACAACATATCCAATGGTAGAGGTTGTTTTCAAAGGCCACATTTTAAAATATATTCTATCAATTGCTGTATGGCAAGAAGAGGATTCGGTGAGAAAACAGAGGAGTAACTACTTCATAAAACCCATGTTTGTAAGTGCTTTGCCAGCTGCAAAGCTCACAGTTTTGCGGGGGTCAAGATGATAGGGCTGGGAACAGAATACCAATCTACTTGAATCTACACAGAACCTTTCCTCCAAAGAATCCACAGGGCTATGTGATTCTATTCAGTTTAATTGTATGTTGGGGAGGAGGAAAAGCTGCTTGCCATGGTTTTAATTGCTAAGAACACACTATCTTTTTAGAAGCCATCTGTTTAATTGTAATTACAAACAGCAATGTAAAAACACAAATGATTAACAAGTGCAAAACTTCCCTATCACTGACAGTTTTAATGTCCCAAACCATAATGTGAAAGACTGTTTCCTTTTATCTCTCTGCAATATTTCATGATTTAGCAACTGACAACCTAGTATTTATTAAGAATCTCATTTTCGTAGGGTAAGGTTATTAATTAGGATTCTTGGATTACATCCTCTCTGCTACTCTTTTTTATTAAACCTTAATTTCTTCTGAGAGTGACAGGAATTCTAACAGAAATGAAATATATAAGGTCCCTTTTTATCCATCTCCCATCAAAATCTTTGAGGTTTCATATAACACACTGTACCTGTAATTAATTGTGAGGGATATTCCAAAGTATTGCAAAACTAATTTTCCTCTTGGTTTTTGTAAACACAAGTTTTTGCCTTGTTGGTTTTGAAATATGCTTACTGCACTGTTATTATTTTAAAAGCCACTAGTATTGGTAATTGTTTTCAGGCATGAATAAAAATAGCTTAACCTTGAAATTTATTTTAATTAGGGATTTTTCAAAGCCACTGCTGCAAATTTGGGAGGATTGTTTATAATAAAAACAAGCATCAACAACATAGTTGTAGAGAACATAGAATTAGGCAAAGTTATTTAACTTGGGCTTACAACAGTAGTTTAAAGAAATAAAAGCAGACACAGATGCAAACAATTGATAATATTATTAGGGCAAACTTAAGATTCAGGACCTCTTAGTCTATTAAAGCAAGGAAATGCCATTTAACAAAATATAAGGGATTTATGAACCATCAGTGAAATTACAAGAGATTCCTTTCTTAGTCATTTCACGCTAATTTTTCTTTAAAGTCAATCAATTTGACTTTTCTGTATGCATTTTTAAGATGAAGATCACTACTCTAACAATATTATGCATTTTTTGACAAGCCCTTTATTCAAGCACAGAACATAAAGTCCTCTCTTTTCCCTCACCACCTCAGGGGATAAATATGACTCAAAAACTCAGAGAACTAAAGCTCAAAGAAATGGGAAGAGTGCACAGCTTTTCAAATTAAATTGTATAAGAGACATTCCGCAATGTGTTAATTCCCCACTTTTCCTTCTCTGCCCAACATGAAATCCAACCATGGCCCTACAACTACATTTTTTTGTGTTTTGTTTTGTATTTTTTTTTTTTTGCCTTATTTCAAGCCCCCATGCCCCTCACTAGACATTTTGCAGGAAGAATGCTAAGTGCCTCTGCAGTGTTAATGAGGAAACAGATCTTGGAAGAAATCATCTGGGAGGAAGAGGCTACCCTCAGGAAAAGGCTGCTTCACTTTTAATGATGGCAACTGTGATCCAGCTTACTACACTCCACTGCCTTCCGAAACGTGCTCCTTCTAAATTAGTGGTCTTTAACCTTTGTAGTCTCAGTACCACTGAGAATCTGATAAAGGCTATGAACACTGTCCCCCAAAAGATGAACATAGACATAAAATTTGAAGGTCTGTACAAGAATCCCTACTTTACACAGATCCCAAAATGCACCAATTAAAGTATGGTTTCAATACCAAAAGGCTGTGTGGGATTCTGTCAAACTTTATGGGAATTTTCATGTTCTAAAATTTTTTTGCTGCTAAAGTGAAGAAAAATTCTCAAAACTAGTCTTGCAGCTTTTGAAACTCTACCACTAATTAATATGGATAATAACTCCCCTCTACTTTGTGTTTTCATGAATCATTCTAACACACAAGTCAGAGGTATTATTGTGCTTTCTCCAGAATAATTCTAAATTTGCCCCATGTACAAAACACAAAGTAGAATAACATGTTATAAGAACCATTCTCTGAAGAGTTTTTCAGACATCTATTTATTTTTCACACCTCTAAATGTAATAGAGAATAAAATTATTATACCCACTTTACAGAAAAAGAAAATACTTAACCCTCTAGTCTGAATGTATACATTCTACCCTCTAGTCTTAATGTATACATTCTTCAGTTTGCATTTGGTAAAACTGACTTTTTCCATCTTTGTCACAGGTGTATACAATGAATACAACGAAATTTCATCAAATAATATTTACTCTGACACTTAACAATTAAAGAAATACACAAATTATTAAGAGTGGTTACCTCAGAGGAATGGGATTGGGGAAGAAAAAGAAGTAACAAAGAACTTTTCATTTTTACATTTCTAAAGTATTTGAATTTTTACAAGGAATATATATTGTTATTGTACTAAAAATGGAGATTTAAAAAGGAATACATTTTTTCAAATATATAATGGGCTGGTTTATTTGGACTAAACCCCCTGCTGAAAAAAAACTAGAAATGCTCATTAACATGTATTATTTAATCTTAAAAGCATCAAGAGAAGAACTAACAAGGCATTAAAGAATTATCTAGGCAAAACCTAACTGAAAACAGGAACCAAGACAGTAAGTGGAGCAATGAAACTGCTTTCACTCACATCATTTGCTAAATGAGGATGCCTTGAGGTCTGGTTGTGGCTGTCTTCTGAGCTAGGAAGAAAGGCATCAAAGCCCAGGGCCCACCCAAGATGAGGAGGCTGATAGGAGATTTAACCCAAAGGTCTATACATTCAAGGTAAAGTTGAACTGAATATGAACCCATCCTATGCCCCCATACCTAACTGAATGCAAGACAAGTTTCCTTGGCATTGAATAGAGAAAGGAGGTAAAAAAAACAAAAAGTACCTGAGAGGTTGGAATCACAAGCCAATGATTTACAGATTTACAGCCCAAATTCACATTACCTACGAGTTCCAAAATTCTCAAGGTGTGATTTTACTTTAAAGTGAACCTGGAATAGGTAGTACCCCTAGATTTCTAGCAGAAGCAAATACAAATCCTCTCTGGAGAGGTTCACCTTCATCTTACTCATCAAAGAACTTTCCACAAATAATTTTCCAAGGCAGAAAACCAACACACACTCAAAATAAACAAGCAAATTAAGAGAGTGGAAAAAGCATCACGAAAAAGAACCAACAAAAACATATAGTAGAAAGAAAAACAAAAAGAAATTCTAGAAATTAAAATTAAAATAATTAAAATTTAAAACTCAAATGAATGATCCTTCCAATCCTAAGCAGAATGTAGTTGATAGAAGCAGGCCCTCACACCTGCTTCAACAACTAAAACATAGAAATACGTTACAAAAGTCGTATTTTTAAAGACATTGGAGAGCTATAGAAGAAACATGGACTAGAATCAAAATACAAGAAAGGGATGAGTCTATCCTCTGTGAATAGAGATAACTGTTTATTTTCCTCTCTGGGGGCATTTGCTAATTCTAGGTACAGACAAAGGATAGAGCTTGGCATAGGCAGAGGGAATCTTAAGGTGAAAGAGAAACCAGAGGAACTTTCGACGGTTGTAGATTCTGTCATGATAGACAGGTATCCAGAAACCAAAGCCAACTCTCCTTATGGGTAATTTGTTGAGAACTAAGGCAGTATGAGAACTCTGGGGTTGAATAAGAAAGTCAGAATGAAATCTCCAATAGTCTCCTGGTGCTTAGAACTCAAGGTCAGATAAAGGAAAGTATCTGCAACAAACACAACACAATTCTCCCCCTCAAGACATGTGAAAGAAATTCAATGCCCAAAGACTTAGTCTCAACACCTACAAAGGCAGAATTTTCAAGGCTGAGGAGTCAGAGACACAGCAAACTGTCATTCAAAAGCCTTGGGAGGAGGATTGTAAATCTCCCTGGCAAACACAGGATATGACTCCCAGGGATGAATCTGGACCCAGCATTGTGGGATTGAGAACATCTTCTTGACCAAAAGGGGGATGAGAAATGAAACGAAATAAAGCTTCAGTGGCTGAGAGATTTCAAATGGAGTCAAGAGGTCACTCTGGTGGACATTCTTATGCACTATATAGATAACACTTTTTAGGTTTTAATATATTGGAATAGCTAGAAGTAAATACCTGAAACTAGCAAACTCCAACCTAGTAGCCTTGACTCTTGAAGACAATTGTATAACAATGTAGCTTGCAAGGGGTGACAGTGTGATTGTGAAAACCCTGTGGATTACACTCCCTTTATCCAGTGTATGGATGGATGAGTAGAAAAATGGGAACAAAACCTAAATGAAAAATAGGGTGGGATGGGGGGGGCGATTTGGGTGTTCTACTTTTATTTTTATTTTTTATTCTTATTCTGATTCTTTCTAGTGTAAGGAAAATGTTCAAAAATGGATTGGGGTGATGAATGCACAACTATAAGATGGTACTATGAACAGTTGATTATACACCATGGATGATTGTATGGTATGTGAATATATCTCAATAAAACTGAATTTAAAAAAAAAAAGCTTTGGGAGGATCATGCCCAAGGAAGGAGCTGGACCAAATGAATGCAATCTCCATCAATCTTGCATGCTAGGAAACGAAGCCTGGCTAGAGAAAAGGAACCAGTCTCCAACACAAGAAATTTGCCAGTTTTTGAAGCAGCATGGGGTGGGAAGCTAAAGAACTTAAATAAAAACTCTGATGGGAGGAACTGAATCTCCTGAAGTATTTAAGGTTGGAGAGAGAAAGACCTGCCAAGCATATAATCAAAAGCCCGGGAGATCCATGTACAAGAACAAGGACAAACCTGACGTGGACTCAGTCTAATGAAAACTGCAACTCAGCAATGAGCCAGTTGAATTCCTTACTGGATTTCGGTCAGTAGCTCCTCACTCTATTTGCCTAACATAGGCAAGGATAAACTCCCTCAGGAGAAAAATATCATCGTCAGTCTTCTTGTATCTTTTAAACAAAATATCTGGCTACAATCAAAACTCGTACCATAAGGAGAGGAAGAAAATATGACTGATAATCAAGGAAAAGGGGACCCACAGATGATTTGGGTGCTGGATGCAGGTCTTTAAAATAACTATTTTAAATATGATAAAGGATAATATGGGAAAAATGGATAAAATTAATAAAATATGGAGAATTTCAATGGCGATATGGAATCTATGAAAAAGAATCAAATTCATATTCCAAAACTGAAAAAAAAAATGTCTGAAATTAAGGTTTAACTGTAAACTAACAAAGAAGAAGACAGAATTAGTAAACTCAAAGACAAATTAATAGAGAAGCTTAAATAAAGCTCAGAGGAAAAAAAAATGATACATTAAGAGACATGTGGTACACAGTGAAATGGTCTAACACCCATGAAATTGGCATTCCAGTAAGAAAAGGAAGAATGAGACAAACACACAATACCTAGTCACATTATAGTAAAACAGCTCAAAACTAAAGCCAGATCATATGCTGGGACATAAAACAAGCCTCAATAAATTTAAAAAGATTGAAATTATTCAAAGCACATTCTCTGACCACAATGGAACACAATTAGAAGTCAATAACCATCAGAGACTTAGAAAATTCACAAATACCTGGAGGTTAAACAACACACTCCTAAACAATCAGTGGGTTAAAGAAGAAATAGCAAGAGAAATTGCTAAATATATAGAGACGAATGAAAATGAGAACACAACATACCAAAACCTATGGGATGCAGCAAAAGCAGTGCTAAGGGGGAAATTTATAGCACTAAACGCATATATTAAAAAGGAAGAAAGAGCCAAAATCAAAGAACTAATGGATCAACTGAAGAAGCTAGAAAATGAACAGCAAACCAATCCTAAACCAAGTACAAGAAAAGAAATAACAAGGATTAAAGCAGAAATAAATGACATAGAGAACAAAAAAACAATAGAAAGGATAAATATCACCAAAAGTTGGTTCTTTGAGAAGATCAACAAGATTGACAAGCCCCTAGCTAGACTGACAAAATCAAAAAGAGAGAAGACCCATATAAACAAAATAATGAATGAAAAAGGTGACATAACTGCAGATCCTGAAGAAATTAAAAAAATTATAAGAGGATATTATGAACAACTGTATGGCAACAAACTGGATAATGTAGAAGAAATGGACAATTTCCTGGAAACATATGAACAACCTAGACTGACCAGAGAAGAAATAGAAGACCTCAACCAACCCATCACAAGCAAAGAGATCCAATCAGTCATCAAAAATCTTCCCACAAATAAATGCCCAGGGCCAGATGGCTTCACAGGGGAATTCTACCAAACTTTCCAGAAAGAACTGACACCAATCTTACTCAAACTCTTTCAAAACATTGAAGAAAATGGAACACTACCTAACTCATTTTATGAAGCTAACATCAATCTAATACCAAAACCAGGCAAAGATGCTACAAAAAAGGAAAACTACCGGCCAATCTCCCTAATGAATATAGATGCAAAAATCCTCAACAAAATACTTGCAAATCGAATCCAAAGACACATTAAAAAAATCATACACCATGACCAAGTGGGGTTCATTCCAGGCATGCAAGGATGGTTCAACATAAGAAAAACAATCAATGTATTACAACACATTAAAAACTCGAAAGGGAAAAATCAATTGATCATCTCAATAGATGCTGAAAAAGCATTTGACAAAATCCAACATCCCTTTTTGATAAAAACACTTCAAAAGGTAGGAATTGAAGGAAACTTCCTCAACATGATAAAGAGCATATATGAAAAACCCACAGCCAGCATAGTACTCAATGGTGAGAGACTGAAAGCCTTCTCTCTAAGATCAGGAACAAGACAAGGATGCCCGCTGTCACCACTGTTATTCAACATTGTGCTGGAAGTGCTAGCCAGGGCAATCCGGCAAGACAAAGAAATAAAAGGCATCCAAATTGGAAAAGAAGAAGTAAAACTGTCATTGTTTGCAGATGATATGATCTTATATCTAGAAAACCCTGAGAAATCAACGATACACCTACTAGAGCTAATAAACAAATTTAGCAAAGTAGCGGGATACAAGGTTAATGCACATAAGTCAGTAATGTTTCTATATGCTAGAAATGAACAAACTGAAGAGACACTCAAGAAAAAGATACCATTTTCAATAGCAACTAAAAAAATCAAGTACCTAGGAATAAACTTAACCAAAGATGTAAAAGACCTATACAAAGAAAACTACATAACTCTACTAAAAGAAATAGAAGGGGACCTTAAAAGATGGAAAAATATTCCATGTTCATGGATAGGAAGGCTAAATGTCATTAAGATGTCAATTCTACCCAAACTCATCTACAGATTCAATGCAATCCCAATCAAAATTCGAAGAACCTACTTTGCAGACTTGGAAAAGCTAGTTATCAAATTTATTTGGAAAGGGAAGATGCCTCGAATTGCTAAAGACACTCTAAAAAAGAAAAACGAAGTGGGAGGACTTACACTCCCTGACTTTGAAGCTTATTATAAAGCCACAGTTGCCAAAACAGCATGGTACTGGCACAAAGATAGACATATAGATCAATGGAATCGAATTGAGAATTCAGAGATAGACCCTCAGATCTATGGCCGACTGATCTTTGATAAGGCCCCCAAAGTCACCGAACTGAGCCATAATGGTCTTTTCAACAAATGGGGCTGGGAGAGTTGGATATCCATATCCAAAAGAATGAAAGAGGACCCCTACCTCACCCCCTACACAAAAATTAACTCAAAATGGACCAAAGATCTCAATATAAAAGAAAGTACCATAAAACTCCTAGAAGATAATGTAGGAAAACATCTTCAAGACCTTGTATTAGGAGGCCACTTCCTAGACTTTACACCCAAAGCACAAGCAACAAAAGAGAAAATAGATAAATGGGAACTCCTCAAGCTTAGAAGTTTCTGCACCTCAAAGGAATTTCCCAAAAAGGTAAAGAGGCAGCCAACTCAATGGGAAAAAATTTTTGGAAACCATGTATCTGACAAAAGACTAATATCTTGCATATACAAAGAAATCCTACAACTCAATGACAATAGTACAGACAGCCCAATTATAAAATGGGCAAAAGATATGAAAAGACAGTTCTCTGAAGAGGAAATACAAATGGCCAAGAAACACATGAAAAAACGTTCAGCTTCACTAGCTATTAGAGAGATGCAAATTAAGACCACAATGAGATACCATCTAACACCGGTTAGAATGGCTGCCATTAAACAAACAGGAAACTACAAATGCTGGAGGGGATGTGGAGAAATTGGAACTCTTATTCATTGTTGGTGGGACTGTATAATGGTTCAGCCACTCTGGAAGTCAGTCTGGCAGTTCCTTAGAAAACTAGATATAGAGCTACCATTCGATCCAGCGATTGCACTTCTCGGTATATACCCGGAAGATCGGAAAGCAGTGACACGAACAGATATCTGCACGCCAATGTTCATAGCAGCATTATTCACAATTGCCAAGAGATGGAAACAACCCAAATGTCCTTCAACAGATGAGTGGATAAATAAAATGTGGTATATACACACGATGAAATACTACGCGGCAGTAAGAAGGAACGATCTGGTGAAACATATGACAACATGGATGAACCTTGAAGACATAATGCTGAGCGAAATAAGCCAGGCACAAAAAGAGAAATATTATATGCTACCACTAATGTGAACTTTGAAAAATGTAAAACAAATGGTTTATAATGTAGAATGTAGGGGAACTAGCAGTAGAGAGCAATTAAGGAAGGGGGAACAATAATCCAAGAAGAACAGATAAGCTATTTAACGTTCTGGGGATGCCCAGAAATGACTATGGTCTGTTAATTTCTGATGGATGTAGTAGGAACAAGTTCACTGAAATGTTGCTATATTATGTAACTTTCTTGGGGTAAAGTAGGAACATGTTGGAAGTTAAGCAGTTATCTTAGGTTAGTTGTCTTTTTCTTACTCCCTTGCTATGGTCTCTTTGAAATGTTCTTTTATTGTATGTTTGTTTTCTTTTTAACTTTTTTTTTCATACAGTTGATTTGAAAAAAGAAGGGAAAGTTAAAAAAAAAAAAAAAAAGAAAAAAGACAAACAAGGAAAAAAAAAAAAAAAGATGTAGTGCCCCCTTGAGGAGCCTGTGGAGAATGCAGGGGTATTCGCCTACCCCACCTCCATGGTTGCTAACATGACCACAGACATAGGGGACTGGTGGTTTGATGGGTTGAGCCCTCTACCATAAGTTTTACCCTTGGGAAGACGGTTGCTGCAAAGGAGAGGCTAGGCCTCCCTGTATTTGTGCCTAAGAGTCTCCTCCTGAATGCCTCTTTGTTGCTCAGATGTGGCCCTCTCTCTCTGGCTAAGCCAACTTGAAAGGTGAAATCACTGCCCTCCCCCCTACGTGGGATCAGACACCCAGGGAAGTGAATCTCCCTGGCAACATGGAATATGACTCCCGGGGAGGAATGTAGACCCGGCATCGTGGGATGGAGAACATCTTCTTGACCAAAAGGGGGATGTGAAAGGAAATGAAATAAGCTTCAGTGGCAGAGAGATTCCAAAACGAGCCGAGAGATCACTCTGGTGGGCACTCTTACGCACACTTTAGACAACCTTTTTTAGGTTCTAAAGAATTGGGGTAGCTGGTGGTGGATACCTGAAACTATTAAACTACAACCCAGAACCCATGAATCTCGAAGACAGTTGTATAAAAATGTAGCTTATGAGGGGTGACAGTGGGATTGGGAATGCCATAAGGACCAAACTCTACTTTGTCTAGTTTATGGATGGATGTGTAGAAAAGTAGGGGAAGCAAACAAACAGACAAAGGTACCTAGTGTTCTTTTTTACTTCAATTGCTCTTTTTCACTCTAATTATTATTCTTGTTATTTTTGTGTGTGTGCTAATGAAGGTGTCAGGGATTGACTTAGGTGATGAATGTACAACTATGAAATGGTACTGTAAACAATCGAAAGTACAATTTGTTTTGTATGACTGCGTGGTATGTGAATATATCTCAATAAAATGATGATTAAAAAAAAAAAAAAAAAAAAACTAAAGCCAAAGATTAAACCTTAAAAGCATCCAGAGCTAAAACATATTTTTTTCAATTATATAGATGGCTGATTTTCAACACAATCAATGAAAGCTTTAAAATCCTGAAAGAAAAAATGGCAACTTAGATTTCTGTAACTAGTGAAAATATCCTCCGAAAATGAAGGCAAAATAGTTTCTCAAACAAACAAAAGCTGAACAATTTGTTGCTAGCAGATCCACACCATAAGTAATACTAAAGAAGTTCTTCAGGCTTAAGAAAAATGACCCCAGAGTGAAGCATGAAATTGCAGGAAGGAATGAAGAGCAACAACAACAAAAAAATGAATATTGAATGATTAAAGCAATAATAATCACTTTTTTGTGGGGTTTTCAATACACGAAGGAAAACAAATGACAATGGGACAAAAGACAGAAGAGGTGAAAATGGAATTAAACTGTTGTGATATTCTTACATTATTCAGAAGGTGGTAAAATTAATAATATAAAGGAAACTAATAAATCATGGATGAATATTATAATCTCTAAGGTACCATTAAAATATTATACAAGAAGGTATAAATAAAAAGAAGTAAAGTAGAATTATTTAAAAAAAATATTATCCAAAAGAAGTCAGGAGAAAGAATAAAAGGAAAAATAAAATAATAAATAGCAAGGTATGGTCTTAAACCTACTTATATCAGAAATTACACTAAATGGAATAAATAATTAAAAAGATAAAGGTTGTAGACCTGGATTAAAACAAAATTCACATATATGCTGTTTAAAAGACATCGTTTAAATACAAGGATACAAACTGTTTGAAAATATAAGGAAGGAAAACAATATATACCATGCAAACATTAAGCATAAGAAAGATGCTCTGCCAGTTTGGATATATTATGCCCCCCAAAGCCATGTTTTTAATGTAATCTTGTTGGGGCAGATTTATTAGTCTTTGGATTAGGGTGGAAATTTTTGATTGAGTGTTTCCATGAAGATGTGACTTCCCCAACTGTGGGTGATACTTTTCATTAGATTATTTCCATGGAGGTGTGGCCATGCCCATTCAAGGTGAGTCTTGTTCAGTTCACTGGAGTATTTAAGAGAGAAGCTAAGAGCCAACACAGACCCAGATGCTTGCTGACGCTTGGAGATGCTGATGTTTGAAGACTCTTGGAGATGCAGACAGAAGAACATTTGGAGATGCTAAGTTAAAAGATGAAGTCCAGAGTTTGCCCCAGAAAAGCTAAGAGAGGACCCCCAGACACTTAGAGAGAAATGCCCTGGGAGAAAGAAGCAAGGATGCACAGGAGCTGAGAAAGAGGAGCTAAGACAGAAGCCAAGAGACATTTTGGAGAAAGCCATTTTGAAACACAACCCAGGAGCAAAGGACCAGCAGACACCTGCCACATGTCTTCCCAGTTGACACAGGTGTTTCACATGCCATTGGCCATTCTTCAGTGAAGGTATCCTCTTGTTGATACCTTAGTCTGGACACTTTATGGCCTTACAACTGTAACTTTGTAACCAAATATATCCCCTTTATAAAAGCCAATCCATTTCTGGTATTTTGCATAATGGCAGCATTAGCAAACTGGAAGAGACGGTGTAGCTATATTCATAGCAATAAAGTAGAACTTAAGGCAGGAATTATTACTAGTGATTCAGATGGACTTTTCAGAAGGATAAAATGGCCAGTTCACTAGGGAGACACAATAATTCTAAATTTGTATGGGCTAATTACATAGCTTTAAAATAAATGAGGCAAAAATTGACAAGGTTAAAAAATGAAATAAATACACAAAGTTGTGAAATTGTACTCCTGTCAAAAACTGATAAAACAAAGGAAAAGGATCAGCCTAACAATTGCAGAACACACATTTTTTTTATGTGTCCATGGGACATTCACCAAGATGTATCATATCCTGGGCCATAAAATAAAGCTTAACAAATTTTAAAAGAACTGAAATCAACAAAGTATCTTTACAGATCACAGTGAAATTAAACTAGAAATCAAAAGAAAAGGGTATCTGGAAAATCTACAAAAAATCTAAATAACTGAATGGTAATTTAGGGAGTTTGGAACACATGTTGAATTGAAGGAATATAAAAACGCATGTCAACATTTGTGGGGTGCAGCTAAAACAGTCCTTAGAGAGAAATGAACAGCATTAAATGCTTACATTAGAAAGATAATGGCTGCAAATTTTGAACTGATGAAGAAAAATAATATACAGATTTGAGAAAACCAACAGCTCTGAAATACACATCTAGATAGACAAATTGTAATGAGAATGTAGAATATCAAAGCCAAAAAAAAAAAAAAAGCCTTAAAAGCACTAGAGGGAGGAAAAAGATTATTTTCAAAGTAGCAAGAGTTAAACTAATAGCTAACTTCTCAAAGACAATAGTGGAAGCAAAAAGAAATCTTCAATGTGCTGGGAGCCTAAAAATTAAATCAGTGAAATGATCTTTCTGAAATGAGGAGAAATTAAACTTTCATAGGAAAGGAAAAGAGAGAGAGGGAAAGCACAGTAGCAAACTTTCACTAAAGGATTTCTAAAGATGTACTTTGTATGGAAAGAATGAGATGCAAGAAAGACTAAAATGAAGGAAAGTAGTAAATATATGAGTAGGACTAAATAAACACTGACTACTAAAACAATAAATATTATGTACTAGTTGGTTTTAAAAATTAAAAATTGGAATTAATGAAATAGATCCATAGATTAAGAGACACTTGATTTATGACAGTAATAGCAGGTAAAGAGCATTGGAGAATCAGCATACGGACATTTCACTAAATAGTGCTGAACAACCTGGGATCCATAACCAAGGTTTCACCACCATTTTACACCACATATAAAAATTCAAGGTGATTAAATACCTTAATATGAATGGTAATAGAATAATCTTTTTAGGAGAGCATCTTCATGACGTTACTATTCTGAAACGATTTTTTTAAAAGACTTAAAAAGTACTAACCCTAGAGGAAAAGATTGATAAATTTGATTATATTAAGATCATTTACAGGACTTCTGCTTCTAGCCTTGAGGGAGTAACATAGTCTGTAAACAAATAGAAAACTGGACAAAATACAGAAAACCACTAATTTCAGATACTGAACAAAAAGCGCAAGACTTTAATTCCTGAGAAAAAGGAAACAAACAAGGTGATCTCTGCCATTCTCTATGTTTTCTGCCTGGAGTTAAGACCCAGAATGTGGCACAAAATAAATAAAACCCAAAGCAAACTCTGAGCACAAGAGGCAGAGATCAGAGTTCAGGCAGACCAAAGGAGCCAGAATTTTCAGGGCAGGATATCCAGGAGGATGGAGCACCACAAAGAAAGAGCTCCAGAAAACTGCATAGTGGTCCCCTTGAGTTTTTGGCTAAATACCAATCAGCATAGGCATAGGTCGAAACAGCACAAGTCCAGAAAAAAACAACTTCTGAAGCAAAAATGAAAACTGGAGAGCTGTGAAATGAACCATTCCCAGAGCTCACACAGTATCAGGAATCATTCAGGTTCCCTCTAGCCAGAGTGGAAAGACTTCATTGAATACATGCAGCATTCAGTAGAGAGCCGAGTGGGGCTACACCTTAGAAATGAGACTAAATTAGTCCTAAAATAAAGACCACTGTATAGGATCTCCTGAGATAGTTTAAAAATAAATTTTTATATGATCAAATAATCTACAAGTAACAACTGACAAAAAATCTAATGCTCTTTTAAAGAAATACAATTTAAAATTTACAGTGTCCAAAATACAATAAAACACTAATAGACATGCAAATAAGTAGAAAAATGTCTCTTCTAACTAGAAGAAAAATCAATCAATAGAAACAGTCCAAGAAATGGAAGAGGTGATGAAATTAGCAGACAAAGTATTAAAACATATACTCCATATGCTTAATTATGTAAAAAAATGACCAAGATTAGGAGAGGAGTGGAAGATATAAAAAAGACTGAAACAGAATGCCTAAAGTTGAAAATTAATTATAACATATGAAATGACTGCTACACTGGATAGGATTAACAGCAGATTAGACATTGCAAATGATCAATGACCTTGAGACATAGCAACAAAAACTATCTGAAATGAGAAAAAAGACAAAAAAACTGCAGAGACAGTGCCCTGATCTCACAATATGAAGTGTTCTAGCACACATGAATCTGGAACCCCAGAAGAGGAGAGTAGAGAGCACAGAAAAGAATGTATGAAGAAATAAAGGCGAGGAGTCAGAAAACTTTTTCTGTAAAGATTCTAACAGTAAACGTTTAGTCTTGGCTGCATGTTCTTTTTTCGTATTTTTTTAACCCTTGAAAATGTGATTCATTCTTTTCTCACAGGCTCTAGAAAAATATGCCACAAACTGGATTTGGCCCAAGGGCCATAGTTTCCTAATCGCTGATAGAAAGGTACCGTTCCAAAATGTTCAATAAATTATAAGCCAAATAAACATAAACAAAACCATACCAAGGCACATCAGAATCAAATTGTTGAAAATCAATACTAAAGAATAAAAAAAATCTTAACAATAGTCAGAGGAAAAAAGACATGGGACATAGACAAAACAAAGATAAGAATACCAGAATTCTCACAAGTCGTAAGAAAATAAAATGCATTTTTAAAATATTGAAAGAAAAAAAGTCACTCTAGAATGAGTGAAAATTTGCTTCAAAACTGAAATCTAAGTAAAAAAATTTTCAACAAACAAAATCTGAGGGAATTCATTATCAACAGACCTGTATTACAGACAATCATAAAGTTCTTCAGCCAGAAGAAAAATGATACCTCATGGAAATTTGAATCTGCTAAAAGGAAAGAAGAGTTAAAAATAGTAAATGTATTGATATAAAATACATTTTTGTCATTTTTGATCTCTGTAAGAATTCTCTTCAAGTCAAGAACAATGGAAATGTATTATAGTTTATGAAACATGCATAGAGTAAAATAGGTGATAACGGAGGAGGGGGAAATGTTCATCATCTTTATTTTATTTATGGTTTCACAGGAATATATTTATATATACTCATCATATATGAGTTTCACCAAACTATAGACTTTAAATTTGTGAAATTTACTGCCCAAAATATATACCTCAATAAAGCTGTGTTTAATAAAATATTAAAAGAATATTATAAGCAACTCTCTGAAAATAACTTTGAAACTTTAGTTAAAATAGATAAATTCCTAGGGGAAAAAACACCTTTTCAAAACTGACACAAGAAAAGATAATCAGAGAACCCTATATTTGCTGAAGAATCACTAATTTAAATTTTTCCACAAAGAGAATTCCAGGCCCAGATGGTTTCATTTGTAAATACTATCAAACATTTAAGGAAGAAATAATTTTTAAGTCTTAAATAAATTTTTCCAGAGAACAGAAAAGGGGCACATTTCTCAATTCAATGTATTAGGCTACTGTCTTAGTTTCCCAGCTGCTATGATGTATACCACACAATGCATTGGCTTAAACTATGGGAATTTATTGTCTCTTTAAGGCTAGGAGAAGTCCAAAGTCCAGACATCAGAAAGGTGATGCTTACTCCCTGAAGACTGTGGCATTCTGGGGCTGGCTGCTGGCAGTCCTTGGGTTCACTGGCTTTCCTAACACATGGCAATGTCCTCTCCTTTCTCTTCTGGATTCTGTTGATTTCCAGCTTCCTATTTCCTCCACGTGGCTTTCTCTTCATAAAACCCCCAGTAATAGGATTAAGGTCCAACCTCATTCAGTTGGGCCACACCTTAACTAAAAATAACATTTTTAAAAGGTCATATTTAGGATGGGTTCATACCCACAGGAATAGATTAAGAACATGTTTGGGGTGGGGGAGGGTACATAATTCAAGTTTCCACAGCCAGCATAATCTTTAATGTCAAGGTGACAAAAACATATAAGAAAGGGAAATTACAGGCCAAACTCTTATCATAAAAATAGAGTTAATAATCCTAGAAAAATTAGAAAACCAAATATAGAGATATAAAAAATATAATAAAATAGGTCTATCCCTGGAATGCAAGTTAAGTTTCACATCCAAAATAAATTAATACAATTTTCTATATAAAAAGAATAAAGAAGAAAAATATGATCATTTCAATAAATCCAAACAAGGGTTTTTCTATAACTGGAAAACCTGATTTTAAAATTCACCTGGAAAAGAAAATGGACAATAACTGTCAAGGAATTTATGTAAAAGAACAATTTCAAAAAGGATATATCTGCCTTACCATATATCAAAATACATCAAAAAGTGTTAGTAATTTAAAAGAGTTATACTGTGTTCTGGTTTGCTGAAGCTGCTGAAATGCAATATACCAGAAATGGATTGTCTTTTATAAAGTAGATTTATTAGGTTACAAAGTTACAGTTCTAAGGCCATAAAAGTCTCAAAACTAAGGCATCAACAAGAGGATAACCTCACCAAAGAAAGACAGATGGCATTCAGAACACCTCTGTCAGCTGGGAAGGCAAATGGCTGGCATCTGCTAGTCCTTTGCTCCCGGGTTGCATTGCTTCCAGCTTCTGATGCCAATGGCTTTCTCCTTAAGTGTTTGTGGGTTCCCACTTAGATTCTCTGGGGCAAACTTTGGGCTTCATCTTTTAGCTTAGCATTTCCAAATGTCTGTCTGCATTTCCAAGCATCTGGTCCGTGTCAGCTCTGAGCTCTCTCCCTCCCTGAGCTCTCTTAAGGACTCCAGGAAACTAAGACCCACCTTGAATGGGTGTGGTCACATTTTCATGGAAATAATCTAATCAAAAGTTTCCACCCACAATTGGGTGGGTCACATCTCCTTGGAAACAACCTAATCAAAAGATCCCACCCACAATAGGTCTGCCCCTATAAGAATGGATTAAGAGAACATAGTCTTTTATAGGGTACATAACATCAGAGTAGATGAATAGAAATTAATGAAATGAAATTCAGAATACCAAAACAGATACATCTACATGTGAAAATTTAATTGGCATGTCAAAGTAGTGTATTACATTCTTCAAAAATTTGTTGGAATAACTGAGTACATTTCAGAAAAAAAATAAAATAAAATTATACCACTCAAGTTATTTAAAAAATCTAATTCCAGATGGCATAAATATCTAATTGTTTTTAAAAGTTCTAGAAAATAAAATATATTTATCACTTCAATATAGGGAAGATGTTCTTTAATAAGAAGCAAAACCCAAAAGATTGCTATATTTGACTACATCAAAATTTAAAATTTACTTTATAGTATAAATAAAGTTTAAAAACTATGAACATCAAATATTTGAGGAATAGATAATACAAATATTATACAAACTCTTCCAGGAAACAGAATAGACGAGAACACTTCCCAACACAATTTATGAGGTCACAATCACCCTGACACCAAAACCAGAAAAACACATTACTAAAAAAGAAACCCACAGACCAATATCCCTCATGAACATATCTGCAAAGTTCCTGATAAAAACATTAGTAAACTGAATCCAGCAATATATAAAACAGAAAATATATCATGACCAAGTGGAATGCAAGATAAGTTCGATAATCAAAAACTGATCACTGTAATCCATCATATCAACACACCAAAAAAAGAAAACGATATGACCGTCTTAATAGATGCAGAAAAAGAATATGAAAAAATTCAACATCTGTCATGATACTATCCCTCAGAAAACTAGTAATAGAAGGGAGCATCATCAACCTGATAAAGGGCATCTCTGAAAAACTTACAGCTAACATCATACTTAATAGTGAAAGGCTGAATGTTTTCCCTGTAAGATTGGGAGCAAGGAAAGGATGACCACTCTCACCAGTTCTATTCAACATTTACTGAATGTCTTAGCCAGTACAATAAGGAGGAAAAAGAAAAAAGAAAAGCACATAGACGAGAAAAGAAAAATCTAAAACTGTATTTATTTGTAGACATGAGTATCTACATAGAACAGTCCAAATAATATATAATTTTAAAAAATCTACTAAAACTAATGAAGTGAGTTTAGCAAGTCAGCAACACTTAAGTTCAATATATAAAAATCAATTGCATTTCTATATAATATACTAGCAATGAACAATAGGTACTTCAAATTTTAAAAGCAGGTTCATATACAATAGCATCAAAAACCATGAAATATTAGGTAAAAAGCAAATAAAACAAGCAAAATTTGTATGCTAAAAACTACAAAGCATCTGCTAAGAGAAATTAAAGAATACATAAATAAAAGGAAAGATACCGTGCTTATGAATTGGAGTCTCAATATTGTTAAGATGTCAGTTCTCCCCAAATTTATCTACAGAATCAATGCAATTCCAATAAAATCTCAGCAGGATTTTGTGTAGCTTTCAAAAACCTGATTCCAAAATTTATATTAAAGAAATCAGAATAGCAAAATCAATTTTGAAACAAACAAACAAACAAAAAGTAGGGCTCAAACTACCTAATTTCAAGACTCACAATGAAGTTACAAAAATCAAAGTAACGTGCATTTTTTGAATGACTGGCAGTTCATTTGACAAAAAAATAAGATTATATCACATATTACTTTGGAGTATTTTTTCTCTCCAGAGAATCCAGATTCAAACACATATGGTAAATTGACTTTTTGACAAAGATGTCAAGGCAATTCTTTACAGCAAATGAGGTTGGAACAACAAGGCATCTCTATGGAAAAAAATACACCTTTGCCTGACACCATATACAAAAATTAACTCAAAATACATACTAACCTAAATGCAAAACCTAAAACTATAAAACTCCTAGAAGAAAACATAGGATAAAAATCTGTGTTACTTTAAGTTAGGCAAAGAGCTCTTAGATATCACACCAAAATATAACCCATAAAAGAAAAAACTGATAAATTGAATTTCATCAAAATTTAAAAACTTTGTTTTCAAAAGACACCTTTAAGAAAATGAAAAGACAAGCCACAGACTGGGAGAAAATGTTTGCAAATCAAGTATCTGACTTGTTTCTATGAATACTGTTTTTATAAAAAACACCTCATAGAACTCAGTAAGATAACTGAGTAAGACATGGGCAAAAGAAAAGAACAGAAACTTCAAAGAAGAGATATGGATGACAAATAAGCACAGGATATTGAACATCATTACTCATTAAGGAAATGCCAATTAAAACCAGAATGAGATACCACTACATACCAACAAGAATGGCTAATGAAATTGTCACCTGACTGTGAAACAAAAAATGGCACAATCACTGTGGAAAAAAGTTTTGCAGTTCCTTATAAAATCAGACATACACTTACCATATAACCCAGAAATCCCACTCCCAGGCACTCACCCAAAATAAATAACATATACCGATACAAAGACTGTACTTGAACGTTTATAGAAGCTTTATTTATTTATACCCATCAAAACTGATAGCAACCCAAATGTCCATTAACCTATGATATATCCATTCAACTGAATATTACTCAGCAATAAAAGGAATGAACTACTTTTACATGCAACAACACAGATAAATCTCAAAAGCAAAATGCTGGGAGGTGGAGCAGATGGAAGCATAGGGAGGTGTAGAATTAGTTAATCCTCTGGAACAACTAGCATATAGCCAGTGTGCTGGTTTGGATATATTACGTTCCCCAGAAAAAGCCATATTCTTTAATGAAATCTTGTGGGGGCAGATTGATTAATTTTTTTATTACAGTGTGATATCTTGATTGGATGTTTCCAAGGAGATTTTGACCCCACCCATTCAGGATAGATCTTGATTAGTTTGCTGGGAAAATATGAGCAGGGTCTCAGGGAATTGAATGACAACATGAAGCACATGAATATACATGTAATGGGTGTCCCAGAAGGAGAAGAGAAGGGAAAAGGGGTAAGAACAATAATGGAGGAAATAATAACTGAAAATTTTCCATCTATTATGAAAGACATAAAATTACAGATCCAAGAAGCACAGTGTACCCTAAACAGAACAGATCCAAATAGAACTACTCTAAGATACTTAAAAATCATATTATCAAATGCCAAAGACAAAGAGAGAATTCTGAAAGCAGCAAGAGAAAAGCAATCCACCACATACGAAGGAAGCTTGATACGACTATGTGCAGATTTCTCAGTAGAAACCATGGAGGCAAGAAGGCAGTGGCATGATATATTCAAGATACTGAAAGAGAAAAACTGCCAACCAAGAATTCTATATTTGGCAAAATGTCCTTTAAAAATGAGGGAGAGTTTAAAATATTTTCAGACAGACACTGAGAGAGTTTGTGAACAAGAGACCTGTTCTACAAAAAATAGTTAAGGGAGCACTATAGGCAAATAGGAGAAGACAGGAGAGAGAGGTTTGGAGAAGAGAGTAGATGAAGACTATCAGTGAGAGTAAAAAGAGAGAGAGAGAGGAAAAATAAAAGAAAATAAAATAATATATGATATAAAACTTCTAAAAGTCAGAATGGTAGACAGTAGACATTACGTTGAGTAAGATTAAACAGAAACAAAAGGACAGGTACTCATGGACTCACTGATATGACCTAACACTGATGAGTGAAATTTGAGAGTTAAAGTTGAGACCACAGGTTATCAGAAGATAAAAAGAGGTTAGAAATTGGGCATTTGGTGCTGAAGGAATACATAGGGTAAATAGGACTGATTATATAGATCCAGAAATGGGTAGCACAATACTGTGTGATCATAGCACAATACTGTAAGTACTCTGAACAAAGATGAGTGTGAGTATGGTTGAAAGAGGAAGACTAGGGGCATGCATGACACCAGAAGGAAAGATAGAAGATAAAGACTGGGATTGTATAACTTAGTGAAACCTAGAGTGATCAATTATGGTGATTAAATGTACAAATATAAGAATGCTTTTTAAAGAGGGAGAACAAATGAATGTCAACATTTCAATGCATTGAAAACTGGATGGTACAGGGGGAAAGATACAATCAATGAGAACTAGTGCCTATAATTAATGGCAACATAATATACTTACATTAATTTTAACAAAAGCAATATACCAAAGCTAAATGTCTTTAAGAGGGGGTTATAGGAGAGTGATATGGGATACGTGGTGGTGGTGGTGTTGTCTAAACTTTTCATTGTATTCTACTTTATTTTTATTTTTCTTATATCTTTTATATTGTTATTCTTCATTTTTTTCTCATTTTCCTCTTTCTTTGCAGAGGAAATGGAAATGTCCTCATATACATTGTGGAAGTAAATGCATAAATACGTAACTATACTGGGAATCACTGACTGTTTACTTAGAATGGATTCTATGGTATGTGAATAAAACTGTTTAAAAAATAAACAGATGGATACAAGTCCTGGAGAAAATGTGGAGAGGGATGTACCTATTCCCTGTTGGTAGGGAAGTAGAATGGCACAGCCCAGATGGAGGGTAGTGTGGTAGTTCCACAGGAAGCTAACTATGGGGTTGCCCTATGGTCCTACAATCCCGTTATTGGGTATATACTTGGAAGAACTGAGAGCAGGGACATGAATGGACATTGCATAATGGTGTTTATAGGGGCAGTATTCACAATTAACAATGGATGGAGGGGACCTAAAGGTACATAGACCAATAAATGGAATGCTGAATTGTGGTATACACATTCAATGGCATATTGAGCAGTGACAAGAAGAAATGAAGTTCTGAGGTATGCAACCAGGTGAATGGACCTTGAGGACAGTACATTGAGTGAAATAAGCCAGAATTGAAAAGATAAACATTGTAACACCTCACTAATATGGACTAACTATAATGTACAAACTCTGAGAACTGAATCTGAGAGCACAGGTCATCAGAGGAAGGCTTATGGTAAAGGTTCCTAGATTGTAAGCTCTTACAGAAGTCACATCTATTCATGAGTTGTAATGATTATTTCTAAATTCTGAGATGATGAGTGTTTGTATATAACCTGGTCAGTACCTGGAACTTTGAGTATCTGTGGGACACCTGAGACTCAGAGACAGAATTCAGCAGCTATGAATGTCAGCATTACCTCATACAGCAAATGTTAAAGAAGCTGAAAAAGAGATCAGACTTTAATTAGAGATATGAACAAAATGGAATTGGTTAGGACTAAGGTAAACCAGACTAAAGGGAAAGGGAGGATATGGACCATGTTGCAAAACTAACTTCTATGTGAGACCAAAGGAATTGATGTTTACTTGGTAGAAAATCTGTATTTTCTGTAGCATGCTATTCAACTTAACTCATCAGTTCATTCAAACACCATAATTACATGGAAACTTGAATAGGGGATGAGGTCTGGTTGGTCTGTACAAGTTAGCATGAAGCCCTGATACATCCCAGAGTAATCTGAACAGAGAATAAAAATGTATTTGCAAAGCCCCCTTGAGGGACTGGGAAAAATTAAGAAATATTAAACTGCCCTAACTGGGGGATTCCTGATATTCTCACAAGCATTTGGGGACTACCATTTTAGTAGGCCAAGCCCTCTATCTTGGGGCTTGCCCTTATGAAGCTTGTAACTGCAAAGGACAGGTTAAGCCTACTTACAATTGTGCCTAAGAGTATCCCCAGCAAAACTCTTTCATTGCTCAGATGTGGCCTCTCTCTCTAAGCCAACACTGCAGGTAAACTCATTGCCCTCCCCTCTATGTGGGATATGATTCCCAGGGGTATAAGTCTCCCTAGCAATGCAGGACATGACTCCTGGGTATGAGCCTGGACCTGGCATTGTGGGATTGAGAAAGCCTTCTGACCAAAAGTGGGAAGAGAAATGAAACAAAATAAAGTTTCAGTAGCTGAGAGATTTCAAATGGAGTCAAAAGATTGTTCTGGAGGTTATTCTTAAGCATTTTATAAGTACCCATTTTTAGTTATTAGTGTATTAGAATAACTAGAAGGAAATACCTGAAACTTTTCAACTGCAATCCATTATCCTTAATTTCTGAAGATGATTATATAACTACATAGCTTATACAGTGTGACTGTGTGATTGTGAAAACATTGTGGCTCACATTCCCTTTATCCAGTATATGGACAGATGAGTAGAAAAAAGGGGGACAAAAAGTGTATGCATAATAGGAAGGGGAAAAGGAGTACAAGATGTTTGGGGTGTTCTTTCATACTTTTATTTTTGTTTTTATTCTTATTTTCATTTTTATTTCTTGGAGTAATGAAAATGTTCAAAAAATTGATTGTGGTGATGAATGCACAACTATATGGTGATACTGTGAACAACTGACCATACACTTTGGATGACTGTATGTATGTGAATATATCTCAATAAAATTGCATTTAAAAAAGCAAAATGCTAAATAAAACAAGGCAGACAAAAAAGGCTACATACTTTATGAATCAATTTATATTATATTCTGGGGAAAAAAAGGTAAAACCATAGAGACAGAAATCAAATCATTGGTTGCCAGGCACTGCAGGTGGGGGAAGGTTTTTTCTTAAATTCATTTTTTATTGTGAACTTTAATATATATACATAACAGTGATAACTTTCAAAGTACGATTTAACAAGTAGTTAGAGAACAAATTTCAAAGAATGTCACGGGTCACAGTTCCACAACTTCAGCTATTTCCATTATTGTAAAATATAACATGCATACAGAAAGGTGTTAACTTTCGATGTACAGCTCAGCAAGCAGTTATATAGGTAATTTCAAAAATTGTTATGGGTTACAGTTCCACAGTTTCAGTTCTTTCCTTATTATGCAATATAGGGTATATACAGAAAGGTGAGGATTTTCAAAGCACAATTCAATGAGTAGCCCTGAAGAAAATTTCTAAATATGTTATAGGTTCCAGTTCCACCATGTCATTTACCTCCTTCCAGCTATTCCAATACCACAGCTTCTAAATATATATATATTTATATAAAGTTTCAGTATTCATAGACCTTTGTTAAATCTTATCTTGTTTGTTATCACTTCCTCTCACTTAATCTCTTCCTCCATCTTCAGGGGTTTCTAGGCAGTGAGTACCCTGACTTGTTCATATTGAAAGGGGGTGTCAACAGCATGGGGGAGGGGGCTGCATCTAACTGTTGCCTCTGGGTTTTAGGACTTGTCTGGCATGGGAACACTCTGGTGGATTTAAGTTTCTGAGAGATAAAACTTGGTGAGTGAATCTTTTATAGAATCTCAAATAGGGATCTAGGTATTTGGGGACTGCTTTTGGTAAGGGCATGGCATACTGTGGCCATTTGGAATGTCTAACAGGAGCTTATGTAAGGGAAACCTCCAGGAAAGCCTCTTGACTCTATTTGGGATCTCTTGGCCACTGTGACCTCAGCTTGTCGCCTTTCTTTTCTTCCCCCTTTTGGTCAAGTAGACATTTTCAATCCCTTGCTGACAGGGCCACACTCATCCCTGGAAGTCATGTCCCATGTCACCAGGGAGATTCATTCCCCTGGGAGTCATGTCCCTCATTGAGGGGGAGATTAACGAATTTATTTGCCAAGTTGGTCTTAGAGATAGAAAGGCCACATCTGAGCAACAAAAGCAGTTCCCTGGAGGTGCCGCTTAGACATAATTATTGGAAACTTCAGCCTTCCATTTACAAGGGGGAAGGATATTGAGGACAAATAGGCAGGAGGGAACTTTTTGAACGAATGGAAACATTTTTTTTTATTTTTTTAATCTTCATTTTATTGAGATATATTCACATACCACGCAGTCATACAAAACAAATCATACTTTCGATTGTTTACAGTACCATTACATAGTGGTACATTCATCACCCAAATCAATCCCTGACACCTTCATTAGCACACACACAAAAATAACAAGAATAATAATTAGAGTGAAAAAGAGCAATTGAAGTAAAAAAGAACACTGGGTACCTTTCTCTGTTTGTTTCCTTCCCCTATTTTTCTACTCATCCATCCATAAACTAGACAAAGTGGAGTGTGGTGCCTATGGCTTTCCCAATCCCATTGTCACCCCTCATAAGCTACATTTTTATACAACTGTCTTCGAGATTCATGGGTTCTGGGTTGTAGTTTGATAGTTTCAGGTATCCACCACCAGCTACCCCAATTCTTTAGAACCTAAAAAGGGTTTGTCTAAAGTGTGCATAAGAGTGCCCACCAGAGTGACCTCTCGGCTCCTTTTGGAATCTCTCTGCCACTGAAGCTTATTTCATTTCCTTTCACATCCCCCTTTTGGTCAAGAAGATGTTCTCCGTCCCACGATGCCAGGTCTACATTCCTCCCCAGGAGTCATATTCCACGTTGCCAGGGAAATTCACTCCCCTGGGTGTCTGATCCCACGTAGGGGGGAGGGCAGTGATTTCACCTTTCAAGTTGGCTTAGCTAGAGAGACAAGGCCACATCTGAGCAACAAAGAGGCACTCGGGAGGAGGCTCTTAGGCACAACCATAGGGAGGCCTAGCCTCTCCTTTGCAGCAACCGTCTTCCCAAGGGTAAAACCTGTGGTAGAGGGCTCAACCCATCAAACCACCGGTCCCCTATGTCTGTGGTCATGTTAGCAACCATGGAGGTGGGGTAGGCCAATACCCCTGCATTCTCCACAGGCTCCTCAAGGGGGCACTACATCTTTTTTTTTTTTTTCCTTGTTTTTCTTTTCTTTTTTTTTTTTTTTTTAACTTTCCCTTCTTTTTTAAATCAACTGGAGGAAAAAAAAGTTAAAAAGAAAACAAACATACAATAAAAGAACATTTCAAAGAGACCAAAACAAGGGAGTAACAAAAAGACAACTAACCTAAGATAACTGCTTAACTTCCAACATGTTCCTACTTTACCCCAAGAAAGTTACATAACATAGCAACATTTCTGTGAACTTGTTCCTACTATATCCATCAGAAATTAACAGACCATAGTCATTCCTGGGCGTCCCCAGAACGTTAAATAGCTTATCTGTTCTTCTTGGATTATTGTTTCCCCTTCCTTAATTGCTCTCTATTGCTAGTTCCCCTACATTCTACATTATAAACCATTTGTTTTACATTTTTCAAAGTTCACATTAGTGGTAGCATATAATATTTCTCTTTTTGTGCCTGGCTTATTTCACTCAGCATTATGTCTTCAAGGTTCATCCATGTTGTCATATGTTTCACGAGATCGTTCTTTCTTACTGCCGTGTAGTATTCCATCGTGTGTATATACCACATTTTATTTATCCACTCATCTGTTGAAGGACATTTGGGTTGTTTCCATCTCTTGGCAATTGTGAATAATGCTGCTATGAACATTGGCGTGCAGATATCTGTTCGTGTCACTGCTTTCCGATCTTCCGGGTATATACCGAGAAGTGCAATCGCTGGATCGAATGGTAACTCTATATCTAGTTTTCTAGGGAACTGCCAGACTGACTTCCAGAGTGGCTGAACCATTATACAGTCCCACCAACAATGAATAAGAGTTCCAATTTCTCCACATCCCCTCCAGCATTTGTAGTTTCCTGTTTGTTTAAATGGCAGCCATTCTAATCGGTGTTAGATAGTATCTCATTGTGGTCTTAATTTGCATCTCTCTAATAGCTAGTGAAGCTGAACATTTTTTTCATGTGTTTCTTGGCCATTTTGTATTTCCTCTTCAGAGAACTGTCTTTTCATATCTTTTGCCCATTTTATAATTGGGCTGTCTGTACTATTGTCATTGAGTTGTAGGATTTCTTTATATATGCAAGATATCAGTCTTTTGTCAGATACATGGTTTCCAAAACTTTTTTCCCATTGAGTTGGCTGCCTCTTTACCTTCTTGAGAAATTCCTTTGAGGTGCAGAAAACTTTTAAGCTTGAGGAGTTCCCATTTATCTATTTTCTCTTTTGTTGCTTGTGCTTTGGGTGTAAAGTCTAGGAAGTGGCCGCCTAATACAAGGTCTTGAAGATGTTTTCCTACATTATCTTCTAGGAGTTTTATGGTACTTTCTTTTATATTGAGATCTTTCGTCCGTTTTGAGTTAATTTTTGTGTAGGGGGTGAGGTAGGGGTCCTCTTTCATTCTTTTGGATATGGATATCCAACTCTCCCAGCCCCATTTGTTGAAAAGACCATTATGACTCAGTTCAGTGACTTTGGGGGCCTTATCAAAGATCAGTCGGCCATAGATCTGAGGGTCTATCTCTGAATTCTCAATTAGATTCCATTGATCTATATGTCTATCTTTGTGCCAGTACCATGCTGTTTTTGGCAACTGTGGCTTTATAATAAGCTTCAAAGTCAGGGAGTGTAAGTCCTCCCACTTCGTTTTTCTTTTTTAGAGTGTCTTTAGCAATTCGAGGCATCTTCCCTTTCCAAATAAATTTGATAACTAGCTTTTCCAAGTCTGCAAAGTAGGTTTCTTCGAATTTTGATTGGGATTGCATTGAATCTGTAGATGAGTTTGGGTAGAAATTGACATCTTAATGACATTTAGTCTTCCTATCCATGAACATGGAATATTTTTCCATCTTTTAAGGTCCCCTTCTATTTCTTTTAGTAGAGTTATGTAGTTTTCTTTGTATAGGTCTTTTACATCTTTGGTTAAGTTTATTCCTAGGTACTTGATTTTTTTAGTTGCTATTGAAAATGGTATCTTTTTCTTGAGTGTCTCTTCAGTTTGTTCATTTCTAGCATATAGAAACATTACTGACTTATGTGCATTAACCTTGTATCCCGCTACTTTGCTAAATTTGTTTATTAGCTCTAGTAGCTGTATCGTCGATTTCTCAGGGTTTTCCAGATATAAGATCATATCATCTGCAAACAATGACAGTTTTACTTCTTCTTTTCCAATTTGGATGCCTTTTATTTCTTTGTCTTGCCGGATTGCCCTGGCTAGCACTTCCAGCACAATGTTGAATAACAGTGGTGACAGCGGGCATCCTTGTCTTGTTCCTGATCTTAGAGGGAAGGCTTTCAGTCTCTCACCATTGAGTACTATGCTGGCTGTGGGTTTTTCATATATGCTCTTTATCATGTTGAGGAAGTTTCCTTCAATTAAATGGAAACATTTTATGCATTTATTGTGGTGGTGATTACGTGACTATATTTTTCAAAACTCATGGAGATATATACCTTAAAAAGGGTAAATTTTATTGTATGTAAACTAAAAGTAAATAAACCCAACTTTTAAAAATAGCTAAGAACCTTTGGGGAGAAATATATTAATTTAAGTTCTATTTCAACATTACATACAATATGTTAATATCCAGAGATTATATGGTACTCCTACAAATCAATACAAAAAAGGATAGCCAAATTTTTTAATGGGCAAAGATAAAGATAGGCAATTCACAGAAGAAGTATTATCAATAGCCACTAAACAAAAATTGTTTGACCTCACTAGTAATCAGGAAAATAGAAATTTAAGGAAGCAATAACCATTATTTTCCTATCAGAAAGAAAAGTTTTTTAAAGACTGATAATAAATGATAAGCATGCAGGGCAAGATATCTCTACAATATAATCTCATCAATGCTAAAACAAAAGACAGGAAAAAAACTTTTAAAAATCATTTGGGTTCTTGGGCAAGATGGCGGTATAGAGAAGAGTGGAAGCTAAGTAGTCCCCCTGGAACAACTACAAAAAACCAGAAACAACTAGTAAATAATCCAGAATAACTGTGGGGGGACAAACGAGACCATCCATTCATCATACACCAACCTGAATTGGGAGGAATGCCCGAGAACACAGCATAAAATCTGTAAGTAAAACCTGCAGATCCAAGTCATGAGACCCCCTCCCCCATAGCCTGAGCTGCAAAGCCTCGTGGTGCCAGAGAGAAGCTCTGTCCCAGCAAGCGAATATAGCTCAGCTGAGCTCCAACTGGGGTGTTAAGTAGCGAGTGTGAACTGCTCACTACAGGTACGCAGCCCCCAAAAAAAGACAGAGGCTTTGGGTGACGACTGACCTGAGAGAGCCGGAGGGTTGCCTTGAACTGGGTCTGAAGGGGACTATCTGTTTCTTTTTTGGCTCAGTGGAGAAAGCCCCAGTCATTTTCAGTTTCCAGGGCTGTGACTCTGGGAAGGGTGGAGACACCACAAGCAGAGAGTGAGACCATTGAAATGTTAATGACCTCCACCTGAGGGGTCTGTCTTCTCTAGGAGGAAAGGGGTGGGGCCCTTTCCATTCAGAACCAGACCCCAGAGCCTGGGGGAACACGGCCATACCTCCTCACACCAGTCAAGAATTATAGGCTAACAGGAGTCACCTGCTGGGCAGAAAAGCACAGTGAGGCATCAAAGGGTGGAGCAATTTTCTAAGACACACCAGCAGGGAAACCAGATACTGAATATTTCTTCCCTCTGGGACCTGAGCCTGTTCTGGTCTGGGAAAACCTGATTTGGATAACCAAGGAAACCATGCCTAGACAACAGAAAATTACAACCTACACTAAGAAAAACAAAGTTATGGCCCAGTCAAAGGAACAAACATACACTTCAAATGAGATACAGGAATTTAAACAACTAATGCTAAATCAATTCAAAAAGTTTAGAGAAGATATTGCAAAAGAGATAGAGGCTGTAAAGGAAGCACTGGACATGTATACGGCAGAAATCAAAAGTTCAAAAAACTTACTAGTAGAATCTATGGAAATGAAAGGCACAATGCAAGAGATGAAAGACACAATGGAAACATACAACAGCAGATCTCAAGAGGCAGAAGAAAACACTCAGGAACTGGAGAACAAAACATCTGAAAGCCTACACGCAAAGGAGCAGATGGAGAAAAGAATGAAAAAATATGAGCAACGTCTCTGGGAAATCAAGGATGAAACAAAGTACAATAACGTATGTATCATTCGTGTCCCAGAAGGAGAAGAGAAGGGAAAGGGGGCAGAAGCAATAACAGAGGAAATAATTAATGAAAATTTCCCATCTCTTATGAAAGACATAAAATTACAGATCCAAGAAACGCAGCGTACTCCAAACAGAAGAGATATGAATAGGCCTATGCCAAGACACTTAATAATCAGATTATCAAATGTCAAAGACAAAGAGAAAATCCTGAAAGCAGCAAGAGAAAAGCAATCCATTACATACAAAGGAAGCTTAATAAGACTTTGTGCGGATCTCTCAGCAGAAACCATGGAGGCAAGAAGGAAGTGGTTGTGGACATATTTAAGATACTGAAAGAGAAAAACCACCAACCAAGAATCCTGTATTCAGCAAAGCTGTCCTTCAAATATGAGGGAGAGCTCAAAATATTTTCTGACAAACAGACAATGAGAGACTTTGTGAACAAGACACCTGCCCTACAGGAAATACTAAAGGGAGCACTACAGGGTGATAGAAGACAGGAGTGTGTGGTTTGGAACACAATTTTGGGAGATGGTAGCACAACAATGGAAGTACACTGAACAAAGGTAACTGAATACGGTTGAGAGAGGAAGATGGGGAGCATGTGAGACACCACAAGAAAGGAGGAAAGATAAAGACTGGGACTGTGTAACTTGTTGAAATCTAGAGTATTCAACAATTGTGATAAAATGTACAAATATGTTCTTTTACGAGGGAGAGCAAGCAAATGTCAACCTTGCAAGGTGTTAAAAATGGGGAGGCATTGGGGGGAGGGATGCAATCAGCATAAACTAGAGACTGTAACTAATAGAATCATTGTATTATGCTTCCTTTAATGTAACAAAGGTGATATACCAAGGTGAATGTAGATAAGAGGGGGGGATAGGGGAGGCATGTTAGACACTTGACATTGGTGGTATTGTCTGATTCTTTATTCTACTTTGATTTAAGGTTATTTTTCCTTTTGCTGCTTCCTAGCTGTCATTTTTTTGTTTCCTCTTTCTTTTGCCTCTCTACCTTCTTTGACTCTCCCTCCTGCCTTGTGGAAGAAATGTAGATGCTCTTGCTTAGTATGAGCAGAATGTTCAATTAGGATGAACTTAAATGTTTGGAAATGAACAGGGGTGTTGGTAGCAAGATGTGAGAATAACTAACAGTGCCGAATGGTGTGTGAATGAGGTGGAAAGGGGAAGCTCAGAGTCATATATGTCACCAGAAGGAAAGTTGGAGGTCAAAAGATGGGAATGTATAAAACTGAATCCTATGGTGGGCAATGTCCATGATCAACTGTACAAATACTAGAAATCACTTCATGAACCAGAACAAATGTATGACAATACAATTAGAAGTTAATAATAGAGGGGCATATAGGGAAGAACTATATACCTATTACAAACTATATACTACAGTTGTAGTATTTCAACATTTTTTCATAAACAGTAACAAACGTACTATATCAATACTAGGAGTCAACAATTGAGGGGGGTTGGTTAGGGATAGGGGAGGTTTAGAGTTTCCTTTTCTTTTTTTCTTTTTTCATCTTTCACTTTATTTCTTGTCTGGAGTAATGAAAAGTTTCTAAAAATTGAACAAAAATTAAGTGTGATGGATGCACAGCTGTATGAGGGTACCCAGGGGCAAGTGATTGTACACTTTGGATCTTTGGATAATTGTATGGTATCTGAACAATCTCAATAAAAATGAAAAAAAAAATCATTTGGGTTATTGTCTTTGCCATTCCAACTCAGCAGTCCTGTGCTGTAGAAAGAGAATGAGATGGTAGTCCTAAAAATGCTGGTCCCACAGTCTATTTCATCACTGGTGATAGCCTCCACAATATTCTCAAGGAAGTAATTAAAGTATTAAATGAAGGCCATGGCAAAAAACAAAGAATAAAGAAATAGAGGAACTGATAATTATATCCTTCTACTAATTTATGTGACAACAGGAAAACTCAATAAGTTAGAATTTTATGAATATCTAGATATTCCAAGAATTAAACAATTTCAATTCTGAATTGGATTGCTAGCGGGTGTTTTAAGGGATGTACAGGGCGGTATTTTTTACTATGTTCAACCTTGACCTTAGGCATTGACTATAACATGGAGTAAGATGTGACTTCATGTGTGAGCTCATCAAGGACACAGATTCTGTCATATTTTTTTCTTCCAACACGCCTATGTTACTATAAGACATGAAGTAGGACTTCAATTACTTTAAGGAGTAAAGAAAAGGAGAGAAATAAACTATACTGATTAAAAGATTTTGAAATGAAAAAGACAAGACTCAGCAGAGGCAGGGAGCAAGAAACCCAAGGTGAGCCGAGAGCGCAAACACAGGAGGACACTGCGGAGGCGGTATAGGTGGTGTGAAAGGTCAAACAAACCTGGTCTAGTCCTCTCCGCCACTCACTAGCCCTAACCGTGGGGCACTTTGTCAGCCCGTGTTGCTCAGCTTAAAGACGGGATAATCATTACAGTCACTTCACAGGATCGTTGTGAGGATGAAATGAGATCATACAGTTAAAAATATATACATATATAAATGATATAAAGGATGTTTTGGTCATACGTTTGATTTTCACAATCAACCTGCGAAGGAAGCGGAGATTGGAGAGGGAAGGGGGGATGAGGGGCGTGGCACCACATTTTCCTGTGAAGAAATAAGGAAAATTATTTGCTGAAGGTCTCAAGGCTACCTAATTTGAAGTTAGAACCAGGAGGAACGCTCAGGTCTTACGTGCTTGGGTCCAACGCCTGCCCCTTGCAATCTCTCTCCGGCTATGTAATCCCATGAACAAGGTCCCGCTACTTTAATAGGGGTAGGAGGAGGGGGTCAGGGTAGATGGAGGAGAAGTCTGGAAAACCTGAGGAGCCCCCTGGGAGCTCCTCCCGGGGCCAGGGGCGTAAGCACGAAGAAGCGACGCCCGGCCAGTCCCCATGACCCCCGCACTTTGACCCCCAGGACATCTCCAAGCACCTCCGACCTCGGTCCTCCCCGGGTCTCCCGACAGCTCCACGACCCGTTCCCCGCCGACACCCCGCGTCCTACTCACAGACGCCGCTGCTTAAGGGGTCGCTACACGGCTCTAAGCCGCCAGCACTCCTCTTAGCCTCCCGGGTCCGGAGCTGTTGCCATCCGTTGCCACAGCAACCAGGAAGCGCTGCACAGCCTAGCAAGCCGTGCAATGATTGGAGAAGGAAAGAGTCCATAGCAACCGCCTGGCAGACTACGTGGTGAGAAAGAGTTTGGTTTCCCGGAATTCTTCCAAGTACTCTTTCTCCAGTGCCACCCTCACCAGGTAGCTGTCCTAGCATCCTAAAGGCCCTTCATGCGTTATTTCATTTATTACTTGCCTCCCCATGTTTTTGTGGGGATCCCCATGACTACAGGAATTTTTAACAGGGGGCTCTTTAGTATCTACAGGTGAACACCCTAAGTAATATGCAAAAGTTTTTGTCCATTTATCCAATAATATGGTCCATAGGTATAGATTTTCAAAGGAAATAGACCTTCCAAATACATTAACCCCCATCTTCCTTCTCAAAGACTATAGACAAATTATGTGCTTCTTTCCAGACTTACATTTAGACTATGGGTTGATTCAAATCCTGCCTTGAGACATCTCCCAAAGACTTTAACTGACTATTGACCTTCATTAACTCATTCATTTACTAGATACTTATCACTAATTATGGGCCAAATATTTGTTATGTTTTTCCAGGCACTGAAAAATAGCAATTGTCAAGACCAAGTCCCTGCTTTCCTTCTGGTGTAGGAGGCAACAGATGAATAGATAAGATCATTTCGAATTGTGAGAATAAACAAAACATAGTGATGTGATGAAGAGGGACTGGGGTGTTCAGCCCAGTAGATATGTGGTCAGGGGAGGCTTCTTTGAGGAGATG
Organism: Choloepus didactylus; assembly: GCF_015220235.1. NCBI lineage: Eukaryota > Metazoa > Chordata > Mammalia > Pilosa > Megalonychidae > Choloepus > Choloepus didactylus. Next base: position 28,423,505 of record NC_051328.1, on the reverse strand, counting down.
GCATTTGAGCTCACACCTGAGAAGATACCAGCTATAGAAGAGCATGGAAGAGAGCAACTCAGGCATAGGAAAGAGCAACATTAAAGACAGAAATGAACCTGAAGTTTAGAGAAACTGAAAGGGCAAAGTGGCTGAAATGGGGAAAGCTTGTAGGACTATGGCAAGGCATAATCAGATTGCCCTGCTCCTAGCTCTTCAAGGGACTGGCCACTTCTCATCACTAACCTCTTGCTCCTCTGCCCCCAGTCATACCTTAACATATCACCTCTATCCTTCAAAGCTCTTATTACATTTTACTGTCTGTGAGTCACTGAAGATAGAGACTGTGTCTGTATTCACCACTGTGCCCCCAGCATGTAAAAGGGTAATTGGCTGAGAGTGGGAAATAAATAAATATTTACTGAATGCGTGAATCTCCATATCACATTACTGGGAACTGTGGTTGATTCTGGGGATACAGCAGTGAACAAGATAGAGATACCCCACCTTCATGGAGCTTAAATTACTTGTAGAAGTGCTGGAGAAGATGTGGATTCAGTGTTGGTAGGGAGGTAGCATGGTGCAGCCCCTCTGGAGGGCAATGTGGTATTTCCACAGGAGGCCTAAATATACGGTTGCCATATGATCCTGCAACCCTATTATTTGGTATATACTTGGAAGAACTGAAAGCAGGGACATGAATAGGCATTTGCACACTGGTGTTTATGGCAGCAGTATTCATGATTTGCAATAGTTGGAGGTAGCCTAAGCGTGAACAGAAGGGTGAACTGTGGTGTAAACATACAACAGAATTTGAGTGGTTACAAGAAGGAATGAAGTTATGAGGCATACAACTAGGTGAATGAACCTTGAAGACATTATATTGAGTGAAATAAGCCAGAAATGAAAGGAAAAATATTGTAAGACCTCATTAATATAAACTATAATTAGCAAATGATATTTATATTTATAAGTCAAATTATAGAATTGAATTTGAGAGCACAGGTGTTCTGGTTTGCTAATGCTGCCGTTTTGCAAAACACCAGAAATGGATTGGCTTTTATGAGGGGGGTTATTTGGTTACAAAGTTACAGTCTTAAGGCCATAGTTTCCATCAACAGTAGGGTGCCTTCACTGGAGAAAGACCACTGGCATCTGGAAAACCTCTGTTAGCTGGTAAGGCATGTGGCTGGCATCTGCTTACTCCCAGGTTGCATTTCAAAATGGTGTTCTCCAGAATGTCTCTGTATTAGCTTCTCAGGGCAAACTCTGGGCTAGTACCTCCAAAACATCAGCAAAACTTTGCTTTTTGTGTTCTTCAAAGTGTCCGTCTTGGCTGTAACAAGAGTCTGGGCCTGTGTGGCTCTTTTTAAAGTACTCCAGTGATCCAATTAACACCCACCCTGAATGAGCCAGGTAACACCTCCATGGAAATTATTCAATCAAACGTTTCACTCACAGTAGATTGAGTCTTCTCCATAAAAACACTGAATCAAAGGATTCCAATCTAATCAACACTAAATACATCTGCCCCCTCAAGACTGCATCAAAGAACATGGCATTTGGGGGGACATGATACATCCAAACTGGCACAACAGGTTATCAGGGAATAAAACATGGGCATAGATTGCCCAAGAGGATGCAGGAGAACAGAATGTTCATATGTCTTATTGTAAAATTTCCTAGATTGTAAACTCTTACACAGTAACATCTATTCCTGAGTTTTAACTGTTATTTAAGAGATATTTATTTGGTATAAAATTTATATTCTGTATAGCACACATTCTAATTTAACCTGCATGGTCAGTTTATTTAAACAACACAATTACATGGAACATAGAATAGGGAATAGGATCCTGTTATTCTGTACAGGTTAACATAATACCCCAATACATCCCAGAATATTTGGGGCAGAAAACAAAAATGTATTTGCAAAGTCCCTGTGAGGGACTGTGGGGAAATGTGGATATATTCAACTCACCCCCCTCCCCGAGGAATTCCTGATATTCTCACAAGCATTAGGGGCTCCCAATTGAATAAGTCAAGCCCTTGATCTTGGGGCTTGCCTTATGAAACTTATTCCTGCAAAGGAGAAGGTAAGCCTACTTATGATTATGCCTAAGAGTCACCTCCAGAGAACCTCTTTTATTGCTCAGATGTGGCCTCTCTCCCAGCCAACTCTGAAAATAAACTCACTACCCTCCTCACTACGTGGGATCTGACTCCCAGGGGTATAGGTCTCCCTGGCAATGTGGGACATTACTACCAGGGATGAGTCTGGCCCTGGCATCATAGGATTGAGAAAACCTTCTTGATCAAAAGAGGGAAAATAAATGAAACAAAATAAAGTTTAAGTGGCTAAGAGGTTTCAAATGAGTTGAGAGGTCATTCTGGAGGTTATTTTTATGTATTATAGAGATATTCCTTTTTAGTTTCTAGTGTATTAGAATAGCTGGAAGGTAATACCTGAATCTGTTGAACTGTAATCAAGTAGACTTGATTCTTGATGATTGTATAACTATATAGCTTTTATCATGGGAACATGTGATTGTTAAAACCTTGGGACAGAAAGCCAGGAACTGCATGGACTGGACACCACAGAGCAATCTGACTTTGGGCATACTTCATACAACACTCATGAAAACGTGGAACTGCTGAGATCAGCGAAATCTGTAAGTTTTTGCGGCCAGGGGACCCGCGCCCCTCCCTGCCAGGCTCAGTCCCGTGGGAGGAGGGGCTGTCAGCTCCGGGAAGGAGAAGGGAGAACTGCAGTGGCAGCCCTTATTGGAAACTCATTCTACTGATCCAAACTCCAACCATAGATAGATTGAGACCAGACACCAGAGAATCTGAGAGCAGCCAGCCCAGCAGAGAGGAGGCATAGAAAAAAAACAACACGAAAAACTCCAAAATAAAAGCGGAGGATTTTTGGAGTTCTGGTGAACATAGAAAGGGGAAGGGCAAAGCTCAGGCCCGAGCTCAGGCCCTGAGGTGCACATGCAAATCCCAAGAAAAGCTGATCTCTCTGCCCTGTGGACCTTTCCTTAATGGCCCTGGTTGCTTTGTCTCTTAGCATTTCAATAACCCATTAGATCTCTGAGGTGGGCCCTTTTTTTTTTTTTTTTTTTTTTTTAATCCTTTTTTCTTTTTCTAAAACAATTACTCTAAAAGCCCAATACAGAAAGCTTCAAAGACTTGCAATTTGGGCAGGTCAAGTCAAGAGCAGAACTAGGAGAGCTCTGAGACAAAACGCAATAATCCAGTGGCTGAGAAAATTCACTAAACACCACAAACGTTCCCAAGAAAAGGGGGTTGTCCGCTCACAGCCATTCATCCTGGTGGACAGGAAACACTCCTGCCCATCGCCCAGCCCCATAGCCCAGAACTGCCCCAGACAACCCCAGTGTGACGGAAGTGCTTCAAATAACAGGCACACACCACAAAACTGGGCGTGGATATTAGCCTTCCCTGCAACCTCAGCTGATTGTCCCAGAGTTGGGAAGGTTAGAGCAGTGTGAATTAACAAAGCCCCATTCAGCCATCATTTTCAGCAGACTGGGAGCCTCCCTACACAGCCCAGCAGCCCAGAACTGCCCTGGGGGGGACGGCACTCACCTTGTGACATAGCACAGTCATCCCTCAACAGAGGACCCGGGGTGCACGGCCTGGAAGAGGGGCCCATCTTGCAAGTTCTCAGGAGCCATACGCCCAATACCAAGGACTTGTGGGTCAGTGGCAGAGACAAACTGTGGCAGGACTGAACTGAAGGATTAGACTATTGCAGCAGCCTTAAAACTCTAGGATCACCAGGGAGATTTGATTGTTAGAGCCACCCCCCCCCTCCCTGACTGCCCAGAAACACGCCCCATATACAGGGCAGGCAACACCAACTACACACGCAAGCTTGGTACACCCAATTGGACCCCACAAGACTCACTCCCTCACTCACCAAAAAGGCTAAGCAGGGGAGAACTGGCTTGTGGAGAACAGGTGGCTCGTGGACGCCACCTGCTGGTTAGTTAGAGAAAGTGTACTCCACGAAGCTGCAGATCTGATAAATCAGAGATAAGGACTTCAATTGGTCTACAAATCCTAAAAGAACCCTATCAAGTTCAGCAAATGCCATGAGGCCAAAAACAACAGAAAATTATAAAGCATATGAAAAAACCAGACGATATGGATAACCCAACCCCAAGCACCCAAATCAAAAGATCAGAAGAGACACAGCACCTAGAGCAGCTACTCAAAGAACTAAAGATGAACAATGAGACCATAGTACGGGAGACAAAGGAAATCAAGAAGACCCTAGAAGAGCATAAAGAAGACATTGCAAGACTAAATAAAAAAATGGATGATCTTATGGAAATTAAAGAAACTGTTGACCAAATTAAAAAGATTCTGGACACTCATAGTACAAGACTAGAGGAAGCTGAACAACGAATCAGTGACCTTGAAGATGACAGAATGGAAAATGAAAGCATAAAAGAAAGAATGGGGAAAAAAATTGAAAAAATCAAAATGGACCTCAGGGATATGATAGATAATATGAAATGTCCAAATATAAGACTCATTGGTGTCCCAGAAGGGGAAGAAAAGGGTAAAGGTCTAGGAAGAGTATTCAAAGAAATTGTTGGGGAAAACTTCCCAAATCTTCTAAACAACATAAATACACAAATCATAAATGCTCAGCGAACCCCAAATAGAATAAATCCAAATAAACCCACTCCGAGACATATACTGATCACACTGTCAAACACAGAAGAGAAGGAGCAAGTTCTGAAAGCAGCAAGAGAAAAGCAATTCACCACATACAAAGGAAACAGCATAAGACTAAGCAGTGACTACTCAGCAGCCACCATGGAGGCGAGAAGGCAGTGGCACGATATATTTAAAATTCTGACTGAGAAAAATTTCCAGCCAAGAATACTTTATCCAGCAAAGCTCTCCTTCAAAGTTGAGGGAGAGCTTAAATTTTTCACAGACAAACAAATGCTGAGAGAATTTGCTAACAAGAGACCTGCCCTACTGGAGATACTAAAGGAAGCCCTACAGACAGAGAAACAAAGAAAGGACAGAGAGACTTGGAGAAAGGTTCAGTACTAAAGAGATTCGGTATGGGTACAATAAAGGATATTAATAGAGAGAGGGGAAAAGTATGACAAACATAAACCAAAGGATAAGATGGCTGATTCAAGAAATGCCTTCACGGTTATAACATTGAATGTAAATGGATTAAACTCCCCAATTAAAAGATATAAATTCGCAGAATGGATAAAAAAAAATGAACCATCAATATGTTGCATACAAGACACTCATCTTAGACACAGGGACACAAAGAAACTGAAAGTGAAAGGATGGAAAAAAAATATTTCATTGCAAGCTACAGCCAAAAGAAAGCAGGTGTTGTAGCAATATTAATCTCAGATAAAATAGACTTCAAATGCAGGGATATTTTGAGAGACAAAGAAGGCCACTACGTACTAATAAAAGGGGCAATTCAGCAAGAAGAAATAACAATCGTAAATGTCTATGCACCCAATCAAGGTGCCACAAAATACATGACGAGAAACACTGGCAAAACTAAAGGAAGCAATTGATGTTTCCACACATAATTGTGGGAGACTTCAACACATCACTCTCTCCTATAGATAGATCAACCAGACAGAAGACCAATAAGGAAATTGAAAACCTAAACAATCTGATAAATGAATTAGATTTAACAGACATATACAGGACATTACATCCCAAATCACCAGGATACACATACTTTTCTAGTGCTCACGGAACTTTCTCCAGAATAGATCATATGCTGGGACATAAAAACAAGCCTCAATAAATTTAAAAAGATTGAAATTATTCAAAGCACATTCTCTGACCACAATGGGAATACAATTAGAAGTCAATAACCATCAGAGACTTAGAAAATTCACAAATACCTGGAGGTTAAACAACACACTCCTAAACAATCAGGGGGGTTTAAAGAAGAAATAGCAAGAGAAATTGCTAAATATATAGAGACGAATGAAAATGAGAACACAACATACCAAAACCTATGGGATGCAGCAAAAGCAGTGCTAAGGGGGAAATTTATAGCACTAAACGCATATATTAAAAAGGAAGAAAGAGCCAAAATCAAAGAACTAATGGATCAACTGAAGAAGTAGAAAATGAACAGCAAACCAATCCTAAACCAAGTACAAGAAAAGAAATAACAAGGATTAAAGCAGAAATAAATGACATAGAGAACAAAAAAACAATAGAGAGGATAAATATCACCAAAAGTTGGTTCTTTGAGAAGATCAACAAGATTGACAAGCCCCTAGCTAGACTGACAAAATCAAAAAGAGAGAAGACCCATATAAACAAAATAATGAATGAAAAAGGTGACATAACTGCAGATCCCAAAGAAATTAAAAAAAAATTATAAGAGGAAACTATGAACAACTGTATGGCAACAAACTGGATAATGTAGAGGAAATGGACAATTTCCTGGAAACATATGAACAACCTAGACTGACCAGAGAAGAAATAGAAGACCTCAACCAACCCATCACAAGCAAAGAGATCCAATCAGTCATCAAAAATCTTCCCACAAATAAATGCCCAGGGCCAGATGGCTTCACAGGGGAATTCTACCAAACTTTCCAGAAAGAACTGACACCAATCTTACTCAAACTCTTTCAAAACATTGAAGAAAATGGAACACTACCTAACTCATTTTATGAAGCTAACATCAATCTAATACCAAAACCAGGCAAAGATGCTACAAAAAAGGAAAACTACCGGCCAATCTCCCTAATGAATATAGATGCAAAAATCCTCAACAAAATACTTGCAAATCGAATCCAAAGACACATTAAAAAAATCATACACCATGACCAAGTGGGGTTCATTCCAGGCATGCAAGGATGGTTCAACATAAGAAAAACAATCAATGTATTACAACACATTAAAAACTCGAAAGGGAAAAATCAATTGATCATCTCAATAGATGCTGAAAAAGCATTTTGTCAAAATCCAACATCCCTTTTTGATTAAAAACACTTCAAAAGGTAGGAATTGAAGGAAACTTCCTCAACATGATAAAGAGCATATATGAAAAACCCACAGCCAGCATAGTACTCAATGGTGAGAGACTGAAAGCCTTCCCTCTAAGATCAGGAACAAGACAAGGATGCCCGCTGTCACCACTGTTATTCAACATTGTGCTGGAAGTGCTAGCCAGGGCAATCCGGCAAGACAAAGAAATAAAAGGCATCCAAATTGGAAAAGAAGAAGTAAAACTGTCATTGTTTGCAGATGATATGATCTTATATCTGGAAAACCCTGAGAAATCGACGATACAGCTACTAGAGCTAATAAACAAATTTAGCAAAGTAGCGGGATACAAGGTTAATGCACATAAGTCAGTAATGTTTCTATATGCTAGAAATGAACAAACTGAAGAGACACTCAAGAAAAAGATACCATTTTCAATAGCAACTAAAAAAAATCAAGTACCTAGGAATAAACTTAACCAAAGATGTAAAAGACCTATACAAAGAAAACTACATAACTCTACTAAAAGAAATAGAAGGGGACCTTAAAAGATGGAAAAATATTCCATGTTCATGGATAGGAAGACTAAATGTCATTAAGATGTCAATTCTACCCAAACTCATCTACAGATTCAATGCAATCCCAATCAAAATTCGAAGAACCTACTTTGCAGACTTGGAAAAGCTAGTTATCAAATTTATTTGGAAAGGGAAGATGCCTCGAATTGCTAAAGACACTCTAAAAAAGAAAAACGAAGTGGGAGGACTTACACTCCCTGACTTTGAAGCTTATTATAAAGCCACAGTTGCCAAAACAGCATGGTACTGGCACAAAGATAGACATATAGATCAATGGAATCTAATTGAGAATTCAGAGATAGACCCTCAGATCTATGGCCGACTGATCTTTGATAAGGCCCCCAAAGTCACTGAACTGAGTCATAATGGTCTTTTCAACAAATGGGGCTGGGAGAGTTGGATATCCATATCCAAAAGAATGAAAGAGGACCCCTACCTCACCCCCTACACAAAAATTAACTCAAAACGGACGAAAGATCTCAATATAAAAGAAAGTACCATAAAACTCCTAGAAGATAATGTAGGAAAACATCTTCAAGACCTTGTATTAGGCGGCCACTTCCTAGACTTTACACCCAAAGCACAAGCAACAAAAGAGAAAATAGATAAATGGGAACTCCTCAAGCTTAAAAGTTTCTGCACCTCAAAGGAATTCCTCAAAAAGGTAAAGAGGCAGCCAACTCAATGGGAAAAAAGTTTTGGAAACCATGTATCTGACAAAAGACTGATATCTTGCATATATAAAGAAATCCTACAACTCAATGACAATAGTACAGACAGCCCAATTATAAAATGGGCAAAAGATATGAAAAGACAGTTCTCTGAAGAGGAAATACAAATGGCCAAGAAACACATGAAAAAATGTTCAGCTTCACTAGCTATTAGAGAGATGCAAATTAAGACCACAATGAGATACCATCTAACACCGATTAGAATGGCTGCCATTAAACAAACAGGAAACTACAAATGCTGGAGGGGATGTGGAGAAATTGGAACTCTTATTCATTGTTGGTGGGACTGTATAATGGTTCAGCCACTCTGGAAGTCAGTCTGGCAGTTCCCTAGAAAACTAGATATAGAGTTACCATTCGATCCAGCGATTGCACTTCTCGGTATATACCCGGAAGATCGGAAAGCAGTGACACGAACAGATATCTGCACACCAATGTTCATAGCAGCATTATTCACAATTGCCAAGAGATGGAAACAACCCAAATGTCCTTCAACAGATGAGTGGATAAATAAAATGTGGTATATACACACGATGGAATACTACGCGGCAGTAAGAAGGAACGATCTCGTGAAACATATGACAACATGGATGAACCTTGAAGACATAATGCTGAGCGAAATAAGCCAGGCACAAAAAGAGAAATATTATATGCTACCACTAATGTGAACTTTGAAAAATGTAAAACAAATGGTTTATAATGTAGAATGTAGGGGAACTAGCAATAGAGAGCAATTAAGGAAGGGGGAACAATAATCCAAGAAGAACAGATAAGCTATTTAACGTTCTGAGGATGCCCAGGAATGACTATGGTCTGTTAATTTCTGATGGATATAGTAGGAGCAAGTTCACAGAAATGTTGCTATATTAGGTAACTTTCTTGGGGTAAAGTAGGAACATGTTGGAAGTTAAGCAGTTATCTTAGGTTAGTTGTCTTTTTCTTACTCCCTTGTTATGGTCTCTTTGAAATGTTCTTTTATTGTATGTTTGTTTTCTTTTTAACTTTTTTTTTCATACAGTTGATTTAAAAAAGAAGGGCAAGTTAAAAAAAAAAAAAGAAAAAGAAAAACAAGGGAAAAAAAAAGATGTAGTGCCCCCTTGAGGAGCCTGTGGAGAATGCAGGGGTATTGGCCTACCCCACCTCCATGGTTGCTAACAGGACCACAGACATAGGGGACTGGTGGTTTGATGGGTTGAGCCCTCTACCACAGGTTTTACCCTTGGGAAGACGGTTGCTGCAAAGGAGAGGCTAGGCCTCCCTATGGTTGTGCCTAAGAGCCTCCTCCCGAATGTCTCTTTGTTGCTCAGATGTGGCTGTGTCTCTCTAGCTAAGCCAACTTGAAAGGTGAAATCACTGCCCTCCCCTCTACGTGGGACCAGACACCCAGGGGAGTGAATCTCCCTGGCAACGTGGAATATGACTCCCGGGGAGGAATGTAGACCCGGCATCGTGGGACGGAGAACATCTTCTTGACCAAAAGGGGGATGTGAAAGGAAATGAAATAAGCTTCAGTGGCAGAGAGATTCCAAAAGGAGCCGAGAGGTCACTCTGGTGGGCACTCTTATGCACACTTTAGACAACCCTTTTTAGGTTCTAAAGAATTGGGGTAGCTGGTGGTGGATACCTGAAACTATCAAACTACAACCCAGAACCCATGAATCTCGAAGACAGTTGTATAAAAATGTAGCTTATGAGGGGTGACAATGGGATTGGGAAAGCCATAAGGACCACACTCCACTTCGTCTAGTTTATGGATGGATGAGTAGAAAAATAGGGGAAGGAAACAAACAGACAAAGGTACCCAGTGTTCTTTTTTACTTCAATTGCTCTTTTTCACTCTAATTATTATTCTTGTTATTTTTGTGTGTGTGCTAATGAAGGTGTCAGGGATTGATTTGGGTGATGAATGTACCACTATGTAATGGTACTGTAAACAATCGAAAGTACGATTTGTTTTGTATGACTGCGTGGTATGTGAATATATCTCAATAAAATGAAGATTAAAAAAAAAAAAAAAAAAAAACCTTGGGACTGACACCTTTTATCCAGTGTATGAGCAGATGAGTAATGAAATAAAGACAAAAATATATATAAATAATAGGTAGGGATAAGGGTATGGGATGTTTTGGGTGTTCCTTTTCATTTTTATTTTTTTCTTTATTTTTAGAGTAATGAAAATGTTCTAAAATTGATTGTGGTGATGAATACACAACTATATGATACTGTAAACCACTGAGTGTATACTTTGGATGGATTATATGGTATGTGAATATATCTCAATAAAATTTCATTTAAAAAATTGCTTGTAGAATAAATGAATCACAAACTATGTGAGCAAACTAATTATGTGCAGAATTGAATGATTTAGACCGAACAATTCCCTTGATAGTTTCTTCATTCTTTCAATTATATTTAAGTTCAATTCCACAAATATTGAATGCCTACAATATGCCAAGCACTGTGGAATACAGTAATGACCAAGACAGACATGACCAGTAGAGTTTACAATCTACAGCTTTGCTGTCCATTACGGTAGCCATGAGCCACCTGTGGCCACTGAGCACTTGCTATGTGGCTGGTCTGAATTAGGATAGGGGGTAAGTGTAAAATACATTTCAGATTTCAAAAACTTAGTGCAAAAAAAAAAGAAGCATGTAAAATATCTCAATGATTTTTTAATATTCATTGCACATTGAAATGGTAATGTTTTGGATATTTTAAGTTAAATAATTAAAATCAATTTCACCTATTTCTTAATTCCATTTTTTAATCTGGCTACTAGAAAATTTTAAATTACCTATCTGGCTTGCATTATATTTCTACTGGACAGCATTGGTTCAGTAGGAGCTTAAAGCTAGTTGGATAAACAAGTGATGTCTTATTACAGATGTTAAAAATAGACATTTCAGCTGAGGCACAATAGGTAGCAAATTGAATTAAACCAAAAATTTACAAAGAAAACAAGTTATACCACTCTTAAACCTTTCACACATTGAGTGTACAAAAGGTTCAAGAGTAAGAGATTAGGGAGAATCTCTGAAAAGAGTTTTTAGGGAGGATTTCTCCAAAAAGAACTGAGCTATGAGTTCCTCCTAGCTTCCAAAGAAAAGAAAGAGGCTTTAAGGAGATCCCTGATGAGTTTAATCTATGGCTCCTGCAGTTTAGGGAGCACGGTGGACTCATGTCTGATTTCCATCTGGATGTTCTAAAGTGCAAGAGATGGGCTGGCTAGTTAGCAGAGAGCAGAGCAAAGGAAGAATTTCCTGGTTGGGACCAAACTGCTCTCACCCCATGCCCCCCACTCCTACACGTCCCTGGAATATATCAAAGTAAAACATGATGAATGTTTTCTATGGAGCAGATGTGGGCCACTAAGAGAGGCTGTGTAAGGTCATTTTAAGTCCTTTCTAAGAGGGAAATCTCATGGAACAAAGAGATCTCAACAAAAGGGAGCTCAGAATATTGTTAGGGTCCTAAGGGCAAGGAAAAGAAAAGAAGCAGCCCCAAAGAGAGATGCATTTGACCACAGTAGGAGAACTGCAGGGTATGTACAGATTCCCAATAATGAGGATAAGTTACCTAAAAAACTCTTGCAAGTGTCCCATAAGAGAATGTGCCAGATTAGTTGCAGCAGTATCAGGCAAATAGCAAACTACTTACAGTCTTTTCCTTTCCTCCCTCCTCATGCTTTAATCCAAGAGGCCAGAAAACAGCTATCCAGTTGGAGACACAGGTGTGGAGGCTGCAATGAATCCAAGTAGAAGGCAATCAGAAAGAGAGACAATGATCATGCTTTCATTCCCCAAATGTAGGTTTCCTGCTTGCAGCAGGTCCAAGCTGAAAGAAAAGATCAACCACAACTTTAAGTTCAAAGTTTTGATTATCATCTAGGATGTAACATTTTAATAATTGTGCTGACTATGTTTTGACATCTAAGAGGGTCCAAAAATGTCTTGCCACCTGCCTTTGTTCACCCAGGGACAGAAGAACTAGCACCATAGAGCAAATTTAAAGAGAATAGAAGACAAAAATTTCTTTATGACTGCAATCCATTAATCATGCTTGTTTAACAGTTACCTAAGAATATGAGATAGGCTATAAATATAGGCAGAAAGATGTTCTTTTTGAAAGGTACAAAAGAGTAGAGATGTTTAGTGTTAGATTAAGGCACATACTATCAGAAGGAAAAAGATTATCTAAGTCACATAGCACCTCAGCATCAGACAAGATTAGCCTCTAATTCCCATCTTCCACCTTTTTTCCCTTTAACAACCCTTTCCCTGCACATACACCGCATCCTTGGAGCCCTTGCCTGGGGCTAACGAGAGCTGCATCAGTGGCCAGGGCCACTACTCCTATGGTTCCCATCTGCTATACAATCCTGGAAGACAGGTTTGTTCTCAGTGCCAGGCACACAGGCAGGCAAGTAGGCAGGCAAGCCTTTTCAGGGAAAGCAAAAACAAAAACAAAAAATCCACTCAGCTGGAAATGGACATCCCACTGAAGGTTAATTATTAAAAAGTAGATCCAACAGGGGGATCATTTTTGTGAACTTAATTCCCCCTCAAGTAAAAAGACTAATGGAAAGAATGAGGATTTCTCCATTCTTAATCAGAGCTGCCTGATCCCTTAGGAACCTCAGATTTGGACTGGGGAGGATAGATAAGGCCAGGGCCTCTTCTCTCTAAGGGGCGAGCAATGGACAGCACACACCAGACGGAGCTTTGTTCAGACCTCAGAGTGGTTCAAGCAGGCAGCTACCCTGAGGGTCCCAATTGCCTGCCTCAGTAATCCTGGTCCACGGGATCCAAGTAGAGGAGGATCCTAAGCAAGAACCTGGGAGGCAAACACCCAGAAATCATGAACTCATCATTGTAAGGAGTCTTAGAGATCAGTGTGTGCAAAATTTTTAGAACACGTAGCTGCTCAATACATGAACAATGATTTTTCTTATTATTCTGAACTGACTCTGGCTCTGCCACTTACTACCTGTGTGGAGTTTGTTACTTAACCTCTCCGGGCTGCAGTTCCCGCTTCTGAAAAAAATAAGAGCAACTACCTCATAGGATTGTTGAAGAGTAAATAAGATAATAACAAAAACTAAGAGCTTAATAAATGAAAGCTATCATTATTATTAATATTATCACCATCCACCAGGTCAGGCTTCTATCTTTAATTTCATCTTCAGTCACTTAGCCCATCTTTAAACAACTGATTTGCATTCTTTCATCTGTCAAGTTTTGACTGAGAGCCTGCTAAACACTAGACCTTCTGTGAGGCACTTGGGATATGAAGATGAGTAAGAACAGTCCTGGCCCTCGAAGGGCTCAGGGTGCTCAGTGAGGCAGGTAGTGCCTACTTTCCACACCTTCTTAAGCCTCGGATCAGGCCTCAGCCCTCTCCATTTATGAAACTTCTTCCTGAATTAACTCAGAATGTGACTTCCAATAATATATTTAATTCATCTTTTTCATGACAGTCATTCAAGACTTGAAAACCCATCCATCATGGCCCTCCAAGTCCTCCATTTCTTCAGACTAAACTGCCGGAGCTTGTTCAATAGTTTCTCATACAGCAGGATTTCTAGTCCCCTTATATCCTAGTCATGCTTCACTGGACAAACTCCAGTTTGCCAGTGCCCTCCTTAATCGTTGCTCAGAAAGAAACACAGTTCACTCAAGTGTTCTGAGTCATGTGTAGAGTGAGATTATTGTAAGGAAACAATTTTTGATTCCTCACATTCTGTTTCATGGAAACTTTTTTAATAATCAGCTTCATTTTGTGAGTAGCCACCATGAGAATTTTCTGTTGATTCTTGTATTTCATAAATAGCAGACTAAAGAAGTCTGAAGATATCTCCAAATTGAGACTAACTTCCCCACCCTTTCAACTGTTCTATTTTGTCTTAGTCAGGGCTTTTTGGTGAAGGTTAGGGAAATCCACTCAAACTAGCTTAGGCAAATAGGAGACTTTGTTGAAGATCTGGATGAAATCTCAGAACCTGAGGGCAGCTGGCTTCCTGGGAGACTGGAACTAGAATTGGAACGCTAAACAGAACCAAAGCAGAGCTCATCTCCCTGTGATGCAGCCAAGGAATGCCTGGGGCTACCAAAAGCCGGAAGAGAGTCCCCACAGTCTCCAGAGGCAGTGAGGCCCTGTCGACACTTTGATTCAGAACTTCCAGCCTCCAGAACTGTGAGAATAAATTTCTGTTATTTTTAGCCACTATTTGCAGTAATTTGTTGCAGCAGCCATAGGAAACTAATACACTGTCTTAATTTCAAATTTTGGGGAGAGCAGATCTGATTGGCTCAGGCTAACTCAAGTGACACATCTCTCCCACTGCCCCACAGCTGTCCAATCAATTTCAGCCAGTGAGATAAGTCACATAGGATGAATATGCCTGTCAGGGCCCACTCTTGGGTGGAGGATGGTTGTTGTTGTCAAGAAAGTGGAGGTGGGCTGATTATAAAAAAAGTTTCCATAAAACAGAATGTGAGGAATCAAAAAACCACAAAAGCTGCCTGCTACATGGGAATTCTCCAATCAACCATGTTCCAAACTTCCTTCATTTTCCAAACTTCTTCCCTCCATCTCTACATCCTATGTATTTTAGCTTTGAAATAGATACTTAAAACACTTTAAGGCCAGTTCTCCCTGCCTTAAATCTTCATTTCTAAATATTTTTCAAAAACCCCACTTACTATCCCTCTCCCCTGAGGCCCCCTGACCTCAAGCCAGCCTCATCATATCTTGCCTTGGTCTACAGTCACAGTCCCCAAACTGAACTGAGGCGCCCCAAGTGCCACTACAATGAACTCACAGGGTGCCACAGGACTTTTTAAATGTTTGAAGAAATCACAGCAACATCTGTCAAACACTGTGAAAACTACTAGCTTGAGATAATTCACATTTTCAATCTTAGATTATTAGATTCCTTTCAATGATGTCAAATCTTTTCAAAGCTAGGTTTCCAGCAATCCCTGTGACAAAAAGTAAGTACCCCGTGAAAATCAATGTGGAACAGGAAATGAGAGTGGTGGCATCCCATTTGATTCCAAGGCTTGAAAAGTCGTGCAGCGTCCAACAGGTGCTAAGTTATTAGGACATAAATACCTATTAAACTATCTGGGTCTGATTACTTAATAAATGGAATCATTAGTTATTTCTTTTGACCCGGGGGTGTTGTGAAACAATTATAAGGCACTAAAAATGCCGCTCACCTTTTCACCCTTATTTTACTGAGAATAAGAAATGGAACTGACTCCCATTTTAAAGATGATACATACATAAACCATCATTAATGGCCCCTGGGGAAGGAAACTAGATGGACTTGTTTGAATAGAATGACTTTGAATCATTTGCTGTGTTGCTTAGAAAATATGTTTTCTTTGCTTCCTGTTGTGGGAATGTATCTAATATCTTCAAGTGAATTCAAAGAGCACAAACTAACCACTTACTGGCTTACAGTAAAAATCACAAAACCTAGAAAACTTCCATCGGCGGCCCAGTTCTACCATCTATTAATTTTATGTCCCAAGAATAGCTACTTACATCTCTGAATCTCAGTTTCTACAGTTATTAAAGGGGATGGTTCATTAATTCGTTCATCCATTCATTTAAAAATGTATTTATGAGCCTACTATGCACTTGGCACTGTTCTATATCCCAATGCAGTGTTTCTCAACCTTCTTTTCATTATCACCCCCAGGGAGCCTTTCTAGACACTTTTTTCCCTAATCGACAGCCTCTCATGAAATTTTTTTTTTTTTTTAATAGCAGCCAACTTTTTTGTTTGTTTGGTTGCTTTGTTTTTATTACAACTGTACCATTTACTCTATAAATTCATAAATAGCCCAATGTAAAGTATACATAGTGGTTCTGGTATCATCAGACTCCATTCCCATTCCCTTAGGAAATGGTAATAACCCTTAACCAGGGGGCCAAGGAGTAGTTTGGGTAGAGTCCATGATCTGTGTACCCATTCCAGGCTTTTCATCCTGTTTGGCTGTGATGTTTTCTTGCTTCAGGACCCTGAGTTTTATGTTTATACACTTGATCAAAGTTCAGTCTTCAGTACTGAACCACATTCTATTCCCACCATCACCCATCACCAAAACCCTACTGTGTACTCTTATCTCTTCCATACAACTATAATCATACACAAATGTATAGAAAGATATTGATGGGGATTTTCCTTTGTTTTACCAAAAAATGCAGTTATATTATGTTTGCTTCTCTCTACTTTGCTTTTCTTGCTTAAGGGTACATTTTGGAAATCCCTCCAAATTAACAGATACAGATCTAAGGAATTCTTTTTCATGGCTGCATAAGAGTCCATAGAATGAATGGCTCACAGTTTATTCAGACACTTCCTGTGGATGGTTATTCCCCTTGTGTCTGGTTTTGCCATTATAAATAATGCTGTAGTACTCTTATGCATATATCCTCACATGTTGGCATTTTTATTTCATTATGAGGGTAGGCTTGGTTGTTCAGAATTCTAAAATGTATTTTATTAAATGCCTTTTCTGCATCTCTTGAAATGATTACGGTTTTTCTCCTTTAATCTGTTAACATAGTGAATGACATTTATAGATTTCTAGTATTAAACTATCCTTGCATTCCTAGGATAATCTCATCATGGTATGGCTATCTTTTTTTTTTTTTTAATTTAATTTAATTTTTTTTTCATTTTTATTGAGATTGTTCAGATACCATACAATTATCAAAAGATCCAAGGTGTACAATCACTTACCCCTGGGTACCCTCATACAGCTGTGCATCCATCACACTTAATTTTTGTTCAATTTTTAGAAACTTTTCATTACTCCAGACAAGAAATAAAGTGAAAGATGAAAAAAGAAAAAGAGAAAAGGAAACTCTAAACCTCCCCTATCCCTAACCAACCCCCCTCAATTGTTGACTCCTAGTATTGATATAGTACATTTGTTACTGTTTATCAAAAAATGTTGAAATACTACTAACTGTAGTATATAGTTTGTAAAAGGTATATGGTTCTTCCCTATATGCCCCTCTATTATTAACTTCTAATTGTATTGTCATACATTTGTTCTGGTTCATGGAAGTGATTTCTAGTATTTGTACAGTTGATCATGGACATTGCCCACCATAGGATTCAGTTTTATACATTCCCATCTTTTGATCTCCAACTTTCCTTCTGGTGACATATATGACTCTGAGCTTCCCCTTTCCACCTCATTCACACACCATTCGGCGCTGTTAGTTATTCTCACATCTTGCTACCAACACCCCTGTTCATTTCCAAACATTCAAGTTCATCCTAATTGAACATTCTGCTCATACTAAGCAACCACTCCCCATTCTTAAGCCTTGTCCTATATCTTGGTACCTTATATTTCATGTTTATGAGTTTACATATTATAATTAGTTCCTATCAGTGACACCTTGCAATAATTGTCATAATGCGTCTGCCTTATTTCACTCAGTATATTGCCCTCAAGGTTTTGTCATCAACCCATTTTTTTTAATGTGGTTTTGTTCACTCACCATACATTCCATCCCAAGTAAAGAATCGATGGTTTTCTGCATGGTCATACATTTATGTATTCACCACCTTCACCACTATCTATATAAGGGCATCTACATTTCTTCCACAAGGCAGGAGGGAGAGTCAAAGAAGGTAGAGAGGCAAAAGAAAGAGGAAAAAAATGACAGCTAGGAAGCAGCAAAAGGAAAAATAACCTTAAATCAAAGCAGAATAAAGAATCAGACAATACTACTAATGTCAAGTGTCTAACATGCCTTCCCTATCCCCCCCTCTTATCTGCATTCACCTTGGTATATCACCTTTGTTACATTAAAGGAAGCATAATACAATGATTCTATTAGTTACAGTCTCTAGTTTATGCTGATTGCATCCCTCCCCCAATGCCTCCCCATTTTTAACACCTTGCAAGGTTGACATTTGCTTGTTCTCCCTCGTAAAAGAACATATTTGTACATTTTATCGCAATTGTTGAATACTCTAGATTTCACCAAGTTACACAGTCCCAGTCATTATCTTTCCTCCTTTCTTGTGGTCTCTCACATGCTCCCCACCTTCCTCTCTCAACCGTATTCATAGTTACCTTTGTTCAGTGTACTTATATTGTTGTGCTACCATCTCCCAAAATTGTGTTCCAAACCACGCACTCCTGTCTTCTATCACCCTGTAGTGCTCCCTTTAGTATTTCCTGTAGGACAGGTGTCTTGTTCACAAAGTCTCTCATTGTCTGTTTGTCAGAAAATATTTTGAGCTCTCCCTCATATTTGAAGGACAGCTTTGCTGGATATAGGATTCTTGGTTGGAGGTCTTTCTCTTTCAGTATCTTAAATATATCACACCACTTCCTTCTTGCCTCCATGGTTTCTGCTGAGAGATCCGCAAATAGTCTTATTAAGCTTCCTTTGTATGTAATGGATTGCTTTTCTCTTGCTGCTTTCAGGATTCTCTCTTTGTCTTTGACATTTGATAATCTGACTATTAAGTGTCTTGGCGTAGGCCTATTCACATCTCTTCTGTTTGGAGTACGCTGCGCTTCTTTGATCTGTAATTTTATGTCTTTCATAAGAGATGGGAAATTTTTATTAATTATTTCCTCTATTATTGCTTCTGCCCCCTTTCCCTTCTCTTCTCCTTCTGGGACACCAATGATACGTACATTATTGTACTTTGTTTCATCCTTGAGTTCATGGAGACGTTGCTCATATTTTTTCATTCTTTTCTCCATCTGCTCCTTTGCGTGTAGGCTTTCAGGTGTTTTGTTCTCCGGTTCCTGAGTGTTTTCTTCTGCCTCTTGAGATCTGCTGTTGTATGTTTCCATTGTGTCTTTCATCTCTTGTGTTGTGCCTTTCATTTCCATAGATTCTACCAGTTGTTTTTTTGGACTTTTGATTTCTGCCGTATACATGACCAGTGCTTCCTTTACAGCCTCTATCTCTTTTGCAATATCTTCTCTAAACTTTTTGAATTGATTTAGCATTAGTTGTTTAAATTCCTGTATCTCATTTGAAGTGTACGTTTGTTCCTTTGACTGGGCCATAACTTTGTTTTTCTTAGTGTAGGTTGTAATTTTCTGTTGTCTAGGCATGGTTTCCTTGGTTATCCAAATCAGGTTTTCCCAGACCAGAACAAGCTCAGGTCCCAGAGGGAAGAAATATTCAGTATCTGGTTTCCCTGCGGGTGTGTCTTAGAAAATTGCTCCACCCTTTGATGCCTCAGGTCACTATGCTTTTCTGCCCAGCAGGTGACACCTGTTAGCCTATAATTCTTGACTGGTGTGAGGAGGTGTGGCCGTGTTCCCCCAGGCTCTGGGGTCTGGTTCTGAATGGAAAGGGCCCCACCCCTTTCCTCCTAGAGAAGACAGACCCCTCAGGTGGAGGTCATTAGCATTCCAATGGTCTCACTCTCTGCTTGTGCTGTCTCCACCCTTCCCAGAGTCACAGCCCTGGAAACTGAAAACGACTGGGGCTTTCTCCACTGAGCCGAAAAAGAAACAGATAGTCCCCTTCAGACCCAGTCCAAAGTGACCCTCTGGCTCTCCCAGGTCAGTCGTCACCCAAAGCCTCTGTCTGTTTTTTGGGGATGCGTATCTGTAGTGAGCAGTTCACACTCACTACTTAAAACCCCAGTTGGAGCTCAGCTGAGCTATATTCGCTTGCTGGGAGAGAGCTTCTCTCTGGCACCACGAGGCTTTGCAGCTCGGGCTATGGGGGAGGGGGTTTCACGACTTGGTTCTGCAGGTTTTACTTACAGATTTTATGCTGTGTTCTCGGGCATTCCTCCCAATTCAGGTTGGTGTATGATGAGTGGATGGTCTCGTTTGTCCCCCCGCAGTTATTCTGGATTATTTACTAGTTGTTTCTGGTTTTTTGTAGTTGTTCCAGGGGGACTACTTAGCTTCCACTCCTCTCTATGCCGCCATCTTGCCCCTCTATATCCTGTCATGAAATTTTAATGCTACATATATATCATATATTTGTTTATGTACTGTATGTATATTGATGCTTTATACATAAAAAGAGGAAGATTTTTTTGTTCCCCCAGGAACCAATTTTTTCCCCTTGGGGGTGATATTTCCCACATTGAGAATACATACCCAAGGAGCAGTGGACAAGAGACAATATTTCCATTCTCACAAAGCTTATATTTTAAAGTGAGAAGTTGGATAATAAATAAATAAGCAAGTAAAATATCTGATAGTGAAACGTGCTATGAAAATAGTAAGAAATAGGCAAGTAAAATACCTGACAGTAAAAAGTGCTTTGAAAATAGTAAGATAGGATGCTATGGTAGAGAATGACAAGGGATGAGCCTAAAGCCTCTCTGAAGAAGTGACTGAGGTAATGGTGAGATCTGAATGACAAGAAGAAGGCAGCCTTGCAGCTGTCAGGGAGGAGCCTTGCAGACCAGGGGGCCGCTGGTGGGCACGAGCTTGGCAGATCAGAACAGAAAGGTGGCCCACAGGGCTCGGGCACAGTGAGCGCAGAGTGTAGGTACTGCAACTGGAAGGTCATTCCGAAGAATGAATAACAGCATAGAAAAGCACTTTGTGACTAGTAGACTGCTAAATGAATGGGAGGGATTGTTATGTACAAAATGCTTCTTTCAGGTACTATGAGCAGAAAATCACTAAGACCTGGCCCCTGCTGTCAAGAGTTATCTTCGAAAAACACCGAGGTTAAAACAACTAGATATCAGTTTCATATAGACCTAGAAAAGAGAGAAATATTGGAAGTAGTAAAGGGATAGCTAACATGAAGTGCTTACTAAATGCACCTGTGCTAACTATTTTACACACATGAATCTTCAAAACCCTGTGTGATGAGTCTCTTCATTTCATAAATAAGGAACTGAGGCTCAGAAAGCATAAGTGACTTGCCCAAAAGCACAGAGGTAGTAAGTGACAAGATTTAGGTCTTTCTGACTACAGCCTAAGGTCTTAAGCAAGATGACACAACCCTCCATATCTCTCAACACCATCTAGGTCTTTGTGTATTCCATGATCTACTCCTGCCCCTTGGCTAGCAATGATTTATATTTACTAGATTTGTAGAAATGGACTTCTCTCCCGAGGACATCAAACTCAAGTTAAATAATTAAGAGACTAATTTAAATGTTTGTACAAGTCTAGGAACAAAAGCTGCTAGAGCCATGTTTAATTACCCATTGTCTTTCTTGGGAGAGGGGGTTTGGGGGTGTGGAGTAGGGGTGTATATCTTACACTGTGCCTTAAGGAGTAGTCAATGTAGACTATGTCTGGATAGGAAGAGAATTTAAAAGCAGATTGTATTCTGTTTTAGATATCCTAAAAATACAAATCTGGGAACAGCCAACTCCAATGCTAGTTATTAACTGTCAAGAAGAGACCTAGTGTATTACTTTTCTAGGGCTGCTGCAACAAATTACCATGAACTAAGTGGCTTAAAAAAACAGAAATTTATTGCATCACAGTTCTGGAGGCTAGGAATCTGAAATCAAAGGGTATCCTCCCTCTGAAGGCTCTAAGATTCCTTCCTTCCCTCTTCCTAGCTTCTGCTGGTTGCCAGCTAGCCCTAGCATCCCTTGGCTTGTAGCTGAATCACTCCAGTCTCTGCCTCTGGCTTCGCATGGCCGTCTTCCCTCTGTGTGTCTCCAAAGCTTCCTCTCCTTTTACAGACACCAGTCATTGAATTTAGGGACCACCCTCATCCTTTATGGCCTCATCTTAATTTGATTACATCTGTATCAACTCTATTTCCAAATAACTTCATATTCGCAGGTACCAGGGGTTAAGACTTCAACATAACTTTTGGAGGGACACAATTCAACCCATTCTACCCAGAGAAAAAGAACTTGTTAAGAGAAGATACCAGACACTTGTTGTGCCATGAGACATAATTTAAAGAGCAATAGAAATGAAAACACAAGATCAGAGACTAATTCATGATATGAAACTGTCATACGGCTCCGGAACCGGAAGCATGTGGCAGAGAAGACCTCAAGTCTAAAACGGGTGAAGCCAGAAGTTAGTCTGTGAAAAATTCTTCTGTATGAAGAAGATTTGGTTCTTGACAACTCCCAGGCAAAACCAAAGTTGTCTCCTGTTAGGTAAATACTTGATGCAGTATATACAATTATAAATGCACTAAGCTTTTTTAAAATTTTTGATGAAATGCTCACAAAATAAAGGGCCCAAAGGTGTAGCAGTACTACAAACCCTGAATATGCTTCTGTGTGAATTAGCACATGTAGACATATATGCAACTACAGGCTTACAAGTTTAGTTTCAGATTACCTCAATAAAGTGAACCACATGAATTTTTTATTTCCCAGTACATATAAAACTTACATTTACACTACATTGTAGTCTATTAAGTGTGCAATAGCATTATGTTTTTTAAAAAAAGCCAAAGTACATATCTTAATTAAAAAGTGATACAGAGAGCACATGGTGTTGGAAAAATGGTATCAAAAGACTTGCCACAAACCTTCAATTTGTTAAAAATGCAATATCTACAAAGCACAATAATAAAGTGAAGCACAATAAAACAAGGTATGCCTGTATCAATAATAAAAACAAATCAACCACACAATGAAGAGACTGAATTATCTTTCTATTCTCCCTAAAAAAAGCATTACAAAGTCACTGTTATATGAGAAGGCTATTAAAGATTATGCAAACAAAAATGTAGGGTGTTACAGATTGAATTGTGTCCCCCAAAAAGGTGTGTTCAGGTCTTAACCCCAGGGCCTATGAATGTGATCCTATTTGGAAACAGGATCTTTGAAGATGTTTCTAAGTTCAGGCCAAAATGGAGTAGGGTGGGTCCTAATCAAATATGACTGATGTCTTTATAAGGAGAGGAAATTTGGACACAGTCAGTAGGAGATAGAGAGAAGACAGCCACATGAAGGAGGCAGAAGTTGAGTCAGGTCATGGACTGCCAGCAAGCCAACCCAGAACCCTACAGACTTCAGAGGGAACATGGCCTTGCTGGCACCTTGATTTCAGATTTCTAGCCTCCAGAACTGTGAGACAATAAATTGCTTTTGTTTTAAGCCACCCAATTTGTAGTACTTTGTTACAGCATCCCAGCAAACAAAGACATAGGGGGAAATTATTTTAGAGGTGTGACAGGCAGTTAATTAATAAAAATATGTCAATTTCTTGGATTTTTTGATGTATGTGGTATTTGTTAGCTTTTTTAAAGTTAAAATTTGTTGTGATTTCTTTTCTCACCCTAAAAACTAAAACTTTTATACCTAATTTGTATTTTTAATAAAGGACTTCTAAAATTGTATGTTTCAAACCACACAAAATCTGGATCAGCTCCTGGATGGAATTTATATTTAAGGGGAAGTGAGGCACACAGACTTGCAAATATTAATATACAATAGATGACAAAATAAGTAACACTGTAACAACCTATAAAAGCGTTCAATAAACCCAAGAGTAGTTAGGAAGGGCCTGATCATGGTGGCTGCAGTTATTACAAAGGCTTTACTCAGGGGAGGTGGGACTGGAGTGGCCACTGCAGGACTGGTAATATTTAAATTCACTCATTAATATGTCCTCTGATTCATCAAATATTGTGTTGAGTGAGTGCTCTAGAGCAGACTGTGCCAGCCACTGTGGTGCCACTGAAAGCCCAAAGCCCCTTCACTTCTTTAACATACTCTACAGCTGTTCGCTGCGTACTTACTCTGTGCCAGCCCCTAGGGATACAGCTATGAACAAGCTAGTGCTACACAGGGGAGAGGAAAGGAGGGGTGAGGCTTCCAGAGGAGAGTGGAACTTTCCTGTAAATGGCTCATCGGGGCTGATCCACGGTGAAGCTGATGATTTCTGAGACAAAATTTAACTTAGGTATTTGGGAATAAATGTTTGGAGACTGACACTGCTAAGAACTCCATAAAGAAGAAAATGGAGATGGACAACTACTATGAGTTTAAAGGGGAGTGAGTACAACAAATCTCAGATTCTCTTTTCTCTTTCTGGCAAAATAAGGAAGGATTTGTGAAATGCCTGGATGATGTGGAAAAGAAAAAATCTTTTGATTTGAGTCATATAAAAATTTTGCTCTGACAGCTATAATATCCTATTGCAGAAATGGAGAGATATATGTAAAAAACTCATTTGTTCATTCATTTCAACATATTTCCAGACACTTAGCAACTGGAGGCTGTGTCAACTGTATGGAGCAGTAGGGACAAAGAGAGGAAAATTCTCAGTTGTGGGTCTCCAGCTAGACTAAATAGGAAGGGGCACAGTCTCAGTAGGGGAGTGTTGGGCCCTCTGACACTGATTAATACCTGACCAGGGCAAAAAATTGATAGAATGGGTATTCCATTCGTTGAATGTAATGGTCCCTCAGCTTTTCATGAAATGATGTGGGACCAGCTCATATCATAATGTCTGAAATACTTATTCATTTGACTAATGCACCTTTTTCTTTTAAAAAGCCCCAGTTTCAGAATGTGAATTAGGGATATCCATATTATTAAAATGGAAATGTAATTCCATATTTTGTAAAATTTCTGTTTATTTATGTAATTGTATTAGACTGTGCTTATTTTTTCACTGCGAAACTTCAAATATTTACTTTTAGAATTAACAATCTGCTTGGGTCCCAGAACATTACCTATGCACTTCACTTGCCAAAAGATTTGTGCAAGGTATTGCATCCTGCTAAATGATGCCAAAGTTTGTCTTCTGTGGTGTTTGTCAAATGTTCTATGTATAATTGACTGTCTGTAACATGCTGTTTCCTTCCTCTGCAGATGTAGCTGCTTTCCTAAATCTGTCTGTCTTTCTTTAGGGTAGTTGTATATCTGTAAAAGTACATTAAATGGTTCAGCCACTCTGGAAGTCAGTCTGGCACTTCCTTAGAAAACTAGATACAGAGTTACCATTCGATCCAGCGATTGCACTTCTCGGTATATACCCAGAAGATGTGAAAGCAGTGACACGAACAGATGTCTGCACGCCAGTGTTCATAGCAGCATTATTCACAATTGCCAAGAGATGGAAACAACCCAAATGTCCTTCAACAGATGAGTGGATAAAGTGTGGTATATACACATGACGGAATACTACACGGCAGTAGGAGGGAACAATGTCATAAAACATATGACAACATGGATGAACCTTGAAGACATAATGCTGAGCAAAATAAGCTAGGCACAAAAAGACAAATATTACATGCTACCACTAATGTGAACATTGAAAAATGTAAAACAAATGGTTTATAATGTAGAATGTAGGGGAACTAGTGATAGAGAGCAATTAAGGAAGGGGGAATGATAATCCAATAAGAACGGGTAAGCTATCATGGGTAAATTTAATGTTCTGGGAATGCCCAGGAATGACTATGGTCTGTTAATTTCTGATGGGTATGGTAGGAACAAGTTCACAGAAATGTTGCTATATTAGGTTATTTTCTTGGGGTAGAGTAGGAACACATTGGAAGTAAAGTAGTTATCTTAGGTTAGTTGTTTTTTTCTTACTCCCTTGTTACGCTTTGTTTGAAATGTTTCTTTTATTGTATGCTTTTTTAAAATTTTTTTGATATAGTTGATTTAAAACAAAAACAAAAACAAAAAAAAACAATTAAAAAAATAAGCAGAGCCCCCTTGAGGAGCTGGTGGAGAATGCAGGGGTGTTGGGCTTCCCCACCTCAATGGCTGCTGATGTGCTCACAGACATAGGGGACTGGTGGTTGGATGGGTTGAGCCCTCTACCACAGGATTTACCCTTAGGAAGACTGTTGCTGCAAAGGAGAGGCTAGGCCTGCCTATAATTGTGCCTAAGAGCCTCTTCCCAAATGCCTCTTTGTTGCTCAGATATGGCCCTCTCTCTCTAGCTAAGCCAACTTGACAGGTGAAATCACTGCCCTCCCCGCTATGTGGGATCTGACACCTAGGGGAGTGAATCTCCCTGGCAACATGGAATATGACTCCCAGGGAGGAATCTAGACCCGGCATCGTGGGATGGAGAACACCTTCTTGACCAAAAGGGGGATGTGAAAGGAAATGAAATAAGCTTCAGTGGCTGAGAGATTCCAAAAGGAGCCAAGAGGTCACTCTGGTGGGCACTCTTAATGCACAATATAGACAACCCTTTTTAGATTCTAATGAATTGGAATAGCCAGCAGTAAATACCTGAAACTATCAAACTATAACCCAGAATTCTTGAATCTTGAAGATGATTGTATAAAAATGTAGCTTATGAGGGGTGACAATGTGATTGGGAAAGCCCTGTGGACCACACTTCCCTTTGTCTAGTTTATGGATGGATGAGTAGAAAAATAGGGGAAGAGAAAAAAAAGGGGGGGGGGGGCACCCAGTGTTCTTTTTTGCTTTAATTGTTCTTTTTCACTTTCATTTTTATTCTTATTGTTCTTGTGTGTGTGGTGGTGAAAATGTCAAAGATTAATTTTCATGATGAATGCACAACTATATAATGGTACTGTAAACAACTGAATGTACGCTTTGTTTTTGTATGACTGCATGGTATGTGAATATATCTCAATAAAATAAATGAAAAAAGTACATTTAATTAAACTACTCTATCAGACACTTGTCTTTGGATGTAGAAGCAACTTCGTATCACCTTGTTTTAGATTAGCTGCATTTGTTGCTGCACTTCGTGCATTCTGAACATGAACGTAACATTAGATATTAAGTCATTGTTATAAAGGAGTTGAATTAAATCTTGCAAGTCAAAATTGAAAGGGTGTTTATTAAGTTTGCCCTTATTTTGCATGAAAATAAAAAGAATTATACATAAAGCATTCCTGTAATCTGGCTCATTGAATATTTATATGTGTGTGTGTGTGTATATATATATATATATATATTTAAATTTTTTGGCATAAATATTTGTGTAAATACTGGATTAACTTTTTTGAAAGCCCATTACAAATTAAATAGAAGATGGCGATCTGACTGTTACGGACTATACACAATAACTCAAAGTCTAGATTGTTCCCCCTGTATAGAAAGCAAAAATTGTGATGTGGAAAAGCATTATTTTATGTTTTATTTTAGCTACTTTTGACACCCCTCCAAGGGTCATTGTTTATTAAAACAGGCAGCAACACATCTGAAGTCGACCTTAGTTGTGATTAACAGTTTATTTTTGGTATTGTAGTGAATCTTTTAAAGGGGAAAAAAAATAAGAAATTGTACTTTAAATTTTTGAATAAATAAATTTAAATTAGATTGATGTCACAATTTCATTTCACTCAGTTCCATAATTAATGCTTTTTAGTTAAAAAAAAAAAAAAGGCACACCATTACCCTCGTCTTCCCGTCTTCCCTTTAGGCCAACCTCCAGGCCCCTGGCTTCATTACAGAAGCAGATGGACATATCCAAGGGGTTAATGGGAGCCACTGATGACCCTGTTATGATTGAGTCCTAGCTGCTGACCTCTAGAGATGGTTACGGCTTTGAAAACAGAAGGCAATGACTTTAGGTGTGGAATAAACAACAAGGTAAAAATCTAAAATTCTGTTAGGATTTAAGAAAAATAAATCTCACCAAAAGGAATAGAAAAAAAAAGAGAACTAAAAATAAAAACAGGGTAGTAGCAATATCTCTGACTATTAATTCAAAGGTAGTCATGGCATGGATAATACACAAAAAAGGAGCATTTCAACATATTCTTGGATATTCTATTTAATGAGGGAGAAATTGGGAGCCTACTCAAGAAACGGGTGAAATATACATGGGTGGATAGTGCACACACCTGTGTGTGTGTGTGTGCGTGTGTGTGTATGCATATTTCCTTAAAGGCAGGATGAAGATGAGGAAATAAAACCTAAGTCCATGTGGGTAAAGTAGAATTTGTCACATTGTTTCTCCATGTGTTCTTCCTCTTTCTGTCCAACTGTCTTGGTCCGTCAGTGCCTACACCTTGCCACCCAAACTCTTAATAAACAGTCTTTCCTTCTGTTGCTGACAACCCTAACTGCCAGAGTTATCAAGAGTCATAGAAGACTGAACATTCTATACCATGGACAAATGGGATGCCCAAAGAGTATGAAAACACCAATGGTTTGGTTACAGCTATTGCTTTTACTAGATGAGAGGCAGATGTTCCTGTCCTGGAATAACAGTTCTTGTTCCACCTTCAGAAAATAAATTAATTAATAGAAGCTTAGGAAGTAAAAACAGCTTCCAATCAGTCTTGACTATTTCTGTATCATCTCTACCTTCTCCTATAACTCAGTTTCATTGAGCTCTAACAGCTCAATATGCATAAATATACATAGATGACATTAGTCTTCCTGATTAATTAATCCAATGGGTTATCCAAACTCTTACCTGGAGCACTCTTGGACTCATGGTTCCTGTACTCCCCACTCTTGTTTCCCCCACGTCTGTTAGCCTTCCTCTTCATCTAACACTCGGCAGGATATAATAAAAAGGGTCACTGGTCTAGACTATTCCTGTATCCCTCAGCAGAATGCCAAGGAGAATTTCACAAATTCCTCATGCACCTTTAAACTTTAATAATGCAGACTGTGGATTATATGAATAATTGACAAATGGAATTTGAAAGCCAATTTATTTTGTTCATTAAAATTTAGGACAGCCATATTACATAATGAAGCACAATGGACTCATTTCACACCCTGTGACAAGACAACCAGCTATCCCATGCAAGATGGGATTCAATTTACATTTAAATGCCATTCCCAGAATGTGACAGAAGCTATCGGCATTATTAAAGGTTTACCGAGTTTATGATCAAAGAGCAAAAATGTGTCAAGAAAGCCAATATTTCAGTCGCAACCTTGTGAGAACCCTGGCCCAAGCCCTCAGCTATGTCACACCAGGATTCTGACCATAGAAACTGTGAGATAAGGAATGCTATACACACAAAATATGAGCAGAGATTTTGCTGAACACCCACAATCACACTTCTGGGCAAGAGTGCATTTTCTACTTATCTTTTTTTCCCCTCTCATCTTTTCTAACTGGATACAAACTATGCAGCAAGTGGCCAGTTCCTACTCATCAGACTTTAGGTCACAGATAGCTCTTTTTCCCAGCTAAAGCCATGATTAGAGAGATGTATACCCCCAGTGAGTTATGCACATATACACACACACATACACACACACACACACACACACGGCTCATTGACTCTTCTGAAGATAACATTTACTTTAAGAAAGCACCAGGGTTTTGTGGGTTTTTTTAAAGATAATTCCCAAACACCATTAAATATAGAGCAAAGGGAGCTAATATTTACCATAATAAATGAGGTCACCTGAAAGAGCACCAGAAAGGCCCTGAATTCCATACTGAGAAGTTTGAACATTATTCTGTAGATGACAAAGAACCAGTGAGAGATTTCTGAAGCAGGGAGTTGATGTTAAAAAGTGGAATAAGGGAGATCAGTTAGGGGACCATGAGAATAGTTTATGGAGAACATGATAAAGAACAGTGTGATAAGAGAAAGGAAAAATACAAAAACTACTGTGGTAGAAGCATCTTTGAAATTGATGACTGGTTGGATATGGAGGGTGGAGAAGGAGTGGATGCTATTTTTAGCACAAGGGGATGCAGATTTGAAGAAAGGAGAAAAGTGAGCATGCTCTCATTTTAAAAAGTTTGCTTATTGTAGCTTTTGGTATCTGGTAAGGCAAGATGGAAGTGGGAAGGTGAAAGTGTATACACAGAACAAATATGTATTCTTTCTCCACCCACAAATACTCCATTGTATATTAGACCACATCACTGATTCACTGATAACTATATCACCTCCCCATCACCTATCCAAATGAGGATAGGTGAGATGGGGGAAAGCAACTCATTGGCTACCCTTAAAAGCAGAATTTCTTGCACTTATGTGGCAACAGTGAGAAGGTGCAGTTCTAGTTTGCTAATGCTGCTGGAATGCAAAACACCAGAGATGGATTGGCTTTTATAAAAGGGGGTTTATTTGGTTATACAGTTACAGTCTTAAGGCCATAAAGTGTCCAAGGTAACACATCAGCAATCGGGTACCTTCACTGGAGGATGGCCAATGGTGTCCGGAAAACCTCTGTTAGCTGGGAAGGCATGTGGCTGGCTCTGCTCCAAAGTTCTGGTTTCAAAATGGCTTTCTCCCAGGACATTCCTCTCTAGGCTGCAGTTCCTCAAAAATGTCACTCTTAGTTGCAGTTGGGGTATTTGTCCTCTCTTAGCTTCTCCAGAGCAAGTCTGCTTTCAATGGCCGTCTTCAAAATGTCTCTCATCTGCAGCTCCTGTGCTTTCTTCAAAAGTGTCCCTCTTGGCTGTAGCAGCGTGCTCCTTCTGTCTGATCTTATATAGTGCTCCAGTAATTTAATTCAGACCCATCCTGAATAGGCGGGCCAACACCTCCATGGATATTATCCAACCAGAGTCATCATCCACAGTTGGGTGGGGTGCATTTCCATGGAAACACTCAAAGAACTGCAATCTAATTAACACTGATAGGTCTGCCCACACAAGATTACATCAAAGATAATGATGTTTGCGGGGACCATCAAACTGGCACAGTGCATATGTGGATAAAACAGTGATATGATAACATGGATGGAGGCTGGCCTGAAAATGTTTTTCCCCCAACAGCTGTGATGGGGTTGCAAATACACTATGAACTCATACCTCAAACTTCTATGCTTTTGGATGTTATCCAGCAAACATCTACTTAGCACCTTGACATGCTGGGTACTTTCAGGTGCTACAGATACAAGGATGAATATGCTAAGTTCTTGCTCATAATGAGCTCACAGTCCACTCTAAGGCAGGACAGCAAATAACTGTAGGACATTGTTACAGCAGGAATGTTATGCCAAAAAAAAGAAGTGTTTGTGTACACCAAGGAGAGAACAATGAACTCTACCTAGTGAGGCAGTTTGGGAGGGCAACAGTAAGGAGAAAGCGTTTGAACTGGGCCTTCCCAGCTGAAGTGGGAAAGGGGTGTTCTAAGTAGAGGATACAGCATTTGCAATGACATAGTGATATTAAACAGCATGGTGTGCTTAGGGAAGTGGCAGCCAGAGAATCAGATAGGGAATCACAATCTGGGAGCTGTGAGAAAGGTAAATTAAGGAAGGAAAAGACTGGGGTGAGAAAGACAAGGTAGATGGCTATTATAATTATTCAGGCTGGAGATGAAGAAACCCTACAGTGAGGACATGCAAAAAGTGACCTTACTCTCCTACCTCTTCATTATTCCATTAACACATTCAAGCAAAAGAACCTCAAGTCCCCAAAGTCCTCTGCACTTGGCAATTCAGGAAGGCCTGGCATCTGTCCTTGAGCAGACAGCAGCCAGAGGTTGGCAGCACCCATGCCTCCTCTCCTTAGAGGAATCTCAGAGTTCACTGGGGAATGCTACGCACATACCAACCATCTTTATCATAACTCTATTTCTCCAATAAAACAGCCCTCTCAGCTCTGGTTGTTAGAGTGAGGGCATGCCCACAGCCTGCCTGAGAACACTTTAGCATAGCTTCTGACATTGAGAAGCTGCAGAGATTTCTGATTAATAATCCTTCTTTGTTTCCAAGAAGAAAGGCAGAACGAACATGGAAAGGATGTAGACACGCAGGCTTCCTCTGCCCTTGAAAGTTGGTGAAAACAACCTGTGGCATTTGACCACATGAAACCTCAGGGATTTGGTCTCAAATACTCATTGCTTTGTCAAGGAAGACAGCTCAATGAACCCAAACTCTGTGACCAGGAACGGTGCTTCCTGTGAGGACTTTGGTACCATGGCTTTACTGCATCCGTTGATGCTGAGGAAGGGCATGAGGTGTGAAGAGAAGGGAACAGACTCTGTTGCCACACAGACTTGGGTAAATCCTGGCTCCGTAAACACTAGCTGTATAATCTTAAATAGGTTTCTTTATCTCTCTATATCTGTTTCCCCATTTATAAAAAGAGCATAATAATAATACCCACCGCAAAGGGCTGTTGTGAGGATTAAGATTTATACTTTGGGTGAAGTATTTAGTATACAGCCTGGCTCACAGTAATCAAAATTAGCTGGTAGATGATGCCTTCTGCAGGTCAGCCTGTACCAGCTCCTGCATCCCTTGATACACCAAAGCAGCACACACCTCCAATGCCTGCTGCTTGTATGACTGGCGGCTGGGGGCAGTGGCAAACAGTGGTTAAGGGTTGGAACCCTCAACAGCTAGCATTTGAATCCCAGCTACTCCACTTCCTAGTGTGGTGGCCTTGTGCAAGTAATTTATCCTCTCTGTGTTTCAGTTCTTATCTGTAAAATGGTTATAATAATAGGAACTACCTTATAGGGTTATTGTGAGGATTAAATGGGAATCATCCATAATGTTGCAGGTAGCTGGAGTTTATCCATTCTCATTGTTGAATAATAATACATTATGTGAATATACCAAAATATAACCCAAATATACTGAAGGACATTTGGGTTATCTCCAGTTTGGGGCTATTACAAATAGTGCTGCTATGAAAACTCTTGTATGTGTCTTCATGAACATGTGTATGGTAGGTTGAATCATGTATCCCAACAAAAGACTTGCTCTTAGTCTTCATCTGTGTTCTAATGGATGTGAACCCATCTGTATATAGAATTCTTTGAAGATGTATTATCAGTTAAAGCGTGAATTCATTTGTGAATAAGATTTCTAACATCCTATTTAGATGTGGCCAAATTGAATCAAGAAAGGTTTTAATAAATATTACTGGAAGCCTTATAAAGAGAAGCTGGAAGTCAGTGGAAACCTGAAGAGCAGACACAAGGAGAGAGAGACTGCCATGTGACAGGAAGCAGAAATGCAAGCTAAGGAACCCCAAGGATTGCAACAAGCCAGCACCAGAACTCCATAGACTCGGAGAAAAAGAATGGCCTTGCTGATGCCTTGATTTGGACTTACAGACTTCCAAACCATGAGCCAATAGATTCCTGTTAAGCCAATCCACAGACTGAGAGAATATGCATGTGTTTATGGGTGAAGTGAGATTTCTGGTTCAGAGGGCATCAGCTTTAGCAGATACTGCCAACCAGTTTTCTAAAGTAGTTGTTCCAACTTAATTTCTTACCAGCTGTGTATGAAAGTTGAGTTGCTCCATATCCTTGTCAACTTGTGTTTTCTGCTGTTTTCATTTTAGCCCTTCTAGTGGGTACTGTCACATTGCAGTTTCAATGTACATTTCTCTAGTGACTAATAAAGTTAAATATCTTTATGTATGGCACTCAATACAGTGCCAGGCATATGGTAAGCATGCAACAAATGTTAAACATTCTTTTTCTTCTTCTTCTCTGGTCATTGGAGAACTACTTTTCAAGTGGAGACATAGGCAGAGACTTCTGAAAGCTTGAAAACGTGTTATACTCTCTTGGCTCACTTTTTATCTCCCAGTGTGCCCTTCCCCATTTCCCCATGCCGTCTTCCTCTCTTGGCTAACTTCCCTGTAATTAACACTCCTTGACTGTCCCAGAGTCCAGACATGCTGAATAAGAGGAACTGAAAGCCAGATAAGATTTCTGACCTCCACTCTGAACAGGTTCACACCCCTGCCAAGGTGTTTGTTTCCAAATGAGCAGAAAGGATCCTTCCCAGAGACTCCAAATCACCAAAGCTGAGCAATTCTCATCCATCTGGCCTGACCTCCCCCTAGCTTCTTCCTGATGAATGACTTTGACAACTTTCTCAGCTAAGGTTAAGTTTCACTTTCAATAAATGTAACTCAGACTTTTGATTTTTGTAGTATTGGAAAATAGAAATAAATCGATTAAGATGTGACTTCAGCTCTAAACATTCATTCAGTCCTTGGATTCCTGAATTACGGTACAAATTACAAGGATCTGGTCACAATTACAATATTTTCAGGATAAGGGGATCAGAATAAGGCAGTAAATAATCTAGTTGTGTTTTAAAGCAATCCCAACACAAATTGGACTTTAATTCCAAACCTGCCACAAACTGGCAGATTGGCCTTGGGCATATAACTTAGTATATACTATATTAGAAGGGATAAGGGCAGAGAATTCCTTTTCTAGCAAAGAGGAAGTAACAGGGACTAGATTTACCCTCCCATCTGAAACAACTAAAAAAGAAACAGCCAAATATATGAAACAATGGTTTTCAAGAAACTGGGCATCAGACAACAAAGGACAACGATCCCTGAAAGATAGAAAACAAATTAAATGAGCCCTGTGATTGCCCCAGCTTACTGCCTTGAGAGTTTCCAAGACATGGCTCAAGGAAGGAGAAGTGAGGCAGAGCCTGGAAGACTCCTCAGAGGAGATAGAACTGAGAATCTGGGGGGAACAAAAAAGCTACAGTTCATAGAACATAGTATCAAGAAAGAGAGTGCTGTACAGAAAGAGAATCCCAGAGATCTGCAGACAGTCCCTCTTGAGTATTCCCTAGAGAACTGATCAAGCACATGAGGAAACTACATAAAATTGGGCAAAGAACCATCTAAAAGGATTAGTAGAAATAGCACAAAGGATTAGAAGGAACAGTGCCTGGCACTCACACAGGCCAGAAATAGTGTCTGCTGCCACTAGCCAGAGTAAAAAAAAAAAAAACTCATAATTCCTGGTGCATTTAGAGTACTCAGGAAAGTCTTGCCTCAGTAGTGGAATAATTATCCCTAGACTGAGCACTGCTCCAGACCTACCTAACAAATTATAAAAGCAAGACCCCAGAAAATTAAACTGTTACCTGCTACTGTAACTTAACTAAAAACCAGAACAAATCTCAAGACAACTTATGGGAATATAAAAGAATCCAGCACCCACCAATTTCCAATATCTGATAACCTATCAAAGATTACCAGACATGCAAAGGGGTGGGAAAATAACACCCATAATGAAGAGACTAATCAATCGAAACTGACCCAGAACTGACAGAGATGTCATAAGTGGCAGAGAAAAACATTAAAACAGTTATTAAAACTGCATCCCACATTTTCAAAAAGTTAAGATGAAGAAGATATAAAACAGAACCAAACTGAATTTTCAGAGATGAAAACTAGAAATGACTGAGATGAAAAGTACACTGGATTGGATTAATAGCAGATTAGATGTTGCAGGAAAAAAAGGTGAGTGGACATGAAGGCCTAGCAATAGAAACTATCCAACATGAAGCACAAGAAAAAAGAACAAAAAAAAAAAAATGAAAAGAGTATCAGTGGGCAGTGAGATGATTTCAAGTAGCCTAATATATAGGTAATTGGAATCCCTGAAGGAGAGAGAGGGGGAAGGACAAAAATATATTTGAAGAAATGAGGCCACCATTTTCTAAACTTGATGAAATCTATAAACCCACAGATCCATGATTCTCAATGAACCCCAAGCACAAAAAACATGAAGAAAACTACGTCAGTGTATACCATAATCAATTTGCTCAGAATCAGTAACAAAGAAAAAATCTTAAGACTAGCCAGAGGGAGAAAAAAAGACATGTATATATAGAGGAACAAAGAAAGGATTGAAAACAGGTTTCTCAATTTCTCATCAGAAATAGTGCATGTGAGAAGACAATGGAGCAAGATCTTTAAAGTATTGAAGGAAAAAGAAAAAAACTGTCAAGCTAGAATTTTACATCCAGTCAAAATGTCTTTTAAAATGAAGTCAACACAAATAAGAGATAAAGATTATGGGGAAAAAGTAAAGCAGGTCAAGGAAGAATGAAGTTGCACAGATGTGTGCTGGTTTGAAGCTGTTATGGACCCCAGAAGAGCCATGATCTTTTAATCCAATATTGTGGGGTGGGACCTTTTGATCGAATATTTTCATGGAGGTGTGACCCCACCCATTCAGGGTGGGTCTTGATTAGTTTACTGGAGTCCTTTAAGAGAGCTCCTGGAGAGAAGTTGCTCAGAGAAGCTGAGAGACATTTTGGAGGGAAACTAAGGTATGTAATCCAGAGTTTGCCACCTGGAGAAGAAAGAGCCAACACAGACCCAGATGCTTAGAGATAAGACACAATATCTGGAGATGCTAAGCTAAGAGATGAAGCCCAGAGTTTTGCCCTGGAGAAGCTAAGAGAGGATCCCCAGATGCTGAGAGAGAAACATCCTGGGAGGACAAGCAAGGATGCACAGGAACTAAAAAACAGACAGAGAGAGAGAGACAGAAGCCCAGGGACATTTTGGAGAAAGCCATTTTGAAACCAGAACCCGAGATCAAAGGACCAGCAGATGTCAGTCATGGGACTTCCCAGCTAACAGAGGTGTTCTGGATGCCATCGGCCTTTCTTCAGTGTCAGTATCCTCTTATTGATACCTTAGTTTGGAGATTTTGATGGCCTTAGAACTGTAAATTTGTAACCTAATAAATCGTCTTTATAAAATCCAGTCCATTTCCGGTAATTTGCGTAATGGCAGCTTTAGCAAACTGGAACAGGATGGGTGATTGAAATTTTGAATAGGGATATTAGGAGAGGTTTTTTGTTTTGTTTTGTTTTGTTTTTTAAGTGTCATTTAAGCAAACTTTTGAAAAACCTAAGAGGGAGTCATGCATATATCCTTGGAAGGACATTTCAGGTGAAGGGAGCAGCTGATGCAAATGCCTCCTGAGGAAGGAGTGTGATTGGTATATTAAAGGAACTGCTCAAATTTCAGTGTAGAGGGAGCAAAATGGAGAGAGAAGCAGAAGAAGCCAGAGTGGTAGGGGAGCAGACCATTGGAAGAGAGGTCTTTGGATTTTACTCTAAGTAAAATGGAGAGTCACTGAAAAGTTTTCAGTAAGGAATTGACATGACGTGATTTACATTTTAAAAGTACCTCTCTAGCTTTATGTAGGGAGACACGGAAAGAAGTAAGGAGACCAGTTAGGGGGCTACTGCAGTATTCCAGTAAGCGATGATGGTGGCTCAGTCCAGAGGAAGCAGTGGAGGAAGTGAGGATTGATCAGATCCTGAATATATGTTCAAGGTAGGGGCAAGAGAATTCCCTGTAAATGAAGGAAAGAGAGAAGAATCAAGAATCTGGGCCTGAAGAACTAGAATGATGATGTAGCAACCAACTGAGATGGGGAAGGGGCCAGTAGTGCAAGATTAGGGAGAAAGATCAAAAGTTCAGTATAGGAAATATTAAGGAGAGAGTTCTAGACTGGAAATATAACTGACAAATAGATGGTATTTAAAGCCATGACTAGATGAGATCACCAAGGCAGTGATTGCACAGAAAGAAATGTCTGCATGTCCATGGGTGTGCCAGCCCTAAGAAGAAGTTGTCTAGCCAATATTCCCTCCATCTCCACCCCCATGTTGAGTCAATCCATCACTTACATAAGATGTTTTAAAAGGACATACCACAAACCAAACCCTGTGCCCTACAGTCCTCAAGAGGGCAAGTATATCAGGAACATAGTGCAGAAAAAATGTCTCTGCTGAGTTTCTGGTTATATTTCAAGTCTGCAAACCACAGATCTCCTTCCCATCAATCCACTGATGGAAAAATATATACAAAGTAGGGCCACCCTACGGTAGGAAAAAGAAAATGTAAGTGTATTCTAAAGAGATGTTGTCTGGAAAAGAAAGTGTGTTTGGCAACAAGAAGGGAATCAGAGGGAGAAGAGAAAAGCAGTAAAAGAGAAACAGAAAAAGGAGGTGGTAATTAAGTGCGAGGCTGGAGATTTCCAAGGGATTTTTTGGGTTTGGCAAGAGTCAGGCCTCTGGAGAATTCTCCCTGAGTGCAGAAAATGGTTTTCATTTCTTTTCTTTATTAAAAGTATTCCACGAGAGAAGGAACTATGAACTATGATACCCTGACACTATAGCTTCTTACTAATATTCCAAGTTCTACTATTCCAAGTTTTCAAATTATTTATTTTTCTTTATAGTTAAAGAGGACCTGAGATTACTCCTTTCAATCACCAGCATTCTGATATGTTTCCTGGGGTGAAAACAAAGGGTGGAGTTACTGCCAGTGTTGAGTGTATAATCTGCAGATTACTTGTCTAGCCACCTCCTAACACAGTCACTTTTCTTCTCTGGGATCTAGAGCTTTCCATGGGTCACTGGGAGGGTATGCAGGACAACCAGAATGTTAGAGGAGTTGGCTTGTAACAATCAAGAGTTGCACCACTTCCTAACACCCTTATAAAGGTATTAACGAAGTCACAAGCATCTGAAATGTCCAATAACAAAGAAATTAATTGCTGGATTATTTTGCACTAAATTGCTTGCTCTTGCAGCTGTTCAGGATGTTAAAGAGCACAACAGGACTATGGCCATTCCAGCAGGGAACAGCTGTGGAGGCTAGAGGCCAGCTCCCCTACTCAGTGAGGGAGAGAAGTCCTTATGTCTTTATTGACCCCTCCAGTCATAACAGCAACAGTTCACAGACAGAATTAGAAGAATGGGTTTTGTATTTGGTCCAAAATAATCTTTTAATGTCACAAAACTGAACCAAAGCCAAGAATACATTATGACATCCCAAATAATCAATTCTATATTTGGGTAAGATGTACACCATGCACCAAACTGAAGATCAGGAGACAAGCCTTCTCCTAACTTGGTCAAAGCATTTCTTGGGCTTATAGTATGGAGCTTGTGATACAAGTTTACTTGAACTGGGAGCTTTTGGATTAAATGTGCTATATTCATTGGTTATAGAGGGCTGAAATCCCAGAAACTAATACAAGCAAGCTAGTGTTTAACCTCAAATTATAATATATATACATATTTGTGTGTATATTTATATGTGTGGGTGTATACATATATCCACACGTGTGTGATTTCTCACTAGAATAGTAAATTATTTAGATAGTATTTTCCATCTATATTATTATCTAATTCACTTGCCTTGAAAGTACATTTCTCTTGTAAATATATCAGTTGCCTCTTTCAGGTAAGGAATTTAAAACACAACTACAATGTCTTTATCACACATAAAATTAACAATTCCTTGATATCATATAATATGCAGGTCATATCAAATTTTCCCTATTATCTCAAGGTTTCCTTTTATAATTGTTTCATTTGAGCCAGGTTACAAACATTGCATTACATACACATACACACAGATATTCATGTGGACATATACACATATATCCCCTAGCTCTGTCCATTGAGAGGGACTGGGGAGCAGTCACATCCTGACATCAATAGCACCTGATCTTGGTTACTAAATACCAATACCTACTAAAAGGAACTGGAAATCCTTGGGCAAATGGCTGATTCAAAGGTTGGGGCAAGGAATGTACAAGATATGCTTGGACTATCTTGTGCCAGAAAGCAAAAAATACTGAAAGAATTATGGGGCATGTCAAAAGGATAAAAAAGTCAGTCTAATGGGCTCCCATGCTTCTAATCGGAAAAATTTAAGCATCAAAATAAATGATAGTAACAGATTATAACCCATTGAATGAAATGAGAATCCATGAGTCTATATTGATATAAATAAATGAATAAAATAAATGTTTGATGAGGAACAGGATATTTAAATATTTTCAAAGTACCTCATCACAAATTAGTTATTAATTATAAAAGGAAAACAGTATCTTCACAGTAAAGAAGCATGACAGACACCACCTCAATTAAGTGATCAAAGTGAACAGCATCAGTAATGGGACAAATCAAAATTTTACACCATTGGACCATAAGATGCAATAAGAGGGAGGCGGGGCAACATGGCAGACTGGTGAGCTGTAAGTTTTAGTTACTCCTCCAGGAAAGTAGGTAAAAAGCCAAGAACTGCGTGGACTGGACACCACAGAGCAATCTGTCTTGGGGCATACTTCATACAACACTTATGAAAATGTCGAACTGCTGAGATCAGCGAAATCTGTAAGTTTTTGCGGCCAGGGGACCCGTGCCCCTCCCTGCCAGGCTCAGTCCCGTGGGAGGAGGGGCTGCCAGCTCCGGGAAGGAGAAGGGAGAACTGCAGTGGTAGCCCTTATCGGAATCTCATTCTACTGATCCAGACTCCAACCATAGATAGACTGAGACCAGACACCAGAGAATCTGAGAGCTGCCAGCCCAGCAGAGAGGAGACAGGCATAGAAAAAAAAAAAATAACATGAAAAACTCCAAAATAAAAGCAGAGGATTTCTGGAGTTCTGGTGAACACAGAAAGGGGAAGGGCGGAGCTCAGGCCTTGAGGCGCATATGCAAATCCCGAAGAAAAGCTGATCTCTCTGCCCTGTGGACCTTTCCTTAATGGCCCTGGTTGCTTTGTCTATTAGCATTTCAATAACCCATTAGATCTCTGAGGAGGGCCCTTTTTTTTTTTTTTTTTTTTTTTTTTAATCCTTTTTTCCTTTTCTAAAACAATTACTCTAAGAAGCCCAATACAGAAAGCTTCAAAGACTTTCAATTTGGGCACGTCAAGTCAAGAGCAGAACTAAGAGAGCTCTGAGACAAAAGGCAATAATCCAGTGGCTGAGAAAATTCACTAAACACCACAACTTCCCAAGAAAAGGGGGGTGTCCGCTCACAGCCACCATCCTGGTGGACAGGAAACACTCCTGCCCATCGCCAGCCCCATAGCCCAGAGCTGCCCCAGACAACCCAGTGTGACGGAAGTGCTTCAAATAACAGGCACACACCACAAAACTGGGCGTGGACATTAGCCTTCCCTGCAAACTCAGCTGATTGTCCCAGAGCTGGGAAGGTGGAGCAGTGTGAATTAACAAAGCCCCATTCAGCCATCATTTGAGCAGACTGGGAGCCTCCCTACACAGCCCAGCAGCCCAGAACTGCCCTCGGGGGACGGCACTCACCTGTGACATAGCACAGTCATCCCTCAACAGAGGACCCGGGGTGCACAGCCTGGAAGAGGGGCCCACTT
Source organism: Choloepus didactylus (assembly GCF_015220235.1). Classification (NCBI taxonomy): domain Eukaryota; kingdom Metazoa; phylum Chordata; class Mammalia; order Pilosa; family Megalonychidae; genus Choloepus; species Choloepus didactylus. The sequence continues at coordinate 28,382,399 of NC_051328.1, read as the reverse complement.
GCAAGTCTCAGGAGCCATACGCCAATACCAAAGACTTGTGGGTCAGTGGCAGAGACAAACTGTGGCAGGACTGAACTGAAGGATTAGACTATTGCAGCAGCTTTAAAACTCTAGGATCACCAGGGAGATTTGATTGTTAGGGCCACCCCCCCTCCCCAACTGCCCAGAAACACGCCCCACATACAGGGCAGGCAACACCAACTACACACGCAAGCTTGGTACACCAATTGGGCCCCACAAGACTCACTGCCCCACTCACCAAAAAGGCTAAGCAGGAGAGAACTGGCTTGTGGAGAACAGGTGGCTCGTGGACGCCACCTGCTGGTTAGTTAGAGAAAGTGTACTCCACAAAGCTGTAGATCTGATAAATTAGAGATAAGGACTTCAATAGGTCTACAAACCCTAAAAGAACCCTATCAAGTTCAGCAAATGCCACGAGGCCAAAAACAACAGAAAATTATAAAGCATATGAAAAAACCAGACGATATGGATAACCCAAGCCCAAGCCCCCAAATCAAAAGACCAGGAGAGACACAGCACCTAGAGCAGCTACTCAAAGAACTAAAGATGAACAATCAGACCATAGTACGGGATATGAAGGAAATCAAGAAGACTCTAGAAGAGCATAAAGAAGACATTGCAAGACTAAATAAAAAAAATGGATGATCTTATGGAAATTAAAGAAACTGTTGACCAAATTAAAAAGATTCTGGACACTCATAGTACAAGACTAGAGGAAGTTGAACAACGAATCAGTGACCTGGAAGATGACAGAATGGAAAATGAAAGCATAAAAGAAAGAATGGGGAAAAAAATTGAAAAAATCAAAATGGACCTCAGGGATATGATAGATAATATGAAACGTCCAAATATAAGACTCATTGGTGTCCCAGAAGGGGAAGAAAAGGGTAAAGGTCTAGGAAGAGTATTCAAAGAAATTGTTGGGGAAAACTTCCCAAATCTTCTAAACAACATAAATACACAAATCATAAATGCTCAGCGAACTCCAAATAGAATAAATCCAAATAAACCCACTCCGAGACATATACTGATCACACTGTCAAACACAGAAGAGAAGGAGCAAGTTCTGAACGCAGCAAGAGAAAAGCAATTCACCACATACAAAGGAAACAGCATAAGACTAAGTAGTGACTACTCAGCAGCCACCATGGAGGCAAGAAGGCAGTGGCACGATATATTTAAAATTCTGTATGAGAAAAATTTCCAGCCAAGAATACTTTATCCAGCAAAGCTCTCCTTCAAATTTGAGGGAGAGCTTAAATTTTTCACAGACAAACAAATGCTGAGAGAATTTGCTAACAAGAGACCTGCCCTACTGGAGATACTAAAGGGAGCCCTACAGACAGAGAAACAAAGACAGGACAGAGAGACTTGGAGAAAGGTTCAGTACTAAAGAGATTCGGTATGGGTACAATAAAGGATATTAATAGAGAGAGGGAAAAATATGGCAAACATAAACCAAAGGATAAGATGGCCGATTCAAGAAATGCCTTCACGGTTTTAACGTTGAATGTAAATGGATTAAACTCCCCAATTAAAAGATATAGATTCGCAGAATGGATCAAAAAAAATGAACCAGCAATATGTTGCATACAAGAGACTCATCTTAGACACAGGGACACAAAGAAACTGAAAGTGAAAGGATGGAAAAAAATATTTCATGCAAGCTACAGCCAAAAGAAAGCAGGTGTAGCAATATTAATCTCAGATAACATAGACTTTAAATGCAGGGATGTTTTCAGAGACAAAGAAGGCCACTACATACTAATAAAAGGGGCATTTCAGCAAGAAGAAATAACAATCGTAAATGTCTATGCACCCAATCAAGGTGCCACAAAATACATGAGAGAAACACTGGCAAAACTAAAGGAAGCAATTGATGTTTCCACAATAACTGTGGGAGACTTCAACACATCACTCTCTCCTATAGATAGATCAACCAGACAGAAGACCAATAAGGAAATTGAAAACCTAAACAATCTGATAAATGAACTAGATTTAACAGACATATACAGGACATTACATCCCAAATCACCAGGATACACATACTTTTCTAGTGCTCACGGAACTTTCTCCAGAATAGATCATATGCTGGGACATAAAACAAGCCTCAATAAATTTAAAAAGATTGAAATTATTCAAAGCACATTCTCTGACCACAATGGAATACAATTAGAAGTCAATAACCATCAGAGACTTAGAAAAATCACAAATACCTGGAGGTTAAACAACACACTCCTAAACAATCAGTGGGTTAAAGAAGAAATAGCAAGAGAAATTGCTAAATATATAGAGACGAATGAAAATGAGAACACAACATACCAAAAGCAAAAGCAGTGCTAAGGGGGAAATTTATAGCACTAAACGCATATATTAAAAAGGAAGAAAGAGCCAAAATCAAAGAACTAATGGATCAACTGAAGAAGCTAGAAAATGAACAGCAAACCAATCCTAAACCAAGTAGAAGAAAAGAAATAACAAGGATTAAAGCAGAAATAAATGACATAGAGAACAAAAAAACAATAGAGAGGATAAATATCACCAAAAGTTGGTTCTTTGAGAAGATCAACAAGATTGACAAACCCCTAGCTAGACTGACAAAATCAAAAAGAGAGAAGACCCATATAAACAAAATAATGAATAAAAAAGGTGACATAACTGCAGATCCTGAAGAAATTAAAAAAATTATAAGAGTATATTATGAACAGTTGTATGGCAACAAACTGGATAATGTAGAAGAAATGGACAATTTCCTGGAAACATATGAACAACCTAGAATGACCAGAGAAGAAACAGAAGACCTCAACCAACCCATCACAAGCAAAGAGATCCAATCAGTCATCAAAAATCTTCCCACAAATAAATGCCTAGGGCCAGATGGCTTCACAGGGGAATTCTACCAAACTTTCCAGAAAGAACTGACACCAATCTTACTCAAACTCTTTCAAAACATTGAAGAAAATGGAACACTACCTAACTCATTTTATGAAGCTAACATCAATCTAATACCAAAACCAGGCAAAGATGCTACAAAAAAGGAAAACTACCGGCCAATCTCCCTAATGAATATAGATGCAAAAATCCTCAACAAAATACTTGCAAATCGAATCCAAAGACACATTAAAAAAATCATACACCATGACCAAGTGGGGTTCATTCCAGGCATGCAAGGATGGTTCAACATAAGAAAAACAATCAATGTATTACAACACATTAAAAACTCGAAAGGGAAAAATCAATTGATCATCTCAATAGATGCTGAAAAAGCATTTGACAAAATCCAACATCCCTTTTTGATAAAAACACTTCAAAAGGTAGGAATTGAAGGAAACTTCCTCAACATGATAAAGAGCATATATGAAAAACCCACAGCCAGCATAGTACTCAATGGTGAGAGACTGAAAGCCTTCCCTCTAAGATCAGGAACAAGACAAGGATGCCCGCTGTCACCACTGTTATTCAACATTGTGCTGGAAGTGCTAGCCAGGGCAATCCGGCAAGACAAAGAAATAAAAGGCATCCAAATTGGAAAAGAAGAAGTAAAACTGTCATTGTTTGCAGATGATATGATCTTATATCTAGAAAACCCTGAGAAATCAACGATACACCTACTAGAGCTAATAAACAAATTTAGCAAAGTAGCGGTATACAAGATTAATGCACATAAGTCAGTCATGTTTCTATATGCTAGAAATGAACAAACTGAAGAGACACTCAAGAAAAAGATACCATTTTCAATAGCAACTAAAAAAATCAAGTACCTAGGAATAAACTTAACCAAAGATGTAAAAGACCTATACAAAGAAAACTACATAACTCTACTAAAAGAAATAGAAGGGGACCTTAAAAGATGGAAAAATATTCCATGTTCATGGATAGGAAGGCTAAATGTCATTAAGATATCAATTCTACCCAAACTCATCTACAGATTCAATGCAATCCCAATCAAAATTCCTACAACCTACTTTGCAGACTTGGAAAAGCTAGTTATCAAATTTATTTGGAAAGGGAAGATGCCTCGAATTGCTAAAGACACTCTAAAAAAGAAAAACGAAGTGGGAGGACTTACACTCCCTGACTTCGAAGCTTATTATAAAGCCACAGTTGCCAAAACAGCATGGTACTGGCACAAAGATAGACATATAGATCAATGGAATCGAATTGAGAATTCAGAGATAGACCCTCAGATCTATGGCCGACTGATCTTTGATAAGGCCCCTAAAGTCACTGAACTGAGCCATAATGGTCTTTTCAACAAATGGGGCTGGGAGAGTTGGATATCCATATCCAAAAGAATGAAAGAGGACCCCTACCTCACCCCCTACACAAAAATTAACTCAAAATGGACCAAAGATCTCAATATAAAAGAAAGTACCATAAAACTCCTAGAAGATAATGTAGGAAAACATCTTCAAGACCTTGTATTAGGCGGCCGCTTCCTAGACTTTACACCCAAAGCGCAAGCAACAAAAGAGAAAATACATAAATGGGAACTCCTCAAGCTTAGAAGTTTCTGCACCTGAAAGGAATTTCTCAAAAAGGTAAAGAGGCAGCCAACTCAATGGGAAAAAATTTTTGGAAACCATGTATCTGACAAAAGACTGATATCTTGCATATACAAAGAAATCCTACAACTCAATGACAATAGTACAGACAGCCCAATTATAAAATGGGCAAAAGATATGAAAAGACAGTTCTCTGAAGAGGAAATACAAATGGCCAAGAAACACATGAAAAAATGTTCAGCTTCACTAGGTATTAGAGAGATGCAAATTAAGACCACAATGAGATACCATCTAACACCGGTTAGAATGGCTGCCATTAAACAAACAGGAAACTACAAATGCTGGAGGGGATGTGGAGAAATTGGAACTCTTATTCATTGTTGGTAGGACTGTATAATGGTTCAGCCACTCTGGAAGTCAGTCTGGCAGTTCCTTAGAAAACTAGATATAGAGCTACCATTCGATCCAGCGATTGCACTTCTCGGTATATACCCGGAAGATCGGAAAGCAGTGACACGAACAGATATCTGCACGCCAATGTTCATAGCAGCATTATTCACAATTGCCAAGAGATGGAAACAACCCAAATGTCCTTCAACAGATGAGTGGATAAATAAAATGTGGTATATACACACGATGGAATACTACGCGGCAGTAAGAAGGAACAATCTGGTGAAACATATGACAACATGGATGAACCTTGAAGACATAATGCTGAGCGGAATAAGCCAGGCACAAAAAGAGAAATATTATATGCTACCACTAATGTGAACTTTGAAAAATGTAAAACAAATGGTTTATAATGTAGAATGTAGGGGAACTAGCAGTAGAGAGCAATTAAGGAAGGGGGAACAATAATCCAAGAAGAACAGATAAGCTATTTAACGTTCTGGGGATGCCCAGAAATGACTATGGTCTGTTAATTTCTGATGGATATAGTAGGAACAAGTTCACAGAAATGTTGCTATATTAGGTAACTTTCTTGGGGTAAAGTAGGAACATGTTGGAAGTTAAGCAGTTATCTTAGGTTAGTTGTCTTTTTCTTACCCCCTTGTTATGGTCTCTTTGAAATGTTCTTTTATTGTATGTTTGTTTTCTTTTTAACTTTTTTTTTTCATACAGTTGATTTAAAAAAGAAGGGAAAGTTAAAAAAAAAAAAAAAGAAAAGAAAAACAAGGGAAAAAAAAAAGATGTAGTGCCCCCTTGAGGAGCCTGTGGAGAATGCAGGGGTATTCACCTACCCCACCTCCATGGTTGCTAACATGACCACAGACATAGGGGACTGGTGGTTTGATGGGTTGAGCCCTCTACCATAAGTTTTACCCTTGGGAAGACGGTTGCTGCAAAGGAGAGGCTAGGCCTCCCTATATTTGTGCCTAAGAGTCTCCTCCTGAATGCCTCTTTGTTGCTCAGATGTGGCCCTCTCTCTCTGGCTAAGCCAACTTGAAAGGTGAAATCACTGCCCTCCCCACTACGTGGGATCAGACACCCTGGGGAGTGAATCTCCCTGGCAACGTGGAATATGACTCCCGGGGAGGAATGTAGACCCGGCATTGTGGGACGGAGAACATCTTCTTGACCAAAAGGGGGATGTGAAAGGAAATGAAATAAGCTTCAGTGGCAGAGAGATTCTAAAATGAGCCGAGAGATCACTCTGGTGGGCACTCTTATGCACACTTTAGACAACCCTTTTTTAGGTTCTAAAGAATTGGGGTAGCTGGTGGTGGATACCTGAAACTATCAAACTACAACCCAGAACCCATGAATCTCGAAGACAGTTGTATAAAAATGTAGCTTATGAGGGGTGACAATGGGATTGGGAAAGCCATAAGGATCAAACTCCACTTTGTCTAGTTTATGGATGGATGTGTAGAAAAGTAGGGGAAGGAAACAAACAGACAAAGGTACCCAGTGTTCTTTTTTACTTCAATTGCTCTTTTTCACTCTACTAATTATTCTTGTTATTTTTGTGTGTGTGCTAATGAAGGTGTCAGGGATTGATTTAGGTGATGAATGTACAACTATGTAATGGTACTGTAAACAATCGAAAGTACAATTTGTTTTGTATGACTGCGTGGTATGTGAATATATCTCAATAAAATGATGATTTAAAAAAAAAAAAAAGATGCAATAAGAACACAGCTTCAATTCAATTCCTTCTAAAGATGCATAACCTGAATCTAATCATAAGGAAACATCAAACAAATACAAATTAAAGGATATTCTACAAAATAATTTTTCTGTAATTTTCCAGTGTCAAGGTCATAAAAGTCAGAGATTGAGAAACTGTTCCAGAATGAGGGAGACGAAACAACAAAAGGCAACATGTGATTCTCAACAGGATCCTTTGCTGTAAATGATGCTATTAAGACAGCTGGCTTAACAATGTTAATTTTCTAATTTTCATGGTTGTACTGTAGTTATCTATGGGAGTGTCCTTGCTTACAGTAAATGCAATTGCTTACATTACTTACAGTAAATGCACATCACAGGGGTGATGGGGCATCTGGTTGGTGGTAACTTACACTCAAATGGTCCAGGAAAAAAAAAGTTCCTTATATGGTACTCGAAATTTTCAGTAATATAGAGGTTGTTTCAAAATAAGAAAAAAAATTATATAATAAAAAGAATAACTGTAACTTATCAGCTATTTTTCCCTGAATACAGTTCATATAAGAAGAATAAAACTTGATTCTGTCCCTTTATTAATTTTCAGAGTAATGTGTTGCTACCATAGAAATTTCCAATGGTACAATTTATTAAAGTATCATTAAGAACTCAGGGGTAAGGGGTCAGAAGAAGACAGCAGCATAGAGAGGAGTGAAAGCTAGTTAGCCCCCCTGGAACAACTAATAAACAACCAGGAACAACTAGTAAATAATCTGGAATAACTGCTGGGGGACAAATTTGACTGTCCACACATCATAAACCAACCTGGATTGGGAGGAATGCCTGAGATCACAGCATAAACTCTGTAAAGAAAAATTGCAGACCCAAGTCAAGAGCCCCTCCCCCATGGCAGCCCAAACTGCAAAGCCTCGCTATGGTAGACAGCAGCACTCTCTGAACAAGCAAATATACCTCAGTCCAGCTCCAAATGAGGTTTTAATTAACAAATGTTGACTGCTCAATACAAGTTATGAATCCCCAACAAGCAGACGGAGGTTTTTGGTGATGACTGACCTTGGGGAGCCAGAAGACCTCTCTAAGAGGGAGGGGGAGCCTAGAAGACCAGGTGTTATCTCTGGCCGATGGGTGAAACTGAGGATGGCCACGGACTGGCCCTGAAGGGGGGCTTTCTGTCCATTTTTTGGCTCAGTGCAGAAAGCCTCAGCCATTTTCAGTTCCCAGACCTCTGACCCAGACAAGGGTAGAGATAGCAGAGTCAGAGAGACTATTCAAATGCAAATGATATCTCCCCAGGGGGTGTATCTTCCCTAAGAAGAAACAGGTGGTGCCAAGCTCTACTACCCACCTTCCATTCAGAACCAGACCCCAGAGCCTGGGGGAAAACAGCCACAGGCCACAACCCCTTACACCAGTCTGGAGTGACAGGCTGACAGGCACCACCTGCTGGGCAGAAAAGCACAGTGGCTTGAGGCCTCAAAGGGTGTATCAATCTTCTAAGACACACCCTCAGGGCGATCTGATACTATTACCTCCTTCTGAAACCTGAGCCCATTCTTGTCTGGGAAAACCTGACTGGGGAAGCCAAAGAAACCAGATACCTAGACAACAGACAACTACAACCTACACTAAGAAAAATGAAGTTATGGCCCAGTCAAAGGAACAAACTTACACTTCAAGTGAAATACAGGAATCAAAACAACTAATGCTAAATTCAAAAAAATTAGGGAAGATATGGCAAAAGAGATGAAGCTCATAATGAAAACACTGGGCGTATATAAGGTAGAAATCAAAAGTTCGAAAAAACATCTGGCAGAATCTATGGAAATGAAAGACACAACAAAAGAGATAAAAGACACAATGGAGACATACAACAGCAGATCTCGAGAAGCAGAAGAAAACAGTCAGGAACTGGAGAGCAAGACACCTGAAAGCCTACACACAAAAGAATAGACAAGGAAAAGAATGGAAAAATATGAGCAACATCTCTGGGAATTGAATTACAACACGAAATGCATGAATGTATGTGCCATTGGTGTCCCAGAAGGAGAAGAGAAGGGAAAAGGGGCAGAAGCAATAATAGAGGAAATAATCAATGAAAATTTCCCATGTCTTATAAAAGACATAAAATTACAGATTCAAGAAGTGCAGCGTACTTCAAACAGAATAAATCTGATAGGTCTATGCAAAGATACTTAATAATCAGATTATCAAATGTCAAAGATAAAGAGAGAATCCTGAAAGCAGCAAGAGAAAAGTGATCCATCACATACAAAGGAAGCTTGATAAGACTATGTGTAGATTTCTCAGTAGAAATCATGGAGGCAATAAGGAAGTGGTATGATATATTTAAGATACTGAAAAAGAAAAACCACCAACCAAGAATCCTATACCCAGCAAGACTGTCCTTCAAATATGAGGGAAAGCTTAAAATATTCTCTGAGAAAGACACAATGACAGAGTTTGTGAACAAGAAACCTGTTCTACAAGAAACACTAAAGGAAGCACTGCAGACAGAAAGGAAAAGACAGGAGTGAGAGGTTTGGAACACAGTTTTGGGAGACAGTAGCTGTGCCGGTTTGAATGCATTTTGTCCCCCAAATGCCATTATCTTTGATGTAGTCTTGTGGGACACACTTTTGGTGCTGGTTAGATTTGCTTGGAATGTGCCCCACCCAGCTGTGGGTGGTGACTTTGGTGGGATACTCCCACGGAGGTGTGACCCCACCCATTCAGGGTGGGCCTTGATCAGTGGAGCCATATAAAACATGCTGACTCAAAGAGACTAAACAGAGTGCAGCTGTGAGTGATGTTTTGAAGAGGAGCAAGCTTGCTAGAGAGGAGCGTCCTGGGAGAAAGCCATTTTGAAACCAGAACTTTGGAGCAGACACCAGCCACGTGCCTTCCCAGCCATTGGTTTTCCGGAGGCCATTGGCCATCCTCCAGTGAAGGTACCCAATTACTGATGTGTTATCTTGGACACTTTATGGCCTTAAGACTGTAACTGTGTACCCAAATAAACCCCCTTTTTTATAAAAGCCAATCCATCTCTGGTGTTTTGCATTCTGCAGCATTAGCGAACTAGAACAGATTTTGGTACCAGAAGTGGGGTGCTTTTGCTGCTGAGTTTGCAGATACCAAACATGTTGGAACGGCTTTTCAAATGGATAAGGGGAAGATTCTGGAAGAGTTGTGAGGAGCTTGATAGAAAAGGCCAAAACTGCTTTAAAGATACTGTTTGTGGAAATATGGACTCTAAAGATACTTCTGACGAGGCCTTGAACACAGATGATCAATGTGTTGTTGTGAATTGGAAGAAAGGTGATCCTTGTTTTAAAGTGGCACAGAATTTGGCAAAATTGAATCCTCGTGTCAGATGGAAGGAAGAGTTTGAAAGTGACAACCTGGAATACTTAGCTGCAGAGATCTCCAGACTACATGTGGAGGAGACACCCTGGCTTCTTCTTGCAGCTTATAGTAAAATGTGAGCAGAGAGAGATAAACTTAGAACTGAACTCTTGGGTTCAAAGAAACCAGAAGCTGATGGCTTGGAAAATTATGAGCTTCCAGAGGGTGGAATCCCAGAAGCTACAGCCCATCGTGAGGTTGCAACCAAACATGGAACCCAGCTGCCATTTCAGTACAAGCCAAGATTGGAGATGGAATTATCCAGAAAGGATTTGTGGAAAGTCCTATTATCTGATGGCTTTGACCCCTGTGTGCTTCATGCGAAGCCAACAGAATTTCTGCAAGATCTTTATAGACAGAGCCATTGCCAGTCTGGACTGGAGGAGACAGACAAGGAACAAATTGAAGGAAAAGTTTCTTCAAAGACAGAGCCATGGGGGTTGAGGTCTGGAGTCAAGAGGTCTCAGGCTGGGAGAGCGGAGCAGCCCACACACATGGAAAGGGTGAGTTTGCCCCAGAGGTCGAGGGTGGGCATTCCACCTCGATGCTCTGGAAGAGTTTTGCCATCCGAGGTCCCAAAGAGGGTGGAACACATTCCCAGGGAATTGGGGAGAGCCTGGCTGCCACCACACTGTTCGGAAGGGGTTGAGCATGTGCCCCGGAGACGGAAGGGAATCCGGGAGCTGCTCCGACGTTTGAGGAGGGTGGGGCCAAGAAGGTGGTCTCCCCAATGTGTGGATATGTTGGAACACTCACCTAAGCGTTTGGAGAGGAAAGGGCTGCCAAAAAGGCCCTTAGGAAGGGTTAGGCTCCCGCTTTCTCAAGCCCCAAGGAAGCAACGTTGTTCTGTAAATGACTCCCAGACTTTGAAATCTAATGGAGTTTGTCCTGCAGGTTTTAGGAACTGTTTTGGTCCTGTTAACCCTGTTTTCCTTACTCTTTCCCCTTATGGCAATGGGAATGTTTATCCTGTGAATGTCCCTCCTTTGTATATTGGAAGCATATAACTTGTTCTAAGTCCACAGATCCAAAGCTAAAGGAGAATTATGCCTTAGGACCCACCACACCTGTAAATGATTTTGATGGGATTTTGTACTTAACTTTTGTTACTGAAATGATTTAAGTTTTTGTGATATTGTGATGGAATGAATGTATTTTGCACTTGGAAAGATAATGTCATTTTGGGGTCCAGGGGGTGGAATGTGCCGGTTTGAATGCATTTTGTCCCCCAAACGCCATTATCTTTGATGTAGTCTTGTGGGACACACTTTTGGTGCTGGTTAGATTTGCTTGGAATGTGCCCCACCCAGCTGTGGGTGGTGACTTTGGTGGGATACTCCCATGGAGGTGTGACCCCACCCATTCAGGGTGGGCCTTGATCAGTGGAGCCATATAAAACATGCTGACTCAAAGAGACTAAACAGAGTGCAGCTGTGAGTGATGTTTTGAAGAGGAGCAAGCTTGCTAGAGAGGAGCGTCCTGGGAGAAAGCCATTTTGAAACCAGAACTTTGGAGCAGACGCCAGCCACGTGCCTTCCCAGCCATTGGTTTTCCAGAGGCCATTGGCCATCCTCCAGTGAAGGTACCCAATTACTGATGTGTTATCTTGGACACTTTATGGCCTTAAGACTGTAACTGTGTACCCAAATAAACCCCCTTTTTTATAAAAGCCAATCCATCTCTGGTGTTTTGCATTCTGCAGCATTAGCAAACTAGAATAGTAGCACAGCAATGAAAGTATACTGAACAAAGATGACTGTGAGTATGTTTGAAAGAGGAAAGTCAGGAGCATGTGGGACACCAGAAGGAAATAGGAAAGATAAATACTGGGAATGCATAACTCAGTGAAACCTAGGGTGCTCAACAATTGTGATAAAAGGTACAAATATGTTTTTACATGAGGGAGAACAAATGAATGTCAACATTGTGAGGTGTTAAAAATACAGTGGGATTGGGGGAAATATAATCAATGCAAACTAGATACTATAATTAACAGAAACATTTTATTATGCTTCCTTTAATGTAACAAAGGCAATGTACCAAATCTAAATGCATATGGGAGGGGGACATAGGGGAGGGTATGGGACTTCTGACATTGGTAATGTTGTCTGACTCTTTATTCTACTTTGTTTTAATGCTATCTATCTTTCCTTTTGTCACTTCCTACCTGTCATTTCTTTTTTCTCTTTGTTTTTTCTTTTGTCTCTGTACCTTCTTTGACTCTTCCTCCTCCTTTTTGGAAGAAATGGAGATGTCCTTATATAGATACTGGTGATGGTGGTGAATATATAAATATGTGACTACACAGGGAACCATCAATTGTTTACTTATGATGGAATGTATGGTGTGTGAACAACCATCTTTTAAAAAATGGGTTGATGAAGTTGAGGGCACTATATTGAGTGAAATAAGACAGACACATAAGGACAAATATTGCAGGGTCTCACTGTTATGAACTAGTTATAATATGTAAACTCATAGTCACAAAATATAAGTTACCAGGATATAGAATGGGGCTAAAGAATGGGGAGAGGTTGCTTTTTATAACCAGAATGTTCAAGTAGGGTGAACTTAAATGTTTGGAAGTGGACAGAGGTGATGGTAGCACGTTGTGAGAATGACTAACAGTGCTGAATGGTCTGTGAATGTGGTGTAAAGGGTAAGCTCAGAGTCACATATGTCACCAGAAGGAAAGTTGGAGGTTAAAAGATGGGAATGTATAAAACAGCAAATCTTGTGCTGGACAATGTCTGTGATTAACTGTACAAATATTAGAGATCTCTCTCATGAAATAGAGCAAATGTATGACACTATAATACAAGTCAATAATAGAGGGGCATATAGGAAAAAATATACCTATTGCAAACTATATACTACAGTTAGGAGTATTTTAACATTCTTTCATCAACAGTAACAAATGTACTATACCAATACTATGAATCAATAATGGAACGGGGGTGGTTAGGGGTATGGGAGGATTTGAGTTTCCTTTTTTTGTCCTTATTTCTTTTCTGGAGTAGTGAAAATGTTCTAAAAATTGAAAAAAAATTAATTGTGATGAATGCACAGCCATATGGTGGTACCGTGGGTAATTGTACACTTTGCATCTTTGGATAATTGCATGGTTTGTGAACAATCTCAATTTTAAAAAATGAAAAAAAAAGAACTCAGGGGTTTATACATTTGAAATATTTCAATTGCAGTGATTATACTTTTTGATCCTCAAATTGTCTCTGTGTCCCTTTGACACAACTCTGGTAGTCAACAGTTTCCTTGCTTTCTGTACTACACAAGAAGATCTTCCACATTCATCTTTTTCATTTCCCAACCCAAACGGGAATTGGCCAATTTTTGGACTATGAAAAACTCAGAGATGTCCTGCCATTCCAAGCTCACTTATTTTTTTTTTTTTAATAAGGAGAAAAAAATTCAGAACACTTTGTTTTCTCAACTCCCTGTTGAAATCCCTTCCCTTTTGTACCTCCACAAATATTTGATCAGCTTCGGACACTTCCAAGGAGGAATGGCAAACAAAAAGGAGGATACCCGATGTCAAACTTGGTAGGCATTACATAGTGCCTGCTTCTTTGATGGCAGGGGGAGAGGGTGGTTGAGTATGTGATGGATGATGATTATACCTTATTACAACTTTTCTCATTCCAGGCACTAGACACAAGTCTGTGAGTCTACTTGTTTGTTTTACTTCTCTAACAGAAACATTTACAAGTAATATATTGTCAATTTCTAGAAGCTTCTCAGTCTAAAGCTAGAGCTATCCAATGGTGTATTGTCCAGTCCAGCCTCTCAACAGTAAAGTCAGATCTTAATTTCCATGATGTAAGAATGGCTAATTCAAAAACCACTCACCGATTTCAAATGGAGTCGAGAGGTCACTCTGGTGGACATTCTTATGCACTATATAGGTAACACCTGTTAGGTTTTAATGTATTGGAATAGCTAGAAGTAAATACCTGAAACTACCAAACTCCAACCCAGCAGTCTGGACTCCTGAAGACAATTATATAATAACGTAGATTACAAGGGGTGACAGTGTGATTGTGAAGACCTTGTGGATCACACCCCCTTTATCTAGTGTATGGATGAGTAGAAAAATGGGGATAAAAACTAAAGGACAAATAGGGTGGGATGGGGGGATGATTTGGGTGTTCTTTTTTCACTTTTATTTTTTATTCTTGTTCTGGTTCTTTCTGATGTAAGGAAAATGTTCAAAGATAGATTGTGGTGATGAACGCATAACTATGTTATCATACTGTGGACAGTGGATTGTATACCATGGATGATTGTATGATGTGTGAATGTATTTCAAAAAAACTGAATTTAATAAAAAACAAACAAACAAACAAAAAAAAAAACCACTCACCAATGCTAGGGAGAACTCATGCATTCATTCAACAAATTTAATTGGGTACCCACCATGATCCAAACACTATTTTTGGTACTGAGGACACAACAGTACATATAACAGGAATCAACTCCTACCCTTGTAGAGTTTGCTTTCTACTGGAGGGAAATATTATAAAGTATATAATAAGTACATTATAAAGTAAAAGAAAAACAAAGCAGGAAAAGGCAATGCAGAGGGAGATAAAATTTTAAATTAAGTATTTCAGGGTGGGCCCCACTAAGAATGTGGCATTCAAGCAATCACTTGAGAGAGTTAGCCATGTGGTTTTCTGGGGGAAGAGATTTCAAAGCAGAGGAAACAGCTGTAGGAAGGTCCTGAGGCATGAATGTACCTCATGTGTAATATTCATGAAGTAGTGAATAGGCTACTGTGGCTGAAGTGGAGTAAGCAAGGTGAAGAGAGTCAGAGAGAAGGTCAAAGAAGTAATGTGAGGGTTGGGGGCACAGAGCACATAGGGCCTTCTAGGCCATTCTACTCTGGATAACATGGGAAATCATCAGAGGATTTTGGGAAAAGGCATGACATGATCCAACCTATGCTTTAATGGGATCACTCTGGCTGCTGGATGAGTACAACAAGCATAGATGAAGAGAGACCAATTCAGAAGCTATTGTAATTATCCAGATGAAGAAGATGGTGGCTAAGACAAAGGCGATAGCAGTTAAGGAGATGAAAAGTGATTGCATTATGAATATCTTTTAAAAGTAGAGCCAACATGATTTGTTGAAAGACTAGATATAGGAGTAAAAAAGAGAGAAAAGTCAAGGATAATCCTTAGGGTTTTGGCATGAGCATCTTAAAGGGTGGAGGTTCCATCAACTGAGATGATGGAAAATACAGGAATAGCAGGTTTTGAGAAGGAGCTCAGATGCTCAGTTGTGGACAAATGAGGTCTGAGATACCTATTAAACATCCAAATGGAAATGTCAAGTAGACAGTTGAATATATAGTTCTGGAGTTCAGAAGAAAGATCTAAGCTGGAGACATCTATCTGGGCATTGTGGTAGGCAGAACAATTCTCTTCCCCAAAACGTCCATGCCCAATTTCCTGGGAACTGTGAATATTTTACCTTATATGGAAAAACAGACATTGCAAATATGATTAAGTGTGTGGAACTTGAGATGGGGAAATTATCCTGAATCATCTGGGTGGCCCCAATTTAATAACATGGATCCTTAAAAGGTGGAGAACCTTTCCCAGCTGTGAAGAGGGGGGTGGGGGGAGAACGAAAGAATGAGGATCAGACAGGTATAACTTTGCTGGCTTTGAAAATCATATGGAGGAAGGGGGCCATGAGCCCAGGGATGCAGGTGGCCTCTAGAAGCTGAAATAGGCAAAGAAATGGATTCTTCCCCTGAGCCTCCAGGAAAGAATGAAAGCCTACCAAAACCTTGATTTTATCCCAGTGAGATCTGTGTTAGACTTCTAACACACAGAACTATAATATAAATTTGTGTTTTAAGCCACTAAATTTGTGGTAATTTGTTATGGCAGCAATAGAAACTTAACACTGGCACCATTAATGTATAGATGGTATTTAAAGCCATGAGAGAGGGATGATTGTAGACCGACAGAGAAGAGTTCTGGGGACACCACCTTAGGTTACTTGAATATTAATTTAGGGAAATGAGGCAGACTCAACTAAGAAGACTAAGGGGATGCCATTGAGATAAGAGGAAAATAGGAGACAGTAGTATTCTAGAAGTCAAGTGAAGAATCTGTGTCATGTGTTATTGATGGGTCAGGTAAAATGAATATAGAATTAGGAAACAATAGCTCAGGGAAAGCATGTGTGCTCAGGCCAGTTGCCACCTAGAAGGAAAAGAGTGGGCCCTGGCCCTCACACTCAAACATCATGGATGGGAGAGACACATGAATGATACCTACCCAAAGTGCTGACTTTTTCATACACAGAAACTCTGGTAACAAGTAAACCCAATAAGAATCCTGGGATGTTTCCAATCAAGTCATCATTCTTTCCCCTTGGGGCAGGGAGGATATAAAGGTCACAGATAAGAGAGGAAGGGTTATAGAAGGAACTTTCAACTTCTTACAGACCTACAATATTGTTTCTTTTACCATACAATACAGTCTTAGCCCTTCAAAGTTCTGACTTGTTAAATGGTATATGCCCTTAGCCCAAGAGAGTTAACATAGTGCCTTGAGTCCACAAAATAGCTTTTTCTTAAAGAAAACATGACCTCATCATAACCTCCAGCACTTAACATGACCTCCAGCACTTGACATTTCATGTCAGCCATAGCTTCAAATAATCTTTTATGTTTTGTCTTCCTTCACCTCAAAAACTCAAGTGTTAGGTGATCATCTATAAAAGAATGATTGAAGTAATGCAAGGAGGACCCTTGTGGCCTGAGATAAATAGAGCACTCATCACAATGCCTCACACTAACTTATAATTATTTGGTTATCTGTTCTTCTCCACTAGATTGAGAGCACCTCAAAGAACTGAGACTGTCTTTTCATCACTGAATTAAGAACAACAATGCAAGAACTTCAATTCATTTAACTCATAAGTGTCTGTTGCTGTGCTAACTGCTTTACAGACATTTAATCTTCATACAACCCTATGATCTGGATATTACTCCATTTCACAAATTAGAAGAGTGTTACTCAGAAAGGTTAAGAAACTTACTAATCAGAGGATGGCAGACCTGTCCAGTGCCAAATTCTGTGCTTGTGGTAGGCTGAAT
The DNA here is from genome assembly GCF_015220235.1 of Choloepus didactylus. Classification (NCBI taxonomy): domain Eukaryota; kingdom Metazoa; phylum Chordata; class Mammalia; order Pilosa; family Megalonychidae; genus Choloepus; species Choloepus didactylus. The sequence goes on along the minus strand of NC_051328.1, from coordinate 28,365,200 downwards.
AATACACACACACCCCACAAAGATGTATACATCCTAATTCCCAGAACCTATGAATGTTACCTTATATGGTAAAAGGGTCTTCACAGATGTGATGCAGATGGGAAGATTGGCCTGGAGTATCCAGGTAGGCTCAATGTAATCATGAGGATCCTTATAAAAGGGACACAGGAGATCAGAATGAGTGGTAGGAGATGAGACTACAGAAGCAAGAGGTTGAAGTGATGTGAAGAAGGGGATACAAGCCAAGAAATGCAGGCAGCATCTAGAAGCTTGAAGAAGCAAGGAGAGAGATTCTCTCCTGAAGCTTTCAGAAGGAACACAGTCCTGCCAGCACCTTGATTTTAGACTTCTGAATTCCAGAACTGTAAGATAATAAAAGTGTGTTGTTTTAAGCCACTGAATTCGTGGTAATTTGTTGCAGCAGCAACAGAAAACCAGTATTACAGTGCTCTTTGCCTCTGTCCTTATATGGTTTTTGCATCCTCAGGACCTAAGGCAGTGCTTGACACACAGTAGCACTCCATGAATGTTTGCTAAATAAATTACTAAAGGAGGAAGAGATTTCCCTCTAAGGCTTCTCCCACCAAGCCTAAGCTGAACTTGTAATGGGAAGAATCTAGCCTACCTCAGAGAGAGGCAAGCAAGAGCAACCCAGGGATATCTAGTGGGATATGTGTTTTCCTCAAGGCTAGTGGATGGAATGAGCTCATTACAGTCTGAAGTGTATTCCACGCCAGTCAATGTGCCCTTTGAAGACATGAAAAAATGCAACTCTAATTTACAGCTGTGATTTTGAGCCACAGGAAGTAGAGGGAGGTAGGAGGAGGGGGGAATTAACTATTTTTATGTCATCAACTTAGGCTCTTTTTCCCATTCCCTACAAAAGTACATTAACTCATTTTCCTGCTTTACTGTCTACTCCTAACTTTCTCCCCCAAATCTTTGCCATTACCATCCCAGAAATGAAGATGTTGGAAGCTTAGATGTAACTGTCCCTACTCCAAAGTCACTTGGCCACAGCAGGGCCACCAGCTGCCCCATGATCAGCAAGAACAGAGGGATTTGAGACACCCTGGACAACCGTGGAGGCCTGTTTATGCTGGAAAGTGAGGCTGGCATTACACCCTAAAAGAAGCTCCATCTTCAATGCAGAAGACAGCAGTCAAGGAGATGCCCCTTCTTTAAAGAATATGTGTTTTCTCTCAATTGTAACATGTTTTTGCTGAATATTACATTTTACAAGATACAAATTATCTAGATTTTTAATATCTAGATTTGAGAATAATGGACTTACCAACTGAGCTCCCTGTCTTTTCAATCGATGATCACAGAGATTCACATTTTCAAAAAAAGTCTTAAATAAGTTAAAACCTGAAATTACAAAACATCAGATTAAATCTATGCATTCTAAACAATACAGATAATCAAAAACAAAAGAGTCAAAGTGAATCAAAGACCTATATATAAGAGCTCAAACTACAAAACTCTTAGAAGAAAACAGGTACAAATCTTCCTGACCTTAGATCAGGAAACAGTTTATTAGATATGATGCCAAAAGCACAAGCAACAAAAGAAAAAACTGATAATAAGGACTTCATCAAATTTAAAACCACTTGATTTAAAGGACACTATCATGAGGTGAAAATGGGAGACAAATATTTGCAAATCATATATCTGCTAAGGAACTTGTATCTAGACTTTATAAAGAACTTTTACAGTTCAATAATAAAGACAATTTAAAAATGGGCAAAGGACCTGATTAGACATTTCCCCAAAGAAGATATAAAAATGGTCAATCAGCACATGAAAATAAACTCAACATTGTTAGCCACCAGGGATATGCAAATCACAAGATACCACTTCACACCCACTACAATTCCTATAATACAAAAGACAAATAACAAGTGTTGGTGACAATGTGGAGAAATTGGAACCCTCATACATTCCTGCTGGAAAAGTAATATGGTGCAGCTGCTTTGGAAAAGATTCGCAGCTCCTCAAAATGTTAAAGATATAGTTACCATTATATAACCCAGAAATTCCACTCCTAGGTACATACCTAAGAAAAATGAAAACCTGTGTTCACACAAAAACTTGCATATGAATATTCACAGCAGCATTAATGATAATAGTCAAAAAGTGAAAACCAAAATGCCCATCAACTGATGAACAGATAAACAAAATGTGGACTTCATCAAATTTAAAACCACTTGATTTAAAGGACACTATCATGAAGTGAAAATGGGAGACAAAAAAAATGGGAACAGATAAACAAAATATCCATACAAAGGAATATTATTCAGCTATAAAAAGGAATGAAGTACTGATAAACACTACAACCTGGATGAAGAAACTTGAAGACGTGTTGAGTGAAATAAGACAGAACCAAAAGGACAGAATCTGAAATTTATATGAAATATCCAGAATACGGTAATCCATAGAGACAGAAAACAGATTAGAGGTTGCCAGAGGATGGGGGAATGGGGAGTGATTGCTAATAGGTATGGGGTTTCTCTAAAAGTGAAGAAAATGTTTGAAATTAGACAGTGGTGATGACTGTATAACTCTGTGAATAAACTGAAAACTACTAAATAGTATACTTTAAAAGGGTGAATTTTATTGTATGTGACTTTTAACTCAATTAAAAATTCAATTAAAAAAGAAAAAAAAAAAGTACATTAAGCATCACAAGTGACTCCATCGAAATAATAAGCAGCCTTAGTGAAAAGATGAGGAGAAATCCTACTTCACAATCTCATTCCTTTATAAAAATTATTTTGTGACAAAGTGGAGCAGTGAAAACACACATGAATATACTGTTAATATACCCCATAGCTTAGCATTTAAGAAATGAAGAGCTTGAAATCTGAAAAATATTTAGGTTCCATAAATTGCTTATTATATCATAAAAGGTTATTTCCCCTTTCTGCATCCCAGTTTCTCTGTGTTAAAATCTGATGCTTAGCAAGTAAAAACTAGAAAACAGCTTCTGATCTTCTAACAAGTATCAGAAAAGCAGAAAGATGATTACCACCACCAACTAAGAAATGAATCTCAAATCCATATCTGTTCATACTGCACAATCTATTTGTAGTCGACCTAGAAGGTAAAATAAATTATTGAATATCTAAACTGATAGTGTAGACCTTCTGATTGGATTGGTAATTCCCTTGGCACTCCCAGCTTACCCAGTTTTGCATCCAGGGCTCTCAGTGATCCAAAAGGGCTTTGGAATCTGAATAAATCACACGAACTAAGTCTCCACTGAGACACACACAAAAAATCTCAATTTATTTGTGACCTGGGCCGGGATTTTATTGTGTCTCAGATTAAAAATTAAAAATGCTTTTGCTTCTCTGCCTCAGGGGTATTATTTTGATGTATGAGACAGGGAGATTATTAAATCTTTGGTGGCTTCCAAAGATGTAAATTAAACACCACCTCCTTAGCCACCTTTCCTCTATGAGCTGGAGATTTATTATTAACTTGTCACTCTTGCATGGTCATCAAAACAAGCAGCACCATGATTAATTACTCCTGTTTATTTAACGGTGCTTGTCATCCCTCTTATTTTGTAGATAGGATATTACAAAGGCTCCTGATTTCTTTACTGAACTGTAGCATTAGGACTTTTACAAGGGAGGAGAGAATCACTGTTCTCTCCTCATCATTTCTATAGATACATTTGAAAGAAAGGCAACATGTATGTAACTATATTTTATTCTATTGGTTTTCAGTGAAGCTGCACTTCATCTAGGCTACACTTGCCTGGTCACAGCCATCACATTGGACATCTTTCAAAGATTTTTGAGGAGGTCCACCACAAAATGGACATAAACTCTAAAATTCTCTTTTCAACTGTCACTCATAATTTAATTCAACAAATATAATACTTATGAAGTTCATACTAGGTGGCAGGCACCAAATGTGAATTTATTCCTTCCTTCCTTCATACAACGTTTATTTCATGCCTTTCAAGTGTCAATAACAGTACTAGGGGCACCATTCACTGTTCAAAACAGTGAAAAGCCCTTGTCCCATAGAGTGCACAGCCTCATTACTTCCCCTCCCAAGGCATGTGCCTCTCCCTATTATGAACAGGGAAGAAAGGAGAGACAGTAAGAAACTGATAAAAGGGAAGTAAAGCAGAGTGTCTCCATTCTAGGGTAAGTTTGCACAAAATAGACACTAAGCTGAGTCAGATTTAATAAGACATCTGCAAGATTAATTCCCACCTTCCAGTTCACTATGGATCTGCAGGACAAAACTATATTAAGATCATGGCATTTCACTTTCTTTTTTTCTCCCTTTACCCATCAGATCACAGATCATCTGGTTCACTGAATAATCACTGAAATACAGGAAATTTTCAAATGAACTTTGTAGGCATGGCTGCCTGGCCTCTGAGATACCAAAAGAAAAAGTCACCTCCATAGTTTAAATTTTAGAATAATTATTTAAACAAATAGATTCCTGATCATATCCTTGCCTGTCTTTTTAAAAGTTTCTATTACGGAAATTGTCAAACATACCAAAAAAGGGTGAGGTAATAAAATAATTAATCTCCGTGTACCTAACACCTAGTGTTTTAGTTTTCTTGAGCTACTAGGACAACTCCCATACAATGGGTTGGCTTAAACGTCGGGAATTTATGGGCTCACAGTTTTGAGGCTAGGAAAAGTCCAAAGTTGAGGTGCATCAGCAAGGCAATACTTTCTCCCCTAAGTTTTAACATTCTGGTGCTGGCGATCCTTAGAGTTCCTTGGTTTGTATCCCTGCCTCACATCACACAGCAACATTCTCTCCTTTCCCTTCCTGGTTCCCTTGACTTCCAGCTCATCCCTGCAGCTTTCTCTGACTCTGGCTTCCACTTTCTTTCAAAAGCCTCCAGTAACTGGATTAAGGCAAATGCTCATTCAGTTGGGTCATACCTTAATTTCAAGAGATCCTATTTACCAAGGTTCACACACACAGGAATGTAGATTGATTTTAAGAACATATATATTTCCCTATTTATTTAGGTTTACTTTGATTTCTTTTGCTGCCATTTTGTTTTCAGCATACAGATTCTGTGCAGATTATTTTAAAATTTAAACCTATGTATTTCACTGCTAATTTATCGAAATCTCATTGTTTTTCTACATTAACTTTGTATCCTATGACCTTTTTTTTCTTTTTTAATTCTAGGAGCTGTTTTATAGATTCTTTGGGATTATCTACATAGTTTGTATTCAGAGTTTTATTTCTTCTATATGCATTTATGCCAAATCTCCTCAGTTTGATCTCTAGGTTTAACAAAATCCCAATCAAAATCTCAGCAGGAAAAGGAGAGGCTAAATCTGCCTATAACTGTGCCTGAGAGTCTCCTCCTGAATATCTCTTTGTTGCTCAGATGTGGCCCTCTCTCTCCAGCTAACCCAACTCAGTGGGTGAACTCACGGCCCTCCCCTCTAGGTGGGATCTGACTCCCAGGGGTGGAAATCTCTCTGGCAACGCAGGACATGACTCCCAGGGATGAATCTTGACCTGACATCATGGGATTGAGAACATCTTTTTGACCAAAAAGGGGATGCATAATGAAACAAAATAAAGTTTCAGTGGCTGAGAGATTCCAAATGGAGTTGAGAGGTCACTCTGGTGGACATTCTTATGCACTATGTAGATAACCCTTTTTAGGTTTTACTGCACTGCAATAGCTAGAAGTAAATACCTGAAGCTATCAAACTGCAACCTAATAGCCTTGACTCTTGAAGACAATTGTATAGCAATGTAGCTTACAAGGAGTGACAGTGTGATTGTGAAAGCCTTGTGGATCACATTCCCTTTATCCAGTATATGGATGGATGAGTAGAAAAATGGGGACAAAAACTAAATGAAAAATAGGGTGGGAGAGGGGGATGATTTGGGTGTTCTTTTTTACTTTTATTTTTTAATTCTTATTTTTACTTTTTCTGGTATGAGGAAAATGTTCAAAAAATAGATTGTGGGTGATAAATTCACAACTATATAATGGTACTGTGAATAGCTGATTGTACACCATGGATGACTGTATGATATGTGAATATATCTCAATAAAACTGAATTTTAAAAAAATCCCAGCAGGATATTTTGTAGATATCAACAATTTGATTCTAGAATTTATAAGAAAAGGCAAAGAAACCAGAATAGCCTAAACAATTAAAAAAAAAAGTTGGAGTACTGACACTAACTCATTTCAAGACTTACTATAAACTCACAGTAATGAAGGCAGAATGGTATTGCCAAAATGATAGACATATAGATCAATGTAACAAAATAGAGTTCAGAAACAGACCCACACAGTTAGAGTGAACTAATTATTTGCAAAAGATGCATAGGCAATTCAGTAGAGAATGATCTTTTCAACAAAAATGCTATGACAACTGAACTTCCATATACAAAAATAAACAAACCCTTACCTCACACTTTCACACTTTATGCTGAAATTATCTCAAATGGATCACAGATATAAATGTAAAATAGAAAACTATAAAATGTCTTGAAGAAAATATAGCAGGAAATATTTATTACCTTATGCTAGATAAAGAGTTCTTATAGACACAACACCAAAGCAGTCCAGAAAACACTGACAAGTTGGGCTTTATCAAAATTTAAAACATTTGCTCTGTAATGGATGTAAAAGGTATTCATTATGGGGTTTGTCTGCATTTCCCTGATTTCTAAAGAGGTTGTGCATGTTTTCCTATGTTTATTAGCCATACATGGTTCCTTCCTGTGAATGCCTATTCATGTCTCTTACTCCATTCTTTAAAATCTGCTCTATAGCTACTAGTCAAATCATACTCTGAAAGTTATCACCATTCTGTATATATGTTATATTCTACAATAAGGAAATAACAACTGTACAAATGTAACCCATAACATCCCTTAAAATTACCTATATAAATACTTGTTAAATTGTACTTTGAAAGTTATCACTGTTCTGTGTATATGTTATATTTCACAATAAAAAATATTAAAAAAAAAAACAAAAAACAAAAAACAAAAAAAACATTTGCTCTGTAAAAGCTGCTGTTGACATAAACTAGCCACAGACCGATAGAAAATATTTCAAATAGCATATTCCAATCAATGTATCTATTCTTTTTTATCATTGCTTTGGCTGGCTCTTCCAGTATAATGTTGAATGAGAGCAGTAATAACAGACAATTTTGCTTCTTTCTTCTTTTACCATAACTGGGTATTGAATTCAACCAAGTTTTTTCGGTACCCTTCGAAATAACCATGTTTTACTGTTGTTACTTGTTAATATGATTAATTACCTTAATAGATTTTCTAATGTTAAGCCGTCCTTGCATTCTTAGGATTAAACTCTAAATAGTTGTGATGTATTTTTTAATATACTTAAAAATTTACATACATTAAAATTCACTCTTGATTTTGTACAGTTCTATGTGTTTTAACAACTACATAGAGTTGTAGACATATATATTTTTTTTCCTTTTCACACACACACTCCATGAATTTGAGTGTTATGCACTATCCAGGCTTTTCCAGCCTGTCTCCAGCTCCTAAACTTATAGTTTCAGGGCCCATTCCTCACTGCCTCTCTTTAAGTTCTCCAATTACAGAGGATTCTAATTAATTCCACTCATCTTACAGACCAGATGTGTGACCAAACTTAGTCCAACCAGATGATACGAGGAAGAGTAGAGGAGAAAGTGAGAAGGTCATATGATATCAATCATAGGCATTTAAGCTACAGGGTTTGTAGGCAGGCATAATTTAGGAAGCTATATGAGCAGAATAAGTAAAAACAGACACTTCTCCATAAAAACAAAATTAATAAAGCTCGACCCATATTTAAAAGCTAAATCAACCACAATATTCCAAATATTAAGAATTGGTAAATATAGGTGAAGTAGATAAGAGAGTTCTTCTACAACTCTTGCACTTCTTTTCAGTAGCATTGAAATTTTTCCAAATACAGAGTTGAGGATGGAAAAATAGAGACCTGCATATCTACAGACAGCTAAAAAATTATGCATCCAGACTATATGTTAATGGATTGTATAAACTGGAACTCCTGGATATAAGTCTAATGCAATTCTGATATAAACAGGGGGTAAAAAGGCAGATAAAAGAAAAACATACCTGCATACTATTGCATTTCTGGTCTTTGAAACCCTAGTTAAAATCCTTCTAATAACTGGTAGTATTTCAAAATTCACTACTATCCTCCTTCATTGTAGAGTTTATAGACAACCATTGTTTAACAACATCATATGCTTTCTTCAGTGGTCCAAAGAGAGAAATACTAATTAAATAAAGTCAAATGTAACTCTGGAAGTCTAGTAAATATGATCCTGAAAACTTAAAGCATTTATCATTTCCTCCTCACTCTGCTAATTGCTTCAGGAACCAGAAATACCAGAATAGAGCTTAACTCACATAGGGACCAAGCTATATACCCTGAAATGAAATCCAATTTTCTATACCACCTCAACTTTTAGAACCGATCAGTATCAGAACATACAATATGAATATATATTCAGAATAAATATTCATATTCCTAAAACTGACTTTTCCCAGGCATTAGTTACTATGTTCAAGCACTAAAGCTTCTTCTAGGTAATAGTGACAATTAACCAGACCAACTGTGAACTATATTAATAAAACCACTGCTAGTTACCTTAATTAAATTTAAGAATATATAAGCTTAAAAAAAACTATTTCAGGTGGGGCAAGATGGCGGAGTGGTGAGGTGTACGTTTTAGTTACTCCTCCAGGGCAGTAGGTCGAAAGCCAGTTACTGCGTGGACCGGACACCGCAGACCAATTTGACTTTGCGCATACTTCATACAACACTCATGAACACGTGGAACTGCTGAGATCAGCAAAATCTGTAAGTTTTCGCGGCCAGGGGACCTGTGCCCCTCCCTGCCAGTCTCAGTCCCGTGGGAGGAGGGGCCGTCAGCACTGGGAACGAGGAGGGAGAACTGCATTTGCGGCCCTTACCGGAAACTCATTCTACTGATCCAAACTCCAACCATAGATAGACTGAGACCAGGCACCGGAGAATCCGGGAGCAGCCATCCTGGTAGAGAGGAGACAGGGATAGCAAAAACAGCAAGAAAAACCCAAAAGTAAAAGCGGAGGCTTTCTGGAGTTCTGGTGAACATAGAACAGGGAAGGGCAGAGCTCAGGCAGAGTCAGGCTCATATGCAAATCCAGAAGAAAAACCGGTTTCTCTGCCCCCTGGACCCTTCTTAATGGCCCTAATTGCCTTGTCTCAAGGTATTTCGATAATCCATTAGCTCTGCAAGGCCTTTCCCCTTTTTTTTTTTTTTAATCTTTTTCTCTTTTTCTAAAACAATTACTCTAAGAAGCCCAATACAGAAAGCCTCAAAGACTTGCAATTTGGGCAAGTCAAGACAAGAGCAGAACTAAGAGAGCTCTGAGACACAAGGCAATAAGTCCAATGGCTGAGAAAAATCACTAAAAACCACAACTTCCCAAGAAAAGGGGGGCATTCTCTCACAGCCATCTTCCCAGTGGACAGGGAACACTCCTGCCCATCACCAGCCCCACAGCCCAGAGCTGCCCCAGACAACCCAATTTGACAGGAAGCGCTTCCAATAACACACTCACACACCACAAAATCGGGTGTGGACATTAGCCTTCCCTGCACCCTCAGTTGGTTGTCCCAGAGTTGGGAAGGTGAAGCAGTGTGAATTAACATGCCCCATTCAGCCATCACTTCAACAGACTGGGAGTCTCCCTACACAGCCCTGCAGACCAGAACCGCCCTGGGGGGATGGTGCTCTCCTGTGACATAGCACAGTCATCCCTCAACAGAGGACCTGCGGGTGCATGGCCTGGAAGAGGAACCCACTCGCAAGTCTCAGGGGCCATATGCCAATACAAAGGACTTGTGGGTCAGTGGCAGAGACAAACTGTGGCAGGACTGAACTGAAGGATTAGACTATTGCAGCAGCTTTAAATCTCCAGGAACACAGGGAGATTTGATTGTTAGAGCCACCACTCCTCCCTGACCGCCCAGACACACACCCCATATACAAGGCGGGCAACACCAACTACACACGCAAGCTTGGTACACCAACTGGACCCCACAAGACTCACACCCCCACTCACCACAAAGACAAAGCAGGGGAGAACTGACTTGAGGGGAATAGGTGGCTAGCAGACGCCACCTGCTGGTTAGTTAGAGAAAGTGTACTCCATGAAGCTGTAGATCTGACAAATTAGAGAAAAGGGTTTTAATCGGTCTACAAATCCTAAAAGAACCCTTCAAGTTAAGCAAATGCCAAGAGGCCAAAAACAACAGAAAATTTTAAAGCATATGAAAAAACCAGACGATATAGATAACCCAAGCCCAAGCATTAAAATCAAAAGATCAGAGGAGACACAGTACTTGGAGCAATTAATCAAGGAACTACAGATGAACAACGAGACCATGGCACAGGACATAAAGGACATCAAGAAGACCCTAGGAGAGCATAAAGAAGACATTGCAAGAGTAAATAAAAAAATAGAGAATCTTATGGAAATTAAAGAAACTGTTGACCACTCATAGTACAAGACTAGAGGAAGGTGAACAACGAATCAGTGACCTGGAAGATGACAGAACAGAAAACGAAAGAACAAAAGAAAGAATGGGGAAAAAAATAAAAAAAATCGAAACGGACCTCAGGGATATGATAAATAATATAAAATGTCCACATATAAGACTCATTGGTGTTCCAGAAGGGAAAGAGAAGAGCAAAGGTCTAGGAAGAGTATTCAAAGAAATTGTTGGGGAAAATTTTCCAAATTTTTTAAACACCATAAAAATGCAAATCATAAATGCCCAGCGAACTCCAAATAGAATAAATCCAAATAAACCCACTCCAAGACATATTCTGATCACACTGTCAAATACGGAAGAGAAGGAGCAAGTTCTGAAAGCAGCAAGACAAAAGCAATTAACCACATACAAAGGAAACAGCATAAGACTAAGTAGTGACTACTCAACAGCCATCATGGAGGCGAGAAGGCAGTGACATGACATATTTAAAATTCTGAGAGAGAAAAATTTCCAACCAAGAATTCTTTATCCAGCAAAGCTCTCCTTCAAATTTGAGGGAGTGCTTAAATTTTTCACAGACAGACAAATGCAGAGAGAATTTGCTAATAAGAGACTTCCCTACTGGAGATACTAAAGGGAGCCCTACCAACACAGAAACAAAGAAAGGAGAGAGAGAGATGGACAAAGGTTCAGTACTAAAGAGATTCAGTACTGGTATGTTAAAGGACATTAACAGAGAGAGGGAAAAAATATATCTGACAAACATAATACAAAGGATAAGATGGCTGATTAAAGAAATGCCTTCACAGTTATAACATTGAAGGTTAATGGATTAAACTCCCCAATTAAAAGATACAGATTTGCAGAATGGATAAAAAAAAAATGAACCATCAATATGTTGCATACAGGAGACTCAGACACACAGACACAAAGAAACTGAAAGTGAAAGCATGGAAAAAAAAATTTCATGCAAGCTACAGCCAAAAGAAAGCAGGAGTAGCAATATTAATCTCACATAAAATAGACTTTAAATGCAAGGATGTTATGAGAGACAAAGAAGGCCACTACATATTAATAAAAGGGGCAATTCAACAAGAAGAAATAACAATCATAAATGTTTATGCACCCAATCAAGGTGCCAGGAAATACATGAGAGAAACACTGGCAAAACTAAAGGAAGCAATGAATGTTTCCACAATAATTGTGGGAGACTTCAACACATCACTCTCTCCTATAGATACATCAACCAGACAGAAGACCAATAAGGAAATTGAAAACCTAAACAATCTGATAAATGAATTGGATTTAACAGACATACATAGAACATTACATCCCAAATCACCAGGATACAAATTGTCCTCTAGTGCACACAGAACTTTCTCCAGAATAGATCATAGGCTGGGATATAAAACAAGCCTCAATAAATTTTAAAAAATTGAAATTATTCAAAGCACATTCTCTGACCACAATGGAATACAATTAGAAGTCAATAACCAACAGAGACTTAGAAAATTCACAAATACCTGGAGGTTAAACAACATGCTCCTAAACAATCAGTGGGTTAAAGAAGAAATAGCAAGAGAAATTGCTAAATGTATAGAGATGAATGAAAATGAGAACACAACATACCAAAACCTATAGGATGCAGCAAAAGCTGTACTGAGGGGGAATTTTATACCACTAAACACACATATTAAAAAGGAAGAAAGAGCCAAAATCAAAGAACTAATGGATCAACTGAAGAAGCTAGAAAATGAACAGCAAACCAATCCTAAACCAAGTACAAGAAAAGAAATAACAAGGATTAAAGCAGAAATAAATGACACAGAGAACAAAAAAACAATAGAGGATAAATAACCCCCAAAGTTGGTTCTTTGAGAAGATCAACAAGATTGACAAGCCCCTAGCTAGAATGACAAAATCAAAGAGAGAGAAGACCCATATAAACAAAATAACGAATGAGAAAGGTGACATTACTGCAGATCCAGAAGAAATTTTAAAAATTATAAGAGGATACTATGAACAAATGTATGCCAACAAATGGATACTGTAGAGGAAATGGACAATTTCTTGGAAACATACAAACAACCTAGACTGACCAGAGAAGAAACAAAAGACCTCAAGCAACCAATCACAAGTAAAGAGATCCAATCAGTCATCAAAAAGCTTCCCACAAATAAATGCCAAGGGCCAGAAGGCTTCACAGGGGAATTCTATCAAAGTTTCCAAAAAGAACTGACACCAATCTTACTTAAACTCTTCCAAAACATCAAAGAAAATGGAACACTACCTAACTCATTTCATGAAGGTAACATCAATCTAATACCAAAACCAGGCAAAGATGCTACAAAAAAGGAAAACTACAGGCCTATCTCCCTAATGAATATAGATGCAAAAATTCTCAACAAAATACTTGCAAATCGAATCCAAAGACACATTAAAAAATCATACACCATGACCAAGTAAGGTTCATTCCAAGCATGCAAGGATGGTTCAACATAAGAAAATCAATCAATGTATTACAACACATTAACAAATCAAAAGAGAAAAATCAAATGATCATCTCAATAGTTGCTGAAAAAGCATTTGACAACATCCAACATCCCTTTTTGATAAAAACACTTCAAAAGGTAGGAATTGAAGGAAACTTCCTCAGTATGATAAAGAGCACATATGCAAAACCCACAGCCAGCATAGTACTCAATGGTGAGAGACTGAAAGCCTTCCCTCTAAGATTAGGAACAAGACAAGGATGCCCTCTGTCAGCACTGTTATTCAACATTGTGCTGGAAGTGCTAGCCAGGGCAATCTGGCAAGACAAAGAAATAAAAGGCATCCAAATTGGAAAGGAAGAAGTAAAACTGTCATTGTTTGCAGATGATATGATCTTATATCTGGAAAACCCTGAGAAATTGACAATACAGTTACTAGAGCTAATAAACAAATTTAGCAAAGTAGTGGGATACAAGATTAATGCACATAAGTCAGTAATGTTTCTATATGCTGGTAATGAACAAACAGAAGAGACACTCAAGAAAAAGATACCATTTTCAATAGCAACTAAAAAAATCAAGTACCTAGGAATAAACTTAACCAAAGATGTAAAAGACCTGTACAAAGAAAACTACATAACTCTACTAAAAGAAATAGAAGGGGACCTTAAAAGATGGAAAAATATTCCATGTTCATGGATAGGAAGGCTACATGTCATTAAGATGTCAATTCTACCCAAACTCATCTACAGATTCAATGCAATCCCAATCAAAATTCCAACAACCTATTTTGCAGAGTTGGAAAAGCTAGTTATCAAATTTATTTGGAAAGGGAAGATGCCTTGAATTGCTAAAGACACTCTAAAAAAGAAAAACGAAGTGGGAGGACATACACTCCCTGACTTTGAAGCTTATTATAAAGCTACAGTTGTCAAAATAGCATGATACTGGCACAAAGATAGACATATAGATCAATGGAATCGAATTGAGAATTTGGAGATAGACCCCCAGAACTATGGCCGACTGATCTTTGATAAGGCCCCCAAAGTCACTGAGCTGGGTCATAATGGTCTTTTCAACAAATGGGGCTGGGAGAGTTGGATATCCATATCCAAAAGAATGAAAGAGGACCCCTACCTCACACCCTACACAAAAATTAACTCAAAATGGACGAAAGATCTCAATATAAAAGAAATTACCATAAAACTCCTAGAAGATAATGTAGGAAAACATCTTCAAGACCTTGTTTTAGGCAGACACTTCCTAGACTTTACACCCAAAGCACAAGCAACAAAAGAAAAAATAGATAAATGGGAACTCCTCAAGCTTAGAAGTTTCTGTACCTCAAAGGAATTTCTCAAAAATGTAAAGAGGCAGCCAACTCAATGGGAAAAAGTTTTTGGAAACCATGTATCTGACAAAAGACTGATATCTTGCATATATAAAGAAATCCTACAACTCAATGACAATAGTACAGACAGCCCAATTATAAAATGGGCAAAAGATATGAAAAGACAGTTCTCTGAAGAGGAAATACAAATGGCCAAGAAACACATGAAAAAATGTTCAGCTTCACTAGCTATTAGAGAGATGCAAATTAAGACCACAATGAGATACCATCTCGCACCGATTAGAATGGCTGGCATTAAACAAACAGGAAACTACAAATGCTGGAGGGGATGTGGAGAAATTGGAACTCTTATTCATTGTTGGTGGGACTGTATAATGGTTCAGCCACTCTGGAAGTCAGTCTGGCAGTTCCTTAGAAAACTACATATAGAGTTACACTTTGATCCAGGGATTGCACTTCTCAGTATATACCTGGAAGATCTGAAAGCAGTGACACGAACAGATATCTGCACGCCAATGTTCATAGCAGCATTATTCACAATTGCCAAGAGATGGAAACAACCCAAATGTCCTTCAACAGATGAGTGGATAAATAAAATGTGGTATATATACACACGATGGACTACTATGTGGAAGTAAGAAGAAAAGATGTCGTGAAATATATGACAACATGGATGAACCTTGAAGACATAATGCTGAGCAAAATAAGCCAGGAACAAAAAGAGAAATATTATATGCTGCCACTATTGTGAACATTGAAAAATGTAAACTAAATAGTTTATAATATAGAATGTAGTGGAACCAGCGACAGAGAGCAATTAATGAAGGGGGAACAATAACCCAATGAGAACAGATAAGCTATCGTGGGTAAATTTAATGTTCTGGGAATGCCCTGGAATGACTCTGGCCTGTTAATTTCTGATGGGTATAGTAGGAACAAGTTCACAGAAATGTTGCTATATTAGGTTATTTTCTTGGGGTAGAGTAGGAACATGTTGGAAGTAAAGTATTTATCTTAGGTTAGTTGTCTTTTTCTTACTCCCTTGTTACGGTCTCTTTGAAATGTTATTTTATTGTAGTTTTAAAAAAAAATTTTTTTATATATATAGTTGATTTTAAAAAAAGTTAATTTAAAAACAAAACAAAAAACAAACAAAAAAAAAAAAAACAAGGAAAAAAATATGCAGAGCCCCCTTGAGGAGCTGGTAGAGAATACAGGGGTATTGGGCTTCCCCACCTCGATGGTTGCTAACGTGCTCACAAACATAGGGGACTGGTGGTTTGATGGGTTGAGCCCACTACCACAGGACTTGCCCTTGGGAAGACTGTTGCTGCAAAGCAGAGGCTAGGTCTCCCTATGATTGTGCCTAAGGGCCTCCTCCTGAATGCCTCTTTGTTGCTCAGATGTGGCCCTCTCTTTTTAGCTAAGCCAACTTGGCAGATGAAATCACTGCCCTGCCCCCTACGTGGGATCAGACACCCAGGGGAGTGAATCTCCCTGGCAACGTGGAATATGACTCCCGGGGAGGAATGTAGACCCGGCATTGTGGTACAGAGAACACCTTCTTGACCAAAAGAGAGAAGTGAAAGGAAATGAAATAAGCTTCAGTGGCAGAAGGATTCCAAAAGGAGCCGAGAGGTCACTCTGGTGGGCACTCTTACGCACAATATGGACAACCCTTTTTAGGTTCTAATGAACTGGAGTACCTGGCAGTAGATACCTGAAACTATCAAACTACAACCCAGAACCCATGAATCTTGAAGACGATTGTATAAAAATGTAGCTTATGAGGGGTGACAATGTGATTGGGAAAGCCATATGGACCACACTCCCCTTTGTCTAGTTTATGGATGTATGAGTAGAAAAATGTGGGAAGGAAAAAAACAAACAAACAAAAAATATTCCAAAATACCTCTTCCAGTAATACTAGAGTAGTTTGTATCAGATTAATTCTCTTGCAGATAATACTTATAACTCTAGAAAAATGTTTAAAAAAAGAAACCCACACTATTTAAAGGCACTGAAGGGCAATAACCTCTGAAAAAATGAAAGTATGCTGAATAAGCTTCATATTTAAAAGGTATTTTGCTTGAAGATAGTCTCCAGTCTCTTCACCATGAGAGGGATAAAACTCAAGTAGAAAGCTGCAGTCTTACTGACTTGAGGAGTCAGAAAATGGCATTTAGTTCTACAACAGCTGAAAAATAATGGGGAAAATCTTAATAAGGAAGAAGTCAAAGAAATCATAGCCCTAAAATCTCACTATAACCTCTGCCCAAATTATTGGCCAACACTTGAACTGCAAATGTGTAAGGGAGACTCTGAGATTGCCAGTGAACAGTAGCAGTTAAAAGGCTAAAAGAACACAGCAGAGCTTTAGTTGCTGCCCAACACAGGGGAAATGAAGTCTGGAATTTGAGTCTAGCCAAGTTAACTGCCTGTCAGAACAAAACCCAACACTCTTCAGTGTAAGATAACAGACCCCCAAATTTCTACAACAACATCTGCTAAGTAATTTTAAAACTTTACTAGGCATATTAAGAAACAGGAAATCAAAACCCAATGTCAAGAGAAAAACCAATAATACAATCAATCAATAAAATCTGACCCTTTAGTAAATAGCTCGAGGCAAATGACAATGAAAACACAACTTATCAAAACTTATGGGATGCAGCAAAGGCAGTGATGAGAGGGAAATTTATTGCCCTAAAAGCCTATATTAAAAGAGAAGAGAGAGCAAAAATTGAAGAGTTAACTGCTCACCTGGAGGAATTAGAGAAAGAACAGCAAACTAACCCCAAAGCAAGCAGAAAGGAAGAAACAACAAAGATTAGAGCAGAAATAAATGCAATTGAGAACAGGAAAACAATAGAAAGAATCAATAAAACCAGAAGTTGGTTCTTTGAGAAAATCAATAAAATCGATGGACCACTGGCTAGGCTAACAAAAAAAAAGAGAGAGCAGATGCAAATAAATGTAGTCAGAAATGGGAAAGGAAATATAACTACCAACCCTGCAGAAATTAAGGAGATAATGAGAAGATACTATGAGCAACTATATGCTAATAAACTAGACAACTTAGATGAAATGGACAACTTCCTAGAAAAGCATAAACAACCAACATTAAAATCTGACCCTGAGATAACCTAACTGCTAGAATTAATATAAAATAAATTTAAAACTACTAACATATGTATGTTAAAAGACTTAAGGAAGGGAGGGCGGGGAAAGATGGCTGATTGCTGAGGTGTAGGTTTTAGTTAATCTTCCAGGGCAATAGGTAAAAAGCCAGGAACTGCATGGACCCAACACCACAGAGCAAGTTGACTTTGGGCATACTAACACTCATGAACGCATGGAACAACTGAGATCAGCGAAAACTGTAAGTTCTTGTGGCCAGGGGACCCGTGCCCCTCCCTGCCGAGCTCAGTCCCATGGGAGGAGGGGCCATCTATGCTAGGAATGAGGAAGGAGAACTGCAGTTGCGCTTCTGATTGAAAACTCAGGCTGCTGATCGAAACTCCAAATATAGATAGACTGAGACCAGACACCAGAGAATCTGGGAGCAGTCAACCCAGCGGGGAGGAGCTAGGGCTAGCAAAAACAGCAAAAAAAATAAAAAATAAAAAAAAAAATAAAATAAAATAAAAACAGAGACTTTTTGGAGTGCTGGTGTACATAAAATGGAGAACGGCAGGGCTCAGGCAGAGCCAGGCTCATATGCAAATCCAGAGGGTGAGGACCCTGGTCTGAAGAGCCCAAGAGCTGGTTTCTCTGTTTTCTTGATTGTTCCTTAATGGCCCTAATCTCCTTGTCTCCTAGCATTTCAATAGCCCATTAGATCTGCAAGGAGGGCCCTTCTTTATTATTTTTTTAAATCTTTTTCTCTTTTTCTACAACAATTACTCTAAGAAGTCCATTACAGAGAGCCTCAAAGACTTGCAATTTGGGCCCAGGCAAGTGCAGAACTAAGATAGCTCTGAGAGACAAAGCAATAAGTCCAGTGGCTGAGAAAATTTGCTAAATGCCACAATTCCACAAGAAAAGGGGGGCATCGCCTTACAGCCATCTTCCTGGAGGGCTGAGAATGCTCCTGCCCAGTGTCAGTGCCACAGCCCAGAGCTGCTCCAAACAACCCACTGTGACGGGAAGTATTTCTTCAATACATCACTCTCTCCTATAGGTAGAGCAGTCAGATAGAGGACCAATAAGAAAATTGAAAACCTAAACAATGTGATAAATGAAATTGACTTAACAGACTTATATAGAACATTACATCCCAAATCACCAGGACACACATTCTTTTCTAGTGCTCAAGGAACTTTCTCCAGAATAGATAATATGCTGGGCCATAAAACAAGCCTCAATAAATTTAAGAAGATTGAAATGATTCAAAGCACATTCTCTGATCACAATGAAATACAATTAGAAGTCAATAAAAATCATTCAAAGCACTTTTTCTGATCACAATGAAATACAATTAGAAGTCAACAACCATCAGAGATTTAGAACATTCACAAATACCTGGAGGTTAAACAACACAGTCCTAAACAATCTGTGGGTTAAAGAAGAAATAAGAGAAATTGATAAATATCTAGAGAAAAATGAAAATGAGAGTACAACATATCAAAACTTATGGGATGAAGTGAAGGCAGTATTGAGGGGGAAATTTATAGCTCGAAATGCATACATTAAAAAGGAAGGAGCTAAATCAAAGAACTGTTGGAACTGAAGAAGCTAGAAAATGAACAGGAAGCTAATCCTAAACCAAGTAGAAGAAAAGAAATAACAAGGAGTAAAGCAGAAATAAATGACAAATAGAAAAAAACAAAACAAAACAAAAACAATAGAGAGAATAAATAAAACCAAAAGTTGGTTCTTTGAGAAGATGAACAAGATTGACAACCGCTAGCTAGACTGACAAAATCAAAAAGAGAGAAGACTCAAATAAACAAACTAATAAATGAGATTGCGGATCCCAAAGAAATTTAAAAAAATATAATAGGATACTATGAACAATTGTATGCCAACAAACTGGATAATGTAGAGGAAATGGACAATTTCCTGGAAACATACAAACAACCCAGACTGACCAGAGAAGAAACAAAAGACCTCAGCCAGCCAATCACAAGCAAAGGGATCTAATCAGTCATCAAAAAGCTTCCCACAAGGAGGAATGTAGACCTGGCATCGTGGGACGGAGAACATCTTCTTGACCAAAAGGGGGATGTGAAAGGAAATGAAATAAGCTTCAGTGGCAGAGAGAATCCAAAAGGAGCCGAGAGGTCACTCTGGTGGGCACTCTTACGCACACTTTAGACAACCCTTTTTAGGTTCTAAAGAATTGGGGTAGCTGGTGGTGGATACCTGAAACTATCAAACTACAACCCAGAACCCATGAATCTCGAAGACAGTTGTATAAAAATGTAGCTTATGAGGGGTGACAAGGGGATTGGGAAAGCTATAAGGACCACACTCCACTTTGTCTAGTTTATGGATGGATGAGTAGAAAAATAGGGGAAGGAAACAAACAGACAAAGGTACCCAGTGTTCTTTTTTACTTCAATTGCTCTTTTTCACTCTAACTATTATTCTTGTTATTCTTGTGTGTGTGTAATGAAGGTGTCAGGGATTGATTTGGGTGATGAACGTACAACTATTTAATGGTACTGTGAACAATCGAAAGTACGATTTGTTTTGTATGACTGCATGGTATATGAATATATCTCAATAAAATGAAGATTAAAAAAAAAAAAAAAAAAAAAAGACATAATGCTGAGCAAAATAAGCCAGGCACAAAAAGAGAGATATTGTATGTTACCACTAATGTGAATTCTGTGAAAAATGTACAATGTTTTATACTGTAGAATGTAGGGGACCTAGAGATACCAATTAGTGGAGGGGGAATGATAATCTAATAAGAACAGATAAACTATGGAGGGTAATCTCAATGTTATGGGAATGCTCAGGAATGATTATGGTTTGTTAACTTTCTTGGATATAGTAAGATCATGTTGGAAGCAATAGAGTTATTTTAGGTTTTTTTTTTTCTCTTATTCCTTTGTTTTCTTAGGGGTTGTTAATTTTCTTGGGGTACGGTAGGAACATGTTGGAAGCAATGTAGTTATTTTAGATTATTTGTTTTTCTTACTCCTCTGTTTGGACATGGTTTATTAATTTTCTTGGGGTATGGTAGGAACATATTAGAAGCAAAGTAGTTATTTTAGGTTATTTGTTTTCCTTAATCCATTGCTTTGTTTGAAATGTTGTGGGGTTTTTTTGGTTGTTGTTTGCCTGTTTGTTTTTAATTTTTTGATAAACAAAGTTAAAAAATTGAAAAAAAATCAGTAGAAAAATGGGAGTAAAAACTAAATGACAAATAGGGTGGGATGGGGGGATGGTTTGGGTATTCTCTTTTCAATTTTATTTTTTATTCTTATTCTCATTCTTTCTGATGTAAGGAAAATGTTCAGAAATAGATTGTGGTGATGAACGCATAACTATATGATCATACTGTGAACAGTTGATTGTATACCATGGATGACTGTATGGTTTGTGAATATATTTCAATAAAACTGAATTAGGAAAAAAAAAAAAAAAAAAAAAAAGGTTTCCACAAATAAATGCCAAGGGCCAGATGGCTTCACAGGGGAATTCTACCAAGCTTTCCAAAAAGAACTCACACCAATCTTACTTAAACTCTTTCAAAACATTGAAGAGATTGGAGTACTACCTAAAACATTTTATGAAGCTAACATCAATCTAATACCAAAACCAGGCAAAGATGCTACAAAAAAGGAAAACTACAGGCCTATCTCCCTAATGAATATAGATGCAAAAATTCCCAAAAAACACTTGCAAATCGAATCCAAAGACACATTAAAAAAAATCATACACCATGATCAAGTGGGGTTCATTCCAGGCATGCAAGGATGGTTCAACATAAGAAAATCAATCAATGTATTACAACACATTAACAAATCAAAAGAGAAAAATTAAATGATCATCTCAATAGATGCTGAAAAAGCATTCGACAAAATCCAAAAACAGACATATACATAGAAAATTATATAACTTTACTAAAAGAAATGGAAGGGGACCTAAAAGATGGAAAAATATTCTGTGTCCATGGATAGGAAGGTTAAATGTCATTAAGATATCAATTCTACCCAAACTCATCTACAAATTCAATGCAATTCCAATCAAAATTCCAACAACCTACTTTGCAGACTTGGAAAAGCTAGTTATCAAATTTATTTGGAAGGGAAAGATGCCTCAAATTGATAAAAACATTCTAAAACAGAAAAACAAAGCAGGAGGACTTACACTCCTTGACTTTAAACCCACAGCAGTCAAAACAGCATGGTATTGGCACAAAGATAGACATATTGATCAATGGAATCAAATTGAGGATTCAGAGATAGACCCCCAGATAAACTGTCAACTGATCTTTGATAAGGCCCCCCAAACCACTAAACTGGGACATAACAGTCTCTCCAACAAATGGGGGTGGCAGAGCTGGATGTCCATATCCAAAAGAATGAAAGAGGACCCCTACCTCACACCCTACACAAAAATTAACTCAAAATTGATTAAAGACCTCAACATAAGAGATGGTACCATAAAACTCCTAGAAGATAATGTAGGGAAACATCTTCAAGACCTTGTATTAGGAGATCACGTCACAGACCTTACACCCAAAGCACAAGCAACAAAAGAAAAAATAGATAAATGAGAACTCCTCAAAATTAAAAGCTCTGTACCTCAAGGAATCTGTCAAAAAAGTGAAGAGGCAGCCAACTCAATGGGAAAAAATATTTGGAAACCATATATCTGACAAAAGACTGATATCTTGCATATATAAAGAAATCCTACAACTCAATGAAAATAGTAGAAACAGTCCAATTATAAAATGGGCAAAAGATATGAAAAGACATTTCTCTGAAGAAGAAATACAAATGGCCAAAAAAACACATGAAAAAATGTTCATCTTCACTAGCTATTAGGGAGAAGAAAATTAAGACAACAATGAGATATCATCTCATACCAATTAGATTGGCTGCCATTAAATAAACAAGAAACTACAAATGCCGGAGGGGATGTGGAGAAATGCAGCCACTCTGGAAGACAGTCTAGAGGTTCCTTAGAAAACTAGATACAGAGTTACCCTTCGATCCAGCAATTTCACTTCTCAGTGTATACCCTCAAGACCTGAAAGCAGTGACACGAACAGATATTTGCACACTAAGGTTCATAACAGCATTATTCACAATTGCCAAAAGATGGAAACAACCCAAATGTCCTTCAACAGATGAGTGGATAAACAAAATGTGGTATATACACAGGATGGAATACTGCGTGGCAGTAAGAAACAAGGTCATGAAACATATGAAAACATGGAAGAACCTTGAAGACATAATGCTGAATGAAATAAGCCAGACACAAAAAGAGAGATATTGTATGTTACCACTAATGTGAATTCTGTGAAAAATGTAAAATAACAGTTTATATTTTAGAATGTACAGGACCTAGCAATAGGCAGCAAACAGTAAAGGGGGAATGATAATCCACTAAGAACAGATAAGGTATGGAGGGTAAACTTAATGCTATGGGAATGCTCAGGAACGACTATGGTTTGTTAATTTTGGGGGGTATGGTAGGAACAAGCTGGCAGCAATGTAGTTATTTTAGGTTATTTGTTTTTCTTATTCCTTTGGTTATAGTTTGTTTATTTTCTTGGGGTAGGGTAAGAACATGTAGGAAGCAATGTAATTTTAGGTTATTTGTTTTTCTTATTCCTTTGTTTTGGTTTTGTTTGAAAGGTTTTTTATTGTTTATTTTTTAATTTTTTGACAAAGTTAAAAAATATTCTATGTGAATAAATGTGAAGTACTCATAAAGCACTTTTGTTTCATACAGAAGTAGGATGGTTGTCTTCAGGAACTCAAATTGTGCATTTCTTATAGGACATTTTTACTTGAAAGAACAACTAGCAAACTATAGTTATTCAGACTTCAGCATTTGCCAGACATTTTCTCAGAAAATAGGGACAACAATTAAATGAAAAATAGGGTTGGATGGTGGGATGGAATGTTTTAGGTGTTCTTTTTTATTTTATTTTTTTTGAGTAAAATGTTCACAACTTGATTCTGGTGATGAATGCACAACTATATGATGGTCCTGTGAATAATTGACTGTACACTGTGGATGATTGTAGGGTGTGTGAATATATCTCAAGAAAACTGTATTTTAAAAGAAGTTCATGCATGGGTAAAAGATCCATTCAGTGTGCAGGACAGACCAATGGATTTTAGTGTAAAAAAATATAAAAAGTTCATTAATACAGTGTAAGATTCTTTACTGCAAACAACCTTTAAGAAACTATCACTTTTCAGGTTTGGGTGTAGCACAAAGAATAGTCATAATTACCTAAAATTATTGAAAAATACTCCTCCCTTTTCCAACTTCATATCTACGTGAGTCCAGATTTTCTTAAGTAGTTCAACCAAGACAATGCCTTGCAACCCACTGAATGCAGATTTGAAAATCCAGCTGTCTTCTATTATAAAGACATTAAAAAGATTTGCAAAAATGTAAACAGTGATATGCGTCTCACTAAACTTTTTTTGCTTTAAAAGTTATTTTTCATTAAAAAAGTTATACTAACAAGTAATGTTTTTATCATTGTTGTTTTTAAATTAATACAACAAATTTTTTCTCAGTTTTAATTTCCAATTTGGAAAATATCAATAAATACAACTCAAATAAAATCTCTTTGGATTCCTCAATAATTTTTAAGGGGTCCTAAAACCAAAAAGTTTGATAACCTATGCCCTATGGACAGTCCCACTAATGTCAGGATGACATCATGTCTGAGCAGAAAATAACAAGATGAAACTGGCACATATTGTGCCAGAAAGTACAGATGCTATCAAAGACTGTTTGGATTATATAAACATGACATAGGCTTCAACTTGAAGAAGCATCTCCCCTACCCACCCATGCCAAAATGTAATACTTTGAGCATCAAGAGAGAATAGTTGTAACTGATTAAAATACATCAAATATATACCATCCATGAGTTCCGAGAGATACTTTAAAAATAACTACAACACAAAAATACCTCATTGGTCACTTTTGAGGTTGCTAGGGAACCAACTTATTTTTCTGAAATGATAAAGTTTTTAAAAAATTAAACACCTGTCCAGCTGTTCCTGAATAAACTATATTTGACTAATAAACAAATAGTTGATAACATCAAATACATCTTCATAAGTCAGCTAATACAGAAGAAATACAGTTAGAAAATCACTACTTTGTAAACCCTAATAAAGTAATAGAGCTATAAATCAAAATTCAGTGGAAGCTAAAACTGTTCAGAGTAATAGAAAACATAATAGATGGATCAGGTTCACAACATCTGAACCTCTGATTAATTTTAATGTCCCTATGAGGGAGCAACTAGCCATTATGTACTTTTTGGTATGATAAAAAAAGAAGTATTACACTACCATTATGAAGGATTCTTACCAAAAATAATCAATCCTTTATTTCTAACTACCAATTTATAGGAAATCAGTGGCATAGAGATACAAGTTAAAAGACAATCATGAGTACCTGATCAGCCAAAAACAGAATGTGGAAAAGGCTATGTGACAAATAACCAGTTCTTCAACAGGTAAAACGGCATGGAAAAGAAAATGTTGGAGAGATGGGAGAGAGACTATTAATAGATTGAGAGACTTCAGAGACATATTAAGTAAATGCATGTGAACTTTGGATCCTTATTTGAATAAACATAGTGTATGAAGACATTTTAAAACAATCTGGAAAATTTGAACATGGACTGGCCATTGGGTGATAATGAGTACTTTTGTTAGGGTTACAAAGCCCTACGTATTTCCTGGATTTGCTTTTAAAATTAAAAAAAAAAAAAAAAAAGTGCAGGAGAATGAAACATTCAGCAAAATGCTAATTACTGAACCTGGGTGAGGTCACAAGGGGACATGTTATATGTTTTTAATTTTGTGTGTGTTTGACTATTTTCCATAATACAAACAAAATCAAATGAAACCAAAGCATTCTGTAGATACTTATATCAGCAATATAGCATAGAAATTCAAGTACATGTCATACTTCCTGCCCTCAATGAGTTAATAATCCTGGTAGGAAAATAAAAGAATGAATGAAAAAAAAGGGTTTATTAATTTAAGAGAAATGCTCAAACTGAATTCTACGTGCATTAAGTGCAAAAGGTCCAGGAAGAGATTAATATTACTGGAATTATTGGCTAGTTTACGGAAGAAGTTTACCCTAGTAAAAAAGGTATCAACTAGGAAATGTGAATGCTTGTTTTTTTTTGTTTGTTTTGTTTTGTTTTTTTGAATGCACACCAGAATAAAATAATCAAGACAGTGTAGCTGTTTCTCGGGAGTATGTTTCAAACAGAGTTAGCATTATAACCCGCATATAACAATATTGCTGTGGTCTCAAGTCATTTCATATTTAAGGGTCTAAAATATATTATGTTCACAAAATGATATTGTCTGTGAATATCAACTTGTTTTTTATTTATATTTCTTCAAAAACATTCCACCCTGATCATATACATTAATTATATCACTGAAAATAACCAGAGATTGTAATTCACAAACATACCCTCACATCTACACAGATTTTCTAACTCACTCCAAAGGCCAAGAGCTGCCCTGATATAGAAATACGCAGGTCAAGTTCTCAACCTTTGAAAACAAGTACATATGCTCCAGTGCAGTCATTGTAGTCATGTATTGGGGCTCTGTATTTATGGTATTAGACCTGAGACCTAAAGATGGTCATACATATTGTAGTAAGCTAATTCCCATAACAAAATAAAATGCAAAAGGATCAGAGATTGTGTAATTCTAACAGCACAGACCTGAAAAACTGAACACTTAGACATAACTCCTACATCTCCCTTTATGTACGAGGTCATTGAGGCAGTAATCTATATTTTATTAGTGTGTGATTAAAGAGCACACTCACTACCATGAACTTGGGTCCTATGCTATAGTATTATTTTTGCCTTTCCCCCAAAGGATCATTTATACTTGAAGTAATAGGCTTTTAAGGCACATTTTAACAAAAATCCATCATATACCCAGCTTGAAAAATGGAAGCTCCACCTGGTTACAATAATATATATACCTAAGTATTGTGTGATTTACCAGATAGGCAAGTGTCTCTATCTTGAGGATAAATTCACATTAGAAAACTGATTCTTTATTTGATTATTCAAAGGAAAAATTCTGTAAAAAATACTAGACAATTAGATTATAAGAATAATCTGTGTGTGTTAGGCTTGTTGGCAAAGATCCAACAGGGTATAGTTCTGGAAATTAGGAAAAAGCCTTCTCTGGAACTCTGGGTTCCTGAGTAGGAATCATGCAGAAGGGAGTTAGGGTGTCTTACTGATTTTTAGAAATCTCCTTCCAAACACACAGATCCTTGTGAGGGCTCAAACCTTAAGTTTCAATCAGTTACCGCTTTCAATTTCAGGTACCAGCTTTGAAGGAATAAGATTTGGGGAGAGGGAGGAGATAGGATGGGAGTCACAGATAGAAGTGAGAGAATTTCAAGGACAAGTCACTTTAGGGACTTCAAACATTTTGCTTGGACCAGTTTTGATGTTCCTAGGAGGTTCTGATGAACCAGAACAGAACAAAATTATTTTCTAATGACCCACATGCATGCCTTAGGGCACTGACCTTTGGGATGGCCAAAGAATAATCTACTTGGAATGAACTGGAGTGGGGACAGATTTAGGGGTCTTTTAATTTTCCTGTTAGTCTAAATTAAACATAAGTGGAAGAATTTCAGAAACAAATACCCAGCTAATTGTAATGCCTCTCATGGACATCCCTTTTCCAACTGACCATTAGGGGTTTTCTGGGATGGCAATTCAGCCTTAAAGAGCATGCTGGTGGCAAGCTGAGCTTCATGAGTTCAGTCATAATGTAGGGAGGGATGGCACACACGAGGCACATTACTATAGATGAAAAGGAAACTCGGAAGTGACAATGTGCCTGACAGGATTAAGCTCCATGGTGGAGATCCAAGACTTGCTCCATTCACTGTGTCATGGAGCAGTAAGAAAATGGCCCTGAATAAACACATTAAACATAGCACAGCAATAGGTCCATTTCACAGGGGCCAAAAATACAGAATTGTATATTGTATTTTTTAGCCTGCAGTTGCCAATCACTTACATTTGTGAAACTTCCTGGCCTCTGACGTTTCTTTTGCTCCTGATCCAGGTACAGAAAACCCTCCAGAAACCCTGCATTTCACCAACACTCATTTCTCTACAATGGTCAGCAGTATTTTAGAAATCTGGTCCTAAAGGTTCAAAAAAGCAGTAATGCAGCAAAAAGAAACAACCTCTCTGTATCAAGTGACTATAGAGATGTGTGTTGAGGTAAAGAGCTTTGTAAAAACTGTTGAATAGGGAAGCACTGCCATGGTTATGGAAATTTTTAAATAAGTTCGGTGCTAATATTATTCTACAAAACTCCTGTTTACACCATTATAAACAGGACAGTTCTTATTGCTACTGGAGCTTGCTGCCCCAGTTTGTTCCAGTTCCACTGAAAAATGTTTTCTTTTAAATAACTGGTAGCAAATATTCCCATGTTTCTAAAAAGTCACTGTCGACGTATCATTTTTTAACTTCTGATTGCCTTATATATACAGACTACAATATGCATGTCCTTGACACCAAGTACAGAAAAAAGCTTAGAAAAGTAGTTTTATCAAAGTTCAGTTCAATGAGGAAAAAACCGTGAGAAAGTGCAAAATATGTACAGTTCCTGGCAGTTCTTATATGTGATTTTTCTTACTACAGACCAAAAAAGTTTACATTTGTATAATGAAATTACAGTGGATTTCACTTTATTGTTAATATACAAGTTTTTGCTTCAAAGTGCTTACTTTATTTAAAAAAGAGAAGATTGAGTGGGTTGCAGGAACATTTTTTTTTTTACAGATCCATGTCATGTCAACTCCTTCCTCTTCTGTAGTGCAATGCAGCGCAGCAGCCTCATAAAGATCTCATTTCAAAAGATGTTGCTGAAACCTCACCTACAGAAGCACTCTAGGGGTCCCATTAGGGGTGGCTCCTTTTTACTTCTGCAGCTGATTCCGAACCTTTCGTGATTTCACCACTTTCATTCTCACCTCAAATACTTCATGGATGGCTTTCCGGAAGCAGTGAAAATTATAGTCAATAAGCCCTTTTCTTTCAAAGCTTTCCTCTCTGACAAAGCAAACAAAAGCCAGGAACTTTGTCACCTCTTTTAAATAAAGAACTGCTGTGTTATTCAGCTTTATAATCAGTTGATTCCTTGTCATAGGAGGTTCCTGCTCCATCTTGTTTGAGACCATAAATACAAGAGATGTCAATCACTACATCTGTCATATCACAGCAGAGTTCATACGTTTGCATGTCCACCGGGGTACTATCAGTTGCAATATAAATTTTGCTAACAACATCAAAGAGAAATGCCTTTTCAATTCCGGAATTTGACATAAAGATGTTCAGCAAATTCTTCAGGGTTGGGAGTTATGGAATCAGTTTTGAACCACTTTGCTAAAAGCTTCAAATATTGAATGACCATAAATGCTTGTCAGATAAAAGCTGAGGTGAATTTTTTCTAGTCCAGCATCTGCAAGGTCATCATTTGCCCTCTGGTGAATCTCTCTTTGGGTTTCAATTTTGTGGTCACTGAGAGGCAGTCCACTTTATGAATAAATACCTCAAAATTGATGTCAGTGTTGATTTTGTAGGCGCAGGTCACCATGAGGTGGAGCCTGGGCAGGGTTTCCATGTAATCGTCCTGGGAGTCAATGACAAATATCAGTGCTCCTGTTCCCCTGAAGATTATCTCAGTCAAATGTAGGGTCAAAAAAGTCAACCTGCCCTGGGAAGTCCCAAATCTGAAAATTAACAAACGAGCTGTTGGAAACATCTTCCCGGCATTTCTTATTAGTGCTCTCCAGGAACAGGGTTTTATTGGGAGACATTTTGTGAAAGACAGCTTTCCAAATAGATGTCTTGCCACTTCTTCTCAGTCCCATGAGCAAGATTCTTGGCTTCACCTCAGTGCTGGAGGGATCGCGTCGGAGTCCGGCCCATCCCGGTAGTCTGCTAGCCCCACCAGCTCATCCTCCTCGTCGTCGTTGTCGTCGTCATCCTCCGGCTGTGGCTTCCCCAGCACCTGGCTCATAGTGCCTTCGGGCCGGCCGCCCCAGGGTGGTGGGGGTCCCGGGTGGGAGCCAATCCTCCGTGCCTTCCGCCCACAACCTATTTCGGAATTGGGGTTTTGTCTGGAGCTTAGTGGGAGACAGCTGCCGCCGCCGCCACCAGCGGCCAAGTCTGTGTCTCGTGTATGCTTGTTTGAATTCTCCTCAGCTAGTCTAATATGCATGCAATTGTGGAGAAACTCTCAAAAGTAGACAGAAAAAGGACATCTGTCTTGCCCAGTGAAATAATTTGGTGTCCGTGCAATATTAAATGGCAAAATAAAATGCAGATACACATGCAAATGAAATAGATGTTTATCCACAAATATAGGGATACAAAGATCTGTAGAATCATTTTAATAAAAATATCTTTTCAATACAATGTATCCAACTAGTTTGGGGTAAAAGAACAATGTTTGCAAATGTTTTCCTTTATTATATCACAACAATAAAATTTAAGCCGTAAACCCATAGTACAGCTACAATTTTAAATATTAAATTCCATTAACAGGCTAAAACAGACACTGTTGCACTTGATCTAAATGAACCCAGAATGACTACACCTAGTTGAGCTATTATGTTAAGTACCTTTACTCTGGAAAGACAAAAAGATCAAGAGCTACAGAAAATTAGAGAAACATTAACTAAGTACCAGCTGTAAATAGGTTCCCAATCTACATGTGAACACAAGCAGATTGGACTTTTAAATAAATTTTCAGTTGAGTGAAATTAAATGCTAATCTAGGCTTAGTGACGATTTCTAAATCTTTTCACTAATCAAAAACAGCTGACATCTTCACCCATCTGTGGTTATCAAGAGGCTTCACCTCTTCCCAAATTCTTCCAGTATAAACTTGTACTTAAAGATTAGTTACCTTCATTTTCTGCATTGTCCAAAAATGAGAAAAATGTAGAGAAACAAATACTAAAGAGATTTAGTAAGAACATTAAAGAAAAAAACTCCTTATCCAAAAACTGCAATTTTATACAACTTTTTATCTAAAGAGTACATTGATTAGAACCCCAAACCATAAGCAGCAACTCACTATAAACCTATTTTTAGGATTATTGTTTTAATTACATGTCCTAAAACATACTTACATACTATGAACTACTGTATGTACCATCTGGCTTTTAGTTTACTTGTTACTTGGCCCATTAGACCAACCCTAAAAAATGTTTACCATCCAAGTGATAATTCACTAGGGAATGTTGAAATTTTTGTTCTGTAGTTGGTTCTGCTCTTAAAGTAAGTCTAGTTAAAAAAAAAAAGGAGGGGGCCTATTATCAAAGAACTAGCCTTTCTTTTCAATAGCAATTGTGGAATTAAATTCTGAGCCAGGCCTTGCACATCTATACCACTTATAATTTTAATTTGTCATCATTTTAATGGAGGATAATACATTAAGTCTAAGTTTTGTTCAAATTATATTAAACAGATTACACAGGAAATAAGATCCAAGTATACTGGCATACTTAAAAGTTTTAATTTTTTAGAACATAATAATTAACAGAAAATCTTTTTTGCTTTGCTTTATATCTTTATAAGCATACAGTTTTTACAAAAATAATCATTTATTCTTTAAAACAATTATAAAAACTGACACAAAACTAAAAAAGTCCTATTTAACCTTAGAAAACAAAAATAAACTAAATAAAGTATCGTTTTTTTTAAAATCAAGGAAGCAAGTATTGAAAACATGGAAAATAAGATTTCATTTGAGTTTGAAATCAACATTTTCATTTCTAAAAGCATGAGGGATTAAATGATTTCATATCTCCTCATCAGAGCACTGTAATTTAAAAACTAATTAATGATCTCACCTGGAAATAACAAATGAGGTTTAAATACTTTTAAAGACTTTGTATTCTCACCAAAGATCGGTAAAACAAACACGTTTTTTCATCTCTTCTAATATTTTAATCGTGTTTTCATTTCCGTCCAAGATCTTTGGAGTAGGGAGAAAAAAAAAATCTCATTAAACAAAAAACAATTTCAAAGATAGGAGTAAAATCCATAAATTGAGATTTTAAATTTTTTCACTAAAGATATTTCCAATGAATTTAAATATTTAAATGACATTAGGTATCACACAAAAGCTCTCACTAAAATATAAACCTGAATTGTTGCTTAGGGAGAATAAAAATTCATGTTGAAGAAATTAAATTTCTAACACATCTTTCTTACCAAAGTTTGTAAGGAAACACATTCATGAAGTTTAAATTTCCCAACTACTAAGTTTCAAAAAGCAGCACAAATTAAAACTCTTATATAAAAACATTTTCAATTGACTTAAAAAGGCATGTTAAAAACCAAAATATATTCTGGTATACTCCAGTATATTATATATTCCAATATAGATTGGTGTTAAAAAAAGCATTCAGTACTTACTTGAAGGGCTTCAAAGAAAGTTTTAACACTGGACTCTGGACCTAGACTTTCAAACTTCTAATCAAATGGCAAAAATAAGTAAAAATAAACTGCATATTATATTGATCTGAACCTATCAAGACACAAAGACTACTAAGTACATAGCACTGCCTGACAAAATGGTTTTCCGTTCTCCCTTGGTAACCAATTTCTATCAGATTTCTATCATTACACAACTGGAACTTCTTCCACGAAGACACTGGTAAGAAACCAGATTTCCTTCAGAAATGTATCTCGGCCTCCATACTCACCCTGCCAAGAACTAAACCTACACATACTCCCCCTTAAGTATTTAATTTCTTTCCTGAAGATCTTCCATAAATATCACAATATTAAAGACTAAATTTTAATGAATATAAATTAGAGGAAACGAAGGAATGTTACCTCCCATTCAATTAAAAAACAGTCTGTTTCCAAGTTATATTTTTAACTTCCCCCATGACTCTTTAAAAAAGGAAAGATGAAAACAAAATTTTTGTGCTAATGACTTTATTCGCGAATTTATAATGGAACTCAAAATAGCAAAGAACATGAAAAAATTTCAGATTAATATATATATCAACAAAATACATCAGAGAATACATCATATAACTAACAAAAATGCCTTAAATGTGCATACGAGAATATAAATATTCTCCATCTTGTGGAACTTCAAGGTAGTGGAGATTTCTTCCATACAGTTTATCAGAAAAGCTCATATTACTCTGTAAAATACATACAATTCCAAAGAAATAAAAATGTAACTGATAAAATAATCATTTCATGGCCAATCTTACTGGTAAAGAGTTACTTTCATATTGAAAAAGACAATTAGTCAAGATTAAAATTTTTAAAATGCTGAACCATCATTCTGAATGTGTTAAAAGTTTTTCTTCAGTATCCACAATGTTCATCACATTCATATGCCCCCACTATGAGGCCATAAACATTATTTTATAATTAGAAAAAAAATCTTTTAGTTCACAAATAATTTCCTGGAAGTTAAAAATAACTACATCATTGCTAAATGAAGCTTTTCATGATACAGGAGTGTATTAGACTCAGGAAACTATTTTCCATTGTTTTAAACATGATCTTTGGTTTCAAGTTGTCCTGATATCCCTTTTGGTTGGATGGTTGTGGTTAGTAAAATATTCATAAAACACACTAGCTTCATTAGAACCATAAAAGCAAACTGGGTCAACAGCCTAATCTGGCAAGTTGAATTCCCTGAAATCCACAACTGGCATGTTAAGTGTTAAAGGAAGTCAGTGTTGCTGAGGAGTAACTCACCTCCTTTTATCAACGACCTACATCAATTCATTAACGGCATTAGCCATTGAGTCATTTGGAAATAAGAGTCTGTTGAGAGGAAACTAGTTGGAAAAATCTGAATGAAGGCACAAGGTTCAACTCTTAAGTAGATAAATAAGACCAACTAAACTGCATACGCAAGCATGGTTGTGTCTGCCCCCAAGCATATAAACACATCTCATATTTATAGGTTGAATATTTTCACTGCGTAGTTTCCAGCATGTGGAAGAACCCTATGCCTGTGGGCGTAAATATCCCATAGGTCAGAACTAGCTAGTGGTTTTCCAGAATTGATGAAACTTTGATTGATGCAAAAACTGGCCTTTCCCTAAAATGAAACTTCTGAGGTTTTAAACCCATAGAGCAAAGGGACGAAATAACACCGGAAACTCTAAGAAGTCAAAGTGAATCCCAGAAAGGAAATGCTCAATTTCATAACTGAAGGCCGCTGATGATCTCTTCTCTCTCTCCTTGAATAATCAAATGCAAATGCCTTTTACCAATGGCAGCATTCAAATCCCACAAAAAATCAAGTAGTGCCCCCTTAAGGAGCACCTCCATCGGCACAAACTGTAAAACCTGCTGGGGTGCATCAGAGTTGAGCATGGTGCTCAACAATTCATTCACATTCTGCAGACGGTGGAAAACTGGATTCGGAAGGTCCTGATAACCAACACACAGCAGGACTGCACAACTCCTGAGGGACTCAGAGGATGTGGGACAAGAAAATGTGATAAATCTAAAACAGCTGTGGAGCACAAAGATCAAACCGGCCATAAATCTTGTGAAACAAGAAAGTACAGGCAAAATCATAGCATCTCCTGTATGAAGCTGCTGTAATGAACACAGAAGGCAGTCCAAAAATAACTGCTGGTAAACTGGGTCTCCATCGTGAAGCAATGAACAGGTGAAATTCATGAGTTCAGGAGATTCAAGGAATCGAACTTCCAATGGTATGTGCATTTTGATATCATGGCGAGTCGGCAAACCCACAATCAGGCACTTTATTTGGTCGCTGGGTCCTACAACCTGCTCATCCTGAAGGCACTTGATAAGGCTAAACAACTCAGAAAATATCAGTTCTTCAGAAAAAACATGACAACAACAACAGTGTTGTTTTGGCCTAAACTTAGAATCCAAATTCAGAGCTCCTCCTAATGACTTTTCAATTGCTTCATTAAGAGTTTTTAAAATTTCACCATCACAGAAAGGAGAACACTTTACCTTCAGCAATTTCTTTCCCTCTAAGACATGCCATAATTGACACTCAAGATTGGAAACTGTCCCTTCCAAAAGAGAACTTTGCTGAGGATGATATTCAGCATGTTCCTCAGCCCAACTATTAAAGTATCCTTTAGCCACTTTATCTTTCCATGAAAGGGTTTCCAGCATCTTCCTCTCATTATAGGTTTTAAAATACCTGTTCCTCTGCCCAAACCATTTTGTATTTGTACTACAACCAATACTAGATTTTTTTACTAGCCAATTATTTCTGGAAAGAGGCTTCAGTTGAAACTTTTGCATGAAATATTGTACAGCACAGTTCCTTAAATTATGCAGCTTTGCTTGTTCCTCTTTTCCCATGAACTCAAACAGGCGAATGTTCTCAGAAATAGTCTCTAGCTGATATTTATGAAAGAACACACAGCATTCTTCATGTCTTTTAAGAAAAGATTCAGGAATCACATGATGGGGGAAAAGAGCTTTTCTGGTCATTTCAGTCCCAAAATTCAGCATCATCTTAGTTAACAGAGGACAAATGGCCTCTTGTCCCTTATAGTGGAGACATATCACATAGACTTCTGAGTTTCCTGCCTTGCTAGTAGCAGGCTTGAAAACACAAACTTGGTCAAAAGAACAGTTCAGCAGGTACATCAGATTTATAGAACAATGTTCAAACAAAGTAAACATCTTCAGAACAAAAGAACCACCAACTCCAAGAGTTGTCAGAGCAGTGACAACTTCACAGTAATGCAAAGAAGAGACTAAAGCTTCTTGTTCACCTGGGTTTCCTTGACAATCAAAACTCCCATCTGCAGTGATCAAGTGAATGGTAGCCATGCTGCTTAGGAAATTCTGAAGTCCAGTCAGATAGTTCAGGGTCATGATATCACCAGTGTTATCTGGGCCAAAGTACCACCAACGCAAGGTATTTGCAATAAGCCGGTCATCCATAATCATCATAAGATTATCATTTGCTTCATGGTATGGATTCAGAGTATTCGCTATCCAACTCCAATCACAGGGAAACCTATGGGATTTTAAGTAATGATTGAGACTAGCTATAAAAGCTCCAGGAGCTTCACAAAGGTGTAGAGAATTCAGTTTTCCATTCTGAAAAGCTTCCTGTGGAATAAGTGGAAAGCTGCA
Organism: Choloepus didactylus; assembly: GCF_015220235.1. Taxonomy (NCBI): domain Eukaryota; kingdom Metazoa; phylum Chordata; class Mammalia; order Pilosa; family Megalonychidae; genus Choloepus; species Choloepus didactylus. The sequence continues at coordinate 28,329,417 of NC_051328.1, read as the reverse complement.
CAAAATCTCATGAAACTTACACCATGCTTGAGTACAAAGTTCAGCATTCACAGACTTTCTCACATGAGAAATTATTTTTCCAGCTTTATTAGTGAAGGCAGTGTGTTCATGCCACTCATCCAGTTTCTTATCACTCAGTAAGTTTTTTACTTCATTTAGAGAGCTCTTCAAATCAAGAAATGCATTAAATTCCGTGTGGTCACAGGTGTAAATCTCACTGGCATCTGGTAACTGCCACTCATTATTAAGCGGCTTACCATAAGAAAAATTCTTGGTAAAGAGTTCAAAAATGTCAGCAAGAACATCTGGGCTAAACATCTCAGAACTTGCTATCTGATGAACTGGAGGCTTTCTGCACTTACTCATTTTCAAAATAAATTAAAATCTAGGAAAAGAAAACACATAATTAAATGAATCATTTACTAGTGAGTGAAATCTCATCAACAGCAAATGTGATCACATTCATGACAAATTCCACAAAATGAGAAAGCTAATGTCAGCACACTCTGTTACATAATGAAGCATTTGGAATATAGAAAGAGCATAGGCTTTGGTATCTGACAGACCTGGGTTCAAATTCCAGCTCTGCCACTTACAACTTAATAAATGGCCTTGGGTAAATTACTTTACATCTCTCAGTCTGTTTCTTTTTATTTAAAAAAATTGAGATATTATCATTTTGTTAAAATGAGGATAGACCACACTAGCATATATTAAAACATATACCAAAGAATATTCATCAGTGAATGGTAGCTCCTATTATCAGAGTACCCTCAAAATTCCCTTTACCCATGGCTGTGATACCACCCACATGACTTCACACACACACACACACACACAGATTCATCTCCGCACATGAACTTTGATTAAGTTCCTACAGGTGACCAACTTTTCTTAGTTCCTTCCGCACCTCACCTTCTTCCAGGCAGGGGTACTGCATCTGAACTCAGAGATGGTCCTGCTACCAGGCCTGACACCAGCTATTCACCATCCTATCAGGATTGCTGAATACAGCCTCTGTACAGCTTTTACTCTCTTGCTAAGACATGCATTTTGGGAGTACCAATCATCTTATGGGCCACCAACTAACACTCATTACCACACTGCCTAGATACTGTGCTTTACCTGATTGGTTAGCCTCCTTCTAATTGGTGATAAAAGTGACCTATGTTTCCCCTTGGTATGTATCTAAACTACAGATTCCTGCGTCATTTGGTTTGGTCATTCAACCACAAACTAAAGTTTCTAAGCCCCATGATTACACTACAAAACATTATTTTTCTTGGCACCAAAACTTAATAATTTGATAGAATTTTAAACTGAAGAAATATCCTTACTGAATATACAAATTACAGTCACCCAACATTCTGTGTTCTAGCACTGCAAACCAAAAACATTTATCCCCTAGAGAGGGAAAAGGACACAAGAGAAAGGAGCACAGCTTAATGGCAAAGTGTTGGAAAGTTCTAAATTCCACCAGAGAGAGCAATGAGTATTACAAGGTACCTGTCAGTACAGTGTTAATCAACAAGTGCTCTAGTTCATGAATTTTGCATTTATTTACCATATTCAATGGATTCTATAAACCAGCTTTCAAATAAATCTAAATTTGTTCAACATGAAAAAATTGATAACTACATCACCATCTCACAAAAAGCTAATATTTGATGATTAATAAAGGTGAGGTACTGCCACAATAAATACAATAGTATCCAGATGGCTTCATTCCACTAGCATTTACTTTATATTGCTCTTTTAGCACTTTTTTCATCCTTTCTTATTTTATGTTTACTTACAAAACTGTTTACTAGTTTGTAAGCTCCTTGAAATAACAACTACTTCTTAATCTTTTGTCAGTAATTTAACAATTTACAAATTACATGTAAATGGAGGTTCACTGTCATCATTTTCCATCAGTATTTTTTTCTTACCTTAGATCAATTATTTCTTACTATTAGAAGTTATATTTAGACATATTTCTGATGAAGGCAAAAAGGAGGCATTTCTATATTTACTACAGTCCTATATATGGTCAAATAAAAGTTTATTACAATAAATTCGTCTGTCTTAATTCACACTGTTCTTATTGGAAACTCTACAACCATGTTAAGATTTCAATCACAGCTACTTTGAAAAAGGTCTGACTTTAGTCACTAACTTCACAAACTAATTAATGCCTATAGTTAAGCTCTTAAGTCTCACCAATGCTTTAGTTTTTCATATGAGAACTACAGGACTCATGACACTCCACTGTTCTTCCTGACTCTACCTTAGCTGTGGTACAGAGACCAAAATTATGAATTATGGTGAATAATGTTTAGATTGACAATCCACGACTGTACATGTACTTACCCAAACATCATGTTTCACACTATCAAATATCCAGAATCCAACCACCCCTCACTACCTCCAAGTAAGGCGACCTTCAACCTTTCTTAGTTCCCTCCACAACCACAGACTCCTAATTGTGGACAGTGCCAACTCTCTCTTGGATTACTACCACACCCTTCTAATTGTTTGTATCCTTATCTCATACAGTCTACTCTGAAACATCCTGACTAGAGTAACAGTATAAAATCTAGATTGTGTCACTGCTCTGCTCAAAACCTTGCAATGGCTCCCCATTTCACTCAAAGTAAATACCAGAGTTCTTACAGTAGCCCACAGGGCCCTCCCTACAAGACTTCTGCCCTCCAGCTCCACCCTTCATCTCCAACCTTTTTCCTTTTACCACCACCCCCCTACTCACACTGCCCAAGGCACATAGGCCTGAAAACAGCAGGCGTATTCTAACCTTAAAGCCTTTGCATTAGCTGGCCTCTCTTCCTGGAACGCTCTTCCCCCAGGTATCTACTTCAAGTATTTGCTCACTTGAAGGAAATTTCCTCCGTGAAGCCTACCCTGACACTCTTATTTAAAATTGCATTTTGCACTCCCATGCCTCTTGTTTTTTTTTTTTCACCAAGCCACTTATTTACTTCTAACATAGAAATTACTTATTTTACTGTTTATTGTTTGTCTTCCTCAAACTAAACTAGGATGTAAGCCTCACAAGGGAAGGGATCTTCAACGGTTTTCTTTACTCATATATCATTCCAAGATGTTAGAACAGTGTCCAAGATGTTAGAACAGTGTTGAATACACCGTAAGCACTCAGTAAGTATTCCTGAATAAATGAATGGATACGTCAGAAAGGCCACAACTTTTTTGATCAGCTTCTGAATATAAGTCATAACAATGCATTCCAACTTCACTCCAAGCACTTCAATGCGTGACTTTAAAAAACAAACAAAAAAACGCATGTGATTTACAGAGCACAGAAAAATCTTCCACTGTATGTTCCTCTGTTTCATTAAGCACTCCACAGAGCTTTGTGGCATCACAATTCTGCTAGGTGGGTCAGTATTATAATTCTTATTTTGCAGGTTCGGGAAGGAAGTTATGTAGTCCTCTGCTCGGAGGCACAAAGGAAATTCCTGCAGAATTCGTAGACCTAACATAAAACTTACAAAAGCCCATCAACAATTGTTACCTCTCCAATTAACACTTACAAAGGGGTTTTAGAAGTGTTTTCACCGACTCCCCCTCCCAGCAACTGTGAAAATATCAGCTAATGTGTATCAAGCGCTTACTTTGTGCCAGGAGCACGCAGGACATCTGGTAGAAGTTCATCTAGTAGAAGATAAGCCCCAAGCTCCATCCGAGCGGCCCAGACCCTGACCTGGAGAAAACTCAGTCCTAGCCACTGCCTACCTCAGGTACTGGAAAGTCGAAAGAGGAACCCGGGCCTGATAACCTTCGCTCACGCCCACCTAGGGAAACTGGGTCAAGACAGACTGCGCTTCATTCGCTCTCCTCCAGCGAGGGAGCCATTCTCCATTTGTGTTTTCGGGGTTGCTCCCCGGGGTGGCTGCTCCTTGGATCCGCGGCGTCCCCGGGCGCAAGGCCCGGAAGGCGGCCCAGACTGCGGCCCCGACCCACCTTCGAGGTACCAAGAGCGGGAGTAGGAACAGATGCCAACCGCGGCCCGAGGGCCCTGACAAATACTCCGCGCATGCGACCTTTGAGGCGCGCTGGCGTCACGGGCGTCAACGTTACGCACGCCGCGACTCTCGCAGCGTCCAAGCTTAGGGAATCCAGGTTTTGTTTCTCCGCGGGGGAACAGGGCTAAGAAAAGCCCGCCCCCAACCCCTCCCACCCAGCTGCCATAGCAACGCGAGCTGCGCGTGCAGACTGAGTGCAATTTGGCCCGGTCCCCTAACAGGCCGGGACACGCTGGCCCCGCCCATTTGGTCGCTGGCTTGTCCCAAGACTTTCTAATGCTGTTGGGCCGATGTTGGTTCACGGTCCCGCTTGGGTTAAAATTGGTCCTCGAAAGATAATGTGAGGTTACAGGCCGAAATGAGGAAACTTTGTGAGATGACACTTTGTTATATATACAAGAGTGATTATAAGCCAATAAAACAGACAAATAATTTAAGTAGAAAAATGGGCGAAGATTTGAGCAAGCCATCCAAAAAATCCCAAATAGCCAATAAGGATATTTAAAAGAATTGGAATTGCAAACGACAATCTATTTTATTTTCACCCAGTAAACAAAGATTAAAAAGATTAATAATGGTCACTGTTGGTGAGATTATGGGGAAACAGGTTCATATATTGTAGGTGGGAGTAAAAATCAGTATAAACCTTACAGAAGGCAACCTTAATTTAGGCATGCGCTTTAACCCAGCAATTCCCACTACTAGCAATTTATCCTTAGGAAATAATGAGACAACTGGTATTCACTTTGGAAAAATGTTTATTTCAGCACGTTAATAGCAACAACAAAAATGGAAACAGTCTAAATGTCTACTTTAAGGAAATTAAATTATTTATGATACATACATATAATAGGATATAAGGAAGCTATTTAAAAAGATTAATGACTACATGTGTCAAAAGTACTGCATGAAAATAGAAGAATATAGAACTGTGTGTAGAGTGAAATATTTATGCAAATAAATAAATAAATATATATATATATATATATATATATATGTATGTATGTATGTATATACTGGGTTTTTACACCAGGACATGCACCAATGGAGAAAGGACTGTCTTTTCAATAAACGATGCTACTGTCCTTTGATACACAACAGTTTTGGTTTTGATGGAGTCCAACTTGTCTGTTTTTTTCTTTTTTGTTTGAACTTTTGGTGCCGTATCTAAGAGTTAACTGCCAAATAAAATGTCCTAGAGATTTTCTCACGTTTTCTCGTAAGTTTTTTTTTTTGTTGTTTGTTTTTTTGGTTTTTGTTTTGTTTTGTTTGTTTTTTGCTATTGTGTTTAGGTCATTGATCCATTTTGAGTTAATTTTCTATGGTGTGAAATAGGAGTATGAATTCATTCTTTTGCACGTGGACATCCATTTTTTCCAGCATCATTTTATGGAGTGACTATCCTTCCCCAAATAGTCAACTTGGCACCCTTTTTGAAAATCAGTTGTTCATAGATATGCAGGACTATTTGTGAACTCACAATTCTATTCCATTGTCATATGTATCTATTACTAAGTGTTCTAGTTTGCTAATGCTGCCAGAATGCAAAACACCAGAAATGGATCAGCTTTTATAGAGGGGGTTTATTTGGTTACACAGTTAGTCTTAAGGCCATAAAGTGTCCAAGGTAAAACACAAACAGGTACCTTCACTGGAGTATGGCCAATGGTGTCCAGAAAACCTCTATTAGCTGGGAAGGCACGTGGCTGGCGTCTGCTCCAAGTTCTGGTTTCAAAATAGCTTTCTCCCAGAACATTCCTCTATAGGCCGCAGCTCCTCTTCAAAATATCACTCTCAGTTGCTCTTGGGGCATTTGTCCTCTCTTAGCTCCTCTGGACCAAGAGTCTGCTTTCAACAGCCATCTTCAAACTGTCTCTCATTTATAGCTTCTGTGCATTCTTCAAAGTGTCCCTCTTGGCTGTAGCAAGCTCACTCCTTCTGTCTGAGCTTATATAGTGCTCTAGTAAACTAACCAAGGCCCATGCTGAATGGGCGGGCCACACCTCCATGGAAATTATCTAATCAGAGTTATCACCTACAGTTGGGTGTGTCGCATCTCCATGTAAACACTCAAAGAATTATAATCTAATCAACACTAATACATCTGCCAACACAAGACTGCATCAAAGACAATGGCATTTTGGGGGACATAATACATTCAAACTGGCACAATATCCAAAGGCCAATAAACAGGAAAAGTTGCTCAACTTCATTAGTCTTTGGGGAAATGCAAATTAAAACTGCAATGAGATACCATTACACACCCATCAAAATGGCTAATGTAGAAAAGCTTAAAAGTATAAGTGTTGGAGAGGATGAGGGGCAACCAATGGTAAGATGTTTAGTAGAGAAAGATTTTTCTTGGTTTCCTTTTTTTTTTTTTTTTTGTATTTCAAAATTCTTAGGTATAATTAACATACGGTGATATGCTCATATCTTAAGTGTACTGTTCAACCCGTTTTGACATAAACCTATCAAATATCCCAGAAAGTTCCTTGAGCCCTTTCCAAATCAGTCTCCTGCCCTCAAGAAGCAACCATTGATCTGTTTTCTATTACTATAGATTAGTTTTGCCTATTCTAGAATTTTATATAAATTGAATCATATAGTATACACTTTTTTCCCCAGCCTTTTTCAACTCGGCATGTTTATGTAGAGTCATCCATGTTGTTTTATGTGTCTGTAGTTTGTTCCTTTCTATTTCTTAAGTAGCAGGCAATTGTATGAATGGTCCACAATTTAAATATCCATTCTCTTATTGGTGGACTATTGGTGGACAGCTAGGTTGTTTCCAGTTTGGGACTATTGTGAATAAAACTGCTATAACCATTCTACTACAAGATATTTTTGTGAGCTTATGTTTTGTTTACTCTTGGGTAAATACCTAGTGTGGAATGGTTGGGTCATGGAGTATACCAGCATTTCTCAACCTTGCCATTATTGCCATTTTGAGAATCACCAAAGCAAACATGTGTAACTTTTTAAGAAACCCCTAAAAAGTTTTCCAAAGTGATTGTACCATTTTACATTCCCCAGCAATGTGTGAGAATTCTGGTTAATTCGGATCCTCACCAACTTTCGCTGTTGTCAACGTTTTTCATTTTAGCCACTAGTGGGAATTTGTTGCTTTTTAAAATCTGATTCTTAATAAATACTAATAAAAAGTATAAATGGAGGGACATTGTCCTTTTATGGAACTAAAAACTAGTTGAACAATATGTGATCCCTAAAACACAATCACTGTTTCTTGAGGTTTATAAATATTATCAGGAATATTCCAAACTACAAAACTCTTAGTGAGCCAACCTTAAAATAATCACATTGCCTAACATTTATCGAGTGCACAATATGTGCTAAGACCTGAGATAACTGCTTTTACTTTTTTTCCTCTCAACAATTCCATGAGGCAGATGCATTGTCCTCATTTAATAAACAGAGCAATCAAGGTTCAAAATGACTAAGCAATTTGCTAAAAGTCATGTAGCCAATAATTAGCAGAGTCAAGATTTGGACCTAGGTATGCCTGACTCCAAGGCCAATTCATTCTGCAAAGAATTCTTAGAAATTGACTCCAGTAATTAAAAAACAACTTTATAGTTCATATTCATTGCCAGAAATGTCTTATGGTAATCCAGTAACTTAAAAAAAATTATTAATTTTGCCATGAACTCAGGAGGGCATATTGTTGCAAAGTTTTTGGAAAAGATAAATGTTATAAATGAAAGAACTTAGTATCTGGTATAAGTTGAAAGAAAATAAGCAAGCCCCATGCTAACATGTTTGCAAATTCAGATAAAATGCATAGTTAGATGAATGCATTTAGCATCCACTTTTACATATATATTTTAACAAGTATATGTAGTATCTGAATGGAAGTTAGCTACAATTATTTATTCTTTCCAGTTCCTGCACGTTCTTTGTTTTCAGCTGGCATGACACTGAGAATATAAACAGCACACAAGAATTACAATTACTGGCTCCCCAGCTTCTGTGCTGAACAGTGATGAAACTGCTTCTGTGGTCATTTATCACCAATCAACACTGACTCTTTAATTATATACCCAGATAGATACTGTGAAGCAGCAATGTATAAATGATGATCCAAAACCCCAGAGGAGCTTTCTGGGGTGATGGAAAAGCTCTGTATCTTGAAAGGGATATTAGGTTAACAGGTGTGTGCATTTGTCAAAACTTATCAAATGGTACACTTAGGATTTGAGCATTTGTGTATACACTTCACTTCAGGAAAACATAAACAAACATTGAACTCTAGTTAACGATATGCTGAAGTGTGTACTGATGTCTGCACCTTACTTGGAAATGCATCACATGCAAGATGGATTGGTGGATGACAGATAGAGAGATGGATCAGTGATAAAGTGAGGATAGCAAAATGTTAACGATTGTAGAATCTGGATTTGGCACATGACTGGTCACTATACAATTCTCTCAACTTTTCTCTACATTTAACTTTTTTCATAATAAAGTGTTGGGGGAAATAAACAGAGTTTTGCGTGATGAAAGGCAGAAATGGCATCTCTTTCCATTAAAAAAAAAATGCATACAATGATTACCTAGTATTTCCCACTAACACATGAAACTGAGAGCCTTGGAGTGAGCTTTGAGTGAGCTCCACTGGACTTGGTGGAGACCAAGTGAATGTTCTCTTGGTTTCACTGTTTGATCCATTTATCATTGATGGAATACTACTCACGATCTTGGTGTTTTGACCAATACACATTCTTTCCCACACAGTGTTCCACTTGTTTTCTTCCTGTCATATGAAATGGACCATTGTTCAAAGGCAGTCCACCTAGGGGAACACTGATATCAAAATTCCAGAACTCCATGAGGGTCATAAACATGATAATAATTCTTCCACTTTCCCTCAAGTTGCTCTTGAGTAGATTTTTCAATAGTATTCACTTGATCAAAATTCTCATGCAGCCCTTAAAATGTCAAAACACAATGCTGAAATGAGAAAATTACAGTAAAAATGTTAACCAGTTTGGTAATTCAACTATTGGGTAGCACGCCTAAATGGTGGTATTTGTGGGAAAATGCTGAGACCTCTTTTCCCTTGCTATAGAGAAACTAAACAAAAATTATGAAAACAAATCAACTGATTTTTAAATATAGATGCATGAATTATAAACATCAGGTCATGAAGGCAATTTTTACCTATTTTGATGGTGTAACACATTGTTAAACTTCATTATGCATTTTAATATACATTTAGGATGAAAACACAATACAAAATGTCTTTCTTAAAATTTATTTCTCAACCATTCATGTTTTTCCTTTCATATTACCTAAAATCAGTTAAACAGTGTGAGTCACTTACTACATGGGGAAAAGTAAAAAATGTGTTTTTGTAGATTATAAATATCATTAAAAATTATATTTTAAATAAACTTTAAAATAAGATCTATAATACAAGATGGCAATGGCAACCATAGCTCTCCTTTGCTCATGTACTGTTTGTCTAGTTGTGAATGAAAATCCTAAGGAAGAGAGTTGTCAGCTGAAGTATTGAACAATGCAAACCACGGGAGTTAATGAAGCTTCAAACATGTAAGCTGTAGACTTCACCCAGGAAAAGTGGGCATTGCTGGACACTTGCCAGAGAAAACTATTTAGAGAAGGGATGCTGGAGAATATCAATCATTTGGTCTCAGTGGGATGTCAGGTCTGCAAATCAGATGTGCTTTCCCAGTTGGCACAAGGAGAGGAAGTATGCAGAGAAGGAATGGGATTTCTCCAAAAACAGAGTCCAGCCCAACTCTGCAAATAAATTCCTTACCCTCCCCCCCCTTACGTGGGACATGACTCCCAGGGGAGTGAATCTCCCTGGCGACATGGGATACGACTCCCAAGAATGAGCCCTGCCCTGGCATTGTGGGATTGAGAATACCTATTGGTATTGACCAAAAAGGGGAAAAGAAAGGTAACAAAATAAGGTTTCAGTGGCTAAGAGAGTTCAAATAGAGTCAAGAGCCTATCCTGTAGGTTACTCTTATGCAAGCTCCAGCTAGATATTCCAAATGCCCACATTATGCCAAGCCCTAACCAACAGTAGCCCTGAAAATACTAAAGAATATCTAGGTCCCTATCTGAGACTCTTTACAAGTTTCATTCATTAAGTTTACTTTTCAGAAACTTAAATCCCCCAGAGTGTTCCTATACCAGATAAGTCCCCAGACTCAGAGGCAACAGCCTCTCCAACAACATCAGCCAGGTGCATTCCCCTTCCCCATAATGTTGACACCCCTTTTCAATATGAACAAGTTGGTTGGTCATTGCCCAGATATCTCTGAACACTGAGACAGTGATCAAATGAGAGAGAGGGGGGTAGCAACTGACAAGATAGGATTTAACACAGGATTACAAATACTGAATGTTAAATATATTTTTTAGTTTCTAGGGTACTAGAATAGCTAGAAGGAAATAACTGACATGGTAGAACTGTTACATATAACATGCTTCGAAATTTGCCCTATGGCTACTTGTTAAATTATACTTTGAAAGTTATCACATTTCTGTATATATGTGATATTTCACACTAAGGAAATAACTGAAATTGTGGAGCTGTAACCTGTAACATTCTTTGAAATTTGCTCTCTAACTACCTGTTAAATTGTACTTTGCAAGTTATCACTTTTCTGTAAATATGTCCTATTTCACAATAAAAAGTATAAAAAGAAATCCTTAATAGAGCAGGAAAGGAAGAGAGGCTAAGGAGAAGAGAGGGGAAAAAGAGAAGACAGTTGAGGTCAAATGATTTCATATCTGCTACTGAGAAGCTATCAGAAAAATCTACTTTCTTTCTCTAATAATTTGGGCAAGTTTCAAAGAGTAGAAAGAAGATCAGCTGTGAAATGAATGAACACATGAATCAATACGGATGCATTTCAAAAACATAATGCGGAATGAAAAAGGCAAGTTGCAGAACAGTTTCATTCTACATTACCACTTACGTAATATTTTAAAACACATGAAACTCTTCTATTTAATGCTTACTGATACAAACATACTAATAATACAAAAAACATCAATGAGGAGAATACACACCAACTTCTAGATTGAGGTAGGAAAGAGGCACAAAAAAGGGACATTAACTGTATTTGTAATGTTTTATTATTTTTATTAGGCTCTGAAGTAATGAAAAAAAATAAACATTTTTAAAATCTAGGTAGTATATGCATGGGTGTATATTATTCTCTTTAGTTTTCTGAATGTTTGAAATATTCACTGAAAATTTAAAACATAAGAGAGCCATCTGTCCTCTCCTAAATCCATTCAAATTCCCATACACTTTAGAAATCTCTTACTCGTTCAGTTAAATCACCTGTATGAATGATTTTCAGAAATCCGTATGCTTCTCAGATTCAACTTGAACAGAGCATAAAGAATCTATTTAAAAATAAATTGTGTTTTGTGTTATGTTTCCATTACCAAAATATATTTGAAATTCTGAAAAACCTGGATCAAATTAAACATACACATCATTATTAGCTTTTTATTTCATTTCTTTTGTTTTATCAGTGATCAACAGTAATACCACATAACATTTTTTGGGTGCTTTGTCGTCAACAAATTGCTTGTGTATACAGTAGGATCAGGGATCAATAATAGGTTTTATCTCAGGAGCCAAATCCAACTGATTGATGGGGGCTGCCCAGAGTGCTTCATTGACACAATTCTGAAGCTACATCTGGACTCAGCAGGGAGGGCAATCATCAGCTAAGGAGGTATGTCAGGGCTAGGTGGTGGAATGGTACCCTAAGTGGCCCACTTATATTCCTGACACTTTCCTGATTCTTCTCCTATCTCTCTCCATCTCTCTTCATGTATCCCTTCTAACTTGGTGCTTCCCAAAATCACCCCTCTGTGCTGATTTGGATGCATTATGCTCCTCAAAATTCCATGTTCTTTGATGCAATCTTGTGGGGGCAGATGTATTTAGTGTTGATTAGATTGGAATCCTTTGATTGAGTGTTTCCATGGAGATGTGACTCAATCAACTGTGAGTGAAACATTTGATTGGATAATTTCCATATAGGTGTTACTCTGCCCATTGGGGGTGGGTGTTGACTGGATCACTGAAGTACTTTAAAAAGAGCCACACAGGCCCAGACTCCTGCTACAGCCAAGAGGGACACTTTGAAGAACGCACAGGAGCTAAGAGAGGAGTTGCAACTTACAGAGACATTTTGAAGACAGCCGTTGAAAGTGGAGTTCTGCTGATGTTTTGGAAGTACTAGCCCAGAGTTTGCCCTGAAAAGCTGACACAGAGACATTCTGGAGAACGCCATTTTGAAATGCAACCTGGGAGCAAGCAGACACCAGCCACATGCCTTCCCAGCTGACAGAGGTTTTCCAGATGTCAATGGCCCTTCTTCTGTCAAAATACCCTACTGTTGATGGACACTTTATGGCCTTAAGACTGTAACTTTGTAACCAAATAAACCTCCTTTATAAAAGCCAATCCATCTCTAGTATTTTGCATTCTGGCAGCATGAGCAACATTCCCTGAATGATTTTATTCTCAGCTACAGCAACGCCACATGCTGATGAGTCCCTACTGTTCTGTTTTTCTGTGAAGCCTTCCCAGGCCCATCCAGGCCAGGGGAAAGAAACCTCCCTGTCATCTCCAATGCACCTACATAGCATTTATCTCTAGGTGTTCCAACCATTTGTTTACCCATCTATCTCTGCTACTAGACTGTGGACTTTGAAAGGACAAGGCTAGATCTTATTGATCTTTGTACTCCCAGTTTCTGGAACATAATAAGCAATCAATAAATGTTTGTTAAATGAAAGAATGATTTTAATGAATAATGTCCTTATTTTGCAGAAAAGGAAACAGACTCAGAAGTTGGGATTTTCTCAAGGTTATCCTTCCTCCAAAACCTTCTCATCTTTCCTTTAGAACAAGTGTCGACAAACATTTTTTATAAGGGGCCAGACAGTAAATATTTTCAGCTTTGTGGGCCGTAAGGTCTCTATTGCAACTACTCAACTCTGATGTTGCAGCTCTAAAGCAGTCATAGACTATATGTAAACAAAAGAAGTGTGACTGTGGTGCAATAAAACTTTATATTCAAAGACAGAGAGTGAGTTGGATTTGGCTGTGGACCATAGTTTGTGGACCCCTGCTGTGGAAGACTGTAAATACACACTCCTACATGCTTAGTCTCTTCGTTGACCATTCCCTCTGATTCTACCTTATCTCAAATCCCAGAATCTTAATTCCAGTGTTTCCACAGCCTCAGTTTGAGTTAGACTGACAAGTCCCTCATAACTCCAACCAAAAAGTTAAAAAAGGCTTCACAAATGAACTGTCTTCAAACCTAAGACCAGAAGGGAGAAGAGGAGTTGTTGAAGGTGGTTCTTAAGAGACAAGATGAATTCAAGCCCAACTTATCCACATCCTCCTTGATCCACCCATTTTGACCATCCTTAAGCAACATCTTAAGAAGAAAAGAGATCCATTTCTTGGGTGTGGTCGACAAAGAAGTAAGTAGAACAAATAACTCCACTCTGCCTACCCACGCCCACTCCCTTTTATGTTCCCAAATGACTAGTCTCCTTTTCCTTCATAGGGGCTATTCCAAACTTCTTCCATTCTTCTCATATTTCCTACCCTACCATCTTTTCATTCAATATCAAGAGATGACCTCACCTCCTACTTCACAAGAGAAATAGAAGCCATCAGAAGAGAATGCCTTCAGAATGCGGCCACTCTCCACAAACTCTTCTACATCTATCTCCATTCTCTTATTCTTCCTGTCATAACGGAATAGGTGTTTAAGGCTAATAATTGCTCCTCATATTCTCTGGGCCCATTTTCAGGGATCTGGTTCATCTGTCCCTCTCCTGTAACCTCACCTCTTTCTCTTCTGGAAACTTTCCATCAACATTTAGATATGCTTGTCTCTACCACATTGAAAATGGTTCTCCCAAACTCATGTCTTCCTCCAATCACTGCCCTATCTCTTCCTTATCTCCTTCACAGTCACTGTTCTTGAAAGGGTTGCATATGCACCGTCTCCACTTCATCATCTCCCAATAATTCCTCAACTCATGACAAACCTGTTTCCTCTGTTACACCTGTAAAGCTCTTTTGTTGAAGGTCCCAAACAAATTTGTTGCTATATTCAACCCATAATTCTTTGCTCCAATTGCTACTGAATTCCTGGCACTATTCAACCCTGTGATCTTCCTTCTTGAAACATTCTTTTCCTGAGGCTTTGGTGACAATATGCTCCCTTGTTTTCCTCCTATGATCACTCTTTCTCAAGATCCTTTTTTGGCTCCAGCACCTTTAGTTTTTAAATATTGGCATTTCTTGTGGTTCTCTACTAGGCCCTCTACATTTTTCAGTCTACATGCTCTCCTAGGATAACTCAGCTAATCTCAAGGCTTCAATCATCTTAAATAGTTGATAACTCCCAAATTTATTTCTCCATCCCAGAGCTCTCTATTGAGACCAGAGCCAGTTAGTCAATTGCCCAAAAGAATGTAGAAATCACCGCATAGGTGAAATCTCAAATTTAACATGTCAAAAGCTGAACATATCAGCACACTTTCTCCAACATCTCTCAGTGCCTCCTTTCAACTCCTCCTGGTACCACCTGGTCTCACTGAATCCAGATTATTTGTGTCTTACAACTCCTTTACTTCCCACATCCAGTCAATCAACAAGGTTAATCCACTTCATAATATCTCTTGAATTTATTTATTCTCTTTCTCTTGGCCATAAATGACTAACTTCCAGGTCAATAATAACAGCCTTTTAACTGGGCCTCCAGTATCTCTTTCAACTATCTATTTGCCCACTATAGTCACAGAGATTTCTGCAAAGACTAAATCTGATCTTGTCAGTCCTCCCCTGATTAAAACTCTTCAGTGGCTCCTCTGTACCTTTGAATGAAGTCCAAACTCTTTAACATGGGTATAGTTCATGATCTAAGCCCTACTGACTTTTCCATTCTCATATCCCCAGCTCCCTTCATTAACTCTAGTACCCTTCACATTCTGCCCTACATCCAAATTAATATGTTACACTTTAAGTTCTCCATCTGTCTCATGTTCTTTCTCACCTTTTGAACATGTTCCATCGCTTAGTCCAGAACTCTTTGGTTTCTACTCCTTTCCTTGTCTGTCTGCCTACACTGCTTTCAAATCTAATTTTCCCCGATCAATCTCTCCCCAAAACATGCCCAAGATTGGAGTAACAGCATCTTAATGTATTTCTACAATACACTAAAATCCCTTTATCATCCCTAGTCACTTATTTTTCACCAACAGACTCTACCTCCAAGAGGGCAGCTCTGACTTATTCACAAGTGGATCTCTACTACCTGGTATTTATCAGTAAGTCAATATTTATTGGATGGAACTGAAAAGCATCAGGAGCCAATCTAAACTACAGACATTAAAGAGTCCATGCCTCAAAATCCCAACTCATTCAACAGATTTCATGGGAAAAGAAGCCCACATGGGATTATTCTAGAGAAGGCCAAAGGTTTAGCTAATTGGTGGGGCTTCAAAGATGTACACCACTCAAATTTTGAAGCCATACTATGTTTTCTCAAAGGAAAGGAGAATGATCTTGGTTAACTGAAGCCTCAAAAAATTAAAAAAAAACAACTCTGAAGCCTGCATGGTACTTTACTTTACATTCTCTAATGCGGTCAGGCAACCAAATGGAACTTCCGTAGTCCATTCACTTTCCTATTCTCTATTGAGACTATTTCACACTTCTTCAAACCCTAATACTTCTTTCCCTTACTTTCTACTTCACTGTACAAAGAAAAGCACTTCAAAGAGAACTTCCACAGATTCCTATACTCTGCCTCTAGCCTGTTCCTGCCTGGTCCTGTTGAAAGCTAATCCCTCCACTAGGGAACTTGATCCCATCTTCTCTCAGCTATTCAAGGACGTACTTCCAGCATTTTCTCCTCTCTTCCAAATTGTCAACTTCTCACTTACTACTAGATCACTGTCATTAGCATACAAATATACTGAGTTCACACTTCTTAAAAAATTACCTTGACCCCACCACCACAACCAGCTACCACCCCATTTCTTCACTCCATTGGCTGCAACACTTCTTGAAAAACTTGTCTATATTTGCTGTTCCAATTCCAATACAACTTTCTCTTTTAAATCCCCTTCAGTCAGGCTCTCAACTACACAACTCAACTGAAATGGCTCTTGTTGATTATCACTCATGACTTCCACACTACAAACACAGTGGACAATTCTCAGGTATCATCTTACTTTGATCTTTCATCAGCATTTGACACAACTGATCACTTACTTCTCCTTGATAACCTTCCTTCACTTGGCTTTCCAAAGGGTCTGGTTTTCCTCCTATCTTGCTGGATGCCCATCTCAGTCTTCTTTGCTGGTTCCTTTTTTTCTCTCTGATTTCTTAATATTGGAGTGCACGAAAGCTCATTTCTTGGCCCTCTTCTCTGTACTTAGTCCCTGAATCATCTCATCCAATCTCAAGTCTTAAATACCATCTGTATGCATGACTCTCAAATGTGTATTTTCATCCCACATCCTCTTACAATCTCCATTCTTTTATATCCAACTGACTATTCAACATCTCCACTTGGATACCTAATAGGCACTTCAAACTGAACTGAAATAAAATTCCAATCCCCCAAACTTCATCCACACACAATTTCCCCTCTTATCCTCCCAGTTATAGAGACCAAAACCTTAGTGTTATCAAATAAAAATGGATTCATTTTGGGCCCTTTTACTATGATTTCTCCATTTATGTCTTTTGTACCGTGGTGTCAAGAATTTTTTTCCAAGGAGATTTATAGTTGCCAAGTTTAAACAAGCTTAAAAATATCTCCTGTTGCCTTTATCTTCAAAGGACATTAATACTTTCTTTCCCTCATAAATTTGTAGAAGGTGTTCCATGATCATCTAGAAATGAGAGTTTCATTAATCCCTTTTTCCATGACTTCTCCATTCATCTTTCGGTTGGTTGAATTTCATCACTTTTTTTTTCTTTAAATTGTCTTATTGAATTCATGTTCTTATTAATTTCCTCTATAACTCAAAGCAATTTCAGGGAACTTTTCTCAGGTTGCTTATATTATGTTTTTCTTGCAGTCTCTGTTTCATGCCTGCTATGCTCATTTTAATTCTCTATTTCATTTTATTCTCCTGAGGAATGCTTGCTTAGTCACTATGTCACTTCTTTTCATCTTGCACATGCTTCAAGTGGACAGCTCTGCCCAGTACTTCTTTTTTCTCTGAAAGAAAGAAGATGAAATCTTATTGACACTTTCCTCACCTTATCTGGGACTCTTTTTCCCTTCAAGCTACATTTTGAGGCCTGGGGATCGCATTGTACCCACTTTCCTACAGTTTGAGAGCAGGAACTTGGGAAGAGCTCAGCAAACTACATACAGCTTTTGTACTGGACTGGGCCCAACTCTCTTCCAAGATTTTGTTAAAGTCGAGGTTGGGGAACCCCTTCTTCCCTTGAGAGATCTTCAGGCTTCCAGTCAGTCCCCAGATTCTGCACTGAGTCCTGGTAATTGATGATTCCTGAGGCCTTTTCCTGGCTCAGATGTGATACTGAAGTCATAGGTAAGGGCCTCTGCTGTTGGGAAAGTTTCCTTAACTTTTCTTTAAGCTCCCTCCTCACAACTTTGTCAGCTTCTATCCAAACCAGGGGGTACTGATGACAATTCTCATGGTTTTGTGACTCACTTCTGTCAAAAGAAATAAATATAATCAAAGCCGCAAGTATATTGAAAGAGAAACTGCTCAAGTAGGGAGCTCTCAAACCAGAGAAGTCAGAGTGAGAGTCTCAAAAGCCACCTGGTCACAGCTGCTGATAAAGGCTCTTAGAGGGTTTCCAAGTGGGAAGTTAGAATGGTTGACATTTAAGTTTCTTACTACATATTATGGTCTTCCACCACAGGGAACAGATGTACGTTGGTTACTATGATATACCTTATGCTTTTCTAATTGGTTGTCTCTACTGGTCTGAAACTGGCTTATTACTCAGTGTTTTAAGTGTTGCTCAAGCTGCAATTTTATTGGGATGTTCTATTTTCTCAGAAGGTCTTGTTCCTGTGATTTTGTCTTTTGGAAAGTCCTTGTCATTTTTTGGAAAGAAGAGGTCACTCACATCTTTTTCTTCTCATCGTATCTTTTTTTTTTTTTTTTTTGCTTAACAATGGGAATTGATTGGCTCATGGTTTTGAGGACAGGAGAAGTTCAAAATTGAGGCACCAGCAAGGCAATGCTTCCTCCCCAAGGTCTATAACATTCTGTCGCTGGCTGCTGGTGATCTTTGGTCCTTGGCTTTTCTGTTACATGGCAATGCTCACGGCAATATCTTTTCCTTTCCCTTCTGGGTTCTGTTGACTTTTAGCTTCTATGTTGTATAAATTCTGAGGGAAGTATAAATTCTGTAGAAGCTGCACTAAGCCACACCAAAATCTTGTTTCTCTTCTTGTTGGACATTTTGCATTTATACAAAAAGGGCAAACTCTTTCCTGTTTCATTGCTTCCTGTTTGATTGGTTGTAATTTTTTTGAACTGGATTATTTCATTGAGTGTTGGGGGAGGGTGATTTAGGAAGCAAAAAAAGGATTATTTAATTTTTTAATTGTGAGGAGACAGGCAATTTGCCCCTAGCATCCACAGGGACAGGGCTGGGAAGGGGGAAGAAATAAAGTGTGACCCCAGCAGACTCCAGCCTCATGGCAGTGCAAGGCCATAGCCAGGGAGCCGTAGTATTTTTTAAGAAGAAATCTGGCCACCACATATCCCATTTACTCTTTCTGGCTGCCCTTTGTTCAGCAAGGAGCAGTGACACACTTCACACAGAAAGGGCTTCTGCTGTGCTAGAGTTTCAGATGGCAAAAGTGGGGGAAGTTCAAGAAGTTGCCCTCCTCTCAGCAGCCAAGTTCAGAGAGGACGAAGCTCAGCAATGAGAATGAGTGGAGAAGAGGGCCAGGCAGGCTGAGCTGGAAATGCGAACACAATGGTGGCAGAAGGAGCTGGTAGAAAGTCTGATCTTGAGCCTTGGGCTGCAGCAGTGGGAAAGACGGAGGTGTAGCAGAGTGGAAGATTATAAATTGAACATCTCCCACCACCACACATGGGTCCACAGCACCCAGTGGATGAAAAACTAACATCTCCAAGGAGAAATGAAAACACAGGAACTGAGCATTTGAGCTTAGAATTAATGAGCAAATCCCATCAATACTTTGACACCATGGGCTGTGGCCTCAGGAGGCGGAAACATTTTAAACACCAATGATTATTCCCCTGCTCTTCATGTTCAGGCTCTGTCTCAGTGATAGATTGCCACCTGCAGAGCACCCTGGCATTTCCATGCACAAAATAATTGGCTGCAAAAGGTTGATGTATGCTTTTGTGCAATGGAAACTTCAAAAACAAATTCTGTTCTATCAATTTGAATAATTTTTGATATTTTGAATCTCTGGGCATTAATTTTGTTTTCCTTTGACTTTTCCATGATACGAAATTGTTCTTTACCATATGGCCAAGATGAGTAAAGCAAACATAGTTCTCTGAAGTTAAATAACCATTTGCTTCAAGGGGATTTTTGGATATTTTATAATTCATCTCTATATCACTTCTGTAAGGGGCATAGAATTCTTCAGATTTCTTTGAAGAAGAAACCGGGGCACCAAAAACACACAGGTGTAGAGTTGGCAGAGCTTTGAAAGCTTGATAACAACAGCTAAACTTTGTTGAGTTCTAAGTGCAGGCACTGGGATTGCATTATCACATTTAGTTCTTACAACAACCTTTTTATTACTATAATCTCTGTTTTACAGAGGAGGACAATATGATCTGAATAGGTTTAATAACTTGAACAAGTTCGCATAGCTAATACATAGTGAAGTAAGGACAAGACATAGGTCATCTGACCCCAGAACCTGTTCAATCATGAGGAAACTGTATTAGTTATCTATTGCTGCATAACAAATTACCCCAAAATTTATGGCTTAGGGGCAGGACTTCTGGAATGATGGAGGAAAGCTTAGCGGCTTAAAAACATTTATCTCACAGTTTCTGTGGGTCAGGAATTTGGGCACAGTTTAGCAGTGTACCTCTGTCTGAAGGCCCCTCACAAGGTTACAAAGTGTCAGCCAGGCTGCAGCCATCTCAACTGGGGAAGGATCCACTTTAAGCTCACTCCCCCAATTGTTGGCAGGAGTCAGTTCCTTGCTGGCAGTTGACCAGAGGCCACCCTAATTTTCTGGCCGCATGGACTTCTCCTTAGGGCACAGCATGGCAGCTTGCTTTATCAGGGCAAGTAAGCAAGAAGAACCAGAGAGAAAGAGTTTGAATAAGATGGATGCCACAGTCTTGTAACCTAAATTTGGGAATGAAGTGCCATCATTTTTTCCCACATTCTATTCATCATAAGCAAGCACTACCTCTAGCCCTTACTCAAGGGGAGGGGATTATACAAGGCAGTGAATACCAGGAGGTTGGAATCATTAGGACTCACTTCAGCACCCCACACACACTCCACCTCTCCGAGGGGCAGGCTAAATGGTATGCTTATACCACATGACTGTTACTCCATAGCCATAGCAGCCCAGACCAGAGACAGACACCTAACCCAAACCAGGCCAATTAGATTCTCTGCCCAGTAATTCTGAACTGCAATCCAGAGACCCTGGATGGTTTCTGCTAGAGGCTTGAAAGGAAATCAGATTAATCGGGAGCTATGGGGCAGCCGCTTCTCTGTGTGCTCAAAGATAAATAGAAAAATTCAGATGTGAGCAAGAGAGGGAAGAAGAAAGCAGACACATATGAGAAGGGATGTGGGAAGATGGGAAAGAGGCAGAGAGACAGAGAGATTGGTGGGCTGGGTTTGTAGAGGCATCCCTGCAGCCTTACAATAAAGACTTAGGCTAACCTGAGTATGTTTCTATGACTCGAAACCACAATATTAAGAATATTAATATTATGAACATTATGTTAACTTTACAATATTTAACAACCAATCAGGAGGGGCAGGCCCCCCACCCCCACCCCTGCTGGATGCTGGACGCCCACCAGCCCTGGTTTGCCACCCAAGATACACTGCTGCCCTCACTGGTTAGGGAGTCACGCCAGGAGAAGGTCCAACCTAAGACCCTGAGACCAGCAGGCGCGGGAGTCACATGTCAGCCCAGCACACAAACCTCAGTGTGATCGCAGATTTCCTCTGGAGCCCACTGGGGAGCCAGTATGTCTGCCAGGCCACTCACAGATGAGGTTTTTGTGATAATGTCAAGTGCTTTGCTGCTTCATTTACTGCAGTCCCTGGAAGAACATGTACAAATGACCTTCCAGGGATGAAAATCCTCCATCTGCTCTGTGTGAGAAGGGACTAGAAAGACACACCGGCTGGGTCATGGGATTTGGGAAACTCGCCTCTTCCACTATAGCAGGTAATCTGGGAGCTCCCCGATGGGCTTCAGGGACTATGAACCCCCTGACAAGACATGCAGAGTTTTGTGGGTAACCACAGAGATAAAGCTGGTATCAGATACTCCAATGATATGACTAACACAAAACAAAACCCAAAAGGCCAAGAGCCAGCATTTGGGGAAAGACTTGAGTTTATTTTTATGTTTTTTAAAATTAAATCGACTGAAAGTGAACAAAATCAGGAACGTTCACACAGCCTAATTCTGCTCAGGGACAAGGAGTTGACACAGCCTATCTCTCTCTCTCTGGACAGGAAGAATTTCCCATGCTGACTGCCCCTCTCTCCCACAGTTTTCCTTCTCCACTAGGAAGAAACATCAATGAGCACAATCTGAAAGCTGGGGAGGCACTGATCACTGAAGTTTCACTGGTTTCCTATTTGGATCTCCTGTTGTATTAAACCTTTGCATGAGATCTATAGAAACAGATGACTCTTTTTTCACCTTAGATATTATGGATAACTGTTCTGCCCCTTTGTTCAACCAAACCTGAAATAAATTGTTACAATTTGTAACAAAGGAAGATTTATGCCACTGTCTCTCAATCCAGCATAGTGTGCACGTTTCCTTTCTATGAAAATAAAGTCTACCTTGAGGCGCTGGAATAGAGTTCGATATTCATAATTATAAGTCATAACTCACAATCCAAATTTTCTTTGAAGCAGGAATTTTGCCTTAGGAGAGATTTTGAGTTAAGGCATTCAGTACAAGTTACTTTTATAGTTAAAAGAAGAAGGAAAATATTTATGCAATTCTATTTTTTTCCTTTCCAACATTTTAGATGAATTGATTCCAAATACCTGCCCTGGATTATCAATTGCATCTGGAACAGATACCAGTTATGTGTAGATATGTTCTTCGGTGATTTAATGAATCATTATTAATATTAATTTATTCAGCACTCACTATATGCCAGGCACCCTACTAAATACTGTATTGACATTATCCCATTTTATCCTCTCAACAACCCTCCCAACAACTATTTGCCCCATTTTACAGAAGAGGAAATTGAGGTATAGAGAGGCTCAGGAATTTTCTCAAACGTGCACATTTAGTAAATGGTGGAGCTAGGATTTGGAATCAGGTCTGTTTTAGTCTAGTGTTTACTCTTAATCACCATGTGCTTTAGCTAAACATGAGTCTATAAAAAATATCACACTGCCTTAAGTATGCAGGGATGTAGTCAGTGACCTTTCAAATAGTCCCACCCAGCATTTCCCTCCATCCTTCAATTACCCTATGTAAAACTTCAAATAGTGTATCAGTTAGCTACTGCTGCATAATGAAATCTCCCAAAACTAAGTGGCATTAAGCAACAAGCATTTGTTATTGCTCCTGAGTCTGTATGAGTCAACTGAGCAGTTTTTCTGGTCTTGACTGAGCTTACTGATGCAGCTGAGGTCAGCTATGGGTCAGGCAGGTGATTCTACTGATCCTCGCTGGGCTCTCTCACGTGTTTAGGGGTGCGTTGGCCATAGCCTGGTCTAGGATGGCCTCAGCTAGGACAACTAGGCTTTGATCCACGCAGCTCTCACCCTCCAGCAGGCTTTGTCATATGGTTTGGGCCGGGTTTCAAGAGTGAGCAAGAGAGAGCAGGAGAGAGCAAGGCCCCCTGAGGCCCAGGCTTGAAACGAACATGTGGTCACTTTGGCCACATTTTATCATCCAAAGCAAGTCACAAGGCCAGCCTGGGTCAGAGTGGGCAAGGACTAGACATTCTCATGGCAAAGGGAGTCATTAACTGGGGCACCAGTGTTCCACAATGTTCCACAAGGAGCAGCTATGAAACCAGCACATCTCCTATTTTGATATCAGTAGCAATATTGGGTGAATGCAAAGTATGTGCCAGACTGACACAACCACTCTGAGACAGACGCCAGTACAATCTCCCCTTTGAGTAGAGGAAACAGGTTTAAAGAGATGAAGGAACTTGCTCACAGTCCCTCAGCTGGTGAGTGGCATAGCCGGATTTTGACTCTACTTCTGTGTGACCACAAAAGTTTCAACACTCTCCCCACAATTTGTGCATCCCCCACAAATTTCATCTCATGCACAAAGGATGTATCTTAGCTTTCACTCCCTCAATCCAACCAGCCGGGCCCTGAGCCAGGAGCTCTAGTGGCTTTTCTTTTGAAGCACAGAGAAAGATCTATTCCCACCTGGTCCCAAGTGTGTATTCAGAGGGTTTAGTCCTTTGGCTTTTCATCTGTTCAATGAAGCACCTCCTGAAACTGATAGAGCCCCAGAGACCATGCCTCTCAACAAACCCTGTTTCAGTTTATTGCCTTGGGAGCTTTGGCTCTAATACCTTCCCCAAGTGTGTGCAGTGCCCTGGTATAATATCCTTGCCTACAATGATAAACAGTATAAGCCTTGGCTATTGGCTTTCAGGCCCTATATGTGTACTTGGTTCATGCTTATAGGAAACTGGAGGAAAGAACAGGCAGTGGAGACCAGGCAGCTCATCCCATCTTCCACCTCTCTAGGTGCATGTTTCTTCATCTGCAAAATGGTAAGAGTTTAACCCGACCCTGTCCCTTTCATAAAATATTGGGGTGGGGTGGGGGAGATGGTTATGGGTACGAGTATGCTTTACAAAGATAAAAGGTGAGGTATGGGGATATGAGGTGAAGTAGAGGGTGTGAGGAAGCAGAATAGAGCAGGAGAAAGGAGGAAAGTGGGAATAGGATCCTGGAGAAAAGTGAAAAGGTGGAGTATTCTATTCAGAACCTGCACAGAAGGGTGTGGTTTTAGGTTGCAGAAACTCTTCCCCAGACCCTGTGAGAGAAGCAGACAGCCCCTCACTCACAAGTAACACATTGGCTCCACTGCCCCCTGCTGACCATCGTATGTAAGAGCACAGATTCCAAACAAGCCGTAAACAGAACAGAAACCACCATCAACCGCAAGAGACAGGAGGGCAGGCCGTCACCTTAAACTGTATACACATGGACCAGGAACCCAAAAGGACTTTCTGCCTACCCAGTCCCAAGGCCACTTATCAGGCCTCGTTCAGCAACGCTCCTCCCTTTTATCTTGGGGATCTAGGGTCAGGACCTCTTCCTTTCCCACAGGCCCTGGTACCGTCCCCTCTACTCGGGCCACATTTCTTTCCAGAATTTTTACTAATCACCATGAGGAAATGGGGGACAAGTGATAGAGCAAGAATTGCAACCACGTTGAAGAAGTTCTGGAGCCTCATCAGATTGTCCTTGGTTCTTAGTTTTGGTTTCTAGTCTCTAATGTTCGGCTTCCCTTGGAATGTCACCTGGAAGCCGTGTAAATTTTGGTTTCTGCTTGTGTTTCTGAGGGGGGATGTTATGGGGTGAATTGTGTCCCCCCAAAAGACATGTTGAAGTTCTAACCCCTGGTACCTGTGAATGGGAACTTATTTGGAAATAGGGTCACTGCAGGTGGAATTAGTTAAGTTAAAATGTGATCATCCTGGAGTGGGGGGCTTTAATCTGAGCAGTGTCCTTATAAGAAGGGGAGAAGAGACACAGCACAGAAAAGACAGCCATGCGAAGATGAAGGAGGCGGGGATTGCGTGGTGCATCTACAAACCAAGGACCACCAAGCACTGCCAGAAAACTCCAGAAGCCAGAAGAGGTAAGGGTTTCAGAAGGAGCACGGCCTTACCAACACCTTGATTTCAGACTTTTAGTCTCCAGAACGCAAGACAAGAAATCTCTGTTGTTTTAAGGCCTCCAGTGTGTGGTACTTTGTTACAGTAGCCCTGGGGAACGAATCAAGGGGACCCCTCTACGCTACTCCCCTCTCTCCCCCACCTGCTTTGAGCACATTTCAGCAGAACTCCCCTCCTCTCTTGAATGGCTCCTGCCCCAGAACTTTCTCTATCAGTGAAATCACAGCAGATGCTCAGTTGCCCTCTAGCTAAGGTAGAGCTCCTGGAGGGCCACATCCCTGCCCTGGGAACTCCAGCCAAGAAGGCAGCAGCACTTGGGGTGTTTCTTCCCAGCTCACTTGGAGTCAGAAGGGAGGGGTGCTCCTCTGGCTTCAGTCAACTATAACTTCCTACAGACCTCTCTTGAGCCCCTGCCCTGGCTTGAGCCTTTCTGTTACAAAGAAGGTTAAGAGGGGAGCCTGCTCTCTTTGGATTCTAGTCTACAATGCAGCTTGCATAGGCATGGTGTGGCTAAATAATAATGATAATTAACATTTCCTGAATGCTTACCACGTGCCAGTCTGTTCCAACAGTCTGTGGTTGGATTGATTATTATTGTCAGTTTGTAGATAAGGAAATGAAGATGTTGAGAGGTTACTGAAGGAACTTGCCCAAGAGTTGGTAATGAGAGCTGGGATCTGAACACAGGCTTTCTAACCCAACATCTGCCTGCAGAACCACCCTGCTCTACCGTCCCTCACTACAAATAACGAGGCTGGCACATGGGTCTGGAAGTTAGACTAATCAGGGTTTTAGCCTCACTTTGCCTTTCTGACATTTGCTATCTGTGTGACCTTGGATAATATTCTTAAATTCTTGAGCTTCCGTTTCCTCATCTATTAACTAGGAAGATGAGTAATTGGATCCAGATAATTATGACAAAGATTGAATAAAATGATGCATATGAAGCACTTAGCACAGGGCCTGACATACAGTAAGCACTTAATAACCGGTAGCCACTTTTTTCTTTTTCTCTTTTTCCAGGTATATTAAATCCGCTTATTGTTAGAAGAAACTAACCTTTTTACCCCCTGACTCTGCTGTGAACTCACTATTTGCCTGAGAAGCTATTTCTCATCTGGATCACAGCAGCAGCCTCTTACCTGTACTTCCTGCTTCTCCCTCACCCAAATCCCCCTCTCCCTCCCCACCGGGACTATTTTCCGTTGACAGCTGGAGTAGTGCTCTAAAACTAAATATCAAATCGCTATGCTCCCTTGCTTAGAGCTTTCCAGTGGTTTCTCATTGCACAGAGAATGAAACCCAAGACACTTTCCATGACCTACAGAGCCCTACATGATAGGGCCCCTGCCCAGCTCTCCCACCTTACGCCTCTCCTCCCAGTCCCCTCCCTCACTGTGATCCAATTACACTGGCCTTCTTTCTCTTCCTGAACATAATAACTTGTTCCCACCTTGTGGCATTTGACAGACAAGAAACCAGAAAATTCTTCACCCTGAATTTTGCAAGGCTGGCTACTTCTTATCATTTAGATCGCAACTCAAATGTCTTTCCTTGGAGAAACCATGGAAAGCACACCTATCTCTTCTCCCAGTCACTGTTACATCACCTTGTTTTACATTTTTCACCATGTTTACATGATCTAAAACCATCTTGCTCATTTTATTTGTTGGCTGGTTTACCCTCTGTGTCATTCTACCAGAATGTAAACTACATAAGAGCAAAGAGGAGGTAGGCAGACTTTTTCTGTTTTACCTCTGTAGCTCTGTGGTACCACAAGCTAAGTGCCTGGCATCTAGTAGATATCCGATAAATAGATGTAGAGTGAATAAAAAAATGAATGAATTTAATTAGGTTGACTCATTTATAAAACAAGATATTTGAATTCGGTGATATAAAAAGTTCTTTCCAGGTCTAAAATTCCAAGGTGCCCTTGAGGCATCTTGGGGGTCCTGAGCCAATAGAGAGAGAGGAACAGATTGTGAAATGCTAGGAGAGATTATTGACAATCGATGTTTGACAGATCATGGGTACTGGGCTACAATCACCTTCTATATAACTCAAAAATATAATTGTTGTCCAAGTGTCCAAAAAACCTTTTCTCACTATAACATTTCACAACCCTTTCTCTCCTCTCCTGTATCCCCATAACAAGCCACACGAAAGGATCCACAATCCACAGAAAAGGTGGTGGTAGTCAACTAGCTGATGGGACCTTTGTCCCTGTGCCGGTTTGAATGTATTATGTCCTCCAGAAAAAGCCATATTCTTTGATGCAATCTTGTGGGGCAAGCATAATAGTGGGGATTAAGTTGGAATGTTTGGATTAGGTTGTTTGCATGGAGATGTGCCCCACCCAGCTGTGGGAGGTGACTCTGGTGGGATACTCCCATGGAGGCATGGCCCCACCCATTCAGGGTGGGCCTTGATCAGTGGAGCCATATAAATGTGCTGACTCAAAGAGACTGAACGGAGTGCAGCTGTGAGTGATGTTTGGAAGAAGAGCAAGCTTGCTAGAGAGGAATGTCCTGGGAGAAAGCCATTTTGAAACCAGAACTTTGGAGCAGACGCCAGACACGTGCCTTCCCAGCTAACAGAGGTTTTCCGGACGCCATTTGCCATCCTCCAGTGAAGATACTTGATTACTGATGTTTTACCTTGGACACTTTATGGCCTTAAGACTGTAATTGTTTAGTGAAATAAACCCCCGTTTTATAAAAGCCTATCCATCTCTGGTGTTTTGCATTCTCCAGCATTAGCAAACTAAGACAGTCCCTGATCCAGAGATGTTTGTGGACTCTCAGAGTTCTCATTTTCTAAGTATTTTTACTGGAGAACTTTCCATCTTATATATGCCTTATATATGCCTCCCAAGAACAATACAAGATTTCTGGATGGATCTGGGCTTTATTCAATATCTTGGCACTAAGTCTATCACTTGGACACATGTCCACATCATTTTTTAAATTAATTCAATAAACATGTATTGAGCATCTACCATGTGCAAAGGGTGATCAAAAGAGATATCAATGCCTGCTCTTAGGAAGTATCAATTGATGGGACAAACACCAGAATGATGTCAAGAGTACTTGTCAACCACGAGAAAGGTGAAGGCAAAATATTCTAAGGCAAAAAGGGGTACAGATTATTATCCTGTAGAGTAGGTAAGAGAATGCAGGTTGAGAGGGCAGACAGTACTTACTGCTGGGGAACAAAGGGTTAAAAATATTAACCCACAACTTAAGCGCATTGCAGAACAGCTTCCCACTCTTATCCTATTTGAAGCCACCCTCTTCTGAGGCAATGCTGGTTTCAAGGGTGCCAAGTAGCATGTTTAACTAGAAGTCAAGCAACTACGGAGAGCCAAGCCTATCATTTCTACCTGGAAAAACTGACTTAAAGTCCTGATTTCACCATGTGCTGGTGCTGGTCTCCAATGCCCATATTAATTCATGTTTATCCCTGGGGAAAGTAGGGAGGAGTTTGCAGAGGAGAAAAGAGGAGCAGATAGAGACAGGTGAGGCCCTGGGCAATGCACAGAGCCCCATAATAGGCACTTCTGAAAGAGAGGAGATTGCATCAGCATCAATAGCAGATGAGCCTTGTCTTATTTTCCTTTGTTCATCTGACCAAGTACTCCATAAATGTCAGAGAGAAGATGAGAAGAAAGAAACATGTTATTATGAAAGAAGAAGAGGGCCATCTGGTTCGTGTCAGATGTCTGGATTATAAAATATTGCAATGCCCAGGTGACCTTGGGAAAGGTTGCACTGGTATATTATTGGCCGTTTCCATAGATACATTAAAGTCTCTGGTTGGAGTTAGAGAGTGCATTGCTGTGGATTGCAAACAGAGGTGCTCTTTGAACGTGTGTGCTCTCTTCCTGCTCTCTTGAGTTTGCTGCATTCCTTTGGTTGGATTTTCTCTAAGCCAATATATAGCATGTGGAAGGTATGTTTTGCTGCAATGCAGGGCCTGCTGTGCTTAGCAGTCCCTCAGAACATAAGAGAGGCCTTTTTCCAGATGGGGGGTGCTTGGGGTTCAGAGGCACGTGTGTTGGGCCGTCAGCAAGGCTTAGTTGTCAGTGCTGCCTGGTCACATTCACTGAGCATTACATGCACTTGTGCACCATGACAAGCTGCCAGCAGCTCTGGGTGCTGGGGTGGGTACTGCTATTTGAACAGGAAACTAAGTCCTTCCCCACAAAAGCCAATACTATGCACTGGAAGTGGTCTAAAATTTTCAGCCCCCCATGCTTACACATCTTAAGGAAAACATTTCTTTTTTTTAAAGACTATGGACTTTGGAGTCAGGGAGATTTAAATCTCAACTCCACTACTACCTAACTGTATGACTTTGAGCAAATTATTTATCTGAAAAATAGAGATAAGGATGGCACTTACCTCATAGGCTATTACAAGGATTAAAGAGATATATGCAAGACCAAAGACCCATTGCTGGCTGCTAGCAGAGAATGTTTTAGTTGCACATAATTCAACATTGATACATCCAGCAATGTAGCCAGAAAATATTTTTCAGGGTGGGAAAGAGAAGAGACTGAGCTGAAAAGCATATCCTCTGGTGGCTACCTCAAGAGGCCTAGAATGATTTTTCTTATGTACCAAATCAATTTTGTGGGCAGCTCCACAAACCACTAACTGGGTAGAAGGTACTGGGTTTGAACTTGGACCAGGGTCTATACAAAACACAAAATCAATTCTAGAGGGTGACTAGCATTTTAAAAATAAAAGAAAAGAAAAAATTGGGATAAAAAATTCACAGTGTATTTGAACAGAATCAGGGTATTACTTCATGAAACTTTAGTGTATTATTTTGTGTATTATCCACAAAAACCCATTCCCAAACTATTTCTGGCTTGACTGACTATTGGTGTCTCCTTCTCATTAAAGTGGCATATACCATTTTTCCTGGTCTAGCCACAATAAATAAAGTCGCCCCGATGGCCCAGAAAGCTACCTCTCTGGGAGGCTTAAGCTAGAAACCCAAATATCAAAAGTACTGAGTCAAAAATTCAGTGAGACATCAGAAGTTTGATCCACTTGATGCTAATTAATCAGCTGGACTATTTTCCTCCATGAAACTGATAGATTGGGGCAGACTGCCTAAGAGTTGGAACATTTTCAAGCATCAGTATAAAATTGGAGAGGCCTCTACAACATCATCTTCGGCCTTAGAATACAAATCTGAGTAATCATCAACCTGGGAGAGAAACTGAGCAGTTTGTCTTGGTCTTAGACGGCAGCAAAAGCTCTTAGGAAGCATCTCATCAGAGAACTCTTCTCACCCACTCAGTGGAAGGGCTGAGACTCAGAACCAAATCTCCTGTTCATTAAATCCCCTGTTTTCGTTTTGTTTCGTTTTACCTACAGTGTCTTCAGAGTTGAACATAGAGGCAATGAGAAACTTTCCCTCCAGGTACAATGATCTGTCTCATTAGATACATAGAGCTTAGTTAGTACAATCATGTTATAGGGAGATGGGAAATCGTTGAGAGAGAAAAAGACATTTTTCTCATAATTGATTGAAAGGTAACTATTGCCAACATTTCCCGACTTTATTGTTTATGGTAAAATTCATCGTCTTCCCATCCCACAGTTATTTTAATTAGCTAATGACCCAAGTTTCTATACTTCAAACCTGAAAAGGCAATATATTTGGATATATATTGGCTTTTGATTACCCTGCATCCACATCCCTTTTCCAACACATCCCTATTGCCTTCTGAGATACAATCCTTTTTCTTCTTTGCATTACAATAATCCAACTCTTACCTTTTCCTTTTCAAAGTGAGTCCATGTAACCAAAACCAGCAGTGGTCAAACACTTCGTCCCTGGAATTTTACTCATGAGCAGTGAGCCAAAGAGACTCACCTCGTGGGGGGCAGGGGACGGGTCTCCGATCCCTTCCAGCATCACTGCCCTAAAGCACCCCAGTCTAGCCTGGCTCTTCAGTCTCCAAAAAATGCTGTGAGCTCCCAGTTCCTCCCAATAAACTCCCCTTAGCTTAAATTAGCTTGAGTCAGTTTCTGTTGCCTGCCACTATGGGTAATATTAAAAATATTTAACAATCAACCCATCCAAACAGATGCACTAAGCAAACTAAATAGGCATCAGCCATAAACAGTGATATGACTGTTCTGGTGTGTTCTGACTGAAGATTAGCCCATCTTGCAGCCTATGATACCAGACAAAAATCCAGGACAAACACTCTGGCATTCATGATTCACAGAAATAACCTCATTCAAGAGGGATCACAGGAATGGGGAGTCTGACAGGCTCAGAGTAGGGATTTAATGAATGTTAAGCCAATGAATGAGTTAATGAATTAAAAACTTACCAGAAAAACATATAGGACAATAGTGAACCTGACTTCTCACCTACAAATAATCTAAAGCTAGGCATACTATTCTTTCTCTACTGCATGCATTTCACCCAAAGTTTGGAATGTATTCCACTAATGGAATGTAAAATAAGTATAACCAATTCACAGTAAACATTTATAAAAATGTAATGGTTACATAACTTATCATCATGCCTTATCGTTACCTTCTATTTATGGCATGTGATATTTGTTTTTGATTCATTATAGTGAGATACATTTTCCTTAGAAAAAGAATTTATTGAAGTAAAAATGTGAGTCAACTTTCAAAAATTATGTAAATAAAAGTGTGGGTAGTACACAGGTGTGGTCAGAATCATTATGGCAACATAAGAATACCTGATACTTTAGATTACACATGGTAGGTACGGAGACCCAGGGCCCAGGCTCCCCCTCCCTAATGGGGAATGAGGCCCCCACAGCACATAGCAGCCTGCATGACCGGAACAGAAGTTGAAAGTCATCAGACCTCCTCAAGGAAGAAGGTATGTACAGATGCTATCATAAACAAAGCATTAACCGCCCCCCTATCACTGTTGATAACGAAACCTCCAGACCCCTGTGTCTAGAGAACTGAAACTCTGTTCTCACACCCTATGGAATGTCTTTGTCCTAAACTCTTATAAGCTGCCCTTTGCATCCCCCACCCTTTGCAAAGCACTAACTTCCATTTCCCAGCTGGCTGCCTCCAGGAAGAGCTCTCTCCTGTTCATAAGTCCACGGGTTTATTAACTCACATCTGACTCCCTGCCTGGTGTGTTCTCTGGTCTTAGGGCTATGCCAACCCAAGCCCTTCAGCAACTGGATTAGAACAGAAGGCAAAGAAACTAAATATATGATCAAAACACGACTCTTGACTTTTTCTTGGACCCTGTAAACATAGTATCCCCTCCTCCCTCTATCACAATCTCTCCTTCCAGTAAATGGAGAGTGACAATGCTAACAATATTCACATATTTCTTATGAAGTACAGCACCTAAGTGCAGCCACAAAGTGGAATAGAAAACCCAACTACAATGGCAAATTGAGATCTGAGTCCCTTGCACACAGTCCATTGAGCAGCTGTTGATGCTTACACATTTTAGACAGTTTTGCCTTGGGCTTTATTCAACTCAGTGACCTAGACATGAAAGACTGTCTGTGTTCCACTTCTAAGTGCCCGAGTTGTGTTGTCCCATCCTTCTGCTCTTGTTGTTCATTTCAAAGTGAACCCTAAAAGACTAAAGAGTTTTCCTATAATACATTTCTTTCCATTTTTTTTAAAAACAGGGGTGGCTTTAAAAATTAAAGTAACATCCACATCGATAAACGCATGTTGATACTAATATTCTCTAGGCACACTCCAGTATTCTTACTAGGCAGAAATGCATCTTTCAGAGAAATGATGTTTAAGGGGTGATAGGTGCATGGCTAAAGTCCCAATCTTGAATTATTTATAAAAAACCAATGAGAAACAAGGGTGAAATAATATCTGTTTCCTCATCTGTAAAATAGGACTGCTACTCTTACCTAACCCACTGGGTTGCTACAAAGAAAAAATTGCAAACCAACAGCCCAGGAATTAGATCAGACCCATATGTGGGAATGGGGAGAGTAAAAAGGAAGTATTTATTAGCACTGCATTGCCCAAACTTTTAAATTTGAAGCTCTCACATAAACATGTTTATTTCCAGCTTCTTTTGACAAAATACAAAGATCTAACAACAATGGACTGCAGGACCACATTCAGCTGGAATTCAGGCATGGCTGTCCTATTTAAGTGGGCTATGCACCATCCAATTAACCACAGTCCTCACTTATCCCTATTGTCCTACACCCAACCCTTTTTTATTTCTTTATATTTTCTGCCTGGGATCAGAGGCCAGTTAAAGGTTACTGTCACCACCTCTATCCAAGGTGCTCAGGAAAGAGACTGTAAGCTTCCTGAGGGCAGGCAAGTACAATTTTCTATTGTATCCCCAGCATCTAACACGTATTAATAGCTCAATATATTTCAGGGATGGATGGATGGATGGATGGATGGATGGACGGATGGATGGATGGACAGATAGAGGGTGGATGGGTGGATGGGTGGACAGATGGATGGATGGACGGATGGATGGATGGACAGATAGAGGGTGGATGGGTGGATGGGTGGACAGATGGACGGATGGATGGACGGATAGGTGGATGGATGGGTGGATGAATGGATGGATGGGTGGATGGGTGGATGGATGAAAAGACCTTGGACTCCCTCATTGGAGAAGAGAAACATGTGGAGTGCCTCAAAGTCATCAGAGACCATTGCCTTGCTAATGTGGCTCTGGAGAAGAATTGGCTACAAAGCCCAACCATAGAAAGGGTGACCAGCCCATAACACTTAGATTGTTGTCAAGATTCTTTCTCCTGAAGAGGAAGGAAGTAAAGGAAAGAGAGAGATGAGGAAATACCCCAAGATTTAAGATAAAACAATAAGATAAGAGCATGGACTTCGGTGTCAGATGGAATCTGGACATATTTCCTGGATTTGCTACTCACTAGCTGTTTGACTTTGGCCAAATTGCTTAAACTCTTTGAGCCTCAGTTTAATCTATAAATCTGTTAATCTGTAAAATGGGGATAACATTTACCTTCTAGGATTATTGTGAGCATTTAATGAGATGATTTATGTAAAGCACTTAGTAGATTAAGGGCAAATGGCAAGGTCTTAATAAATATAATTCTGGTCTTCTCTTTTTCCTGAATCATCACTTTTTTCCTCTATACTGAATTATTCTAATAACATAAAGCACAATGTAATAGTTCCTGTCTGAAAAAAAGAACAAATAAAAAAGCTTTCTCCAGCTATTACTGCCTCATTTCTTTACTCTTCTTTAGAGCAAACCTCCTCAAAAAAATTATCTGTCCTGATGTCTCCAGGCCCTGTCTTCCAATTCTCTCTTTAGGCTGTCAGGCTTTTGCTCTACTATTTCCCTAAATGAGCTCTGGTTAGGATGACCAATGACCTCCCCATGGCTAAATCCACTGACCCATTCTCAATTCTCATTTCCCTTGACCATATCATCAGAACTTGACATGTCTGATCTCTATTGAAATCCTTTCTTCACTTGGCTTCTGGGACACTGCTCTTCCAATCTCACTGGTCACTCAGCCTTCTTTGCTCACTTCTCATCTCTCAAATTGTTAAACATTTTCTCTTTACTAGGAAGTTTCATCCAGTTTTATGACTTCATTATCATTTCTATTATGATGGCTCTCAAATACATATCTCCAGCTCAGTCCCCTCCTTGAACCCCAGATCTGTATATAGAACTTCCACTTGTGTATATGTCTCCACTTGGATGACAAATGGGAGATTCAACTGAATATTACCAAAATTGAACACCTGTCCTGGAAGCAACTACACTCTAGTAGCAATAAGCACATTTGGCACGTAAATCTCAGTTTCTAACACCATTCTCCAGTAAAAGGTTACAGGGCTCCTTGGAGAAATGGCTGATCCTAGGACCGGGCAATAAATACACAAGACAAACCTGGAACATCTTGTAATGCCAGAAAGTTAGGAAGTGATATTTTTTTTTAAATCCCACATTGATGGGGGTATGTTAAAAGGATATAGAAGCCAAATAAAAGAGCTCCCAATGGTCATGGCTGGAACAATTTCAGCAAAAAAATAAATAAATAGAATAAAATAAAGTAATAACGGATTGTAATCCAAAATATAAAACAAATATCCATGAGTCCACACTGATATAAATAAATGGCATTAAATAAATTAATGGGGGTGTATTGACAAATATCCCATGCAGAAGAATTCCAAATAATTTGTGTAGATTCTGTGCCCTTAAGGAGGGGGAGGAAACTTCCCGCTTCTTAAATGTGAGCTGGACATAGTGACATCCTTTCAAAGAGTACGGTATGCAAAGGGGGAAAGAAAGTAACTTTACTGTGGGAAAACCCGATGTGCCAGTTTGAAACTATTATGTACTCCGGGAAAGACTATGTTCTTTAATGCAGTCTTGTGAGGGCAGACTTATTGTGGGTGGGACCTTTTGATTAGGTTGTTTCCATGGAGATGTGACCCTGCCCATTCAGGGTAGGTCTCAACTAGACCACTGAAGTCCATAAGAGAGCTGAGAGCCCACACAGATGCAGACACTGAGAGATGCAGACGGAAGGAAGTTTGGAGATGCTAAGGTAAGAGATGAAGCCCAGAGTTTGCCCTGGAGAAGCTAAGAGAGGACCCCCAGATGCTTAGAGTGAAATGCCCTGGGAGAAAGAAGCAAAGGCACACAGGAACTGAGAGAGAGGAGCTAAGAGAGACAGAAGCCCAGAGACATTTTGGAGAAAGCCATTTTGAAACCAGCACCCAGGAGCAAAGGACCAGCAGACACCAGCCCCATGCCTTCCCAGATAATGGAAATGTTCCAGATGTTATTGGCCTTTCTTCAGTGAAGGTATCCTCTTGTTGATGCCTTAGTTTGGACACTTTTATGGCCTTAGAACTGTACATTTGTAACCTGATAAACCCCCTTTATAAAAGTCAATCCATTTCTGGTATTTTGCATAATGTCAGCTTTAGCAAACTGGAACACCTGACAAACACAACCTCAGCCCAGCTATCAAGGTCATTATCAATGAAGTGACGAGAAGAGCACTTTACTTCTCTGGTCTTCCTCCCCCAAACCCATAGCCCCAGATTAATCATGAAGAAAAAAGTCAGACAAATCCAAAATTAAGGGGTATTCTACAAAATATCTGAACCAGCACTCCTCAAAATGGTCAATGTCATCAAAATCAAGGAAAGTTTGGGAAACTGTCACAGTCAAGAGAAGCAAGGGAGACATGACAACTAAATGTAATATGAAATCCTGGATGGGATCCTAGAACAGAGAAAGGACATTAGATAATAATTAAGGAAGTCTAAATAAAGTATGGACTTTCATTACTAATAATGTATAGATATTGGTTTATCAATTGTGATAAATATATTAAACTAATGTAAGATAATAATTAATAGGGGAAACTGGCCCATGTCAGGGCCTTTGCACTTGGTAATCCCTCTGTGTAAAACACTCACCCCCCAGATGACCACACAAGCCCCCTCTTTCATATTCTTCAAGTCTCTACTCACATGTCAACCTCTTCAGCAAAGCCTTCCCTGGCTCTGCCTGTAAAACAAGAGCCCACTCCACTTGGTACACCTTATCCCCCTCAAGCTCTTTCACTTTTCATCCTAACATTCCTCACCACGAGAAAGAGGAGCTGGCCTGGCACTATCAGCTAGGCTGTAGTTCTCAGTTGAACACAAACAATTTCACAGAACAACATCAGACAAGGTCACTTTGTGACCATGACGAATGACAAATCAAGACAAAAACAAGACGACTCCGTAAGCATGTCTCAAGACAGACAGAAACATGAATGTTGTCCAAAACATGATAATCACCCCATATTCTGGCTATGATGCATGACTGCTGTCGGTTTTACCAGTTACAGCTTTAGCATCACTCCATTTTTCTGGCTTCCTAGTTAAGAATTATTTACATACCCAAGTATACAGTTATCCCTACTTCCAATCCTGAACAAAGCCTCACTTCCTTGTACCCTCCCTACAATCATCCACCACAATTCCAACTCTATAACAAGTTCTTGCTAATGTCTTGATGAGAAGCCCATGCTTTGTTGCAGTGTACATCCTCCCTCAATGCCAAGAACCAACAAACCCAACTTCGTTCAACTAGAGATGTGTTCCTGGTGGTCTTTGGCTGAAGGGTACTGATGACATCTGATGTTCCAAATATTTAACTCCTTGTTTATTGTCTCTCTAATGCAGCACTGAATCTTCTAAGCCCAGAAGACAGTAGACAAACAATAAATAATAAATCAATCCATGAATAATAAATCATTATGATTAAGGATCCTCAGACAAGGATGATGAGAGAGAAGCATTTCAGGGCTATATATCAGGTAAACTAAGCCAGCCAAACCAATTTATGGTAGGCAAACATTTCTTTCCTTAATTTTTATTTTACTTTGAGTCACTAGAAGGGCTCCCCAACCCTTCTCTTCTTACTGAAGTTCTATTAGAAAAATTCTTGCCTTGGAAAAATGGGAAAGAGTGAGGTTTGTATTAAAGACAAAGGGAGTCACTGGATTAGGGTTAGGGGTGCAGAGGACAGGGTGACTCAGAGACAGACCTGTGGTTGTTGTATTGTCACGGTAACCATTACCACTTATCAACACCCTTACTAGGTGCCAGCACTCTTCACATGTCTTGTCTCAGGCAATTCTGTCAATAGCCCAAGAGTTAGGCGCAATCATTGCTCCACTGTACTGATGAGAAAAGTCAGTCTCCAGAGGATTAAGTCCGGAATTTGAATCCAGATATGTATGATGCTAAAGCTCATGGCACCAGAGTCCTAGAAACCTATCTGTGATAGAGCAAATTAGAGTAACAGGTCAATAATCAGGAGGGAGAGTGCTGCGAACACCTAGGTGCTGCCTTTGAGCTTTTACTTTTCTCCACTCCTGTACAGCTGATGATTAAATGTATGTTCTCAGAGTTCTCTGCAGAACTTCCTGGCTGTAAAGTTTTTAGTTATGGAGGCAATGTTTTCATGTATCCATTCAACATTTATTCATTGAGTGTCTAGGATGTACCAGGCACTGAGGTAGGGTACATGGTTGAATTATTTACAACAGGGAAATATTCCCAGTAGGTCTGGTTTGCCATGGACAAGATGACCGTGGTTATCCCTTCCAGCCTTGGGGTCCAGTGATCCCTGGTGCTCCCGGGCTGTTCATCCTCTGCTGGTCCCCCTACCTCCCACCCCCCACCTCCCATAATTTATGCTCAGAGTGATCGACAGGACAAACAACCAGCTGCAGGGCCTGACTTCAGCCCAGCAGCCCATGCATTCCAGATGCCAGGCCGGCCTCAGCGCTCAGCCTGCTTTCTTCTTGATAGAGCTGGTTATTCTCAGAAGTGACCCACGATGCTCCCTGGGGGATCCCCAAGCAGCGTTGATAGGATCCAGTTTGCATTTGCTACAAAGATCTATTAAATCTAAGCCTTTCTCCTACAGCTGAGGCTCTGGGACAGCTGCCCCTGCCAAACAGTGGGAAAGAGATGTTGAAGTCATACCAAGGGCTGCAACCATCAAAAATACTGCCTTTTTGGTGCTGGCAGAATGATAACTCCACCTGATGCTTGATTTGTCATGGGGGCCACTGCAGGGGCTGTCCTGGAGGGAGTCACAATGCTCGAGGACAGCGGCAAGTTCAAGAGCTAGTGCAAGCAGGGCCATGGCAGGGAGAAACTTCCCAGCGTGCAACTAAATTACTCTTATGGATTTTCAGATCAAAGGGGCTCAGCTCACAAATCAAAAGGTACTTCTCTTTCCCCCCCACTAAGTCTGCAGCCTCTCCCTAGCACCTCACAGGTCCTCCTTTGGCCTTGATTAGCCTGGATGGGGCAGGGATCGGAAGGTAATCTCGCATCAGTCAACTTGGCACATGTAGTGCTAGGAGCTCCTGGGCAATAAGGCTGCACAGCTGAGGGACAAGAGGGCTGGAGCCTGGGCTCTAATGTTAGTGTCACCAGCCTCTTAGTTTATACCCTTTTCCAAGTCACTTAAACACTCCTGGGGTCCCTTTTCTCAATTTTCTAAATAGGATGAGAGACACTCTCGCCTCATGGTTAAGGAACAAGGGCTTTGGAATCAAGCAGAATTGTGTTTGGCTCCCAAACGTGTTCTGTGTGAACTCGAGCAAATCACTTCACCTCTCTGAGCCTCCACTTGTTCATCTGGAAAACGGGCTTCCAGCAGTTCCAGCTTCCCAGGGTCATGGTAAGGATGAAGTGAGAGGATGTGCATTGTCAGGCTCAG
The DNA here is from genome assembly GCF_015220235.1 of Choloepus didactylus. Taxonomy (NCBI): domain Eukaryota; kingdom Metazoa; phylum Chordata; class Mammalia; order Pilosa; family Megalonychidae; genus Choloepus; species Choloepus didactylus. The sequence goes on along the minus strand of NC_051328.1, from coordinate 28,289,950 downwards.
CACTTACATGGTATAGGGCAAAATCTCTACGAATACAACCTATTATGGCTAAGCAGAGTCCTGTAAGAATTATACGGAACCATGCATGTGAAAGCACTTTGAAAAATACCAAGTACTGAAAAACTCTAAAGGTTTCTGCTAATCACTCCACCACATTTTGTTTACTGGTAAACACTGACTCAGGTCCCACCTATGCCTTGGAGGTAGGAGGTAGTGTGGGCTTCTCCACAAAGATTTCCAGAGCTCGGGAAACCTGCAGGTAGGAGGGCTACTCTCCCTGCCCCACTTGGGAAAACCAAGGAGAGTTTCACAGAGCAGTACTTAGGCCAGGTCTCAAAGAATGAGGAGACTTTCAATCAGTAAAAGAGGGAAAGGGGTTGCCAGACAAAGGGAACAGTGCAAGCAAAGGCAGATAATCAATCTTTGAAGAATAGAGGCAGACAGTTGGTTACAGAGAGCTTTTGAAGTGGTACCAGATTGTTCGGGCTTTATTGTATAGCATTATGCCTCTGCAAAGTTCAATAAAGAATTGTTAGTTTTTGTTTTTAAGTCTCAAGTCAGAATTGCTAAGAACTGCAATCACAATTTCATAAAAAATATATAGATTATATATATACACAATCACAGATTATATACATAATAGGTGTATACATTAAGTTTTTGAAAGACTTGCATGAGCTAAAAATAGTCAACACTGACTAAACATTACATTCTGGGTGTTCTTCATGCATTATTTCATTTTATCCCTCCAAGACAGGTATCTATTATTATCCCTCACTTTGCCAGTGAGAACTTTAGTAACGTGCCTACGTTCTCATATTTAGTAAGTGGAACTGTCAGGATTTGAACCCCAGTCCTGTTTAACTACAGAACCCATCTTCTTAGCCACCTAGTTCAACCCCTTCCAAAATAATTCACAGCAAAATGTTAAAGGTGGTTACTTTTATGTGGAGGGGTTGTGGGCGGTTTTTCTTTTTCTATTTTGGACTCAAAATTTCCTAATTCTCACAAGCAAATATTTTATTTTTATCTTTTCATTGTGAAATGTAGCACATTTAGAGGGAGGTGCATAAAACATAAATCTGCAGTTCGGTAAATTACAGAATAAACACCCACATCAGCATCCCAGAAGCCCCAGCTGGTTCCTTCCTATTCCTAATAACCCAGTCCTTCCCACCTAAAGATAACCATTATCCTCACTGGTATCTTGTCCACATCCTGGTTTTGTTTTCATTAAAATCACCACCTAATCATATATCTCTAAACAATGCTATTTAATTTTGCTTTTTAAAATTTTTGTATAAAAGAAATATTATAATATGTATTCCGTTGTGTCTGGCTCTTTTCATTCAACATTATCTTCTTAAGAATACCTTATTTTCAGAAAGATACAAGTGCTGGAGATAATGTGGAGAGAGAGATGTACCTATTCACTGTTGTTGGTGGGGAAGTAGAGTGTGCAGCCCATCTGGAGGGCAGTGTGGTGGTTCCACAGGGGGCCAAGTATAGAGTTGCCAGATGATCCTGCAACTCGTTATTTGGTATACATTGGAAGAACTGAAAACAGGGACACAAATGGACATTTGTGCACCGGTGTTTATGGCAACAGTATTCACAATTTGTAATGGATGGAGGTGGTCTAAGGGTACAGAGACTGATGAACGGAAGGGTGAACGGTGGTGTATGCATACAATGGAATATTTAGCAGTTGCAGGAAAGAAAGAAGTTGTGAGGCATGCAACTAGATGAATGAACCTTGAAGACAGTATGTTGAGTGAAATAAGCCAGAAATGAAAAGACTAATATTATAATGCCTCACTAATATGGACTAAATATAATGTGCAAACTCTAGGAATTGAATTTGAGAGCATGGGTTATCAGGGGAAAGCTTATTGTAAAGGTTTCTAGATTGTTAGCTCTTACAGCAGTCACATCTATTTCTAAGTTGTTATGGTTCGTTCTAAATACGGAGATGCTGAGCTCGTTGTATACAACCTGGTCATTCCCTGGAACTTCAAGTATCTGTGTGACACCTGAGACTTAGAGCTAGAGTTCAGCAGCTATGAAAATCAGAATTACCCCATAGAGCAACAGTTAAAGAAGCTGAAAGAGAGTTCAGACTTCACTTAGAAGATAGATTCATTCACAGAGATATGAAAGAAGCAGCTCTGGTTAGGACTAAGGCAACTCAGACTAAAGGGTAAAAGATGATAATGACAGTTTTTCAAACTTCAACTTTGGTGTGACATCAAAGGAAGAGATGTTTATTTGGTGCAAAATATATATCTTCTGTAGCACACTATCTAATTTAACTTGCATGGTCAGTTTATTTGAATACCATAACTACATGGAACCTTGAATAGGGAGTGAGATCTTACTGGTTTGTACAGGTTAGCATGAGGCCCCAATTTATCCCAGAATAATTTGTGCAGAGAATAAAAAAGTATTTGCAAAGCCTACTTGAGGGACTGGAGGGAAATGTGGAAATATTAAACTTCCCAAACTGAGGAATTCCTGATATTCTCATAAGCATTAGGGACTACCAATTTAATGGGCTGAGCCCTTGATCTTGGGGCTTGCCCTTATAACACTTATTCCTGAAAAGGAGAAGCTAAGCCTACTTATAATTTTGCCTAACAGTCACCCCCATAGAACCTCTTTTGTTGCTCAGAAGTGGCCTCTTTCTCTAAGCCAACTCTGCAGGTAAACTCACTGTCCTCCCCACTACATGGGACATGACTTCCAAGAGTGTAAATCTCCCTGGCAATGTGGGACACAACTCCCAGGGATGAGTCTGGCTCTGGCATCAAGGGATTGAGAAAGCCTTCTTGGACCAAAAGGGGAAAGAGAAATGAATAAAATAGAGTTTCAGTGGCTGAGAGATTTCAAATAGAGTCAAGAGGTCATTCTGGAGGTTCTTCTTATGCATTATATAGATATCCCTTTGTAGTTTTTAGTGTATTGGAATAACTAGAAGGAAATACCTGAAACTGCTGAACTGTAAACCAGTATCCTTGATCCTTGAAGATGATTGTATAACTATATAATTCTTAAATAAGACTGTGTAATTGTGAAAACCTTGCGACTAACACTTCCTTTATCCAGTATATGGAGAGATGAGCAAGGAAACAAAGACAATAAATAAATAAATAATGGGGGTGGATAAAGGGTGTGGGATGTTTGGGGTGTTCTTTTCTTTATTTTTATTCTTTTTTTTGAGTAATGAAAATGTTCAAAAATTGATTGTGGTGATGAATGTACAACTATATGATACTATGAACCAGTGACTGCACACTTTGGATGAGTATCTGGTATGTGAATATATTCAATAAAATTGCTTTTAAAAAAGAATATCTTATTCTCATAATCTAAAACAAAATTAGTGTTATAAAATATTTTAAACCTGGAATCCCAAGAGTGTCTCCATACCCTGACTCCAGCCGATGCCTTCCCAGCAGGACCGAATACCTGAAAAATCACTGTCGCCAGAGAAGAGGGAGACCAGGGACCACTGCTGGCCCTTCCTGTCCTCTCTGTGCTGGGCTCACGGCTGTCCTCTACCAGGCCAGCTGAGCCAGCCGCCTCTAAATGGATTATCCAATTCACTGCCACATTTCCTGAATCCTGCCTGGGTCACCAATTGTGTGCTTCCCTGCTCCATGGGCACTGCGGCCTTGAGGCAACCAGAAGGAAATTGTGCTCCTTGGAAGAGCCTGGGCTTCTCCCCTTGAGGACAACCTAAAATTCCTTCAACTTGGAAAATTACATAATGTTTCTCTTCTTCTCTCTCTCTCTCACTCTCTCTCTCCTTTTCTTTTTTTCTTTCCATTTAAAAAAAGTGTTTTGATGGAAATTTTCAAACACATACAAAAGTACAGAGAATAGGTTAATGAGCCCCATGTAACCATTCTCCAGCTATAACAATGACCACCACTTGTCCAGTCTTTTTCCTTCTCTACCCTGGCTCACTCTTCCCCATCCTGGATCATTTTGAGGCAGAACCGAGATTTGTGATCTGTGACTACTTTAGTATATAGCTTTAGAGGATAAGGTCTTCCTTTAAAAACACAGCCATAAATGTCAACAGAGGGGGACATAAGGGAGGAGTATGGTATTCTTGTTGTTATTTCTCCTTTATTTTATTTAATTTTTTTTATTCTTTATTCTTTTATTTATTTATTTTTTTTTTTTTGCAGAATGGAAGTGTTCTCATATAGATTGTGGTGGTGAAAGCATAACTATGTGATTATACCAGGAGCTATTGATTGTTCATTTAGGATGGATTATATGTTTAAAAAATAAAAATAAAATAAAATAATAAAATAAAATAAAATAGACTTGTTCTGTTCTTAAAACAAAACAAAACAAAACATAGCCATAATGCAACCCCTAATTTCATCAAATAATTAAATAATGCAACCCCTAATTTCATCAAATATCAAATTAGTCTTCAAAACTTCCCAATCATTTAATAAATGTATCTTTACAGTTGCTCTGTTCAAACAGGATCTAAACAGGGTCCACACATCGCATTTTGTTGAAAGGTCCCCCCTTTTAATGGGGAATGGTATTTAGAGACTACAATCTAGGAGCTGGGTTTCTCATTGCTATGGAGTTGGTTATTGCTTCGAGGTCTTTGTGGGTTCGTAGATACAGGAAATACAAAAAATACACGTGTGTGTATTTTTCAAAGAGAAGACAGAAGTTTATACTGATATTTCCAATTCAAATTTTAAATTACATAATTTTTATTTGAAGTCTTTAATTTCATATCTGTATCTATTTTCACTTATGCTGAAAATCTCGTTTTCTAGTAATGTCATTATGTATCTTCTTTACTTTACTAACGTGATGTAGAATCATTTTGGATAATAATATCAATATTATTTCTAATGACAGCTTTACTGAAAATGGTTTAAGATTTGTTTCCAGTTCTTTCGTCCTTAGCATATACCCCGCTAGGTATGTACAATGAAATCACTGAAGTAATTGATCTTGATGTGTGGTTATGCCACTTACTCCACAGACAATTAGATTCACTAGTTGCATGCTTCTTTCAATGTTCAGGGATCATTTTCATTTTTGAGTTAGTACGTTTAATAATCACGTGAAACACTCACACTGTTTCGAAGTCAAACCCATGTAAAGGTACCTTCCGGGAAACCCAGCCTCCATCCCTGACCCTCCATTTGTTCCTTCCCTCCCCTCTAGGTAAGTAGTTGTTTGTTATTATTGTTATTTCATCTGTTAATACTAAAAACACATTTGTAAATGGCAAAGTCTCCCCTTTTAAACACTAATCATGGAATGCCATATGCTCCTTGGCAGTTCTTTCCTCTTGGGATTTCTGAGTGTTCAGTTGCTCACAAGAAGAGAGGGGACTTTTATGGATAAAGACCCAGGAGAGCAAGGAAGCAATTTTCCCAGGAGCACACAGCAGATTCAGCTCCAGTCCTCACTGGCTGATTTTTAGGCCCTGTTGTATCAAATGATTTGCTCAGGGCAGCCCTGCCTGCATCCCTGCAGCACCTTGGAGATATTCTGATGTTTCTCTAACTCTATGGTAAGGCCCAAGCAAGGTTTTTAAAAAAGTTCCCCAAGGGAATTCTGATAAGCAGCCCTGGAGAACAACCTGTAGTATAAGCCAAAGACAGCCAATCAGGCTTCTATTTGAGAACCTCAAAACAGTTTGTTGTAGAAGGAACAAATTTGGCACACAAGACTCAGGATTGCAAGAAACATTGCCTTATTTTTCTCTTATACAACTCAGTCTCCATTCTGATCTCAGCCCAGGGGGAAACAGCCAGAGGTCTCCGACCCACATCCCCACGCACTGGCATCTAACTTTCAGGAGCATGAAAGGGTGAGGGCAGGGTCTGATCCTTGCTGTCCCTTGTCCACTCCAGCCTCCTAGGGTTAGGCAATCACCCTAACCACCCCTCATTGTTGGTTCACACAGAGGCTGCCTCGGGAAGGTGCACCCTGACAAGGGCCCTTCAGTTCCTGCACCTCACTGACCTGTGCCAAGCTAAGCCTGACATCTATCTACTGCCCCACCCCATGCTGGGATGCAGGAAGCTCAGCAGGGCCCTCAGGGGTTCCACCTTCTTAGAGCTACCATGTAGCCCTTTCTTTTCTGGAGCTCCACCCGGGAAACGGGACCCAGATCTGTCCCTGAGGATTTTTGCCGTGTTCCCCCTGCCCCCACCTGAACTTGACCCAGGGAGCAGAGTGCAGGGTCCTCTTTCTCCAAGAGCCACTAACTTCTATGCACTTGTCACTTCTCCCTCTGACAGCCCAAGGAATCTTTCTTTACCTGGGGTTGAAGAATCCTTGATCTTGCTTATCTAACAATCATCCATTTATCTGTACTCCAAGTCCCTTTTGTTCTCCTAAGGCTAAGCCTCTGAATATAAAAGCCTGGAAGCATCTCTCTTTTCCTTTGTTGTTAGATCTTTTCTCAGGGCTCTCCATTGCACAATTCCAGGGAGCATCATGCATACAACCTGTGTAGGCTCACCCAGTGCACAACCTGAGCAACTGTATGTGTGTGCACAGCGGCATATGCTGCAGAAATGCTCACCATATAGCCATACAGCCTCAATGGGGAGAATAAAATGCAGAAGGGAAATTACATCATTAATGTTTCAGAAATATTGTCCTGCCACTTAAAGCACAAAGGTGAGGAAGTGCCCCAGAGCCTGATGGTTACTTGGGAGTCCAGCTGGAACAGAACGTTAAAGGTAAGTGTGGGGAGGCGGGGCAAGATGGCAGACTGGTGAGCTGTATGTTTTAGTTACTCCTCCAGGAAAGTAGGTAAAAAGCCAGGAACTGCGTGGACTGGACACCACAGAGCAATCTGTCTTTGGGCATACTTCATACAACACTCATGAAAACGTGGAACTGCTGAGATCAGCGAAATCTGTAAGTTTTTGCGGCCAGGGGACCCGCGCCCCTCCCTGCCAGGCTCAGTCCCGGGGGAGGAGGGGCTGTCAGCTCCAGGAAGGAGAAGGGAGAATTGCAGTGGCTGCTCTTACCGGAAACTCATTCTACTGATTCAAACTCCAACCATAGATAGACTGAGGCCAGACACCAGAGACTCTGAGAGCAGCCAGCCCAGCAGAGAGGAGACAGGCATAGAACAAAAACAACACGAAAAACTCCAAAATAAAAGCAGAGGATTTTTGGAGTTCTGGTGAACACAGAAAGGGGAAGGGCGGAGATCAGGCCTTGAGGCGCATATCCAAATCCCGAAGCAAGGCTGATCTCTCTGCCCTGGGCACCTTTCCTTAATGGCCCTCGTTGCTTTGTCTATTAGCATTTCAATAACCCATTAAATCTCTGAGGAGGACCGTTTTTTTTTTTTTTTTTTTTTTTTTTTTTTTTTTTTTTTTTTAAATCCTTTTTGCTTTTTCTAAAACAATTACTCTAAGAAGCTCAATACAGAAAGCTTCAAAGAATTGAAATTTGGGCATGTCAAGTCAAGAGCAGAACTAAGAGAGCTCTGAGACAAAAGGCAATAATCCAGTGGCTGAGAAAATTCACTAAACAACACAACTTCCCAAGAAAAGGGGGGTGTCCGCTCACAGCCACCATCCTGGTGGACAGGAAACACTCCTGCCCATCGCCAGCCCCATAGCCCAGAGCTGTCCCAGACAACCCAGTGTGACGGAAGTGCTTCAAATAACAGGCACACACCACAAAACTGGGCGTGGACATTAGCCTTCCCTGCAACCTCAGCTGAATGTCCCAGAGCTGGGAAGGGGGAGCAGTGTGAATTAACAGAGCCCCATTCAGCCATCATTTGAGCAGACTGGGAGCCTCCCAACACAGCCCAGCAGCCCAGAACTGCCCTGGGGGGTCGGCACTCACCTGTGACATAGCACAGTCATCCCTCAACAGAGGACCCGGGGTGCACAGCCTGGAAGAGGGGCCCACTTGCAAGTCTCAGGAGCCATACGCCAATACCAAAGACTTGTGGGTCAGTGGCAGAGACAAACTGTGGCAGGACTGAACTGAAGGATTAGACTATTGCAGTAGCTTTAAAACTCTAGGATCATCAGGGAGATTTGATTGTTAGGGCCACCCCCCCTCCCCGACTGCCCAGAAACACGCCCCACATACAGGGCAGGCAACACCAACTACACACGCAAGCTTGGGACACCAATTGGGCCCCACAAGACTCACTCCCCCACTCACCAAAAAGGCTAAGCAGGGGAGATCTGGCTTGTGGAGAACAGGTGGCTCGTGGACGCCACCTGCTGGTTAGTTAGAGAAAGTGTACTCCACGAAGCTGTAGATCTGATAAATTAGAGATAAGGACTTCAACTGGTCTACAAACCCTAAAAGAACCCTATCAAGGTCAGCAAATGCCACGAGGCCAAAAACAACAGAAAATTATAAAGCATATGAAAAAACCAGACGATATGGATAACCCAAGCCCAAGCACCCAAATCAAAAGACCAGAAGAGACACACCTAGAGCAGCTACTCAAAGAACTAAAGATGAACAATGAGACCCTAGTACGGGATATGAAGGAAATCAAGAAGACCCTAGAAGAGCATAAAGAAGACATTGCAGACTTGGTTCCGGGGGGCCCGCGGGGGAGTCGCCACGGCCCTGGCACCGCTCGGGCCGCGTCTTGATTATAGGACTGATGACACTATCAACTGCATAAAAGGAGAGTCCTCCATGAAAATGGTCCTTTTCCTAGAGTGAGAAAGAAGCTCTAAGCACTGGAATGTGAAAGCATCATTGCTTTTTTCACCTAGAGTGAAAACCCAGAGGAAGACAGTTATCAGCTGAGCTGTTGACTATGGAACAACTGGAGTTAGTGAACTTGAAAGATGTAGTTGTAGACTTCACCCAGGAAGAGTGGGCCCTGCTGGACACATCCCAGAGAAAGCTGTTCAGAGACGTGATGCTGGAGAACATCAGGCATCTGGTCTCTGTGGCGTAAGAAACTACAACAAATTTTGGAACTAGGAGAGTGTGGTGCTGATGTTGCAAATACCAAATATGTAGAAATGACTTTGGAACTGCGTGGCAAGGAAAGTGGACTTAGAAAACAGGAAATGCTATTCATGCAACATATCTGCAGGAAACACACATCTACCATTTTGTCATTGAAGCAGAAGTCTCATACTGAAAAGAATAACATTACATGTAGTGAATTGCCAGAAGATTTAACTCACAGATCCAGAGTGACTCAACATGTATTAACTCTCAAGAGAAAGAAACCCTACTTCAGCAATCTATTTGGACAAACCCTCAGTGATCAGTCACCTTTCAGTCAACAAACACAAATTTGCAAAAGAAGTAAATCATATGACTGTCATCAAATTGGTAAATTGTTTGTTCAAAGTTCTGGTCTTACATATTACAATGGAACTCACATCAGAGAGAAACGATATGAATGCTATCTATGTGGGAAAGCCTTCAGTCAGAGTTCTGCTCTGAGACAACATGAGAGAACCCACACTGGAGAGAAACCTTATGAATGCCATCTGTGTGGGAAAGCCTTCACTCAATGTTCAGCCCTAAGACAGCATGAGAGAACCCACACTGGAGAGAAACCTTACGAATGCCATCTGTGTGGGAAAGCCTTCACTTACTCTTCAGCTCTGAGACAACATGAGAGAACTCACACTGGAGAGAAACCATATGAATGTCATCTATGTGGGAAAGCCTTCACCCATAATTCTAGCCTTAGACGACATGAGAGGACTCACACTGGAGAGAAACCTTATGAATGCCATCTATGTGGGAAAGCCTTCAACCATAATTCTACTCTTAGACAACATGAAAGGATTCACACTGGAGAGAAACACTATGATTGTCATCTATGTGGGAAAGCCTTCACTAATTGTTCTGCCCTGAGACAGCATGAGAGAACTCACACTGGAGAGAAACCGTATGAATGTCACCTATGTGGGAAAGCCTTCACCCATCATTCTAGCCTTATAGGACATGAGAGGAATCACACTGGTGAAAAACCTTATGAATGTCATCTATGTGGGAAAGCCTTCACTCAGTGTTCTGCCCTGAGAAAACATGAGAGAATTCACACGGGAGAGAAACCTTATGAATGCCACCTATGTGGGAAAGCCTTCACCCATAATTCTAGCTTTAGACGACATAGTAGGACTCACACTGGAGAGAAGCCCTATGAATGTCATCTATGTGGGAAAGTCTTCACTCAGCGTTTTACACTGAGACAACATGAGAAAACTCATGCTAGAGAGATACTGTAAGAATATTGTCTATGTGGGAAACCTTAGTTTATTTTTGTAACCTAAGAACAACATGAGAGAACTCAAACTGGAGAGAAACCCTGTGAGTACTATATATATGAAAGGCTTTGGTCAATATTCTGACCTTAGATTACATGAGAGAACTTATGCTATCAATGTTTTGAATTTGGAAGAGATTTAAGCCCTTTATTTAACATTTAAACCTACTAGAGTACTCACATATTGAAGAAGACTGTTTGTAATCAACCTGGTAGAGCCTTTAGTCATCCTGACTACTTTATCAATTTAAGCCAATTAATACAGGAGAGAACCTATATAAATGTCAGCTGTGTAGCAAAGCATTGGATAGACAATGTGATGATATACATGAGAGAACTCATAAATATAATGAAATTGAATCTTCAACTAATAGAGCAAGAAGTTTTTAACAGAGGATGAAGCCCCTTGGGGGAGTGCCAGATCATACATGCTGGAGGTTTTATTCATGAAAAATCACACAGAATCATTTATTCATACAGCAACACTTATAGGGCAAGTAAGAATTCACATTATATAAAACTGTTATGGGTGTCATGAAGGCATGTCTAGAGTGATAATTCATTCCTTGGCATTAATATTCTTATGCTGAAGAAACAGCAATCTGATAGTCAATTTAGGAACATCTTCAGCTAGATTTCACATCAGGAAATTCATAGTGGAAAATGAAATACTTTATATGGACCCTTTAGCACACAATTCTGCAAAGAGTCAAGAATTTTGAACAAGACTTACTATTGAAATTATGTAGGATAATGTAGAATTATGAAGTGACATGGGTATACTAAATGCTGAATTTTTAAAAAGTATTGTGAAGATTAAATGGGATCAGTACTTGCATATATGTAAGCCACAAATATTTTTGCTGAAAATCTAATATGTTAGCCACATTGTAGTTTTGTTTTCATGTTCTTGTAAATACAAAGATTTGAATCAATCAGAAAAAAAAAAAAAAAAAAAAAAAAAAAAAAAAAAAAAGAAGACATTGCAAGACTAAATAAAAAAATGGATGATCTTATGGAAATTAAAGAAACTGTTGACCAAATTAAAACGATTCTGGACACTCATAGTACAAGACTAGAGGAAGTTGAACAACGAATCAGTGACCTGGAAGATGACAGAATGGAAAATGAAAACATAAAAGAAAGAATGGGGAAAAAAATTGAAAAACTCGAAATGGACCTCAGGGATATGATAGATAATATGAAACGTCCGAATATAAGACTCATTGGTGTCCCAGAAGGGGAAGAAAAGGGTAAAGGTCTAGGAAGAGTATTCAAAGAAATTGTTGGGGAAAACTTCCCAAATCTTCTAAACAACATAAATACACAAATCATAAATGCTCAGCGAACTCCAAATAGAATAAATCCAAAAAAACCCACTCCGAGACATATACTGATCACACTGTCAAACATAGAAGAGAAGGAGCAAGTTCTGAAAGCAGCAAGAGAAAAGCAATTCACCACATACAAAGGAAACAGCATAAGACTAAGTAGTGACTACTCAGCAGCCACCATGGAGGCGAGAAGGCAGTGGCACGATATATTTAAAATTCTGAGTGAGAGGAATTTCCAGCCAAGAATACTCTATCCAGCAAAGCTCTCCTTCAAATTTGAGGGAGAGCTTAAATTTTTCACAGACAAAGAAATGCTGAGAGAATTTGCTAACAAGAGACCTGCCCTACTGGAGATACTAAAGGGAGCCCTACAGACAGAGAAACAAAGACAGGACAGAGAGACTTGGAGAAAGGTTCAGTACTAAAGAGATTCGGTATGGGTACAATAAAGGATATTAATAGAGAGAGGGAAAAATATGGCAAACATAATCCAAAGGATAAGATGGCCGATTCAAGAAATGCCTTCACGGTTTTAACGTTGAATGTAAATGGATTAAACTCCCCAATTAAAAGATATAGATTCGCAGAATGGATCAAAAAAAATGAACCATCAATATGTTGCATACAAGAGACTCATCTTAGACACAGGGACACAAAGAAACTGAAAGTGAAAGGATGGAAAAAAATATTTCATGCAAGCTACAGCCAAAAGAAAGCAGGTGTAGCAATATTAATCTCAGATAAAACAGACTTCAAATGCAGGGATGTTTTGAGAGACAAAGAAGGCCACTACATACTAATAAAAGGGGCAATTCAGCAAGAAGAAATAGCAATCGTAAATGTCTATGCACCCAATCAAGGTGCCACAAAATACATGAGAGAAACATTGGCAAAACTAAAGGAAGCAATTGATGTTTCCACAATAATTGTGGGAGACTTCAACACATCACTCTCTCCTATAGATAGATCAACCAGACAGAAGACCAATAAGGAAATTGAAAACCTAAACAATCTGATAAATGAATTAGATTTAACAGACATCTACAGGACATTACATCCCAAATCAACAGGATACACATACTTTTCTAGTGCTCACGGAACTTTCTCCAGAATAGATCATATGCTGGGACATAAAACAAGCCTCAATAAATTTAAAAAGATTGAAATTATTCAAAGCACATTCTCTGACCACAATGGAATACAATTAGAAGTCAATAACCATCAGAGACTTAGAAAATTCACAAATACCTGGAGGTTAAACAACACACTCCTAAACAATCAGTGGGTTAAAGAAGAAATAGCAAGAGAAATTGCTAAATATATAGAGACGAATGAAAATGAGAACACAACATACCAAAACCTATGGGATGCAGCAAAAGCAGTGCTAAGGGGGAAATTTATAGCACTAAACGCATATATTAAAAAGGAAGAAAGAGCCAAAATCAAAGAACTAATGGATCAACTGAAGAAGCTAGAAAATGAACAGCAAACCAATCCTAAACCAAGTACAAGAAAAGAAATAACAAGGATTAAAGCAGAAATAAATGACATAGAGAATAAAAAAACAATAGAAAGGATAAATATCACCAAAAGTTGGTTCTTTGAGAAGATCAACAAGATTGACAAGCCCCTAGCTAGACTGACAAAATCAAAAAAAGAGAAGACCCATATAAACAAAATAATGAATGAAAAAGGTGACATAACTGCAGATCCTGAAGAAATTAAAAAAATTATAAGAGGATATTATGAACAACTGTATGGCAACAAACTGGATAATGTAGAAGAAATGGACAATTTCCTGGAAACATATGAACAACCTAGACTGACCAGAGAAGAAATAGAAGACCTCAACCAACCCATCACAAGCAAAGAGATCCAATCAGTCATCAAAAATCTTCCCACAAATAAATGCCCAGGGCCAGATGGCTTCACAGGGGAATTCTACCAAACTTTCCAGAAAGAACTGACACCAATCTTACTCAAACTCTTTCAAAACATTGAAAAAAATGGAACACTACCTAACTCATTTTATGAAGCTAACATCAATCTAATACCAAAACCAGGCAAAGATGCTACAAAAAAGGAAAACTACCGGCCAATCTCCCTAATGAATATAGATGCAAAAATCCTCAACAAAATACTTGCAAATCGAATCCAAAGACACATCAAAAAAATCATACACCATGACCAAGTGGGGTTCATTCCAGGCATGCAAGGATGGTTCAACATAAGAAAAACAATCAATGTATTACAACACATTAAAAACTCGAAAGGGAAAAATCAATTGATCATCTCAATAGATGCTGAAAAAGCATTTGACAAAATCCAACATCCGTTTTTGATAAAAACACTTCAAAAGGTAGGAATTGAAGGAAACTTCCTCAACATGATAAAGAGCATATATGAAAAACCCACAGCCAGCATAGTACTCAATGGTGAGAGACTGAAAGCCTTCCCTCTAAGATCAGGAACAAGACAAGGATGCCCGCTGTCACCACTGTTATTCAACATTGTGCTGGAAGTGCTAGCCAGGGCAATCCGGCAAGACAAAGAAATAAAAGGCATCCAAATTGGAAAAGAAGAAGTAAAACTGTCATTGTTTGCAGATGATATGATCTTATATCTAGAAAACCCTGAGAAATCAACGATACACCTACTAGAGCTAATAAACAAATTTAGCAAAGTAGCGGGATACAAGATTAATGCACATAAGTCAGTAATGTTTCTATATGCTAGAAATGAACAAACTGAAGAGACACTCAAGAAAAAGATACCATTTTCAATAGCAACTAAAAAAATCAAGTACCTAGGAATAAACTTAACCAAAGATGTAAAAGACCTATACAAAGAAAACTACATAACTCTACTAAAAGAAATAGAAGGGGACCTTAAAAGATGGAAAAATATTCCATGCTCATGGATAGGAAGGCTAAATGTCATTAAGATGTCAATTCTACCCAAACTCATCTACAGATTCAATGCAATCCCAATCAAAATTCCAACAACCTACTTTGCAGACTTGGAAAAGCTAGTTATCAAATTTATTTGGAAAGGGAAGATGCCTCGAATTGCTAAAGACACTTTAAAAAAGAAAAACGAAGTGGGAGGACTTACACTCCCTGACTTTGAAGCTTATTATAAAGCCACAGTTGCCAAAACAGCATGGTACTGGCACAAAGATAGACATATAGATCAATGGAATCGAATTGAGAATTCAGAGATAGACCCTCAGATCTATGGCCGACTGATCTTTGATAAGGCCCCCAAAGTCACCGAACTGAGCCATAATGGTCTTTTCAACAAATGGGGCTGGGAGAGTTGGATATCCATATCCAAAAGAATGAAAGAGGACCCCTACCTCACCCCCTACACAAAAATTAACTCAAAATGGACCAAAGATCTCAATATAAAAGAAAGTACCATTAAACTCCTAGAAGATAATGTAGGAAAACATCTTCAAGACCTTGTATTAGGAGGCCACTTCCTAGACTTTACACCCAAAGCACAAGCAACAAAAGAGAAAATAGATAAATGGGAACTCCTCAAGCTTAGAAGTTTCTGCACCTCAGAGGAATTTCTCAAAAAGGTAAAGAGGCAGCCAACTCAATGGGAAAAAATTTTTGGAAACCATGTATCTGACAAAAGACTGATATCTTGCATATACAAGGAAATCCTACAACTCAATGACAATAGTACAGACAGCCCAATTATAAAATGGGCAAAAGATATGAAAAGACAGTTCTCTGAAGAGGAAATACAAATGGCCAAGAAACACATGAAAAAATGTTCAGCTTCACTAGCTATTAGAGAGATGCAAATTAAGACCACAATGAGATACCATCTAACACCGGTTAGAATGGCTGCCATTAAACAAACAGGAAACTACAAATGCTGGAGGGGATGTGGAGAAATTGGAACTCTTATTCATTGTTGGTGGGACTGTATAATGGTTCAGCCACTCTGGAAGTCAGTCTGGCAGTTCCTTAGAAAACTAGAGATAGAGCTACCATTCGATCCAGCGATTGCACTTCTCGGGATATACCCGGAAGATCGGAAAGCAGTGACACGAACAGATATCTGCACGCCAATGTTCATAGCAGCATTATTCACAATTGCCAAGAGATGGAAACAACCCAAATGTCCATCAACAGATGAGTGGATAAATAAAATGTGGTATATACACACGATGGAATACTACGCGGCAGTAAGAAGGAACGATCTGGTGAAACATATGACAACATGGATGAACCTTGAAGACATAATGCTGAGCGAAATAAGCCAGGCACAAAAAGAGAAATATTATATGCTACCACTAATGTGAACTTTGAAAAATGTAAAACAAATGGTTTATAATGTAGAATGTAGGGGAACTAGCAGTAGAGAGCAATTAAGGAAGGGGGAACAATAATCCAAGAAGAACAGATAAGCTATTTAACGTTCTGGGGATGCCCAGAAATGACTATGGTCTGTTAATTTCTGATGGATGTAGTAGGAACAAGTTCACTGAAATGTTGCTATAGTATGTAACTTTCTTGGGGTAAAGTAGGAACATGTTGGAAGTTAAGCAGTTATCTTAGGTTAGTTGTCTTTTTCTTACTCCCTTGCTATGGTCTCTTTGAAATGTTCTTTTATTGTATGTTTGTTTTCTTTTTAACTTTTTTTTTCATACAGTTGATTTCAAAAAAGAAGGGAAAGTTAAAAAAAAAAAAAAGAGAAAAAAGACAAACAAGGAAAAAAAAAAAAAAAAAAAAGATGTAGTGCCCCCTTGAGGAGCCTGTGGAGAATGCAGGGGTATTCGCCTACCCCACCTCCATGGTTGCTAACATGACCACAGACATAGGGGACTGGTGGTTTGATGGGTTGAGCCCTCTACCATAAGTTTTACCCTTGGGAAGACGGTTGCTGCAAAGGAGAGGCTAGGCCTCCCTGTATTTGTGCCTAAGAGTCTCCTCCTAAATGCCTCTTTGTTGCTCAGATGTGGCCCTCTCTCTCTGGCTAAGCCAACTTGAAAGGTGAAATCACTGCCCTCCCCCCTACGTGGGATCAGACACCCAGGGAAGTGAATCTCCCTGGCAACGTGGAATATGACTCCCGGGGAGGAATGTAGACCCGGCATCGTGGGATGGAGAACATCTTCTTGACCAAAAGGGGGATGTGAAAGGAAATGAAATAAGCTTCAGTGGCAGAGAGATTCCAAAACGAGCCGAGAGATCACTCTGGTGGGCACTCTTACGCACACTTTAGACAACCTTTTTTAGGTTCTAAAGAATTGGGGTAGCTGGTGGTGGATACCTGAAACTATTAAACTACAACCCAGAACCCATGAATCTCGAAGACAGTTGTATAAAAATGTAGCTTATGAGGGGTGACAGTGGGATTGGGAATGCCATAAGGACCAAACTCCACTTTGTCTAGTTTATGGATCGATGTGTAGAAAAGTAGGGGAAGCAAACAAACAGACAAAGGTACCTAGTGTTCTTTTTTACTTCAATTGCTCTTTTTCACTCTAATTATTATTCTTGTTATTTTTGTGTGTGTGCTAATGAAGGTGTCAGGGATTGATTTAGGTGATGAATGTACAACTATGTAATGGTACTGTAAACAATCGAAAGTACAATTTGTTTTGTATGACTGCGTGGTATGTGAATATATCTCAATAAAATGATGATTAAAAAAAAAAAAAAAAAAAAAAGGTAAGTGTGAACTTCCTCTCCCTACTTCACTGCGTCCCCTTCCCAAGCTTATCACCTCAATAGACCATGGAAAGTCTTAGCATGCCTCATCTGAGCCCCAAACAACCTGGAAGCCAAGGGAACAAGCTGGAGACATCACAAACATGTCCACTGTAAATCCTTGAATATCCCTTTCTGGAGACAGGAAAGCACGGAATCATGGGGCACCTGGGCAGAATCAGTTCTCATTAATGAGCTTCCAAACACCACTATGATTCAAAACGAACCTCTTAAAAGTTGCCTGATCACTGGTCTGTCCCCAGTCCCCATTCTAAGATTCAGCCAGTTACCATGGCAGCTGCTGCCCGAGGAAAATGTTCCCATTTATAGAAACTGACTGAAAGCATTTGAATTCGAGAGGGCCTGGGAATCTGGCAGAGGATGTCACTTCCCTAGACACCTAAGGATGCTTTTTCCAGAAACCACGGGAAGTGCCCAGCCTGAGACAGGACCCTAGACTCCAGGCCTGGGCACCAATTCACCATGTGGCCGTAAGCAGGCATCCCACCAGCAGACCCTCCCACTGACACTTGCTGTGCCTATTTCATCACCAAGGATTCATGCTTTCATTCACCCAACAATATAATTCATAATAATCCATTCACTGTCTCTATGTCAGGCAAAGTACTAAGGATAAAAGAGTGAGCAGTGCAGAATCCCTGTTCATCAGCAGTTTAGTTGGGGAAGCCAATAAGAAAACAGCGAATTATGACACACTGTGATAAAAACTATGAGGACAGAGTGTGGGCGCTGTGGAAGTACCAGACTGGGGTATTTCCCAGGTGAAACCTAACCTGAGGCTTCAAGGATGAATGCGAGTTGGCTGGGACAGGGTTGGGGAGAGGACTGGCAAAAGGAAAGAGGCTCCAGGCAGGAGAACATCATTGCAAAGGCCAGAGGTGGAAGAGAGCATTCAGGGCACAGCAAGTAGTTCAACGGGACTCTATCATTGGGAGCAAGGGTGGGAGAGAGGAGAAACGCAGCTCAAGAGGAAAGCTAGTGAGGGATAAGGAAGATCCTTGGGGTCTTTACAGGCTGCCAACACCAGGCTCCTGCTTAAAGACAACAGCCCAGGAAGAGAAGTGGTTGAGAGGAGGCTGTTTGTGGGAGGACAGTGTCCCCAAGGAGAAGGGAGCCAAAAGGGAGAGGTGGGGAACCATGGTCACACCTCATCAGCCAACTCCAACCCCATCAATGAAGACACAGGACATCCCTGCCACCTCCTGCCTCCTGGCTCCTCAGAATGTCACCGCTGCTCAGACCCCCTGGAACACAGCATTTCAACTTCCCAGTCGTTCCATACAGCTGTTTCAGGAGGTGAATAACAAGAACTCATTGCACACCAACTGGGGTTTGGCACTATGCTCAGTACTTCAGCTGCAAATTCATTCATTCAGAAATTATGTTTGAGGTTTTCAGGGTTCATCCATGTTGAAGCATACATCAGTACTTCATTCCTTATATGGCTCAATAATGTTCCATTGTACGGATACGCCACATTTTATTTATAACCATTTACCAGTTGACGGACATTTAGGTTGTTTCCACTTTTTGGCTATTATGAATAACACTGCTATGAACATGCATGTACAAATTTTAGTGTGGACATACACTTTCATTTATCTGGGGTATATGCCTGGGAGTGGAACTGCTGGGTCACATGGTAATTCTACGATGAATCATTTGAGATTCTGCAGACTGTTCTCCAAAGCAGATACACCATTTTACATTCCCACCAGCAGTGTATGAGGGTTCCAATTTCTCCACATCCTCCTCAACACTTATTATCTGTCTTTTTTATTATAGCCATCTTAGCCAATGTGATGTGGCTAACGATGTCTTTTGCAGGATTATTCTGGTGTGATGAAAATGTTCTAGAATTCATCATGGCAAAGTTACGCCACATCCCCGTTCAAATCACATTCACGTTGGAGACCCTTATGATGCCACAGTTCTTTGGCCCCAGCAGCAAAATTCAGCGCCTATCTGGCAGCTTCATCTCCCTTATCAACGAAGACTTCCCTAAATGAAGCTGGGGAGGGGCCCAGCCCCCGTGGCAGCTCATTGGCTGGAGTGCCAGAGCCTCAGGGTAATTAGCACAGACTTGTCAAAGGGCCTGGTGCTATTTTTAAAATCTTTCCAGCAGGCAAATTTCACAAAGAATTCCAGAGAACTTCTCAGTCCATCCAGTGCCCTGGAGGGCAACTGAACCTATTAATCATTCGGTGGACCTCACCCAGAACTTTAGGGGACGATGCACTCCCCCATTCTCACTCGAGGCACACGTGCATCACCCTTCCTTCTGAAGATGGAGGGGAGTTAAACCAACCAGAACTTTCTCACCTGCACCCCCTTTTCCTTTTGCCACCTGGAAGACACCTGGAGCCATTCCCTGACACAGTGTTTATAAACCCCTGTTGTCGCGGGCAGTTCAGCTGGCTCCCAATCCCAGCTTTGCCCCTCACTAGCGGGCACCTTGGGCCAACCACTTAGCCTCTCTGTTCCTCAGTTTCCTCATCTGTAAAAGTGGGGATGTAATAGAACACCAAGCTTCCGGGGCTGTTATCTTCCAAGGAAAGCAAACCGTAGCCCTCAGGCTAAATCCGGCTCACCACCTGTCTCTGTAAATAGAGTTTTATTGGAACACAGCCACCCCACGCGCATCCCTTCACCTGTAGTCTGAGGTTGCTTTTGTGCTTGAATGACAGACACCGTATGGCCCAGAAAGCCTAAAATATTTACTAGCTAGCTCTTTACAGAAGGAGTTTGCTAACCTATGTCAGACTCTCCCAGAAGAAGACTCTGAGACAAGGATTAGTGTGCTAGTGATTTATAAGGGAAATGTTTCCAGGAGAAACCAGTAGTAAGAGAGTAGTGGTGGGTGGAGGGGACAGGGAAGGGTAGGGAAGGAAGCCAAGCAAGGGTGTAATTTCAGGCCGAGTCCTGGCCTCAGCCTGATCCCCTGGGAGCACTTCCGATTCTCTATGCTTGCAAATGAAGAGGGAAGTGGCCTTGAAGAAAGTAGCAGGGATGAGCTGGTAGAAGCTAGGTCTCCCGAAGCTGAAGGTGCTGGATGCCCAGAACCTGTAGCAGGGATCTGTATGGATCTGGCTGCTCCGGCAGGGCTCTTACATGCACTGGGTGTCAGGCTAAGCACTTTACACTCACTGCACTGTTCAAGCCTCATGACAGTGCTGGGAGGTGGGGTGTGTCTGACGCCCACTTGATAGCTACGAGTTCACTGAGCTCATGCAGGTGAGAGGCTAGGCCCAGCACCTCGAGCAAAACATCACCAAGAAGAGGCTCACAGATCAAAGGAGCACAGCCTTGGTCCTCTAGGAGCGACCTGACTGGTTATTGGGGAATCCAGCATGGGAAGAAGGAACGTCAAACGGAGACTTCATCAGTGTTCCCATCAGGAAGGTCAGAGGAGGAGGCCCTGAGGCGGAGTTCTGGAGGAGGACTGGGAGTTGCGAGGTGTGGGAAAGAGCTTTTACAGGGGACAGAGCATAAACAAAGGCAATGAGGAGCAACAAAGCTCATCCTGGGAGCGAACAGGAGTGTGGCGTGACTGGAGGAAAGGCCAAGAGGGGTGGTGGCAAGAGACAAGGCAGGGGGATTGGAGGGGCACACAGAGTCTATCCGAGTTGATGGAGAGCCATCAAAGGTTGTAAATAGGGGAGTTCCCAGGTTAGGCTGACAAGTCAGAAAGCTCACCCTGGTTTGGATAGGGAGGGCAGCCTGGAGATCAGAGACCAAAATTCCATTATGGCTTACCAGCCAGCCATGGCCCGAGTAACAGTGGCTGATGCACAGTCTGTGGGATGGCTGAGCTGCAATGGCTGAGCTGAGCTGAACTGGCCCTGCCTCTCCCACTGTAAGTGACCTTCAGATCCATGCAGCAGAGAGAAGAGGAGGGCAAAGGTATGCTGCTCAATAAAGGCAAGTGGCTGGTACCCAGCACTGAAGGCCTGGAAGGCAAGGGTCAAGGCCTGCAAAGGCACCAAGACAGCTGCCACCTGTCCTGGGGGCCATGCCAAAGGCTTCAGCACCCTGGGCAGCACCTTGGGAGAGCAGTGACATCCCCACTATCCTGGCTGTTTGCAGATTCCACGTTCTCCTGAGGGAGCACTATCTGGTTATAAAAGGAGCCTTGGACCACAGAGGTTTAACGTTTGCATCAGAAAGCCCACCACCTTTTCTAACCTGTCCTGGGAGGTTCCAGGAGCCCTCTAATTTGGGGCTCATACTTTCCATCCCCAGAAGAATTAACCTATCTATTTCCCTGGGCTGAGGCCCTGCAGCTTCTACACTTTGTGATTACAAATCAATCTCAATCTCTCTCTCTCCTCTTTCCCTCATGCACGCACACGCACACACACACATCCACAGTTCCTAAAATTCCACTGCTCAAAAATTCATTTCTTTATTCCAACCTCCTGGGAGGAGAAGGGTGTAATACATTAAGTCACCAACACCTCGGTGTGAATTTATTAATCAGATTCTTCCCTCTGCACTAGCCGGGTGTTAAGAAAGCACCAAGCATTGGAACGGAAAGGTTACTGAAAAGAGATGGAGTGGTGGGAAAGCAGGGGGAAAACGGCTCATTTCTATCCAATAGCGGTCAGCCTGATGTTCTAGGTCAGGAACCAGGAAACTTTTTCTGAGAAGAGCCACATGACATATGTTTTTAGCTTTGCGGGTCTACGGTCTCCATTGCAACCATTCAGCTCTGCCCTTGTGGCACAAAAGCAGCCACGAGCACTATGTGAACAGATGGATGTGGCCAGGCTCCAACAAAATTTTATTTGCAGACACCGAAGTTTGAATATCATCTAATATATCACAGCTATAATTCTTCATTTCCAATCATTATAAATTCATTATCTTGCCTTATTGAACCAAATAGGAACTCTGGTATAATATTGAATGAGTGCAAAGAACAGTCACCCTCCTTTTATTTTGAATCAAATGGGAATATTTTAATAATGGACCATGAGTTAATCAGGAAATGTTATTCTTCTCTTGATTTTTTTCCTTCTGACCATTTACAATTGCAAAAATCATTCTTAGCTTTTGGGTCATACAAAAACCAGAGGCAACTGGATTTGGCCTTCAAGCTATAATTTGCTCACCCCTTAAATTTGGGTCCCTTCCATCTTGTCCAAATGTCCTCTCCACAAGGACACGCCCTTGATCTTTCTTTGCTGCTTGCCATCCTAGCCTCCCCTTCTCCAGGTCTAGAGAAAAAATAAAGTAGCTCTTGTTCCGTGTGCTTTGTCCCTGGCTCTCAAGTGTGGAGGAGATGACAGGGTGACAAATGGGCTGGCATGTGGGCAGGCTGCTGCAGAACAGTGGCCTGAGGATCCACGCCAGCCGACTGAGAGGCGAGCCTGGGTGGGCTCCATCTGCCCACCCCTCCCCAACCCCACTCCCCATCTGCCCCACTTGTGGGGTTCTCTTCAGGCACCAATCCCAAATCACCATGGGCATTTATTATTATCACCACTGAATTTTAGGCAGACCATCCCCAACAATAGTGACAGTCATGCTTCTTATGAGTACTTGTTGTGTGCCAGGCACTATTCAGAGCTGGTATTTAATAAATATAAAGCTGGTATTAAGTGGACCAGACTGTAGGTTAAGACCTTTATATGCACTGAATGCTCTCAGGAACCCATGACTTCGGTGCTATAATCATCTCCATTTTATGGATATGGAGAAATGACAACACCCAGGATCCCAGCCAGGCAGGTCTGTCCAATTCTTAATGCCTGGTTCTTGGCCACAAGGCCCCACTGCCTGCCCTTACCTCAGAGCCACCTTGCAAGATTATATTAGCATCCCAACTATACTGAGAGGTGAAGGTCTTTGTCCCAGTCCATGGAGTTGACAAATGATAGAGGGGGGACCCTTTGCTGGCATGCCACCGCCATGCAGAGATGCTGGAGCCCACCCTGCTCTCATGAGAAACACACAGTGCTGTCTGAAATGGGTCCTAGACCAAAGGGCTGGGTCCCCCAACAGGTGGGGAGAAACATTTTCTTCTGAGAGCATGTCTTAGGTCAGATCTAATGGCAGAACTAGAGATGGGGATTCCTTTGCAAGGAGTAGAGCTCTGAGGAGAAACTGTAAGACAGTGAAAGGAGGATAGGGCAGAGGAAGAAGCCAAGCAAAGGAGGGGGTTCAGCTAAAGCCTCACCGCAGCCTGAGCCCACAGAGCTCCAGAGCATAAGCGGACCACGGAGTTGTTTCTCCCTGAGGCAGGGGGCCAGGACTTTATACCCAGGATGGGCCAGCCACTGGCCAGTGGGGTGGGCGGAACATCTCTGTGCAAGTTGGCAATTCTCCGGAGAATGACACAGCCTGGCACCTTAGCAGCCAACACTCCCAGCAGTGGGGGGATCAGGCACCATCAATATCTACTGCGAAAAGGATAAACAGTGGGTCCAAAAAACACTAACTGGCTCTGCAGCTCCTGGAAAATCACATTCCCTTCCCTTTGCTACCCTTCTCCCTCTCCTTTGCCACCCTCCGGCATTGGCCAGGCTGGGCTTGGCCCAGGCTCCTGGCTTCTGTGTCAGGCCATTGGCAAACACAGCCAGAGCCGAGGCCTCCAGGAAGCTCCCCAGTTTGGCCTCTTCCGGCCCAGGCCTGCCCACCCTGCACCCCATCCTGTCACCTGCCCATGTGGGGATTCCCACTGACGCTATCAGGAAGGCAGAGCAGGGAAGCAGCTACGAGCCAGGCCCGATGGGTAATGAATGAGGGGAGAGGATGGGAGCCAGGCAGCTCCTTCTCACCAGACGGTGCTTTGGCCCCCAGCAGGGCCAGCAGCTGCCCTCCTGTGGGCAGCCCAAGTGGGCGAGGTGCCTGGCTCTTGATTGCCAGGAGTTGAACAGGCCAGGTCAGTGCAGGTGGTCATTTCTAGAGCCTCCAGTGGGGCCTTGAATCCATGTGCAGAAACCTCTTCCACTCTTTGTCCTTCATTCATTCATTCAACAATTATTCACTGAGTGCATATGTGCCACAAACTGTACTGGGCGCAGGGAAAAAAGTGATGACAAAATAGGCAAAACAGATCTCTCTCTTCCAGTGTGGGAGAGAGGCAAGAACTAAGTGTAGCAGGGCCCCAAATTCACTCAGATGTGCAAGGAAAACATAGTTTCTGTTTCCCGTAATTGGCCTAATCTTCAAGTGCCTCATCCTGCCGGGAAGTGGGGGTGGGTGGTGGGGAAACACACTTTAAACTTGCCAATTTATGGAACTTCAGTGTCTTTAGCTTAAATAGGCGCTTGGGCTCTTTTGGATGAGTTGGGTTCTTTTGGATGAATGCTCAGTCTTCAGTTTTCTCCTTGCCTCCCTCTCCAGGATGGCGTAAGAGTGCGAGGGAGGGAGGGATTACAGAGCAGAGTGGGATCTACTTGGAGGTACCCTGGGGCCCCCTCCCTGGCCTCAGCTACAGAGTGCCTGCCTTATCTCACCCTGCCTGGACACTGAGATACTCCTGGTGCTGTCTGCCGGGCAGCAGCAGCTGCTGTGGCAGCCCCACTGATCCCCACCTGCTGCAGGTGTTGGTTGCTAACTTGTCACACCTGCACCCCTTCTCCAGGGATTGCCCACGGTGGAAGGGAGATGGCCCCTGCCCCTGGGGATGGACAGAATGGCGGCAAGAAGGAAGGAGCAGGATATACTAGCCTAGCGCTAGTTTATCATTTTGGTCCTCCAAAACTCCATTGGATCAGACTGAGGCTAGACTTCCTCTGAATCCTCACCTTTGTTTGGATTCTTCTGTTTCAATCTGTTTCCCTCACTCCCTTATAGATTTCTCCCGAGAGCCCTCTCTCAATAAATCACTTGCACAAGAATCCCCACCTCAGACCATGCTTTTAGAGAACCTAACTCAAGACAGGGGCCTTCTGGGAGTGCTTTTGCTTTCTTGCTAAAAAAGACGGATATCACTATGGCTGGATTGCATGGAAATGGGGCAGCCATCTACCCCAATGCATGGCAGTAGGACGTGCTGGGACTGACAAGGTTGAGCTTCTGAGTCAGCACCAGACTTTTTGTCAAGTAAAAAGAGCAAACTCCTTTTTGTTTCAGTCCAGTCTTCTGTTCCCTGAATCTAAAGGCATTTTTCATGTCACAATCAGGGGGGCACTGCCATCATGCAGGTGTGAGGAGATGCTGGCTTGGTCTGGGGTGGGGCAGGGAGGAAGGAGAGAGAGTGAAGTTCCCACTGTACCTCAGGTCCTGGGAAAGCCCACACTTCTCACCAATCTGGCTTATGAGTGGCCAATAAGAGAGCTTGGCAGGTGGTTACCCTGCTCCTCTCACATCAGTTTACCCCCTCTGGCCACCAAATGCCAGCCCAGTTCTGCAACCACATCAAAAAAGGGCAACAGTTGCTATCTTGGAGAGTGCCCTATTTTTGTATTTCGCTGGGTAGATTTTCTTGTTCAAGCTACTTAAGTCAAACTTGCCTTGCGTGAGAACCTGCTTAAAATGAACACTGCAATTTTTGAAGTCATACAGACATACATATATTGATACTGCTAAACTCTGCAACACCAGCTCACAGTGATTCTCAGATTCTCCTTGCCTAACCAGGCAGGAGAAACAGCTTTCAGTTCAGGCAATGACTCTGATTGATTGGTAATGACTGCCTGGGATCTGTATGGGAAATGGTTCTGAGGCTGGGCCCAGGATCCAGGGGAGAAAATGCTGGGTTCGATTAGTGCTGTCTACCATGGACAAACTAGGGAGAATGTATGTGCTTAGCTAGTCAGTATTTTACCTTGTAGAGATTATACATCACCCTCTTGGGAAGTAAAGTCAACATTTAGGAAACATCTAGATATAAGACAAGACTATATGTAAGCCAGAGTTGGATAGAGGCCCATTGTATCAGTTAGGGTTCCGACTTGCAAGCAGCAGAAGCCATCCTGGCTGACTCAAGCAGGGAATAGATTTGTTAAAAGGATATTGGCTGGCTCCCATAATCTCCAGAAGGCTAAAAGCTGGGCTCAGGATTATACAGCATAAAACACCACTAAAAATCATGCAGTCATGATCAGTGAGACTACCTGTTGCCATAATCACCACTAAGCACTAGATCTTGCAGCTCGCACTGCCAGCCTTACAGTCCATTAGCATCAGTTGCCACCACAGCCTCAAGAACTCTATTTTGATACAGTTGCTGCTCCTACCATAGAGTACTCCTTGCAGGCCTGTTTCCTTGCATCACTAGCTACAAAAGTTTGAATGAGGACGTTCAATGGGAGGAGGGTTGGTTTTATACCTGTACTCTAGCTGCAAGGGAAGCTGAAAGAGAAAACCCATCATTTCTAGCTTCTCTAATGAGGGGCAGAATCTCATAAGGGGTAGAATTTCCCAAATGCAGGAAGAAGGTTCAAATGATGGTTCACCAGCCACAACAAATGTCTACTACACATACTAAATACCAGAAGTGCTGTGCTTATGACCTAGGGCTATGAGAGAGCTTCCTGATGTTAGGTCTAAACAGTGAGAAGGAGAAAGAAGAAGGTTATCACAGACAGGGAGAACAACACATGTAAGAAGCACAAGCTAAGGCCAAGGCAGAAGCTAAAGCTAAGACCAAGATTCTTAGTTCCCAGTAGGGTCCATAAAAAATAGTTCTGAGGTTTTCCCAGTGTGAGACTGGCTAGTCTTCATGAAATCCATGTCTTCCTTGCAATTGTTAGGGACTGGTTTGTTCTCTCTGCACATAGTTCTCCCTCTTCTCTTGGAATAATTATTTCTGAGAAAAAGTCTGCCCACCCAGGGGGAGGACATGCAGCCCCAGCCTTTGGGAGCTCAAAGGTGCATCGGGGAAGTTCTAGAGACCACATCAGCCCTTACAGAGGGCACCAGGTTCTGCTGCTCAGGATCCCTGTTCCATCTTTGAGTAGCAGGTCTTAAGAAGAGCTACTTTCTTTATTGGTTAGTCTAGTGGCTCAGGACTTGAAGAACAAAACCATGGATGCTTTCAAAGTTGGAACAATCCCCTCTCCCCTGAATGGCTACTGGGCATGGAAGCAGCAGGATAGGGTCTCGGGGAGGGCTTCAAAGGGCACTCCAAGTGAGGGATGCCAGGTCCAGTGCAGTCTTCCAGGGCCAGAGCTTTGGTTCGCTTAGCTCAGCTCCCAAGGATTCCAGATTTGCCTCTCCAGCCCAGGCCTCCCTCCAAGCTCAGGGTCTATAAATCCAGCTGCCTGGCCCATGCCTTCTCTTGGATTGATTAAAAGATAACTCAAACACAACACATCCAACACCCAACCAAATCTGGTCCTCCCCCATCATTCCCCATCCCAGGAAACATCACTGCTCCCCTCCCAGGTACCCAGGCCAATGAGGGTATCTCCTTCTCCCTCACCTTCCACATCTAATCCATTGCCAAGTCCCATTTGTTGCTGGAATCATTCCTGACCACTTCTCTGCACACCCACCGCCCCTTTCCAAGTCCAAGGTATCACCATCTCTCCTGGGCAACCGGAGGAACCACTGGACAGGGCTCTCGGTGTCCACTTAGGCCCTCACCAGTGAGCCCACACAGAGACCAGGGGACCCTTTAAAAAGGCAATTCTGATCCCATCGCTCCCTGCTGAAAACCCCCCAATGGCTCCCCAGAGCTTTAGGATCTGGCCTTGCTCTCCTCTTCAGGATCATCCCCAGTGAATCAGTCTCCTAGGATTGCCATAACAAAAGACCACAAACTGCGTGGCTTAAAACTCTCTCACAGTTCTGGAGGCCAGAAGTGCAAACTCAAGGTGTCGGCAGCGACTCTAGGAAAGGACCTTCCTTGACTTTCCCAGATTCTGGGGGTTGCTGGCAATCTTTGGCGTCCACGGTTTGTGGCTGCATCTTACAGCCTCTGCCCCCAACTCTGCATTCTCCCGTGTGTCTCTGTCTCTGATTCTGCTCCTATAAGGACCAGCCATACTGGATTAAGGGCCCACCCTATTTCAGTGCGACCTCATCTTAACAACTAATTACATTTGCAATGACTTTATTTCCAAACAAGGTCACATTCTGAGGTACCAGGAGTTTGAACATCAGCATATCTTTTGGAGGGATACAGCTCAACTCCTAACACCCATCCTTTCTGTGCTCCGGTCACACAATTATCACAGTCCCTCCGCCAAGGCACCTTTGCCCCTGGGGTTTAAACCCCTGGCTCACTCACCACCTCCCTCCCCTGGCTAATTCACCCGCAGGAAGGCCTCCCCAAACCTCAGGAAGGTTAGAGAAGGCCAGACCACTGTTGTACACCCAGTTTGCACTTAAAAGTTCCATTGTCTGGTTTGATTAATATCTGTCTTCCCCAAGAGATTTTAAACTACTGGGGGTAGGGACTATTTCTGTTTTGCTAACCATTGAATTCCCAGTGATTAGTTCAGTGCCCAGAACAAAGTAGATGGTCAATAAATATTTTTGACAGCATGAATAAATAAAATTTTGAATGAATGAATGAAACACAGCCATTACCTTTTGGTGCCTCGTTCCAATGTCCCTGTTGCATCTTGAGGAATCCTAGAAGTAGGACACTGTCCCTCCAGGGAACTTTTTCCCATCCTTGGTGAAAGGATCCAAATTTCTGGCCACCAGAAAGTCCTGTTCCGGCAGGAAATGGAGCAGGTTTGTTTGCAAAGCGGGCCCAGGGAGCCCTGCCAGGGCCGAGCAGAGACTAAGCCAGCCTCTTACTGCAGTTTTGGATGCTTTTGCGGCCACATTTCCCTGTGTCCTCCTAACCTGAGACTTATCTTTCTCTAACTCTCCACCCCCTTTCTTTAGTGATCCTTGTCTCACCCCATGGAGAGGTGGTACTCAGCCTCTGGCTCAGAGAAGAGGCTATCCTAGGTTCACAGAGCAAACCCATGGTGAAGCTGAGTTCCAGCCCAACAACAAAGAGAATCCAAGCAGCCAATGCTTATCTACTCTGTGCAGCCACTGTGGTAAGTAATTTACATGCATCCTTTTATTTAATCATCACAACAATCCTTCCTCATAGGTTTCAATGAGCATCTGCATTTCATGGAAAAAGAAACTGAGGCTTGGAGAGGTTAAAAAGGGCCTAGAATCCATCCTACTAGATCAGGGGGTGGCAAGCTATGTCCCACAGGGCAAATCTGGCCCACCGTGTGCTTTTGTAAATACAGGTTTATTGAAACTGAGCCAAGTTCGTTCATTTACAGTTCATCTGTGGTTGCTTCCACAGTACAAGGGCAGAGTTGAGAAGTTGTGGCAGGCACAGTACAGCCTCCAAAGCCAAAACTATTTCCTATCTGGCCCTTTAGAGAAAAAGCTTGCTGACCCCTGTTCTAGATGACACCCCCTCCCCAGGCTCTCCCTCTTACATGTGGGCTCACAGGCTGGCTGTGTTTCACCCAGGTTAGCAGTCAACATGTCTCACCACCTGTGTGAGTGTTCCACATGGAGCACCCAATACTAGAGTAGCAGTCGTTGCTGCTGCTGTACCCACAACCCTCTAAGGGAAAAGGGCCCCTCTGCACCGCCCACCATCCACTCAGCCCCTGCCACCAGCCACAGCCGACTGGAGCAAGGGGTGAGGGTTTGCCCCCAGGTGTCCCTGCCCAGCTGGACAGCAACCTACGATTCGAATGGCCTGGCATAAACAGATGAACCAAACCAATCAGATTTCTCTCTTGGGAATTTAAATAGGGGGACAGAGAGGCCAAGGCGCTGGGGAAAATGGAAGCTACAGAGTCTTGAGGACAAGCTGAGGCTGGGGAGATTACGGTAGGTCAGGGAAAGGCAAGGTGGTAAGGAAGCCTGCTGGTAGGGAGAGAAGAAAATGGAGGAGCCATGCAGATCGAGTCAGAATTTATGAGCGCAGTCCTCCTGTCCTGAAAGAAAAAGGGAGAGAGAAGCTCTGGTTCCTTGAAAAGGTTTCCCACTTACAGCTCCCATGAGGACAATCGTGCCCTTCTTGGACTATCAGCTAGGCCTTTTTGGGGTTGCAAATGAAAGAAAACTCAACTTAAATGGGCTTCACCGCTGATAGGTATGCATGGACTCATGTAATTAAAAAGTACAAAGGTATTCAGGCTCAGCTTGATCCAGCAGGTCATATGCCATCACCTCTGACCCGGTTTCTTGCAGCCTCTCTGCTCTGCATTTTGCAAGGTCACCTTCATCCTGTCTCCTGTGTGCCCTCCTCCATCTCTGACTTGTCACTCAGGGTGTTGAGATGGTCGTGCAATTCCAGATCTCACGGCTTCATACCAGACTGCAAGAAATCAGGGAGTCCCTTCTAGTGGCTCCTGCACATTCAGTGATACAAACTCGCTCAGTGGAGGGAATTCATTGCACACATATCCCTGAACCAATCGCTGTGACTACACTGACTGAATCATACTTTCCCTTACTTGCTTTCCGGCTTCTCATGTTTCATGACAACATTTGAGGGCTGATCCCATTCCAGGACCAGTGTCACACGTTACAAGCATCACCTCTCTTAAGTCTCACAAAAGCTATATGAAGGTTCCTGGAATTATTCCCGTTTTATCAAGGAGGAAATCAAAGCTCAGAGAAGATGGGCCCCTTGCCCAGGGTCACACAGATAGCATGTGGCAGCAATGCCAATAAATGGTGGAGTTGGGAACTGAGCAGGGCCTGTGGGATTCAGAAACCTGAGAGCTTAGTTCCCTGCATCCCTACCTGTTGGGAGGATGCGGGGGCTGTCACTGCACGGCCCCAGCCACTGATAGTCTACTGCCTGTTGCCATCTCCTGTGACCCAAAGCCTTTGTACAGAGGAAGGTATTTTGTCCACAGATTATCAAGCTTCAGACTGAATTATTCAAAAGTCCTGCTCCTACCTCTGGGTTCCTCTGGACTCTCTCTCTTCCCTCCACCTCAATCCGTTTCCATAGAAACTGCCAGGCTCCTGCATCTCTTTCATCCTCCTTTCTGGGAGGCAGGGCCAGCTCCCCAGCACCCCTGGTAGCTGGACCTGACCATTATAAAGACCAAAGAAGCAATATCCAGAAGAAACACGTCCAGGCCAAGGGAAGAACCGGGTCAGGCTTCTGACTTTTTCTTTGATGTGCTCCAAAATAACACCAGGTGCTCTGAGGAGCTCTGCCAATTACCGTGCCCAGTGGGTGCTGGCTGGAAAGTTGTTTGTCAGCCTGGTGAGTTTGCATCTCCCCATCTCACAGTCACCAGGCTTCACTTGCTTCCTGGGGGAGCGATTCTGGGACTGAGGGCAGTTGCCTGGGGCAGAGAGCAAGTGGCAAGTGTCCTCATCAGTTCTTCGTTTGGATGACAGTACTCAGGATGCAGCTAGCGAGTAGGCATGGGAAAGATTACCCTTTCTGGGGGAAGGAAAAGCCAGCAAGCAGCTGAACCTGTGAGTGTCCTGGAAACAGTGGACACTGCATCATTCCTTACCACCGGGAGGGCCCCATGGTTTTGGCAGCCAGGATCTGGGAAGAACTTTATATGTATTGACCAGGAGTTTGGCATCCACAGGGACTCTACCCAAAGGAAATTGGAGGAGCCAAAGTGTTCTTGATATCCCACCATGCCAGGTCTTGGGTTGGGCATTAATTTCCCTGAGCCTCAGTTTCCTCATCTTTAAAAGGGGCCCATTTCTTACATTGCACACCTGATGGGTTAGTTGTGAAGCCCAGGCAAGGTAAGACACACTAAAGCCTTCTTTAAAAGCATTTAAAGTAATCGTCATCACTGCTGTCATCATCACCATGGGAGAGGGAGGCCCTGGAAGAGTAGCAGAACCTTAGACATCCAAAAATAATTACAGGAGTAATCGAGATATAAACATAAGAGTTTTGCTTTTACCATCACTGCTTTAAAATTTGTTCACTGAATCTCCCTTTCCAGCCCTTAATGATTTCTTGATCTGAATCCATGTTTTCCCTCTTGCATTGTCATTTAAACTTGGTGTGATCCAGTTTAAAACTCCACTGCAAACTGGATGAGGGGCTTGGCTCCAGGGCTACATATGGGGCTGGTGTGTGTTGGTGTGTGTGTGTGTGTAGCCGGCTCTGAGACATCCCCTCCCTTTGAGGGGGAGTGACGGGAGAAGAAATGGGGAAGAGGAGATCTTTTTACCTATTTGGTCATCCGTGGGTGGCAGGAGCATCCCTGGTTCTAGCTACTGCAGGTCGGCCTCCGGGGAATTCCAGGGTCTCCCCACTTACTGACGCAGAGGTTTCCTTGGAGCGGTTTTCAGCTCCACACTAGCGTCCTTCAACACCCAGGACCGACCAGCAGTTATCTAGCCTCTGCTCCGCCTTTAAACTCCACGCACCTTCCCCAGGAACTACAGCATCCTCCAAGGGCTCCAGAGAACTAGAATGAGGTGGGATTGCCCCATCTTCCTTCTAGACACAGGACAGCAGTCTCTTCAAGCCTCACCAACACAAACCTGCTTCATCAGCCATCTCTAAGTCAAAACCAAGAGCCAGTTCTGTCCACATACATGGCCCCAAACTCAAGAATTCTGCTCACCCAGTCCCCTCAAGGAACAGGTGGGTGCCACGTTATCCCCTTACCATGGGCATCCCCCTTGACCTCGAGAGGTGTTCTGGAGGTTCCCCCAACAAAACTTGGCCTCAGAGGAGCCACAGATGCAACCCCCAAAGGCTAAGGCTCCTCTGTCTCTCTCGTACTCAGTCCTGTCTTTTTATAGCCCATGCAGTGGTTAGAAGCCCAGGCAAGCTCAGCAAAGCAAGCAGACAGGTGCCTGGCTCCTGGTGGACTAGCTTTACAAGAGGGTAATTAGTCCCGTTTGTTCCCAGGTGCCACCATTTCAGAACAACAAGAACACATCCTTCTAACAAAATTCCATGTTAATAATAACTATCTTTTAATCAAACTGTCTTTACTCAAACACCACTGCCAGGCTTTTTGCTAACTAACCCTTTGATTGATTTTTGGTCTCTACATTGACTTTGGGAAGTAACTATATTACTTCTATTTAATAAGATTCAAGAGGTTGAATATCTGCAAGAGGTTGAATATCTGGCCCAAGGCCTCCCAAGTCGGTGTGTTTCAAACCCGTGTCTGACTGATTCAGAGCAGGCCTTGCTTCTGCAAGACAGCAGGAGGACAAAGGACAAAGAGATTGCTTGAGTTCTTCAGTCCCCCTGCACCCATGTCTGAGAGAACCAGGAAAGGGCTGCCCAGAAAGAGACTCCAACCATGTATGCAAAATAAATGGTGCAGGATTCTTCTAATGCACAGTTTGGAAGACACCGTGGCCATCCTGCAGTCATACCTAGTCAAGCGGGCAGCTCTGGAAAGTAGAAAGCAGGAGTCCCACTCTCTTCTCCTCACCAGGAAAGCCAAAGCAGCAAGGGGATGCTGGCTTAGGTCTTTGAGAGCCAGGGATGAGCTCTCACATCCCTCAGACCACGGGTGGGGACAGGGACAGGAGGTGGATCAGAGAAGCTGGATGGCAGATGTCAGAGCTGGAAGGGGCTGGCCTGGCCCTTACTAGTAGCTAAGAGCCTGCATCCTGGAGACAGCATCTGTCTTGGCGATCCCCTCTTGGTCTCCCTCTGGGGTCAGCCCCTCCAGGAGCCAAGAGCTACCCTCGGGGAGGGACACTGGCCAAGGAATTTCCTGCCAAGCCAACTGCTGATCACTGGCTCCATCAGGAGCCCAGAGGAGCATGAAATGAGAGAGCACCACCATTTCACTTAATCCTGGGAACAAGTCTACAAGGTAAGTATGTTCCCATTTTGCAGAAGAGAAAACTGAGGTACAGGCAGGTTACATAATTTGCCCAAGGTCACAGAGCTTTCTCCGGGATCTGAACCCGAGCAGCCCAGTTGGTTCCTAAGGAACTGCTCTTAACCACTGAGCCGTCCTGCCTCCCTAGAGGCAGGGAGAAGGTGTCGCCAAACCAGAGCAAGACAGAACCAGGACACCTGCCACCACCGCATCACCAATGCCTGAGGTGGCCTCCTGCCCTCCCCAATAGGCCAGTTGATTCTTTTTCTCTCCCGACCTGTTCCCCCTGAAAAAAGCCACTGTAAACACATCTCACTAGGCAAAAGAACAAGGGGTGCTGGAACCTCCACTCTGAATTCCCATTTCCAGGTTCACCCAGGGCTCGTCCCTCCCCCGAAGGGACAACCTGCCCCTCTCGGTCTCCTCCTGGCGTCCCCTCTCTCCTAGCGCCCTCCTTTTGATTCTCACCTTCTTCCCTTTCGCACTCCCTTTGGAAGGCAGTTCAGCTAACACTCATTAGCACATGTTAATGAGCATCAATTCATTTCTCAGCCCCTTGGCTGAGAGAGGGCAGGGAGGGGTGAAGCGGCCGCTCCACCAGGCCAGGACCGCCCCAGGGCTCAGGCCCCACAGGGGGCAGGGAGGGAGCCGGGGTCCCGCGGTGGGTCCTGCCCTGGGGGCCTCAGGGCTGCGCCCTCAGTAGCTGCTTCTGTCTTCTCAGCATCCAACACTCCTTGCTCCATTGGGACATTCTCTGCCCCCTGGACCAGGCAAATTCCCACAGTGTCCCAGGGTCTGGTTCTACCTCCCGCTGGACAAACATCTAAAATCCCACCCCACCCACGGCATGTCCAGGGGGAGGCAGGACCCCAGGGGGTGGAGGTGGTCACCCAGGGGGAGGACGATAACCAAGACAAGGGGACAGCAGGTGGCCCTGTCCACTCCCACCTGGACGCTCCCGCGGGGGTCACTGATTCCAGCAGCGCCCCCACTACTGCCCGGGCTTCTCCCCAGGCCTGGGCACTTGGAGGGGACATACGGCGCCTGGACAGAGTCCAGCTCAAATTCTAGCTGCTCTGGGCAAGTCGTTCAGCCATTTTAAGCCCCAGGCTTCAGTTAGAAATGTGGTCCCCGTTCTTCCTGCTGTAGGAGGCTCAGGTGAGAGGAGGCATGCGAAAGACACGGTGACCTCTGAAGACCCGGGGCTTAATTCCTGTAAAATGCTTATTTCATCATCATCATCATCATCATCATCACCGTTGCTACTACTGGCCTACATGGTGGCTTTGTACTCAAGGAGGTGGGAGAAGGAGGGAGGGACGGAGGGGAAGGGCAGCCTGTCTCCCGGTTTCACCGGAAAGCCTTTGGGTTTCCCTGGCGGGCGCGGAGCCCTCTCGGCGCAGGTGTTTCGGCCCCCCACGAACCCCCGCGGAACCCCTCGGGCGCCCCTGCCCCAGCCGCGACCCAGCCCCGATTCCCTGGGCCCGCGCGCCCCCTGCTGGAGCCCGGCGCAGGCGCAGCCTCGGGACTGTATATAAAGGCAGCGTGGCGCGCACCACCCGGACCAGCGCGAGAGCGGAGCCGGCGCGGAGGGAGAGCGCTGTGCTGGCTGAGGTCTCCGAGCGGCTCGCCATGGCTGGCCCGCAGCAGCAGCCCCCTTACCTGCACCTTGCGGAGCTGACGGCGACCCAGTTCCTGGAAATCTGGAAGCACTTTGATGCAGACGGTCAGTAAAGCGCCCAACTTCTGTGCCTATTAGCCCCAGGGGACCTGCAGTGGGGCGAGGGGAAGGGGTTATTGCTCCATACACGCAGGGGTACATCCTTGCCCGAGGTGGTGTTTTGGCCCCAGCGTCCGCTGGGGTCGGGGTCTCGAGTGTGGGAGACATCTGGCTGCTCTGGTGACAACTGTCAGTAACTTTTCTTCCCTGGCATAGACGACAGACAACCCACCTGCTTTTGCAGCTTCATCCTGGGTAAGGTGGAGCTTTCCCAGAGAGGAAGCCTGGGCTAGGAAATGCCATCTTCCCCGCCCTTCTCTTCAAGGAAACTTCCTGGCTTCAGCTGCTGCAGCCACAGGTCTCAGAAGCCCACTCATTTCTTGCCTCACATTTGGCAACTGGGGACTGGATCAGTCTGGGGGCTTCTGAAGGGAAACCCTTGGCCTCCCCAGCCTGGTTGGCAGTGAGCAAATACAAGGGTATTTGGGGGTCTGAGCACCCCCTGGGCTTCCTGTGCCCATTTTCCATCCTCCATGGGCATTTGGGTTTCTCAATCACAGCAGCAGAGGGTGTGGAGGGGGCGCAGTTGGGGTGCCAGCCCTAGACATATCCCCTCATGATGATAATCCTGGGTGCTTTTGGTGACCCCATCCCCGGGTGTGGGGAGAGGCACATCTTAAATGCATCCATGATCGACCCCTGCTCTGTATGTGGTTTTGATATTGACTTACAGAAAAACTGAGGACTGGATTGAATAAACTTTGGGGGTGGCCCTCAGCGCTGGGCTTCCAGGGGTCCCTGGTGCTCAGCCTCAGGCATAAAGGGAGCCTCCTTTGAAGGCTTTGGATGGCACCAGAGACTTTCCCCACCACCCCAAAAGCTAGGTGATCTGATCTTTTTCTCTGAGGTCTTGGTTGGGTGGGCATCCAGAATGTTCTGGCATCTCAGAACAGGCACCTTGGGTAGGGTGGTCTTTATCAGGCTCAGGGTTTTTATCCAGGAATTGAGAGTGCAGGAGAAGGGAACTAAAGAGAAGATCAGGTGGTGCTCACTCAATCATCCCTGCCTCCCTTCCTCACCTTGGTATGGTGTGGAGGTGGTTAAACAGAGGCCCTCTGCCCAGAACACTGTGGGAAGGCAGGGGTTAATGTCTGGGGATGCTGCTCAGTGAAGCTTGGTCTCCTTGGAGCCAACTGAGAAAGCCAGAGGGGCAGAGGGCTGGGCACCTGGATCCCTAGATTAGGACCCCGCTCTGCCTATGAATCACTGAAGGAGGTTGGAGAGATTGTTAAATCTGTAAAATGGGGCTAAGGAGTGGGTTGCATTTCCAGACCCCACCTGGTGCCATCAAATTCCCGTGGGGGAAGGGCTGTAATGGGTCTGCAGCTTCTTAGTATTCCAGATGACATGCATCTTCCCTAAGGATGCTTTTGCCAGGTTATCTGCACCAGAGACTTACACGATTCAAGGAAAGTTACCAAGTGGCCAAGGTTATACCACCAGCCTCCTCCCAGATGAGTCAGCTATAAACGAAGGAGTCCACAATTCTACCTTTCCTCCCTTCTCACAGGGACAACCAATAGCATGCTCAATAATCATTCAAGTCTTTACATTTATATGAGACACTGTACTTTTTGAGACACAACAGAACCTTCTTGAGTCCTTCCCCGTGAGGCTGCTGGGCGGATTGTCATCCTCCCTGGTCAGGTGAGGAAAGAGACACAAGGGGTGTCTTATCTAAGGTCATGTGGGGCAGGTTAGTGACTAGGCTGTTTCCTGGCCAGAGCTTCCTCCCCAGCTCTGGTTTCCGACACCTGCTTAGGTTGGAAGAGGGACTTTTCCATGATGATAGATAAAAGCCTCCCATCTATCCTCCAACAGATGAATCCCCAACCCAGCCTTGGAAGTGATGGATAGTTCCCTTTATCCCACAGAGGGATCCTTGGCTAGAACTAGACCCAAGGGTCTTCATCTGGTGCCCTCTTGTTCCTAGGTAAAAGGGGAGCTAAAAGCTTGCTTTTTGACTCCCTTGTCCACTGGGCTCCCCACTGCCCTCTCTCTGGGTCACAGCCTCAGGGAACTCCCAAGGAGGGAGGGTGGACTAACAGAAAAGGAAGGCAAAGAGATGGAAGAGAAAGGTGATTTAGGAAAATGGGGTTAGAACCTACTTGGAATTCCACTAAAGGATCCAGAATTAGGCTTCAGGCTGCCTTGCTCTTTCTCTTTGACCTTTCTCCTTCTCTACCCTTCCCTTCCCAAGCACCCGTTGGCTGCCAGTGAGCTCCCCACTTCCCCACCTGCTCCCCTCCCTATTCTGAGGCCTCTCTCTTACTAACTCTTGCTTCTGTTTTCAACTTGGACTTTCTTCCCATCTCTAAGAGCCCCCCTGCCACTCAAGACCTCAAAGACCTCTGGGAGAATCCTCCTTTACTGCTCACCAGGTCCCTGGAGTGAGCTCACTGGAGCCCAATTAATCAGAGCCACCTGCGAGAGGAGCCACCTCCCCACCCCTCCTGGACTCCCAGACCCTCCAGTAAACAAAAACAAGGAGAACTTAGGAGAAAGCTGGGTTCCAAGGAAGGATAGGGTGGTGGGGGCTCTGTTCTTTAAGTCAGCACATTCCTAAACAGAAGGAAGAGTCATCACCTGGTCCCTTTGCCCAAATAGTTAGTTATTTTCAAAATTATCATTTGCTTTGCAGTGGAGAAAGGAAGGAACAGGTGTTTTGAGAGTGGGAAGCTGGGACACAAAGAAGCAAAGATTTTGTCCACAAGATAAACAGCTCAGGAAGAGGGGAACCCAGGAATCAGGGTCAGGAGAATCCCCTGGACTGTCCACCAGCCAAGGCCAAGCCTTTGGGTCTCTCAAAAGCAGGGTGGGGAGGATGACCGCTAAGCCCACCCTACAACCTGGGAGGGGGCTGGGCTCTTCCACCCGACACCCCCAGCTCTTAATGACCCATAATGTGCTTACTTGTGTGAGTCCACTGATCTGTGCTTCTTGGTCACTTCTTTGCAGGAACGTTCTTATTCTTACTTTGTGAAGTCCAGGGCAGCTGAGGGACACCCATCTCAGAGTTCACCCCGTCCCCGCTGTGTTCCCAGGTCAGACGAGCCTCGAGGCTCCTGTTTCTCAGGCCAATTCTCTGTGGCTGGGAAGAGAAACCCCTTAACCTTTGCCATCCCTTTGGAAGCAACCAAGAGGGTGGGGACTGGGTGGGGCAGTGGGTTCTCTCCCAGGGGCAGGCAGACACTCACAGGACCTGGGATTGGGAGCGGGTGGGGAATCTTACTTACTTCTAAGAATCTATCCTACATAGACAGACTCATTTGCCTGCAAAAAATTATATACACCAGGAGGTCTAGTCAGCGTTCCTCGGAATATTGAAAATTTGAGGGAAAAAACATCCATCACTAGGGAACAGAAAAATAAATCATGGTAATCTCTACAACGGAATTTACACAGCTGGTAAGGGTGAGGTGGAAAAATGTCCAAGACATATTATTAAGGGGGAAAAAGATCCCATAGCAGAACTCCATTATAGTATGAGCCCATCTTATTTTTAATGTAGTGTGTATGTTGGAAAACATTTGGAAGAATATAATTGAATAATAACAATAATGGTTCTTTCAGCAGAGTGGATGAGGTAAAATTAAAGGGCATTTTCTTTCACTTTTTAAGTTAATTTCTATAGTGTTTGAAGATTTTACAAGAGCACGTTTTGTTTTGTTTTGTAATCAGAAAAATAAGGATATAAGAAGAAAACAATTACAATTCTATGGCCAGCCCCAGACCCCTGCAAAAAAAAAAGAAAAAAGAAAAAAATATGTATGTGTATATCTATATATATATATATATATAGAGAGAGAGATATACACATATATGTATATCTATATACACACACACAACACAGACACACACCCCAGGTGTGGGCCTCGGTCCCCCTCCAGATGGACCTAGTGAGGCAGGGAGAAGGGGGGAGGGGTTCTGCAAGCCCCTCAGGCGATAGGAAGGACCACCAAGGCGTTTGGAGGGCTCTGGCTCGTCTCCTCCCACCTTCCTGTCCTCCTAAACCCGATGGCGATAACGGAAGGTCCTCCAAACCCACACGGCACCGAGGACCACGAGCCGGAACCCGAGAGCCCTGCAGCCCCCCTCCCCCCACCACCACCCAGGGCGCTGGTCACTGCTCATTGATC
The DNA here is from genome assembly GCF_015220235.1 of Choloepus didactylus. Lineage (NCBI taxonomy): Eukaryota > Metazoa > Chordata > Mammalia > Pilosa > Megalonychidae > Choloepus > Choloepus didactylus. Next base: position 28,249,929 of record NC_051328.1, on the reverse strand, counting down.
ATCCCTGTTGGGGGGGGGGGGGCTTGGAAAAGCGCGGGAACAACAGCGCCCCGCAGAGGTCGAGAGAGGCCTGGGGCAGCTTGCCTGGGAATCCTAAAAAGAGCCGTGCCGAAACTGGGTTACAAAATATATGGTATATATTCCGTGTTTACATACACACTACAGCGTTTGCAAGGCAGTATCTCAGTGCTATTCATAAGATAATTACAGGCTCTATATAAACGAGTGCTGCTTGGCCCATAAAGGAGTATCTCTGTGGGGTCTGTATAAATCTCATGTGGCAATAACATCCAGGCTCTTGGGAAGGCCCTCCTGCCCCACCTGGGGAAACACCCTGGAAGTGAGCCCCCAGTAAGCCCCTTCCTGCTCTTCCAGCCCCAATCCTCCCAGCTGTTTCCCTAACGGAGCCTTGGGGCTGTGGGGTGCTGGAGGTGCCAGCGGGGATCGCGTGCTCTGGGGCCCCGCCCCGCTGATGGAGATTGCACCAGCCGGGGGGAGGCGGCCGTGTCTGCGTCGTGCTGGGGCTCCCCCAGGCAGGCAGCGAGGGGACTGGATTTCACAAACAACACGCTTCAGCCCGCTTTGCCAGGGCAGCCACCAGCCCGGCCGCGCCCCGTCCCTGCCCTGCTCGCCTTGTTTATGCCCCTCTAGACTTCAGTGCTTTTACTCGCTGAGCCCCGGGGGAGGTTTCCAGCGTTAAGGAGACCCCGCGGGGAAATCTATTCCGATACCCTGGGAGCCAGAATTCATCAAGGAGGCGAGAGGCTCTTCAAGAACGGCGCCTCGCCTGCGCCGGCCGGGGCCTCCCCCGGCGGGTGGCTGCCCTCCTCGGCCGAGCGGGCCCACTGGGGCCCCTGGCGCCAGGCCCTTCCCCCGCTCTGCGGCTCTCCGCTGTCTCCCCAGTCTACCCCATCCTTCTGGCCTCCCCCAGGCCTGGGAGTCAGCCCAGCATTCAGGCTGCCAGATGTCCACAGGTTCAGGGGACCAGCCCAAAAAAGAGCCCAGAATCCAAGCGTCCAAACGTTCATCCAGTAGGTGCCTTTGCCGAGGTTCCCCCCTCACACCCCACCTTCAAGAACCCCTGGGGAGGTGGGGGTGGGGGTGGGGGGGTGAGGAGGGGGGAGAAATAAGAAGCAAAGACAGACAGAGGTTGTCCCTGGGATGAGTAGGAAACCTGCTAGCTGGGTGACTAAACTTTTCACCCCTTAAATTCTTCACCTATAAGATGGGGTCAGTACCACCCATCTTGCTTTACCTGGTAGAGTTGTGGCTCTCAGATGAGATGAGGGGGCAGATAGCTCTTTGTTAACAGTGAGCACTGTGCAAAATAATATTAATAATGGGCAGAGCCTGGAGAAGTCAATTTCTTGCCCCAGAGGGTGAGACTGTGCCATCCAGGGGGCTATCAGGCTGGACAGCAGAGGGCTCTTTTCCTTTCGATGAGTCTAAACTCCAGATGGGCAGCCAAGTGTCCTGGCCACATGAATGCTCTCCTAAGGAGGAAGCTGCAAACTGCAGGAACGCCGTACACAGCCCTCTAACCTGCGGATCACAGAGCACCGCGCAGATGGGTGAGCTCAGATGCGATGGATGCAGCACCTAGGCCAGAAGTTATCAAGCATGAGCCTCCTGAAGACCACCTGGAGGGCTTGTAAAACTCAGATTTCCAGGTCCCACCCCCAGAGAGTTGGAGGATCCTGTAGACCTGGGGCGGGACCTGATAATTTACATTTTTAACAAGCTCCAGGGGATTCTGATGATGGTGGCCCAGACCACACTTTGAGAACTACCGAGCCAGTGCTTCTCAGACTTTAGCCAGCCCAGGAATCACCTAGAAAGCCTGATGGCTGGGCCCTGTCCCCAGAGATTCAGATTCTTTAGGTCCAGGGTGGGTCCTGGGATTCTGCATTTCTAACAAGCTGCCAGGTGATGCTGACACTGTCAGGCCCCCGGGTGCACTTTGGGGAGCGGTGGGCTAGGGCCCTCAAGTCAAGCCAGGGGCAGGCACTGGTAGCATGAGTATCTGGTCTACCATCTCCAAGCTCATGCCAGCCCACCCCCGCCTCCACCCGACCTTGCACATCTAAGGCCATCATCTCTCTAAAGAGAAGGCACTATCCTTGCTAGCTTTAAAGATAAATCAGTGTCTAAATTTTATTTTTTAAATAAACATTTAAGTATAACAGTCATACAGAAATGTGCACAAATCATAACTAACAAGTGAACATAAATAACTCCCCCTCCTGGCTTGCTTTTACATACCCCTTAACTAAAGCTCTCCCACCCTGAGTGGAAAGCTTGCCTCCTCCTCTTTGGTGACCAAAGCACTTTCCTCTGTAAATAGTCCCTTCACTTAAGGCCTGTCAAACAGAAATGAGAAATACATGAAGATTTATAATCCATAGGATTGGGTATTAATTCTTAAACTTTCTAAGACCTCCCCAACCCCACCCCCACCCCCACCCCACATTCTGTTTTTTCACTCCTTTATGTCTGAACCCCAGAGAGTTTCTTCCCTGGAACAAGTTCTAAAGCAGTGGCTCTCAAACTTTAATGTTCATACGTGGTTAAAATGCTGATTCTGATTCAGTGTGGGGCTGGGGATTCTGCATTTCTAACAAGCTCCCTGGTAATCTGATGCTTCTGCCCGAGGACCACGCTATAAGCAGAAACCTTTCCACTCCAGACCTGCGGAATCAGAGTCTTCATTTTAACAAGATCCTCCAGGTAATTCTTAAGTACCTTGCCGTTTGAGATGTGCTGCTTCAGAGCAGATCTTAACCTTGATTCTGCATTAGAATCGCCTGGGGAGCTTTTAAAAATAACCCATCCCATGTTTCCGCCCCATCAATTAAATCAGAGACTCTGGTGTGTAGGGCCCAGGAAAGGGTGGGGTTTGAAAAGCTTCCCAGGTGACTCTAACACACAGCCTGGGCTGGGAACCACAACTCTAAAGAAAGTGGCAGTGTTGGAACTCTTTGTGCTGAAGGGTTTTCAGCCATAGTTTGAGTCAGAGGACTGTATAAAAATGATGCTTCCCGTTTATGTGAGATTTTCCATTTTCCATTATTACCTTGTGTGGCTTTTACCATAACCCAATAAAAGTAGATAGGGAGGACATAGTTGTGCCCATTTTAGAGATAAGGAAACTGAGGCTCAGAGAGATTGACTTGCTCCCCATCACATGGAGTGTCACAGAGCTGGTGGTAGAATTGTATCTCTTATTCAGACACTTCTTACCTGTTCAACTCCTGTAAGGTCTGTAAATACAACTCTCAGAAAGAAAAAAGCAGGCTTGTTTCCATTCTGGGGCTGCACTCTGCTATTGATGGTTGCTATGGAAACCACATCCTTATGGATGCCCATCCATGTGAGATTTGCATGGTGGCCAGGTGCCACACACCCTCTGTAACAGAGCCATAGAAACAGCAAACCACTTGTCCAGTGCTGAAGCCTTCCCTCAAAAGATGTGAACCCATCCAGCCTCTACCCCAGCCTTTGACAGGGCCTTCTGGGTGATGGAGGGAGATGGAAACTGCAGGTGGTTTGCAGAAGCTGGTAGGTTCTGGCCATTCCTGTCTGGCTGCCTCATGCCAGTGGTCCCTTAAATGCTCTCGGGAAACAAGCCCATAGCTAAACTTGGCCATGGCACCCCGAGCAGGGGCCACAAATTTGAGCTGTTGTTCAGTTCAACAGATAAAGACGTGTCAAACTGGAACACATTTCAGTCCCTTTGTTGGAGGTGGACAGAGGGAGGTGATGGCGGGGTTCCCAGCATAGCGAGAGGGGCTCTCCCAGCCTCTGAGAGGGGGGATTCTTTCTACAGTGGCACCATCCCAGCTCCTGGCCCCCTCTCCCTGCGGTTTTACCCTTCCCTTTCTCTTCCCTCTGCCCAGTGGTGGGGGATTCACAGAGAGGCCTTCCCTGTCCCTCTGTCCAAGTAGCTGTGATCATGGTTCCTTCATTGCACTTGACCCTCCCTGGAAATATGTTTAAATTCATTTCCTTGTTTATTGTCTGCCCCACTCCACCCCCATTAGAGCGTAAGCCCCATAACAGCAGACCTTGTCTAGCTCACCTTTGCATTCCCAGTGCCTAGCACATGGCCCAGCACTAAGAGGTGATACATACATGCTGGTTGGGAATCCAGGTCCTGCCCTGCTGTGTGACCCTCAGCAAGTTGCTTACCTTCTCTGTGCCTCAGTTTCTTCTGTCACACGGAGAGAGTTCTACTCTGCCATGCCGCAATCACATGTGTCTGAAAGGGTTGGGACCACTTGGAAGATGAGGCTAGCTCTTGTCCACGTTCCTGTCCCCCACGGCAACCCCCACAGGGCCTTACACACAGCGAGGCCTCAGGTTATGTGCTGAATCCAAGAAAGAGCAAAAGTGCTTTGAAAAACTGAAGGCATTGTATCTGTGAGGGAGTTACTGGTGTTCACAAATGTCCCTGATTTCCTGCTGGGCGAGGCACTGGATGAATGTCTGGATTTCATGAGGCTGTTAAACCACCTAAAAACCTTTCTAGAACAAGGCAGAGTAAAAATAAATTGCATGTATTCTTTGTAAGTCTCAGAGACTCCCCACAGAAAAGGTGGCCCCACAGGTCTACGCTGTTTTACTTTTCTTATTTCAGTTCAGATTGCTCGGACCCCTCTCTCTGGCCTCCCTCTGCACCCCCAAACCTTCCCAGCCTGAAACAGGCACCCTGAGGTCAAGGTGTCCCCCAGCATGGCAGCAGAGACAAACACCAGCCACGACAGTGACAACCACGGGCATTTTTGAGGCTCACTGTGTGCTGGCTGGATCCTCGCCACGAAGGATGAGGGGGACACTACCACCATTCCCACCCTATAGGGGAGAAACTGAGGCTCAGGGAGGCAACATAATGGGATCAGAGTCCCCTAGTGTGTGTGATAGCGGCAGGAGGAGAAACAGGCCCCAGCTCCTCGATAAACAGGACCAGTCACTCTACCAAGCCCCCAAATAGTAGGCGAAGGGGCTGCAGAAAAGATGGCAAAAAAAGCAAGGACCTGGTACAAAGACCTGAATGCAGGAGGGGCCGTTCAGAGCTGGGTGGAAGATGCTCTTGGTAACATATCATGCCGCACTGCTGGGCTGGCGCCTCTGACTTCCTTTCGGCCACCTCCTGACCTGCTCGTGAAACTGACACATGCACCCACTCACGTGCCCCCTGAGCCCTGGCTCCCAGCCCAGCCTCGGCGACCCCTGCCTCACTGAACCATCACGTGCTCATGGTGCCAGACACGAGCCCCCCACTCCCTGCCCCAGCCCCAGGCTTCTGCTGAGCTCTGCTTTCCACCTCCCTCTCTGACCCTACAAAGCCTCCAGGGAACTGGGTGTGCCTTTGCCTTCTCAGGCAAGAGGAAATCTCACGGAAGAAATGGGAGAACAGTCAGATCGAGGCAGGGAGTGACCAGGGAGAGAAAAATGACTGGCTCCTCCAACTCAAAGGTGTCATCCACCAGACAACAGCCCTTTGTGGAAAGCCCTTCTTCCTCAGTCTTCCTCCCTCACGCCCCCACTCACAGCAGCCACTGGGTACGTTCTCCTAAATTCCATATCTCCAAGAAGCTTCGAAGTCCACCCTAGAAGAAAGAGGATCACCTCACCCTAGGAAAAAAGGAAACCCAAGTCTCCCCCGCCTCGCCCTCCGCCCAATTACAATCCCATCTTTTCCCTGCAGGTAAAAAGACATAATTTATCTCATGTGATTCTCTCAATGCGATACTTCCTGTGGCTGCTTCTCCACTAGAGGGCCTCTCTAAGGTTATTTATTCGGATTTTTAATTCTCAGGGAGGCACTAGGAGAGGCTAGGAAGGGACCCTGCCCCCCACCCCCAAACCCCCAGAGGCCAGGGTACATGCTTCTTTTATTTTTTTTTCTTTGTTTAGTTTTTAAATTCCATTTGCCCTTGAAGAAAACTACCACCCCACTTTCCTGTTCAAGTTGAAGCTCCTCTGTGGGAACCTTGCTCAAACTGCTTTAGATCAGATTTGGAACTTGACTTCAGGCTGGTGCTTTCCAAACTTTACTGCACATTGGAATCATCTGGGGAAGCTTCAAATAAAGCAGAGTGCTTAGGTTGCACCCCAAATCAATTATATCACAAGGTCTGGGGGTGGGAGCTAGAGATCTGTATTTTTTAAAGGTCCCTCCAGAAGATTCCAATGTGCAGTAAAGTCTGGGAAGCACTGCCTTAAGCCATGTCTGATACCCACCCCCAGTGCTTTCACCCCAAAACAGCCGAGACCAGTGACCCTTGACTGTGGATGCAGCTCGGCCCTGGCCTCTATCTAAGGCAGCCTTGCTCAAGGCTTGAGATTCTAAAGGAGCCCCCACTATTTCTGTATCTTCTTGCAAGGCAGGCTTCGACATGGGGACCTGGTTTTGATAATTGCACATTTTCCCCAGATTCATTCCCATTGTGTACTCAGGTTTCAGTAATTGAACTCAGTAACATTTATGGTGCATTTATAACAATTGGGCAGTGTGTGATGGTCTTCGCATACATAATCCCATTTATTATCACCTCCATTTTGCAGACAGGGAAACAGAGGCTCAGATATAACTTGTCCAAAGTCACACAGCTGGTAAGTGCTGCAGAACCAGGGTTTGAATCTGCATCCATAAAGCTCAGAGACTTCTCCCTTAGTTACAGAACAGTGGACTACCTCCCTGTCGCTCAATCCCTGGGAATGAGTTTCTCTGGTGCCCCTATCCCATAGGACATTTGCCCCTCCTTCCTCTTTTCACTCTTCCTTTCCCATCCTAGGGCCTGCCACCTGCTGACAAACCTCCTGCATCTTGCTCCTGTTGTCTCCTGTCCAAATGGTTATGGATAGACTCAGCCTGCCAGCTCCTGCTCACTCTGCCAGCTTGTCCCAGATGCTAGATCCTCCCAGTATTCTCTGACTGCTGAATGTAGATCCCAAGAACTCACTGTTATTTATCTGTGGTTGCAAATACCCCAAGCACAGGAACTGCATTCCCTAACCCTGTGCAGCCCGGGGCTGGCCTGGACACATGCCTGATGAGCAGTGGGGAGAAGAAATCTCCACGAGGCCCCTGACTCTCCCACCCCACATCAGCCTTACTATTTAGCTCTGACGTTAACTGTTTCCCCGCTCCTTCCTATCTTTGCAGGAAACGGGTATATTGAAGGTAAAGAGCTAGAAAACTTTTTCCAAGAGCTGGAGAAGGCAAGAAAAGGTGCTGGCATGGTAAGCCCAGCCCCCTACCCCATGGTTTGGGTTTTTCCATCAGCATGAACTATGGCTTTGAGCATTGTTTATACCAGGACAGATGCCTTGACACTTAGAGTTTGTCTTTAATTTTCAAGCTGGAATACTCTCCCAAAAAGTACTTCAGTAGCATTGAGTACCTGGGATTTGGGGGGCAGGGTGTTCATGAATGGGCATCAGGGGTTTATGAACCACCCAAAATGGCAACGTTTGTGTCTGCATATGTATGTATAAATATTTTTTTTTCCCTGTGGACCGAGCCCTTGGGTTTCTGAAGGTGCTTAAAGGGGTCCTGGCTCAAGAGTGGATGTCTAGGGACTTTCAAGTGCCTTTATCTTAGCTCAGGGTTTCTCAACCTCAGCAATGTGGACATTTGGGCTGAGGGATCAGCCTGTGCGTTGTAGAATTTTCAGCAGCATCCCTGACCTCTACCCACTGGGTGCTATTAGTACCTCCCCAAGTTGTGACAACTAAAAATGTTCCCAGACATTGCCCAGTGTCCCGTGGTGGGGAGGGAAAGGCCCTGCTCTAGACCAGCAAGAACTGGACTCCTCGGCGAGAGCCTTAAGAAAAACTGAGGATTGCTCTGAACCAGTGCCTGGGCCCCATGACACTGGCCGGCCCCATTTGTGGAGGAGTCAAACTGCTCTTCTTAGCCTGCCCAAGGTGACTCCAAACCACGGCTCAGCCCCACCATGGTAGAGAAGTTGTTTTCCCTGGTGCCGTCCTGGCACTAACTGAGCTCTAAAGCCTTCTGGGGGAGGCATTTGAGATACTGAAAAGCCAAGGGGATTGGAGCTGGTCTGTTGTGATCCCCTTGTCTGGTTCTCAGATATATGGAGTCAGGCCCACTCCCTCCCACCAGCTCCTGCAGGTGCTCCAGGGGTCCCTCTCCTCGCCCCTCCGCCTGTCTGTTGGCCGGTCCACTGCTTGACAGCAGTTCTTCAGGGAGATGAGTCACGAATCTGCCGGTGAGCTGCTGGCTGAAAGCTAGGGGGAGCAGCCCCATGAGGAGGAGGTCAAAACTACTGGCTTTAGAGGGCTTGAGGTGACTCATGGGTTTATTTATCAACAGCTCCCCCGTCAACCCTCATTACTAGGACAATGAAGCTTGGATCACAGAAAACACTAGCTTCCAACCCGACTCTGGGATGGTGGAGTAGGCAGAGGAATGTGTTTTTGTGAAATACTTCAAATCTGAAATCCTTCTCTTAGTCATTCCCTTCCTCAGATGGCCTCAGGGATGATTTTCAAGTCCGTTAACAACGACCCCAGCTGATGTCACCCAGGACTGATTCTCAGAGCAGGTGTTATATGGTAGAAAGAAGATTGGACTTGGGATCAGGAGTCAGGAGTTTGAATCCTGGCTATACTAATTGGGTCACCCGGGAAAAGTCACACACATCATCTCAGCCTCCATCTGGGTGTAAAATGGAGGGTCCGTCAACCTCACGGGGGCTGTTGTAAGAACAAGAAGGGATGACCACATTTGTGATAAATGCCAAGGGTCATACTGCACACATTGTTAGCACTTAGTAACTGCAAATAAATAAATATGGATAAACATATAAATATCATCCTATTGAGAGCAGTTCATCTCAATATCATAAAAAGCAATAGAAGGGATCCAGAGAAGACTCTAAGAATTGGCAGAATTCTCCTTTGCCAATCCTAGAAAGCACACAGCCCACCCAGAAGTCATCTGATAACTGAAGCAGAGGTATCGGCTGCCAAAGGGGTATTCCTCTTTGCTTAAGGATAAAGAAGAGCTCATTAATGCAGATAATTAATCAGCAACTCCCCAAACCAGGGCAAGGTTTTAGAATTTCAAGAGAGGCTCATATTCAAGATAGGCAATGATGAGCTAAAGAAACTTTTGATTTTCTTTGTCTTCCCAGAAGTCACAATAATTAAATGGCCTACCTAAATTACCCTCTGATGTATGAAGACTTTCTTCTCACATTCCCCCTGGCATAAAATCAGTATGAAAAATATTCTGCAATTGCCAGTTGGTCTTTAAAGAAAATGAGCTTTGGTGGAGTACTTTCTGGGAGGCACTGGATTAAGTTGGGTTCTGTTAGACCTCAGGTCTCACATCTGCGTGACAGGAATGGGTCCCCACCCTTCTGGTAGAGGTGTAATACATCTCAAAGGCAGGGATGCATGTTTAATTACATGCCTCCGTATCCCGTGCCCCTTTGTAAAGTATGTGACTGAGCCTTGACGAAGACGCAGCTGGATTTGGAAGGGTCCTGTAAAGGTCAGCAGCTCAGAGCAGCAGCAGAGCTTGGTTTTGTGCCCACGGATTTGGGACACAAAACGATCCCTGCCACTGCCACAGTGAGAGGGTGTGAGACCCCTGGTTTTCAGGAGGACCCAGCAGTGGAATCAGCCCTCTTTGTCTTTCCACAGATGTCAAAGAGTGACAACTTTGGGGAGAAGATGAAGGAGTTCATGCAGAAGTATGACAAGAACTCAGATGGGAAAATCGAGATGGCAGAAGTGAGTCCTATTGCCCTAAGAGCTACATGGGAAGCCCCATTCGTCCCTGTGCCTCTCCCATGCACCAAATGTCCATCCGGGGATCTAAATGAGGTGGCCTTAGAGCTGCCTGCCCACCCCCAGCCTCCCAGCCACCAGTACTTAAGCTGACCAAAAAGAACAGGTGGGGTGTTTTCTCTGTATCACAAGAAAAGTGAATTTTTCTTAATTTTCCTAAGGAAAAAGGCACCAACTAACAATGGTTTAAGACAGGGATCAAGAGTTCAAATACCTTCAAAGTCCAACAGGTTTTGTAAATGTGTGAAAAGCTCAGCTTAAGACAATAGGAAGGGTGAAGACCACAGTGAACGGAGGATTCACACCCCTTCTAAAGGCATCCAAAGGCAAAATTAATATATACAGATATGCATGTATGTGTATTTGTGCATATACATATGTGTTTGTGCGTGTGCCAAACCAGACACTCTGGCCATCAGTTTGCAACCCCTGGCTAAGGGGTCGAAGTGGTGACAGCAGCATATGACTGAGGACATAGCTCCTCCGGGGCTTTATAGGTTGGGATGCTGTCGGGATGCTGTCTTAGTCGGGTGTTCTAGAAGCAGAGTCTGAGATAGATCCGAGTGCATGTGATTTGTGGAGGGACTGCTCTCAAGAGAAGGGAAGAGAGGGACGCAGGAAAGGGTAGAGGAAGTTGCTAATCAAGGACGTGAACTCAACTGGAGTCAATTCTGGCCTGAGCCCATGGGGAGCTCTGGAGTGTGGACTGTGCCACAGAGTTGGTCCCACCTTGAGGCAAGAGGGGTAGGAGGTGATTTCTTGTACCCCCATGTCAATCAGTCATTGGATTCCGGCTGCCCACTCCCCCAAATGGGAGTGAGGGGGGGATTGTCCCCAGTGAGGCAGTCTACTTTGGTTGAGGGCATTTCTCCTGCAGGGGGCAGTGATGAGCAGTTAGCCCCCAAACTTCATGGCAGCTGAGGATGGCACCCCAGCGGTGTGAGGAAGATCAGGGAGGGGCACCAAGATGCTGATGGTCAAGGCTCAGAAAACCCTGACTCAGGGGTCAGCATTTTTATTTAAAGGTCCAGATTATGGTAAATGTTTTAGGCTTTGCAGGCCATATGGTCTCTGCTGCAGTGATTTACTCTGCCAGTATAGCACAAAAGCAGCCATAGACAGTATGTAAATGGATGGATATGGCTGTGTTCCAACAAAACTTTATTTACTAAAACAGTCATTGGGCCCGACTTACCTGTGACCCATTGTTTGCCAACTCCTAGCTTCAACCATGAGAGGCTCCCAACAAGAAAGGTCATAGGTAGGGTTGGCTCCAGGTGAAAGAGGTCAGGGGTCCAGCTCTGCTTCTCTGCAGTTCTCTAGATTCTGTTCTTTGTCCTAAAACAGTTTCACCCTCAGGCTGGTAGCAAGATGGCTGCGTAGTTCCAGACATCACATCCAGATACAACCATGTCCAGAGGCAGAAAGGGACCATCTTATTGGGTCCCTCCTAAAAGCAAGGAAACTTTTCCCACAAGCACCCTCAGCAGACCTCCCCCTCACAGTTCGCTGGCCAGAACTGAGTCATATGCCTCGCCATAAGCCAATCACTGGCAAGGGGGACGGAATCACCACCTTTAACTCACTTAGACTAATCAGGATCTCATCTGGGAGAGGAAGACGGGGGAAGGCCATTTGGGTGGGCAGCCAGCAGTGTTTGCTGCACAAGGGCACTTGTTTGCATTTTTTCAAAGTCAGATTTGTTGAGGAATAATTTACATACAATAAACTGCATCATTTACAGTGTAAAATTCAATGAGTTTTGATGCTTGAATACAGCAGTGAATCACCACCACAATCAAGACACAGCATTTCCATCACCCCTAAACATCCCTCCCATCGTGACCATGCCACCATAGCCAACCACTGATCTGCTTAGATTAATACGCATTTTTAAGAATCTCACGTAAATGGAATCATATATTAAGTATTCTTTCAAGTCTGTGTACTTTCATTTCACACTGGCACCGCTTTCTGTCCCTCTAGCTGTTCATACCCTAGGATTTGGGGTGACCCAGAAGCACTTCTCAGAGCATCCTCCTTCCCCTTTGAAGGGCTAGCAGCCCCCGTTCTAAGGAAGGAAGCAAAATGTGACTCCCGTGCTGCCTCTCCACTGACCCTTTCCCCCTCCTTCCTACAAGAAACCCTGCTCTGCTCCCTGCCACGTCCCTCCCTCACATTAACATCCTTCTCGGTATCCTCCCAGCTGGCGCAGATCCTGCCGACCGAGGAGAACTTCCTTCTGTGCTTCCGGCAGCACGTGGGCTCCAGCGCGGAGTTTATGGAGGTGAGGCCAAGGCGCTGCTGTCTCTCTGTGTCCAGAGGCAACTCGCCCTAATGCCCAGACACGGTCCCTGGGATGCTAAGCCACCTGGAACGCGGCTCCTCAGGTGTGGTCTGTGGACCAGCAGCGTCAGCATCACCCGAGAGCTGGTTAGAAATGCAGAGTCCCTGACCTACTGAATCAGAATCTGCATTTTAACAAGATCTCCGGGTGATCTGTGTTCACATGAAAGTGTGGGAGGTGAATTTGGAGGTAAGCTTGGGTCAAGTACGTCTGGGAAATGCTGGATTTGCTGCAGATGTTTGTATATTACAGTCTCTGGAGTAGAGAAATCTAGTTTACTTGGTTTGGCTCCCGTATCTCCCCTACTTTCTTCTCATTCAATAACATTAGTGTTCCTCAAATTCCAAGGAAACCAGAGTTCTGCTGACACCCCATCCTCCTTTACCACAAAGAAAAGAAAGAATAATGTATCATCCTATCCCTGGGAAAGCCCTGTGAGAATTCCAGTTTCCAGTATTTTCCAAGCTTGATCTCGGACAGTTGTCTGGGCTACAGTGCCCTCCTTAAAAATGGGCATTGCTGTCTTTGCAATATAAATTCTCTGAGATCCTCGTGTGAAACATGACATCCAAATTCAAGTGTCTTTTGAGTAATGTTCACTATGTCCTACTTCAAAACAGATAGCATCAGATTGGACCACATGAAATTACCAATATTCGACCATCTTTGACTTAAAAAACGGCAACTTCATGTGGTTCCACCAGATACGTTACTTACCCTGGTGTCCTGCAAGCTACCAATTACTTCTTGCTATTTTTCTGGGACTCTGCACCCTTGCTATTCAACGGATGTCAACCCATACCTGCCACACACGCTGCCTGCTGTGATAAATAGCGTCTAGCCTTCACTGTGACTCATGTAGTCGTTCAGTGTGTGGTTAAATCCATTTCCAGCCACCGGTTATCCCCTCTCCGTGATTTGCTGCCTAAAGCGACTGACGAGCTAACCCAGAAACCCACGCAGCAGTGAGCCCCTCTCACGAATAGAGAGTCGGTTAGCAAAAACCGATTCTCAGGGTGGAAGAGTCATTTTTTTAGGTGGCAGCTTGCCTCAGCACTAGATACGGATTTAATTTCATGGTGCTTTAAAGGATTTTCTCCAGTTTGTTCAAGATGGCAAGATTCCATAAACTGGTCATTGATATTCTGGATTCTGTTCTTAGTTCTTCTCTTGCTTCTCTGGGGGGCAGAAGTCCTGCATATACTTATAACTTGTCTGGGGGCTACTTTTGTGAGCGTCAGGTTTTTCTGTCTATAGAAAAAGGAGCATTATGCCCAAGCCCTCCTTCCCTGATAGGAAGGCAGCCAAAGACTGGCCTCGGTTCCATCTCTGGTTTCAAAATGGAGATGGTGATAGCTGGCAGGGGGCAGAGATGCCTAAAGAGGAGCAAACAGCAGCTCTCTCCCTCCGCCCCCCACCTCATCTCCCTTCCTCCCTTGCTCTCTTTCTCTCTTGCCCAATTTCATGCTCTCCCTTCTCCCTCTCAGTCTCTCTCCCTGACTCTCACTTTTTCTTTAACTCATTCTGTGTGGCTGACGTGATTCCATATCCATATCTTCCCTTTTCCTTAAAAGCCCCAGCCTAACCACAGAGCAAATACTCCCCCAGTTTCCTGGGAACCCTCCCTCCTCCAGCACCATCCCCTCCTGCAGTTGTCCATTTGTCCCATTTCTATCAGCCGGAAACAACTCATGGTCCCCCAGTAGCCCTGAAAGGCTTGTGCTCTCAGATATCTCCCACCCCACTGCTCAGGCCAACATTTGTAATTTCTAATTTTAGTGAAGCCTGAGGACTTCTTTGGAATTTCAAAAAGCCCAGGTCTCTTGAGCTTCTTTTCCTTGAATGGGAAGAGAATAATGACCCACTGAGGCTGGGCACAGAGTGCTGAAGGGGAAGAGAAGCCAAGCGTAAGATCCAGAGCCAGAAGGGGGAGGCCGAGGGTGGACAGTGAATCCAGGGAGGGAATCAGACCTGCTGGAAGAGCAGCCAGATGCTCTGCCCTGGGCGGGGACTGGGGTCTATCTGGGTCATCCTCCTTTTAGGCAATTTGGGAGCTGTCTGCCTTCTTTCAACATGGACGAACTAAATTCCAGTGCACTAAGTACATGCCAGTGGTTGGTGATGTCAGGTTTGGAAACCTGCACATATCTCTCTCAACCCTCCATACTTTTTCAAGAGGAGGCATTTTGGATGAGGGAAGGAATATTTTGATGGAACCCAAGGTGTTTTTCCCCCCAGAGAAAAGACAATCCCCTAATCAGATACCCAAATTGTCTGTAGTATAGGCCCACATTTTTGCTAGGATTTGCTCTTGCTCATAACTAAGTAACAACAACAATAATAATAATATCAATAATAATAATAATAATAATAAATCAGGACCAAATTTCCTGAGGCCTGGCACTACACCATGAGAATTACACAGCCTTGTTCACTGGCGTTGAAGAAGCTCCTAAGATGTCCCCAAACTCTCATCCTTCTGACAGTAAAAGGAGGGCATGATGTAGGGAAGTGGGGGAGGCAAGAGATAAAATTTAGGAAAAGAATTAATGCTTGTTGACACCAGAAAACCAAAGTCTTTGTGTCCACATGTGCAATTTGAGAGCTGGGAAGAAAGGGCAGGAAAGACAACTTAACAGAACTTGAAGGAAAGTCTAAGAAATATGAGCAGGCACCAAAACAGACCAAAGATGTAGGGGAAAAAGGTTCTCTGTGCATCTTTGCCACAGATACAGGCCACCCCCATCCCCATCTGCCCTGGCACTCCCTCCTCTCCACTAGATGGTTTGGAGAAAAGGCTGGGGTTTCAGGGCAGTTATATCCAGGACCATGTTTTCTCAGGAACACTGCATTAGCTATCTATTGTGGTATAACAAATTACCCCCAACTTGGCTGCTTAAAACAATACACAATTACTATAGGTGAGAAATTCAGGAACAGCTTAGCTGGTGGCCAGGCTCAGGGTGTCCGTGAGGTCATAGTCGAGGTGTCAGCCAGGTTGCACTCATCCGAAGGCTTGACTGGGGCTGGAAGATCCACTGCCAAGTTGGGCCGTTCACGTGGATGTTGGCAGGAGGTCTTTCCATGGGGCCGCTTGAGTGGCTTCACAACAAGGCAGCTGGCTTCCTCCTCTCCAGAGTGCATGCCCCAGGAAAGAGCGAGAAGGAAGTGGCATTGCCTTCTATGACCTGGTCTCAGAGGTCAGTCATACACTGTCCCATCTGCCATGCTCTCCTCGTTAGGAGTGAGTCACTCAGTCCGACCGCACTCCAGAAGAGGGGCACTGGGCTCCACATTTTGAAGGGAGGGAGGTGCCCTGGAGAACTCATGAATATTTTAAAGCTGCTGCTACTATTTTTCCTTGCTTCTCCTGCTTAACGTCTGCTTCTGCTCAGACGGCCAGAACGTAGGGGGTGGAGGCAGTCAAATCCACGTCGCCTGCTGGCACTCTGCTTCTCTTTGATTCCCTGGTGCTGTGGTCAGCAGGCTGTGCCCTGGTCCCTCACGGGGATCACACACACACTCCAAATAACTAGGTCTCATATCAGAGCCCAAAACCGGGGAGGGGTGGGATCCTGGGAGGCATCACGCCTGCCTCTGGAGATGGGGTCAGCCCTGCTTGAATCACACAGATGGAGAGTGGAAAGGCAGAGGGAGCAGTTCCTAAAGAAAAAATGGGGCATTTTTAAATCAGAAAGTTGGGGCAGTGGCTTTGGGTATTCTGGGACCCAGTTACACTACCAATTCTACTTCACCCTCAGACACGGACGGCTACTGTGTGCAAACAGCCTGAAGGGACATAGCAGGGAGGGCAGGGAAGAGTAACCGAAGCCCATGCCTGCCCCTGCAGAGGGTTTGTCCCCTGCTCCCAGGCCCCACTCAGAGCAACAGAAGCTTTCAGGGCAGTAAAAGGACACCCCGTGTACCCACAGCTACAGCGGACCCGCCAGATCCTAGTTCTCGCCCTGGTAGGAGCTGCCTGGCCAACTACACCTTAGCAAGCCTCCCTCTGGTCACAAAATGAGCCAAGGAGGGACCCAGGCTGGGAGCAAGTTAGAGTAAAGAGCCTTGGTTCTATCCCAGCAGTTTTCCTTCTCCTCAGTGTGACCTTGGTCAAGACACTTGACCTCATTTCCTCATCTGGGACAGGAAGGGACTGGGCTGGGCCAGCCCCTCACCCCATCCCCCCATTCTTGAATACCAAGACCCGGCCTGGCCCATGAAGGAAAACAGCTTGTGCTCCCCTTGCAGGCTTGGCGAAAGTACGACACAGACAGAAGCGGCTACATTGAAGCCAATGAGCTCAAGGTAGGACGGGCCTTGGGGCGGGGTGGAGGCTTTGGAAAAGGGGACAAAGGCCAGAGTGGCAGTGGGTTGAAGGAACCTGGGGGTGGGTAGGTGGGGAAATGGGGGCTTACGGTCAGCACAGGAATACCCAGGCCTGGCTCTGAATTGTTGAACTTCTCCAGGGCAGGGCTGTGAAATCACTAATGTGGAGCTGTAGGGCCACAGACTTCAACCAAACCAGGTGCCCTTGAGGGAGTTCCAGCTGATGGCAGGTGTTGGCCTTGTAGCCTGGCCGTCCACCCTTGGGGTCCTCTGGCCAGCCAGTGGTCCTCAGGCACTGCCGACCCTGAGTGCTGGGCCCAGGGGGAGGCAGGGCCAGTCTCTCCGGCCTTTCCCTCCAGCTCTGGGAGGTCACTCCACAGGGGTCAAGGGTTTAGGGAACTGTGAGGGATGGAGGCTATACACACAGTAGAAAATAAGGCTGACTGACTGAATGAATCCAGAAGCAAATGACTGGGGGAATGAGTAAGAGCCCAGAGCTCTGGAGAGGCCTCCTGTATTCCAGGGGTTCCTGTCAGACCTGCTGAAGAAGGCAAACCGGCCCTATGACGAATCCAAGCTCCAGGAGTACACCCAGACCATAGTGAGTGGACACAGGACTTGGGCCCCCAGCCAGGGGGGTTCTGGGTTTGCAGGGTCTTTTGTTTGCTGATCCTTCAGGGTGAGGTGACTCATCACGGTGGCAGCTAGCAAAGAGGGATGCCATTGGACTCCGCGCCTGCCTTCTTTGAGATCCCCACTTAGCTGTCGCATTGGCCAGTGTGAGCCTGGGGAGCCTCTGTTTCCATGACAACCTCAGCAGCTCCAGGAGAAGATAAACTTGGAGAGGGTGGGCCTCTGGAGCTGGTCCGCTGTGCCTCTGCCGCCTCCTCGCTGAGCAGGGGAGAGAGGGGCAGTAACAGAGAGCCCACCTTCCCCCACCAATATCCTCCCACCCCCCATCCCTGACTGTTGGGCCCGATCCGCCAGGGGCCGTGAGCACTCTTTATCTTGCCTCCTTCCTCTCCAGTGGAAGGCGCTGGCAGGTCAAGGTCAAGGCCAAGACAGATAACCCAGGCACCTCTTTCTGTCCCCAACAGCTCCGGATGTTTGACTTGAACGGGGATGGCAAATTGGGCCTCTCGGAGATGTCCCGGTAAGCGCCTGCCCACCCCCTACCTGCGTCCCCAGTGTCACCATTCACAAGATTCCTGCAGATCAGTCTAGTGCCACTGACCCCATCTCAAGACCCACGGGTGGGAAAAGTGATGGGTGACAGGCTGGGTGTCAAGAAACTCAAGACAAAGCTGAACAGAACTGTGAAGTTCGACACCTCAGTTTGTTTCCCTCTTCTTTGAACGCTCCACTAACTCCCGATTGTTCCGTGCTCAGAGATCTTCTCTATAACTGCAGAGCTGCCTCAGCACCCCTGCAAGGCCTCAGCGGGTCTGGCCTGCACTGGCACCTCATCTTGGCTCTAACCTTTTCTTTCCAGACTCTTGCCTGTACAGGAAAACTTCCTGCTTAAATACCAGGTAAAAGAGCTGCTTTGCTTTCCCTGGCTGCTTCCCTTGCCTTCATCCCCCTGAGCTTTCTCCTTCCACCCCCCACCCCCCCTCCATGAACACCAGGCACCCCCAGGCTTGCCCTTCGCTCTTTAATAACTCGGTCCTCACAGGGCATGAAGCTGACCACAGAGGAGTTCAACGCAATCTTCGCATTTTATGACAAGGTGAGGATGATTGTGCCGAATGGCAAAGCCTAAGGCCTCAGCCCCAGGGGAGCCCCCCCCCCCACCAGGCCCCTGCCACAGTCAGAGGTCAGAGGTCACAGGGGCAGCTGGGGCTGCGGCTGCAGGGTTTCTGCCAGGCCCTTTTGATTCCCTGCAGCATCTCCCGCTGTGGAAGAAGATAAACGTCATTCACAATTCGTGGCCCATGTTTTGATTTCTGAAAAATGCAGCGGAGAATAGTCGGTGGAAGAGGGTGTGACCATGTTGTGTGGGGAATGAAGGGAGGGGTGCTCAGTGCTGTCCCCTGGTGGCGGCTCGTAAGTGTGCACTCCAGCCAGTTTCTCCCGGAAGCTGGGAGTGAGACCCCACCTGCCCTCTCGCGCCTGAGACCCCACCTGCCCTCTCGCGCCTCCCTTACCTGCAGCTGCCAGTGCGACTCTAACAGGGTTCTTTACAACCGGAGGGTAGGGGTGAACTTGAAATAGCCCGTGGTCACCCTGACCTCTCCTCATGGATGTGACATTCAGAGGCTGAGCAAAATGCTGCTTGAACCTCATTCATGTGGTCATTGCAAGCCAAAGACACCAGAACTAAAGGCCACAAAAGAACCATGTATGGGGATCTGCCGTGATCCTGCACTGCTGGGTTAATTAAGACAGAAGTGTGATGCATTATTTTGGCACTGCACAGTCAGAACGTCTTTTGTACGCAGTACGGGAAGGTTAAACTTTTAGACCTCCCTGGGAACAGGTGGGCAGAAGCAAGGAGCAAGGTTGGGGCCACGGGGGCCTTAAAATGTTAAGAGCCCTGGGCTGATAAGTCTCCACTCCCCATCACCAGGACGGAAGTGGCTACATCGATGAGAATGAGCTGGACGCCCTTTTGAAGGATCTGTATGAGAAAAACAAGAAGGTGAGTGGCTGACCCAGGGGAGCTGGCGCGTTGTCCCCAGAGGGCTAGAGCGTTATCCCTGGGGAAGGGGCAGGTGGAGAGAATGTCTTGGGGCTGCATTTAGAGCTCCTTTGATTGGCCATAACCAGGCATGGCAGTCTGGTGGAAGCATCAGCCAAATTGTCAACAAAAAAGACTTCCAACACAAAGAGAGATTTTGGAGAGCAGGGGCCAGTGGGTGGTGAGGGGCTATTCTGAGTCGAGTAACTACAGATTCTGGAGCTGGCGAGAGGGCCAAAAGGAGCCCCCAGAATGTTTGTTCCCTTGGGGAAAAAGCAGAGACCTGGACTCTTGCTGCATCTGGGACATTCCCCAGCAGACCCTCGAGTGGGCTCACCTTGGTGCACTGGGTAGGAGGGGTCTGGGTGGAATGGGAACCAGGAGAAAAACCTTTGCATCTGGCTCCCTTCACCTCCTGGAAAATGTCTCTCAGCACATGGTTTTGCCTGCTTTCTTTAATTAGACAATGAAAGCTCCATAATTCCTTGCCTTGCCTAACTGCCTTGGCTGACAGGCAAGAGCTAAATTTAATGCTCAATTTCAGGAATAAATTCTTTGCAGCCTCTGAGTCTATCTGTCTCCCTATCCAACTGCTTTCTGATCTCTTTCTCTTAAATCTCATCTTTCATTTATTTTTATCCTAAATTTCTTTTTCTTTCTTACCTAAAATTGCTTTTTAACAGAGCAGAAAATAAGTTATAAGTAAGCAAAGTGTTCCTAGGAGGAAGGAAGTATTTGCCACAATGCTTGAACTTGGCAAATTTTTCCAGGCACCAAGTTCCAGGAGGAAATTATTTATGTACTTTCATCTATCAAGGGAATGTTGGGCACCATAATGGAGAATATCTATAATTATATATTAATGAGGCACAATTAGTCTTCCCATGGCCCCGCCTTACATCTGCGGTGGAGAAACCCTGAAGGTGTGCGTTAAATTCAGGAATGGCCTGAATTTCCTAGTCATCAACTGACTTTGCTCTTTCTTGCTTAACACAAAGGACCAGTAACTCATAGCTGCACAGGTTGACTCCAGGCATGGAAACGAAAGGGAAGTTTCAGGTATTGGGGGTTGGGAGCAACTGTGAAGGTTAGAGAACAAGGATAACAATAAAGTTTGTTTCCCTGCGAGCCCTCCACCTGTACTGGGCTCCAGATTTGGCACTTGGGAATCAAGAGAATGACTCATTATTTACATGTCTTTAATGACACCCGAGATAGGAGAGGACAGGCCATTTTTGGTGAACCCACATGGCAGGCGCACGTTCCATTCTAATGGTGCCTGCGAGGACTGTGATAAGGTTTCTGTAGCAGATTAATGTTTGAGGTCCCTGGATGAAAACGCTGAATAGGATCAAACTTCAATATTTCTTAGCATTCCTAAGGCAAGTGCAACTCACTAAAACCTTCGCCAGCTTCAACAAAACTTCCAGACATTGAAAGCAAGCAGCCCCCTTTCTCCGTGCTGCTAAGCTTCTCGCTGCTGCACTGCACTGTGGGGAGTTTTCACAAGTTCGGGATTGATCTGTGGGGTCCCTTCCTTGGCCCCCAGTTAGAACAGGCCAAACTGGGAAGGAAATGCGCTAGATGAGTGGCAGATGGCTTGAGCACACCCCAGTGTTGCGGATGAGGGACATTTCCAGGGACTTCGTGACTTTAGGGCCCCCAAGCAAGAGATGTTTGCACAGTGCCCTTGGACTAGATGGTGGGACAAAACCAGAAATCAGTAACATGCAGGGGTGTCCCTGAGCTAAGGAAAAAAAGAGCATAGTAAAAAAGGTGGCTGAGGACAGTGAGCCAGGTAAAGAATTAGATGGACTTCACGACTTGGGGACTGAGGGTATTTATGGCTGTGAGTTGGGCCGATACTTCAGCAAATTCCTTAGTCTGTATACCTCCGTTTCTCAGCAACAGAAGGGGGATAATGACCCCTCAAAGGCAAAGTGTTAAGAAAGAAAACAAAAAGCAGTATCCTTCTGATACTGAGTACATGGTATGACAGCATTTTCAATACAAAAAAGGAGGAAGAGGAAGAGGGGAGGGAGGGAGGGAGAAAAAGTTGTTCAAATATTTTCCATTGCTAATGATGACTGCTATATTTCAGATCTATTTGCATCCAAAGCAACTAGTATAAAGCATATATTTAACATAAGGCATAGCAGGTGCATGTGTTCCTTCCAACACTGATCTCCATCTTAAATGAGAGACGCGCTGATTGCTTATGGACCACCTGTCCTAGTGTAGCCAGGCCCCGGCCACCAGCTTTGTTGCTGGAGGAGACAGGATTTAGAATTCTTTGTTTAAAAGGGTGTTTAAGGAAGTGTGGTCCAAGGGCTCTGGAGACAAGGCCTGGGGGCTTTGCCAGCATCCTCTCCATCACCTGCAAGGACCAGGTTGGCTGTCAGCTGATGGAGGCCAAATGAGGGAGAGGAATTTACACAAGTTAGGTGTAGACAACAACAGCCACCACCATAGCTACCACTTGGGACGAGCATGCTGTTATGTCAGGCACTGTGCTGAGTGCTGTTTACCTTCATTCCCTCATCTAATCCTCCTAACGCCTCAGTGAAGTGCTGTCAGTGTATCCATGCTACAGGTGAGGCAGCTGAGTCCCAGAAAGTTGACTGCTTTCCCCAACACGTTGCAGCCAGTAAGTGACAGAGACACCAGGTGTTAACCCAGATCCAACTCCAAAAGCCCTTGCTTTGGATCACTCTCAGCCACTTACACTGGAGGTGAGGGTGGGGTGGGAAGTAGGCTGAAAGAAAGGCCCAGGCGGTGTATTTATGAGAGTGGAGATGGGCCCGTTTGGTGGGGGCCATCCACAAGCCTGCCCTTCCCCTCTCCGTGTCCCCCAGGAAATGAACATCCAGCAGCTCACCAGCTACAGAAAGAGCGTCATGTCCTTGGCCGAGGCGGGGAAGCTCTACCGCAAGGACCTGGAGATTGTGCTCTGCAGTGAGCCCCCCATGTAAAGGAGGGTGGGAGCTGCTTCTCCACCCTCCCCCAAACCCTGCCCCTGCTGCCCTGACACTTCTACCCAGACCCAGGGGTCATGGTCCCCTGCCCTCCCACGAGCCGCACACACCAGCCAGCAGAGCAGGAAAGGAGAGATGGAGGAGGGGCTGCCGCTCTACTTGCTCAGACCTGACCCTGACCTGACGTCCTGCTCTGCCTGCAGCCTAGATCTCCAAATGCAGGGAAGGGGGGGGCATGGGTGGAGGTTCCCTCATCTTTTCGTGTGATGCATGAGCTCATTCACTGTATGGTTTAGGCTTCTATGTCCAACAGAGTGGACTCCTCCCTCTTGCTGCCCTCTGCCTTTCCTCCACGCCACCCCCAACTTCCCAGTCCCACCCACCACCTGGCTAGCGGTGTAGCTGTCTCCTCCGAGTTCCTGTCTGTGGAAGGCACGGGCCCTTCCCTTGCTGTCTTTATTCCACGTGCTCCTTTTCTCTTTTTGTTTCTTGTCTTCTTGTTTACCAAAGAAGAGTTTACAATTAAATGGAAAAGTTCTGCTGTGGAAGGGCACTCGTTTTCTTGAGTTGTCAACTTCTCTCTGCAGGTCACAGCTCTTTTTGACAAAGAGAGGGCCTGTTCTCAGGCGGGTGGGGAGGGGGCCGGGACCACCCAATCACCAGAAGCAGAGTCCTCGGACCCCGGGACTTTGGCTCTCACTCGCCATTCACTGCCTGTCATCTGCCTTTTCACCAGCCTGTTAGTAAGGGTTCTTCAGAGAAACAGGACCAACAGGATATGTGCGTGTGTGTGTAACTATTATAAGATTTATTATGGGAATTGACTCACATGACAGTGGGGATTGGCAAGTCCAAATTCCGTAGGGCAGACCACACGTTGGAAACTCTGATGAAGGTTTTACGAGGTCTCCAGGAGAACCCGGCTGGCTGAAGGAGAGATGGAAATTCTTCCTTCTCACCGCTGAAATCATCAGTCCTCCCTTTAAGGCCTTCAACTGATTGAATGAGACTCTTCTCATTGTTGAAGGCAAGCTCTTTAGTTAATTGCAGATGTAACAATCAACTGACTTAATGATTTAAATCCATGAAACACCCTCACAGTAACAAGCTTGCTTGACCAAACAAGTAGACACCATAACCCAGCCAAACTGGCACATGAACTTAACCATCACACCAAAGTGAGTCACTTCTTTCTTCCATGTTTGTTCCTTGAACTCCAAGATAACAGCAACCAGCTCACGGAAAGCTCACTAGATGCCAGGTATTGTGCTAAGCAGTTTCTATGAAGTATCTCCCTTAATCCTTTGAGGGAGGCACTGTGCTCTGAAGACTACAGAGAGTAAGTGAGAAGCCCAGGTCCCATGGCCAGTTGGCAGCAGAGCTGGGATATGAATCCAGCAGACTGAGCACACATCCTGCTCCCTCTGTAGTAGGGGCACCAACAAGTTCTGACAATGATGGGACTAGGTGATTTCCACAAAGCAGGGAGGCACTCAAGCCAGGAGTTCTAGACTACCACGAATTTAACTTCTCCTCCTAAAAGTGCAAGTTACCCCACAACCATGGATCAGCCAGCCCTTGGTATAGAACTAGCTTGGCCGGTAGGTTCACAGAGCTCTTTGAGACCCTAGAATAGAGAACTCATTTTTTTTTTTAATGCTGCAATTTACTGACTGTGTACAAGATGCACTTTCACAACATGGCATCACCTAATCCCACAACAATTCCGTGAGTATTTTGCAGATGAAGAAACTAAGGCTCAAAGTCATTAAGTAACTTATTGAAGGTGATACAACTCCTAAGTGGCAGAGCTAGGACTTAAAAATGTGGACTGGTCTGACCCCAAAGTCACCTTTGGAAATGTCCTTCTATCTGCTGTCCTGGAACCACCTGGAGCAACAGGCCACCGAGGATACTGCCCACCCGAATCACATATAGCCCTCATTTCTTTCCCAGCCACACCCCTTTCTGGGAGAGCTTGCCCTGCACACAGCCTGGACGGTGCAGCCCAGCGAGTCCTCCGCCACAGCCAGCGGGGCCACGTGTGCACATCTGACTCAAGGCCAGGCCAATGAGAGTCCCCTGGAACTTGGGTTTGAGCCCCGAGGGGGTTAGGCAGAAGGTGTGGCAGAATATGGCTTTGGGGGTGGGGGTGGTGGCACCATGGCAACCCAAAGCCAAATTGATGTTGGGAGGAGCAGAAACAAAGACCCTTGAAGAGGAAGCCAGTCAGATAATAGCGAAGATATTCAGAGAAAAACGCAGATGGAAAACCAAAAGTCAGAGAAGGAGGGAGGGAGGCAAGGAGGTGGGAGAGAGAGAGAAGGAGAGAGACACACTCAGAATGAGAAGGGGTACGGCAGAAGAGTTACCTGCCATCCCATGGCATCCAGCTCCTGTGAGGCCCCATGGCACTTCCTCATGCTGATTTTCGTACCCACAACAAATCCCTACTCACTTACACTATTTTGAGAGGGCATCTCCTCTCCACGGAGCACAGCGCCCACAGGCTGGGAGGCCAGGAGACCATTTCATCCCTGGTCTCCAGGCAGCATGTACCTAAAAGAGGAGCAGAAGCCCCCCAGGCTGCGGGTTTCACGCCTGCCCCTCCAACACGCACACTGTTCTATCTGTGCTCCAGGTTAAAGCATCCCAGGGCAAGAGGGGGTGAAGCGGTTGCCGTGGTCTAGGGTCTAGGCAGGGACAGAACTGGGCGTCTCTAACTGGTTGCAGCTTCCCTGACCCGGGTTTACTGGATCCCTTTTTCCCAGGCGTGCTTCAGGCAGAGGCACAGGGAGACTTGTGCCCTCAACAAGATGTGGTCTTTTTTAATGAGCCCGTTTAGCAGCCCATTTAATTCCTTCTGAGCACAGGCATCTTTGTTCACGGGCACAAAGGGAGAATGGAAAGCTATCCCACAGACATCAAAGTGCCATCATTAATGATTTTCTACAGATTCTACCCTGGGTTGAGGAGACCACACCACACAAACAGGGACCTGGGTGACATTTGTGATTGATTTGAACTGTTTCTCTCCCATGAACACCAGACTATTGCGGCCTCGTTCACAGATGTGTTAAGAGCTCGTGAACAGGCTTATCTGTTCCTTCAACTCCAATGAAAGCCTTAGGACCTTAGGAGGATAATCCTCCTCCAGCTCCATTTCCTTTAGTGGCTGGGAACCCAACATCTCCAAATCCAAACAGAAGTGTGGGACTGGATGTAAGTGAAGGATAAGGAGCACACACACAGAGATTACAACCCAGAAAGGGCACTGTCTCCAGGGCATGTGCTGTATTCACACAATCCTCTTTTGAAACAATCCTGAAAGCCAGGTGCAAAAAACTCTTTCAGAGGGAAGCAGTGTGTTCCACCCTAGTCCCCCAGGCCCACCCAGGTAAAGCCCAGCCCCTGTGGCACCAAGGTCCTCAGCACTTTTCAAAGCATTACCCTAGAAGGTAACCCCAGCCACTGCCCCAGCTTTGAACACCAAGGTCAACAGGAACACTTTTTTAAGGAAAAGGACAAGTGCCCATGGCCGTCGACTGGGCCAAGTCAGTCCCGATGAGGACAGTGCTCAGAAACTCAACAAGCTGGAGGTAGCTGGCATCTACTAGAACCCAAGGCCATGATGAAAATGTTCCTAGATCAGACTGGCCAACCCCATAAGATGCCAGGTTGCGGGGAAGAATGCTAAAGGGTTTAGAACTCTGCAGTTCTTTTTCCATGGAAAAGATATTTTCCTGACAACCTTCTTTCTACCGGACGTGGCATGGGGAGACAGATGGAGTGACTCTGAGAGGGCCTGGCCTGGACATGGCCCTGACCACGTCGGGAACACATGGGCCCCAGCGCCCTGGATCGTGTGTCCTACAGACCCCCTTGGCAGTGGCTCCAAGGCAACCATCACTTCCTCTGGCAGTTTCTCCGTGGCTTCCCAATGTCTGGGTTGGGTTCCACTAGCATGGGCACCTTGTATTTGGCTCCATCATCTTCACTCCGTAACAAATATTTATTGAGTGCCCTCATGGAGCTTGTACTCTAGATGAAAGACAGATAGTAAACATATAAATAAAAATATGCATATAGTAAAACAGTGGTAAATGCTCCGAAGAAAAGTGAAACGGGGGAAAGGGACAGGAGGGGTGGGGGGAGGTGCTAGTTTAGATTCTCTGAAAAGGGGATATGCCAGCGGAGACTGTTCAGAGGCCTGCGTGAAGTGAGGGAGTGAGCCCTGCAGCTGTCCGGGGGAAGAGTCCACACAGGAAAGCAAGGGCAAAAGAGCTCGGAGAGAAGGTCCCTGGAGCCCGAGCAGAGTCGGGGAGGGGATGACCTCTACCTGAGGCTGGTGAAGTAGGTGAGGCTGGGTCACATGGTGTCTTGGAGGCCATGATAAAAAGGATTTTGGATTTCATTTTAAGTGTCAAGGGAAGCCACTGAAGGGTGACACCAGAGGAGTAACATGGTTTGACTTATTTTAAAGTCCATCCATCTTCCGTCTGGACACTAAACTGTAGGAGGCAAGAGAGGAAGCAGAGGGACCAGTTAGGAGGCCGAAGTGCTGGTGCAGTTAAGAAATGTTGATGGCTTGGGCCAAGGAAGCAGCAGGGGAGAGTCATTAAATATCAGATTCTGGATGCACTTTTAAGACAGAGTCAAAAGGACTTGCTAAGGATTGGATGAGAGATGTGGGAGGAAGACGGGAGTCAAGAACGATTCCAGGACTGCTGGCTGGAGCCACTGGGTGCCTCGTGGGTGCCAATCACTGAGACAGGAGACCAGCAGAGGAGCAGCTCTGGGGAGGGAAGGTGAGGAATCACGCGTCTGAACAAGCTGCCTGATGTTTGTTGGATTTGTCAGAAAACAGATGGCACATTCTCATTAGGATAATATAAGGAGGGCTTATTTACAGAGGGACTGGTTACAAAGGTGTGCGGGCAGGGCACAGGGGAGCCACAGAAGATGCTGCAGCCACCAGGGGCTGGTATCAGCATGTGAGATGATGACCCATGTGCAGCCACTTAAAGGCTTTTATGAGAGACGGGCTGGTTGCCACAGGTGGGGTGGGATGGGGCAAGGGGCTTCCTCTGGGGCTTATGGGGGTCCAGGGAAAACTGGGGAGTTTCCATTTCTTTGCCTCATCCATACCTGCACAAATATTCCTACCATGTTTCTGGGTCCCACTCTTTCCCTCCCAGTGTCCTTACCTTGGTGTAAGAGACATGACTCTGCAAAAGTCCTCACCTGGGCTTGGTCCTCAGCCATATCTGCCCTGCTATCATCGGAGATGAGAGACCCCCTCAAACCACCCTAGAGGTCTTCTGGTTCTTCGTGTGTGTTCTTGATTGTGTTTGTAGTTTAAAAATTCTCCTGTTCCCTATTTGTGCTAAGGCCGTAAAAAGAATTCAAATGACTCCAAAATCTTTAAATTCACTTCGTTGCCATAGAAACTGAGTGCCACGGCCACGTGAAATCTCAGTGCTCTACCCTCTACCTGCAGATCCTCTTAGTCAACGACTGGTGATAATGTGAGCAGTCGTGATGCCACCACCTGCTCTGGGTAAGCCATGCTCCATCTCCCTCTGACAAGAGGAGGTTATCTCTGCCCTTCCTGAATAATTAATCAACCAAATCCACGAGTACTGAGAGAAGGAGGATTTGTTTGCAAAGGTCTTTTTACAAACGTGGGTGAAGTACAAGGGCATCATTAGGGAGAGTAGATAAACAGGGACTAATAACAGTGGGGTCGCTGTTAACACCCCTAGGCCCAAAGGATGAGAGGAGAAAGTGGTAACCAAAACCCAGAAGGAATGAGTTGTGCAGAGAATGTCACTGATTTGGTCCAAGCACACTAACAACCTGAGGTTACCTCGGGTAGCAAAGACTACACCTCCACTCTCCTTCCTTCCGTGCCTCTCATCTCATTCCAAGGCTCCCTATTGCCTGGACCCAACCACAAGCCAGAAGGCCAAGAGCAGAAAGCAAGGTGGGGATGTGGGGAGAGTGATGAGGAGAGGCAAACAGAAGACACTCAGCACACTCAGGCAATTAGAGCTATCAGCAGGCACTGAGCATATGAATCTGGAGTTCCAGAAGAGGCTGGGACTGAAAGTTTGAATTCGTAAAACATCAGTGCAAAGATGGGATTTAAGATCATGGGAATGGGATGGAGCTGAGCCAGGAAGCGATAGGGGGTCTAAGAAAGGATCTCAGGGCCCAAAAATTAGAGCTCACTGCCAGGGAGGTAGAGAGCGATGAGGAAGTTGTGATTTCCTGAAAGACAGCTGATAACATGTTCAAGGAGGAGGAAGTCATCAACAGTATCAGACACTGCTGAGATGTAGAAGGGCTGAGAATTAAATGACTGCTTGGTTCCTTGACTAAGTCCTCCTCAAGGACAATGGGAGCTCCCTGAGATGGGGGCTGTGTCTTTTTAAGAGTGCATGAATGCAGGAGTGAATGTTATGAATAAACAAATGAGTGCTTCCTCCTTAGGAGCAAGAGGGTGGGTATGAGCCTGAGCTTCATCTTGGATACCTTTTGGGGACTGATGGACTCATAATCACTCCAAGAAACCTGGGACATTAGCCACCCAGATTAGTCAGGTCTTTGAATGGAAAGCACCAGAAACCCATTTTTTCAAGTTTAAGCAAAGAGAAGTACTGGATAAAAGCTGGACTGCCACATATCTTGAAGGTTCTCCAAGACAACCTGAATACTGCCAGGGTAACTAGCAAACTGCCAGGACTCTGATGGCTCCATATCTCAGACTGATGTCCTCCTCCATATGGCAGGAAACACAGCCAGCACCAGCTATATATATCCCCAGCATCAAGAACTATGCCTGGTATATGGCAGGTACTCAATAAACATTTATTGAATGAACTAATAGACTCCAGGGGACACATCTGAGCTCAGCCTTGCTGGCAAAGATGCATTGTTCCTCTTCCCTTAGTTCCAATTCAAAGTATCCAGGTGAGAGAACTCTGCTTGGCCCACCTTAGGTCATCGGCTGGGATAAGCCTCATTAGGACTGAATGCATGGGATGGGGGGGTGGAGGGGGATTCCCAAGGAAGGAGGGATGAGTCTATTCCCAGAAGAAGGGAAGTGTGCTGGACAGCAAAATGATCATCCAAGAAATCCCTACCTTATGAACTGGAGGAAAGGAAGTCAAAACACGGGGAAAGGGGGTGCATGTGGGTAAATGAGCCAACAAGAGGGGAAGGAGGCATATGTCAGCACGTGGGCTCATGTGTGAGTGAGCCAAACAGAGGTCTGCTGAGCGTGCTGAGCGCCTTCTAGACCGACAAGGATGGGCAGTGAGGGGACGAGGACTAAGCATGGTGGATAAAGGAGACTGGAGCGTTCTCCAAAAGAATCACTTCTTCACAAGGAGTCTTCGTGTACTTCTAAGAACTTCTCCTTCCAGTTCCTGGGTAGAAAAGAGAAGAGGAAAGCAGAGGGAGCAGGACTTCGGGGGGCCCTGAATGCTTTTGTCTTCATGGGCCTCTTCCTCCATAAAATATATATATTTAAAAACATATTTATGGCTGCACTGGTACAAAGACAAATGTATTAAGTATGCAAACATTTTCTGCAACCTAACAGGTCATTTTTTCCCTCTGATTTTAAAAGAAATTAGAACATCCTTGGGGGCCACAGGTGCTCAACCTGCAGTGCCTGGTGAGGGAGACGTCCCTGAGGGAAGGGTGGCCACCTTTTCCCAGGGGATTTGGTTTAGGAGCCACAGGTATCGGCGGGGGCTCCTGTCATTTTGAAGGCATAAAAGCCAGGAAGAACGTACGGGCTAAGCAGCCTCCAAGTGGCCAACCAGGAGAACTGCACAGGAAAAAAGAAAACCAGCTTAGAACAGAGCATCACAGAGTGAAGAGCTCATCTTCTGGTGGTCAGTTTCATTTTGTTTTGCCTTTTGTTTCAGGACAGCAGAAGGCTCAAAGCACCCGGGATGAAGCTGAACAGGTAAAATTCTTTGCACGAAATATTAGAGAACAATAGGTGGCACTGTCATTGTAACAGGTTTGGGGGCACATATTC
This sequence comes from Choloepus didactylus, assembly GCF_015220235.1. Taxonomy (NCBI): domain Eukaryota; kingdom Metazoa; phylum Chordata; class Mammalia; order Pilosa; family Megalonychidae; genus Choloepus; species Choloepus didactylus. The sequence continues at coordinate 28,219,717 of NC_051328.1, read as the reverse complement.
GGTGCCAGGTGCTCTGCTCAGCACATGTACAGCACTGGCTTCCTTCGTCCCCATTCCAGCCCTGTGGGGACGTACTGTTGTTTATCTCCTTTGCAGAGATGAGGAAACTGCGCAGGGTGGGGCAGTCGCTTGCCCCAGCTAACCCAGCAAGTTAGTGGTAGAGTCTGAGCTCAATCTGGGTTCAAAATGACTGTGCTTTTCTGCTGAATATAGAGTAGAGAGCACACATTCATTCCACAGATATTTAGTGAACACCTAGTATGAACACATACGAGGCCTGGAGCTAGGGAGACAGAACAGGATGGGACAGCCCCTGGCTGCCAGGAGCTTACAGGCCGTTGGGCCTGGCAGATGATGATGCTTGCACGGGTGACTCAGTGGGATAAGAGGTGGGTCTGAGAAGAGGCACCTAACCTAGACTGGGGGAGAAGGTGGCCAGGTAAGAATTCCTGGAGGAGGTGATGGATAAGCTGAGACCGGAGGAAACACAGGATTTATTCAGAAGGGATGAGAGGAGAGAGAACCCTTTCAGGAAGGGAGAAGAAAAAAAATAGCATAACCAGTGGCACCAAGGCCAGAGGTCACCTGGCTCATTAGGGGGGACAGCAAGTCTCTCAACAGAGCTGAAGCTCGGAGGGAGAAGCGAGTGATGAAGGCTCCAGGACCAAACGTGACCATCTCGTGACGGAGCCAGCAGGCCTGTGGGCTGTGTGCACTGTGTGCTCTCTTCTCCCAGGGCCGTGGCTCCCTTCTCCTTCCCAGCATGGCTTACAGCACCTTCTCAGGGAGGCCCACCCTGATCATACTGCAGCCATGCCCACCCTCCACAGCCCTCCACAGCACTGTGACCTTGTGACTTGATGAATGTTTTGACTGCACACCCCTCCCCCCTGCCCCAAGCTAGAATGTACATCTGCAGAGGTGGCATGTTCATTCTCCACAACTCCTGCCCACACCCCCTCCACACACACACCTCGGGGCACCCAGCTCCTTCTGGGGGTCCCCCTCACCTATTATCCCACTCCCTCCCAGAGCAATATGGTCTCAAGGGCCAAGCAGGTGAGTGGTGGCACAGTGATGACCCCCTCCCAAAGAAGTCCATGTCCTAATCCCCAGATGTAGCAAACATGTCCTCTTACGAGGCAAAGGGGAATTAAGGTTGTTAATCAGTTGACCTCAAAATAGGGAGATTGCCCTGGATTATTCGGTGAGCCCAGTAAGATCATAGTTTCCTTAAATGTGGGAGAGGGAGGCAGAAGGGTCAGAGCCAGAGTGATGTGGCATGAGAGACACTCGCCTGGCCCTTGTTGGCTTTGAAGATGGAAGGAAGCATCTAGAGGCTGGAAGAGGAAGGAAACATTCTACCCTAGAGTCCCAAAAAGGAATACAGCCCTGTCCACACCTTGATTTTAGCTCAGTGAGATCCACTTCAGACTTATCTCCAGAACTGTAATAAATTCATGTTAGTTTAAGCCCAAGTTTGTGGTAATGTGTTACAGGAAACTAATACACAGGCAAAAGCATAATCCTACTTCCACATTAATATTTTTGTTCCTGTCACATTATGAGGGTAAGGATGCATCTTTTTCCAAGTGTTTTGGCTCAACTTGTGCTAATCCTTATTACATATTGTGATGGCTGAGTTCATGTGTCAACTTAGCTAGGTTATGGTGCCAGTTGTTTAGTCAAGCAAGCACTGGCCTGATTGTTACTGTAAGGGTATTTCATAGCTGGATATGCATGCATAGGCTATAGCTGATTGCATCTACAATCAACAAAGGAGACTGCCTCCAGCAGTGAGAGTCTTGTCCAATGAGTTGAAGGCATTAAAGGGAAAACTGATATTTCAGCAGTCAGAAAGAGGAATTTTGATCCCTACTTCAGCCAGCCAGCTTCTCCTGGGGAATTCAGTGTCACCCTCGTCAGAGTTGCCAACTTTCAACCTGCCCTATGGAATTCAGACTTGCCAAGCCCCACAGTCAAGTGAGCCAATTCCTATAATAAACCCCACAATATTTATACCTGGTTCTGTTTCTCTGGAGAACCCTAACTAATACGCACACTTAGCACAGCACCTGGCACATAGTATCACTAAATGGCAGCTGTGGGAATAATATGTACTGTTGCTGCTAGAGATGAAGCCCCAGATGCCTCCTCTACTTCCAGGTAGATGTTCTGTGGCTGCCCCAGGACTTGCAGGGAGTCACTTGGTTCCAAGTTCAAGAAGTCCGGTTCACCCCTGCTGCCCACCTGAACGAGAGCCTGCCTGGTGCACCCCCTCTTGCTTAGAGGATGTGACTCCTATGAACCTGGCAGATACCCCAATTTTCCTTCCCTATGGTGTGGGAAGGAGCTGAAGATATGGGCATCCTGGAAACCACCCAAGGGCCTGGGTCAGGGTACACAGTCCTCCTTCCATCTGTCCTTTGTTTCTATTCAGAGACCACAGTCTGCTCTGAGAACTTGGCCAGACATCCCTTTTGGAGTCTCAAATTCCCTACCATGGAATGGATAGTGTGCAAGTTTCCTTCCAAACCTTACCTCCTGACACTTCACCAGGGAGGACATACAGATGGCAAGTAAACACATGCAAAGGTGCTTGACATCATTGGCCACTAGGGAAACATAAATTAAAACCACGGTGAGCTACCACCTGCACGCCAATGAAAATCAAACGATCACTTAAAAAGTTTTATTTTGGTTTACAAAAGCAGAGCCTACTAAATTCTTGTGGGTTGCAGGCAGCTTAAGGGAATGGGCTTCCTCCGATACCCAGAAAACAGAATATTAAAACAGCATCAACAATATTTTAAACAAATAACCACAATGAAATCCCCACATCATTTCATGCATTCCTGGGTAATTAATTCTAGTTCCGCTGGATCTTGGTTTAACAGTCTGCTTCCATGAAGCTGTTTGCTTCTGGACTAAAAAGAGTCCTGGAAATCCTGACTCAGTCCACTGGTAGGACCTGAAAGCTGTCGGAGGGATGTCAGCTCAGAAGCCCATGCCCAAGAGTCTATCCTTTAAAGTGTTGATAGTTTAAAGTACCTGGTACAGTCATTTTCCGAGGCTCCGAGCCTGCCCCCTCACTGAAGACACAAACGGCAGCCTGCAGCTTATAGCACAGCCTTCAGGCTAGCATCAAAGAAAAGAAAAAAGCTGTCTATAGAGGGCAGAGACTTCATACCTGTAGTTAATCTAACACCATAACTAACAATATCGGAATGGAGGACAGCAAACGTCTCTATTAGAGACAGAACAAATATTCCATGAGAGTTTTGATCAGTATTTCCCCTGAGGGCAAAAATATTACAGGCAGTTAGGGTATTGACAAATCTCCAGGACTTTCACATAAAACAATTTCTGCAATGCTTAGATTAATAGCATTTAATCTATTAAAGGCTGAGGGTCTGTTCTGACAACTCCTCACATGCAAATCTTACAACAGTAACATACCAAACAAACTTAATTATGTCTTGCTTCTCTCTTTTTATAAGGTGAAGAAACAAATCTTTGTGATTTTCCAGGGGTCCTCTGGGGAATCACAAAGATCATTTTAGTTTTAGAAGATATCCTGGAAGTTCCCTTTCATTTTTTTTTTTCTATACTTACAATCTGATTTGAGGAAAGCAAAATGTGAAGAGTTGTCAGAGGAGATATTGCACTTAAATATGGTTGTCAGTGCTGGAGAAACCATCTTTGGTTGCCTACTTGAGTGATTTTTTTAAAGTTAAAAAATAAACAGACCCAAGAGAATTGAAGACATATGTCCACATAAAACCTTGCATGCAACATGGATGAAACTTAAAGCCATCATGTTGAGTGAAATAAGCCAGACGCAAAAGGACAAATATTGGATGATCTCACTGATATAAAATAATTAGAATAAGCAAACTCAGAGAGCCAGAATCTAGAATACAGGCTACCATGGGAAGGGGTGGGGATGGGGAATGGGAAGTTGAGGCTTAAAATGTACAGGGCTCCTATTTGGAATGACGGAAGTGTTTTGGTAATGGATGGTGGTGATAGTAATGGAGCATTGTGAACATAGTTAACAATGCTGAAGTATACATCTGAATATGATTAAAGGGGGAAATGTCAGATTGTATATATGGCAACAGAACAAAATTAAAAAAAAAATCCATGGAACTACAACTACGCAGTGAACCCTAAATTAAACCATTGGCTTTAATTAATAGTACAATTATAAAAATGTGCTATTATCAATTATAACAAATGTTTCACACCAATGCAGGTTGTCGGTGGGGTGGTATATGGGAATCCTGTATTTTATGCAGGATTGTTCTGTAAACCCACAATTTCTATAATAAAGGAGAGGAAAAAAAAAAAAAACCTTGTATGCAAATGTTCATAGCAGCACTCTTCACAATAGCCAAAAGGTAGAACCAACCCAAATAGCCACGATCTGACGAATGGATAAATAAAATGTCGCATATCCATATAATGTAATATTTTTCAGTCATTAAAAGGAATGAGGTACTACAATATTGATGAACTTTGAAAACATTTTAAGTTAAAGAAGCCAGATGCAAAAGGCCATATATTGCATGATTCCTTTACAGGAAATGTCAAGATTGGGCAAATTCAGAGAGAGAGAATGTAGATTCTTGCTTGCCTGGGGCTGGGGAAAAGGAGAGAATGGGACGTGATTGCTAATGGCTACTGAGTTTCATTTTGAAAATGTTCTAGAATTAGACAGTGGTGATGGTTGCACAACCTCGGGAATATAGGAAAAACCACTGAACTATACTCTTTAAAAGGTTACCCTATATCTCAATTAAAAAAAAAAAACTTATGAAGACATCAACTGCAAAATAAATTCAATAAACAGAGAAGTATACACAATTGTAAAGAACTTAGCTCTTCCATAAGTTAGGAATCTTTGTTCTTTGTATTGTTAAATAACGTATGGTAGGACACTACAAATTTAACCAAAGTTCCAAAAAGTATCCCAGTAAGACACAGAAACTCTGTTATCTAGAATAACCTTTCCAATTGGAAGCAACAGTATTAGTCAGCAAAGCAAGGAAACAAGCCCATCAAAACTGAGCAAACTTTGTTAAAATTTCACCACATTTCACAGGTTCTTTCAGCCACAGGTATTATAAACTGAAACAAGTAAAATTCACTATCCAAGTTTTATCCTTCTGAATGCTCTTTCACATTCTGGAACAAACCTACACTTTACATTAGGACAAAGAGTCTGCGGGCTCAAGACTATTTTCATAATATTGTTAAGATGTTATTTATGCCACCATGCAATGTGTTACCATTGCTAGCTTCAAATGAATAAATCAATAAATATTTTTATATGTCTCCATTTTAATATTTAATATGGTAAATATCAATAGTTTAACCCACATAAATAAAAGCTCTTTGGGGATTGCAGTAAATTTTAAGAGGGTAATGGGGAAGGACAGATCTAAAAACAGTGTTGAGTGAGAATGGAAACAAATTAAGAAATGGCATAACAATACTATAATGTGAATTAAAAGTGCCTACACACAAAACAGACCTTTTAGAGCACAGAGAAACCAGAAGACGCCCATAAGCGGCACACAATGGTTGCCTATGGTGGGAAGAGGGAGTGGAGGAATGGCAGTGGGAAGTCTGCTGAAAGGGAATAAAACCACAAGAGAAGGATCATGCATGGATCACTGATAATGACCTGCCACGCACTGAGTGTTACACATTCAACCCTCGAACCCAGAGTTTCCCACAGCCCCTCCCAAGGAAACTGCCAGTTGGCTTCTGACCCCACTGTCCCAGCAGCTGCCCAGGACAGAGCAGACTCTATGCAGAGCTCCTCCCTCCACCTGCCTGAAGATGCCACACCCTGGAGGATTTTCTCCAGCAAATCCATACAGGTGAGGAGCAGGGGAGAATTGGCCTCGCGGAGGGGGGCAGCATCCCAGAGAAGGGAAGACACGTGGGACTGGGTACCACAGCACAGTGGAGATGTAAGCATGTTTACGATTTACAGTCCACCCACAGTGACAACAAGATTCATTCAGCTGCAGGGACAGGGTAGAGATGTCATACGCTATGTAGAAATGAGCTGAAAGTGGCAAAAGAGGTAGGCAGGGTGAACAAGGCCGTTATCCCAGTATAGGGACATTTTTAAGGTACATGAGTTTGAGACCCACGGTGCCCATGGCAAGGGGGAGGGAGGAGAAAGGAAGCCAGCAGGTACACAAAGACACCAGAGTAGAGGGCCGGAAGCCAAAAGAATGTTTTCCAAGAGGCACGGACTGCACCACCGGCTCAAATCCCACAGGTGTGCGCTGCAGGATATGTGTTCCATAAGTTTAACCCAACACTAGAAATACTAGCGATTAATGCCACATGACCCACTGGTTTCTGCTTAAATCAGTGCTGCTGACCGCAAACCTGCTGTTTGTCAAAGAAATATTTGGCTGGGGTTTTCCTCGTGACAACTATTTTCTGGAGCTTTGGCTACCCATAGCATGTCATGCTACGTGTGTGGTGGGTTTTCGAGTGGCCCTGCACAAGTAGATGGGCCTCTGCCTTCACCAAAGTCACAGTCTGATGAGAGGACGTGAGGCAAACAATCACATCTACCGACTTGCCATTATCTGCCTCCTAGATCTGCTTCTTGAATCCCATACAAAACACCTAGCTCTCATCTCCCACTCTCCCCATTTATTTCTGTTTACTTAGCTATTCTCACATTGAATTTTCTTTTGCACCCCAAAGAGGGTGCTTGGCTGAATGGTAGTGCAGTGATTATGAACCTAGTGTTTCTCACCTGTGGTGTTCACTTACTTTACTCAAAGAATAAATTATACTGAGTCAATCCCACAATGAGTACAAACAGAATTTCTCACATGTGATTACTCTGCTTTGTTTTTAGAGTAGTGGATGACAACTACTCCACTTTCATTACAAATATATTGTGAGTTCACTCATGTTATATATCATCAGTCCATCAACTTAAAGCTTCGCTAGAGAGATGATTCTTTTCATTGTGAATGAGTTTAGACCAACTGAAATAGTAACAATGACAAAAGCTCTTGCATATTGATTACATAGTGTTTCTTCAGGATGTGAGTTTTCTGGCATGTTAAAGGTTAATTCTATGGCTTAAATTTCTTCCATATTGAAAACAATAATAGTGTGAGTTTTCTCATACCATCTAAGGTCACATCTTTCCCTAAAGTCTTTCCCCCATATATGATATTCAAGGTTTTTACTCCCATGCTGTCTAAGGTTACAAAATAAATTATGGTTTTCCCACATGGATGATGCTGTAATGGTTTTTCTTCAAAGCGAATTCATTCATGTTTCCCAGGATTAGAAAAATAATGGAAGGTTTTCCTATATTGATGACTTTCATAGGTTTCTTTCCAGTGTGAGGTCTCTTATGTTCTCTAAAGCCAAAACAATGAGCAAAGTGTGAATTCTTTCATGCTAAGGTAAAAACATGTACTGAAGGCTTTCCCACACAGATGACATTTGTACGGTTTCTCTTCATTGTGAATTCTCCCATGTCACCTAAGGGCAGAACAATGAGTAAAGGCTTCCCTATTTCAATGATATTCTTTCAGTTTCTCTCCAAAGTTAAGTCCTCTCATTTTGTCTAAAGTAACATCGAATGAAAGCTTTCCTACATCAGTAGCATTCAAACAGTTTCTATGCAGTCTGAGTCCTCTCAAGTCATAGAAGGCCAGTACAAGTGAAATGTCCCCCATTAATGATATTCATACGGTTTCTCTCAAGTATGAATCTTTTCATGTTGTCTAAGGCCAGAACAATGAGTGAAGGTTTTGCCACGAAGATGACACTGATTTGGTTTCTCTACAGTATGAATTCTCTCATGTCACCTAAAGGAGAACAATGAATGAACTTTTCCCACATAGATGACATTGATATGGTTTATCTCCAGTGTGAGTTCTCTCATGTTGTTTAAGGGCAGAACAATTAGTGTAGGCTTTCCCACATAGATGACATTCATAGGGTTTTTCTCAGGGTGAATTCTCTTATGGTGTTTAAGGTGAAAAGATCTACCGAAGGCCTTCCCACACTGATGACATTTATATGGTTTCTCTCCATTGTGAATTTTCTCAAATCATTTAAGGGTAGCACAAAGAGTGAAGGCTTTCCCACAAAGATGACACTCGTAAGATTTCTTCTGAATGTCAGTTCCATTACACTCTTTAAGACCAGAATTTTGAAAAAAGATTTTACCACTTAGATGATATTTATATGATTTACATCTAGTATGAGCTTGCTTATGTTGAGTAAAAGCTGACTGGTCACTGAGGGCTTTTCCAAATGGTTTGCTGAAATAGTGTTTCTTTCCCTGGTGACTTAACACAAGTTGAGTTGCTAACTGTGGATCTGTGAGTGAAACCTTCTCGCAAATTGTCACATTTAAATGGCTTCTTTAAATTGATGTGAGATCTCAATGATATGATAGTAGATGATCTTTCCTGCAGACATGTTGTATGGATATCATTTCCTATTTTTGAAGGCCACTTTCACTGCTTGAACCCAGGTTTTGTAGATATCCCATTCCTTCTCTCCACAGTTCCTCTCTTTGCTCTAATTGGGAAAGTACACCTGATTTGAAGACCTGATATCCCACCAAGACCAGATGACTGATAATCTCCAGCATTATATCGCTGAACAGCTTTCTCTGGGACATGTCCAAGACAGCCCACTCCTCCTGGTAGAAGTCTATACCTACATCTTTGAAGGCCACTGATTCCAGTAGTTGCATTGTCAATAGTTCAGCTGACAACTGTCTTACTCTGGGTTTTCCCTCACAAACAGAAAATCAGTAGGTGAGCAAAGCTTCCCAGCTTACAGAGGTGTTCCGGACACTACTGTCTTTCTTCAGTGAAGGTATTCTCTTGTTGATGCCCTAATTTGGACACTTTTATGGCCTTAGATTGGGGACATGACCCAAAATGGGCCAGAGCCAGCAGCGCTTCCTCCTTAAAGAGCCCCTTCTAAGATAGTCTTTCCTTTTCTACCCACCCTCTGTTCTCTCTCTCCCTCCCTCCTCTCCCCTGGCCTGTTTCCACAACTCTTTCTCTAGGAAGCCGGTTCCCAGTTCCTTCACTGCCCCCCTTCATCTCCCAGGGACACATTATGGTCTATAACTACCCATCTTCAGGACTAGTCATGTGATTTGTAAGGCACAGTGATAAGTGAAAAAGTGGGGCCCCTTGTTCAAAAAATATCAAGAGTTTCAAGACGCCAACAGCAGAGCATTCAACCTAGCCTAGGGCCCTGCATGACGTCACAGCTCGCATGCCCCACCTGCCCCTCTTGAAGGAGGCACAGAGAGATAGCTTATTAACAATGCACCACAGGAAGAACAGGAGGGCCCCTCTCTGAGCCACCAGCCCATGTGTGACCCCTTTAGCTTTCTGTGAGAAGGGAGTGTCCACTCATTAAGGGTTATGCCAAACAGGACCCAGAATCTCACCGACACCCCCTTAAAAGTGATTGTTGAAATCGGTCAGGGCAGAAATCGTAAACTGAACTTAAAGGTTAAGGAAAAGCAAAGTTTCTGAATCTGCCACGTTCATAAAATGAATATGAATTTTCAAAAACCTAAGTAAACTTGGGAACAGTCCTTTTGGACCAAAGAACTCCTCTTGAAAGCCCCAAGACCCTGGCATCAGCCCAGGCTTTCTGGAGTTTTGTGGAGGCTCAGGAACACCGTCTGGCTCATCCAAGGTGGGGACAGCAGGGAGACAGCACAGAGCATTGCCCATGAAGCACTGTCAGCATGCAGAAAAGAGAAGCTGAAAGGTGTGAGCTGTTCCCAGAGACACAGCCCAAAGGAGAGCATCCCCTCACCGTGGGTGGCCCCCGGAGTCCGAAACAAAGCAGCTGTGCTCAGCACCCTCATTCCCTCAGGTGACTTTTCTTGGCCTCTGGTTTCATGAAAATCCCTGAAGCCACCAGGAGACACTGCTCAGAAGACAAGTCTAAACAGTTAAAGCCACAGCCAAGTTAACTGCTGAGGAGCTCAAGAGGCACAGTCAAAAGTACAAAGAGGGTGGGGGGTGGGGATGATCCAAAACCACAGAAAGCCAGAAGTTCTGGGGAGTTTAACATCTCCAGAGCACCCTGCAAACAATGAGAGCCTGGAGTTGGTGGGTAAATACTCCAACTTCCTTGGGCCATTTGCTGCCCCGCTGCCCTGCTGCCCTCCCCTCCCCAGTATCCAGTGCACCACACACTGTCAGAAAACAGATGAATCCCGAAATGAGGAGACAAAGCCTGACGAATCAACTCTTGGCTATCCTAGGACAAAACACTGGTCCAAAGGAGGCAGCCCACTTTCCTTGTAAATTGAGAGAGAGGGTTTCACTATGCCCTAGCAGAAAGAATGAGCATGGCAAGCAGCTAGCTCTCCAATGAAAAAGCGTAGCAACCTCATGCAGCCTTAGTGCCGGCCCTCGACAGCAAGGCATGACTGCAAAACAAACAGTCAGGGAAGAAAAGAGTGGTTTGGAAAAGATGTGGCTTTCCAATCCTAAGTGAGATGGTGAGTCAACAGCGCAAGAGTTGGAAGAACACTGGGTAAATGACCATCAGCAACAAGTCATGCTGGTGCACAGGCGAGGAAGGAGAAAGAACAGAAGCTGCTTGAGGAAGTGAAAGTGAACAAAAAAAGATTGCAGAGTGGTGAGGTGTGGGTTTTAGTTACTCCTCCAAGGCAGCAGGGAGAAAGCCAGGAATTGCGTGGACCAGACACCGCAGAGCCATTTGACTTTGGGCATACTTCATGTAACACTCACGAATGCGTGGAACAGCTGAGATCAGCGAAATCTGTAAGTTCTCGTGGCCAGGGTCCCGTGCCACTCCCTGCCAGGCTCAGTCCATGGGAAGAGGGGCTGTTGGTGCTGGGAAATCAAGAGGGAGAACTACAGTTGCAGCTCTGATTGAAAACTCAGACTGATGATCAAAAACTCCAAACACAGACTGAGACCAGACACCAGAGAATCTGGGAGCAGTCAGCCCAGCAGAGAGGAGATAGGGCTAGCAAAAACAGCAAAATAAAAAAATAAATAAATAAAAATTAAATAAAAACAGAGACTTTTTGGAGTTCCAGTGAACATAATACAGAGAAGGGCAGGGCTCAGACAAAATCAGGCTCATATGCAAATTCAGAGGGCGAGGACACTTGTCTAGAGAGCTGGTTTCTCTGCTTTCTTGACTGTTTCTTAACGGCCCTAAACTCCTTGTCTCTTAGCATTTCAATAGCCATTAGATCTGCAAGGAGGGCCCTTCTTTTCTTTTCCTTTTCTTCTTCTTTTTTTTTTTTTTTTTTACCTTTTTTTTCTTTTTCTAAAACAATTACTCTAAGAAGACCATTACAGAAAGCCTCAAAGACTTGCAATTTGGGCCCAGGCAAGAACAGAGCTAAGATAACTCTGAGACACAAGGCAATAAGTCCAGTGGCTGAGAAAATTTGCTAAACACCACAACTTCCCAAGAAAAGGGGGGCATCCCCTTACAGCCATCTTCCTGGTGGGCTGGGAATGCTCCTGCCCATCACCAGCGCTATAGCCCAGAGCTGTGCCAAACAACCCAGTGTGACAGGAAGTGTTTCCAGCAACACACGCACACACCACAATATGTGGTGTGGACAATAGCCTTTCCCACAGCTAATCATCCCAGAGCTGGGAAGGCGGAGCTGTGTGAAAAGGGGGAAATTAACACACCCCATTCAGCCATCCTTTCAGCAGGCTGGGAACACCCCTACATGGCCCTGCAGCCCAGAACCTCCCTTGGGGACAGCACTCACTGGTGATGTAGCACAGTCTCCCCTCAGCAGAGGCCCTAGGAGGGCACAGCTTGGAAGAGGGATCCACTCACAAGTACCAGGGACCATAAGCCAATACCAAGGACGTTTGGATTGGCAGCAGAGACAAATTGGGGTGAGGCTGAATTGAAGGATTTAGACTATTGCAACAGCTTTAAATCACCAGGAACACCTGGGAGATTTGATTATTAAAGCTGCCCTCCCTCCCTAACCACTCAGACACACACCCCACATTCACAGCAGGCAGCATCAACTTCAAACACAAACTTGGTACACCAATTGGACCCCCACAAGACTCAGACCCCCACTCACCACAAAGACAAAGTTGGGGAGAACTGTCTTGAGGGGAATAGAGGGCTCACGGTCGCCACCTGCTGGTTAGTTAGAGAAAGTGTACTACACCAAGCTGTAGATCTGACAAATTAGAGATAAGTGTTTGAATCAGTCTACATATCCTAAAAGAACCCTATCAAGTTAAGCAAATGCCAAGAGGCAAAAACAACAGACAATTTTAAAGCATGTGAAAAAACCAGACGATATGGATAACCCAAACCCAAACACCCAAATCAAAAGATCAGAGGATACACAGTACTTGGAGCAATTAATCAAAGAACTAAAGACAAACAACAAGAGCATGGCACAGGATATAAAGGACATGAATAAGACCCTAGAAGAGCATAAAGAAGAAATTGCAAGAGTAAATAAAAAATAGACGATCTTATGGAAATAAAAGAAACTATCGACCAAATTAAAAAGATTCTGGAGGGAGGTGGGGCAAGATGGTGGAGTGGTGAGGAGCAGAATTTCGTCTCTCCCCTAGAGCAGCTGGCAATTACCCAAGAACTATATGAAACAGTGTTTTCAGGGTCTCCAGTAACCAGTCACACATCGGACACAAGTTTGGAATTGGAGGAAAAGCTGAGATCGCAGCGAACATTGTAAGTTCCCCGGACCAGGGGTCTGGCGCCCCTCCCCACCCAGACCTCACAGACTGTCTTGCTGCCGGCTCCCTGAAAGGGGGGGAAAAAAAACAAAAAACAGCAATCTGCTGATGGCAAGAAGGGAGACTCAACCCAGCCTCAACTGCAGAATTAATTAACAAATTAATTAACTAACTTTGGGAGCTGGGGTGCTAAAGAAGGGCTGGGCTCCGAGGGGTGGGGGGCACGTAGAAACAGGCACCCGTTCCCAGACTCCAAAAAAGCCATTTTTTTTTCCCTTGCATTTTGTCCCTTCTGGCTTCTCACTGATCCCTTGTCTTTTTGCATTTCAATGGCCCCCGGCAGGGGTGGAACTGAAGCGGTTGGAGAGTAATTATCAGACAATAGCCCAAAGCATATCTTTAAATGCTCTATTCTGACACCAACAAAACTTCCAGGCTGGGGAAAGACTTTTAAAAGAGACTCTTTTTTTTTTTTTTTTTTTTCCTTTTTTCTTTTTCTTGATTTCTTTTCTACTTTTTTTTTTTTTTTTTAAATCTAAAAGTAATATATGTGGTTGTTTTCTGTTGGAAGGCCTGGGTTGGGGGACTGGGCTGGGCTTGAGGGGAGACGGAGTACCCACGGTGTCTTTGAATTCCGTATTCACTACTGAAGGCCTCCAGCCCCGTCTTTAATTGGCAACTCAGGCTGACCAAGGAATCTACCTGGAGAGGCCCCAAAGAGGAGAGGGGAGAAGGGAATAGTGCCCCTGAGAGACAACTGGAGTTCTGAGGATTGGGAGAGTGGAGGGAGGCCCAGCTCAACTGGCAGTCCTCCTTCTGGGAATTCAGACCCCAGGGGCTGGAATTCAGATTCCAGCTTCAGTCAGCCATGCCCCTGACAGGATCAGAGTCACCAGGAGAACTAAAGGCTCCATACCTCCTTACACTGGTGGGGGAGCTGTGGGCTGGCCAGCGCCACCTGCTGGACAGGAGAGGAAAAGCACCAATTCTAAAGGCCTCATAGGAGGGTCTCATTCTCAGGAAAACTCCATACCCTCCCAATGAGACCTGGGCCTCACTAGACTGGGAAAATCTGACTAGGGTCGACCATATCTGAGGAGACCCACTCACAAAAAGGTTACATAGAGGCAGAGCGAGAAACAGAAAAAACAAGAGGGGAAAAATGCTGATCAACTAAATAGAACCTAAGTTAGAGGTCTAGAATAAGTTCAACTGAATAACAGAGGCCAGAGAACAAAGCCAACCAACAAGAAAACCACTAGGTAAAAGACAGAAAACAAGCTCCAAAATAAACTAATCAAGAGCATCAGATGCCTAGACAACTTAAGATAACAAGCCATACCAGGAAACACGAAAACATGGACCAGCCAAAGGAACAAACTAATAGCTCAGCTGAGACACAGGAGTGGAGGCAACTAATGCTAAATAAATTTGATGAAATGAAGGAAGATATAGCAAAAGAGCTGAAGGATATAAAGAAGACACTGGCTGACCATAAAGAAGAATTCATTAACTTAAAAAAACAAATGGCAGAACTCATGGGAATGAAGGCCACAATGGAGGAGATGAAAAACACAATGGAGGGACACAACAGTAGATTTGAACAGGCAGAAGAAAGGATCAGTGAACTGGAAGACAGGTCATTCAAATTCATACACACAAAAGAACAGACGGTGAAAAAAATGGAAAAATATGAGCAGGGTCTTAGGGAGCTGAGTGACAACATGAAATGCACAAATATATGTGTTATGGGTATCCCAGAAGGAGAAGAGAGGGGAAAAGGGGCAGAAAGAGTAATAGAAGACATATTCACTGAAAATTTCCCAACTCTTATAAAAGACAGAAAATTAGAGATTCAAGAAGTACAACGTACCCCAAATAGAATAGATCCCAATAGACCTACTCCAAGACACTTACTGGTCAGATTGTCCAATGTCAAAAGACAAAGAGAGGATTCTGAAAGCAGCAAGAGAAAAGCAATCCATCACATACAAGGGAAGGTCAATAAGACTACGTACAGATTTCTCTGCAGAAACCATGGAGGCAAGAAGACAGTGGCGTGATATATTTAAGATACTGAAAGAGAAAAACTGCCAACCAAGAATTCTATATCCAGCAAAACTTTCCTTCAAAAATGAGGGAGAGATTAAAACATTTTCAGACAAACAGACACTGAGAGAGTTTGTGAATAAGAGACCGGCACTACAAGAAATACTAAAGGGAGTGCTACAGGCTGATAGGAAAAGACAGGAGAGAGAGAGTTGGAGAAGAGTGCAGAAATGAAGATTATCAGGAAAGGTAAAAGGAGAGGAAAAAATAAGATATGACATATAAATTCCAAAAAACAAAATGGTAGAAGAAAGTACTGCCCTTACAGTGATAACACTAAATGTAAACAGATTAAACTCCCCAATAAAAAGACACAGACTGGCAGAATGGATTAAAAAACAGGACCCATCTATATGCTGTCTACAAGAAACTCACTTTAGACACAAGGACAAACATAGACTGAAAGTGAAAGGTTGGAAAAAGATATTTCATGCAAACAACAACCAGAAAAAAGCGGGAGTAGCTATATTAATATCAGACAAGTTAGACTTCAAAAGCGAAACAATTAAAAGAGACAAAGAAGGACACTATATATTAATAAAAGGGTCAATTCATCAAGAAAACATAACAGTCATAAATATTTATGCACCAAAAAGATTCTGGATACTCATAGTACAAGACTAGAGGAAGCTGAACAGTGAATCAGTGACTTCAAGGATGACAGAATGGAAAATGAGAGAACAAAAGAAAGAATGGGGGAAAAATTGAAAAAATCGAAATGGACCTCAGGGATATAATAGATAAAATAAAACGTCCAAATATAAGACTCATTGGTGTTCCAGAAGGGGAAGAGAAGGGTAAAGGTCTAGGAAGAGTATTCAAAGAAATTGTTGGGGAAAACTTGCCAAACCTTCTAAACAACATAAATACATAAATCATAAATCATAAATTCCCAGAGAACTCCAAATAGAATAAATCCAAATAAATAGAATAAATCCAAATAAATAGAATAAATCCAAATTGTAGTGGAACCAGCAATAGAGAGCAATTAATGAAGGGGGAACAATAACCCAATGAGAATAGATAAGCTATCATGGGTAAATTTAACATTCTGGGAATGCCCAGGAATGACTATGGTGTGTTAATTTCTGGTGGGTATGGTAGGAACAAGTTCATAAAAATGTTGCTATAGCAGGTTATTTTCTTGGGGTAGAGTAGGAACATGTTGGAAGTAAAGTAGTTATTTTAGGTTAGCTGTCTTCTTCTTACTCCCTTGTTATGGTTTGTTTGAAATGTTTTTTTATTGCACGTTTTTTTAAAAAAAAAATTTTTATGTAGTGAATAGCTAATTTAAAAAAAGAGTTAATTTAAAACAAAAACAAAAACAATGAAAAAAATATGCAGAGCCCCCTTGAGGAGCTGGTAGAGAATGCAGGGGTGTTGGGCTTCCCCACCTTGTTGGTGGCTGATGTGCTCACAGACACAGGGGACTGGTGGTTAGATGGGCTGAGCCCTCTACCACAGGACTTGCCCTTGGGAAGACTGTTGCTGCAAAGGAGAGGCTAGGCCTGCTTATAATTGTGCCTAAGAGTCTCCCCCTGAGTACCTCTTTGTTGCTCAGATGTGAACCTCTCTCTCTAGCTAAGCCAACTTGGCAAGTGAAATCACTGCCCTCCCATCTACGTGGGATCTGACACCCAGGGGTGTAAATCCCCCTGGCAACGTGGAGTATGACTCCCAGGGAGGAATCTAGACCCGGCATGATGGGATGGAGAATATCTTCTTGACCAAAGGAAATGAAATGAAATAAGCTTCAACAGCAGAGAGATTCCAAAAGGAGCTGAGAGGTCACTCTGGTGGGCACTCTTACGTACAATATAGATAACCCTTTTTAGGTTCTAACGAATTGGAATAGCTAGCAGTAAATACCTGAAACTATCAAACTACAACCCAGAACCCTTGAATCTTGAAGACGATTATATAAAAATGTAGCTTATGAGGGGTGACAATATGATTGGGAAACCCATATGGACCACACTCCCCTTTGTCCAGCGTATGGATGGATGAGTAGAAAAATGGGGACAAAAAAAAAGGCACCCAATGTTCTTTCTTACTTTAATTGTTCTTTTTCACTTTCATTTTTATTCTTATTATTTTTGTGTTTGTGGTAATGAAAATGTTCAAAAATTAATTTTGGTGATGAATGCACAACTATATAACGGTACTGTGAACAACCAAATGTATGCTTTGTATGACTGCATGGTATGTGAATATATCTCAATAAAATTGAATTTAAAATATAAGCTCTTTAGAGCTTAAATACAAAAAAAAAAGAAAGAAAGAAAGTGAACAAGCAGAAAATCCAAGGTCCAAGGCCTGGAAGAAAAATTAGGAAAACAAGCGAGATCCTATATAGAACCTGTGTTTGTATTCTAAACAGGAAAGACCATGAACTCTCCTTCACCACATGGGGTTGTTAGAAGAGCTCCTGCCACAGAGAAGATGGGAGCTGACAACTTGAGATGTATTTTAGGACAAACACACCCAAAGAGAGAGATTCTTCAACAAAATGAGTCCCTTAAAAATAGCCTTGAGAAGTAAGCAGTCATCAGAAACTCCCAAGAGATGCCTGCAAAGACCAGAGTTCTTTTGGCCCTACCACCAAAGCTGGTGGAGTCTTCCTCCCACCACCTACAAAGAACCAACCCATGAGCTCTTCCTCTCCTCTCTGGAGGAGCTCAGCCTGGTCAGGAAGCCCCAGTGCCAGTTCCTGGGGGTCATCTGAGTTCTCTAGTGCAGTCTGCACCTCATACCTGGTACAGCTGAGGTCGCATCAGTGGATGGGAGAAACCTTCTGTGCTGAAGAGCTGGAGTCCCAGCCCTCCAGTCATTTCCCTGATTGCCATGATCAAAAGATGACGACACCCATCCTATCAGGACCCGCCAGACCACGACCCCACCTGGGAGGGCCCCATGTGCCCCTCCCTTCCTTTCACCTGAGGTTCCTCTTAGAAGAAAATGCAATCTGTGCCTTCCCCAGAAAAGAACTTTCTTCTGCCCAAGAGGGTATATGCAGACAACAATCCTGAGGTTTGGGGTTTAAAAAGAAACAAACCATTTTGGCGCCTATAAAGACCACTCCCCACACCTTTTCCTCCACCCACCAACAGTGAGCCACCTGCAAGATCCTTCTCTTGCTGGAGGGGCTCATCCTAGACTTGTGGGGGTGGGGGGGCTGTGCGGCTGGGGAAGCCCCAGCACCTTGTCCTAAGTTTCATCTTGGGTCTCTCCTGACCACGGGCCTGAGCTTGGCTGAAACATGCTTCCACCTGCCTGTCCGCCTCTCTTTCCTGCCCAGCCTGCTCCTTTAGGCCCTCCTCTGGTCTTTCCCCTGAATGCTGAACCGCCCGGTTCCAAGGTTTGTCGTTTAAAACACAAAGAGTGTATTCACCACAAAAGATTACCTCAAGCTCTTATGGCCTGCAGAATTAACTGCTTAATTTTAAAGATACCTCACATTTTACTGGATAGTAAAGGACTTATTAGATATTGCTGCTGCATTTAATGCTTTAAAACTCCTTTAGGGCTAAATAAAAAGAGATACAATAAAAACCAAGCCTGCAGTTTTCTCTGATGCCCAGCCAGGCTTGGGCACCAGCCCTTTATATCAAATGGGTTTGGGGTTTGGAAAGTCGGGAGTCCACCACCTGTGAAAAGCTCTTTTCCATGATTTCACCTGCTCCTCCAGGCGGGGCCCAGAGGTAGACAGGACCGCCGAGGCTTGGGAACGAGATCTCGCTGAACACCAGCGGGGCTAAGGCTAATGGGCAGGAAGGAGAACTACCGCCCCCTGAGGGCACACTCCACAGGAACGTTTCAAAGCACTGCTTCTCAGCTGTGGGCGGCTTTGCCCCTTTTCCCCGGGGGACATGTGACAAGGTCTGGAGACACTTTTGGTTGTCGTAACTGGGGGGAGGGGGTATGCTGCTGGCATTGAATGGGCAGAGGCCGGGGATGCTGCTCAACGTCCTGCAATGCCCAGGACGGCCCCCACAGCAAAGAACTACCAGCCCCAAACGGCGAGAAACTCTGGTCTAGAATAAAGGCACTTGAACCACCCCCACCCCCTACCAAGCATCCTATTTTGGGGAGTCATGATCCCTTTTGAGCATCTTAGGAAGGCCCTGTCCCTAGGGAAAAAAAATGTATCCATGCACAGACAGACAGCTTAGCACAGGGTGGCGGTGGGGTTCATCAACCCCCAATGCCCATTTATGAGCCCCAGCACCCACCCAATCCCAGGGAATCAGACCAGGGTGCAGAGAGGCTGCTAATCTGTCCAGGGTAGCACAAACAGCAAGTGGCAAAGCCACAGGAAAGACCCCAGGTTCCAAGGCTGCACCAGAACCTCCACAGGGGATCAGAGCAGCACTGCTGATCTGACACCACCCCACTCTCCATCCGGCTCCCAACTCCCGGCCACCGCCCCCTGATGTTGTGGAAGGTGGCTGGCCAGTACTCCGAGGCCACCAGCAGCAACTCCGGGCGGATGCCAGGGACAAGGGCGGGCTTGAAAAGGCCTGAAGCAGAGGCAGCCCTGCTGGCCCTGGGCATTTGGTGCTGGGGCCACCTTCTCTGAGTCTCCCATGGGTGCAGGACCGCTGGGCTCACCACTCACAAGTGGGAGCCGGGGCTCGGGCCCCTCAGCCTCAGTCAGCTCTCTGCACCTCCAACCACACTCACCAGGACACTCACAGTGGCACCAGAGGCTGATTCAGAGCCAGGAAGGCAGCTCAAAGGCCTCTCATGGGTGCACTTAGCTCTCAAACCTGCCTGCTCAGAGGGTCCCAAGACTCTCTTCTCAGAAGTCAGCAGTCTGTCAATATCTGTAAATTGCTGAAACAAAAGTAAATAAAACCCTGAGGTTTTCTTTTTCCTCCACTAAAACCTCTTCTCAGCCCCCTCCATTTTCCTGTGCTTTAGTTGCTTTCCTTTCATACCAAGAGGCAACGTGTGGGCTGGGCTGGTCGATGGCTGTGCAAGAACCCACATTACTTTCCTCCTCTTGCTGGACATGGACAGCACGGCTGTGGGCAGATGCCCTGGCATGGATGTCCGTGCCCCCAGGGCTCGTCCTCGGTCCTTATTTCCTGTCTGATCACTGGTTTCCTGTTGAAAACCACACAGCATGACACCTTTGCTTCTGTGGAGGCCTGTGACGATTGAGAAATGCCATTCAATGCCTTCAAGGGCACTTTTTTTTTAATACTTTGCAAGAGCTCTCTTACAACATTTTTGTTTTAGAAATAGTAGCCCACCAGATTTAAGGTACCCTTTGCTATATGTGAAGCAGACTGACTTCTGAAATGAATGAAACACTGTAAAGATAATATCCGCCCCCGTGATTCCTTTCTGCCCTTCCTTCTCCCTGGCACTACCTGAGTGTCATATTTCTCACCAACATGGGGCAGTTGCATGGCCAGAATGGCTATGGTCTGGTGTGTTTTGACAACTGGGTCCTATTTGGGTCTGTCTCTTAAGGAGGCCCCAGTTTGTTCTTGGGCTGATGTCTCCCCTACCCCAGAAGGGCACAGGGTGACTCCAGAAAGGGGATGAGAAACACTCAGCCCAGGGCCAGTCCCCACAGAAGCAGGTTGATGTCCACGACTCTGGTCCCCTAAGGGACCCCCTAAGAGAGCCAAAATCATGAGTCCAACTCCCCATTGTCCATGCAGCAGCACCACAGAGCAGGCTGGAAGGGATAATCCCCATCATTTGGTGGAGGAGAAGCAGGCCCAGAGAGGGTCATGAACATGTGAAGTTCGCACAGCCAGCAGAAGCAAGGCTCCGTTGGCACTCGCCATGTTGCTTTCATGCAGCGGGAGCACCATCAGATCCTTCTTTCTCCTCATCCCACAAGGAGCAGGCTGTGGGCGGTGGTCTCCTGGCCTCCGCCCCTGCCTCCCCACCCCACACCATCCCACCCCCTCTGCCCCTGAGCAGAGCCAACCAGCTACAGTTGGCCATGACCTGTGGCTTCAAGCTGCTGCAATTCCACTTGTGGGCAGCCTGCCTATAGGATCAGAATCCCAGGTCAAGGTGGCAGGGACTACAAAACTGGATGTAGGAACTCAAGGTGGGGCCAGAGTGCCCCCTTATGGCTAACTGTTAAGCAACCCAAATCTAATGTCTGCTCCAAGAGCTCTGTAGTCCAGGCGTGGTAGTGCTGGGGGTTGGGTTCAGGGCACTCGCTGCCCTCCTCCAGTTTCTCCTTTGGCTCTAGACCACCCCTGGGAACACAGGTTGATGGGGGCAGGGGGGAATGCCCACCATGTACAAGACACGTGTTCCTCTTGCTGCATCTCTGAATGAGCTCACTCAGCATCATCTGTGGATGGTGTGCCAGGCACTGGGACAGGCACGTTGGGGACCAGAAACAACAAGACACTGTGCCCGCCCTCGCAGAGTTTATGGAGTGAGGCAAACAACCAAGGAAACAGAATGGCAAAGATCCGACTGAACTGAGTGCAACAGTCTGGGCGAGAAGGGAGGATCACACGGGCTTGCAGGGGCTGAGTGGAGCTTTGAAGGAGAAGTAAAGGTGCAGGTGGACAAGAGGGGAAGGCATTTCCAGGGGAAGGAGCAGGCCAGCGCCCGTCCTCGCCGCTCCCCTTGTCCCGCCTCTCTCTCCTGGCTGGACCAAGAGACACGCCAGGTCCACGTCTGGGGGGATTCCTGCGACCCTCCCAGCCTTCACACCCTGATCCTGCCATGGAACAGCTGGTTTCCTGAATCCTGCACAAGCCCGTCCACCATACAGACACTTGAGAATTCAGTAAGAGGAACGTATTCTTTGTTCACCTGCTGCAGGGGATTCAGAAAACTCTAAGAAAGAGAAGCATCTCAGGGAAAGAGGAAAGATGCAAAAAGTCATGTCAAAAGGCTCAGCAAGTTCGCTCTGGGCCATGGAGGCAAGAGGGGGTGAGGTGGGGAAGAAGGGGATGGGAACTCCATGGGTGTCGGTGGGATCTGGGTGAGGGAATGGGGGAGTCAGGGGGAAAGGCTTGGAGCAGGAGAGCTCCAGAAGAGTCCATGAGACAGTGCATGGCAGGTGCTATGGAGCAGGGAGGTTCCTGAGGAGTACTCCCTGTGGAGGGCTGGGAACACGAAAGGGGCATCATTAATACTGTGCTCTCACAGGCTCCCCCCGCAGCACATCGGCTCAGCCTGCTCTCAAGCTGGGCTCCTGCCTCCCTGCCCGCAGGGCTTGCCTGCAGGGCTAAAAGAACTCCTCCTCCCCAGGGTGAGTAAGCCAGCAGCGCCCAGCTGACCAGGGACCCAGGGTGCTCACCAGGGGTGGGCCCTGTGGGGGAGCCCAAGGCTCCTAGGAATGGGAAGCTGGGAGTGGGGGGGGGCACAAGGTGGGCCCCAGCCAGCTGCACATTCATCCTGAACCTGCCACTCACCTGACCTTTTAGAAAACTCCTTTCTTCTCAGGCTCCCCAGTCCCTCGGAGCTGCTGTGGCCTTCTGTGTAAGGCGCCATTCAAAACTGAAACAAAAAACATGGCCAGCTCCATGGACCCGGCCAGCTCCGGCCTGCCCCGATGGGGGATCCGGGCCTCGGGCTCTGGCATTTCTCTGTTCTTACAGTTGCTCTGCCAGGCTTTGCTTAGCCTGTGTCCTCCTTCTCCCATGCGGACCCAGAGTTTGCCCACTTGTCCGGCCGCCCCAGGACTCTGGGTCCTCAGCCTCAGGCCAGGGGGAGGAGCCCACCCGTGACAGGGTGGGTCCTGGGGTCACGGGGAGGCAGTTCACCGGGGCAGCAGCATTATTTTCTCTAGTTTTTCTGATATTCCATCTCTACTAGGAATCTGCTTGTTTGAAATATGGCTGAGAGTGAAACAGATGGCCACCGGGGGGCAGCAGAAGACAAATGCTTTACCTGGAAACAATTTGTACTGTTCGCACAAAATGTAGAGCAGGGTTCCCAAACTTGGCTGCACATGGGATTCACTGGGGAACATTAAACGAGACTGATACCAGGTACCCACCCCCATAAATTCTAATTTACTTGGTTTGGGGTGCAACCCTAGCATCAGGCTTTTTAAAAGCTCCCCAGGGGAACTTTAATTTTTAAAAGGAAGAGGAGGAGGAGAAACCTCTCAGACCCATCTACTATTTTGCTAAGGTTAAAAACCATTGGGCTGGACCTTTGCAACTCAAAGTAGGGTCCATGGATCAATCACCAGCATCAACATCCCCTGAGAGCTTGGACCCACCCCCAAAACTGCATCAGAATCTGCATTTTAATAGGATCTCCAGGAGATTCCTGCACATTAAAATTTGAGAAGCACTGGTCCTAATAACCAAAAGGGCTCTTGGGGATAGTCTAGTTCAATGCCATATCTCCAGTGTCTAGAGAGAAGGATCCATTTGTCTCAAGTCACTGGCCACGTATTGGGTGTGATGACATAGACCTCAGGAACCTGACTCCCACCCAGCCTAGTATTCTTTCCCACATGGCTCCTCCAGCCCTGAGCTGGGCCTGGGCACAAGGTGGCAATAAGTGATGGCAGGATTTGGTGGGATCTTAGAACTTCCTCATAGCCCTTAGTACATGGTTGGGGGGTAGGGAGGATTCCAGGATGAATGCCCTCCCTGGCTCAAGGAGATTCTGTCCTCATATATAACTCAAGATATCAAACAGAACAACCTCTCACCTTGAATCATGCTGTGGTACCATCTCTCAATCAAGAAAAACAGAGAAGAGAGAAAGAGGTCACTGTGGCTAGCTGTAGCCAGGGGAGGCATCTTGCAGGACGGGCTTTTGGGAAAGGTGGGTTAGATTTCAATGGCTGGTGGAAGCAAGGTGCCACAGTTCCCACATAAATGAAGTGGGACCACAAGACCCACATAAATGAAGTGAATTAAGAGGACAGGAAAGAGATCAGCAGGGCTGGGGCACCAGGAAAGGTCGGGCAGCAGTGGGAGATAAAACAGGACTGGGAGGGAGGCTTATTAGACCCCAAGCAAGGCCCTGAAAACAGGTAGAGGACTCAAAGCCTGCTGAAGCTGGTTCAGACCTGGGCTGGAGGCCACAAGGAGCTATAGAAGGTATCTGAGCCAGGGAGAGGTCAGGGTCTTAGAAAGATCTTCTTAGGTCAGCCCTGTCTGTTGGGCATGGAGCAATGGAGGAAGGGGCTATAAGAACCCTCACCTAGGAGCTCACTGAAGACATAGCTTGAGGCTCATTCATCTCCCAGTCGCCAGGATTTGCAGAGCCTTGGTCTTTGGAAGTTTCCCTGCAAATGACCATCTCTTAAGTAGACTAGCCTTTTAGCCAAGGGCCATTTAATATCCAGGTCCAGCTCAGAAAAGGAAATTAAGTCCTGTTTTTATGGTCTTGAGCTTGTTACATCACGAAGTGGGGATAACAGAAACTCCCTCATAAGCTTACAGTGAAAATGACCTGTGAAAGTACACGGCATGTGCCTCCTAATCAATGGTAGCATTTTTTTGGGTACTTCACATATATCAAAGTACCTTACGTATATGAATTTATTTCCCCATACAATGATACTTTGAGATAAACATTTCCCCACTTTAAAAGTAAGAAAACTCAAGGATAAAAAGGTTAAGGTCACAGAGCTCACACATGCGTACAACAGGGATCTGAATCAGGTTTTGGGGCTCCAGCAACCCTTTCCTACCCACTCTTCCATATGGCCACCAAAGTGCCCAGGTCTCTGTCCTCGACCCCTCTATGACCCCCAGGCCACACCTCTCTCAATTCTTCCTTCTGAGCCTTGTCCTCTCCTTTGACAGACACACATTTCCAAAGGCCAGTGGGATAAATCCACAAGGATGTCTGTCTTCCCCTCACACTCAACCAGCCCCAAACATCCAGCCCCTCCCTTTAGCCTAAGCCTAAGGCAGCTTATCCCTCGTGCTTCCATTCGAGCATTCAAGTTCTCATTCTGGGCAGAAAGCTAGCTCATCCTGACCCTGCTGGTCTCTGGCCATGGACTACGCGACCCTGGAGAGCAGAAATCTATCCTCAGGCACTTCTCAGACCCAAGCACAGTAAATGTAGACCTACCTCTCAGTCAAACAAGCACCCCCTCCCAGCTCCATTTCAGCTCAGGGCGTATCTTCCACACTGTCCTCTGTGATATAAACCTCTCACTTGACCCAGCCCTCTCCAGCGTCTTCCTCATTCCCCCAACCGCCCTCTCTGCTCAGAGCCACCTCCCAACTGCCTCTTAGAGTCTTCACGTCCCCCACATTCTGAGAGACCAACCCCTCTCCCTGACCTCCAGCACACTCAGGTCACATGTCACCCCTCCTCGAAGTCCTCCTCCTTCCACCTCCTCTCCTTGTCCTAAGCTCTCACCTACGTGCTCTGCCCCCGTTAGCATTAGTTCCCAGGGTGTCCCTTTCCCAAAGAGCCATACACTCTTTGGGGGCAAGAGCTGTGTCTTCTTATCTTTCATCCCCACCACAGTGATCACAAAACCACTAATAAACAGATGTTGAGTGATTGAATTTGGGGATTTAGTTTGAGCAAAAATTGATGCACAGTGGGCATCAACATTAACAGTTCTATGTTTCCCGGAAGAGAAAACATAAAATAAAATTGCCCACGACCACAGCCCAGGCCACTGCCCCTTGCACATGTCATGCCTGTCATATACATACACACACACACACACACACACACACACACACACACGCAAAATCTGTTTATTCTGTTTCCACTTGTGAAAGGCAGTGATGATTCAAATATTTCTTGAATGAATTAATTTATGAATGAAGGAATGAGATTTTAAAGGTCACTTAATTCAGGGACTTTACACTTGAGTATTGGAAACAACTATAGAGTACAATCCCCAGGCCCAATGCCAAGTCTTATGGTCTATCAGATGCTCTAGGGTTAGGCCTCAGGTGTTCCACTTTTATTAATTTGTTTTAGTTTTTAACTTTTCCTTTTAAAATACTTTCAGACTTATAAAAGAGTTGCAAAATAAGTCAGATTTCCCATATACCCTCCACCCAGCTTCCCCAAATCTTAGCATCTCACAGGAACATAATGCAATTATCAAAGCCAGAAAATCAACATTGATACAATACTACTAACTCACATACAGACTTCATTCAAATTTAGCCAATTGCCCACTAACATCTTTTTTCAGCTCCAGTATCTGATCCAATCCAGGATCCCACAAAGCATTTAGCTGTCATGTCTGTGTAAACAACCCCAATCTGGGACAGTCTATAGCCTCTGTCTTTTACATGACCTTGACACTTCCAAATATCATGTTGGTATTTATCATTACTAGTACCATCAGCTTTGTCGACTTGGTAAGGGTGGTATTTCTACCAGATTTCTCCATTGTAAAATTACTATTTTTTCCATTGATGATTCTTGCCTGCTGTAATTATTACTGTAGTATTTGCCAAATGGTGATTTGCTATTTCTATCATTCCTTCTACATTTCTACCATTTGGAATTCTACCATAAGGAAGAGCTGTTGTCTCTCTCTCTCTCAATCTCTCTCTCTTTCTCTCTCTCTCTCTCCCTCTTATACACACACACACACACACACACACACATACACACACATACACGCATACATATATATATTTGAATTATTTATTTCAGGATGTACTCATAGATGTTTATTTCATTTTATGAGTTATAACACATTACCATCTATATTTATTTTGTTGCTAAAAATGTCCCAGATTTGGCCATTGGGATTCCTTTTAAGTTAGCTCCTGTGTCCTTGTGACATGGCCCCATCACTTTGTGAGCACTTCCTAACTCTCTGGCCCTTCTAACCCAGGAGTTCATAGTGATACCTTTGACTCAAACCCACCATCATTTTTGATTCCTCCCACTTCTTGGATGACTTTAATTATTCATTTTGGGGGTAAATCAAACAACATCATGTCAGAATGTCAGAACTATATTTAAAAGGTACACAAAAAAGAAGTGTCAGTCGCTTTCATACCTTCAACCCATTCCCATTTGCCCATTTTTTCTACCTGTTTCCACCACATCCTATAGATAACCAATTTCATGATTTCCGGTTCACTCTTCCTGTATTTCTTTTTGAACAAATGGGCAGATACATGTATATTTTCTTATACCTCTTCTTTTTTACATGCATATTATAGAAATGCTTTGGCACTTTGATTTTTTCACTTAACGTATTCTGGACTTCACTCAATATCAGTGCTTGGAAATCTTCCTCACTCTTCCTCTTATACTGCATAGTCTACCATTGTGTGTACGTACCACAGTTTATACAACCACTTCTTACATATGGGCATTTAAGTTTGTTCTAGTTTGCTAATGCTGCTGGAATGCAAAACACCAGAAATGGATTGGCTTTTATAAAAGGTGGTTTATTTGGTTACACAGTTACAGTCTTAAGGCCATAAAGTGTCCAAGGTAACACATTAGCAATCGGGTACCTTCACTGGAGGATGGCCAATGGTGTCCGGAAATCCTCTGTTAGCTGGTAAGGCATGTGGCTGGCATCTGCTCCAAAGTTCTGGTTTCAAAATGGCTTTCTCCCAGGACGTTCCTCTCTAGGCTGCAGTTCCTCAAAAATGTCACTCTTAGTTGCACTTGGGATATTTGTCCTCTCTTAACTTCTCTGGAGCAAGAGTCTGCTTTCAACAGCCATCTTCAAACTGTCTCTCATCTGCAGCTCCTATACTTTCTTCAAAGTGTCCCTCTTGACTGTAGCTCCTCTTCAAAAGTCCACTTTCAGCTGCACTGAGTTCCTTCTGCCTGTCAGCTCATTTATATATAGCTCCACTGATCAAGGCCCACCCTGAATGGGTAGGGCCATGCCTCCATGGAAATATCTAAGCAGAGTCATCGCCCACAGCTGGGTGGGGCACATCTCCAAAAAAACACTCAAAGAAATCTAATCAACACTGATAATGTCTGCCCACACAAGATTACATCAAAGATAATGGTGTTTGGGGGACACAATACATTCAAACTGGCACAAAGTTCTTCCCAATAGTACAAACAACGCATGTGTATGTATTTGTATATTGTTGAATACGTATTATCACAGTAAATTCCTAGAAGTTGGATGGCCAGGTTAAAAAGTAAGAACATTTTTAGTTTTCTTAGATATTGCCCAATTCCCCTCTGAAAGGGTTGTCTCAATTTGCACTCCCACCAGTTATTTATGAGAGTACCTGTTTCCTCATAGCCTTGCCAACCGAAAGCTGTCATATTTTAAATGTTTGACATTCTGGATAAGCAAGAAATCATATCTCAGTGTTGTTTCCATGTGTATTTCTTTTATTATGAGTGCACGCTTATCTTTTCATATGTTTGTTTTATTTTAATTTGTGTGTATGTTTTCAAATCTTTCTCCCATTTTTCTTCTGGGTTTTTGGTCCTCTCTTCCTCAATTTTTAAGAGTCCTCTATGTATTAGAGATATTAGCCCTTTGTTGGTGGGCAAATACATTCTCTCACTTTTTTCAGCTGTCTTTTGACTTTGTTCACAGTGTTTCTTGCCATGTCCAATCTACAAATCGTTTAACTGTCTCTAGATTTTGCATCATGAGAAAATCTTTCCTTACACTTAGGTTAAAGAGGAATTCACTCATGCTTTGTTTTTGTTTTTGTTTTTGTTTTTGTTCTTTATCTTCATTTTATTGAGATATATTCACATACCACACAGTCATACAAAACAAATCGTACTTTCGATTGTTTACAGTACCATTACATACTTGTACATTCATCACCTAAATCAATCCCTGACACCTTCATTAGCACACACACAAAAATAACAAGAATAATAATTAGAGTGAAAAAGAGCAATTGAAGTAAAAAAGAACACTGGGTACCTTTGTCTGTTTGTTTCCTTCCCCTATTTTTCTACTCATCCATCCATAAACTAGACAAAGTGGAGTGTGGTCCTTATGGCTTTCCCAATCCCACTGTCACCCCTCATAAGCTACATTTTTATACAACTGTCTTCGAGATTCATGGGTTCTGGGTTGTAGTTTGATAGTTTCAGGTATCCACCATCAGCTACCCCAATTCTTTAGAACCTAAAAAGGGTTGTCTAAAGTGTGCGTAAGAGTGCCCACCAGAGTGACCTCTCGGCTCCTTTTGGAATCTCTCTGCCACTGAAGCTTATTTCATTTCCTTTCACATCCCCTTTTTGGTCAAGAAGATGTTCTCCGTCCCACGATGCCAGGTCTACATTCCTCCCCGGGAGTCATATTCCATGTTGCCAGGGAGATTCACTCCCCTGGGTGTCTGATCCCATGTAGGGGGGAGGGCAGTGATTTCACCTTTCAAGTTGGCTTAGCCAGAGAGAGAGGGCCACATCTGAGCAACAAAGAGGCATTCAGGAGGAGGCTCTTAGGCACAACCATAGGGAGGCCTAGCCTCTCCTTTGCAGCAGCCGTCTTCCCAAGGGTAAAACCTATGGTAGAGGGCTCAACCCATCAAACCACCAGTCCCCTATGTCTCTGGTCATGTTAGCAACCATGGAGGTGGGGTAGGCCAATACCCCTGCATTCTCCACAGGCTCCTCAAGGGGGCACTACATCTTTTTTTTTCCTTGTTTTTCTTTTTCTTTTTTTTTTAACTTGCCCTTCTTTTTTAAATCAACTGTATGAAAAAAAAGTTAAAAAGAAAACAAACATACAATAAAAGAACATTTCAAAGAGACCATAACAAGGGAGTAAGAAAAAGACAACTAACCTAAGATAACTGCTTAACTTCCAACATGTTCCTACTTTACTCCAAGAAAGTTATGTAATACAGCAACATTTCTGTGAACTTGTTCCTACTATATCCATCAGAAATTAACAGACCATAGTCATTCCTGGGCATCCCCAGAACATTAAATAGCTTATCTGTTCTTCTTGGATTACTGTTCCCCCTTCCTTAATTGCTCTCTACTGCTAGTTCCCCTACATTCTACATTATAAACCATTTCTTTTACATTTTTCAAAGTTCACATTAGTGGTAGCATATAATATTTCTCTTTTTGTGCCTGGCTTATTTCCCTCAGCATTATGTCTTCAAGGTTCATCCATGTTGTCATACGTTTCACGAGATGGTTCCTTCTTACTGCCGCGTAGTATTCCATCGTGTGTATATACCACATTTTATTTATCCACTCATCTGTTGAAGGACATTTGGGTTGTTTCCATCTCTTGGCAATTGTGAATAATGCTGCTATGAACATTGGCATGCAGATATCTGTTCGTGTCACTGCTTTCCGATCTTCCGGGTATATACCGAGAAGTGTAATCACTGGATCGAATGGTAACTCTATATCTAGTTTTCTAAGGAACTGCCAGACTGACTTCCAGAGTGGCTGAACCATTATACAGTCCCACCAACAATGAATAAGAGTTCCAATTTCTCCACATCCCCTCCAGCATTTGTAGTTTCCTGTTTGTTTAATGGCAGCCATTCTAACCGGTGTTAGATGGTATCTCATTGGGGTCTTAATTTGCATCTCTCTAATAGCTAGTGAAGCTGAACATTTTTTCATGTGTTTCTTGGCCATTTGTATTTCCTCTTCAGAGAACTGTCTTTTCATATCTTTTGCCCATTTTATAATTGGGCTGTCTGTACTATTGTCATTGAGTTGTAGGATTTCTTTGTATATGCAAGATATCAGTCTTTTGTCACATACATGGTTTCCAAAAATTTTTTCCCATTGAGTTGGCTGCCTCTTTACCTTTTTGAGAGATTCCTTTGAGGTGCAGAAACTTCTAAGCTTGAGGAGTTCCCATTTATCTATTTTCTCTTTTGTTGCTTGTGCTTTGGGTGTAAAGTCTAGGAAGTGGCCGCCTAATACAAGGTCTTGAAGATGTTTTCCTACATTATCTTCTAGGAGTTTTATGGTACTTTCTTTTATATTGAGATCTTTGGTCCATTTTGAGTTAATTTTTGTGTAGGGGGTGAGGTGGGGGTCCTCTTTCATTCTTTTGGATATGGATATCCAACTCTCCCAGCCCCATTTGTTGAAAAGACCATTATGACTCAGTTCAGTGACTTTGGGGGCCTTATCAAAGATCAGTCGGCCATAGATCTGAGGGTCTATCTCTGAATTCTCAATTCGATTCCATTGATCTATATGTCTATCTTTGTGCCAGTACCATGCTGTTTTGGCAACTGTGGCTTTATAATAAGCTTCAAAGTCAGGGAGTGTAAGTCCTCCCACTTCGTTTTTCTTTTTTAGAGTGTCTTTAGCAATTTGAGGCATCTTCCCTTTCCAAATAAATTTGATAACTAGCTTTTCCAAGTCTGCAAAGTAGGTTCTTGGAATTTTGATTGGGATTGCATTGAATCTGTAGATGAGTTTGGGTAGAATTGACATCTTAATGACATTTAGTCTTCCTATCCATGAACATGGAATATTTTTCCATCTTTTAAGGTCCCCTTCTATTTCTTTTAGTAGAGTTATGTAGTTTTCTTTGTATAGGTCTTTTACATCTTTGGTTAAGTTTATTCCTAGGTACTTGATTTTTTTAGTTGCTATTGAAAATGGTATCTTTTTCTTGAGTGGCTCTTCAGTTTGTTCATTTCTAGCATATAGAAACATTACTGACTTATGTGCATTAATCGTGTATCCCGCTACTTTGCTAAATTTGTTTATTAGCTCTAGTAGCTGTATCGTCGATTTCTCAGGGTTTTCTAGATATAAGATCATATCATCTGCAAACAATGACAGTTTTACTTCTTCTTTTCCAATCTGGATGCCTTTTATTTCTTTGTCTTGCCGGATTGCCCTGGCTAGCACTTCCAGCACAATGCTGAATAACAGTGGTGACAGCGGGCATCCTTGTCTTGTTCCTGATCTTAGAGGGAAGGCTTTCAGTCTCTCACCATTGAGTACTATGCTGGCTGTGGGTTTTTCATATATGCTCTTTATCATGTTGAGGAAGTTTCCTTCAATTCCTACCTTTTGAAGTGTTTTTATCAAAAACGGATGTTGGATTTTGTCAAATGCTTTTTCAGCATCTATTGAGATGATCAATTGATTTTTCCCTTTTGACTTGTTAATGTGTTGTAATACATTGATTGATTTTCTTATGTTGAACCATCCTTGCATGCCTGGAATGAACCCCACTTGGTCATGGTGTATGATTTTTTTAATGTGTCTTTGGATTCGATTTGCAAGTATTTTGTTGAGGATTTTTGCATCTATATTCATTAGGGAGATTGGCCGGTAGTTTTCCTTTTTTGTAGCAACTTTGCCTGGTTTGGGTATTAGATTGATGTTAGCTTCATAAAATGAGTTAGGTAGTGTTCCATTTTCTTCAATGTTTTGAAAGAGTTTGAGTAAGATTGGTGTCAGTTCTTTCTGGAAAGTTTGGTAGAATTCTCCTGTGAAGCCATCTGGCCCTGGGCATTTATTTGTGGGAAGATTTTTGATGACTGATTGGATCTCTTTGCTTGTGATGGGTTGGCTGAGGTCTTCTATTTCTTCTCTGGTCAGTCTAGGTTGGTCATATGTTTCCAGGAAATTGTCCATTTCTTCTACATTATCCAGTTTGTTGCCATACAGCTGTTCATAATATCCTCTTATAATTTTTTTAATTTCTTCAGGATCTGCAGTTATGTCACCTTTTTCATTCATTATTTTGTTTATATGGGTCTTCTCTCTTTTTGATTTTGTCAGTCTAGCTAGGGGCTTGTCAATCTTGTTGATCTTCTCAAAGAACCAACTTTTGGTGATATTTATCCTCTCTATTGTTTTTTTGTTCTCTATGTCATTTATTTCTGCTTTAATCCTTGTTATTTCTTTTCCTCTACTTGGTTTAGGATTGGTTTGCTGTTAATTTTCTAGCTTCTTCAGTTGATCAATTAGTTCTTTGATTTTGGCTCTTTCTTCCTTTTTAATATATGCGTTTAGTGCTATAAATTTCCCCCTCAGCACTGCTTTTGCTGCATCCCATAGGTTTTGGTATGTTGTGTTCTCATTTTCATTCGTCTCTATATATTTAGCAATTTCTCTTGCTATTTCTTCTTTAACCCACTGATTGTTTAGGAGTGTGTTGTTTAACCTCCAGGTATTTGTGAATTTTCTAAGTCTCTGATGGTTATTGACTTCTAATTGTATTCCATTGTGGTCAGAGAATGTGCTTTGAATAATTTCAATCTTTTTAAATTTATTGAGGCTTGTTTTATGTCCCAACATATGATCTATTCTGGAGAAAGTTCCGTGAGCACTAGAAAAGTATGTGTATCCTGGTGATTTGGGATGTAATGTCCTGTATATGTCTGTTAAATCTAATTCATTTATCAGATTGTTTAGGTTTTCAATTTCCTTATTGGTCTTCTGTCTGGTTGATCTATCTATAGGAGAGAGTGATGTGTTGAAGTCTCCCACAATTATTGTGGAAACATCAATTGCTTCCTTTAGTTTTGCCAGTGTTTCTCTCATGTATTTTGTGGCACCTTGATTGGGTGCATAGACATTTACGATTGTTATTTCTTCTTGCTGAATTGCCCCTTTTATTAGTATGTAGTGGCCTTCTTTGTCTCTCAAAACATCCCTGCATTTGAAGTCTATTTTATCTGAGATTAATATTGCTACACCTGCTGTTCTAGTTTGCTAATGCTGGAGAATGCAAAACACCAGAGATGGATAGGCTTTTATAAAACGGGGGTTTATTTCACTAAATAATTACAGTCTTAAGGCCACAAAGCATCCAAGGTAACACCTCAGCAATCGGGTACCTTCACCGGAGGACGGCCAGTGGTGTCCAGAAAACCTCTGTTAGCTAGGAAGGCAGCTGGCATCTGCTCCAAAGCTCCGGCCTCAAAACGGCTTTCTCCCAGGACGTTCCTTTCTAGCAAGCTTGCTTCTCTTCAAAACATTACTCCCAGCTGCACTCTCTTTCCTCTCTTTGAGTCAGCTCATTTATATAGCTCCACTGATCAAGGCCCACCCTGAATGGGCGGGGCCATGCCTCCATGGGAACATCTCATCAGAATCATCTCCCACAGCTGGGTGGGGCACATTCCAAGCAAATCCAACCAGCACCAAAAATATCTGCCCCACAAAACTACAAAGACAATGGCATTTGGGGGACACAATACATTCAAACTGGCACATTCCACCCCCTGGACCCCAAAATGACATTATCTTTCCAAACACAGAATATATATTCATTCCACAACAATACCACAAAAACTCAAATCATTTCAGTAACAAAAGTTAAGTACAAAATCCCATCAAAATCAATTTAGGCATGGTCAGTCCTAAGGCATAATTTTTCTTTAGCTGTGGATCTGTGAACTTAGAACAAGTTATGTGCTCCCAATATACAAAGGAGAGACATTCATAGGATAAACATTTCCATTGCCATAAGGAGAAACAGTAAGGAAAACAGGGTTAACAGGACCAAAACAGTTCCTAAAACCTGCAGGACAAACTCCATTAGATTTCAAAGTCTGAGAGTCATTTACAGAACAATGTTGCATCCTTGGGGCTTGAGAGAGCGGGAGCCTAACCCTTCCCAAGGGCCTTTTTGGCAGCTGTTTCCTCTCCAAATTCTTGGGTGAGTGCTCCAACATATCCACACATTGGGGAGACCACCTTCTCGGCCCCACCCTCCTCAAACCTCGGGGCAGCTCCCGGATTCCCTTCCATCTCCGGGGCACACGCTCAACCCCTTCAGAACAGTGTGGTGGCAGCCAGGTTCTCCCCAATTCCCTGGAAATGTGCTCCAACCTCTTTGGGACCTGAGGTGGCAAAACTCTTCCAGAGCATTGAGGCGGAAAGCCCGCCCTCGACCTCCAGGGCAAACTCACCCTTTCCATGCATGTGAGCTTCTCCACTCTCCCAGCCTGAGACCTCTTGACTCCAGACCTCAACCTCCATGGCTCTGTCTTTGGAGAAATTTTTCCTTCAGTTTGTTCCTTGTCTGTCTCCTCCAGTCCAGACTGGCAATGGCTCCGTCTATAAAGATCTCGCAAAAATTCTGTTGGCTTTGCATGAAGCACACAGGGATCAAAGCCATCAGACAACAGGACCTTCCACAAATCCTTTCTGCTTAACTCCTTTTCCAATCTTGGCTTGTACTGAAATGGCGCCTGGGTTCCATGTTTGGTTACATCCTCACGTTGGGCTGTAGCTTCTGGGATTCCATCCCCTGGAAGCTCATAATTTTCCAAGCCATCAGCTTGTGGTTTCTTTGAACCCAAGAGTTCAGTTCTAAGTTTATCTCTCTCTGCTCGCATTTTACTATAAGCTGCAAGGAGAAGCCAGGGTATATCTTCCACACGTAGTCTGGAGATCTCCTCAGCTAAGTATTCCAGGTTGTCACTTTTAAATTCTTCCTTCCATCTAACACCAGGACTCAATTTTGCCAAATTCTCTGCCACTTTAAAACAAGGATCACCTTTCTTTCAGTTTACAACACATTCATCATTTCTGTTCAAGTCCTCATCAGAAGTATCTTTAGAGTCCATATTTCCACAAACAGTCTCTTTAAAGCAGTTTTGGCCTTTTCTATCAAGCTCCTCACAACTCTTCCAGAAATTCCCCCTTATCCATTTAAAAAGCCGTTCCAACATGTTTGGTATCTGCAAACTCAGCAGCAAAAGCACCCCACTTCTCTGGTACCAAAATCTGTTCTAGTTTGCTAATGCTGGAGAATGCAAAACACCAGAGATGGATAGGCTTTTATAAAACGGGGGTTTATTTCACTAAATAATTACAGTCTTAAGGCCACAAAGCATCC
This sequence comes from Choloepus didactylus, assembly GCF_015220235.1. Taxonomy (NCBI): domain Eukaryota; kingdom Metazoa; phylum Chordata; class Mammalia; order Pilosa; family Megalonychidae; genus Choloepus; species Choloepus didactylus. The sequence continues at coordinate 28,184,131 of NC_051328.1, read as the reverse complement.
AAGGTAACACCTCAGCAATCGGGTACCTTCACCGGAGGACGGCCAGTGGTGTCCAGAAAACCTCTGTTAGCTAGGAAGGCAGCTGGCATCTGCTCCAAAGCTCCGGCCTCAAAACGGCTTTCTCCCAGGACGTTCCTTTCTAGCAAGCTTGCTTCTCTTCAAAACATTACTCCCAGCTGCACTCTCTTTCCTCTCTTTGAGTCAGCTCATTTATATAGCTCCACTGATCAAGGCCCACCCTGAATGGGCGGGGCCATGCCTCCATGGGAACATCTCATCAGAATCATCTCCCACAGCTGGGTGGGGCACATTCCAAGCAAATCCAACCAGCACCAAAAATATCTGCCCCACAAAACTACAAAGACAATGGCATTTGGGGGACACAATACATTCAAACTGGCACACCTGCTTTCTTTTGGCTGTAGCTTGCATGAAATATTTTTTTCCATCCTTTCACTTTCAGTTTCTTTGTGTCCCTGTGTCTAAGATGAGTCTCTTGTATGCAACATATTGATTGTTCATTTTTTTTGATCCATTCTGCGAATCTATATCTTTTAATTGGGGAGTTTAATCCATTTACATTCAACATTATAACCGTGAAGGCATTTCTTGAATCGGCCATCTTATCCTTTGGTTTATGTTTGTCATATTTTTCCCCTCTGTCTATTAATATCCTTTATTGTACCCATACCGAATCTCTTTAGTACTGAACCTTTCTCCAAGTCTCTCTGTCCTTTCTTTGTTTATCTGTCTGTAGGGCTTCCTTTAGTATCTCCAGTAGGGCAGGTCTCTTGTTAGCAAATTCTCTCAGCATTTGTTTGTCTGTGAAAAATTTAAGCTCTCCCTCAAATTTGAAGGAGAGCTTTGCTGGATAAAGTATTCTTGGCTGGAAATTTTTCTCACTCAGAATTTTAAATATATCGTGCCACTGCCTTCTTGCCTCCATGGTGGCTGCTGAGTAGTCACTACTTAGTCTTATGCTGTTTCCTTTGTATGTGGTGAATTGCTTTTCTCTTGCTGCTTTCAGAACTTGCTCCTTCTCTTCTGTGTTTGACAGTGTGATCAGTATATGTCTCGGAGTGGGTTTATTTGGATTTATTCTATTTGGAGTTCGCTGAGCATTTATGATTTGTGTATTTATGTTGTTTAGAAGATTTGGGAAGTTTTCCCCAACAATTTCTTTGAATACTCTTCCTAGACCTTTACCCTTTTCTTCCCCTTCTGGGACACCAATGAGTCTTATATTCGGACGTTTCATATTATCTATCATATCCCTGAGGTCCATTTTGATTTTTTCAATTTTTTTCCCCATTCTTTCTTTTATGCTTTCATTTCCATTCTGTCATCTTCCAGGTCACTGATTCGTTGTTCAGCTTCCTCTAGTCTTGTACTATGAGTGTCCAGAATCTTTTTAATTTGGTCAACAGTTTCTTTAATTTCCATAAGATCATCCATTTTTTTATTTAGTCTTGCAATGTCTTCTTTATGCTCTTCTAGGGTCTTCTTGATTTCCTTTGTATCCCGTACTATGGTCTGATTGTTCATCTTTAGTTCTTTGAGTAGCTGCTCTAGGTGCTGTGTCTCTTCTGTTCTTTTGATTTGGGTGCTTGGGCTTGGGTTATCCATATCGTCTGGTTTTTTCATATGCTTTATAATTTTCTGTTGTTTTTGGCCTCGTGGCATTTGCTGAACTTGATAGGGTTCTTTTAGGATTTGTAGACCAATTGAAGTCCTTATCTCTAATTTATCAGATCTACAGCTTCGTGGAGTACACTTTCTCTAACCAGCAGGTGGCGTCCACGAGCCACCTGTTATCCACAAGCCAGTTCTTCCCTGCTTAGCCTTTTTGGTGAGTGGGGGAGTGAGTCTTGTGGGGTCCAACTGGTGTACCAAGCTTGCGTGTGTAATTGGTGTTGCCTGCCCTTTATATGGGGCGTGTTTCTGGGCAGTCAGGGAGGGGGGGTGGCCCTAACAATCAAATCTCCCTGGTGATCCTAGAGTTTTAAAGCTGCTGCAATAGTCTAATCCGTCAGTTCAGTCCTGCCACAGTTTGTCTCTGCCACTGACCCACAAGTCCTTGGTATTGGCGTATGGCTCCTGAGACTTGCAAGTGGGCCCCTCTTCCAGGCCGTGCACCCTGGGTCCTCTGTTGAGGGATGACTGTGCTATGTCACAGGTGAGTGCCGTCCCCCCAGGGCGGTTCTGGGCTGCTGGGCTGTGTAGGGAGGCTCCCAGTCTGCTGAAATGATGGCTGAATGGGGCTTTGTTAATTCACACTGTTCCACCTTCCCAACTCTGGGACAATCAGCTGAGGTTGCAGGGAAGGCTAATGTCCGCGCCCAGTTTTGTGGTGTGTGCCTGTTATTTGAAGCACTTCCGTCACACTGGGTTGTCTGGGGCAGCTCTGGGCTATGGGGCTGGCGATGGGCAAGAGTGTTTCCTGTCCACCAGGATGATGGCTGTGAGTGGACACCCCCCTTTTCTTGGGAAGTTGTGGTGTTTAGTGAATTTTCTCAGCCACTGGATTATTGCGTTTTGTCTCAGAGCTCTCTTAGTTCTGCTCTTGACTTGACCTGCCCAAATTGCAAGTCTTTGAAGCTTTCTGTATTGGGCTTCTTAGAGTAATTGTTTTAGAAAAAGAAAAAAGGATTAAAAAAAAAAAAAGGGCCCTCCTCAGAGATCTAATGGGTTATTGAAATGCTAAGAGACAAAGCAACCAGGGCCATTAAAGAAAGGTCCACAGGGCAGAGAGAGCAGCTTTTCTTCGGGATTTGCATATGAGCCTCGGGGCCTGAGCTCTGACCTTCCCCTTTCTATGTTCACCGGAACTCCCAAAATCCTCCGCTTTTATTTTGGAGTTTTTCGTGCTGTTTTTTTTCTATGCCTGTCTCCTCTCTGCTGGGCTGGCTGCTCTCAGATTCTCTGGTGTCTGGTCTCAGTCTATCTATGGCTGGAGTTTGGATCAGTAGAATGAGTTTCCGATAAGGGCTGCCACTGCAGTTCTCCCTTCTCCTTCCCGGAGCTGACAGCCCCTCCTCCCACGGGACTGAGCCTGGCAGGGAGGGGCGCGGGTCCCCTGGCCGCAAAAACTTACAGATTTCGCTGATCTCAGCAGTTCCACGTTTTCATGAGTGTTGTATGAAGTATGCCCAAAGTCAGATTGCTCTGTGGTGTCCAGTCCACGCAGTTCCTGGCTTTCTACCTACTTTCCTGGAGGAGTAACTAAAACATACAGCTCACCAGTCCGCCATCTTGCCCCGCCTCTCGTTTTTTTTTTTATTAGAACTAACTTGTATGTTCCATTTTTTACATTTAATCCATGATCCATTCAAGTTTATTTATAGATGGTGTGAGGTATGAACCTAATTTTATCTTTTTTGAAATGGCAACCCAGTTGTCGCAGCACCATTTGCAATAAAGTTATCACTGCCTCACAATTTGAGATACCAACTTTATCATATATGAAGGTTCCATTTGTACTTTGGTCTATTCTATACTTTCTATTCTATTCCACTGGTCTGTCTGATTATTCATGTGCCAATTCCTCAATGTTCTCATTATAGAGGCTCTATAGATTTTTAAATGTACAGTAGGACTAGACTCCTGTTTTTTTCCAGTGTTTCCCTGGATATTCTAACATGTCTATTTTTTATGTGAACTTTAGTTATAAACTTATCAACTTCACGAAAAAGCAATGCTGATATTTTTATGGAATTGCATTAAAATTTTGAGCTAATTTGGGGAGAACTGGCATTTTAATGGTGTTGAATCATAATATCCAAAAACAGGGAAAGTCTTTACATTTAGCCCACGTTTGTATCTTTCACAAGTGTTGTAAAGTTCTCCATTTATATATTTTTCACATTTCTTGTTAAGTTTATTCTTGTTTTTAAATCTTCTTTGTTGTCATTATATTGGGATTTTCTATTCTCCTATGTCCTCTAACCTAATTATCATTTTTGTATATGAAGGCTATTGATTTCTGTTTGTTAATTTTATATTTGGCTGCCTTCTTGATATTTTTGATTCTTTAGAATTTTCCAGGTATATCATACTAATATCTGCAAACAGAAAGAGTTTTACTTATTTTTTTTTTTGTCAATTCTCTAATTGAATTGGCAGGCATGTCTAGTATAATGGTGAAATCAGTATACATGTATATATTATATATCTATATTATGTACTGTCCATATATAATCATTAAGAAGGTATCAATCAATTTTTATTGTCAAGTGTTTTTATCAGGGATAAGCATTGACATTTTGTTGAATAGTTTATCTATTAATATGGTGTTTCTTATTAACATATTTCTTAATATTGATCCACTATTGCATTCCTGGAATCAATCCACTTAGCTATGGCATTATTTTCCTAAGGTAGTGTCAGATTCTGTTTGCTAATATTTTATTTGGAATTTCTGCATTGATAAAAGTGATATCGATTTGTAGGTTTTCATCAGGTTTCGTTATCAATGTTATATTTGCTTCAGAAAAAGAATTAGGAAGTTTTCCTTCATTTTCAATAATCTGAAACAATTTACAAACCTCTGGAACTCTCTGGCCTGTGAAGGTTTGATAGAATTCTCCTGTGAAAACATCTGGCCTTGTTTTAACTTCTTAATTTTTTACTAGTTTTAAGTCCTTTATTATAAAATATTTCAAACATACAGTAAAGAAGTAATTGTTTAATGAATCCCATTACTTATCATCCAGCTTCAATAATTACCAATCTATTGCCAAACTTGGTTCATTTTTACCACTTCCTCATCCCCTACTGTTAACGGTTATTTTTTAAATAGCCTCACTGAGATGTAATTTACATGACACAAAATTCACCCATTGTAAGTGTACAAATCAATGATTTTTGGTAAAATTACAGAGTTGTATAACCATCACCACCAACCAGGTTTAGGATTTCCCTCACACCACCAAGCTTCCCATTCCCGTTCACAGTCAAAACAGAAAATGTAATTCAAAGGCAACTCAAAACCATAGGTACCACAAAAAAATAAACAAGGCAGAATTCAGGAAATTTGTCCTCTGGTGGAAGCAAAGAAATTCAATCAGGGAGGGGCACACAGAAACTGCAACGGTATTGGTAAAATTCTGAGTCTTAAGTTGTGTGGTGGTTACGTGGGTGCTCACTACAACTTCTATATGCACTACATACATCCTTCTGTAGATTCAGATATTACTTTTTTTTTTTAACAAGAAAGACCCCAGTCACCTAAAATCCTGTGTTAAAGAGGAAAATTCCTGCAAGCCAGGAACACAGCTGTAAACCATCTCCAAGAGGAGCCTCCTACAGATAGCTGGTTGAGGAAAAATTTACCACTTTCAAAAAAAGGATATTTTTAAAAGTACAAAAAAAAGAAAGAAAAAAAAAAAAGAGAGTGTAACAAATAAACAGAAAAGAAAAGGAAAAATGCATGGTAGCTAAGGAACTAAGGGGAAAAAATGACATCAGATTGTAGGTGAAATGGCTAAAAATGTTCCCAAAATTTGTAAGAACTTAAAGGAAAGAACTCTTTGATAAAAACAAGAAAAGAGAAAGAAAAAGCAAAGTTATAAGACCTCAGGGAAGAGATGGTGAGACTACAAAAGAAAACAATCTGGCTGGAATCAGAAAGAAAAGAAGGAAAACAAAAAAAGACAAAATTAGAAGGAACGCTAGGGAAGACAGACATGGGAAAACACAGTCAGGGAAATAGGAACATAACAAGAAAAGCAAGCAAATGAAGTGGGACTTAAGAAGGGAACAGAATCAGAGAAAAAATTATTAGGGAAGACATCAGGCCAAGGAGATTGAACATTCTCTCAAAGAAGGAAATAATGGAGCAAAACAAGTAGCTGAAAAGTAGATTCAAAATAACTTTCCAAAAAGAAAAGCTAAAGCCTACAAGTTAAAAAGGGCACACAGGGACAAATCAAAATCACAATGAGATTCCATTTCACACTTAATAGGATGGCTGTAATCAAAAAGTCAGATAACAGTAAGTACTGGAGAAGATGTGGAAAGATTGGAACCCTCATATGCTGCTGGTGGGAATGTAAAATGGAGCAGCCACTTTGGAAAACAGTATGGTAGTTCCTCAAAATGCAAAACATAGAGTTAACATATGACCCAGAAATTCCCCTCCTAGGAGTCTACCCATGAGAACTGAAAACATATGTCCACACAAAACTTGAAACCCAAATGATGAATAAACAAAATGTGGCACATCCATACAATGGAATAATTTTCAGCCATAAAAATGAAGTACTGATACATACTCCAACATGGATGAATCATGAAAACATTATGCTAAGTGAAAGATGTCAGGCACAAAAGGGCAAATATTGTATGATTCCATTTATACAAAATGTCTGGAACAGGCAAATCCGTAGAGATAAAAAGTGTAGATAAGTGGATGCCCAGGGCTTGGGGAGTTTAGGGGGCGGTAATGGAGAGTAACTGCTAATAGTTACAGGTTTCTTTTTGATGTGATGAAAATGTTCTAAAATTAGTTATGGTGATGGTTGCACAACTGTCGATATACTAGAAACCACTGAATTGTAGACTTTAATGGGTAAAATGTATTGTATGTGAATTATATCTCAATAAAGCTGCTTTTTTTTACAGAGGGGACACACTGACAAGTATTGTCATGGGATATGAATTAATGAGAAAGAAAATTTCTCAAATGGAAAAAAGGGGAACTGTGAGGCCGTGTGTTTCTGATTCTCACCCACACCCAGCACGTCTGGGCACCGACTCCAGGTCCTCACATTCCCTGTCCCATCCCCAAAGTACCTATAAAACAGCCACTCCTGCCTGAACAACCTTGTCCAGGATTCCTCCTTCTTCCCACATAAACTCACTACTAACAAGGCTGAAAGAAACCCAGTTTTCTCCCTGGCTGTTCCCTTGCTATTGGGAGTGTGTAATAACTTTTTGACATGCTTATAAATTATACATGTGAGATTTTGCTTTAACGTGGTAATAATACCTATTAGTTACTAAGCACTTATTACCTTGTCCTAAGCACTTTATATATATCACTCCATTGACCCCTTTTAAGTCAGGACTATCATTACCCCCATTTTACAGATGAGGAAGTGGAAGCACAGAGAGAGATGTTAAGCAACTTACCCAAGGCCACACAATCAGTATGGGATGGATTCAGGTTTTGAACCCAGCTATCCAGAACCCACACTGACTCCACACCAAGAAATATCCAAAAACAGACACTGGACTTTGAAGGTAAGAAAGAATCATTTGAGCAGTTTGTACTAAGTCCCTTACAAGGGTATAAGCGCCCAGCTGGGTTCAGACTTCTCCACAGCAACATTTATCAAGAGGATTTAACTCCAGTGACCCGAGGATTTTATACCCAGTTAAGACAGTCCTCAAAAACAACAGCAGCACGACACAAATGCAATTAATACCACTGAATCGCACACTTGAAACGGTACAGTGGGAAATTTTTAGTTACCACCTTAAAAAGTTGTATAGAAAAAGAATAAAGGCAACATATCAATGATTGTGATCATGCAAGAGCACAGCCAATACTGTCCCTCTTCTGTCAAGACTCCAGGAGAGGTCACTGAGAAAAAACATGCTGCAACAGATTGTCGACTGACAAATACCAAACTAAGCTGCAGGGCAACAGCAGCATTTATTTGGGATCTTAGAATTGCAATTCGGGGAGCACAGATTCAAGTAGTAACCCAAATCGTATCCCCTCTTGACATTCCAGACAAGGGTTTTGAAAGGAAAAGAAGAACATTAAATAAGTTGTTTGTGGGTAGTGGATATTTGGTGTGCTCCAAATGTCCTCCAGGTTGATAGTTTCCTGAGTTCTTTTTTTAAAAAAATCTCTTTATTAGAGATGATGTGTTAGAACAATCATGCATAAAATACAGGATTCCCAGGATTCCCGTATACCACCCCATGACCAATACCTTGCATTGGTATGGAACATTTGTTACAATTGATGATAGCACTTTTTTTTAATAAGTGTACTATTCTTTTTAACAGTAGTAACCAGGATTTATTTAGACATTCTATGTTCTAAGCATTGTGTGAAGCAATTTACATGGATTACCTCGTTTAAAATGAAGTTGTAAGTTTACAGAAAAATCATATAAAAAATACACCATTCCAAGATACCCCCTAATGTTGACAATTTCCATTAGTGTGGCACCTTTAATGAAAGAATATTAAAATAGTACTATTACCTACAGTCCATAGTTTACCTTAGGTCTGTTTTTTTCCATAAACCACCCTATGATTAATGCATTTTATTAGTGCCGTTAATTTGTTTTAATTCATGAAAGAACACTCTTATATTTGAATTATTAACCCCAATTCAAAGTCCACAACAGGGTTCACTGTGTTAAACAGCCCCATGTTTATCTTCTAACTTTCATTCTAGTAACATAAAAAGACCCAAAACTTCCCCTTTCAACCACATTCTCATACATAATTCAATCTTGTTAACTACACTCACAATAAATGTGCTACCATTACCACCATCCATTTCCAAACCTTTACAATCAACCTATAAAGAAATTTTGTGTAAATTAAGCATTAGCTCCCCATTCTCTACCCCCAGCCTATCCCCTGGTAACCTATATTCTAGATTCCAACTACATCAGTTTGCTTATTATAATTAGCTCATATCAGTGAAATCATACAGCATAATGTTTCAGGCTTTATTTCTTTTGGCATAATGTCCTCAAGGTTCATCCATGTTGTTACGTGCATCAGGACTTCATTCCTTCTTACAGCTGAAGATTATTCCATTGTGTGTATATACCACATTTTGCTTATCTGTTCATTGGTTGATGGACACTTAGTTGCTTCCATCTTTTAGTGATTGTGAATAATGCCGCTATGAACATCAGTGTGAAAATATCTATTCAAGTCCCTACTTACAATTCTTCTGCATATGTATCTAATAGCAGATTGTCAGGTCATATGGTAATTCTATATGTAGCTTTCTGAGGAATTACCAAACTGTCTTCCAGAGCGGCTGCACCATTTTACATTCCACCAGCAATGAATGAGTGCTCCTATTTCTCCACATCGTCTTCAACACTTATAGTTTTCTATTGTTTTTAATAGTAACCATTCTAGTAGGTATGGAATGATATCTTCTGCTTTTGATTTGCATTTTGCTAATAGCTAGTGATGTTGAGCATCTTTTCATGTGCTTTTGAGCCATTTTTATATTTTCTTTGGGGAAACGTCTATTCAAGTCTTTTGCCCAGTTTTTAATTGGGTTGTTTGTCTTATTGTTGAGTTGTAGGATTTCTTTATACATAACTGGATATTAAACCCTTATCAGATATGTGGTTTCCAAATATTTTCTCCCATTGAGTATGTTGTCTTTTCAGTTTCATGACAAAGTTCTTTGATGCATAAAAGTTTTTTTAATTTTGAGGAGGTTCCATTTATCTCTTTCTCTTTCATTGCTTCTGTTTTGGGTGTAGTCTAAGAAACCATTGCCTAACACAAGTCTCAAAGATGCTTCCCTACATTTTCTTCTAGGAGTTTTACAGTCCTGGCTGTTATATGTAGGTCTTTGATCCACTGTGAGTTAATTTTTGTGTATGGTGTGAGATAGGGGCCCTCTTTCATTCTTTTGCATAATGGATATCCAGTTCTTCTAGCATAGTTTGTAGAAGACACTATCCTTTACCAACTGAGTGGGCTTGGCAGCCGTGTCAAAAATCAATTGGCCATAGATGTGAGGGTCTATTTCTGAACTCTCAATTCGATTCCATTGACCGATATATCCATCCTTGTGCCAGGGTGATGCTGTTTTGACCACTGTAGTTTCATAATATGCTTTAAAGTCAGGAAGTGTGAGTCTTCCAAACTTGTTTTTCTTTTTTAAGATGTTTTTGGCTATGTAGCTTATGAGGGGTGACAATGGGATTGGGAAAGCCATAAGGACCAAACACCACTTTGTCTAGTTTATGGATGGATGGGTAGAAAAGTAGGGGAAGGAAACAAACAGACAAAGGTACCCAGTGTTCTTTTTTACTTCAATTGCTCTTTTTCACTCTAATTATTATTCTTGTTATTTTTGTGTGTGTGCTAATGAAGGTGTCAGGGATTGATTTAGGTGATGAATGTACAACTATGTAATGGTACTGTAAACAATCGAAAGTACAATTTGTTTTGTATGACTGCGTGGTATGTGAATATATCTCAATAAAATGATGATTAAAAAAAAAAAAAAAAAAAAAAAAAGATGTTTTTGGCTATTCAGGGCCCCCTTACCCTTCCAAATAAAATTGATAATTGGCTTTTCCATTTCTACAAAATAGGCTGTTGGAATTTTGATTGGGATTGCATTGAATATGTAAAACAGTTTGGGTAGAATTGACATCTTAACAATATTTAGTCTTCCAATCCACAAATACAGGTTGTCCTTCCATTTATTTAGGTCTTCTTTGATTTCCTTCAGCAATGTTTTGTAGTTTTCTGTGTACAAGTTCTTTACATCCTTAAATTTATTCCTAGATATGTGATTCTTTTAGTTGCTATTGTAAATGGAATTTTTTCCTTGATTTCCTCCTCAGATTGCTCATTACTAGTGTATAGAAACACTACTGATTTTTGCATGTTGATATTGTATCCTGCCACTTTACTAAATTCATTTATTAACTCTGGTTGCTTTATGGTAGATTTTTCAAAGCTTTCTATATATAGAATTATGTCATCTGCAAATAGTGAAAGTTTTATTTCTTCCTTCCCAATTTGGATGCCTTTTATTTCTTTTTCTTGCCTAATTGCTCTAGCTAGAACTTACAGTACAATGCTGAATAGCAGTGGGCATCCTTGTCTTGTTCCAGATCTTAGAGGGAAAGCTTTCAGGATGACGGTAGCTGGGGGTTTTTCAAATATGCCCTTTATCGTGCTGAGGAAGTTTCCTTCTCTTCCTGTTTGTCTAAGTGTTTTTATCAATAAAGGATGCTGAGTTTTCTCAAATGCCTTTTCTGCATCAATTGAGATGATCGTGTGGTTTTTTCCCCCTTTGTTCTTTTAATGTGTGGTATTACATTAATTGGTTTTCTTGTGCTGAATCTCCCTAGCATACCTGGGATAAAAATTCACTTGCTCATGGTGTATAATTCTTTTGATGTGCTGTTGGATTCAGTTTGGTAGTATTTTCTTGAGGATTTTTGCATCTATATTTATACGAAAAATTAGTCTGTAATTTTTTCTTATAATATCTTTATCTGACCTGGTTTTAGGGTGATGTTGGCCTCATAGAATGAGTTACGTAGTATTCTCTCCTCTTCAATTTTTTGGAAGCATTTGAGAAGGACTAGTAGAATCCTTGGAATGATTGTTAGAATTCACCTGTGAAACCATTTGGTCCTGGGCTTTTCTTTGTTTGGAGGTTTTTGGTGAATGATTCAGTCTCTTCACTTGTATTTGGTTTGTTGGGGTCTTTTACTTCTTCTCAAGTCAGTGTAGGAATTTGTCCATTTCATCAAAGTCGTCTAATTTGTTGGTATACAGTTTTTCTTTGTACCCTCTTACGATCCTTTTTATTTCTATGGGGTCAGTAGTAATGTCCTCTCTCTCATTTCTGATTTTATTTATTTGCATCTTGTCTCTATTTTCTTTCAGTCTAGCTAAGGACTTGTCAATTTTATTCATCTTTTCAAAGAACTAACTTTGGTTTGGTTTTTTTTTTTATTCTCCATTTCATTTATTTTTGCTAAAGATTATTTCTTTCCTTCTGCTTGCTTTGGGATTAGTTTCCTGTTCTTTTTCTAGTTCCTCCAGGTATGAGGTTAGTTATATTTTAGCTCTTTCTTCTTTTATAATATAAGCATTTAGGGCTATAAATTTCCCTCCTAGCACTGCCTTCACTGCATCCCATAAGTTTTGATATATTGTGTTCTCATTTTCATTCATCTCAAGATATTTACTAATTTCCCTTGCAATTTCTTCTTTGACCTATTAAGAGTGTGTTATTTAACTTCCATATATTTGTACATTTTCCAGTTCTCCACCTGCTATTGATCTCCAGCTTCATTCCATTATGTTCAGAGAAGAAGCTGTGTATAATTTCATTATTTTTAAATTTATTGAGACTTGTTTTGTGACCCAACAAGAGGTCTATCCTGGAGAATGATACATGGCCCTTGAGAAGAATGTATATTCTGCTGTTTTGGGGGTGAAGTTTTCTATATATTTCTGTTAGATCTATTTCATTTATCATATTATTTAAGTTCTCTATGTCCTTATTGATCTTCTATTTAGATGTTCTATATATTGAAAAGAGTGGTATATTGAAGTCCCCAACTATGACTATAGAGGTGTCTATTTTTCCCTTCAGTTTTGCTAGTGTTTGCCTCATGCATTTTGGATATCAGGGTTAAGTGCATAAATATTTATGATGGTTATTTCTTTTTGGTGGATTGCCCCTTTTATTAATATACAGTGACCTTCTTTGTCTCTTATAACAGCTTTTGACTTAAAGTCTATTTTGTCAAATAGATGTTAGCAGAACTACCCCAGCTCTTTTTTGGCTACTCTTTGCATGAACTATCTTTTTCCATCCATTCACTTTCAACCTATTTGTGTCTTTGGGCCTAAGATGAGTCTCTTGTAAATAACATATAGTTGGATCATGCTTTTTGATCCATTCTGCCAATCAGTGTCTTTTGATTGGTGAATTTAATTCATTAACATTCAGGGTTATTAGTATAAAGATACTATTTACTACAGCCATTTTGTCCTTTAGTTTTTATATGTCATACCTTCCTTTTTTGTCTGTTTTCCTTTATCGCAACTTCCTTTTCTGTATAGTTATCTATTGTGATGTAACTGAATGATCCCTTTATTGTTTCTGTTTCTGTATATTTTTAAAATACTTTCTTTGTGATTACCCCAAGGTTATATTATACAACCTACATCTATAACCTACTCATTTGAAAAGATACCAACTTAACTTCAACAGCATACATGTTCTCTGCTTCCATATCCCTCCATTTCTCCTCTCTATGTTGTTTTTGTCCCACTTTACCAACTTATATTTTGCTCATCCATTACCAGGAAATATTCTATTTTCTTGTTCAATTGTATTCTGATTCTTGTAGGAATTAAAGAATAGAGTTATATATTGAGGATACAATACTGTTGGGTTTTGCATTTCCCTTTTATTTCCCCTTACTGATGATCTTCATTTCTTCACATTACTCCAAACCATTCTCTACTGTCTTTTCCTTTCAACATGCAGAACTCCCTTTAGTAAATCTTATATGGCAGGTCTTTTATTGATGGACTCTCTCAGTTTCTGTTTATTTGTGAATATTTTAAACTCTCCCTCATTTTTCCAGATAAAGAATTTTTGGCTGGCAGTTTTTCTCTTTCAGCATCTTAAATATACCATACCACTGCCTTCTTGCCTCTGGTTCCCAATGAGAAATTGGCACTTAGTCTTATTGAGGATCCCTTGTATGTGACAAATCACTTTTCTCCTGCTTCTTTCAGAATTATTTCTTTGGCATTTGACATTCTGATTAGTATGTATCTCAGAGTAGTTCTATTAGGATTTATTCTTTTAGGAGCACATTTCACTTTCTGGATATGTATATTTATGTCTTTCATAGGAGTTGGGAAATTTTCAGCCATTATTTCCTCAAATAGTATTTCTTCCCCTTTTGCTTTCTCTTCTCTTTCTGGGAAACCCATGATGCCTATGTTTGTGCACTTTCTGCTGTCACTCAAATCCCTGAGACACTGCTAAATTTTTTCTATTCTTTTCACTTTTCACTATCTTGTTCTTCTGACAGTATAATTTCAAATGTTGTATCTTCTAGTTTGCTGATTCTTTCTTCTGCCTGTTGAAATCTGTTGTATGCCTCCAGTGTATTTTTAATCTCTACTATTGTGCCTTTTACCCCATAATGTTCCTTCTTTTTATACTCTCAAGTTCTTCTTTACGCTCACACATTGTCTTCTTAATATCCTTTAGCTCTTCACCCATATTTTCCTTCATCTCCTTGAATTGATCTAGGTTAGTTTGAACTTCTTTAATTAGTTGTTCCAAATTCTGTGTCTCCTCTGAAGTTTTAATTTGTTCCCAGACATATGTTCCTGTTTATTAGTATGGCTTTTAATTTTTTGCTGATGTCTAAGTATCTTATTATCTTGATGAGTGTACTCTGAGGGTCTGGTTCTTCCTCTTGTTGAGGATTTTATTGTTGATTGGCTTTGTGTTAAGGTTCTTCTTTGATGCTTGGTCCAACTTTTTCTAGACCTTTAGAATAGCCTGTGTTTAACTGATCAAATTTTCTTACCTCGTCTTCATCTGATTTTTGTCATGGACAGGCAGTACAATTTTTAAATTGTACTTTTTGTTTAATTGTTTCTTCTCCAGGAGAAAGCTCTCCTCTGTTCCTTCTCCAGGAATTTTGATCAATTCTGTTCTTTTTTGTGCAGAATTTTCTGCTGAGATCCCATGATTTGTGTTTTGCTTTACCAAAGCTGATGAAATGTAATATATCAGAAATGGGGTGGCTTTTACCATGCGGATTTATTAGCTTACAAATTTATAGTTCTAAGGCAATGAAAATATCCAAATTAAGGCATCAACAGAAAGACACTTTCTCTGAAGAAAGGCTGCCAGCATCTGGGTTACCTCTGTCACATGGGAAGGCATATGGCCAGTGCCTGCTATTCCTTCTTTCCTGAGTTTCATTGCTTCAGCTTCTGGCTTCAGTGGCTTCCTCTCTCAGCTTCTGTGGGTGTGTCCTTGTCTCTCAGCTTCTCTGAGTCTTCTCTGAGCTCTCTGAACCTTTTCTGTGTGTCTTTTATCTTCTTATAAAGGACTCCAGTAAGGGGATTAAGACCCACCTTGGGGCAACTCTTCATTTGAAATAACCTAATCAAAATGTCCCACCTTCAATAGGTCTGCACCCACAGGAATGGACTAAGAGAACATGGTCTTTTCTGGGGTACATAATGGCTTCAAAACACCAAAATCTGTTTATATTATCTCTGTCACTCAATGTCCTGTTTTCTTTACACTTCTCAGTTCTGGGACACTCCCATCTTATAACAGTTCAGTTTAACACACACACACACACACACACACACACACACACATACACACACACACACACACCTGTTTTTCCTCTGTGAGGCTTTTCTGCCTCAGGTTTCTTTCCCATTGGGGTATCCCATCCCAGGGAGCAATATGGGGTCAATCCAGAAAGGTGGTCACTTCAGAAGATGTCCATTTTCACTTAGATGGTCCAGCCAACAGAAACTGGATTGGGTGAAGGCACAACAGTTCTTGCCAGCAGTTCTACTATGGACTCTCTCTCTCTCTCTCCTGCCCACACCTCCCACACCCCACTCAGGGGCCCTTTTGTATGCAGCACTCCTCAGCAGCTTGTGTTCCACACTTGGTCTCTGCAGACTTAGGTCCCTGTGCATGGATATGGGGTTCTAATTTGCTGCTGTGAGTCGCTCTAAAGTCTCTGTCCAAGGTGGGAGAGACCTAGGTCTCCGCCTTTGAGAGATTCCCAAGCTGTGTGGGACCAAGTGTTGGGGAGGGGAACAGAATAGAGGTCCAGGATAGAAATTTCCTACCTGATATTTCTCTTTTCCTTCGATTCAGCATTTTTGGAGTCCTTCTCCAGCCTCTACTGTCCTCCAGAGTTCTAAGCAAGTGGTATTTGTCCTTTTATTTACTAAATCTCTGGGGAGGCTTTTTCAAGGGATGTCTTAGGTCGTCATGTCACTCTTCTTTCCTGTGTTCCTTATCTTGTGTTTGTTTATGGTGGTCCGGATGTCCTGAGGATTTTGATGTTTATGGTGGTCCAGATGGTGTCCAGATGTCCTGAGGACTCTGAGGAACATTGTTGCCTGAGGTTTTGCATACTTTGGCCATTTGTTATATCTGGCTGAGACCTGCAAAAGAGTAACCTCCAGAATGACCTCCCGACTCCATTTAAATCTCTTAGCCATAGTATCTCTGTTTTGTTTCCTTTTTAAATGATGTAGAGACAAAACCAAATTCTCCAGGCATCCATTCTTCAGAAAAGCAGATCAGGTTTCTGAGGCCAACACCTAGTCTCTTGGTGCAAACTGAGGAGTGGGGTTGGGGTGGGCTAGGGATTGAGGTGGGGGGTGGGCAGGGGAAAGTTGTGAGGGATGAAAGGGAGGCTGAGGCAGCAGGAAACTGGGCAGAGCAAGCTGTCCCAGGGATGGGCACCTTGGCGAGGGGGTGGGGATGTGAGAAGGACACCCCGAGGGGAAGCCACGGCTGAACTGTGGACACAGGAGCAGTACAAGGGGCCCACTGTGACAGGCATGGAGTTGGGACTGTTAATGGATGGCCTTGGAGGATGGGATCCAAGAGCAGGTTGCCAGGGCCTGAGCCCACCCAGGCTGCAGTCCAGGGAGGATGGTGCTCAGCCTCTCACTGCCCTCCTTGGCCTCTAACCCCCAAACCCTGACTCTGTACCAGGGTCAGCAGTACCTGGGACCTACTCTCTCAGGTCTCCACCTCCATCTGGCTTTGGATACTGTCTGCTCACCTCTTGTGCTCCCCATGTGTCCCTGGCCCCGCCAGCCCCAAGCCCCAGCCTCACAGCCCCACCGATGCCCCACTGCTCCACACCACAGGTCAGGCCCATCGAGGCCCAGAGGACCCCAGATCCAATGTCTGGGGGCACTGCAGTGCCATTGCCTCTGCCACTTCCCTGTATGGCAGCCACAACTCATAGGGAGAAAGACTGGGAACCCAGGATACCACCCCGGAGACTTCTACTCCTGTGGCTTCTGCCCCTGAGGGCAGGGACACTCTTTAGTGGAGGGTGGTGTCCAGAACAGAGGCCAGCCAAGGCAGAGGGAGACCTATGTCCTCCCGTCCCAGTGTGTGGGGCAGTCCCAGTGACCCCTGTGCTTGGCAGACTACAGGCGGGGCCTTGAGCTGGTGGGGAGAGACAGAAAACAATTGTCCTTGCTTCCTGGTGGAGACGATATCCAGAGACTGCCCAAAAATTAACTTTCAACATACTCCCAAGGGAATAGGAGATAGTTTTAAAAACATTGTTGGATTTTGAACAAAAGATTAGAAGTCAAGTACTTTCCTTGAGGCCATCAACATACACATCACAATTAGTCTGAGGGAGTATCTCCCCATGAATATAAGATAAGATCAGGGGGCTTGAACAAATAAATCTAATTCTAGTGGGACGTCTGTTTGTTAAATTGGATCCAGAGAAATCATAGAAAATGGAGGTGCTTATCAATCAAGAAATAACAAACTAAGCTGCAAGGCAACAAAGCCATGTATTGGGGGGTCTTAGAATTGCAAGTTGGGGAGCACAAATGCAGGTAGCAACCCAAATTGTGCCTGGGGCCCCTACTGTCCTTCGGATTAGATCTTCCCTGAGTTCCTTATCTTGTGGTTTTGTATATGGTGTCCAGATGTCCTGAGGAGTTGGAGGAACACTGCCGCTGGGGGCTTTGCATACTTCCGGCAGTTTGTGATATGTGGTGGAGACCTGCATAAAAGTAACCTCCGGAATGACCTCCCAGCTCCATCTGAAATCTCTTAGCCACAGTAACTCTATTTTGTTTTATTTGTTTTACATGCTCAAAAGTCAAGAATCTATGGAAACATTACAAGACTTTATACGAGACTTAATAAAGTTTCCCAAGGTCGGAAGAGCTTTAAAGAACTTAAATAGAGGAGAAAAGTGCAGATCTGACCTCTGTGGGGCTCAGAAAACAACATCCGGCTTCAGAATTCCTACTGGAAAAAGAACAGTAGAGGAAGCAAAACATCAACTTTCATGACCTGATCAAATGCTATGAGCAATCTCAGAGCCCTAGAGTCCCTTCTGAAAGACGACATTACACTGTGAGAAACGTTGGCCAACGCGCTGTGATGGTACAGCATCTAACAAGTTACACAACAGACGTGTCCCGGACCAAGTCTGCATCAACCGTGGTGGGAAAACACGTGGAACACTTCCAAGCAAAACAGAGAGAGTGCATGTGAGCCAGGGAACACCTGAAACAACAGATAAAGACAATGGTTCCTGGCATGCAGCCACTCTCCTGAAAAACACATGCGAATCTTTGTGGGCCACCCACAAAGGCTGCCGGCAGAAAATCACTGCTCTGAAAGCAAGTGATCCTGAAGGAGATCCCACGGGTCTTTGGGGTCCTTGCCCAGCACGGCATAATTGACATGGCACATCGGTTTGGTCGCAAAGGAAAGTGATTTAATAGCCAACGGAGACAGTAACCTCAAACCTTCGAGTTGGACCAAAGAGAACTGGGGAGAACACAGGAAAATCAGGGAGACAACATTTATGTATTGTTTGGGAAATAAGAAAAGTTAGGGAGCGTAATCAAGGGCTTGAGAGGCAGCAATCTCATTTCCTATTTGGTTTGCTAAAATGTAACTAAGATGCATAGGGTAAACGTTCGGTCAGGGAACCTTCCATAGAGGCATGGACGTCTGTTTACTGTTCAAGTTAATCAATCCTCCCTTTGTCAGAAAAAGCGCAGCTAGGAGAGCTAAAAGATACCAATATAGCATTACTACCTCTGCTGAGGACGAGGAAACTTTATTATACAGGGCTTTTGCAAAGATTAACACGGTGTTCCTATCATCAAAGTAGGGCACTGAGAGACCCAGCTGTAGGGGCTCTTTCAATCCTGGAAGAGAAAGGAGTGAGCAAAATGCAGCCTTCCAAATGACACCGAGGGAAGCAGTGTCCGCGAGGCATGAGCTAGAAGAATAAGTGATGAGCTAGAAGAATAAATGATGACACTGTTCACTGCATGGGGCCAACACTGTCCTGGAAAATCAGCGTAAAAGCCCGCAGAGGCTTAATGAAGACCATCAGCAAACACGGTACCTTCAAAACAAAGTTACTTAGCAAGGAAAAGATCAGGAAGTAAAATAGCAAAATCTTTCCCAAAAAAATGAAAATATACAACCAAAAATTCAAGACATGGAACAAAAATTAGAAATGGAAAAAAGATCTTATGGTTTTGGTAATGGATGATGGTGATGGTAGCATAACATTGTGAACGTGATGAACAACAATAAATTGTATACCTGAATGTGGTAAAAAGGAGAAATTTTAGGTTGTCTATATGGTACTAAAATGAACATTTTTTTAAAAATTCATGGAACTGCACAACACAAACAGTGAATCCTAAGTTAAACCAAGTACTATAGTTAATTATAAAAATGTGCTTTTATCAATTGTAACAAATGTAACACACCAATGCAAGGTGTTAATAATCAGGCGGTATATAGGAATCCCGTATTATATAAATGATTGTTCTGTAAACCCACAACTTCTTTCATTAAAAAAAGGTCCTATAAAATTTACATTTGCATTCTAAACACAAAGACCGTAAGTCTTTTAACATTCTGTGTTAAATTTTAACATCCTCAGTGCTCTTGTCACTGAGAAGATGGGAGCTGACAACTTGAGATGCATTTGAGGACAAACACACCCAAAGAGAGAGACTCATCAAACAAACCATGTCCCTAAAACCAACTTTAGGAAAAGTAACCAGTCATCACACCCTTCTTGGAAGATGCTCAGTGACTCAAGAGCTCTTTTGGCTCTTCTGGCCCAACCAAAGCCAGTGAGTCTTCCTCTCACCACCACTGAGCCCACCCATGAGCTCTTCTTCTCCTCACTGGAGGACCTCAGCCCAGACTGGAAGACCCAACACCAGTTCCTGGGGGTCATCTGGGGTCTCCAGTGCACTAGGTACCTCACACTCATTTCAGCTGAGGGGACACCAATGGATGTTAAGAAACTCGCTCTGCTAAAGAGCAGAGTCCTGGCCCACCAGTCACTTCCCGATGTCCGTGATCACACCAAGATGAAGACACCCACCCACCTGCCAGACCACCACCCCATCCGTGAGGGCCCCCATGTGCCTCCCGCTTCCTTCCACCTGAGGGTCCTCTTAGACCCTCCCAAGAAAATGAAATCTGTAATTTCCCCAAATAAGAACTTTCTTCTGCCCAAGAGGGTATATACAGACAACAATCCTGAGGTTTGAGGTTCAAAAAAAGTTTTCACTACAGAAAAGACCACTCCCCCAACTGTTTCCTCCTACAGAAGGACCTGCATGTTAGTTTAGTTCTTACCAGCTCTGTAGGTATAAATGCCTTAGAAATTTATGAGAAATGTAACACTAAAGAAATCCTTTCCATGGGAGAGTAACAGGAGCTCCCCAGTTATTCTGATGGACAGCAAGGTTTGAGAACCTAACAGACAGGAAGGGGATCTGGAGGCAGCTCTAACCTCCAGCTGGGACCCTGGGTTTCACAAGACCCTCAGCACCAGTAGACAAGAGAGGTCAGCAGGGTCAAGAGGGATCATCCAGCTCAGAGTGATCACAACAGCCACTGATGAGTAACAATCAAGGCTGCCACTTCTCATGCCAGGCATATTCCAGGTACTTTATAATAGCATCTCCCTTACATCTCCCAGCAGCCCAGAAAGGTGGATTCAGTTATGATCCCCATTTTATGGGAAAGAGAAGTTAAGACAACTTGTCCAAAGTCACACAGCCGGTCATGGGCAGAGCTGGGAATAAACAGAAGCATCTCATCCAGCAGCCATGCACAGATTTTTCCAAGACTCCAGGCTTCCAAGGACACTGTGAGAAGTGGAAGAGCACGGGACTGAGTCCCCACTCTCCGTGTGGCATGGCCATGGCCCGAGGTGAATGTCTGGGGTGCTGGTAACCTGGAACAGGCTGGGAGGGGATTGACTCTGTCAGTTCATGGAGGAGAAACAGTCCCAGAGAGTGAAGGGACTTTGATGACACAGCCAGCCCATGTCCCAGCTGAGACGGGAATCCAGGTCTCCTGGACAGGGCCCTCCGCACCATCTCAAGGCCCGTGGGTGGCAGAGGCAATGTAAGGCTGCCTACGGAGGAAGGGCTGGAAAGCTGGAGGCTTCCCTGTCCTGAGGATTTCAGGCAGCCCTGCCCCATCTGGGAAGCGTCTCCTTTCTCCCCGGGGCCCCTGCAGGATCTCCAGGACCCTGCTGATGAAGTGGATCAGGGCTAAGCAGGCATAAGGTAGTTCTCACCACATCCCTGAAATCACCGACTCAAGAAACACCTAGTAATGGCTTTTCACACAAGAGCACTGGGATGGATGTGGAGGGAAGGAAACCTGAGAAGCTGACCTTACCTGATAGCACAGAGGTGATGGTTTATTGGGTGTCTCAGACATGTAATCTGTTTATGTGGGGGGTGGGGGACATAAAGATCAGACAGAGATGAGCAGAGAGCTGGGAGAGGACAGAAGAGGAAGGACCAATTACCAACCAAGGAACTGAGGAAGGGACTCTTGGTGGGGATCATATTTGAGCTGAGGGTGAGGGAAAAGATTTCAGTAGCGAAGATGGCGGCCAGAGATTCCCAGGGGGAGAGAGAGAACATGGCTGATGCCTCTCCTCCCCCTTCCCCTCCCTGCTGCTTACCCTCAAGTCCTCCCTCTGTCCCCGACCCTCCAAAGTCCCTTTACAGCTTCCTCATCTCACAACCGCCCCATGAGCTCACTGCTCACACCCAGCCTCGCACACCCAACCCTAACACTCAACACTTGGATCTCTGAATCCGACGTAGTCCTGTCTGCAACCTGGACATTCAGGAACTGATAAGCTAGAAGTCTTTCTTGTGTTGCCAGCCAACCTAAATCATCTCAGGGAAAGGGCAAAGGTACAAAGGAGGCACATGGAGACAAACTGTGCCTGCTAGTTCTGGGCCATTGAGGCAGGAAGGCCCCAGGAAGGTGGGAATTCAACCTTCTGGGTAATTGAAGGCGGGCTGGGACCAGTGGATTCATGGGAGTAAGGCAGGGGCAAAGGCTGGGAGGCTGGAATGGTCTGGAAGGCTCTGGAGGACAGCGCATGGCCTGTCTCAGCTGGCTGGGGGTGCAGGTGGGGAGTGCATCTTTTCATATGTCCCCAAAGGCAGTGGGGAGTCACTCAAGGTTGGGAGAAGGGACATGACCCCACGAAAGGTGTGCTTAGATTCCTAGGAAAGGGTTGAGTCCTTCCCTCGGTGCAGACTCTCCAAGTGGCCAGAGAACCCCTCCTGCTTGGGGACCAGCCTCTGCCACAGTTTCTGCCTCCAGTAATTCAGGGAAGAATTTGTGCTGCCCCAGGAAGAAGGAGAGGGGGCGCCACACATCACAGGCTGGTCAGTGGTTGCCGGAGGACCACACCCAAGACCCTGCGTGACATCCAGTGCGCTTTCCTCCCTGCACCCCTGTCATGTGTCCCAGCAGGAGATGGGGGCAGAGGGTGGCCTGGGCAGGGAAGGAGAGGGAAGTGGGAGAGATGATGGTCCAGAACCTCCCTTCCCCATCCCTCTGAGTACATGGAGGGGGTTGGGGGGTGGGGGGGGACTCAAATCCTGTGTCTGGGGAGCTCCGGGTCTAACGGAGGGAACAACTGAGAACAAACCACGGGATGTGCTAAGGTCACTAAGTGCCCCGGGAAATGAGAGAAGGGAGAGAGAATCCGTGTGAGCAGCTATACAAGAGCCTGAGATGGGTCTTCATTCGGGCACTGACGCCAAAAAGAAGAGCAAAGTGGGGCGGGGGTGCAGTCCCACCAAATATTAAAATATAGTATTACTCTGGTGAAACAAGCAAAAACCCACAAGGGCCTAGGAAATGAATAAGGAATGAGTAAGTCCAAGATAGTCATCTTACCCCATAGTAATCGCTGCACAAATGGGATGAGGTGAAGATTCCTTGGTAGTCATTTCTCCTGGGCAGCAACAGCAGAAATTTCCCTGAATGGGTAAGGAAGGAACACTTTCTTAGAAAGGTGGGTTACATGCTCTGTCCATCCATCTATCCATCCCTCCAACTCTTTTTTTCCTATTGCGTTTATTTATACCAATGAGTTTTTAAATGCTGCTAAGAGCAACTGGTGTTTTTCTTTTGTCCCTCAAAATGAGATGTCCCCAATGTGTAACAACGTTTGGATATACTATGTCCCCCAGAAAAGCCATGTTTTTTAATGCAATCTTGTGGGGGCAGACTTATTAATCTTTTGATTAGGGTGGAAACTTTTGATTGAGTGTTTCCATGGAGATGTGACCCACTCAACTGTGGATGAAAACTTTGATTATATTATTTTCATGGAGCTGTGGCCCCGCCCATTCAGGGTGGTTCTTGATCAGTTCACAGGAGTCCTATAAAGAGTGCTCACGGAGAGAGCAGAGACAAAACCACCCAGGGATACGCTAAACCAGGACACACAGAAACTGAACTTGATGACAGAGATGCTTAGAGATGCTTGGAGATACAGACAGAAGGACGTTTGGAGATGTTAAGCTAAGAGAAGATCCACAGACGCTTAGGGAGAAAGCCACTGGAATCAGAAGCTGAAAGCAAAGCAACCTGGGAGAAAAGGACCAGCAGACACTGGCCACATGCCTTCCCAGCTGACAGAGGTGTTCGGGACACCACTGGCCCTTCTTCAGTGAAGGTATCTGATGCCTTAGAATGGACACTTTTATGGCCTTAAAACTATAAATTTGTAACCTAATAAATCCCCTTTGTAAAAGTCAATCCATTGCTGGTATTTTGCATAACCACTGCTCTGGCAAACCCGAACATAAGGAAACAAAAGATTATTTGAAAGCAGGAGAGAAAAACCAAAAGAGCGCTGAGATTTGATGAACAAATCCAAGATAACCGTAATTTCTTCCTTCCATTTTCCTTCTGAATTCATGTCCAAGGGTCCATCTGGAATCTTCCTTCCCTCTCCCACTTCACTCCTCTCCCACCCTCATCCTCAGAACCTGGAAATTCAAAGCCCTAAATTCCTCCCAGCGCCTCTCTCCTTCGCACTCCCATCCCGTCCCCCATCTGCTCCCGAAAAGCACCTGCTCCCAAGGGCTCTACGCACCCCTTGCCCAGGGCACTCCCTCTGACTCCCACCACAACCGGCTCTGCCCCCTCCAGCCCTTTGTCACCGGCCATTTGGACACCTACCATTGTCAGCAAACCGGGCCTGAGTTCATCTCCCACCTGCTCAAGCTGACATTCGCCCTCAGCTCGGACAGCACCAGGACCGAATGACTCTCGCACCAGCCTCTTCCCGTCCTCCCCACCCCGGCCTCTTACACGGAGAGCCCTGTGCCTGGAAGTTCTCCAGCCCAAAGGCTGGGCCACGCCTCGAGGCCTTTGCACCTTCAGGGCCCCTTGCCTACAATACCCTTCCCAGTTTGTCTGCCCTGCCAACTCCTGTTCATCCTTCAGAACCCCACTTCAGCCGCACCCTTTCGCCCAAAGTCTGCGTACAGGGCACGTATCCGGGCGTCCCCCGGCGTCCCACCCCCGGTACCCGGATATCTGCGCGCGGGTGCGCTCCAGGCAGGCGCAGTCGAGCCCCACCCGCAGGTTCGGCCTTCCGAGGCGCCCCCTTCCTGAGGGAAGGACCGTCCGTGCCCTCGGGCCTCGGGGCTGCAGGGGGCTCCAACTTGGGGCACAAGGAGACCGGGGACCCGCCGGGCCTCCGCAGGGAGAAAGGAACACGTGGGAATTGGGTCGGCCAAGGAAAAAGGCTTTGGCATTTTCCGTTTAGGAGGTAAAGAAAGCCCGTTGCCGGCGGCCTTCTTAGCGCAGTGGGCAGCGCGTCAGTCTCATAATCTGAAGGTCCTGAGTTCGAGCCTCAGAGAGGGCACGTCTGTTTTACTGCGCTATGCCTTAATTAAATTAAAAGTATATCAACGGAAGAGCCAGTGAAGACGCTTGGAAACCACTAGGGGGCTTTGTGAACCCTGCGTTCTACTAGAGGGTCACACGGTGTGCCGGATCCCCGATGGCAGAGGTCACGTGAGGCCCAGGTTCGGCGGACCTCTCGTAGGGTCCTACGTCTCACAACGAAGGCGCTTCCAGTTCATCGCTAACCAAAGAAACGGAAGTCTCAGCCATGGGGGATGATCATTTTATTCCCAGCCCAGTAATAAAACTCCACAAATGAAGCAGCTCGCAGTTTGTCAACCCTCGCACGGGAGGACCCGGGCAGTCTGCACCAGTTCCCTGTGGCCCAGGAGACATCGGTGAGTGACGCCGATGACCCTAGGAAAGAGTAAGGGGCATAACTTCCCTCTAACCATAGCTTTAGCTGAATCTTTCAATTTTTAATTATTCATTTTTCCATAGCTTCTAATTATTTGGCGATTTATTCTCGATTGGCTATTCAGACATTTAGTTGTATATTTCTTAATATTCCGAAATAGGGAAAATTCTAGTTTTCTTTTTATTTCTATCTTAAATGCATTTTGGTCATGGAATATATTCTGTGTGAATTAAATCTTCTAAAATTTTGGTTCTTAATAGGGTCAAGTTTTGTCAATGCTCTGTGTTTGTGAAAAAGGTGTGTATTCTGCAGTGGCTGTATGCATTGTCCTAAGTTTTCTAATTGTTCTGTCCGTATTAATTTTTTGTTGTTTTGAACAATTGGTTACCGAGAGTAAGATTTATCTATTTTTGTCAATTTTTCATTATATATTTGAGGCTACATTAAATAAAGGCATAAAAACACAGAATTCTTTATATTCCTAGAGAATTGAACCTGAATTGAATCCTTAAGAAGTGTTTGCCTTTATTTCAATTATTCCTCTTTGCTTTCTAGTATATGTGGTCTAATATTACTATACCATCATCAGCTTTCTTTGATTTAAGGTGTGCATGAAGTGTGTTTTTCCATACTCAATTTTAAATGTATCTCTTTTTAAAACATACGCTTTGGGTATTTTTGAAGTGTGCTTGTCTCTTGTTGTTTTGAGATGTATCCACATTGATACATGCAGCTCTGAGACATTCCTTTTAATGGTCTATGTTGTATTCCGTCTGTGCAACAATTTATTTTTCCATTCTCCTGTGTTTGATATTAGATTGTTTCCATTTTTTGCATGCCTCATTGAATATTCATGTGCATGCATCCTCGTAGGTTGTGAGAGAAATCTGTTGAAAATTACCTCAGGGGAATTGAAGTGCTGAGTTGTAGGGTGTCCACATCTCCAAAGGGATTGCATCCAGCAGCTCTCCTATTTCTCCACATCCCTGACAGTATTCGCTATTATCAGACTTTTCATCTTTTTCAATAATTGAATGGTTATATCTCATTGATGTGATTTGCATTTCTTAGCCTACTCGTGAGTTCAAGCATGTTTTCACGTGCTCAGTGGCCATTTTGAGTTTCTCCTTGTTACTCAACTCACTCTGACGAATATAATCAGAAAGGGAATTCGTTGAAGGGAAAGCTGAGAGTTCAGAAGCTCAAGGGTGTCTAAGGAACCAAAGCTTAAAAAATCAGGAACGAGGGCAGCTCCAGAGATCTTGGTAACGGAAACCAAGAGAGACCCTAAATAAGCTCCAGCCATTTTTCCTCCCAAATTGACTATTCAGTGCTCACTTTGAATATTTAATACTTAATTTGTATATTAAATTGAGAGCAGTCATCCAGTTATCCTAGTAGTAACCTTAGCCTGCCTCTTGGCTAGGAGGGGCTGTGTATATTTCTGACACCTGTCTTTTTGTTGAGGGTAGGGGTGTGTGCATAATTCCCCAAAAAGAAATAAGGTTGGGATTCACTCATTAAACAACATGAGGACCTAATACGTGCCAGGCTACACTCTGAGGCTAGAGCAGCAGTGCAAACAGCAGACAAATCTCAGACCTCGTGGAGCTAACCATCTCGAACAAGGAAAGAATATAACCAAATCAACGTATTTTAGAAGATGCAAAAGGTTAGTGGGAAAACTAAAGCAGTGACAGAGGATTATCCTCAGAAGAGCATCTACTGCCCTGAGCTGTGATGTCTGCAGGAAGAGAAAGGCCTCGAAGCCACTCCCAGGACTGCACGGCCCTTATCTGCACCTGGACGCCGAGGCCCATCCTTTTCCTGCCTCACCCTGTTCCGTTCCTGCCTCGCCCCCCAGGCTGTTGCCGGAGCAGGTCTGGGGTGCTCACTCCAGGCGTCCTGTGAAGAGCAAACCTACCTCCTTTCTGGGTACCCCTGCCATAAATACCCCCACACAGACTCCTACAGGCATAAATCACACCCCCGGGGCTGGCTGAGGAACAAATCAAGGGCTCTCTTTCCGTCTCCCCAGGTCTGACGTGGGGACTGGAGCTTAATGACGAAGGATCGCAGAACAGTTAAGACCAAAATATTTGAAGTCAGATGGCCCTGGGTTCAAGTTTTGTGTGGCCACTTACTTTCTGCCTGTCCTTGAACACACAGCTGCTGTCGGTTTTATCAAATGCACAATCAGAATAATTTGCCTGAAACCATGGGCAGGCCAAAACCAGTTTCTGGGGGATATCCTCTGTTCCTGTACCTTTTCTCCTGAGCTTGTTTAACCAGAGCATGCACAGAAAACAGATTCTTGTCCTTTAGTTGACCTTTAAGACTCTAGAAACAAAGGTCATCTCCCCCGGAACCAAGATTATGAGGACAAGGAGACATTGGAAGCAAATTGGATGCAAGAGTTCCTTCAATAAGGAAGCTCTGGCCGAAAATCCACTTTAGCACATATGGACAACTCTATAATTAACTGGTTGGACTATGCCAAGTCAAACCTCCCTACTGCTGTCCCCACCTCTCACCTCTCATTCCCATAACTCTCAGATCAGGGAGACAGATTTGAGCCTTGCCTCTTGTCTCCTTGCCCATCGACTTCACAATAAAACTCTTTTCTCAAAATCCTGATATAGTATTGGCTTCTGTGTGCACCGGGCAGTGAGCCCTTGCTTGGTAACATGCCCACAAGTGCTTTTGAAGACCTACCACGTGAAAGGCACTCTGCTGGCTTTCTTGGGCAGAGGAAATTGCCTGACTAAAACCACTGCCGTAGACATATTCATTTCCTATTGCTGCTGTAACAAATTACCACACCTCAGTGGCTAAAAACATGAATTTAGTACCTTACATTTCTGGAGATCAGAAGTCTATATTGGTTGGCTGCCTGCCTTCTGGAAGCTCTAGGGGAGAATCTGTTTCCTTGCCTTTTCCAGCTTCTAGAGTCCACCAGCATTCTTTGGCTCCAACCTCTGATTCCATCATCACATCTCCTTCACTGACTCTAACCTTCCTGTCTTCCTCTTATAAGAACCCTGTGATTACATTGGGCCCTCTAGGATAAATCAGGACAATCTTCCCATCTCAAGATCCTTAACCTAATCACCTCTGTAGTCTCTTTTGCCATGTAAGATAACATACAGGCTCCTGGGATTTAAACATGGACATCTTTGGGAGTCATTACTCTATCACAGTGGGCAAAAGAAGAAATATGTTTAAATCAACAGCACAGTGCCTGGCATATGATGTATGCTCAACAGGGGGAGGCAGTTATTATTGGAGAGTTTTGTGTTTGGGTCAGGAATTAAGAGCTTCCTGGGAAATGAGGCTTGAGACAGCCCTGGCTGCAGTTCTGTTTTAGTCAAACATGCTAAACCCTTGCACATAATTTGGAATCAGTGGCTACATTATTCTCAGTATTGACCAGATATGCCTAATCACCTTTATGAAGATACACACAAAAATAAGACCATAGAAAGATACAGGACAAAGGCAAAAAGCACATTTTGGATCACGTTGGCTCAATGCCTTGACCCAGTAGGATAGCTCTACGGTTGGCCTCTCCAAAAGATGAGCTGAGCTAAGCTGAAAGAGAGCGGAGCTGAGCTGCCAGGTGTTGAAGGTAGCTGATTAAGGCAATCAAAGCCAAAACAGAAGTAACAGTTAAGACTTTAATCACTTATTGCACGGTATAAGCAAGAAACTAACCTGGAGAAAAACACCAGCTCCCCATGTTTCATTCCTCACCCCCCATGGAATGGCATCACCAGGAGAGAGTCGGATGGATCAACACATAGCTGAGGGACCCCAAAACAAAACGCTCCTGAAGTTTTATGAGTAGAAACTAGGAGTGGCAAAGTACTGAGTCACAGTGAAGCCCCTGGAGGGCTTTGGGACAGGAGTGCGGGTGTGGGTGAGAGCATGCCCACCCAGGGGGGCCCGAGTCCTTGCCTGCAACTCCCTTCAGAAACGGCAGCACACTGCCTGGGCACCAAGTCTGTGCTGGGAGGCCAGCTTTCCCCGTGAGTACTGCCAGGTAAAGCTTTTTAGTTGCCTATGGTTGGACTAAAAATTGCATAGGATTTTGGCCAGGAGCCAGAATCTTCAGGCTCTGCCATCTGTATCATATTTTTAATAGATGCCAATTACTTATATTATTTAGAGTCATGGTGGCTATAGCAGTGGTTGGCAAACTACTGCTGGCAGGCCAAATCTGACCCACTGCCTGTTTTTATACATGAAGTTTTATGGGAACACATTCACTTATCCATTTATGTGTTGTATGTGGCTGTTTCATGCTCCAGCAGCAGAGTTGAGTTATTGAGACAGAGACCAAATGCAAAGCCTAAAATGTCCCTTTAAGAGAAAGTTTGCCGTATCAAACCACTAAGTAGATCCCAATATTTGTAACAGCTCAGTTACCATAGAAGTTGATTTCTCTCTCATGTAATAGCCCAAAGTGGGCAGCTTTTTTCCATTTGTTTCCCGGATACAGGATGCTTCCACCTTGTGGCTCTGCAGTCCCCAAGGGACTCACATCATTTGCTTTGAACTGGTAGAAAGGGGAGAGACCCTGGAGGGGGCACCCCTATTTCCTTAGCCCTGGCCCACGATAGACGCATTATGATCCATTGGTAAGAACTAGTCACCTGACTACATCTAGATGCAAGGGTGACAACACTTGATCCTTGGCTTAGCAGCCTTC
The DNA here is from genome assembly GCF_015220235.1 of Choloepus didactylus. NCBI lineage: Eukaryota > Metazoa > Chordata > Mammalia > Pilosa > Megalonychidae > Choloepus > Choloepus didactylus. The sequence goes on along the minus strand of NC_051328.1, from coordinate 28,154,293 downwards.
TCCCCATGACATCTTTAAGCTACAGAAATGGAGCCCAGATTTTAGTGGGAAGCTAGCTGTTCCAGCCATGTCCATTCCAAGCAAAGAGGAGGAAGCCAGGATGGGAGAGGACTGGAAAGCCAGCCTTATGCAACTTTTTTTTTTTTTTTTTTTTTTTTCTTTTGTCTTGAAATTTTATATTGCCTTTTTTTTTTTTTATCATCATTTTATTGAGATATATTCACATACCACGCAGTCATACAAAACAAATTGTACTTTCGATTGTTTACAGTACCATTACATAGTTGTACATTCATCACCTAAATCAATCCCTGACACCTTCATTAGCACACACACAAAAATAACAAGAATAATAATTAGAGTGAAAAAGAGCAATTGAAGTAAAAAAGAACACTGGGTACCTTTGTCTGTTTGTTTCCTTCCCCTACTTTTCTACACATCCATCCATAAACTAGACAAAGTGGTGTTTGGTCCTTATGGCTTTCCCAATCCCATTGTCACCCCTCATAAGCTACATTTTTATACAACTGTCTTCGAGATTCATGGGTTCTGGGTTGTAGTTTGATAGTTTCAGGTATCCACCACCAGCTACCCCAATTCTTTAGAACCTAAAAAGGGTTGTCTAAAGTGTGCATAAGAGTGCCCACCAGAGTGACCTCTCGGCTCCTTTTGGAATCTCTCTGCCACTGAAGCTTATTTCATTTCCTTTCACATCCCCCTTTTGGTCAAGAAGATGTTCTCCGTCCCACGGTGCCAGGTCTACATTCCTCCCTGGGAGTCCTTATGCAACTTTTTTTTTCCAGGAGCAGAGGCTTTTGCAGCCTGGAGAAGGCCAGACAGAATTTTACATCACATCCTCAAACATAAGGAAACAGAGAGGGGGGAGCTTTTGACTGGCACCCAAAGCCAGAATTAGGACCAAGACCTCTAAGGAATCAGAGAAAACAAGGTATCATGAAGTAGGGAGTTCCTGTTTCACCTAAGTTAGGCACACAAAGGGGAGAGAGAGCCCATCCTCAGGATACGGTTTGCCCAGCTCATGGGAGTTTTAACCTGGCTCAGAGTTGACCTTTGTTGGTCTACCAACTCCCTGATTCAATCTGAAAGTTTGCACATGTACACACATTTTTCGTTGAGCTTAAGATTCCAAAATTTCCCTGACCCATACAAACAAGACTAAGTCTGGTCTAAAATTCCTCCCCAATCCTGGAATTTGCAGAATGGGAGTTGTGGTGGTTTGGAGCTGTAGATACACCAGAAAAACATGTTCTCAAACTTAACCCATTCCCGTGGTGTGAACCCATTGTAAGTAGGACCTTTTACTGAGGTTACTTCGGTTAACTTTCAGCCCAGCCCAATCAGGATCATTCTTAATCCTATTACTGGAGTCCTTTATAAGTAGAATAAAATTCAGACAGAGTGAAAGGAAGCTGCAGAGGGAGCAGCCAGAAGCTGAACATCAGTGGAACCCAGAAGAGAAAGGAGAGACCAGGAGATGCTGCCATGTGCCTTGCCATGTGACAAGCTAAGGAGCAAGGATCACCAGCAGCCAGCCCCAGAACACCAGTCTTTGGGGAGAAAGCATTGCTGGATGATGCCTTGATTTGGACTTTTTTCCTAACCTCAAAACCATGAGCCAATAAATTCCCATTATTTAGACTGAACTGTCACATGGTATTTGCTTGAGCAACTCAGAAAACTAAAACAGGTACATAAGTAATCTGTCACAGTAATTTGTTATTTGAAGGAACTGGCCATACAGCCAAGCCATTTTCATTTATGCTTTGCTATTTTATTAGTTACAAAAACGAGATCTCACAAAGTTTCCAGCCAAAAGCCAGAAATCAGTGGGAGGGAGATAACTGACCAGCAAGGACAAGGCAGCCAACCCGGGGGGAGGGAGGCGCGAGGCAGTGCAGGGGCTGGCCTTCTTTGAGCTTTCACTGGCAGAACCATGCCATGAAATCTTCAGTACAAGAGCTGGTAAACTGTAGCTCTGGTCTTAGAGCCTGTGATCAGATACTGATTGTCGAAAGACACATCACAACACAGGATTTTTGAGGACTCCTCTACCTGGGAGGAAAGAGAGACCAAAAGAGGGACAACATGCAGGAGGAAGGCTTGAGCCAAAGAGGGAGATTCTTTGGGGCTGTTTCAAGGTTTTGCATAGACCTAAGTCTCAGTCTGGAGACAGAGTCAGGTTCAGCTGAGGGCCCAAGGTGGAGCAATGAGTTCACAGAACCTTAAATCCTCATCTCCCCAATCTATAAAATGGCCTTGGATGCCATCTCAAAGGTACTTTCCAGCACTATATTTGGGATCCAACCAACCAGGATCTGGGGCTACAAGCACCAAGTGTTTAGATTAGTGCTCCCCCCTCATCTCTTTCTAATACCTGAAACAACCTTTTCTGAGAAGGTGCCGCCATGCAGTAGATCATCTCATCCATTGTGGTCACAAAATAGCTTCCTGGTGAAGAAAAGAATGAATGGAGAGGCCAGAGACTGAGCCTGCATTCTGCTTCCAGCTCTGTCCCTGACTGGACTAGGGAAAAGGCAATACTTTCTCAGCCTCAGTTTCCCCAGAGACATAACCCAAGCCATTCCCTTATCTGCCTCCACCAACCTGCCACACACTCAGGACCGTGGTGACCATCAATGAACAAAAACACAGTCAGATTAGGCTTTGGACCTACACCTTTGGACTGTTGTTCTGTGTAGTAAGAGTCCAGTGATAGAAAGAGCCAGAAAAGGAAGGGCGTGAGTAGAGAAAGAAGTTGCAGAAGCCAGCCAGGCAGCAGAATAAGAGACGCTGGCTGGGGAGGAGAAAGTGGATGCAGAGATAAGAGCCTTTGACTCTGCCCTCAGCTGGGTGCAGTGGGGAAGACTTTGGGTCTTTGTCTGCCCAAGGTTGGGTCTGTAGAGGGAAGGATTAAGAGAATGAAGTCAGGCTGGACCCAGATTCTACAACTGGGTTCAAAGCAAGACAACTGTGGCGTCACCTGACTTCCCACTCACCACAGGAGGCAAACTTGAGGTTGTGGTGGTAGATGTATTTCTTCTGCATGACGGCCTTATACTTCTCCTCCCGATGAGTGTGCAGGAATATTATATCACTAGTTCTCAAGCCCACTAACATCCATTCCTCACTGGGGTCATGGGCAATGCTGAGGATCTGGTTGGCAGGAGGTCATTGATGCCCATCTCTTCAAACCCGAGCCCCCCTTCCTCCATCCACAACACCACCACCCCCACCCTGGGGCTGCACTCAACCCCAGTGGTGGCCATTTAGCCACCTCATACTGTAAATCATGTTGATGCAGCCTCTGGTAGGTCCTCAGGTCCCAGGAATACAGGCTGGTATCTTCACCTCCTGTCCAGAACTTATCACCTGCGATATCTACACATCTGGACCCATATATGGGGACTTGATGCTTCCTGAAAGGAAAACAATTCAGAAGAGGTTTGGACCCCCAGAAGTTTCAGGACAAGGAAGCCCCTAAGAGTACCCAGATATATTCTTCAGTCTAACTCGCCTAGAGGGGAAAGAGTGAGGTCATCCAGAAAGGGACACATGCTATCCCAGTGGCCTCACCATCAAGCCCTCCCCCAGTTATAACCAAGTGGTTGGGGAAAGAAGGCATACCTGATCAAGATTTGGTTCTGCAAATCCCAAATCTCAACAAATCCTCTGAAACAAGCTATACAGATATGGGCATCAGAGGAGACTGCCAGGGAAAAGCAACTGGAACCTGTTGACGCCAGCTCTGCCTTGACACGGGGTGTGGGTACCAGATCCCAAAGAGTCAGGGTTCGGGACACACCTCCTGTGATCAGGCACTGCTCATCAGAGAACAGCTTGCAGGTGAGAACACAGTTCTGGCGGTCCTGTCAGTGTTGTTGGATTCTTGTGTCACCTCCTTGAAGCACTGATTCTGAGCCTCATAACTGAGGGTGTATCTTGGACTGCCCAAGCCCCATTTGAAAACCCCTCACCTGAAGGTCCAGCTGGGCCTGAGGGAGCTTGTCAGAGGCGTGCAGAGCACTCTCATCCCAAACCTTGATGTGGCGGAAACCACACGTGTACACATGGTGGGTTGAGCGGCTGATGGCAACCGCATAGACTTTCATTCCGTGGTGGAGTGCACCGACCTCCCAGGCCCCACAAGGGGTCCTCTGTCTGCCCACCACGTCGACTGGAATGGGAGGCTGGGGAAAGGGTGGGTGGCAGTAAAAGTGTTATTGCCCTAGCCTACTGTTAGCCATCCTTCCAACAGCAACTCTTTGACCCCCAAGCAGAATTGTGTCCCTTTCTGGATCCCCCCAGACAATTGAACACCCTTTTGCTCTAGCCCAGGTTATGCCAAGGTTTTTCTCCCCAGGATCACATTTTGAGGCAATTCAGAGTGTCAGCAATCAGAGCAGAGCCTGGCTGACAGTTCCACGGGCCATATCTCCCAAAGGAGTAACACTGAGCCAAAGACTTCATGTACTGGGATAGTGAGAGCAGCCTGGTTCAAAAGATCCCAACACACCTACCACCTATGGAATTGAGAATGCAAGTGGGGATGCATTCTATGCCGTTGCGTTCTTCCTATAGAGAAGAAGGGAAGGATCCTGAGTTTGTTTTTTGTTTTGTTTTTAAAGACACTTACAATTGCTCTGAGGAGTGACTGGACTTCTTCACTGGAAGAGGTCGAAGAGCAAGGCTGATCTGCAGAGGAATATCAATATCCATTAACCCACAGAGAGGCCAGCAGGACAGAAAGGGGGTCCGGCAGTAACAGAGAGCCACACAATTCAGGGAGAACAGTCTTCTGACACCAGGCACCAGGCTCTCATTCTTAGCCCTCTATCTGGAGCCCAGCCTTGGGCTACCACCCCTCCCTCAGGGGCCAGGTAATGACCTGTACTTACTAGACACAGATCCTGGTAGGAAGCTAAAACAAAAGGAGAGAAGACGGGGAGGAGATAGGACATGAAACAGAGTGCTTGTGCTGGGGCCCACTCTCCCCAGGGCAGTTCACCACCCCCCACCATCTTGATCAAGGGAGACCTACTTTAGGTTGGACCCTGCTGCTTCCCCTAGTTCCACCACAGAGAGGCCAGTAGCCTGGTGCTCACAGCTCTCTGGGGCCTGGAGGGTCCCTTGCTGCTGTGTCACAGCACTCATCTCCTGCTGAGCCCGGTCACACTCTGTCAGGGTGCCTGGGGACTGCTGGGCCATAGCATATGGACTTTCCTGTTGGTACTGTAGTGGTTGCTCATGCTGGGTGGAAATGCCAGAGCTTTCTGGCACGTCTCTCCTTTCCTCTGCCTCACCATAAGCCCTGGATGCAGTAAGTGAGGCCTCTTCCTTTTCTCCACTCATGTTCTGAGATCAGCAAAGTACCTGAGCCACATGGATACAGGGCTTGAGAAATGGGCCTGTCAAACAGATCCTGGCTTTCCAATTCCTCCTGATTCCTTGTCACAGAAAAGAGAATAGATTCAGATATGCACATGTTTTGAGTTTATTTGGGAGGGTCAGAGAACTCTTCCTTTGGTGAGAGGATTCAGACGACTTGTTGCCATCTAACTTTTTATACTGAATGTTAATGATAGGAATGCTAAGGATGGAAGTTTGACATGGACATTTAGAGGACATTTAGAATAGTTATTACCTAGTCCCCCCTTTTAGACATGTTGACTTCATTTCAGGCCATATAAAATTAAACTTACCTTTTAATCTGGCTGGGTACATTTCAAATGAGAGCTTCTCACAAATGTAAATAAAACATAATGCCACAGGAAACTTTGTATCTCAAGGTCTCTCACCCCCTTGAGGAGAGAACTTGGAGGAACTTCAAGAAATCGTGCAATTATGTGATGTTCCATTTGAATAGGGCAATATTGCATAAGGAGGAAGAGCTTGTGGTGACATTAATATTTCCTACCCTATGGGATAATTGTGAGAATGGAATGAAATCGCACATGTAGAATACTCAGCATTATGTGAGCCCAGCGGTCAACATTCAAAAACAGAAGCTAGTGTGCTTATTTGTGGACTGTGACAGATAGCAGAGCTCTGTTAGGCAGATCACATCCCTTTCTTTAGGGAGGCTCCATGACAGCCTACCCGACAGTCACCAACAGTAAGTCCCTGGGAAGATCAATGTTACGTTAACAAAACATAGGAGGAGACTTGGACACAAAAGAATGATTGGGGACAGGGAGGGGATCCTCAAATTGGATCCAATGCTTTGACAGCCAGGCTCAATCTTTGGCTCTCAGATGCTCTCATATGCCCTTTCTCACCAAGGAGACACCAGGGAGAACCAGGTCACCCACCCTTGGGAAGAGACAGGGGATAGTTTCATGCCAGACTCTACTACTCTTGACATTTTGAGTCCTCATTTTGTATTTGGCCCTGATCTAAACACTTTGCATAGCTAATCCCGTTTTATCTTCAAAACAACTATGTGGGCCAATTTTAAATATTTAAAAAACTGAAGCTCAGAGGGGATGAACATCAAACAGCCAGAAAGCAGCTGAGTTTCAAACCCTGTCCTTTCTGGCTCTAAATAATCTTCTTTTCTACCTCCCCAAGGTAGGCTGAATCATGGCCCTCAGAGATGTCAGGTCCTAATCCCCAGAACCCATAAATGTCACCTTATTTGGAAAGAGGGTCTTTGTAGATATGATTAAGGTAAGGATCTTGAGATGGTGAGATTATCTGGATTATCTGGCTGGGCCCTAAATAGTCCCACAAGTGTCCTTACAAGACAGAGGCAGAGGGAGATTACACACACACACACACACACACAGAGGAGAAGGTATTGTGAAGATGAGGCACCAAGATTTGAAGATGCTGGAGACTGGAGTGTTGTGGCCACAAGCCAAGGAATGCCGGCAGCTCCTAGAAGCTGGAAGATGCAATGGAACGCAGCCCTGCCAACACCCTGACTTCAGCCCAGAGATACTGGTTTAGGACATCTAGCCTAAAGAATGGTGAGAGAATAGATTTCTGTTATTTTAAGCTGCCAAGTTTATGATAATTTGTTACAGCAGCCACAGAAAACTACTACACTCCCCAGCAGAAGAAGGAAAGCCATTGTCAGGAGAGATGCAGGCTCTGGACACCTCCCTTTTAGGCATCCTGGGGAGCCATCCTCTGACATCTGGGCACTCAAGATCCAGGGGTCTGGGCTTGACATGGCACTTATTTCCCTTCTCTAGGTCTACTGCTCCCATTTTGTGGAAAGAGATAGATTGGGCTGCTTATGTATATTCCTTCTGGCTGTACATTCTAGCAACCATTTTCTCTATGACTCTCAAGGAGTCCTTTCCCCTCTTTGGGCTTCAACAAAATGAATTCCTTAATTCCTTTACAGTGTAAAAAGCACTTCTTCAATCATTACTGCACATCACTTGTGCCAAAATCCAACTAGTCAGGCAGAAAGGAAATGTCCAGCCCATATGACAGAGGTATTCGCAGAAACTCAGAGGTCCTGCATGAAACGGTCTAGGAGGTTTGGGGACATCCGGGCATGCTAGAAGCCTCAAGGGGACCAAAGTCAGTCATTGATCCCTGGAGCTTAATTACCTCATTAAGATATTTTAGATGTAAATGTGCAACAGTGATTATATTGAAAGGATAATTATCATCATTGCTTAGATCTCCGACTTGGAGAGGCAGAACACACAGAGGCATATCTAGTTAAAAGAAATAAAGGAAAAGAAAACATCATTTATAATACAAAAAATTAAAATAGCCAGCCTAAACTGAACAAGAAAAGTGCAAACAAATGGGGAAAGGAAACACTCCTGAAAGATTCAAAAGCAAATGGAAAGACATGTTCCATATTCTTGGAAAAGAAGACTCAACATTAAATATGTATGTATTCATGTAAGTTTTTCTGTTAATTTAAAAATTTAACATAATGAGTTTCTTACTTTGAGTCAGAAGAGTCTTTTCCTACCCAGTTTTGAGGCAATTTCCTGTGTGGGAGGGGACTGCAGAGAGAATAAAACTCCCATTGCCATTAGAAATGTGAATTATTTATAGTCTTTTGGGAAATAATCTGGCAATACTTATTCATATTTAATATTATACATATCATTTATTCTAGCAGTTTCACTCCTGGAAATCTATCTCCTATCATTGAAAGTACCAGAAAATAAATATAACTGCACTCAGATACTTTTTTCAGCACTGCAAAGGGAACAGTGAACCTAGAAACAACCTGAATGTGCTTTCCTAGGGAGACAGTCAAATTTTGCTACATTCCTGTAATTGAATAACATGCATATCTTAGATTCCTGGAAGGAATTTCCAAAATGTATTTTTAATGAGACAAGCAGGATAGAGAGAGATATATAGGAGGATCCCATTTTTGAAAAAAATAAATGATGACAAAACCCATATGTGTATGGCCATAGACATGCCTGTATGTAGTAAGGAGAAAGGGAAGCAAGGTGTTTCAAATACAAACCTGAGAAATATACTTAAATACGTTCCAGAGAGGTGCAGAGGATGTAACCGGAATGCTGCCTCTGGAGAGATTCAGCACCCAGTGTCCACAGCCATACGAGGCAGCACCGCTAATATGAGCCCTGGGGTCTCCCAGATTCTCTTCATTCCATCCCTCACACAAGGTAACCCAAACACTTCACACAGTCCTCCGTCTTTCTCATCTTCCCCTGAATTTAATTTGGGATTGTCATGATTCTTAACTAATTGTTTACATAATTTAACAAATTCTCCCTGATATGCATCAGGCCTCCTTAAACTGGAGACACACCTAAGGAGATCTTATCTGGTAAGAGGGAAAACCTAGGGCATAGACATTCTCAGCTCAGCATGATAACAGAGAAAAAGTGATGGACAGGTTGCCCAGCCCCAGTTGAGGGTTGTGTAAAGCCCAAAGGCAGTGAAGCCATTTCACTAGGGCTTCATGGATGAAAAAGATTTCACTGTAAGGAAAAAAAACAAGGCTTCCTAGAAAAAAGCAGAAGGTAGAGCCAAAATCACCAATTCCCCTCCTACTCTATCCCAGAGCTGGTAATTCAGTGACCCCTTTTACCAGGCAACTCGCCAAACCCTGAACACAAAATGCTGGATTGAGGACCTGTCCTGTCAGCAAGATAAGCCCTCACAACCTGCACCCCCACCCCCACCCCAGGGCATGAAAACTCACCTCCGAAGGCAGAAGGCAAAACCGTGGAAAGCTGAGGGCTAAACAGGACTGGGTTCCTTCTACCCCGGCCCCAGGCCCACCCTTCCACACCCAGGCACTGCCCCTATCCTGCAGATGCTGCCATTTTTGAACTCTAGCCTAATTGATAATCAAGCCCTAGTCGCTGGTAAGCAGCACCTGAGTCAGGTGTCCTGGCCCTGAATGACTTGCCCAGCACCCTGCTTGGCCAGCCCCAGGTGTCTCCACATCCACCACCGCCAAGGCTGACCTCCAGCACAGTACCGCTCCCACCCCACCCCAAGCCATCTGCTTGCTGGGATGCCATCTCCAATTAACTGTTGCGTATGCAAATGGGGATAAAGTGAGGATACATCAAGTAAGTTCATGGTAGGAAGCAGAAACAGAGTGAGAGAGCTACTGGGGGATAAGTCTTTTGATTGGTTTTGGGCCACCCTACAGGCGCCAGTGTTTGGGCAAAGATGGAGAGTTGCGTTCAGCTGTTGTCAAGGGCTGTTTCAAATTCTCATCTCCAGGTGAGTCCCCTTTGCTTATGAAGGCTGATCTTGGACTGAAGCTAATGATGGATGATTATGGGAGAGAGGTAGGACCAAAACTGTTTGAACCAAAGAGGAGCTTCCCAGCAGAGAAAGCAGAGAAAGCAAATGAGCCCATGATGGGAATCAGATGTGTCTGTGTGATAACCCACAACCTGCTCACCTGTTCACCCACAACCTGCTCACCCACCACTCACCCATTCACCCACCACATGCTCACCCACTACCCTTCCACCCAAGTAGACAGTTAACAGTTTTGTTGAGCCTCTATTGTGCTAGGCACTAAGGATACAAGACAGCTTACAGAGGTTGTCTTGACCATTGCTGGATTTCAGCCTTTTGGGAGAGACTGACAGTTGAAGCAACAATTACAAATCATAGTGGAAAGTGATGGGGCAGTGCTAGGGAGTGGTGGGAGCAAGAGATGGGGCACATAACCCAGATGTAAAAGGTAATGGGCTTAAATGAGTTCTGAGACATGAAGGAGTCCGTGAGGGAAGGGAGGTGGAGGGCAGAGAAGAAATTCCAGGCAGAGAGAACAGATGGTACAAAGGTTTGGAAGAGAAGAGCCTTTGGCACATTTTAGGATCTGGGAGAATTTTCTGGAGCCAGAGGGTGTGTGTTGTGGGGGTCGAAAGATGAGGCTGCGGGGACAGGCAGGAATTTGTGTTATATCCTAGGGAGTGGGGAGACATGATCAGACTTGTGTTTTAGAAGGATGATAGATTGTGGATAGAGGCAAGACTGAGGGTTGGGAGACATTACATCACCAACAAGCACATGAAAAGACGCTTAGCATCACTAGTCATTAAGGAAATGCAAATCAAAACCACAGTGAGATAATACTTCATACCCACCTGGTTGGCTGTAATAAAAATTTAGAAATAAAACAACAGACAATAACAAGTGTGGAGAAAATCAGACTCTTCATATATTTCTGGTTGAAATGTAAAATGGTGTAGCTTTACAAAAAAGTTTTGCAGTTCCTCAAAAAGTTAAACATGGAATTATATCACCCAGCAATACTACTCCTAGGCATATACCTAAAAGAATTGAAAACAAGCATGTAAATAAAAGCTTGCACACACATGTTCATAGCACTATTCACAACAGTCAAGATAAAAACAATTGATGAATAAACAAAATGTGATGTATCCATACAATGGAATGTTATTCAGCCATATGAAATGAATGAAGATACATGCTATAATGTGGATGAACCTCAAAAACTTTATGCTGAGTGAAAGAAGCCAGACCCAAAAGGCCAGACATTTTATGATTCCGTTTATATGAAATGTCAGAGTAGGCAAATTCATAGAGACAGGAGGCAGATTATTGGTTGTCAGGGGCTAGAAGGAGGGAAAGGGAGGTGAGTGTCCTTTGAGGGTGATGAAAATGTTCCAAAACTAGAGAGTGGTGATGACTGCACAACATTTTGACAATAGTGCCACTGAGTTGTATACTTTAAAATGGTAAATTTTATGTTTTGTGTATTTTACCACAATTTTTAAAAAAGACATTTCAGAAGGAGTTGCAGCTACATGGGAGAGAAAAAGAATGATACTCTTTGCATCTCACATCTTTAAGTTATGTCTACCTTCATGGTAAAAAAAAAATCATCTGTGACACATAATAAATGGATTTCTGCCAGTGACAGATCATGATACAGAAATTAAATTCATGATCACCCTCTTTCCTCTATACTCATTTATGTCTTCCTGGTGTCCACTGACAGATACTTCAAGTATGATTTTTTGCAAAAAATAAAATCACCTGGAAATGGGTTTTTGATAAAATCATTCAAGGATTCCTGAATAATACATGTGAAAAAAAATCATGAGATTTCAGATTTTAAAAAAAAATTCTGACTTCTTTTGAAAACTTGGAATCTTTGTCCTCACTGGGCCTGCTTTCCTACTGAACCACAATTTGTCGTTGCTGAGTCGGAGCTGCCCACTTTAGATGGGGCATGCATCCTTGAGTTCGGCACTAATCCCTTTCCCACTCCTTATTGTTGCTCTGAGCAGCCTCATTCATTTGTTATTTATTTGACCCTGTAGGACATTTGATTAACTCTGGGTCCATAGAGGCACTTTTGAGGAGTTGGCATTTCTGGGTGATGGCAGCCTTATTCAACAGTGACTGTCCTCCTCCAGTACCTGTGGCCTGCCAGGTGACCTGGAACAGAAGAGTCTGAAGGAACAGAGGTGCTTCCAGACCAAGTATCTAAATATTATAGTTCCACATTCAGAAAACATCTGGTGGTTTTGGATCTCATGCTAAACTAAATGCAGACTAGTTCCAGTCATGAGTCTGAGGGTCAGAGGATAACACATGTGCCTTGCAAGACACACAGGTGGGCGTGGGAAGAGGAAGAGACACCACTTCCTTAGAGTGTGTAGCACTTGTGGAAGGGGGAAGTTCTCCTGTTCTTGTGACCTGCCTATCCATGTTTTGGCCCTTTTTCCCCACTTTCTAGAATTTGCTGTTCTTCAGCTTCCTAACAATTAGCATGGCTATGGTCTTTAATGTTTAGAATATGTTTTTTGTTTTTTGTTTTTTTTTTGGTTTTTGTTTTTTAAGGGATGAAGGACTACCTTCTAAGTATTATCTTGAGACTTCCATGATTTTCATGTAACCGGAGGCCTTGAAAAACACAAACAAGACTGGGAATCCCAGGTAGCCACTTTCCTTCAGGACTACAAGGCCACATAGTGAGACAAGGAATCTCTCCTTTGCCCTGTGTCTTTGGAGTTAGAAGTAGCTCACACCTTAGGCTTCTCCTTCTCTGTATATGGACAGTAAAACCCAAGTGGTGTTTTGCACTATCCCACCACCCCTGCTTTGGCTTGGGTGGAAATGTGCTCTAAGACCAACAACCTCCATGACACATTGTGCTGCTATGAGGACTCCTGATTTTAAAAGTGGGTTTTGTGGAGAAGAGCTGTCTCCAAAAGTTTATTGTGGGCATTTCCAATTCCAGCCAAGATAAAGTACCAAGGACTGCATGGTACACAAAACACACACACACACACCCCACTGAACAAACTAATAAAATGGACACAATACATGAAATGACAGCTCTAAAGTCATTGGACATCAGGCAGTAAGAAGAGTGAACTCTGAGAGACAGGAAACAAATGAGAACCCCACGATTGCCCCAGCTTACCACCTGAAGTTTCCAGGCCACAGTGCAGGAATGGGGAACCAGGGCAGAGGCTGGTGGTCTCCCTGAGTTGAGGATATGGAGCTGGGAGTCCAGGGAGGCCAAGTTTACAAGAAAAGGTAAAGTAATAGGGGTGGAAAGTTGGATGTTAAAGCCATCAGTATATGAGGGGGAGTTGTCAAGTCACGTCAGCAATAAGTAGGACACAGCAGTAAGCACAAACAAGTCTAAAAGTGTATTTTTGAAGAGGAAGAAGTGGTTTGGAAGCAGCCAAGGAAGAGGACATCCAGTCCACTTCCTCATCCAGAAGTAGAGGAGTATGAAAGAACAGGCTCAACTTAAGAAGGCTGCTGAGAAAGTGGACATTCTGTTTTCGGGTATGGCAAGGAGGTGCAGAGCATGTTTAGTGCTGAGGCTGAGGCTATGCTGCAGAGAAGGTATCATTGACAACAGACCCTAAGTAGTAGAAGGCACAGTGGCAGGGAAATTAGGTCAGATCAGTGGCTATGGAGTAGTGAGAATGCTGGTCCAGAATCCTAGGGAGCTTGGGCTTTCTGACAGTGACTGAGATGGTGCTGTAAGTCATGTAGTATCAGTCTCGATCTTTTCATGGAAAAAAGTTGGTATAATTCAACTTATATGGGCAGGGGCCACTGGACAAGTGATCTCTACTGGAAGTATTGGCCATAGGTGTAGTTAAGGTATAGTCAGAGGACTGCTCCCTTAAACACTTGTTGGCCTCTTGTTGACGGCACCCATAGGGAAAGGGGTAGTGGGGGCATGTTGAGGCTGCCTCTTTTCCACATGGATGTACAGCTATAGTGGCTGGACCTTAAGGGTCTGTGCTGCACCTGACAATGAATTCTTGGCTCTTGGACCCTCTTGGACCCATAGCTGGAGTAGCAGGGGGCTTCTGGCTGAAGAAAGAGGGAGATTCTAGGAAGTAAAAGTCATAATCCAGGTGGCAGGGAACCAAGGAATCACAGACCAAACTCCTTTTACAAATTAGGAAATGAAGCCAAAAAATGCCCTAAAATCTGATAGTGGTTTTGTTTATGAAACACTCACCCATATTATCCTACAGAGTTCCTAAAATTTACCCTATTCTTGAGAGCTATGGTGGACAGTTTCACAAAGGAGGATTGAGACTGAGAGACCAAATAATACACTCAGTGCTGCCAGACAGTGATAGAAGCAGAAGTGATCCAACTCCAGATCCAAAGATTGCGTGTACTTGCCAACCATGTTTCTAGAGTTCCAGTTACTACTAAAACAGGAACCCACTAACATACTAATTTGTTGACCGCATTTGTACTTACATAAAGGGCATCTATAGAGTAAATGTCATTTTTGAGGGCTGCATAGTATTTCATGAGTATCTATATATCCTGATGTCACTATTCAGAGGATTGCTGAGACTGAACATCATTCCTTACTGTATTAGTCATTTTTATAGCTTTTTTAAAGCTGCCTTTTAGTGTCATCTGTTGGTTTTTATTTCTGTCAATTGTAAGACCTCTTTGTATAGTAAACATTACGTTTTTATATCACATATTTTACAAAGGTATTTCTACTTTTTGTCTTTAACTTTTAACCTTATTTGGGATTATTTAAAACAAAAAAATATATAGAAACATTTAATTTTGAGTAATCAGCATATCAGTATATTCCTTTAAGGTTTCTAGCTTTCATTTGATGCTTAGAAAGGTTTTCCCTATTCTAAGACAATAAAAAGATTTAGTCATTATTTTTCCTTTTAAAAGAAATCTTTATTGTTCCTCCTTTTTACAAAAGTGATGCATGCTTGTCAAAAATAAACAGAAATAAATTAATTTAAGTAGAGTTACTATCTTAATAATGTGGGTTTTCCTATCCAAGAACAAGGTCTCTCTCTTCACTTACTTAAGTTTCCTTTTGCAGCCCTCAGTGGAGATTTATAATTTTCCCCTTACAGGTTCTGCAAATTTATTAAGTTTATTCCTAGAAAAATCTACTTTTCTTGATGCTGTTGGAAATGGGCTATTTTCTTTCATTATACTTCCTTATTGGTTGTTTGCATTAAAAAAAAAAAGCCATAAATTTTTGGATGTTACTTTTTAACTGATCATCCATTCCTGATTAAAAGGTCAATAAAAATAGGGGGAAAAATGTGTTTCCATGTGAATACTCTGCCTTGTTCATTTCCCTCTCAGGGTTTTCTACCAGGGTGAACCTGATGGTACTTGATCCATTTCAGCATTAACCTTGAGAATTTTCTTCATCTTCCTCATTATTAGGATTTTCCTTCACTGTGGACACTCTGATGCTGACTAAGTTGGAAGCTAAACCTAAAGGCTTTTCTACACACATTACACACATAGGGTTTCTTCCAAGTATGGACAGTTTGATGTATAATACAGTCAGAACTATAACTGAAGCCTTTGCCACACTCCACACATCTGAAGGGTTTTTCTCCAGTGTGGCTTCTTTGATGCCGAACTAAATGGGCATTAACATGGAAGGCTTTTCCACACTCCTTACATTGAAAGGGTTTCTCTCCAGTGTGGATTCTCTGATGCACAATATAGTCAGAACTACAGCTAAATGCTTTCTCACATTCCGTACATTTGAAAGGTCTCTCCCCAGTGTGTATTCTCTGATGCCGAGTTAATTTTGCATTGATACTAAAGGCTTTCCCACATTCCTTACATTGATAAGGCTTTTCTCCAGTATGGATTCTGTGATGATCTAGCAGGTTTCTTTTTGAAGAAAAACATTTTCCACACTCATTACATACAAAGGGTTTCTCCCCAGTGTGGATTCTCTGATGCTGCATTAGTTTTGCATTCACATTGAAGGCCTTTCCACACTCGTTACACTCGTAGGGCTTCTCCCCAGTGTGGACTCTCAGATGCTGCTGAAGCTGGGAGTTGCACCTGAAGGCTTTCCCACATTCATTACATTCATACGGTTTCTCACCTGTGTGGATTCTCTGGTGCTGGATTAATTTCCCTTTGACACTAAAGGCTTTTCCACATTCAGTACAATCATAGGGCTTCTCCCCAGTGTGGATTCTTTGATGCTGAATGAGTTTTGCATTATTATTGAAGGCTTTTCCACACTCCTTACACTGATAGGGTTTCTCTCCAGTGTGGATACTCTGATGCTGCCTAAGCTGGGAACTGCATCTGAAGCCTTTCCCACACTCATTACATTCATAGGGTTTCTCTCCAGTGTGGATTCTCTGATGCTGAATTAATTTTGCATTAACATTGAAAGCTTTCCCACAGTCATTACACTCATATGGTTTCTCCCCAGTGTGTACTCTTTGATGCGTGATATATGCAGAACTACAGCTGAAGCCATTTCCACACTCCTTGCACTGATAGGGCTTCTCTCCAGTATGGATTCTCTGATGCCGACTTAGACTCCCATTAACACTGAAGGCTTTCCCACAAACTTTACACTGGTAGGGCTTCTCACCACTGTGGATTGTGTGATGTGTGATATAATGGGAACTGTAACTGAAACTCTTTCCGCATTCCACACATCTGAAGGGCTTCTCCCCAGTATGAAGTCTTTGATGCCAAATTAATTTTGCTTGAATGCTGAAGGCTTTGCCACATTCCTTACACTGATAGGGCTTCTCTCTAAGGTAGCTATCTTGAAGCTGATTAAGCTGGGAGTCACATGTAAAGGTTTCCACTAATTCTTCACATTTGAAAAGTCTTTCCCCAGTATTAATTACTTCATGCTGAATAAGTTTTGTGTCAACACTGAGGGTTTTCTCCAATTCTGTACACTCAGGGGGGTGCTCTCCAGTGGAGATGGTATGACATCGATACAAGTTTGGACTTCGACTCAAGAAACAGTCCTCCACAGGGCTTGTCTCTTCTTTCACTGTTCTGTCAATTATACCACTGTTTGCTTCCTTCATACTTCCAATTGAATGGACTTCTTGAAGTTTCTCTAGAATAAAGGCTTCTGAAAAGTCTGTGTTTTTGGAAAAGTTACTCTGAAGTTCAAATAATTTACTATTTTTCTCTTCACACATTTTCTTGGTCAAGTTGTTGTCCATCTCAATGTCAGTATCTACTATAAAAAATAAAAAAACATGAATGCCATGTAAGAACCATGTTAGAAAAAAGAAAACTGCTAGAAAGAATAAAAGATCATAATAATCAGGGGGCTCTTTAAAATCACTAGCCTAGGTTAAAGAAACTAGGGTTTATCCATAAGGTGGCATAATATATAGCTGGTAAGAGAATGGAATAAATCTAAATTAATGCTGACATGAAAAGATGTCCAAGATAAATGATAAGTGGAAAAACAAGTTGAGAAATAGTATGCAGCATACAAACCTTTTGTGTAAAGGAGATAAAAGGAAGACAAAATATACATATATATTTGTATATGCCTAGAACACTTCTGGAAGAATACACAAGAAACTGGGGAAACTAACAACAGGAAGTTTGATAGAGTACCATCAACACACACACTATATAAACTTTCTGTACCATTTTAAGCCTGTTTAAGTGTTATAATTTTTAAAGTACTGATTTATAAAGAACACCAGGCTCTCTCTCTGCCAAGGGCAAGACTGTTATAGAGGACACAATCAATAACATGAAGATTAAAAGCAACAGCAGTAAACAAAGCTCTAGGTCTTGTCCACCAGTTCAGCATTCTTTCCACTGTGCCATGCTCTTCTACACTCTGCAGTTTCTCCTCAGGTGTCCCTTTGTTATTGAATCCCTTGTTAATAAAAATGGAAAATGCTTAAGAAAGAAAAGGCACAGGATGCAACAAGAAGTGATGGCAATGGTATGACAAGTGTCAGCGGCATCAGGAAGTAAAAGGAAAATACTTTTTCTTTCCTTAGAACTGAAACTCGAAACTTTCCAAAATTCTTCCTTCAACTTCTTTTTTCTCTATTCAGAAAAGCTTTAAGAACCTTTTGAAGCTTAAATCCCATGTCTTCCCACTCCTTCCCAAATACTGTTGCATTAACAGTGCCTTTTCCTTCTACCTTTTCCCCAGTTCTAATATAGATCATCCCCTGAAATTCTTTCTATAACCCAACAGTCTTTAGAGCTTCTGAAAATTGTTTCCAAATTTCTCAAAAGCTTGGCCCAAAAATAATACCTTTATTTTTTCCCTCTCAGTCTCTACTTAACCATGTGTAATTTCTCCCTCCCACAGGATTTCATTATAATTACTCTCAATTGACCAAAATGATCTGCATTTCCCTGACAGGCATTTTCAAAATAATACTGGTCTTCTCTCAATTTACATAACAATCTGTAATATATGAAAGTTACAAAGAAGAAAATTAAAATCACCTAAGATATAACCACCTAACGATAATTAGGTGATGTTACTCTGATGTAACTCCTTCCCCGTTTTCTGTCTGATTATTTTCCTTAAAAACACATATGTATTTTTTTTCAAAGCTGAAGTTAGTTTTCTTCCTTAACATCAACAGTAATCATTTCCCAGTGTCTTTAGACATTCTATGAAAATAATATTTTGCAATTACCTCATAGTATGCTATCATGCAGAGGTACCTTAATTTTCCCATTCTGTGGAAGGGACAGTCTGGATGCAGCCTGCTGCCTCTCCCTGTAACCCACAAGTAAGCCTTGTGCTCAGGGTTAGGTGTGTTAGCCTGGCTTCCAGGACGGGATGGTAATTGTGAGCTGACTTCCTTCTTAGGAGTGCCTGGAGATAAAATACATCCCTAATGGGCCTGCCAGCACATTCTTTCCCCCTTTTCCCCAAACATATGTAAACAATTACTAGAGACTGCCTGCATAAAGTATGTGTGTCCGTGGCACCTGGCCCACCCCCACTGCTATATCTGTTCCCAGCAGGGAGGGAGTGGGTTGCTTGCCTGCAGCACACAGAGATGGGTGCATGTAGACCATC
The DNA here is from genome assembly GCF_015220235.1 of Choloepus didactylus. Lineage (NCBI taxonomy): Eukaryota > Metazoa > Chordata > Mammalia > Pilosa > Megalonychidae > Choloepus > Choloepus didactylus. The sequence continues at coordinate 28,135,488 of NC_051328.1, read as the reverse complement.
TCCTTGTGTCGGCTGCAGAGGCAGACCCTCTGCCCATCAGGGATCAATGCACACTAGTGAAGTTGACCTTGCTTTGTCTCTTCTCTAAGTAAATGTTGTTCCATCCAGTGTCCATGTTAAGTGGCAACCCCAACACCTGTATGGAGTGAGCTGACATCTCTTTGCTGTCCTCAACGTGGTAGGATTCCTCCCCAGGAGGTGGTAATAGGTGTCCTTCCCCCAACAATTCTTACACTGAAAATTCAGGTTGTTTCCAATATTTTATTATTATAAAGATATTATAATGAACTTCTGTGCATGGGTACCTATATCTATATCTCTGATTGCTTTACTAGGCTACAACCCTAGAAGAGAATATCCTGGTTACCAAATACAAAGTCTTTGGTTCTTGATATATATGGCTCAAGTGCTTTCTAGAAAGACTACCCATTCATATTCACCTCCAGAAATCCATTCCTGTCTCTTGTACATTCACCAATAATGAACATAATTTAATTGTTCTCAATATGATAGGTGAAACATCTCTCATTACTGTTTTAATTTTTATCTCATTGGTTTTAACTGAGGGTGAACACTTTTCACATTGATTAGAAAGTAGACTTCTTATGTAGATAACCACTTAAGTATCTTTTCCCAGTTTTTCTACACTAGTGACCTTCGAATTACCAAATTCTATGATATGGTATCCTTACTAGCATAGACTTTTTTTTTTTTTTTTTTTTTTGAGGTACCAATATGCCCTGCTAAAAACATTCCCACCCTCTCCTGCAAAGGGGATGGCCATTTGACAGTGTCAGCAAATGAGATTTAAAAAGAAGTCTCTGGCTGGGGCTTCCAGGAAAGTTTTTAAAAGAAATGTCAACTCTGCAGACATGGACCTTCTGCCTTTTGGCTCTTACCCTTCTGTCAGCCCAGAACCCAGTATGATTCCTCACCCCAAATAGCCTACACAAACAGACCAATTTTTTATTGTCAGCTAAGATCATGATGGGCTGTTCAAAAAACTTCAAAAATACTTCAGGATTGTCTGCTGCCTGTAGAATGAAATCCAGATGACATTGATCGAGGACCTCCAAAATATTGCTTTTTCCCCCTTTATTTATGAGGCACATTATACTTCAAACTCTCAGTTTCCAAAATAAGCCTTCCTTGGTCAAGGATCATCTGGTTGAACGATCAAAAAAAGAGGATTCATTGAAAGGATGCAGGAGAATCACATGGATCGATCCCAAATGCAGGAGGAAAAGCTGGGCCTCATGGCAAACAGGAAGTCATCAGGCAGCCACTCTGCTTGAATCCATTAGAACCTTGCTACTCCAAATATGGTCTGGGAAACAGAAGCAGTGGCACAACCTGGGAACTTATTAAAAATACAGAATCTTGGCTCTATAACAGATTTCCTGAATCACAATCTGCATATTTATAAGTCCCCCAAGATGACTTGTGTATATATCGGTGTTTGAGAAACACTGAATTAGAACACTTCCTCCTTTCTGCCTTATTTTGCTATGTGCAGGCATCTCCTCAAATAAATAAACAAACAAAATATGTTATTGAATATACACATAAGCTAGGTACTTCATAGGTATTATCTCATTTCATTCTCAACCCATGGGACTAGTATGATCACCTCATTTTACTAGTAATTACTAATAAAAATTACTGAAATTTACCTCATTTTCAGAGATGAGGACATTAAATCTTAGAGAACTCAACAAACTGACTGTTCAAAGTCACACAACCAAGACGTGGCACAGCTGGGATATGAACTCAGGAAAATCTACTCCAAAGTAGACTTACAACTACCAGGCTTTTCTGCCTTTTGTGTGAAAAGACTATTGATTCTGTATCCTCCACATTTAACTCACTAATGCTTTGAAAGTAAAAGACCCCAAAAATTAATGAATCCATTAATATTGTCTGAGAAAGGTGATTCCAAAATTAGGATTGAAAAGCATTAGAATGAAGCATTTGAAAAGAGATCTATTCTTGGTATTAGAAAGAAAGAGCAAACTGCTAAAATGATAAGGTTTATGAGAAAAGTCTCAATTGCACCTATCTCTATATATCACCAAAATTACTTAGATTTTACTCTGTATGGCTGGTCAACAAATGCAGCAGGCTTGTGTGCTGCTAAAATTGGCTTTCTTCCTAAAGAGTTAAGCTTTCCAACATGATGGGCAATATGTGCCTCCCTTACCAGTCCAGAGGCCTTGGGGGCCTCTTCCTGTTCCAGCTGCTGGTGGAGACGGGCCCCACAGTTCACCTCCTCTCTCCAGTTGTGAGATCACAGCAGGCTTGAGAAGTGGAAATCCTGGTTCGGAAGAAGGAAGTAGTAGAGACAGGAGAATAATCCCGCAGATGAGCTCCTAAGCCTCCACTCAGGCTGTATCAGCAGTGGGGAAAGACAGTGAAAGCCCCAGCGAGCCCTGTGTCTAAGGATCAAGGGAAGGTATGGGGGAGCTTGGGAAGGGCCCCGAGTGTGGACCTAGAGGCAGGACCACCCAGGGAGATTCTGCTCAAAGGGAGACTACTTTTCGGCCATGATATATTCTTGGCCTGAAATATTCTTAGGGTACGCTGGCCTGAGATATTCTTAGCGTACACTGAGATCCTTGGAAAGACTCAAGAGATAGAAGTAAGGTGAGGGGGAACCTGAAGGTGCCACTGTGGAACAGGAAGTTACTTTTTTCCACACTGTGTCCAAAACACAGCTTCTGTAGGGTGGAGTAAAAGTAAACACCAGTCTCAACAAAGTCCTCTCTTGGTCCCAAAAGTACTCAGGGCTCACCCTTCCCAGCAATCCCTGAGTCTAGGGGATTTGGACTCTCAACCTCTGGGGCTCCCACCAGAGACCCTGCCTGCAACCCATAAGGGGGAAGGAAAGCAGAAAACCCCAAATGGCAGAGTTTGGGTCCCAGGGGGAAGGAGGCCTTACCCAGGGAGACCACATTCCCATAATTCTCCAGCATCACTTCCCTGTACAGGGCCCTCTGTGCAGGGGACAGGCCATCCCATTCCGTCTGGGTGAAGTACACGGCCACATCCGCAAAGGTCACCAACTGCTGAAACAACAGGTTCCTGCTGCCCTAAGGCCAATTCCATGGCTCAGGCCCTAAGTGAGGGGCAGAGGGCAGTATAAGGGCTTGGGGAGGGAGCTTTTGAAGAATATGAAATTAGTAACAAGGGAAAGGTTTGAGAAAAGGCATCTGCAGAGTGAACCATGGAATATCCAACTTCCCTCACGGCAGAGAAGCCACATGCCATTTTTTTGTACTTATAATAGATAACATAAATTGGGGAGAAAAAAGAAAATTCCTGCAACCAAATTCCCCTAAAGGAACTCCACCGTATTAGATAGGCCACTTACCCTGCCCACTCCCTCACTGGAAGACACGGTTCAGAACCACTCAGCAGCAGTTCCTGCTTCATCTCCTGAGGGCTTAGCTTCACCACCCTGCTCCCCTGTGCTCAGCCCTCCTCCACGCCCCACAGCTCACCCTCATCTTCCAACCTCAGGTCACCCCCAAAGAACAGTCCTGGCTTCCATCCTATCCAGCCCTCATCTGCTGCTGGACTGCCATCACAGATCCCGCAACAAGCGGCAAGAGGAAGCACAGTGCTGCCTGGAACAGCCCGTTCTGCTTCCCGGTGGGTACCTTGAAAACCCAGCATTTCCTGGTACCCTCTCATTTAAGCCTCATCCTTTCCAGCTTCACCGAAGACCTCAGTTTCTCCAAGAAGGCTTGAGAAAGAAGGGAGGTCAGCCTTCTCGTTGGCCAGCTACTCTGCCACCTTGGCTGCTTCTCTTTGCTAAGCCATGTCAGCGGAGGCTCGGCCACTCAGGGCTGATGCTACATGTCGCTCCCAGGCCCGACTCCTCCCTCCTGGGCAGCTGCAGCCTCTGGCTGGTTCCCCTTGTGCCAACCTCAGCCTTTGGGAACAACCTTGGGGACTCATCTGAGATTTGTGTCTCAGTTTCTCTCGCCAGGATCTATCTTGCTTGAGTCTTCTGACCTCCACACCTGAACAATTCTAGTCCAACTTCTGGGTGTTTCTGTGAGTCACTCCCTGTGTGACCTTCACAAGTTAAGTAACTTCTCTACCCAAAATTAAATACCTTTACTCCCCACCACAAGTAAGGTGCACCTCCTCCTGAATTCATACCTCAGCTGATGTCACCACCATCCACTCAGGAAACCTCAGCTAGAAACCTCCCTCTCCCTCACCGCCAGCCCCAATCCTTTGACTCCATGTTCTAAAGACTTTTATGCCTTAAGCATTACTTGAACGTGACCCCTCCTCTTTAAGTTGTTAAACTTTCCTCGATGAAGCCCACATCACTTGGACTTCCACAGGGAATTCTTGCAGAAGGGGTCACCTGGATTTTGACTCACCCCCCAAAATTATTCCATACACTGTTGCCACAAACCTGACCCAGTTAACTTCACTGGTTCCCTAGACATCATGTGGCTGAATGGTCAAGAACCAGACAATAACTGCATGACCCTGGCCACATTACTTAGCTCCCCTGTGCCTTTGTGTCTTTATTGGTAGGATGAGCACAAGACAGAGGGCGGTCGTCGGGACTGGCTGAGCCACTGGCTGAGCCACCCACACAAAGCACTCAGTGTGGCGCCCGCAACGTAAGCCCCAAGCTGGTTCCTGCTGTCACGGTTGTTACAGGTGTTACAGTTGCTATGATTGTTCCCAACCTGTAGTCCATGGAGGTCCATGGATGAGCCTCAGGGGGTCCGTGAAGTCCCTGAAATTGTATGGAAAATTTGGTTTGTAGGTTTATTTTCCTGAGGTGAGGCTCCAGAGCTCTTATTGGAGACCTGAAGTCTGAGCTACTCACCCCAAGCCCTGAAAGCCTCTCAAGGACACAGTGAGACATGCTGTCCCTCAGGACTTCCCTGCCCTTTTCTTCCCTTTCGCCAAGCTAGAGGCACAGCCATCCTTTATATCAGGCTGTTCCTGCCATTCCTATTCACCTACAGGGAGAATCCATTCTCCTCCATGTGTCCAGGCAGAGGGCATCCTACGGGGACAGCGTCTGCATCAAGACTACACTTCTGCTTCCCACGCACGCTCTGTGCTGCCTCCATCTCTTTCCTGTCCTGGGTCTCTGGCTGCCCATCCTTCCACATCACCTCTTTCCACAACCTCCAATGCTGCAGGTGGAAGCATGGGGTCCCCCTCCAGCTTTCATCCACAGGCTAACCAGCTTCCCTTCTCAGTTATCCTCAATCTGGCACTGTCTGGAGGAAGGGCTGAGGGACCCACTGCTCACCTGGGGCCAGGCTGTGAGGAGTATGGCTGCCATCACCTGGTCTTCCTCTCAGAGATGGGCAGAGGCTGAGGGAAAGACAGAGAGACAAGTGTAAGGCACACCACAACTACCAGGGACAATACAGCCCCATCACAGAAGACCCAAGATGCAGGTGGCCCACATCCAAATAGGAGTGAATGGGAACTGCTGCGGGCAAGGGAGTGAGCTATTGGCTCCACCCCTAAGACTCTTCCCAGCTATGACAGTGATGCTCATCTGCCAGGAACCCTAGGATTTTTCAATTCTGACACATATATTTAGAGAAGAGTATATATAAAATGTATGCAGAGTCCAAAGAATAATAAAACAAAGAGTCATATAGCCCCAACTAATCTTAAAAGACAGAACATTACCAATATCTTTAACTTATTTCCCTAAACAAGCTTATCCCCAGGGCTGCGGACCCAGCAGAGAGGCCCGAGGAACCAGGCCCCAGGGAGGCAGCACCAGGAGGGGAGGCTGCTGGCCTCATCCTGCCCCATGCCCTCACAGGTCTTGCTGCCTCTGTGAGGTCTTGGGAGACCAGCCTCCTGCACAGCCCAGGCTCACCTCAAGGAAGCTGGAGGCGAAGTGAGGCACCAGTTGCCTCCTCATGCTTGTCTGCTTTCTGACAGCAGATAAGCCAAGGCCTGGAACTCCCACTCAGCTCCCTGGTCACTAAAGCATCTACGGCCATGACCCAACAGGCCTTGTGCATCATAGTGAAACACACAGACTGGTTAGTTTCTGTAGTCAGTAAGCTTCTATGGGGGTGATACTTTGAGACTATGCAAATATCCTGCTTCTCATCCCACTTTCACCTGCTAATTTTAACACCCACTCATGATTCTTGTCTGCAACAACTATTACCATAGTGCTTGCCAAAGGTGGTTTCCTTTTTCTACCATAATTGATTGGAATTCTACTACAAAGAAGGGCTGTTCCTTGTCTCCCAATTATTTATTCATATCAGTCTAAACTCATGGAAACTTCTTTAATTCTATGAGTTATAATCCAATAATATCTTTATTCTTCATTGTGTCTCCAGTTCTCCCTCAATTATTTATTCATATCAGTCTAAACTCAAGGAAAGTTCTTTAATTCTATGGGTTATTATCCAATACTATCTTTATTCTTCATTGTGTCTCCAGTTGTCTTAGATTTGTCTTAAATTTGGCATCTGGGAGTCCCTTCAGGCTGGCTCCTGTGTCCTCTACACATGTCCTCTACATCATTTCTTGAACATTTCCTTCCTTTCTTTCTGACACTAGAAGATGTTCCAGGCTCATCTTGTCCTTTCCCTCCTCAGCCCTGGAATCAGCTACTTTTCCAAGGAGTCCTAGCTACTTATATTGGAGAATGATATCTAGAAAGCAAGATCTGGGTGTTAGGTGTGCTCACTGCTACTAAGTGTACAGTGTCTTCCAGGCCCTCTCAGCAGACACCTAGTACATATATGTATGTATATATTTATATACATACATACACAAATATCTATATTACTTTTATATCTGTCCATCTCTCTCTATATTAAAAACCTTGAGTTCACACTGATATCTCCAAATCTAATCTATCACCACAGGGTTCATTCTAGCCTTCCCTCTTTCCTTATTTAATTCTTTTCCCAATAGTGATCAACTTGGCTCTCATTTTCGACAATATAGCTACTAATTTGCTCAGTCTGAGAAGACACATAAAGTAGTTTCAGAATTGCTAAATCATACCCCTATGAAAAGCAAATTTACTAACTAGAGTACATCATTTGGGTATAGGTCTTTTTGTCTTTAGCTTTATAGTAATTAGTCACAATACCATTTTCCAAAGTAACTCAGTTATTTTCATGCCCACTGCTTCAGTGTGGCTACATTATTCATTTGTAGTACAGTTAGGCTCACTGCTGTTGTCTGTATTCCATTTCGGGTTGTTCCCTTCACCCCCACCCTGTCCTGGCTGGTTTTCTTTCTTTCTTTATTGGGATATGCAAAACATTACTATAGTTATAAAAGTCAAAACTATACAAAAAGAATTAGAGAAGTGTCTTTCCATCCTCATCCCTTCCATCCTATTTCCTTCCATCCCATTCCCATTCCCTTTTCCTTTTACCCAATTCCCACCCACATCTGAGGGAACCACTTTTCTTAAGTTTCTGGTTTATCCTTTTTGCACAAAGGAGCAGATACACATGTATTTTCTTATGCCTGTTTTTTCTTTTTTTTTATTATCTTTTTTTCTTATACCCTTAATATAATAATATATTCTAAAAATCACTCCATATCAGTTGATTTTCATGCTATTCATTCATACAAAAGACTGTATCTAACCTGGAAGTTATGAAACACTGTAGTAGAATGTGCATCACCCATGAACATACCACCCAACTTTAGGAGCCCATTGCCAATACTGCTGCATCTGGCCGTGTTCCCCCCCAACCCAATCCAGCTTCCTACTCCTAGAGGTAACAACTGTCTTAAATTTTGTGCTTTGTGTTAAAATAGCCTTTTTAAAAAAAAAATAGTAATATCATAAATGCCTATATCTATAAACAATGTATTTAATTGTTATTGTTTATGAGCTTTTAAAATTGGCATCATTGTTTATAGTCAGTCATCTGGGACTTGCATATCTTAACATTATGTTCCTAACTTCATCCATGTTGTCCTGTGTAGCTGTGCTTCATTCACTTTTGCTACTGTATAATGTTCCACTGGAAAAACCTGTAGACAATTTAATATCTATTCTCAATGGACACACCGGTTGCTTCCAGTATTTAGCTATTAAAAGATTGCCAATAGTGAGTATTTTTGTACATATCTCCTACATATGAGTTTCTCTAAGGTATAAATTTTTAGAGTTAGGAGTGAATGTTGACGTTTATCAAATACCTTTGGCATCTATTGAGATGGACAGCATGTTTCTCTTTCTTTGATTTATTAATGTAGAAAATTATTGTAAACTATATATCCTAATAATGAACTTTAGTTGCATCCATGGAATGATCCCATTTAGTCATAATGCATCACTTTGAGTCTCTTTCTTAACATTTAGGATTTTCACATCAGTATTCATAAATGAGACTGGTCTGTAGCCTTTATATTAGTGTTGTGCTGGCATTATAAAAAGAATTGGGAAACTTATTTTGCTGTATTCTGTAACAGTTTAAATAGTGTTAGAATTAGTCATTTCTTAAAGATTTGAAAGGATTTGCCCATGACACATATGTGCTTAGGATTTTGTAAGAATTTGTGCTTTACTCACTGTCTCAGTTTAATTAGGTAAAAGGTAACCAGAGATTACATAGAAAATCTAAATAATATTATTGATAGGATTGACCTATTGGATTCTAATGAAATTATATATTCTTCCATTATAGAATAACTTTTCTTCTTAAGCATTCATAGTTTTTTTTTGTTTTGACACTTTAACCATGAAAACAAAAAACAACAAAAAGAAGTGGGAGTAAATAGATCAGATTCTCTAAGCACCAAGGAGTAAAGCCAGAAATTATGAATAAAGAAATTAACAACAAAATCACAATTGATGAATGGCTATAAAATAGTATCAAATACAAAATATGAAAACTCCAGGACTGCAGCTAACTGTATTCACAGGAAACGTTTTCCTTATTGGCTTTAACTGCCAAATAGGAAAGAATAAAAATCAATGAATAAATCATGCTACCTCAAGAAGGTAGAAAAAAAGCCTTTTGTGGTCTGGCTTCCCCCAGAAGCACAACATGGGATCAAGATTTATGTGCAGGTACTTTACTTGGGAATGCAGTCCCTGGGGCAGAACAAGGGGCAAGCAGAATGAAACAGTGAAACAGGGAGAGCCAATACAAGAATGAATTGTCAGGCTGGCCCTACTGCAGGCGACTAGAACTCTGACTCAGAGGATCTTTGAGGAACCATAGGAGTCTCACAGCATCTCGCTGGAGGGACAAATGGGGAAAACATTTATCCATTGCCTTTGACCCCACTGGTTGGGGTGGCCAGAAACAGGAGATTTGCAGAGTCTTAAAGTATCACCCCAAAAGAAACTTACTAATTACAAAGGGGAAAACTGTAACTTTACAATTGAAAAAGCACCCTAACCAAGGGATCACAGTTAATATTACCAGTAATGAAACATATTAATACCATGCTCCCCCAATAAGATGTGCTGAGAAGGGCACGGCATCACTTCTATGGTATTTTTGCTAAAAATACATGATCCAAATTTTTTATGAGGAAACACAAGGCAAAACTAAAAGTAGGAACATTCCTAAAAAAAAAAGGCACCTGGCTAGTACTTTTTAAGAGTGTCCAAGTAATGAAGCACAAAGACTGAGGAACTGCCCCAGATTGAAGGAGACTACGCAGAGATGAGAACTTAATATGATTTGGGATCCTTGCTCGGAACTTGAACCAGAAGGTGAACATTAGTAAAACATTAGCAAAATTTGAAAAGGGTCTTTAAATTAGTTAATTGCATTACATCTACACTTATTTCCTAGTTTTATTGTTCTATGGTTATGTAACATGTTAACATTTGGGAAAGCTGGAAAAAGACATACAGGAATTCCTTGTACTATTTTTGCAATGTTTTTTTGCAAATCTGAAAGGATCTCAAATCAAAAAGTTTAAAAAAATGTTTTATCTTTTAGAACAATCCATTTAGTGGTTCAACACTGAACCATGCACTGTTCTAGGAGCTGGAGATACTGAAAGTGAACAATTAAAAAGAACTCTTAGTAAAATTGGAATCAATGGATACTTCCTCAACTGAATTAAAAAAATGCATATATATGGACATACACACACTGTTCAAACCAAAAAAGAAATGCAAAATTGTCATTAATTATAGAAGATATGGCTGTATACCTCAAAACACCCCCCCAAAAAAATGAAAAACTTTTAGAAATAATTAAGTGCAGTAGATGCAATGTTCTAAATATGTATATATGAATAGTTTCCTACTATATCAAAAATAAACTGTAGTAAAAGTAACAGAAACCAAGACATCTAATAATATACATAAAAGAAATGTACATTTCCCATGAGACAACGCTAAGCCTACTGAGAAACAAAAGAAGCCATGAATTAATAGCCTCTTACATGTTGTTGGATAGAAAGATTCAACACTGTAGAGATGTTAATTCTTCTTAAATTAAAATGCAATCTCAAACAAGGTATTTCTAAAAATTTAACAAAGTGATTCTAAAGTTCATCTGGAGCCCCCTTGAGCTGGTGGAGAATGCAGGGGTATTGGCCTGCCCCACCACGATGGTTGCTAACGTGCCCACAGACATAGGGGACTGGTGGTTTGATGGGTTGAGCCCTCTACCACAGGATTTGCCCTTGGGAAGACTGTTGCTGCAAAGGAGAGGCTAGGCCTCCCTATAATTGTGCCTAAGAGCCTCCTCCCAAATGCCTCTTTGTTGCTCAGATGTGGTCCTCTCTCTCTAGCTAAGCCAACTTGGCAGGTGAAATTACTGCCCTCCCCACTATGTGGGATCAGACACCCAGGGGAGTGAATCTCCCTGGCAATGTGGAATATGACTTCCAGGGAGGAATGTAGACCCGGCATCGTGGGATGGAGAACATCTTGACCAAAAGGGGGATGTGAATGGAAATGAAATAAACTTCAGTGGCAGAGAGATTCCAAAAGGAGCCGAGAGGTCACTCTGGTGGGCACTCTTATGCACAATATAGACAACCCTTTTCAGGTTCTAATGAATTGGGGTAGCTGGTGGTGGATACCTGAAACTATCAAACTACAACCCAGAACCCATGAATCTTGAAGACGATTGTATAAAAATGTAGCTTATGAGGGGTGACAGGGGGATTGGGAAAGCCATAAGGACACACTCCCCTCTGTCTAGTTTATGGATGGATGAGTAGAAAAATAGGGGAAGGAAACAAACAGACAAAGGCACCCACTGTTCTTTTTTACTTTAATTGCTCTTTTTCACTTTAATTATTATTCTTGTTATTTTTGTGTGTGTGGTAATGAAGGTGTCAGGGATTGATTTTGGTGATGAATGTACAACTATGCAATGGTACTGTGAACAATCGAATGTACGATTTGTTTTGTATGACTGCGTGGTATGTGAATATATCTCAATAAAATGAAGATAAAAAAAGGTACTGAAAATATTTTTGAATAACTGCAGTAGTACAGTACTAGCAGGGAAACACACCATTGGTACACCAAGAGTCTAGCATATATTCCTTTTCAGCTTAAACAGTAATCATTTTCTAAAATGTTAGTGGGAAGGGAAAAAGTATAAATAGCAAGCATAGGCAGTGCTTCCAAAGAACTTCATAAAGCAGAAAAGGAGAAAGATGGCATGCCATCTAGAGATGCTAGCTTAGCATAACAGGGTCCTGGAACTTTTTTTAATGCGAAAAGTTGGAAATAACAGATAAACCAAAGGGAAGGATTCTGTAAAGAAACAGTTCTTAAATGACAGAGGATAACTGATACATCACTATTCTTGAGGAGATAGAAAAACAAAGGAATCCTGAGGCCAGGGAAACAAGAGCCCTTAGTTAGTTCTAGGGCAAGGATGAGAGCAGTAAATATCATTAATTACAGGCTTCATTGCCTGCAAGTAACAGACCATGTGATTACAGAAAGACAAGGTAAGCGTGCGGTGGGAGAATAGTGACATTTTCAGAAAAGAGTGGAAACTAACAATATATGCAAAGAACTGTCCTAGAGGCCGAGTGCCTCGCTGACATGGTCTCTGTCCTGTACCTGGAGGGGAGTGTTCCACTCTCCCTCCAGGAATGCCTCGTGGAAAGCGAAATTATTCCCAGGTCACCGTCACCCCACAGCCCGAGGGAAGCAGAGCCGTTACCTTTTACAGCTTACACTGCCTCCAGGAGACGGTGCCTCCAAACTCCGGGCTTCCTCAGCTCCCGGGTTACTAGGAGGGGTCTACTTTTTCCGCTCCTTATCGGCCCTGATTCACGACCCCAGGTCAGGAGCCAGGGAGCACACCGTTGAAACTTGAAATGCTTGGGTAAAAGCCCGGGCACGATCTTAATATGGCAAAAGACTGGTAATATCACCTCGGGCCGCTTCACCCCTGCAAATACTCCACTCTCTGGCTGCACCGACGACACTCCTTCCCGAAAGGCCAGTAGCATTTTCCCTGAACAGATCAAGCGCTAAACGTTCAGGGCCTGGTGGCTGTCACGGTGACCCAGGCTTCGCTTTCCACAGGATCGAACCTATTCCGTCCTGTCGAAAGCCTGAGCCCAGGAGGAGCGGAAAAGGACCTCGACCCCCTCCCGGCTCCCTCCCCCAGGCTCCGCCCCCCGGCAGCGCCCGAAGAAGGACCCCCAGCTTCCCTCTGGGGTGACGGCGCGTCCCACCGCACCCTGAGCCGTGCGGCTCCGCACTCACCTCCGCAGCGGGCGTCTCCGCGGCGCGACAGGAAGTGCGTCACCCAGCCGCCCGCCGCGCCTCTCTAGGAGCCGGGCCGCTGTTTCTCGGTGTGCCGTCGCCCCTCCACCGGCCACCGGTTCCCCTAGGCCCCGGGAGCCTTGCGCCCATCATCTGTTTCCCTCGGGTCTGACCCGAGAGGGTCGTTCATCCTCGGGGCGGGCTGGGGAATGCAAGAATCAGAATAGAGCATTGGGCCCAAGCGGGAGAGTAGCGCCGGGAATCTGTAACTTGGTGAAGCTGCAGGTGCAAACAGGTTTGGGGGTCTCCGGCCTGTACCCTTGGGTCGCCAGGCTGTCAGATCCAATGCCCCCTCTTTTTGTAACAAAAATTTTGTAATGTCCACTTTATTCTCCCGTAATGAAATTAATAGATAATGGCTTAGAAAACCATAGATGATATAAACTACCTGCATTTTTTTAAATTAATATTATGCCTTAACTGTAACACAAAGGTGAACTAAAAGGAAAATAAGTTATAATAAAAACAATTTCTATATGTAAAAGTTTGGTCATGTCTGTTGTAAGAGGCCTAATAAAGTGGTCAGATATTTGCCCTTTCACAGTTGAGTTTGGAGACCAAATAATTCAGTCTTTCCACCTGTAAACTTCTTAGATTGGCACACTACAATAGTAGGTGATCAGATATATACTTAACTTTCCCTTTAATAAAGGAATTTATTTTTGAAAACTACAATCAAAATCCTGGGCCACTAACAGCTCTGGAGTGACAGGTAAAAAAAAAAAATCCCTTTTAAAAATACACTCTGAATATCAATATCGCTTCATCAGTTGTAACAAATGTACCAAACTAATGCAAGATGTTAATATGGAGGGAAAGTGTGAAGGGTGGGAGGAGAGAAAGGGGCATATGGGAACTCTCTGTACTATTAGCTCAATTTTTCTGTAAACCTAAAACTGCTCTAAAGTCTATTAATTTTTTAAAAATGAAATTTAAGGAAGTATTTAAAATCTGTGAAAATGGAAAAATATGCCCTTAAATAAATATTCTCAGGCTTCCCACTGAATACAAGCCCTCAATTACAAAAACATGAGGAAACAATCCACTGTTAGGGAGCGTCAACAGAAACAAAACCCCACAAAGAACTACAGATAATTCTCTATATAAGCCAAAATGATAGAAGAAGAAATGAGAAACCAATTCTTTTAAAAAAGACAAGTCATGGGACTTATCTTCTGGCTATATGAAACTATGTTTCAACTGAAAACAACTGTTTCAGGCATTGGGAAACATGCAGTACAGGACTGAGAGAAGAGAAAAACAAGAGCATTATGATCACTCTGTGTTTCTGCCTAAAGGCACAATGCAGATGTAGAGCATGAAGGGAGAACGTAAAATAGAGCACAATGGTTTCACTGAGTTGAGAAGAGAAGGATGACAAGTCCAAGAAGGCTAAGGCAGCTGAAAGTCATGGGGCAGAGGAAATATATATTTAGAAAAAGAGCTCAAGAAGTTTGCAATGAGATCCCAAATAGTATTTGCTGAACACTAAGACATGAAGCCAGGCAAAAACTGGGAAGATATGTCTTGAATAGTTCCCAGAGCTTACACAAGGCTGTAAAGTCCTTGAGTGTTAATCAGCCAGGGTGAAGAATCCTCTTGGTCACTTGGGCATGCAATAGAAATTCTAGAAGAGCCATGCCTTTGTTGTAAGGCTAAACTCTCCCTGGAGTAAAGGCTACTCTAGCCCTTTCCTGAAAAAAATCTTAAAAACAAGCCTGAAAAGGATCAAACTAAACTGAAAGTAATATAACTGACTACAAAATGAAGCCTGACACTTGTTAAAGAAAGACAGTAAAATCCAGACCTTCAGTAAGGTAAAATTCAGTGTCTGGCATCCACTAAAAACTTGTGAGGCTTTCCAAGAAGCAGGAAAAAGTGATCCATAATAAAAATCAGGAAAAAATCAGACAACAGAAAAAGAAACAGAAATGACAGAGATGATAGAATATAACAGGCAATGGCTCTTTAAAAGTTAGCATAACTATGTTCAAGTACTTAAAGGAAAACATGAACATAGCAAGGAGAGAGTGTAAGATATTAACAAAAAACAAATATATCTACACAATGTCTAAAGTGAAAAATTCACTGCATGAGATTAACAGCAGATTTTATGCTACAGAAGAAAATATTAGTGAACTTGAAGCAATAGAAACTACCAAAAATAAAGCATACCTTTCACTTCTTACCAAATTGGAGTAAGATAAACCAGATTTATCCTACTGCTCAGAACAACCAAAATAATACACAAAATATACGAGCAAATGGTTTATAAAACCCTGGACCACAGGCAAGAGCAGTCAGTAATCCCTGAACGACAAGATCCAAAGGAGGCGAGTTCTACAAATGTCTCACCTTATTGCCTTGAGAGTTTCCAAGATGTGGTACAGAGAGGGTTAACCAAGGCAGAACCCGGAAAACTCCATGAGCTGAAGAGACAGAGCTGAGAGTGAAGGAAACCAAGGTAACTAGAGTTCACAGGACAAAAAACTGTACAGGACAGAGCAGCACAGTAGAGAACTCCAGAGATCTGCAGAGGGTCCCCTCTAGTATTCAGCTGTGTACTGATCAAGTGCATGTATATGAGAAAACCACCCAAGGCCAGGGAAAGAAACACTCAGGAGGATTAAAGGTAAATATGTCTGGCACTTACACAGGGCCAAAATAATGCCTGTTCCCACCAAATTAACTGGAAAGCCTGAAGATGCACAGAGTATTGGGTGGCATACACAGAAGTCTCTTGTCTCAGCAGTGGGGAATGATTAGCTCTAGGCTGGCCATTACTCCAATACTACCTTTAAAATCTTAAA
This sequence comes from Choloepus didactylus, assembly GCF_015220235.1. Taxonomy (NCBI): domain Eukaryota; kingdom Metazoa; phylum Chordata; class Mammalia; order Pilosa; family Megalonychidae; genus Choloepus; species Choloepus didactylus. The sequence continues at coordinate 28,119,915 of NC_051328.1, read as the reverse complement.
AGCAAGACCCAAAACAATTTTCCAGTTTCTTAACTTCATCCCAGAACAAACCTCAAAAATATTTTTAGGAATACAAAAATATTCAGCACCCAAAAGATAAAATTTACATGTCAGGCATCCAACCAAAATTACCACATAAGCAAAGAATCAGGACGATATGACCCATAAGTAGAAGATCAGTCAATTAAAGCCAACTCAGAAATGGCACAGATGTTAGAAATAGCAGAAAATGCCATTTAAAAATTATTATAAGTACATTCCATATATTAAAAAGTTAAGTGGAGACATGGAAGATATTTTAAAAGACCCAAACCAAATTTAGGGATGAAAACTATAATATATGATGGAAAATACACTAGATGGCAAGAAAGAGAAATAAAGGCATTCAAATTGGAAGGGAAAAGGTAAAACTTTCCCTGTTTTCAGATGACATGATCCTATGTATAGAAAATCCCAAAGAAATCTACAAGCCTACAAGAGCTAATAAACCAGAAAAGTGGCAGGATACAAGATCAACATGCAAAACTCAGTCGTGTTTCTACACACCAGCAATGAACAATCCAAAAAATAAAGAAAGAAAACAATTCCATTTACAATAGCAACTAAAAGAATAAAATGCCTAGTGAGTAAATATAACCAAAGATGTAAAGGAACAGTACACAGAAAACTCCAAAACATTGTTTGAAAGAAAATTCTAAAGGAAACCTACATTAATGGAAATACATTCCTTTTTCATTTCTCCAGGAATAATTGCTCCCAGGGTGCTGCCTCTATGGGATTACCAACCACCAGGCAAGGAGTCAGAAGTCCAGAAAATTAGCAGTGCTCCACCCCTATGTTTGTTTATAGTGCTATCCAAGGACAGGGGACTGCCATAGAAAAACAGGCAACCTGTGGTGCTGTCCAAGGTGCTAGGCATTACCTCATCGATTTGGTTGTGGAGCTCTCCAAGGTTCTGGGGTTCTCCCCTCTGAACCATTGCTCTCCAGCCTAGTCCCTGATCCCCCTGACTGTATTTTCTACCCTGGTCTCCAGACACCTGTCTCATCCTCCCTCTTTCTTTGAACCCAGCTGGCTCAAGCCTGACCCATACAACCCAGTTTCCTCAGCCCCTGCTTGCCTCTTCTGCCCATCAACCAGAAAATTCCAAGGACAGGAATTTATTATGGACCCAAATGGTCAGGGGGAGCTTCTAGGAAGAGTTCTTACATTTTAAAGGTTTATATAAAGATTAATCATATATACATTTGCATACACACACAAATACAGGCTTTGAAAGTCAAAGACAGGGATTAGGCATTGTTCTTGTCCAGTAATAGTAAAAATAACAAATTACCTCAACACAAATTAAACATGATAAAAGTACACAACTTAAGCACATTAAAAGTGCATCCTGGAGAGCAATTTTGGATTTCTTTCAAACTGATCCTGGAAATTAGAAATTAGACATAGAAAATGCTGTGGAGTAGGCCATGTTTGTTAACATTATTTTTCCCTAATAATACCTTTGCAGTGGAAACCATAGTAATCAGATCACTATTAAAATATAAATAGCCTTAGAATAGGAGTAACTGAATAAGATCTAATTGCCAAATTTTCAGTAACTGAAGTGAAAGGCCATTGAGAGCTAAGGAAAAGTCTTCCTGCATTGGGACAAATTAAACAATTGCAGTATATATTTTCCAGAACTTGACAGTCAATGTACCTTTAAGGTTGTCCATAATTTTAGGATATTATGAAAACAAAGATATTTTTAACCTCCAATAGAAGGAATAAAAAGCAAATACAGCTACACAATTGCAGTGGCAATGTCTAGTCTGATTCCTGATAACTTTTTGAGTCAAACAAAATGCAATTTTATTTTGCTGAAGTATGCTCTCTCTAAATTTATACAAGTTTATTGATGAAATAAGTTAATATTGTAAGTACACTCTCAAAATTCCTCTTCAAAATAGCCTAACTAGGCAGATTGTGTAAACTGAGCAATGTATCTGGTAATGTTGACTCTTATATAAAATGTAATAAAATGTAATAAAAAGAAAATATATTGATGCTTCAATATATCCTATTTAAGAAATTGGTTAAGTTTAGTAAGAAATAAAAGAAATTTTTGTAACCTTGATTACCTAGATTTCAAAGAATCTGGCTGTTTAATTACTTTGTCCTTTGTTACTCCAGTATGTGGAAGAATTTGGATTTGTTATGTCAGACAGTATATTCTGTGAGTATATAACATAATCAGGTTAGTAAGTGCTGTCATAAATAGGAAAGACATAATTCTTAGCTTCAAAGAGTTTATATTCTAGTTAAAGTATGCTTTTACCAGGGCAATATAAAACAGTAGTATTTAAAATGCCTGCCGATTGTCTGAATAAAGAAATAAAAATGCTGGAAGAATTTTAAAAGGCAAATAAATTTAAAAATGACCTAGGAAGTCCTCATAAAAGAGATGACACTTGTAAGACCTTTGAATAAGAAAGTAGCATTTGAATAAATAGAGCTTTAAACTAGTTTTTTTTAGAGGCCATAATTTAATATTGTGAACTAACATTCCTGGTATTATTTAGAACTTGGAAATGGTGTTGAAATTTTTTAGTTTTTTATGGATATAACTCCCTTAATCATTAAAGAACTGATTATATCTCAAATTTGGGCTCTTCTGACCTTTAAAGGTAAAGCTGGATTGGACTAAGAAATTTTAGGCATATTGTGAAGTAATCATTTGTGTGTTATGAGTATAAAGTAAATAAATGCCTGGCTGGGTTCCAAACCTAAGCATAAATTTTTCCTTCTTCCATTATGTTGTAGTATCTCTGTCTCTTCTCCCCTTCATGAATACTGTTATTGGAAGGTAGTAAGCATGTTCAAAAAGCTTTGTGAATTTGTTATCAAATTTATTTCTGATTATGTGCAGTCTGGATAAATAAAAACTATAAGTGGGATAGATAGTATTTTTATTATTTTCCATATTTTGATAACCATATTTTCCAATTAAAGTGAATTCTGTTTGTTGTTGTCATTGCTGACAACAAGCCCTGAGTGGATATGGAAAGTTGTAAAAGGTTTATAAAAGTAAAATTCTGCCTGTCATAGTCAATGCTGACCAAAAATTTAATAAGTCTGTTACAATATTTTTTAAAAAGAGCTTTTGTGTCAAGCCTTCTATTCATACAAAACTAAAGTTTAGTTGCTCTCTGTTAAAATAATGTGGATTGTTATATATAACAATTTTGCTTAACAATCTGGGTACTCCATCTAGAAGACAAAGATTTTATATCAAAATAATATCCCTATTATTATGTTGACCTTATAATCCTTTATTTCAGAAGACAAGTCTTCTCACCTTAAAGGAAAACTGTTATAAAAGATTTGTCCTTTCACGTTGTAAAAGTGAGATACTAAACTAGTTTATTACATAAGGTGATTGGTAAGTATTACAATAATTTAAATGGATTTTTTATCCTCAGCTAAATTTGTATGGGTGAAATGTTATTCATATATTTAGAGATTGTATAAAATTCCTTAAAACTCGACAGTGTTCTCACTGTCCATGTTATATCCTGAAACTGATCTGTATGAATCTAGACAATGGTATGATGTTGTTAGTCATGGTTTTAATTATTCTTAGAAAAAAGGCTGCAGATCAGAAAAAACAGCTAGATTTACTTCTCAGTTGCACTGCTTTGCCCTAATGCTTCTCTAAAATTATATGTAATCAGCTGTAAGTCAGAACTTCATTTGCAACAAAAAGGGACTTTAAAAGAGAAGCAAAAAAACAGCCTGAAAGGCGAAATCACTGCCCTCCCCACTATGTGGGATCAGACACCCAGGGGAGTGAATCTCCCTGGCAAAGTGGAATATGACTCCCGGGGAGGAACGTAGACCCGGCATCATGGGATGGAGAACATCTTCTTGACCAAAAGGGGGAAAGGAAAGGAAATGAAATAAGCTTCAGCGGCAGAGAGATTCCAAAAGGAGCCGAGAGGTCACTCTGGTGGGCACTCTTATGCACAATATAGACAACCCTTTACAGGTTCTAATGAATTGGAGTAGCTGGCAGTAGATACTGAAACTATCAAACTACAACCCAGAACCCATGAAACTTGAAGACAATTGTATAAAAATGTAGCTTATGAAGGGTGACAATGGGATTCGAAAAGCCATAAGGACCACACTCCCCTTTGTCTAGTTTATGGATGGATGAGTAGAAAAATGGGGGAAGGAAACAAACAAACAGACAAAGGCACCTAGTGTTCTTTTTTACTTTAATTGCTCTTTTTCACTTTATTATTCTTGTTATTTTTGTGTGTGTGGTAATGAAGGTGTCAGGGATTGATTTTGGTGATGAAGGTACAACTAGGTAATGGTATGGTGAACAATCAAATGTATGATTTGTTTTGTATGACTGTGTGGTATGTGAATATATCTCAATAAAATGAATATTAAAAAAAGAGAAGCAAAACAAATATCTAAATTATGTCTTACCTGTTAATTAACATAACCCTGGTAAATGTGTAAAGGTGAAACAGAACAAAACCTTTGCTACGGTTTGTCAATATAAGACAATTGTCAAATGTTATTTCTGAAAATAGCTTCCTTTAGAAATGCTTATAAGAAAATTAAGGCTTAGATTATAAGCTCTTACAGCAGTCACATCTACTCTTGAGCTTTAACTGTTATTTCTAAATTCTGAGGTGTTTTGCTTTTTGTATAACCTGGTAGTTCCTTAGCACTTTAGATATCTGTGTGACAACTGAGACTCAGTCAGTGTTCTCCAGCTCTGAGAGTCAGCATCATTCCAAACAACAACTATTAAAAAGCTGAAAAAGAAATCAGATTTCAATTAAAGTGTGAATGAAGCTAATCTGGTTAAGACTAAGGTAAATCAGAATTCAGGTTAAAAGATAATATGGTCTCTATTTTAAAACTTTGACTTCTGTGTGAGACCAAAAGAAGAAATGTTTATTTTGTCCAAAATTTAAATTTTCTGTAGCACACTATCTAATTTAGCTGGTCTAGTCAGTTTATTTAAACAATCTAATTCAGTCTTATTTGACACGGAACCTAGAATAAAGAATAAAATCTTGATATTCAGTACAAGTTACCATTATACCCTGATGCATTTCAAAGTATTTGCAATAGAGAAAAAGTGGAACTGTTTTAAAACTTCCCCACCTAGGGAATTCCTGATGTTCTCTTATGCATTGGGGGCTCCCAGTGTGATGGGCCAGGCCCTTGAGCTTAAGGCTTGCCCTTGTGAAACTTATTTCTCTAATGGCAAAGCTAAGCCTTTTTATAATCAATGCCTAAGAGTCACCCCAGAAAACCTCTTTTGTTACTCAAATGTGGTCTCTCTCTTTAAGCCAAGCTCTGCAAATAAACCCACTACCTCCCCACTACGTGGGACGTGACTTCCAGGGATGTAAGTCTCCCTGGCAATGTGGAACATGACTCTCAGGGATAGGCTTGGCCCTGACAACATGGGACATGACTCCAGGGATGAACCTGACCCTGGCATCATAGAACTGGATGACCAAAAGCGGGAAAGATGTAAATAGAGTTTCAATGGCTAAGAGGTTTCAAATTGAGTCAAGAGTTCATTCTAGCAGTTACTCTTATGCAAATTTCAGCCAGATATTACAAACTGCCACAATATGGCAACAGTGTTCCTGAAAACCCAAAAGGGTAACTTGGGCTCTATAAAAATATTACTTACTTTGTTTTTCAGAGACTTAAAGCCACCAATTGTCCCTATGCCAGATAAGCTCTGAAACCCAGAAGTACTGGTCTCTCCTAGAAAAAACAAATTTCATCCCTCTGCCCCATAATGTCGACAACCCTTTTCAGCATGAAGCAGTTAGAAGAGCTGTCGCCCAGATATCCCTCAAGACTGAGGGAAAATTATCAAATGAGAGGGAGGAGTTGTTAGGATTTAAGGACTGGTGATGATTACCGAATCATTATATATTCCTTTTTACTTTCTGGTATATTAGAGTACACAGAGGGAAATACCTGAAAACTTAACTATAATCCAGCTGCCTTGATCTCTGATAATGATGGTATAGCCTTTATCTTGTGCCCTTGTGATTGTAAAAACCTTGTGACTAACCTTCACTTGTACCCATTTATCCAGTTTTTTGACTTTAAAATCTTATGATAACTGAAGACAGCCCCTACTGTTTATTAATGAAAGATCCTGGGTCAGCCCAGAACTAACCCACCCCAAGTCCAAAGTTATCTTGATAACCGAAGCTAGATCTAACCAAAATGTTGCCTACCTGACATGTGCAGTATCTTAGTCCTTTTTTTAAAATTCAATTTTATTGATATATGTTCACACACCATAGAATCATCCAAAGTGTACAATCAATTGTTGACAGTACCATCATATAGTTGTGCATTCATCATCCCAATCTATTTTTGAACATTTTCCTTGTACCAGAAAAAGTGAAAATAAGAATAATAAAAGTAAAAAAGAACACCCAAATCACCTCCCCTCCCACCCTATTTTTTATTTAGTTTTTTGTCCCCATTTTTCTACTCATGCATCCATACACTGGATAAAGGCAGTATGATCCACAAGCCTTTGACAATCACACTGTCACCCCTTGTAAGCTACACTGCTATACAATCATCTTCAAGCATCAAGGAATAGCTTAGTCTTTAACCTACAAGTCACTTACACCTCATTATAATACTAAAAATTACGTCCATCATTATACTAAGGCCGCCATTTTCTTACATACGTTCTATGACAAAGCATGTAATCAATCTGCACATGCTCAATAATTAGATCACCTCCAATTACATAATATGGGGCCATTGTACTCATTATCCTAAAACCTGCCCATCTTTTGATGCTATAAAACTATCAGAATTACTACAGTTCAGGGAGACAGATTTTGGACCAATAGGCCATCTGTTCTTCTGCTTTGCGCCTAGCAATAAAACTCTCTCTTTGGAGGAAAAAACTGTATCCTGAAGAAGGTGTAGAAGGTATTATTTTGGCCACATTTTATAGATGAGGAAAAACAAAGTTTACTGGTTACAACCCCATAGATCATAGAACTGTAGGGGAGAAAGCACTAAATAAGTCAGCATCTGAATAAATACATCATTGTAAATTTGAATTCATATGACAAAGATAAAGAGCAGGAGAGAATATTAAGGAAAGACCATTTTTAACTTGGACACATTGAGCTGAGACCTAAAAGATAATGAAATATCTACGCAAATTATCAAGGGAAATAGCATTCCAGGCAGGTGGAATAATATGTATGTAGCCTCTGTGGTGGACTAAAGCTTAACACATTGACAGTGGGAAGAAGTAGTACTCCATGAGATTATATAGAGCTTTGCAGGCCATGGTAAAGAATTTGGATTGTATTCCAAGTGCAATGGGAAATTATTGTAATGTCTCAAGTAAAAAAATTACATGACCTGTTTCATGTTTTTAAAAGCTCACTGGCTGATACACATACTTTTCTAGTGCTCATGGAACTTTCTCCAGAATAGATCATATGCTGGGACATAAAACAAGCCTCAATAAATTTAAAAAGATTGAAATTATTCAAAGCACATTCTCTGACCACAATGGAATACAATTAGAAGTCAATAACCATCAGAGACTTAGAAAATTCACAAATACCTGGAGGTTAAACAACACACTCCTAAACAATCAGTGGGTTAAAGAAGAAATAGCAAGAGAAATTGCTAAATATATAGAGACGAATGAAAATGAGAACACAACATACCAAAACCTATGGGATGCAGAAAAAGCAGTGCTAAGGGGGAAATTTATAGCACTAAACACATATATTAAAAAGGAAGAAAGAGCCAAAATCAAAGAACTAATGGATCAACTGAAGAAGCTAGAAAATGAACAGCAAACCAATCCTAAACCAAGTAGAAGAAAAGAAATAACAAGGATTAAAGCAGAAATAAATGACATAGAGAACAAAAAAAAACAATAGAGAGGATAAATATCCCCAAAAGTTGGTTCTTTGAGAAGATCAACAAGATTGACAAGCCCCTAGCTAGACTGACAAAATCAAAAAGAGAGAAGACCCATATAAACAAAATAATGAATGAAAAAGGTGACATAACTGCAGATCCTGAAGAAATTAAAAAAATTATAAGAGGATATTATGAACAACTGTATGGCAACAAACTGGACAATGTAGAAGAAATGGACAATTTCCTGGAAACATATGAACAACCTAGACTGACCAGAGAAGAAATAGAAGACCTCAACCAACCCATCACAAGCAAAGAGATCCAATCAGTCATCAAAAATCTTCCCACAAATAAATGCCCAGGGCCACATGGCTTCACAGGCGAATTCTACCAAACTTTCCAGAAAGAACTGACACCAATCTTACTCAAACTCTTTCAAAACATTGAAGAAAATGGAACACTACCTAACTCATTTTATGAAGCTAACATCAATCTAATACCAAAACCAGGCAAAGATGCTACAAAAAAGGAAAACTACCGGCCAATCTCCCTAATGAATATAGATGCAAAAATCCTCAACAAAATACTTGCAAATCGAATCCAAAGACAAATTAAAAAAATCATACACCATGACCAAGTGGGGTTCATTCCAGGCATGCAAGGATGGTTCAACATAAGAAAATCAATCAATGTATTACAACACATTAACAAGTCAAAAGGGAAAAATCAATTGATCATCTCAATAGATGCTGAAAAAGCATTTGACAAAATCCAACATCCGTTTTTGATAAAAAACACTTCAAAAGGTAGGAATTGAAGGAAACTTCCTCAACATGATAAAGAGCGTATATGAAAAACCCACAGCCAGCATAGTACTCAATGGTGAGAGACTGAAAGCCTTCCCTCTAAGATCAGGAACAAGACAAGGATGCCCGCTGTCACCACTGTTATTCAACATTGTGCTGGAAGTGCTAGCCAGGGCAATCCGGCAAGACAAAGAAATAAAAAGGCATCCAAATTGGAAAAGAAGAAGTAAAACTGTCATTGTTTGCAGATGATATGATCTTATATCTAGAAAACCCTGAGAAATCGACGATACAGCTTCTAGAGCTAATAAACAAATTTAGCAAAGTAGCGGGATACAAGATTAATGCACATAAGTCAGTAATGTTTCTATATGCTAGAAATGAACAAACTGAAGAGACACTCAAGAAAAAGATACCATTTTCAATAGCAACTAAGTCAGTAATGTTTCTATATGCTAGAAATGAACAAACTGAAGAGACACTCAAGAAAAAGATACCATTTTCAATAGCAACTAAAAAAATCAAGTACCTAGGAATAAACTTAACCAAAGATGTAAAAGACCTATACAAAGAAAACTACATAACTCTACTAAAAGAAATAGAAGGGGGACCTTAAAAGATGGAAAAAATATTCCATGTTCATGGATAGGAAGACTAAATGTCATTAAGATGTCAATTCTACCCAAACTCATCTACAGATTCAATGCAATCCCAATCAAAATTCCAACAACCTACTTTGCAGACTTGGAAAAGCTAGTTATCAAATTTATTTGGAAAGGGAAGATGCCTCGAATTGCTAAAGACACTCTAAAAAAGAAAAACGAAGTGGGAGGACTTACACTCCCTGACTTTGAAGCTTATTATAAAGCCACAGTTGCCAAAACAGCATGGTACTGGCACAAAGATAGACATATAGATCAATGGAATCGAATTGAGAATTCAGAGATAGACCCTCAGATCTATGGCCGACTGATATTTGATAAGGCCCCCAAAGTCACTGAACTGAGTCATAATGGTCTTTTCAACAAATGGGGCTGGGAGAGTTGGCTATCCATATCCAAAAGAATGAAAGAGGACCCCTACCTCACCCCCTACACAAAAATTAACTCAAAACGGATGAAAGATCTCAATATAAAAGAAAGTACCATAAAACTCCTAGAAGATAATGTAGGAAAACATCTTCAAGACCTTGTATTAGGCGGCCACTTCCTAGACTTTACACCCAAAGCACAAGCAACAAAAGAAAAAATAGATAAATGGGAACTCCTCAAGCTTACAAGTTTCTGCACCTCCAAGGAATTTCTCAAAAAGGTAAAGAGGCAGCCAACTCAATGGGAAAAAATTTTTGGAAACCATGTATCTGACAAAAGACTGATATCTTGCATATTTAAAGAAATCCTACAACTCAATGACAATAGTACAGACAGCCCAATTATAAAATGGGCAAAAGATATGAAAAGACAGTTCTCTGAAGAGGAAATACAAATGGCCAAGAAACACATGAAAAAATGTTCAGCTTCACTAGCTATTAGAGAGATGCAAATTAAGACCACAATGAGATACCATCTAACACCGGTTAGAATGGCTGCCATTAAACAAACAGGAAACTACAAATGCTGGAGGGGATGTGGAGAAATTGGAACTCTTATTCATTGTTGGTGGGACTGTATAATGGTTCAGCCACTCTGGAAGTCAGTCTGGCAGTTCCTTAGAAAACTCGATATAGAGTTACCATTCGATCCAGCGATTGCACTTCTCGGTATATACCCGGAAGATCCGAAAGCAGTGACATGAACAGATATCTGCACGCCAATGTTCATAGCAGCATTATTCACAATTGCCAAGAGATAGAAACAACCCAAATGTCCTTCAACAGATGAGTGGATAAATAAAATGTGGTATATACACACGATGGAATACTACGCGGCAGTAAGAAGGAACGATCTCGTGAAACATATGACAACATGGATGAACCTGGAAGACATAATGCTGAGCGAAATAAGCCAGGCACAAAAAGAGAAATATTATATGCTACCACTAATGTGAACTTTGAAAAATGTAAAACAAATGGTTTATAATTTAGAATGTAGGGGAACTAGCACTAGAGAGCAATTAAGGAAGGGGGAACAATAATCCAAGAAGAACAGATAAGCTATTTAACGTTCTGGGGATGCCCAGGAATGACTATGGTCTGTTAATTTCTGATGGATATAGTAGGAACAAGTTCACAGAAATGTTGCTATATTAGGTAACTTTCTTGGGGTAAAGTAGGAAACAGGTTGGAAGTAGTAAGCAGTTATCTTAGGTTAGTTGTCTTTTTCTTACTCCCTTGTTATGGTCTCTTTGAAATGTTCTTTTATTGTATGTTTGTGTTTTCTTTTTAACTTTTTTTTCATACAGTTGATTTAAAAAAGAAGGGAAAGTGAAAAAAAAAAAAAAAAGGAAAAGAAAAACACGGAAAAAAAAAAAAGATGTAGTGCCCACCCTTGAGGAGCCTGTGGAGAATGCAGGGGTATTCGCCTACCCCACCTCCATGGGTTGCTAACAGGACCACAGACATAGGGGACTGGTGGTTTGATGGGTTGAGCCCTCTACCACAGGTTTTACCCTTGGGAAGACGGTTGCTGCAAAGGAGAGGCTAGGCCTCTCTATGGTTGTGCCTAAGAGCCTCCTCCCGAATGCCTCTTTGTTGCTCAGCTGTGGCCCTGTCTCTCTAGCTAAGCCAACTTGAAAGGTGAAATCACTGCCCTCCCGCCTACGTGGGATCAGACACCCAGGGGAGTGAATCTCCCTGGCAACGTGGAATATGACTCCCGGGGAGGAATGTAGACCTGGCATCGTGGGATGGAGAACATCTTCTTGACCAAAAGGGGGATGTGAAAGGAAATGAAATAAGCTTCAGTGGCAGAGAGAATCCAAAAGAAGCCGAGAGGTCACTCTGGTGGGCACTCTTATGCACACTTTAGACAACCCTTTTTAGGTTCTAAAGAATTGGGGTAGCTGGTGGTGGATACCTGAAACTATCAAACTACAACCCAGAACCCATGAATCTCGAAGACAGTTGTATAAAAATGTAGCTTATGAGGGGTGACAATGGGATTGGGAAAGCCATAAGGACCACACTCCACTTTGTCTAGTTTATGGATGGATGAGTAGAAAAAATAGGGGAAGGAAAACGAAACAGACAAAGGTACCCAGTGTTCTTTTTTACTTCAATTGCTCTTTTTCACTCTAATTATTATTCTTGTTATTTTGTGTGTGTGCTAATGAAGGTGTCAGGGATTGATTTAGGTGATGAATGTACAAGTATGTAATGGTACTGTAAACAATCGAAAGTACGATTTGTTTTGTATGACTGTGGTATGTGAATATATCTCAATAAAATGATGATTAAAAAAAATAAAAAAAAATAAAGAGAAAAAAAAAAAAAAAAAAGAATTGGGGTAGCTGGTGGTGGATACCTGAAACTATCAAACTACAACCCAGAACCCATGAATCTCGAAGACAGTTGTATAAAAATGTAGCTTATGAGGGGTGACAATGGGATTGGGAAAGCCATAAGGACCACACTCCACTTTGTCTAGTTTATGGATGGATGAGTAGAAAAATAGGGGAAGGAAACGAACAGACAAAGGTACCCAGTGTTCTTTTTTACTTCAATTGCTCTTTTTCACTCTAATTATTATTCTTGTTATTTTTGTGTGTGTGCTAATGAAGGTGTCAGGGATTGATTTAGGTGATGAATGTACAACTATGTAATGGTAGTGTGAACAATCGAAAGTACGATTTGTTTTGTATGACTGCGTGGTATGTGAATATATCTCAATAAAATGAAGATTAAAAAAAAAAAGGAAAAAAACAGAAAAAAAAAAAAAGAAAAGCTCACTGGCTGATGCTGGCAGATGGACTAAAAAGACATAAGATCAGAAATGGGAAGACCAGATGTGGTAACCCAGGAAATAGATTCTGGTGGTTGGACCAGGGTAGTGGTGACAGGATATGGAGAACAGTTCAATTTTCCTCACCAGGAACATGTTCCCATCATCTAGTATGGATTTAACAGTCGCCACTAAATAAATATTTGTTAAATTAATGAAATAATTTAACAAAGGGTATATGGCACACATCTAAAGATCCCGTTATTTTGTGAATCCAAATCCTATTAGTTTGATAACATGAGGTAGATGCATCAGCAGATCCTCTTTACAGGCTGATCACTGTTACGTTTGCCATGATTTAGCTCCCAGACACACAGAGCTTTGGTTACATAAACCACTGAAGTCTATTGACAGTTATGTGCTTCAGTGCCACACAGAAAAAATTGTTTCCCACAGGACAGATACTTTCAGAAGCTTTGAAGTAAAACTCAGAAATGTACAGTCATCACTGAAAATAAAATGGGATTTCATCATTTGCCACCATGTGCTCACATGGACCAAACAGCACCAGCTGAGCAGCTTGCTGACATCCACGACTGGAATATAAGACATTTTCTCACTGTCTGTAGGTTTTAGTCTCCCTCTTTAGTTTCAGGTTCCCTAAAAGCAAATGCAACATGGAGATCATTACTGCACATACTTTATAAAATTTTTGCACTAAGTGAGTAAATGTGCGCAATGGTTAGCAAAGTACCTGACATGGTGTGTCAAAAATATTATTCCCATTATCATTTATTGAAGGGCAGCTGTAGCTACTGCAGTAAGTGAAAACCCTGACCCTGGTTATTTTAACTAGTTTCTCTTCTGGGTGACTTAAGATTTTCTGCCCTCAAAATGATCACACTAGAAATAACCGAAATGCCCACCAACAGAATGGGCAAATAGCAGTATATCCGTGTAATGAATACCTGGCAGCAATGAAAATGAATGTATACTGATCATCTATCCTGATGATTCCATTTAGATAACAGTACAAACACAGGCAAAACAATTTCTATTGATATGTCAGAACAGGTTATCCTGAATGACTAGGATGAAATACAGGGAGATTTATGAGGTGCTGGTATGTTGTTTTTCTTGATTTTGGTACTGATTTTAAGACTACGTTCTTTGTAAAACTTCAAATTTACAACTATGACTTGTGCACTTTTGTGTATGTATACTATACTTCAACTAAAAAATGTTTACTTAAAAAGTGGTTCACCAGATTATTTATCTGTGAATGCAAGCCTGTGATACAACTGCTCATCCAATAGCTGGCAAGTAAGGAAGAAGTGGTGAAGCCACCCAGGATCTAGACTTCAGGGAGTGGATAAAGTCTGGAATTAGGAGGGTGATTTTAACACTGGTTGGCAGCAGAAGGGTGCATGGGAGTAAAAGGGTGCGGGTTACATTCATCATCCAAGGATGAATGTACTAAAACAACTCCACAGTATGTGTTAAGATTGAGAACCAGAGTACTTCCTTAGTTAGAAAGTGCCATTAACCAGGTCAAAGGGCAGAGTAGGCATGTAATTCTATGCATTAAACTGGTAAATGCCAAGGTATAAAAGCATATATCCATCCATTTCAGATAAAAACTGAGTAAATAGAAAATCAAAGCTTTAAGAGTGAAGGCTTTCCGTTTCATAGTAAGACTTTTCTTGAGACTGGAATCACTGATGCATAGCTTTCCAGTAATACTGAACCTTTTGTTGCAGAGCCTGAACTGTTAGAACTTCTATCCACTGGTGTCATCCTGATGTAACGTGGGCTCTCAAGTGTTATATGGAAGAGTTTCCCATTCTCATTACAAACACAGGGTCTGTCCCTATGGGGGACTTCAGGAGTAAAGCTAATGACTTTCCTACACATCACACATAAAACTCTTCTCCATCATCAGGTTTGTTATCCCTGAAGACTTCTGAAATTATTGTTACACTGATAATGTGCAGTGTAAGATTCTGTCCAAGAAAAGAAACTCAACTCAAACTTGCTTAAGCAAAACAAAAGAAAAGTGGAATTTATTTGTTCCTGGAATTCAAAAACCCAGATACAACTCTTGCTTCAGATATGGTTTAATGTTCAAACAATAACTCATGATTTGATTGGTCTCCAACTTTGATATAACTACTCTCTTGACTTTATTCTCAGCCTCCAGAACCCAAGGAGTTCCTCCACCTTTGAGTCCAAAATAGTAGTTCTTCCTACTAGCTACTGCCAAGTCCTAGGACTTTGAACTGAACCATCCTGGGTCACCTACTGACATATGAACCAATAACTGTGGCTTGAAAAGAGGAACCGTAGCTGATCCAGGCCAGTGCCACACCTTCCACTCTTGAGTGAAGGATGAAAAGGGCATTTAGTGTACTATTACCAGAAAAAGGGGGTAAAAAATTCTGGGAGGACAAAATGACCAACGTCCAACACAAGCTTCTCTGCTGGGTGGACATGTTCATGGTGACCTAACTGGGAAGAAATCCTAGAGGTTTTTTCATACTCACTACACTCACAAGGTTTCCCTCCAGTATGAATTCTCTGGTGCCGAAGAAGATTTCTTTCACTACTGAGCACTTTTCCACATTCATTACATACATAGGAAGACTCTTGAATATGAATTCTTAGATGCCTTTTTAATTGTTCCTTAGCACTGAAGGCTATTCCACAATCTACACACTCAAAAGGTTTCTCCTCACTGTGGATTCTCTGATGCCGGATTAGTTTCGTATGAAAACTGAAGGCTTGCCCACATACTTTACAAGAAAAAGGCTTTTCCCTTGTGTGAAATACGCTGAATGTTGGCTAAGATGGGAAAGTCCCTTCTGAAGCTTTTGCCACATTCGCTACACTCAATATGGTTTTCTCTCCAGTGTTGAATTTTCTGATGCCGAATTAGTGATGAATTGCCAAAAAAAGCTTTTCCACACTCATTACACTCATAAGGCTTCTCCCCTGTATGGATTCTCTGATGTATAACAAACTCAGAACTACTTGTGAAATCATTTCCACAATCCTGACAGTGATGGGGTCTTTCCCCACTGTGGATTCTCTGATGCCTGATCAGATTTGCATTATCATTAAAGGCTTTCCCACACTCCTCACACTGATAGGACTTCTCTCCAGTGTGGATTTTCTGAATGCCGAAGTAATGAAGAACTAACATTAAAGGCTCTTCCACACTCATTACACTCAAAGGGTTTCTCCCCAGTGTGGATTCTCTGGTGTCTGACATAGTTAGAAAAATAGCTGAAGCATTTTCCCGCACTCCTCACATCTGAGAGGATTTCCTTGCTAAATGGATTCTCTCATCCTTTCCTCTAACATTTTTCACTGTGGGGGATTTTCCAGTGCTTCTCAAGTTCACATTGTTTGGGAAAGTCGGTTCTCTGAGGAACACTTTTTTGCAGCTCACATATCATCATCATGTCTCTTTCTTCAGAAATTCCCTGTGTTGATGTGGCCTCAATGCCAATGCTGGTCTCAGCATCTGACGTAAGAAGCAGAAAACACAAATGCCACCTTAGTACTATATGGAAACAGAGATTTACAAGTTATTAAAAAAAAAATTTATAGAGCTTTTAAGGATTATGATTTCAACTTCCACATCAACCTGCCAGAAATATAAAGCTGTTAAAATGAGAGGGCCAAATATCACACATGCAGAAAATGGTTGAGGTGGAAAAGGAAAGCAGGTTTTGACAGTACACTTTCCAGTGTACACATCCTATCAGATTGTTTCCTAAGCTTTCCCAGACACTATTTGAATGACCTTTCCTAGCATGTCCTGGTATCTTTTGACTTCATGGTACTTATACGCCTATAAAGTGTACAAAAAAGAAGGCATCGGCTTTAAGAGCAAGTAGTGATGTTGAAGTTGACAAGATTCAAGAGACTCAGAAAGCAAAAGGTTTTTAAAAAAAACAACTTATACCCTACAGATGTCCCAAAAGACTGGAGACACTGACATGAAGGGCTCTAGGCTGTGGCAAGGCATAAAGACAAGAGAATTACAGAGGGTATCTCAGAGGACATCACTCCAAATATGCTATAAAGATCACCTACTTCAGAGGCTCTTAGCTACAGGTTCACAGATGGGATAAAGGAGATGAGTGAACATACCCTAAAACCACTGACAATTCCTATGTCTTGTCATCAGAAATCTCAAAAAAGTATGAACCCTCAAATTTGTGGAGAAACTTTTGACCTAGTAATCTCTCCCTATCTGGAAAGAGAAGAACACAGTTTACTTAGACAACACCAAGGCTACAGAGTATTTCCATCTCATATTAGCAAAAAAGAAAAACAAACAACAGCAGCCTGTAAACGGCAAATTGTGTTTCCAAAACATTGGATATTTTAAGTATGTTTAAGAGCTCACTCTATGACCATGGGATAAAGAAGTGAGGACGCCTCAGAGGTGAGTGTGGGGAGGGAGAGATACGGGACTGGCATAAACAGGGTAAAGAACAGTCTGGAAAAGAGTGACCAAGACAACTGAGGAACTGGTGGCCTGTTTTCACACAGCTCTTCCTTTTTGCTACTCTCGGACTGCTCAGTCTCATAAAATCAGGCCTGAGGGAATCAATGATCAAACAATCTCTTATTCTTCCCTGCTGCCCATACTCTCCCATCGCCCACCTTCCTAATTCTCCAGTCATTATTGCCATCTGCTTGCTGAAAGAAACCAAAGCTGCCCAGCTGAAGTGCCCTTAAATTCATTCCTTTCTACCATCACATCCTTCCATCCCAAACTGCCCTCTCAAGTCCCACACCTCCCATATCATCCCTGATGCGATCTCCCACGTCCTCTGACATACTCTATTAGCGTTATCTTTTCTTCATCTTCATCCTTCTTCCCTAGATTCCTCTAACCCAATTGAGCTTCATGATCATCTCTTCATATCCCATTGTTTTTTAGTGTTTTCAAACTGCCTAGACATTAGTTATGAAATTGATTTAGTGTGTCACTACCAAAGCAACTTTTAAAAATGAAATACACCAAACCACACTGGAATCGACTAGAAGAGAAAATATTCATACACATAGCAATGGTAAGGGGTAAATTTTGTATCCTGATACTCTGGTTTTAGTTTTTATATACGAATGTTTTGATTCAAAATATAATGCGTACTGACAGTCACAACTACCAAAAAAAGTTTGAAAAATGCTACCATTTCCTTTATTTTCTATCATTCCTAACCTTATCAAAATAAGGCACCAATGAGAGATCCTTTGGCTGTTTTAGTACATTGAATTAATCAGTACACTAATGGGAATTCCCAATACACGTGCAAACATAAACCAGCTTCTAATAAGCAAATTGACCATGCATTTTGTACAATTACATCTGATCCTGGGAGACACCTAAAACATTTTTCCTCAAAGTTTCTTTTTGATTTTTTTTTCATCTTTCCAAAATTCATGTTACTGTTCAGAATTCCAGGGAGATCCAAAATGGAAACCCAAGGGATGCTTTAACAAGCTTTTCACCTCCTGAGACCCAAACTACAGATTCAAGTGCATCACACTCCACTGTCCCTTTGCATGTTCTTTTCCTATCAATTAACCCCAAACAAACAAACAAAACAAAAGCAAAACTTGGGTATTAGATAAATACTAAAATACTTAAACAAACCAAATACTGATTGCATCATGATAGAACCAGGATTTTAAAATTAGGAGGCCATCAGCGCACATGATGAAATGTTGTATGTGTTAGAAGAAAATAGAAGACAAGATATTATTTAGGTGAGTTTATTTGAGTAGTTAATAATCAGGACAGCTTCCAATCCACACATGGAAAGGAGCTGCCACAGGACAAAGAACAGAGGAAGGTTATATAGGGTAATGTGAAAACTTAAAATGATTTGATTGGCTACTGTAAATTCCTTTTTCCTTTTAAGAAGGTGGTTAGGCATGACATTTACTGGACACAGGGCTTCCCTAGATTTTATTTATTCATATACACTCAATCGGACTCCATTTGTTATATTTATCATATGTAACTTCATAACGTTTATTACAAATGGCACATTATTTTAAAAAAAGCTACCATTTCCTCTATTTTCTTTCATTCCTAACCTTATCAAATGTTGATAAAGTACTATCTGCCTTAACTTTGTCATCTCCCATTTACTCCCTCTCTGCAAACCATCAAAACTGAAACTCCTACCCTTGGCATCCACACCACTGCTCACTGTTGGTGGCCCTCTGAACATTTCACTACGTACTTTCTCGCACCACCACCCCCCCTCATTAAAATGAACCATCTCTTAATATCTGAGATTCAGTTTTTCTTTTATCTCTCTGAGGTGGTTTCAACTAAAACTCTGGTTGAGGACACTTACAGCCCTACTTGCAAACCTAACATTTATCTCAGATTCTAAACCCTGCACTTCCTCAACGGCCTGCTTCTAGAGCTATCCACTTACTTATTCTAAAGGAACCTCAGACTGCATGCTCAGATCTGAGATTGGTATGAAATCCAAAAAGCTCTTCCTATTATTACTTCCCAGTATTATCTGACTCACTTCTCCCCTTTTATGGCTCAGCTTTGCTAAGATCTGGTCACGTTCTCCCTCCAAACTCTTCTTCACATTTCATTCTTGTATTACCTCTCTACCCCCGACAAAATTTATGCACTGGAAAGTTAATACCTGATATAAAATAACAGTGCAGCAATATTTTATGGCCTTCAATTTCCCCTCAGCCTAATGAAACACAACACACTATGTTGAGTTAACATTTCTAAGGCACAGCAATTAGAGGCCTGTCACTAGTGGGAAGGTTGCTGTGGTAAGGGTCACTGCTCCTGCCCCATGTTGTCTTGCCTGCCCTCTTGTTTTCTGTTCCCATGCCACAAGTTTTCCAGGACAGAGCCCTTCAGGTCCACCACAAGCTCTATGTTCTAGATTTTCCACATGAGGCAGGGAGGATAAGATGCATCAACCATATTCGATCTACACCATAGGCTAAGGGGGCTGAAGGGTTCTAGATTCTAGAAAATAGAGAACAGAAAGTCCCGCTTAGGGCCTTTATTGGTCCTACGCTTTGTGTTCTTGTAGTGCTTACTAGAAAAGACAGAAGAATGCTTGCAGGTAGGATCCAGAAATATACATTTTTAAATATACTCCCCACGTGATGCTTCTGCACATTAAACCACAAAACTCTTCACACAATGCTTATATACCAAGGAGAACACTTAAAACTTTTCTTTCTTTCTTTCTTTCTCTCTTTATCTATCTTTCTATCTATCTATCTAACTCTATCTCTCATTTATTTATTTATTTTTTTGGTTCTTTACATATGTCTCTATAACCTGCACCCTCCAGAGCTTCTTATATAAAGCCTGGAATATGCTAAGTGCTTAAAAAACTGCTCCTGAATAAATCCACCCTGTCCAAGGAAGGAGAGCCACTAAAGTAGACAATGTTGAGACTGAGAAAGCAGTAATGGATTCCAGAATTGTATATGAGATGTACTAAGCAGTAACATGTCATCAAGAATTAAGATTTGTGGGAAAGGATTCAAATTTTACCCATTAACAGAAATACAATATATTATTTAAATCCTAACCAACGTGGGTCATTCTGAAACACACTGTTCTGCAAAGCTTTATGTGTGCCAGTTCTAAACCTACCTCGCTTACCTTTACAGACATCTTTGGTCCTCTGTGCAGGTGGATCATCCTGTGCCTCCAGGCCCCAAGGCAAATCCCCTCCTTCCAGAAATGAGATCAGGAGGACAGGTTTGGGAATTGAGTATCCTGAGAAAGGGGAAGAAAATAGCACCCATTGGCCATGTCTGCTGTCAAAATAAGGAATACCCGAAGAGCCATAAAATACCCAAAGAACCATAAAGGAAGGCTCAGGACTGGGGAAGGGATTTTGATTAAGAGAAAACAGCATTTATGACCTCTTCTTAAAAAACCACTTAACCGTTAGTGAGATCCTGCAAGATGTGCAAACACAGAGAAGGGGTCACACCCTTCCTGAGACAATGGGGAGGGCAGCAAGAAGAGATCATAGCTCTGACAACAGAAGGACTTATTGCTAACCGAGCAGAGCCCCTTGGAGGACAGAAGTGCTCTTACCAGTGAACAGCAATTCCCTACATTGAGAACAAAATGACCCAAGACCTCTCCCTACTCGGAAACCTCAGAGATTAGTCAATTTAGCCTCAGCCCTGGAGCCGCCAATCAGTGGATACCAGAGACAACCTCTCCCTCTTTCCACCACACCCCAGCCTTTAAGAACAAAAGGAGGAAGAAAACAGGAAATTATAGATCCGAGTCCCAGGATAAAAGTGGCCTTACCCAAAGAAGTCAAGTTCCCATAATTCTCCAGCATCACATTTCTGTACAGGGCCCTCTGTGCAGGAGCAAGGCCAATCCATTCTGTCCAGGTGAAGTACACAGCCACATCCTCAAAGGTCAACATCTCCTAAAACAACATGTTCCTGCTGCCCCAGAGCCAAGTCCCTGGCTCAGGGCCAGAGTGTGGGGCAGAGGGGACAGTAGGAGGGCCTGAGGGAGGGGTCCCATAAGGAATGGGTAATGAGAAAAGGTGAAAGTTCCTGGATATTGGCACCACTGAATGACTATTTCTACAACCAGAAATATGGAACTTCTCTCACTACCAGAAGAGCTTCCATTAGGACACAAGATTTACTGTTATAAAACATGATATAACATTTTGAAAAACCTGGAAAAAAAAGTCTCCCATGACCACATTTTCCTAGAGCAAAATCTCTTTGATTTTGTAAATGTTCTTTTAGTCCTACATTGTGGCACCTCCAAATGGATAATTAGCTTCAATCTGTCCAGACATCCACTTACAAGTAGTACCTGCTTCTCCTTATACCTCCAAGACAACCTGTAACAGTTTCTGCCAACCCTCAACAACCACCCTTTCTCCCTCTCTGCTAGCCCCAACTCTACCTCTGCAGAAAGCTCCAGCATCTGGTTTAGACCTCTATTAACTCCTCAGACTTTGGTATCCACCTTGGTTACCTGACTGAGCAGTGAATATCCCCCCATCTCCCAATGCCTCAATTGATTCAGCAGATTTCCACCTTCCACTAGCCCTTGCCCTGCATCAGATTCCCTGGGTGACCCAACTTATCTGAGCCACCATCCAAAATAAAACTCATCTCCCCTCCAAGCTGGCTCCCTTTCTAATTCACATAAACTGAATGACAGGGTGAGTGACAATTTTTTCCCCTATCTCAGTTAATAGCACCAATTTCAGCCTAGTCACCTATTCTGAAAACCTGAGATTCATTTATTATAGTTTGCCAGGACTGCTATAACAAATACTACAGGCTGGTTGGCTTGAACAACAGGAATTTATGACCTCAACAGTTTTGGAGGCTAGAATTCTAAAAACCAAAGGGTCAGCAGGATACACTTTCTCTAAAGTCTGTAGAGTTTCTGGTGGTGACTTGCCAGCAATTCATAACTCAATCTCTACCTCCATCACATGACCATCTGTCCTCCTGTCTCTTACTCCTGTGTCCAAATTTCCTCTGCTTATAAGGACTTCAGTCATATTGGACTAAGGCTTACCCTGATTCAGTTTGGGCCTCATCTTAACTATAAGATCTTCAAAGCAAAGATCCTGTTTACAAAATGGGTTCACATTCACAGGACTGGGGGTTAGGGGCTTCAACATGTCTTTGCAGGGGACATGATTCAAATCCATAACATCATTCTAAACTATATCATCCCAGTTGTGGCTCACTTCTGATAAGCAGCCAGAATCAAATCCTGCCAGTTGTATCTCCTAAATATTTTTAGAATCTGACCCTTCTTCCCCACTAGCTCACAGTGGACTCTTCAACAACTCCAATTCTAGCCTTATCCTGCACTGAGTCCTTCCTCTGTCTAGCATGTACAATAATGTACTTAAAATAACCTGAGTCGATTCTTGAATGATTCACCACTAACTAGAATGTGGTTCTCAAAGTGTGGTCTCCAGACCACACACAACAGCAGCATCACCTAGCAACTGGTTAGAAAGGCAAATTCCCAGGCCCCACTACAGAACAATCTGTGCTTTAACAAGCCCTTCAGGTAATTCTGATGCTCAATCAAGTTTGAGAACCCTGGGCTAGAGGACAAATCCAAACTCAGGGAACTGAGCTGTGTCAGGTGACAAGTAGAAGGTGATGGGAAGGTACAAGACTGTACGGAGAAATGAGCTGGGAAGCTCTGCAAATAAAATCCCAGGGAAGGAATGACAGAGCCTAAATGAAGCTACCAGAAAAGACAGGAGTGGAGGAGATAGCCAGAAGAGACAATAGGACTGGTGACTCTCTGAAAGTGGTAGCAAAGGAGTATAGAATCAACAATGACTAAGCAACCTGGAAACTAAGGGATCATTATTGCCCTAGAGTGATACCAGTAACTTGATCAGAAGACCTGACAAATGTGGGGAATCTGGAATTGGCTCTTATCCATATGGTTCACAGATGTAAAGATTTGATAGAAAAGTCCTAAGAAGGAAGCAGTAAAGCAACACTCAGCAATTCTTCAGTCTCAAAAAGTGAAATACTATACAAGAAATTGATTTCCCTGCCCACAAAATACAAGGTACTTATTTTCACTTTGCAAATGAAGTCAATTAAAGTACAGAAGTTAAGTGATTTGCTCAGGTATAGATTTTCCTATCACAGCCCACTGCCTCCCTTAGCAGCATTACTGACCTTAAGAAGGATAACGTTCTTCCCCGGATTCTGAAGCCCAAACTTCTTTGTTTTGAAGGAAGAGTGGTATAAGGCTCCTCTTTCTTGTCTTCTTCCTGCTCTCCCCTCTGCCTCTACATCCCTGATCCCCAAAAACCTGGTGACCCTGCTGATCCTGAACTCTCCCTTGCATAACCGGAATAACTGACAGCACCAGCCTGAGTCACTCATGCTCACAGATCCCTCTCTGCTGGGGGAGCTTCTGAACCTGGGAACTCTCTGGCTCAGCAGAATCCTCTGAGCATGGGAGACTAGACTTCTTCCCAGTTCACTCTCTCCTGTCTCCATCCAGCGCTTCAGGGTCCCTAAAAGGGCTCAGCCCTCCCCATCAGTCTCTTTCCCCACATCCAGTCCCAATGCAGGGAATCAACGAAGGTTTTCCTACTGTTCTGGCTCTAAGACTGGCCACAATCATTCCCCATTCCTTTAACTCACATCTCTCTGAGGCTGACCTGAGGGGCCCACAACTCACCTGGTGCCGGGCTGTGAGGGGCATGGCTGCCATCACCTGGGCTCCCTCTCAGGGAAGGGCAGGGGCTGAGGGAAGAAGCAAAGTGAACCCAGAGTGAGCCCAGCCCAGTCAAAGGCTTTCCTTTAAAACAACAAACCTGCCCATAACTGCAGCAGAAGTCACTTACTAAATGCCCACTGGTTTAAGTGGTTTATATTTCCTGTTTAATCAACACCACACCTTGAGGTTTGTAATTCTGAGGAAACAGATTCTGAAAGGATAAATAACTTGTTGTATGTCACCAAAGCCTGAACTCACAAACATCAAGCAATTCTGTCTTTCCCAGGTAATGGTGGAGAGGGGAATGGGGAGCCAAGTACATGAAGAGCTAAACAAAAAGCAGAAGACACCAAAAACTCTATGCAACACTTGAGAAGAATCCTAGACCTTTATTTAAAAAAATAAATTTTACTGACAAACATAAATGGTTAAAGAAATAGAAAGGAATAGCGTGGTTTTGGATTAAAAAAATACATATCCTTGCACTCAGTCCCCACAACAATCCTCTGAACCTTTTCTCTTTCCTAGATGAGAAAAATAAGGCTATAAGAGTAGTTTGTTCTACCAAGGTCATACAACTGGTGGATCCCAAACCAGACCTGCCGGACTCCAAAACCATGTTTTTAATAACTACTGCTATCCTGCTTCCAATCATAATCCCAACAAGATTTCTTTTGAAATCTTATAAACTGATTCTAAACTTAATATAGAAAAGTAGATAAGAGTACCCAAGAAAACTTACTAAAAGAATATCTGGGTAAATCTCCCTTTCCTTTGACTTGGGGCAGGCATCATTTTTGTTCATTGACCCATTCTAGGACCCAGTGATAACCAGAAACTGATTAGCAAAGGACCCAGAAAGGCAAATTCAACATGCTAAAATGTCTTGGTTATTACTTTAAGTACATCACTCCCCACAAACATTTTGTATATTTGTTACACAGTCTTATTCTACCAAAGAACCAGCATCTTCCCCAAAGAGTCTCACTACATGATGCAGTTTCCTGTTAGCCTCATCTTGTGTTATCTTCCTCCTTTTTTAGTTCAGTCACACTGGTCTTCTTTTTCTCTCTAAAATGCTAAACCAGGACCTTTTTACCTGCTGTTATCCCCTGACCACTCTTCTTCAACCTCAGAACTTTTATACCTATTATTATTCTGCCTGCAATACTCCCCAAAAACCTGACCCCCTCTTCACCCAGGTAATGCCAACTCATCCTTCAGATCTCAACCTGTCTCTACAGACCAGGTCAGGTTCCCCTCTTACACACTCCACTAGCACTGTATTCATTTCCTGCACTATATTCACCCTAGTATGAGATTATACATTGACTTGTGCTTTCTTCATTCAACAACCATTTATCACATACATATTTCATGTCAGGCCATGTGTGATATACAGGACATAGTGGAGAGAAAGAAAAAGGTGATCCTTTCCCTTCCGGAGCTTCGTCTAATCTAACAGACATATATATTAATCAAAAAGTCTCACAAATAATTTCAAGATCACAACTCTGTTAAATGTTGGGATGGGGGTGAGGGTGACTATATCCTAGTCAGGGAAGGCTTAAGAACAAAAACTAGGTTAGATGGGAAATCTTTAAAAAAGTAACAGCGCGTGCAAAAGCACGTTCTAGAAGTGAAGAGCCAAGAAGGCTGTAGCAAAGTCAAGGGGAGGGTGCTGCAAGATGAGGCTGAAGAAGGTGCAAGAGACCAGAACCACGCAGGGCCTTAAGGAAGTGGCTTTCACCCAAAAGCAATTGGCAGCAGCTACAGGGTTACCAGCAGCTGGAGTGAAAGGTTCGGATCTGATTAATATGTAACTTTCCCATCAGGCTGAAGCTCTGAGGACGGGGCCCACGCCGCTTGTTATTCACGGCGGCTTCTCCTAGAACCTAGAACCGCCATTTAGCCGCCCAATAAGCAGCTGCCGATCAGAGTGGCTGTGTCGGCCGCACGGAGATTCCTTCCACCACGCAGCCCCTATTCAGTCTCCACTTCCCAAAGCGGCCGCCACAGTCTGGGGGTAACGAGCGCACCCGAAGGGCGGGACGGACTTCGGGCGCCGCCATGACTCCCTAACCCCGGGCTCCCCGCGGCAACCAAGGGCCGAAGTCAACAGCCTTCTCTAGGGGTGAAGAGCACGTCACAGCAGGACCTTCCCTGCTGACACAACACGAACACTCCAACCCAGGAAAGGTAGAAAGTGCGGCGCGACCGGAAGTTGCGTCACCAGTCGGGTCGCGTCAGTCGAGCCTCGCGTTTTCCTCTCTAGGAATGCCCGAGCGCTCTTCTCAGTGGTTCTCCAGCTCCACTCCCTGGGGCGGGACTTCTTAACCTGGGATCCTCAGAGGCCTTGAAGAGGATTAATAAATACTTCGTTGTTTCCCTAATCTCCAACAGAAATTTAGCATTCTTCTATAATGTCTTGGCAACTAACCACAGTAGTGTCAGCAGTACCTGCAACTTTGTTGCCAATAGAAGTCACAGATATTTTCATAACACATTGCAGTTGATGCAGATATCTCAAAATAGGGGCAATTCTCATTAGTAGTTTGAAATTACCATCGTTGTTACTAGACCCACTTTTAAATCTTGTCATTTCATTTCATCACGTTGACAGAGAAGCAAATATATTACTGCACCACAAATTTATTTTTAAACTATTTTAGCTTTTAGTGTAGTTGGTTTCCTTTGTCACCCAGTGTATTTTATTTTATGTACTTTAAAACGTTTTTCTGAGAAGGGATCCACAAATTACCAAAGAGTTAAATGGACAAAAAAAAAAAAAAGCTGTCCCCTGAGAGGTAAAGATCCAGTCACCAGACCAGGGCTGAAAAGGGATACATTAAAGAACAATTTAGGAAGTGAAACTAGTGGACATGGTAAATGATTGAATAAGAGACATGAGGAAGCGGGAATAATCTATGATAGCCATCAAGTTTGAATGGCCTGATG
Organism: Choloepus didactylus; assembly: GCF_015220235.1. Lineage (NCBI taxonomy): Eukaryota > Metazoa > Chordata > Mammalia > Pilosa > Megalonychidae > Choloepus > Choloepus didactylus. Next base: position 28,093,024 of record NC_051328.1, on the reverse strand, counting down.
GATGAAGCTGCCATTAACTGAGATCAAGAATTCAGGAAGCTGGTTTCAAGCAGGAAGATTTCAGAATTTGGTGTTAGAAATACTGAATATACGTAACTATATATATAAAATGATAATGTATTATATATCCCTATACACACCCACTACATACATGATAACCAAAAACTGTTGTATGTGTATAATATCCACTTTGTTAAGATGTAATTCACATACAATTCACCCATTTAATGGTTTTTAATATATTCTCAGAGTTGTGTAACAATGACCAAAATTAATTTTCATTACAATCAATTTTAGAACATTTTCAACATCCCCCTAAGAAACTCCATACCCACTGCAGCCACTGCCAATTTTCCCTGTGGTAGACACAGTAATGCCTCCCTCAAACATGACAACGTCCTAATCTCCATAATTTTTTAGTATGTTAGGTTATATGGCAAAGAAGATGGAATTAAGGTTGTTAATCAGATGACCTTAAAATAGGGAGATTATCCTGGATTATCCAGGTGAGTCCCTTGTAATCGTTAAGAGTCCTTAAAAATGGAAGACAGAACCAGAGAGATGCCAGGGTGAGAAGGACTTGGCCTAACGTTGCTGCTCTGAAGACGGAAGGAGAAGGCATGAGACAAGGAAAGGGGGCAGCCTCTGGAAGTTGGCAAAGGCAACAGAATGGATTTTCCCCTAGATCATTCAGCAGAAACAAAGCCCAGCTGACATCTTGATTTTAGCCCAATGGGAACTATTTTGGACTTCTTACCTCCAGAACTGTGAGACAATAAATTTTTGTTGTTTTAAGCCACTGCTTATGGTAATTTGTTACAGCAGCAATAGAAAATTAATACATCTCCCAATGCTCCACCCCCCCTCCCCCAGCCTTACCCAACCAGTCATCTACCTCCTGTCTGTATCAATTTACCTATTCTGGACATTTAATATAAATAGAATCAGAATATATGTGGTCTTTTGGGACAATATTGAGTTGTTGATGCTTGTCAGACATCTGAATAGATGTGTCCTATTCATCCTTCAGATCTTAACCTAAAGGTCACTTCCTCGTGGAAGTCCCCCCATCTCTACAGACTAGGTTAGACTTCCTTATTACACATTCCACCATCACTGTTTTCCCTTTCTTTTATATCCCATGTCGAGATTATATATTTATGCTTTCTTCAGCAAATATTTATTGTGCACATACCTCATACCATACTTGGTACAGCAATACAGTGGAGCAGGAAAAGGGTATGATCCTTGCCCATAGAGCTTTTGGTCTAGTGGGGTAGATACACATTAACCAAGACTCTCACAAATAACTATAAAATGACAACTCTGATAAGTGCAAGATTAAGAAAATCCAAGGAGGAACTTCCCTAGTCAGGAAAGGATGGGAGTTAACCACCACAGGTAGCCGAAAAATACCAGTCTTAAGGGCTGGCAGAAAATACAAATTTTATAGTCAATGCTGAATAGACAATGGGTAAGAATATGGCAGTCAAGGAGCTGTCCCAAGGAGAGCATGTAGAGAAGGAAGAGCAATGATCCAAGGATAAACGAATTATAAAAGATACCAAAAGGGGCTGGACAGAAAACTCTAATTAAACAAATGACAAATCTCCTCTGAAACTACTTACAAGGCTTTCAATCTGTAATTTGGTATTTATATTTCCTCAAAGGTGTTTTTATTATTGATAATATTATTATAGTCTTCAGAATTATGGGAATCCTTATTTATTCAAGATTTGGGGAGAGCTTGATTTGGGGGCAGGGGGTCACTGGGGAGAAGGGGATGTTGTACTTTTAATCTGCACAAACTCAAACTTCCCAATGAGGAGACCTTTTTTTTCCCTCCAATTATCTCTGGTGAATGGCCACTCCAAATAGAGAAACTGCATACTGCACCACCCTTCAATCCTGGCCATAGTGAGCATTATAGGATTCCTCCTAATAAGGCTTAGGAGCCCTGTGCTCCAAAATAGTTAGATTTTATGCAAGTTTTTTTTCTTCAAACACCTTAGTAATTGTTCCTAGATTATCATAACAGTGAATTATTGACCCTTGGGGAGAGTTAGAAGTTACAGCGTTTGCCTATCTCCTGTGTAGTCACATGAATCAGAGTGTTACACTGTCGTTTCTTGGTATTTGAAAATAAACTCCTAGGATTATGTCATCTGGTTTTCCCTGACCAAGACCCTAATCTAATGTCCTCAGGAAATTTTGAATGGGGAGAAGTCTAGGCATCCTTAAATTCTCTTTTTGCTCAAATGGTTAGCGATTTAATTTCCCCACTAGACAATCTCCCTATCAGACTTGTAAATAATAATAACTAATATGAGCTCACTAATAATAGCTAATTAGTGCTAGTCTATGTTTCCCCAGCCATTGCACAAACTCGAAGGAAACATATACTTATGCCTGTCACCATCTCTTTTGTCAGACATAATTACTTTCAAGGCTTGGTTACTCCTCAGATTCCACTGGGAGCCACCTTCTCTCCTTCTGGTTACCTTATAGCCTAAACACCCAGCCCTCCCTCTCTAATTCTACACTGAGTATCTTTAACTTTGGCTACGAGTAATGGAGGGGCAGGAAACCAGTCTTATTAATCTTTGATCCTCAACACTCACCATGGGGCTCAGGATATAGTTCAAGTCATGATATTTTTACTGTTGTTCCTAACTTGAAAATGTGTGGGGAAAATAACAACCTTTTCTCTCCCAGTTCTCTGAAAAGCCTAGCCACAAATGAGTTGAAGTTACAGTGGAACTTAAATTTCATGCACAAAGTCATTTTTGCCTTGGCTGCAGGAAACATACAGTTAAATCAAATGTTTTATTGCAGTAGCTAGAGTGACATAGGTTTTGATGTGACTTATCTCCTCACAGCTGAAAACTTATTTAATGGTGAAAGACAAAACACTTTCCCTCTAAGATTAGGAGCAAGGCAGGTATGTCTGCTCTTCCCACTCATATTTAACATCATGCTGGCCATCCTAAAGTGCAAGAGGGCCAGAAAAAGAAATAAAAGGCATACAGATAGGAAGGGAAAACATAAAACTGCTACTATTTGTAGAGGACATGTCTACATAGAAAATCCCAAAGAATCTAACAAAAAAAATCCCCTATAACTAATAACAAATTTAGCAAGGTCACAGAATAAAAGTCAAGTGTTGGATAGTTCAATTTCCAACAATACAATCAGAAATTTAAATTTAAAAAATCAGTACCATTTACAATAGCACAAAAACATAAAATACTTAAGTGCAAACCTAATAATATGTGCAAAATATGTATGCTGAAAACTACAAAATCATGACACAAGGCCTCATAAATGTAAAAATATACTGTGCTATTGACCGGAAAACTTAATATTAGGATGGCAATTCTCCTCAAATTTATCTAAATATTCAATGCAATCCCAATCAAAATCCCAGCAAGATTTTTAAATAGAAATAAACAAGCTGATTCTAAAATTTATATGGAAGGGAAAGGAATTAGAATAGCCCAAAAATTTTTGAAAAAGTAAGAACAACATTGGAAGATTCACACTACCCAATTTCAAGACTTTATATGTATAGTATTACATAGTATAGTATAGATGAAAGGATAGACACATAGATCAATGAAACAGAATTGAGGGTTCAGACATAGATCCATACAAATATAATCAACTAATTCTTGACAAAAGTGCAAACCAACTCAGTGAAGAAAGAATAATCTTTCAACAAATGGTGCCGGAACACTCAGACTTTCATATGCAAAAATATATAGATCTCTTACACAAAAATCAACTAAGATCATAGACCTAAAAGTATAACCTAAATTATAAAATGTCTAGAAGAAAATATTTGTGATCTTGGGATAGGCAACTAAATTTTAGATAAGACATCAAAAGCACGATCCACCCATAAAGGAAAAAATGACAAACTGGCTTTACTTTTTGCTCAGTAAAAGACACTGAAGATAATAAAAAGACAATCTATAGACTAAAAGAACTTATTTACAAACCACATTTTTGACAAAGAACCTGTATCCAGAATATATAAAGAACTCTCAAAGCTCAACAATATAAAGACAAAGAACTCAATTTAAAAATGGGAAAAGATTTTAACAGATATTTCACTAATGATACACAGATGGCAAATAAGCATATGAAGAGATGTGCAACATCTTTAATCAATAGGGAAATATAAACTAAAACCACAATGAGATACCACTAAACTAACCTATTAGAATGGCTAGGGGAAAAAAAATAACTGACAAAACCAAGTGCTAAAGAGAATGGGGAACAACACTGCCAATAAACAGGCACTTTGGAAAACAGTCTGGAAGTTTCTTAGAAGTTAAACATACATTTACAGGATGACCTAGTAATCACATTCTTAGGTAGTTACCCAAGAGAAATAAAAACTAATGTTCACACACATACAAACTTATAAATGAATGTTTATAGCATCTTTATTCATAATTACCTCAGTTGGCCACCCTGTGTTTGTGCCCACATGCAACCTACTTTACCATAATACCCAACCAACAGTGATTACCTCAAGTCCCAATTTTTTTCTTATGACTCTCACTTCCTCTGCCCCCAACTTTTGCTGATACTAAAAGGGTGAGGTTACTGTGGGAGCTACTGGAGCCCCAGCCATTCCTTGAAGATGTGCCATTTTATGCTAGGTCCCATTCAGGCATGAACCTCCATAAATTTTCCAAACACTTTCCTTATTCCTTAACAAATCTTCAGTTCTGGGGAAAGAAAGGCAGCTGAGTCTCCTCCTCACTGCCTGCTGCTCTTCTACCTTTTTCTGGTCCCTGCTTTATACTTCTATTTCTTACTTCCCTACTCACGCCTGATGCTGTCTCTACTTCCCAGGTCACATCTCCATCTTCCTGGACAGTAGCTGTTCCTGGATCCCTCTCCCCATCTCAGAGATAGGTGCCACCCTGAAGGAACTCAGCCTCAGTGACAATCGTCTCATTTCCCAATGGCCTAAGGTTCTTGGTTCCACAGACTTCCATATTCTACCCCAGTCCTGGCTTGTAGTAATCATCCTATCTAGGATCTAAACCTAAAACATCCACCCCACACATTGCTCCTCCCTTCTATTATCTCCCTCAGCTGGTGGCACAACCACCCGGACTAGAAACCTGGGTACAATTCTAGGCTAATGAATTTGTAAATGCCAATAGTAAATTATAAACTACCAACACTGGCTGAAGAAGACATAGACAATGTAACCGATCGATGCCATAAAAGAAACTGATAGAGTGGTCAGATTTCTTCTCACCTCCACCTCTACCCTCAACAAAAGCACCTGGCCCAGGAGGAGTTATAGGTAGATTTTTTTCAAACTCCCAAAAAACAGATAACTGGTAAGCTATTCAAACTATTCTAGAGCCTCCAAATTATTTTTAGAAATATGGTATAACCCAGTTCCCAAATCTTAAAAAAGATGGGAAATACAAACTTCAATTAGTGATATGAATGAAGCAGGTCTGGTTAAGACCAGGGCAAGCCAGGCCAAAGGGTAAAGGTTGAAACTGATTGTATTTTAAAACTTCAACTTCCATATGAGACCAAGGGAAGAGATATCTATTTGGTACAGGATCTAAATTTTCTAAACGGTACAACTCTACAGTCGATTTGTTCAAACACCACAATTGCATGGAACTTTGAATAGGAAGTGAGATACGGTAGGTTAGTATAGGCTGGAGTGAAATAGTGACACATCCCAGAGTAATTTGGGCAGATAATAAAAAACATATTTACAGTCTCCCCCTCCCCAGCCCCGAGGATCTGGGGGAAGGTGCGGATGTGTTGGACATCCTCACCTGGACTGGTGCTGATGTTGTCACAAACATTGGGACTGGCGGTTTGATGTGCTGAGCCCTTGAGCATGGGACTTCCCCTTAGGAAGCTCGTTACTGCAAAGGAGAGTCTAAACTTGCATGTAATTGTGCCTAAGAGTCTCCCCCTGAGTACCTCTTTGTTGCTAAGATGTGGCCCTCTCTCTCCAACTGAACCATCTCGACAGGTGAACTCGCTGCCCTCCCCCCTACGTGGGACCCGACTCCCAGGGTTGTAAATCTCCCTGGCAATGCAGAATATGACTCCCGGGGATGAATGTGGACCCGGCATCGTGGGAGTGAGAGTATCTTCTTGACCAAAAGGGGGATGCAAAAGTATGAGATGAAATAGTTTCAGTGGCTGAGAGATTTCAAATGGAGTCGACAGGTCACTCTGGTGGACATTCTTATGCACTGTATAGATAACACCTCTTAGGTTTTAATGTATTGGAATAGCTAGAAGTAAATACCTGAAACTACCAAACTCCAACCCAGCAGTCTGGACTCCTGAAGACAATCATATAATAATGTAGATTACAAGGGGTGACAGTGTGATTGTGAAGACCTTGTGGATCACACCCCCTTTATCTAGTGTATGGATGAGTAGAAAAATGGGGATACAAACTAAAGGACAAATGGGGTGGGATGGGGGATGATTTGGGTGTTCTTTTTTCACTTTTATTTTTTATTCTTGTTCTGGTTCTTTCTGATGTAAGGAAAATGTTCAGAGATAGATTGTGGTGATGAACGCATAACTATGTTATCATACTGTGGACAGTGGATTGTATACCATGGATGATTGTATGGTGTGTGAATGTATTTCAATAAAACTGAATTTAATAAAAAAAAAAAGATGGGAAATAAATTACAGGGCAATCACATTTACGAATATAGATGCCAATATCCTAAACTTGTTAACAAATACAATCCTGCAATTTTGAAAGAAATTTAAAACGTCACATCCAACTAAATTGTAAGAACATAAGAATGATTCAGTATTAAGAAAAACATTCATTAATTACAAAAGTAGGTCAAAAAAGAAACATCATTTTGAAGGATCGAAAATGATATAAAATCTAGCATCCATTTCTGTTAGGAACTGAATAGGAAATAAAAACTTTTTAAAGGTTTTCTATTTAATACATTCATCTTCCCTACAGAATATTCACTGATACTTGGTTTTTTAACAACTTGAAAGAATTTCATTACAGTGCTTCAATTGTTGTCATTTCCATCCATTTGGGATACTTAAACATTGACATGGCTCAATTGAGTGTTCATGGCTTTCCCACATTTATGATACTTAAGAGTGTTTGCCTCTATGTGAACCATCTGAATTATAGCCACATCCTTTCTGACACATTAGCATATGAAATGTTCTTCATGGTACAACTCCAGGATGCCAAATCAGGTCTGTTAACTCTGCAGGCTTTGAAACATTTGAGACACTGAAATGACTTTGTATCAGTAAAGATTCTGTTACAAGTGGCAGAAAACCCTACTCAAAACTACTTAAGAAAAAAAAAAAAGGAATTTATTGTTTCATATTACTTAAAAAATCCAGAAGTTGCTTTCTCCATCTCTCAGTTTGTCATCCGAAGGAATGGCTTCATTCTCAGTCTTCATGTGTATCAAGGCTAACAAACAAATCCAGCAGAAAAAGAATGATGCTTCTTGGCAGGATTTGCCTGGTCATAGGGTCCATTCAGATCAGATCAACTTGGGTCACCTGAACCCATTACTGCAGCTAGACGGAAGGAACAGGGTGGATGGGCTAGTCTAGGCCATATATTCTACCCCTGCAGTGGGGGATAGAGCCCCATCTAAACCACGTGAATCACTGAGTGGAGGAAGAGTAGTTTCCTCCCCCAAAATATGGCAGTATTACCATGAAAAGGGGGTAAAGAATGCTGGGAGGCCAAAAGAACCAAGCTCCAGCACGGGCTTCTCTCCAGGGTGGGCATACTCATGACGACGAAGTTGGGAGGATGTCCTAAAGGCTTTCCCACACTTGCTACATTCATAAGGTTTCTCTCCACTGTGGATCCTCTGATGCCGACTTAATGCTGATTTAACAACAAAAGCTTTTCCACACTGATTACACTTATAGGGTTTCTCCCCAGTGTGGACTCTCTGATGTATAACCAACTCAGAACTACTGGGAAAACCATTTCCACACTCCTTACAGTGATAGGGTCTATCCCCACTGTGGATTCTCTGATGCCGACTTAATGTCCATTTAACAGCAAAAGCTTTTCCACACTCATAACACACATAGGGTTTCTCCCCAGTGTGGACTCTCTGATGTATAACAAACTCAGAACTACTGGGAAAGCTATTTCCACACTCATTACAGTGATAGGGTCTATCCCCACTGTGGATTCTCTGATGCCTGATCAAATTTGCACTATTATTAAAGGCTTTCCCACACTCCTCACACCGATAGGGCTTCTCTCCAGTGTGGATTCTCTGATGCCGAATTATTGAAGAATTGCCATTAAAGGCTTTTCCACACTCATTACATTCAAAGGGTTTCTCCCCAGTGTGGATCCTCTGGTGTCTAATATAGTAAGAAAAATAACTGAAGCATCTCCCACACTCCTCGCATCTGAACGGTTTCCTTGCACAGTAGATTCTCTCATCCTTTCCTCTAATATTTTTCACTGTGGGGATTTCCTGGTGCTTCTCCAGTTCACTGTTTTGGAGCACACATGATATCATCATGTCTCTTTCTTCAGAAATTCCCTGTGTTGATGTGGATTCATAGTCAATGTTGGTCTCTGCATCTGACATAAGAAATAGAAAACACAAGTGCCACTTGAGAATTACACTAGAAACAACAGTGCATCAAAATTATAGGGCCTTCAGAGATGATCATTTCAACCTCCAAGTCAGCCTGCCAGAAATATAAAGCTATTAAAATGGAAGTGCTGAATATCACAGAAGTAGAAATTGGTAGAAATAAAACAGGAGAACCTAGATTTTGAACTCCAGGTCACTACACTATCCAAGATTTCTTCTTAAGCCTTTCCAGACCTATGTATACCTAATAACTTGTGAGTTCCTGGTAACTGAATCCACGTCCTGCATATTTTCCAAAAGTCTAGGGATACTGAACACTGAAGGCACTGGGATGTGGCATGGCAGAAAGGATGAGTGCTTAGAGGACATCACCCTGGTATGTTAGTAATTACCTAGACCAAGGGTTCTTAACCATAGTCTCACAGATGGGCTACAAAAATCAGTGTACAACCTATAACTATTAGAAACTGTTGCACTTATATACTGCTGGCAGACTCAAAAGTGTCTGTAAACCAAAACTGAGCAGCAATTGTCTTCTAGATTGTTTGGAAAGGGAAGAACACAGTTGCTTAAACACTGAAACTGCACAAAAACCTTGCTCATTTTGAGAAAAAGAAAAACCTAAGCTGAGAAACAGACTGTTCCATGAATGGCATTTGTATAGCTAAAGACTGGATAACATCTTAAATTAGTTTAAATTCAAACCATTTTTTTTAAACTTGGAGTTAAATTTCGTATTTAAGTGTTGATTTTTGTCAGTGTGTATTCTTTTGTTAAACAATATTTGTATGTTAAAACAAGATACTAGCATTTTTATGCCTTTTGCAAAATAAAGCTCTGTGCTAAAAGCTTGTTTTATTTTTCCTTTGCTTCACAAATTAGCTTTCCTTCATCTTAAACCAAAAGAACAAAAGCTCAATGGCAGCAGTGACTTCATTTTCTTTCCTGCTATGTCCCCAGTGCCTAGAAAAGTTTCTGTACACAGTAAGGGCTCAACAAATATATTAAGTAAATGATTGAATAAAATATTTATTACTCTGTGTAAGATAGGCATACAACTTATGTGCTGCAATAATAAAATTGTTTTCCCTCAAAAATAACATTTTATAACATCATGGCTTACAAGTTCTACTTTAACAGTGAGTGGGGTTACGTGGGAATTTCTCTGCTTATTAATCTTGTGAATCAACTTGCCCACGTGTGTGAATTAGAGGAGTGGAATTATTTAGAAAGGAAGTGTTGGGAAACAGGAGCAGGGAAACAGCTGAAACTGGTAGTGAGCAAGAAAAAAAACAGTCTGAAAAATAATGACCAAAACAATGGGATGCTTGGAAGTCAGCTCTCATTTACCTTTCTCTTTGCTGCTTGGCAAGAAGGGTCACAAAATCAAGATGAAAGTAGATGATAAAGAAATCCCCACCTTCCTGCTGCCTTATAATCCTATCATTCATATTGATCCTTCTTCCAAGCCATCACCATTTTTCCTAAAGCCCCAGTTACCCCCTCACTTAACTCTCCAATCAGCATCACCTTTTCCTTGCTGTGAAAACCAAGGCTGCCCAAAAGGTGCTTCCTCAACCACACCCTCCACTTCACACGGCAGAGATTTTTCACCAGTCCTGCTCCCACTGATTCCAGACAAAAGTGGTGAATACTCTGCCCAATAAGGTAAAATGACCAATTCCTGGGAAACAAGGGTTTCAAAGACAGAAAGACTTTATTGCTCAGCACAAAGCAGATCAAACGGCCTATTGGCCTAAAAATCTGTCTCCCTGAACTACAGTAATTCTGATAGTTTTATAGTATCAAAAGATGGGCAAGTTTCAGGATAACGAGCACAATAGCTCTAGATGATGTAATTAGAGGTGATCTAATTATTGAGCATGCGTACACTGATTACATGCTTAGTCACAGAACATATGTAAGAAAATGGCGGCCTTAATATGGTAACGGGCATGATTTTTAGTAACATAATGAAGCATTGGTCACCTATGGGTTAAAGTCTAAGCAACTGTGCATGTCAGGCAAGCCCATCTTGATTAGATCCAGCTTTGGTTATCAAGATAACTTTGGAATTGGGGTGGGTTACTTTGGGGCTGGCCCAAGGCCCTTCATTAATAAACATTAGGGGCTGTCTTTAGTGATCACAAGCCTCCAAAGTCAAAAAACTTGATAAAATGGGTACAGGTGAAGGTCAGTCACAAGATTTTTACAACCACAAGGGCACAAGATAAAGGCTATACAATTATCAGAGATTAAGGCAGCTGGATTACAGTTCAGAGATTTCAGGTATTTCCCTCTGTCTACTCTAATATACCACAAAGTAAAAAAGGAATATCTATATAATGATTCCGTAATCATATTCATCCCTTAAATCCTAACTTCTTGGTTACACCATCTCCTACTCTTTAAGGCTCCCTCTCTACTCACAATAATGCCAGTTCTTCCCGTCTTCTAGGATAGGCTCTATCAGGTTCATCCTCTCCCCTTCTCACCTTTGACCTTCTCTTACATTAGATATTCCAGTCCACTTGAAGATAGTTATCTTTCCCAGAGTAGTATTTGTCTTTTTAATTGTTTGAGAACCACTAGTGGTGGGTCATGAAATAAATGTAGCAGATTGTAAGCAGAAAATTTTAAAAGGTGAAATAGATGTGACAATATTTGAATAGAGAATCACAGAGAAAACACCAGAGGTCAGAGGGCACAGTAAAGGTAAACACTGAATCTGAAGCTTTGGTTTCAGTTACCTATGGCAGTATATTTCGTGTTGTGACATAAAATGTATTTCTGACTGTGGGTCACAGTAAAAAATGTTTATAAAACGTTGCCTTACAGCTAGTATTTGCAATCTTTCCTTTCACTCCTAAACTTTACAAAATAAGGATCTATAAGTGCTGCCTCAACATGTTCACCTCCAATTTACCCCTCAACTGCCTTATTCTCTGAACATTACCTTTGAAAATCCTCCCACCCTCTGTTTTAGTTTCATTCTTCTTTTTTTGGTGGTGCTCCTCTACTTAATTTTCTCTACTTCCTCCTCTCTCTCCTTAATCGTAAATATTCTTTAAGAGTCTGTTCCTGCCCCCATCTCTTCTCTATCCAAGGGATATTTCAGAGTCCTTTATGTTGAGCAGGGTTTCTCAACCTCAGCACTACTGACATTTTGGGCCAGATAATTCTTTGCTGAGGAGCGTAGAGAGGCAGTCCTCTGCATTGCATGATGTTTAGTAGCATCCCTGCTAAAACTGCAGCCCCATCCCCAATTTAGACAACCCAAATGTCTCCAGATATTGCTAAATGTCCCAAGGGGCAAAATCGCTCCCCTTTGAGAACTACTGATACAGAGGACTCTCACACATGCAGAGTGGCCATAAAGTCTGGAAATGTAGGTAATAATATTTTTTAATAGATTGACAATGTCCTGGATACCTTTTATGTCTATTTGCCTATGTATCCAGACTTTTGACACCCTGTGTAAAATTCCAGACCTCATCTCACCCCAAGATTATACACCTGCATCCTCAACACCCTGCTATACCCAAAAGCCTCAAACTTCACATGGTAAATCTAGTGTGTCATCCTCACCACAAAAGCTGTTCCTAGAGCACGACTTCCCTACTGACTCATTCCCGCGCTGACAGCTCAGCTCTGTCAATGCTACCTTGACACTTCTCACAATCCTTTCTATCCCCACATACCCCCTGTCCCACCAGAGAGTGTACCTCCAGAGTCCTTAAGAGCAATGTAATAATAATAATGCAACAGGGTTGTGCCTTGCCTTTCCTTCAGCCCAAACAAGGCACACTAAGTGGAATTAGGGAGTTAAGGTTTCTAAGCACAGCAATTAGGGGTCTGTGTTCCTAGAAGCAAGGTCACTGTGGTGAGGTCACTGCCCCTGCTCTACCTTCTGTCTTGCCTGCTCTCCCATGTCCTGATCCCATGCATTAGGCTTTCAGTCCTAAGCTTCATGCTTTGGTACTGCCTGCCAGAAAAGATGGAAGAATGTTTGCAGGTGGGCTCTGGAAACATACATTTTAAATACACTCCCCAAGTGATTCTTCTGTACATTAGACCATAAATCTCTTCACAAGGATTTATATTGCATCTTCTACTCTCCTCCTCAGGTCAGACTATCTTCCTTTTCTTCCCCATCTGTAAACCATTCTTATCTGTTAAACTCAGAACAAAAGGCCCTCCCACAGAAGGAATGTCACTTAATCTTCTAAAATTGGAATAACTCTAACCATTCCTTATGCTGTGCTCCCACAGCCCACCGCTTATATACCACTTACCACGTTAACGGCACTTAACACATGCCCTCTTTTTCACCTCTTTACATCTGTCTCTATATCAACTATGCTCCAGAGCTTCTTGAACAAAGTTTGGCACATGGTAAATGCTCAAAAACTTGCAAACCACATATATGACAAAGGCCTAGTATCTAAAATATAAAATAATTCTCAAAATGCAACATTAAAAAAAAGAAAACAATCCAATTAGGAAATGGGCAGAGGCAGAAACAGACATTTTACTGAAGGGGATATACAGATGAGAAAAGAGATTCAACATCATTAGCCATTAGGGAAATGCAAATTAAAATCACAACGAGCTATCATTATGCACCTGTCAGAGTGGCGGAAATAAAAAATAGGGACAACACCAAATGCTACTGAGGATGTGGAGAAACTGGGTCATTCATGCATTGCTGGTGGGACTGTAAAATGGTACAGCCACTCTGGAAAACAGTTTGGCAGTTTCTTATCAAATTAAATATGCAATTACCACATGTTTGAGCACTTGTAATCTCTGACGCTTAGCCCACAGAAATGAAAACTTATGTTCATGCAAAAATCTGTACACAAATGTTCATAGTAGCTTTGTTCACAATAACCCCAAACTAAAAATGGCCCAGATGTCCTTCAATGGGTGAACAGTTAAACTCTGGAGAATCTATACTATGAGATACTAATCAATAATAGAAAAGAATGAACTCCGGATAAATGCAACAACTAGATGGCTCTCAAGGGAATTATTCTGAGTGAGAAAAAAATCTCCCAAAATTACATCCTGTATCAGTCCATTGACATAACAATCTTTATATGATACATTTATAAAGATGGAGAATGGATTAGTGGTTACCAGGGATTGAGAAGGGGGATGGGAACAGGGAGGATGTGGTTATAAAAGGGCAGCACAAGGGATCTATGTGACATTTGGAACTGTTCTGTTATCTTGACTGCAGTAGTGGAAACAAACCTATATGTGTGATAAAATACATAGAACTAAATACACACCCAAACACACAAAAATGAGTACATGTAAAACTGGTAATAGCTGAACAAAATCAGTGGATTATATCAATGTCAATTTCCTGGTTGTGATATATACCACAGTTTTCCTAGATGGAGGAAAATGGATGAAAGGTATATGGGATCTCTCTGTATAATTTCTTTTTTTTTTTTTTTTTTTTATTAAATCATCATTTTATTGAGATATATTCACATACCACGCAGTCATACAAAACAAATTGTACTTTCGATTGTTTACAGTACCATTACATAGTTGTACATTCATCACCTAAATCAATCCCTGACACCTTCATTAGCACACACACAAAAATAACAAGAATAATAATTAGAGTGAAAAAGAGCAATTGAAGTAAAAAAGAACACTGGGTACCTTTGTCTGTCTGTTTCCCTCCCCTACTTTTCTACACATCCATCCATAAACTAGACAAAGTGGTGTTTGGTCCTTATGGCTTTCCCAATCCCATTGTCACCCCTCATAAGCTACATTTTTATACAACTGTCTTCGAGATTCATGGGTTCTGGGTTGTAGTTTGATAGTTTCAGGTATCCACCACCAGCTACCCCAATTCTTTAGAACCTAAAAAGGGTTGTCTAAAGTGTGCATAAGAGTGCCCACCAGAGTGACCTCTCGGCTCCTTTTGGAATCTCTCTGCCACTGAAGCTTATTTCATTTCCTTTCACATCCCCCTTTTGGTCAAGAAGATGTTCTCCGTCCCACGGTGCCAGGTCTACATTCCTCCCTGGGAGTCATATTCCACGTTGCCAGGGAGATTCACTTCCCTGGGTGTCTGATCCCACGTAGGGGGGAGGGCAGTGATTTCACCTTTCAAGTTGGCTTAGCCAGAGAGAGAGGGCCACATCTGAGCAACAAAGAGGCATTCAGGAGGAGACTCTTAGGCACAAATACAGGGAGGCCTAGCCTCTCCTTTGCAGCAACCGTCTTCCCAAGGGTAAAACTTATGGTAGAGGGCTCAACCCATCAAACCACCAGTCCCCTATGTCTGTGGTCATGTTAGCAACCATGGTGGTGGGGTAGGCGAATACCCCTGCATTCTCCACAGGCTCCTCAAGGGGGCACTACATATTTTTTTTTTTTTTTTTTTTCCCTTGTTTGTCTTTTTTCTTTTTTTTTTTTTAACTTTCCCTTCTTTTTTCAAATCACCTGTATGAAAAAAAAAGTTAAAAGAAAACAAACATACAATAAAAGAGCATTTCAAAGAGACCATAGCAAGGGAGTAAGAAAAAGACAACTAACCTAAGATAACTGCTTAACTTCCAACATGTTCCTACTTTACCCCAAGAAAGTTACATAATATAGCAACATTTCAGTGAACTTGTTCCTACTACAACCATCAGAAATTAACAGACCATAGTCATTTCTGGGCATCCCCAGAACGTTAAATAGCTTATCTGTTCTTCCTGGATTATTGTTCCCCCTTCCTTAATTGCTCTCTACTGCTAGTTCCCCTACATTCTACATTATAAACCATTTGTTTTACATTTTTCAAAGTTCACATTAGTGGTAGCATATAATATTTCTCTTTTTGTGCCTGGCTTATTTCGCTCAGCATTATGTCTTCAAGGTTCATCCATGTTGTCATATGTTTCACCAGATCGTTCCTTCTTACTGCCGCGTAGTATTCCATCGTGTGTATATACCACATTTTATTTATCCACTCATCTGTTGAAGGACATTTGGGTTGTTTCCATCTCTTGGCAATTGTGAATAATGCTGCTATGAACATTGGCGTGCAGATATCTGTTCGTGTCACTGCTTTCCGATCTTCCGGGTATATACCGAGGAGTGCAATCGCTGGATCGAATTCTGTATAATTTCTTATAACTATATGTGAATCTATAATGATCTCCAAATAAAAAGTTTAATTTAAAAAAACAACTGCCCCATATCAATTCATCCTGCCCAAGGAAGGAGGGCCACTAAGGTAGGCAATGAACTCAATAAACATACAGGAGTCAAGAGTTGAGTTAAAATGTTAAACATAGAGTTGAAATGATCCAGCAGTTCCACATCTAGGTTCCTCGGTACATCCCCAAGAGAAATGGAAATGTATGTCCACACAAAACTTATACGTGACTCTTCATAATAGCCCAAAAGTAGAAACAACCCAATATCCATCAAATGATGAATGGATAAACAAAACGTGGCATACCTATACAGTGGAATATTATTCAGCTGTAAAAAAGGAATGAAATTCTAACACATGCTACAAGGGATGAACCTTCAAAACATTATGCTAAGTGAAAGAAGCCAGTCACAAAAGACCACATAGTGTAAGATCTCATTTATATGAAACTTTGCAGAACAGGCAAATCTACAGAGACAGCAAGTAATGGTTGCCAAGGGATGGGGAAGGAAGTAATATGCAGTCACTGCTAGTGGGTGTGTGGTTCTTTTTTTTTGGGGATGATGAAAATGTTATAAAATTAGATTATGGTGACAATTGCACAACTCTGGAAATATACTAAAAACCACTGAATTGTACACTTTAAACAGGTGACCTTCATGATATATAAATTGCATATCAATAAAGTTTAAAAAAAAGGATTTGTGGGAAAGGTTTCAAATTTTACCTGTTAGCAGAAATTATCTATTTTATTCAAATTCTGCACAGCATGGAGCATTCTGAAATACACTATTCTGTAAAGCTCTCTGGGTGCTGGTTCTGAACTGGCATCCCTTACCTTTGTAGATGTCTTTGGTCCTTTCTGTGGGTGGATCTTCCTGTGCCTCCAGGCCCCAAGACAAATCCCCTCCCTCCAGAAGTGAGATCAAGGCAAGTTTGCAAACTGGGTATCCTGAAAATGGGGAAGAAAACAGGGCTGAAGGTGGAGTCTTACATTAGTGTTCCCAAGGCCCCTGGTAGCCTGTGTCTGCAGGGTCAAGACAGGAAAACCAAAACAGCTCAGTGAAAGAAGGCTCATCGAAGGGGGCTGGAGTGTGGGGAAGCCCAAGGAGATTTTGATCAAGAGGAAACAGCATTTGTGATCTCTTCCTAGAAAGTCACTCAAAGAGTGTTAGCTAATAAGATCCTATGAGGCATACACAAACACAGGGAAGGAGTAATGGAAGTCTTCCTCAGACCACTGGGAGGGTTGAAGCTGAGCATTTCAACAGAAGATATTTCTTTTGCAGTGTGCCCTGCACAGAGCCTATTTTACTGACAAGGGCTCTCACCAGAGAAAAGCCAAACCTACATCAGACCCAAACTAGCCTCAGGCTTCTCCCTCCCCACCCAACATACTCTGGGGCTGAGGGATTAGGAGTCTCTGTCCGTGGAAATAAGTGGAAGGTTGTTAGATTTGTGCCACAATCCACCCCTACCCCTTGTCCTATAAGTCTGAGTCCCAAAGGCAAAGTGGCCTTACCCAGGGAAGTCAAGTTCCCATAATTCTCCAGCATCACTTCCCGGTACAGGGCTCTCTGTGCAGGATCAAGGACAGCCCATTCTGTCCGGGTGAAATACACAGCCACGTCCTCGAAGGTCACCACCTCCTAAAACAAAGATTCCTTCTGCCCCAGAGCCAATCCCTGGCTCAGGGCCACAGTATGGGACAGAGGCGACAGTAAGAGGGCTTGGGGCATGGTCCGGGAGGGTTGGGAAATGAAGAAAGGGTAAAAAGACATGGACAAGAATGCTAGCTGAATGACTGCATCTACAACCATAAAATCTGAAACTCCTTTCACCATCAGAGGAGCTTCTACTTGCACACAAAATTTACTATTACAAAAGCAGTATAACATTATAGAAAAACTGGAACCCAGAAAGTCTTTTACAAGTTCACTTTCTTGAAGCAAAACCTCTTCATTTTTGCATATGCCCTTCTAGTCTGTCAGACTCTCTACTTATGAGCAGGGGATTGGTCTCTGCCCTTCTCACTGGTAACATCTCAAGACACCACCCCCCCCCCAACCCCAGTGCTGATTCCCACTTCACCAACTGAGGGACCAGCCCACCCATCCTGCCCCTGGCACTCACAGAGCCCTCATGCATTTCCACATCTGCCTGACCTACCCCACCTCTCATTCCCACCTACCAAGAATAGTCATAGTTTGTCCAGATGGGCCTCTGTCCTCTCAATCCTCAGCTGATGGTTGAACCCTCTTAGACCACTCAGCCCCCTGTGCTGCCTTTGCTTGAGCACCTCCAGCAGAGAGGAAGTCGGTACTGCCTAGAACCCACTCAGCAACAGATGGTCTTCCTAGGAGAAGGTGCTTTCTAATTCTAATTGCTTCTAGGTAGCTCTTCAGCTGCTTCTCTTTACACCTCTAAGATAACTAGTCCTCTGTCAACCAAATGTCCCTGCCAACCATCCCTCCATCTTCCCAGAAGCACCATGCCCTGGTCATTCTCATCTCCTTGGCCTTTGGTATCAACCTTGTACGGTGAAAATCCTCCCATCTCCTCACTCCAAGCTCTCATGCGGTCTGTACCAGTGACAGCAGCATCTCAGACTCCCTCACACTAGACCCTCACACCAGTTATTTTCCTAATACACCCAAGTCACCATCCAATACGGAACTCATCTCCCACCCTAAATTGGCTCCTCCTAATTCATATGAACTACTCAGCACAGGGAGAAACAAATGTAAATGTTCAAACGTGATGCTGGCTATTAATTGCATTCTCTTTCTCAGTTAGTAGCACCATTTTTAGCCTGATCTTCTATGCCAGAAACTTGAGAATCATTCTTAACTATTCCCCTAGTCACTGCTCTTTTCTGACAAGCAGTCAGTAATCAAATCCTGCCAATTTTATCTCCTAGATATTTCTTGTAACTGAATCCTACTCACCACTATCAATCACCACCTAATCAAGTCCATAACAACCGTTACATGAACCACTGCAATAGTCCCTACGTCCAGGCTCATTCCCCAAGTTCATTTTTCATCAAGCACAAAATGATCTTTATAAAATGCCAACCCTGACCCTGTCAACTGCTTGGTTAAAACACTTGAATGGATCACCACACAACTGTTACCAGATGAAGGCAGTGGATTCTTCTGCCCAATGCACTCCAATGACCAATTCCTGAGACACTGGGATTTCAAAGAAAGAGTTTATTGCTAGGCACAAAGCAGAAGAATAGATGGCCTATCAGTCCAAAGTCTGTCTTCCTAAACTGCAATAATTCTGATAGTTTTACAGCATCAAAAGATGGGCAGGTTTTAAGATAATGAGTACAATGGCCCTAGATAATGTAATTAGATATAATCTAATCATTGAGCACACACAGATTGATTACATGCTTAGCCACAGAACGTATGTAAGAAAATGGCGGCCTTAACATGATGACGGGCATGATTTTTAGTATTATAATGAGGCATAGGTGACTTGTAGGTTAAAGTCTAAGCGATTGCGCATGTCAGGTGGACCCATTTTGGTTAGATACGCTTCAGTTATCAAGGTAACTTTGGACTTGGGGTGGGTTACTTCTGGGCTGACCCAAGACCCTTCATTAATAAACATTAGGGGCTGTCTGTAGTGATTATAAGATTTTGAAGTCGAAAAACTGGATAAACGGGTACAAGTGAAGGTTAGTCACAAAGTTTTTTAGAATCACAAGGGCACAAAATAAAGGCTATACAATCACTATCAGATCAAGGCAGTTGGATTACAGTTCAGGTTTCAGGTATTTCCCTCTGTGTACTCTAATACACCAGAAAGTAAAAAAGGAATATCTATATAATGATTCAGTAATCATAATCAGTCCTTAAATCCTAACATCTCAGTTACACAACTCACAAGCTTAATCCAACATCCTAGCCTGAGCTCTACAGGCAAGAAGCTGGAAAGCTCTACTAACAATATCCTAGGAGATGGCTGATAAAATCAGAAGAGTTGTACAAAGGAGGAGACAAATGAGCACTGAAGCAGGAACAATAGGACTTGGATTAAATGGGCAATGTCATCAGGGAGCGTGAAGTGTCAACAATGGCTCAGAAATCTAAAAACAGAGTGACCAGGATGGTGATCTGGAGATACCAGCAACTGGTAGGAGATGCAGGAGGGGTATGCAAGTTACAAAGATGACAATGAATTTGCAACTCTGATGTACTAAGGTTAGGCTAATAGGCAATGTGATATATTTTTTTAATTTTTAAACTTTATTTATCGAAAAATTAAAAGAAACCAACACACACACACACACACAAACCCACATTTCAAACAAAACAAAGCAAAGGATTAAGAAAAACAAATAACCTAAAATAACTACTTTGCTTCCAACATGTTCTTACCATATCCCAAGAAAATTAACAAACCATAATCAAAGGAATAAGAAAAACCAAATAACCTAAAATAACTACATTGAAGCTAATTTTTAATAGCTTTTTCTACTTTATCAAAAAATTAAAAAAATTCAAACAAAACAAAAAACAAAGGAATAAGAAAAACAAATAATCTAAAATAACTACAGGCAATGTGATATTAAAGGGAGGGAGCTCAAAGACAGTGGACAATCTGGAATTGGAACTTGGAATACAATCATGCTAAGAGGCTAGACAGGGAAGCCCCAAGAAAAGGCAATCAAGCAGCACTAGCAATTCATCGGTGTGCAAAGCTGAAAGGCATTTGGCAAAATCTTTCTCCTTAGCTTGGGAATGAATGACATTATTGCCATTTTACTATGAAGTCAGATGAGGTGCAAAGAGGTTATGTGACTGGCTCAAGGTTGATGGAAAATCTAATCTAACCTAATCTAAATTAGATTTCCTACTACCTATTTTTCATATCACGGTGTGCTGTTCCCTCAGCTAGCAGGGCTGACTCTCAAGAAAGACATTTATGTGCCCTTCCTTGATCCATTCTTTCCCTCTTTGATCCTGGATCCCCAACTTAAGCCCTCTTTTTGGAGGAAGAGTGGTATGGGTTCCTTTTTCTTGTCTTCTTCCTGCTCTCCTTCTGCCTCTACATCCCTGATCCCCAAAAACCTGGTGACCCTGCTGATCCTGAACTCTCCCAGCATAACCTGGATAACCAAGAGCACCAGCCTGAGTCCCTCATCCTCTCAGATCCCTCTGCTGGGGGAGCTTCGGAATCTGGGGACTCTCTGGCTCAGCAGAATCTTCAGAGTGTGGGAGACTAGACTTCTCCTTCCCAGGTCACTCTATCCCGTCTCCATCCAGCGCTTCAGGGACCCTAAAGCCTCTGGAGGCTCAGCCACTCCCCATCAGTCTCTTTCCCCACATTCAGTCCCAATGCAGGGAGTCAACAAGGGTTTTCCTACTACTCTGGCTCTAAGACTGGCCACAATCATCCCCCATTCCTTCAAATCACAACTCTGAGGCTCACCTGAGGGGCCCACAGCTCACCTGGTACCGGGTTGTCAGCGGCATGGCTGCCATCACCTGGGCTCCCTCTCAGGGAAGGGCAGGGGCTGAGGGAAGAAGCAAAGAGAACCCAGAGTGAGCCCAGCCCAGTCAAAGGCTTTCCTTTAAACCTGTAAACTTGTGTTAGCTGCTAATAACAACAGCTAATGTAGAAGGGTCACTTCCCAAATCTGGGTTCATCACTCAGGGCAGCCAAAGAATTCACACCGAACCAGGCTGAGAAGGAAAAAAGGTTTATGCCAGTGGGAGACAGGGGAAGTTTTCCCAAATCTGCCTCTCAGATGTGTTTCTTCAGTTGGTTTTTATGCAGGTTCAGAGACAAAGAGAGATAATCATGATAGATGAAAGGCTTATCTATAGCTGGAGGGTTTGGGGCAGTCACCCCAAAGTGATTCTTTAATTGGCTAAACTCATTAGAGCTGGACAAAGAGAGTTAATCGTTTTAGTTAACATGTAACAAAGGTTTGGAGGATTTCAGTAATTTAGTTATTTCCTATTTCCTTTAGGAACTAGGTGACACCTGTGAAAGTTGCAAACTTTACATTTACATATTGTTGCAGACTTCACATCTTGCTCTTTTGTGAGACCAAAGGTTTTCACCCACTGCCTACTTCCCGTTTTAAGATTACATTTAAAAGCTGCTTTGGGTTACATTTTAAGGTTAACTTATAATTTCCTGCTTGCTTATAATTTTAAGATTATACTAAAAAATTCAGTTACAGTAACAATCACTGAAGACTTACAATGTGCAAGCCTCAGAGATTGGCACTTTATTGACATGAATTATAATACTAGGGGATATGTAATACTATTGTCCTCATTTTACCAAAACAAGGAGAGAGACATAAATTTATCTTAGGTCACAAGATCCGTATTCATAACCACCAAGTAATGCTTTCTCTCCTGGGTTAAACAATATGGTACAGCAAAAAAGTACACAAATTAAAACCAAACAAACAAAAAATAAATTTTACAAGAAGCACATTAAACCTATATAAAGAAAATTATAAAATATTGCTGAGAAGCATAAATGAATACATGAAGAGGCAAAACATGTTTCTGTTATCTGACAAAGGCAGTGGATTCTCTGCCAGATGCACTCAAATGACCAATTCCAGAGACACCAGGTACAGGGTTTCAAAGAGAGAGAGTTTATTGCTAGGCACGAAGCAGAAGAGCAGATGGCTTATCTGCCCAAAAAATCTGTCTCCTGGTCTAGGGAGTTCAAGGTTTTAATGGATTCTAACAAGGGGAGATGAAGTCATTACAATTTCAACGGCAAGTATAAGCAGAAAGGGAGACAGAGCTATCATCTCAATAGCAGCGATAGGCAGAAACAATTTACAAATGAAAAGAAGTGAAACTGTGCTGGAACCAGTTAAGGGTTGGTTTTGAGCTGATTCTAGTTCCTCCATTAGCATTAGGGCTTCTCCCTCACAAATTTCTAAAGTAAAAAAAGGGATAAAGGAAGTAACAGCTTTTACAACCACAAAGGCACAAGATAAGGGCTTTTACAATCATTAACAGAAATCAGGGCAGTGGATCACAGTTCAGAGATTTTGAGAATTTCCTCTCTGTCTACTCTAATAAAATAGAAAGGAAAAAGACTATTTATATGATTCAGTAGTTATAATCATTCATTAAATCCTTACTCCTTGGTTACATTCCTGGGTGGAAAACATAAAATTTTTTTTTTAAATGTCAATTTTCCTTCATAAAAATCTACAAAATTAATATTAACTACCTTTTATTCAGAGCTTGTATGTACTCAGAACTATGCTAAATGTTTTATACACATCTCACTTAGTCCTCACAACATTCCTTTACATGAGATTTATATATTGCTTCTCTCTCTCTCTCTCACTCTATCAAAAAACAAGTAAACAGAAGCTAAGAGATTAAGAGACTCTATCAAGTTCACATAAAGAACAGATGGTCAAACTTGGATTTTAAACCAAGTTTTCCAGACTTCAAAGGTCATGCTCTTAACAACTAATCAATATTGCTTTCAAGCAAATTATGAACAGAATTTCCTTAGAAACCCGAAAAAGTGGTTCTTAAGTTGATATGGTAGAATAGTGAAGAATAACCATGGAAATTTAAATTAAAAAGGAAAACACAAAAGATAAAATTTACAATATCAGATGTTAAATGTTTAACAAGTAAAGCAGACTGACACAAAAACAGAGAGACCAATTAACTGAATTTAAATTTCACAAAGAGACTAAAGTATTAAGTATCATGTAAAGATGGTGTGGTAGACCCTGGCCTGAACAGAACAGGCCTGTAGACCTTGGCGCACAGTAGTCTGTGTGACCTAGGCAGCTAATGTTTAACCTATCAGCTTTGTAAGCCAGTAAAGAGAAAAGGGTAAATTAATCCTAAAATGTAACTTTAAAATGTGAAATGGGAAGTAAGCAGGAGGTGAGAAACTTGATCTCACAAAAGAGCAAGATGTAAATGTACCCCAGGCCTCCAACTGTCAAATGTTAATCTAGTCTACCTGCTTCCTGGCTCCCAAGTGTTATCACTCTTGGGTTATTTACAAAGCCCCGTCCTATAATTCTCTCCTTCCTGCATCACTCCCATGTCATAGGACTCTGTTCCTGCACCTATGTTCTCCCATCCTTAGGAATCTCTTTGCTATCCTCTTTAATTGTGCAGTCAACTTCCCTGCAAATGCGATGCCCGCACGGTGTAAGAGAGCTGTCATGATCTCTTCACAACTTCTCACCCTTGTTAGGTTGGAGTCATTCAGGAAACCACACAATGCAGTGAGTCATAGTTTAAGTAGAGAGTTTAAGGTTTAGTAGAGGAAGAAACCAGGTGGGAGCCAGCAAAAAGAAAGAAAGAAAATGGCTCCAGCTCTCCATCTGAGAGCAGCATTTTTTAAAGGAAAAACCCACGTTGGGATGGGAGGGTGTTGGGGGGGAAGGGTGCCTGCTGAATGTGTCCTGTCCCTCAACTGGGTGAGTGCCTATCAATTTCTAGGCTGATTGTTTGCTAGGGTTTTAAGCATTATTCTTCTTTGAAATGTAGCTGTGTCATCTATCTAGGGAGAGCAGGCCTTTCTGGTTGTTCATCTTATGGGCATATCTGATCTTGCCTTATCCACTCCCTGGGGGTTGAGGCACCACCATGGCCAGAACAGCCTTGAACAGCCTTTAACCTTTAGTTTATGTCGCACCTGGTTTTTCTGAGATAAGCTGTGGGGTCCCTAGGTCATAAATTCCTTCTATATACTAGATTCTTTTTCTGGAATCTGACAACCCCGTTGGTAAGCCCTGAATAAAAGTTCATGTATCAGAAAATGCCCGGTGTCTTCTTTGGCCATTGAACAAGCAAAGCCTCCTGGGCCATAACAGATGGCATTCCAAATCAGTAGGGAATCCATGAATGATACTGGGACTACTGGCTAACTATCTGAGGAAAAAATATATAATTGGATTCTTTATCTCCTATCATACATTGAAATAATTACAAACGCATCAAAATTTTGAGTGCCTAAAACAAAAGAAGGATTAAAGGAGCACAGAAATGAATCATTCCACCCTGGGGTACAAAGAAAACTAGCAAGAGCAGTTTCAATACAGTGATGACAAATGGCAAATGACAAAGAAGCAAAGAGGAAACTCTTAGAATGATAAATTAAACTCAATTTAAGCTTTTGATTTTAAAAATTAAGGAAAAACCAAAGGCAAATTGGGAAACTACATCTATAGCAAGCAAAAAATAGATAATATCCTAAATCCTTACAAAATCAAACAGCAAGCAAGAGTGAAAATCGTTATATCTTTTTCTGAGGAAAATCTCACTTAAGAATGTTCTTATTTACACTGTTAAGTATAAAATGCCATGTTCAGAACATTGTGTGAGATTTGCTCCCATTTAGAAAACTGTTATTTAGTGGTTACCTCTGGAGAATGCAACTCAGCATCTAACTAGAGAGCAAGATTTATTTTTTACCATATAGTCTTAGGAAATTTTTTTCTTACATTACATGTAGTAATGTTTAAATTTGTTTAAGTAGTTAAATTTAAAATAAACTTTTACAAATTCCAAGACGGGGAATTCATCTGAGATGTGCCCAAAGATTTCTGCTCAGAAACATTAACTGCAGAGTTATTTCTAATAACAAAAAATATACAAACTTAACTATCCAACAATTTGGTACAAATGAGAAAAAATAAGGTAGCTATTACAAATCATGTTGGGAAATACTTCACAAAATGGGAAAATACTAAAATGCAGTAAATGAAAAAAATGATTGTAAAAATACAAACATTACAATTTTCAATTGTGTAAGAATTACATATGTTTACTTAGAGGGCTATAAAGCAAAAATTCACCATGATGGTGGTTTTATTTATTTTTATTTTTTCCTTGTGCTATTTTGGTATTTCCCAAATTTTATGAGAAATATGTTACTACTTTTTTAATTAGAATAAAGATCACAGAGCCAGTATTAAATAAAATATCGGGTCCCAACTCAGGATCCTAGCACCCGCTATCTCCCCTGCTTCTGACAGCCTTCCTCAAACTGCCCCTCTTCAGTTCACTTCTAACCACTCTTCAGATCTCAATTTCAAAGTAATATCCTGGAGGATCCAAATTAAATCTGTTCCGCTGGGCATGTACTCTCTTTAAACTGGTATTTCATATTGTAATTACAAAGTTATTTGTTTTTTCATTTAACAAATATTTATTGAGGTATACTCTGTGATAGACAATGTGGTTAGCACTAGGGAGTCAAACACTGAAGGAATACAAATCTTGTTCTTGTGTAACTTGATTCAAATAACTGTAAGATTACAACTTTAAGTGCTAGAAAAGGTATATGGTGGTCTGAAAAACCCACGAAGAGGTAAATTGTAAGGAAACCAAAGTGAACTGCCCTAGTCGAGGATGACTTAAGAAGAGTTATTAACTAGGTCAAAAGAGTGCATCTTCACCAAAGGAATCACGTGTTCTAGAAATAAAAGGCCAAGGACGCTGTAGTAGAACCAAGCGGAGGTGGCTGCAAGATGAGGGTGAAGAAGCAGTAAGATGCCAGACCACGCAGGGTCTTGTGAACGTTAAGAACAAGTCTTCAGCCTAAAACCGTGGGGCGCCACTAGAGGGTTATGAGCAGGGGTAAAGGGATGATCAGACTTAATATGTGACTTTCCCATTTGATTGAAAGTTCCCTGAATCTGTCTCACTCACAGTTGCATCTCCAGAACCTAGAACAACACTGCACTTAGCGCTAGATAGGTAACGGACTAAATGAATGGAAAGTCTCTGTGACCGCGTCTAATGGAGGGACACCCCTTCCACTAGGCGGCCCACAGTCACAGTCCCCATTTCCCAAAGCTGGAGTGAAGGAATATAAGGAGGGCAGGACTGCACCACAGATCGCCTCTGCAATCCCAGGTACAGATGCCACCACCCCGACTCCATCCGCGTGCTCGGCTTCCCGGCAGCCCCAGGAAACAAAGAAGCAGATTCTCGAAGAAGTGGGAAGGACACCAGGATGGGACGCAGAATAAACTCCTTCCCCACCCGCACTCACCTCAGGCGGCGGGCGGTGCGACGCTCCGGAAGTGCGTCATCATTGGTTACGTCGCTCTTGGGCCATTGGTTCTTCCTCTCTAGGACGTGCAAGCGTCTCGGTGGTTCTCTTGCTTACCCCTAGGCTGATCCTCTATGAGAAGGTAGTGACTTCCTCTTAGATGGACCTTCTTGATCTGGAACCTCCTGTGAATCGCCCGTTCCATCTTCGGATGGGGCAGAAAAAGCGGAAGGCCAGCCTGGATTCGCTTTAGCATTTTGGGATTTCCCTTAGTTTAATGCATTCAAGCTGGCTCCGCTCTGCTCATGGGATCGGGTCAGATTTCACTGTAGATTGACCGTGGTAACTGCAGTGTGCAGCAGTATGAAGAATGGATTTAAGTGGGCAATAAGCGGTTACAAGGCTATTACAAAGGTTCCATCACGATGATTAAGATATAATCAAGGCAATACTGTTTATAACTTTTTGCCATAAATACTTCTCACGAGCTATTCTATCAGTATTCTATAGTAACAGCTGTAACTATAGACACACACATTTATGTGAATCATATACATTTCTTCAGTCCTCTGGATTGTACCTCTCTAGAAATTAATCTTTAGATATTCTTAATTTCCCATTACACATAATTAGCATCCAAACTGCTCCCAAAATGCCAATGTTTATTGTCACAGTGCCCTTGGCTTAACAAAGAATAAAATGTTCTGAGATACACCTTCTTCACTACATTATCCCTCCGTTATTCCAAGGAGGAAACTGCATCCTAGAAAAATGAGATACCAGAGGCTTCCTGGCCACTTTGCACTCTGACCCTGGCTTCTGTCTCTGTCGTTATTATCTCAACTCAGTCATTAAGGGCCTTAACATGTCTTGGGGCTCCGCAAACCCTTCCAGTTCCGCTTCTGGAAACTTCCAGTTCCACTTCTCCAGGCACTGGTGAGGTTGACTGTTAAGGTCTGTAATTCAGATCAAGTTAAACTATGTAGTAGAACTAACAAAGACTTAGACTCTAGGCAGAATTTTTCTTTCTAGATCCAACATATTGCTCTGGATACAGCCAGAGCTCTCTTCTGGGGGGCTTTGGCTGGAAAGAACTCACATGGAGGGTCTATAGTACTTTGGCTTCCAAAGAAGAGGTGGCAACGCAGTCAGGTTCTTGGATGCTCAAGAGCCAGGTAAGGCTGTCATCTGCAGGATAGCCCTAGCCACTAGGGCTAAAGTTAGTGGATCTTTAACATTACTGAGGGGAGAAAATGTAGAGAAGGTTAACTAATGCCAGGATACTGGAGATCCTCCAAATGACACTTGAGATAGGCACAGTTAATGGTTTTCACATTTTTTTCTCCCTATGTGTATTTTCTGGTGATGAAATTTATATTCTATCTGAAAGCTTTCCCACATAAATTCCATAAGTTTGTTTCCCAGCACAATGAACTAATGTAGTTCTCTGATGGAAGACTGTCCCATTATCGGAATAATCACAGAGTTTCTTTCTAGTGTGCCATCTCTGAGACCCAAATTAGGGTTCCTTTCCAATGTTAATTCTCTTATCATCACATAAATACTAGAGAGTAGAGTCTAAGGGGGCAAGGGAGAATTTTTTCACCAAGTCTCAGGTTTTAGTGACCATCCTTACACATTAGTTTTTGCACACATCTGATTATTAGCACAGAATATATTCCTATGTCATTGTTGCTATGCATATTTAATATTTTGATAAATATAACAAATTGCCCTTTATAAAGGTTGAACTAATGTATAATCCTACTACTAATTTATAAGGTCTAGACATACCACTTGTGGCAGAAGTTGTTGGCTATTCCTCAAAATCCATTCTTCTCTCCACAGGAATAGAACTCTCACTGTAATAAAACTCTTCCTCTATAAATTAATACCCATTGTTCATTTTTTCTCACCGGGGTTGTTTTTTTCTTATTGATTTACAAAGTAGCATGATAAATATCATGGTTAAGTTATTCTAAACCTTTAAAGAACAGACAATCCCAGTTCCATTTATATAATTCTAGAACACAGAGATGGTAAGAAGCTTTCCTAATAGAACTCTAGATTTTTAGCTGGTCATTTAGTCACTGAGAAAACAGGCTATACTTTCCCGTCTTCCTTGCTGTTAAGTGTGGAAATATAGCTAAGTTCTGGCCAATGTAAGAAAAAGTGTCACATTGCACTTTCATGAAGCACAATCAAAAGACAATTGGCATGCCCTCTGCCCCTTCTTCTATCCTGGTGTTTGAAACTCAGTTATCACTGGAGCTCCATTTGCTATGTTGGACCATAAAAGCAAGGGCCACACAGCAGGAATGGCAGAGTGGTGAACTAAAAGGAGCCCGGGTCCCTGAATACTTCAGAGGGCACTGTTGCCAGTCTATCCCTAGACTTTCACATAGAGAGGTACATTTTTTTAATGATTTGTTTAAGCCTGTTACTCACAATGTAAACTACGATTAAATGATATACTCTTACAAATATTGGGTATAATCAGTACTTTTTATTTTTCCAATCTAAAAGAAAAAGTTTTAAATTGTTTTATTTGTATTGCTTTGATGACTGGTGAGTTCTTCAACATATTTTCATTTAGTTGTTTGTTTTGCTTGTTTGTGGCCTGATGGCTTGTGGCTCTTCCATTACAAATTGCCTATTCAGATCCAATGTCCATTTTCTCCCAATTGGGATTCTTTTTCTCTTTTTGCTTTATAAAGTAGCATGATAAATGTCATAAGTAATTTACTCCAAAACTTTAAAGAATAGACAAGCCCTATTCTGCTTATTCAGCTCTAGAACATAGAAAAGGTAAGAAAGTTTTTCAGTTCTTTTCTTTTTTAAATGAAAGTTTATACAATCTAAGCAACTAGCAAGTAGAAAAACAAATTGTGATACATTCATACAACAGAATACTACACAATAAAAAGGGAACAACTTATTGATGCATGGAACAACATGGATTAATTTCAAGTGCATTATGCTAAGTGAAAGAAGCCATGCTCAATCAAAAGGTCACAAATTATATGATTCCATTTATATGACATTCTGGAAAATGCAAAGCTATAGGGATAGACAAGAGATCAGTGATTGCCAGGGTTTAATGGTCAAGGGAGGATTTGACTACAAAGGGGCAGCATCACAAAAGGGAGGTGCTGGAACTGTTCTAAACCTTGATTATGGTGATGGTTACATGATTGTGCAATTGTCAAGATTTGTAGCATAGTACAACCAAAAACAGTAGGTTTTACTTATGTAAATTAAAAATAGATTTCACAATGAAAGGTTATTAATATATTTTTATTAAAAGGATTTGTAAGCACAAAAAATTTAAACAATATTTAAAAAGTATAAAGAAGAATGTCAGAATTACTGGAAATCCCACAACACAGAGTAGAAACACTTAATATTTTGGTAAATACCTCTCCAGAAATCTTTTTATGCATATAAACTCATACCCCTATTAGATTACTATAGATACAATTTCATATAAAATAATATTGTAGTAGATGTTGTTGGTTCCTGGCTCAGACACCTGATGACCAGTGCACCCATCCCCTAGATATTGTGTTGGCTCCAGAGAATTGCCATAGGCCAACAGGAGCTGCCTAACTCAAGGTTGTAGGTTCTGAGTGATAGGGAACAAAAGCTCAGCTCCCCTTGCCCTAAGATAGGGCCAATTTTCTGTACTGCACAGGATGGAAAACTCCAGAACCCCCACAGAGTCAGGCTGAAGCTAATCTCCAAATAGGACCATATCCTTGCTTAGCTTTCCCCCTTGTCCTATCTTGCTTCCTGTGTTCCCCTTCTTCAAAGAGCACTCCCCAAATTATTCACTTGCACAAGAACCTCCATCTTAGGTTCTATTGGACCTTGACCTAAGACAGGTGTTTTGGTTTGCTAAAGCTGCCAGAATGCAATATACCAGAAATGGATTAGCTTTTACAATGGAAATTTATTAAGGTATCAACAGGACAATACCTTCTCTGAAGAAAGGCCGATGGCATCCAAAATTCCTCTGTCACATGGGAAGGCACATGGCTGGCATGTGCTGGTCCTTATTTCCCAGGTTTCCTTGCTTTCAGCTTCTGGTTCCAGTGTCCTCTCTTAGCATCTGCGTGTACTCTCTTAGCATCTCCAGGCACTTCTCTCTCTCTGTCTCCAATGTCTCTGTCTTTTATCCTCATAAAGGACTACAGTAAGGATTAAGACCCACCTCAAATTGGACAGGTCACATCTCAATTGAAACAACCTAATCAAACGGTCCCACCCACAATAGGTCTGCACCTATTAATTATGGATTAAAAGAACATGTCCTTTTCTGGGGTACATAACAGCTTCAAATCAGCATCACAGGTATCAAACTCTATATGCTTTCCTATACTTTGCTTTTTCAGTCAACAATATATCGACATGTTTTTTCACGTCAATATTGATTTGCATTATTGTTTTAAATGGTTGTACAACATTCCATAGTATTAACATTAATTTGTCTTATCACCTATTGATGGATATTTATGTCATTTTCAACATATTGTTAATATAAACTGTATATAAAGTTACAACAAACACTCATAAAACACACCTCTGATATCAATTTTATTACCTGAGAATATATTTCTAGATGTAGAATTTTTTGGAGTAAGGGGGGAGCATATTTCAACTTTTATTACATCCACTACTACTGAACTGTCACCCAGAAAGTTTGTCATCAATTTAGTCACAACAGGGCACAAGAATGCCCGTTTCCCCACTCCTACACCCAAAACTGATTTTACCAATTTTTTTATCTAAGCAAATCTCACAGAAAAGGTAATAATGATTTTGTTTGAATTTCACTTATTACATAAAACTTGATCCCAGGCCAGTGAAACATCAAAAACACTAGAGGGAGAACCTAAGATGGCAGCTAGGTGAGACAGGGCAAAAAAAACGCCTCCGTGAAAAATACTAGATAAAAACCAGAAAGTGACCCAGAATACCAGTATCAGCAATGCGACAGCTGGACGAGGTCTGCTAGTACCACAGGGGCTGTATACTTGGTGAAACCAGGAGTCTGCATTCTGAAACGAGTGAGTAAGCTGGCTGGAAGACTCGCAGCTGCACTGTGGTGTGGGGAAGCCAGGGGTTGGTGTTTGGAGACTGACTGGTTCTTTAAGAAAAAAAAAAAAAGGGAAAAACCCAGGAGCAGCTGCAGTTGTGACAGTGGGAACCACGCAGTAAAACACAGCACAAGAGGGCTGAGCCAGCCTCTTGGTGCCTGGCCTGGAGGATAGCCAACTGCAGATACCCTCAGGGACACGGGAGCAGAGGGAAGAGCCGGAAGCAGAAAGAAACCCCGCGGCTTGCAGCTGGCTTCCTGGAGGACTGGATAAACTCCTGCCCGGGGCCACAGCCCAGAGCCCCGCCAGTTGTCCTGGAGCTGGAAAGGAGGAACTGTGCCAGGAGAGGGGGGTTGAGATCCCCCATTCGGCCATCTTTACATCAGGCTGAGAGCGCCCCTGCACGGCCCGGCGGCCCGGGGCTTCCCTTGAGGGATGGCGAGCACTGGTGACGTAGCACAGCATTACCTCAGGAGAGGTCATGGAAGATCATAGCTGAGAAAGGGGGCCCGCTCGGAAAACCCAGGGACGCTATGCCAAGTCCGGTGGTTGCGGGTCAGCGAGAGAGAGGGTCTGGGGCTGAACTGAAATGAAGGCTTAGACTCTTGTGGCAGCCTTGAATCTCCAGGAACCTGGGGGGTTTGAATATAAAAGCTGCACTTCCTCCCTGGCCACCCGGACACACACCCCACATTCAGGGCGGTCAGCTCCAGCAACACACCCAAATTGAGTTCACCATCTGAACCCCACAAGACTCATTTCCCCACACACCACGGGGACAAGGTGGAGGAGAACTGACTTGAGGGGTATAGGTGACTCACGGACACCATCTGCTGGTCAGTTAGAGAAAGTGTACGCCACCAACTTGTAGTTCTGAAAAATTAGATTGGTATCTTTTTTTTACAACTTGAAAGAACCCTACAACCAAAGCAAATGCCAAGAGGCCAAAAACAACAGAAAATCTTAATGCATATGATAAAACCAGAGGAAATGGAGAACCCAATTCCAAACTCCCAAATCAAAATATCAGAAGAGACACAGTACTTGGCACAATTAATCAAAGAACTACAATCAAGGAACACAAACATGGCAAAGGATTTAAAGGACATCAAGAAGACCATGGCCCAGGATATAAGCAACATAAAGACCCTAGAAGAGCATAACGAAGACATTGCAAGAGTAAATAAAAAAATACAAGATCTTATGGAAATAAAAGAAACTGTTGGCCAAATTAAAAAGACTCTTGATAGTCACAATACAAGATTAGAGGAAGTTGAACAACGTCTCAGTGTCCTAGAAGTCCACAGAACAGAAAATGAAAGAACAAAAGAAAGAATGGAGAAAAAAATAAAAAAAAATCGAAATGGATCTCAGGGATATGATAGATAAAATAAAACATCCAAACTTAAGACTCATTGGTGTCCCAGAAGGGGAAGAGAAGGGTAAAGGTCTAGAAAGAGTATTCAAAGAAATTGTTGGGGAAGACTTCCCAAACCTTCTACACAATATAAATACACAAAGCATAAATGCCCAGCGAACTCCAAATAGGATAAACCCAAATAAACCCACTCCAAGACATATTCTGATCAGACTGTCAAATACTGAAGAGAAGCAGCAAGTTCTGAAAGTAGCACGAGACAAGAAATTCACCACATACAAAGGAAACAACATAAGACTAAGTAGTGACTACTCAGTGGCCACCATGGAGGCAAGAAGGCAATGGCATGACATATTTAAAATTCTGAGAGAGAAAAATTTCCAACCAAGAATAGTTTATCTAGCAAAACTCTCCTTCAAATTTGAGGGAGAGCTTAAATTTTTCACAAACAAATGCTGAGAGAGTTTGCCAATAAAAGAACTGCCCTACTTCAGATACTAAAGGGAGCCCTACCAACAGAGAAACAAAGAAAGGAGAAAGAGATATAGAGAATTTTAACAGACATATATAGAACCTTACATCCCAAATCAGCAGGACACTCATTTTTCTCTAGTGATCATGGATCTTTCTCCAGAAGGGACCATAAGCTGGGACATAAAACAAGCCTCAAGAAATAAAAAAAAAAAAAATTGAATATACTCAAAGCACATTCTCCAACCACAATGGAATACAAATAGAAGTCAATAATTTTTGAATTGTAACTGCACTATTTACTTTCTACATGATATAAAATACACAAACTCTAATGACAAATCAGTGGTTTTGAACTCAACATAAAATATGTAATTTTAGACAACTATATAAAGGTGGGGGAATGGAGGACTATAGGAACATAGTTTATGTGTCCTATTGAAGTGAAGGTGGTATCAAAGAAAAACAAGATTGTTATGGATTTAAGAGGTTAATTTTAAGCCCCACAGTAAACACAAAGAAATTATCAGAGAATATGACCATAGAGATGAAAAGTAGAGTATGGGTTAAGAGAAATGGGGGAAGGGGCAATGGGGAGTTAAGAAATGAGTGTAGGGTTGCTGTTTGAGGTGAAGGGAAATTACTAGTAATGGATGGTGGGAAAGAGCTTTACAACATTCTAAATGTGATTAATCCCACTAAAGGAATGCTAGGGAGGGGGTGGAACGGGAAGATTCAGGCTGTATATATGTTTCCACAATTGGAAAAAAATATATAAATAAAAAATAAAAAAGACAGTCTAAATAGATGACAATTGAATGCCAAGGATGAACCTGGATGGGATCGGAGGATGGAGGACAGGCAGCTCAAAGGGACACAGTTGACATAAGGAAAAGGAAATAGAGAATGTAAGCTTCGTATCATTGTTGACTCTCTTGTACTTCTTAGCTGCGCTTAATGGGATTGCATAAAAGAATGTTCTTGTTCATGGGAATTGTATATGTGAATTATAGTGTTTGTTCAAGGATGTGTGCAGCTAGCTCTCATATGTTCAGAAGACAGAGCAATAGATGATGGATGATAGATAGGGAGGGAGGGAGGGAAGGAAAGAAATAGTGATGTGACAGCATGTTAAAGTTGGTGGATTGGGGTGTTGGGGGAGGGGGGTCAGGGTATGCTGGAGTTCTGTGTATGGGGTTTGTATTGTTTTTGCAACTGTTCCTATAACTATGAATTTATTTCAAAACACACACACACACACACACACACTAGAGTTCCACAATTCAATTGGCAGAGCATCCCAAGAAAAAGTAAACCCTGATAAATAGGCATGCATACACACACACAAAATCCATGATGATTGATATTAAGTAGACAAAAGGCAGGAATTAAGATCTGGAGTTGATTTTAAAAAGAGAGAATGAAAGATAACTTTAAACATAAATGTTGAAGACATAAAAGAAATCAAAACCCCAAGAAAAAATGATGATATATAAAAATAAGACATATGAAAATAAACCAAATAGAACTTTAGAAACAAAAAATACAGACACTGAAATTGAAACTTCACTGGATAGGCTAAACAGCAGATTAGATAAAGTCAATAAGAAAGTTAGTGGGGAGATCCAAGATGGTGGATTAGGAGAGCCAGAGCAAAATTCTCCTCCATGAAAAACACTACATAAAGAACAGAAAATGCTCCAGAACAGCAGTTTCAGGGTTCCACCAGCTGGGCAGGGATTCCACACCCACAATGAGTGTGTACTTGGAGAAACTGAGAGGCTACGCTTAAGAAGGAATACCACCAGGGAATGGGTTGCTGGAGCTGGCTGATCATGTGGAAAGGAGTAGGCTTCCACGCCTTGGGCACCTTCCTAGGGTACTTGTCGTGGGTAATAACCCTTCACAGACCCGCAGTCAGGAGCCCTCATGCCAGGAACTGGCTGTTGGAGCAGACAGACAATCACAGAACGGGGTAGATTTCCACACCCCATTCAGCCATCTTTGCAGCTGGCTGGGAGACAAGCCTTCACAGCCCCACAGTCAAGAGCTCTTCCTTGAAGGAATCCAGGATTCAGCAGGCTTGTGATGGTGTCCACTCTTCCTCCATGGAAGCTCACGGTGTGCACAGCCTAGAGCCAGTGGTGCTGCACAGAAGTGCCAGGAGCCCTCCCCCAATCCCAGGGACTTGTGGGCCCATGGCAGAGAGGGACTGCGGGGCATTTGAGCTGGAAGGTGAGATGCACAGCTCCTCAGTCCCAGAGTATTCCACCTACAGCCCCAGGAACGGTTGGGACCACTGTGTCCTGGAGCAGCCTCCCTGCCAAATTGCACAGGGCATGCCACTCACCCACATGGTTGGCAGTTCCCAGTGCACACTGAAAATTGGTGCACTGATTGGACCTCCACATGGTTTGGATCCCTACTCAGTGCATAGACAAAGTTGGGGAGAAATGGCTTGAGGGTAAGAGGTGGATCAGGAGTGCCACCTGCTGGTAGATCAAGGAAAGAGCACTCCCACAAGTTGTAGCTCTGTCAAATTATAGATGAGTGTTCAGATAGTCCTGCATGTCCTAAAAGAACCCTATCAAGATAAGCAAATGTCAAGAGGCCAAAAACAACAGAAAATTATAAGGCATATGAAGAAATCAGAAGATATGGATAACCTAAATGTCCAAATTAAAAAGCCAGAGGAGACACAGAACTTGGAGCAATTAATCAAAGAAGTACACACAAACATCAATATCATGACTCAGGATAAAAAGGACATGAAGAAGACCCTAGAAGAGCATAAAGAAGAATTTGCAAGAGTAAATAAAAAAATAGCAGACCTTATGGAAATAAATGATACTGTTGATCAAATTAAATATATTCTTGAGACATACAAGAACAGATTTGAAGAGGTGAGGAACAAATTAGCAATCTCAAGGACAGGGTGATGGAAAGCGAAAGCACAAAACAACGAATGGTGGAAAAAATTGAAAAAATTGAAACAGATCTGAGGGAAATAATGGATGACATGACACACACAAATATAAGAATCATCGGTGTTCCAGAAGGGGAAGAGAAAAGGGCTAGAAAGAGTATTCAAAGACATTATTGGGGAAAACTTCCCAACCTTTCTAAATGACATAAATACACAAATCAGAGATGCCCAATGAACTCCAAATAGAATAAATCCAAATAAGCCCACTCTGAGACATATTCTGATCAGATTGTCAAATGCTGAAGAGAAGGAGAAACTTCTGAAAGCAGAAAGAGAGAAGCAATTCACCACATACAAGGGAAACAACATAAAATTAAGTACTGACGACTCTTCAGGCACCATGAAGGTGAGAAGGCAGCGGTATGACATATTTAAAATACTGAAGGAGAAAAATTGCCAGCCAAGAATTTTTTATCCAGCAAAGCTCTCCTTCAAAATTGAGGGAGAGCTTAAAATTTTCACAAACAAATGCTGAGAGAATTTGTTAACAAGAGGCCTACCCTACAAGAAATACTAAAGGGAGCTCTACTGGCTAAGAAAAAAAAAAAAGGAAGGAGAAAGAGGTCTGGAGAAGGGCACAGAACTGAAGAGTTTTAGTAAGGGTACCTCAAAGAAAATAAAGAGAGAGGGGAGGAAAATGCATCAGACAAATAAAAACCAAAGGATAAGATGGCCAATTCAAGAACTGCCTTCACAGTAATAACATTGAATGTGAATGGCTTACACTCCCCAATTAAAAGATACAGATTGGCAGAATAGATTAAAAAATATGAACCACCAATATGTTGTTTACAAGAGACTCATCTTAGACCCAGTGATGCAAAGAAACTGAAAGTGAAAGGATGGAAAAAAATATTCTATGCACGCTGTAGCCAAAAGAAAGCAGGGGTAGCAATACTAATTTCAGATAAAATAGACTTTAAATGCAAGGATGTCTGAAGAGAAAAAGAAGGACACTATATACAAATAAAAAGGACAATTGACCAAGAAGAAATAACAATCATAAATGTTTATGCACCCAATCAAGGTGCTCCAAACTACATGAGACAAACATTGGCAAAACTGAAGGAAGCAATAAATGTTTCCACAATAATTGTGGGAGACTTCAATACATCACTCTCTCCTATAGATAGATAAACCTGACAGAGGAACAATAAGGACATTGAGAACCTAAACAATGTGATAAATGAATTAGACTTAACAGACATGTATAGACCATTACATCCCAAATTACCAGGATATACATTCATCCCCAGTGCTCATGGGACTTTCTCCAGGATAGATCATATGCTAGGACATGAAACAAGCCTCAATAAATTTAAAAAGATTGAAATTATTCAAAACACATCATTGACCATAATGGAATGCAACTTGAAGCCAACAACCATCAAAGATCTAGAACATTCACAAATATCTGGAGGTTAAACAACACACTCCTAAAAAATCAGTGGGTCAAAGAAGAAACTGCAAGAGAAATTGGTAAATATCTAAAGATGAATGAAAAGGAGAACACAACATATCAAAACTTATGGGATGCAGCAAAGGCAGTAGAAAGGAGGAAATTTATTGCTCTAAATGCATACATTAAAAAGGAAGAAAGAGCTAAAATCAAAGAACTAATGAAACAACTGAAGAGGCTAGAAAATGATCAGTAAACTAATCCTAAAGCAAGTAGAAGAAAAGAAATAACAAGGATTAAAGCAGAAATAATATGGAGAACAAAAAACAATAGAGAGAATAAATAAAACCAAAAGTTCATTCTCTGAGAAGATCAATCAACAAGATTGATAAACCCTTAGCTAGACTGACAAAGTCAAAAAGAGAGAAGACCCAAATAAACAAAATAAGAATTGAGAGAGGGGACATTACTGCAGATCCTGAGAAATTAAAAAAATCATAAGAGGATACTATGAACTGTATGCCAACAAACTAGATAATTTGGAGGAAATGGATAATTTCCTGGGAACACATGAACAACGTAGACTGACCAGAGAAGAAATAGGAGACCTCTACAAACCAATCACAAGTAAAGAGATCCAATCAATCATCAAAAAACTTTCTGCAAATAAAAGCCCAGGGCCAGGTGCTTCACAGGGGAATTCTACCAAACTTTCCAAAAAGATAACACCAATCCTATTTAAACTCTTTCAAAAAGCTGAAGAAAATGGAACACTACCTAACTCATTTTATGAAGTCAACATCACTCTAATACCAAAACCAGATAAAGATGCTACAAGAAAGGAAAACTACAGGCCAATCTCCCTAATGAATATAGATGCAAAAATTCTCAACAAAATACTTGCAAATCAAATCCAAAGACACGTTAAAAAAATTCATACACCATGACCAAGTGGGGTTCATTCCAGGCATGCAAGGATGGTTCAACATAAGAAAATCAATCAATTTATTACTACACATTAACAAATCAAAAGGGAAAAATCAAAGGATCATCTCAATAGATGCTGAAAAAGCATTCAACAAAATTCAGCATCCCTTTTTTGATAAAAACACTTCAAAAGGTGGGAATTGAAAGAAACTTATTCAATATGGTAAAGGGTATGAAAAACCCACAGCCAGCATAGTACTCAATGGTAAGAGACCATAAGCCTTCCTTCTAAGATCAGGAATGAAGCAAGGTTGTCTGCTGTAACCACTATTATTCAACATTGTGCTAGAAGTTCTAGCAAGAGCAATCCAGCAAGACAAAGAAAAAAAAAGGCATCCAAATTGGAAAGGAAGAAGTAAAACTGTCATTATTTTCAGATGACATGATCTTATATTTGGAAAACCCTGGGAAACTGACAACACAGCTACTTGAGCTAATAAACTAATTCAACAAAGTGGCAGGATACAAGATTAATGCACATAAGTCAGTAATGTTCCTATACAATAGAAATGACCTAACTGAAGAGACACTCAAGAAAAAAATTCCATTCTCAATAGCAACTAAAAAAATCAAGTACCTAGGAATAAGCTTAACCAAGGATGTAAAAAGACCTATACATAGAAAATTACATATCTTTACTAAAAGAAATGAAAGGGGACCTAAAAAGATGGAAAAATATTCTGTGTCCATGGATAGGAAGGCTAAATGTTGTTAAGATGTCAATTCTACCCAAACTCATCTATAGATTCAATGCAATTCCAATCAAAATTCCAACAACCTACTTTGCAGACTTGGAAAAGCTAGTTATCAAATTTATTTGGAAGGGAAAGATGCCTTGAATTGCTAAAAACATTCTAGAAAAGAAGTGGGAGGACTTACATTTCCTGACTTTGAAGCTTACTATAAAGCCACAGGAGTCAAAACAGCATGGTATTTGTACAAAGATAGACATATTGATCAATGGAATCGAATTGAGAATTTGGAAAATAGACTCCCAGATCTACAGCCAACTGATTTTTTATAAGGCCCCCAAATCCACTGAACTGGGACGTAACAGTCTCTTCAACAAATGGGGCTGGGAGAACTGGATATACATATCCAAAAGAATGAAAGAGGACCCCTACATCACACCCTATACAAAAATTAACTTAACATGCATCAAAGACCTCAATATAAGAGACAGCACCATAAAACTCCTACAAGATAATGTAGGGAAACATCGTCAAGACCTAGCATTAGGAGGTTGCTTCTTTGACCTTACACCCAAAGCACAAACAACGAAATAAAAAATAGATAAATGGGAACTCCTCAAAATTAAAAGCTTCTGTACCTCAAAGGAATTTGTCAAAAAGTTAAAGAGGCAGCCAACTCAATGGGAGAAAATATTTGGAAACCATATATCTGATAAGATACTGATATCCTGCATATATAAAGAAATCCTACAACTCAACAACAATAGTACAAACAGCTCAATTATAAAATGGGCAAAAGATATGAATAAGACATTTCTCTGAAGAAGAAATACAAATGTCTAAAAAATACATGAAAAAAATGTTCATCTTCCCTAGCTATTAGGGAGATGCAAATCAAGATCACAATGAGATATCATCTCACACCAAAAAGAATGGCTGCCATTAAACAAACGGGAAACTACAAATGCTGGAGAGGATGTGGAGAAATTGGAACTCTTATTCATTGCTGGTGGGACAGCGACTCTGGAAAACAGTTTGGTGGTTCCTCAGAAAACTAGATATTGAGTTACCTTATGATCCAGCAATTTCACTTCTTGGTATATACCCAGAAGATCTGAAAGCAGTGACACGAACAGATATTTGCACATCAGTGTTCACAGCAGCATTGTTCACAATTGCCAAGAGATGGAAACAATCCAAATGTCCTTCAACAGATGAGTGGATAAACAAAATGTGGTATATACACATTATGGAATACTACACAGCAGTAAGAAGGAATGAGGTCATGAAACATATGACAACATGGATGAACCTTGAAGACATAATGCTAAATGAAATAAGCCAGACACAAAAGGAGAGAGATTGTATGTTACCACTAATGTGAACTCTGTGAAAAATGTAAAATATGTAGAATATAGGGGACCTAGAGATAGTCAGAAGCTAGTGAAGGGGAATGGTAATCTAATATGTACAGATATGACAATGAAGGTGATCTTAATGGTATGGGAATGGTCAGATGTGACTATGGCTCATTAATGGGATTATTAAGTATCAGTGATGCATTGAAGGCGAACATGTTTGTAAATGGTTGTTTAAAGGCATGTAACCCACAGAGTTGCACCACAAACCTAAATAAGTGCTAGCATGATATACTTATAAAGTATGACATTGGTGCAGAGGCTTTACAACCAAGTGATATTGAAAAACTACCCATTACATATTAAAGACTATATTTAATAGGAATATCTTACCAACTTTACACTAATACTAGAGATGAATAATTAGCAGCTGATAAGAGCTCTGGGGTGTATTATGTTATGATAATTATTTGAAGTTAAGAGTGATGATGATCATACAACTAAGTGAAGATAATGTAAGAAACTGACCATTTATCTTTGGATAGAATATATATTAAGTGAAGTTAGGAACCCACTACTTAATGTATCAAGCCCTTGACCTGAGGCTTGCTATTGTGAAATTTAGGGTGGTAAATAGGAGGCTGAGCCCTCCTAAAAAAAAAAAGAAAAGAAAGAAAGAAAAAATTAGTGAAACAATACAGATTCGAGGAATTTACATAGACTATAGCACAGTTTAATGAAGAGATGGGAAATACATAACAGAGATTAAGAAATATGAAAAATAAAACTAGAAGATCCTATATACAGCTAACAGAAGCTTCAAAGGAAGAAAACAGTAAATATGAGAAAAAGAGATGACAAGGATATAGGGAAATGGATACTCATACATTGCTGGTGAGGGTGTACATGTACAAATACTTTGGAGAGCAACTGGGTAACATCACAGAAGGTTGAAAATGCTCATACCCTACCATCCTTTAGTTTATAGGAAATTCTTTCACACATGTACATGGGTCATTTTGCCAAAAAAAATTATATACCTTGACTCAGATTTGGTTAAAACACAAATAGTGATGGTAGTTAGTGAGAAACTTTGAAAGGGCTGAATGGATAAATGTTTTCATAGGTACTTTTGAAAAATCAATGCCCAATATTCTGTAAAAAAAAAAAAAAGATTGAAAAGGCATTAAGAAAAAGGAGCATTAACCAGACAGGGCATTGATCTAGTTTGATTTGATCAATGCATAATGTATGTGGTAGCTACTGTGTGATGGCTCACTCAACATCTTTTTCAACCCTCCTCCAGAATGCCTTTATGTAATGCACAGGAAGAAAAGCCTAATACTACATTTTCCATATTCCCTTATGGCTGGGGTTCTGGATATGACTTAGTTTCCACTGATCAATTGCATTTATGCAAGACTGAACTCCAGTGATTCAAGTGGCGCAGATACAGAAGCAGCATGGTTCAGATACCACCAGCTGTAGAGGTTCCTTCCTAATTTGGCAGGAAGTTTCATGACTGTTGCAGAAATCATAGCTCCTTTGATGGTACAGGCCCATAGTGTCACTTTGGGAGTCGTTCTTGGGAGCTTATCCAGAATCTATTTCTTCAATCTTCCCATGATTCTGTAAGTTCCTAAAACCATCTAATAAATCTGTTTCAACTTAAACTAAACCCTAACAAATACACATTATGTCTTATTTTAATGAATTTGAGCTTTTGTCTAATGTATTCATTAATTAAAAGGGTTTATAAGCACTTCCTAAGGAACAGAGTTTACCAAGCGTGATCCTTGGGTTCATGTATCAACTTGGGCAGGTGATGGTGCCCAGGTGTCTGGTCAAGCAAGCACTGGGCATAACCATTACTGCAAGGCCATTTGTGGCTGGAGAACAAACCAGAAGGCTGGTTTATTAAATCATCAGTCAATTGACTGCATCTGTGGCTGATTACATCAATGAAGGGCATGTCTTCCTCAATGAGAGACTTCAATCAGCTGGATTTAATCCAATCAGTTGAAGACTTTTAAGGGAGAAGAGAGAGAACCTTCATTTCTTTGGCTAGCCAGCATCTCCTGAGGAGTTCGTCAAGCACCTTCAATGGAATTGTCAGTTCGCTGCCTAC
This sequence comes from Choloepus didactylus, assembly GCF_015220235.1. Lineage (NCBI taxonomy): Eukaryota > Metazoa > Chordata > Mammalia > Pilosa > Megalonychidae > Choloepus > Choloepus didactylus. Next base: position 28,049,670 of record NC_051328.1, on the reverse strand, counting down.
CCTATGGAATTTGGACTCCTGAATTTCACCCTACAGAATTTGGACCCGTACATCCTGCCCTATAGAATTTGGACTCGTGCATTCCCACAGTTGCATGAGACACTTTTATAAAATCTTATATTAACAGATATCTCTTGTTGGTTCTGTTTCCCTAGAGAACCCTAACTAATATACCAAGTATCATAATTTCTTCCTTTTGATATATTTTAGTTATGAAGTCTTTGCCAATATTGGTTACATTATTTATACACAAGAGGAACTGCATGTATCGCATACCAGAGAGCAATTTGACTTTGGGCATACTTCATACAACACTCACGAACGCATGGAACAGCTGAGATCAGAGAAATCAGAAAGTTCTCGCGGCCAGGGGACCTGTGCCCCTCCCTGCCAGGCTCAGTCCCGAGGGAGGAGGGGCCATCGATGCTGGGAACAAGGAGGGAGAACTGCAGTTGCAGCTGTTACTGAAAACTCAGACTGCTGATACAAACTCCAAACACAGATAGACTGAGACCAGACACTGGAGAATCCGGGAGCAGTCAGCCCGGCAGAGAAGAGGAGATAGGGCTAGCAAAAACAGCAAAAAAAAAAAAAAAAAAAAAAAAAAAAAACCAAAAATAAAAACAGAGACTTTTTGGAGTTCTGGTGAACACAGAACAGAGAAGGGCAGGGCTCAAACAGAGTTAGGCTCATATGCAAATCCAGAAGGCGAGTTTCCTTGTCTGAAGAGCCGGTTTCTCTGCTTTCTTGATTGTTTCTTAATGGCCCTAACCTCCTTGCCTCTTAGCATTTCAATAGCCCATTAGATCTGCAAGGAGGGCCCTTCTCTCTTTTTTTTTTTTATCTTTTTCTCTTTTTCTAAAACAATTACTCTAAGAAGCCCATTAAAGAAAGCCTCAAAGACTTGCAATTTGGGCCCAGACAAGAGCAGAGCTAAGAGAGCTCTGAGACACAAAGCAAAAGTCCATTGGCTGAGAAAATTCGCTAAACACCACAACTTCCCAAGAAAAGGGGGGCATCCCCTTACAGCCATCTTCCTGATGGGCTGGGAACGCTCCTGCCCAGCACCAGCGCCACAGCCCAAAGATGTCCCAATCAACCCAGTGTGATGGGAAGTGTTTCCAAAAACACATGCACACACCACAATATCAGGCATGGACAACAGCCATTCCTGCACCCTCAGCTAATTGTCCCGGAGCTGGGAAGGTAGAGCTGTGTGAAAAGGGGGAAATTAACATGCCCCATTCAGCCATCCTTTCAGCAGACTGGGAACGCCCCTACACAGCCCTGCAGCCCAGAACCTCCCTTGGGGGAAAGTACTCACCTGTGACGTAGCACAGTTATCCCTCAGCAGAGGACCTAGGAGGGCATGGCTTGGAAGAGGGACCCACTCACAAGTCCCAGGGACCATATGCCAATATCAAGGACTTATGGGTCAGCAGCAGGGACAAACTGTGGCAAGACTGAACTGAAGGATTAGACTATTGCAACAGCTTTAAATCTCCAGAAACACCTGGGAGATTTGATTATTAAAGCTGTCCCCCCTCCCTAACCACTGAGACACACACTCCATATGCAGGGCGGGCAACACCAACTACATAAGCAAGCTTGGTGCACCAATTGGACCCCACAAGACTCATACCCCCACTCCCCACAAAGACAAAGTGAGGGAGAACTGACTTGAGGGGACTAGGTGGCTCACGGATGCCACCTGCTGGCTAGTTAGAGAAAGTATACTCCACAAAGCTGTAGAGCTGACAAATTAGAGATAAGGGTTTGAATCAGTCTACATATCCTAAAAGAACCCTATCAAGTTAAGCAAATGCCAAGAAGCCAAAAACAACTGAAAATTTTAAAGCATATAAAAAAAACAGACGATATGGATAACCCAAGGCCAAACACCCAAATCAAAAGATCAGAGGAGACACAGTAGTTGGAGCAATTAATCAAAGAACTAAAGACGAACAACGAGAGCATGGCACAGGATATAAAGGACATGAAGAGCATGGCACAGGATATAAAGGACATGAAGAAGACCACAGAAGAGCATAAAGAAGAAATTTCAAGAGTAACTAAAAAAATAGATGATCTTATGGAAATAAAAGAGACTGCTGACCAAATTAAAAAGATTCTGGATACTCACAGTACAAGACTAGAGGAAGCTAAAAATTGTTTCAGTGATCTAGAGGATGACAGAATGTAAAATGAAAGCACAAAAGAAAGAATGGGGGAAAAAATAAAAAAAATCAAAATGGACCTCAGGGATATGACAGATAAAATAAAACGTCCAAATATAAGACTCATTGGCGTTCCAGAAGGGGAAGAGAAGGGTAAAGGTCTAGGAAGAGTATTCAAAGAAATTGTTGGGGAAAACGTCCCAAATCTTCTCAACACCATAAATATACAAATCTTCAATGTCCAGCCAACTCCAAATAGAATAAATCCAAATAAACCCACTCCAAGACATATTCTGAACAGACTGTCAAATACTGAAGAGAAGCAGCAAGTTCTGAAAGCAGCACGAGACAAGAAATTCACCACATACAAAGGAAACAGCATAAGACTAAGTAATGACTACTCAGTGGCCACCATGGAGACGAGAAGGCAGCGGCATGACATATTTAAAATTCTGAGAGAGAAAAATTGCCAACCAAGAATTCTTTATCCAGCAAAGCTCTCCTTCAAATTTGAGGGAGAGCTTAAATCTTTCACAAACAAATGCTTAGAGAATTTGCTAAAAAGAGACCTGCCCTACTTGAGATACTAAAGGGAGCACTACCGACAGAGAAACAAAGAAAGGAGAGAGATATGGAGAAAGGTTCAGTACTAAAGAGATTCATTATGGGTACATTAAAGGACATTAAGAGAGGGGGGGGGGATATATCTGACAAACATAAACCAAAGGATAAGATGGCTGATTCAAGAAGTGCCTTCACAGTAATAACACTGAATGTAAGAAATAGAAAACAAAATTGCACTTAAGAAGTGCTTCTGAAAAGGCAAAAGGACCATAAAATCATAGGACTAGTGAATATATTGGTCTGATCACCTCAACTTACCTATGACAATGAAGCTATAATAAGCTAAAGCACAGTATCTCAAAAAAGGAAAGAGGCCAAGGTAGAATAATAACCCAGGTGTTGACTGCCAGTCACATGTTCTTTCCATCATTAACAATGTGCTACCCCTCACGCTACATATGAAGCTCCCCACCACCCCAACCCTAGGATGTCTTAATGACCACTCCATTTGTGGCTTCTATATGCCTGCATAATGCTCAGAAATGAAAAGCACAGGATTCCACAAGAGATGGGACTCCAGGGGACAGAAAGTGTAAGCAAGATCAGGAAGCAGAAGGAGGAGATTTAATATCTTCTTTACAATTCATTCCTTGCAATTCTCAAAATGGCTTTGTGAAGCTAACACACACCCAGGCAATCAAGAAACCAGGGGGTCATTGCCAAACTGGTCTTAAGTTCACAAAGACCAGGTCCTTTAAAACCTTTCAGTAATGCTCTAGGGCTCAGGGAATAAAGCCCAAATTCCTTAGAATAGTATTCTTGATATGTCACAACTTATTCTAATATTCTCTTGTGCTGGTTTGGATCTATTATTATGTCCCCCAGAAAAGCCATGTTCTTTTAATTCAATCTTGTGGGGCAGACTTATCGTTGGGTTGGGTCTTTTGATTAGGGTTGTTTCCATGGAGGTGTGACCCCGCCCATTCAAGCTGGGTCCTAATTAGTTTACCGGCATCCTCTATGATAGGGTAAAAGGCAGAAACATTTTGAAGAGAGCTAAGAGACCCATTGAAACCAGAACCAGGAGAGAAGCTAAGAGATGAAATTCAGAGTTTGCCCCAGAGAAGCTAAGAGAGGACCCCCAGATGCTTAGAGAGAAACAAGCAAGGACACATAGGAGCTGAGAGAGAGAGAAGCTAAGACAGAAGCCCAGAGACATTCTGGAGAAAGCATTGGAAAGCAAAAGCTAACCTTGGAAGAGGCCCAGAAGACTCAGCTCCGTGCCTTCCCATGTGACAGAGGAACCCTAGATGCCATCAGCTTTTCTTCAGTGAAGGTATCTATTAGGCAAAACTCCCCACCCCCAACACATACACAACACACCCTTAGCAGCTCTTCCACAAAAGACATGACTGTTTACAAAAAATCCACTCTTAGCTAATATAACAGTCTGACAAAACCAAAAATTTTCCATAACGTAATAACCTCTGTGACGTCAACTCCTTATCTTACCCTGCTGAGCAAACCAATCCCCTGACTCAACTCCTTACTTCTCTGTTTTACCCACCAACAATTATTCCACCAACCCCCCTCCCAAAAAGCTATAAAATTGTACTCCCACCTTTGTTCAGTGCTGTTGCCACTCTCAGGCTTCAGCCTGCCTATGCATGCCTACAATAAAACTTTCTCTAATTGAGCTTTTTTTTTTTTTTTTTTTTTTTTTTTTTAAAAGGATAATAGATATTTATTAAAAAAAAAAAATACACTAAGTTACAGTCATTGTTGTTCAGTACATCATATTTGAGGCATTTGAAATGTCTCAAATGTCAAAAAAATTAACTTATCTCTGGTACACCATACTCACTGGCAGACGTGTCTTCCATACTGGTTGCTACAGAGTGTTTGCTGGTTAATCTTCAGTTAATCAGAACCACAAGTTCGATAGCTATTCCAGTTAACTGAGGTTTATATCCATAAGATCACTGGTACCAGAGATAGAAAAGTATCCCTTTTCTTTAACAATTTCAAGAGACACCTGCTATCCACACATTTCACTACCTTCTTGAAAATAAGATGAAATAAAATGAAATATTACTTAGGATGAAATTTTTTAAAATATCCTAATTACTATTATTTAGAAAAAAATTCTCTTTAAGTAGATACTTAAAAGAATTTTGAGTTTTAAACATCTTCCACGACTATGGGATATACCTTAAACTTAATGACACTTAAGGTTTTCATAAGGTAATCATTTCAAGGGAAAAAAGCGATGTTATTTCATTTATATAAAATAATTTGCTTTATAAAAAAGTATAAATGTCATTCTGCCAGATTTACTTATCTCCTAATACAGTTGCACTAGTGACATTAATGATGCCATAAACATTCAACATTTTAATTCTTGGACAGAATTGTGTATGTGACAGAAAGCATACTTTTCAAGAGTGATTCTGTTGGGTATCTTTAAAATGTCAAAATTGTTAGAAATATGTTAATATTTTATTCTGTTTCTTTTTGTTAAGATTATCACCACAAGGTTGAACTGATGTTTGTATACCCACTTACCACCACCATCATCATCACCAATATCTCAATCTCGGGAGTTACCAGCAGCAGCCCCATACAGATAGACAGGTACAGTGATGCAGTTTAGTGATAAAGAATCCAGTCTTAGACTATCCTTTAGATCCTGTTTATATCACATTATTGTGAATTTATACAAACTCCATTTGTATTTTAAAACTGTACTGTTTAACAGATTACTATACTATTACAAAATATCCTTTTCTGTAAATGCACTGAAAGTTTTCTTAGTTGTTTATTAGGCCTATTTTTAGCTCTATTTCAAATGCTAACAACCAGATTATTTCTTCACAGTTTGTTCAATATTTCCAAACTCCAAATATAAAAAGTCAGTTTTCTTAATTCTCTGGCATTAGTTATTTGAGTTCATATGAATTCTGTAGGAAGTGACCCATCTCACCTCATCTAACCTTCGAAATACTTTAAACCAGAACAAAGCAGCTATATATGTGAATCTTTCACTTATAAAACTATCAAAAGATCACGAATCAGTTGATCTATGAAATTATGCAAGAGAACATTGAAATAGCTGCTTTTTGTTTTTAAAAATTAAATCCAGTTCTCGTTTCATCTCAGGATGTAAGAAAATGGAAAATCTGCCTTTAAATCATGCAGAGTAAGTCAACATTTTTCTATTTCCTCTAAGAAACTAAAATGTTTCTTAAAATGATAAATATTCATAACACTCAAACTATTTTTTGTGACCAGTTATTTATGTCTTTGAGACTAGAAGGTATGGTTCTATTTAGCCAAGATGTATCCTAATGCTAAATTATGTATAAAATATTATTTCTGGTATTTGTCCATCTTCTATTGATGTGCCATTATTATTGCCAGGAGAACTAAAAAAGAAAAAAACAGTCTTGCTAGCAGTAGGTGTTTCATGCACTACTTTCTTCAATCCTTTTGTGCCATAGTGGGAATCTGGACCTTTCAGTGTTGCGCAGGCTGTGTAGCACACATTGGGCAGGATCTCTATCGGTTCTTTGAACATGACCCTGAATGTATTAGAGGTCCCATCGCAACTAAATCCAGTATCATTTTGTCCCAAAGTTTGTTTTTTTTCATATTCAATAATCTGTATATTCACTTGATAATCTGTGGGACCATGAATAGATCCATATAAACCAAATCCAACTACAGAAATTCTTCTATTAACCGTAAACCTGATTCGGTCACTCGTTCCACTGTAACCCCAACGGCTCTCTACTTGCTGAAACCTATTGATGCTGCATTCCTTTCCTCTGAGGCAGCATCTTGGTCGGTCAATGTAATCAACTCTGGGTTTAGGATTGACAGTAAAATGAAGAAAGAGATTTACCACTTCACGATCTGACAAAATTCCAGATTGAGCAGGACCTGCTGCAAACTCCTCAATCGTCATCAGTGGGAACCGAATTAAGGAAAGGGCTTTTCCTAGAACTTTCTGTTTGTTTCCAAAAGTCACAGGCAATTGTTGTCTCTGACATTCTGCTTCTGCCCAGCGTACAACAGCTCCAAAAAGTCGACTTTCTCGAATACTAAGTGTGTCTCTTTCTAGAACTGCACAGAGTGTATCTATGTCAATATCAGTAAACCCTTCTGCACTTATTGCATCCATTGTGCTTTTGTCTATCGTGTCTAGACAAAGACTAGCAAGCTGAGGTTCATCAAATAATCGAGCCTGAGTCAGAAGCATAAAGGCATTATCTGCCCTAAGATGTTTGGTAAGGAATTCCACACAATGTGCTTCCAAGGCTGGAACTGCATATTTCTTAGCAGTATAAAGGGTGGTCATAACTGTTTCTGGACCAATTTGAACTTCATCTGAATAAAGAAATCTCAAAAGCGCCAGGAAGGCAGCGGGCTCGACGTCCGGCAGCTCGATCTCGGCTGACGTGGTGGCCATGCCGCCGTTGAACATGGCGTCGAAGACGGCGCTGCCCGCCGCCAGCACGAAGCGGTGGGCGGGGATGCGCTGCGGGCCCCCGGCAGCGGCGGCGCCACGGCCCTTGCCCAGTACGAAGCGCACATCACTCAGCAGCTCCGAGTTGAAGAGGAAGGCGAAGCGCTCCTTCAGCGACGCCTTGGTCGCCTGCCAGTTGTAGAGCGGCTCCCTCTGCAGGGGGAGCAGGGGCCCCAGAGGGGACGGCGACGGCGGCGACCCCGCGGAGCCCGGCTCGGTCTCAGCCCCCTGGTCTTGCTCCCCCGGCGCAGCCGGCCCGACCGATGCCATTCTGTAGCGGCGCGTCTCCCCGGACTAAGGAGAGCGTTCTCGCGGCCCAGTCGCCATCGCCGAGGCCGCCCCGGGAGCTCTAATTGAGCTTTGATCTCTTCTCTTCCTGGTCAAAAAACCTAACAGCAGCCTCTTGTTGATGCCTTAGTTTGGACACTTTTATGGCCTTAGAACTGTGAATTTGTAACCTAATAAACCTCCTTTATTAAAGTCAATCCATTTCTGATATTTTGCATTTTCGGCAGCATTAGCATCTCTCTTGCACACTTTCAACTGGGTTCCTATTATGAATCACAGAACACACAAAGTCATTTGAATGATCCTTTTTTCAATTCTCCCAAGAATGATACAGTATTAGGACCATTCCAGGTGCAGGAGAGAAGTAAATGCATTACTTGAAAATAGATACCCTAAGTCAGGAGGGCTTAATTCTCTCACGGAATTCTGGCTGAGGGTGCAAGGTTTTTCACTATTCCTTATACTCTCACATATCTATGCTTTTGCTTAATCTGGAACCCATTAAAAACAGACTCTATTATTAAGCAATTACTCCTCTGACAGACTCAGCACAAATGGTGCTGCCTTTTTTTAAAAAATTATTATTAAATAGAAGACTTAACAAAATGACAAAATCAAGGACATTATCATAGCTCTGACCTCAATGAACTCGTATAAACAACAATAATCCCACTTCCCCAATTACTACAGGATTTAAAATAAAATGCCCTCAAACCATTAATTTTGGTTACCATATTCATCTGCTATACTGCACTTACTCAATTTTACACATTTGGTTTGGAAATGTGATAGTTAACTAACAGTTTTAATCTACAACTGCTTTGAGACATCTGAAATTCATAAAGTAGCTAATGTTATCTGCTCTAAAAATCCTAATATTTAAAATCATCTTCATCCTCTGCATGCCACAATGACACACACCTAAGGCCACTTAAAAAGAAAAACAACATACTCATTAAATGAGAGCAACATAATGATGCATACATAAAATGGACTATACAATGAATTTTCATGAAGCAGCACCTGCCTGTCATAGGCATTATGAAAGATTAATCTTTCTTGCACATTAATTTTATTAGCAGTAAATATGATCAGCTGCCAACCTTTTGAATGGTTGTGAATCTCACTTCAATTCTCTTAAAAAGTCACATACCTTTTCAATCTGGAGGGCTAACAGGCCTTCCTTGTGCAATTGGTAGATTACACAGACAGATGACTTAAAATGTTTATAAGTATGATGTACTCTAATGTTAAAGAATAATTGGAATTCTTAGTAAAGGACTTGCACACTCAAGAGTGAACTATTTTGTACACAAAAAGCTTACTAAGAACAAGACCATGGCTCAAAAACCACTTTTCTAAATATATTTCCCATACAAAATAATTTCAAGATATAATTACTAATTTCTTATAAAGTACTCTATTTAAACAAGAATTGATAAATATTAAGCATGTGAAAACTGCCACACCACAAATATTGAGCCATTTTACTAGGGTAATCAAACATTAGAACAATCTTGGAACAAGCAAGGAAAATATTCAGAAGGCTGGATCATGGCTGCACACCTAATTGATTTCAACTGTGACTTGCACACTGTGAGCACAAATGCAGACAGGTCAGTAGCAGAATGGCACTTGGTTTGTTCTTAATAGAAACAACATAGGTGCAACTGACAATTTAGAGACAGACAATGGCCTTATTTGCATGCTGAAAATCTAGCTGTATCTCTCTAGTCAACACACCATTCATTGTGCAATCTGTCAAAGATTAAACAAATAGTGCAGAATTCATCTCAGTGGGATCTAGGAGCCTAACTGAAATCAATTCTTGGTCGATACTGCAAAACCACGAGGTATGACTGATACAAAGGGTCATGCTGACAGAAGACTTCCGAAGCTGAGCAGTTTAGACACCAAAAGTTTTCGCCTCTTAGTCACCATCTTGTCATGCAGATGAATTCCATAGTATGATCCTTCCCCGTAATTTCACCATTGCACAGCACATGCAACTCGTAAGAACTTGCATGTTTTAGTTTTAAACTTAGAAATTTTTTAATAGTTCCCACAGTCACGCATGTAGAACATCAGATGACTTTCTTCATTAAACCCTTTACTACATTGTCCCGACTGTCCATTATTACGTAAACAATCTAGACACATAGCAATGTGTGGGTCACTTCTGTGCTAGTCTTTATCATCTTGATTTTCATCACCTTCTTCATCTACTTTAGGTTTGTCAACATTGAAGCATCATCTTGTCCATTTTCTCGAGGCTTATTTTTCTTCCAAAATTCAGATTCATGCTCAAGTTCTTGTTCTCATAGTCCAGGGACCAGCTTAAATATAATTTCGTCTAATGTATATCCAACCTTAATATTTCTAATGGGTTTGTCTCATGAACTTGGTTGCCACACTAAGGACAATCACTGCTATCTTCAAAGTGCTGGACAATACAAGTCTTACACAAGGTATGGCAGCATTCAGTCACTGTAGTTGGCTTGATCAGATCCCCTTTACAGATACAGCAGGTGATGTAAGGATTGAAATCTTTCACCACGTGTTTCCTTTGGGTAGCCATTCATGGTTAGGTTTAGTAGTTCACGCAAAGAGGGGTATTAAGTGGATGAAAGTCTGACCCCAGGAGCTGGTGTGCAGTTCCCAACTGGATGTCCTGAGGCATATGAACTAACATCCAGATTTATCATGGGATTGCTGATCATCACTCCTTTTGATGGTGTTGCTTTTCCATATCTGTTTCCACAGTAATTTCAAAAAGATGAGAGAAAAAGGTGTCAAGTTCCTCATACTGTACTAATATTATTATAATAACAGCAAGTGTTACATGCTCCAAACTTGGTGAATAGGTGAAGAAAATGTTTCCTTCACTGTAACATTAATTTGTAAACCTGCTATAATAATTCAGAAATCGACAAATTCATCCTGGAGCCTCAACTATCACCTCTGTGCAAATGACACCCAGGCTATTAACTCCAGTATTGATCTGGTGTTGCCTTTTAAGAAGCCATATCTGCGCCCCCAAGTTAGAAATAATCCTTCATCCTCTAACGTTCCGAGTGCCCAAGCAATAGCATTTACTTCAGTCTGCTTTATTTAGTTGCTTACCTCTGATGCATAATTAGAAGAGCAAACTCTCTGAAGACAGAGCCCACGTATTTGCTATATCCATCAACCACCTTGAAAAAATGATCAGCATACCACACATGTTCAAAGAGTGCTCACTTAAATTCCCTCTGCCCAAGGAAAATACGACTCTAAGGTTAGGTGTGAGGCACTTAATAAAAAAAAGAAAAAAGAACATTCAATACAAGGCCTATAAATAAGATTAAAAGTAACAATAAATTAACAATAGGTTACAATTATTAAAAAGGTCTTAAACTCTATTGATCTAAATCTAATCTTATTTATTATAGATTATATTTAAACATGATGTGCTTGATTAGATGTTAATAAAGTTTTTTCCTCTCAAATATAACAGGCAAACTGTTCAAGGCCCTGGAGATTCAGCACTGAATAACACAAAGTCTTTGCTCTCATAAAATTCACATTCTAAAGGAAGAGGCAGGAAATGAAAAAATAAATATCAAGTCATCATAAATGCCATGAAGAAAAATAAAGCAGGCTAAGAAGGATACTCATGATTAATGTTATTTCATATTCCATGAAGATTCTTGTGTGAGTTTTTCTAGGTTATATACCTACAAATGAACTAGCAGTTGCGAGATGTGCATCAATTTTTCTAGACGTAACTGATTGTTTTCCTAAGTGGATACATTCATTTAAATTCTCCTAGCAATTACCAAGAGTTTCCAGTTCCACATCCTTGTCAATTCCTTACTTTCTCAGGTTATAAATTTTGCCAACCTGATAGATATGACATGGTAGCCCATACTTTAAAAAAAAAAAAAAACTTTTTATTGTGAAATAATTTCAAACTTACAGGACAGTTGCAAAAAATAATACAAACCTCATACAGAGAACGCCAACATGCCCCCACTCTCCAGATACCCAGATCAACCAATTTTAAAATTTTTCCTTCTTTGCCATATCATTCTCTCTCCCTCTCTCCCTCTCTCCCTCTCTCCCTCTCTCTCTCAGCATTTGAGAACAGGTTGCATACATCATATTCCTCGAATACCTAGTACTTCAATGCACATTTCCTACAAACAAGGATTTTCGCTTATATAATCAGCTTTAGGGCAGTCATCAAGTTCAAGAAGTTTGATATTGATATAAAGCTTACATTCTCTATTACAATTTTTTCTTATGTCCCTACAATGGCCTTTTGAGGCTTTTCTGCTCCATTCTTAGATCCCATCCAGTATTATATATTGCATTTAACTGCCATTGTCTCTTTATCTTTTTTTAATTTTTATTTTATTAGCATATATACAACCTAAATCTTCCCCTTTGTAAACACATTCAGATACATAATTCAGTTGTGTTAATTACATTCACAGTGTTGTGCTACTATCACCATCATCCATTACCAAAACTTCTCTATCTTAGCCATACTCCAGTGAAGGTACCTTATCATTGATGCTTTACCTTGGACACTGTATGGCCTTAAGACTGTAACTGTGTAACCAAATAAACACCCTTTATAAAAGCCAAAAAACAAAACAAACAAACAAAAAAAAACTTCTCTATCATCCCAATCAGAAATTCTATACCAATTAAGCATTAACTCCTCATTTCCTACCCTTCCCCAATCCCTGGTAACTTGTATTCTAGTTCCTGACTCTATGAATTTTCTTATTCTAATTATTTTATATCAGTGAGATCATACAGTTTTCATCCTTTTGTGTCTGGCTTATTTTACTCAACATGATGTCTTCAAGGTTGAACCATGTTGTCTGTCGTATGTATCAGAACTTTGTTCCTTTTCAAGGCTGCATAATATTCCAAATTTATAAACAACATTTTGCAAATCCATTCATTTGTTGATGGACACGAGCTGATTCCATCTTTTCGCAATTGTAACTAAAGCCACTATGAATACTGGTGTGCAAATATCTGTTCAAGCCCCTGCTTTCAGTTCTCTTGAGTACATACCTAGCAGCAGGATTGCCAGGTCATATGGTAATTCTATATTTAACTTTCTGAGGAAACACCAAACTACCTTCCCCAGTGGCTGTACCATTTTACATTACTATCAACAATGAATGAATGTTACTGTTTTGTCACATCCTCTCCAACACCTGTTTTTGTTTTTAAAATAGTAGCCATTCTAGTGGATGTTAAACGGTATCTCGTGTTTTTTATTTGCATTTCCCTAATAGCTAATGACATTGAGCATCTTTTCATGTGTGTGCTTTTTTTTTGTTTGTTTTTGTTTGTTTGGCCATTTGTATATATTCTTTGCAGAAATGTCTACTCAAGTCTTTCGCCCATTTTTTGATTGGCTTCTCTTTTTGTTGTTGAGTTGCAGGAATTCTTTACAAATTCTAGATATTAAACCTTTACCAGTTAAGTGGTTCCCAAATATTTTCTCCCATTCTGTAGGCTATCTTTTTACTTTTGAGATGAAGTCCTTTGATGCACAAAATTATTAATTTTGATGAAGTCCCACTTACGTAGTTTTTATTTTGTTGCTCATGCTTTTGGTGTAAGGTCTAAGAAACCACTGCCTAACACAAGGTCCTGACGTTGCTTCCCTATATTTTCTTCTAGGAACTTTATAATCCTGAATCTTATATTTAGGTCTTTGAACCACTTTGAGTTAATTTTGCATATGATGTGAGATGGGGATCCCCCTTCATTCTTTTGCATATGGATATCCAGTTTTCCCAACACCACTTGTTGAAAAGGCAATTCTTTCCCCATTGAGTGTACTTGGCACCCTTGTAAAAAATCAACTGGCTATAGATGTGAGGGCCTATTGGTAACTTATACTTTTAATGAGTATTTTCCTATTCATTAGTGAGATTAAGGAACCTTTAAAATGATTACTGATGATTCAGGTTGCTTCTCCAGTGAAATGTTTGTTCATGTCTTCTGTCCATTTTTCTGTTATGTCGTTTGTCTTTTGTTTACTGATTAATTGGTTTCTTATCTGTTCTGGAAATTACTTCTTAGTTATATATGTTGCAAATATCTTTCCTCAGTTTGTGATGTGTGTATTTAACATTTTTATGGAGTTCTTCTTTAAACTGAAGTCTACATTTTGATACAGTAAAATGTAACCATATTTTTCTTTATGGTTTGTGCTTTTTTTGTGTTCTAGTCATTATTTAAGGCTCAGTTCAGGTATCATTGCCCTTGTAGCATGCCCCAACTAGAAATGCTCCCATCAATATTTCAGGCTTTAACCTGTTAAGTCCCCTTCTTTGATGATCCTATAATATAATTGGCATCTTTCTATCAATAATAATGTAATTGCTTCTTTATATTTCAGGGTGCCTAATTAACCATAAAATTCTTGACAGCAAAGAGTAGGGCTTACTAGTTTTCTATCTGTAGTACCTAATACATAGCAGTGTTAACCTTTGCTCAGTAGATCTTTGAGCAAGAGGGATGAACTAAATGACCTCTAAATCCTCTTCAGCTCTAACAGGCATCCTATGAAATAGAGAATTTGAGAACTGAGATCAAGTTTAGATGTTCAAATCAACAAATATCTCTAGACCAGTGGTTCTCCACTGGGGGTTATTTTGCCCTCCAACAGACATTTGGCAATATCTGGAAACATTGTTGATTGCCCACACTGTGGGAGGGGCATCTAATGGGTCAAAGTCAGGGATGCTGTTAGACATCCTACAAAGTGAAGGACACCACCACCACTACCACCCACAACAAAGAATTATTCAACCCAAAATGTTAATAGTGCCAATACTGAGAAACTTCTCTAAACAACTTGGACTAGCATTTGGGGCTTCCAAAATATGTTTCTAATATCTTTTTCATCCTTCCTCCTTCTCTGAGACATATTGTCTGGAAAGCTCAACACAGTCTCACCCTACAGAAGGAAACACAAACCAAAGGAGGGAAAAAAAAAACTAACAAGGAGACATCACAGAAGTTGGTTTATAGTGCCTAACTCTTTAGTCAGGAGCCCTCAAACGAAGGAGAAAACTGAGCCTCTCTTATCTGTAAGTCACAGCTAGAAAAGTGCTCTAACCCAGAAGGACACTGCTATGATATAAAGTATTCAGCATAATGAAAAGTAGCCTTACATTTAATCAAGAGCTCAGAGAACCCTGGCACACTGCTTTCTACAGAGTGGAGGCACAAAGGATGGTTTTCTGAGTCCTAACCCTGTGTTTTCTCCTTGCACCAAGCAATGGCTCCCAAAATGCTGTCAGTAGGCAAACTGGTGGGGTTTGGGACATTAGTTTTCACTGAGTGAAGGGTTTTCCTGGATTCAGGGACCTGGAAATTGCTTGAAAAGCCACATAGATAGGAAGAACCAAAGTTGGAGAAGCAAGCCATACCATGGAAGGCCATGCTAACATACCAAGAAGTTTGGATATTATCCCATACACAATGGGGAAGTCACTAAGGGGTTTCAAGGGTAGTAAGACAGACAAAGAAAGAATGACTGTTTTCATGGTTATAAACACTGCAATGTCAAAAAGAATGCTTAAATGAGAAGATAAACAATATTATAAAATGTAATATCACTGTCTATTCCCTGACTAGAGCAAGATACACCATTAAGTGAAAGAACGGTATGCCGGTTTGGATGTATTACATCCCCCAAAACACCATGTTCTTTAGTGCAATCTTGTAGGGGCATATGTATTAGTGTTGATTAGGTTGGAACTTGTTGATTGAGTGTTTCCATGGAAATGTGACTCAATCAACTATGGGTGAGAACTTTGATTGGATTGTTTCCATGGAGGTGTTGCCCCACCCATTCAGGGTGGGTCTTGATTAAATCACTGGAGTCCTATAAAAGAGTTCACATACAGAAGGAGCAGAGCAGTTAAGAAAGACATTTTGAGAATGCCATTTTGAAACACAAACCTGGGAGCAAAGAAGAAGACACCAGCCACGTGCCTTTCCAGACAACAGAGGTGTTCCAGATGCCATTGGCCATTCTTCAGTGAAGGTACCCTATTGTTGATGCCTTAGCTTGGATGGTTATGGCCTTAAGACTGTAACTTTATAACCAAATAAACCCCCTTTATAAAAGGCAATCCATTTCTGGAATTTTGCATAACGGCAGCATTAGCAAACTGGAACAGAGGGTAAAGGAAAAAATAAGCAGTATATCTCTTCTGATTAGGAAGTTCAATAAACTCTCTCATCCCTGAGGGTGATTTTTTTAAAAAAAATTAATAAATTGAGAAGCCTGACAATACCAATGCTGGCACAGATCATGGTACAACAGAACACTCTACCCTGTTAGTAGAAGTGGAAACCCATGACTTTGGAGAGTATTTGGCAATCTCCAATAAGGCTGAAAGTGTGTATGATTTATGACTCAACAATCTTACTTATATGTATACATCACAGAAAAAAATAATTTCACATGTGCACAATGAAACAGATACAATATTCACTCCATCAGTTTGTCAAAATGAAAGACTGCAAACAACCTAAATGTCCATTATTGAGAGAATAGATAAATCAACTGAGGTATATCCCGCATAATAAAATCTATATTAAACACCAGTAAATATGAACTTGAGCTATGTGTACCAATACAGTTACATCTCAATTCCACAATGTTGACTAAAAATAGTAAGCTGCAGAAGGATGCATCAAATATACCATTTACGTTCACAACATGCCAAATGATGTTATATTCTGATTATGAAAACAAGCATATATGGTAGAAGTTTTAAAGCATCGATGGGCATGATTAGCACCAAGTTCAGATGGTGACTACCTCTGAGGTGACAGGGAGGGAAATGGAATTGGAAAGAGGTATGCAGCAGACTTCAACTCCATCTGCAATGCTTTGGTTTCTAAAAACATGAAATACAAGGGATCTCTTTAATGACATTCATTGTATGGAGATTGAAGAACTTCTAATACAAACTACACAGAAAATAGGATAGTAAAATCAAGTGATAGGGAATGTGAAAGAAAAAGGTTTGAAGTAGGAATCCATCTTTACTTTTGGACTGCTTGGATAGAGGAGGAGCCAGCAGAGAGGACCATGAAAGACTGATCAACAAGGATGTAATAGGTATACAGCTGGTCGTTACCATGGTGATGGCCAGTATCACACAGAAGATTATACCTCACTACTCTCTTGCTTGATGGCTACTCTGTAATGGCAGGAATTTTTTCTCCTCATCTGACTCTCTCTGCCTCACTCTAAACTGCTGAAACCAGAGCCCTTCACTGTCATCTTCACACCACCAAATCCACAACCCTAGTCTGAGGTGGTGTCAACATCCTATAGAAGAATTATGAATTCTTGCGGGGAAGCAGCAAAAAGGGAAAAATTTAAAAGAGAGGAAATAAAATAGTCACATTGAAAGTAAGCCACTAATCATTCCAAAGGATATTGACCTTCATCTAGAAACAAAGTCAGTTATAGAATTGGATACTTCAGCACTGCATTACTTTCCAGAGTACCAGTGCTGGTGGGTTTCACAGTGGCTGCCACAGTTGTACATCTAGTAACTGAAATCTACTACAGGTTTTATGAAGCCTACACAGGAAATGAATATCAGCCTAGTCTTGTGCCTGCTTGTTTTGTCTTTTGCAATGTTCCAATTCCATTTATGCCAAGTTACATGGTATGGGGAAGACAGAGCGTGGAGAAAGCCTTGCAATGAGGACAAAATAATTGTCATTATTGTCTTTCCTTTATGGTGGTCCATGAAGAATCACTGGAGAAATGCCTACTGATTTTATGAATTAATAAGGAAAAAAACCCTCTAAACTCTGAAGTAGACTGCATATCAAGTAACCCAGTGAAAGAGACAGAATCAAACTACTGAATCTGAGACAAGCTCCTAGCATTCAAGGAAAGCTCTGTCATAACACTAGCTGGATATAAGCTTAAGGAACAGATACTTCAGAGTCTAAATTCCAGCAATAATATATTAAAATATTAAAATGTTTAGGTTTAAACAAACAGTTACAAAATATACAAAACAGCAAGAAGCAATGGCCCAGGCTAAGGATAAGATTAAAGCATTAGAAACCGTCAATGAAGAGGACCAGGCCTGGGACATTCCAAGCAGAGTTTTTTAAAAAATGGTCCTACTTGCCCTTATGACGCTCGTTACTGCAAAGAAGAGCTAAGCCTGCTTATAATTGTGCCTAAGAATCTCTCTGAGTACCTCTTTGTTGCTCAGATGTGGCCCTGTCTCTCTAACCAAGCCACCTTGGCAGGTGATCTCACTGCCCTCCCCCCTAAGTGGGACCTGACTCCCAGGCATGTAACTCTCCCTGGCAACGCAAGAAATGACTCCCAGGGATGAATCTGGACCCGGCATCGTGGAATTGAGAACATCTTCTTGACCAAAAGGGGGATGTGAAATGAAACGAAATAAAGCTTCAGTGGCTGAGAGATTTCAAATGGAGTCGAGAGGTCACTCTGGCAGACATTCTTATGCACTATACAGATAACACTTTTTAGGTTTTAATGTATTGGAATAGCTAGAAGTAAATACCTGAAACTATCCAACTCCAACCCAGTAGCCTTGATTCTTGAAGACGATTGTATAACAATGTAGATTACAAGGGGTGACGGCGTGACCGTGAAAACCTTGTGAATCATACTCCCCTCATCCAGCGTATGGATGGATGAGTAGAAAACTTGGGGCAAAAAGCTAAACGAAAAATAGGGTGTCGGGGACAATTTGGGTGTTCTTTTTTACTTTTATTTTTTATTCTTATTTTCACTTTTTCTGCTACAAGGAAAATGTGCAAAAACTAGATTGGGGTGATGAATGTACAGGTATATGATGGTACTGTGAACAATTGATTGTACACTTTGGATGACTGTACGATATGTGAATATATCTCAATAAAATTGAATTTTTAAAAATGGTCCTAAATATGCTCAAAGAGCTAAAGGAAAACATGGGCAAAGAAATAAAGGAAATCAGGAAAATGTTAGAACACAAAGACTATCAAGTAGAGACATGAAATTATGAAAAGGAACCAAACAGAGCTGAAGATCACAGGAACAAATAGTAAATATTTCATATTTCATAAAGGGGTTCAACAACAGATTGGAGCTGGCAGAAAAAAAATCAGAGAAGCTGAAGATAAGACTACTGAAATTATTCAGTCTGAGGAGCAGAAAGAAGAAAGAATGAAGAAAAGTGAACAGAGCTTGAGGAACCTGTGGGACGCCATCAAGCATACCAATATATGCATCTTGGGAGTCCCAGAAAGAGAAGAAAGGGTCAGAGAGAATAATCAAAGAAATAATGGCTGAAAACTCCTCAAATTTAACACAAGACATGTGTATACACATGTAAGACACTCAGACTTCAAACAGGGTGAACCCCAACAGGCCCACACTGTGACATATTTTAATCAAACTGTTGAATGCCGAAGATAAAGAGAGAATTTTGAAAGCCGCAAGAGAGAAGAAATGTGTCACATACAAGGAAATCTCCATAAAATTAAATGCCAATTTCTCATCAGAAACCATGGAGGCAAGAAGGCAGTGAGATGACTTATTTAAACTGCTGAAAACAGAAAACTGCCAACCAAGAATTCTATATCTTCATTTCTCTTTCAGAAATGAAGGAGAGATTAAGACATTCCTAGATAAACAAAAGCTGAGAGAGCAGACTCTAGTAGACTGCCCCTAAAAGAGATGCTAAAAAGAATTCTACAGGTTGAAAGGAAGGGACAATAGACAATAGGTGGAGACTGCATGAAGAAATAAAGATCTCTGGTGAGGGTAATGATAAAGGTAAATACAAATGTCAGTTACTATTGTATTTTTGGTTTGTAACGTCACTTTTTACTTCCTACACGATCTAAAAGTCAAAAGCATAAAATGTAATGAGAAATCAGTGATTTAAGATTCATAATGTATAAACATTTAATTTGTGACAAGAACTACATAAAGGTGGAGGTACAAAGGCATAGAGGAACATTATGTATATTATTGAAGTTAAATTGGTATCAAAGCAAATGATACTGTTATAGATTTAGGGTGTTAAATTTAATCCTTATGGTAACCACAAAGAAAATACCAGAGAATATGCAAGCTCATAGAAACAGAAATTATTAGAGAACAGGTTGCAAGGGGCATGAGTCTAGCGGAATGGGGAGTTAATGCATAATGGGCTTAGGGTTTCTGTCTTGGGAGATGGTAAAGTTTTAGTAATGGAAGGTGGTGAGTGTACCACAATATTGTAAATGATTAATTCCATTGAATGGCATGCTTGGGAGTCACTGAGGTGGGAAAGTTTGTGCTGTGTATATGTTCCCACAATTAAAGAAAAAAAAGAAGAGCAACTAAAGGACAATGACAATTAAATGCAGTACGTGATCCTGAATGGCATCTAGCAAGGGAGGAGTAAAGGCTCAAAGGAACTTTATTGGAACATAAGAGAAAATGGAATATAGATTGTAAGCTGTATGTCACTGTTAAATTTCTTGAACTTGATAACTGCACTTAAGGTGGATTACCTAAGTGAATATCCTTGTTTTTAGTAAATGTATATGGCAGTATTAAAAGTTCAAAGAGCATGAAATATACAACTTACACTCAAGTTTTCAGATAATGGATAGATATATACATAGATACGGCAAATTTGACAAAATCTTAAAATTGGTGGATTTGGGTATCTGGTGGTAGGGGGGTATTGGAGTATGTTGGAATTCTTTGTATGGATTTTTTAATTTTATTTTTGTAACTGCCCTGTAAGTTTGAAAGTATTTAAACATAAAAAGTTTTTTTAAAAACTTATGAAACACACATGAGAAAATGTTCAGACATGATAAAGCTGGAGGGTTTCATAGATGATTACTATTTTCTATACTTTTCTATGTCTTTAATATTTTCTAAGAATTTTTAAAATCTCAATGGTACTACTAGATTAAAAATAGGACATACAACTTCCAAAATAACAGGTGATGAAAAGGTGGGGGAGGATCCATATAGCAAAAGAAAGGGACAAAATAGGAAACAAGCATTAAAATCTAAAAGCATTTAAGATGACAAATATCAGAGCAGGATTTACCACAATAAATGTAAGTAGTTTAAAATATTCTTAAAAGCATGAATACATACAGAGTTTATGATGTTAAGGAAATGGATGGGGTGGACTTTGCTGAGCTTGCAATGCCTTCCTGAAGTCCAAGGGAATAGGGCAACTGCTTTCACCTTGAATAGTCCTCTCAAAGGAGAAAGCTCCTGTTTCTAATGCTTGAAGAATCCCTGCTTTTTTCACTGAGAACAAGAACCAATATACCCATGAAGTACACTGTCCTAACCAAAAGTCCCTGATTTGCTAATGCAACAAATTGAACTCTTGTTACATGCGGTTCCTTGTACCAGTGTGACTGATTTGGAAGCTCCCAGATGAGCAGGCCTCTAACTCTGCCTCTTCAAAACTACTGAACACAGCAACAACCTTGATTAAAGCCTCAACATTTGGGGACAGAGCCCAGGGGGTTAAGGTCTCCCAGGGCCAGGAAGCTTCCTCATTCCAAAAGTGGGACGGTCTCAGCAGCAGGAGGGAACCCTGCTGGAGTTACCGCCTCTCCCTATCTCGCGCCCGGGCATCACCGTCTACAGAGACGGCCTCCCCATGCCTGGACACCTCTCTCACCAAGCTTGAGTCCCGCAGCACCGCTTGCTGTTTGCGGTTTCTAGCCCGCGACAGTCCGAGGAGGAGGCGGGGAGGCGGGAACCGCTGTACTGGGGTTGCCCTTTGACCGGAGCACTGAGCCGACGTCCTCCCCTGCGCCCTTCTCCCGGCTTGGCCCCAAGCGGCGCTGGGCATAAGGATCGTCCTCCGCAGCCCGAGCTCCATCGGACCAGAAGGCTTCGAGAGCCATTCCTCGTAGCTCAGACAGTTCCAGACGCACACGTGAGCGCAGCTAGGAGGCCGGAAGTGCGTCACGCGCGCTGCTGTGCTTCCTGTTTAGGAACTAGCACCTGGCTAGTTCTGATCCTTCCTCTGCGGGTGATGTTGTCCTTCTTTCCTAGGATGCATTTTTTCCCCCTCTTTTCAGGAGTCTCGCACTTGGACCATTCTCCAGTTAGGTTGGGCAGGAAATGGTCGTCTCTGCCCGGGAACATCTGATGTGTCAGGAGAGAAGAATGTATATAAACCGTCGTCACCACGGAGCCAGAAGGTCGCGGTCGTGTTCTGGCTGGCCTCCTTAACAGTATCTTTGAGCTTGCGTCTATCCCTCACTGATTCATCTTCCTTCCCCCAGCTCTGCTACTCACTGCCCTTTGAGGAAGGCCCTTGTCTTTCTGAGCATCAGTTTCCTCTTCTATACAATGAACCAGTCAGATACTACCATTCTAGGAATCTAAGTTCCCTGCACTGAAACCTCCAATGCTTTGCCTCTATCCGTGGAACCCTAATTGACATTCAAGACCCTTCAGAGCCCTCCTTCCACTCCTCTCCAAGTGGTTGCTTTCATAAAGCTATCCCTTGCTTGGTCAGAGAGACAGCTATGAGGTGTTGTCACTTCCACCTCTCCGGGTCCACAAGACACTCCTGGCTAGGAGGTTCTTGTTGGAGAGAGTGTCAGAACTTTTGTGGTTACTGTCACAGGATTACAAAGCAGGCAGGGGACTTAGAGCTCATCAGTCCCATTTCCTCATTTACAATGATATGACACAATGGTTAAGAGTACAGCCTGGCACCAGGATGCTTTGCTTTGTTCAAAGGTCAGAGCACCTTGTAAATTATTTAATCTCTCAGTGCCTCTGTTTCTTTATCTGGGTTAATAAGAGTATCTATTTCCTAGCATTGTGAGGATTAAATGAGTTAATATATGTAAATCATTTAGTACAGCATCTGGCACATAGTAAGACCTAAATAAATATCAACCATTATTAATAGATAATTGAGGAATTGAGGCTGAATAATAATCTAACACTCAACCTCTCTATTGAAAAGCTATTGAAAATGGTTACAGACCTCCACTGGGCTCAATTAGGACCACCAAACCAAGTGGTAAAAGCAAAACCCAGTGACAGTGCAGGTTTGGTTGTCAGGAGCCCAGAGTGCCAATATAGTAAGCAAATATGAGCTGAGGGCTTCCAGGGTTAGGAGCTAGTCTTGCTGTTGAGTTGGGATTTTGGCAACACTAGTCCTGGCAAAAGAGCCAGAACCTAAATCTTCAGGAGGAACCCTCAGACTTTCTGTGGAATGTAAATTCCACAAGGAAGAGGCTTTATCTGTCTTGTCCATGGCTATATCCTCAGGCCCCTAGAACAGTGTCTGTAACATAGTTCATGATCATTAAGCATTTTTTAATGAATAAAGAGTTGGATACAAGGAAGAAAGAAAAGGAAGAGAGGGACAGCTAATGTAGAGTCTCATGTAGAATGAATGATAAGTAAAGGAAAATCAAGGCTCAGAGAGTTTCAATGAGTCCACAGCAAATAGTAAGTAGTAGAATTGGGTCTCCAACTTGACTTCCAGTCCCAAACCCTGGATTCTTTCTACCATTTCAAACTGACTTTCCAAAAACAAAATCCTAAATGGCACAATCATGTCCCAATATGCCTTTCTGTGCTCTCACACCATGGACACAACAGGTTCTCTGACCTCAGCTCCTTCCCTAAGGGAGGATAGAAGCAATGGTAACAATTAGAGAACAAAATCCTAAATGGAACAGTCATGTCCCAATATGCCTTTCTGTGCTCTCACACCATGGACACAACAGGTTCTCTGACCTCAGCTCCTTCCCTAAGGGAAGATAGAAGCAATGGTAACAATTAGAGAAGAAATCAACAAGTTCTGAAATAAGAGCAAAGGAACACTAAAAAATAGGTGTCTTATTCCCATTTTTACAGATGAGGAACTCAGGCAGATTAAATAACTTGTTCTAGGTCACGCATAGCTAATGTGTACCAGAGTCATAAAGTCTGACCTCAGAATCCATGCCCTAATCATTTGATCACTGCCTTAAAGGTGCATTCCTGGGCCTGACGGTGACGAGGAAGCTGACGTGTGTTAAGGCAGGCTGATGTTCCCAAGTCTCCCTTTACGAAGTTTGTGATTTGGGGCAACTTACTTCAACTCTCTGTGCCTTCAATTTCCTCACCTGTAAAATGGGTATATTATTAGTACCTACCTTGTAGGCTGTTGGGAGGATTAAACAATGTATTCTATGGAAAGCACTTATTTTGGTCTCTGGTATATTGCAAATGTTCAATACATTTTAAATTAATTGTTTCTTTTTTATCAAAGTATAATTTAAATGTAAAGTGCACAAATCTTGAATGTACAGCTTGACGAATATTTTTACATGTAACCACCACCCAGATGAAGCTATAGAACATTCCAATCACTCCATCAAGCTCTCTTGTACCCCCTCCCATTTGACAGTCCCTCCCAAAGTAGCCATTACTCTGACCTCCATCACCTTAGATTAGATGGGAGAAATCACAGAGAACCAGGAGAAAGTAGCATCCTGGAAGACACAGAGGTAGAGTTTTATAGGATGAGAGTTCAATTGTGTCAAATGCTGCAGTTTTTATTTTTAAAATAACAAATTAATAAAATCAGTACAGCAACACCACCACCTAGAGGAGAGTTCCGGAAGACATAATAATCTGCCTTCATTGCTTATGCTTCCTTCCATCTGTGTTTTTTGGCCTTTCATAAATAGTGAGGTCTCCCTTCTGGTTGTTTCTTTCTCAGAAATATACATATTCACCTTAATACACACAAACACCTAAATACATGTATATACTTATCATTTTAGATATTTTAGAGTTGACTGTTGTGTTTTTTTCCCCTTTTTATTTTTAGAACCTATTTTTTTTTTAGATTTCAAAATCACCCAATATAAAGGGTAGTAAAATGAACCCCCTTGTACCCTTCACCAACGTCAACAATGATGCACTCCTTGCTACATCTGCTCCTGCACACCCACACACACACATTTGTTATTGACATTTATTTGTTTTGCTGGAGTATTTTAAAGTGGTTCTGGACAGCATATTATTTTTCTTGCTACAACTTCAATGTGTATCTCTAAAAGATAAAGGCTTAAACACACACACACAATGACATTACCATTAACAACAATTCTTCATATCCCCTAATACCCAGTCCACAGTCAACTGTCCCTTGTTATCTCAAAAATGTCTTTTTACAGTTGGCTTATTCTAATCCTGATCCAAACAAGGTTCTCATGTTGCATTTGGCTGATATGTATTTGAAGTCTCGTAAAAAAATTTTTAAGACAATCATGCATAAAATACAGGATTCCCGTACAGCAACCCACCAACAACACCTTGCATTGCTGTGGAATATTTGTTACAATTGATGATAGCACATTTTTGTAATTGTTCTCTTTTTTTAAACAGAAGCCACCTTTGTTACAATTGATGAAAGATTCTTAAAATATTACTATTAACTATTGTCAATAGTCTACGTTAGGTGTATTTTTTCCCATATACTACCCTATTACTAACACACTGTATTAGTGTTGTACATTTGTAAGAATTCATGAAAGAACATTCTTTTATTATTATTACAGCCTATTCTCTACAATAGGGTTCACTGTGTTATATAGTCCTATGTTTTATTGTTTAATATTTATTCTAGTAACATATATGATCTAAAGTTTCCCCTTTTAACCATATTCACCTATTTATTCAGTGCTGTTAATTACACTCAAAATAATGTGCTACCATCACCACCATCCATTTCCAAACCTTTACAATCAACCTAAATGGAAATTCTGTACAGATTAAACATCAGCTTCCTGTTCTCTAGCCCTGATCTATCCCCCCGTAACCTATGTTCTCTATGAGTTTGCTTCATATAATTAGTCCATATCAATGAGATCATACAGTATTTGTCCTTTTGGTCTGGCTTATTGTACTCATCATAAGGTCCTCAAGGTTCATGTTGTTGCATGCATCAGGACTACATTCCTTTTTATGGCTGAATTATATTCCACTGTATGTATATACCACATTTTGTTTATCCAGTCATCACTTGTTGGACATTTGGGTTGCTTCCATCTTTTAGCAATTTTGAATAATGCTGCTGTGAACATCAGTGTGAAAATATCTGTTCCAGTCCCTGCTTTCAGTTCTTCTGGGTATATACTTAGTAGCAGGATTGCCCAATCAATGTGGTACTTCTATATTTAGCTTCCTGAGGAACTGCCAAACTGTCTTCCACAGCATGTGCACCATTTTACATTCCCACCAACAGTGAATGAGTGTTCCAATTTGTCCACATCTTCTCCAGCACTTGCAGTTTTCTGTTATTTTTAAAGTAGCCATTCTAGTGGGTGTGAAATGATATCTCATTGTGGTTTTGATTTGCATTTTGCTAATAGCTAGTGATGTTGAGCATCTTTTCATGTGTGTTTTAGCCATTGGTATATCCTCTTTGGAGAAATGTCTTACCAAGTGTTTTGCCCACTTTTTAATTGTATTGTTTGTCTTTTTATTGTTGAGTTGTAGTGTTTCTATATCTTCTAGATAGTAAACCCTTATTGGCTATGTAGTTTCCAAATATTTTCTCCCATTGAGTAGTTTCTCTTTTCACTTTCTGAACAAAGTCATTTGATGTCCAAAAGTTTTTAATTTTGAGGAGGTCCCATTTATCTTTTCTTTCTTTCAGTGCTTGTGCTTTGGGAATAAAGTCTAAGAAACTGTTGCCCACCACAAGATCTTGAAGATGCTTCCATACTTTTTCTTCCAGGAGTTTTATAGTCATGGCTCTTCTTTTTAGGTCTTTCATTCATTCTTAGTTAATTTTTGTATATGGTGTGAGATAGGGGTCCTCTTTCATTGTTTTGTATGTGTATATCCAGTTTTCCCAGCACCATTTGTTGAAAAGACTATTCTTTCCCGATTGAGTGAACTTGGCAGCCTTGTCAAATATCAATTGGCCATGAATGTGAAGGTCTACTTCTGAACTCTCAATTCAATTCCATTGGTTAATACATCTATCCTTGTGCCAGTACCATGCTGCTTTGACCACTGTAGGTTTATAATATGCTTTAAAGTAAGGAAAAGTGAGTCCTCCAACTTTGTTCTACTTTTAAAAGATGTTTTTGGCTATTTGGGGCCCCTTACCCTTCCAAACAAATTTGATAATTGGCTTTTTCATTTCTGCAAAGTAGGCTGTTGGAATTTTTATTAGGATTGCATTGAATATGTAAACTATTTTCAGTAGAATTGACACCTTAACAGCATTTAGTCTTGAACACAGATTGTCCTTTCATTTGTTTAGGTCTTCTTTAATTTCTTTTAGCAATCTTTTCTGGTTTTCTGTGTACACATCCTTTACATCCTTGGTTAGATTTATTCCTAGATATTTGATTCTTTTAGTTGCTATTGTAAATGGAATTTTTTTCTTGATTTCCTCCTCAGATTGCTCATCACCAGAGGATACAAACACTACTGATTTTTGTGTGTTGATCTTGTATCCCGCTTCTTTGCTGAACTTGTTCATTAGCTCTAGTAGCTTTATTGTAAATTTTTTGGGACTTTCAATATATTGGATCATGTCATCTGCAAATAGTAAAAGTTTTACTTCTTCCTTTTTTTTTCTTGCCTAATTGCTCTCGCTAGAACCTCCAGTAAGATGTTGAATAACAGTGGTGACAGTAAGCATCCTTGTCTTGTTCCAGATCTCACAGGGTGTGCCAGTTTAGATGTATTATGTCCCCCAAATACCATGCTCTTTAATGCAGTCTTGTGGGGGCAGATGTATTAGTGTTGATTAGGTTGGAATCTTTGGAGATGTGACCCACCCAAATGTCAGGAATACCTTTGATTAGATTATTTCCATAAAGGTGTGGCCCGCCCATTCAGTGGAGTATCTTGACTTAATCACTGGAGTCTTGTATAAGAGCTCAGACAGAAGGAACTCACTGCTGCCACTTAGAGAGACATTTTGAAGATGACCGTTGAAAGCTGATGCTGACATTTTGGAAAACACCATTTTGAAATGCAGCCTGGGAGGAAGCAGGCACCAGCCACGTGCCTTCCCAGCTAACAGAGGTTTTCTGGATGACATTGGCCATCCTTCAGTGAAGGTACCCTGTTGTTGAAGCCTTAGTTTGGATAATTGTATGGCCTTCAGACTGTAAATTTGTAATCAAATAAACTCCCTTTATACAAACCAGTCCATTTCTGGTATTTTGCCTAAAGGCAGCATTAGCAAACCTCAACACAGGGAAAGTTTTCAGTATTCACCATTGCATATGATGTTAGCTGTGGGTTTTTCATATATGCCCTTTATCATGTTGAGGAAGTTTCCTTCTATGCCTATTTGTCTAAGTGCTTTTATCAATAAAGGATACTGATTTTTCTCAAATGCCTTTTCTGCATTGATTGGAATGATAATGTGGTTTTTTCCTTTTGCTTTGTTAATGTGGTATATTACATTAACTGATTTTCTTACATTGGACCACCCTTGCATACCTGGGATAAAAATCACCTGATCATGGTGTATAATTCTTTTGATGTGCTGTTAGATTCAATTTGCAAGTATTTTGTTGAGAATTTCTGATTCTATATTCATTAGAGAGATTGGTCTGTAATTTTCTTTTCTTGTAGTATCTTTATCTGGCTCTGGTATTAGGGTGATGTTGGCCTCACAGAATGCGTTAGGTAGTATTCCCTCCTCTTCAATTTTTTTGGAAGAGTTTGAGCAGGATTGGTATTAATTCTTCTTCAAAATTTTGGTAGAATTCACCTGTGAAGCTGTCTGGTCCTGGGTTTTCTTTGTTGGGAGGTTTTTGATGACTGGCTCAACCTCTTTACTTGTAATTGTTCTGTTGAGGTCTTCTATTTCTTCTAGAGTCACTGTAGGTTGTTGTGTGATTCTAGGAATTTGTCCATTTCATCTAGGTTGTCTAATTTGTTGGTATTCAGTTGTTCATGGTATCCTTTTATGATCCTTTTTACTTCTGTGGAGTCAGTAGTAATGTTCCCCCTCTCATTTTTATTTTATTTACTTGCATATTCTCTCTTTTTTTGTTAGCTAAGGGCTTGTTAATTTTATTGATCTTTTCAAAGAATGATTTTGGTTTTGTTGATTTTCTCTATTTTTTTTTTATTTTCAATGTCATTTATTTCTGCTCTAATCTTTGTTATTTCTTTCCTTCTGCTTGCTTTGGGATTCGTTTGTTGTTTTTGTTTTTTGTTTTTTTCTAGTTCTTCCAGGTATTCAGTTAGGTCTTTGATTTTAACTCTTTCTTCCTTTGCAATTTAGGCATTTGGAGCTATAAATTTCCCTCTCAGCATTGCCTTCGTTGCATCCTATACATTTTGATATATCATATTCTCATTTTCATTTGTCCCAAGATATTTACTAATTTCCCTTGCAATTTCTTCTTTGATCCACTGATTGCTTAAGATTGTGTTATTTAACTTCTATATATTTGTGGGTTTTCCAGTTCTCCACCTGTTACTGATTTCTAGCTTCATTCCATTATGGTCAGAGAAGATGCTTTGTATAATATCACTATTTTAAAATTTATTGAGACTTGTTTTTGTGACCCAACATGTGGTCTATCCTGGGGAATGACCCATGTGCACTTGAGAAGGATGTATATCCTACTATTTTGGGGTGTAATTTTCTGCATATATCTGTTAGGTCTAGTTAATTTATCATTTTACTCAAGTTCTATTTCCTTATTGAGCCTCTGTTTAGATGTTCTATTTATTGATGAGAGTGGTGTATTGAAGTCTCCAACTATTATTGTTGAGGTGCCTACTTCTCCCTTCAGTTCTGCCATTGTTTGCATTATGTAGTTTAGGACACCATGGTTAGGTGCATAAATATTTATGATTGTTATTTCTTCTTGGTGAATTGCCCCTTTTATCAATATATTGTGTCCTTTTTTGTCTCTTATAACAGCATTTGACTTAAGGTCTTTTTTTCTGATATTAGTATAGCTATCTCAGCTTTTTTTTTTTTTTATTACAATTTGCATGGAGTATCTTTTTCCAACCCTTCACTTTCAACCTATTTGTGTCTTTGGGTCTCAGAAGAGTCTCTTGTAAACAACATATAGTGGATCATACTTTTTTATCCATTCTGCCAATAGGTGTCTTTTGAATTGGGAATTTAATCCATTAACATTCAGTGTTATTACTGCTAAGACAGTATTTACTTCAGGCATTTTGTCCTTCAGTTTTTATATGTCACATCTTTTTGTTTTTTATCTCTATTTTTCTTTATTGCAACCTCCTTTTCTGTATAGTTGATCTCTTGTGATGTATCTGATCCTTTCTCATTTCTGTTTCTGTATAATTTTAAAATACTTTCTTTGTGTTTACCCTGGGGTTTATATTACACAACCTCCATCTATAATCTCCTAATTTGAAAAGATACCTCCTTAGCTTCAATAGCATATATGTTCTCTGCTCCCATATCCTTCTGTTTCCCCTCTTTATGCTGATTTTGTCCCACTCAACCACTCTATATTTTGCATGTCCAGTATCAGGAAATATGCCTTTTTCTTGTTCAATTGTATTCAATTGTATTCAGTAGATTGCAGTCAGATTCTGGCATCAAGAGAGGGAAAAAATTAACAATCTTCAAACTCTTGAAGACCAGGACCCTGTTCTGAATATTAAATAGCAAGTCTGTGTATCAGCTACATTTGCACAGCACAGTGGTGACATCTAGTGTCAGCCAGATAAATCTCCGATAGCTCTGCAATTCACCAGAAATTTAGGGAGAATAGGATTTTGGTGCCTGTCTTCTCAGGATCCTCACCTCTGCTTCCTGTGGAGCGAAGACATATTTTTTTTTCCAATTTATAATTTGCCTTTTAACTTTCTTAAGAATTGCACTTCTATTTTTTACAATATTGAGGTAAAATTGATGTACCATAAACTGGACATTTTTTTTAAATGAACAATTTGATGAGTTTTGACTAGCAGAGAACAAAATAGATGAAAATCACTGTCCTCATGAAGTTGACATTCCTTCTGGCCAAAATTAAGCAACATGGCTACTCCCAGTAGCAGAGAAATCTGGAAGGCAGATTTTTAGCTTTCATCATAGAAAGAGGATGGAAGAGGTATTGTCTGATCCAACCTACAGTGCCTGCCACAAAGTGACTGAGGAGCAGGTTCAAAATGTTAGGGTGAAAAAAATATTTGCTCCTTTAGCCATTCTAGTAGTAGTAGGAATATTTTATTAACAACTTAGATGCCTTCTTATTTGAGGATATGTGAATAAATCCCCTAACACAAGACCCTGGCCCACCAGGAGCTCTAGTCAATGGTAGAAATTATCTTGGCACCAATAACGTAGACCCTGTGGGTCCTGAAGTGTTGCTTAGACCCCTCATTAGTTAGGATCTCTTCGTTCCCATAAGCTGCAGGCTAAGCTGGTTTTGCTGTCTTCTCAAGTTGTTCACAGCCTCTTTGTTTTCCAAAGTCCCTCTGATGGAAAGAGAATGATGCTTACTAGACAGGATGAGCAAATTTGCTCATCTAGCTCAGAATATATCCATTCTTACTGCAACAATATTAAATCACAGTGTATAAAAACCCACTCCAAAATTCCCGGAACTTTCCACCAGGGTACACTTCTACACAGCAAGTAAGACCCAAAGGAAACTCCAGCGGAGCTCTGGTTTCCAAACGTGTTTTCCACATTGGAATCACCTGGTGTTGTAGTTTCCTAAGGCTGTGTAACAAAGTACCACAGACTGAGTGGTGTAAAACAGAAGAAATTTATTGTCTCACAGTTCTGGAGGCTATAAGTCTGAAATCTGAAGGGGAAAATCCTTGCTTACCTAGTTCTGGCTTCTGGTGGTTTGCTGGCAAGCCTTGGGCTTCAATCCTCCAATGTCAAAGGCATTCCCCTGTGTCTCTGTCTCCAAGTGGGTTCAATTCTGTCCTTCTTAAAAGGACACCATAATTCTGGATTAGGGCCCACCCCAATCCAATCTGGCCTCATCTTAACCAACATCTTCAAAGATCCTACTTCCAAATAGGATCACATTCATGGGACCAGGGGTTAGGACTTAAGCATATCTTTTGGGGAAGTAGGACAAAATTAAATCCATAAAACCTGGGAAGGTTTTTAATAATATGATGCCTGGGCCCCAACCCCTAGAGCAGTATTTCTCAATATGAGCAATTTTGCCCTGCCCCCCAGGAACATTTGGCAATGTCTTTTGGTTGTCACAATCAGGGGGCAGAGGGAGGGGCTGCACTACTGGCGTCTAGTGCCCAGAGTCCAGAGATTCTGTTAAACATCCCACAATGCTATACATCCCACAGGAGAGCTCCCCTTAGCAAAGAATTATCCAGTTACAAATGACAATGGTGCCAAGGATGAGAAACCGTACCCTAGAAATTTGACTCTCTAGGTACAGGTGCAATCTAGGCAAGTAGTTTTCAAACTTCCCCAAATGATTCTAATATGTAACAATTTTTGAGAAACACTGCTAGGACCTGATGCCAGAGAATACCCAAATATGTGGCTAAATTCCTTTCAACTCTGTGCCATTGCACTTAAACTGGAAATCTTCCATTTCTTTTCATTTGATAGTTTGGGGATTCAGGGTGGTTAGGAGTAGGAAGAGTTAGGTTTCCCACAAAATACTGGGACAGACATCTCTACAATTATAAGTTTTACTGCTTATTGTTTGCCTTGCTTATGTGTTGGCCCCCTGGTATAGTTCAGGAGGATCAGTACCCACAGTTAAATACATCCCAGAGAACAGCCAACTTTGAGCTACATCTGGGAGAAGGAACTCCTTGGCCACTGAACCCCTGCTTCTGCTCTGGAGGGTGGCAGCTTCTCTCTCTGAAAGACCCCCAGGAAAGACCACTGCACTTGCACAACTCCAGGGTGCACCATTCACATAGAACAGTGTATGGTGCTCCTAAGCTCCATGGTCCCCAAAGAAAATTTTATGCACATCAGATTGCCCGGCTCTTTAAATCAAACCATTTATAATATTTTACCAAATGAGACTATCCAATGAGCACTATATAATTACTCTGAGTTTTATTTATATTGCCTCAGGCAATGCTAAGGAGGATATATTTTATATTATACATATAAAATATATGTATATATGTGTATAGTTGTGTATATCATATTATACATACACCATTCTATGACTTCTTTTTTTCACTTAACTCTCTATATTGCTCACTTCACATGTCTATTCCATTTAACAGCTGCAGTGTCACACTGTCGTGAAACAGATGACTTTAAAGCATATTACTTATCAAATATGGGTGGACTGAACACATGAATTTCCTGAAACCAATAAAATGACTTTACAGATACTAAAAGGGTATAAACCGAAAAGGACAAAAGGATGAGAAAGGAGATAAAAACAGATGAAAGATGTTCACACAGTCTGGGAAGATGGAAAGGGATAGAGAAGCAATAACCAGAGAACACTGGATGCCCTTCATGGGGGGTGGGGTGGGGAGAGGGTGGTTGGCATTATCGGGGATAATACCACGAAGCAAGGAGATTCACCCTGGGAAAGGCTCAGGAATCAGGTGTCAGGTACTTCACAAGACAGAGATGAGTTATAGGGCAGGTTACAAGGAACAGTTAGACCTGCAGATCTCAACCTTACATACACAGCCAAGAGATTTCCCCTTCCAAACCCTGCAACCCAGGAGGCTTATTCTCCAGGGGAAAAAAAAAAATCAAACCAGACAGACATAACAGAGGACCAGATGGAGGCAGTGGATTTAAAACTAGGAGATAAGTGAAAGTCTGCAAACTAAACAGAGAATCTTCACAACTCCTCACCACCACCCTAAGCCCCATTCTCCCACCTGGCTCTCAAAGCATTATCACCCAGGCTTTATAGCCTCTGCACAGAAGCCTAAAGGATCCTTCCTTAGAGACTTTGAATAATCCCAGATAAACCTACAGACACTGACATCTGGGATGGGGAGCCATCGACCTGCAAAAATGCAAGTCTCCTGAATTCTTTACTACAGAGGATTGGAAGTGATTCTAAGGTCCCAAACATGGTGATGCCTATGCGTAGCTCAGGTATAACAGGAATGAAAAGGAAATGGAAGGAACACTCCACAAATAATGATCAAGGATAGAGGACATTTTTTAATGATAAGGCTGAGGAACTGAAGGACATAGGGTTGGGCATTGGGGAGCTGTTGGTGAACACCAGACTGAGATGAACAGGAATGAGTGTGGGTCAGGAACAGCAACCAGGGTGTCTATTTCTTAATTCCCATCAAGGAGATGAGGGGGCTTGACAGAGTCATCATGGATGGGTATCACCAGTGAATAATCAGATTCAACAAACCTCTACTGTGAACCCACTAGGTGCCAGGTTCTATGTTAGAAATCATATAGGGATATAGGACTAAGATGCCATCCTTGCCCTCAATGAACTGGCAATCTACCCTGAATGCTGTCCTATGCACACCTGCAGGTCCTGAGCCTCTCCTCTTTCTTTCACAGCTCCCTGCTGAGCAGCCCTTCATCTGCACAGACCCCTCCTCATTTCATCCCTTCCTCCAGCCTGACACAGACAGGTCGCTCACAGAGCACTCCCACTAAAAAAATATCTGTGAAAATCACAATTTGACCCAGCGAAAGGTATTTTTTGGCCCTCATGTCAAACCAACAAATAAGCATGAATAGATCACTATGCAAGGGGCTAACTTAGGCATTCAAATTTCATCATAGAGGCCTGAAATCGTAGTGTTTATGATAATGTCTTCAGAACAAGGATGGCTCATTTAGCAGGTAGAAGGGAATGAAGTATAGTTTCAGTCTGCACAGACACTCAAGCCACCCCACTGAGAGGGAAGCTTTTTATTTTCAGTTCTCCACTTCCAGAAGACAATCTCTTCCGAAGGTGCAGGGCCTAAACAGGATGCTGCTGGGACAGCCTGGGCAAGATCTTCAGACATGCAGTGGCTTCAACCTATGGCCATGGTCTGCACAAGTAATTGCTTACACACTTCCTAAAATAATTTTGTAAAAACTAGGTAGTCATGGCCAAAAGCATATGAAAAGAGCTCAGCGTCATTAGTCACTAGGGATATGCAAATCAAAACCACAATGGGCTACCACTTCACACCCCCTAGGTTGGCCATATTAAAATGGAAAATAACAAGTGTTAATGAGGATGCAGAGAAATTGGAACCTTGATGCATTGCTGGTGGGAATGGGAAATATAGAATTACCATAAAACCCAGCAAGTCTACTCCTAGGTATATACCCAAAAGAATTGAAAACAGATGTTCAAATAAAACTTGTAAACAAGCATTGATAGCAGCACTATTCACAACAGTCAAAAAGTGGTAATAAACCAAAAACCCATCAACTGGAGAATGGATAAATAAAATGTGGTATATCCAAATAATACAATATTATTCAACCATAAAAGGAATGAAATTCTGATACATGCTACAATGTGTATGAACCTCAAAAATATTATGCCGTGTGAAAGAAGCCAGACACAGAAGGTTCCATATTGTAGGATTCCATTGATATGAAACATCCAGAACAGGTCAATCCATATAGACAGAAAGCAGACTAGTGGTTGTCAGGGGCTGGGGCTGATGGATGAGTGGGGAGTGACTGCTAATGGGTACAGAGTTTCCTTTAGAGGTGACAGAAAGGTCTTGGAACTAGATAAAGGTGATAGTTGCACAACACTGCAACCGCACTACAAGTCACTAAATTAAACACTTTAAAATAGTTAATGGTTTATTTTATGTTGCGTGAATTTTACCTCAATTAAAAAAGTCCATTAACAACAACAACAACAACAACCCTTGCACAGTTTTGGCTGATATTTAACAATTTTGAACATAAGTTTAAATAGTTGTAAAGGATGTGATTTTTGGTATATTATAAATAATGGCATCTTAAAATAAAATTGCTACATCATCCTTTTAAATATATCCATACATTATTAATGCCCTAGTACCTGATATCTCTATATCTCTTTACCTGTTTTTTTTCAAATTTTATTTTGAAACAAATTCAGTTACAGGAACAGTTGCAAAAACAATACAAACCCCATACACAGAACTCCAGCATACCCTGACCCCCCTCCCCTGATACCCCAATCCACCAACTTTAACATGCTGTCACACTGCCATTTCTTTCTTTCTTTCCCTCCCTCCCTCCTATCTATCATCCATCATCTATTGCTCTGTCTTCTGAACATATGAGAGCAAGCTGCACACATCCTTGACCAAATACTATAATTCACATATACAATTCCCATGAACAAGAACATTCTTTTATGCAATCCCATTAAGCTCAGCTAAGAAGTTCAAGAAATTCAACATGGATACAAAGATTACATTCTATATTTCCTTTTTTTTTTTTTCCTTATGTCCCACCTGTGTCCCTTTGAGCCTCCTGTCCTCCATCCTCAGATCCCATCCAGGATCATCATTGGCATTCAGTTGTCATCTATTTAGACTTTTTTTTTTTTCAATTGTGGAGACATATATACAGCCTAAATCTTCCCATTCTACCCCCTCCCTAGCATTCCATTAGTGGGATTAATCACATTTAGAATGTTGTAATGCTATCACCTTCCCACCATCCATTACTAGAAATTTCCCTCCACCTCAAACAGCAACCCTACACTCATTTCTTAACTCCCCATTGCCCCTTCCCCCACTTCTCATAACCCATACTCTACTTTTCATCTCTATGGTCCTATTCTCTGATAATTTCTTTGTGTTTACTGTGGGGCTTAAATTTAACCTCTTAAATCCATAACAATCTTGGTTTTCTTTGATACCAACTTAACCTCAATAGGACATGTAAACTATGTTCCTATACTCCTCCATTCCCTCGCCTTTATATAGTTCTTGTCAAATATTACATATTTTACATTGAGTCCAAAACCACTGACTTGTCATTAGAGTTTATGTATTTTACATCCTATAGGAAGTAAATAGTGGAGTTACAAATCAAAAGTTACTGACTTCTATTTGTATTCCATTGTGGTCAGAGAATGTGCTTTGAATATATTCAATTGTTTTTTTTTTTTTAATTTATTGAGGCTTGATTTATGTCCCAGCATATGGTTTATTCTGGAGAAAGATCCATGATCACTAGAGAAGAATGTGTGTCCTGGTGATTTGGGATGTAAGGTTCTATATATGTCTGTTAAAATTCTCTATATCTCTCTCTCCTTTCTTTGTTTCTCTGTCGGTGGGGCTCCCTTTAGTATCCGAAGTAGGACAGCTCTTTTATTAGCAAAATCTCTCAGCATTTGTTTGTCTATGAAAAATTTAAGCTCTCCCTCAAATTTGAAGGAGAGTTTTCCTGGATAAAGTATTCTTGGTTGGAAATTTTTCTCTCTCAGAGTTTTAAATATGTCATGTCACTCCCTTTTCACCTCCATGGTGGCCACTGAGTAGTCACTACTTAGTCTTATCCTGTTTCCTTTGTATGTGGTGAATTGCTTTTCTCTTGCTGCTTTCAGAACTTTCTCCTTCTCTACAGTATTTGACATTCTGATCAGAATATGTCTTGGAGTGGGTTTATTTGGATTTATTCTATTTGGAGTTTGCTGGGCATTTATGATTTGTGTATTTATATTGTGTAGAAGGTTTGGGAAGTTTTCCCCAACAATTTCTTTGAATACTCTTTCTAGACCTTTACCCTTCTCTTCCCCTCTGGTACACCAATGAGTTTTAAATTTGGACATTTTATCTTATCTATCATATCCCTGAGATCCATTTTGATTTTTTCAATTTTTTCCCCCATTCTTTCTTTTGTTCTTTCATTTTCTGTTCTATGTTCCTCCAGGACACTGAGTCGTTGTTCAACTTCCTCTAATCTTGTATTATGAGTATCCAGAGTCTTTTTAATTTGGCCAACATTTTATTTTATTTCCATAAGATCTTCCATTTTTTTATATACTCTTGCAATTTCTTCTTCATGCTCTTCTAGGTTCTTCTTTACATCCTTTATATCCTGTATCATGTTCTTCCTCATGTCCTTTATATCCTGTGCCATGCTCTCATTCTTTGACTGTAGTTCTTTGATTAATTGCGCGAAGTACTGTGTCTCTTCTGATCTTTTGATTTGGTTGTTTGGGATTGGGTTCTCCATATCATCTGGTTTTATCATATGCTTTAAGATTTTCTGTTGTTTTTGGCCTCTTGGCATTTGCTTTGTTTGATAGGGTTCTTTCAAGTTATAAAAAATACCAATCTAATTTTTCAGATCTACAACTTGGTGGCATACACTTTCTCTAACTAACAAGCAGATGGCATCTGTGAGTCACCTATTTCCCTCAAGTCAGTTCTCCTCATCTTTGTCTTTGTGGTGTGTGGGGAAATGATTCTTGTGGGGTTCAATTGGTGCACTCAGTTTGGGTGTGTTGTTGCTGCTGTCCGCCCTGAATGTGGGGCTTGTGTCTGGGTGGTTAGGGAGGCAGGGCAGCTTTAATAATCAAACCTCCCAGGTGTTCCCAGAGATTCAAGGCTATTGCAAGAGTCTAAGCCTTCATTTCAGTCTTGCCACAGATTGTCTCTGCCGCTGACCCAAAAGTCCCCAGCATTGACGTAGGGTCCCTGGGATTTCCGAGCAGACCCCCTTCTCAGCTGTGCTCTTCCAGGACCCCTGCTGAGGGAAGGCTGTGCTACGTCACAAGTGCGCGCCGTCTCTCATAGGAAGCCCCAGGCCCGGGCCATGCATGGGCACTCCCAGCCTGATGCAAAGATGGCTGAATGGGGCGTCTCAACCTCCCCCCTTTTCGCACAGCTCCGCCTTCCCAGCTCTGCGACAACTAGCTGTAGGGGCACCCAAGGCCACTGTCCACGGCTGATATTGTGGTGTGTGCACGATGCCATGGGATACACTCCCCATCACACTGGGTTTCCTGGTGTGGCTCTGGGCTGTGGGTCTGGCCCCAGGCAGGAATGTCTCCAGCCCACCAGGGAGCCGGCTGCAAGCGGCACAGTTTCTTTCTCCTTTTGGCTCTCCCCTCTGCCTCCCTGGCCCTGAGGCAATCAGCAGCGGGCTATCCTCCACACCAGACACCGGGAGGTTGGCACAGTCCGCTCCTGCTGTGCTTCACTGCGCATTTCTCACCATCGTAACTGCAGCCGCTCCTGGTTTTTGTTTTTTTTTTAAAAAGAACTAGTCCATCTCCAAATGCCAACCCCTGGTTTCCCCACACTGCAGCATGGCCGTGGGACTTTCAGCCAGCTTACTCACTCATTTCAGAATGCAGACTCCTGGTTTCACCAAGTGCACGGTCCCTGTGGTTTTAGCAGACCTTGTCCAGCTGGTGTATCGCTGGAACTGGTGTTCTGGGTCACTTTCTGGTTTTTATCTAGTATTTTTCACGGAGGTGTTTTTTTGCCCTGTCTCACCTAGCTGCCATCTTAGGTTCTCCCTCTCTTTACCTATTTTAAAAATGCATTAACAACTTCTTTAAATGTCAGAAATTTATATTATTCTTTCTTTCCTTGAACTTTTATTTCCATTAGACTTCCCCATAGATTTTTATCCGTATGTGATTTTTAAAGTTTGAAAGTCTTTTTCTGAATACCCTATCAAATTTCTCTGCAAACAAAATATACATTAATTTAAATTAATTTTTTTTAAAAACTTCCTAATACCAAAAGACACTAAGTATTAAAAATTCCTTCTGGTTTGGGTTGTTATAATTGATATTAGTGTAAAATTGATCAAAACTACAAACAGTACAAATTTTGATAAATAATATAAACTATTACTGAAAACAAAAAAAAATTTTTTTTAAATATATCTCTTTAGGTTGGATGAGGCTTTTTTTTCTCCTGTTCTCTCATACATCCAGGGATAAATACTACTTCTTCTATTTCTTGATTTTGACTCTATACATATAAGCACTGCTAACATAAGTAGACGAAAATAGAAAGTTTTGTTATATCAATGTCAGTTGCTCAATTCTTTGTATCCTTTCAAGTTATACACCAAAAAATCACATAGTGGTTTATCATTTAAAAAATATTTTTAATATTCTATAAACTGACACCTAGATTAGGTACTCCTTCAATGCATTAATTTTTTACATGTTTTTTATTTATCTGTAATTTGTATTATAGAAAAGTTCAAGTCTACACAAATACAGAAGAATAATAAAATGAATCCCATGTACTCATCACCCAGCTTTAACAATTGTCTCAATCCATGGTCTACCTTGTTTCATCTCTACCTCGCATGCCCACCCCATCACCCCTGCGGGATTATTTTGAAGCAAATCCCAGGCATCATACCACTTCCTCTGCAAATACCTCAATATACATCTCTAAAAAATAAGAATGCTTATTTAAAAAAAAAAAGGTAATTATAAATGCCTAAAAAATGAAGCAGTCGTCCACTATTCAACTAAGGTTAAAATTTCCCCTGATTGTCTCATACATGTTTGTGTTTTGTTTTGGTTTGGTTTTTAGCATTGGTTTGTTCAATTCAGGATCCAAACAAGATCTACAATTGCATTTGGCTGATATTTCTCTTGAGTTTCTTTTAATCTATAGATTTCCCCTCCTTCTTTTCTTTCCCCTTGCAACTTGATTTGTTGAAAAAAACAGGTTATTTACCCTGTAGAATTTTCCACATTCTGGATTTTGCTGATTGCATTCCCTGGCCTACTTAAATATGTTTCTCTAACCCCTTTGTTTCCAGAAAATTGATATTTAGATCTAGAGATTTCGTCAGATTCAAATTTTATATTTTGGCAAGAATCTTTCAGAGGTGGTGTGTGTACTTCCTATTTCATTGGAAATACATAAAGTCTGGTTGTCTCTTTTTTCTGATAGGATTTATCAATAGGTTCAGATGTGTCAGCCGAATTCATTAATTAAGAAGTACTCCATCAATTTTTCTTCACTGGTTTTAGCAACCATGAATAATCATTGCCTGAATCTATTATTTCTTTATGAGTTCCTCCTTCAATTTTCATGAAAATAAGTAATTAGAAACCTGCAAAAGAATTTGTTGCCTAGTCATCAGGGTCACTCACTTCCTTAATTTCTTGGAACTCATATATTCAAAAACCTTCACCATAATATTATGGTTATTATTATGTCATTATTAATTTTAAGAATTTTCATGTAATTATGAAGCATTATACCTGTTACTCTTGCACTTAAGAGGCAATTTGTTTAATCCAAATACTCAGAAAATATTGGAAAATCAAAATACTAATTTTAAAACACAATCACCAATTTAAAGTTATTTAAAATAAAAACAATTTTATCTCAGCCCATTTTTTTAAAATTCAGTTTTATTGAGATATATTCACATACCACACAATTATCCATGGTGTACAATCAACTGTTCACAGTACCATCACATAGCTGTGCATTCATCACCTCAATAAATTCTTGAACATTTTTCTTACATCAAAAAGAATAAAAATAAGAACAAAAATAAAAGTTGAAAAGAACACCCAAGTTGTTCCATCCCCCTATCCCACCCTATTTTTCATTTAGTTTTTGTCCCCATTTTTCTACTCATCCATCCATACACTGGATAAAGGAAGTGTGAGCCACAGGGTTTTCACAATCATACTGTCACACCAGGTAAGCTACGTAGTTATACAATCATCTTCAAGAATCAAGGCTGATACCCTGGAGGCGGGGCAAGATGGTGGAGTGGTGAGGTGTACGTTTTAGTTACTCCTCCAGGGAAGTAGGTAGAAAGCCAGGAACTGCGAGGACCAGACACCAGAGAGCAATTTGACTTTG
This sequence comes from Choloepus didactylus, assembly GCF_015220235.1. Lineage (NCBI taxonomy): Eukaryota > Metazoa > Chordata > Mammalia > Pilosa > Megalonychidae > Choloepus > Choloepus didactylus. The sequence goes on along the minus strand of NC_051328.1, from coordinate 28,008,302 downwards.
GGCATACTTCATGAACGCGTGAAACAGCGGAGATCAGCGAAATCTGTAAGTTCTTACAGCCAGGGGACTCGTGCCCCTCCCTGCTAGGCTCAGTCCCATGGGGGGAGGGGCCGTTGGTGCCGGGAACAAGGAGGGAGAACTGCAGTTGCGGCTCTTATTGACACCTCAGATGGCTGATCCAAACTCCAAACGTAGGTAGACTGAGACCAGACACTGGAGAATCCAGAAGCAGTCAGCCCAGCAGACAGGAGATAGGGCTAGCAAAAACAGCAAGGAAAACCCAAAACTAAAAGCAGAGACTTTTTGGAGATCTGGTGAACATAGAATGGGGAAGGGCAGGGCTCAGGCAAAGTCAGGCTCATATGCAAATCCAAAAGGTGAGTTTCCTTGTCTGAAGAGCCGGTTTCTCTGCTTTCCTGACTGTTCCTTAATGGCCCTAATCTCCTTGTCTCTTAGCATTTCAATAGCCCATTAGATCTGCAGGGGGGGGGGCAGTCTTTTTTTTTTTTTTAATCTTTTTCTCTTTTTCTAAAACAATTACTCTAAGAAGCCCATTACAGAAAGCCTTAAAGACTTTCCATTTGGGCCTAGACAAGAGCAGAGCTAAGATAGCTCTGAGACACAAGGCAGTAAGTCCAGTGGCTGAGAAAATTCACGAAACACCACAACTTCCCAAGAAAAGGAGGGCATCCCCTTACAGCCATCTTCCCGGTGGGCTGGGAATGCTCCTGCCCGGTGCCAGCTCCACAGCCCAGAGCTGCCCCAAACAACCCAGTATAATGGGAAGGTTTACAACAACACACACACACACCACAATATCAGGCATGGACAACAGCCTTTCCTGCACCTTAAGCTAATTGGCCTAGAGCTGGAAAGGCATTGCTGTGTGAAAAGGGGGAAATTAACACGCCCCATTCAGTCATCCTTTCAGCAGACTGGGAACGCCCCTACACAGCCCTGCAGCCCAGAACTTCCCTTGGGGGACTGTGCTCACCTGTGACATAGCACAGTCATCCTTCAGCAGAAGACCTGGGAGTGCACAGCTTGGAAGGGGGACCCACTCGCAAGTCCCAGGGACCATATGCCAATACCAAGGACTTATGGGTCAGCGGCAGGGACAAACTGTGGCAAGACTGAACTGAAGGATTAGACTATTGCAACAGCTTTAAATCTCCAGAAACACCTGGGAGATTTGATTATTAAAGCTGTCCCCCCTCCCTAACCACTCAGACACACACTCCATATGCAGGGCGGGCAACACCAACTACATAAGCAAGCTTGGTGCACCAATTGGACCCCACAAGACTCATACCCCCACTCCCCACAAAGACAAAGTGAGGGAGAACTGACTTGAGGGGACTAGGTGGCTCACGGATGCCACCTGCTGGCTAGTTAGAGAAAGTATACTCCACAAAGCTGTAGAGCTGACAAATTAGAGATAAGGGTTTGAATCAGTCTACATATCCTAAGAGAACCCTATCAAGTTACGCAAATGCAAAGAGGCCAAAACAACAGAAAATTTTAAAGCATATGATAAAACCAGATGATACAGATAACCCAAGCCCAAACACCCAAATTAAAAGATCAGAGGAGACACAGTAGTTGGAGCAATTAATCAAAGAACTAAAGATGAACAATGAGAGCATGGCACAGGATATAAAGGACATGGAGAAGACCCTAGAAGAGCGTAAAGAAGAAACTGCAAGAGTAAATTAAAAAAAAATAGACAATCTTATGAAAATAAAAGAAACTGCTGATCAAATTAAAAAGATTCTGGATACTCATAGTACAAGACTAGAGGAAGCTGAACAGAGAATCAGTGACCTGGAGGAAGACAGAATGGAAAATGAAAGAACAAAAGAAAGAATGGGGAAAAAACTGAAAAAATCAAAATGGACCTCAGGGATATGATAGATAATATAAAATGTACAAATATAAGACTCACTGATGTTCCAGAAGGGGAAGAGAAGGGTACAGGTCTAGAAAGAGTATTCAAAGAAATTGTTGGGGAAAGCTTCCCAAATCTTCTAAATACCATAAATACACAAATCATAAATGCCCAGCAAACTCCAAATAGAATAAATCCAAATAAACCCACTCTGAGACATATTCTGATCACACTGTCAAATACGGAAAGAAGAGAAGGAGCAAATTCTGAAAGCAGGAAGAGAAAAGCAATTCATCATATACAAAGGAAACAGCATAAGACTAAGTAGTGACTACTCAGCAACTACCATGGAGGCGAGAAGGCAGTGACATGACATATTTAAAATTCTGAGAGAGAAAAATTGCCAACCAAGAATTCTTTATCCAGCAAAGCTCTCCTTCAGATTTGAGGGAGAGCTTAAATTTTTCACAGAAAAACCAATGCTGAGAGAATTTGCTAAAAACAGACCTGTCCTACTGGAGATACTAAAGGGAGCACTACCAACAGAAAAACAAAGAAAGGAGAGAGACACAGAGAAAGGTTCAGTACTAAAGAGATTCAGTATGGGTATGTTAAAGGACATTAAGAGAGAGAGGGAAAAAATATATCTGATGAACATTAACCAAAGGATAAGATGGCTGATTCAAGAAATGCCTTCACAGTAATAACGTTGAATGTAAATGGATTAAACTCCCCAATCAAAAGATATAGATTCGCAGAATGGATCAAAAAAAATGAACCATCAATATGTTGCATACAAGAGACTCATCTTAGACACAGGGACACAAAGAAATTGAAAGTGAAAGGATAGAAAAAAATATTTTATGCAATCTACAGCCAAAAAAAAAGCAGGAGTAGCAATATTAATCTCAGCTAAAATAGATTTTAAATGCAAGGATGTTATGAGAGACAAAGAAGGCCACTACATAGTAATAAAAGGGGCAATTCAACAAGAAGAAATAACAATCATAAATGTTTATGCACCCAGTCAAGGTGCCACAAAATACATGAGACAAAAATTGGCAAAACTAAAGGAAGTAATTGATGTTTCCACAATAATTGTGGGAGACTTCAACACATCACTCTCTCCTATAGATACATCAACCAGACAGAAGACCAATAAGGAAAATGAAAACCTAAACAATCTGATAAATGAATTTGATTTAACAGACATATATAGAACATTACATCCCAAATCACCAGGATACACATTCTTCTCTAGTCCTCATGGAACTTTCTCCAGAATAGATCTTATGCTGGGACATAAAACAAGTCTCAATAAATTTAAAAAGATTGAAATTATTCAAAGCACATTCTCTGACCACAATGGAATACAGTTAGAAGTCAATAACCATCAGAGACTTAGAAAATTCACAAATACCTGGAGATTAAACAACATGCTCCTAAACAATCAGTGGGTTAAAGAAGAAATAGCAAGAGAAATTGCTAAATATATAGAGACAAATGAAAATGAGAACACAACATACCAAAACCTACAGGATGCAGCAAAAGCAGTACTGAAGGGTAAATTTACAGCACTAAATGCATACATTAAAAAGGAAGAAAGAGCCGAAATCAAAGAACTAATGGATCAACTGAAGAAGCTAGAAAATGAACAGCAAACCATTCCTAAACCAAGCAGAAAAAAAGAAATAACAAGGATTCAAACAGCAACAAATGATATAAAGAACAAAAAAAAAAGAGAGAGGATAAACAACATCAGAAGTTGGTTCTTTGAGAAGATCAACAAGATTGACAAGCCCCTAGCTAGAATGACAAAGTCAAAAAGAGAGAAGACCCATATAAACAAAATAATGAATAAGAAAGATGACATTACTGCGGATCCCAAAGAAATTTTAAAAATTATGAGAGGATACTATGAACTGTATGCCAACAAACTGGATAATATAGAGGAAATGGACAATATCCTGGAAACATATGAACAACCTAGACTGACCAGAGAAGAAACAGAAGACCTCAACCAACCAATCACAAGCAAAGAGATCCAATCAGTCATCAAAAAGCTTCCCACAAATAAATGCCCAGGGCCAGATGGCTTCACAGGGGAATTCTACCAAACTTTCCAAAAAGAACTGGCACCAATCTTACTTAAACTCTTTCAAAACATCGAAGAAAATGGAACACTACCTAACTCATTTTATGAAGCTAACATCAATCGAATACCAAAACCAGGTAAAGATGCCACAAAAAAGGAAAACAACAGGCCTATCTCCCTAATGAATATAGACGCAAAAATTCTCAACAAAATACTTGCAAATCAAATCCAAAGACACATTTAAAAAATCATACACCTTGGCCAAGTGTGGTTCATTCCAGGCATGCAAGGATGGTTCAACATAAGAAAATCAATCAATGTATTACAACACATTAACAAATCAAAAGAGAAAAATCAAAGGATCATCTCAATAGATGCTGAAAAAGCATTTGACAAAATCCAACATCCCTTTTTGATAAAAACACTACAAAAGGTAGGAATTGAAGGAAACTTCCTCAATATGATAAAGAGCATATATGAAAAACCCACAGCCAGCATAGTACTCAATAGTGAGAGACTGAAAGCCTTCCCTCTAAGATCAGGAACAAGAAAAGGATGCCCGCTGTCACCACTGTTATTCAACACTGTGCTGGAAGTGCTAGCCAGGGCAATCCAGCAAGACAAAGAAATAAAAGGCATCCAAATTGGAAAAGAAGAAGTAAAACTGTCATTGTTTGCAGATGATATGATCTTATATCTGGAAAACCCCGAGAAATCAATGATACGGCTACTAGAGCTAATAAACAAATTTAGCAAAGTAGCGGGATACAAGATTAATGCACATAAGTCAGTAATGTTTCTATATGCTAGAAAGATACCATTTTAAATAGCAACTGAAAAAATCAAGTACCTAGGAATAAACTTATCCAAAGATGTAAAAGACCTATATGAAGAAAACTACATAACTCTACTAAAAGAAATAGAAGGGGACCTTAAAAGATGGAAAAATATTCCATGTTCATGGATAGGAAGGCTAAATGTTATTAAGATGTCAGTTCTACCCAAACTCATCTACAGATTCAATTCAATCCCAATTAAAATTCCAACAACCTACTTTGCAGAGTTGGAAAAGCTAATAATCAAATTTATTTAGAAAGGGAAGATGCCTTGAATTGCTAAAGACACTCAAAAAAAGAAAAACAAAGTGGGAGGACTTACACTCCCTGACTTTGAAGCTTATTATGGAGCCACAGTTGTCAAAACAGCATGGTACTGGCATAAAGATAGACATATTGATCAATGGAATCATATTGAGAATTCGGAGATAGACCCCCAGATCTATGGCCAACTGAACTTTGATAAGGCCCCCAAAGCCACTGAACTGGGACATAATGGTCTTTTCAACAAATAGGGCTGGGAGAGTTGGATATCCATATCCAAAAGAATGAAAGAGGACCCCTACCTCACACCCTACAGAAAAAATTAACTCAAAGTGGATGAAAGATCTCAATATAAAAGACAGTACCATAAAACTCCTAGAAGATAATGTAGGGCAGCATCCTCAAGACCTTGTATTAGGCGGCCACTTCCTAGACTTTACATCCAAAGCACAAGCAATGAAAGAAAAAATAGAAAAATGTCAACTCCTCAAGCTTAGAAGTTTCTGTACCTCAAAGGAATTTGTCAAAAAGGTGAAGAGGCAGCCAACTCAATGGGAAAAAATTTTTGGAAACCATGTATCTGACAAAAGACTGATATCTTGCATATATAAAGAAATTCTACAACTCAATGACAATAGTACAGACAGCCCATTTACAAAATGGGCAAAAGATATGAAAAGACAGTTCTCTGAAGAGGAAATACAAATGGCTAAGAAACACATGAAAAAATGTTCAGCTTCACTAGCTACTAGAGAGATGCAACTTAAGACCATAACAAGATACTATCTCACACCAATTAGAATGGCTGCCATTAAAAAAACAGGAAACTACAAATGCTGGAGAGGATGTGGAGAAATTGGAACTCTTATTCATTGTTGTTGGGACTGTATAATGGTTCAGCCACTCTGGAAGTCAGTCTGGCACTTCCTTAGAAAACTAGATATAGAGTTACCCTTCGATCCAGTGATTGCACTTCTGGTATATACCCGGAAGATCTGAAAGCAATGACGCGAACAGATATCTGCATGCCAATGTTCATAGCAGCATTATTCATAATTGCCCAGAGATGGGAACAACCCAAGTGTCCTTCAACAGATGAGTGGGTAATTAAAATGTGGTATATACACACGATGGAATACTACGCGGTTGTAAGAAGGAACGATGTTGTGAAACATATGACAACATGGATGAACTTTGAAGACATAATGCTGAGTGAAATAAGTCAGGCACAAAAAGAGAAATATTATATGCTACCACTAATGTGAACATTGAAAAATGTAAAACAAATGGTTTATAACGTAGAATGTAGGGAAACTAGTGATAGAGAGCAATTAAAGAAGGGGTAATGATAACCCAATAAGAACAGATAAGCTCTCGTGGCTAAATTTTATGTACTGGCAATGCCCAGGAATGACTATGGTCTGTTACTTTCTGATGGGTACAACAGGAACAAATTCACAGAAATGTTGCTATATTAGGTTATGTTCTTGGGATAGAGTAGGAACATGTTGGAAGTAGTTATCTTAGATTAGGTGTCTTTTTCTTACTCCCTTGTTGTGGTTTGTTTGAAATGTTCTTTTTATTGAATGCTTAATTTAATTTTTTTATATAGTTGATTCAAAAACAAAGAGTTAATTAAAAAAAAAAATGAAAAAAATATGCAGAGCCCCCTTGAGGAGCTGGTGGAGAATGCAGAGGTGTTGGGCTTCCCCACCTCAGTGATTGCTGATGTGCTCACAGACATAGGGGAATGGCGGTTGGATGGGCTGAGACCTCTACCACAGGACTTGCCCTTGGGAAGACGGTTGCTGCAAAGGAGAGACTAGGCCTCCCTATAATTGTGCCTAAGAGCCTCCTCCCGAATGCCTCTTTGTTGCTCAGATGTGGCCCTCTCTCTCTAGCTAAGCCAACTTGGCAGGTGAAATCACTGCCCTCCCCAATACGTGGGATCTTAGACCCAGGGGAGTGAATCTCCCTGGCAGCATGGAATATGACTCCCGGGGAGGAATGTAGACCCAGCATTGTGGGATGGAGAACACCTTCTTGACCAAAAGGGGGATGTGAAAGGAAATGAAATAAGCTTCGGTGGTAGAGAGATTCCAAAAGGAGCCCAGAGGTCACTCTGGTGGGCACTCTTATGCACAATATAGACAACCCTTTTTAGGTTCTAATGAATTGGAATAGCTAGCAGTAAATACTTGAAACTTTCAAACTACAACCCAGAACCCATGAATCTAGAAGACGATTGTATAAAAATGTAGCTTATGACTGGGAAAGCCATATGGACCACACTCCCCTTTGCCTAGTTTATGAATGGATGAGTAGAAAAATGGGGGAAGAAAAAAAACAAAACAAACAAGCAAACAAAAAAGGCGCCCAGTGTTCTTTTTTACTTTAATTGCTCTTTTTCACTTTAATTTTTATTCTTATTATTTTTCTGTCTGTGGTAATGAAAATGTCAAAAATTAATTTTGGTGATGAATGCACAACTATATAATGGTACTGTAAACAACTGAAGTACGCTTTGTTTTGTATGACTGCATGGTATGTGAATATATCTCAATAAAATGAATTAAAAAAAAAAGAATCAAGGCTATTGGGTTGTAGTTTGGCAGTTTCAGGTATTTCCTTCTAGCTATTCCAAATCACTAAAAACTAAAAAGGGGTATCTATATAGTGCATAGGAATCCCTCCAGAGTGATCTCTCAACTCCATTTGAAAACTCTAAGCCACTGAAACTTTATATTGTTTCATTTCACGTCCTCCTTTTGGTCAAGAAGATGTTCTCAGTCCCATGATTCCAGGTCTAGGTTCATCCCCGGAAGTTGTATCCTGCGTTGCCAGGGAGATCTACACCCCTGGGAGTCAGGTACCACGTAGGGGGGAGGGCAGTGAGTTCACCCACCAAGCTGGCTTATCAGCTCATGTTTTAAATGCATTTTTGTTAAATTCCTTGGAGAGTTATCTCATTCCATTTATGGAAAATATCAACATATAACCTAATTGGTAACTCCAATTCTCATTTTCAAAACAATAAACTAAACCAGAGTTAATTTCTGTCTGACTTCGAATTCAAATAAATGTGTTAACAGGCATTTTTGAGGAATATTATAAAAATTATTGAAAAATGAATGATGGACTATATCTTGTGGGACAAATTACTAAAAGCAGGCAAGATTCAAATAATGCAGGCCTTATATAATTAATTCATTCATATTGATAATAATTTATAAGTTAATTTTATAATTTCTTATCACTTAATGTAATACTTCAACATAATGTGCAGCTAACATTTTGTTATTGACAAAGTAAGGAATATGATGAAAGATACAGTTCCCTTTACACATGTGTGTGCATATATCAAAATGTGTTCAGCTTTTGAGAATAATTAAATAAAATGTTTAAAAATTAGAATTAACTTTACTAATTTTACTAGACACCATGATTGAATTTTTCCTATAAAAGAGAAAGATATATATTCTACCAATTGATCTAGCACTGACATCATTAAACATTTTACAAGGGGAAAATAAGATGAAGACTGACTGCTATTGGAATAAATATTTCAATATTATTTGATAAAACTACCTTATTAACTACCTTATTAATTAGTGCACAGCATATCCAAAATAAATCACATAATTTTTTGGTTGGCAAGTTTATCCAGTATATCTTGAATATTTTGTTAGTCCCAGAAGACATTCCAGTTTTCTTGAAAAGAATTAGTATTATTAGCTTCTACCACTGCAGAGAGGCTTTTTTTTTTTTCCTACAAAAGACATGTTCTCAGGACGAGTATTGAGAAAAAATGGATTATCTTAAATATAGGGTGGGAAAGGCATTTTTAGGGTTAGATGTCCACTTTGCTTTGCTTTGCTTTCTTGGAGCTCTTGCTAGGAGCAAAGCTTTCCTTGACAATAAACTAGAGAAGGAAGAGGTGAAGTCACTTCTACTACCCCACTCCATAATATCCCAACAGAGAAATGTACAGAAGAGTGGAAGACAATGGTAGGGAGGTTTTCCCCATTTTGATTAACTATTAAAGAAGCCTTTTCAGAAACCTGTATTTCAAAATGTCTCTTTGTTTGGTGCACCAGAGGTTTTGACTCCCTGGGGCAACTGGGGCAAGTTGTGTGCATTCCTTTCATAAAGAGAAGAGCAGATTATGAAAGGGGATTGGGAAAGCAGAACCTACATGAGCACATAGGCCCATTCTCAGAAGCCCCCACGTGAAGTTGAGGATCTGATATGGATTTCCTCAGAACCACCTGTCCATGCCACTGTTCCAGTTTTGAAATCTGCTAACAGCTGGCTTTGAGGATAATTCCTTGGACCAGGTGAGGAAAGGCAGATAAAACAGGCTCAACCACCTATTTGCTTTGGAACTTGGGAAAAAATTCTTTAGCCTTATTGTTCTGTTCTGGAAAGTGAAAACCAATAGTTTCCTACTTCTTTCCCATGGTATTCTGAGAATTAAGTATGAGGAGTAGTTAATCATACTATTTAGGTTTTGAATAGTATTTCTAACTCTGCAAAAAGCTTTGCTTTCTGGCCCTTGTGTTTCCCTTGCAACTGTCCTTCAAAGTCTTACCCTTGCGTGATAGATGTGGGTCATGGAGACCCAGGGTGAGTATGTGACTTGCCAAAGGTCACACAGCAACTAAGAGACCTGCTTGGAATAATAGCATCTACCATTACTTCCTTTCTCCACGTGCAGCAGTTCAGGAAAATACAAAGAAAACAACAAAAGCAGAACCAGAGGAAATCACCAATTAAATGAGGTCACACAGCAACTAAGAGACCTGCTTGGAATAATAGCATCTACCATTACTTCCTTTCTCCACGTGCAGCAGTTCAGGAAAATACAAAGAAAACAACAAAAGCAGAACCAGAGGAAATCACCAATTAAATGAAACATCAGAAATAAATAGAAAGTATGTAGGATATCTGGTATGTATGCTATATACCATATATAGTACATCCATGTATATAGTACATCCAGATTTTTTTTTTTTTAATGTCCATCATTTTCACAGAGAATGGAGGCCAATTACTATTCTTAGTTTATTCTACCAAATTGTGATCAGGAAAGTGAAGGGGTAAAAAACACCTGAATCTCCTAAGGCAGACTCCATTTAACAGCATGTTCACTCCACACTGTCCGGTGATCTGTGACATGCTTCCTACTTTTGTACCCAACCTTCAAGGTGATGCTCCCGGAACAGAGTGCTGCCAGCCAAACGAGGAAGTTCTTAGAAATAAGTAAATGTCAGGAAAGATTTTTTTTTCACTTCATTGAAAACAATTTTAATTTTCTTTCTTTCTTTTCCCCTCCCCGGAGGCAACTGATGAAAGAAAGAATTTAAAACAGAAAATGTTGTAATCCTGTGCATACCTTGGGCAACCTGAAAGAAACCATTTGGGACTAATCCGCAGTCCAGGAAGTGCTTGGGTATTGTTAAGGCCCCTGTTATGGGAAGGCTTATTATAGAAAATTGGGATCAACTCAAGGGTCAAGGTAAAACCGGACAAGTCACATAAACATAAAAGAGGAGGGGGGACAAAGGAATGAAGCACTGAATCTGGGAGTGCTGAATCACAATGGCATGTGAGTCCAAGATGGAGACGGGAGTTTCCAGAAGTCCACAGAGAGTTCAGATCAGAATAAATCCCACTAACCAAGACCAGTCAAACAACGGGGAGCCTAGGAATGGAGCCAGGTCCCAGGACTGCGGTTCTTTGCTGAGCTGACCCGGAGCTGATTAATTATCCTGAGCTACAACCTGTCCTCCAAAGTTGTCTGTGATCTACACTGCCTCACAATCATAAAACCCTTCAATTTTAGAGTTGGAAGGAAATTTGAAGATTCTCTAATATGTCTATTACTAAATATTCGAGTCTCAGAGCCCCTTAACACTCAAAGATAATGAAGACCCAAAGAGTTTTTGTTTATGTGGATTATATCTATCAATATTTACCATATTAGAATTTAAAACTGGTCATCATAAAATATATATTAATTTATTTTAAAATAACATTAACGAACACACTGCATGTTAACATAAGTAAGACATTTTCATGAAAAGTAACTATATTTTCATAAACGGAAAAAAATTTTTTGAAGAGAGGCATTGTTTTACATTAAAAAAAAATCTCTTTAATGTCTGGCTTAGGAGAATACAGCTGGACTCTGATCCCTGCTTCTGCATTCAGGCTGTTTTGATATCACACAACATGTAGCCTCTGAAAAACCACTATACACACATAAGAGAATGAGAGTAAAAAAGGCAAACAACATCCTTGCAATATTGGGAAAATGGTTTTGATTGGGGTCTCAGGGACCCCAGTGGTTCCCAGAACATACTTTGAGAAGTACAGATCAAATGTAATTTAGGGTTGTACTTTCCTATAATGTCACTTATTAGCAATGTGACCTTGGGCAAGTTACTTTACCACTTCAAGTCTCAGCTTCCTCAGCTGTAAAGTGGGACTAATAATGGAAGATGCCACTTCTGACTGTGAGGACACCTGCTCTCTCTATATTGAAATATATAAAGGAGGTGACACCTATAACTGTTAAATAAGGTGCTTGACCTATAGTAACCACTCAAACAATAGTTTTTCCTACTGTTGTCATGAATATTTGTTATTTCTTCACACTAGGTTTTGTACCTGGCAACCGAAGGTTGGTGAAAGTGAAATGAGTAAGACAGCCCAAGTTGCTTAAGAGTAGGGGAGATAAGATAAACACATACCTATAGAACAAAAGACTTGTGTCAAGAATAATACAAACAAGGGAAAGGTTGCATTCATTCATTCATTCATTTAACAAATATTAATCAATTGCCTCCTGTGTGCCAGGAGCAACAACAAGGAAGAGGGCAATGCAGTGGAGCCAAGTGAGGGGGAAGAGTATCAGGAGGTAAGGCAGGGTACTAAGACATGGGGTGGAGCATCACAGACTGTGTAGAGCTTTGTAGACCAATGTGGTTGGGAACATAAGGGAATGTTTTATGAGAAGATGGGCTGAGCTAGAACTCGAGAAGAGGTAGGATTTGGACATACATATACATTCGTTTATCCACTCATTCAACAAACATTTGTCTTTTCTTCTCAGACTGCTCCATGCTGCACAAACAAGGGATCTCTACTTTCAAGGAAGATATTTTCTGCACATTAATTGTTTTTATTATCTAAGAAACTCATACTCACTTTAAAACTTTAGAAAATACAGTTGAGAAAAATGAGAAAATAAAACCCATCCATAAGCCCTGTATCTGGAGAGAAGCACTTCAGGCCAGGGGCTAGGGTGAGGTGAGTGAGGCACTCATCCTGGATGCACAATGTATGGACTCAAGAAAAACCCAGCAATTCAGAAAAGTAATATTTAATGCAATATTTTTAAAAGCAAAATGAATGCAAAAAAATCTGTGATGAACAAAATATCAACATGTAAGTAAAGACAGGATCCAACCCTGCACAGGCATGACTCAGCCTCACTCACCTCACCCTAATCCTGGCCTTGACTGTGCTGGCTATTCCCGGTATGTTCCTGCCTCCCAGATCCATTCTCTACCTTTCTCTGCTCTACTCTGTGCCTTGGGAGACTGATCTCTGATACTGCACCAACCGGCTTCTTTTGCCCTCTGGCTTCCAGTTGGGTTCAGCTAACAGAGGCATCTGCAGGAAATCAGAAGGGGAGGAGCGAGAGGTTGGGGTATTTCTTCCCCAAATCCCTTCCTTCTTGCCACCTAAGTTCTGGCCATGGCTGCTTCCTCTACAGCTACAGCCATGTCTGGTGGCCTCTCTCCTATACCTCAGCTTTCACTGAGCTCTCCTGGACCCTCCAGGCCCACAAGTGTTAATGGCTTCCTGCTGTTGCTAGACTCTGGGTGCCTCACTTTCTCATGTTGGTTCCTCTAATACTGCCCCACATTTCTGTAAATAGTCCCTTCACAAATTCCCTTCTAAATTCCAACCAAGGGCACCTTCTGTTTCTTATGGGAATGTTGACTGTTACAACCACTGCCAACATTTTAGGTCTAAGACATTTGCATTTAAAAATAAGAGCTGTGGAAGCAATCAAGATGTCCTTCGATAGGTGAAAAGATAAATTGTGCTACATCCTTACAATGGTGTATATATATATATATATATATCCTTACAATGGTATATGTAAATTGTGCCATATCCTTACAATGGTATATATACATCCTTACCCTGGTGTATATATATCCTTACAATGGTGTATATAAAGATAAATTGTGCTACATCCTTACAATGGTATATATCCTTACAATGGTTCATATATATGAATGAGTGGGCGCTGATTTATTTATTTACTAGACTTGAGTGCTTTAGTACAGAATGGTACAGAGATGATACACGTTTTTGCTTCAATACTTTCAAACATTGATATTTTGATAATTTCAAGGTAAACAAGTTTCAAGACAGACTAACCTCTTTTAAAATGTCCTTTTGATAAACAATTTTTTCCTATAAATAACAGAGTAAGGAAAACCAACATATTCAACAAACAAGGTCCCGAAACATGACCATTGTTTGGTCAAAGGGAGGGGACAAAACAAGCAGTAACAGTAAGGAACAAAACCAATGCAAGTACCTACAGTTCTGTCCCAAGGAAATAAGATATATTAAGGGGGAGGAGGGAGATGGAGGGAAGACACATGAAAACTAATCTGAATGCACAGGGGAGATTTCAAAAGCTTTGAGAAGAGAACACTACAATACATCTACCATATTCTGAAAGGAAAGTGGGAGGGCTCATTAAACTAGCAGACACCATGTTTGCAGCAACACCATGAGACGTAGTAACATATACACAGTCTGCAGGAGTTAAAGGGCAGCAACGGGGATGGATAAGGGACATTTTTTGTGACTTCCATTGTCATATTTCACAACAACAGCAGGAGAACCAATAGTGTGCTCACCACCAGAGAATGGAGACTTGCTGCCTGCTGAGTCTTGAGGATGACAAGACATCCTTCCTGCAATTGCTTTTTAAATTTTTGCTTTAGAGCTATGTTTTATACAGCTAACTGTTTATACAAAGAATAAAATATTTTCCACTTACAAGCACAATGACATAAGACCCCATATGACACAAAATAAAGTATTATGAAGAATCTTAGACTGAGGATAATCGGACAAAAGTTGTTTGCTGAGTGGGTTTTGGGTCTGTACAAATCCAACAGACTATTTTTCAGGTGGTTTGAAGAACTTAGGGCCAAGAAGCCTCCTCTACAGGGAAGGGGACTTTGACATTGTGCTCTAGTCCATTCCTGATGCTTGAGATGTACCCAACTGACCCTACTAAGAAAAAGCTCTGTTAGGGGTCAAGCCTAGGAAAAGAAGGAGTCAGGTCAATAGGATCAGACCTAACTGCTTCTCTGAAAGAGATGAAGGTCCCTGGCCAGGAGCTCACTTTTCACTTGTCTGGGCACCATGACTTGGACTGGAGAACAACTTCCGTCAAGATCAAGCCCTGTGGGAACAGGCCAGCAAGGGAGCAGTGACCAGTGATGCAAGGAAAAGACACCAGTCAGCACCCAGTCGGATTCCACGGGGACACCCCTAACCCCCACTTAGAGCCACGCTCCCGGTGGTATGAGCCACTGGGAAAAGCAGAGGTCTATTCCACCTCAAACCTCACGAGATGTCACCTGATCTTCACTTCCAAGTTATATGGATGAAAACAGGCATTGAGGGATAGGAAGTAGAGTGAAGATAACAGATTAATCCTCAGTTTGAAATCTTCCAAAAACACAGACACCTCTATGATTCCCAACATGAACAGGAACAACATAAAATAAGTTTTTAAAAAACATTCAAACTTCTACTTTTCCATACTCAAGTAGTTTCCACATTTTGAACTGATCCTGGGAATGGCCTCCCACCCGCCCCTGAATCATGCCTGCTCCTCCCCCAGGTCCAGTGGTGACCCTGTGCTCCTGGCATCCTGAGGACTGGGCTATGAGTGAAGCCCCAGGCCTCTGTTTCCCCGAGACCCTCCTATGGAATTCAACCCTAAGGCAAAGGGACCAGTGGTTTTGTCCATAGGGAGCTACAAGGGGCTGGAAGGGCTGATCTCCTCGGCTCCCAGCTAAATTATGCTCATGTTCATTTAGTCCTTAACGCTGGTTGATTACGCTTCACGCCTGTCTGATCACAACTTGGAAAAGTCAGAAGGAACATTCCCTGCGCGAAAGGAAACACACCCCGGAGCTTGGAGGTTGAAGCCGGGCCAGCCCGCGACCCGCCCTCTCCTGCCAGGTCCGGGCGCTGCGCAGGGAGGCGCTGGGTGGAGGAGGATGTGGCAGGGAAGGCGGATCTCCTCCGGGAAGAAAACAAAGCTCCTAGGTGGAGGGAATGTGAGAAAACGTGAACAAAGAGAACTTAGAGGAGTAAGCATCCACGTTGGGAACGCAGCAAGGCAGAGAAATGTCATGCCCTGTGGCGCCCCGGGATGGGTCACGGTCCGGTTCGGTGGCACCAAGAAAGCTGCCCCGCACCTCTCTGCACGCACTGCAGGAAATCTCTGTGGGAACCTCGTGAGAGCGGCAGCCCTGACCTCTCCTTTATGGCTAGAAGAGGGCTGTGGAAACCCCCCTTTTCGAAACATTTTAAAGAAAAAATCTAGGTGGGGACGGTTTTAGGTGTTGCCCTTTTATCTTTTGCTTAGACCATTAGAAGAGTTTAGGATGCCCTCTACCTTTAGATTCCCCATGGATTCGGCACTATGCTTGGTTCTGGGGACACAAAAGGGAAGGTTCTCAAGACTCTTATAGTTCAATAAGGAAGACAAACATGTAAATGAATGCACATAATTACAAAAGCTTGTACAACCAAGAGAAGATCATTTCTATGGGGAGACAGGACTGAGTAGGGGCAAGAAGGCAGGTTGTGCAGCAGAGGAGTCTCTTAACAGAGTTTAGAAGGCTAAATGGTAGTTTGTAAGGTAGCATGGGAGTGAAGAGGGGAAGAGAGCATTCTAGACAGAAAACAGCAGGTACAAAGATATGGAATGTAAAAAGATGTGCTTCTGTTACTGACAGGATATAAGGTCTTTTTGTTTGTTTGTATTTTATTTTTACTTTTATTTTTATTTTAAATCTTCATTTTATTGAGATATATTCACATACCACTCAGTCATACAAAACAAATCATACATTCGATTGTTCACAGTACCATTACATAGTTGTACATTCATCACCTAAACCAATCCCTGACACCTTCATTAGCACACACACAAAAATAACAAGAATAATAATTAAAGTGAAAAAGAGCAATTAAAGTAAAAAAGAACACTGGGTGCCTTTGTTTGGTTGGTTGTTTCCTTCCCCTATTTTTCTACTCATCCATCCATAAACTAGACAAAGGGGAGTGTGGTCCTTATGGCTTTCCCAATCCCATTGTCACCCCTCATAAGCTACATTTTTATACAATTGTCTTTGAGATTCATGGGTTCTGGGTTGTAGTTTGATAGTTTCAGGTATCTACCACCAGCTACCCCAATTCATTAGAACCTAAAAAGGGTTGTCTAAAGTGTGCATAAGAGTGCCCACCAGAGTGACCTCTCGGCTCCTTTTGGAATCTCTCTGCCACTGAAGCTTATTTCATTTCCGGATATAAGGTCTTTGATATTATTTTTCCTTCCTGACTCTAAGCTTCTCTTGAATAAAAAGAAATAGTAATGCCAACATAGCAAATACAATTAGTGGATTATGAAACATGTTTCGAGGTCAAAATGACACCCTCACACCCAAAAAGTAAACGCTATCGCAACTCAGGTGAGATGTGCTCTTGAACCAGAAGCTTAGAACAGTTCATCTCAATATTGTTTTTGGTTTTGGCTACACCAAGTCTCTTTCATTCTTACTTTTCACCTCCACCCTTGATTATAATTAGTTTTTCACAGAACTGAACCAGCAGGAGCCAGGGGAGAGTATCAAATATAAAACAGAAGAAAAATTAGAACAACCCAATATCCAAAGAAAACAATTTATGGACCCCCAACAGGTAACAGGCTAAATGACAGAAAGAGAATGGCAAATCTTATTAGCTCAAAATAATTCCTTGGTCATTGCACCTAGCATAAATCTAGACTTTAGGGATACATGCAATTTTTAAATAAATAGGTGCATCTTCTGCATAATAGAATTTTAGTATTTAATTATTCGGTAAAACTATTAAATGTGTTTTGGCAAAAAGCATCCCACATGACACTGCTAGAATCTAGCAGCCAGATTAATCCAACTTACATTAATTATGTCACTTCTCATGTTTTAACTCCTTCTCTGCCAAAAAAGGATAATGCTAAAATGCCCTAGCCTTACATTCAAGAATTTCCACACTTGGATTCCATCCTGCATGCCTAAACTTTTTTTCACTATTCTTATGCAGAAACCATCTTCTTCGGCAAAACTAGTTTGCTTAGTGTCCCCAAATCATGCCTTTCACAGGGATGATATTGTCACCCTTCCCCTCTCCCCTACCTGACTAGGCTACTAGACATATTTTTTCTCCTCAGACCTCTAGTGGTAATTATAATTCTTTTTTCATATTAATACAAATAATTATATTTTTAAACCATGCAATTAGAAATTATTAGGATATTATTTAGGAAATGCCACTATATACAATGGTATTGTGTACTGAAGATAATATTAAGACTATCTAGACTGAGTCATATCAACTTATTTAGACTCTACCCTCTAAAGTATATTTATGGAATTCAGATTACCTTTAACCTGATCTATTGAATATAATAAAATGTAAAACTGGGCCCCCAATGTTTAAGAAATGACCATTGTACTTGAGGTAGGAAAGTGCTTTAATCTGTGATGAGACTTTATTTTATATTGTAGCTTCACATAATTTGTTGAACCAGGTTTTCCATGGGTGTGTTCATTTGATTACATTGTTTAGTTATGGGGAATTTCACACCTGTTATGTAACAAGCAGTAAATTCCGTTTTAAAGGGTGAACAAAGGTTCATTCATTCATTCCTCTGATGGGCTTTCGTTGAGCAACTACTGTATGTACTGTGCTGGGGCTGAATACACAAAGATAAAAGGTGGCCATGTCCTAAAGGAGTTCCTCAACATTAGTTGAGGAGACGAAGAGAAGGCTTGTAACAGAGTTACACCCAAGGGGCTTAGTATCAACTGTCTACTGCTACAATAATGCTGAGCAACAACCAACCACACAAATTTAGTGGTACATAGCAATAAATGTTAATTTGTCAAGCATCTGCGGTGGGTGGGATAGGTGGTTCTGCTGATCTTGACCGGGCTCACTTAAGTGTCTGGAGGTTGGCTGTTGCTGGCTGATCTAGGGTGGCCTCAGCTAGGATAACCATGGTGATTCAGGTGTGCTTCATGTGGCTCATCCTCCAGCAGGCATTTTTTCACAGCAGTGGCATAGACATAAGAGCAAGAACATGCCCAACTACACAAGTGATTTAAAAAAAAATTTTTAACAACAAAAAGCTTAATTGGATTACAAATTTTGAAATGGATCACTTAATTTTAAAGTGGGATTATTTTAATTTTAATCTTTTCTTAAACTCACTGTTTCCAATGATGAACTATATTCTTAAAATGACAGTGTAATAGATTAATCTGTGAACTGACAAAGTAAGGGGACAGGGTTGGTACTAGGATGGGGTGGGGTATGTACTGAGTTCTCCCTATAGGTGTTTGATAGAATGCAGATTGAGAATAATTGCTGATTTGTGACAGTGGCCTTTAAGATGCACTAGAGAAAGTGTACACCAAGGAACCTAAGTGAAAACCATGTTTTCTTATTTCTAACAAAAAATGAAAGGGATTTTTAAGCCTCTGCTTTAAAGCATACCCATATGGCCAAGACCAGAGTCAGAGTTACATGGCAAAAGGCACCGATACAGAGATGGGAGCAATAGGGCTACCATTGTAATCTACCACAGGCTCTGAATGCACAGACCACGGGCACCTCACTCAGCCTAGGGAGGTAAGGAAAGGTTTCCCAGATAAGGTATTGCTGACTTGAATTGAATCTTTAAAAGGAAGAGGGAAGTTAGACAGGCATTAAAGGTGGGTAGGTAATTCAAGCAGAGTTAAGAAGAATTTGGGAGATTGAACTTCAGCTTCTTTGCCTCATAGGATGCATACGCCCTTCACCTCTTAACCGTTCCCTCACCTTCCTGTCTGGAATACAGGTGTGAGTCCTAGGTGTGCAGCAGAACTCTCTTGACCATGAGGCAATAAGCATGAGATTGAAGGTCTACAGAAAGATGGTGCCTAGCAGCATTATCAAGCCACTGTATCAGCTCTGACTGACTGCCCCAGACTTCTCTTTGTATGGGTCAGCACCCAGGAACCCCTGTGACATCCCCTGGAGATCTTCCCTGCCCTTCATTGTTTTGTGCTGTATCATTACTTTCCTTTCCTTCCTCAATCAAAACACCCAATCCTTCAATCAGGCTGACTCCAGATGCTTTACATAATATGGAGAAGTAGTGATACTATTTATCTCCGGGATGCAATTTCTAAGTTTCCCCAGTTTCAGGTGCTCTGGAAAAGACCACACCCTTCCCCTGGCCTCCACATCACTATTGGCAAGAATAAGTGGGGGCTTCCCTGAAGTCTCCTGACAGGTCCTTGACACCTCCCTTCTCCACAACATTCACTGTTGGGCCATCACTATCCTCCACATGACCATCAGAACTGTTATCATTATTCCCTTTATTCAGGTTTACATTAGTCACACAAACCCAAGATCCTAGGTCGTCTCTTATCCCTTGTACTTCATTCCAAATAACTCTGAATATCTCCTTTTCCCACCCATACCCAATTCCTGAAACCCTTCCACTAATCTCTCAGGAATTCATTACCAGTCAGCAGCAAATCCCCTCTTTTCTCAACATTTCTGAATTTTTCCTTTATCTTCTTGCTCTAAAGGAAACCTGGGTCTCCTTTAAGGACACTGCTTCCTCTTCAGCCCTCTCAAGTGGTGGCTATTTTTCTCCCACACCCCACAGTGGAATAGGTGTACTCCTTATTCCTCACTGCTGCTTCTAGGCCATTCTGCCTCCCCCCTCACTAAAACTTTGACTCTGATATTAACCAGACCATACTAGCTTTCATTGCAGTCATATGGCCCATAGTTACTCTCCAATTCTACTTTTGAGACAATTCTAGATGATTTCAATATCCATATAGACAATCCTTCTAAAGCTCTTGCATCACAAACTCTTGACCTCCTTTCCTCCAAAAAGCTGGTCCTCTGCCCTACCTCAGCCACTCCCCTCATGTTCTTATTTTTCCTTTATCCATCGTTATAACCACACCTTTGGATACGCCCTTGATTCCTTTCTCTGCTCTCACTTCATTATACTTTCCTGACAAAGCATCAGCCTCCTTTAAATCTAACTCTCCACCTCTGCCTGCACAAGGGCAGCAGCTAACCATTGTTGGAAAAATCGTACACCTATGCTGACTACTCTTTTTAAATGTATGATGACTTGCCTCAAAGAGGCCTTCATATGACCCATCAAACAATACTTAGTTACCCTAACCCAGTCACTAACCCATTCTCAAAGATGGCCATTTCATACCTTCTCCTCCCTCTTCAAATTCTAATAACTCCTTTTCCATTCTCAGACTCAGCTGACTATCTTGTCTCCTAGCTCAATGAGAAAATAAAGCCAATAAGGAGAGATTTTCCACAAACTCCCAGCACGCAATCTACCCAACCTACCTGCATTTGTGCCCATTTACTCTGCCTTTCCTCCTATTAATAAGGATGAACTGTGTGTGTTCCTATTTAAGGCCAAATCCTCCATCTGTGCCTCTGATCCCATCTCCATTACTCCAACCATTCTCTCTTTTCTGCATTTATCAGTTTTCTCTCTTTTCTGGACCATTTCCATTAGCAAATAAACAAGCTGTTATTTTAAATCTCTTTAAAACACTGTCTCTTCAATTATATAATAATGTAGATTACAAGGGGTGACAGTGTGATTGTGAAGACCTTGTGGATCACACCCCCTTTATCTAGTGTATGGATGAGTGGAGGAATGGGGATAAAAACTAAAGGACAAATGGGATGGGATGGGGGGATGATTTGGGTGTTTTTTTTCACTTTTATTTTTTATTCTTGTTCTGGTTCTTTCTGATGTAAGGAAAATGTTCAGAGATAGACTGTGGTGATGAACGCATAACTATGTTATCATACTGTGGACAGTGGATTGTATATCATGGATGATTGTATGGTGTGTGAATGTATTTCAATAAAACTGAATTTAATTAAAAAAAAAAAAAAAACACTGTCTCTTGACTTCACTTCCCCTTCCAACCACTGTCCCATTTCTCTTTCCCTTTAGACAATGAGAGTTAGCTATCCTTCATATTTCCAATTCCTTTCCACCCATCAAATTTTCAAGCTCTTGACTCCACAGAATCTTCTCTTCTCTAGGTCTTAACGATATCCACATTAATATACCCAATGGTCAATAAATATACAGTCCCCATCCTTCTTAACCTTTCCAAATCTCTTGACACAGGTTATTACTCCTTTCTTCCCAAAACCTTTTCTTCTCTTGGCTTCCAGGCCAACACACTCACCTTGTTTACCTCTTAATTTGCTAGTGACTCCTTCTTGGTTTCCTTTGTCCTCTTCTCTATCTTCTCACTTTTCCTCAGTGTTCTCATCAAGCGTCAGGGCTCTACATACCATCTCTATGCTGATGACTCTCAAATGTATACCTCTAGCCTGGACCTCTCCATTGACCTCTAAATTTATATATTCAACTGCCTGCTCAACATTCCCACTTGAATGTCCAACAGGCATCTTTTTTTTTTACATTTTTAATTGTGAAATTAACATATACATAGAAAAGTGATAACCTTCAAAGTACAATTTAACAAGTAGAGAGCAAATTTTAAAGAATGTTATGGGTTACAGTTCCACAATTTCAGTTATTTCCTTATTGGGAAATATATATACAGAAAGGTGATAACTTTCAAAGTATAATTTAATAAGTAGCTATAGTACAAATTTCAAAGAGTGTTATGGGTTACAGTTCCACCATTTCAGTTATTTCCTTCTAACTGTTCTAATACCCCTGAGACTAAATATATATATATATATATATTTATATTTATATTTATATAAATATTCAGTATTCATAATCCTTTGTTGCTACCCCTCCCTCTCGTTTGATCACTGTCTCAATCTTCAGGGATATCTGGGCAGTGACTACCCTAACTTGTTCATATCAAAAAGGGGTGTCAACATTATGAGGAAGAGGGATCCATCTGGTTGATGTTCTTGAAGAGGCTGTTACCTCTGGGTTTTGGGACTTATCTGGCATAGGAACACTCTGGACGATTTAAGTTTCTGAAAAATAAACTTAGTGAGTAAAACTTTTATAGTGTCTCAGATAGGGACATAGGCATTCTTGAGTATTTTGGGGTCTACTGTTGATTTGGGCTTGGCATACCATGGCCATTTGGAATATCTAGCTGGAGCTTGCATAAGAGTAACCTCCAGGATAACCTCTCAACTCTCCAATTGGCATCTTGAACTTAATCTATCAAAAACCAAACTTCTAACTTCAACCCCAAAGCCTAATCCTTCCATTCCAGAAAATGAGAGCCATATTCTTGAGTCAGCCTTGACACCTCTCTTTCTCTCATTCCCACATCAGATCCATCAGCAAATTATTTGACTCTACCTTTAAAATATATTTAGATTCCAGAACCTCCACAGCTACCACCCTGATCCAAGCCACTTTTGTCTCTCACCCAGCCTCCTGGCCAATCTTCCAGCTTCTGCCCTCAATCCTCATGGTAGGTTGAATTATGTTTCCCAACAAAAAATATGTTCCTAATCTTAATCTGCATTCCCATGGGTGTGAACTCATGTGTAAACAGGACCTTTTGAAGTTATTTTTAGTTAATGTGTGGCCCAACTGAATCATGATGGGCCTTATATCATATTACAGAGTCCTTACCAAGCAGAAGAAATTCAGACACTGAGTCAGAGAAGTCCACATAGAAAGAAGCTGGAAGTCAGCAGAAACCAGAGGAACAGACTTTAAAGAGTGTTATGGATTACAGTTCCACCATTTCAGACAAAGGAAAGGGAGATGGCCATATGACAGGAGCAAGGAACCCCAAGTATTGAGGCAAGCCAGCATCATAATGCCACCAATTTGGAGAGAAAGCATGACCTTGCTGACATCTTGATTTCTGGACTTTTAGCCTTCTAAACCATGAGCTAATAAATTCCATTTTGTGGTATTTGTCATAGTACCCTAAGAAAACTAAGACAACCCTCTTATGGTTTATTCCCCTCCCAGTAATCAGAATGATGCTTTTAAAACACAAGTCATTCCTAGAGTCATACCTTCTAGTAGCTTCTTATCTCCCTCCAACTAGGAGCCAAACTCTTATTAACAAAGGGCTAACCCAGCCCTACAGAATGTCCCACCCAGGTCATTGTTATCTCTCAATTTCCTCATCTATCCCCACCCTCCACCACTCATTCCCACCCTCCAACTCACTCTGCACAGGTCACACTGCTTTCCTTGTGATTCCTGGCTTAAAGTCTCTGAATTTGCTGCCCTCTTTGCCTAGAGTAGTTTTCCCTCAGATATCTTCTTGGTCTTTTTCCCTCACCTCCCTCAGGTCCTTGCCCAAATGTTACCTTCCCTCGTGTCTCTATCTAAAATTGTAACAAACCCCCAACCTCAATCTTAATTCCTTCTTCCCTCCTTTTTCTCCATAGCATTTACCACAATCTGATATACTACACATTTTATTTATGTGTTTGCCCTGCCACCCAATACAATGCAAGCTCCACCAGTGCAGGGAATTTTGCCTGTTTTATTCACTGCTGCTTTCAGTGCCTAGAGGAGAGTCTGGTATGTAATAGGCACTCTACAGATATTTTGGGGGGAATGTATTGCATCATGGAGATTATGATGGAGAGTAGAGCGACACCAGCTCTTAGAAGATAATTAAGGGCATGTCAAGGAGTTTTCACCTTATTTATAATGAGATCCATTGAAGGGTTTTATTAGGAGAGTGATAGGAATGGGACTCATACTAGCAGCAAAGTGGTGCAAAGTCTGGGAGTAGGATTGAAGGCAGAGGGGCTGTCAGCAGAAACTCAAGCAAGAAAAATTAAGAGCCTAAGCAAAGGCAGTGGATGCAAACATAAAGAGAAGGGAGGCAAATCTGATGGCTATTTGGTGATCAATTTGATACATGGGATTATAGCCCACCAGAAGGCTCCCTCACATTTTCCTGGAATTCACACCTAGGAACTCCTTAACTGGGCCATCATGGATCACCTGCCGCAGTCTCTGACAATTTTTGAAAGCCTGGAGGTAGAAATCCCAGGTCCTCGTCTGGCCTGATTCAGATAAAGCACCCATTGTCTAGCAATGTCAAGCCCCTCAACCACCAAAGACATTCAGTGACACCTGACCTTTACTGGGAACTCTGGTCCTTATTCCCCATTTGCCTATCCCCTCTGCCCTCAAGGAAACAAGAACCAAGGAGAAGTGTAAAGCTGTTTTCACCTTTTTCCTAATCCTGACCTACCCTAATCCCACTTGTTCTCCCACTGTTGAAACAAATGTTTCTAATACAGAGATAAGGGCCATCCTTTTGCCAGGGGATCCTCTCTACTCCCCCCACCACAACCACCACCACCCCACCTGGAGGCCCATCTCAAGGAAGCAAGTTCTGACTGAGGGTGACTGTCCATTTGATAACAGGATTTAAAGCAACCAAGATTCTCTTTCCGGTTTGCAGACTTTGCCTCAGAAGGTGCTGGCCTCCCTTGGTGCTGAGGTCCAACCTCTATAGCCTGTGAAAGCTTAGCCAAACCTAGGAGCCCTAGTCCTCTAGGATCCATTCCCTAAACCCAACCAATTAGCCAGCGCCCTAATCAGGCCAGACACCAGGCTTTCGCAAGGGTTGCTGACCAATGCAGGGTGTGCGATGTCACCCACCAAGTTCAGGCCTTGACATCTGCGCTGCAGGCTGATGCATACTGAGTAAAATGAGGAACCCCACATGAAAGGGAACTCAAGGAAAGCCTGACTATCCCTTTACTTGCACCTACCACCAGATGCCAGTGACCAGGGGATAGCTTTCTTTTGCTGCCTGGCATTCTACCAGCATGAATTCCTGTCAAGGAAAAGATAGCAGGTGATATGGATTGCATACATGAATTACTTAGGGGTTATGGTGTGTTTGAGGAGCCCTATTATATCTGGGAAGGCTTTGAAAAAATGTGAGGAGAATATTAGAAAGGGCTGGATTAAAAGCTTTCAGTGTTTATTAGGCAATAGGGAAGGATGCAGTCTCTTTCCCTTCCCTATGATTAACAGAATCCCCTGTAAAAGGCTGCAGACATTGTGGATTACATGGGTGGTAAAGGGAAATTTGTCACTTACTTGCTTTTTATGAATGTTGAATTTCTGTTCCTATAACTGTAGAAAGAGTTCTGCCCCATATTCTTACTACTCTCATTAGTACAGTAAGAGGGAATAGACCTACTGGACCCCGAAAATGGAGGAGGTGTTGCTGTCTTTTGGGCAAGCCTGGGCTTTTGATTCGTTTGCCACATTAAGCCATGTAAACATGGATAAATTGTTCCACTTCTCCAAGCTTCTATTCCATCATTTGGGAAATATGGGATTTACCTCCTAAACCCATAGAAAAGACTAACCCAAATAAGTGAAAAGGAGACTGTATCTAGTAGGTAGCAAACTCTAAATAAGCAGGAGCTATAATTATCTTCTTTCATAGTCTTCCCTTGCTGGGAATGACCTCTGTTTTGGACACTGGATTTTCAATAAATGGGATTACCTATTTCTCAAGGGTTGCTTCCAACCCAGGCTTTTTAAAAATTCTTCTAACTTATTTGTGAATCACAAACTAAAGACGCGAAGGTAAGGAAGGAGGAGGGGTAGCTACTTTGTGCTAGGAACTGTGCTAGGTACTTGGCACAGACTATCTCATCTAATCATAAGACCATCACCTTAGTCTTTAATGGTATATATAACAGAGAAAAACGAAGCAATCTAACTGTCTAACAAAGTACTGGAAATTTGGAATATTATGAATCCTTACAAAATAATGTCTTTCAAAAATACCTATTAAGATGGGAAAATGCTCATGCTATGGTGCAAAGTGATAAAAATCAGTTCACCATCTTTCCCTACAGACACTGTATAGATGTGTACCAGGATATGTCAACAATGTTCAGTAATAGCCCCAAGATGGAAATAACTCATATGTCCATTAGCAAGATAATGAGCAAATTGTGGTATATTCACACATGAAATATTACATAGCCAGCCATAAAAATGAATAAACTAGCTACACATGCAACAGCATGGTGACTCTTACAAGCATAACGTTAAGTGAAAAAAAGCCAAGTTTAAAACAACACATATGGTATGACTCCATTTATATAAAGGTCAAAATGGGGAAAATTCAACCATAGTGTTTAAAGGGATAAATTACAAGGAAAAGCAAAGCACTGCTTACCATGAAAGTTAGGAATAATGAGGCAAAGTGTGCGAGAGAAGAGACCCAGGAAACAGCCCTGGCAGGGTGCCTGGCAATGCTTTTTTATTTTTAATCTAAGTGGTAGTTCCTTTATATTATTTGTTAAATTGTACCTTTATGTCCTAACTGTGTTTCATAATTTAAAATGTTTTACAATAAAATAAAAACAAAAGGAAAAAATATAAAACTACACTTTCAGTATGATCTCAATTATGCAGATTTCCACATGCAAAGGAAAAAGGTGGACACTGGTTTTCTCTGGGCAGTGAAATGTAAAGGGATTCACATTTTCTTCCTTATACATTTTGTATTATTCAAATTTCCTATAATTAACAAGTATGACTTTTATAATAAGAATAAAAGCAGAACTACCAACTGCCCAGCTCTAGGCTCTTCGATTTAATTATACAGCTGCACTGAGTCCCTCAGACGTAGAGTGTCCTGCCAGAGAGAAACAGGAAGGGAGAGCAGGCCATAAAATTGAAATCAATACGAGGCCACACCCCAGGTTCTTGTCATTTGTGCAAATGATAAGGCCTTAAGGGTCTCAGCTGATGGAAACTAGCAGAGCTACTTCCTAGGTTATCTCAGAGGTTATAAGACTCCCCGCCCACTCTCTTTCAAGACCTGGAAAATCAGCAAGCAGCTAAGGAAGAAGAAAGAGGTATTTCTTCTTCTTCTCCTTCTTCTCCTTCTTCTCCTTCTTCTTCTTCAGTAATAACTACCCCTTTTTAACTTTTATTGTTGTCATGGTATTGTATTGGGACATCATATGCATTAACCCTAACACAGCAGTTCTCTAAAGTGAATTTCATTATCCTTATTTTACACTGCTATCCTAGGGCTCAGAGAAGAGGGATGAGCAGCCCAGACTTCTGAGTCCAAAATCGGTGGCTTTTACACTCGACCACAATTTATACTGACTGGTGTGACCATGACAAGTTTTTTCAGCCATTGTATTGTATCATCCTCACAACTCTGTAAAGTAGCAGAGGTTAGTGTAGCTGTGGGGAATAATGTGATCTGCTGCAGGGCAAGAAGCCATAATCTTTGATGATAACTTGTTTTGTTTTTTTTTTTTTTTTGCTTAAAGGGGGGAAAAACAGAACTTTTTCCTTTTCTCCAACCAAACACCAATACATCTATGTCCCCCCAGGAACTAGTAATTACCTCCTACAGGAAGGGTGAAGATGAAAGTGACACAGAGGCCATGAAATGTTATCTCCCTAAACCCCGAGTGGAGTGAACAGGCAGGTGCTTTCATGCTTTTTCCCCCTTCCTTTTAAAACAGGGATTAAGATTAGGGTTTAAGATTTTGTGGACATTCTGGCTGATCACGGGATCTCTCTATGGACCTCATCTCCTAGTTCTTCCAAGGGCCTCTTGTTTTTATTTTCCACCCCGCCCTAAGGGAGTTACCTTCACGCTGCCTTCAGGGAGTCTGCATTCCAGGATCATCTCCCAGTTGCGGGAGAGCGTGCTTCCTCTTCTGCTTCTCCCGACCCACTTCAAGGGAAGTCTCCCTACCCGCTGAGTCTCCTGGGTGTTAAAGCGGCTAATGTCACTTTAAAGCCAGTGCTTTCTCTCAACCTGGTCTGTGAAGATGGGTTGTTCATTTGGAAGAAGAGAGAGGGCAGTGGAATTTGCTCTGAGTAGGGACGGTTAAGCAAAATGCAAGTAGGAGGAGGAAGCCAAGAGGGGAGCCGGTGAGTCAGAGGAGAAAAGCGGCTCAGCCTGGTTAGCTGTGAACCTCTCTAAAGCAGTGGAGACGCCTAAGTCCTTAACAAGGTAAGGGGAGAATTTTTCTGTTTACACACCTCCAGTGCAGGGCCATTATCCCAGGGCCACTGGAGCAGGAGTATCAGATAACCTCGGGCAGTTAAGCTGGGATTTCAATGGTTGGGGGCAGGGAACGGCTAGTGGAGGGGAACTGAATCAAAATCACCTAGGGAATCTTTCTGAGAAAGCACAAAACCTGCGTACCAGCCACTCCCTCCACCTGGCTCCATCCCCAAAAGGGTCTGAAAGAGTCTGGATGGCTGGTGGGACTGGTCTGATGTATATTTTGTAAAAGGTCCCCTGAGGCATTTGATTAGTGCAGATCTTGGCTCCAGAGCTCAAGTTTCTGTACTTCCTACAGCTTCTCCTGTGTTCTGGTGGTGGGAAGAAGGAGATGGGGTTTGGGAAGCTGCAGATTTTCTCCACAGTTCAGGTGAGGTGTAATAATGGAAAACTCACCTGGGTCCCAAAAGACCTAGATTCTGATCCAGGCAGGACCAATACCAACTAATGATTGAGTCAGTCATTATGAAAATTCAGCTTATTTATTCTGAAAAATGGGGTGTGGATCATCAGTGTCCTATATATCTAAGTGGGTCATAACTGTGGCTAAAAGGGCTTTGAAAATTGTCACATGCCATTCAGATGTAAAATCTGATAGGTTATAGGGTCAGCACACCAGCAGTGGTAGAGAATTCTGTCTTGTATGACCTTGGAACTTTGAATTAGAATCGGAATAATTTTACATGTGTAAAGTGAAAATAGCATCATATCCACCCTTCCCTACCTGTATCAATGAGGGCACCTCTAACAGTAAAAAAAAAAAATGCCACACAAATGTTTGTTCATGTGGTCATTCATTGGGAGAGCTGTTTCTTGAGCGCCTACTTTGTGCCAGGCATTGTTTTTTGGCTCTAGGAACATAGCAATGGCAAGAACCCAGGTGCAGTCCTCCAGACATCTTCAGTGTAGTTATAGTTATCCTAGGGACACCTTCTACCCAGGTGCTTATGTTCCAGTTCCTGAATTTACAGGCTAATTGTCAGGATGCTGATTACCCAAACCCAGCTCTATTCTCTCTCCGTTTGTGCAAGACTTTTTCTGCCATCTCGAATTTCTGGTTCTGGAAGCATAATCTCACCAGGGAATCGAAGTTAGGACTGTGCTGAGTGGTGGCAGCCAGGGTTCTTAAATTGATGTTTGTTTGTTTTTCTCAGAATTCCCCATCCTGTTTCTGAAAGATTATACAGTACCACTTTTGGGGTCATCTATAATTCAGCCCTCTGTAATCAGGCTGCATGATGAGGTTAGTCATCCTGGTGCCTTCACAGTTCCTCTGCCTAACATGGAGGTTCTTCCTTAGAAAGGGAAAAACTCCTTTCATGATGTTTTTCAAGATCCTAAAGAGCTAGTGACTCCTTAGTGACAGACTGTCCTTTGTGTGCTAAGTTGATACCACTCACCCATTATTGGGATAACCTGCTTTAAAATTATTTGGGGGTGGTAATGGTAGGAGGTATTGGTCTTTTTTTTTTTTTTTTTTTTTTTTTAAATTGTCTCTCCCACCTAGTACTGGGCTGGCTCAAGCAAGGGAAGTATAGTCCTGCAATGGGGCTTTTAAATTTTTCTTTTTAATAAATATATTTTTTAAATAATGTTCATGGATTTTCTAGTTTTCATATTTCAGGATAGAAAATATTTTTTTTGGAGTGAATATAACTAATATCATATGGCGTCAAACCTATGTCTCTATTAATCCTTGCTCCATGCAACTGAACCATCTGGCTGTGTGTTCAATACTCAATAGAATCATTAAAATTTTAATAACTGATATGAAAGAGACATCCAGGTGCATTTCAGAAAGGAGAAGTTTCAGTTTTCATTCCTTTAACTGTTTTCTAGGAATATCTATGCCTTTTCCCACCTCAACTTTCATTGCTTTATTCATCTATTCAACAAGTGTGTAATGAGCCCTAATGAGCTGTAGGATTGTTACATGTCTGTAGACAAAGATAAGCTTTACCCTTAAGTTATCAGAGCCTCAAGTAGAGACATTTATATACAGCAACTTACTATAGATGCTAACAGAAAGTTTGGGGAACAATTAAATCTTGGGAGGAAGGGTGATAAATTTCAGGGAGAAAGTGACATGTGGGCAGAATCTTGAAAAAAGAAAAAAAAAAAAGAGTAGTGGATATAAGAAGAGCCAAGAGACAAAGGAGAGAGGCCATCACCAGAGTAAGGGACGAGCAGACAGGTGATAAGAAGGGCATAATTCAAGCAAACAGTTAAATAGCTAAAAAAAAAAAAAAAAAAAAAAAGAATATTTGGCCAAGAAGGTGTAACTAGGGACTTTGGGAGTGAGTCATGTCACAGTCTTCTCACAAAGACTGCAGAAGTTACCCTCCATGCAAGACAGGGGAAAAGAGGAGGTCATTAGATTGGAGGAAATTGCCATAAAAAGCCTCATACAGCAAGGCCAGTGCCCACCAAGTGTTCTTGTTCTTCCCAAGACTTTAAACAGTCTGGTGAGCCCTGTCACCTGGCTTCTCCTGTGGTCTCAAGAGCATCTGCCTCTACGGCTGATCCCCATCTCTGCAGAGATGAGCTTTGCCCGAGATACATCCTAAAGTATTCCTTAGCTGTTCCAGTCAATCCAATCAGCTACTGTCCAGACCCAGGGTGTTTCTAGAGACTTTTCACAAATGCATACCCTCTTTCTGGCCAGGGAAAGTACTTATGAGCAGAGAAAGAAGGGGGCGGGGGCGGGATTAGGGGCAGGGCGGTTCCATGCGAATTCCTGAGAACCTTGGAAAATTCAGTCCTGAGTGTGAGCAGGGGACAAGGGTGAAAGTCCAGCAGCAGCTCTGGGCAGGAATAGGTGTGAGGCCAGGAGAGCTGACTGGCAAGGAGTGCTCAGAGTCGAAGAGCCCTGCCCCAGAGGCAGAGCTGGCCCAAAGCCGGGATGGGGGGTGGGGGGTGGGGGAGGTGAGTGGGGAGGGGGTGGTAAACCTTTGAAAGATCTATTTTCCTAATCCGTAGGGAATGTCACCTTTTCCTAGAGATACTTACAGGCCTTGCTCTTAAAACTCTTATCAGTTGCCTGATAATTATAAACAGGTGAAGTTCTCTATTTCCTCCTCTCTCGCCTGCTCCACTGTTTCCTATCCGTGTTCCAAACTTTTTCTCTACTCACATTGCCCTTGGGAGAAGCTCTCTTGTAAAAGTCATCTCTTCCATCTTTGCGGCAAGGGGCATCATTGGGCCATTATCAATAGTGGCCAAGTTCTAGTTTCCTTTTGAGCACAAGTTTTAAAGAACCAGATGCATATCTTGGTTTTGTTCCAACCTGTGGACAAAGATTACAGGCAGAAATTACCATTGATGAACATTTCTCCGGCATATAGCAAGGGGCTTTTAGGCCACCAGTTAGAGATGATCCCCACTGGATCCTTTGGCACATTTGGAGGAAGGGCATTTGTAATGGATGTTGTAACGAATGGAAGCGAGGGGCTTCTCTGCCGTTGCCCCACAAGGTCTGGTTTGGCTCACAGAACACTTCCTAGAAGGTTTGGGGGACTTCCAAGGGAAGCCCAGGAGCTGGCAAACCATTTTCTACCCCTTCAGGAAGCTAGCTATAAACTCCAGAGAGACACACGTGGCTACCCAGTTCCTCCTCTAATACCTCTGGAACTCTTGACATATATAATGGTTCATGACTGAGATGGATCCATCTGAGCAATAGGTATCATAGTTACATATACAAACACTCTTTGACTCAGCAGCTTCTGGAGATTTATCTTACACAATTGTGAAATGATGTGTGAACACAAAGGCCATTACTGAAACGAAAAATTGGAAACAATACAAAAGCCCATCAATGAGGAAACTATTTAAACTGTGGCACATTCATAAAATGGAATTTTATGTAGTGGTAAAAAAAAAAATGAGGAAACTTTCTGTTCTATTATTGAAAGCTCTCTAAGACACTGTTAAGGATAAAAAAACAAGGGGCAGTACAGAGTGGACAGCTTGCTACATTTTGTGCTATAAAGAGAGAAAATTAAGAGTACATATCCATTTCAATTTTCCTATCTATTCTTAAAGCAACCGAAAGAATACATAAAAAAAAAAAGAAAAAATCCACAAACCCAGTTGCAACCTGGGGGCAAGTTAGGAAATGGGCAGTTTAAGGACAGGTGTTAGAAGTAAACTTTTCACTGTCTAGTGCTGACAAAACACCAGCTAGTAGATAAATACTAGCTGTTAGTTATCAGAGAAGAGGTAACAGATTCAGCAACCTAGTAAGAGTCTTAGGCTTTCTTTTCCCTGGAAAAGTACTGTGATCCCTTTAGAAAGTATGTCATTACTCCTCTTTACAAACAGTTCTAGAAGTTTTCTAACTTATGACCACAGGCCTCCTCCACAGACATAACTGCTTGTTACAATGTTTTCCCTCGCCTGTCATTTGATATGTTAAAGATCTGAGTGTGACAAGTGAGGCTGCAGGCTGGCAAGCACCCCTCTGATTTCTTTCCTTGCATGTGAAATCTTAGGAAAATCTTTTTTTAAATTCTGAGCCCGCCGATCTAATGTCCATCATAATGACACTTTTAAAAATTCTGAACCATGTGAATATTACCTATTAAAAAATTAAACATAAAATATTTGCTGGAACTAGCAAACCCTAAATCCAGGTCCAATTAATGTCTGGAAATACATTCTCTCTTCTTTATTAAAGCTGGGAGGGAAAATTTCTTGGGCATATAATGTTATGCAAATTAACTCCTTAGTATTGTTAATATTCCACATTATGTGAAATAGCTATTATATTGCTCAAGAGTTCCTTATGTCACAATGTAAGGAAGACACCCAAAATGATAGAGTCAGGTGAGGAAAAGGGTTAAGGCTCCCCTTATTACAGTATTCTAGCATAGCACTGAGAACAGTGGAATTTTCACATGAAACAAGCCCTGATTGCGAAGGGAGTAATTCAGGGTTGTCATCAGTCTATATGAACCTTGGTGTGAATGACAAAATGAAACTCCTTTTTCTAGATATTTAACCTCCAAAATCATCCTAGTATATTTATTTTGTTGGCCCAAGATATTTTACTATCACCTACCAGAAATTTTTTATAATAAATATCTAAATCCTTCATGAGATGGCAGTCCTTTGTGTTGTGCAGTGTACAATCTGCCTAACAGTACTGGGCAGCCCTGAGTAGGGTATTCCCTGAGCATCAGTGCAGTGGCTAGCAGATCACAGATAACACTACTGCAGCTCTTAGATTGGCTTGCTATGCTTTTATAGAGTTGGCCAGTAAAGACAAAGAGCCCAGATGAATTCAGATAGTTGACTACCTACAGAGAAGCAAGGTCAGAATTCTTTCAGTTCCCCATATGTTTAGTCCCATGATAATGCCACCAAACCAGAGGGGACCAAATAACAAGAGCCACTAACACTTGGCTCTGCTACCAAGAAGACAACTCTAAATTAAAGTCGAGCAGTTTTATAGCCTGTAGCCATAACTTCCAGGGAATCCTGGTGGGGAGTCCTGCACTCAGTTGAAAGAAGGGAGGGGCACAAGAAATGGCTTTGTGGCAGTCTCGCTCTAGAAAGGGGGCGGGGGAGCAAAGCTCTCAAGGCAGCTCCTTGCAATGCTGCTGATCTCTCAGATTCGGAAGGAAATCTCGGCATTATACCAAGACCTGGGTCAGACTGCAGCCAAGCTTTGCCTGCTGGGGCTGCATGGAAACATGCAGGATGAAAGGAAGGAGCTGTTCCCCTACGTATCAATTAATCATGCCTGGGTTCAGGCATTCTCAGTAATCCAATGGACAAGATAGATAGGAAGGGAGGGAGTTAAAAAGCCTAACGAAAATAAGTCATTGATTCACCAACTGTGAAGGATAGGAATTGATTTGCAGAGGGATTCATGCAACTGGTTGCAGAAGGGTTCAGGCATTCTAGCTGTTTCTTGTGAGGTCAGGTGATTTTGGCTAGAAAGGGAGGAAGGCAGACATTAAACCAGCAGCCTAACACAGCTCCTTTTGCTTGATCCTTAAAGGTCTTCTACTGCACAACGATGCTACCAAAAAAAATCAAGCTTCTGCTGTTCCTGGTTTCCCAGATGGCCGTCTTCATTCTATTCTTCCATCTTTCCGGCCACAACCTCAGTTCCCTGTCTAGGAAGGAGGAGCCCAAGCCTGTGCATGTGCTGGTCCTGTCTTCCTGGCGCTCGGGCTCTTCCTTTGTGGGGCAGCTTTTTGGGCAGCACCCAGATGTCTTCTACCTGATGGAGCCTGCCTGGCATGTCTGGATGAGCTTCACACAAAGCACTGCCTTGAAGTTGCACATGGCAGTACGGGACCTGGTCCGGGCCATCTTTCAGTGCGACATGAGCGTCTTTGATGCCTATATGGTTCCTGGTCCCCGGAAACAGTCCAGCATCTTCCAATGGGAGACCAGCCGGGCCCTGTGTTCCCCGCCTGCCTGCAGCATCTTCCCACGAGATAGGATCATCCCCCAGGCTCACTGCAAGGTACTGTGCAATCGGCAGCCCTTCGAGGTGGTGGAGGAGGCCTGCCGCTCCTACAGCCACGTGGTGCTCAAGGAGGTGCGCTTCTTCAACCTGAAGGCCCTTTACCCACTGCTGATAGATCCTGCCCTCAACCTGCACATTGTGCACCTGGTCCGTGACCCCAGGGCTGTGTTCCGTTCCCGAGAACGCACTGCGGGAGAACTCATGATTGACAACCGCATTGTGGTAGGGCAGCTGTGGAACAAACTCGAGAAGGAGGACCAAGCCTACCACGTGATGCAGGCCATCTGTGAAAGTCAGCGGGAAATCTATGAAGCCGTCCAGTTCTTGCCTGAGGCCCTGAAGCAGCGCTACCTGCTCATGCGCTATGAGGACCTGGTCCGGAAGCCCCTGACCCAGACTTCCCAGATGTATGACTTCGTAGGCTTGAAATTCTTGCCCCGGCTCCAGACCTGGGTACATAACATCACCCAAGGCAAGGGCACGGGTAAGCATGCCTTCCACACAAATGCTAGGAATGCCCTCAATGTCTCCCAAGCCTGGCGCTGGTCTTTGCCTTACAAAAAGGTTACTCAAATTCAGAAAATCTGTGGTGATACCATGAACTCGCTGGGCTACCGCCAAGTAAAGTCTGAGAAAGAGCAGAGAAACCTGTCACTAGATCTTCTGTCTACCAGCATCCTAACCGAGCAAGACTACCAGGAGGATTGAGGAGGCTCTGCCCCCTTCCAGTACCAACCTCAGTCATGGCAACTGAATGCTTCTGAGCCTGAACTGTCTCTCTTCAGGTGAGCATGAGTTGCGCCCATGTACACTCAAGCAGAGAAATCTTTGTGTCTATACTCGTGTCCAAAGAGAGACTCAGGAACTTACATGACTGGCACAGTGCAACAGTGGTGTTAACTTTCTCCCCCCCTTGGCCTTCCTCTCGGCGCATACCTTGAAAAGCTTGTGGCTTGGGGTCCTGTTAAGCATGGAGCAGTGTCAGTGGAGTAAATCCGTAAACCTCTCTGTCCACACCTTGCCTGACAGGAAAGAGGAGAGATGGTAAAAAGCAGGGAAATGGACCTTCCATCAAAGAGCTTGTTGGCAGATTCCAGAGGGATGTGAACTCTGAGCCCTCGGAGCTCCTGGTAGTTTCACAGAAGGGAATGGGAGAAGGGTTGGATGTTTACATGTGAGTGTGTCCATCACAATTATTGGTTATCAAAAATAAGAAACAAAATCTCTGCAAAACAAAGCAAGCTCTTATGTCATGGAGTGGCTGGGCCCAATTTGGAAGTGATTAGCCTCAATGTTTACTTACCATTAGGACATTTTGGCCTGTGCCTCTGCCATCCATTAACATGAAAATTCCAAAGTAAGATACTGGTTGGAATGTCCCCTTTTGTGCTTTCTAATTACTAGTAGTAAACACTCATTCTTATGAGATCCTAACCTAAGAACATGATCTTTTTTTTGTTCGCTTTTGCTATTATCACCCCCATACACAAAATATTGCTAAGATAATGTTTGGTGTCAGATGGTGAACTAAATCTAAACCAATTAATACATTGCCCTCTTTCGAGTTAGTAGAAAACAGATAATCAGCAAACAAGACCTTTCTGGCTTGTGAGAGATGTAACTTGTGATAATGCCATATGTATCTCCCTGGGGTCTAGGGAAGAGTTCTCTTTAATCTGATCCCTCGGCCAGAGGAGCTCAGTTTGGTGCTGTTTAGCTTTTTCTGATCACTCTCCACTAACAAGAACAGGTGTTTCATCCAGTCTTTGTAGCAGTCCCCAAATCTTTTTAACAATGACTGTTGTCCTGCCTGCCTTAGGTCTGCTGGAATCAAAATCTCCCAGGGTGGGCCTGGGATTCTGAATCTTCATCAAGCTACCCTCTGGATTCCTCCACAGCCTGCCTGGCAATAGCTCACCCTGCAATGAGCAACAACACAGTTCTCCCTCGTGCTCCAAGACCAGTGACTTTTCATGCTCAGTACATGTGCCCCTTACTTTGGACACTGGTGCTGTCCTCAGGTTGGAAGGAATAGGAAGAAGGCCTATATCTAGTCTGGAACTCCATGGGCCTCTGAGCCAATTTTTTTAAATATCTCACTTTGTCCAAACCTGAGAGATACTGTCATTTCATCTTTCCTTTTGTTTCTACTCCCACTTTTAATATGCTTCAGATTTCATAAAGCTCCCTCAATGGCAGATCAGAATTCTCCCAATTCTGCCAAGTAGCTCTAAGGCTGCTCTAGACACCAAAGATGCTTGAATGGCTATCTTTGCCAGCTGGGTCTGTTCATTCATATGTTTCATTTAAAGGAGTTTGAATTTATTCTAACACTCAAATCTAAGTCACTCTAAAAACTCCTCAAGAGCACAGGATCTTCTTCTGGCCTCTATAGACCTTCTGAAAGTACAAAAGAGTAAAATTTCCTTAATACTGAACATAAGGCCAGGACAGCAGATGATGGTGTAAAGTGAAAGGGCCAGTGAGGAGACAGATAGTGATAGACTGGACTCTTTCTGACTTCCCCTCTGAAATTCCAGCCTCTACCTAAATTATTTTCAAGTTAGCAACTTCCTATAGAAACTATATATATGTGATTCTAGAGTAATGCAGAGCTGTCTGCCTGTACCTCTCTGAAAGGATCACCCCATTCCAAGGTGAGGGAAGAGAATAGCGACATGGAAGTCTCAGGGGCTTTCTCAAGCTTTGAATTTAAATTTAAACTTCTTTGAATTCCTATATTCAAAGTCCTAGATGTGAGGAAGCAGATGGGGTCCAAATGTCAAGTAGCCATCCTCTTAAAGGACAGACTACCTGCACCATCCCAGTACAGCAGCCACTAGCCACTTGTGGCTTTGTAGACTGAAGTTAATTAAAATTAAATAAAAATTCAGTTTCTCATTCACACTAGTCCCATTTTAAGTGCTCTGTAGCCACATGTGGCCGGTGGATTCTGCGTTGGACAGCACAGCTATAGATCACATCCATCGCTGCAAAAAGTTCTGTTGGACAGCTTTGGTCTAAATTAATTTTTATTTTGTTAACATTTTACCCCTAACTTTGACTCTCCCCCCACAAAAAAATTTAAAGAATATATTATTATATGATGGCATTTTTATATAGCATAAGATTGTGTGTAGTGTAAAATTTTGCTAAATGATCTCTTTAAAAACCTGGTCCAGTGTTGAATGAGACTTCAGTGAGCACTGAACAGTCTCCTAATGGCATTTTCAGGTGGGCGGCCACTGGGATTCAGTAATGAGAGTGGCACATTCAATTGTGGGATATGGGGAGTCTGGGGAACAGTGTATAGGATGCCAAGTGTATAGGATGGTGTGTGACTAGACATCCTTTCCAATTTGGTGACATCCATTCTAGCCCCAAACCCCAGCAACAGAAAGCCATTTCTTTGCCTCCTCACCCTACTTAGCTGCACAGGGTCTAAGGATGAGCTCAAGCTTAGATGTGACATAAATTCAATCGAAATCTCTTAGCGCTAGTATTCAGGTTAGGGGAATGAGCTCTCTCAAGTCCTGAGTAAGCACAGCGACCTGAAGTGCCTAATTGCAAGACAGCAGTAGGAATCTTTTCAAAACCCAACCTGGCCACTGCCCAAGCCCTATATTATAGAGGATCATCAAGTTTCATAATTTTTGGAGGGTAAGAAAGGGATAGTTTTTTGAAACAAAGGCACTTTAACTGTAATTTAACTGTTTCCATCTATAGTTACTACGTGGTTTCATTTTCTATACAAGGAGAACAATTGCTAAGTGTTTCATATTTTTTTTTAACCCAGATATTTTAATCAAATAAAAAAATTTAAAAACAGGTTGTGATCGTCTACTTTATAAAAGGATTCACCATAAATTCAGTAGTAAGCTCTTACATAATACATTAATTTTCAAAACTCTCAGACATTACTTTTCAAAATAAGCTATCATATCTCAGTATATTATCTTTTAATTTGCAGCTTTTCCTTCTTCAAGCATTAGTATTGGAACAACTTATTAGTCCCTGATAACACTGAAAAGGAAATCTATTATTAAGAATGTTTTACAGTATATAAAGTGTATAATCCATACATAATCAGAACTTCCTAGTTTTTTTTCAAGGGCTTGGATACAGATGTGTTAATAGATAACTTTGTCAATCTCTTTGAGCTGAGAGCAAATACAATCCAAGTTCAAAGGACACAACATTTTAAATTGATTTTTGAGCAATTTTTGTCCTGCTATAGTCGATCATGAAATCTTTTTGAGTTTGCACTGTGCTCACCACTGTTCACTATTACATTACATCACATTATAAGAATCTCTGAACACATGGGATTACCACAAGCAACATTACTTTTTAAAATCCATTGTTGAAAGACATCCTAAAATGCCTTTACCTAATATTCCATGGCACAGAGGCCCAAAAATAAAACCACTTTTAGGACTCTGTGTGCTTTTTTTCCCTGAAATGAGAATAATAATACCTAGCTAATAGGAGTTTTGTGAGGATTAAATGAGATAATGCATGTAAAGCACTTAGCACAGTGTCTGGAGCACACAATGTGCACTCAGTTATGGTTGCATTTATTATTTTAGCAATGGTGAACTCATGTTGGCTCAAATCCCTTATCTTGCAGGTGCTAAATTAAGCCTCAAGATAACTGATTTCGTAAGGCTCTACTGCTCATGTGTCTTGGATAAGCGGCTTAACTGCATGTGTTGGAGGTTTGGGGTATTGGGAAGGCTGGGAGCATGTGCTTGCTGGACACCAGTCTTCATAGAATTGGACGCGACCCTCTGAACCATGAGGTATTAGAAGTTGTGCTGTTCCAGCAGGTTTTCGAGACAGCAGGTTGTGCGCTAACAGTCATCACAGACGGAAACCATCCGTCCATCTCCCTACAGCCCGTAACAGCCAGACCTCCCGGGCCTGTAGGTAGGGAGCGAGGGCCCGGCAGGTTCGCACGGCGGCCGCTCACGGCCACGTCCAGCGGGACCGCGGGGGAGCCGCTCGCTGCCCACACGCGCCCGGGCTCGCCTCCTCTAAGACGGCGGAGGCGACAGCTCCCCCACGCCCCGCCGCCGCCCTCCTGGGAGGCCGAGTGCCGAGAGCAGGAGGGCGGAGACGCTCGTCTCTCCATTCCAGCGCGGCCCCGAGGCCTCAAGCGCTAAGGCACGCCGTGAGGCGAGAAGCTGCTGCAACCAGCCACGACGCGGCGCCTCGTCTCGGAAGTGAAAAGGCGGCGGCATATCTGGCTATTCCATAAATTTTTATTGAAAGCTACATTCTTTTTCAACTTATGAACAGTGGTCATTGTATCCGAGAAGTTAGGATTTAAGGGATATGTATGATTACTGATTCATTATATAGCTATTCTTCTTTCCTTTCTGGTATATTACAGTGGACAGAGGGAAATACCTGAAGTCTCTGAACTGTAATCCAGCGGCCTTGATCTCTGATAATGATGGTATAGCCTTTATTTTGTGCCTTTGTGATTATGGAAACCTTGTAAATGGCCCTTACTTGTACCCATTTTATCCGGTTTTTCAACTTTATAGTCTTATGATCACTAAAGACAGCCCCTAATGTTTATTAATGAAGGGCTTTGAGTCAGCCTATAAGGCTCCCACCCCAAGTCCAAAGTTATCTTGATAAGGGAAGCTGGATGGAACCAAATGAACCTGCCTGACAAGCACAGTAGCTTAAAGTTTAACATTTAAGTGACCTATACCTCATAATACTAAAAATCACACCCATCATTGTACCAAGGCTGCCGTTTTCTTACATACATCCTGTGACTAAGCATGTAATCAGGCTGCGCATGCTCAATAATTAGATCACCGCAGATAATTACATCAGCTGGAGCCATTGTGCTTATTATCCTAAAACCTGCCCATCTTTTGATACTATAAAACTGCAGCACAAGAAAACAGATTTTTAGGCCAATAGGCCGTCCGATCTGCTTCCCGCCTAGCAATAAACTCTCTCTCCCCAGTGTCTCAGGAATTGGCCATTTGAGTGCACCCACCCACCATTTTTGATGGGTATCAGTTATGCAGAGAGATGGAAAAGTAAAATCAACTGATTATTTTTATGTAAAAATCTGCCATTGTATTGTCTGTAACATGTTTTTCAAAGAATAGTTGATAATTAGTGATTTAAACACAAGCTAAAAATACAATAACTTCACTGACTATGTATATTATCAGGAGTCTATTGAATTACTTTCACAAACCTTAGAAACAAAAATTTAAATGAATATGTGAGGGATATAGGCCAGTGAATAAGTCTCTGATAGGCATTAGTTGGGGAGCCCCCATAGCCCACTGAGAGCCATGCCCTTCCATATAAACCTCCTTTATCATTCAGAGGAAGGTTATATATATTTTTTTCTTTTTTTTAACTTTTTATTTTTGAAATAATTTCAAACTTACAAGAAATTTGCAAAAATAGTACCGAAATATTACAGAGAATTACAATATACCTATATATTCAGATATATCAACTTTTGATATTTTGCTATATTTGCTATATTCTCTCTCGCTTTCTCTCTGTTTTCTAAATATTTGAGAGTAGGTTGCTTATATCATACCTTTTTTTTTTTTTACCATTTAATACTTGTATGTACATTTGCTAAGAACAAGGATATTCACTTATGAAACATTAAGCACAATTACCAAGTTCAAGAAATTTAACATCGATATAAATCATGAAGTCTATATTCCAATTTTTCCAGTTGTCTCAATGACGACCTTTTGGGTATTTCTCCTTCATTATTAAATCCATGCCTGGACCATGTATTGCATTTAATTGTCATAATCTCTTTAGTATCTCTTTTTGAAAAAAAAAGTCAAAAATTGCTCTCTTTCTCCCTTCTCCCCATCTTGTGGTAACCTCTAATCTACTTTCTGTCTCTGTGTATTCTTGGAATTGATATTATACAATGTTTGTCCTTATGTGCCTCACTTATTTGACTAGGAAAGTTTTCAAGGTTCTTCCATGTTGCAGCACATCTCATAACTTCATTCTTTCTTATGGCCAAATGGTATTCCATTGTGTGTATGTACCACATTTTTTTATTTTTTTCATTTTTATTGAGATTGTTCAGATACCATACAAGTATCCAAAGATCCAGAGTGTACAATCACTTGCCCCTGGGTACCCTCATACAGCTGTGCATCCATCACACTTAATTTTTGTTCACTTTTTAGAAACTTTTCATTACTCCAGACAAGAAATAAAGTGAAAGATGAAAAAAGAAAAAAAGAAAAGGAAACTCTAATCCTCCCCTATCCCTAACCAACCCCCCTCAATTGTTGACTCATAGTATTGATATAGTACATTTGTTACTGTTTATGAAAAAATGTTGAAATACTACTAACTGTAGTATATAGTTTGTAATAGGTATATAGTTCTTCCCTATATGCCCCTCTATTATTAACTTCTAATTGTATTGTCGTACATTTGTTCTGGTTCATGGAAGCGATTTCTAGTATTTGTACAGTTGATCATGGACATTGCCCACCATAGGATTCAGTTTTATACATTCCCATCTTTTGACCTCCAACTTTCCTTCTGGTGACATATGACTCTGAGCTTCCCCTTTCCACCTCATTCACACACCATTCGGCACTGTTAGTTATTCTCACATCTTGCTACCAACACCCCTGTTCATTTCCAAACATTTAAGTTCATCCTAGTTGAACATTCTGCTCATACTAAGCAACCACTCCCCATTCTTAAACCTCATCCTGTATCTTGGTACCTTATATTTCATGTCTATGAGTTTACATATTATAATTAATTCCTATCAGTGATACCCTGCCATAATTGTCCTTATGTGTCTGGCTTATTTCACTCAGTATATTGCCCTCGAGGTTTTGTCATCAACCCATTTTTTTTTAATATGGTTTTATTCACTCACCATACATTCCATCCCAAGTAAATAATCGATGGTTCTCTGCATGGTCATACATTTATGTGTTCACCACCTTCACCACTATCTATATAAGGGCATTTCTTCCACAAGGCAGGAGGGAGAGTCAAAGAAGGTAGAGAGGCAAAAGAAAGAGGAAAAAAAATGACAGCTAGGAAGCAGCAAAAGGAAAAATAACCTTAAATCAAAGTAAAATAAAGAATCAGACAATACCACCAATGTCAAGTGTCTAACATGCCTCCCCTATCCCC
Organism: Choloepus didactylus; assembly: GCF_015220235.1. Lineage (NCBI taxonomy): Eukaryota > Metazoa > Chordata > Mammalia > Pilosa > Megalonychidae > Choloepus > Choloepus didactylus. Next base: position 27,965,116 of record NC_051328.1, on the reverse strand, counting down.
CCTCTTACTGCATTTACCTTGGTATATCACCTTTGTTACGTTAAAGGAAGCATGATACAATGATTCTATTAGTTACAGTCTCTAGTTTATGCTGATTGCATCCCTCCCCCAATGCCTCCCCATTTTTAACACCTTGCAAGGTTGACATTTGCTTGTTCTCCCTCGTAAAACAACATATTTGTACATTTTATCACAGTTGTTGAATACTCTAGATTTCACCAAGTTACACAGTCCGTCTTTATATTTCCTCCTTTCTTGTGGTGTCTCACATGCTCCCCACCTTCCTCTCTCATCCGTATTCATAATTATCTTTGTTCAGTGTACTTACATTGTTGTGCTACCATCTCCCAAAATTGTGTTCCAAACCACGCCCTCCTGTCTTCTATCACCCTGTAGTGCTCCCTTTAGTATTTCCCGTAGAGCAGGTGTCTTGTTCACAAAGTCTCTCATTGTCTGTTTGTCAGAAAAATATTTTGAGCTCTCCCTCATATTTGAAGGACAGCTTTGCTGGATATAGGATTCTTGGTTGGCGGTTTTTCTCTTTCAGTATCTTAAATATATCACACCACTTCCTTCTTGCCTCCATGGTTTCTGCTGAGAGATCTGCACATAGTCTTATTAAGCTTCCTTTGTATGTGATGGATCACTTTTCTCTTGCTGCTTTCAGGATTCTCTCTTTGTCTTTGACATTTGATAATCTGATTATTAAGTGTCTTGGCGTAGGCCTATTCACATCTCTTCTGTTTGGAGTATGCTGAGCTTCTTGGATCTGTAATTTTATGTCTTTCATAAAAGATGGGAAATTTTCATTAATTATTTCCTCTATTATTGCTTCTGCCCCCTTTCTCTTCTCTTCTCCTTCTGGGACACCAATGATACATACATTATTGTACTTTGTTTCATCCTTGAGTTCCCGGAGACGTTGCTCATATTTTTTCATTCTTTTCTCCATCTGCTCCTCTGCGTGCAGGCTTTCAGGTGTTTTGTTCTCCAGTTCCTGAGTGTTTTATTCTGCCTCTTGAGATCTGCTGTTGTATGTTTCCATTGTGTCTTTCATCTCTTGTGTTGTGCCTTTCATTTCCATAGATTCTACTAGTTGTTTTTTTGAACTTTTGATTTCTGCCGTATATATGCCCAGTGTTTCCTTTACAGCCTCTATCTCTTTTGCAATATCTTCTCTAAACTTTTTGATTTGATTTAGCATTAGTTTAAATTCCTGTATCTCAGTTGAAGTGTATGTTTGTTCCTTTGACTGGGCCATAACTTTGTTTTTCTTAGTGTAGGTTGTAATTTTCTGTTGTCTAGGCATGGTTTCCTTGGTTATCCAAATCAGGTTTTCCCAGACCAGAACAGGCTCAGGTCCCAGAGGGAAGAAATATTCAGTATCTGGTTTCCCTGCAGGTGTGTCTTAGAAAATTGCTCCACCCTTTGATGCCTCAGGTCACTGTGCTTTTCTGCCCAGCAGGTGATGCCTGTTAGCCTATAATTCTTGACTGATGTGAGGAGGTATGGCCGTGTTCCTCCAGGCTCTGGGGTCTGGTTCTGAATGGAAAAGGCCCCACCCCTTTCCTCCTAGAGAAGACAGAGCCCCCAGGTGGAGGTCATTAACATTTCAATGGTCTCACTCTCTGCTTGTGCTGTCTCCACCCTTCCCCGAGTCACAGCCCTGGAAACTGAATATGACTGGGGCTTTCTCCACTGAGCCGAAAAAGAAACAGATAGTCCCCTTCAGACCCAGTCCAAGGCGACCCTCTGGCTCTCCAAGGTCAGTCGTCACCCAAAGCCTCTGTCTGTTTTTTGGGGATGCGTACCTGTAGTGAGCAGTTCACACTCGCTACTTAAAACCCCAGTTGGAGCTCAGCTGAGCTATATTCGCTTGCTGGGAGAGAGCTTCTCTCTGGCACCACGAGGCTTTGCAGCTCGGGCTATGGGGGAGGGGGTCTCACGACTTGGATCCGCAGGTTTTACTTACAGATTTTATACTGTGTTCTCAGGCATTCCTCCCAATTCAGGTTGGTGTATGATGAGTGGATGGTCTCGTTTTTTTCCCCCACAGTTATTCTGGATTATTTACTAGTTGTTTCTGGTTTTTTGTAGTTGTTCCAGGGGGACTACTTAGCTTCCACTCCTCTCTATGCCGCCATCTTGCCCCGCCTCGGAAGGTTATATTTTAAATACAGTATTTGAAAAGAAAAAAAGTAATAACAAATAGCCAGAGTAAAGAGATTTGAATAAAGCATTCAGCTAAAGGGTTTCTTCATTTGTTCAACACATGTAATGAGCATCTAGAATGTGCCACGCACACTATTCTATGTGCTGTGGATACAGCAGCAAAACACAACAGGCAAAGTCCCTGCTTTCATGCAACTGACATTGTAGTCTGTTGGTGGCTGGGGAACAAACAAATATATGTCAGATGGTGCTAAGTACTATGAAAAAGCATGAAGCGGGGTAAGGAGCTAGGGAGTGAAGGGGACGCTGTTTTACAAGTGGTGATACTGTTTGTGTTCGCTGAGAAAGTGACCTTTGAGCAGAGACGCTGGTGAAGTAGGGGAGCATACAGAAGCCTGAGGCCAGGGTGCTCCAGAAAGCGTCGATGTCGAGATGGACAGAATCAATGAGGGCTTAAAAGGAACCTATTCTGTGCTTGGTACTATGCTGAGTGTTGTACAGGATGAAGTACAGACAATACAAAGAAGATGGTGCAGGGGAGTGGTTACACACTCATGAGTGCGGGCTCTGGAACTGTGCTTCCTGGGTGACCTTGGGCCTTTGCCTTAAGGTCTCCAAGTCTCTGTTCCCTCAATTACACCACTGACTCTTTAGGGCTCTTTCAGAGGTCTAAATCCTCTGGGAGGACTAATAAATTAATATATAGAATGATCAAATTTTGGCATGTAAACAAGCTCTCACTAAATGTCACCTCTGAATATCATGATAACGATGCTAGTGTTGGCTCACCAGGGCTGTCTTAAGCTATTTCTGGTAACTTCCTCATGAAGCGGGAGCTTAACAGCGTATCAGGAGCCCTTTATGGGAGTTTCTGATCATACCTGATATGATGAGGAGATTGATACTTTCTGATCTTCTGGGTTCTCTACATAAGTGGTTCTCAACAAGGGGCAAATTTGCCCTCCAGGGGACATTTGGCAGTGTCTGGAGATACTTTTGATTGTCACAACTTGGGGGAAAGGATGCTCCTGGGTAGTGGCCAGGTGCTAAACATTCTACAATGCAAAAGACAGTTCCCACAGCAATGAATTATCTAGTCCAAAATGTCCATGATGCAGCTATTGAGAAGCCCTTCTCTACATTAAACCAGGGATAAGGATAAAGAGCTGATGATTCAAATGAATTTCTCTCCTGAAAAGCAAAAACTACCTAAAGCCCTGAATGTGTCACCAGCCCAAGCATCCTGATTATCTCTTTTAGTACCCACTCAAGCCATCTCCAAAAGATAGTGTAGAATAGACATTATAAAAATACTGAGCAGCATCCCAAGAGTCTGAGAAGTGAAGTCAAGTTTCCTAGAGCCAGTCACTCACTGGTCAGTCTGAGTTTTAACTGATCTTGGCTCACGTCCACTCTAATTCAGCCAGCTGTGGCCAGGAGAGGAAAGAACTTAAAGGAGCAAAACATAGTAATTTGGGTCCCTGGGGATCACAGGCAGGGCAAATGAAGCCAGAGGCAGGCACTGTGCTAGACAAATGAGTGGCCTGACATGTCTAGGAGCAGAAGAATCATTCACGGATGTCAAAAAGTCCTGTGGGAACCACAGGATTTAGACCAGTGTCTCTCAACTTCTTGTTTTCATTATGACTCCCCACCCCCAACATATCTTTTTAGATATTTTTTCCTAATCACAAACCCCCACATGTGAAATTTTAATATCACAAATACACTGTTTATCTATTTATGTACTTTGACCCTTTGGAGGATCACAAACCACTGTAATACCAAAGATTTTATTCACTCCCCAGGATCAATTTTTACCTCCATGTGGGCAATATCACCTCTGATTTAGACCACTGTCCTTAATATTTTTTAGCTCCTATCCTAGCCTTGCTTTCATTTGTCATTCCCCCAAGCAAAAATGTTCCTTGCATCCACCAATTATAGTTGTACCTTGCTTAACAAAAATGAAATGTGATTAAGTAAAATAATATATGAAAGCATTTGGTAAAATATAAAGGCCTATAAAAATGTTTGTTGTTATTAAGAGTGAAATAATAACACAAGTAACTCTGACTGCCTCCCTCCCTCCTGCCAGACTTAATCCTAACTATTAGGGATGGTCATTGATCCTACTTTCCTTGCCAGTTTTCAGGTTGGCTCTTTGTGTTCCTAGAAGAACAATAAGGAAGCTATTTCGTTGTGTTTTTTTAAAGTTTATGACAGGAATTTAAACAAGTGCACCACAAGGCACATGGAGCAGCCAGTTGTAAAGAATAAAGTACACGTGAGAAAGAGTTAGCTATTGCTCCACCTTAAATCAATGTAGATTTAAATGACTAACTACAGGTAATGTAAACATGTTGAATGAAAAAGAATAAAGGTTTCTTATGTAGGGGTAAAGGAGAAGGGAGGGAACCCTTGATGATCTGATCCACCATAAACCAAAGGATGAGGCTTAATGGATGTATCACACACACACACACTGCATGCTGGGTGCAAATAAGCTTGAAATTTAAATTTTTGAGTATATAAATTTTTTTTTAATTTTTTTTAAATGTAAGATCTTCACAACCTGTTATGGTGAAGCTCATGTGTTAATTTGACCAGGTTTTAGTGTCCAGTTGTTTGGTCAAGCAAGCACTGGCCTGATTGTTACTGTGAGGACATTTTGTGGACTTGAATCATCAGCAAGTTAATTGCATCTATGGATGATTATATCTAAAATTAAGCAAAGAGATTGCCTTCAACAATGGGAGAAGTTGAAGGCTTTAAAAGGAGAAGTGATGATTTCAAGCAGTCAGAAGAGAGAATTTCCATCTCTACTTCGGCCAACCAGCTTCTCCTGGGGAATTCATTGAAAACGTTCATTGAAGTTTCCAGCTTGCAGCTTACCCTATGGAATTTGGACTTGTACATCCCCACAGTCACATGAGACAATTCTTATAAAGATCTCATAATATTTACAGGTATCTCCTATCAGTTCTGTTTCCCTAGAGAACCCAGTACACAAACTCAAATACGTTCATGCGCATATTAAGAAGGGAGCAGAATGTAAAGCAGTTCTTCCAAACTTATTTGATCAGGGAACAGTTTTTATCTCAATATATCCATTAGTATCTAACAAGAGCATGTTTTGAGAAAGACTAATATGGCAAAATGCTGAATTGTCTTCAGCAGTTATATCCCTGGATGCAGCAAATTCTGTTTTCTCTTTGTCCAGGCAGGCAAAAAAGCTGAATGGGAAAAAATCACACAATAGTGCAGATTAGTTTACAAGGAATTTATGATCACTACTTCAATTTATGATCACCTCAGCATTCACCTGCAACCCTTTCCAACCCTCTCCACAAGAACTTTCTCTAACCACCTTTAACCACATACCTTCCCTTCCTTGTGGAGAAAAGTAAAACCTTTCAGATGTGAATTTCTCAACTCTCTGATGCCAACATCTAAACTTCTCTTCACATGCTATCTTCCCTCTTATATTTTGTTACAAGATGGATATTGTTCTAGCTCCTATTTAAGGCTGGTTACCCCAATAGAGATTTAGATTCCACCCCTCCTACCTTCTCAAGAACTACATTTTTCTTATTCATTCTGTCTTCTCTAAATTCAACTTCACTTCAATTGAATCCTTCACTTTGACTTTTTAATTTACTCAATCTCTCCCTTCATTCCCATATCCTTTTCAAGGGTTAACCTATTCTCATGTACACAGCCAAACTGCTCAAAAGAGTTGTCTATATTCATCGACTCTATTTCTTACCTCCCACTTCCTTCTCAACTCATTCAAACCTGGATTTTGCCCCTTATCTCCACTGAAACAGCTCTAGCTAACAACAAAAAAGTAAATTCTGTGTCACTCACTCCAATTTACATTTTCCAGTTCTCATCTCACCTGAACTGTCAGCAATGACTAATTTTACTGACCACTTCCTCCTCTTTGAAATACTGTATCATGGTTTTCCTTCTATATCTCCAGCCACAACTCAATTTTTTTTGTAGATCATTCTATTCTACCTAATTATTAAATGTTGAAATTCCTCAAGGCACAGAGAACCTCTTTTTTCACTCTATGCTTTCTCTCTAAACTATCTCATTCATGCCCATGATTTTTAAAACCAACTATATGAAGATAACTTGTAAATATATTAACTGTGGCTCAGACTTCTTTGAGTTCCAGACTGGTAAATCCAATCACCTATTTGACATAACTCAGACATGTCAAAAGACATTTCAGATTCAACATGTCCACACACTGAATCCATGATATTCCCTTCCTCCATCCCAGACCATGCTTAACATCTACATCCCCCCTGGGTCTCTTCCCACCTTCTACCCTGTCACTAAATGAAAAACTTGAACTTTGCCCTTAACATCTTCCACCAATCAATCACCAACAACTCTAGATTTTACCTCATCATCATTTCTTAAGTTCATCCACTTCTCTTTTCCCCAAGCCTTCACCCTGTTTTGTTCATGCCACCATCATCTCTTTCCTGAACTACTGACTGGTCTTCCTACCTCTAGCCTGCCCACTGGCACAATCCAATATCTACACTGCATTAAAAATTTAGAAAGTCCAAATTTCTTAATATTGTTTATAAAGCCTTTCATGATCTGGTCCTTTCATCCCTCTCTTCTCACTCCCCCTTAGAGTTTACTTTCCACCCACCTCAAATTTGTCATTCTACCAAAGTGTAACACACTTCTGCCTCTGGATTTTAGGTCCTGCTAGTTCTCCAACCTGGAATACCCTACACTTGTCTGGATAATTTTTCTGTCCGTTAGGTCTCAACTAAAACATCTCCTCTGCAAGTTTTTCCTATGTTGACCCACTTCTCTTGGGTACCACTTCTTTGAGCTTTCTCTTTTAATAGCATTTATCAGACTAATAAATCAGTCTAATTTACGTGTTCTTTGGCTAAGCTCTTTGAGGGCAGGGACTGTCTTACTCACTGTGGTATATCCAATGCCTAGCACAGTGCCTGGCCCATAGTAAGCACTCAATAAATGTTTGTTTAATGAATAAAGACATTGATTTCATCTGCATTGTATGTGAAGGGCTCATTCTTTAATTAACATTTATAGAAAAGGCACATTTAACCTATCACAGAAACTTCTATTCTGAGAAACACCATGACATGTTTAAAATTTCAGATAAGCAAGAGCCAACATTTAAAAGTTTCCTGTTTGAGAGAAATAAGGGAAGTTAAATCTTAAAGCCAACAGTTAAGAAGTGCTCGGTCAAGTGGGGTGGCGGATGGGGGGCAAAGCAGACATTAAAAAATTAAGTTGACTTGTATTTTTAATACTGACCTCACTGTGGCAAGATTAACTGGAAATTATGCTATTTTCTGAGAAGCTGCATGTGTTCATAGGGTGTAGCATATGAACTAATCAATTGCTTTGCCACTTGGAAGCATTTGACAAATACTTGCTGTCTGATTGCTTTACAATCTGGTTGTTAGCCAAATCTCCAAGGAGAAAGTTTATGATTTGTTTTTTATTGCCTGTCAACCATCAAAATGGCATTGCAAATGCAATGTAAGATGAAAGGAACTGCTTGGGGGAGTGAAGTCTCTTTGATTCTTTTCCCTTACCCTCTACATCCTATTCATTAGCAAGTCCTGTCAACTCAATTTCCTATAATATGCCTTCAATCAGACTGCCTCTTACCATCTCCACTGCTACAGTGTTCATCCAAGCCAATATCAAATCTCAACTGAACTGCTGTAACAGCCTGCCAATTGGGAAAAAATACAACTAATGCAAACTATGGACTATAGTTAACAGTAATCTTATAATATTCTTTCATCAATTGTAGCAAAAGTACCATACCAATGCTAAGTGTCAATAATAGGGGGGTATAAAAAGAATGGGATTTTTCTTTTTGGAGCAATGAAAAAGTTCTTAAATTGACTGTGGAAATGAATGCACAACTCTGTGATTATACCGAGTCACTGGTTATACACCTTGGATAGATTGTATGGTGTGTGAATAAAACTGTTTTAAAATAAATAAACAAATAAAATTTTAAAAAAGCTATAAATGGTTATACAGTGCTGGGGGGACCTCACAACAAAGAAAAACTCAGCACCAGATGGCTTCACAAATGAATTCTACCAATCATTCCAAGAAGAATTAATACCAATCCTGCTCAAAAAAGTTGAAGAGGAAGGATCACTATCTAACTCATTCCATGAGGCCAACATTACCCTAATACCGAAGCCAGATAAAGCTAGTACAAGAAAAGAAAATTACAGACCAATTTCTCTAATGAATATAGATGTAAAAATCCTCAAAAAAATACTTGCAAATCAAATCCAACAACACATCAAAAGAATTATACACCATGATCAAGTGGGTTTTATCCCAGGCACGCAAGGGTGGTTCAACACAAGAATATCAATTGATGTAATACATCATATTAACAAAATTGAAGAGGAAAAACCACAGGATCATTGTGATTGATGCAGAAAAAATATTTGACAAAATCCAGCCTCCTCAACATGATAAAGGGCACATATGAAAAACCCACAGCTAACACTGTACTCAATGGTGAAAGAGTGACAGCTTTCCCTCTAAGATCAGGAACAAGACAGGATGCCCATTGTCACCACTGTTATTTAACATTGTGCTAGAAGTTTTAGCAAGAGCAGTTAGGCAAGGAAAAGAAGTAAAAATTCCATTTACAATAGCAGCTAAAAGAATCAAATATCTAGGAATAGATTTAACCAAGGATGTAGAGGATATGTACAAAGAAAATTATAAAACATTGCTAAAAGAAATCAAAGAAGACCTAAATAAATGGTATGACAATCCATGTTCATGGATTGGAAGCCTAAATATCATCAAGATGTCAATTCTACCCAAATTGACTTACAGATGCAACGCAATCCTTATCAAAATTATAATAGCCTTCTTCACAGAAATGGAAAAGACAATTATCAAATTTCTTTGGAAGGGTAAAGGGTCCTCAATAGCCAAAATCATCTTGAAAAAGAAGAACAAGTTTGGAGGACTCACACTTCCTGACTTTAAAGCACATTACAAAGCCAAAGTGGTCAAAACAGCATGGTACTGTCATAAAAATAGATATATATCAACAAATGGAATCAATCCGAGAGTTCAGAAATAGATCTTCCAATCTATGGCTAATTGATTTTTGATAAGCCTGCCAAGTCCACTCAATTGGGAAAGAAGAGTCTCTTTAATAAATGGTGCTAGGAAAACTGGATATTCATACGCAAAAGAATGAAAGGGGACCCCTGTCCCACACCATATACAAAAATTCATTCAAAATTAATCAGAGACCTAAATTAATCAATTTCTAGAAGAAAATGTAGGGAAATATCTTCAAGATCTTGAGGTAGGCAATGGTTTCTTAGACTTTATACCCAAAGCACAAGCAACAAAAGAAAAAATAGATAAATGGGACCTCCTCAAAATTAAAAAAATTGTGCATCAAAGGGCTTTGTCAAGAAAGCAAAAAGGCAACCTACTCAATAGGAGAAAATATTTGGAAACCACATATCCCATAAGGGTTTAACATCCAAAATATATTTTTAAAAATCCTATAACTCACAACAAAAAGACAAACATCTCAATTAAAAGACTTGAATAGATATTGCTTCAAAGAGAAAATACAAATGGCTAAAAAGCACATGAAAAGATGCTCAATGTCACTAGTATTAGCAAAATGAAAATCAAAACCACAATGAGATATCATTTCACACCTTCTAGAATGGCCCCTATTAAAAAAAAAAAAGAAAACTATAAGTATTGGAGAGGATGTGAAGAAACAGGAACACTCATGCATTGCTGATGGGAATGTAAAATGGTGGTGCAGCCACTATGGAAGACAGTTTGGCAGTTCCTCAGGAAGCTCAGTATAGAATTGCCATATGATCCAGCAATATCAGATATACTATATACCATATATCAGCTGTATACCCAGAAGAACTGAAAGCAAAGACTTAGACAGACATTTGTATACCAATGTACATAGGAGCATTATCCAAAGTTGCCAAAAGATGGAAGCAACCCAACTGTCCATCAATTGATGAATGGATAAACAAAATGTGGTATATACATATGATGGCATATTATTGAGCTGTAAGAACAAATGAAGTCCTGATGCATGCAACAACATGGATGAATCTGGAAGACTTTATGTGAATAAAATAAGCCAGACACAAAAGGACAAATATTGTATGATCTCACTAATATGGACTAAGTATAATAAACAAACTCGTAAAGTTAGAATTTAGAATACAGGTTACCAGGAGATAGAATGGGGGTACAGAATGGGAAGCTGATGCTTAATTTATGTAGAATTTCTAGCTGGTTGATTGTAAATGTTTGGAAATGGATAGAGGTGATGGTAGCATATTACTGTGAGTATAATTAACAGTGCTGAATTATGCATGTGAATGTAGTTGAAAAGGGAAGTTTGGGGTCGTGTATTTTACTAGGATGAAAGTTAGAAGATAAAACATGGGACTGTATAACATAGTGAACCCTGCTGTGGATGATGGACAGGGTTTAATAATACAAGCATAAGAATGTTCTTTCATGAATTATAACAAGTATCCGACACTAATACAAGGTATTACTATTAGGGTGGTATATGGGAAAAAATACACCTAATGTAAACTAAAAAAAAAAAAAAAGAAACAATGAAATATCTCTTCTCATCCACTAGGATGGCTATAATCAAAAAGACAGATATAACAAATGTTTGGCAGTTCATCAAAAGATTAAACATAGAGTTACTACATGACATAGAAATTTCCCTCCCAAGTATACGCCAAATAAATGTCCAGATGCAAATAACTAAAATCAGGAATGAAAGGGGGGACATTATAACTGGCCCCACAAAAATAAAAAGAATTACATAACCTAAATGAAATGGACAAATTCCTAGAAGCACACAAATTACCTAGGCTGACTCAAGAAATAGAAGATCTCAATAGACCAGTAACAAGTAAAGAAATTGAATTGGTAATAATAATGATAATAAAATCCCCCATAAAAGTCCAGGACCAGACAGCTTCACTGGTGAATTCTACCAAACATCCAAAAAAGAACTAGCACCAATACTGCTCAACTTCTTCCAAAAAACTGAAGTGGAGGGAACACTTCCCAACTCAATCTATGAAGCCAGCAACATGCTAATACCAAAGCCAGATAAAGATATTACAAGAAGAGAAAATTACAGTCCAATATCTCTCATGAATATTGATGCAAAAATCTCAACAAAATACTAGCAAACCAAATCCAACACCACATTTAAAATATTATAGACATGATTGGGATTTATCCCAAGTATGCAAGAGTGGCGCAACATAAAAAAAATCAATTAATGTCATGCACCACATTAATAGAGAATGAAGGAAAACAAAAACCTACATGATCATTTCAATTGATGTAGAAGAGACATTTGACAAAATCCAGCACCTGTTTTTTTTTGTTTTTTTTTTTTTTAAATTCAGTTTTATTGAAATACATTCACACACCATACAATCATCCATGATATACAATCCACTGTCCACAGTATGATAACATAGTTATGCGTTCATCACCACAGTCTATCTCTGAACATTTTCCTTACATCAGAAAGAACCAGAACAAGAATAAAAAATAAAAGTGAAAAAAACATCCAAATCATCCTCCCATCCCACCCCATTTGTCCTTTAGTTTTTATCCCCATTCCTCCACTCATCCATACACTAGATAAAGGGGGTGTGATCCAAAAGGTCTTCACAATCACACTGTCACCCCTTGTAATCTACATTATTATATAATTGTCTTCAGGAGTCCAGACTGCTGGGTTGGAGTTTGGTAGTTTCAGGTATTTACTTCTAGCTATTCCAATACATTAAAGCCTAAAAGGTGTTATCTATATAGTGCATAAGAATGTCCACCAGAGTGACCTTTCGACTCCATTTGGAATCTCTCAGCCACTGAAACTGTTTCGTCTCATTTTGCATCCCCCTTTTGGTCAAGAAGATACTCTCAGTCCCACGATGCCGGGTCCACATTCATCCCCGGGAGTCATACTCTGCATTGCCAGGGAGATTTACAACCTGGGAGTTGGGTCCCACGTAGGGGGGAGGGCAGCGAATTCACCTGTCGAGATGGCTCAGTTAGAGAGAGAGAGGGCCACATCTTAGCAACAAAAAGGTACTCAGGGGGAGACTCTTAGGCACCATTACATACAACTTTAGACTTTCCTTTGTGGTAATGAGCTTCATAAGGGCAAGTCCCATGCTTGAGGGCTCAGCACATCAAACTGCCAGTCCCAATGTTTGCAGCACCTGTTTTTGATTTAAACAAAAAAAAAGCACTCAGAAAACTAGGAATAGAAGGAAACATCCTTAACATGACAAAAGGTATATATGAAAAACCCACAGCTAACGTCATACTCAATAATGAAAGAGTGAACGCTTTCCCCCTAAGATCAGGAAAAAAAACAAGGATGCCCACTGTCACCACTGTTACAGAACATTGTTTTGTAAGTTCTAGCCAGAGGAAATAGGTAAGAAAAAGAAATAAAAGACATCCAGATTGGAAAGGAAGAAATAGAACTCTCCCTATTTGTAGATGACATGATCCTATACATAGAGAATCCTGAAAAATCCATAGCAAAGCTACCACAGCTAATAAATAAATTCACCAAGGTTTTGTGGTACAAGATAAACATGCAAAAATAAGTGATGTTTCTATACACTAGTAATAAACAATCTGAAGAGGAAATTAAAGAAAAAAATCTATTTACAACAGCAACCAAAAGCATCAACCCTGGGATTAAATTTAGCCAAGGATGTAAAAGACTTATACATGGAAAACTAGAAAACATTGCTGAAAACAATTAAAGAAGACTTAAGTAAATGGAAGGACAATCCATATTCATGAACTGGAAGAAGAAATATTGTTACGATGTCAAAGCAATATACAGATTCAATGCAATTCCAATAAAAATTCCAACAGCCTTCTTTGGAGAACTGGAAAAGCCAATCAACAAATTAATATGAAAGGGTAAGCAGCCCCAAATAGCCAAAACCATCTTGAAAGACAAGAACAAAGTTGGAGGATTAACACGTCCTGGTTTTAAAACTTGTTACAAAGCTACAATAATCAAAACAGCATGGCATTGACACAAGGACAGACATATAGACCAATGGAATTGAATTAAGAGTTCAGAAATCCTCAACAAAATCCTCAACAAAATACTAGCAAACCAAATCCAACACCACATTAAAAATATTATAGACATGATTGGGATTTATCCCAGGTATACAAGGGTGGCTCAACATAAAAAAATCAATTAATGTCATGTACCACATTAATTAGAGAATGAAGAATATGATCAATAGAATATGATTAATAGAGAAGATGATTAATGAATCATATTAATTTGTTGATTGGCATTTCCAGTTCTCCAAAGAAGGCTGTTGGAATTCTTATTGGAATTGCACTGAATTTGTATATTGCTTTGACATCTTAACAATATTTCTTCTTCCAGTTCATGAATATGGATTATCCTTCCATTTACTTAAGTCTTCTTTAATTGTTTTCAGCAATGTTTCACATCTATGGCCAACCGATTTTTTTTTAATTCATTTTATTGAGATATATTCACATACCATGCAGTCATACAAAACAAATTGTACATTCGATTATTCACAGTACCATTACATAGTTGTGCATTCATCACCAAAATCAATCCCTGACACCTTCGTTACCACACACAAAAAATAACAATAATAATAATTAAAGTGAAAAAGAGCAATTAAAGTAAAAAAGAACACTGGGTGCCTTGTTTGTTTGTTTGTTTGTTTGTTTCCTTCCCCCATTTTTCTACTCATCCATCCATAAACTAGACAAAGGGGAGTGTGGTCTTTATGGCCTTCCCAATCCCACTGTCATCCCTCATAAGCTACATTTTTATACAATCGTCTTCAAGATTCATGGGTTCTGGGTTGTAGTTTGATAGTTTCAGGTATCTACCGCCTACTACCCCAATTCATTAGAACCTAAAAAGGGTTGTCTATATTGTGAGTAAGAGTGCCCACCAGAGTGACCTCTCGGCTCCTTTTGGAATCTCTCTGCCACTGAAGCTTATTTCATTTCCTTTCATTTCCCCATTTTGGTCAAGAAGATGTTCTCCATCCCATGATGCTGGGTCTACATTCCTCCCCGGGAGTCAAATTCCACATTGTATGGCCAATTGATTTTTGACAAGGGTGCCAAGTCCACTCAATGGGGAAAGAATAGTCTCTACAACAAACCGTGCTGGGAAAATTGGATACCCATATGCAAAAGAATGCAGATGGACTCCTACCTCACACCAATACAAAAATTTACTCAAAATGGATCAAAGACCTAAACATAAGAGCCAGGACTATAAAACTCCTAGAAGAAAACATAGGGAAGCATCTTTAGGACCTTATGTTGGGCAGTTGTTTCTTAGGTTTTACACCAAAAGCATGAGCAACAAAATAAAAAACTAGATAAATGGGACTTCATCAAAATTAAAAAGTTTTGTACATCAAAGGACTTTATCAAGAAATCAAAATGACAACCTACAGAATGGGAGAAAATATTTGGAAACCATATATCTGATCAAGGTCTTAATATCTAGAATATGTAAAGAAATACTACAACTCAACAATAAAAAGACAAACAATTAAAAATGGGAAAAAGACTTGAATAGACATTTCTCCAAAGAAGATATACAAATGGCTAATAAATACATAAAAATTACTTAATGTCATTAGCCATCAGGGAAATGCAAATTAAAACCACTGTTAGACATCATTTCACACCTACTAGAAAGGTACTATTAAAAAACAGAAAAGAAAAATAACAAGTAATGGAGAGTAAGTGGAGAAATAGGAACACTTGTATATTGTTGGTGGGTGAGAATGTAAAATGGTGCAGCCACTGTGGAAAAACAGTTTGGTTATTCTTCAGAAAGTTAAGCATAGAGTTACCATATGACCTAGCAATCCCACTTCTCAGTATAAACCAAAAAGAATTGAAAGCAGGGTTTCAAACAGATATTTGCACTCCAATGTTCATAGTAGCATTATTCACAATTGCCAAAAGATGGAAGCAACCCAAGTGCCCATCAAAAGATGAATGGATAAAAAAAATATGGTAAATACATATAACGGAATATTACTGGGTCCTAAAAAAGACTAAAGTATTGATGCGTGCTACAACATGGATGAACCTTGAAGACATCATGTTGACTGAAATAAGCCAGACACAAAAAGGACAAATACTATATGATCTCCATTATAAGAAATAAAATAAACACAATACGAAAATTCATAAAGTCAGAAACTAGAATATAGGTTTCCAGGGGCTCGGGGTGAGGGATAGGAATGGAGAGTTAATGTTTAA
The DNA here is from genome assembly GCF_015220235.1 of Choloepus didactylus. NCBI lineage: Eukaryota > Metazoa > Chordata > Mammalia > Pilosa > Megalonychidae > Choloepus > Choloepus didactylus. The sequence goes on along the minus strand of NC_051328.1, from coordinate 27,949,525 downwards.
TTGGTCAGGAGTCTCTGTTTGTGGTGATGGAAAAGTTTTGGCAATGGATGTTGTGAGGAAAGCACAACTTTGTGAATGTAATTAACACTATTGGGACTGTATATTTGAAAAGGGATGAAAAGAGAAATTTTAGGTTGTGTATAAGTTAATGCACACACACTCAAAAATTCCCGCAGAACCGTACAACACAAAGAGTGAACCCTAATATAAACAGTGGGCTAATGTTAATAGCATAATTATATTATCATTTCATCAGTTGTAAAAAAGGTACTACACTAATGCAAAATGTTATAATGGGGAAGACCATATATATGAAAGGGAACTCTGAGCTTTCTGCATGATTTTTCTATAAACCTAAAACTGTTCTAATTTTTAAAAAATGAATTAAGAAATACATATGTCCATGCAAAAATATGTACATGAATGTTCACAGCAACATTATTCATCAAAGCCAAAAAGTGGAAACAACCCAAATGTTCATCAACTGATGAGTGACTAAACAAACTGTGGTATACCATACAGTGGAAAATTATTCAACTATAAAATGGAATGAAATATTGAAACATGCTAGAACATGGATGAACCTTGAAAACATTACTCCAAGTAAAAAAAGGTCAATCACAAAAAACTACATGGTATATGATTCCATTTATATGAAATGTCCAGAATAGGCAAATCTATAGATATGAAAAGTATATTAGTTTTAAATTAATATTAGGTTTTAATATAAATAAATTTATATTAGATATAAAAGTATATTAGTTGCTTGGGGGAGTGGGGAATGGAGAGTAACTACTAATAGATACAGTGTTCTTTTTAAAATGATGACAATGTAAAAAATGAGATTGTGGTGATGGTTGCACAACTCTGTTAATATATCAAAAGGTATATTTAATTGTACACTTCGTGTAATATGTATGGTATGTGAATGATATTTCAATAAAGCTACTAACATTAAGAAACAAACAAAACAAGACAAAATCCTCAGGGGGTTCCCAGCCCACAAGGCCCTTCTTTCCTTATTCACTCACCTCCAACCATGCTCTCTTCTTTCTACCAATTTCTAGGCCTTTGAACATGCAGTCCCAGTTTAGAACATTCTAACCCAAATTATCTCCAGGTAACCCTCTCATTACATGGTCTCAATTCAGATGATGACTCCTCAGAGACACTTTCCCTGATTATCCTAGCTAAGGAAGCCCTTTCCCCTTCAAATGTTTTCGTTTATAGTCTATCAAAACAGATAGAGTTTAAAGGCTTTAATATATTCAACTGATGTTCATCAGATAGTACCTCAAAATTAGGTAATTTCTAAAGCAGGATTGGGGGTTTTATAGGAGGAGGAGACAGAAAGGGGTATGTGACTGTGGTATTGTCCCAGGTTACAGTTTTCTTTTTCTGTAATTGCTGCAAAATTTTGTAGTTGAAGTGTTTGGGAAATGTTGGGGCTTTCATGCCTCTTTCTTGGGATCCTTAGTGCAATCTTATTTTGGCAACTATTAAAATAGCTATCTTTTTGAGAGCTATCCTTGCAGGCCTTACCAGTTGCCTGTTAACCATCTAATGCCCTTTAGAGGGACACAGAACAGGAGGAAAAGGAAAAAGGGAAGAGAAAAAAAAAGGAAAGGAGGTAAAGATTGAAGTAAGGAAATTCCCTTAGTTGTCTGCGTGTTTATTTTCTGTTTTCCCCTACCCCCACACAGATGCTCAATAAATATTTAATGACTGAGTGACCAGATTCCACACCAACATGCTAAATCTAAGATTAAAGCATGAGCAAATTGTTTGAAACTTTCCAACCACTCCTTACATTTCTCAAGACTACATCTAACTGCTAAGGCAGCTGTATGTGCTTAAGCATCCACCACCTGGGTGCTTGTTGAAATTACAAATTATTGGGCCACACCTCCATGAATTAGCCCCTTCTGTGCTTTTAACTGCACATCTGGCTGCCTATGGAAGCAAATATCATAAAATGGTTAGAACCAAGTCTGTGTGACAGTCTTGGCAATCCCTCCATTGCCTGGAACTAGACACTAGGATTTTTGATTGCACAAGAGAAACTGGAAGAACCTATGGTAACTTTTCAGGTGGTTTAATGTTTTGTTTTGTTTTGCTTTAACTTCAATTTTCCTTTTATTCTTCCCAAATCAAGGTTGAAGGGGAATGGACAAGAAATAATATTTATGGGTCAGACCCCATGTGTGCATTCCCCCATTTAATCTTCCCATCACAGCCCTGTGAGGTGACTCCACCTTGGTCAAGTGTTGGAATTCAGGAATACCAATCGTGGGAAAAACTGGCTTTGCGTGCCTCCTGGTGGACTGCACTGCGAAGTACACATCATCGATGGAATCCTCTTGTCAAAAACTGTTGAACCTGAATCTAATCACGAGGCAGTCAAATCCAGAACGTGGGACATTCTACCAGACAACTGGCCTGGACTCTTCAAATTGTCAATGTCACGAAAAACAAAAAATTTAAAATTCAGGTGAACTGTTCTAAATTAAGAAACACTAAACACATATGACATCTAAATTCAATGAGTGAACTTGGGTCCTAAATTCAAAAAAGAAAGGCACAAAAAGGCCATTGTGGGAACAATTATAAATTTTTTGGAAGTAGACTGTGTATTAAATAATATTTTTGAATAAATATTAAATGCACTGGGTACCACTGGGAGGAAAAAACCTTATAAGGAAAGTGGTAACCCTCTTTCAGAACCTCAGAAACTGACGTTTGGAGAGGTAAAGAGACTTGCCCAAGAATCCACAGTCAATAAACGGCAACATCAAAACAGGCCCAGATCTGTCTGCCTCCAGAGCATGAGCTCTTGGCCACTGGATGATGCTTCTCCGGGAAGCAAGAGATAGGGCTGTGGTTTACAATGTCTCCAAAGGGATGAGAGTGGTCATGGAGTATGGGTATATAAATGTGTAAAACTTCATTAAGCTGTTCAATTTAGGATTAGTACATTTTACTGTAAGTTATGCCTCAGTTAAAAAAATAAAGAAAAAAAAAGGTTCCAAAAATTAAGACTTTGTGGGATTGTCTGCTAAAGTTTTTATAAACTTGTTGGCATCACAAATCTTAAATAAAATATTAAAATATTAAATTATTAAATATTATTAAAATCTTAAGTAAAACACTAATTAACAAACAGAATTTATGACACATTATGACCATGATGGCTCAATAATAAGAAACCTATTAATATTTTAGCTTGGACCATATGAAATTGTTAATATTTTAATTTTTTACCTACCAAAATGGCAACTGCATATGGTTTGACCTAAGAATTCATATTAATAGGTGGAAGGAAAAATAATATGATCATCTCCATAGATATCAAAACAGAACTTAAGACAAATAAAAATCTATTTTTATAAAATACTGTATAAAATTCAGAAATAATTCAAATACAAATAGGAATTTAGTATATAATAAATGTGGCATCTCAAACCTATAGGAAAAATATGGGCTAGGCAATAAATTGTTTTGGACAACTGTGTATCCATTTGGAAAAATATAAAATTAGATTTTTACCTAATGTCAGGATAAATTTCAAATTGATCAATATTTATATGCAAAAAAACATAAAAGTTCTAGGAAAAAAAAGAATTCCTTTATTACCTTGGAATGAGGAAGGTCTTTATAACTATTACTAAAATCCAGAAGCTACAGAATAAGCAAAATAGAAAACTCTGATCATATGAAAATAATCTGCTTGAGAAAAAAACACAAACTGAGGGGAAAATTCATCTTATATCCTAAAGGGTTAATATTCCTATTCTATAAAGAAATTGTAGAAATAGATTGGAAAAAATACATGAACTAATAAAAAATGAATAAAGAATATAAAACACATAGTTCACAGAAAAGGAAGTACAAATGACTCTTATAAATGTTAAAAGATGTTCAAATTCATTCATTATAGGATAAATAAAAATTAAAATTATACCAACTTTTACCCATCAGATATGCAAATATCCAGAAGTTTGTTTACTGACTTTGTTGGTAAGAAGTGGGGATTCTCATGTATCAGTGGTAGGAGGGTAAACTGGTAAATCACTATGAAGGACAATAATATCTATCAAAAGGATTAAATTTTATATTACTGTATCTGAATATAATTTTCTCTTATTACTGATGAAAATTTAAAAACGCTATCTCATAATGTTAGTTAAGGTAATGGTAGCTGCTGTAGCAAATAAATTTTCATCTCTTGTATTGTACCTTTCATTCCCATAAGTTCTGCCAATTTTTTTTTCAAAAAACAATGTTTCCTCTATATCCTTTATCTCTTTTGCCATGTCTTCCCTCAACTCGATCTGAGTTTTGAACTGATTTAGCATATTTGTTTGAATATCTTTAATTAGTTGTTTCAATTCTTTTATCTCATTTGAAGTGTAAGTTTGTTCCTTTGACTGGGCTATAGCTTCATTTTTCCTAGTGTGACTCCTAATTTTTTGTTATCTAGGCATCTGGTTTCCTTGATTACCCCAATCAGATTTTCCCAGACCAGATGGGCCCAGGTCTCAGGAGAAGGATGTAATCAGTATCAAGTTTCCTGAGGATAAGACCCAGCAGGTTGTCAGACTTTCCTGTGAGGCCTCTAGATGCTGTGCTTTTCCTATCTTGCCCATTAGGTGGCACTTGTCAGCCCACAGTTCCCCATGGGTATAAACAGGTATAGTGCCTTTAATTCTCAGGAGACCCTGTCCCTGCCAAAGACTGAGGGTGAGCCAGAAGCCAAGCTTAAGCTGTTTCTGTCTTATTTTTACCCCTGGGCCATGGGGTCTGAATTCTGTGAGGGAGGGCAACCAATTGAGCTGGGCTCTGCCCCACTATTCTTAGGGAAGATAACCCCTTTAGGGGATTATCTCCTTCACTTGACTTCTTCCTTCATCTCTCTGACTATCTTCACTCCACGCTTGCCTGGGTCAGGGCTGATAACTGAGAATGTCTGAGGCTTTCTCTAATGAGCTACTTAGAATGAGAGAAAAAAAAAGAAAAAAGAAGAAATCCCCTTTTCAAAGCCAGTCCCTGGCTCCCCAGTTTTACCAGTCAAGAGCCAGAGTTGGTACCCAGTTCTGTGGACCCCTTTTCTTGGGACACAACCCTTTTCCAGTATTCTGAGCTCAGCCAACTCCAGAAGTCTCTGTTTTTATTTTTTTTCCACAAGCCCTGCCTCCTCTCTGCTGGGAGAGACCTCAGGGTTCCTTTCCTGCTTGCTCTGGATTTATCTGTGCTTATAGCTTGTATTCAGTAGTCCACAATTGTTAATTAAAAACACAGTTGGAGCTTGGTTGAGCTATTTTCCAAGAGACTGCTTCTTTTTCCCACAGGGAAGTGTTCCAGCTCAGCCTGCCATGCCAGTGGGGGAGGGGTACCAGTTTCTGCAGTTTGGGGAGCATTACAGTTCTATGCTCTGGTCTACACCCTTTCACCCAATCTAGACTGGTGAACGATGTGTGTTCAGCCATGGATGTCCCCAAAACAGTTGTTCCAGACTATTTACTAGTTGTTTCTGGCTATTTACTAGTTGCTCTAGAGGACTAGCTAAATTTCACACCTCCCTATGCTGCCACCTTGCCATCAGTTTGTCTTTTGACTTTATTCATAATAGTTTTTGCCATGCAGAAATTTGTATTTATCAATTTATCAATTTTTTATGGTTTCTGAATTTTATGTCATATCTAGGATGAACTTCCAGCTCCTGATGCCCTCCACTATTCAGCACCACTGCTGTGCACTTAGGGAAGTTTTAATTTAAGTCTTGTCTAGTGTAGCACCACAAGAAATACAACTTGGCAGAGAAAAATTGGAGGCTTCAGACTTTTGTCATAACTAGAAGACTGTCAATGCTGGGTTTCACCCTTTAAAATAGAACTTAACCAAGTTTTTGTGGAATTTCTCTCTTAAAATATCTGAGCTAAAGAATGGCTCAAATGCCAAAAGCCCTATTGGTTCTACCGTTTGTGAACTAGAGGGGAAAAGAAAAGGAATTCTGTATCAACAGTGAAAAATTGGGAAGGTTGTAGCAACTGCAGAACTTTTTGTGCCACAGCTGCCATAGTATTTACTCTTGTCGTAACAAGCAAGAAACTACTCTCCTTGAGAGCAGGTAGACTGTGTTTAGAACGTGAAGGATCACAGCTGCAAGTTGCAAATGGGGTCTCCACAGCCAGGTCTTTAAGTACATGCTATACCCTGATTCTTAAACTTTAATATGCATCATAAAGCTTGTTAAAATACAGATTACTAGGCCCCAGGCCCTAGAGTTTTTAATTCAGTAGGTCTGGAATGTAGCCCCAGAATTTGCATTTATAACAAGATCCTGGGTGATGCTTATGTTGCTGCCCTATAAAACAAAAACACCATGGGTGAACACATCTCTTCCTACAGGACAAAGAAAGATATCTAAAGAATCCAGCTGAACAAGGGCATTGAATTTGCCAAGAAGTTGGTGTATTCTGTCCTGCAATTTGTGTTTCTCCAGACTCTTGCTCATGGTGCAGTGTTTTTTCACATGCTTATAATTGTAATCTGAGAGCTCATCTTCAATGGAACTTTTTCTGTGGGAATTCTATGCAGCCTAGGAGAGAGAACAGTCTTCCAGAGAAGTTTTCGGTTTGTTTCTACCAGGCATCTATGGGATATGACTGGCCAGGATGACTTTTTCTAAGTGAACTGCTCAACTTGGAGGTTCTTAGACTGTTCGAGAAGAATACATTTGAACAGCATATGAAGGAATGCCTATGCTTAAAAGTTCTCATGAAAGAGATTTTTTTTCTCCCAAGAGGCCAAACTAAGTAAGATTTCCTTTTAATCCATCTTTTTACCAAAGGATTAGCATTTGGAGGGTCTTGGCTTCAAGAAGAGGACTCAGTTCCAACTCCCTGCCTTACATGGGCCCAAGATCTCCTCTCCTAGTGTTAAAATCCAAACCCCTTGTTTACTGAGAAGCAGAAGGAGAAGCATACTCTACCATCCTAGTTTTCAGTCTCCTGGGTTTTTTTTTTATTTTTTAGAAAAGCAGTTTATTCACACACCATACAATCCATCCAAAGTGTACTATCAGTGGCTTGGTATAATCACAGAGTTGTGTATTCATCACCATGATCAATTTTAGAACATTTTCCTTGCTCCAAAAAGAAAAACCCCATACTCCTTACCCCCTATTATTGAAACTTAGCATTGGTATGGTACATTTGTTACAACTAATGAAAGAATATTAAAATATTACTAACTATAGGCCACAGTTTGTATTGGTTGTATTTTTCTCCATATACCACTTTATTATTAACACCCTGTAATAGTGACATACATTTGTTCTAGTTCATGGAAGAACATTCTTATATTTATACTATTAACCACCTTCATCATCCCCAACAGGGTTCACTATAAGTCCCATGTTTCATCCTCTAGCTTTCCTTCTAGTGACATACACTACCCTAAATTTCCCCTTCCAACTACAGTCACACCAGTAATTCACAGTTATACTCACAATAATGGGATACCATCACTTCTATCCATTTCCAAACATTTTCCTGTTTGTTTTTTATTCTTTGGAGGACTCCCTTACTCTCTTGAAAGCTTAGTTCTGAATCTGAAAATACATACTTTATCCAATATATCTAGCAGGTGTTTTTTTTTTAATACAGTTTTGTTGAGATATAGTCACACAACCTACATTCATCCACAGTGTACAATCATTCATAGCACCATCATACAGTTGTGTGTTCAACAGAACCTTTTCCTTACTCCAAAATAAAAATAAAAGCATAAAAGAACACCCAAAACTTTCCATCACCTCCATCCCACCCTATACTTCATCTAATTTTTGTCCCCATTTTTCCACTCATCTGTCCATACACTGGATAAAGGGAGTGAGAGCCACAAGGTTTTCACAATCACAAAGTCACACTGTGCAAGCTACATAGTTATACAATCATCTTCAAGAATCAAGGTCACTGGGTTGTAGTTCAACAGCTTCTGGTATGTCCCTCCAGCCATTCCAACACACCAAAAACTAAAAAGTGATATCTATATAGCACATAAGAATACCCTCCAGAGTGACCTCTTGACTCCATTTGAAATCTCTCAGCCACTGGAACCTTATGTTGTTTCATCTCTCTTCCCTCTTTTGGTCAAAGATTTTCTCAATCCCACAGTGCTGGTTCCAGGCTCATCCCCAGGAGTCGTTTCCTGCATTGCCAGGAGATTCACACCCCTGGGTGTTATGTCCCTTGTAGGGGGTAGGGTAGTAAGTTCACCTGCCGAGTGGGCTTAGACAGAGAGGGGAAACACGTCTGAGCAACAAAGAGGCTCTCTGGGGGAGACTCTCAGGCACAATTATAAGTAGGCTTAGCTTCTCCTTTGCAGCAACAAGCCTCAAAAGGGAAAGCCCCCAGATTGAGGGGTTGGCCCACCAGATTGGCTCTCCTCAATGTTTGCGAGAAAACCAGCAATAACCCAGGTGGAGAATGAAGTGGGGTCCCTTTCCCTTAATCCCAAAACATCTGCAAAGCAATAGTGTTGTGTAAACAGTATTAGGCCATGAGGAGGGGGGAGTGAGACTGGGCCTGTACCAGTTAAAGAAATCAAAACTTTACCTTTAGGGGAGGCAAAGCTGCGGTTGCACGCATCAGCCAAGCGTAACCCTTTTAACAATAACTGCTCCAGGTCCAAGTGAAACTTTTTGTAACCCTTTAATAATCAATAGCTGCTCCAGTCCCAAGTGAAACTCTTTGTGAAATTGTTTTTGTGAAATTGTTTTGTATGATCAATAACTGTTCCAGTTCCAAGTGAAACTCTTTGTGTAATTGTTTTTTGTGATCAAGAGCTAAACTGCCAACTCTGCTTCTGTTAGAATAGCTTGCTTGCTTGCGTTTCTAGGATACGGTTTCTGTCTATATAAGGCACCAGCGCACACAGGTGGGGGCTGCTTGCTGAACTCCCTGCGCGGAATGAGAGGCAGCAGCCGCCTGCTAGCTGGCTAATAAAAGGCTCTTTAAATTCTGTTTGGCTGTCTCGTACTTTAACTCGCGGGCACCGTAACAGAGAAGTCCAACTTTTCTGCATTTCTTCCCAGTTCCTTGGGGGACCCCGCAAATACACTTTTACTCTCTGCCTATATCACTCTGGGATGTATCGGGATTTCAACCCAGCCTGTACAAACTCACTAAATCCCACTTCCCATTCACAGCTCCATGCACCTATGGTGTTCAAACAAACTGATCATATAAGTTAAATCATCTAGTGTGCTACAGAAAATATAGATCCTGCACCAAATAAACATCTCCTTCCTTGGTCTCACATGAAAGTTGTAGTTTTAAAACCCAGTCAGTACTATCCTTTACCCTTGGGCCTGATTTGTCTTAGTCCTAACCAGATCTGCTTCATTCATATCTCCAATTGAAGTCTGAACTCTTTTTCAGCTCTTTCAACAGTTCTAGCAGGTGTTTTGAACCCCAAACACCCCATTTCTATGTATATATTCAAAAGAATTAAAAGCAGATACTCAAACAGATATTCATACAACAATGTTTATAGCAGCATGATTCATAATAGCCAAAAGGTAGAAGAAACCCAAATGTCCATCAGCAGATGAATGGATAAACAAAATGTGGCATATACACAATGGAATATTATTCAGCCTTAAAAATGAATAAAGGTCATGAAAGACATTTGCACACAAATGTTCATAGTGGCATTATTCACAATTGCCAAAAGATGGAAGCAACCCAAGTGTCCATCCACCAATGAATGGATAAACAAAATGTGGTACATACATACGATGGACTATTATTCAGTTGTAAGAAGGAATGAAGTCCTGATGCATGTGACAACATGGATGAACCTGGAGGACATTATGTTAGTGAAATAAGCCAGAGACAAAAGGACAAATATTGTATGGTCTCACTAATATGAGTTAATTATAATGAGCAAAGTCTTGGATTTAAAATCTAGAGTATAGATCACCAGGAGATAGAATGAGAGTAGAGAATGGGGAGCTGATGCTTAATTTGTACAGAATTTTAAATTAACTTGATTGTAAATGTTTGGAAATGGATAGAGGTGATGGTAGCACATTACTGTGAGTGTAATTAACAGTGCTGAATTATGGGTGTGATTATGGTTGAAAGGGGAAAGTTCTGGGTTGTGCATGTCACTAGAAGGAAGGCTACAGGATAAGACATGGGACTGTACATAGTTGTGCCAGTTTGAATGTATTGTGTCCCCCAAACTCCATTATCTTTGATGTAGTCTTGTGGGGCAGATGTTTTAGTGCTGAATAGATTTGCTTGGAATGTGCCCCACCCAGCTGTGGGTGATGACTCTGATGGGATATTCCCGTGGAGGTGTGGCCCCGCCCATTCAGGGTGGGACTTGATCAGTGGAGCCATATAAATGAGCTGACTCAAGGAGAAGGAACTCAGTGCAGCTGTGAGTGACGTTCTGAAGAGGAGCAAGCTTGCTAGAGAGGAATGCCCTGGGAGAAAGCCATTTTGAAACCAGAACTTTGGAGCAGACGCCAGCCACGTGCCTTCCCAGCTAACAGAGGTTTTCTAGACGCCATTGGCCATCCTCCAGTGAAGGTACCCGATTATTGATGTGTTACCTTGGACACTTTATGGCCCCAAGACTGTAACTCTGTAGCCAAATAAACCCCCTTTTTATAAAAGCCAATCCATCTCTGGTGTTTTGCATTCTGCAGCACTAGCAAACTAGAACAATAGTGAACCCTGTGGTGTTAACTAATAGTTAACCCTGTAGTTAATAGTACAAATATAAGAATTTCTTTCATGAACTATAACAAACATACATCACTATTACAAGGTGTTAATAATAGGGTGGTATATCGGAAAAATACACCTAATGCAAACTATGGCCTATAGTTAACAGTAATATTTTAATATTCTTTCATCAGTTGTAACAAAAGTAGCCATACCAATGCTAAGTGTCTACAATAGAGGGGTTTATAGGGTGTGGGGTTTTTCTTTTTGGAGTAATAAAATGTTCTCAAATTGATTGTGGTGATGAATGCACAACTCTGTAATTATACCAAGAGCCACAGATTGTATACTTTGGATGGAAGGTATGGTGTGTGAATAAAACTTGTTTTTTTTCTTAAAAAAACGAAGTTCATACACATGCCACTACATGGGTGAACCTTGAAAACATCGTGTTGAATGAAATAAGTCAGACATAACGGGACAGATGTTGTATGATTCCACTTATATAAACTAGCTAAAATAAGCAAACCAATAGAGACAGAAAGCAGAGTACAGGTGAAAATCAGGGAAAATGGGGGAGTTAATGCATAATGAACATAGGGGTTCTGTTTGGGGTGATGGGAATGTTCTGGTAATGGATGGTGGTAAGGGCAGTGCAACAGTGTGAATATGTTTAATCCTACTGAATGTTATGTTTAGGAGTAGCTGAGAAAGGAAAATTTACAGTGTATGTATGTTTCTACACCGTAAAAAAAAAAAAAAAAGCAACTGAAGAGACAATGACAATTATATGCAATACATAATCCTAATAATGGATTCAATCTAATAATGGAAGAAGAAGGTCCAAAAGGACATTATTGAGACAAATGAAAAAAGGGGAATATAGGCTGTAACCTTTATATCTAATTTCTTGACCTGGGTAACTACACTTAAATTAGTTATATAACTGAATATCTTTGCTCTTAGGAAATGTATATAAAAGTATTATGTGTTCAAGGAGCATGATGTATACAACATACTCTCAAACGTTTAGAAAATAGGCAGATATATAGATATATAGATATATAGATGGATCGATATATAGAAGGATACAGCAAAGTGGCAAAATGTTAAAATTGGTGGATCTGGGTATCTGTGGGGAGATATGTTTGAGTTCTCTGTATAGGTTTTGTGTTATTTTTACAACTGTCCCAAAAGTTTGAAATTATTCCAAAATAAAAAGTCTAAGGAAAAAAATGAGACTTGAGAGGGAGGCAGAGGCTATGCTATGAAGTTTAAAATTTATTCTAAGTGCAATAAAGAAAGTAAGGTGTGGTTAAGAGCAAACCTTTTGGAAGCGAATGTTTAATGTGTGAATCTCAACCACTGCAGGGCTTAAATAGAGGAAAGACATGATATGCTTTACATTTTGAAAATACCACAGGAGTTGGAGGCAAGAATGGAAGCAGGGGGTTAAAGTGGAAGCAAGAAAACCGTATAAGATGTTGTTTATGAAACCCTTAAACGCTACCTTCTTAAAGTGCTCATGTTCCTTCTTTTCCCAATACCATACTTCCCTATCCATGGCTTCTTGGGTAACTTTTTAAATTTGTCTTTATTTCCCATTTTAGGAAGTTGAGAAGTAATCAGCCCAGGGCTGGAATGGTGCTCAAAGTATCAAGGACTCAGGCTCTGTCACAGATGACTCATTTTCAAGGGCACTTCATGGTCTAAGACAACTGCTGGAGTCCGGCCCTTACCTTTCCAGCCATCAGGAAGGAGGAAGAGATAAATGACACAAACCAGGAAAGACATTCACCAGGAGTTATGCATGCCATTTTTGCTTATATCTCATTGGCTAGAATGTAGTCAAATTGCCAACCTACCTGCAAAGAAGTTGAGAATGTAGTCTTATTCCAAGTGATCACATGCCCAGCTAAAACTCAGGAGTTTTTCCTTCTGGAAAAGAAGGGCAGAAAATGTATTGGAGAACATCTAGTAGTCCGCCATATCAATCCACATTTTTGTAGCAGAGAAGTATGATTAATAAAATACTTTCAAACACAAAAATACATTACATTAACAAAAAATTGGTAAAAACATGGAATGGAAATACAAGATGAGAAGAAAAAGGAAGCATGTAAAATTTCTAACTGTTGAAGAGTTTGTTCATGTTTGTTTGTTTGTTTTTATAGTGGATTATGATGGTTACCAAATCACCTTTGGTACTTAAATTCCATTGGATATGTTTGAAAAGTGATAGAGCCGTTTTATTGAAATATCAATATTAAAATATGCTGGAATTATAGCCTTTGCATAAAAAAATGTAATGTCAACTTGAAAATGTGCATGGAAATGGAGGAATTGGGTTGTTTACCACCAGAATTTACTGATTAATTTAGCATCACTAACTTACATACCTCCTGACATGCCTCAATAGGGAGCACATGCCACCACCTATGAAAGATTGCCAAAAAATGTTGAGCCTGAATCTAAACAAATCTGACTAGTGTTTCTCAACCTTTTAAAAATTACTATTAATATTATCCCCCTGAGGAGTCTTTTTCAGACATTTTTTTCCTAATTGGCCCCCATGTAATTTTAGTATCATAGATGTGCTGTGTATCTGTTTATGTACTGTATGTGCTATATGTATATCTTCTTTTTTTTAATACAACAAAGTTTGTTTCTTGCTCAATCTACATGTCCCATATAGGTCACCTAGGGGCTCTGCTCCACACAAGTCTCTTGAGGGCTGAAGCAGTTGAAGTTGCCATATTCTGCAGCTGTGCCAAACGGGACATCCTCCTCAACCACTTCTGCTCATATGCCATCAGCCAGAGCGTGTCTTGTGGCCCCACAAAAGGAGCCAAGAAAGTAGGGGAGTAAATGGGATATTCAGTGCTCATTATTGTCTCTGTCGCCCCTTTCCTTATGAATACTTACTTTCAGAAATGAATCTGAATTGGCCATTTACATCTTACTGTGAATTGAAGTTAATTATTTCTAACCAGTAACACATTTAGCCTTCTCTCCCTCTTTTTGGATTGCAAGACTTTGTTTCCTAGAAAAGGATTCCAAACAGGTGGTAAATGAGGAGACTTAGGGAGAGTAGATAGCACAACCATCTATTTGTCTTTTTTTTTTTTTTCCATTTTTATTGAGATTGTTCAGATACTACACAATTATCCAAAGATCCAAAGTGTACAATCACTTGCCCCTGGGTACCCTCATACAGCTGTGCATCCATCACACTTAATTTTTGTTCAATTTTTAGAAACTTTTCATTACTCCAGACAAGAAATAAAGTGAAAGATGAAAAAAGAAAAAAAGAAAAGGAAACTCTAAACCTCTCCTATCCCTAACCAACCCCCCTCAATTGTTGACTCCTAGTATTGATATAGTACGTTTGTTACTGTTTATGAAAAAATGTTGAAATACTACTAACTGTAGTATATAGTTTGTAATAGGTATATAGTTCTTCCCTATATGCCCCTCTATTATTAACTTCTAATTGTATTGTCATACATTCGTTCTGGTTCATGAAGTGATTTCTAGTATTTGTACAGTTGATCATGGACATTGCCCACCATAGGATTCAGTTTTATACATTTCCATCTTTTGACCTCCAACTTTCCTTCTGGTGACATATATGACTCTGAGCTTCCCCTTTCCACCTCATTCACACACCATTCAGCACTGTTAGTTATTCTCACATCTTGCTACCAACACCCTTGTTCATTTCCAAACATTTAAGTTCATCCTAATTGAACATTCTGCTCATACTAAGCAAGAGCATCTACATTTCTTCCACAAGGCAGGAGGGAGAGTCAAAGAAGGTAGAGAGGCAAAAGAAAGAGGAAACAAAAAAAAATGACAGCTAGGAAGCAACAAAAGGAAAAATAACCTTAAATCAAAGTAGAATAAAGAATCAGACAATACCACCAATGTCAAGTGTCTAACATGCCTCCCCTATCCCCCCCTCTTATCTGCATTCACCTTGGTATATCACCTTTGTTACATTAAAGGAAGCATAATACAATGATTCTATTAGTTACAGTCTCTAGTTTATGCTGATTGCATCCCTCCCCCAATGCCTCCCCATTTTTAACACCTTGCAAGGTTGACATTTGCTTGTTCTCCCTCGTAAAACAACATATTTGTACATTTTATCACAATTGTTGAATACTCTAGATTTCACCAAGTTACACAGTCCCAGTCGTTATCTTTCCTCCTTTCTTGTGGTGTCTCACATGCTCCCCATCTTTCTCTCTCAACCATATTCATAGTTACCTTTGTTCAGTGTACTTACATTGTTGTGCTACCATCTCCCAAAATTGTGTTCCAAACCACACACTCCTGTCTTCTATCACCCTGTAGTGCCCCCTTTAGTATTTCCTGTAGGACAGGTGTCTTGTTCACAAAGTCTCTCATTGTCTGTTTGTCAGAAAATATTTTGAGCTCTCCCTCATATTTGAAGGACAGCTTTGCTGGATACAGGATTCTTGGTTGGCGGTTTTTCTCTTTCAGTATCTTAAATATATCACACCACTTCCTTCTTGCCTCCATGGTTTCTGCTGAGAGATCTGCACATAGTCTTATTAAGCTTTCTTTGTATGTAATGGATTGCTTTTCTCTTGCTGCTTTCAGGATTCTCTCTTTGTCTTTGACATTTGATAATCTGATTATTAAGTGTCTTGGCGTAGTCCTATACATATCTCTTCTGTTTGGAGTACGCTGCGCTTCTTGGATCTGTAATTTTATGTCTTTCATAAGAGATGGGAAATTTTCATTAATTATTTCCTCTATTATTGTTTCTGCCCCCTTTCCCTTCTCTTCTCCTTCTGGGACACCAATGATACGTACATTATTGTACTTTGTTTCATCCTTGAGTTCCTGGAGACGTTGCTCATATTTTTTCATTCTTTTCTCCATCTGCTCCTTTGCGTGTAGGCTTTCAGGTGTTTTGTTCTCCAGTTCCTGAGTGTTTTATTCTGCCTCTTGAGATCTGCTGTTGTATGTTTCCATTGTGTCTTTCATCTCTTGTGTTGTGCCTTTCATTTCCATAGATCCTACTAGTAGGTTTTTTGAACTTTTGATATCTGCCATATACATGTCCAGTTCTTCCTTTACAGCCTCTATCTCTTTTGCAATATCTTCTCTAAACTTTTTGAATTGATTTAGCATTAGTTGTTTAAATTCCTGTATCTCAGTTGAAGTGTACGTTTGTTCCTTTGACTGGGCCATAACTTTGTTTTTCTTAGTGTAGGTTGTAATTTTCTGTTGTCTAGGCATGGTTTCCTTGGTTATCCAAATCGGGTTTTCTCAGACCAGAACAGGCTCAGGTCCCAGAGGGAAGAAATATTCAGTATCTGGTTTCCCTGCTGGTGTGTCTTAGAAAATTGCTCCACCCTTTGATGCCTCGGGTCACTGTGCTTTTCTGCCCAGCAGGTGACGCCTGTTAGCCTATAATTCTTGACTGGTGTGAGGAGGTGTGGCCGTGTTCCCCCAGGCTCTGGGGTCTGGTTCTGAATGGAAAGGGCCCCACCCCTTTCCTCCTAGAGAAGACAGCCCCCCAGGTGGAGGTCATTAGCATTTCAATGGTCTCACTCTCTGCTTGTGGTGTCTCCACCCTTCCCAGAGTCACAGCCCTGGAAACTGAAAATGACTGGGGCTTTCTCCACTTAGCCAAAAAAGAAACAGATAGTCCCCTTCAGACCCAGTCCGAGGCAACCCTCCGGCTCTCCCAGGTTAGTCGTCACCCAAAGCCTCTGTCTGTTTTTGGGGGCTGTGTACCTGTAGTGAGCAGTTCACACTCGCTACTTAAAACCCCAGTTGGAGCTCAGCTGAGCTGTATTCGCTTGCTGGGAGAGAGCTTCTCTCTGGCACCACAAGGCTCCGCAGCTCGGGCTATGGGGGAGGGGGTCTCCGACCTGGTTTCGCAGGTTTTACTTACAGATTTTATGCTGTGTTCTCGGGCATTCCTCCCAATTCAGGTTGGTGTATGATGAGTGGATGGTCTCGTTTGTCCCCCCGCAGTTATTCTGGATTATTTACTAGTTGTTTCTGGTTTTTTGTAGTTGTTCCAGGGGGACTACTTAGCTTCCACTCCTCTCTATGCTGCCATCTTGCCCCGATCTCCCTTTCCTTTCCTTCTGAGCAACTATAAATAACACTGCTTTGAATATCCTTGAGCACAGCGATTTTTTTCCCCTTGTATTCAGAATTACTTCCTTTAGAACAAGTTCTCAGAATGGGAATCGCTAGAACAAAAGTGTGAGTTTCCAAATGCCTTCTTCATCCAGGCAGCAGCGCCAAGTCCTATGGCCTCTATTTGTCTTTTTATTCATTTATTCATAGTTCATCTTCCCCCCCTCCCAAAAATGATTTAAGGAGGCTCATAAAAGTACATACAATAAAGATACAATGAGATTTAAAATAAGAGTGAAGAAATAAGGACAATGGAAATAAGAATTGGGAAAAAAATCCTAAAATCAGGAATACACAAACAGCAAATTTGATATAGATAACAAATATGGTACTGAACTTCCTTAGAAGCCAACAGAGATAAGAAAATATCATCAGCTATGTGTGACCCATGGCTCAGAAGATAGAAACAAACCAGGAACTCGGGAGAAACACAACTATTCCTAGTCTGAGGCCTTTGTAAAGACCTCAATGGGTAGGAGAAACAAACATGTCCTCTGAGAAATATGACAGCTCTGTTACAGAGCTGTTTGGTTATTATGTCAACTGATGTGGGGCCACATAAAATCCTGCAATAAGATGCCACATAAGAATTGCCATAATGGGAATTTATACATAATATGAATTTGGGTATTACCTATTCAGAGGCTGCTCCCATTCCCCACCCAGCTCCTGCCAGTTTCCACACAAGGGCAGCCTGAAGACCCTATCTTCTTGGTGAGGAAAGGGATGGAGAGCTGATGGGTAGGGTGAGGTCAGGTAGAGAAACCCCAACTCTGGAAGCGGGTAGGCAGAGAGCAAGTCCCTAATTCTGCTAGGTCTAGCCAACATTGCTGAACTGGATCCAGCCACAGGACCCAGAATCATCCCCACCAATATATAAGCCAAAGCAGACAACTGCTGTCTGGTGGTACCAAGCTGCAGCAGGGAACAGGATGGACAGGGAATCCCCCCACAGCACCCCCAGCCTGCTTCCAGCAAGGCACACCTGGTCACTTCATCGCTCTCCAAGCATGACTGAAGATTTGGGGCACTGTTTATCACACTTTGGCTGGCTTTTGCTGTGTTTTATTCTAGAAATAACTTGTATGTATATATTTTTATATAGAAAAAGAGTAAGATTTTCACCTTCTAAAAAAACACTTTTGCCCCCAGCAAAAAATATTGATTGCCCCTGTTGAGAAGGCATGCTCTACAGCTAAATTCCATTTAGTGGAAATACAGGTTTTAAAGGAACAGGATAAATGACACCACAAGGAAGTAAGCAAATAATCCAAAATGTGGGACATTTTATAGCAAAACTGGCCCAGTTTCTGCCACAAGGTAATGATGTGAAAAGAAATAAAAGGAAAAAAAAAAAGGGGGGGGGGGACCTTCTCTAGATTAAGGCAGTCTGAGACAAACCATAAGTGATGTGAACTTTGTTTGGATCCTGAATCAAACAAACCAACCATAAAAAAATATTTTGGAGGCAACTGGGGATATTTGATTATGGACTAGAAATTAGACTATTTCAAGAAACTATTGTCTTACTTAAAGTGATGTGGCATATGGTTAAGAAAATATGATTTAGAGATGCATATTGAGGTGTATGGGGTGGGGGTGGGGAATAACATGATACCTAGGATTTGTTATATTATCCTGCAGCAAAGAAAATAAGAAAAAGGAAAAAAGAAGATAAGTGGGAAAATCTTGATAATCATTGAATCTGGGTGACAGGTTGTCGGAAGTAAAGCGGTACCTGTAAGGGAATAAACGCTCTCTCGGTTCTGGAGGAGAAAAGAATTTATTTACGATCCTGCAAGATGGGGCGTCCAGCCAAACACGCGGAAGGCTGGCGCCCCAGAGGAAGAGAATGGCGATCTTTAAATCTCCTACTCCTAATTTGCAAGTCCCTCCCCTGTTTCCCCATTGACTGGGTACTACAGAGGTTACAGCCTATCCGAGAACACTAACTAATTCATCTTTTGAGATTTTAATTTGTACAGCCAATCCCAGAGAGCCAACTAGCTCATTATTGAGATTTTGAACTGATTAGCCAATCCCCCCCCCAAATTTTTATTTTATTTTATTTTATGCTGTGAGTTCCCACCTCTGATACTACCTCATGTCTCTTTACATCAGGCAGATTCTCTCTTCTCTTTGTCTGGGGCTTGTTTAAACTGGTTTTGCCTCCATTTCCCTTATTCCATGCTGTCTCTATGTGAAAACGAAACTTATTCCTTTCTTACACAGGTATATAGGTGTTAATTATACTATTCTTTCCACTGTTATATATGTTTGAAATTTTCAGTCAAAATTTCAAAATTATTTTAGAGAACATGTAGACAAAAAAGTTTAAAGATCACTAGTCACATACATGCTAACTCCACCACTTACAAAAATATTCCAGATATTTTACTAGAAATTTTTTTTTTTCAGTGTGGAAGCCCAACTGACACTTTGCTCTGCTTCAACTAGGAAATTCCAGAATCAGAAAAACAAGCACTTTGTACCCTGTGATGAACCAACTATGATGAGGTCACTCTGTTTAGTTCTAAACCCAGAGAACATTTTTTTAAAACTAAATTCTGGTAAGTGTGGACTCCCTAATAAAAATTGGTGTTTTCCTTAACTTTTAGAATGCTGATGTCTAAAAGGCTGTCATAATCTTTGTGGATATGGTGAGCATGAGGAAAAGTCTCTCTGCCAAGAACAAAAGAGTATAAACCTGTAATCGTGCAGGTTTTTCCTTAAAAGAAAAAAAAAAAAAACTTGCAATCCCTTTAAATACTAAATAAATAAGTTGAAGTCTGACTGTTTTTACACTAGTAATATTTTCAGTTAAACTTAACTTCTTGTTGTAGTTCACTTAACAAGAAGATTAAAAGTAATGGCAATAGTTTAGTCTTTGTATTCTCTTATTCTTCTTTCATACATTCATTCAGCAAATATGTATTGAATGCCTACCATGTGCCTTAAGAGGTTCTAGGCACTGGGGATATAGAAGAAAATAAAACAGATCAAAAGAAAAGAAATCTTTGCTCTCATGGACCTTACAGTCTAGGGGTTTTTAGTCTTTAAATGGGCCATAATGTAAAATTAGTTCGAATTTCGATAATCAAGTAAACGGCTCAAAGAACAAGAATACTTTCCGATGCTTTAAACACTGAACGACAAAAATTAAGACACACGTGTGCTAGTTCTGTGGATCGTCGTCTTTGGGCATCACCATCTAGATAATATACGTACCTCAGACAGAATGTCGGAGTGTGACGGCTTCTTAGAAGGTACTGGCAAACAATTCGGCCCCAAGGGAGTATCTGAATTTGAGGGTTTTATAACCTCATATGGAACTTGCTAGTAAATATACCTAAATTGTTTAAAATAAATAAGAGTATGAATGAGAGGCTCCGGGAATTCCGTTCTTCTCCAGTGGATATTAACTCCATAATTCAGCCGTGAGGGTATTTGAAGTAGAGCCACTCGTGCGTAAGAGGCGGCGTGTGTGAACATAAGGGGGGATTCCTTTTTTCCGATTGAGAAGAGATCCTAATATATGTGCCAGGCACTCGGGACCGAGAGGGACACGATTCACTCGAGAAAAATTTCAGGGCTCTATACTTTTGGAAACTGACACCAGCTAAACGGCTTTTCTGCTTTGCTTCACAGCTCCCTGCTCTAGCTGAGCCGGGCCCAGAGCTGGGAAAGGTTAACAGATGCTGACAACGCCAGGTGACTTGAGAACTGCTGGAAGCCTCTAGCCGAGTGGGGCCTAAATTGGGGAAAAATGGGACGGGGATAATCTCGCGACAAGGAACGGGTTCAGGAGAGAGGGTGCAGACAAAAACGGAAACCCCTAACTGAGCAAGAAAAGTAGGAAATCCTCACAGGGACTGACCTGTCACCCTCTCAGATTCTGCACCTGCGTCGTACACGACGCAGCCCTGCCACCCGAGTCTGCACATGCGCCCTAAGCGGCACAGGCCCCGCCCCCAACACCCGCCGTCGGCACCTGCGCCTGCGCAACCTTGGGTCGCCTGGGGTCCCGCAATGGCTGATGACTGCCCGGGTTTAGTGGCGACTTAGGCACGTTGTCTCTGGTCCTCACCCGTTAGACAGTAGGCGGTGCTCGGGTTTCTAAAGAAAGGCTGGTGAATTCACAGCGTAGAGCCCTATCTCTGATCTTTTCACGCATTCTTTGTTTTATCCTGAGACGCCGGGTCGCCACTATCACTCCTGCCGCGGTCATCCGCAGAGCTGATATTAGCATATTTGGAAGCTGCCCCCACCTGTTGGGTTCTTTTTAACCTGGAAACACCCAGGACGTGATGGTCACTTCAGAATGTCATCCCTCCTTTGACTTCCAGATGAAGCAGAATTATAAAGTTTAGTTATAAAGTTAATTTGAAGAAAGAAGAAAGAAAGGAATGATTCGGACTATTCTATTCAGTCTGGAAATATGAACAAGCACCTGCCATTGTGTTTACCTCGGGGGAGAAGAAACTAGGTGGTTGAAGGAGGGGGATTAGAGGGAGTGTTTTGTATCTTTGAAAGTTGCCCAGTGTCCATGTATAATTTTTAAAAATGTTTATGTTCATTTAAATTCTTATCAAAATGTAAACACCAAAGAAATTTGGACATTTAAGAGGTCTCTGGGTAGAATTCAGCAATGCTGGATAGAATTATCTCTACTGTGAAGATAAAATGTCTTGTGTAAACCACAGTGGTCTTCCTGGTTATTTCTGGGCAGAGATGGGGGCAGGGAGGGCTGCAGGGAGAGGACCCAGCCATTTTTGGAAAATTAGAGGCAGTGGTGGCATACAAGAAACTGAAACTTTGTCATCTCAATCATATATTTCCTTTGGATTTACTAAAAAAAATTTTTTAAAGGTAAATTTTAGTGTGGGCTTACTTAAGTCAAAAATAGATTGGAAGGGGACATTTGATGTTTGTGTCTAAAGGAAAATAATTGGGTGTGACTGGCAGGGTTGTGACCTGTAGTTCCTCTTTTAGAGAAGGAAAACTTCCTTGGTGAGGAATCTTCAGGCTGGCTATGGTATATTCCTGCCCCCAACCTTGGAAGATAATTTCGGTTTCCCTCCTTGTCACGGCCCAAAGGGGCTTTTGCTGCCACGAGGCCAAAGAAGACGCCAGGCACATTCTGAAGTATGAGCTTTTATTCGGAGCTTACTAGAGGGAAAGGAAGTCAGTGGAGCTGCTCTGAATGGCAGCTGGTCCAGAGCTCAATGTGAAAATACTCTGCACTTTGTGGGGCAGGGGGCTGATCAAGCTTGAGACAAAGACATTCCAATGGGTATGAGAGCATAATCCCTGGGTCTTGTGACATAGGGAAGGATCAATTATAGTCAACAGGGAAGAAGGGAGTATTATAGGTTATCTTATAGATAACAGTATCTCGGGGAGTTCAGAAAAGAGATAAGCTATAGATTACATTTAGCACAAGAGGCCTGATTTTACAAAGAGAGTAGGTTAAACCTTAACTGACACACAAGCCACTATGTGCACAGTCTTCAAGGCCCTTAGGGAAGGCCCTGAGCCTGGGGCTCCCACACTCCTCCAAGGGAAGTTGTGAGGAAAAGATTAGATAGGCAACAGGCAGAAAGCCCAGACTGAGAGAAGATTCAGGACACCTCTCATTCACTAGGTCTAGCTAAACCAGTTCAACTTGGTTCCCCAGTAAGTGGGTAGTGGATCTTGGCAAGAGTAGCAATTTGGGGCCAAAAATTTGAAAGAGAATGAAGGCAAAGTTTAGTTGTAATTTCTTGTCTCTAAGTTTGCCTTGTTTGTAAGTAAGAAGCCAGAAATAAAATAGTTTTGGAATAGTGTTTCTTGAGTCAGTATCAGCAAAGAGAATATGAAACTTAGTGGGTAATGCCTCAATTAGAATGAGCAGTGGGCAGCCCCTGGGGATAGAAATTCCCCCGCAGAGGAGAAAAACCACATCACAGAGGAATATACTTAGTAAAATTTATTTTTAAAAAAAGAAGAAAAACAATAATTTAGGCCCTTGGCAAAATAATGAATCTTGTCAATATAAATGTTTCTTAGAAAACATATGCAAAGATAATATAACATGTATCAATAAATCAATATCAAATTCACAGCAAAAATAATAATGATTCTATAACAATGATGAGTGAGGATATTCCTGGCCCTTATACAGAAGTATTTCTGGGAGGTGTTTTGATTCCTCTTCTCTTTAGTACAGTTATGCCCTATATTTTAAGAAAGCCTGATACACACAAATCTAAATTTACAAAGTCAATCAATTAAAGGATATTTATTTGCATCATAAAATAATTCTTTACAAAAAAAAATCACTGGTAGGATTTCTGTCAAGGATCCTTCAGATTGCAAAATTTTCTAATACATTGCGAATATGATTAACCAAATATGTGAGTCCCCAACTTTTTTTTCTAGTAATGGTTCTGCTGCATTAAGTGAGGTATAACTGAAATGTGGACTTTAGACCTGACTGGGGAGAATATGTTCTATTATGAGGAAATGGTAGGGGCACAGGTTCTCTCAACTTTTGTTTCTCTCATTCTGAGGTCTTACTTTTCTTGTCTCTGCTGCTTTCTGGAAAACCCCTCAGGGAAAAAAGGGAGGAAGTCATTCGGCAAGTGGCAGGGAGGATGGAGGTGGCAAACTATTGAATTAGGGAGTCACTTCAGCAGAACAGAGCCAGAGTTGAATCTAGGATTCAGAGTGTATAATGTGGATATAGGCTGGGGGAAAGCAGGAGCAATTCTGAACCCTTGGTGTGGTGTTTTTGAGGCCCCTCTCCCAGTAGGAGCATCTGACTTCCCGAGGGGCAACAGTGCCCAGCCCAGCTGTCCCCAGACAGGCCCCATCCTCAGGAGAATGGACGCAGGCCTATTTGTCACACTCCTCCTGGCTCCCTTCAGGACAGTGGTAGTGCAGCTCACAGAACTCCTGGATCCGGCTACAGGCCTCCAGCATCATCACCTCAGGGACTGTGATTACCACGCGGAAGAAATTCGGGTACTCAAAGCACTGCAAAAATAAGAGCCTGTTATCTTTAGAGCAACTGCATCTGATGCCAGACCATCTGGAAAGTGGCCAGCGTCCTAATCAGCAAGCAGCAGTAACACCATTTAATCAAGGTATCGATACCTTCTGTTCCCATCACCGAGGGGCCAAGTCAGTAACTGAGGCACGTTGATTCCTCATACCTAGAATATTAGGCCACAATTTTTCTTCCAGGTATGAGTGGGATAATAATGGGAGAGAAACAAATTTTAAATAGAAGCCAGGAGATGTATCCATTTGCATCTAGTCAAATGAGACCACCCTTTGTTGGGGGGAAGCGGGGAGAGCAAAGATAAAAGGCAGCCCAGGGAGAGTCCTGGGCTGTGGAAACTGTTGAGAATGTCCCGAGACACAAGCACCCACCGTTGCTGGGAGGCAGTGGACGGATTGCTCAGCAACTAACTGCTCTGTGAACTCCACGTCATTCTCAAATTCTGGGAAATGTTCCATCTCAATTTCAACCTATACCAGTAACAGAAGAAGGGAGAGGCTAACTTATCAGGAGGGAAAACAGGCGAACAGCCTGTCAGAAATGAAGGCAGGGACTGCTGTAAGAGATATCTTGGAACTCTACTACCAAAAACTAAGACTCAGTTCTAGCTCGTTTCAGCTCATGGAATTTTTCACAGGAAAGAGAGTATATGTTTATATTAATATTTTAATATATTGAAGAGTTCTTTCCTGGATGCTGATAACGGGAAGCTGAAACAGAATGCCAATGTTTCTCAAAGAGGCATTATTAGCATTATGAGCCAGATGATTCTTTATTGCATGAGACTGTCCCACCCATTGAAATATACTTAGCATCCCTTGCCCCCCAAAATACCAAAGCACCTCCCCTCCTCCCGGTCATTCTGAAAACAAGCAAGCAAAATCTTATACATTCTCCCAACCCCCTAGGAAACCAGATAACCATATCACTCCCAGTTGAGAACTATAATGATGTGGAAAACCTTTTATCTGTGTCTTATATCTTCCTTGATCTACACACAGAATGATTCTGTGTACTCAGGAATTAAGTCCTTTCAAGAGCTTTTTGAACACTGATGTTGAGTTACATCAGTGAGACAATGCCTAAATTGACCACCTGAGGAGCCTGGTTGGTAGTCTCCATGCATGGGAGCTCCTGGAATTGCTCAGTGCACAACCTGTGGGACCACCTGTAGCAGCCCTGCTGACTGGCTTCCCTTTGCCTCACAACACGCACAGGTCTCCTCTCTGCCACCCACTTACTTA
The DNA here is from genome assembly GCF_015220235.1 of Choloepus didactylus. Classification (NCBI taxonomy): domain Eukaryota; kingdom Metazoa; phylum Chordata; class Mammalia; order Pilosa; family Megalonychidae; genus Choloepus; species Choloepus didactylus. The sequence continues at coordinate 27,924,305 of NC_051328.1, read as the reverse complement.
CCATCAGGTACATGGCCCCAGAAGAGCGGACCGGCCGGAGTCCAGGGATGGCAGCCAATGTCGTGTAGCAAAGATCAGCATTGGACTACAAGAGTAGGCAGAGAGAAATTGAGGATCAAAATTTAGGGGATGAAAAACCAAGTCATTAAAAGTAGATTGGCCCCTTATGACCAGGAACCTAAATTGGCTCTGCTGGCATAAAGAGTCAACAAGAAAAAAAAAGATGCTTGGCAAGAGCTGAGTGAATCACCAAAGGTGAGAGAAATGCACGGATAGCATTTATTCTGCTGCCACCTCCTGGACAGACATGGAAGCCCTACAGTAGAATACTGCTCCAGAAATGAGAACCGACTCCAATTCCCCTGCTAGCATTCCCTGCGCCCTGGCGCTGAGGGCCACGGGCTCCCTTACCTTGAGGAAGCTTAGAGTGTTGTGGTAGAACTGTTGAGGCGTGCGGCGCAGGATGCTTTTCAGAGCTCCCTGGACAATAGTGCAGGGCCCCAGGATCCGCTGACTCAGCTTCACCAGCCCATCCCGGATCTGAAAGCCCCGCAGGGATCACATTTAACTTTTCTTAAGAATCTCGGCTTCAGGGATCCGTGTTCTGACCATCCTTTCTGTCAGGTTTATAATCCCTAGGGAAGGGATGGAACCTAGCGGCATTCCGAGCTCAGACCACCTGAGTATGCAGCCATCACTGCTGTTCACCTGTGGTGTGACTCTGTGCAAATTATACCACTTCTCTGTGCCTCATTGTTCTCAACTTTAAAATGGAGGTGCCTCTATTTTATTAATTAATTTATTTATTAAAATATTATTAAATTTTATTAAATTAATACAATTTATTAATAATTATAAATATTAATACAAATAGTGGCTTTGTAAGGTTGTTGTAAGGATTAAATAAAAATAGTGTATATAAACTATAGGCACAAGCCCTCAAACAATATTAGTAATACTGTTTCCTTTTGTGTGGTCTTAAAATGGGAGGCAGACACAGGAAACTGAGTTTGGGAGAGGAACAGCAGTTATCCTTATCCAGCAGCTTTCCAGGCACCTGAACTACAGGACCAAGGAGAAGGAAGGCATCCTAGGTCCTCACTACTGAGCATGCAAAGTAAATACGGGTGCTAAAGAAGGCATCCTATTTCACTACGTTGCTCTCACCTCGTTGCCAAAAATGTCTCTTCGATCATGGATAAGGATCCAGCCCAACCTCCAGCCCGGAACCAGCCAGCGCTTGGCCAGCCCTCCGCAAGACAGGATGGGAACGTGGGTGCTGAGGGTGGCCAGAGGCTCGTATTTGCCATCCGAAAACACCTGAGGAGAAGAGGTGCTCACTATGGCTGTCTTCTTGCCCACTTTCCTCCCGGTCCCAGGCCTTCCCGCCCACGGACTTGTGGGCTCATCCCGATTCTGAAGCACAAATGGGATTCCAAGAGTCTTCAAAGGGGACTGGCCTGGATTAAAGGAGGCCTAAAATGAGGAAGCTGACCCTAGCCCAATACCACATACAGCCCCATGAAACCAGCTCTATGGAATCAACGGCAGTTGGAGATACAGATTTAGAAATAAAATATGAGCCCACAATCCTTTATCTGAAACTTTTGGACCCAGATATGTTGCAGAATACAGAACTGTTAGGATTTTTGACAGGTTATATGGCATAGATACAATATAATATGTAACACTCCAGAATGATCTGCGGCAGCACCACTAATCGACCAAAGTAATATTCTTCCACTTCCCTTACACTCTTAACAAATATAGAGATCTACAAGTAAGATGAATAAAATCTATAGATATCTTATCAGCTCAAATCAGATTTTGCCAACAAATGAATTCCAAAAATCTCTGAGTTTCCATACCTTTTTGGATTTCAGAAAAATGGCTAAGAGGTCATGGATTTGTACTCAGAAAGAGTGCAAGGAAACTAATTTGCTACACTGAAATGACAAGGAGTTGCTTCTGGTTATTCCAGTTGCCACATCTAAAGGCCCCCATAAAATAATTTGGGATTGAGATTATTGTATGTGATACACCTTGCAATGGACTCACCATGTCTCCATAGATCTCATCAGCTAAGATGGGGACACACTGCCTTGCAGCCACTGAAAATAAAAGAAACATGCTGAAGTCATTTTTCATGTCGATTGCCTTAGCACTTAATATTCACCCAGTCATACTGTACTTTGCATTTGTGTTTGTGTACTTTGTCTTCCTCTTTTAGAACTGTAACTTTTTCTGATACACTTCCAGGGTACAAAGCCTCATTTTGCCTTTTAATTGACTAAATATTTCAAACCCTCTCTTCCACACAATGTAAAAGTTAGAGAGCCAAGTATTTCTTGTGTTTCACCTTCTTGTAGGTAAGTCCTACCACTGCTTTGGCACACTGTGTACTAGAGACCCCAGAAGAGATAATCTACCTCCATCCTAGGCTTGGAACAAGGTGAAGGACTCTTTTTTTTCTTATTCCAGAATTCTGGCAGAGGATCACCTCCCCATCTCCTGCTCTGTGAAGTCTGTTGGACTTACCCGCCAGAATCTTCTGAAGATGGCTTTTACTGAACACTGACCCACAGGGGTTTGATGGATTATTGACAATGAGACAAGCTGTCTTTTCATCAATCAGAGATTCCAGTTGTTTCAGATCAATTTCCCAAGATTTCTCTGGCTGGGAGGAAGAAAGAGTGAGACTCAGATGAATCCGAAGAATTCAGGGGTGATACTCACTTAACCCAAGGGTATAATGCAAACAATAAAATGTGTGTAACCTTAACCACCCACCTCCAGACCTTTCCTTGCTAAAGGTACTAATCTTATACTTTTAGGACTAGTAATTGAGCACTTGAGTCTAAAATTAAAAAGTCATTTACTGGCCCCACCCCAATCAAGATGGCAGAATGAGACACTTCAGGGCTCCATCCCCTCACAGATGCTTTGAATAACCAGCAAGAACTGGCAGAAACATCTTTCTCAGGGCTCCAGTAAACAGTTAAAGGACTGCAGTAATAGGGCATGTGCCAAATCAGGGAAAAGGCCACCTAAAAGCTGTAGGATCTCATGGTGCCTTCCCCCACCCCTCACCAGCATGGAGCCAGTCTGCACTCCCAGAGCAGATCCCTGGCCCTGGTTCAGAGGGAGCACGGTGGCCCTCATGCCAGCATGGATGTCTGGCCCCATCTGTGTGGTGGTGGCTGGAGGGACTCTTCATCCCAGAACTTGCCCTGTGTGTAGAAGGCAGTCAAGTCATGCTGCCCAGGGCAAGAGATTGCTGGCTGTAGCACATACAGTGTAGTTCCCCAACACAATGAGGAAATTGTTTCCTAAGGAAGAGAGGACATTTGTGTCTGAGTAAGTGGAGAAATTCCTAGGGCCACACACACATGCCCCAGAAAAGATGCATATGCAGAAAGGATCAGGGAGGCCCTACGCTTTGTATGGAGCTATTCTCATAACCCACTGTATGGGTGAGCTCTGAAGGAGAGCTCTTGCACAGGTCAATCTGAAAAGACTGGGAATGGTATTTTCTTTCTTTCTTTTTTTCTTCTCTTTTTTTGTTAACTCCTGGCATTCAAGGAAAACTGAGTCAAAGCACTAGCTGGATACAGGCTTAAGGAATGGATGCCACAGAGTATAAATTTCCATGATAACACATTAAAATATCAAAATGTCCAGGTTTCAACAAAAGGTTACAAAACATACAAAGAAATAGGATGCGATGGCTCAGGCAAAGGAGAACATTAAAGCATTAGAAATCATCAATGAGGGGGCCAGACCTGGAACCTACCAGACAAAGACTTTTTAAAAACGTTTCTAAATATGCTCAAAGAACTAAAGGAAAACATGGACAAAGAACTAAAGGAAATCAAGAAAACCATAGATGAACACAGAGAGAATATCAATAGAGAGATGGAAATTATGAAAAGGAACCAAAGAGAACTGAAGACCAAGTAACAGAAATTAAAAATTCCTTAGAGGAGTTCAACTGCAGATTGGAGCTAGCAAAAGAAAAAATCAGTGAACTTGAATATAAGACAATTGAAATCATTCAGTCTGAGGAGAAGAAAGAAGAAAGAATTAAGAAAAGTAAACAGAGCCTGAGGAACCTGTGGGACACCATCAAACATACCAATATACACATTGTGGGGGCCCCAGAAGGAGAAGAAAGAGAGAAAAGGAAGAAAGAAATATTGGCTGAAAATTTCCCAAATGTAATGAAAGATGTGAATATACACACCAAAGACACTCAAAAAAGCTCCAAACAAAATAAACCCAAATAGACTCATGCCACAGTATATTACAATCAGATTGCTGAATACCAAAGTTAAAGAGAGAATTCTGAAAGCTGCATGAGAGAAGCAATGTGTCATGTACAAGGGAGTCTTGATGAGATTAAATGCTGATTTCTCATTGATACCATGGAGGCAAGAAGGCAGTGGGATCACATATTTAAGAGCAGAACACATAGGTTGCAAGCAAAAAATTGCCACCCAAGAATTCTATATCCAGAAAAACTGTCTTTCAAAAATGAAAGCGACATTAAGACTTTCCCAGTTAAAAAAAAGCTGAGGGAGTTTGTCACCACTACACTACATGCCCTATGGGAGATGCTAAAGAAAGTTCTGCAGGTGGAAAGGAAAGAAAAATAGGCAATAGTTTGAAGCCATGTGAAGAAATTAAAGATCTCCAGTGAGGGTAATGGCATGGGTAAATATAAATAACAGTAATATTGCATTTTTGGTTTGTAACACCTCTTTCTACTTTCTACAGGATATAAAAGACAAATACATAAAATGTAATGATAAACCGGTGGTTTTGGACTCATACTGTATAACATGTAATATTTGACAAGAACTACATAACGGTGGGGGGATAGAGGGGTTTAGGAACATAGTTGGTGTATGCTATTGAAGTTAGGTTGGTATCAAAGCAAACTAGATTGTTATAGATTTAGGATGATAAATTTAAGGCTCCTGGTAACTACAAAGAAAATATCAAAGAATATTCAAGTGCATAGAGACAGAAATTAGAGTACAGGTTGCCAGGGGCTGGGGGCAGGGGAAATGGGCAGTGGCATAATGGGTGTAGGGTTTCTGTTTGGGGGGATGGGAAAGTTTCAGTAATGAACGATGATGAGGGCACCACAATATTGTGAATGTGATTAATCCCACTGAATGGTGTGCTTGGGAGTAGTTGAGATGGGAAAGTTTATGTTGTATATATGTTATCACAATTTAAAAAAAGAAGGAAGGAAGGAAGGAAGGAAGGGAGAAAGAGCAACTGAAGAGACAATAACAATTAAATGCAATACATGATCCTGGATGGAATCTATCAGGGGAGGAAAAACCACTCATAGGGACATTATTGGGACATATGAAAAAATTGGAATATAAACAGTAAACTTTATATCAATGATAAATTGCTTTGACATGATAACTGTACTTAAGGTGGTTACATAACTGAATATCCTTGTTCTTAGGAAACGTACATGGCAGAATTAAGTGTTCAAGGATCTTGATGTATGCAACCTACACTCAAGTGTTCAGAAAATGAATTGATAGCTAGCCAGAAATGTGGCAAATAGTTAAAATTGGGGAATCTGGGGATCTGTGTGTGGGGAAGGCTATCTTGGAGTTCTCTATATGGGATTTATATTATTTCTGTAACCGTCCTGTAAATTTGAATGTATTTCAAAATAAAAAGTTCACACATGAAAAGGTCATTTACCAACAAATTGTAGAGTTTGACCTCAATTCCCATAGATTCAGCCAAAGTCCTGTAGAGAGAGAAACCGGGTCTGGGAACTAGGATGTTTTGCCCTGGGTTTGCCAACACAGCTAAACAAAGCTCAATAGCTTGACTGCAGCCACTTGTCAGAATGACATCCTGTGGAGAACAGAAGAGGTTAATTTTATTAGAGGTTCTGACAGCAACAAGAGAAAAGAGCTTGTCAGATGGGTGAGTGGAAGGCAATAATAAACTTACTTTTACAGGTCTAAGTAAAGTAGCATGGACCGCAGTTAACAAAACCAAAAGAAATGAACATTTCATATATGTCCATACCTATATGTTGATGAAATGTTGTGTTGTTTTTTTTTTTTAAATAAACAAATCACTTAAAAAAGAGTGGGTTGGCTACAACTTAGCAGACTTCCATGGTGACCTTGGACTTTTTCACCTAGTTATTTATTTACTTTTGGCCAGAAATTTGCTACCTGGCTCTTCTCTGAAATAGAGACAAAGGTCACCTCTTATGTTAGCAAATACCAGCCCCACAGAGTGGTCAACAGAGGGAAGGGTGACATTTAATCTTAAATTTGGCTCTGCCATCTATTCAGTATGCCACAGTACTTCACTCTTCCCATCTGAGTGACAGAGTGAGGGAAGAGACAAATGAAAATAGTAATAATAAAATAGATCCTATTGGAAGATTAAAAAAATTCAATTATTTAGAGTGTATGGACTGTTTATCAATTTTTTTTTTGCAAGAATCAATTAGAGGGTGATCTCTGGGCACTCTGAGCTTCCTTGAGATATACACCATGTAAGTTGTATTCAACATTTATCGTATTGTAATGACATTAAGTACATATAGTCATTAGTGACCTCCACTATGTAAGTTATCAAATTGCTAAAAGGAAATTATCCCCAGATTTTTTCCCCCTCAAGCCTTTACTCCTTGTGGACTGGAAACAAGGAAAAGAATGGTTTGCCCTAAATTGTTTCAGAGCTGGTATCATATGTAAAGCTCACCTTAGCTTCCAAGGGTGCCTCGGGACAGTGGTGATAAGAAGCAACCTCCTCTCGACTGGATAGGTAGCCTGGAAGGAAAAAGTGAGGTGTGGGAGGAGGAAACAAGAGATTGTCATCCCTCAACTGACACAGAAGTCCTAGAGAGCCAACCTGGGCTCCAGGCTAGCTTCTGCCCCTACTCAGACCACATACCTTACTGTTTAGCACTTAGCCTCTGCAGAGAAGGGAGAAAACTTTATATTTTATATTTAACAATTTTGTGATAAGCAATAACATAAAAGAGCCCCCCAAATTATCAAAAACCCTGCACCAACCTCACTACTGTGATTATGCTTTCTTCTCTGGAAAATAAAGGGTTTAGATTATTCCTAAATCCCTTCCAGATAGCATTCTTTGATTCTCTACTTTTTGAAGGTTATAATTAATGTGTTGAACACATTTGGTCTATTTTAAGTTTTTACATTATATAATATAGCTATACGTATTTTGTACAATTTTTTCTTTTAGGTTATTTTTAGGTACATATTTCCAAATGTTAATTTATAAGCCTAAAGTGTGGGTAGCTTCATGCCAATTATATCCCTGAAAAGATTGCAAATATATTTCTGAAAAGACTGTCTTCAATTAGCAAGGCCAGAGGCAATATTTCATAAATTTTGTCAATTTTTTAGGTATGGAAGGATCTCTGAAAGTTATATAAATTAGCCCTTCCTTAATTACTAATGAGGAAGAACATTTTCCTGGATGTGTGTTTATCACCTGTATTTCCTTTGGCCATTTATCAAATTGGGACTTAGTTTTGAATTTCCAGATTGAGTCAATTCCCTGATACTTTGAATATGAATGTGATTAAACTTTTGCTCTGAATTTTGTTTTAATTTTTATCATATGAAACTAAAAAATTTAAATAATCCACCTAAAAGTCAGGTCCCTGATATCTCTTTGAAGTGTTTTAAAAATTCCACTTTGGTATGAAAATGGGTTTTTATTCTGCATTAAGAATATATTTCTATGTGCATACACACAGAGAAAAAAATGTGCAACACTGAATCAAGGTTAAGAACAACTTAAGTTCAGGGAGGAAATTTTTAATAGATGGGGAGAATTCAATCTAAATAGGAATAATTTCTTTCTGCAAAAATCAACCTTCTGTCTTTCAACAGAAAAACCGATTTTTTGTTGTTCTTGTTTTTTGTTGGCGTTGTTGTTTACCTCTTTAATCTTAAACAGTAACAACTGCATTTCAATGCAATCAAGACCATAATTGAAATAGACCTTTAATATAGAAAGTAGGAGAAATAAAGTAAAGGAGCTATTTATATAGGGCAAGAAGTGAATTATTTTAGGACCTAAAGGACTCAGTAAACAAGCAACTCCAGCCAGACCCAAGGCCTTCCTACTGGAATTAGTACCGACAGGGTAGGAGCATTATTTGAGAAATAAGTATGTGATAGGGAGCCTCCCGGTGAAGTGAGGTGCCAACTGGCCAAAGGAAGCCAGGAGAGAAGTTGGACCTTTATGGCTTATGTTTAAGCATCTTGAGAGCTTTTCCCCCCCAAATCTAAATGGTCATTTCATCTTAGCTTTTCCCTAGGAACTCAGATGCCTCAGGAAAGCAAGGAGAATTGCTAGAAATTTAGTATTATTAGAAGAGCACTAAAGATCTGGAGCCCCCAGGTATACTATCTCGGGAGGAGCTTACCAATGGATGGGGCATAGCCGTTATACTTCCCCGAGTCCAGGGCATCTTTCATTGCTTGGGTAACTTCAGGGTCTGTAGGCAGGTTTCCAAACACCGTTGGGTCCCCTTTTAATGAGAGAAAAAAGGAGCCACTGAGAGATTACCTTCCATGTCCAGTGCTCAGATTCACCCTCCACTCCCATGTTCAACCAGTCCACGGGGGTTGGAGTAGGGGGGATAATGACTGTCCGCAGTTAAGTGACCCCAACTCACCAATTGACAGAGCAATCATGGTTTTGTTTGGATTTGGCTTCACCGTCATGCTGTCCACAATGGCTCGGATGGGATTGAAAGTTTTGTTGGACATGTCCGAGGGCTTCACGGACCATCTGGCCTTCCTGCCTTTCATTTTTCCAGGCACAGAGCTTCTCCCACCGATGTTGACATGTACATCCAGAACTGAAGGGAGGTTGCCATTGCCATTCCTCTGGATCATGTAAGAGTCCATTGCCTCAAAGCCTGGGGGAAAAGGGGATCCCTGGGAAACTGAGAACAGAGTGCCAATCTCGGGGGCTACCTTTGGGTACAAACATTGACTAAATGACTCCTTCTTCCCAAACTCTTTTCTCTATTTGACTCTTTTCTCACAGTAGCTTTATAATGAATAAGACTTTTTATTTATGAGATGGAAAATAAAGCTAAAACCGATTCTACAATGTTAGCGGAGACCATTCCTTCAACATTCATCTACTGTGAGTGAGATTTACTATGTGCTACTTTAATCCTCATGCTCTAAGTGAAACCGAGGAAAAATGGCATGAAAAGTGTTAAGTAATCAAAGCATTGTTCCCTTCTTCCCCTGCAGAGCCTTTAGGAGAGAGCCTCCCTAAAGCTTCAGGAGACTGTCTTGACTTCTGCAAAGAAGAACCAGAAAGAACCAGCCCACATTGTTAGAAATGTAGGGTTAATGTTCTTGTTAGTATACATAAAGCCCTATCTCATAAGGATCTTACTAGGTGGAAAAAGAAGTCAATACATCATGAAGAAAAGAGCCAACATCTAACTACCACCACCACATCAGCTGAGGCTCGAGATTTTACCTTGAGAAGCAGCTTCCGAGGAGCTGAGCCTGAGAGCTCACTTAGTCCTTCTTTGACAAGTTACAGTGACAATGAACTCAGATGCAAATTCTATCTCCTAAAATAGTCTCCACAAATGGGCGTTGGGCCTGAAACCTTTATGCTATTGGTTGGGGGTGAGAGCTAAGCAGCCAGCCTTCCCCTGGTCATCTTTCCTCCCCGCCACATTTTTTTGCTGCTTCTTTCACCTAACCCCATTTTCCCCAGATCAGGAGAAGTCTGTTCTTACTTCAAACATCAGTGTTAACTCTCTCTGGGCATTTTTGAGATGTTAGAGAAAGCTGGCAGAGGGCCACTATGATTATATTGGTAAATTTTATTGTTTTTTTTTTTTTTTAGTTACAAAACAAAATAAACTATTAAAATTTGAAAGTACAGAAATATATAAAATAAAAAGTGAGAGCCTTCTCTTCACCCCTTCCATCTGTAGACTTCATTTTCACTCCCAGGAATAAGCAATATTAATGGTTTGGCTTTTTCATTCCATTCACCAACACAGACTGTAGGTGGATAGAGAGATAGACCGATTGATCGAGTGATCAGTCAACAGATAGATATAGGCAGACAGACGGTTTTATAGATTTTTAAAACACAGCTGAGTTTATGCTCTACAATTTGTTCAGCAACCTGCCTTGTTTGTTTGTTTGTTTGTTTGTTTTTACCCTCATGTATCTTGGACATCTTTCCTTGTCAGTCCACAAAAATCTACGCCAGTTGGAACAAATTTGGTAGTTGATGTAAATGAAGGCTGACTCAACAAATATCTTAAAAGTACAAGGTCTCCAAGGCAACAGACTCCTGTGCAATTTTATCCTTATACTCCTCCATTCACCTGCTATGGAATTATTGGAAAAGTAAGATGTTGGGAGGGATCTAAACAAAACAGCAACTTTTCTAAGCCAGGCAGAGTCCACAGCAGGGCCCATGAAAAATGCCTCCCACTCACAGGTTAAGAGAAAGCTCAGTGACCCCATGGCTTAGACCCTATCTGCTTATTGGGAGACAAAGCGTTGTTAGTTCTTTCTTCTCCATCCACTTGTAAGTGATTTGTGTGCCAGTAGGGTTGCATAACCTTTTATTTCTCTGGCCCTTCCCTCTCTTAGTGCTTTGAAGAATGTATCTAATGCATTCTCTCCCCTACTTCAGTGAGGCAGGCGTTCATCACCACATTTCACCAATGGAGAAACAGAGGCACCAGACAATGGATGCTGTTAGCCAGGGCAAAGAGAGTTTAAATTCTGGAGCCTTGAGCCCTGAGCAAGAAAACCAGGGTTGCTCTGCTTCAAAGGGCAAATCCTTAGCCCTATCTCTAAAATATCCAAAGATGCAGAAAAAAGAAAAAGGCTGAAGTTAGATCTGGTATTTAGCACCACATGGCAAAAGTCAAATGGCTTGCTTGTTTTACTAAATGCAACTGAACAGGACTGAGCTTGGTGTCATTGCCAACAAAGCAAGACCATGGTATTGCTTCCAAAACATGGAGATTTGGACCAGAGAAGACCATTCTTTCCTAAATGCTTTTACTACCTCCTCACCCCCCCCCCATTTAAATTATAATACATGTGCACTGGAGAAAATCAGAAAAAAATCAAAGTCATTTGTAATCCCCCCATCCCTTACATATCAGTGCATTTTATCTATGCATTTGTTTTATTTTTCTCCCACAAAATTTGGATCTTTGTTCTATATGCATATTTCTTTTTATCGCGATAAAAATCCACATAACGTAAAATTTACCATTTTAACCATTTTAAAGTGTTCAATTCAGTGGTTTCTTAGTACACTCACAATGTTGTGCAACCATCATTACCATTTAATTCAAGAACATTTTCATCACCTCCCCCCTCAAAAGACCCCATATCTCCCAGTCTCTAGCAACGACTTATTTCCTTTCTGTCTTTACCGATTTGCCTAATCTGGGCATTTCATATAAATGGACTCACATAATCTGTTATTTTGTGTCTGGCTTCTTTCATTTAGTGAAGGTTTGCAAGGTTCATCCATGTTGTAGTATTCATCAATTCTTTATTCCTTGTATGTACACCTGGGAGTGGAAATGCTGGGTCATTGGGTGCATAGTTTTTGTATTTGAATTTTTTAATTATTTCATGAATATTTTCCCATGTTATGAAAAACATCCTGTCATAAAGAAGTACCAGAATTTATTGAATACTTTTCCTATTGTTGGACGTGGGATGGAGTCTAATTTTTATGATTGTAAATAATGCTGCCATACACATTCTTGTACATAAATAAAATGTTTGTTCATATATTTTGTTATTTCATATATTAGAAATGTATAAATTCCTACACATTAACTTACTGCATTGAAGAGAATAAACATTTTTTCTTTTATTTTTAATTTTTTGGTAATTAAAGTATGATATCTCCTCATGTAATAAATTCGAATATAGGTGTTTATGAACTAAACACTGAGCACCTTTCCTCTCCCAAATTCTATCCCTAGATATCACCCCCTTTACCTATTTCTTGTGTGTCCTTCCAAATGTCTTCTTGTTTATACAACACTTAAATAGTTGTTTTGGGAGTTGTTATAAAATATACATACATATTCTATACACTTGTTCTATAGCTGCACTGTCCAATATTGTAGCCAGTAGTCAAAAATGACTATTGAACATTTGAAATGTGGCTGGTCTGTATTGAGTCAAGTGTAAAATACACATGACTACATGTTGAAATGATAATATTTTGGATATATTGGGTTAAATAAAGTATATTATTGAAATTAATTTCACCTGTTTCTTGTGGCTTCTTAACATATTTCTACTAGAAAATTTGAAATTACTAACTGGTTTTCATTACCTTCTATTGGAGAGCACTGTTCTATAGCTTACATGTTAGAAATCTTAACAATATGTTGTGTGGACATTTTGCCCACATCTTCATATCTAGAGATGAACCTCATTCCTTTAAATGAAGATTGTTTAGCCATTTCACTCTCTTGGACATGGGACAGCTTCCGTTACAAATAAAGCATACTGAACATTCTTGTATGCTTTCTGATTGAGAACTTTTTTGAATATCCTGGTACATGTGGGATGGTTTCCTGGTCATGAAATTACATTCTAAACTTTGAAAGACCTGCCAGATTGATGAGCTGACAGGCTATAGAAAGAGATGACAACGCAAATATGTGGTTTTTGGACACACCCTCAGGGTTCGGACTTCCTGAGGACATTCAACATATCAAGCTGGAGGGAAGACATGAGGAATGACTGACTCATACCAGGGGTTCTCCAGGTGGACAGAGTCTCAGAGGTCAAGACCCTTCTGTGATAATGACCTTTACGAGAGTTAAATAAATCAAGGATGGGACTCTCTCGGAGTTAGAAGGCTACCGGGACTGGTTTCTGCCACCCGAGGTTTACCCCAGATACATGCAGGGCTCCCTCCCCCCACCCCAGGCTCTAGGCTTGGTGTCCGGCCCAGGTGTGGACATTAAAGCATCAGACTGATGGTCACCTCCAGCAGCAGCAGTGACAGCCACCTGCTGCCATCTCTGGTTGTTAGTCCTTTCTCATTGTTTGGCTCCTGGGGATTTCCCTCTCTTTCTTTGGACAACAATTAGGCATTTTGTTATATTTTATCCAATATTTCTAGGTATTTCTATAACCAAAGATTTTTCAGGTCATCCTGTCCTCAGTATTGCCAGCAATGGAAATCTCTCTCCTCACTAATTTGAAATGTCATTTTTACCTTGTACTAAATTCCTATATATTCCTGAATCTGTTTATGACACACTCTATTCTAGAATGTACAGTTATAAGGTTCTTTTTTTTTTCTTACTATTGTAACATGATTTATTATTTTTTAATTGAAAATGTTTTAGTTTCAGTTAGTAATTTCTGTAAAGTAGCACTCCTTAAATAAATTCTTGTTACACGGTTCTTGATACGCACTGCCAGATTGCTTTCAGAAAGGCCAAGTACCTTCCTGTCAGTAGTTGTTTGCAAACCCTGGGAATCATTTTCTAAAAAATCTCTGCCAAATTGATTGACAGAAAAAAAAAGCTAATAAAGTGTTGCTTTGATTTCTGTTTCTTTTACTGAGGTGAGGGCAGTCATTTTTCAGATGTTTATTAGCTCTTTGTATTTTGTGAACTGTCTGTTCGCATTACTCACCTGCCATTTTCTTCTTGGATGAGACGTAGGTCTAGGAAGTAACTACGAGGCAACAAACAGCTGCTTTGGGATCACTGGCCCCGGGCCTTCTCTCTCTCAACTCACCGGCTTGGGCTAAGGTTTACAGATCAAAGAACAGCCATCAGCCCAGGATTTTGGCTGGTGTTTCTGCAAACAGTGCAGCTGACGCAGAATCTGCAGGGCTGAAGTTGTGCCCTGCAGGGGCTGCTGTATCAGACAGGGTCAGCTCCACCGACAGGCCCTTGTTTCTGCTTCCTTAGCTGACAACAAAACCAAGATCAGAAGGAAAAACAGACAAAGCAAACAGTGTTGCCAATACCCCGATTCTGTGCCTAATGTTTTCCCTCAATAGAAAGCTGAGCGGGGAAAAGAAGTGAGAGGACTCAACCCTACATATTGCTAATACCAAGTAAACTTTCCTGGATCGTCACAAAAGGCTATACCCACCAGCCACAGTTAAGACTTTTTATTTAAAAAACAACCATCTTTCATTGATTGTATTTCTAAGAATTAAACTATTCTGTTTGACATAGAAAAGTATTTTTAGAATAATTCCACGACTGAGATTAACCACTGTTAACCATTTTGCCCTCTGCTAACATTTTGAAATATATACTTTTTTGTAGGTATACATTCATATACTTCATATATCAGAGCTTTGTATTCTGTGGGTTTCATTTTACACTATATTGTGAACATTTTCCTAGGGTCTATAAAATTTTTCATAAACTTGCTTTTTAATGGTTGCCTTAAACTCTGAACCCTTCGTTTTTATACCCGTGTTCCCTACACCCTTCTCCTCTATACCCAGGCAGAGTGGCATAATAGCTCCAGTAATTGGCCACCTATCGAATGCCAAGCACCATTCAACATATTCTCCAAGAATTAACTCATATAATCCTTCCGTCAGTGCCACAAATAGGGGCTGTTTAAACCCCACTATAGAGGTGAAAGGAGGTCACAAAGGCAGCGAGTGGTGAGTTAAAACTAAAGCCTTGAAATCTGGCCCCAGACCCCATTATGCAAGTCTGCCTCTCTTTAGAAGGCAAAGGGAGTTGAGAGGGAGGGTGAAAAGAGCCAACATGATGAGAGAGCCAGGCAAGGGAAAAATGAAAATGGATTAAGTATTGATTACTTGCTTGCCAGTTACTTTGTATCTTTTCATCCTAAATTATCCTAAATCATCACCAACTAACACTTCTCCACTGGGTGCAAAGGGCTGTACGTTTTAACTCCTTCAGTGGACTGTAAGCTCCCTGAGGAAGTACCAGGCGAGGCGTATTCCTTATGCTTCTTAGAGTCCAGCATGAAGTTGTATGCAAGCTGTGCTTGTTTGCTTGTTCCCAGTTGGCTATGAATAATACATAAACCAGAGGAGAAGGAACATAGAAGGAGTGGTAAATGAGGGGAGGTCAAAGTCCTCGCGTATTTAAAGATGGTGGGGTGGGAAATTTAGCAGGGATCAGAAGGCTAGGTTCGTTGGACTGTGATAATTAATAATGCCACCTTACGTTTATTAGAGAACTTTGTAGTTTGTCCCCACATTCACTTTCTCATGTGAGTCTCAACAAACACACACACACACACAAACACACAAAACCAAAAAAACAAAAAACAAAACCCTGCGAGCTAGACAGAAGGCTGTCAGTATGTATAGACCCATAAATATACACATTCCTATAACTATTTCTATGTGTAAACATCTGTATCCATAGGTTTTTTAAATTCAGTTTTATTGAGATATATTCACATACCATACAATCATCCACAGTATACAATCAATTGTTCACAGTATCATCATATAGTTGTACATTTATCACCACAATCAATTTTTGAACATTTTCATTACTCCAAAAAAAAAATAAGAATAAAAATAAAAGTAAAAAAGAACACCTAAAACATCCCATCCCACTACCCCACTCTATTTTTCATTTAATTTTTGTCTCCATTTTTCTACTCATCTGTCCACACACTGGATAAAGGGGGTGTGAGACACAAGGTTTTCACAATCACATGGTCACACCATGTAAGCTACATAGTTATACAGTCGTCTTCAAGAATCAAGGCTACTGGGTTGCAGTTCGACAGTTTCAGGTATTTTCTTCCACCTATTCCAATACACTGAAAACTACAAAGGGACATCTATACACATAAGAATGCCCTCCAGAGTAACCTCTCAACTCCATCTGTGTATCCATAAGTTTTTAATAAACTTTTTATTTTAGAATTTTAGATTTACAGAAAAGTTGCTCCAAGAGAGCCCCAGAGAGCTCCCACATACCCCTGACCCAGTTTCCCCTATTTTTAACATCTTCTGTCACCACGGTACATTCTTAGTCACAGTTAAGAAACAAACATTGGTCCATTAGTTATCAACTAAGCTCCACGTTTTATTCCTATTCCACAGATTTCCCACTTACATCCTTTCTCTCTTCCAGGAGTCCATAATGCCTCCTTAGTTTCCTCTGGGCTGTGACAGTTTCTCAGACTTTTGTTCCTTGTTTTTCACAACCTTTGCAGTTTTGCTTTAGTTAGTCCTTCAGTGTGGGTTTTTCTCATTGTTATGTGGGGTTTGGGTTTTAGGGAAGATCACTTGAGCTTTTAAAGTTATGATCATTCACTCCACTCAGAGCTCTAAAGGTTAAAAAAAAAGTAAAATCTCCATCTGTTTGCTGATTGAGGCACCTGCTGGCCGCCTCTCTCATGGAGCTTAGCAAATAACCCCATCCTGTTTGTTTTCTGGTTTGCATAACCAGTGAAACCATGTCTCATAAACTCAGCCATTTTTAAAATTCAGAGCTTGGTGTTCCTTCATCTTCAGATGGCTAGAACTTCAATCCCATCCAATTCTTAGCACTTATCAAGAAAGAGTGTCATTTGTACTTACAGAGGAATCCACCAAAAAAAATAAGCCTAGATTCTTGGAAAGTAAGTCTGTGGTCCTAATATTCTAATGATCAGAATATTCCAGAGTGTAAACCATGTTCCAACCCATCAGCCTATCTCTGGACCACAATTTCTCTTTATTTTTGTGATAATGCATTAGTTGATTGTGTTTTTCTTAAATTAAGATATAATTCACATACCATAAAATTCACCCTTTTAAAGTGCACAATTCAGTGGTTGTAACTATATTCACAAGATTGTGCAACCATCACCACTATTTAGTTCCAGAACATTGTCATCAATCCAAAAAGAAACCCCACACCCATTATCAATGACTCTTATTCCCTGGCAACCACTAATACACTTTCTGTCTCTACAGATTTGCCTATTCTGGAGGACATTTCCTGTTACTGGACTCACATAATATGTGGACTTTTGCATCTGGCTTCTTTCACCTAACACAATGTTTTTAAGGTTCATCCATGTTGTAGCATATATTAATATTTCATTCCTTTTTATGGCTGAATAATATTCTATTGTTTGGATGTACCACATTTTGTTTACACACTCTAGAACTGATAGATATATGGGTTGATTCCTAGTTAATTATGTATTTCGAAGGCTGATCAATAATTACTAATTGACTCAGCTTCTGGTGTCATACTTTGTCTTCCTACTTGTTAATCTCTGTGTCTTACCTCCAGCCCTCCAAACAAAACATGGTGAAACAGTGGCTATAGAAATAAATAAACACATAAAAAACTCCAAAAGACCACCTTTGTAGACACTATTGCTGATTGTTCCATCACATTCATGCAGTAATTGATTCACATATATTAACTGAGTACTATGTGTTAAGCAGTATGGTAAGCCCTACAAATGTAAGGGTCAAGAAGATAGATACAGACTCCGCTATCATGGAGCTTAGAGTGTAGTGACAGAGATACACATTAAGCACATTGTTATACAAATAAGTATTTAAATTGCTACTGGTGTAAGTGCCATAGAGGAGAAGTATGAGGAGAATAGTTTGGGGTGAGAGGAAGGGTTAAAGGAGCCTTCTCTGAAGAAGTGGCATTTCAGCTGAGTTGCAAAGATGAAGATTTGGCCAGAAGAGGGAAGGGAGAGATTCCAGGCTGTGAAAATAGCCTGCTGAGGACCTTGATGGGCTGGGGGCTTGAGAGAAGGTGGTGGGCACTACGGGTAAGAGGGAGAATGGTAGATGATGAGGCTAGAGAGGTGGAGAGAGGCTGGACAAATTAGGCTTATGGATAAGGTGATCAGCATTGTTTCACCAAAGGATAAGGCTGGAACTGTCTTCCAACACACCAGGGCATTTAGAAGTCCTTCCAGCTGCTTTTCCTCTAGTCCTGTAAGGAGTGATTCTGGTCCCAAGTCTTGTTCTAGCCCACACGTAACATGATCCTAGATATTTTGTTATCCACTTGTAAGCTGGATATCTCCTATTTTCCCTTTCCAAGTAAACTCTTCACCCCTCTTCATCCTGGGCTGTGTCCACAGAGGCTGACCTGATGGACCCCCATCCACGGGCTCTTTGGACCATTGTGGGCAAGAGATTTGAAGGGGAGAAAGTGAAGTTGTGGTAATCATTCTCTGGCTCCCTCCTTGCTGCATTGCCTCTTCTGAAGACCACAGCTTCTATCAGGAGGTCATCTCCATACAACTATGGTCTCAGGGTTCTTGTAATCACTTCCTCCCCTTCCCCTTTCAGGCCTCAGTAGGGACAGCTCCACTGTTGGTTTCGCTAATTCCTGCTCCCATCTTTTGTGGCAGACTTTATTCTCCAGAATGTTGCAACAACATTCTCTCCTACATGCTCTTTAGCAATGTGGCCTTGCCATTTCCCCACCCTCTTGATTCTGGGCAGGCCCTGTGGCTGTTTTCACCAGTGGAAGTGGAGGGAATTAGCACTGTGTCAGTTTGGGGTATAAGCCATAACTGACCTACCAGCCTTCACTTCCTGCTCTTGGACCCTCAGCCTCTGTGTAGGAAATCCAGTTTACTCTCTGGAGAGAGGAGCCACATAGAGAAGTCTGAGGGACTTTCTAGGCTAAGCACATCAGTTTTTGTTGCATCTTCAAAGGACTTATAATTAGCCAACCCTTGCCTTTTTTTTTTAATAGCTAAATTGTGGGTTTACTAAATAATCATGCATAAGATACAGGATTCTCACATATCATCCTATTATTAATGCCTTGCATTGGTATGGTACATTTGTTACAATTGATAAAAGCACATTTCTATAATTGTACTATTAACTATAGTCCATGGTTTAACTTAAGGTTCACTGTTTGTGTTGTGCAGGTCCACAGATATTTTTTAATTTATTTTTATTCTAGTGACATATATAAAACCTAAAATTTCCCCTTTTAACCACATTCAAATATATAACACAATGTTGTTAATTATGTTCACAATGTTGTGCTATCATCACCATCATCTGTCACCAAAACTTTTCCACCGTCCCAAACAGAAGCTCTTTATATTTTCAGCCTCAACTCCCTATTCCCTACTCCCTATCCCCATCCTGTCCTCTGGAAACCCGTATTCTAGATTCTGACTCTATGAGTTTGCTTATTCTAATTATTTCCTATCAGTAAGGTCATACAATGTTTGTGCTTTTGTGTGTGGCTTATTTCACTCAACATAATGTCTTCAAGGTTCATCCATGTTGTTGCATGTACCAGAACTTCATTCCTTTTACAGCTGAATAATATTCCATTGTATGCATATACCACATTTTATTTATTCATTCGTCAGTTGATAGACATTTGGGTGCTTCCATCTTTTGGTAATTGTGAATAATGCCACTATGAACATTGGTGAGCAAATATCTGTACAAGTCCCTGATTTCAATTATTTGGGGTATATACCTAGAGTGGAATTGTCAGGTCATGTAGTAATTCTATACTTAGCTTCCTGAGAAACTGCCAATTTGTCTTCCACAGCAGCGGCACTATTTCACATTCCCATCAGCAATATGAGTGTTCCTATTTCTCCACATCCTCTCCAGCACTTGTAATTTTCCATATGGCAGGCCTAGTGGTAATGAACTCCCTCAGCTTTTGTTTATCTGGGAATGTCTTAATCTCTCCCTCATTTTTTTTTTTTTAAATCTTCATTTTATTGAGATATATTCACATACCACGCAGTCATACAAAACAAATCATACATTCGATTGATCACAGTACCATTACATAATTGTACATTCATCACCTAAATCAATCCCTGACACCTTCATTAGCACACACACAAAAATAACAAGAATAATAATTAAAGTGAAAAAGAGCAATTGAAGTAAAAAAGAACACTGGGTACCTTTGTCTGTTTGTTTGTTTCCTTCCCCTATTTTTCTACTCATCCATCCATAAACTAGACAAAGGGGAGTGTGGTCCTTATGGCTTTCCCAATCCCATTGTCACCCCTCATAAGCTACATCCTTATACAATTGTCTTCGAGATTCATGGGTTCTGGATTGTAGTTTGATAGTTTCAGGTATCCACCACCAGCTACCCCAATTCTTTAGAACCTAAAAAGGGTTGTCTAAAGTGTGCATAAGAGTGCCCACCAGAGTGACCTCTTGGCTCCTTTTGGAATCTCTCTGCCACTGAAGCTTATTTCATTTCCTTTCACATCCCCCTTTTGGTCAAGAAGATGTTCTCCGTCCCACGATGCCAGGTCTACATTCCTCCCTGGGAGTCATATTCCACGTTGCCAGGGAGATTCACTCCCCTGGGTGTCTGATCCCACGTAGGGGGGAGGGCAGTGATTTCACCTTTCAAGTTGGCTTAGCTAGAGAGAGAGGGCCACATCTGAGCAACAAAGAGGCATTTGGGAGGAGGCTCTTAGGCACAATTATAGGGAGGCCCAGCCTCTCCTTTACAGCAACCGTCTTCCCAAGGGTAAAACCTATGGTAGAGGGCTCAACCCATCAAACCACCAGTCCCCTATGTCTGTGGTCATGTTAGCAACCATCAAGGTGGGGTAGGCCAATACCCCTGCATTGTCCACAGGCTCCTCAAGGGGGCACTACATATTTTTTTCCTTGTTTATCTTTTTTTTTTTTTTAACTTTCCTTTCTTTTTTAAATCAACTGTATGAAAAAAAATTTTAAAAAAAAATAAAACATACAATAAAAGAACATTTCAAAGAGACCATAACAAGGGAGTAAGAAAAAGACAACTAACCTAAGATAACTGCTTTACTTCCAACCTGTTCCTACTTTACCCCAAGAAAGTTACATAATATAGCAACATTTCTGTGAACTTGTTCCTACTATATCCATCAGAAATTAACAGACCATAGTCATTCCTGGGCATCCCCAGAACGTTAAATAGCTTATCTGTTCTTCTTGGATTATTGTTCCCCCTTCCTTAATTGCTCTCTACTGCTAGTTCCCCTACATTCTACATTATAATCCATTTGTTTTACATTTTTCAAAATTCACATTAGTGGTAGCATATAATATTTCTCTTTTTGTGCCTGGCTTATTTCGCTCAGCATTATGTCTTCAAGGTTCATCCATGTTGTCATATGTTTCACGAGATCGTTCCTTCTTACTGCCGCGTAGTATTCCATCGTGTGTATATACCACATTTTCTTTATCCACTCATCTGTTGAAGGACATTTGGGTTGCTTCCATCTCTTGGCAATTGTGAATAATGCTGCTATGAACATTGGCGTGCAGATATCTGTTCGTGTCACTGCTTTCCGATCTTCCGGGTATATACCGAGAAGTGCAATCGCTGGATCGAACGGTAACTCTATATCTAGTTTTCTAAGGAACTGCCAGACTGACTTCCAGAGTGGCTGAACCATTATACAGTCCCACCAACAATAAGAGTTCCAATTTCTCCACATCCCCTCCAGCATTTGTAGTTTCCTGTTTGTTTAATGGAAGCCAATCTAATCGGTGTTAGACGGTATCTCATTGTGGTCTTAATTTGCATCTCTCTAACAGCTAGTGAAGCTGAACATTTTTTCATGTTTCTTGACCATTTGTATTTCCTCTTCAGAGAACTGTCTTTTCATATCTTTTGCCCATTTTATAATTGGGCTGTCTGTATTATTGTCATTGAGTTGTAGGATTTCTTTATATATGCAAGATACCAGTCTTTTGTCAGATACATGGTTTCCAAAAATTTTTTCCCATTGAGTTGGCTGCCTCTTTACCTTTTTGGGAAATTCCTTTGAGGTGCAGAAACTTCTAAGCTTGAGGAGTTCCCATTTATCTATTTTTTCTTTTGTTGCTTGTGCTTTGGGTGTCTCCCTCATTCTTGAAAGAAAGTCTCACCAGATACAAAGTTCTTGGTTGGCAAATGTTTTCTTTCAGCACTTTGAGGACCTCAACCCACTGCCTTCTTGCTTCCATGCTTCCATTCTGATGAGAAATTGGCATCTAATCTAATTGGAATTCCCTGTACATAACATGTTGCTTTTCTCTTGCAGCTTTCAATACGCTCTCCTTGTCCTTTGCATTTGACAGTTTGATCAGTATGCAGTGGGGCGTATTTTTCTTCATGTTTATCTTGTTTGGTGTTCACATTCACGTCTTTTGCTAAGCATGCTAAGTTTTGGAAGTTCTCTGTCTGCTGCTCTCTCTTTTTCTTCTCCTTCTGGGACTCCTATAAAGCATGTATTGGTATGCTTCATGGTGTCCCAGATGTCTCTTAGGCTATTTTCACTTTTTATAATACTTTTATCTTTTTCTTCTCAGCCTGACTCATTTCAATTGTCTTGTCTTTGAGTTTGATGATTTTTTTTTTCCGCCAGCTCCAATCTATTATTGAAACCTTCCAGGGAATTTTTCATTTCAGTTATTGTGGTCTTCAACTCCACTAGTTCTGTTTTACTCTTTTTTTTTTTTTTTTTACATTTTTTATTGTGAAATATAGTATATATACAGAAAAGTGACAACTTTCAAAGTACATTTAACAAGTAGTTACATAGCAAATTTCAAAGAATGTTATGGGTTACAGTTTCACCATTTCAGTTATTTCCTTCCAGCTATCTAATACCCTAGTATCTAAACAAAAATATTTTAAATAAAGATTCAGTATTCTTAATCCTTTGTAAAATCCTATCTTGTCTGTTGCTTCCCCTTCCTCTTGTTTAATCACTTTCTCAATCTTCAGGTGCACAGACCACCCTAACTTGTTCATATTGAAAAGGGGTGTCAACATTATGGGGAAGGGGGCTGCATCCGGTTGATGTGTTTGACTCCTTTTTTAAAAATTTCAATCTTTTTATTGAGATTCTCATATTGTTCATTCATTGTTTTCCTGATATCCTTTAGTTTGTTCTCCGTATTTTCCTTCATCTCCTTGAGCATATTGATGATCATGTTTTAAAAGTTTTTGTCTAGTATGTCACGGTCTGGTCGTCTTCATTGATGTGTTCTGGATTTTTATACTCTTCCTTCGGATAGGCCATCATTTCCTATTTCTTTGTTTGTAATCTTTTGTTGCACACTGTACATTTTAATATTTTAAAATATTAACTCTTAGGATTTATTCCCTAAGATGTCTGTTCCTTGAGTTTGTAACCAGCTGGTAACTTGGCAGAGATTTTCTTGAGTGTCAGTTGCTAGCAGGAAGGTCTGTCCAAGGTGAATGCAAAGCACAGGGTCCTCCCTGTCTTTCCTGGGCCCGTGTCTTGTCCTGGGCTTGTGCTTGCTAGTGGCCTTAGGAATTCCCCTGGTTACAGGAGTTTGAATGCCCCCTCTACTTCCCAAGAGACAAACCTTCTCCGTCTCCCAGGTGTTCGGCTGCCAGATTTAAAGCAGGTAAGCCTTTGCCCCAGGCTGTCCACCTCAGTAATTTAATAGTTTCTTATACTGCTTTTGTTGTCTCGAGCTGTTTTTAGCCTGGAGGGCAAATTCTGAATACTGAAGAGGAGTTTCCCCTGTCTGTCTTTCCCAGCTAGAACCAGGCCACGGACTGACAAAGGGAGTATTGGACAATTCCAAACTGCCCTGGAGAGGGGATTGGGGAGGGGCCAGGAAAGGAGCCAGGAGCTTCTTCCATGGCTCCCCAAATCTGTGCTTTCTTGACACCACCTCTGCTCAGCAAAAGCAGCCCTTCAACTATCCTCCACAGCTCTGAGGAAGCATGCCACTTTTGTCTGGGGCTGGTTGGAGCGATGGCTGCCCTCAGAGCTGAGCCCTGAGGAATCTGAAGTAGCTAGTCAAAAGCTGTGACCAGGGGCCGGCCCATGCCCACCCCAGATCTTGGAGAAGTGGCTTTTTATGTCCCTCTCTGGCACCAGCAAGCTATGCTAGGGGCCAGACTCCACTGCTGCCTGCAGCAAGAGTAGGGGATGGGTGATGGTAATCACCATGTGAAGAGACCACTTTACAGGTATTTATTGATATTTACTGTATTTTACCAGCCTCTTCCTCCTGTTCTTCCCTGGATCCTGTACACTGTTCTACTGGATTGCAGAATTCCAAAATAGTTGATTCAGATCGTTCTGCTTGTCTAAGAGTTGTTCTGGTGGAGGGACTGACTCCTGGAATGTCCTATACCACCATCTTCCCACAAGCCTCTCACCAACCCTTGCATTTTATTCCTTGTTCTTCCTGGAAAATCTCATGAGTGGTGGTGGCAAAAATTGAGCCTTCTCTTGTCAAGGCCTAATTTGTTCTGTAAATAAGAGGAGGACAATCAGCTAAGGGGAAGGTTTAAATAACGACATGAAATCCAAAACTTTTCACTCTCTTGCTGAACTCTTTGGGAGTCCTGGGCTTAGGGGTCCTACCCTTTATATTTTCACTAAGGCCTTCATGTCCCTTTGCAGTGAGAGCTCTGAGCCAGATAGGACTTTCCACGAGGAAGAGGAAGAGTATCTGCCTGGTGGCACAGCCCAAACTTAAGCATCCCCTGCACTGTGCCTTCGTGGGAAAAATAAGGTCTTCCTTAGATTTTACCAGAAAAGGCAGGTGCTGAGCCTGGCTTCTGTGCTGCAGAACATCCTAGGAAGATCTGCCTGAGTCTGCAATTCTGAAGGCTTCTCTCAGCCAAGAAGCATTGAAGATTCCAAAGGTTAAAGTGGTTTTTGCTGCCACCCCCCAGTGCAGCCCCAAGGCCATTCTTTCCCTATTCTGCCTGGAAACAAGTACCAGAGGGTGATGCAACTCAGCAAACGTTATCCAGATTCATTGCTGTGAGCCACCAAGGGGAAAGCACCATTGATGGGAGCCAAATCATTGTGAATTGCCCAAGTCTGGGAACACTAAGTTCCTGCAGGACCCAGGACAAAACAAAGATGAGACGTAATGGAGTCTCCAGAGTTTAACAAGGGGACCATGGGGTATGTTTCTCTGTCAGTGGGAAACTGGTAGAAAGAGAACGAAAAAGAACATGGGACAAGACAATGGGATCTAGGTTCAAACCAAATCAAACCTGGAGAGGTGGGGCCTTGTGCATATTTGACAGTTAAAGATCTTCTATTGCAAGAGTTCTGCAACTGAATTTCATCTATAAACTCATAGATGGGCCAGACTCGGTTCTAAGTGCTGGGGATACAGCAGGGAAAGAAAGAAAACAAGCCCTTGTCTTCACAGAGCAGACATTCCCTTAGGAAAAGAAAAGAAATGAACAAAGAAGTGGATAAAATGTTAGGACGCACTGAGGCCATGAAGAAAACTAAAGCAGGATGTGGGGTTAGAAGGGGTGGTATCTTGTATGAAATCACTCAGGAAAGCAGCCCTGGGTAGTGTTGTTTAATGGGAGATGGGAATGAAGGCAGAGAATGAGTCATGCAGATGACTAAGGGAACAGTGTTCCAGGCAGAGGGAACAGCCTTGAGTGGGGAGTGTGCTTGGGGTGTTCAGGGGACCTCCAGGAGAGTGAGCTGGAGAAAGCAGAGATGAGTCAGGGAGACACTCCTCTAGGACCAAATAGGGCTACTGGATTAACACAGAGAAAAATTCTGATACATAGTCCCAGACTGGGACTCTACCCTAATTCTCCATCTACAGATGCTTCTGGACATGAGGGGATGGGAGAGTGTGTCTGCATCAGCACAACTCCACTCAGAAACTAAAATACCTCCCCAACCAAACCACACAGAAGGCATGTGTGAGGGGGTGCGTGAGCAGGGTCACCCCACTCTGCAGTGGTTGGGCTCAGAGCCATGGGGCCGTACAGAGATGCAGATGGGAATTAAAGGTGGTGGCATTTGGTTGAGTCCGTACAGAACTAGCATTCTGCTCAGGAAACCTCTGCAGCCTCCCCCAGTAAGCAGGTCTACCCCACAGGGACTTCACACACGCCCTGCTCCACCTCACCCAAGGACCTAACCCAGCCTATCCCTTAGCCCTTCTCCAAGAGTCCAGCAGGGAGATGGCTTGAGTGAACAATGATGTCAATCATTAAGGCTGCAGGACCCCAGTGTGTTTTCTAAGAGGAATTCGAAAGCACTACCTTGGGCTGCTCTTGCTTTATTATTTTTTTTAATGTCCCACTCTTATTCTAGAAATTATTTCCAGAATAGTTGACTGCTGGATTACAGGACTTCTCTCTTAAGCAAATATAGTAGGGTTGCATTGGGCATCACAGGTTGTGAGGAGCTCGTCTCAGGCTGGTTCCATCCTGACCAAGAGCCTGAGCTGGTCTTCTCCCTTCCAGGCTAGGCAATCCCTACCCCCTCTCCACTGGTGCTCTGGTATAGGTACACTCTCTAAGTACCTGAGCTGTTGACGAGCTGACTGTCCATACAGGGCAGTTCCAAGAATCTCCAAATTGGGAGTCTCCAAGGCAGGAAGTCAGGGAAGGGCAAGGAGAGCAACAGGGTTCCTTAGCCTCAGCCTTCCCACCTCACCCCATCCCCAACTTCTCCAAATCCTACCCCTTCCTCAGAGCAAGGTGGTCTAGCTTTTTCCTCATCACTCATTTCAATCCATTGTACATAAACTATGCTCCTTTATTTGATTCGCCAAAAGCCTTTTTCCTTCCTCTCATACAGCAAGGACTACCCAAAACTCTGGCTTTCACAACTATTATCTCTGAAATGGCTTTATTTTATTTCCTAGACTGATGAAAGCAGATGCCATGAAATGGGTTGGCGTAGACAATGAGAATTTATTAGCTTACAGTATGAGGCCAAGAAGATGTGAAATCAAGGCAGCATCAAGGCGATACCTTCTTCCTGAAGCCTGGCTGCCACTGATCCTTGTTCTGCTGGCCTCTCACTTCTCTTCCAGGTTTCATTGCTCCCATGGCTTTTTCTCTGTCTAAATTTACATTCTCATATAAAGGAAGGACTCCAGTAGGAGGATTAAGACCCGTTCTGATTGAGGTGGGTCACATCTTAAATAAAGTAGCTTCATCAAAACGTCCTACTTACAGTGGGTTCACAGGAATGGACTGGATTTAAGAATGGGTTTGTATTGGTTTGTATATTATGTCTCCCAGAAAAAGCCATATTCTTTAATGCAATCTTGTGGGGATAGATGTATTAGTGTTGATTAAGTTGGAATCTTTGGATTAGGTTGTTTCCATGGAGATGTGACCCACCCAACTGTAGGGTGATAGCTTTGATTAGATAATTTCCATAGAGGTGTGGCCCCATCCATTTGGCGTGGGCCTTGATTAGTTCACTGAGCCCTATAAAAGCTCAGAGAGAAGGAGCTCACAGCTAGCTGGAGCTGAGATAGACATTTTGAAGACAGCCGTTGGAAGCTGATGCAGACATTTTGGAGAATGCCATTTTGAAATGCAACCTGGGAGCAAACAGATGCCAGCCACATGCCTTCTGAGCTAACAGAGGTTTTCCAGATGTCAATGGCCATCCTTCAGTGAAGGTACCCGATTGTTGATGCCTTACCTTCGACACTTCATGGCCTTCAGACTGTTATTTGTAACCAAATAAACCCCCTTTATAAAAGCCAATCCATTTCTGGTATTTTGCTTAATGGCAGCATTAGCAAACTGGAACAGTGTTTTTCTGGAGTACATAGCTTCAAACCACCACAGTCTTCAAGGATCCTTTTTTGGACGTCGGAAGCTGAGCATAAACTCTTTCTCTGCTAAAACAGTCCTAGTCATTCATGTGAAATGAGGCTGCTGGCTGATCAGCAGAGGAAGGATATGATGAAGGGAAAAAGAAAAGCATCTAAATATTCTTAAAGATAATACTTGATGATCCATTACACCCAAATTTGCTCATTATTATGATACTGGTGGTCACTGTTAAAGATAACAGTTTTCTGTGATGTACTCCTTTAAGATGTTTCCCTGGACTGGAAAAGTTTAACAGTGACTTATAAAATTACTCACATACTTAACGTACAACCCAGCAACCTCATTTCTAGGTATTTACCCAAAAGAAATAAAAACTTATGTTTACGCAAAAACCTGTATGTGACTGTTTATAGTGCCTTTATGAATAATCACCAAAAAACTGGAAACAGTCTAACTGTTCTTCAACTAGTGCACGGATAAATTGTTGTACATCCACAAAATGAAATACTACTCAGCAATATAAAAGAATGAACTGCCAATACGCACATCCACACAAGTGAATCTCAAATGCATCAAGCTAAGCGAAAGAAGCCACTCTCCAAAGGTTGCATTGTGGGTGATCCCATTTATATGATATTCTGGAAGAGGCAAACCATAGGAAAAGAAAACAGATCACTAATTTGTTAGGGAGGAGGGATGACTACAAAGAGACACAGAGGAATCTGGGGTGTGAAGAAACTATTCAGTACTGTCATTATGGTGCTGGCTACACAATTACATGCATTTGACAAAACTTGCAGAACTGTACACTAAAAAGAATGAATTTTACAGTATGTAAATTATACCTTAATTTTTAAAATTCACTCTCATTGTAGTCATCCCTTCTCCCTAACTTTTTTTTTATTCCTCAAAAAAAGAAACAAAAATCCAAAATAAAGCAACACAAAAAAATGTCTGGACTGGAGAAAGGCCACAGACTCTATTTTACGTCTGATCTTTTAAAGGAATTTTGCAGAGACGTGTGGCACTTACCTCGGGAGTGGTTTGCTGCTCCTTTAGGATAATGGAACTATGTTTTGAGAACAAAAATTATCCAGTACTAGGAGGACACAAGCTTGGGGTGGTTTTGCCATTCAGAGTCCACTGACGGGGGCTCATTTGCAAACAGCATGAAACAGAGCTGAGTTAAGGGACACAGATCCCTGTCCTCATCACCACTGCAATGTAACCGGCAAATCTCAGTCAGTTTGCTCGCCTCTGGAGCCCCCTTGCTAGTTTCATCAACAGAGCAATCTCAAACACCACAGTCCTCCTTCAGCTCTTCAGATGGCTTCCCATTGCATTTGAAATAAAATCCAAATTTTCCATATGGCTCTTCTGGACCTGGGCCCCACCAATATCTTGCACATCATGTCCTGCCTCTCTTCGCCCGCTACCCAAGCTCTGCCCTTTGGGTCCTTGAACAAGCCAAGTTCATCCCCAGGGAGGGCCATTGCCCAGCGAGATTGAAATCACAACTCCACCATTTACTAACTGTGTAGATTGGGTAAATCACTTAATCTCTCTGTGCCTTGGTCTCCTCGTTGGTGGAAATGAGAATAATAATAGTACTAAAGCCATAGGGTTATGGGAAGATTTGGTGAATCAATACACATAATACATTTAAAACATTGTTAGCTTTTATTATTTCTGGTGTAGGAAGCGCTTGTCTTTTCTAGCCTTTGGTCATATAATCCAGAACTGCTTACATGCATGAGTGTGCCTACGGGGTAAAATCTCATATAAAGAAACTGGCCAAACTAGTCAGTTATTTCTTGGTTAATGGAGTGGCTTCAAGGACACTAATAATATTTTTAATTAAACTTTTAATTATGGAATAATATTAGATGTACAGAAATGTTGTAAAGATAGTAGAGAGAGTTTCTGAATAGTTTTCATCCAGTTTCCCCTAGTACAATTATCAAAAACTAAGAAATTACCATTGGTACAGCACTATTTACTAAACTAAAGATTATATTCAGATTTCACCAGTTTTTCCATTAATGTTCTTTTTCCGTTCCAGGATCCAATCCAGGATACCCAACTGCATTTAGCACTAATGTCTTTAAAATTATTATCTTATTAAATAATTGTGGCCCTTGACTTCTAATATATATAAATGTAAATAAAAAGACATAGAATATATCATATTTAAACTGCAAACATCCACACATCCCCTACCTGTTTTCCTTCCTTATTTTTTCCATATCACTGATTATATCAATCTAAGATACCATTGATTTAAACATGTATCATTATTTTATGCACCAAAAAAATGCTGACAATCATCATCGTAAGATGCTATCAGTTGTAAGATGCATCCCAACTTCAGAAATATTAACATGTGAAAAAAAATTGTGTCTTAAAATCAACAAAAACTTTTTTTAATGTTTATTTGCCTCACTAGAATGTCAATTCCACAAAAGCAAAGATTTTTGTCTGTTTTGTACACTGATGTATTCCTGGTGTCTAGCATATAGTAAGCTCTCAAAAAGTATTTGTTGAACAAAATAAGACATAAATATATAATACTAGCTAATATTTACTGAGCACTTGTGTCAGACACTGTTCAGTCTTCACTTGTCTTAACTCTTTTAATTGTATTGAATATTTTATCAGAATGAGAATTTATTAACAATTAGCAATAATCCAGGAAGTGATACTTTTTCAATAACTAGCCTAACCAGAAGATAAAATTGTGTGACAGAAAGGAAAAAAAAGTGTCTAAATATCATCTTTAACAATGTTCAGAAAATTTTAAAAATAATTTTAATAAATAAATACTGGCGAGCACCTGTAGGTTCTTGACACTTTTTCAAGTTCTAAATGCTTTCATATGTTAACTCACTTAATTCTCACACCACCTTGAGATAGGTACTATCATGAGCCCTGTTTTACAAATGAGAAAACCAGAGCACAGAAAGGTTAAGGAACTTGCCCAAGACCACACAGCTACTAAATGGCAGAGTCAAAACTCAGGCCAAATTTGATGCTGAAGGACTACAGAAATGTTCAGTAGGATTGATTGTATAGATCCAGAAATAGATAGCATAATACTGTGTAATGGTAGCACAATATTGTAAGCACATGGAACAAAGATGTCTGTGAGTAAAGCTGAAAGAGGTGGGATAGGAGAATGTATGACACCAGAGGTAAAGATAGATGATGAAGACTGGGACTGTGTAACTTGGCAAAAACTGGAGTGGCCAATGGTTGTTGCTAAATGTACAAATATAAAAATGTTCTCACATGTGGGAGAACAAATGAATGTCAACCATCCAGAGTGTTCAAAAAAAGGGATGGTATTCGGGAAAAAACATAATCAAAGCAAACTGGAGTCTATGGTAACAGTAACATTCCAGTATGCTTCCATTAAATGTAACAAAGGCAATATATATATATAAAAAAAAAAAACTCGGGTCATGCAGCCTACTCTAGCATCTGCATTCTTAACCACTGGGCTACATGGACTTACAGCCCTGACATATTCTGATCCTGTGTTGATGTTAGTTATGTGGCAGTTAAGAAATCAATAAAGCAGCAAAAATCATTAACTTTTGTGAGCAAATGTATTGGTCACTTTAACCAAAGAGACATTCCACCCCTACCCCCCAGTTAATGAGGCTATTCAGTATTCTGGCCCATGAATGTCAAGTGGCAAAAAGGAAGCTAGAGCCACTTGCTCTGGTTAGCTTTTGTTTTCTTGATACCTGATGGATGCCTTGATGTGGCAAGCACTGTGCTAGGGGCTGGGGTTGGAGAGATGAGATACAGGTGCTCCCAAAGCAGAGGGAAGGGGCAGATGAGCTCATGGTAAGCACAGTGGAGGTCTGTAGGAGGGGAGGTTTGGGATGAGCTGAGACGAAGAGAAGCGACCCTAGACCTGCAACTTGAAAGAGGAGTCACAGTTTGCCAAGTGGGCAAGCAAAGGAAGGCTGGACTTACTACCCTAAAAACCTGTTGCCCTCTAGACTCAAGGCTGGATGGATTTATTCCCATCTTTACAAAATGGTTTTCAGTCTCCTGGAACAAGAGATCAGCTCCAGCTCCCCATCTCTGCCAGAGAAAATATTGAGAAATATCAGGCTTGGTGACTTCAGTGTTGCACCTTATTGCGTGTGCCTTAGGGATGGCTCTATCCACCCCCATCACCACCCACCATGGTGAGAATCCTATGGCTGAGGCAGAGCAAAATCCTGGTAAATGGGATGTGGGAAGAGCTAGGTGCCACCCAAGGACGAAGTGAGTGAGGAAAGCACTGAAAAAGAGCGACCCAAGAGTAATTCTGCAAAGTTTTCTGCACACAAGGGCATGGGGTGTGGGGAGAAGGTGATGGACTATTGCCTGATGTCCAAGCAATAGTCCATAACTACAAGAAATGTGACCCCAGCTGTTCTGGGGTCTCCTAGGAATATCTGTCTCCTTTCTTTAAAATAAGTTAATAAAATTATGGTTATATTTTCACATATACATGTATCAGTGTTTTCTTCAAGAAATTTTATATATGATCTATCAAAGTGACCAAGAAGTCTTCTTGCAAGTTACTGATTTTTGCTGCTCTATCGATTCCTTGAGGATCCCTAAGTTCCCACTTCCATGTCAGTGAGCCCTAACATGAAAATTATTAACAAAATGCTTATATGTCTTGTAAATATTTGATCAATGCACTGCTGGCTTGTGTTTTTGCCAAAGTGTTGACTCTGGGAATGTGTATATCTCTGGTTTTTTTTGTTTTTTTTTTTCATGTTTGTGCATTTCTGAGGGCAGGGGCTATATTTGTTTAACTTGTTTTATACAGTCTTAGGCAGCTCCACATACGAAGGAGTGCTTGAACAACCCAATTTAATCCAGAGGGGATATTTATTTCTGAGAGGGGGTTAAAATACAAGCACATTCATGCAAGTCTCAATTTTTAAAAAATCATAAAATAAATAGGCAACAATGTGGAAATATTGATTTACAAATGCCAAATAAATCAGACCAAAATATACATCCACATAGATAAAAATGACAATTTGGGCAAGCTTGCATATTTTGACTGATTAGCATTGAGCAACAATTCTCAATGGACGACCACAACTTGGGTCTGATGGGGTCAGGGTCAGAAGAAAATTCTAGCACAGCAGTAGAGCTTCAATTACCAATTGTCTTTCTCCATGCATCTTCAAGTTATATCTATCATAGATTTTTTTCCATGCTTGTGCTTTCCCTGCCTGTGCAAGATATGGATAAATTCAAGATGTAGAATGATTCAAGAGAAAAAAAATAGCTAACGCTGATAGAGCTTATTATGTGACAGTCCTAATTCCAGATGTTTTGCATATATTAGCTGAATTATTACAATCACCCCATGAGGTCATGTCTACTATTACTCTCATTTTCAATGAAGGAAACCTAGGCCCAGAAAGGATTAAGTATCTTGCTCAAGTTCACAAGTCTAGCAGGCAGTGGATCTGGGACTCAAAGCCAGGTAGCCTTAATCACTGATAAATGGCCAGAATGAAACTTCAAGAATTTGCCAGTCACCCTTAATCTTTATCATGAGTATTGCTGACCTGGGTGCTTAATAAGTGATATAATGGCTCTCAAATTTTTATTAAAAGCCACAGCAAAACCACAGACTGAAAAAAAGAGATCAACCAAATTCCAAAGTATGTAAAACTCACTTTATATTATTGGACGTATGTGGCATGTGTATTTTGGTAACATGATAGCTGAGAATGGAAATTCCCTGAAGCTTGGTGTTTTGGTTTGCTAAAGCTGCCAGAATACAATATAGCAGAAATGGGTTGGCTTTGACAATCGGGATTTAGTAATTACAAATTTAAAGTTCTAAGCCCATGAAAATGTCCCGGTTAAGGCATCAACAGAACAATACCTTCTCTGAAGAAGGGCCAATGGCATCAGGGTTCCTCTATCACATGGGAAGAAGCATGTGATCCTTCTCTCCCAGCTTCCGTTCTCTCTCAGGTCTGGCTCCTTCAGTATCTGTGGGTCCTTCCTTGCTTGTCCCAGGCATTTCTGTATAAGATCTCTCTCTCCATGAGCTCTCTTAAAGGACTCCAGTAAAGGATTAAGACCCCCCCTTGAACTGGTGGGTCACATCTCCATGGAAATAACCTAATCAAAAGGTCCCATCAACAACAGAGCTGCCCCCACAGAGATGAATTAGAAGAACATAGCCTTTTGTGGGGTACATAACAGCTCCACACCAGCACACTTGGGGATCTTTGATATTCAAGCTTATTTCCAGTTCAGACCCTTCTAGGCATCTAGTATTTTTAACTGCCTCCTCCATATTTCCACTTTGATATCTCAAAGAAAACAAACTTGTCATGTTCCTATTAGTTAGGTTAGCTGTTGTAACAATCTCCACTCTCAGTGGCTTAACACAATAAATGTTTACTTCTCAGTCACATAAAGTTCAAAGCAGGTGTTCGTGACTGGGCGTTCTCCCGGGCATCTCTCCTCCAAGCAATGATTCAGGAATCCAGGCTCCTTACACACTGCGGTTCTGCCATTTTCAATAGATGGCCTCAGTGACACCTTGGTTTGGGGGTAGAGGAAGTAGAGAATATGGAGAGTGAATGTAGAGAAGGCATAACCATTCCTGATGGTCTCAAACTGGAAGTGACACACATCACTTCCTCTCACATTCTCCATTGGTGAGAACTTGTTATATGACCCCACCTAGGTATAAAGAGGCTGGAAAACGTAGTTTGTTAAGGACCCATGAAGAACATCTTACTAATCTGTGCCACAATATCCAAAACCATATTCATTATATTCTACCCCAAATTGTAGTTCTCTCCCAGGATTCACTTAGTGAATAATATCGCCATTTGGATTATTTATCCATTGCTGCAAAACAATAGGGGCTCAATTGCCCCAAAATGTAGAGGCTTAAAACAACAACAAACACATTATCTCTCACATTTTCTGTGGGTCAGGAATTTGGGAGCAGTTTAACTGGATTGTTATGGCTCAGTGTCTCCCATGAGGTTGCAGTCAAAATATCAGCTGGGACTGCAGTCACCCAATGCTTGATCCGGCCTGGAGGATCCACTTCCAAGATGGTTCACTTACATGGCTGTTGGCAGCAAGCGTCAATTCCTTGCTTACTGCTGGCAAGAGCCCTCAGATCCTTTCTATGTAGACCTCTCTGGAGGGATGCTTGAGTGTCCTCACGATATGTCAACTGGATTCCCCCAGAGTAAACAATCCAAGAGAAATAACCAGGCAGAAGCCCAATGTCTTTTTTTAAATTATTTTTTTCCCTAGCCTCGGAAGCCACACTGTCATTTCCACAATATCCTGTTAATTACGTAAATCAATCATATTCAGTGAAGAAGGGGACTATAGAAAGACATTAATACCAAGAGATGAGAGTTGTGGGCCATTTTGGAGTCTGGCTCTCCCACCATTCATCAGGTTATACAAACCAGAAATCTCAGGTCATTGTTGACCACTTCCTCTCCCTCACCCTTATATTTATTGTTGAATTGTATATTTCTTGTTTCAGTTCTGTCCATTTTTGCTTCATGTTTTTGGAGTTCTGTTGTTAGGCCAATCTATACTTACAATTGTTGCATCTTCCTGGTGATTTGACCCTTGTATGATTATGAAATATCCCTCTTTGTCTCCAAAATACTTTTTTTTTTAATCTTCATTTTATTGAGATATATTCATATACCACGCAGTCATACAAAACAAATCGTACTTTCGATTGTTCACAGTACCATTACATAGTTGTACATTCATCACCCAAATCAATCCCTGACACCTTCATTAGCACACACACAAGAATAACAAGAATAATAATTAGAGTGAAAAAGAGCAATTGAAGTAAAAAAGAACACTGGGTACCTTTGTCTGTTTGTTTCCTTCCCCTATTTTTCTACTCATCCATCCATAAACTAGACAAAGTGGAGTGTGGTCCTTATGGCTTTCCCAATCCCCTTGTCACCCCTCATAAGCTACATTTTTATACAACTGTCTTCGAGATTCATGGGTTCTGGGTTGTAGTTTGATAGTTTCAGGTATCCACCACCAGCTACCCCAATTCTTTAGAACCTAAAAAGGGTTGTCTAAAGTGTGCGTAAGAGTGCCCACCAGAGTGACCTCTCGGCTCCTTTTGGATTCTCTCTGCCACTGAAGCTTATTTCATTTCCTTTCACATCCCCCTTTTGGTCAAGAAGATGTTCTCCGTCCCACGATGCCAGGTCTACATTCCTCCCCGGGAGTCATATTCCACGTGTCTCCAAAATACTTTTTGTCTTAAAATCTATTTTGTCTAATGTTAGTATATCTGCTCTGGTTCTTGTGTGGTAATTGCTTGCATGTATATTCTTTTCCATCCTCTTATTTTCAGCCCATTTCTGTCTTTGAATCTGAAGTGTGTCTCTTGTAGATGGCATATAATTGGATCTTGTTTTTGGTCCGGTCTGACACTCTCTGCCTTTTGACAAAAGTGTGTAGTGCATTTACATTTAATGTAATTGTTGATGGGTTGGATTAACATTTACCATTTTGCTATTTGTTTTCTGTATGTTTCATGCCTTTTTTATTCCTCTGTTCTTTCTTCCTTCTTAGGTGTTAAATAGATATTTTCTAGTGTTCCATTTTAATTCCTTTGTTGTTTTTTTTTTTAATCTACATTTTTGGAGTTATCGTCTTAGCTGTTCTAGAGGTTACAATATATATCTTTATCACACTCTACTTCAAGTTAATACTAAACTAATTCCAATAAAATATAGACCTTTGTTCCAGAACACCTCTACTTCTTCACTCCTTTGTGCTGTTGTTGCATTATAGATGTTAAATCTTTATATAAGTCCAACAATACAGTTTTGTAATATATGTTTTATGCAATTCTTTTTTTTTTTTACTTTTTAAATTTACCTTGTTGAGGAATAGTTTACATACAATAAAGTGCTCCCATTTTAGGTATATATTTTGATGACTTTTGACAATAATCCAATCTGTTTATCCATTCATCTGTTGATGACTCTTTGGGTTATTTTTCAGGTTTTGACTGAATGAAGCTGTTACAAACATCTCTGCATAAATATTTGTGTGGACATATGTTTTAATTTTTCTTGGGAAAAATTTTAATTTTACTTAGGAGTGGAATTACTGGGCCAGGTGATAAAGGTATGTTTAACTATCAGCAATATATGAGACTTGCTGATACTTTTTAATTTTACTATTCTAAAGAGTATATATATTACCTCATTATGATTTTTATTTCATTTCCCTGATGAATAATGATGTTGAGCATCATTTCATGTGATTGCTAGCCATTTATATATTTTCTTTTGTAAAGTATTTTTTTTTTAATTTTGCCTATTTTTAGCTGTTTTTGCATGTGTCTTATTATTGGGTTGTAAATGTTCTTTATGTACTCTGGCCAAAAATCTTCAAAAAATTTTAGCTAGTAGTTATAAAAAGGTATCTGTTAACTAATGACTTCCCTAAAACCATCAGAAATCTTTTGGATTAAGCCAAACTGAATGTACTAAACATTCATTAGACAGTCTTAGTGATGTCTCAGAATGGGAGGGTTACGGAAGAACATTTGTAGATTTTTAGGCAAGTGTGATCTCTGGGGCAGGACAGAAAGACGTGTCCAAAAAGGAAACTAAAACAAAATTGGTCAAGAGAGTATCACATTATAGTATCCAAAGAAATGGAGGATTTCAAGAAGAAAGGAATGGATTCCACTGTGCAACAAAGCAGAGAGGTTTACTAAAATAAGGACTGGCAAGAATCCACTGGATACAGGAATATGTTGGTGATTTTATTATAAATGCCTAATTAATAAATATTAATATTAACATGTTCAAAGTGTAAGGAAAAATACATAACCTGTGATTTATAAATAGATGAGCTTTTTAAAAAGTATTTTACAGATTAATAAGTTCTCATAACAAAACACTGCAAACCTAGACTCAATATCAGATGTGCAGGTAGGGAAGGGCAGATAACAAAAAATTGAAAACTTCTAATTTTGCCAAGTTATGACATTAAAACAAAGTCAACCTCAGACTATTCCCAGTACTAGTTTACAAAAAGACATTTTTCCACAAAAAGTAACATCTCATAGTAAAGTCTTTTCACTGGTGACTGACAGTTCTTGGAATAGCATGAATTAAACATATGAAAGTAGCAGTAGTTCCAGTTAGAGATCCCAAATGGCCACAGTATGCCAAGCCCTAACCAACAGTAGTCTTGAAATACCCACATCCCTATATGAGACTCTATAAAAGTTTCACTCACTAAATTTTTCAGAAACATAAATCCTCCAGAGTGTTCCTATGCCAGATATGTCCCAAAACACAGAGGCAACAGCCTTTTCAAGAACATCAACTAGATGCAGTCCCCTGCCCCATAATGTTGACATCCCTTTTCAATAGGAACATGTTAGGGTGGGCACTGCCTAGATATCCCCAAAGATTGAGAAAGTGATTAAATGAGAGGAAGGGGTTGTAACAGACAAGATAGGATTTAACAAAGGATTACAAATACTGAATCTTTATATTATACTTTTTTTAGATGCTAGGGTATTGGAATAGCTAGAAAGAAATAACTGAAAAGGTGGAACTGTAACCCATAGCATTCTTTGAACAATAAGGACATAACTGAGAATGTGGAACTGTCACCCATAACATCCCTTGCAATTACCTATATAACTACTTGTTAAATCATACTCTGAAAGGTATCACGTTTCTGTATGTGATACATTTCACAATAAGGAAATAATTGAGATTGTGGAACTGTAACCCATAACATTCTTTGAAATCTGCTAACTACTTGTTAAATTGTACTTTGAAAGTTGTCACTTTCTGTATACATGATATATTTTGCAGTGGAAAATGTAAAAAAAAAATTATTTTTTTAAAAAAGAAAAAGTAGTGGTAGGGAATGGAGATTACTTTTTCAAGAAATTTGACTTTGAAAAGGATGGAGAACAACTGAGTGATGGGAATTCAAAGCAGGAAAATTTTGTTTGTTTTTGTTTTTAGGTGAGCTGATAAATACATATAATTAGAATTGATGTAAGAAAAAATAGAGTTGATGTCTGAAGACACTGGAGCAAGTTCTAATGGCTTGTACCTGGAGAAGTTTGTTAGAAGTCTTTTATGCAGAGAAGGATCTTTGTAACAGCCTTCCACAGACTTTGTTTCTGATCTGTCTCATGGATTATGAAACTCTGGGCTTTTGTTCCAGGCAGGAACTTTAGCTGATCTTGCTGCTGCCATAGTTGTAGGTCCAATACATATCCAGCTGATCTCTGCTGTCTCCGGAAACATTTTTTATACAGGAAACTCTTTTTTTGGAACCTGCTTCTGACCTGATTGGGTAACAGGTCCAGGTATTGTTCCAGCATTTATACCTGCCAGGAATCAACATTTCTGGTGTGTCTAAAATGGATCCACAGTGTCTCCAGGAAGGGATTGCTGACTCTACGTTGCCTCGCCCTCCTAGGATGCTTTGCTCTTTTGAGGTCAAATTCTCCCTTCTTCGAGGTCTTTTCCTGTTTAGGCATCAAGCTGTGCTTCTCAGAATTGTAATCACCTACTGCTGCTTTGTGGTGAGCTTCCAGTCTCTTAGAAATAGTGGGAATATAGTGCCCAGTATGGAACTTCCTGATGCTTCCAACACAAGGCTTTGGGTGAGCAGAAATCTATGTAATTGTCTTTTACATAAGTTCAGAAAATAAAAGAAAAAATATATATATATAGTCCTCATATTTACCTACATAGTTAACCTTTCCAGTACTCTTTATTTCTTCATATGTATTCAAGTTACTATGTAGTCCAATTTCCTTTCAGTCTGAAGGACTTCCTTCGGCATTTCTTCTAAGGCCGAAGTGCTAGCAACAAATTCTCTCAGTCTTTGTTTATCTGTATAAATGCCTTTATTTCATTTTCATTTTTGAAGAATAGTTTTTATATTCTATTCTTGATTGACCTTTCTTTCTTTTTTCATTTCATACTTTGAATATGCCATCCCATTGCCTTCTGGCCTTCATTATCTCAAATGAAAAGTCAGCTGTTAATCTTATTGTTTCCCCTATACTTGATGAGTCATTTTTCTCTTTATACTCTCAAGATTTTCTCATTCTTTTTGGCTTTCAGCACTTTGACTATGGTGTGTCTACGTATTTATCCTAAGTATTTAAAGTTCATTTAGCTTCTTGACTTTATAGATTAATGATTTTCATCAAATTTGGGAAGATTTTGGTTATTATTTTTTCAAATATTTTTCTGCCCCTTTCCCTCTCTCCTCTCCTTCTAGAACTTCCATTGCTTGTATGCTGGCATGTTTGATGGTGTCTCAAATGTCTCTGAGACTCTGTTCATTTTTCTCCATTCTTTTTTCTTTCTGTTCTTTAGATTGGATAATTTTCAGTAGTCTATATTCAAGATCGCTGATCTTTTGCCAGTTTTATCATTGCTTTTTGGAAAGGGATTTTCCAAGCACCTCACTCTGCCATTCCAGAAGTCCTATCCCCTTCACCCTCATATTTAATCAATCATCAAATTCTATCAAATTTACTTCCTAAATATATCCATAATCCATTCTCTTCTCTTCCTTTCCTCCACTTTCTCCTAGTCCTAGCTACATCATGTCTTGGCCTCCTTGGTAGTCTTCCCTCATCTTAATATGTTCTCCATATTGCAACCAGGATGATACTGCCCAAGGGCATCCTCTGATTGTGTCACACTTCCCTCCCTCACTCCTGCTTAAAACCCTTCACTGACTCTCCATTGCTCTTAGGATAAAGATTTAAAATTTTTCCAATGTTCTCTCTCTAAGAGGGCCTGGGTTGTCTGGTCTTGTCCATCCCCATTGCTGCATTTCTAAACATATTGTCTTCTCTACATTCCAGGATTCTCCCATTCTCCTTCCTGCCTTAGGGCCTTTCAACATGCTTTTTCTTCTGCCTTGAGCTCTCCATCCGCCTTCCCCAGTTAACAAACTCCCCTCTACCCTACAGCTCTCAATGCAAATGTTCCTTCCTTGGGGAAACCTTCCCTGATACCCCTGACTGTCAGGGCTCACAATAGTTTCCTTCTTGGCATAAAGTGTGAGTGCAATTTCACATTAATGGTGTGATTATATCTTCATTGTCCATTGTCTCTCCCACTAAGTTATAAGCTCCATGAGGGCAAGAACATATCCTAGCCCTGCTGTTGTTAAAATAGCATGGCGATGAGGGGATTTTCAAAATAAATTTTGAATTGTATTTTTGGTTTTGAACAAACCATTGACTAAAAAAGAGACCTCTAGAGCAGGTGAAGAGGTGAGAATGACCCCCAGACCAGCCAAGCCCATGTGCCACTGCATCCCCACATCCAGCATCTGTGTCCCAGGGCTGTCACCACCATGCCCAAGAGAAAGGCTGAAGGGAATGCTAAAGGAAATAAAGTCAAGGTAAAGGATGAACCATGGAGAAGATCTGCAAGGTTATCTGCTGAACCTGCTCATCCAAAGCCAGAACCCAAGCCTAACAAGGCCCTTGCACAGAAGGGAGAGAATGTTCCCAAAGGGAA
The DNA here is from genome assembly GCF_015220235.1 of Choloepus didactylus. Taxonomy (NCBI): domain Eukaryota; kingdom Metazoa; phylum Chordata; class Mammalia; order Pilosa; family Megalonychidae; genus Choloepus; species Choloepus didactylus. The sequence goes on along the minus strand of NC_051328.1, from coordinate 27,883,091 downwards.
AATGGGGAAACTGACATGGGCAAGAGTGGAAATAATCCTGCAGAAAATGGAGATGCCAAAACAGACCAGGCACAGAAAGTTGAAGGTGATGGTGATGCCAAGGGAAGTATGTACATTTCTGATCTCTGTGTACTTCTGGTGACTGTGCCATCTGAAATACTATTTTTTTAATCAAGTTTTATAAAAATGCAGAACTCTGTTTTACTTTTTTTAAGATATGTTGTTAGCACATAGAACACTTTGTCATTGTTTTTTTTTGGGGGGGGGGAGGAGCAAATGTCACTAATAGAATGTCTCCAAAGCTGGATTGATATGGGAGAAAACATCTTTCCCCAGGAGGTGGGATTCCCTGACTTTGATACACATTAGCCACTTTGGCACAAACACCTTATGGTATGGAAAAACTAAAATTTGTTTTTATGCCCTCGTGTCCTCTTCTCCCTCCCAGCTTTCAGTATAGACTTGACTTAAACCCAGTGACCTGTTGGGGCCTGACTCAAAAGAATTGGTTACCAGAATGTCTGGCAATCTGGACTTTCATGCGATGCCCCTGAGATGGCGTCCCTCAAAAGAGCAGCGAGTTCTTTTTAGATTGTGGATCTTCATCCAATAATTCTGGTATTTTTGTTTAATTTGTGAAAGTCAGGGTCAGCTCGTGAAAAGTTATAAACAACCTGTTAAATGTGAAATATCAACCTTCACTCTAAACATTTCCTGTTCAAAGCATCTAATGAAGACTTCCCTGAGTTTTATGGTGGCTTTCTGATTTTGGTAGTCCAATGAAGAAGGAAGGTTGAAGTTGTTATAGACTGCCAATGATTGCCATATCCTGCCTGAAATACCATGACTATTTATGAAAAGTATCTTTAATAATGCTGGACACATTTTGGTTTGGAAAAAAAAAAGAGAGAGAGAGAGAGAGAGACCTGTTGAGAAGGCTGAGCCATGAAGAGGGACGGGATCCCCAGGACTGGCCTGCAAGAAGGGGTACCCTCACACACAGAGTCCCAGAGCCATCACACAGGGCTGGGCTCATTGCCAACCTTTTTGGAGTTGGAACACTCAACATGTCCTGGTTATCGATTTGATTTTGTGACACTGACCACTATCCTGCTGCTTCCCTCTCCCCCATCCCCAGCACAGAGAACTGCCGAACATAAACTTACTTCTAAATATTAATTAGGTGCCAAGTCCAAATCAACAGTGGTCCTAAAATACTAAAGAATACCCAGGTCCCTATCTGAGACTCTGTAAAAGTTTCACTCACTGAGTTTGTTTTTTTTTTTTTTTTCAGATACTTAAGTTGTCCAGAGTGTTCCTATGCCAGCCAAGTCCTAAAATCCAGAGGCAATAGCCTCTTCAAGAACATCAACCAGTGCATCTCCCTTCCCCATAATGTTGACACCTCTTTTCAGTATGAACAAGTTAGGGTGGTCACTGCCCAGATATCCCTGAAGACTGTGATCAAATGAGAGACAGGGATAGCAACTGACAGGATAGGATTTAACAAAGGATTACAAATACTGAATCATTACATAAATATTTTTTTAGTCTCTAGGGTACTAGAACAGCTAGAAGGAAATAACTGAAATGGTGGAACTGTAAGTCATAACATTCTTTGAAATTTGCTCTATAACCACTTGTCAATTTGTACTTTGAAAATTATCATTTTTCTATATATATGTTATATTTCACAATAAGGAAATAACTGAAATTGTGGAACTGTAACCCATAACATTCTTTGACATTTGCTCTATAACTACTTGTTAAATTGTACTTTGAAAGTTATCACTTTTATGTATTTCACAATAAAAAAGCTTAAAAAATTAATTAAGTTTTGTAAATTTCATCATACCCTAAAATAATTCTTCCCCATCTAGCAAGGATGTAATCAAGAACAGATGGCGGGGAGGTGGGGCAAGATGGCAGACTGGTGAGCTGTAAGTTTTAGTTACTCCTCCAGGAAAGTAGGTAAAAAGCCAGGAACTGCGTGGACTGGACACCACAGAGCAATCTGTCTTTGGGCATACTTCATACAACACTCATGAAAATGTCGAACTGCTGAGATCAGCGAAATCTGTAAGTTTTTGCGGCCAGGGGACCCGCGCCCCTCTCTGCCAGGCTCAGTCCCGTGGGGGGAGGGGCTGCCAGCTCCGGGAAGGAGAAGGGAGAACTGCAGTGGTAGCCCTTCTCGGAAACTCATTCTACTGATCCATACTCCAACCATAGATAGACTGAGACCAGACACCAGAGAATCTGAGAGCTGCCAGCCCAGCAGAGAGGAGACAGGCATAGAAAAAAAAAACAACAACACGAAAAACTCCAAAATAAAAGCGGAGGATTTTTGGAGTTCTGGTGAACACAGAAAGGGGAAGGGCGGAGCTCAGGCCTTGAGGCGCATATGCAAATCCCGAAAAAAAGCTGATCTTTCTGCCCTGTGGACCTTTCCTTAATGGCCCTGGTTGCTTTGTCTATTAGCATTTCAATAACCCATTAGATCTCTGAGGAGGGCCCTTTTTTTTTTTTTTAATCCTTTTTTCTTTTTCTAAAACAATTACTCTAAGAAGCCCAATACAGAAAGCTTCAAAGAATTGCAATTTGGGCACGTCAAGTCAAGAGCAGAACTAAGAGAGCTCTGAGACAAAAGGCAATAATCCAGTGGCTGAGAAAATTCACTAAACACCACAACTTCCCAAGAAAAGGGGGGTGTCCGCTCACAGCCACCATCCTGGTGGACAGGAAACACTCCTGCCCATCGCCAGCCCCATAGCCCAGAGCTGCCCCAGACAACCCAGTGTGACGGAAGGGCTTCAAATAACAGGCACACACCACAAAACTGGGCGTGGACATTAGCCTTCCCTGCAACCTCAGCTGATTGTCCCAGAGTTGGGAAGGTGGAGCAGTGTGAATTAACAAAGCCCCATTCAGCCATCATTTGAGCAGACTGGGAGCCTCCCTACACAGCCCAGCAGCCCAGAACTGCCCTGGGGGGATGGCACTCACCTGTGACATAGCACAGTCATCCCTCAACAGAGGACCCGGGGTGCACAGCCTGGAAGAGGGGCCCACTTGCAAGTCTCAGGAGCCATACGCCAATACCAAGGACTTGTGGGTCAGTGGCAGAGACAAACTGTGGCAGGACTGAACTGAAGGATTAGACTATTGCAGCAGCTTTAAAACTCTAGGATGATCAGGGAGATTTGATTGTTAGGGCCACCCCCCCTCCCCGACTGCCCAGAAACACGCCCCACATACGGGGCAGGCAACACCAACTACACACGCAAGCTTGGTACACCAATTGGGCCCCACAAGACTCACTCCCCCACTCACCAAAAAGGCTAAGCAGGGGAGAACTGGCTTGTGGAGAACAGGTGGCTCGTGGACGCCACCTGCTGGTTAGTTAGAGAAAGTGTACTCCACGAAGCTGTAGATCTGATAAATTAGAGATAAGGACTTCAATAGGTCTACAAACCCTAAAAGAACCCTATCGAGTTCAGCAAATGCCACGAGGCCAAAAACAACAGAAAATTATAAAGCATATGAAAAAACCAGACGATATGGATAACCCAAGCCCAAGCACCCAAATCAAAAGACCAGAAGAGACACAGCACCTAGAGCAGCTACTCAAAGAACTAAAGATGAACAATCAGACCATAGTACGGGATATGAAGGAAATCAAGAAGACTCTAGAAGAGCATAAAGAAGACATTGCAAGACTAAATAAAAAAAATGGATGATCTTATGGAAATTAAAGAAACTGTTGACCAAATTAAAAAGATTCTGGACACTCATAGTACAAGACTAGAGGAAGTTGAACAACGAATCAGTGACCTGGAAGATGACAGAATGGAAAATGAAAGCATAAAAGAAAGAATGGGGAAAAAAATTGAAAAAATCGAAATGGACCTCAGGGATATGATAGATAATATGAAACATCCAAATATAAGACTCATTGGTGTCCCAGAAGGGGAAGAAAAGGGTAAAGGTCTAGGAAGAGTATTCAAAGAAATTGTTGGGGAAAACTTCCCAAATCTTCTAAACAACATAAATACACAAATCATAAATGCTCAGCGAACTCCAAATAGAATAAATCCAAATAAACCCACTCCGAGACATATACTGATCACACTGTCAAACACAGAAGAGAAGGAGCAAGTTCTGAAAGCAGCAAGAGAAAAGCAATTCACCACATACAAAGGAAACAGCATAAGACTAAGTAGTGACTACTCAGCAGCCACCATGGAGGCAAGAAGGCAGTGGCACGATATATTTAAAATTCTGAGTGAGAAAAATTTCCAGCCAAGAATACTTTATCCAGCAAAGCTCTCCTTCAAATTTGAGGGAGAGCTTAAATTTTTCACAGACAAACAAATGCTGAGAGAATTTGCTAACAAGAGACCTGCCCTACTGGAGAAACTAAAGGGAGCCCTACAGACAGAGAAACAAAGACAGGACAGAGAGACTTGGAGAAAGGTTCAGTACTAAAGAGATTCGGTATGGGTACAATAAAGGATATTAATAGAGAGAGGGAAAAATATGGCAAACATAAACCAAAGGATAAGATGGCCGATTCAAGAAATGCCTTCACGGTTTTAACGTTGAATGTAAATGGATTAAACTCCCCAATTAAAAGATATAGATTCGCAGAATGGATCAAAAAAAATGAACCATCAATATGTTGCATACAAGAGACTCATCTTAGACACAGGGACACAAAGAAACTGAAAGTGAAAGGATGGAAAAAAATATTTCACGCAAGCTACAGCCAAAAGAAAGCAGGTGTAGCAATATTAATCTCAGATAAAATAGACTTCAAATGCAGGGATGTTTTGAGAGACAAAGAAGGCCACTACATACTAATAAAAGGGGCAATTCAGCAAGAAGAATAACAATCGTAAATGTCTATGCACCCAATCAAGGTGCCACAAAATACATGAGAGAAACACTGGCAAAACTAAAGGAAGCAATTGATGTTTCCACAATAATTGTGGGAGACTTCAACACATCACTCTCTCCTATAGATAGATCAACCAGACAGAAGACCAATAAGGAAATTGAAAACCTAAACAATCTGATAAATGAATTAGATTTAACAGACATATACAGGACATTACATCCCAAATCACCAGGATAAACATACTTTTCTAGTGCTCATGGAACTTTCTCCAGAATAGATCATATGCTGGGACATAAAACAGGCCTCAATAAATTTAAAAAGATTGAAATTATTCAAAGCACATTCTCTGACCACAATGGAATACAATTAGAAGTCACTAACCATCAGAGACTTAGAAAATTCACAAATACCTGGAGGTTAAAGAACACACTCCTAAACAATCAGTGGGTTAAAGAAGAAATAGCAAGAGAAATTGCTAAATATATAGAGACGAATGAAAATGAGAACACAACATACCAAAACCTATGGGATGCAGCAAAAGCAGTGCTAAGGGGGAAATTTATAGCACTAAACGCATATATTAAAAAGGAAGAAAGAGCCAAAATCAAAGAACTAATGGATCAACTGAAGAAGCTAGAAAATGAACAGCAAACCAATCCTAAACCAAGTAGAAGAAAAGAAATAACAAGGATTAAAGCAGAAATAAATGACATAGAGAACAAAAAAACAATAGAGAGGATAAATATCACCAAAAGTTGGTTCTTTGAGAAGATCAACAAGATTGACAAGCCCCTAGCTAGACTGACAAAATCAAAAAGAGAGAAGACCCATATAAACAAAATAATGAATGAAAAAGGTGACATAACTGCAGATCCTGAAGAAATTAAAAAATTATAAGAGGATACTATGAACAACTGTATGGCAACAAACTGGATAATGTAGAGGAAATGGACAATTTCCTGGAAACATATGAACAACCTAGACTGACCAGAGAAGAAATAGAAGACCTCAACCAACCCATCACAAGCGAAGAGATTCAATCAGTCATCAAAAATCTTCCCACAAATAAATGCCCAGGGCCAGATGGCTTCACAGGGGAATTCTACCAAACTTTCCAGAAAGAACTGACACCAGTCTTACTCAAACTCTTTCAAAACATTGAAGAAAATGGAACACTACCTAACTCATTCTATGAAGCTAACATCAATCTAATACCAAAACCAGGCAAAGATGCTACAAAAAAGGAAAACTACCGGCCAATCTCCCTAATGAATATAGATGCAAAAATCCTCAACAAAATACTTGCAAATCGAATTCAAAGACACATTAAAAAAATCATACACCATGACCAAGTGGGGTTCATTCCAGGCATGCAAGGATGGTTCAACATAAGAAAAACAATCAATGTATTACAACACATTAACAAGTCAAAAGGGAAAAATCAATTGATCATCTCGTTAGATGCTGAGAAAGCATTTGACAAAATCCAACATCCCTTTTTGATAAAAACACTTCAAAAGGTAGGAATTGAAGGAAACTTCCTCAACATGATAAAGAGCATATATGAAAAACCCACAGCCAGCATAGTACTCAATGGTGAGAGACTGAAAGCCTTCCCTCTAAGATCAGGAACAAGACAAGGATGCCCGCTGTCACCACTGTTATTCAACATTGTGCTGGAAGTGCTAGCCAGGGCAATCCGGCAAGACAAAGAATAAAAGGCATCCAAATTGGAAAAGAAGAAGTAAAACTGTCATTGTTTGCAGATGATACGATCTTATATCTGGAAAACCCTGAGAAATCGACGATACAGCTACTAGAGCTAATAAACAAATTTAGCAAAGTAGTGGGATACAAGGTTAATGCACATAAGTCAGTAATGTTTCTATATGCTAGAAATGAACAAACTGAAGAGACACTCAAGAAAAAGATACCATTTTCAATAGCAACTAAAAAATCAAGTACCTAGGAATAAACTTAACCAAAGATGTAAAAGACCTATACAAAGAAAACTACATAACTCTACTAAAAGAAATAGAAGGGGACCTTAAAAGATGGAAAAATATTCCATGTTCATGGATAGGAAGGCTAAATGTCATTAAGATGTCAATTCTACCCAAACTCATCTACAGATTCAATGCAATCCCAATCAAAATTCCAACAACCTACTTTGCAGACTTGGAAAAGCTAGTTATCAAATTTATCTGGAAAGGGAAGATGCCTTGAATTGCTAAAGACACTCTAAAAAAGAAAAACGAAGTGGGAGGACTTACACTCCCTGACTTTGAAGCTTATTATAAAGCCACAGTTGCCAAAACAGCATGGTACTGGCACAAAGATAGACATATAGATCAATGGAATCGAATTGAGAATTCAGAGATAGACCCTCAGATCTATGGCCGACTGATCTTTGATAAGGCCCCCAAAGTCACTGAACTGAGCCATAATGGTCTTTTCAACAAATGGGGCTGGGAGAGTTGGATATCCATATCCAAAAGAATGAAAGAGGACCCCTACCTCACCTCCTACACAAAAATTAACTCAAAATGGACCAAAGATCTCAATATAAAAGAAAGTACCATAAAACTCCTAGAAGATAATGTAGGAAAACATCTTCAAGACCTTGTATTCGGCAGCCACTTCCTAGACTTTACACCCAAAGCACAAGCAACAAAAGAGAAAATAGATAAATGGGAACTCCTCAAGCTTAGAAGTTTCTGCACCTCAAAGGAATTTCTCAAAAAGGTAAAGAGGCAGCCAACTCAATGGGAAAAAATTTTTGGAAACCATGTATCTGACAAAAGACTGATATCTTGCATATACAAAGAAATCCTACAACTCAATGACAATAGTACAGACAGCCCAATTATAAAATGGGCAAAAGATATGAAAAGACAGTTCTCTGAAGAGGAAATACAAATGGCCAAGAAACACATGAAAAAATGTTCAGCTTCACTAGCTATTAGAGAGATGCAAATTAAGACCACAATGAGATACCATCTAACACCGGTTAGAATGGCTGCCATTAAACAAACAGGAAACTACAAATGCTGGAGGGGATGTGGAGAAATTGGAACTCTTATTCATTGTTGGTGGGACTGTATAATGGTTCAGCCACTCTGGAAGTCAGTCTGGCAGTTCCTTAGAAAACTAGATATAGAGCTACCATTCGATCCGGCGATTGCACTTCTCGGTATATACCCGGAAGATCGGAAAGCAGTGACACGAACAGATATCTGCACGCCAATGTTCATAGCAGCATTATTCACAATTGCCAAGACATGGAAACAACCCAAATGTCCTTCAACAGATGAGTGGATAAAGAAAATGTGGTATATACACACGATGGAATACTACGCGGCAGTAAGAAGGAACGATCTCGTGAAACATATGACAACATGGATGAACCTTGAAGACACAATGCTGAGCGAAATAAGCCAGGCACAAAAAGAGAAATATTATATGCTACCACTAATGTGAACTTTGAAAAATTTAAAACAAATGGTTTATAATGTAGAATGTAGGGGAACTAGCAGTAGAGAGCAATTAAGGAAGGGGGAACAATAATCCAGGAAGAACAGATAAGCTATTTAACGTTCTGGGGATGCCCAGAAATGACTATGGTCTGTTAATTTCTGATGGTTGTAGTAGGAACAAGTTCACTGAAATGTTGCTATATTATGTAACTTTCTTGGGGTAAAGTAGGAACATGTTGGAAGTTAAGCAGTTATCTTAGGTTAGTTGTCTTTTTCTTACTCCCTTGCTATGGTCTCTTTGAAATGCTCTTTTATTGTATGTTTGTTTTCTTTTTAACTTTTTTTTTTCATACAGGTGATTTAAAAAAAGAAGGGAAAGTTAAAAAAAAAAAAAAAAAAAAAAAAAAAAAAAAGACAAACAAGGGGAAAAAAAAAAAAAAAAAAGATGTAGTGCCCCCTTGAGGAGCCTGTGGAGAATGCAGGGGTATTCGCCTACCCCACCTCCATGGTTGCTAACATGACCACAGACATAGGGGACTGGTGGTTTGATGGGTTGAGCCCTCTACCATAAGTTTTACCCTTGGGAAGACGGTTGCTGCAAAGGAGAGGCTAGGCCTCCCTGTATTTGTGCCTAAGAGTCTCCTCCTGAATGCCTCTTTGTTGCTCAGATGTGGCCCTCTCTCTCTGGCTAAGCCAACTTGAAAGGTGAAATCACTGCCCTCCCCCCTACGTGGGATCAGACACCCAGGGAAGTGAATCTCCCTGGCAACGTGGAATATGACTCCCAGGGAGGAATGTAGACCTGGCACCGTGGGACGGAGAACATCTTCTTGACCAAAAGGGGGATGTGAAAGGAAATGAAATAAGCTTCAGTGGCAGAGAGATTCCAAAAGGAGCCGAGAGGTCACTCTGGTGGGCACTCTTATGCACACTTTAGACAACCCTTTTTAGGTTCGAAAGAATTGGGGTAGCTGGTGGTGGATACCTGAAACTATCAAACTACAACCCAGAACCCATGAATCTCGAAGACAGTTGTATAAAAATGTAGCTTATGAGGGGTGACAATGGGATTGGGAAAGCCATAAGGACCAAACACCACTTTGTCTAGTTTATGGATGGATGTGTAGAAAAGTAGGGGAAGGAAACAAACAGACAAAGGTACCCAGTGTTCTTTTTTACTTCAATTGCTCTTTTTCACTCTAATTATTATTCTTGTTATTTTTGTGTGTGTGCTAATGAAGGTGTCAGGGATTGATTTAGGTGATGAATGTACAACTATGTAATGGTACTGTAAACAATCGAAAGTACAATTTGTTTTGTATGACTGCGTGGTATGTGAATATATCTCAATAAAATGATGATTTAAAAAAAAAAAAAAAAAAAAAAAAAAAAAAAAAAAAAAAAAAAAAAGTTAAAAAGAAAACAAGGAAAAAAAAAAAAAAGATGTAGTGCCCCCTTGAGGAGCCTGTGGAGAATGCAGGGGTATTCGCCTACCCCACCTCCATGGTTGCTGGCATGACCACAGACATGGGGGACTGGTGGTTTGGTGGGTTGAGCCCTCTACCATGGGTTTTGCCCTTGGGAAGACGGTTGCTGCAAAGGAGAGGCTAGGCCTCCCTGTATTTGTGCCTAAGAGTCTCCTCCTGAATGCCTCTTTGTTGCTCAGATGTGGCCCTCTCTCTCTGGCTAAGCCAACTTGAAAGGTGAAATCACTGCCCTCCCCCCTACGTGGGATCAGACACCCAGGGAAGTGAATCTCCCTGGCAACGTGGAATATGACTCCCGGGGAGGAATGTAGACCTGGCATCGTGGGATGGAGAACATCTTCTTGACCAAAAGGGGGATGTGAAAGGAAATGAAATAAGCTTCAGTGGCAGAGAGATTCCAAAACGAGCCGAGAGATCACTCTGGTGGGCACTCTTACGCACACTTTAGACAACCCTTTTTAGGTTCTAAAGAATTGGGGTAGCTGGTGGTGGATACCTGAAAGTATCAAACTACAACCCAGAACCCATGAATCTCGAAGACAGTTGTATAAAAATGTAGCTTATAAGGGGTGACAATGGGATTGGGAAAGCCATAAGGACCAAACTCCACCTTGTCTAGTTTATGGATGGATGTGTAGAAAAGTAGGGGAAGGAAACAAACAGACAAAGGTACCCAGTGTTCTTTTTTACTTCAATTGCTCTTTTTCACTCTAATTATTATTCTTGTTATTTTTGTGTGTGTGCTAATGAAGGTGTCAGGGATTGATTTAGGTGATGAATGTACAACTATGTAATGGTACTGTAAACAATCGAAAATACAATTTGTTTTGTATGACTGCGTGGTATGTGAATATATCTCAATAAAATGATGATTAAAAAAAAAAAAAAAGAAGAAGAACAGATGGCACTGGGCACAGGAAAAACTGGAGCAGGGATTATTTGGTGACCACCAAAGGACTGCTGTGGGGAAATCATAAGCCATTATTATTTTTTAATACCACCTTACACTATTTTAATAATAACAAGTAGATGGAGTTGGATGTCAAAGTTACGGAAAAAAATTAAAACATTAACATTATTTGGAACAAAGGGTAATAGATTTATGGGTGATTTTAATTTCTTCTCTGCCTTTTCCTATATTTTCAAAAATTTCAACAATAAGCATATACTTCTAGTAATTCAAAATAATAATAACTTTAAAAGATGAAGTTTATTCTTTTATTCAATAGATATTTCTTAAGCACTTACTAAATGCCAGGCAGTGAACAACGCAGATAATCCTTGTCCTTATGGACTTCCACTCTGGAGGGAGGAGGCACAGATCATTGTCCCTCTATGTAAAAAGTTGACATTGAGCAGATTTTGGGGGTAGGGCACGTGGGGATAGAGACTGCAACTTGCTGAGGTTGATCTATGACCCCAAAGAAGGAAAATAATGCTGAGCAGAGAGTTGTGAAGGCAGTGAGCAACATACTTTGCTGGTGTCTAGATTTTACTGGAAAGTGGCTCCTGAAGCCAGAGCTCCACCCTCCCTTAACTGAGGCCGCCAGCTGCATTCAACTACCTTATTTGGGACACTGTGAAACCCCAGTGAGGAATCACCAACAGCAAGACATTGCTGGTCAAGCTGGGGCTGAGCACAGGACAGAGTGTACTACTGACATAAGCAAACAGAAAGCCACACGGACTCACCCAGTTCATTTGATGAGAGTGCCATTCCTTGGCAGGGTGGTGCACTGTCTCTGAGTCACATTTAAAGCCAGCATGCTGGATGTTTACCGAGATGAAAAGGCTGGAGGAACTAACCAACATGGTTCTGGTTATTGTACATGTGTCATTATTGACATCTTAAGGCTTAGAGAACTGCTGGTTTTCTCTAGCACCTCCCAGTCTTCTTCACTGGATGCTATGATGAAAAATATACTGATGCTCGGAAGATAACTACAAAGTGCATGAAGCACTGGAGAGTCCCAGAATAAAGATAAATAATTACACAGGGCATTGATTTGCTGTGGCCATGTTTCAGACGTGGGCCACGAGACTAGCCCTTTGGAAAAACAAAATAATTGGACTTCAGTATCAGAGAGATCCAGGTTTTGAATCCAACTGTGTGACCCTGGACAAGTTCCTTAACTTCCCTGACAGCCCATTTCCTCATTTGTGAAGTGGAAATAATATTTTTTTCTACTTCACAGAGTTTTGTAAGAAATAAATGACGCAGGAAAGAGCAGAGTGTAGAACCTAGCACATAACAATCTCTCAATATGTATTGACTGATCAGTGGTGTGCTGTGAATGTTTAACTCCAGGTGGACAAGCCCTGATCTGTAGTGTGTGCCAATTCCCTTAATGTAAATACTCCCACCATGACTGATTTCAAGTCACCAATATGATGTCACTGGATGCAGAGTTGGAAAGAGATGCACATGATCACAGCACAAGCTGCTCGGGCACACTGCTGACAACAATTGTTATTATAAAGATGCTTATTTCTGCATTCGCTCTCCTATTGAAAACTTGAAATATTCTAAATGCCCTCAATCGGAAAATAGCTAAGTAAATTATAATATAGTGAATCACAGGTGCATGTTCCCATTAAAATACAGCTATAAGGACTATCTGCCATCATGGGAAAATGTTTTATGACATGACTCCAAGTGGGTAACAAATGTTTATTTTGCACTTTCTATGTACCAGGCAGTGTTTTGAACACTTTATATATGTTAACTTGTTTAATCCTCACAACACTCTTATTGTGTATTATTATTCTCATTTTACTGATAAGAAAGTTGAGGTGTAGAAAGGTTAAATTACTTTCTCAAGGTTACATAGCTAATAAGTAGTGGAAGCAAGCTTTTTTGTAGGTTTATTTCTATTCAAAAAGTTACTGTCTCAAGACACAAATAAAAATTATAAAACAGAACAATTAGGACAATAGAAAGTGGAAGACAACAAGTTAGAGAAATATATAAAACATTTTTAGCTGGTTGAAAACAAAGCTGGAAGAACTGCTTTCACAAAGAAGTACTCCTTTCAAGAACAAGAAAAAAATCAACTTATGTTTAAAATCATATATATAGGACCACAAAGGGGAAGAGAAATGAAACAAAATTAAGTTTCAGTGGCTAACAGATTTCAAATCGAGTCAAGAGGTCATTCTGGAAGTTATTATTATGCATTATATAGATATCCCTTTTTAGTTTTTAGTGTTTTAGAACAGCTAGAAGGAAATACCTGGAACTGTTGAAGTGAAATCCAGTAGCTTTGAAGGTGATTGTATAACTATATAGTTTTATGGTCTGATCGAGTAATTGTGAAAACCTTGTGACTGACATTCCCTTTATCCAGTGTATGGACAGGTGAGTAAGAAAATAAAGACTAACTAACTAACTAAATAAATAAATAAAAGGCGGGATTTGGGGTATGGGATGTTTGTGGTGTTCAAAATGTTCAAAAATTGATAGTGGTGATGAATGCACAACTATATGATGATACTGTGACCCACTGATTGTACACTTTGGATTGTTATCTGGTATGTGAATATATCTCAGTAAAACTGCATTAAAAATCATATATACAGGCATCTCAACAATTCTAGTAAATGAGATGATGTGTAAAACTACATAGGCAATACATTTGCACATATTTGTTGACAGAAAATTTGTTAGACAAGCCTGGTTCTCTTTGTTATTAAACATGATTTAATAAAATAATTACATTTTTGCATATTTTGCATTTTCCAAAATTGCATATTTTTATGAACAAAGTTGCAACAAAATATGCAAAAATGAAAACAGTTTGAGAAAGCATTTTTTTAATGTTGTTACATTGCTTTTACAATTAATATACACACATGCTTGTACTGATCTTTTCTAAAAACAGAGAACACTTTGAAAAATTCTGCAATCTTGGAAAAATCGCATGGATGCCACCTATGAAAAGAAGAGTGATAATTACCACTGTGGTCATCAGTCTCCAGATGGCCCCTAATGACCCTTGCCACCTAGTGCTCACCGCCTTGGACAGCCCCCTCTGCCTTAAGTAAGGGCTGACCTGTATAGAACACTGCAGAAGTGATAGCCTGTGACTTCCAAGGCAATGGTCAAAAAAGGCATTGCAGCTTCCACCTTGGTCTCTTGGATTGCTTACTCTGGGAAAAGCCAGATGCCATGTCATGAGGACACTCAAGCAGCCCCAGTGGAGAGAAACTGAGGACTCCCAGCAACAGCCAGCATCAACCTGCCAACCATGTGAGTGAACCTCCTATGGAGCAGATCCTTCAGGCCCATGAGGCATAGAGGGCTACAGCCCCAGCCCACCTCTTAACTGCAACCACCCAGCCAAGCTGCTCCTGAAAGTCTAACCCATAGTATGGTAGGCAAAATAATGGCCCCCAAAGAGATCCAGGCCTAATCCCCAGAACATGTGAATATGTTACCTTACATGGTGTGCCGGTTTGAGTGTATTGTGTTCCCCAAATGCCATTATCTTTGTGGTCTTGTGTGGGGCAGAAGTTTTTGGTGCTGGTTGGATTTGCTTGACATGTGCCCCACCCAGCTGTCGGTGATAATTTTGATGAGATGTTCCCATGGAGGCGTGGCCCCACCCATTCGGGGTGGGCCTTGATCGGTGGAGCTATATAAATGAGCTGCCTCAAAGAGGAAAGAGAGTGCAGCTGGGAGTGATGTTTTGAAGAGGAGCAAGCTTGCTAGAGAGGAACGTCCTGGGAGAAAGCCATTTTGAGGCCGGAGCTTTGGAGCAGATGCCAGCTGCCTTCCTAGCTAGCAGAGGTTTTCCGGACGCCATTGGCCATCCTCCGGTGTAGGTACCCGATTGCTGAGGTGTTACCTTGGACGCTTTGTGGCCTTAAGACTGTAACTGTGTAGTGAAATAAACCCCTGTTTTATAAAAGCCTGTCCATCTCTGGTGTTTTGCATTCTGCAGCATTAGCAAACTAAGACACATGGCAAAAGGGACTTTGCAGATATGGTTAAATTAAAGATCTTAAAATAGGGAGCTTGTATTGGATTATCCAGGTGAGCCCAATGTAATCACAAGGGTCCTCCAAAGATGGAAGAGGAGGTAGAAGGGTCAGAGAAAGAGAAGCGATGACAGAAGCAGAGGTTGGAGTGATAGAGTCATAAATCCAGAGATGTGGTCGGCCTCTAGAAGCTGGGAAAGTCAAGGAATACATTTTTCCCTAAAAGCTCAACAAGGAATGCAACTCCCCCAACACCTTGATTTTAGCCTGTGAGACCCTTTCAGATTTCTGACTTTCTGTGGGAACCAGAGCCTGAAGTTTCTCTTCTCCTTCCCGCATACTTGAGGTGGGGGCCTGGAATACTATGCTCCTGCTGAGATGGAACACTGTCAAGGCACACCTCATTAAAGTATGCACGGATGTGAGAAAGTGGCTGAAGGACTGTTTTCTGTTATTGTCCTTGAGATGAAGATAAAAACCATTTGCAGACTGATGTAAACAACCATGGGAAAATGTCTACGTGCACAGTAAAGCATTACTCTACCCTAAAAGCATAATAAATAAAGGTCTTGGGAACAGGACTCACACACTCGCCCAACAGGTGGTGTGTCCCCTGCTCCCAGTCTCCAAAAGATATTTTTGTCTCTAATCTTAATTTCTGCGTCGCCCCCAGCAACACTTTCAGAACTTTAAGATAACAAATTTGTGTTGTTTTAAGTTAGTAAATTTGTTCTAATTTATTACAATGGCAATAGGAAACCAATATGCATCTGCATGGCATTAACCAGTTTGGAACTCTGCAATCTTACTTCAGCATTCTGTCTCTCATTGGCCAGGAATACTTTCTTTCTCATATGCCTTTGAACAAGCTTTACCATATGCTGTTCTCTTGTTAATGAGCTAAATAAATCTTGGACCCATATTAACTTTACATTCGTATGAGTCATACTTTTAGCTTTCTAAAATATGCTTTGATAAAAGAAGGGTGTAGGAGGTGGTGGGGAGATGTTGATGTGAGAGCAAGCTCTGAGGATCCATAGCTGAAGGAGTTATTTCTGTTTGTAAACTCTTTATTTATCTCCTTTCTCTTGAACCCATAAACAGGTCTGAGACTTTTTCTTCCAGAAGAATAACCTTCAGCCACTCTCCATTCCCCCTGGCTCTGGCCCTTTCTCCCATACTTCTCATCGAAGGGGTTTCACTTTGCAATCATCCCTAACCCAGTGCCATCTGCTTCCCTCCCCACAACCCTCTCCTGAAAATGATCTAGCTGAGGTCATGGGCAATCTCCAAACACAACTAACACTTTCCAATCTTGAACTTACTCAGCTTCTCTATAATAAAAATGTTGTAGCTTCCAGTATTTGACACTGATTGAGTACTTGAGGTTCACTAAGCATCTGTTGTGCATGCACATTCAGCAGCTCATTGCTTCTAGGCATTCGGCACCTCTGGGCACACACTCCTTCTTGCTTATGTGATTGTCCTTCCTCACTGTCTCTCAAATCCACTTTCTCTCCATCAGCAATGCCAAGGCCTTGGCTGGGTCCTCTCTCCCTCCAAACTTTCTGGAATATTATTTCTATAGCAAACTTGACATAGATTGTGCTGGTTTGTATATATTATGTCCCCCAGAAAAAACCATATTCTTTAGTGCAATCTTGTGGGAGCAGATGTATTAGTGTTGATTAGGTTGGAACCTTCTGACTGAGTGTTTCCATGCAGATGTGACCCACTCAACTGT
Organism: Choloepus didactylus; assembly: GCF_015220235.1. Classification (NCBI taxonomy): domain Eukaryota; kingdom Metazoa; phylum Chordata; class Mammalia; order Pilosa; family Megalonychidae; genus Choloepus; species Choloepus didactylus. The sequence goes on along the minus strand of NC_051328.1, from coordinate 27,866,507 downwards.
GAGTGACACTTTTGATTAGGGTTTGACCTCTTGATTAAATGTTTCCTTGGAAATGTGGCCCCACTCATTCAGGGTGGGTCTTGATTAGTTCACTGGAAGCCTATTAAAATAGCTCACAAACAGAGGGATCTCAGAGCAACTGAGAGTGACATTTTGAAGAGGAGCTGCAGCTAAGAGAGGACAAAACGCCCCAAAAGCAACATTTTGGAGAATACCATTTTGAAACGCAACCTGGGAGCAAGTAGATGCCAGTCATGTGCCTTCCCAGCTACCAGAGGTTTTCCGGATACTAGCGGCCATTCTTCAGTGAAGGTACCCGATTGTTGATGCCTTAACTTGGACACTTTATGGCCTTAAGACTGTAACTTTGTAAACAAATAAACCCCCTTTATAAAAGCCAATTCATTTCTGGCGTTTCACAAAATGGCAACATTAGCAAACAGGAACATAGGAACTTCTCTGATTAAAAGTCATCTCTCCACCTGTAATCTCAAATCTAGCATGCACTCCAATATACAAATATTTATTTATAAATTATATCCATGATTTTACATTATACATTATTTTAGATTATAAAATAGACAGAAAAAAAAATTCGAAAGAGATAACATTTACAAACAAAATAGAAGTTCTAATATAATATTTTCTTCCTATACCCCAGTGGGTTGTGTGGGCTTGCTTGGATTGCTTGGAGACTGGGAAAGTCCAAGCACACATGCCTGACTTCTAAGGCCTCTAATGATCCATTCCCTGCTTACTCCTCTGTCTGTTTTCCCTCCACTTCCTCTCCCAGGACTCTGGTCTATTAGAACGATTTGAACATAAAGGACCTAAAACACACCTTCAGGTCAGGACCTCGCCTTGAGGCTGTCTTGCTTTGGAAAGGTTTTCCCTGCTTTGTCTCCTCAAGCCACAAGTCTCTCTGTCATTCATTCCTAAAAGCCTCCCTCCATCGGGGCTCTCTTCTCAAAGCCGCCCTTGGTTAAATCTGCCTGCCTACCCTATGCACATCTTTTTCTTCTCAGTATTAAACAGTGTTTACTCATCTGCTTCTCTCACTAGGCTGTGAGCTTTCTGAAGGATGATTCCACAGCACCTGATAAACAAAAACAATGGTGATAACAGCTAGTGCTTTTGTAGTATTAATACACGCCAGGCGCTGCTGCGCGTGTTTCACACCTCTTAGCTCACGTAATCCTTACCTTAAACCTATGAGGATTATCCCCATTTTGAAGATAAGGCATATGGGCACAGAGGGGCTGGGTGAACCTCCCAAGGTCACGCACCCGTATGTGAAGTTCAGGAAGTATTGAGCTGGTCCGAACTGCGTGTCTTCTACCACCCGGGTGAGAAATATAGTCACCCAGGCCCCGGCGAGCCTGCGCTGCCCCCTGCTGGCCAGCTGTGCCTCCCTGCAGCCTTCCTCCGTGCAATGCCGCTTGGCGGGAACCAGCTGCGTCAGCTGTCCCCTCTGCCTCCTGAGCCTGAGTCTGGGGTCTGACGACCAGCACAGGGCGTTCTGAGGGGAGAAGGGGGCCAGAGCACACGGGAAATACGCAAGCGTTTCCCCTTGATTTACATACTCCAAGGACTGTCTCCCTAGGAGGGGATGACTGAATGAAACCATGCAAGGATACAAATTGGGAAGGTAAGCCCTCTGCCCCCAAATGCCATAGAACGCACCCAAAACCAACAGAAATAGTCATTTTTGAAACTTAAGTATTTGGATTGTTTTTACATTAGGCTGACCTTTGGATAGGAAATTGAATGCCAACTGACATCAATGGACTGGTTCTCAAAAGGTGTTCCTCATGGAAATATTCAAAAACTCAGAAGCCTAAACAAACAAAACAGATGGCCGGGCCCCATTCCAAGCCTGCTAAATCAGAACTGCTGTAGACACTACTCCTTAGGGTTCCCCTGAGACGATATTCTTCCAAACCCCAGAAGCTCTAAAACCATTAAACATCGCACTTTTACAGTTTAAGCAAATCCAACACTTTTCCACCTTAGGGAACAGTTTATGCTTCAATGGTGCTTCAGTGGAAAACCATGCAGTGCCTAGGGGACACTCCTTCTGGGTTGTCCGATTCTGGCCTTTCACTGTCTGTGAGCTATTTTTAAATTCTGTAAATTGTAAGGAATTGAGAGCAATGCAAAACAATTATTGTCTAAAATATACAATTTCTGTCCTGTCTGGTAGAGGTTCCATTGATTGATTTCCTGCTCTTCTCTCCTTTGGGGAAAAAAAATTTTGCCTCCATTTTTACATTCATTTCAATATCCCTAATCTATAAATGCGGTTTCATAGAGCCTGGGATTCCTTACTTATTGTGGCTAAATTCCAAGTGGAGCACCCTGAGAGTCAGGCAGAGGCTGTATCTCCTTTTGTGATGAGTCTCGGAAGTCACCCAGTGTCTTCCACTGCATTCTAGTCAGAGCTGGCTTCATAGGTACAACAAACTCTGAGGTTTACAGGGGCCCACACTTAGAAGGGCCCTGAAATTTGTTTAATGTTTTGCTGTCACTGTCTTGAAATTCGTAATAATTTTTTAACAGGATCCCACATTTTCATGTTCTTCTGAGCCTGCAATTTCTGCAGCCAGTCCTGATTCTATTTGTTAAGGTACTCACAAAGGCCCACTCAGGTTCACAGGGTAGGGGCATAGATTCCTCTCTTGATGGGGGAGTAGCTAGGTTCTGGAAGAACATGTGGGCCTGGAAATATTGCTGAAGCCTTTCTTATTTTTAAATAAACTTATTTTTAGAGCAGTTTTAGGTTTACAGAAAAATTGCACAGAAAGTACAGAGTTCCCATATGCATTCCCACACAAAGTTTCCTTACTAGTAAGTCCTGCATTAGAGCAAAACATTTGCTACAGTTGATGAACAATATTGACACCTTATTAGTAGACATTAGGGTTCACTCTTTATGAAGTACAGTTCTTTGGGTTTTGACAATGCATAATGTCATGGATCTGCCACTGGAGTATCAGAGTAGTGTCACTGCCCTAAAAATGTCATGTTATTCATCCTTCCATCCCTTGCTCCCAGCCACTGAAACACCATTGAAGCATAAACTGTTCAGAAAGACCTCCGTGGTGTGGTGCTATTTGGGCAGAGCTCTCCAGGTGAAGCAAGGAAAGAGCTGTGCTCCAGGTGTAGGGAACAATGAGAACGAAGGCCCTGAGGCAGGAACTTGCTGCTCTCATGTTCTCAGTAGACGGGCGGCAGGAATGAAGAGGTCCTGGAGGTCTGTCCCGCCACAGTGCACCCCAGACATTCATGGGGAACCATGGAGAGGGTCCCTGAGACACGAGACTCTAGGAACACTCTGTTTACTTTAAATATATGTATATTTTGCATTCTATATTAGTTTCCTCGGGCTGCCATAATAAAGTACCACAAACTGGGTGGCTTAAAACAACAGAAATTTATTGTCTTGCAGTTCTGGAGGCCGGAAGTCTGAAATCAAGAGGTCAACATGGCCATGCTGCCTCTGAAACCTATAGGAGAGAGTCCTTTCTGGCCTCTTCCAGCATATGGTGTTTGCCAGCAACCGTGGAATTTCTTGGCTTGTGGATGCAGCAGTCTAATTCCTGCCACATGGCCTTCTTTCCTGTCTCCATCTTTGCATGGCATTGTCCTTGGTGTCTGTCTCTCCTCCTCTTAGAAGGGCATCTGTCATATTGGATTAGGGGCCACCCTTCTCCAGACCTCATCTGTATTTAACCAATTCCATCTGCAACAACGTTCGGAGGTACCGAGGGTTAGGACATCAATATATCTTTTTGGGGGACAAAATTCAACCCATAACATATTTCTTTAAGTTTTGGTACTTTAAGCATTTTGATTACTTGTAAACAAACTTCTAGGCAATCAAGGGGAAAATACCCTTAGACAACGTAGATAAAATTTATTTTTCTTAAATGTTTAAACATAGGCAAAACATAACAAGTTTAAAAGCTATACTTTTCAAATGTTCTACATTAGGCATTGTGATGATTTGGAGGCTTTATGGACCCCAGAAAAGTATGTTCTTGGGTTAACCCATTCCTGTGGGTGCAGACCTATTGTGGGGTGGAACTTTTTGATTAAGTGATTTCAATTGCGATGTGATCCACCCCGTTCAAAGTGAGGTGGGTCTTAATCCTCTTACTTGAGTCCTTTATAAGAGGATAAAACACATACAGAAGCTGAGAGATGAAATTAAGAGATGCTCATGGAAAAAGCCCCAGAGAAGCTAAGACTCAAGGACACACCCACAGAAGCTGAGAGAGGAAGCCACAGAAGCCAGAAGCTGGAAGCAACGAAACCAGGACAGAAGGACCAGCAGATGTCGCCATGTGCCTCGCTATCTGACAGAGGAGCCCAAGCTTGCAGGTAACCAGTCTTCAGAGAAGGCACTGTCTTGCTGATGCCTTAATTTGGACATTTTCATTGCCTTAGAATTGTAAACTCATAAACTAATAAATCCCCATTGTTAAAAGCCAGTCCATTTCTGATATATTGCATTTCATCAGCTTTAGCAAACTGAAACAGGCATATGTTATTTTTATAATCATAAAAGAAGGTTCTTGTTCCAGTTTGCTAATGCTGCCATTTTGCAAAACACCAGAAATGGATTGGCTTCTAAAAGGGGTTTATTTGGTTACAAAGTTACAGTCTTAAGGCCATAAAAGTGTCTAAACTAAGGAATCTACAATAGACTACCTTCACTGAAGGATGGCCAGTGGTGTCTGGAAAACCTCTGTTAGCTGGGAAGTCACATGGCTGATATCTGCTGATCTTGGATCATGTTCCAGCTCCTCTCTCAGCTCCTGTGCGTTCTTCAAAATGTTGCTCCTGGGGCATTTTGTCCTCTCTTAGCTTCTCCGGAGCAAACTCTGGGCTAGCATAAGTCTGCTTTCAATGGCCATCTCCAAAATGTCTCTCTCAGTTATTTTCCAAAATGTCACTCACAGCTACTCTGAGGTCCTTTTGTTTGTGAGCTCTTTTTATAGGACTCCAGTGATTAAATCAAGACCCACCGTGAATGGGCGGGGTCCATATCTCCACAGAAATAATTCAATCAAATGTTTCACCCACAGTTGATTGAGTCACATCTCTATGGAAACAAAGGATCCCAACCCAATCTACACTAAAACACCTGCCCCCACAAGATTACATCAAAGAACTTGGTGTTTGGGGGGACATAATACATCCAAACCAGCACAGTTCTTGAAATATTTTAAAGCAAAAACCCAAAAGTTTGATAACACACACAACTGGTGAGCTTATGGCGAAACAGGCACTGTTTAAACAGATGGGAATATAAACATATATTCCTGTGGAGGACAATTTGGTATTGAAATTGTAAATGTATATCTCTTTGACCTAGATAGTCAACTTTTGGGAATTTATCCCACAGGTGTAAGAGTAAGCATGCAAAATGACACTATGTGCAAGATTGCCTGTGCAGTTTGTTTGTAGTAGCAGAAGATTGGAAATAACTTAAATATTCATCAGGAGAGTACTAATTAAATAAATTCTGATACATCCATGCAATGGAGCACTATGCAGCTTGAAGAAAAGAAATGGAGATACTTTTTATGGACATGGAAAGATGTCCAAGCTAAATTAAGTGAAAGGAGCAAGGTATAGAACAGAGTATACTGTGCTACCTTTTACATGAAGTATGGGAGTTTCAGAGTGGGGGGTGTGTTCTAGTTTGCTAATGCTGCCGGAATGCAAAACACCAGAAATGGATTGGCTTTTATAAAAGGGGGGTTATTTGGTTACACAGTTACAGTCTTAAGGCCATAATGTGTCCATCAACAGTAGAGTACCTTCGCTGGAGAAAGGCCATTGGCATCCGGAAAACCTCTGTTAGCTGGGAAGGCATGTGGCTGACATCTGCTTACTCCCAGGTTGCATTTCAAAATGGCATTCTCCAAAATGTCTGCATCAGCTTCCAAAGGCCATCTTCAAAATGTCTGTCTCAGCTCCAGCTAGCTCTGAGCTCCTTCTGTCTGACCTCATATAGTGCTCCAGTAAACTAAACAAGGCCCATGCTGAATGGGTGGGACCACACCTCCATGGAAATTATCTAATCAGAGTTATCACCTACAGTTGGGTGAGTATATCTCCAGGGACACTGAACCAATAGGTTCCAACCCAATCCACACTAATACTTCTGCCCCCACAAGAATGCATTAAAGAATATGGCCTTTTCTGGGGGACATAAATATACAAACCGGCACAGGGTATAATAAATTTGTTTTGCTTGTATTTACATAAATGTAGAATGATTCACAAGGAAATCATTACAATGATGATTTGTTGAAGGAGAGCTAGATCTCCTTTACCTGCAGGTGCACCCATCCCCCAGCTGCCATCATGTTGACTGATGACAATTCACAGCTACCTCTTCTCTGGAGAACCACCCTCCACCCAACAAGGGGCCAGCTTGACTGGAAACACTAACCCCCCAACCCCTACTCAGGACAGGCCTCAGCCCATGACTGACTGACATGGTACAAAAGGCTAGTCCCCTTGCCTCATAGTGGGACTGATTTTGTGGTACAATTTGTTTTGGGATCAGGCTCCCAGACCCGAAAACCCAGTGATGGCTGACCTCAGGCACAGTCTGATCCTGAGATTCACAGCATCGCTAGGTCTCCAACTCTTCTCTGTGGCTCTCTCAGCCCTGACTGCTTCTGTGTGCCAGCTCTAGTCTCAGACTGGGTACCCCGTGGCAGTGACAGTGTCTGCATGGCTGCAGCACTCTTATCTTGCACCACCCAGAGCAAAAGAGGGCTTCTTTTCTGGTAGCTCCCAAAAAGAAAGAGGGCATTTTGCTCTTAGAAACCTCCAGCAAACACCTCCTTGGAGTCTTCCTAATCAGATCAGCCTGGACTTTTCCAAGAGAAAAATAACTTTCTGTCTCATTAAAGGCACTTTTATGTTGACCCACTTGCCCACCCAGCCAAACTTACAACCTAACTACAACAAGCCTTGACAGAAAAGACAAAGTTCTGTGCAAGGAAAGGAGGATTGCTCTGAATTTGGAAGCTAACAGAACGATCCTAAGTGGGTTTAAGAATGAGCATTCTCCACTTGAGAGGGCATGAAGGGGAAGTGGGATCTTCAAGGGAGAGGCAGGTTAAAGCTAGAAGGGAAAGCAGTTCAGGGACAAGATGAAGCCACAACAACTGATGGGCATGTCAGGGTATTTCTCTAGATGTCAAATGTACACAGGAGGCAGCTTGACAAGATTTCCCTTAGCCAAATTTGGGCAATTTTAGTATCAAAAAGAATAATAACATTAATAAATAGCACACTGCTAGGAAAAATATTAATTAGTCTATAGTGATACTGTAATAAAGAGTATGACTCCATTTTTGGTGTTGAACTGGCAGTTTTCAAGCCCCACCACTCCCCTTTACCCTTCAGCCCACATCTGGACAAGCTCATAAGAAAGCCCAGCTACTCCTTCCCCTGGTGCTGGCAGAAAGTTCAAACCACACAAGCCCCAGTTCTCATGCAAGAACCTTCACCCCATACTCATCCCTTAACCACAATAAAACCCAAAGCCAGTCACCCCCTCCTGCTCTCTCAAGCCATTTTTGTACCTACTTGGGAGCTGTTTTACTTTCCTAGGCTGCTCCAAGCAAATACCATAAAATGGTTCAACTTAACAATGGGAATATATTCGCTCACAGTTCAGGCCTGGAAAATGTCCAAATCAAGGCATCATCGAGGCGATGCTTTCCTCTCAAAGACCAGCTGCCAGTGATCCTGGGCTCCTCTGTCATGTGGCAAGGCCCATGGCAGGGCATCTGCTGGTCTCTCCCTTGATTTCAGCTTGTTGCTTCCAGCTTCTTGCTTCCATGGTTTTCTCTCTGTGTCTGAATTTCATTCTCTTATAAAGGACCCCAGTAATAGGATTAAGACCTCGTTGAGGAGGGACACACCTCAACTGAAGTAACCTCATCAGAAGGTCCTACTTACAATGGGTACACACCCACAGGGATGGATTAGATTTAAGAACATGTTTTTCTGGGGGTACACACAGCTTCAAACCACCACAGGGGCCTTTCCTGCTGTCCCCAGAGAGCATCACTATGTGAGCAATAAACATTTCATATCCTCTTTGGGCATGTGTGACATCATCATTCTTGACATCAGAACCAAAATTTGGATCCTGCTTTTGCAGGGTCATCATAACAGACACTTTTTGAAGTGTGTGGGTGGGTGGTGGTGGTGGGGAGCTCTTCTTTATAGAAGAATGACAATAATTTAACAGAGAAGGACTGATAGAATTCGAAAACCACAACTTTGTAACCACCATTGTAACAACTGTTTCTAAATAGTCTTAAACTTATTAAATCCAAAGGGGAAAAAGTTACTTTACTATAGAGAATCTAACAGACATTGTCTTAATCAAGTGATCAAATTTCACATCACCAATTATGGAGCAAATTGATATCTTAGGGACATAACATCACCTATTTTTATATTCTTGCCAGAAATGTTCAACCTAAATTTAATCATGAATAAACAAACAAATTCAAATTGAAGGATGGTCTGAAAAAGATAATTGGACTAGACTCTTCCAAAGTGTCAACGATTTGAATGAAAAAAAAAAAAAAAAAAAGGCTGGGAAACTGTTATAGATTAAAGGAGATTTAAAGGAGACTAAAGAGACCTTTCAATCACAGATATATACCATGAATAATCCTTGATTGAATCCTGGATCCAAAGTGGGGGAGACATAAAGGACATTGTTGAGACAACAGAGAAAATTTGGATATAGAGTATATATTAGACAATATAGCAAAGCTAAATGTCTGCACTGTGATCATTACAATGTGGTTATGTAGGAGGAGAATGTTGTTCTTTGCAGATATGCACCAAAGTATCTAGGGGCAAACAGTGATGTGTCTGGAACTTATACTCAGATGTTACATCAGACAATGCTTATGTCTATATAGAGAGAGGTAGAACAAAGGTGGCAAAATGATAATAATTAGTGTATCAAGGTAAAGATAACAAACCAAACAAAAAGACCAGCTGGTGTAGGGAGTTGTCTACTCAGAAAGAGTGTTCCAGTGGCCCAAAAGGGAGGGCTAAGAGAGGAAAGGCTTGGGTCACTTCACAAATATCCTGTGTTTACTTATTCTAGTTTATTTGCCACGTCTCCTTGTATTAGTTTCCTATTGTTGCTGTAACAGATCACCACAAATTTACTGCCTGAAAACAATACAAATTTATTATCTTACATTCTGCAGATCAGAAGTCCGAAATGGGTCTTATGGGGCTAATCAAGGTATCGGCAGAGCTGCTTTCCTCCTGGAGGCTCTAGGAGAGAATCCATTCCTTGTCTTTTCCAGCTTCTAGAGACTGCCTGAATTCCCTGGCTTGTGGGTGCATCGATCTGATCTCTGCTTCTGTCTTCACATCTCCTTCTGTGAACGTCCTGCCTTCCACCTATAAAGACCTTTGCAATTACATTGTGCCCACCTGGATAATGCAGCATAATCTCCCCATTTCAAGATCCTTAAATCAATCACACCTGCAAAACCCTTTTTGCCATGTAGGGTAACATATTCGCAGGTTCCAGGGATTAGGATGGAGACAGTTTTAAAGGGTCATCATCCTGTCTAACATGGCCCTGTACTAGCCATAGCTCAGAACAGGGCCTTACTCAATAAATATTTCCAGAAGGATTTAGGATTTGGCCCCATCCTCTCCACTCGTGGAAAAAAGGCTGGGGTTGCTTCTGTGAGATGGGGATTGAAGTCTGGGCACACGGGTCCTGACAGATTCTAAAGGCCTGATGCCCCCCCACACTCCTACCTTATCGATCACTTTTCTTAATCCCCTTGCATCTTAGCTCTAATGTTCAAGTTCCTTGGGGCTCTGTCCAAGGCTTTCTTCTTCTCCCTCTTTAGGTGAACTTCTTTATTCCCATGGCCTGTATCTCCCAGCCAGCCCCCTCCCCAGGCTCCAGATTCACATACCCAACTACAACCAGACACCTATCTTTGGATGAATCATAGCTATCATAAATTTAACATGTCCACAATGGAATTCTTGAATTTTCCCCCAAACCTGGTTTTCTCTGGTCTTCCCCATCTCAGAAAACAGTATCATCATCCACCCAGTCACTTCCTCACATCCAATCCATCCTGTAAATTCTTCCTCCAAACTGCAGCCTGGATCCATCCACCTCTCCACAGACACCATCACCCCGCTCCTGGATTGCATCAGTAGCTTCCTCACTCTTCTCTTACTTCTAACTCTCTCACAGAAAC